>NC_047528.1:113387543-115787543 GCF_012275295.1 Melopsittacus undulatus | reverse complement strand
CATCATTTATCAAAACAATTCTGTTGGTTGCTCACTAATTGACTTTTCTGTTGGTTCTTATGGAACAGTAAATAAAAGAGAAGAAATATGGGCAGGGCATTCATTTCCCAATGCCGTAAGTCTTGGATGGATTGATCTGAAAACAGGTTATGCTTGATTGTGATTAGTTCTCTCCTTTTCTTTGCAAGGTTGAGAAGATGAAGATGCAAATGCAAAGGATAACAGCACAAAAGGAAGCTGAGGAGAAGCTGGTTATTTGTATCTGGGCTGCTGGCTTTCTGTTTGAACTTTGACACCAAAGGAATCGAATGGCTTAAGAACAGCAAACTTGGATGAATGCAGAGAAGCAGGAGACAACAGTAAGTTCTGAAACTAGCAATAAAAAGTAACTATTTACATAGAAACGCATGGTAACATCAACTAGTCATCATGTAATGGGCTAAACAAGAAACACCCAAGCTCTTTGGGTTCTCAGCACAGTAGGCAGGTGAATGAGGAGAAGCCAACAGACCTTCTCAGTAGGAGGATATTAGTTAAAAAGCAGTGTCCTTCTTCATGCAGCATGGGCACAGACCACATCAGTTTGTATCTCTATTTCTGCAGGCTCAGAGGAAAAGGGAGCCTCCCACTGCACATTGCCAACCAGTCTCCACCAGGCTCAGTCATTGTGATTTCTGCCTGCCCTCAAATTCTGACAACAGGGAGCTTAGGTTTTATTCCTTAATTTTTTAGCTCCTCCTAAGCTACAACTTGACCAGCTCTAAAACCTACCCTGAATTTCAGGAAGACCAGGCCAGAGCACTGTGCATTGTCTGTATACTCAACAGGTTTGTCCAGATCCCTAGGTCCAGTGTTGATTTGAGAGTGAGCACAAGCAGAGCTTAGGAGCATTTTTACCTTGCCTTTCAAGCACTCTTTTCTTTCTTTTCCTTGCTGTGCTTTAAGGGACCTTAAGTCTTGCTAGGACTTGGCCGTGCTGCCTGTTGGCTTACCCAATGGTGGAGTTCAGAAATCCAGTGATCTCTGAGAACTGGGGCCAGTTGAGCTCGTTGGTGAAAGCCATTGGGAGATTGGCAAATGATTTCTGAAAGAGAAATTCTTAAATCAATACAGTTACACCCCAATAGACCAAAAATCCTTGCAGCAAACTCAAGCACTTGGCTGCAGCATCACTGGACAGCAGCAATTGTAACTAGAGCTGTGGCAGTAATTACTTATCATAGAATGGTTTGTGCTGGAAGGGACCTTAAAGCTCATCCAGTTCCAAACCTCTGCCACTGCTCCAGCACCTTCTACTAGACCAGGCTGCTCCAAGCCCCATTCACACTGCCAGGGATGGGGCAGCCCCAGCGTTTCTGGGCACCCCATACCAGGGCCCCAGCACCCTCATATTTATGTACTTAAAAAGCTGACTCTTGTAAGACAGGCATATCAGCAGAGAGAGGATGGAAAAGCAGGAGAGAGAGATCTGAATTGTATCTCCTGGCACTCTTTAGTTTTGGAGAGCTCAAAACTCCTCCTGATATGGAGCATGTACGCACTGCAGACCACCACAGCTGCTTGCTGCAGCATCCTCCCTGTCCAAAGGTAGGTTCCTTGAGCACAGGAAGAGATGACAGTGTGATGTTCCAAGGTGTATGGCAAAGAGATGATAACATAATATTCACTCCAGGCTCCTCTGCCCTCTCCATCAGAATGAACCCTGAGAATCCAACCCCTTAAAACCCTCTGCCCCATCCTCACTGCAGGTTTTGAGCACTGAAGGAACAGTCAGAAAGGCCTCTGAGCACAGCAGGGACTGGGCACTAAAACACATGGTCTGCCACAGCCTTCCCACACAAACAGATGCAACCTTCACCCTTCTCTGCTTTTGCTGGTATTAGTCCCTGTTTTTAAGTGACTGACTGGGAAAGCTCCCCTGCAGATGTAAGCTGTGCTGCACGTTCAAAACACAGGGCTCTGCTCATTTCCACTTTGATCTCTGAGTGTGTTGAAAATCATGAAACGTGAGAGAAATGGCCTCAAGAAATTGCCCCATCTCAGAGAGATGAGAACATGGAGGTAATTTTCAGCTTCTCCTCATCTGGGGTACACTTGCAAAGACAAAAGCATAAATCCAGCATGCTCATACTGAGAAACTGCTGATGAAAAAGGTAATAACCCAAACAAGGCCAAAACATCAAATCAGAGAACTTATAGGCTGGTTTAATCCATATAATTCCTTAGTTTCATTTTCTGTTGAAGCAATTGTGGGGTTTCCTTAAACCATCACTGCAGGTTGGGTTATTCTTTCTCAAGGAGGGTCAAAGGTTGCTCAGGAGCCAAAGAAGAGCTACATTTTGTTGTTGTCACCAAGTCCTCATTCCCAAAATCATCATTTAGATGAATGGGAGCTGTGTTTGAGTACATGCCTATGGGGTCTGACAGTAAGAGGATGGGGGGGAGATGCATGGAAAAGGGAGGAGAGGCGAGAAAATAGGGGTTGTGAGGGTGGAAGAAATCCTGAAGCCAAGCTCTGAGCAGCCTGATGCACAGCAGATGCAAGTTTAAAGCATCTGACAGCATATTTGATCTACTTAGAGTAGCTCTGCATTAGTTACCAAGGTGAAAATGGGTCTGGTTTAATTATCTTCCTGTTGGTTTCCTCTCTCTCTTGTCCTTGTGTGTATCTACATACATACATATATACATAAAGTAATTATTTTTTAAATTTAAATTTAAATTGCAAGATGGACTAATCCTTCTGCAACTCCATTCTAAAAGCTAGGACTGGAATGCATTACAAAAACCACCAAAACAAACAAAACAAAACAAAAAGAAAGAAAGAAACCAACACTGAAATAGCCCCTGACTAGCAGTCCCAAAACTGACCTCTGAGGAAATGAATGGATGAAGGGAGTAAAGGTTTTATGTTCCATTAGTCTGAACAGAGCTCCTTTAGCCCTTGTTGATTGAGCTTTTGTAATTGAATAAAGTGCAGATTTAAAAAAATATATATATTTATAGGCATCATTGAGAGTAGAATTAAAGCTCTTTTCTAACTAAAAATATTCTTCCTTTTTTCAGTCCTGTGCCTTACATCGCAGTATGTTTTGATATGGCTTCAAATACGCAAATAGGGAAATACTCAGTACAATTATTTATCTATAATAGCCATTTTCCTATTTCTAAACTTTATTATTCAAGTTATGATAGGTTCTCTCAAGACAAATGATGCCTCTCATCTTTCTCTTTACAGAGAAATCTAAAAAGCTAGTTAAAATTTATGATGTTTTTCATTTAATTACACATTTTGGCTGAACTATTTTGGGGTGTTTAAAGTGATAAGGTTTTGCTAGTTGCCAGTTTCAGTCTACTTGTATGAATCTCTAAGGACACAATGGGCTGGAGAAATAAATGAAAAGGTTGGTTTTCTGGCCAAAGATACACTACATCCAGAAATAACATTCAAAGCATGTCTCTGAAGTGAAATTTCCTCAGAAAGAGGATCCCAAGTCATTCTGAAACTTTAAAAAGCAGAAAAAAGGAAGAAGGATGGATCAGTGCTATATAATATTTGGAGGACAGGGGTAGGACTAACAAAGGAAGAGAAGCATGGCATGGCTGAGGGATATACTGAACAAGACATTGTGGTTTAGATGGACTATTTTTATGATTCCCCTTGAAGTGGTTAATGAAAATGTTGGCGGAATTTATTACAAACTTACGTCCTGACCTAAATAATTTGGACTGTGGTCTATTAAGAGACAGACTTCTGTGTTAAGCTGTGCAGACCAGTTAGAAAGCAGCCAACAGCAGAAGCAGCTTTATTGTGTTTCTCTTCATTGCAGCTCATTTCTGAAGAACAAATGCTGCTGAAGCTGAAGTTAACTACAGAAAGCTCAACAGAGTCACTGAAAGCTTGACAGTAGAACCGAAACTCTCCAGAAGCATGGAAGGCACATGAAAAACATGTAAATGCTGCTTCTCTCTTTGTCTGCAAGCGGTGAGTGAAACCAGAAAGAAATAAAGGGAGTGGTGTTATTTTGACAACAGTTGACTCTGAGGCACTTGCTGATTTCAATAGCTTCCAGTTAACTTGGCAGAAGAAGCTGTACTGAATCTGTACCACAGACATTTGAAGAGAACTGCATTTCATGTAAAAGGAAAGGTGAGACACACGTGTTTTTATATGGAAAACACATAGAGAACAAAGCCTATCTTGCAATGTTGCAGGTCTTAACTGAGTTCTTCGTAAGAAACCAGATGAATCTGGAATAAAACAACTGTGCTGGAAGAGCTAGAGTTAGGCTTTGGCAGTCCCAACTGAAATTAGGGTTGTAATAGCAGTCATTTAAAGTGAACTGAAGTTTCTGCATTAGTCTAGTCACAGTGCTCTGACACAATGTTTTGTCACTGCCACAGTGACGGAGACCTCAAAATAGTACAGGAAAACACCTAAGGAAGCAAGACATTGAAAGCTTTTACCAAAAGAGTCAGCTTTTCTCAAACTCTCTCCCACAGCCTGTGAATAGCGATCAGTGGCAAACAGAAGCCATGGCAGTACTACACATTTAGGGGAGAAAAAAAATCTACCATACAACAACTGCAGTAAATCAGAAAGCTTTTTAAGTTGTCAAGAAATAGTACAGTAGGCAAACAGTGGACCAAGGGGACCAGATAACTGGGGATTTACAATACAAGAGCTGTTCACAGGAGCAAAGAAAATGATTCAGTAGAAGATGAATAACAAATAATGCCTCTGTTAATTTGAAATCAAGAAGGATTTCCAATGTGATTCATGTAGCTCTTCATTTCACAAAAGTGTGACATGGAACTGCTTTGAAATCAAGCAGTGATGCTCAGAGCACATTGCATTTAACCTATAGAAAAATCTATAGGAATATTAAATAGAAAAAAAGCTTCAGAAAAAGTTTATATATTTTTGCTTTCTAGGTCAGTAGTGCTCCAAATGTCAAAACTTATTGCTGTCTTGGTTTCGGCTGGGATAGAGCTGATTTTCTTCCCAGTACGTTGTACACTGCTGTGTTCTGGTTTTACTATGAGAATACTGTTGGTACCACACTGATGTTTTTATTCACTGCTGAACAGTACTTACACAAAGCCAAGGCTTTTTCTGCCTCTCCACCCCACCAGAAAGTGTCTGGGGGTACACAGCTGGGTCAGCTGACCCTAACCAACCACAGGGATATTCCAGATCATATGGTGCCATGTCAAGTGTGGGGAAAGCTGGCCAAGGGTCACTGCTTGAGAGCTGGTTAGGTATCGGTCATTAGAGTGGTGAGCAATCACATCGTGCATCACTTGTTTTGTATAGTTTAATTCTTTATCATCATCACTGCTATTTTCCCCTCCTTTTCTGTCCTATTAAGCTGTCTTTATCTCAAACCATGAGTTTTACTTCTTTTTTTTTCCTGATTCTCTCCCCCCTCCCCCTTGGAAAGGGGGTGAGCAAATGCCTTTGTTGTGTTTAGCTGCTTGACAGGTTAAACCATAACAATTGGTTATTGCTACAGAAGCACAGAAAAGCTAACACAGAATGGATCTAGGTAAAGCCCTACTGATTTTTCCAAATAGAAATAGATGCAGTATTACAAGCAGCATTTCTGTTTGTTTTTGTACCCCATTTCCCTACATACATACATACATAGTATAAGAGCACAGCTTGTGAATATAATGTTCATAAACATCAGTGGTTCATTTAGTGAGCAGGTGGCTATTGCTCTGGTCTGTGGATCCTGGGGAAATACACATTAAACATTCTGAATTTGAATAAGGCAGGGCAAGATATCAGTTTAATACAAGCCAGGACTAAATTCACAGAGCTTCTTCTGAAGGTGTTGAGTATTAGCTGGATAAAACAAGTTCTCATTTTTTGTTTCATTTTGGAGATTATGGTTGTCTACCTTAGCTGAGTGATTGGCACCACAAAGCATCAAACAGCAAGTGAGTGAAAAGGATGGTGAAGGCATGTTACCTAATTAAGCCCCTGAGCATTGCATAGCAAGGATGTTACCAACCAGCCAGACGAGACTGGCCAAGAGGGGAATGCCATGCAGTAAGAAAACAAAGTGACTTTCTCATCTGCTGCAGACAGGGTCTCCTTCCGAAAGGGTATTAATGGAATAGCAAAGAAACAGACCTGAACCTATTGGATACTATTTATGGAGCTGAATGGGAGACACCAAACCTTACTGAATCAGTTTCCTGGGTTGCTTGCAGACTTAGGAGAACTTTCACTTCACCCTCTACTTCCATAAGGAGGAAGGCTGCGCCATTGGTTTAGTACACAATAAAAGCAGAGGTACTAACATGCCAAACATGTCAAAGGCCTTATCTGAGGTGATTACTGTAGTTAACCTTTCACCCTTGTCTAGGCCTAAAGAGCCCCAAAATGTGTGTAAGTTTAGCTATTGAACTGATAACTTGTAAAAAGGCAGCTTATAAAAACTTGTAATAGAACATGGAAGACATATCTACATCTTTGTATTCAACAGGATCTACTACAAGCACAGCTCTTCAAAATCTTTTAAATCTATATAAAATCGCATGAAAACTCTTCCAAATATATTACCTTTACTCCCTTAATGTATGGGTAAGAGAGTAATTTTTAATGAGGGCAACATGTCAGCCTTTGAGATGGCAGTCTGTCAGCCTCCAAGAGGGACGTTTGGATTGACCAGCTTGTCTAGAGCTGTAACACTGAGACACAATGTCATTTAAGCACATGTGTTTCTATTTTGGAGTAAGATTGGTTTTACTATTTCAGTTTAAGCTGGGAAAAATAAAACTAACTTTGGTAAATTTGCAGTTTGTTTAAAAATAAAAACTAAAAACACCTGAATCCCACATCAGCTGTTTGCAAAACCACTGAAACTGGTTGAGGAGCTTGTCTTTTGACTTCAAATACATGAAAAGATGTTTGATGTTCTATATACTCATGAAAAAGACCATATTTCTTTTCTGCTATGTCTTGATGAGATCAAGAGCATCATTTGCAACCCTGTGAATGTGAGAAGAACATCTAGCACCCACTACTAGCTCAGATACTGCTTTTCCAGTTTCAAAGTGATGTGAACTTGTAAAGTTAAGGAAAGAAGAGCTGCAGTTGTGTTTAAAGGAGCCGTTGTTTCACTGACTGTGCTCTTGAAGTTATCTCAATGTCCAAGAAAATTCATCAGTTGGCCAGTATTATCATTTAACATCTTCTCTTCTGGAATATGCTGTCATACAAAAATAACAGGTTTGCTGCATAGGTCCATTCTATGCCCACTGGCTGACAATTTGCTTACAATCTGCTCTTGCCAAGTTCAAGCTTTTTTGGTCACTGAAAGATGGTTTTACTTTCCTGAGGTCAACAAAGAACACATAATCTGTCAAGCAGCTATTCTTAAAACTCACAAGGGTCACTATGAAGGTTAAACAAACACTCCACATAATGGGTGCCTTTTCTGTTTGCATCCCCTTCAGTTCCCTAAACATAATGCAAGCTGGATAAAATTCTTTATTCCAGTTACTATGCTCCACTTCCTAGTAGATGCTATTCTATCAAACCAAAATTGTCCTTGTCATTTGTGCTGTTTTATTAAACAGAT
Organism: Melopsittacus undulatus; assembly: GCF_012275295.1. Lineage (NCBI taxonomy): Eukaryota > Metazoa > Chordata > Aves > Psittaciformes > Psittaculidae > Melopsittacus > Melopsittacus undulatus. The sequence goes on along the minus strand of NC_047528.1, from coordinate 115,779,948 downwards.
CCAACAGATCCTCTTACAAAATCTGTCTCCTAGGTTCTATATCTCGCATGTTGAGGCTACAACCCGCACTGATGCGTGCAGCCTTGTCAAGAGCCTGACAGCTGAATAAGGTAATAAAGAGGAAAATCAAAGCTGTCTACTTTTCAGCTGAAAATCTCAGAGCAGACATGTTGGGCTGCTTCTGACAGTTGCTAATCATTTATAGCGTTCAAAGGAAGGAACCAAGTCTTGCCCAGTGTGAGCAACAGTAGGTATCAAAAGAATGTCTTTTCACCCCATTGAATTAAGTATATTACCATATATGCATTACAAAAAAGCACCCACACTATGGGTAATAGTCTTGGTTTTCCTCCTGAACTCTGTCAGAAACATGGCAGATTTGAAGACTGATGAAGCAAGTTCCTTAATATACTTCCAGTCAATCTCTTTAATGATCCCATTTTTCTCCAAGTTTATAGAGCAGTTGGGAGGGTGGGGGAAGAAACTAATTCACTAACAACTTTGTCATGAATTAGATCTCTGAATTGAGCTGGGGTTAAATGGCAAACTGATTCTCAGCTAACTGCTTCTTGTTTAGATGCTTCTGAGTGCATGGCTGCAAATCTGCTTGCTCATACTGCTGTTTCCTAGGCTGGAGTGACTATTAAATTTTGTAATTAGTGGAATGTAATTATTTTCTGTAATGGGCTGTAAATTCACATTATGCCATAAATCATTCTTATGTACGCTTAAGGATTCATTACTCTTCTTAGCAACTGACTAGCATATTTACTAAGCACGGAAGTGTTCAACTGGAGTATTCTGTAGGTTACTGGGAAAGTATTAGATGTTCCCAGATGAAATCTCTTTGGTGGGGGGAAGTGGTTAGCAGTAGGAAAAGTGTGGTTCTACCACTGTGGTAAGAAATAAGACTTGAGAATGTGATTCAGCAAGGTTTGCTTATCAGTTCCATTGGGATCATTTATTGTTCTCATTAAGGCTCTTAAACACTGTCTTAAATCATCCTCTGAAATAAGAGTCAAGGGCTGTTATGGCTAAAGAAGATTTGTCAGCGAGGAGAACAGCTTTCTGCACAGTGACAGATCACCAAAGTAAAATCTACAACTCCAAGCACAAGGCGCAGAGCTCAAATATCCTCCTGCATTCTCCTTCCTAACAATTTGGGAGAGCAGCCTCATGGCTTCCCCTTATGCTGCCTCATCATACCTGCTAGAAGCAGGCTTGCCCAACTGCCATAAAGTCATGAAGCAGCAGAGATGCCCAAGTATGTGTTTGGGAAAGCCTCCTTATGCCATATAGACACCTCACCTCCTGGGAGCTCCAGAGACAGCACTGCAAATGCCTTACCATCTACAATAGTGTAGTTTTGAAGGGGAAAAAAAAACCAAACTGAAAGAGCTGGTAGTATTCTAAGGAGAAACAAGGAGTTTATTGTATCACTTGGACCTAAAGATCACTAATGTATTGTATTACTTGGACTTAAAGATCACTAATGTGGTCTTTAAGTTACGACTTCCTTGGAGATACTCTATTCACCTCTTAGTGAGTTAAAGGGAACAGAATCTTAAAATACTGCCATCAAGAAAGGAAAGTGCAGGAAAAGTGAATTGGTATAATAATAACAATAATAATAATAGCTTTTTTGTTTGTATTCTGTGTTGTCAGACAATTCAGATTCTTTCATATACTGACCTAATACAGCACACACATACACATGCCTGCATCCTCCTAGTATGTGCACATGAAGGGTAAACCAGACCTGAGATACTTAACTCCTCAGCAGAATAGATTCAGGTATTGCCTAAGCAGGCAAACATCACTCTTTACAAGATAGAGGATTTCAGTAAGAAGTCTTCCTTGCATTTTTCCCTGTACTGCTTTTGTTACAGCCTTTCCTGTTTCACAAATTAGATCCTACCCTACCTGTGTCCTCTTCCTGTTCATAATCAATGATGAAAGTGAAAGCTTAGGCAGTGGTCAGACAGGAGCAGCTTCTTAATGTCTTTGTCAGACAACTTTGCAGTCTGCACTGGGCAGACTGGCTGCCAGACCCAGGGAGAGACCAGCCAACACTCAAAGAAGGGTCAGAATCTCTTTTCCTTGTTGCTGGTTAACAGGTTAGGCACTCCTCGCCATTAATGCTTCCTTTAGTGTGGTTCTGATCCAGCAGAACTGGCACATGCAGGAAACCTTACAATACCATTTACAAGATATGCGTAAGATATGTGACCCTAATTAAAAAAGGATAAGTCTAAAATGGGAACAAGGAATCCCCATCTGCACCCAAACCATTTGCGGTTAGTATTGGCCAGACGTCTAAAATGTGCAGGCTGCAAAACTATCCTAATGCCCTTCAAACTCAACACAGAGTGTTACTGACTGCTTAAACTGGGGGGAGAAAAAAGCAAACAAGGATAATTCAAGGGACAGTAGCAATGGACTAAATGCCAATAAAAGGAATCTGAGAAAAAGCTTAACAGATTGCTGGAGAAGCAACAGCAGCACAGACCTTGAAGGTGTTAGTCTGTGGCCAGAATGATCAGTTATCTGCTTGTCTAACTCTGATCCTTTGCATGTGATTAACAAAGGTGAAGGGGAGCATCTCTGGGGACCTGTCACAGTGAAAGATAGACGGTTTAAGACAGAGTCTTTGTTTATGGTGTGACTGAATTTCAAATTCTGTGTCTGTGAATTTACCGTGTCCCCGCCGGGCACTGTCAGATCCCATCAGCCTTGTTCCCTTCCTTGCAGAAACTTCTGTCCAAACACGCACAAGTCTCTTCTCTCCCCCGAGGCTTCTCTGCTACAACTGAAAAAAACATAATATGGTTATTTCAGCCAAACGCATGGTAAGCAAATCTGTGTCAGACCTAAACAAAACCTATCCCAATTAAACAGTTCCTTGCCTAATGTGCAGTACCTGGGACCAAAAAGCACACTTCAGAGAAGGCTGTCACAAAGTGCTGAACTCTTCAGCAGAAGTCAAATACTGAAAGACTGTTTGTTGTGCTTATTTAAATGCTTGCTCTTTGGCAGTGGTTGGACAACAGTGCGTAGTTATTGAGTATGGAGCCAGGGAGTTCATGCTTTTCATGCATACAGAGTTGTGCATCAGCACGGTTATGAGCGGTGCACATCAAAAGACATACGGACTCTTTTTCTGGCAACGGTGGCAAAGAGAAGCTGCCGTGAGGATTTCTCCAGCTCTGCTTTGGGTCTGTTTTTGCACTCCGCTACCTCTTCCAGCCATGGCTGTAACTGTATTAACAGGCCCGTTAGGGTGCAACAAGAGAAGCGTGTCACGTTCATGGTATGTTTTTTGACCAGTAGCAGGAAATTTTGCTTTTGTCTGCACATGAAGGATGGCTCTCTAACAGAGCCAGAAAGCTGTAAAAAAAATACCTTTTGATTTCCTTACATTTGGTGGCTTTCAAAACAGGCAAAAAAGACATTAAATATAACAAAAATGAAAACTGCTTCTCAGAACCTGAAATGTATAGTATCTCAAACTAAACATGAAGAGTGATTTTATGTATCACTTCTTCTCTCCACTTCATAACACTATAAAACACCACTGAAATATACAGTGCTTCTGGGATTCCTATGTTCAATAAAAGGGTCAATAGGAAACTGTTACGGTAACAAACTGTTTTCCCTTGATTGTGTGTCTGCTTACCATGCAAAGCTTTCACTAGGACTTCTGTTTCTATAAAATGCTTCATAGCAGATTATAAAGTTATAAACTACCAGTATACTTAATTCATAGGTGAATGGCACCATGTTTCTGTTCTTTGTTTTGCCTTGCTTTTCCAGATTATTTTATAGTTTTAATGGTAATAAAATGATGCTAATATGAACCTTGCTAGCTGTGGGCTGGTGTGTCTTACAGTTCATGTATGGCTATAACCCAACTTAGTGTCTTACTCTTAGCTAAGTAACAAGCCTTATAATAAGCTTATCCAAACAAGTAATCAAAAAACAAAACATGCAATACATTTGCTTAGGACTACTGAAAAAAAGGCTAATTCAGCAGCACATACTTGTAAAAGACTGAGTTTCGAAAGGTAACTCTGCCCCTACAACCAGTCATAAGGATATAAACAGTATTTTAAATCACAGCCTAAAGATTCAGGATGTAATAAGTAGGGCTATGCAAAACAGGTGATTTTTATATTAATAATTGATTAGTAATTGATTGTCCCAGTTACATAGGAAAAAGCTTTGGGGTGACCAAATTTTTAACGCTTTTTGGACAGTCTGAGTACATTTTGATACTAAAGGTATTTTAAACTCCCCCATAATTATTCACAGATTTTAGGATGAATTTGTTCTCAAGATCCTTCTAAGAAATCTTGGGGTTTTTTTTCCCAGTCAAGGAAAACTGGCAAATGGTGTCCCTCAGCAAGCACAGGCCTTATTAAAAGTGTCTTTCTACATCTTCCTGTTTAGGAAATCCCTGTAAGTTTTTAATCCAGTACGTCCATCGCAATGAAGAGTTTTATTTGCGCATACAGATATTGAATATGTGCATTAGCATCATTAGCTGTCATTAGTTGGCCGAGTGGACGGTCTTAGTCCGCAGGCTATGCATTTCACAATGAATGAAAGGGAAGTGCAGAAGAGAAAACTTTCTGTAGCAAAAGATGACGCATTAGCACATTCGTACAGCTCTATCTCAGGTTCACAGTTAGTACAAGATAAAATGAATAGGTTCAAAGGCAAGTCATCAATCAAGATTATGAGATGAAAGTATTCATACCCAAATGGAATCTTCTGTCCGCAAAGCCAGTGTTGATCACAGCGGTAAAATAAATAATGATAAATCAGAAACAAACCAAAATTACCAGTAGGAGGAAATACCTAAGAAAGCAGGGAGTGGGAGCGCAGTCTCTAAGTTGATACTGAAACAACTTTCCCTGCAGTCAGTACAGGGGGGAAAGTGTGACTTGAAACAGCGGAATTCCCACAAATACAGGCTGATGTTTTTAAACATTTATATTTGCCTAGATTGTGAATAATGCTCTGACAAGTTTCAGGGTATCATTCATTAGGCAAACAGTTCAGTTAGTAACTCCTCTCTATAACAGATCTTTTATGTACTCTGAAACATTTGTATGAAAAAGGATCAGAGCAGAAGGAATGTGTATGTGACATTCTCTTGTAATGGGGGAAAAAAAATCTGTTGCAAATGTTGAGTATCTTACTGTTTAAAACCATTAGAAATTCAAATAGTATATACATATAATATATATTCTATATTTCATTTTACTCAAAAGCATAATGAATCACGCACTACTCCTGTCAGCCCTCTTTGAGCTTCTGAATAGAGCAGAGTTGCTGGGAACATGGACAATGTCTTCCCAGGATATTCTGCAAGTCCATCTTAAAATCAGACATATGACTGAATCAAACTGATCCACTCCCAGTAAAAGCTAAGGAGAGATGTTCACTGGTTCATTCTTGTAACAGGTAGCACCTTTATATAAACTAAATGGAAGATCACAGATATTTAACCTAGATAATTATTCTGCAGATGTTAATTGAACTGTTACAAGAAAAGTAAGTTCCCTACCTTTTAGAGAGAGTTGTACAAGATTTCATTTATGAAGTATGAATATCTATTGGAAAAAATATTTCTGGTTGCTATGGTAAATATATGTGGGGGTTTTTTCCCCATAATTCTGCTCGATTTAAATATTTTCAATTCCAATAAACTGAAAAATGACCAAGCAGAAGGGACCATTTACAGGAAGGATTTCTGCTCTAACTTCAGCAGCGGACTCTGTCCCCTTGGCATCTTATTAGCACATTGTGATTCTTTTCATTAAGAGTAAGGATTTTCCTCCTTGCATGTATTCCCTTTACAGATGTAGGACAACCTTTTGGCTGCTATCAAAAGGTAGCAAGAAACTAATGAAACAAAGATTGCTCAGTAGAAACACAGTAACTCCGAGAGAAAACAGTGCCTGATATGACCAGGTTTAGTATCTAAAACATCTCCAAAACCATGATGACAGACTGATGTAGGTAGAGTGCCTAAGAGATCTTTACTCAGATTCACATGAGCTGACTGGTTTATAACAGCTATTTGAACAGTGGGAGGTTCTGTGAGATGAGAGAAAAAATGACTGGTCAGATCAACAAATGTTACAGCTGAGCTGTTGTCCCAAAGAAACAGAGTACTGTACCCATTAATGTGGAGGTATCTAGACAACAGATTATCCTATCTAGAAATACAAATCTGGCACCACGCTTCCTTTAATAAGCAAATAACACCCCCCAGAATACAATATTAATGAATACTTAAATGATTTTCAGAATTAGTTTATCAGCGCTATGTAAATAAATGACTTGAAAAGCATTTCTGATGGGACACTTTGATATTTGCATATCCTTAATCTTCAATATAAATTGTGGAGAAGTCTGTAAAAGCAGAAAGAAAAATGTAAATATTATGTGCTTTGTCTAATAACCAAACCCATTTTAATGATAATTGAGCCTGTGCCTGAAGATCAGAACAGAATTTGATGGGTGCTGGGGTAAGCTTCATTTGTTTCACTTTATGAAGTGCAGGCATCCTGAGGGAAGAGAAAGATCCGGACTAAATTTATAACACAAGTAATATAAAATGCCTTTTTGATATGTTGAGATGTGGAAGTTCTTTCAGAACAGGAAGAAAAATAAACATAAATGTTAAAGGTTAAGAATAAGCAATCTCAAGCAGTCATTGACTTTCAGATGCAGACCACCATTATCTTGATGTTGCAACATCTCTGTATTAGTTTAGGTATGAGTCCTTTGCAGTTTTATTCATTGCTTCTCCCCATGCTCTTTGATTTTTATTCTGGTGTTTGATAGATGCTCCAGTTAAAAAAGGGCTCTATATAAAGTATGTCCTAAGACTGGAACACATTTATGGATGGGTGTGAAGGACCAGTTTGAGAGGAGAGACATTTTTCCAGTATGTCTTTTCCAAAGAAGAAAGGAAAAATGCTTAAGCAATAAACACAGATAAATTATATAGCCTTTCTGAAGTGATTTGGAACAAGGAGAAATCAAACCTTTTTACTGAGATAGAGCAAAAGTAATGCATCACCAGAGAGCAACTGGTGACAAGTCATTGATTTTAATAGTATAACAATGGCCAATTGAGAACGTGGCTGAAACCCTCCTGAAGTTTTGAAAATGAACCGAGAAAGCGGATCTTGCCAAAACTTGTCTATCCCTGTTAACACAAGGATCTTTTATTATTGAGCAAGACATTCATGCTCTTACCATCAGTCTCTTTATAATCAAGAGCAACAACAATACTTCACAAACACGTCTGTTTCTGTTAAAGTTGCTGTTAGTATTGTGAAAGAGCCACATTTCTTCCAGACATGTCTATTTAATATTTTCTTTGTATCATTTTCAAAGTTCTTCTGAATTTATCCTTGCTTAATTTCTTAGTATTGACCAGTTTCTTGTTTAAGAGAAGACACTTGTTCAGATATCTCTTCGACAGTCAATAGTAATCAATCAAATGAGCTTTTATTCAGTACTTCTGACTGGTTTGTGCTTTTGTCAAGCTATGCAGGGTCAGATTTATCAGTTCAATTAAGTTTTCTGAAGGGCTCAGCATGTGCAGGGAAGGACAGATTTTCAGGAGAGGGTCATTCCCATTCAGACTACAAAATAAGTGACTTGACACTAAAATTGCACTCATACTTGTGCTACAAGATTTGCAAACCTGACAACACTTGCGGACCCTATAACTATGCACTCATGGCTACAGGAATAGATTAGAGGGGTTTTAGGTTTTGCAGCATGTGGAAGGAGGAGTCTATTTAACTCTACATGGTCCAGATGAAGACATCTGCACTTGAATATGTCATCCTTATTTTCATTATGTGAAGAATATATATACATGCCTTCTTCAATGGGGAGAAATCAGCATTTATATTGCATGATTCATCTCATCATGACTTAGAAAACAGATCAGAAGAATGACCTTCTCAAAATGCTTGTTTCTGTTGATTCATTATAGAGGAAGCCTATCAGGAAAAGGGCATATTTTTTTTATATATAAATATATATATACACACATACATATGTGCGCCCTGCAGTTGGACTTAAGTGGTTTAATAAAAACAAGAGTTCTTCCCTACATTTGACATACAGGTGATTGTGTTACATATGCTATTTAAAGGCAATATTACCCTTTAAACACTATTGTTTTCTTCAGATTTGAACAACAGCATTCAGAGCATGGGCTTAGAGTTGATTGTTTTTTATCTTGTGAAGAAAATAAGTAACAAGCCAGAATGAAAGTCACCCTGTGCCTCCAATGACAAGAAATAGGAAGTTGTATCTCCAAGAGTTCGTGACACTATATGATGATGTTTTCTGAAAAACATTTTCCTTTCTTTTTGTTCCTAGATTGTGGAACATCGTTGGAATGATCCTAAATGTGGCCGTACAAGTTCACACACAGCTGCTACAAAACCACAAGCAAAAGAGTTAAGAATAAAGACTATCAAACATCATAATGAGTAATAAGTTGGAGGAAGCCGCATAGGTGATGCAGTAAAGCGGCGTTTTCTGTTTAAATGCAAATTCAATAAATCTTTCTTTGTAACAGATACTGGTTTTGGAAGTTCAACATGTTCTTAGAGCACCCACTATATTTGGAAGTTATCCATGGAACATCCTGTTGACAAGTTTATTTGTCTAGATCTGCTTGTCTAAAGACTCCTTGAAGCTTCAGCTGAATATAGAATCATAGAATAGCTAGGGTTAGAAAGGACACCTCACGCTAAGCCATGTTATATGCTGTTCTGAACAGAGGAAAGCAGTGCTGCTTAGCACTGATAAAAAGGACAGTGAGCGTATTGTCATGCCTGGTGGTAGTACAGGCTTCTTACAATTTCAGGGTAACTGAAAGGTACAGTCTGAGTTGGGTGAAGCATGTGCATCCTAAGATGTAGAAGATACAGAAGTTGTCCAGTGGGAGGACATGAAGAGGAACCAGGATTTCAGGAACCGATCCATTTGTCTGATATGTTGCAGTGAACATACAGCTTCACTGCATCAAGGAGCAAAGAGCTGCAGTCTGTGATCAGCTGCAAAGGAAAGATGTACGTAGACTTGCTAAGGTCTGTGAGACCTCAGAGACAAGCAGCCCTGAGAGACAAGCAGGGACAGTAGGAAACTAAACCAGATTTTACTAAAACTTACTTAGTATGGGCAGAAGTTTGAGGGACTTGTATTGGATACACAGCCCTTTACTGCTTGACCAGGTTCTACTGCCTTGGATTCATAAAAACCCCTTTGGGTAGAGAAATGTATGTGTCAGAGGTATATTGATATGTTTTGCTCTGCTTGTGTCTGCCAGTTCAGTTGCTGAAATACTGAGTGTGCACAAACAATAAAGTACTGCTTCATTAGGGATGTGGTACAATGAAATGCTGGTGACTAAAGCACAGTGGTACTTTTTGGAAGTGTCCTTGTGCTCCATGCTGGCATCCCTCTTAAATACACTTTCCTCTGTGTTTTGTTCACTGTTTGCTCTTCATGTACACTCGAGAACAAAGACATCAAGACTTTCAGACAGGTATGTGATTATCAGCCTCTATGATGAGTGATTTGTAAAACAAAAATAGAACTGCCCTTTTACCCCCAGCTGACCAAGATGAATGAGCTAAACCCCAGCTTTAGTGTTTTCAAATGCCTATAATGTGCTGCTTACTGGCAAAGCACACACCTCAACTGCCTTTCCCCACATAAGCTGCCTCTAAAAGGTAGGAGGTACCTAGAGACAACACTCAGTACAGCAATATACTCATGGGGAAAAACTGAGATTGATTCTTTTTTCTCTGGACTAGGGTTTTAGCATTTACACTGTTTTGCTAGGATTGCAACCGTCTCATTGCACAGGATGTTTATGGTTATTATACTGGACATCTCATCTATATTTGCAGGACATGCTGATAGCTTTTCTTTTTCTTGAGAGTCAGCTGTTATTTTTCCCCTCCTAGGGAATGACCATGATGCTATTTTAAGAGCTGATACTCGTAGTCAAAAGACTCATTTCACCGAGACCCACAACACATTTATGCTGACAGCACACTGACCTGCTAACTCAAGACTTTTAGGAAGACATGACATTTCTTACAAAGAATTCAAGGCAAGGTTGATGTAAAAACTGTGCTAGCAAGATAAAATATTATCCCATAGTCCTGCCTGTCCTTGAGCAAGACCTCTCCCCAAAACGGAAAACCTGTTATGTCCAGAATTTTAGGGTAGCATATACCTCAAAATTTAGGTGTCAAATTGTGTTTCTTCTTCCAGATGATACCTTTAAAGACATGAGTGTGCCTTGTAGCTGCATAAACAATGCTGCAGCTAACATCTGGGGCACATGTATATACTTTGTATGCTTTCTAGAATAGGAATAGAATAGAAATAGAATAGGAAACCATATTGTATTTTTTTCAGCTGAACATACCAACAGGTACCATAGGGGCGAAGGCATCCATTTACTGAACCTTTAAGTAAAACCTTTGAAGGCTCCTTATTGAACCTTTAACAAAAACTTGTACTCTATCCATCAATCAGGAGGCCAGTCCGCCAGTAAGCACTGAAGGTGCTGATCTCCGCTAGATACTCTTTTCAATCCATTGCTTGCTGTAAATAGGCTTTTGCCAAAACTAAAGCAAAACTGTGAAGCATGGAACTACACTGCTGTGCTTTTGTATGACTTCATTTTCAGAGAGAAAACCAATTGATCATACTATACAGTGGAGTGTAACTTTCAATCTCTCCCACTGAACTGACTCTCGGATTCACAGGTATTACAAGAAAGCTTCCCTTTTTCTTCCAGTGGATGGAGGCATCAAGCACACTTGGCCACAAATCTCAATGCACCAGAACCTACTTGGGAAAGAGAAGGGGTACATCTTAAAAGGGAAGAATTGCCTGAAATCAGAAGCCACAGCTTCTTGTTGCCACTGGTAGTGCCATAACCACAAATGAGAGTAAATCTGTAATATGCTTCACAAGGTGTATGTTTTCCCACAGCTCCTGAGCTACCTGAGAACAATCGCACTGCTGAACATCCTTCTACCTCCCTGAACCCTCTACCTTCTAACTTGCCTGAACACCTCAACAGATGAGGTAGTTATAATCTTACGGTTTTTCCCCAGCAAAAGCACTCTAAAAGCAGCCTGCACTGCACAGCTAGAATCTATGAAAAAGAAGGATTGCTGGTTTATACACGTTGAAGAAATGCAGGAAAGTAATTCAGGGGAAAATGTCAACTTTGTTATACTTCAGCTGGGAGGAGAATATGATGTTGACATCCAACTGCTGTGTTAGTGGTACCCACTCTGCCATTCTAAATACATCTCCTTTGTTACCCTGAGGTGAGTGAATTCAGATTTGCCTCCCTCTCTATTGAAATACATTAAAACATGTATGAAGAGTCTCCTGAACAGTAGGACAACACAGTTTACATGACAAGCACATAACCACAATGCTTGCAGGTGCTCTCGCTAAAGCTTAAAAACCAGACTGACCTCAGGACACAAACTCTATTCAAAATGAATAGTTCTAACAAAGGACAGGTTTGAAGAAACCAACCCCACAACACCTCCAGCCCCCTCCATAATCAGAAAAAGCTAAGAGGTTTGCAATGTGATTCCATCACGCTTGTATTTCGGTGTATCTGGTGACACAGCCTCAGAAAGCCCACTTGGGAATTTAAGATACGGTCACAGTTACCCTTGGTGTCTTTAGAGGGACTCGGTTCTCAGGTTTCAGCATGAACAAATATGTTTGGCTTCAGAAAATCTTTTAAAAAGAGAAGAGGAAAAGAGAGATGGAGCAGAGAGCTGTCCAGGTCTTGATCAGCAGCAGATGGAAATACCCTGCTCACTCTGTCCTCCATCTATACTTGCCAAAATTGGAATTTCCAGGTATTTCTAACCAGCTCTCATTCTAAGCAGCTATGTAATTGATGTAGTTGTTTATGACCAGCCCCGTGATCAGATTCTAAGATACAGAGCTTATGAATTATATGTAAAAATAGATGAACTTCCATCCTGTGATTTAAATAAAGTGCAAGTGACTGCAAAAGTTCACCTACATCTGATCCTTTGTGGAATTTCATTATGCTTCATGCTTTTGGGTCTGAACCTTTACCATGCTCTAAGGTATAGACAAAGGCTTTAGAGTTGTTATGGACTTCCCATAGACACGTCATGTCCATAGCAGTCAGGAAAAATGTGGCGGTTATGTAGCCTTCTCAAGAAAGCCAAAGAGAACAATAATCATATGATAAATGTGGCAGAGGAGCCTTAAAATCCCTGCTGTTTGACACCGCACTTAGAGGGCCCTCCTTTGAAAGCTGAGGCTGCTGCTATGTTCACTAGCAACTTAGGGGTTGTTGAGGAGCAGCCACAAACCTGACTTGTACAGAACACTTCTGAGATATAAAGCATATAAAGCAAAGATACTGAGTATCACAAAGAAGCCATCTATTCTTGCCAAGTCACAAATCTTCTAGCCCTCCCTGCTCAACTTTTCAAGGCCATCAATCACTATCATAAAACTCGGGACTACATTTCATATATGCATAAAATATGGGTTGTTTACAACATCCCACTTGTCACAAACAATTAAAAAAAGCTGCAGACGTTCATAAAACTGAAGGAAAAAGAAACAGTGCAGATCTGAAACCTTCCATAAACATCCATCTGTCTATGATAAAATAAAGATGAGAATGCCTGCAAACAAATCTTGGTATGGAAGGATGCAAAAGTATTGATGGCCAAGGTTACCTGGGACCCAGAACTGTGGGTCTGACCACTGTGGGTCAGAGCAGATGCCACATATACGTTGAAAGAATTTCACTGGTACCGGTTTCTCCATCTTAAAGGTGTGTCTGCTTAATATCATGAAAACAGTCACCCCTGGGCCTCTTTCAGGAGGAGAATGAGATACTAACAGGAAACATCAGTAAGTGGGAGCTATGGCAGTAAACCAGAAGTATTAAATCCGTAAGAAGGCCCAGTAGAGAATAAATGAACAGTTTTACTGTGGACCTGCTGGGTCTCTGCAAGAGGCAGGTGCTATTTTACAGACTGCATAGAGATCTTACAGGTTTATGCTAGCCTGGGAAGTAACTCACCGTGTTCACGAAAAGGCTTGTTTGCTCCTTAATCAACACAGTCAAGAGATCGGATTGCCAGGGTTTCCTTTAAAGTGATTTTTAGAACTCCCACAAAGCTGGAATCAGCAAACTCTTTTCAGGGATTTCAATTGCCGATTATAATCTGAAGGGCATTATTACTATTTTATACAGTGTAACATTTTGTGACACTTCTGATTTGTGTGAATAAATATAGGCAATAATGGTGAAAAACTCAGACTGGCAGCTTTTTAAATAAAGCTCAGTTCCCAAAATATTACTCTTTCTTTTCTAATAACCTGCATTAAAAAAGGTAGCTTGGAGCCTGGATGATAACCATAAAAGACATAAAAGCATTATACATTATTAAACTCTAAAAACATGGGGGTTAAAGACATTACAAAATATACTGGGTTAAGTGCTGACTGCACAGAAAAACAAGTATCTACTATGATTCCACCTCAGCATCTTTTGCATATTATACTTTTAAAAGAGAAAGTAACACCACAAAGAACAAAAGAAAGGGCCAGCTGAAGGAACACACCTTGATTTGGTCAATGACACAAACCCCACTCACTATTTACAGGTTGCAGACAAGTGCTCAGCACACGGTTTATATGGCTTAAATGACATCTTGTGATTCCCCATGTCTCAGAGCAAGACACATTTGACTATGTAATGCTGAGAAACAACACAGATCGCTGCTAATAATGCAGAGGGCTTTGAGGATGAGCTTACTCTGTGTACCTTAAGGAGAAACAGCTCTCAAAGGAGCATTGCAGTGCTATTTTTGTGTTTCCATACTTGCTCCTTTCTAATATACTGGCTTCACAGATAAGGTATCAAGGAAGCATGAAAACTCACAAATTTGGATGCTGTGAAATTTCGGAGACCTCCTCCTCCAGCTAAAAGTGTCATTTCATCAACTTTGGCTTAAATGTAATCATACACTGCAGCACTGCACTGCCAGGTTTGTTAGCCAGTGAAAGAACTGCGGCTTCTATCCAGAGACACCTGAGACTTCTGATGAAATATGAGGATAAACAATTTAAGGAATAAATAATTAACATATAATTAAAGCATTATTAAGACAGACTTGCATTAGCTCTGTGCATACTATGGTGCTCTCAGCGTTTTTCTGAGAACCAATGGGCCTGACTTGCTAACTTTCTGCTTTTTGAGTGCAAATCTTTGCCATCAGAAAACTGCAAGTGAGCTGCCACCAGCTGGAGAGAGCAGTGTCTTTCTGGACTATGGTAGTTTAACTGTAATCAAGACACAAAGCCATTCACTTTCAAATTACCATAAATATTACCATATTTAACTAAATTTCTTTCTATTTGCAGTATCTCCTCTCCTAAGAAAAGGAAAAATAATTTGATTCAGAGCTCACCCATATATAAATTAGGAATGTCAATAGTGCAAAGAACAAACTAAACCTGGTGCAACAGATCAGGCTCCCCAAGACACAAATTTCTGTTTCTGCCTATGTGAAGTAATTGGAGATGTTTTATAGAGACCACGATACTGTGATACCTGCCCCAGATCTGATGAAGTGTGGCAGACTCAATGCTTTTCTTTCACTATTTAATTATGCATAGAAGGTCCTAACAAGTCACAATATCTCTGCCTCTATAGAAAAGGGATATTATATTCTTGCCTCTCACTGTGAACAGGATGTGTGCATACATGTATTTCATTTCTCACATCCTGTGGCAATGTGAAAACACAGAAGAAAGCGAAGAGGTGTCTAAGACCTCCTCTGCTTAGAATCAGTGTACACAAGATTGCTCCTAATCCCATCACCCAGGAACGATAAGGACTGAGGCTGTATTTAGCCATGCACAAAAACTGAAAGGAGAGGGACATTTGGGGTCTCCTGCAGTGTTAAATCAACCCCTGTTTCCCTGAAGATTTATGTATCAATACTTTTCCCCTGTTCACTGTCATCAGCCTCATTTTCTAATGAAGCCAGCTGGTTGCTACATTTATTCCTGAAACTTCATTACCCTGGAGTTTGACAGGTGCTGATAGGGGGTGAACTCATGCACGTAAAGTGCAGAGAAAAGTTTTCCAAAGTAGTCATTACTGTTTCACCTGCAAAACACAGCTTTGTGAATAAATGTCACTGAAAAAGTACTGTATTCTGAGGAGCTGAAACCTGTATAGCAAACCCCATAAATTATCTGCCAGCTACAGGAGTTACAGAAAGGAACTGTCTGAGGATGCTTCCATAACAAACCCTCTCCAGTCCAAGGCTATTACACATTAGCACTGAAGAGAAACCTGAGCAATTCCCACTGCTTATCAAAAGAGAGCAATGTACTTTATGTTAAATACTGTTATACTGCTTGTGGTATTGCATTTGTCTTGTAATCAGATGAAATATTAATTTCAAAGGGGCAAGAATTCTTTATGGACCCCCAGAAAGCCCCAGGATAAGTTATAATTCTCAACCAACAGCTTTTGTGTTTGTTTCTTTCAGTTTCTTTGTTTCTTCCACTAGCAGAGTCAATACCTTTGCCAATACTGAGAGAATAGTCCTCAACAGAGTACCTGGAGCAGGCACCTTGTGATGGATGTTGCACACAGTCATGGTACCGGAAACACTGACGCACAGTAAAATCTGCTTAGGTTAGTAACAAAGTTTGGAATAGCTTGCAATAGCCGAGACCCAATTGTCTTGATTTTCTTCAGAAGTAAAAGACCCCCAAATGAACTCACTTTTCCAATGAAAGGGGATAAAGCTTCCATGTGGATTTCTGTTTAAAGATATGCTCCCACAGTTTGCCACATAGAGTGACAGCTTGTGCAGTACTGACTTAGAAGCCACCTACCATTTCTTGCTTTCTTGACCATGCATCTTTGGTGAACTGAAGATAGAAATCTATACCTTGTTTGCAGCTTCCACAAAGTTTCAGCGAAAGCTAGTTCTCTGAACTAACTTCTGTAACTTTCTGAATGTTAATAAAGGGAGGTAAAGTCAAGCATTATGAAAAGTGGAAGAAAACACAAAAGCTATAGAAAATACTTAAAATGGCTCCTTATGAGACCTCCTCACTCTCCTATCTGTGTATTTGAGAGAATAGCTGTCACAAACAACTTGGAGAAACATTACCACTATTTCACAACATTTATGGTAATGTATTTGCTAGAGTTGCAAATCCCTGGCAAAACAAACACCTGATGGAAAATGCTAAATCAGAGTCTGAAAAGTTTTGTTCCAACCAATGGCAGGAGGGATTTCCTCCAAAGCACTGTATCCTGAAAACTGCAAGTCCATGACTCAAGGACAGATGTACTCTTGCATATAACCCTGCAGATACAAAACTCTACATTTGATCATTGCAGCTGACAGCCTTAGTTTCACAGCTGCTAGCAGCAATGGTTTTGGCAAGCACAGTAATCTCACTGAGCAGCTGCAGTATCCAGGGCTCTTTTGGGTCACCAGAAAAATCAACACCACACACCCACACCTATTGTTTCATGCTGATTTGGATGCACACCATCTTAGAAGGAAAGAACCAGGGAGTGGTGGTAGTGGCAGTTTTCCAGGCACCCAGAGGAACCTGGTTTCCAGCCAGCTCCAAAACCCATCTCCCGGCAGAGGAGTCCTGTGAGACAAGTGCTGATCCTCAAATACAGCATTTGGCGATGTTACTAAATGTGTCCTGAAGACACACAATGCTGGATCTGCACGCATTGTGTGGCTTGGAATCTACATCTAGAGGTACCTGCTTTATTTAACACTTCTTTGTCCTCTTCAGAAATACACCAGTGTAATATCAAAGTGCTGTTAGCAAAAGCAGCGCTCTGCTTCTTTCTTCTAGACTTCTCAAACCACTTCCATTCCCTTAGTCAATACCAGCTTGTTTCTGTCTGTCCTTCTCTTGCCATCTCAAGATCCCAGTTTAACCCAGTCCCTTGAGAGAGGTATGCTGTCAAACTACTTCTCTGTCAGATGGAGGAAAATGTACATGGGTTCTAGTAGGCATTGCTGCTAATTTCCCAAATTAAAAGTACAGCATAAGGAAATAAGAAAGACCAACTGAACCTTTTAACATCTGCATCCTCTTTAACACTTACTGGGGATCATGCCTGCTCTTGCTACAAACCATACTGTGGGAAACCATAATTAAAATGAGGAAACAAAACTGGAATTAAATGTGTGACACCTTGTTAAAGAAAGGGGGAAAAATGAGGAAGGCAAATAGCAAAGGAAGAAACAAACATACAAACCATGGTTACTTCAGCTACTCAGAGACACAGGTTTCCAAAACAAGTTTGTGAAAGCAAAGCGCAGCTTTTGGGTTTATCTTCTTGCCACTTTGGCTGTCAGAAAGAAGCCAGAGGAGTTGAAATGGAAGCATTGAGAGAGGAAGGCCTCTAAAAATGAGGGACAGCAGCAAAACATGCCGGTTCCTTCATTTACAAAGATTTTTATCCTCCTATCACACTTGCAATTGGCAGTGCGAGATGGCTCTCTCCTTTCCCTGTGCTCACCTAACAGATTTCATTAGCAAATTGAGGAACAGAATGGTGTTAAGTGCTAATTTTATTATAACATCCTAGGCCATTTACCTGATGTGACATTAGAGGAGTTTGAATATTCATGATTTCTTTGCTTCATGATATGTTTGACTTCTAATTGTGTGCAAAGCTTTAAGGGTTAGCAGTCTTAAGAGCTATTGGTTGAAAGCAGAGACCCCCTGGCAGCACTTTTTCAGAGAGCAATTAACTCCATCCCCTACAAAGAAACACATCTTTAGCATGTACTTCCAGAGTTTCAAAAGGTGAAGTAGTCATAGTGCACCTGCTTTGTCAAACACCTCCTTTAAGGTCACCCTTCCTCCTGCTTTGCCCCCTGCTTCTCTCTCAACACAGAAATCCTGGATATTAAATGCATATATATACATAGAATTACAGGAATGTTTGTATTGCAACTGCTCCCTTTTTATAAACCCACTGAGATCCAAACATAATAGGTGAAATCATTTGGATTTCAGCAAGCTGTTTGACAAAAACCTGTCTGCCTTGGGATAATAAGGAAAGTCTGGTTATACATTAATAACTGCTCAAGAAATAGGAAATGAATGCTACGTCTAATAAAATCCCTCAAGTGTAGCTTTGTCATTATTTAATTACTAAAGCCTGTGCTGGAAGAGGAGTAGGTAAATTAATCAGCTCCTTATTGGAGAGAGCTAGACAAGATGTGAGATCCCTTTCATCATAACTGACGACAGGGTTTCCTTTTCAGTGTGTGAAAAAGAGTGCAAAGAAGTGGTTTTCTGATACAAGGCTGTGGGGTCTGTTGGGTTTTGAGGGTGTTTTTTCCACTATTTTGTGTGCTGTTTGTTATTTTTTCTATGGAATTTCTAAGGTGACAAACAAAACCTCCTCAGGTTGACCTGCATTAGCAAATCTTTTCTCATATGGTTTTCAAACAAGATCCCTTTTACCTTGGACCCTATGAAAGTGTTATTGTCAAAAACTGACACTCAGATCCTGTATTTACTTATTCAGGGTGACAAAGCTCACTCCTTTGACTGGGTTTCCAGACACTGTGTTCATCAATGCAGCCTCAATCCAATTCTTATAATAAATCACCGATAGCTGATTTTCTTTGATTATGCTTCATTCCCTGGCCCGTAACACCAAGAAGAAAGTGTTGGGATTGCTTTGTTCAATTTGCAATGAGTACAAGACAAGTCTCCATCTAAGTAACATGTAACTAATACCATCTAAATGACTTTTGTTCCTTCATTCCCCAAACTTTATAGTATTTCGGAATAATGATTCTCTAAATCAAACCCTTCCTCATAAGAAAACTTCAGCAGCATGAACACAGATCAAGAAAGGCAAGGAGCTGCGATATACAGATGTGCTACTGTGATTCAGCGGCCACTGCTGGTCACATTGAGCCACTGCCTTCCTCTAAGATAACACCTCTGTCAAAAGCAGCTTTGCAACAGTAACTCCAATCCTCAGAAACATGAGCAACTGATATTCTCCATCACCTTAGCTTGGGCTGAGCTAACAGTTACCATTGAGGATCACTCAGTGGTTTCTTCTCTGATCACTGGCCAGCAGCCATCCGGCAGCATATCAGAGCCAATACACACTCCAGATATTGGTTATAAAAAGCCTCAAACAATACAGAATTCTTGAAGGTATAATTTTTTAAGGTGTAAGGACCTCAGAGGGTTTTTTCCCCAAATAATGTTTAATTGGCCTCTTAGAGGTACCCCTGATTTCATGCCCTCAACCGGATTTCTGCCTCTGCCCCATGCTTTATACTCAATAAATCCACATCTGGCTAAGAAATGTGGTGCAGAATGACCTACCATATTTCAAATACAGCTTTGGGAAGACGTATCTAATTTTGTCTTAATCTGTTGCAGTTGGTCAGCATGCAGATTTTTAATAGGGTTTTTTTTAAGATCTGAAGGTGAGTTACCTAGTTATTAAAAGCATTTTTATATCCTAAAATCCTTCAGAGCCCTTAAACCCACACAGCCCTAAGGCAAACTCAGTCAAGTTCACAGACTTCTGATGTCCAGCAGCAACTCCATAAATCTGTAAGGCTTCAGCACTTCGTGGTATCTCTTATAGTTTGTATAGCCCTAAGGCAGCCCTTTCCATCACAGCATAGCCAGGAGGCAAAAGGCAAGTAGGAGCACGCCATAGAATAGACAGAGGAAGACTTCATCACAATGGGAAAGCTCGGCACTGGAGATGGGAGCAGGGAGCAAATAGTGAGTGCACCTGCCACTATGGAGTTTGCAGGTACTCTCGGTATCCTGGTGAGCAGAGATACAGTCTGTGATACATATATAAAACAGTCTGTCTGATTCTTATTTGGACATGTTTGCCATTCTCACTTCCTATCTGCAAGACAGGAAGAGCTCAGTCACTCTTCTCACTATAACCAGGATAACAACTGTAACATGAAAGGATGCAGTTCAACCCAAAATGTCATAACCATTAGGAACATGGATGTGAACTTCAAATTTGAAGCTATTACCATTAGCCCGACACACAGAACTCATGAGGCAAAACACACAGAAGAAAACCCTGAAATGCCATGTACAATTATAAGCACCATCACAGCACAGAGCCAAGGATTCTTCCTGCCTCTCCCCAGTGGCAGTAAGCTCACTCACATAATGCCAGTTTTCAAGAGTTCCTGCTTTAAGGAAGTTGCAAGAGATGACAGCTTATTACAAGGAAGGAAAAGATGCTAAAATCAAGTATGCTGACAAAATCAGGCTCCTTTCTGCTACTTGCACAGTGCTAGGAGTTCTGGGCACAGAGACAGAGGGGACCACAAGCAAGCACACAAGCATCAAAGTCAGCTAAAAATCAGTATTCCTGATAACTGCTGAATTAGTGCAAACCAGTCCCCAAGCTTTTTGTTACTTCCTGTCAAATTAAAGCCAAAGCTGGAAAATCGATCCCATGAGAACATGTTACTTTTCTGTTAAGAGCTTCATCTTCAGGGGTGGATTAATGCTCTTGTTGAAAACATTAGTAGATAAAAATAGAACATTTAGAACTGAGAAAAGAGAAAGGCATTTTATAGAGAGAAATTGATATTTAAATATATGATTTATGTAAGTAATTTATATAAGGATATTAAGTATATAATTTATATAAGTAATTTATATAAAAATATATAATTTATACAAGTAATTTATTTATAGAAGGAAAAAGGCATTTTATAGAGAGAAAAGGCATTTAGAGAGAGAAATCCTGGTTGGATATTCTACATAATGTAGAGCTATCTTGATCACTAAGATCATAGCATCACTGCACTGATACCAAAGCAACATGAAGATTGTTCACATTAAGAACTGGATAAAATCACTGTATTTATTTTATACCATTAAGAACTTCCAGTTAGTGCTGTTATAGGAACTTTCTGAGTAACATACAAATACACCATACGATTGAGATTGCTTTCAGTAATGATGGGAAGCAGAAAGGGAACTCCGTTCTTATGATAGAGAAGTAATCTGCTTTCACTCTGGCATATGTAGTTTACCTGGATTCAGCCTCAGTGCTACACTTGGATTAGCCATCATTACGTTTCATAACTAACTTTCTGTCTACCTTTACTAATATTAGTGACAGAAGATGTACTTACACACAGTGTAAAATCTTCTGTCACGAGTGTTTTGTTCTCATCACTAGTGGGAGTAATGGCAGCTTGAAAAGGAAGTACCACCAATTCCACCAGCCTTCCAGACTGCAACAGTACATGTAGTGAACACAAGAATATTCCTCCAGCAATTCAAATGTGACAATATGAACACAGATGACAAGCAGGTTTCTACAGGTACACAGATTTCAGTGTGCTGTGTACCTGAACAAGAAGCAAACTTGGGAAAACAAAGAGAGCCTTTAGTTTTCTTTCTGCAAGAGCAGATTTAAAAAGGGGGGAGAGGAGGAAACAAGTGGCTCAGGAGCGAAAACCAGGACAATGCAAGGAGAAAAGGTAGGTCAGACTTAACCTTTGATATCTTTTCAGGATATAAAATAAAGCAGCAGTTCATGTCACTTCAGAAGAAGCAAATATCAGAATACAACCTCACAGACACATTGATGGGTTGACATGAAAAGAAAATAAATCCATCAACTGATAAGGTTTGCCTGACACAGTCTGGGGAGCTGTGTCTGATGGCTCTGCCTAACCAGCTGATGGAAATTTTATGAACTTGGACAGCAGAGGTTCTGACTTTGTGGGTGAAACTGTGCAACAGAAACAGTTTCATTTGATTCAGTTCATTGGAGTATTGATTTTCAGGGCTGATGATTTATTAACGTAACATTCAGTACAGTTGGATCTCCCAGTGATGATGATGCTGTTACTGGCGCTGAAAATAAATCACTGTAATTCCTTAAGAGAACGGGAGTGCTTAGCTAACAAATGGGGTTTGCAGAAGCTTGGGAAATCCCACTAAGTGATACAGTGACTGTGGAAGTGCTCTCCCTTTTGACAACACTGGACAGAAGACAAGTTTATTTAAACATACCAGGGAGTTCATAGCCTCACTTTTTACCTAAATAGCCAACTGAACATGCAACATGTGTATTACACATCTGACTTCTTCACTACAAAAGCAAGACTATATGAAAATTAGGTGCAGATCTAGAAAAATGAACTGCTAACCACTGATGCAAATGCTTACTTGTCTTGTATGTGGAATACTCAAAATTCTAACCATAAATACAAGCAAGTTAGCAGGGACAACTGAATATAGACAGACAACACTTGACAAATACTGTTATGATCTGTGTGCTTCTTGATGATATTTTTAGGCTAAAACCAGATGTATTTTCTATCAAATACCTCAGTATGCTAGGTGGGCTCACAAGATTCTGGCATTTCCTCTGCAGAGGTAAAAAGTCATTGGGAATGTACAAACACAGAAAGAAATGTCAGCAAACCAAATATTCTCTCTGCATCCAGTCACAACAAGAACAACAGAAAGAAACTTACAAGAATCAAACTAGTCCTGCATTAACTATGATTGTAAATTAAGTGGCAAATAAAAACCTCATCTTTTTTCCCATACAAATGGAGCCCTTCAGCTTCAACGCAGTTCTCACTGAACAAAACATACTGAGCACTGTGCTTTATGGACTGGCATAAAGCATAAAAAGGTCTAAATTTAAGGGCTTGACATGGAAATAAAATTGCCTCTTGGTCCAATCACTTGTTGGACATTCAGATCAGTTCACGTCAGAACGGAGCACTGCTATTAGCAGCTGTATAAGATACCTCATCTCAGTGTGGTGTTGAGACTTGGATTCTGTTCCATCTTTCCTTATTCTCACAGATGGACTTTATTTCTATAGGCTAGTTGAAAAAAAGCCCTGGGGACACAGAAAATGGGTGCAGGTCCCTCTGCTCCTCAGTCATCTCTTTTGTATCGCCCTGGCAGATGCCTCACAGACCATCTACCACTGAAGTGCAGGCAACTTCATAATCTGGAGCATTTCCTTCACTTGCACTTTTTCTGTTGGCAGTAATTTTCTACACATACCTTCTTAATTAAGGCTGTATTTGGAGGTAGGCAGCTCTTTGTTTTCTTCGCATAGGGAAATAAATGCAACCAGGTTCATCAAGCCTCTACGCACCATGGAAATAATAATGTTGCTCATCTGCTTGCTGCTGTATTACCACTCCATAATCACTTTTAGACTGCCTGAGACATTATCTCAAACAAAATGTAGACCATCCTCTATGGTAAACAAAGATACACTAAATGCTCAGTAGTACTACACATTACAAAACAGCATTCCTACAAGCTAAATTACAGGAAGCTAATAACTTCACAAGGGGATCGTACCTTCTTGTTTTGCTAAAGCAAATCAGTTTGTTTTGCCTCCTAACTTTAGTTTCAGGTTGGGCTTTTTTCCTCTTTTCACATGAGAAAATAACCTTGATAAGCATAATTCACTCCAAGTCATTCTGCCTATTTAAATTGTAGCCCAGGTACTAGTAAATAAAAATCCCTCAAAAATTGTGTCTGTGGTTAGGCAAAACTGTAAATGAACTGCAGACCTGAGAACTAATTTGTCACGTTTAGTCTCAGCCTTGACAAAAGGTGTAAAGAATCTTCCTCCCTGAAGAACCAAACCAGGAGTTGTACTCAAGAGGAGATCAATTACCTGAAGCTCATTAAAAGATTCACCACACTCTTTCTATGCCAGGGTCAGACCAGCTATTGCAGTACAGAGGAGGAGATGGGCAGCCCTTCCTAGTATGAAAGAGATAGAGTGCTCTTCCATACTCTCCAATGGGTCAGAGACTGATGTTGCAAGATGTTAAGCAAACCTGCTTAAGAATATGGGTAAAGTCCAACTTCCTGAAAAACCCAGGCAGCTCAGAATGGAGCAGATGTAAAAACATAATGAGTGGCAACAAATCTCCCCATTTCTTTGTGTGCCACCTCCTCCTCCTGGCAAAGGAAATGTGGAGCAAGAGCTGGAGGGGTGGACTGTGCAAAGGCTGCCTCAGCAGCAAGGGTGTGAGGGAAAGGAAGCAAATTAAAATGACTGATAAGTCCACAGCTGCTCCAGCTGTAGTCCAGTTCTGAGAATCTTGCCTCTTCAAACGAGTGCACGGAGCATGCATTGCACTGAAACCTGTGTGCCCGTGATGCCTAAAGATAGGTTACTATGTGATGCTGGTGGGATCAGCAGAGAAGCAGATAGAGAGGAAGTAATCTTCGTTATTCTCACCATTTTTCCTTATCTACCAAAGGTCATTTTTGCCACTGATTTCTAGTTATACCCAGATTAGATACCTTCAGCTGCTTGTAACTACTTTTGTAAGCCAACACATCATTAACTGAGCACTCATGTAGATGAAAAAATGTCATAATTGAAAACCTGACTTGATTTACCTTCAACTGTTCAAGTTAAGTAACACTTATTCAGATGTGTTTGCACAGTAAATTCAGGGGAATGCAACTTACTTCTGTTCTTCTCCAGATATGGCAACTCTGTCATATACTGTTAATCTCTTTCACATCTGTCTGCTCTGATGGACTTGACTGTCTGAGCTCTTTTGTCACCAGTACATGAATGTCAGGCAGCCACTTCCTGCTGGAAGTGATAAAGTTGTATATCTGAGTAAGTCTGTTTATCAGAGATGAGTTCAAAGACACATGGGATTTGTCCTAGTCAATCTCTTTCAAGCAGAGGGGTTTGGATCAGGCTTCATGAGTGAAAGCTCTCAGAAGCAGTAATGCAAGGCCCCAAAACCACATCTGTATTAGTATTTGTGTCATACCTATAAAGTTAAATTAGTGGACCTGTAGCTGCTTTCCCTACACTTGCTTTGTGAGCAGAGTACCTAACTTAGGTGGTCTCAGTCATTCTCCAGCTGTCTCTTTTTTCATCTGTGAAACAGAAAACTTAGGGAGATCTGTTAAACTAGCCAGTTTATTTAGGTCCTTCAACATGTATGGATGCTGGGAGGAAGCAGAGACAGAACAGCTGACCCAAACTAGCTAAAGGGGTATTTAATACTATAGAACATCATGCTAAGTATGTAAACTATTATGAGTTGGCCAGCAGGTTGCAATGACTGCTCAGGAATGGGATGGGCATCGATCAGCAGGTGGTGAGCAATTGTATTGTGCATCACTTGGTTCATTGGGGTTTATTAATATTTTATTTCAATTATTAAACTTTTCTTATCTCAACCCATGGGGTTTACCATTTTTCCAGTTCTCCTCCCCATCCCACAGGGGAGCAGGGAAGGAGTGTGTGTGAGGGGGCAGATGCATGATACTTAGTTTCTGGCTGGGGTTAAACCACACCACCACTTATCCCTACAGATTGATTGCCTCCATATGCAATACAGCTCTTCATAGCAAGATATGTTCTTCCACTGATACTTTAAGCTGGGTCATTCACTTGAAGCTAGGAAATTTCTCTTGTATCTGACTGTATGAAAGCCTTTATGACCCTAAATCTGATGCAGCTCTGAATTTGCCTTGGCAGGTGCTTGACTGAAACTCCTGTTAGACTAGAGGGTGACCTATAAGGAGTCCTAAGAAGTGGGAGAGACCAGTTCTTCCCTTAACACAAGCATCATTGCAATCAGCAGGAATGACAGTGGAGAAACAGAGCCAGACAGAAAAGCATAAACAGATTAAAAGCAGAAGTGATTATTTTAGTAATTAAACATTTCTTAACTGAAATTACATGAAATGCAAAAGCAGCATGAAAGGTCAGGAGAGATTTTTGAAAGCGTGCTCCAGAGGAAGGGAAGGGGGAAAAAAAGCAATTAAACACAAAGATAGAAGGTTATGATGCATAAAAGATTATTCCAAACAAATGGCTACTGGCAATAAACTGCATTGTTTTGAATGTTTAATTAATAAAATAATCTTTTTCATTAACCATTGCCACTGGGGAAGATGGATTGGAAAAAACATGCTGAAAACAAAACAGACACATTACTCGCTTGCTTGTATTTACATAAGTGTACAAATCTGCAAAGCAAACCTAAGTGCTTATCCCCAGTATTAAGGGATCGGAATGAACATGTGCTTACTACTACTGCTGCATGTGCAGGTCAAGTTTCCTAAATAACACCAGAATATGGGAGTAGAGGGACCTTTTGAGACAGGCCAGTAGGTTGCCTGGTTGAATCTCTGCTTGAACTTTGAGAGCACACTTTTATAAGGGTTGCAGGAGCTTTGATTTCACTACTTTGACTTGCAAACCCATTCATTCCTGAGTGCTACTTGTTTCCCATTGCAGAGCATGGCCTGCAGTCATTTTGAAGGTGCTTTCAAGAGATGCGAGTTCTTTAGCTCAGGTTTTAAATCTGACCCATATGACACCATAGTTAAACAAGCCATATGCACTGATTGCCTGCTAAGCAAAGTCTGTAAGATGTACTGATCAACCAGTATGATTCTATTTGTTTTCCTCTCCTCAGTATTGCACATTCACCTTGACAGAAGGCACTATATCTTCCCCTCCCCTTTTAACTGCTCAAAATGACTTAATAGATACCTAACTCCTGTAGTAAAATCTTGACGGAATAGTCTATCTTCCTGGCATTGACTATGTCAAAGCATGGGAAGGAGGAGCCAAGGTATCAGTAGGAAAATACTGTTGATCTTCAATCAGATGCTAGTAGATATCAACCTGATATGACCAACAGCAGCCTCTTTCAGCAGTTAAAATCCTGTATTTTCCCAGTAGCTTGATGTCAGATGTGGACAGGCCATGTTCAGTGAACACAGAACTCAGTAAGAATCAGCCATTACATATAAAAGGCTCTCCTAGCTCCATGCAAGCAGTAGTTTTCCCCAAACTTATGCAACTTATCCATAGTTAGCCAGACTTTTACAGGGATCTACCTGATCCAAAGACATTTATTCCAAATCTCATATCCCTTCTCCAAATCTCTGATACACAGACATTTTTAAAAGCCAACAAAATCTACCAACAGAATTGCTTGGCTGGGCTACAGGAAGCACTTCTTTACTTTGTTGTGAGTAATACTGGTACAGAAGGTACCTGAGGCAAATACCACCCTTAAAAGGGAGAGAGGGAGGAGAAAAACCAAAAACCCCACTTATGCCAGCACTTCAAACTACCAAGAGTCCTAAGCAACCACAATCAGGTCATAATGACCTCATGTGAACCGTACCCTTTTTTGTACATATCTAACAGTCAACTCCCATGAATCAGGATAAACACACCCTTTGCAAGAGTAGAGATTGAAGGAGTTTGTTATTCTCTTTTAGGAGGAAAAAAAGTGAGCAAGTGGCCTCTGAAGGCAAAAGGAACTGAATAAAGGACCTGTATGTAGACATTTAACCTCTTTCTTTGTGTTCTCTGCTTAATGTGTGTTTTGCTATGCTTGCACACTCCCCTTCTGCCTTCAGCATTAGTCCACAAGGAAAGCTGAGCTGTTGCTCAGAACTCTGACATGATCCCTGATTAAAGCAAAGCCTTGATCAAATGCACTTTTTAAACCCTCAGCTTGCTATTCTATGCAAGATAGTGCCTTTGTCACACCGCATGAATCAAAAGCCCAACTGGATGCTGTTGTAAATAAACCCACTTTAAACAACAACAACAATAAGGAAGAATGAAACTTTGATCAGGCTACAGTTAATTGATTAAAACGTCCATTTCATTGTTCTTTCATGTCTAAGCTTCAGTAAGCAACATGAGAGAGCAGAACCCAGCATGCAGTAGCAGGAAGGAGGCCACAAAGGAAAGCCTGGCAAGTAAACAAAGATTAAAAAGAGAGGAAAAAATAGATTATATGAAATACATACAGAAACCCACTGTGCTCATGGCCAGAAGCTTAACCCAATTCTCCAGCTATGCCAATAAAAGGCAGAGAAATTTATAACCATCAGCAAAACACAGACTCTTATTTGCATTTGTTTTTCTCACAGTAACCATATGAATTCTCTTCCACCACAACCACAATGTGATTTGTGCAAAACTAACCTAGTATAATGCTTCCAATACGAAATGGGGTAAGCACAGGGAAGGATATTGACTTTCATTCTTATGAACTCTGAAAAGTAACCTTGTTTTGGTTAACAAATGAAGCAGGTTTTCCACTCTGTGGAAAAGCAGGATTGCTGGATTTGCAATTTCTCTCTCATCTGAGAGGTATGAGGATGCTCCCCAAGGTTCAATCATTCTCAGAGACATTCAGGTATAACAGGAGCAAGGGCCACTGAAATGCTTACGAGTAGTCAGAAAGTGTACAGGCTTCTTCTCTTGCGCAGTCAAAGGAGTCACCCCCCAGACCCCCATCCCTCCTCCTCACCTCAGACAATTCAGCACCTTAATACTTCAACTTCTGCTCTGAATTTTCTCTTAAGAGAGTAAAGGCTCCCTCCACAGGTCAAATACAAAGCCTAGGGACACCTGCCTCACTTACCAAAGTCCATCCTTCCTAATCCTACCCCTCAGCCTTGAAAGTCTCCTTGGTATTAAATTCACTACTGCTTTGGCTTAATGTGAGAATTGGAGATGCAAGAGTAATCTGAGACCAAGAGGTGCTCTTGGAGAAATCCCAAGCCATGTTTTTACATACAGAATAGCGTTCTCACTTCAGTTTTTGTTCATAATGAAACGTCCTGCTTGACTGCACCTCACTGTCATTTGAGCTCTGCAACAGATTGAATACGCAAGTACAGGAAGGAGAGAGAAATCGAGATATAACCCGCTCAGTTTTAAATGCTTTCAGGGAGGATGTGAAAGAGTAGTGGTCTGAAGTAAATCAGCAACAGCTAAACATAAAATGGCTTATTCTTACATGGTCTACAGGTACTGAAATTATCACGATAGGTAATAGATAATAAAGCTAACATGATTTGAGGGTAGTAGCTACTACAGGGCAAGAAAATGATACACAGCAACATAATTCAGACATATAAATTACAGAGATAGCCAAAGAAGGCATTTATAAAAATCAGACCTATCATCCTGAGAATGCCTGGTACCCAGCTCTCCCCTCTCATGGTAAATCACTGTGCTCACTAAATGTGTTTATTATTAAAGCTTAACTAATTCACTTGCTCCTTAATTAAGTTGTTAAACTGCCTTTTCCAGCCACGAATCACTAGCTGGATTCTTGTAGGGGAAGATGACAAACATTCCCTTTCCACTAAACTAATGCTGTGTAAGAACCAGTAAGTTGAATTAGTTATTTAGGAAACTGGCCTAGAATTAAGTCTTACTGGCATACTGCTTTCTTTCTGCAGACAGCTGGGGCAATCCTGCCTGTGCACTGCAGTACTGACTCCTAGATGAAAAAAGAGCATCAAAGAGAGGGGTGCAAATAATTACACCTACACTCAATGTAATGTCCTTAAATTATACTTGCTTCTCACCTCCAGTTAATTTTGATGTAAACAGGGACTGCATCAGTGTATTTCTGGTCACTCAATTTAAACTGTACTGGGAGCCAGAGTAGAAACAGTGATAGGATAAACCAGGCTGTTCTTCAAACTGGAAATTTAGATTCATGAGCTTCAAACTTTTATCCTTTGCATTGCAAAATGTGGCTTTACTTTATACCACGTGGCTGCCCCAGCTGAGATCTTTGCCTTAAGAAATACCATTTTCCTTTGTGGTAGGATAAATTGCTCTTCCTCCAGCAGCTACAGTTTTCCTCAGAAAGCCTAAAAGGATGCAAATCTAACCCTTCTTTCCCTGCTCCTGTTCTTCCTCCTCTTTTCTTTCTCTATTATTGGTTCTGCAGCTCCTATTCACTCATCTGCAATTTACAACTCAGCAGCCAGGTGACTGGGATTGGAGCTGCTCCTCTCATCTCCACTCCCTTTGCAGAGCTCTGCTGGGCCCCACCAAAGTGAGAAATTGATTTTCAGAGCCAACGTGGAGTCCACAGCTTCCTGTGGCATAAACCTGACTTGTCTAATTACACAGCACCTTCTTCACTAGGATTTCTTCTTGGCTCAGCCTTCTGGTTTCGCCTGCACTGTAACTCACACGTCTGTAGCACTTCTATAGCCTAAACCCTTGGCCTGTTACGTTTCTTCCTTTTTGACGTACATTCCCATCACACCCTGAGCTTCTAAACTGATCAAATTCAAACCTCCTTTGAGAGGGGGAAGAAACAATAAAGTGTATTTTAAACCTGCCCAATATCCCATCTGATTCTGATAAAGCTTAAAATATAAAGAGCCAGTCTTGACAGTACTTACTGCTGCATGTGTATGGAGTCCCACAGAAATCCACGCAGATTAGATGCATTGCTATCAGTTGTAGCACTAAGTCACTAAATTATTGAGTAGCATTGGGGTAAAGATTATACAAACAGATCTTTAACAGGCTCAGTACCTACGAGTATTAGCTTCAGACAAAACAAGACTATTTGCCTGCAAGTACTGTGTGAGCAGTTTTCTTTGCAATAGTGTAAACAGCTTCTACACCTTGGAAAGGCAAACAAACAGCTGTGTACAATATATTTAATAATAGACCACTAGAATATTCATGTAATCAGAATTGAGGCATTAAGCCTCAAGCTAATAGTTTTTCTGGATCCATTAGCTTGAGTAGGTGCTGAACTTTTGCACTGGGCTAACAGATTTGCACATACTGCCTCAAGTTTGTACCTTGCAAGGTGGGTTTGCTAATTCTGAAAGATGAAGCTAGTAATGCAATATCCGAGTGTGCCTGAACAGTGTCTTATGAACTGCAGTGCTTTTTAGTCTCTGATGTAGTTTATTAATGTACCATATTTCAGAAAGCAGGGGCGTTTTCAATCATCTCATTTAACTGTCAAAGATGTTTAGCACAAACATGCAAAAGATATTAATTATTCGACTACTGATGCATTTGTATTTAGCAAGTAGTCAAATTGTGCATTTCAAGTTAATTTAAAGCTTAATGTCCAATTCATATAAAACATTTGCACATGGTTTTCAAAGCTACTACTACGAGTCAGACATAGTCTTGTGGTTGATAACAGCAAATTTTACAAGACTACATTTCCACAAGTAATAAAAGTAATTTCACTTCACTGAACACATCACTGTAGCATTTTATATTTATCTATTTTTTAATGCAAAAGATGCACAGTCCCTCCCATTACTAACTTTACCTCCAAAAAATGACAGCTTGCTGAGGGAATCTCTTGCAAATCAAATGTATTTCAGCCCAGGACTGATGTTGCTGAAATCTCTGGGTACAGTCTTAGTGTAGATGGCTTCTCCTTGGGAATGGATGCATAAGATCCAAGGGGAGATATTCACACCCTAGACTATGACATTTAAATAGAATGGCAGACTAGCCCATATGCACTCTAGGTAGAAAACCAATCCTTTCCTGAAGAGCGGTTCAGATCATCAAGTGAGGCTCCGCATTTGAACTGCCATCTAAAAGGAGCTGATATATCACCACTGATTACAGGGAAAAATCAGCAAACTCCAGACCAAGTGTTTGTGTTGGATATTTAAGGTAACATGCAATTAAAAATCATTCAACAGAAATACACATATATATATGTTTAAGAAGTCAAAGAACAATTGTTTTGGAGACCACCAGAGCTAAGCCATGTATAAAGAGTTGCACTACCTGTCATGTTCCAGGTGGGTACCTGAAATCTCACCTGCAGCCCCTCCTGGCCCCATATGGATGCTGCCCCAGACAGCCCATTCACACTACTTCCTTCCATACTTGCTAACGACAGCAGCAGCATAGTCACTTGTTGGTCTAAAAGCTCTGTTATGTTAAAAGGAAAGGTGTAAAGCAGGATAGGATCTCACCTAAGGACAGTCCAACACTGACAGGAATTCTGGTTTTTGGATCAAGGGGAAGTCAAACAAGGAAGTTTTTCAGGGACCTTGAATAGGACCTCCTAACTACTTGCTTTGAGGTGGCTTTCTGGATGATAAACAATCCATCATAGTTTTACTAATACGAAGGGATAATACAGAAGAGAAGGTTTTTAAACTACTAAGCTATGTGTATAAATAACTAGGGAGGAGGAAAAATGAGAAAAAAAACCTGAGATAAACACAAGCAACTTGCTAATCTTTCCTGTAGATTGCACTCTGACTATATTACCTGTACAGATCTTAATTATCCAAATGGCTCAATTAAACAAATGTGAAGTCTGAGAACCACACAGGAATATGCATTCCGATTTTACTCCCCAACCTATTTGATTAATATGCTGCAAAGCTCATTAATCTTAAGGGGGAACATAACAGTTGTGCTTCATACTGCACAGGTTACCGGTTCTTAACCAGTAATACACCCAAAAGAACTTTTAATCTAAAGGATGCATTCACTGTGCATATGTTCGCTATTTAATATTACATTTTAGGACTGCTTAATTATTGCTAAACCTTAAAACCAACTATTTACAGCACAAATCTGAACTTCTAAAAAAATATGCTAGAGAAGTTGCGTAGACAGACTTGCAAAGTTCTCCTTACAGGGAAACCTAGTTTTTAACCCTAAAGCAAACATATGCCTTACTTTGAACATGATAGGAACCTTGAAAAAGACTCTTAATATTTGTTTGCAAGCCTGTCTGACATACATAGAATCGTAGAATAGTTAGGGCTGGAAAGGACCTTAAGATCACCCAGTTCCAACCCCCCTGCCATGGGCAGGGACACCTCACACTAAACCATGTCACCCAAGGCTTCATCCAACCTGGCCTTGAACACCTGCCAGGGATGGAGCATTCACAGCTTCCCTGGGCAACCCATTCCAGTGCCTCACCACCCTCACAGTAAAGAATTTCTTCCTTATATCCAGTCTAAATTTCCCCTGTTTAAGTTTTAACCCGTTACCCCTTGTCTTATCACTACAGTCCCTAATGAAGAATCCCTCACCAGCATCCCTACATAAATAGATGACAATATATGCTCCATCAAACAGGAAAATATTTTCTTCATTCTCCTACATATAAATTGACCAGGCAGTCTGCATGTGAAAACACAGGAGACAGTACTATTGGGAAAAAAACCCATAAAAGATAGTAGAAAATCAATTAATAAGACTTTAAAAAGAGTATCCTGGTCACCTCTGCAAAGCTGTGCTCTTGCATTGCTTAACAGTTCCATAAAGTGAAGTTTTAAGAAGCAAAATGCACTTTCATCAAAGTTAAGGATAATGTGCAACTTCATCACAAATTATGAGTATTGAAACATTGCAGAGGATTTTAAGAGTTGAGCAAAAGAAGAGGGGAATGCTTCATAAAGTACATTCATACCAAAAACTGCGCTTCCAAGAAAACACCTTCCTGTATCCTTTACATGAAATTATGCCTGGTCTGCTTCCACAGATAGAGCAATGCTACATGATTTTATATCTTTCCAAGCTTTGTGTCTTAGCACACCAGGCTCTTGCAATTCTATCATGTAAAAGGAACTTGTCATTATGCAGGTTCACATAAGATTTACCATTGCTGGAGTACTACAGTTACTGTAAAACATCTCTTCCTGGTAATTGGCCAAGAATAACACCAGAGTGATGAACCAGTGGCTTACTATAGGTTTTCAATTGCCAGCCAACCATGAACTTTGCTACCAGATCAACCAACATGGTGGCAACAAATGGTCAAAAAAGTATATTTACAGTCATCATCAACTTTATTACATGTGCTACCTGTAATAATATTTATATTAAATGATACCTATAGTATCATTCTATTATTTATGGGAAATTTTACTTGATAGCTCTTCACTGTAAGGAAATGTAAGGCTTAATTAGCCCTGTGGAAACAGACATTCTCCTAACTTTGTTTTCAAAAGTCTGGTCAATTCCTGATAGACATTTAACTACATGAAAGAGAGATATGCGCTGAGCTTCAGGGCTAAAGATTTAGAAACACGGTGTTCCCAAAAGGAGGACGTTTCCAAAAGGAAAAGTCATGATTTTTCTTCAAAGATGCATTGAGCTGAATTGCATTTTAAATAGTAAAAGAAATTAAACAGCACAAGAAAAGGTACCATCAAGGTGTTTCAGCTACTGATGAGATTTATAAGCGCATCTTTGGCCAGCAGCCAAATACAGACTGCACATTCAAACACTTGCATATGATTTGGAATATGTCTCTCAGTGGGATGTTTTAACTGTCAGCAGAACATAGGGAACAGAGATAAAAACAGCAGATGGGATCCAAACATCGTTTACTAATCCAACTAAAAGCACTTACATGAGAGGAAAGTCGGAAACAATCCTGGTAAAAAGTTATATTCCGTAATCTCAAAAGAAGTCCTTACAATACAAAATGTGCCCTTCTCTTTTAGCATCCAGAGATGATGGATTTCTTTCCCCATTCTGAATCTTTCTAATCCACATTAGCCTGTGGCAAGAAATAAGAAAAGCAATTTAATGTTTTAGAGCAAATTCTTTAAAATGTTAGAATATCATTTTCTCCCTTTTTGAGCTTTGTGTGGCTGCAGAAACTTACTATCAAGCTTATAGTTAAAGATTCTTCTATTGCAAAACACACCTTTGCCACTACAGAAATGATTGCCAAGGTTTATGAACTAGATTTGTGCATGCACACACAACATCATTTCCAAGCAAAATATTTGCTTTTTTGTTTTTTCACAACAATCAATACTTTCCTGTCGCTAAGAAAAAGGTACTGAAATAAGAAAGAACGCAAGCAGAAAATATTAAACCAGGAGATTGGTTTACTCTACACTTGTACATTTTGGATGCTCCATCTTTTCAATTACAATTAAGCAATGTTCCAACGGCCACATTAAAGAGGAAAGAAGAGATGGTAAAACAGGAATAAAAAAGTGGAATGCTAGAGAAGTTAATATCAAACTGAAGAGTTAAGTGAACCAGCACTAGGAGATGTTGAAAAGCAGCCATTTCCAATATGACTGGAAGCCTCAAAATCACTCAAGTTACTTTGCCAAAGATGAAAACAGAAGGAAAGCTCCCTCTTGTAAAGGCAGCTATTATCTGCTAGCATGCGTAGAAGTAGACAGAGCATCAACCAAGACAAATCCTTTGAAGCAGAACAAATGTGCCAGGACTTCTGCAAAGCATTTTACACTGTCCCACACAACATCCTTGTCTCTAAACTGAAGAGACATAAACTGGGTGGATGGACCACGCGCTGGATAAAGAACTGGATGGATGGATACATGTGGACAGTTGTAGTCAACGGCTCAATGGAGTCAATGGCTCCAACTGGAGACCAGTAACATGTGGTGTCCCTCAGGATTCAGTGTTGGGACTGATCCTGTTCAACATCTTCATCAGTGACATGGACAGTGGGATTGAGTGAGCCATCAGCAAGTTTCCTGATGACACCAAACTGTGTGATTCACTGGAGGGAAGGGATGCCTCACCACCCTCACCATAAAGAGAAGAGGATATGCAGGAGATGGACACCAATCAGACCTGAAGCTCTGGACCAGAAACAGATACAAAAATTCCACTGAAGGAATTAGTATTTCAATGAACACTGCTGTTATCAATAAAAGCACCAAGTCAGGCTCTGTCACCAAGAATCTCTACTGAGTTACCTAGTATAGTTCTGTAAGAAGACATATGAACATTAGTAAAATCTTTACCCTTCCACCATATGTTGCTTTTACACTACAGGCTGTTGCTAAACCATAGTGGTAGAAGAGGTGTGGCATAGACAAGCAGGGTAAGGTCTAAAGGGAGCTGAAAGCGACTGAGATGAATGGGGAAGACCCAGGTCTGACAGGCATTTGCAAGTGGAAAAAGAGATGGTGAAGTTTGATTAGGAGAAAGTAAGTGAACCCTTGCATTGAGCAATTAAAATTGCATTCTTCTGTCCACTGAAGGCCCAGTTTTCTGCCAGTTGAGCATTTAAGATCATGCAGAGATAGGGAATTTAAGAAAATTGATGGAAAATGTCAAAACATTTTTAGGGTCTTGCAATGCCCTCACACTTGGTTTGAAGATGGTCATTTGCTCTTGATTTGTTAAGAAAAAAGAAATAAATTATGAAAGAACAATCAAACATCCTCTTTCATTCTGTCCCACTGACAGAAAATGAGGAACAAACCCAAGGACTGAAAAAATATCTCAAGCTACAGTTACAGAGGACCAGAATAGGGGCATAAGCAAAAGAAAACGAAATTGCAAGTGGAAACTGAACTAAACCTAACACCCATCAACCAGCAAATCTTTGGCTTTGTCAGACTCTGTAGATTCCAGTCCACAGAGGCTGTCAGGAGAAAAAATGGCACCTAACTGAGGTGGAACACTTAGTTTTGAGAATGCCTTTTGAAAATAATAGACTTCTGTTAGTGCCATACTGCAGCACAAAGATTTCTGTGCTTTTTCATGGAAGGCTTCGC
Source organism: Melopsittacus undulatus (assembly GCF_012275295.1). NCBI lineage: Eukaryota > Metazoa > Chordata > Aves > Psittaciformes > Psittaculidae > Melopsittacus > Melopsittacus undulatus. Next base: position 115,743,438 of record NC_047528.1, on the reverse strand, counting down.
TCTGACAGCTCAGGCTGCTGCTGGCCAGAATGATGTGCAAGAATGTTCACTGCCTGGGGAAAAGAACAGGGAAAGAGTGTGACTGTTGCAGGCATGTGACAGTAAGGGCCTTGTTCTGAAACCCTCTCAGAAAATCAGGCAGTATCTGCCAGCAAAAGAGGTGCAGAAATACAGTTTGTTACAAAGTAAGAGAAGGTAATTGGTAAAAAACCAACCCAGTAACACTGATCTATGTGCTACTGAGTTAAGCTTTTTATCAGTAGATTCATCTATGTGACACACTGACACAGTAAGTACATGTATGTGCTACTAGTACGTTAATCCATCAGACTGAATACACCATAACCTCTATATGTTTAGTAAGTATTTGACAGAGAAGCAATGCAAAAGTTGCTCTGCCTTCAGAAAGAAATACGTCAGAAGTCTGTGCTCGCCTCATAAAGTCTCTCCTATATAGCTCACGCACTGATTAAACCAATTCAATTTGGATTTATGAGTTCACCAAAAAAGAAAGGTCTTTAAGAAGGTGGCATCTACTGTAGGGTCTATTTTAAAACCTGTTCTACCAGAACAGGTTCGTTTTAATGAAGCACTGAAGCAGTACGCCAAGAGTAAAACCGGTCCTTAACAGGGTACAATGTCACACATCAGTATTGCTCTGTAGTGTGGAGGAAGGCAATCTCAATAGATGATGAGCACATTCATGTGCATTTACAGCTCTCTAAAGCACAAACATGGAGTGGCTTGAACAGCCATCTGCTATCCTGCAGCTATTAATTCACTAGATGTCAGTAATTCTACTAGTCTCTCTCTGATCCTGGTACATGAGAAACACTTTGAAAAGGAAGGTGTAAATCACCATGTTACAGCACACCCCACTAGTGCAATATTTCATCTTCTTCTCTGTGTTACTTCTGACACTGTAAAGCAAGCTACTCAACCTAGAGAGACAGTATCAGCACCAGGAAAACATAGCTCAGAACGAGACAAATATGGAGACTGAGAAAGGTGTTGCAATGGAGTACTTAAGACATCTTCCAATTTTGATCCCTGCTGGATTGCCACAATGAAATTTGTGTAATAGATTGCTTCCACAAAAGCAGTTTTCCCAGTGATCTCCCCTAGTGTTAGTAGTTTCTCAATCTATTAAAAACCCCTCAATTTTTCTGATGGACAATGTCACGCTACTTGACATAACAGTACATTTAAATCTAGATAAACTAAAGGTGATGCCTTCAATTTGTGAGATTGTTGGGCAGACAGGTGATACACCATCAGTGCATTGAGATGTATGGAATCCCCTACCCAACCAGCTCCACAATTAAATAGAACAGGTATTACAAAGGTAGCTAGAAACAAGAAAATAATTGTAACCTAAACCCATCAGTACTATGGGGCCATAAGTTATCCCCAGAGGACCAGATTCTATTTGGTATAGATCTGCAAGCTGAAAACTGTTCAGTGGTCTGCAAGGCAGTTGAAATTGCATTACTGCTCTGTATTTCTCAAATGATCAAGATGATTGTAGATCAAAACTTGTTCCACTGGCTTCAGGACTGTGTCTTTGAATTGACACTGGGGTTTGTTTCAGGAGCCTAGAGGCAAGCAGAATAATGTATTTGAGATCCCAGTGCCTCTCTTTTTACTTATGTCTTTCCTTCTCAGTTTCTCCTGGTAATGATATTCTTGCTCCTGGGTAACTGTAGTGTGTATCACCAAGCTCTCGTCACTGTGATAGAAAATGTAGCTCTTATCTTCTTCCCAGACTGGCCATAAGGCTGGTATGTTTTTTTTCCTACCTGTCATTAAAAGCAACTATAGAAAACTAAACCAAAACAAGCACTCTGACTTCACAATTCTGTAATATGTCATAAATCTGGAAATGAAAGAACATTTGGAAAGCAAAATCACTCAAACCACAGGGCTATTATTTACCCTTTAGAAGCAAATTCCATTCAATAAAAAAACTATTAAAAATAATTGCAGGAAAATAGAACTTAATTTCCAATTGCTTAAGAACTAGCAGAATGCATGTTTAGAGTGTTTATGGGGAAATACAGGCTTTGCTTCCCCACAGCTACAAATGCTGGATCAGTTTTAAACTGAGCTAGAAACAAAAAATGATTAAGGTATATCCAAAAGGGTTTATGAGCAAGTAATGTAAGAGGAATTACACCAGAGACTAAAAGGGGACAAATGCAGGAACTGGAGCTATTGTTTTAGACAAAAACTTCAGATAAAGCTTTTAACTTTCCAGGGGGTTGAAAATGAGCAAGATACTTGTCTATGGGGAAAGAAAATGAAAACCTGTAAAGACATAAAGGCGAATCATAGCTGCAGATAGAGAGAATTCAGTTAAATTCATATAACTTCCGATGTAAGTGAAAGTTTCTGCCCTTACATAGAGCTGTAATTTCTTTTTAGTCTTTTGGTAGATGAAGTGTGCAATTTTTACCTTAAATTTGGGGTGATTACACAGCACACTAGAAAACAGGTGTTGTGGAACACACCAGTTCACACAGATCTGAGACACGTGCACACTATGGAATCTATGGAAAGTACTGGCAGTGGGAAAACATGGCAGATAGCACTGGTAATTCTTGCTGACAGAACTGAATGAAACTAATTCAGGTGGGTTTTAACAACCTAAAAACATTCCCAAACTAGTCAATCAAATGAGTTCTCTACTTATGTTTGTCCTAACAGCCCAATTTCCTCAAAAAAATACTAGTTTTCAACTCTATCTCCCTCATTATAGCCACTGGAACGTGATTTGCTATTACTTTTAGGCAGAGCTCTTTTGATCTGACAATGAAAAGGACTGAGAAGTTGTCCCCATGACAGACCTTCATATTACCAAAAAAGTCTTTCTTAACTAAATCTGGAATCCTGCTCCAGCTTGCTATAGATTCTCACAGAAGTCAATTCACTTGCAGACAGCCCTTTGTCAAAATGAATGGGAATAAAGGCGAATCTAGTCTGCCTGCCTTATATGTTCATTGAACATTGATCTTTAACCTGCAACAAGCTAAACCTATCAGACCTCCTGCAATTTGTTTGCAGCAATCACTGAGAGAATGAAGGGTCAATGCATTACAACGTCAAGTCTTGGCTGTTGCAAGCCCTGCTACAAGATGGATGCTATTGAACCTACACCTCAGAAAGGGAACCAAGCAGTTTCCCAGGAGCTGCCTTGTAAAGAATTATCACTAAAGACAACTTCACGTTTGCTCCAAGGAAATCAATACATACTTCACCAAACCCTCTTTTACTGTAGAGACATCAAAGCTGGATGATGCTTTGACAGAGCTGTACTTCAGTCTTCTGTCAATCAGGTACTAAATACAGATCAGAAGGAAAGATGCTCTTAGAGCCACCAAGAGTAAAATACATATATATGAAGAGCACACAAAGTAAGAAAATGTATATACATATATAGTAACTACAGTTCTCTGTGATGTGCCACCCCTATATTCCCTGATGTACCATTCCTTCTCTGTGTCATGGTATCCTTCTCTGTATCATGTTATATCTGATAAGGTTGTAGTCTTACCTTTAGTTGAGAAGACGGACTGCTGCATGCTTTGTGTCATTTACAAAGATGAAAGAGACACACCAGGTAAAATGTAATCCTAATACAAATAAAAACATACCTAAAAGAATCTGACCTCAGCTGTATAGGTTAGACACACTAAAAAACAGAATGAAAGATTCCTGCTTTTCTGAGAATGGATCTCAAAGAAGTTCTAGTCTTAGATCAATACATGGCAAAGAGCTTCCAAATTCTGCACAGCACCATTGCATCTATTTGGCAAAGCCCTGCTTTGTAAATAAGTAACCAAAATATTAATGTTTCCCGTCTGTTGCAATAACTTAAGACATATTTACTTGAATCAGTTACTCTCTTGTCCTCAACAGCATCAACCTGTCAGATGATTAAACTGTAACAGAAAACACTTACCAATAAACCAAACTTTAGCTAACTTGCTTCTTACTTTGAGTATGTGTTCTCGTTCCCTTTGTTTAGTGAAAGTATCCCAGAGGCATGCTGAAGAAATTCCCATTTCTGACATCCTGTCCAAGTAGGTGAAATCCCTACCAGATTTAAAACCCCAGAACCTATGTTTTTCTTTGTCAGGTTTTTGCTGCAGAGCCAGATAGTGAGTTTATGAGTACAAAGGTTTAACAGCTAGTGAATGAAATGCATTATAATCTGATCTAATTCCTCTATCTTGAATGGCTTTATTCAGGCTCTTTGCAGTTCCCACACTGTCTTTTGATTAATTTCTTCCAGGACAATACAGCTGTTACAGTACTGCATGCAGAATACCGAATGCTCCACTTGAGCTCCTCAAGTTTCACTTCTTCTTTATAGTCTAGTATCCCAGAGCCTAAGCTCCTAAGTGCATCTGTGTTCTTGGTGTTCTCTTTTTTAATTACTTTCCAAAGATATTTACTGTCTCTCACACTTTATCTACCTGCAGTTTTGTTTCAAGGAAGCACCTGATCTTAAAAGGCACACCTACACTGAGCTCCTCATCGTGTAATTCTCTCATAAAATACAAAGGTATCAATCAGCCTCATTTTATGCAGTTCCTTGAAATGACAAGAATCTGATGAAAACTCTTAAGCACTGAAAACCTCTTAAAAGAACACAGACATCTCTTTATGAACTGGGAGCCAGAAATTTGCAGGGCTCATTTACTCAAAATCTCCTGTCTTTCTTTGTAAGGTTGTATTTTTCACCTCTGAAGAGGATACAGTTTGTTATCTGTATTATCCTTCTGCAAATCCCTTCTGGGTGGTAAACTTCCATTCTGAGCTCTGTTTTGGAATGATTCTGCAAGCTTCACTTTTGACAGAAGAAAATAAGAGATGGTGGAGAGGTGCTTTATACACCAGTTTCTGCTAGGGAGGCAACAACTTCCAGTTGTGCCCACACAGAAAGCAAATCCTTCCTCTGACTGATGCTTGGAGCAAGCCTGCCAGTTTATAGGACCTGAGCTGTTTGCAATACAATGCTGATGGAAAGCCCCTCTCCACCAGAATGATGTGCAAACAGTATCAGTGAAGGGACAATGTTCCATAAACGTTTCCTCCTCTTGCTTCTATTTCCCCACATTCATTTCCATCACTATTTTTCTTCAAAAGACTTACCCAGGATGGCTAAAAGCTGTTCATTTAGGATCCCTCCACTACTGGCAGTACCTTCATTGTCATCTCTCACTGCTACAGAAAAAGCCCAGATGATTAACTTAGGTCAGATGCAGGACATTTTCAAGATGCTAAAGTCAGTGATGTGAATCTGAACAACAAAACAATGTTCCCATCTTTCTCAGGTCCCTGCTCCTATATCTGAACTACATTAGGCAAGTTCAGAAGTCGGAATTCATCTTATGCAAAATGGTGCATAGAGAGGAACCTGCCTCCCTATGTGACTTCAAGAATTTCAGCTCATTATCGATATACACGTGAGGCACATACGGCTGCATTGCTGTAAAGGAGGAATTTATAGTTCTGAGCTTGCCTGCACTGTGTAAACTACATCATGCCCACACGTATTAAACTGAGGTGTAAAAGAAGGATGTAAACTGTAATTACAGGCAAGAGTCAATCAACTCGAAAGAGATGCTGGAGCATGAATTACAGTTGACCAGAAATTGTGAGGTAAGCCTCTTTCAACCACAGCTGTTAACAATGTGTAAAAGGTCTGCTGAAGAAATCAATACATAATTGCAGCATTTATCAAGTTCATATAGATTTGTGTTGTTCCTATCTAATTTGAACGGTATTACCAAGGAGATGCCCACAAGTAGGATATCAAAACAGCACCTGGGAGGCTATTTCCTCATTTTGTTTTTTCCTTTTGGTATTCTATTGAGGAATAAGATCTGATGTTAACTTCAAAGGACAGCCAGATTCTTTGAAAAGAGATTGGTATTGATCATAGGTTCACAGCTGTACATGTTAGAATGCTGTGTAAGCCTGTCCATATATGAATCCTCTGCATGGCTTTTCCTCAGATATTTAATTCTTTCTGCCTATGCTTTATTACTTTTTCCAATTACACACACACAAAAAATCCCACCCTAATGTAAAAGATAAGCAGGAAATAACATTTGGAATATCCAGTGGAGTTTGTTTAAGTTCTACTTTTATCTTGAGGGGGTTATTTTTGCTGACGGGGAATCAAAAAGCCAACAGACCAGCTAAGAAACGTAATAAAACCCTGAACTTCAGTTTCCAAGGGGCAGTCTCAGATCATATTTATTTGAATAGGAAAATACCTTTAAAAAGCCAAACCAAAATCCCTTAAAGACGGTTTTTAATGCCTACTGTGCTTGCAAAGGCAAATTTTCCAGCAGTCATCCTGCATGAGGAATACTGGCAGGAAGGATTCTCTTCCTGCGGAAATCCACAAAATAAAAGGCAATCTCTGACCCAAGCAGTGCACTACACTGACATGCTTCACACAGGAGAAAAGATGAAATGGAAAAGGAAATGAATTTCCTGAAGGTTCCTCCTTCACCTCACCAGCTCCTTCTCCCTCCTTTCTATTCTGAATATTTTGAGAGATGGAAAACAGAGCCCCAGAAGGAAGGAGGAAAAAACACATTGCAATAGTGCAAGGAAGCAAAAAAGATGTGTGGCTGCAAAAAGCTTACAGAATTATGTGAATAAAAGATGGAACCTTATGCTTCCTTATGCAAACATAAGCATATATAAATACATGTATTTTTATATGTATACCACCATAAACCAGACTGGGAGGGGGGGACTTCTGCCAAAAATCAAGCTGATGAGGTTCAATCACAGTCATTTGGAAACAGACAGCTAGTTATATTGTCTTGGGTTTTGTTTTTTCAAGATGATGACTATAAATTCAAGTCCAAAGAAGAATTCACATTACATTCCAAAACATTTCAAACCAATGCCCTTGTCACCACTGTCCCTGCCAGCTTGATTAAAGTATCTGGAAAAGGGAAAGGATTTAGACAGCCCTGTATCCCTTCCTCTGCATCTCCTGACCCAATCAGCCATTTTAAATACATAGCCTCTAGCAAGAGATGGAAAACACAGACAGACACACCAGTTTAAGGTTTCTGAAGAGGATACTGTACAAACCTGTGAATCAAGCAGCAGATAACATGTACCCCTCCAATTTACTGATATGAAACAGAAGTTGATAGAAGGAACTAGCACAAGGCCATAAAGAAGCATGCATAACTATGTGGTATAGGAAAAAGCGACCCTTGTACATCTCCACTACTGCCACTTGTTTTATGATACTAAAAGAAACATTTATTATTGGAAAAGCATAAACCTGGGGAAATTCAGCAGCGGCATGAGAACTGTGTTACATTTATATCATTAAACAAAGGAAAACGCACAACAAAACCACAAATACCTTCTCAGGTCAGGGCTTGCACAGGACCTCAGTGATGTTGAACTGCTGTGGAACTCATAGACACTGATGTGGGAATTTCAGCTAACAGTCTGTCCCCCAGGGCTTGTTAAGACTATCTCCCTTGCTCTTCTTACACTCACTTGAGTAGTCATTTTGTAGGGTTTTTTCCCCTGTTTGGAGTTAAAAAGCTCTACTCAGCCAAATAGCTCTTTATAGAGGCTGCTCTGCCATGTAATCAAAACATCTCACAAAAGGCTGCTCTTCTAGAAAGGACAAATTAGCTTCACTTGTGAAATACTCCTTTGCTAAGCTCTCAAACAAAACTTAGAAGCAACTGGTTCTCCTTTAAGCAACGAAACTCATGCTGGGTGCACTGCAGGTGGTAATCATTATTTAATTAGGCCAAAGGCAATTCAATCAATAAATAGGCTTGAACTAAATGACTTGGCAAATACTATGGGATATTAAGGTACAACTACAGCAGATGTTGAAGAAACCCTGTTTTTAAAGATGACAATATTTTTTATACACAGGGACAGATTAGGGGTATGTGTGTACACACTTGGCCATGTGTTCATACTTTATATTAAGTTTATATATTAAAAAGTATACAGGGTGCACATCCAAACTTTGGTTTTCTTTTAAAGACACCCAAATAAATGAAACAGAAAAGAAATTCACAGTTTTCTTACCATAGCAGACCATTGCCCTCTGGTACTTTTGATATTTTGATGAGAAAAAGACAAAACAGCTCCCCAAAAAATACATTTTTATGACACATGTCAAGTTATTCAGCAGAGGTTCACAGTGAAAGGCAGACTCCAAAATCAACATGCCACCATGAATACACGCAAGTTAGATACAAGTTAGAACTTCCATGGGTTGGATTGCTGCTTGTGGCTCTGCCTGGGACACTGAAATCACTGTACCGTGAGGCACTTCCAGAGTCCCCCTTGTAAGCAGTTTATTTCAATCTGAAGCAATAAAACCTCTAGCACTTGTGAAAACAAGGTGCAATAGAGCTAAAAGTGCTTAAATTTGGTAGGAAACCCTAGTGCCATTTTACTCTGGAGCAGCATGGTGTCTCCTAAAAGCTGAGTGTTCTGTCATAAATAACACATCATTCTGGGACCCTGGTTGAGAAAAACATTTCACATGATACCACAGCAGTAGAGACCCAGATTGTGCTTTCTGTGGGGTGGCTTCCTTCTGTTCTCCTCCTGTGATACAGCAAATCCAGTGGCTTTGTTTCAAAGTGCCCCAACAGAGTTCAATGCAAATGACTCATGTATAAACGAGCATAACTAGACCCAGCACCTCTACCTCTATTTCTTTTCATCAGTCATGCCTTAATAAATACATTCTTTGCTGTCCTCACAGCCTTCCTTTCCCCAGTGAAATACACAACTACTGAAAGCATCACTTCTTGTATTCACAATGGCTGGCTTGGATAGGAGGTATTTCCACTCCTATTTCTTTAAATTCCCCATGCTTTGGGTTTGTGTTTTTTTGCTCTTAGTATGTTAAAATCAATGGTTATGGGAACAAAGCTATCACAGTGGGAAAGGTTAAATGTTTGTTTGAAAGTGGGGGCTTTGGAGCCTTCCCACCTCCTCTAAGGGATTCAGAGTCCTCCTCAGGAACACCCTTTACATTTGCTCTGTTTTCTTACCTTTTGATGCAAAACTGAAGTAAAATACTGGTATCTTATGTATCCAAGAAAATCAAAGCAAAAGCTACAAGACAAGACTGAAACAAAAAGGCTGTGGAAGCCTCTTGCTAATCTGGCAGAATAAAACCAAAATGGTGAACATTTCTGACCATTTTCAAACTTCAATGCTTTGAACTTTAAAGCGATGTGGTCACCTCCTCTGGTTATTAACACTGTTCCTAAAGGCAAACCCAAGGTCAAAATAAGCTAACACTTATTCAGATAACATTTAACAGATAACATTTATCCATGTTATCTGTTCTGGATCATCTCCTCTTCACACCGAAGTTGACAAGACCTGGCTTTGAGAAGGGGGCTCCATGGAAATGTTGCCTTTGCATCCTAAATTATTTGGTTAATACCACTTAGGCATCAGCTCACTTCTTACACTTCTATATTCTCTAACGTCCAAAAATCCAGTATGATTTTTAGGAAATATAACTCCATGTGGACTTCAGAAAAAGAATCAGACACAAAGCCCTATCAACACTAAATAGTTCCCATGTTATGCTGAGCTCAGTCTCGCTCATCTAGAGCATGGTATTTCTGTGAGCCTGTTGACCGGTGGGGGCACAAGCTGAATTTAGAAGAGCCAGCTGGGTACTTCAAGCACCAGTACATCACAGAAGACGCATTATGTTCTGTTTCTGAGAATAGACTGATACGCATTTATTTTGGGGTTTGATCCTCTGAGATCTTAGCAACAAACTAACTGTGGAGACAAAACCATCTCCACTAACTTCTGCTTATCAACTCTCCAACTCTTTCCAAGGGACACAAAACATCAGGGCCAGCAGCCCATCTCCATGGGCCAGGAAGGGGCTGGGGCACACACCCTGGCAGGCTGGCTATGGTGCATTTCCACCCAGGGCCAGGGAACACCGCAGCTATCCAAGGCCAGAGGCTGAGCTGCTGCTCCCAGACCCATCGAGGCAGGGGATGACTCCTTCCAGCTCTTGGCACAAGGCTCCCTGCCTGCTGCAGGGGGGAGTTTGTCTGCATTTAACCCTAAGCACTTTGTAGGTGTCTCCACTGTTTTGCCTTTACAGTCCTGAGCAGAGCCAATGGGCATTTGTGTGACTGTGTGCCCAGGCTGCAGAGCCACTGTTTCCTCCTCTGTATCAGGACATAAGAAGGTGGAAACCAGCCACTGCAATTTGGGTAATAAAAAGGTGACACACGGAAGACAGGAAAACAGGAAAAACAATTAAAAAAGAATACAAAAATGAGCAAATCACCTTGCAAACACACAGGACTTCAAGTACTACAAGGAAACACAGACAAAAGGTTGTAATAAAATAACCTTTTGAAAATGCAGTGAAGACAATCAAAGGCTAGTGTTCGTTAAGACCTTTATAGACTAAAAGTTAAAACCAATCATGCTAGCAAGGTTATTGAGGGTAGTGCAAGCTTTATGTGAGATGGAGCTGGACTTTTTAACTCATCCTATCTAGCTCCCACCAAAGTCGGCACTTTTCAGATAGTGCTTTTACTATTCAAGCAAGTCCTTGGCTTGTTGCTTCCAGAACTAAGCACTCAGTAATTCATATATAGGGAGAAATGCTGCTGCAGCCTCCATTGTGCAAGTCCTTCACGTTGAAAAATGTACTTATTAATTGCCAGTTTTAAGTCACAGGATGAAATGCATCCAGAGTAATGAATAACCATATCCCATTTCATTTCTAGAGAGGGGCATGGAAGGCCATGATCACTTCTAGTTTCATTCACACAGAACACTTCCCTGTAAAATAATATGGTCCCTGAAGGCATTTCAGTTCTTACAGGCTGGAAAACCAACCCTAATCAGGATGACATTTGCAACAATTGGTATCTATGAGATTATTGAGTTAAATCAACCCTTATGCTGCGGTTGAATATGAATTTTCCTGATTGTACACCAGCTTCCAGACCTGTCAGGGTACCAGACCTCATCACACCTTCAGCAGACACAAAATGGCATTTTCTTCTCAAATGCCATCGTGTGTCCAGAGCTCCATGAAGAAAAGGTATCAGGTTTATATCTGGGAAGATGGAGCCCGTGTTCATGCAGCAAAGCGCTACATAAAAATCAGGCTCCAGAGAATGCTTAAGCTGAGACTGGTTTCACTGTATACCAGTGATCAGATGATGCCAGTTTCAACAGTGCTGTATTTATGGAAGTCTCAGAAATGTCCCTTTAACAAAAAACTTGCATTTTAATGAGTGTGCTTTGTAAAACAGTGACAAACGAAGCCTTGATAACTATCACACACCACTTCTCCCCAGTGCCCTGTACCAGTGATAGTCTGGCGGAGGCTGTGGATTAAGAGTAAATGCTTCATACAGCAGAAGCACCAATGCATATGTCACCCCTCAGATTTATCTCAACATACAGTAAATTTCAGGACTTCTGTTTAAAAGGACAGGAAACAGGAGGGGGAGCAGGGTGTAAGCCCAATATTCTATTGGCTTCAAACAGAGCTTGTCACTCTCTAGAGAGATGCTGTTTGTCATTCTTGATGTGAGTACCCGGCTGCAGGAAATAGGCTTTCTCTGCTTGAAACACTGAATGATAGGGAAGCTCTGGGAGAGGAATAAAATCCTTACATCACATGCATTTTGCTTACATTTTAAGGCAAAGCTCCCAGGCAATGCTAAACGTATTATTTACAATGCTGTACTCCAAGTCAGCAAACTGATATGTTTCTGTGAAGAAGGAAAATTAAGTGAAATACAGAATCTATGTTTTATCAGTAATACTGCCTGCCTTCTGCTATGGCGAATTAAGCTTTTCTCAGATCTAAGTGCTATGGTGCCATTAGGGTTTTGTCCTGTCACATGCATTCAAGAGAAAAAAAAAAATAAGAAATATTTTGTGATAAATTCTGCCTATTTTATCTCTTATTCTGACCCTTATTATGGAGAATATTGTGTTTTCTCCAAAGGAGAGACCTATATTTAAGCTTAAAGCATATTAAATCCCAAGCATTCACATTTTGTCAAAAAGAATCCCTGATGATTTAATAGCAGCTACAAGAACTACCATTGCAAAGCAGCTGTGCTGATGCCAGGACTGAATTCCTAGGATCTTCCCAAAAACCTTTCCCAGACAAACCACCGCAGAGTCCTCTGCCAGTCACCAGTGACTCTCCTTGTTCCCTATACTCAGCAGGCAGCTGCAGGTGTACATCACTTCTCCAGAGGCTGGGATAAAACCACTTGCTGCTCAGAAAACCTTGTTTTTTAGCAATGAGACTCCCTATGTGCAGCTGATACGAGCAGGAAAAGGTGGGCATTAAGCTGAGGAAGGTCAACATCATCATCATCCCCCAGGAACTGGCTGGGGACAAAGCAAGACCTGGCCATTGCAAAGGATAAAAGGCTGCGGATGCAGAATGAAAGAGAGGGCTGGAGAAGAAAGCACAGGGACTGGAGAAAGAATGAGCTTTGTAGCAGATAAAGGCAAGAGGGAAGGGGAAGAAGTGAGAAAGATAATTATGACATTTTGGGGGCTTTAATAAAGGTGTAGGTCATCAGTCAAACTTGAAAATGTCAGTAACTTAAATGTTATTGTGCTTGTTACTGTGAAAGATAAAACAAACTTAAGAGGTTTAGACCTCTGATTCCTTTTACAGCTTGTGGCTTAGATTCAGGTGACGCAATTTACAATATGACACTTAAGATTTCAATAAACCTGCAAGACATGAAAAGCCATTTAGGTGATGATGGTGATAACGTTTGTGAATGGTAGAATGGTTCCATATGAGAAATTTTGTATTTTCGAGGTAACTCCAATATTTTAAGGTCTGGATCCTAAAAAAATTAAATCCCTATAAAATGAACTGTCTGTTCCCAGACCAGTACAATCTTCCCACGGATAAGGGTATACTCTAAGGTGGATGCCTGGCTTTAACTAAGAGATGATTCGAGTCACCAAACCTTAGTTAAAGGGGTGAATGGGTTTTTACAAACCTCAATGTCCACAAAGAATAAAACTAAAAATACAAATAAAAAAATTAAAATTAAAGCCAAAAAATCATCAGAATTATTTAAGTAGAACTCCAGGATGATAGGGGCAGCATCAGAAAACATCAGGCGAACTGTCATTGTATGCACTACAACTAACCTCAACCACAGGTTTAAACAGAGCATTGCCTCTAAGACAAAACATGCCTGCTTTATATAGGTTACCCTGGTTCAAAGTCTGCTCTCATCTGTAGCTACCACAGCCACAGTGGTACAATAAGGTGAAAACTACAGGGAGAAAAGATCTGAACTTCAAGTTTTCTACTTCTCGATATCCAATTTTTTCCCCTTCCTAGAAAAGCAAGCTTTTACTGCTTCTAAAACACTTGGCTAACACTCCCACACATGTACTCCATTTCTGCTTTGAGTGTATACACTTCCCCACACTGAGTTCATAGCACTCTATACAGCAAACTGACATATCAACATCTCAGGCTAGCTTCATGTTCTCCATGAATATTAAAAACAAAAAGATCATGTGAATGAAAGATGAAGATCTGTCCATATTAAGAGTTGATATTTCAGGATATCTTAAGAATGACTGAAAATATCACATAGCAATGAGAAGCAAACTAGGTCACATCCTTTCCATTTCTTATTCCTCATTTCAAATGACACATTTGAATTAGATTAATAAGGAAAATAGAAAGAACCAAGGAAATCTTTAACTTCAGAGGAAGTACAGGTTCCTTAGCACCTGAGAGGGTTTTGTCTGGAGGAAGAGGAAGGAGACAGGATATCTGGAGAAAAGGAGTTTGGGAGACAGGTGACTTTACTTGCATTCTGACACATAAGGGCTTTTGTTAACTTCAGAGCTACAAAATTTGTTAGTCTCTGGGACAATATATACTCCATATTCACCTGGCCACATCTCCAGAGATGCTGTGGTTGGCAAGAGGCAGCTTATAAAACCTTTGTGATAAAGAAACTAAGTAAATCTTAAATGGTACAGAAACTTTCTGAGACAAATACGTGGGGAGCAAGTACGCTTATATTTCTGAGGGTATGAAATGGATTCCATTCCACTCCTTAGAGAAGGCAGATTTTAAGCACAGAGTGATTTTCTCTTCTTTGCTGGCAATCAGTACTCATTTTATCAGTCTCACTCAAAATATCACAAGCATGGCAGTTCCACAAATAACCACATAAATTTGTCTTTTTACTCCTTTCTTATTTTAAGGATCCGTTTAACCTTCATTTAATGGCTTTGCTCTTTGCTAGATCAAGCAACAACAAAAAAAAGGGACGGGGAGGAACACAAAACCCAAACTTTTAACTTCAGCAGAAAATAACTGCTACAAAAATGGATCTGTTTGAATAAAGCAAAATTCATACATAAAAGACACCATCAGACTTGCTCATTTGTCGTTGGCATTTGAGAGTCTGGATACAGGAAATGCGTGATTAGGAAAGATGCACAAGTCCCCAGACTTACATGGATTTTATATATAAATGCATTTAAATAGAGGATTTTATTTAACAAAAGAAAATATTTAGCTAATAACCAACAATGTATTAGTACCCAAATCCATTTTTTTTCAGGCCTTTTTTGTGACATTCTGTGAAGACTGTTGCAAGAAAAATCTATTCCTAAAACCCATGGATACAATCTGCAACCACAATATAATAATTTTCTTAATCAGTTCCTTCTATTTCCTTTGTGATATATTTTTGTATTTAAGCTATTCAGACTGTCCATTCCTCTGGCTGTCCAGTTTACGTCTGCAGCCATGAAAGCTGGGAACTTTTCCTCTTTTCTTTAAGGAAAATTCATTTTCCTCATATATCAGAGTGAGCTTCAGTTTGAGCACAAGAGTAGCTTTCCTGTCACCACCATAGAACCAATTCCCACTATTTTCTCCCATCCAAAATAGCTGCCATTCCAAAAAGGAGAAAAGCCAACGCCAAATTACTTGAAAAGCAGCACTGCAATGTTAGAAATGAGTATTACTGAGCAAAACAAGGATTAAAGGAGTGCTTTCTGTGAACAGCATGGAGACTGCTTTCAAAGAGGGCTGCTGGAGCCCTGCAGCAGCAGCATCCCTCCTGGATGGTCAAGGACTCCACTGGGGACCATCAGAAGAGGAAATAGCATCTCACTGCTTTACGTGCTGGGCTGCCTCCGGCACAAGCCCTTCTCCCACACAGTCATGGGAATAAGTAGTGGCTCAAAGACATAGATGTGGTTAACTTGCTGTAGTGGTTTTGGCTGGGTTAGAGTTAGTTCTCTTCATAGTCATTAGTATGAGGCTATGTTTGGAATTTGGGATTAAAATCACATTGATAAAACAGGGATGTGGTGGTTTTCAAGGAAAGCAACAAGGGCTTTTCTGTTCCTCACAGCATCCTACCAGTGAGCAGGCTGAGGGTGCACAAGGAGCTGGAAGGGGGCACAGCTAGGACAGCTGACCTCAGCTGACCACTGAGGTATCCCAGACCAAATGGCAGATTGCTCAGCAGTAAAACCTGGAGGAAGGGAGGATGTTCAGAATTACCCCACTTGTCATCCCAAGTCACCATGACGTGTGATGGAGCCCTCCTTTCCTGGGGATGGCTGAGCCCTGCCGATGGGAAGCAGTAAATGAATTACTTGTTCTGCTTTGCTTGTGTGCCCAAACTTTTGCTTTACTGATTGAACTGTTCTGATTTCAGCTTGTGAGTTTTCTCACTTCAACCCTTCCAATTCCTTCCCTCATCCCACTAGGTGGGAGCAAGTGGCTGCGTGAGGGTGTTTGAGCTGCCAGCTGGGGTTAAACCACAACACATTCTATAGCCCAGTACCCAACTACACACACAAGTCAGACAAACCACAGAAAGCCATGGTTACCCACCCTGGAGGATGCAGCAGGCAAGCTGCCAGGCCACATTAACACCTCCAGGTCAGGTCAGGTCAGTTTACATACACACTGGAAGTCAAAGCCAAAAAAAGCTTTGCTTACCTCAAATGGAGGTGCTAAGATCACAATGAATAATATTCAGGAAGCTAAGTTGGCTTGGATCAAAACAGGACCCCTGACCACCAGTGCATGAATTGCAAATTGATCGGTCATGAACTATTCTGACTGAAGATATTTGCCTGTAGGGAAAGGTCTCACCTTCAGAAACCTCTCCTTTGATTCAGCTGACCAGCCACAGTTACCACACAAATAATAAGGAATAACTCCTCAGAGCTGTTCCTGAGGGAACAACATCTGCATCACCTCTGAGGGAAACAAAAGACTCAGGATACACAATTCAGAGGTGCATCCTGTAACCCAGAAGTAGAGAGCCCTTTGAAAGCACCATACTGTCCTATTTAATAAGCATAATAATAACTAATGCTCTTGTAGGAAATGAGGAGCATAAATTTGTAAGCATTTTTTGGGATGAATAATTCACCTGGCATTAACCATGAGTATAGCACACTGAAATACTATTCATGAACAGCATCCCATCAGCCTCTGATGACAGCTGAAGAAGAAAATAATAGCTGGTATACTCAGTGCTAAATCATCATTTATAAAAGCTATATAATATAGGTACTTCCCCATCTATCTATTTAGATCTACAGTGCATTTTATGCACTGGAACTGAAAGACTAGTAATAAAATGTACTGGGCCATAGAAAACTCAAACACTTTCTGGGGAGTTCACCTGTTTTCCCTGAGGCCTGGGTCCCCATCTGTGACAGAACTGCCCATCTCCCCTACTTAGGAAGGAAAAGATTTCATAAAGGAAAGAGAGGACCATGCAGAAAGAGGCCTCCAACAAGCAAAAGATAAGCACCAAGGAATGTCAAACCAACAGTACAGAATAACTAAACAATTACAATCTAAAACATCATCATCACTAAGGTAGGCCATTATCAATCACAGGGCTTCACAGTGTTCTCCTGTTCCTCACAGTGCATTGTCCTTTTAGCTTTCAAAACCATCAGACACCTGTTAAGGAAAAGCAGAACCACTGCTGCTTTTCTTCCCCTTTTTACTACTGTGATGTCTACAGACAGATTAGTGGAAAGTACTGATTTTGGATGCTGCTAAAAATCATCGCACCACAATAAAGTTCCAAAATGGGCCACACATCATAAAACCAATAAAGAAAACGACACTATTTCTTTTTCCCAATATCAACAGTATTTTTTCTACTATTAATATTATTCTCCTTATAATAACTTCTTGTAATAATTTCTGGTAACACTGAAACAGAAACAACACCTGCATACTGCTTATGGCCAAGAAGTTTTTATTGATCTGATGCCTAATCATGGCTCTGAACTGCAGATAGCAGCAATGTGAAAGGTTACAGAGTAAATCCTAGTTTGGATGAAGCCTGAAAGCAGAATTTACTATTGTAGCTGTGATAATTAACTTCACATTTTTATTACTTAAATCCTACATATACCAGGGATGGGGCAGAGGGGGGAAGAACAACGAACAATGACAATTAAAACCACCCCAAAAAACTACAACCTTCACCACACTGAAGCCAGGGAAAGAAGAGCTATTAGGTGACCTGTGACTGCTTTTTCTGAGGAGGAGGAAGTGTAGGGAAGGTGCTGTAGTTTTAGAAGTGCAGATCTCAGATATCTTATTTTCTCATTAAACTATGACTAACTGCAGCACACAACAGATGCAGCAATACAACTTTGGATAACAGCTTCACAGATACCACATACGCTCTTTTATACTTTTAATTAGCACTTTCTCCTGAAGTATATGTGATGAGATTATTTAAAAGCATGGAATTCCCACAAGGCTCTGCAGCATATAATTCCATGCAATTCCTCATTAGCACAAGTTCTCCACTTCCAAAATGCATTAACAACTTCAGGAATCTCTCATTCACGTGTAAAATGCATCACCAGTTGCAGGGAAGATAAGATAGGCAGAACAGCTCTTTAGGCAGTTTGTCTAGGCTTTCTTAGAGCCTTTGCAATTAGCATTGTTATGGAGCAGCACTGAGTATATAATAGCACATGCTGGGCTTGCAGATGTTAGATTTGGTGTGTATTTAACTAGTCATTGTCACAAAATAGTAACACAGAGAGTTTAAGGATGGTCTGTAGAAAAGAATATGCAGTTTATCACTAAAAAATGATCAAGTCTAGAAAGCATGCATCTCCTACCTTGGTCCTAAGGTCGGGTGACATATTTACTTGTCTTCAACCCTGAGTTCACTTTCAGGATATTTTGGGAAATGGGGTATATAAAGAAGAACTCTAGATCAGAACAACTTCTTTCAATATGTGACAATCTCCCTGTACTGAAGATTTGGTTTCCTGACTTGCTGTACCTTTAAGCTTAGAGGTTTTGTAGTTGGAAACAAAGTCCTTTTGGAGACAAAGAAAACAGACTAACCAGATAGAAAGAGAAAAACCCACTTTATGGACATGTAACTGTGTAACTGTCCTCACTGAAGTTTCCCATGCTGTCTCTGAGGCCTGCTGGGACCTGCTAGAGAAACACATGGAACCTGCTCCTGTTGGTGTAAACCATCACAGTAGAACACATCTTCCTGCAGTTGCATCCTCTTCACCTAACCACTGTAAAGTGTACTAGTACCATCTGCCTTATATGACCTCTATCAACATTTGTCTGAATCTGCTCTGTTGTCTCATGAACAATACAGAACTGAATTCTAGCATTAACTAGAAGCTATAAGCATGTTCTCCTGTAGCAATGAAAATAAGGGAAAACACTAAATACAAAAAAAGTTCAATTGCTTAGTATTGTTAATGATAAAAGAAAAAAATTAATCACTTCTTTCCCCTCAAAATCATCTTATTATTAATGTTAGAAGATAACTAGAAATACTGAAGAGACCACCAAGTAAGTGGAATTTGACATCTTCAACTGTATTCACCACAATTATGCATTAGATGCAAAAATGGTGTATAGCTGCTGACTGTACTGAAGGTTTTTAAGCTTTGCAGAAGTACAGGCAGTAAAAAAGTAGACTTAGTAAGTTTGGTCGGCATGAATAAAGTGAACTATAGCATCCTCACATACAGGTGTTATCCTGTTATTCAGAAGAATTAAGTCAACCCTCTTTTTTGCTAACAGTAAAAATCAAAGGTGTGGTACTTTTCTTCAGTTTGACAAGATTTTTGTGTAGTCAGTAAAAGATGGATTCTAATACATGAAACAAATGTGTCTAAGAGATGTTTAAGTATTAAGTTTCAAAAGTGAGTAAATTGCAGAAACAAGCTTAAGAGAAGTACCAGGAGCAACATATTTGACTCCATGATAAGGAACTCCAATAGAATTCGTCCATGTCAGCTTAAGTAAACCTCTAATAATTTCAGGATAGCTAGTCAGAGACACAGCTATTGGGACCAACAAATGATCCACTGCTGAGTTAGTGGGAGACTGGTGAGATGAGGGACAGATCGATTTGTGAGACATTTGCAAGCACAACTGGAGGAATTCCATTTCAGAAGTGAGACTTCCCTGCTTGTAATGAAACCCAGCATAATGGGCCTGAGATTCAATGATCAAGCCCCGTTATGCAGAGCAGGACTGAAAATATTAAAATCCCCTAAACTATAGTAATGTTGCTATTCGTTCGTTCGCTGGCTTGGAAGGAATCTCTAACATCTAAGCCTTGCAAAGGTAGTTCAAGAAGGGTAAATCATATCCATAAATTAATCTGTGCAAAGCCTTAAGTTATAGTTTTACTAGTAATGTGCCAAATCTCATTTGTGCTGTGTCAAACAGGCTGAAAGCTGGATTAACCATAACCCATTCTTAGTGGTTTGGGTCTCTTTTTTTCCAGGGAAGCAGACTTTTGTGATTTCCACTTCTTTCTGAGACTTCCTGTGCCTCAGATGTACCATTTGAAGTCCTACACTCCTACCTTCAGACTGATACTTGGAACAGTTCACATGGCCTCCCAACCTGTTTCAATGATATTTTGGAAACTAAAACTCAATATATGAGCAATTCCAAAACCTTTTCCCTAGTTATTTTTCCCTGATTCTCTTGAACATCATCATTCACCTTACTCCCAGCTCAGTGGTGGAATTACCATTTACACTTTTGTCTGAGGATGGATTCACATATGTTCTTCCCGTAACTGTTTCTGAGCCTGACAATGTTTTCTGAGATCTGGTATGGAAACTGCAGTATGGCTGTGCCATCAGGAAGCTCGGGTTCTGATTTCTTCCAAGAGTAGACATGAAACAGGCACTGCCACCCCCCTGCCATTCGCTTGACAGGTTTGGGATGTATGTTGATGGGAAAAATGCAAATATTGAGAAGTTTAATCATTTGTTTTCCCTAAGAAGGAAAGAGCTATGTAAAGTAACTGCTTGCTATTTTTTTCTGTCACTTCTGTTCAGCAGCACAAATGCAAACCTAAATCTTACATCCTTGTTATGAGGGCCTGCTTGCTCTCCAAAAAGCACTTGTGTGAATTAGTTTTGAGGTGGTGAAGTAATGTGACTTTATGAAGCAGCAAATATATGCCAAGGGCAACTTTTTAAATCAGCTTAATAAACGTAATACAAGCAAGGATTAATTCAGTTCAAAGTTTGTCAGTTATATGGTCTCAATTCCAGCTGATCACAAAGCACCAAAGCAAGTCAGAGTAGAATTTTACCTAATTGAAATCATACACAGCTTGACCCTAAAGGGTCCTGAATCTGATGGATCTTTTGTATTGGGTAAGGGAGGGAAGTTAAAGCATCACATGAATAATAAGGACAATATGATGTCAGCAGAGGGCTCATTTCTGGACAAAGAGCTCTTAACTTTTCCCCTTACAGCTCCATCATACTCTCATGATCACAAGTAGTAGATCTAAGAAGAGCAGGGCGGATGGATTTACTTCAGGCCTAGGGACTTGGGAACAGAATATGACTGTGCATATTAGTGAATGAGATCTAAAGTATAATCGTTATTTGTGTTAATTGCTTCCTTTAGTACACCAAAGCTGCATGAATGAATTACTTCAACACACTAGAGAATGGCACCATTTAAAGATTTGTTTTAGCACATGTCTGTGCTTGTAGGCTTTTCACATGTTAAGGTGAAACACACGCAACCTAAGAGACAGCATCTGTTCAGCAAAAAGTCTTTCTCAAAATAGGCAATGAATATGAGGTACTGAGAAGCTGCTCCATCCCCTGAAATTGTTCAATGCCATGCTGGATAGGGCTTTAAGCAGCCCAGTCTAGAAGTTGTCCCTGCCCATAGGCAAGGGGGACTGGAGCTAGGTAATTGTCAAGGTCCCTTTCCAACCTGAACTGTTCTATGATTCTATGAACGTAAGAATGATGTTACTTTTACAAGAGGGTAGCTGAGGCATTGGATTCCTGAGCATTCAAGCAATTTCCTTCACCCTTAATTTAAAGAAAAAAATACTCTAAATGCTGATCAAAGAGCTGACTCGATTCTCCTTTGTTTAGAAAAAAAATGGAGTGGAGTAACTCTACAAACCCATGAGTACATGAATTTATACCTACCATATGTGCTAGCAGTAGAGAGTGCCCAATTCCTTGCTGTAACCCTCAGGCTCATAATGAATGTATGCCCAAACACTGAAGTGACCTCTGAATGGTCTATAAATG
This sequence comes from Melopsittacus undulatus, assembly GCF_012275295.1. NCBI lineage: Eukaryota > Metazoa > Chordata > Aves > Psittaciformes > Psittaculidae > Melopsittacus > Melopsittacus undulatus. The sequence goes on along the minus strand of NC_047528.1, from coordinate 115,721,763 downwards.
CCCAAATTAGGAATTTCCTATAAATCAATAACCTGTGGTTTAAAATGTATTTTTGTCCCTTGCCTGTGCTTGTGTCAGAGGAGAACTGGGGCTACCACTAAGTATTGTCAAACCCTCAACTGCAGGCAAACAAGGATCTTGGTGTCACATTGCAAGCTCTAGATGATCATAGTGATAAACAAAACAGCTTCAGAATAACCCAATGTATTCATCAGGATAAAATTCAACTGAAACATCAGGTATTGCCATTTACCAACCCCACAGCATTTTTCAGGGCACTGTTCAAAACACCCCCTTTCCACCCCCACCATTTTCTCTTTACAACCTGTTAAAATAACACCATCTACAATTACGGGGTCATTTGTTATGCATGATATAATAGACTGCTAATATAAAAAGGCATTATCATTACTTTTGTCCTTTGTTCTTCCAGGCCAGAATATTGCATAGTTCTTTACTTTGACATTTATTGCTTTTAGATTGGTAATAGAATGGTTTGTGTTGCTCATTATCTTGAATGATGATAATATTAGAGTTTGGGGAGCCTGCGTTCTCTGTTAAGTAAAGTAAAGGCTTCATATAATTTACCAAAGGTTATTACTGGACAATTACCCACAATACAGTTCAAGTCTAATAAACGTTAGCCACATTCACTCTTAAATACCACAGCTCTAGTATGGTTTCTAGGAAGCTGCAGGGAAAAACTTATGTCATCTATATGCATGGGAAGAGGAGGGATGCTTATATGTTCATATGTATATACATGTTTTTACATGTATTTTTAACATTAAGTAACAGGTGTCCTTAAGGAAAGGATTTAATTCAAAGAAGCACCTGGCAATACAGCAGGGACTAAGCAAAGAATGGGAAGGGTGGAGGAATAAGGTAAAACGTCACTTTTCCCCTTTACTATTACAAATAATGGGGTAAATTCCAGATTTAAAATAATGAAAATGTATCGGATATTGCCCTAATACTTTACATAAGAACTTATATAACAGCCTAATACTGTTAATCAGTTAGCATGGCATGAAGTTCAAGAGACTGATTTCATCCTTCCATCCCTTCTATCTCTGACTGTAGTTAACATCCCCATCCTGACCAGTGGTCAGACCCCGTTCTGGATGGGCTTCATCGCCTGCAGCCTGGGAGTGTCTCCATCCTTAGGAAGGGTGGCTGAGGGATTTACAGGTGATAAGCTTGCTGGGAACCCTTGGCTATCCCAATCCCTTCCTGAGACTTGCAGACATTGATATGTATATAACACTGTGTGCACACACACATATGTATACAAACACTCACTTTTTTTTTGTTTGGTATTCAGGTTTGCCTGCAGCCATTTATGTTCAATTTATGTTCATCAGTTCATTTCTCTAACAGCAGCACTTTCAATGAAATGTTCCTTTTCAGGCCAAGTAATAGTAGCTGGAGTTATTTGCCCTATGAATCTTGGTAGATTACTTTTTGTAATTTACATACATATCCAATTTCTACCAATTTTCATTGACAGTTTTCTCTTTGGACTTTGTTTCATTTCTAGTTTTGAGCTGTAACATTGTTTCAGACTTCCAGCTCTCTGTAAACTTTACTATATATTCTGCGTTATTATAGTTATCTAGTAATGCCAAAGTGAGAGAAAAACATTTAAATGTTACAATAGTCTGCAGAAAATGGAGTTAATGTTTCATGAAATAAATGTCATAATATGAAAACCATATTTTAATGGAAATTTGCTCAAAGCCTTGGATGTTTCTTTTCTGACTAACATCGGTTACTATTCTTCGTACAAGTCATAAACCCCCAGCCTGATTAGGTCATCTGGCTCATGCATATGGCAATAAATAATGTTAAAACTACACAGATTTGCAGTTATGATGAGCTGACACAAGAGGAGTATGAGTCACAAAGATAACTGTAGCCAGCTGACACACCTGCGACTGGTTTGCTCTCAAGAGGGAGCATATTGATGGCTGGTATTTCTGACAGCTGTTACGTACAAGACTAAGCTGTAAAGCAAGATAATGCTCTTCCACTGCTGTGCAAGAACTGCTCAGCAGATGTTTGGGTGAAGCAAAGAGAACCACACAATTGCTGTTATTAGATCGCTTGATATTGCAATGAGTGGACAGGTGCAGGTAGGAGGTGAACATCTGTGGAACAGGTTTGTTCAGCATGGGCCCAATCCTGTCACTGCTCTGGATAAGGGAAGGCTTTCCATGAGCTGCTGTGGGATTTCAACAGGACTCAATGTATGCAGGCAGAAGCTGCATAGACTCATTCACAGAAGCTGTTCACCCCCTATGCACAAATAAGCCTGGCCCTTTATCTCCCATCTTGTACATAGCAATTGGATGTGCCTGGGCAACTTAGAGACACAAATGCCATTAAAATGAAATCAATGTGTTTGTTACTCACACCTGCTTTTAAGACTTCACCTTATATTTTCAAAAAGCACAGTGGCATCATACATAATGAATGGGACTTGCACCTTTCCCTATCCACTGGGCCAAAAATAGGGGGTGAAACCCACCGCCCAGCAGAGATACAAGGTAGCATGCAACTTTCCCATATCACACAAGGACATTAATTCCTCTAGATAGTAGACAAGAATATGAGCTTTTTCATTTATCAGTCATTGTTCACTACATGAAAGAAAAAGTCAGAAAATATGTGTTCAAATCTAAGCAGTAAAAAGGCTGTATTTTGATGAGCACACTTGTGCATTCAGTAGGAGCAACAGAAATGTTCAACTGTGCAGTACTGATAATACAAGATGGCACAAAGAGACTTCTTTTCCAAACTGAAGCAGGATCCTCATAAAGTTAGAGAGACTGTACAGAATCTCATAACTGAGCTACACACAGTCTAAAATTCAGCCAGGGGAGAGAGCTAGTCACTGTGGAGCTCAGTAGCCAAGCTCATGTCACCAAAGACTGCAAATCAAGCAAGGGCAAGTACTATTGACACAGTCTTCCCCCAGATGGATACTGGTGATGAATGTGTTTCAAATGCCAATAATTTCAACCATTGTTCAGTAGGATACAAGCTTTGAATTGCATTATTGGCAAACACCTTGCTGCTATTTGCCCCTATGTTGCCGTTTGGTGCCTGCCCATCTGGCCTCACAAGGGCTTGTTTCTTTGTTTTTCCTTTCCACTGACTGTAGTTATTTCCCCCATGACCTAGCAGACCTAGGAAACTCCTCAGATGAAAGTGACCTTGATACCTAAGTCCATTTTCTACTTGTCTTGTTCAAATCTATTTTAAATGCAAGTTCTACTGATTGATTGCTTGGGGATTTACTTCAGTTGATTCCATGTTTTTATTAGTAGTTTATCTCAGTGTAGCAGCCCCTAAAACAAAGGGCAATCCTTTTGTATTTGTTTGTGCCATTTACACTTACACATGAGCTCTGTAAGGGAATCCTCCCTCTGTCACATCTTTAATAGGATTTACCTCTCTCCAGGGCGCAGCCAGCACCTTGCACCCTGGCTGCAGGGAGTTGCTTGCTTTTCTCCACCAAAGCAGAGTTTTGAATTTACTCTTCTCTCCCCTAACCACAATTCCTACTGCCACTGTAACTCATTCATATGTTGGCATAGAACATCAGGGATATAAGTTCAAACCCTCTCTTATTCCTAGGAGAACCTGAACCTACACCTCTGCCAGGCCACAGGATGCTATAACTGCCCTGAGGTGCAGATCATTGCTATTTTTAAAAGGTATTTTACTTTATACAAGCAATAGAAAATGCCATTTTTCTCTAGTTGAATTCACTTCATTATGTCCTATTAAGAAGTGGCCTGTTAAATTCAACCATCAAGAGTTCAGGCTTCTCTGATACTTTCAGTATTAGCCAAGACACATGAAAACAACACTTCTGGTATCATAGCAAAAGTCCCCACCTCTTCCACAACAAACTGATTGCAAGATCACCTTCAATTTGATAGGAAATAAATATAAATATGCATCTCTGTCTTGCCTATAAACTCCCATGGCAGCAGAGCTGCAAAGGAGCTCCTACTCTGCTGAATACAAGAGTTCAGTTTTAGCCCCCAAGAGCTTCAAAGGACTGAAATCTGATGGCAAAGGCTTGCAGAGCATGTAGGTGCCGCAGGAGCCCATGCGATTCAGTAACCCTGAAGATACACAGCAGTTGGTACCAGGCCAGTGCTGCTGTTGGCAGGATTTTTTTGCAGTTGGAACAGTCAGGGTATCCTTTGTTTCATGTATTCTACAGTCCACACAGGTACCTAAATTCCAACCAAGAGAGTTCACACAATGGAGGGCAGGAACAAGCCAAAAGTACCTGCACTATACCCAAATTTAGCAGCTTACAAGTGTGAACACCTGGTCAAGTTTATATTGTGCACATGTACACCTCCTCTCAAGTCCAAATTCACTTTCATTATTTACCAGCTAGGGACGATGACTGGTGGCACAAAACATGCAGAATGTGAATTGAACTCCCTGATTTGCAATGACCTTTGCATAAGGAGAGTGCCAGAGTAGTGCTCCCAGGAGCTGTAGTGTACTTGCACTTCCCATTTCAAATGCACTTTGCCTGCTTTGAAGAAAAAGTCTATTAAGAGCAAGAGTAACACACATATTCATGTTGCTTTGGGATTTGCTGTGCTTGGTGGCATACAGGATAGCGCTTGTAAGTTACATTTGGACTCACCTGAACAAGGCAAACCGAATATGCAATCCTAAATTGTAAAACATTCACATTTACTTTTCTTTTGTGCACACCTGAGATTTAAATTATGTGTATAGTTCTTCCTTGACAGGTTTTAATTATTCACTATTTTTTGCCATATTTAGCATAGCCTCTGCATAACACCCACTGATGTTTTGATAAAGCAATGCTACAGATACCATGGCGCTGTAAAGTGGAGGAGCTCTCCTACACTGCTAGATCCAGTCGTCCACTGTTGATAGTAAACATGCATCTACATTACAGCCCTCATTTTCACATACTTCCTTTATAAAGTTTTCTTTCAAGGATTAAAATTGTCTTGTAAGAAGGCAAGGGCTGAAAAAGAGCCATGCCCATGAGCATCTCAGATGTAATTAGCTAGCCAGAACTTCATTGCCTCCTGGTGTTTTAGGAGGCTTTCTAATGTAGACAGAACTGAGCCATCTGCTTCCTACCCACTGAAGCTTCGCCAAGGGTAGCCATAAGGGACTGTCCTTCAGACACTTCACTGTGCTGATCTCTGTAGAGATGGTGTTATAAAATTGCCTGGTTAATGCCATATTTTTGCTCAGGCCATGCAAAATAATGTTCAGAGCATTATTTAGGCAAAGAGAACATTAGTCTCTCTTTCAGCTCTATGCTGAAACAGAAGTTACTGCAAACCATATGGTTACTCTTCTATCACTCCAGGAATCACTAAAACAGGGTGCCAGAAGAATTAGACCAACAAGTATCGACCGTCTGGAAGGAAAACAGGAGGCGTACGTCTCTGTGAAGGGTAAACTCTAGCACTGCTTTCTACTGTGACAGAACCCACTGTGTGTTCTGAAGACACAGATCTATCCTTACAGTACTTCCACACAGGTGGTATCACCCTCATTCTCCAGGCAAGGGACTGAAGAACAGATTTTTATATGGTATTTAGGCTGTGTTTACTTTTCTTGTTGTTGTTAGCATACTCTCAACACTTTGGATCAAAATGGTTTGCATGCCTTTTATTTAGCAGCCCAACCTCAACAGGACAGACAGCAAGTTGCAAGCCCATTCACATCTTCTCCCCTCCTTGTCATTGCAGTCTTACAGTAGCCCAGAGACTGGGACAGTCTCCCAAAGTCAGAAATACAGCTGTCACCTCTCTAGAGTTTCCACTAAAATCCCAGGGAAGCATAATAGCCACTACTTTCCCACTTAACTCCAGACAGTGCTTGCATCCTCATGGCACTGCCTGCATTTCCTCCCCTGCTGTCACAAATCCAAACCTCCCCAGCAATATAAAACCAAACTACATACTAAATGCATAAAGCCATTAAAGCAAGCTAAATGAAATAGGAGAGGTTTTATGACTTTTGCCCCAGACAGTCTGGAATAAGGCATCCTATTTTATTCAGGTGAGCAATGGAGCTGACATTGTTGTTGGGTTTTTTTATCTTAGTAAAATCAGAGGGAATCAGTTATTTCTCATATCTTAATAAAGTTAACACTAAGCAACACCAAAGTCCAGGGGCAGGGTGTTTGTTCATGTGTTCGCTTCCAGCAATGACTACATTTTGGACCTTTTTTTGTGGTAGGTTTTGTTAAAAGGGTGGTGACTTGATTCTAACTGCTCACATTGAGATGGAGAAATCAATTAAGATTCTACTCACTGAAATGAAATCTTTATGGTGATGTTTCAGTAGTTATTTACTGTGGCAGGAATAATGAACCATAAAAACAATGGGAGGTGGTTCTATGTGAAGTATCATATTAACTCAATACTTGTAGAATTTTGACCCAGGTGATCCTCTCTTTTATCTGCCCTCAATCTCAGCCCTGTGTGTGTGGTCTAGTTTATATAAAGACAAGACTGCAGGGACAGACAACCCTCCCAAGCAAATTCTGTGCAATTCTGTTACAGCCAAGACTCTTCAGGCTGAGCTGTTGCATGACATGGTCTCGACAGACGCAAGAAGGCACTACAGAGTATAGTCAAATGAACTAATAGGAGTCATCAGGAATAGCATCTGACTCCTGGAGTAAGTGATCATGGGAACAGAGCAACCCAGATTTTAAATCTGCATCCCCATCTAGATCACCTTCTCAAATAGAGGTATGACTCTATGTAGTTGCACTTTCTTCCCTTGTGGTCCAAGAAAGCAACCCATTTTGAGCCAAGCAGGACCTCCTACATTCTTGCCTTATTTTGGCAACTGCATTTCTTTAGGAAGTTTCCCAGGTTTTGGGGTTTGTCTTTGAGGGTAGGAAAACCAATTATTTTAAATATTAAGCTATGATTTATGAAGGTGTCTACACTCCTCCCACTATTTGTCAGACAATCTTTGTATTGTAACACACAGAAGCTATAACCACAGACATATAAGAGATGTTCTTGGCACAGCATTTAGCCCTTCACAAACATCCTTTCATAGGAATCCTTATTTGCTGCCAATGGCGGAGACTGAAACGTGAAATCTGGACTCAGTGAGCACTTGGCAGCCTCCAGATGGAAACACAACCTCTCATTTGCCAAATCAACACCCTAACAGATTATGCTGTTACCCTTTCTCTCTGCTGGTGTCCACAAGCAGTTGAGGTGAATGAATTGCTTTTGTGCTTTTCATAAAAGAAGGCAGTACAAAATATCTCTGCTGTTATACTGAGCTTCACCTGCTCTGCACTCATGTGTGTTTGTGTTTACCTTTTGCATCCCTGTCATCCTATTGTATAAGGTTGCATCTGCACAGCTCTGAGCATCCATGCTCAACATCTTTAATTAGCACAGAAGCAGTTGTGCGAAGACTTTAAACTGGTTTTGCCACTAAGGCTTTTGTAGCATTTATATAGTTCTTTTTGCTTTACCCCTATATTTAGATATAGATATTATTAGGATATTAATAGGAGATGAAACTGGTAGGTTCTCAGGCAAAGTACTTGGTGGAACTGGTTTATATTTGCTAAACGTGAGCTGCCAGAAGTTATGGGAGCTGCTCAACTTGCTGGGAGATGCCCCAAAGAATAATTGAATTGCCTAACAGTTTGGGTTTGTTTTTTTTAATGTGGCTGATACATTAATGAATTTCTAATTCAGCACATGCAGTATGGCTTTTAGGAAGAGGATAAAGAGAAAAGTTGACTTTCAGTTAGCCATCAGAGTCCAAGCAATATTCCTGCTTCCCTCCTCTGCCATCCAAGAGGGTAAACTCAAATGGATGTAAATACTTCTGCATCAACATAAATTGATATAGAATGGGATATGAGCTGTTACAGTATAATGCATGGTTTATATTCATTTAAATGCAATCATACCCAGGGCTTTTACTGATGCAGTTATGTCAGTTACAGAAATCATTTAACATATCCCAACCGATACAGCTTCATCACTAAAAGTTTCCAGTCATGAAGCTGGAAAACACAGAATTAAGGCTGAGAAAACTGAACACCACTTCTGTATCAATCAGGTTGGAAGGAACCTCAGAAGGGCCCTAGGAACTTGATGGAGAGCAAATCAGTACTCCATTCCAGCCAGCAGATCACCCCTGCTTCAGACTCATATTGCTAATTCAATGGAATGACCTTAAAATATATATTCCAAGAATTTCACTGTGAGAGAGTCTACTAAGTGAACTGCAGTGACTGGAAAACCTCACAAGTATTCACATGCTCCAGCCTGATACAGCAACAAACCACAAACAGGAAAGCACCAGCTATGACCGCTGTCAAGCAGTTTCCAAGCAGGACCTCAATGAACACAACTGGCACAAGGAACAGCAGCCAACAGAAGAATGCATGGCTTCAAATAATGTTCAATTTGCCCAAAGCCTACGAAATCATGTTCAATACCAGCCAAAGTATTTCCCCTCTTAAGGGCAAACTGACCCTGGGCAGCCTTATACAAAAGACATGGCATTGCTCCCTTTGCAACACAGCTGGTAGGTGTGGATAGCATTCAACCCTCCAAGTTATCCAGTAAATGTCGTGTTAATGTCTTCACAGAAAAGACTTATGTTCCGTGTCAGTCAGGGTATGTTTTTTAGTAACAAAGAAAATCTGTATCACAGCCAAATAGCCACCTTCTTTCATTGTTCTGGCAGCTCTCCCACTATCTATGGGCCTGTGTCTTTGTTAGGTTAATTTTGCCTATGTGCAAGAGAAATCCTGTCTGCTGTACTGAGAGAACGGTGAGTTCTGTTTCACCCTTGGCAGCCAAGATATGGAACTTCCCCAGGCCTTACTTCTTTTCCTTCTCCCATTCCCAAGGTAGCTATAGCATTTTGCTTGCCATCCAGAACAGGTCAGTGGCTGTTTTAGTTTAGATTTTAGCTTTTCATTATTTCCTCTCCTTTGGGACTATGAACTTAAGAGCTGAGGACAGCAGTATTAGCAAGTCCTAGCTGGCTCCCTTTTTTTTGGACCATGTATTTCTGGGCTGCATTTTCAGCCCATTGTGTTCTCTTTGAGTTCAACAGTTATTCTCATTTATAATTCCTGTAACCAGGCTTTCTTTTTCCCCAGCTGGCTGCTCATACACTGTGCTATTGCTCTGGACCTGTCATTCACTACATTATTTTCCACCAGCATGTCCAAAAGCATATAGCTTTCAATATGCCCACAGACTCTCAAGTATCCATTGGTGCGCACATAACACAGACTGCAGACTTCAAAACACCTGGATTAGTCTCAGTAGTGAATTCCAACATCATCTGTAAGTAGCCACTCCTTCAGCAAGGACAACTGCATCAGCTCCATGACAAATAGCTTTTCAACAGGAACAAGATGCATGCAATATTGTTTAATTCACCTTCATTCACAAGTCAACAACGCTGGCAGGAGAGCAAATGCAAGTTTTATATTCACTATTAAGCACTGACACAAGAGCATTGATTTTTGCTGCATCCCATCTTACTTTTATCAATGTGTCAGCTAGCCAATTTTGCATCATTTTCCACTTATTCTAGTGCTTTCCACCTTAAGCAACATCACTGGTTTCAAGGGAACTACTCACAGCTGATAAACTCTATGTACCACACCAGAAGCACAAGCAAGCTTTCAGACTGCACAGCAAAGGGAAAGGATTCTTTTCCATAGCTGCTTTCTACATCACCTCATATGATCTTTATACTCTACTAATAATAAATACCATTGCCTCCATTTTCTAATGAATAGCTATGGAGATCTGACAACTTGATCTTGAGAGAAATTACATAGCTTGCAAGTCTACCTATAAAGGGAAAGACATAATTTACCTCTAGAAGATATATTGACATAGCTCCAGAAGGTATGTCAATATACGTTTAGCTTAAAGGTTTTAATTGCCATAGAAATAAAGGTATGGAGCAAGCATCACAGTCACTGCTTTGATCTTAAGGAATTTAGTTTGCATATATTAAATTACCCATAAGTGTTGATGAAAGCAAAATGATAATTCCAGAGCACACTAAATAAAATGCAATTAAAAGCAGCAGCGTAGCAGCACACCTGGGAGTCACATTTGTGCAAGAAAGCAACTCAGTAACAGATTGGGGAAACACATCTCACAAACATTAGCGTCATATCTGCAAAAAAACCCTGGCAGATTTCCTTTAATTATGGCATAAATTTAATCAAATTACAAAAATCTCAGAAATGTCTGATTCAGCAGCTTCTTCTTAATGGCAATAAAATACAACTGTGGCCAGCAAGCAAAATAAATCCTCTTCTGATAAATCTCTGTGCAGAAGAAAACCTTTTCTTTATACTTCATGAATCCATGATTGTAAATGCAAACTTTCCCATGCACTGGTCACTGCGCAGTAGTTAGAAAGCTCCTATTAAAATCCAATGAAGCACTGTTGGCATATAACACCATCTCATCCTTCCAGAAATAGCAACTTTCACATATGTGCCATATAGTGAAAGAATATTAAGTAGACCCGTTGTGAATGATAACAAATGGGATTGTAAGCCTAACATATGGTCTAGAAGATTTAGAAATGTCTGTCTCTAGAAGTAGGATTAATAGAGCTTGCAAAGCCCCACCAAAAGAAAGATACATTAATGACTCATTTAGTATTAAACAGTCACCCAGCTGCAAACAGAAACACAACTTTCACAAGGTCATTACCCTCACAGATTGGACAGAACTTAAAACACATCTTAACATTCCTATTCTTCCTCTTTTGCCTTACAATAGACAACAGAGGCGCATGTCAAGATCTGCACAGACAGACACGCAGGGACTAAGCTGTGGGTGGATTTGAAGACCGGAGAGACAGTTCATAGGGAAACCTGGTGAAGGGAATGACAAAACTGGAAAAGAAGCAAAGATGGTAAAATTATTCTCCCCTTCACTAATGAATCATAGAACCTTTACTGAAAAGTTATTTCAAAACAACTTAAGTCCAAACCATAAAACTGCCCTAAGAACCCTAAGTGAAATGTAACGGTAAATCAGTCAGAAATCCAATTGCAAGAATGTATTCACTCCCTCTCCCTGCATCAACAGCAGGGAGAGTGTAAAAGAGTGCAAAAATCACATTAATTATATTTGCAGGTGATACTGAAAACTAGGGCAGTATTTGTAGCTGAAAAGATAATACATGGTATGCATCCTGAAAAACTGTTTTTGCAGAATACATCGATATGCCTATTTAGAAGATAAATTTAACCCAAAATGAGAGTACATGGCATGAGTAAGGTAGATTTGCTTAAGAAAATCTAGGACAGTAGCAGAGAACAGATGTTTTTAAAGTCTGCAATGGAGCAGTAATTGTAACGGAGAGAAAAAGTAGGAGCTTCCTACCCCACACAACTGAGGCACTTAGGAAGATATTTGCACTCTCTGGATGAGTCGTGACATCCCCAGTTCTGTTGTTGATGTACAGGACTCATGAGCTCTTTAGTGGACACTGGCAAACCCAGGTGAAAGACACTACCTTGAATTCTGGGTCCTTCCGCACAGGAGATGCAAAGTGGGTGAAAAAAGCAGAAGGCCAATGTGCAATGAACAACAGCTTGCAAAGACGATTTAGGAGAAAACTGAAAATGTAGTGAGCTGGCTTGATAACCTGTTGGGATATACGACAGCTGCCTACCAGGAAGCACTGGAAAATGAAAGAGTTGCAATGAATGAATAACAATTAGATAAAATCAAAATCAGGAAAACAAACCCAAAACCCAACAAACAAAACAAGATCAGTACCAAACAATTTCTAACAGTGAGATGCAGAGAAATCTGTCAAGAAAAGCCATGCAGGCCCCCTCAAGAAACTCTTTGTAAAAGAGCTGCCCAAAATTCCAATGCCCAAAGGGTATGTAACTGAAAACAATCTAGTGCTACTGGGGGCTGAGATAGATGAACTCTAATGTTTTGCTATGCCAAGTTTCTGGAATTTACACTACCAAACTAACACCCAAAAGGATCACAACCAGAAATCAAAACAACAGTGTCTTAAGGGGGAGTTTGCAACACACCATCATCAATACAGACACAACAAGCAAACTCCAATCTAACTTTTACTGCTAGTCACTGAAAGAAGATGGGGCTGTAACAATCATTCCTGGTGACCTGGGGAAATGGAGAGAGAGATGTCAGAGGAAAGACATGATTCATTTTCTGCATTCTCTCCCCAGGCACCCAGCACAGACTATCGGCAGGGATGAGCAAGTTGGCTACATTGGTCCTTCACCCACTGTTACAGATGTCATTTTCCTAGAGAGGAAGCTCAGCAATCGAGTCAAACCCAAGAGACTGAAGAGAAAAATTGTCAGGGGTCTGCTTCAAAGACAATGCCAGCTAATAGTATCTGGCTGACAACTTAAGGATCCAAAGGGACATTAAAGAGTTAAGAGTCTTCTGAGGTCTATCTCTCTGGGGGTTTCCTGTCTCCCAAGTAAGGAGACAGATTGACACAGGGAAGGCTCTGGTGTTCCCAAATCTAGACAGAGAGGAGCCCAGGGGAAAAGCTGAATATCTGTTCTGTTTTTAAATAAATAAAGAAATAAAAAAAGAACAACAAAAAGAAAACAAAACCAACCAACAACTAAAAAAAATTTTTTGGTGCAGATTTGCTCTACGCAAGTGGTGTTTTAAATGTGCTTATTTGTCACTATCATCTGGCACTGCTGAAACGCCAATGTCTCACAACCAGAGCTTGCATTCAAAGGAATAATCTTCACTGTGAAACTAAACTGCAAAGAATTAAAAAAGGATAAATAAATAAGTAAATAAAAGGGGAGAAGAGCATCTGATATAAAAATAAAGCCTATTTATTGCCACAAACATTCAGTTAATCACAGAATCATAGAAAATGGATTTGGAAGGGATGTTGTTAGGTCAGTTAGCCCATCCTTTCTCCTCAAAGCAAAATTCACCTCTTCAAAAAAACCAACAAGAAAAAAACCCCAAAAGCCCTCAAGAAACCCCCAAAGAACCTGGAAATTACCCTTCATTTTACTGAGCAGGGGCCTTTCACTGTTTTTCGTGCTGTGGTGACAAAGGCAAGGGCACTGGTACTGACTGAATCCACATTTCAAAACAACAACAAATAAAACATATTCCTCTTGTTTGAGACTGGTATGCAAAATCCTGCAGTGAAGCAAGGGATGCACAAAAAATGAAGACTACCCATCTAATGAAAGAAATGAACACTGTGAAATGAGTGATTTGTTGGATGCTGTGAGCACAAGAAGCTATGAATTCTTTTCAGGAGCAGTCAGAAAGGCTTATAATGGCCCATAAATCTAAAGCTGGAGGGGGGGAAACAGAGACAGAAAGTAAAGCAAACACTGTAATAATGGGGCATCTGCATTACATGAGGGAAAGAGATAAGAATTACTGGGTAGTGCCAAATAGAATGTTTAAGCTTTTGTTCAAGCATCAGAGAGCTGACACAAGAAACAATCAGTTTTGTCTTATCTATTGAGAAGATCCACATTCACAAATTCTCTGCAACCAAAGGGACCAGGTCATTCCCTGCTGTTACTACACTGAAGCTGGGGAGAAGCATAAGCTCTGCTTGGATGTTCATGCATATCAAGTTCACTGCAAAATCTGATTTTCCTGGCTTACACTCCATTCTCTCTGGCCTTAAATACCGACCATCTGCCTCCAGACCCCTTCCCAGGCATAGTATGGATTTGAGACTCACCTTTACAAGGCTGCCTAGAAAGGAATAAATAAAAGAAATTGAAGTGCGCATACTTGCATTTCAGCCAGGTGCTTACCACAACTCAAAGAAACGAAGGGGATGGCAGGATGACATCAGCAAAGTACACAGAACTATTTTCATGTCTAATGATGGCCACATGTAAAGCACCAAAGTGGTACCTTATCTGGATGTCAGAAATGTTGTGAGGCCATGTCAAAAGGCCCATAATTCACATCCTAATGAAGTTGAAGGGAACATGAGCCTCTCAGTCACATACATTTTAGTCTAAGTACTCTTTTTCTCTCTTTCTATATAGGCATGTACATCATGGTACGTGGGTACAATCTTGTTCACTTCTCACAGAATGGTTTGGCTTGGAAAAGACCTTAAAGATCACCTTGTTCAATCCCCACCCCACGGGCAGGGACACCTTCCACTAGATCAGGGTGCTCTAAGCTACATCCAGCCTGACCTTGAACACTGAAAGGGACTGAGAAACAACACTTTCACTGAACAACCTGTTCCAGTGCCTTACCACCCTCAGGGTAAAGAACTTCTTCCTAATATCTAATCTAAATCTCCCCTCTGACAGTTTAAAGCCATTCCTCTGTGTCCTATCACTACATGCCTGTGTAAGAAGTCCCTCTCCAGCTTTCTTGATGATCCCTTTGGGTACTAGAAGGCTGCTCTAATGTTTCCTCAGAGTCTACTCCTGAACAGGCCCTGCTCTCTAAGCCTGCCTCCACTCACATTCTGGCATTGACAAAGTGAAAATGCAGGCTAGTAAGAAATAACTTCACTTGTTGATAACAGAATTGCTTTTAATGTTCTATCTTACTAAGCAGCAAAGACCCAGATTGTCTAGCAAATATGAAGACAAAGATGTTATTTTAAAGTAATAATAGATGCAGTCTCTTATTTCCAATTATAAACATGAGGATGCAATTTATTTTAGTCTTACAAATTCATGTTTCCATAAGAATAATGTCCTTTATAACTTTGGCATTTTGTTGCCAGCACTCTGGGTATTTATCATTTTTGGGACAAATGGCAGTCAGAAGACCTGCACACAAACATTTGTATTTATCTGCATGACATTTATTAGGGAAGAACTATACAATATATATGGAACCTTCGTTATTTTGTCCATGCTGTGATATCCAAACATAAAGGAATCCAGTTACCTATTGTTTATACATCCATAACCTTACTATGACAGCAAAAGTGACATCTGAATTTTTAGCTAAAATATTAAGTAATTATATTAAGATCATAGTAATCTTTACTTCTAATATTCAACAAACGCCAAAATCAGTGACAGTTGATTGCGGTGTGAATGAGGCTACCTTGGGATGAAAAGCAACACCTCCAAGGATTTGTGTACCTGATTAAACAAAAGATTGAGCTGAATAAATCCAGAATGGAAACAATGAAAGGAATACAAATACAAAATAAGTACGCTGAATGAGAGTTAATTATGCAAGCATGAAGGAAAATTGCCACTCTCTTCACTTTCTTTGTCTCATTTGAGACCTGGAGAGAATTCTGAACATTCTAAGAGAATGTTGTTTGTCTGATATACACTAAACTGTAACAGCAAGATAAGTTATTGTCCTTCTTTATGTTGAGTAAGCCTAGTGTCCATGGAGGGTGCTGGACATACAGGACTCAAGAATGAAGTTATCTTCAGTCAGTTCATGTTCAAAGTTACAGAAACTGACCATGATCTGGTTTTCATGCTCCAGGCCACTATCATACAACCCTGGTTTAATGAACTCCATGCAGCAGTGTAAAAAAGCTATTTGCTTCTAGTTGTCAGTCAAGAATATCTGTCAATCGGGTCAAGCTTGTGTAAAAGCACGGGTGACCCAAACAGGCTAGAATATCTTAATAGTGTCACATTATACTAATGATGATTTCTGAATTACCTCTTCAAACAACGGGTTTGCACCATTCTGAAGCAATGCAATTACCTAGATTAACTCCCATTCTTACACTAGACCTTTTCCGGCTGTTCAGAAATGTGACCTTTGAGACTCAAGTTTCACAACGTAGGAACGTAGGAATTGTAATAATAAAACTAGGTTTAAGCCTTAATTAGCTTAAATTCAGACTAATTTGCCCTACTTATTCATTCCTGTCCCTTTTCAGCACTATTTCACCCCTCGATTTGTGCTGCTACAACCTGTTTGAAATCAGGTTAATTCATCAAACTCTTTAGGCATGATTTCTTTTTGTTTTAATCAAAGAGTATTTTCTTGACATACTTAATACAACAACCCACAAGAAGTTAACTTGACCAACATGGGGGCAACATTGCATCCTAGGGACCAGAATACACTACCAGGAGAAGGAAATAATTGACCCCAAAAGCATGAAAAAGAGTTGTGCAATGCAGAGTTAAAGCCTAAGATTCTCCCTCTCATCAAATCAGTGTCTGTCTCAAATTACTAAATGTAAATTCTCCATGCTCTGCGAAAGAAAAGAGATTGACTGCTTTCAGGCACAAGCTGGAAGCTACAGAACATGTTTCTAGATCCTTGCCTCCACAAGTAGGTGATATCAGATGGAAAATGCCATCTGTGCAGTCCAACTGCCCCAAAGCCTGGAGGTCAGCTCCCAGCAAGATATGGACTCAAACTGCCTTCAAAGTTTCCAGTTTCCCTTTTCTGTGGACTTAATCAGTGTTACCTCTAACCCAGCTCATCTTGAATCAAATCTCAAGTAGAGACATTCTATGTGCCAGCTAGAGCAAATTCTGATAATGTTCCTAACAACAATTCCTTACTGAAAGAAGGATGAAATAAAATGAGCAACAGAGCAGCACGCTTGCTCCTTGGCCTTCCCACTGCAGTAACAATACAAATGCTTTGCTCTTTCCAAAGCATCAATTCAATCCATTCACCCCTTTCTTCTGTAAACTGCTCTCCTCCATTCTGAGTTACTCTGCTCCCTCCTGCAGTTGGAGAAACACAGCTACTTCTTTCCAAAAGGAAGTAGTCATTCCTATTTGTTCAAATGCTGGTTTTAAACAAATTTTCTTTTGTTTCCTCTTTCTTCTATAAAATTGACTTGTGCATCCCTTTTCCAGGCACACTGGGTGTCCCAGTGCAGGCAGCAGAGGCATTCAGGCTGACAAGCAGCTGATGGATTCAACCCCCAAACATAGAGCACATTAGCTCTGTGTCCTGGAAGAACCGCTGTCTCTTCCCCCCCAGCATTTATGTAACCAAGAACCAATCTGAATCCCCAGACAAGGGATTGTTCTGCTCTCCTCTGGTCCTGTTTGATCTCAAAGCTGATAAATATTCCATTGAATGGTAGAATTATGACATCAGCAATGACCCAGCCAGACATCACAAAGACAGCAAATTCATTTGCACTCAGATGTTCTATAGTTTTAACATTCTGCACAAGCCCTTTCCCATTTTGATAGAGTCATAGTTCACAGCTATATCATAAACTCTAGATATGACCCTTTAATGACATTGCAGTCAAGAAATAGAGCGTTTTTTTGCCAGGTAGCACTGGAATTTTTGCTATATCCATTAGACAGAAAGATTAGATAGATATAGGAGAGTAAATGTGTAAGAAAATATTATTGGCAGTCAATCTGGAGCTGAAGGGAGCCTCATGACACTCACAGCTTATTTTCAAGCTAATGGAATTTAGCTTCCTCCTCGATGTAACATCTGTATTCAGAGTCAGTCATCTTATCTTTGTCACAACATGAGTACTATTGAATATTAGCCCATTTTTTCCTTTTTAAACATTTCTTCTTTTCCCCCTTTTATTTTCCTTGTTCTGGGCAAACACACTTTAGATCAATAAAACCTTCATTTCACTTCATCATGAGCTCATTCCTTGTTTTAAAAGGGGCTTAGTGAGCAAGATATTTTAGATGGAAAAAAACCCAAAACACACGTTATTCCAACCGAAAAGTCAGCTTGTTTTCAAATAATATATCTGTGAAAAATCACACTTTGGTGCAACTTAGAATATTCAGCCACTAACAAAAAACGCAAGCTCTGAGCACCTGAAAATTCACAATAATGGAAAGGTATTTTGCTATTACAAAAAAAAAATAACAACCCAAAGCAACCCCCCCCAAAAAAAATCCTGCCTGCTCTCCATTTACTTTCATTTTAAAAAGCATGTGTATATTTTACATATACTTATATATATGCTTGTGTGCATCCGCAAGCTGAAGGCTACCCTCTCCTTCTTCCAATACGTTCTACCTCTGCTCTTTTTATTTGCATGAGATGACATGAATCCATGGCTTTGCTCCTATGCTAGATGGATTTCATGGCAACACCCATTTATCTGGAGAAACAGTTTTGTTCGGGACAGTACAGAATCACACATGAATAAATGTAGAAGATTACGTGGAGCACAAGACCACTAAGAGAACAATGCTCTTCCCCCATGACCGGGAGATGGGCCCATGACACAGAGCAGAACCCCAAACCAGGATTCTTAAGTTGCGCAAAGTTGCCTGGATACACTCCAGTAGAGAAATAAAGCCAGCAGCAGGGACCACATGCTTAGTGTGACCTCCACATAATCCAGGCGTGCTCTGGTGACATCTGTAATGTCACTGCA
Source organism: Melopsittacus undulatus (assembly GCF_012275295.1). Taxonomy (NCBI): domain Eukaryota; kingdom Metazoa; phylum Chordata; class Aves; order Psittaciformes; family Psittaculidae; genus Melopsittacus; species Melopsittacus undulatus. The sequence goes on along the minus strand of NC_047528.1, from coordinate 115,703,358 downwards.
GGCCCTTACAAAAACACATTCAAAGGTCAATGTTTTTGCTGCTGACAACCAGAGCATTTCAGAAGTTCACATATCCAAATTATACTAATATATTCATGCTACATTCTTTCATTTGGGGAAACTCAGACTGTTTGAACAAATATTTAATTAAGCCTCATAAGGCACAGCAGGAAAAATATTTTTAATGATATCCCGTGGTCAAAATCAAAACTTGCTGACAGTTACCTCACAGTGGTGCCCAAGTTTAATAGTGCTTTTCATATAGATAAAAGAGTTATGTTTAGCAATACCCAGAAAAACCTGACCTTTCTTTGTCATATCTCACAGTACTGGAACACCTCTGGGATGAAAAATGCCAGGTGTTGGAGAGCATGCAGCACCACCCTGTGCAATGGGGCTCAGGATGGGAAGCACTGAACAGGGAAACGTGGGGACAGGACATGCAGTTACCTGGATTAAAAAACTCACTGGCATCTATACTTTTGTGCTACTAATGTCTAATATGTACAAGAAGCAGCAATGACCATAACATTTTCAATGGTTTTAAAATACAGGTTTTTAAGGGGCTAAGACTTTACCCATGACAAAATACAGACAAGTTTAATATTACAAGCTGGAGATAATTGCTTAGAAGGTCTATGGATATACCTGTGTTTTGGTAGACATAATACTCAGAGATTTCTGGTCAGCCTTTGGTTAGAGAAATCAAGCTTTTCCCATGGGACAAAACAGGCATGGAAAACTTGAATCATAAACTGCAATGAACAAGGAAATTCTCAGTCTGGTCCTTCCTTTTTATGACTACAGATGTCCTTAGTGTCATTGATTAATCTGCAGGTTGATAGAAACACACACATTCTCAGCATCTCCCTTAAAGGGATTTGAATATCCAGAGGAGGATTATGCTGGGAATTGATAATCACCCCTCCAGTTCCTGTAGGAAATGGAGATGTGTCCTGATAGAGGGGAAATACAGATCTTTATGTAATTAAATCAACTTAGTAACAACTGTTTGGGACATTTCTTGCTAACAAGGGTATTCCCAAAGTGCTCCTTCAGCAACTTTGCTGGAAGCTGAAAAGAAATGTGATGCTGTTGGGATAGTAACTATTAAAGAGATACTGTCATAGCCCAGCCTGTTGTTACAATCTGTAAGAATTTACTTTAACCAAGTTTGAAGGGCTCCTTTATTTGCAGCTGTCAGTGAGCACACAGTTTAGGAGTATCTCTAGTAACAACGAATGAAGAATTCCTCCTTTTTAAATGACTGAAAGTGTTTTGGGGACCCATATTAGGAAACACACATTCATATATACATTTATATTTGACATTACAATGAAAGAGCTTAAGTACCAATATTTCTTAGCAGGTTAAAAAAAAAGAAACAAAAATGTTTTTAGTGAACTAAGAATTAGTTGAAGACTAAGAAAAAATCCATTCCCTGAAGTAATAAATTGCACAAAAGTATAATCTGACATCACACATAATGCCTCTGAGCATTTCTCTGACACAGACACATTCATCAAATTATATCAGCCTTTAGATTTTATTTCATTAAGAAGTAGGAGGAAAACTTCACCTCTGAACATGACAAATGTCACTATAACCAAAAATGGACAATGACTGATCACTCAATAACTAGAGATTCTTCTGCTTCATTGCCATCATCTGTACTGCAACAGAAGTAGTAGCCAGGAAAAGACATGAATTGTGCATGTGCACATGTCCAAAGCACTAAAAAGGTCCCTTGCAGACAGAGTTATTTACCTACAGGTATAATATAATCATGTTGGCACGCTTATGATACTTGCTTCTAGGAAGGCTGACTGCAAGATAGCCGCTTTTAGCAAAAGCAAGTGAAGAACAATACACACATGCTCGGGACACTGCAAAGACATCTTCCCTGCACTCGTGTGGTATCTGCATGCACCTGAGTAATTTTCAGATGTTAATGTTAAGTCACAAATAGCAATCCCAGAGTGAAGATACCTGATAACAAGCAAAGTGCCTGGAGAAATCCAAGCACAAACACCCATGTAAAAAGCCAACACTGCACATCAGACTGCTTATATCAATTCTAGATCCATTATTACTCATGATACCTAGATATGCTTTGGCACATAACTCCATACCAGTTTGAGACAATATGCCAAATAAACACAAAGGAAAACTAAAAATATTAAATTTAAATTATAGTTGTTTTCAGTTAATATCCCAAAGAGGATATTTTCATTATTATTTTAAAGAACAAAACAGGACAGAATTATAGCAACCAGCTTTGCCCGTGCTTGCTAATTTGCTTTCTATTAAAAGCCAGACAGGGATAACGGAACCAGAACAACACTGTATATTTACGTATGCAGGATTTTCAGACTTTTTATGCATTATTGCTATGTTCATAATTAACCAAATTAATCCCAATTTTAAAGAGCTTTTAAATGCAGCAAGAAGTATTTGATTCATCTGTTGCTCACTCTCCCATTTATTAACCTTATTGTTTCACTCTGCAGTTTACTAGCAGTAAACAAACCCCACCATAGCCAATAAATTACTTCTTTTGTAATGTTAATGTTACTGTCTTTATAAATCTCTGATTTCAGGCACAGCCTTAGCTCCTTACTGGCTTTGATTTACGAGTGGGCTAACCTGGGCCTAACCTTGTCAGCTTTAGTTCTGAGGCAGTCCTTAGGATTATGGGTCTCTGATCTGGTAAATTCCTGAGAGGAAAACATTTAACTGAGGAAGGTTGTCTCAGATGAGTAATAAAGCTCTGCTCTTTTCAGGTTCCACCAGAGATGGGGTTATGGGCAGAATTAATTGAGGAAGACACAGGGACACTTGAAAAGAAGAGAATACAGAGTCTATAGGAGAATTACTGCGACGGAAAGAAGGAGGTGTTGAGGGGAAGCAATCAATTCCCATTTATAAGGTAGGGAGTCTAGCAAGGTAATTAGCATTAGAGCCAGATCAATTTTCCTACACAAAGTATTTTATGAGATTGTTACATGACAGTATACTAATTAAAACTGATTGGCCTAATTAGAGCAGCATTAATAACATACAGGCACTGGCAGCAGCACTGCTTAGTCCGTGATGTGCTTTAAAGATAAAGATAGGTGAGAGTTACCATAGACAGCCCCTGTTTAAACACAGCATTTTGTTTTGCAGCAAGGTGTGTCTGCTTGTTTCTTTTCTGCAGTGAAGAACACGAAGAAATATGGCAAATTAGCCAGCATAAAAGGGAGAAATAAATTGAGAAGTGAAAACAATGATGCATTACAAAAGCAATTAGTGAGAAACAAATATAAAGCATGAGCTTGATTCTCTCATGGCCTGAACCCTGGAAAATAATTTACTGCGAGATAGCCCTGGCAATGCTTTACCCAGGCTTTGTTATTGCATAAAAGACTTCATGCGATTCAAAGCAGCAGAGAAATAAACTGCTCAGTTCGGCAAATTACAGCCCTGGGAGTCTACGTACACCAATCAGTCTACAGGCTTCCAGGCTTCCCTCAAGGACTTACTGAATAACCAGTATTTCCCAATGTTATTCATGGGAAGTTGTCCAGATTAAAGTTGGGATGAGACCTTTCCTTTATAAGAAATTCTTCTGGATATGTAGGAATCAGGAAAAGATGCTTTTTAAGGAGAACACTGTATAGTGTATGCAATTCTGGGTTTATCCTTTGAGGAAATAAGTGAAATTTCATAAAATCATGCTTCTAGTTTGGGTGTGAATAACAATGAATGGCTGTATGAATGAACAGCCTTCTACAAGTGTCCGAATGAAAACAAGCCATTAAATAAACACCAAAATGCAATTTAAGTGTGTAAAAGGAAACAAAACCATTATTAAACAAGTTCAAAGTAAAGAGCTAATCCAGAATGAAGTGGAATTTTCCCCAACATTATTTTGGAGCACTTGTCTGATTCTGTTTGCAATTTAGACTTTGACTGCTGTGGTTCTGCCACGTTAAGTGAGAAAGCAACGTGTACTGAAAAAGTCAGGACATTTAGGGTTTAACAATATACCTGCTGCAGATGAAGGTATTGGAGATATGTATTGTAAGTAGGCAGGTAGTTAGACAATACAGAAAGCTTACAAAGTAGCTTTTCTTTTTTCCCCTGGAGCAAGGCTTCCAGTCTATAACAATTACAGTTGGTAATACAGTACTGCTGCTGCAAGTGCTCTGTTCCTCACTGCACAACGGCACAAAACAAAACTAAGTACAAAGATAACTCGGAGCTCTGCTTTTGCAAGCTACTGCCTTGAAACCACTTGTCCTAGTCACTGCTGTCTTCCATAGCAACTCCTACAAAGTAGGTACTCGGACACATTATCTCCAGTAGAGATGCACTTCCAATAACTTCAGCTTTATCAGGATTTTTCACCCAGATGGGTATATTTTCTTAAGTAAAGCAATGTAATTTCCAGGTAACAACTGTCTTGTGAGTCAGCTGCTGCAAAACAACGTTATTTATGCATCAGAATCCAAACCAGGAATTTATTCTGGAAAGTTATTGTGCTGTGATGGTCAATTTCTTCAAGTAGAAAAGGACATACAGAGAATTCCCCTCCAGAGGAAAGGGAGGAAACAAGGAAATGGGAAAGCCCATAAAGAGCCTGCAATAAATGACAATGTTCATGGCTAGAATGTTAGTTCTTTTCCTCTCATATGTGTACTCATTGCATTTAATTAAAAGTATCTGCATGTCATTGCTTCCTAAATCTGAACACACACTTGAAGCAAAGCATAGCAGCACAGAAATAAAATGTATGCAGAAATTAGTTAATTTTCATATTTTAAGCTTCATAAATTAAGTGATTAAACTCCCCTATTAATTATGTACAAGATATACATAAAGCAAAGTACTTGTGCAATGGGCAAGACAAATCCACCACTAAATCATACTCTGAAACCTGCAGTGACTGTCTGAAGAAACCAGGGCAACTAATGGAACTTTGCTTGCAGGAATCACATGGCTCAGCTTTGTGGTCTTCCACAATGCACAGCAGCTGCCAAGCTCCACCTTATGAATTTCTATCTATTTTATGCAAACATACCTCAGAACCATGGGGAGATTTTACTCACATTCATTTGATAACATCTGAATAACTCATGCCTTGGAGAGTTATAAATAGGTTATTATTAAGTGCAAATACAATTTTAAAGCCAAACCTCATGCAGAAACGGACCAGCTCCTGCGCTAGTGCTCATATCTGAGCACTTCCATATAACTTTCTGATGGGTTACACAGCTGAACGCCCATTTGTAGCTGAAACTCAACCCCTGGGTTTGTGTGCCCTACAGTACTACTGCCGTTTTTCTGTCTCATTTTATGAGCCTAATTCCTTATCTTTTGAGGGACTTGGACCTGAAATCTCATCTGTCAGAAGCTTACAGACCTCTGTTGTACCCCAGATACACCCTGCTTCCTTGTGCTTACTTAGTCATACTTTTTTCCTCAAACAAGCAGTTTTGCTGGCAGTCTGGGTTTGCACAGTTCTCCTATTTGGAAGCCCATAATATTCAACACAAACTGATGGAAAGATTGCAGAAGTTCCAAAAAATGTAGTCACTGCTATACACAGTACAGGAAGCACACGGATACAGAGGGATTAAAAATCTGCTTTCAGTGCTCTGACTCAATTTCTTTGTCAGTCCTGACTGCCTTTTGCACTTCGAGCAAACTCAGTAGTCCAGATTCCTTTGTTCTGTGCATGGTTTCTCCTCTGATTCCTAGGGGTGTTTTTCCTGCACACAGTTCCTTCATCCTCAGATGGCTCTGAAGCTAAATTACCCCTCCAGCTATAAAAGAATTCCCTTTTCTTATTCTTTAATGTGTCCATTACTGCCATTCATTCTATTCCTTTTCACTTTTGCCATTCCTTAAACTAGCAGACTAGTACCTAGTAGTTTCCTTTTTCCTTCTGCAGACTTTCTCATCCTGCAATACCTCATGCTAGAGACCAGAAAAACCCCAGCTTTTTCACAGGCCACATCCAGACTACTTTTCCTGCTATTCTCTAGCAAAAAACAGTTTAATGAAACTGACTTGGAAGAATCAAAACTCCCCCCTCCTAGTTATGCATAACAGTACATGACTAAGTCCACATATGCAAAAGCATTAAGTTACTTTGCAATACCAATCAAAATTCATAAATTGTATGATGTGTATGAAAACAATCTGTTTTTCAATCAGTTTTTCCTATCCTGAACATTGTCACCTTTCTTTGTGTGCCACATTATGGATTTGGTAGCTAAATTTATGGACCAGTTTCACAACTGTAGTTCAACTAGAAGTCAAAATTACAGTGCTGCCATTCACTCTGCTTTTGTTGATCATAGCAGTGGTAGGCATACGTATTCTAAACAACAGCATAAATGTTGTTCAACATTTCAGCTGACATGAGAGACCAGATCAGAGAACAGGCTATCTAACCTTTGCTGTCAAGCCACTCCTGTGCAGTTACATTAGCTCTAGTTAGCTTAAACAAGAAACAGAAAGCATCTGAGTGTTAACAAATGTAATACTTCTGAACCTTTGAGTTATACAACAGGGATGCTGTTTGCAATCATATGCAGCACTGCGAAGCCTTGCATCTGTTCACATTTTTCTGAATACCCTGAAAAGGCAGCTGCCACCTTCTTCAACAGTACCCTGAAGTGTATTAAAATACCACAGGAAAGGCATTAATAAAACAGAGGTGCATTGAATGCATAAAAACAAGAAAGTGCTGAGGGCTCTGAAATTCTACAAACTGTAATCACGTTTCTGTGCTTTCATTTACTTTGGTTTAAACATCCCACTAATGGATGTTAAATATATTGGTCCACATCCTCAGCTGGGGGGGAGGGGAAGGGGGAGAAATCAATAAAGCTTAAATAGATTTACATCAGTTATGCTTCTGCCCCTCTATACTGATATTTACATTTCTGGCAGTTCATTTGTCTTCAGTCTGCTTCTCGAGAACTTTCAGTTTTGCAAGCCATGAAAAACCAAGATCTTTTAGACGACCTCTGCTACAGTCTCACTGCTAAAAGCATAATCATATAATTATACTTTCATAAAATCTCGTTTTGACTGGACCTGTTCTAATGTTCTTAATGCTCAAATGGAAAATTAACAGTCCTGATCAAGTTCACATGCTCTGTGATAGGCTGCCTCCAGCTGTATGGCCAAATACAGTCTACTACTTAAGCTACAGTCTCCCATTTGCTTTTACTTGGAGCCTCTACAAATTAAAAATAGTGAGGCACAACATAGAATCATAGAATAGTTAGGGTTGGAAAGGACCTTAAGATCATCCAGTTCCAACCCCCCTGCCATGGTCAGGGACACCTCACACTAAACCATATCACCCAAGGCTCTGTCCAACCTGGCCTTGAACACTGCCAGGGATGGAGCATTCACAGCTTCCCTGGGCAACCCATTCCAGTGCCTCACCACCCTTACAGTAAAGAATTTCTTCCTTATATCCAGTCTAAGCTTCTGTTTAAGTTTGAACCCTTCACCCCTTCTCCTATCACTACAGTCACTAGCAAAGTGTCCCTCTCCAGCATCCCTGTAGGCCCCCTTTAGATACTGGAAGCTGCTATGAGGTCTCCACGCAGCTTCTCTTCTCCAGGCTGAACAGCCCCAACTTTCTCAGCCTGTCTTCATACGGGAGGTTCTCCAGCCCCTCATCATCCTCATGGCCTCCTCTGGACTTGTTCCAACAGTTCCATGTCCCTTTTTATGTTGAGGACACCAGAACTGCACAAAATGCTCCAAGTGAGGTCTCACAAGAAAACATCCGAGAGATGAAATCACTGTGAATTACTTTTAAGCTGAAACACCCAGTGCTTTGTTTGCTGTAAGAGACCTTGCTATTCATTGTCACTTAAAATCCATCACCATGTTTCTAGACAGTCCCAAACCATCAATTACACTGCACTTCACTATGAACACAGATGCTCTGCAAACCATTAGAGTATGCCTTCCCAAAAATCTGAACTGGAAGTAGCTTAACTCCACTGATAGGGTAATCATCCTCTAAGTTAGCACTTCAACTCATCATTTGCACTTGTAATGAATCCACTTTCAAATGACATAAGAGACTTGTAAATCTTGCTCCTTTGAAGCATTTCTGCATGAACTGCATGAAAAATCCTATCCATTCTTTGGGTTCCTGTAGCAGTCACAAGAAAAGTGTAGAGGACCAGTAGCAGCTGAGTGAGAGTCTGCTTCACCTGCTCAGCTGCACTATTGCACATGGGCAACTTGAGTTAAAACACAATAGAATTCAGATGCATCTGAGAGCTCAAGAAAACCCTACCACAGGACATTTATCCTCCTAGAAAACAGTTTCTTCAAAAGCAAGCTTACTGCAAGAGTAGACTGGGTTTGGTGGAACAGAAATCTTTCTTTCTAACACTTGGGACAAACGCTTTGTAAAAGGAGAGGGTGTTTGACAATGGTTTGTTTTAAACACGTTAAGATTTAGAGAAGGAAAAAAAGCATTTCAGTGTTGCTAGAGTCAATGTTTTAATGGATTTAATTCTCACTCCACTATTCCATCTGAAAGCACATTAGAAAGCATCAATGTGCTTTAATCCAGTTCTAAAATATTTGCAATGTGTCCTGCAAATGGGCAGAAAGTCTGTTTTGTGCCCGGCTATAGAAGAAAAAGATTCCAGTTATGGGAAATAATTTTATAACCAGAGTTAACTCTATAATGAAGACAGAGCATACAATTTGTGTTCTAGTGTTGTCAAAACAAAGGCTGACAATGTGTGACCAAGTGCCTTGATCAAATCCTATACTGGGTGCTGAAATGAATGGCCAAACAAATGTTTCTTTCAGAACATAAAAAAGGGAATAAAGAAGCCCCCAGTATTCACATACTAAAGCATTATTGCCTGAACTGGTGCATCAGAACCTGAACATTACTCCTAATTACAGAAGCAGCAAAGCCCCAGACAACCGGCAGGTCAGCTTTGCAAGGACCAACCAAGGGAAAGGACACAAAGGAACCAATGAGAAATCCCTCATTCAAAGGTGATGCTGTATCACAACAGCACCTCTGTGAATAGAGGCCTAGCTTCACCCAAGCCACTTAATAAACCACTCAATTAGCATGCTATGAACAATTTAATTCAACGCAAGAATAAGAAAGGTTTAAAAGGAGACATCTAAAATAGTGCAAGAAAAGAGCAAGAATGCACAAGCCATTGTCATGGTTTAAGTCCAGTCAGCAGCCCAGAACCATGTTGCTGCTGCTCGCTCACTTTCTCTCTTCCTCCACTCACTCCCAGAGGGATGGGGAGAAGAATTGAAAGACTGTAATTCCCACAGGTTGAGATAAGAACAGTCCAATAACTATATACAAACCACTGCTACCTCTAATAATAATAACAAGGGGAGAGAATACAACCACTCACCACCTGCTGACTGATACCCAGCCTGACTAAACAGTGATCTAGCCCTTCTGGATAACTGCCCCCAGTTTACATCCTGGGCATGACATGCTGTGGTATGGAATATCTCTTAGGTTGGCAAAGTGGTTTTGTATGCAGGAGTCAGGTCCCTGAAAAGCCCTACTCAGAAAGCAAATACAGAAAGGATCCATTTCTCTGGAACATTCATGTGCCAGGATGTAACGTGATTGTCCCATTTTCCCAGTGTGAGAAATGCCTTCCCAAGTTTCGTATGGTGCACGTGGCTTTTCTCCACTGCAGTCTGTCAACCAGCCCCAAGCTCAGCCTCCTGAGGTGCCCCCACCAGAGAACTCAGCCATCTCATACAGCCCCTTGCCCAAGAGGTTCCAGCCTTCATTTTGCTGACAGTCAAGAACAGTTTTGGATTAAGTCACTGCTTCAGCTTTACAGAGGAAGATATCACTCCTTTTCTTTCCCACACCCAAAGTTAAACCCATAGTTATGCCAGACATTTATCACTAAATCCAGACTAGAGGGTTACTGTTTGAACACAAATACACAGCCAGGCAATTCTGATTTTTTTCCTTAAAAATACTTGGCTTTTTAAAAAAGAATAAAAATAAAAATCAGCTTTAATGCTTCAAACTCCCAAGAAGAATACTTCTTTCTGCAAGTGACACTTTCCCTCAAAACTTTATGACCTAAAATGACTAAAACAGACAAAGCTCTTTTTCCTCCCTTTTCATTCTATTTCTTTTTTTGCTGCTCAATGTAAGAGCAAGAACGTTTTAAATAATTAGGTATCATTTTGTTCTTGGTTTGACAGGGGTTTTTTTGGATACTCAAAAAGAAATTCACAAGTAGAAAGATTAAGAAGTGGAAGAGTAGCAAAGAACAAAACAAAGAAAGAAAAGTCACCTCCTCCAGACACTATTTCTTCAGTATAATAGGAAAAGAAAAAAGGAATAAAGACAGGGAAGGAACGGTGAAGTTTTGTTGACAACATGCTATACATAAATTGGAAAAGCTTTCAATCAATATACAGTGGGGAAAAAACGTAACCAGGTATAGTCATATTGATGTACATAGTAACTTGTTTGGAAAGGACAACCTGGTGACCCTGCCATGCATCAACTTCACACAAATAGCAAGCAACAGAGCATTCAGAGAACGCTGCCCTCCCTGATGAGGCTGTGAGGAATCCCAGCACCACAGTAATAAGTTTATGAGCATTATGTGTCCCATCTGTGTGATATTTATACATGTGCTTTACGATTCCAAGATGTTAATTCAGGTGGGAAAACAGGCAATAGCTTCGTGTAGCACCATTTACCAACCTTTAAAGGACAACACAGGTGGGTTTTTTGCTAGGAAATTACACCTCAGGCTATTCTGAATTGCAGCATCTGGCTTGTAAACACAAGCAATGGAGTTCAAAAGAGAAAACATTTGGTGGGTAAGAGCACAATTTCTAAGGAGCCAGTGAAAACAAGAGGGAAGAAGTTCCACAAACTTCCCACAGCTATCAGGAACTGGGGAACCCAGGAAGAAAAGACCTAATGAGCAAGTAATCAACCTAACAGGTGAAAACATACTTTTTTCCAATGTTTAGGAAGGCAAGAGCAAATTTAAGTCAAAGACCTAGTACAAGCTTCTTATCATAGAAAAATAAGTTATTTCAGCCAAGTGATAAGAAGGAAATGAAGATAAATACACATACGTGTGTGTGTGTGCCACAGTAAAACACATCACAAAAGGAATGTGCAAACTATAAAAGCAGGACAGACGCAAACATGGAATTACAATTCACAACCCTACCCATGCTCCCAAAAAATATACCCTGCTTAAATATGGGACTAACCTAAAAATAAGGATTTGAGGCCCCTATAAAGTATCTGCACATATGAACACAGTTCAGTCATACATTTTATTCCAAGCTACTGCTTCAGTCATCACATAACAAGGCTTGCATAGATATACAAGATACCACCTGGACATAGGCTTTCTGAATCAACAGACAAAAATACTTTTGCAGTTCCTGACACAAAGGAACTTTTAAGTGCTACAAAAACTTGACTCTGTGGTCACCTGAAGGTGAGAATTCTTTTACATGCCCTCTAACAGAACATGACACTATTTCATTGTGATTGTGGTCCCTGACAGAGGAGGAAGCAACTCTCCACTTGGCACACTCTCAACAGAAAAGAACATCTCAGATCAAAGCACATCTTCAAGGAGCACATAAATGTGAACACTTGGCTAATTGGGGATACCCCTTCTGCCCATAAATAAACCATTCCATGAGATGATACCCACCAACACTACCGTATCTTAAACCCTTAATCTCTACTACCCTTATGGAGATCATAAAACCAACAGCTGCACATAACTGAAACATGAAGAGCTGTTATGGTATGTCATCAAATTGCCCAAATAGATTTTTCATAGAGTCACATAATGGTTAGGATTGAAAAGGATCTTAAGATCATACAGTTCCAACATCCTGCCACGGGCAGGAACACCTTTTACTAGACCAGTTTGCTCCAACCCTCTCCAGCCTAGCCTTGAACACTGCCAGGGATGGGGCAGCCATTAGGGTGCATCAGCATCCTTCACAGGGAAGAATATTTTCCTTATGTCTAACCTGAATCTCCCCTACTTCAGTATGAACCCATTTTTAAAGAATGCTCCTACCTCTTTGCACAGGGTCAGCATTTTCATATGGTCCTGAATGGTGTGGTTATGTGATAGAAAATTTCTAAGACCACCATTCTCTATAGATACAAATGCAACATCAAAATAAGTTTCTGGGTAGCTTGAACTCGATTTAATAGGCCACCTCTTTGCATGAGGAACTGCACCAATTCATGCTGATGTCAGTAGAAAATACTTGTATTAACTTCACAGTTTTTGCTCAGAGACATGGTGAGGTGGCTTCTGCAATGATACGATAGTAGTAAAACTAATTGCAAACACGTACCACACACATTTGAAGAGCAGCTCAGTTTCCAGCAGCTTTCCTCTCTTAGCAAACAGGTACTCAACTCTGAAATCATTCCTTCCTTCCTTCCTCATTATCCCACACTACAAAATCATTCCCTCCTATTGCATCAGAAAAAGAAATGACCAGCTGTGACTACATGCTGATCCCATGATCTCTTATTTCTAGCAGCACTTGTTAGGGAAAAAGAACTTGAAAACTTCAGAATAAGTTGGAATAATTTTTACTGTGAACATTTGTGAAGGAATCTTTCAAAGAACAAAAAGTTCTTGGTCTCTTCCATTTATTTAACAAAGGAAACATAGAGCAAGCATTTGCCAGGGCAGATTTTTCTATTCACATAACAAAAGTTGTAAATGGCACATTATCTACTTTCTCATCTTATTTGTAAAGTAGCAAAAATCTATTTTATTGAACTGGATGCTCAGTGCTTTCTCACTAATGCAATATTAAGAGCCCTTCTCTATTACTAGAGCAGAGCTTTAAATTAAACACCAAATACATTTTGTCAGATGAAGCGTGGCAAACGTGGCCACCCTTCAAGAAGAGTTGACAGTTTAGCTGTGCGCACTATGGGTGTGCATGGCTAAACTGTCAAACATTACTGGCTAATGTATCACTGCCTGATAGGGCACGGTCCTTGTCCACTAACCAATTTAAGCTTTCTCCCTCCCTCTTCCCATAAGGGCTTTTATTGATATTGGTTCCTCTTATAACAAATCTCTTCTAAATTCAATCAACAGCTGGTTTAGTAAGGCAGAAGCAGAAAATAAAAGCTTTGAAGGCTTGTTTGTGGATTCTAAAATCATTTACAGAATATTCTCTCTGACCTTTTAGAAAAAGACAGCTCTGGATTGTTGATTTATATAGGTGCAAGGAAATTCAAAATATGAAAAATACTTGCAATCCATCCCCTTTAAATACAGAAAACTGAAGGACATTAGAGACAGCTGAGGGGTTTAGGGACTACTCTATGTTTTGATTCCAATAGTATCAGCCGCCTCAGAAAACTCAGTAAGCTGATGTGCATCATCCCAGCTTCAATCACTCATGTGCATATACAAGCTCTCCTAACCTGCTCCTAGATGATTATGTTTTCCAACAGGTACAGAGCACATACATAGAAAATTGCCACAGCTCAGCTGATCACTCTGTGACCAAGTCTGTGCAGGTCATAAGTCTTTACCAAATTACATTCACTAAAGGAAAGCAAAAATGTCTTATCCTTGTATTTCTCTGGATTTGGTCCAAGTCAGCCTTGAACTGGGATGCCCAAAGGATTCAGGGCCATACTGCCCTCCATGCCTTACAGAGTTCTGTTGGCAGACAACAGTCCTCATAGGTCTCTTAGCAATATCAACAGCAATTTCATGGACACACATGAGAAAGAATTTGTCCCTTACTATTTAAAATCAACGACATGTTTTAGATGAAACTTTACAAGATCACTTTTAAAATTAGTTGTATTCTGAAAAATAAATCAGAAAAATCAAAACAATGAATAGAAAGCATAAGGCATCCAGAGACTTGTATAGAAGTACCTTGTGTTTCATAGCTTACTCTACCTTTATACTGATGAACCCCCAAAGATCAGTATACACACCTTTATGCAGATATGAGTCTATTCACACTATATTAATTTTAAATCTGTAAATTGCATCGATTTCTTTAACTACATCTTTTCAGTAAAGATCAGAGGTTAAAGCTGACTGCCAAGGAGCATGAAAAAGCCATGCAGGGACAGGGGAGCCTGCAATCTTGCAGGGGGTACTCTGTCAGGTAAGTAACTCAGTTAAAGACTTCACCAGAGCGAAAACAAACCTACTGCCACCCTCTGGTGACCAGGCGACGTCTGGCTAATTACCAGGGGCAGTACCTTTGCTGGGGAAATAGTCTGACTTCTCCAGAAACGAGAAAGAGCTGTAAGAAACATTCAGCAACTGCAGCAACAGAAAGCATCACCCAAACAACTGCTAGAAGGTGAGCATGTAGCCCCAGAACAGCCTTTAAGTTCTTTGAAGGTATCAGAGAAAAGCTTGTTTCAGATGGTCACTGCAACAGGGCTCTTGACCTGGAAATCAAAGGGAGATGGTAGACTTGGAACAAGGATGTGTTGCTGCTGGTGATGAGAAGCTGATGATAAGTAGAAAAGGACAGTACAAGGGCATAGACACACAAGCAGAAAGACTCAGGCTTTAGATGAGTCACAGCTACCAGGGGACAAAGACAGTAAGAAAAGCTTCTATAAATACCTTAGATGTAAGAGAAAACCAGAATGAAGTATAAGCCCATTACTTACCATGCAAGGTAAGCAAATAACAGATGACACAAGGCTGAAACATTAAATTGCTTATTTTCCTTTAGTTTTTCAAGTTGAACTTTAAAAAAAATGCTAGGCACAATTATTAACTATAATGATCAAGAAATGCAATCCAAAATGGATAAGTAGGTTAAAGAATATTTAGGCAAGTTAAATACATCTAAGCTGGTGAGAGATGAAACTGATGCAAGCTATCTTTAGACCCCATGATGTTATGGAAGAGGGTAAATAGCCACAGAATTGAAATACAAACATCTATCCTTAAGTGAGACAAAAGCAGGAACTAGGGAAAGGCAAAGAAAGAAAAAAGAAGAAAAAATCTTGGCTTCTGAACTTCCACAGAAATTGAAGCAAGTTTTCTATCCACTTGGATGGAAAGAATTAAAACGCATAGATAAATCCAGAGAAAGAATCACAATACGTCATTCTTCTTTTGAAAGGACAGTTTGAATACAAGGCAAAAGAAAGTCAGCAAAGCTTCTGAAATAAGCATTGTGTTGCCCTCTGTTTAGCAAGCTTTTACAATTATCCAGGTCCATGGTACATAACTGGTGGTGTGCAGCCTCTCCAGAAGCATGGGTTAGGGAACGGAGTGGTGCAAGGACACTCCTAAGCTGGACAGACATGTCTCACCAGAGTACTTTTGGGGTGGGCTTTTTTCCTGCTTGTTTGTGGCTTAAGGGTGTCTAAAAATAACAACATTTGAACATTACTGGTACAAGATAAGGCATTTGTAAGGCACATACAGCACATAAATAGGCATCAGGAAATCGGTCAAATGAGGGCATTTTAAATTGGCTTCTGCAGGTCACTATCCTTGAGGAATTTGGAGAAAATCAGGGAGATAAAAGTTTGAAGTTTAATTCTAGATATACAAATTCCAGAAAAAAAATAATCTAGGAATTGCAGTTGACTAAGTAAAACATGAAGTATGTTGTCAGCATGCAGCACAAGTTCTATTCCATCTTCAGGACAGGCAAACAGGTTAAGACAATCTGGTTGACCTCACCTGGCGCATTTGCTGCATCTAGCACTGGGAATACAGCTTCAAGGCAGACAAAGATAAATGTGACTGTGTTTGGAGAAGAACCAAAAGATTTAGACATTGGGAAAATATGACCTCTGCAGGGAGGCTGAAAGAACTGTTTTCATTTGGTCTATGAAAGAAGCAGGAGAGCAGGGATGGGGCATGACTGGTAAGACTTCTCCAAGTATTTAAGAAGTTGTAATAGGAATGATGCTTCAAACTGAATAAGAAACAACATTGAGTTGTTTGTTGGTTTGGGGTTTTTTGGTGGGGTGTGGGGGAGGGAGCCAACACACTCTGCATCTTTAATGGACAGCCACACATTGGAATGGCTTACTCAAGGAGACTGACATTGGATCTGTCTGGTGATAAGATAGAAGAACATCAGTCGGGAATTGCCTGTGCCAATCACTTCTGTTTCAGTAAGAGAGCATCAAATCTAATCCAGTATTTCCATGAGTAGCAAGCTTATTTCAAGTTTTCAGGGCTATTTAGATTTATTCTAATCCAAGACGTTAAGCAAAACCAAGTACCACCACATTCAAACACTAATAGTCGGAAGCTTGCCGTGCTATTTCGAGTTAAAATAACAGCAAATAATTTGGCTGAAATAAGACCGAGAAGAGAAAAACTTAAGTGCCAGACACAGAATGAGAGACAGAATAAACCATGTACATTGCATAATAAGCTCCAATATAAAATAAGAATTTTAAATGAAATACTGAATGGAAGTAATTGGAGAAAGAAATATCCCGAAATTCTGATTTCTTACATGACTACATTATCAAAACCTATAATTCTACCTTCTAGAAACTTTAAGACTGAAAAATGTTAAATTATTTTGTAGAGAAATATTTTAGGAACAGTTGGATGGAAATATCCTCTTGGAGGAACAGATGAGAGAAAGCAAAAGAAAACTTCCCCATTCCTATAATTAAAAATAGTTAAAACATAAGTATGTTGCATTTAGGTTGGGTTGGGTTTTTTTTGTAATTAAATACACTTTATTTTGTTCCCCTCTCAAATAGGTTATTTTTCAAAGAAAACCTTCCAGCAACTTTATTCATCAGTGAGATGAAACGAAATAAGCACAAGTTCTTCTTGACAGCACGCTGTATTAGCACTTAGCACACATAAAACAGCTATATGTGCATGTCATAACTACTGACACTCAAAGTACTTCCATTACGATCTATCCAGCTAATGTAGCAAACCACTATAAATAGTTCCATTTATAGTCGATTTTAACATAAAAAATGGTTGATATACTGCGTTATCAGAATCCTTGATAGGAAAGTGGGTTATTCTGTTTTTAGAAGAGATTGGGAACCTATGAAAGTTACATCCTCAGCAAGAAAACCCAGGCTTTGTTATCAGAAAACAACTAAATCAAGCAAGTAGTAATCACTGTGCACACAGGATGGAAAACATTAATCTAGAGGAGTAAACATACAATAAGCCATCCAATTTGAGCTATAATTTGTTATTTATTCTGCAGTAAACCATTACTGCTGAAAAAGGAGAAACACAAAAGCCACTATCTTAGAAAAACAAAAATAAAGGTGAAAACAGATAAAATGCATTAGATCATGTTTGGTTTACAATCTAACTAAAAGAGATTTGGATTGCAAGGAACGTTACAGAAAATTCTGACTTAGTAGGTTATAGACATTCATAGTTTCTTATGTTACATACATAATTTGCATGAACACAGATATACATGCTTTCAGAGGGAGATGTTACTAAAATGGCTCTAAAATATATGTAGTACAAAACTACCTGGAATAACCCCATCTTAGACAAGGACAGCTTCTCTGAATGTTATCACCTGAACAATGAAGAAGGTACAATACAGGAAGAGGCCTGCCTATACTGTCATTGTCTAGATAACTACTGAATAATTGCACCATACCAAGGCAATTAGCATTTCCTTTAGTCTTGTATGTATGATAATAGGCACCATTCAACTTATAATAAGGCATTTGATTAATACAAGTGCCTGGTAATTTCAGATTATTAATTCTCTTAACCATAAATAGACACCCATATACCAGCAAAATTGATGTAAATTGAAGCTGATATAAATTGTCTAACACAAATTGAAATTTACAAAAATCATTAAGCACCACAAATGTGAAAATTAATCATACTTTGGCAAACCTTTAGACATATTTGCCTCTTCTATAATTCAGATTCATCAGAGAAAGTTACTCAATTTTTCACCTTAGAACAATTAACTCCATGTAAATGAAGGCAGCTCTATTTGGGCTTAGCTAATCAGTGCCCAAGAATAACCTGCCTGATGCAGCTCATTCTGTGTTTAACCATTCAATACTCCACAGGTTTTAATGATAATTATATAGCTTGCAAGACCTTTCCCTTATTAATATCATTGGAACATGTTTGCTTTCTGACATTGATGAAACAATGTATTGTTTTGAATACTGACAATAAAAAGTATTTTCCCATAAATTCAGAGCAAGAAACCCATATGCTAGATAAAAGTGACACATCAGACAAATTCAGATCACGCAACACGTGTGTTATACCCTATGCTAGATACACACCTTGCGATATCACATTTATCACCAAATGATTACTATTAAATTGCTATTTCAGGGGAGATCTCAGGACTCAGGGCAAAAATAAAAAAGTTATTTTATTAGAGGAAAGTTTACAAACAGGGAGAAAATGCTGAAGAGTGGTGGGGTTTTGTCAAAGAAGTGAATAGCACAATTGCCTATTAAACCATCCCATGCGAAGGGGAAATATCAGTTCAAAATGGCACTAGTTTCTCCATCCTTATGCAATATGAAAGACATCTCTGCAGGGATGAAGAATGTTGAAAGACGCTTGGGAGAGAAACATTTCAAAAGGCTGTACATGTATGCAAGTAGTAAATGCTATTACTATGTTGGGGAAAAGAAGGACTCAGAACATTTGGGATTGTTTTAGACAAAACAATGGTTGTACTAATAAAAATAAGCTCCTAACTCCCCCCAAACATCAAAAGCCCTTAGACCCTACAGTTACAGCACCATGAAGCAGGAACACTAGAAACATTGACTGTCTGCTGGGACTAGTGATAAGGTACAGTAATGGAACAGAAGCAGCCTACAAAGCACTTTGTCACCAGCAGGTAGTGGACAGCAGCAGGACAGGGCAGGGTTGAGCCTGTCAAGAAGCTGACCCTAACAGCTGCAACCACACATTTACACAGAGAGAAAGAGATCACCTATTTCAAGACAAGGGGAATCTCAAAGATAAGGAAAATAACCTGAGGATGTGAAGTCAATTAGAACATTAAAAAGCATTAAACCATTAATTGTT
The DNA here is from genome assembly GCF_012275295.1 of Melopsittacus undulatus. NCBI lineage: Eukaryota > Metazoa > Chordata > Aves > Psittaciformes > Psittaculidae > Melopsittacus > Melopsittacus undulatus. The sequence goes on along the minus strand of NC_047528.1, from coordinate 115,684,258 downwards.
GCTTCCATTTAGAGCTAAATGGCACTTGAGTTGTTGTAACTTGTTTCTAGTGGCTTAATTTTAAACTTTTCTCGTTGTCCTCCTGCTTAGACATGGCCAACATATAAGGAGACTGCAATAATCTCATAAGAACACACAGCAAATTGCTTTTTAACATTAACTCTCATCCAACCACAATAGTGTTTTCAACATAAAACCTGAAAAAACTTCTGTCCATAATTACAAATTTCATTTTTCCTTTTACAGACACCAGACATGAAGATCAGGATCTGAAAAATAGCTTTGGATATGATTAATTCCAAATTCCGGTTCATTACAGAAGTTCAGAGGGAAATTAGTGGGGCAGAAGTTATGATTAACAGTGCATGACTTCAACAGGACCACAGTTCTCAACCAGTGATTTCTCCCCTTGCTTTACAAAGACCAGTATCACCCATAAAGCAATGCCAGTCTTTATGTTTGTTTTAAATCTCATGATCTGGGGTAAATTGGCTCAGTTTTTAAGAGCTTTGACAACAGCAACAGCGAAATAATCTAATAAAAAAAAGAGGCATCTAATCCTAAATGAGACAACTGCTGCTGCCCACTTTTAGAAGCATTTATATTTCCATTGCTGAAGAACAACAATCTGATAAAATGGACTAGAAAATACTTTTTTGTCTATGAAATTCTGTTGTCTATACACAGAATTTTACCAAATGCCACTCCTTTATTTCCAAGGAAAGTGTGTTTCAAACACAAGATTTGTTGGGGTTTGTCCTAAACCCCTCTGCAGGTGGGGACAGTTTTCAGCTCCTCACATTTCCACCTTTTCTCCTTAGGGCCTGGAAGGTCACCAAGCACATCATGCACCGAGAGGCACACAGTAAAGCGCCAGAGGCTATCCTCTTCTCAAGAGGAATTCGCTGATGAGTACATTTGACTAAGAGGTTAGGACATCTACTGCATTTGTTTGCCCAGGTTGGTGCCTCTTTGATCACACAGTGCTGAAATGCTGTTAATTCACAGCAGAAGCCTAAATAATGTCTCATTCACAGAAGCTTTTTTGAGGCAAAAAGAAGCCCATTTAGTCCTACTGTTTAGAATTCTGCTTGAAGCAAGATTTCAGACCCAAGTGTCCTGGTGCAAGGAAAATAAAGCATAACAGTTTGCAAATTACTCTTACTTGCTGTCAGAAGCAAGTTTAAAAATCATGATCATAAGTACTTGAATACAAGAGACTGGGAAAAAATATAGGAATGTATAGTTAAAACCTGGCATATTTATACACAAAATAGAACTGTAAACTGACTGGACTGCACCCATTTCAGCCTTTGTCAAGTGTTGAATAGAGCTCATGAGGGGAAACCCAGGTATGTATAACTCCATGACAGTTATGTATGCCAACTGAAGTTCAGTAATTGCTGGGCTGGGAGGAAGCTATTATTTTAAGTGGGGGGAAAGGGGGAAAAACCAAACCAAAGCCAGAACATTAAAAGATTCATCTTGGTCACTGAGTGCAGCCCAGCTGAGGATGATGCAGGAGATGGTGTATGTGGCTTCCTTCCTGCTCACATACCTATACACCTTTCCTTTCAGTACCTACCTTTTCAGCAAGGCAAATAATAAAACTGGTGGAAGAAAGGAAAAAACCTTTCTGCCAGCATGATGTAATACAGGTCTTGTTGATTAGGTTTCCAGAGAGCAACTGTTCATTTCCACACAGCACAAAATCATTACTTGAAGATACAAACTTGCTTGTGTTGCTTGTTTTAGAGCATGTGATGCTTTCTCCAGCAAGGCAGCATTTACTGACTAATATTGCCGAGTGAAAGTGTAATCTATCAAATGTAATCAAATGGAAATTTCAGATTGTATCTATATTTTGGTGAAACAGTTTCCATATGTGACAGATAAGAGGCTTGTCAGAAAGGATTAGTTCCAGTGCCCTAGCTTCCTGTACCTGTCCCATGAAACTCAATGTACAAAACAAATGATGGCCAACTTCAGACAGGGCATGAACTACGTAAACTTTAAGAGAGACTCTTGAAAACTTCATACCTCAACTCCTCTCCTCCATCATGTACATGTACATGTACACCCCTGGTTATCAAAATGCAGAACTCCCCATGACAAAATGGGAACATCCTGGCACAATGCAGTCTCTGATCTCAAGTTCAGGGAACCCACTCCTGCTTACACCACATGTGCCAAAGAGCCCTGACACTTTTGTGTTGGCCAGAGCCAAAAGGAAATGTTACAGGTGACAGGAAGGAAGAGCTTTGTGGGTTTGGTTGGTTGGTTTTGCTACACTGGCAGCATTCATCCTGAATGAGAATTCCCTTTACTGTTCCAATGCAAAGAAACTGGATTGTTAATGGGTAAATCAGTCTTATATCAGGGTGTCGCAATAAGATAGCCCATGCTTCAAGTCTATAACAGACCAAATAAAATCATCCAGCTATTTTACTGGTTTTCCAGAAGTACTGTCTCATGCTATACCTGCTCACCCCAGCATATAGTACGTATGCCCCAAAATACAGGATCTTGTGTAAGCCCGGCCCCTGTGGCTGGGATGGTAATGGAGCAAATCCTCCTCTGAGCCCTTCCCAAGCACATGAAGGCAATTTGGAACAGCCAGCACAGATTTACCAGACCAGGTGCAGTCTCAAAAGTGCCAAATAGAGGGGAAAACACTAACACAGCCCAGCGTGTAGCTGGCTGTCATTGCTGCAAGGGCACACTGCTGTTGACTTTGCATTCAGCTTGCTGCCTCAGAGACCCATGGTCCTCTTCTCTGGCATGGGCCCAGATGATGCTGTTATGCAGAGTGACCCCAGCCCAGAGCCTGGACCTGGCAGTTGCCTGTGTGGCTGTCTTGGAGTTGCCAGCCAGCCTGTTTCTCCAGTCTGCCCAGGTCCCACTTAACAGCAGCCCTGTTCTCCAGCACTTCAGATGCACCCCCCAGTTTATTAGCTACCATGAATTTTGTGTGAGTGCACCTCTACCTCATCATTCAGATTGTTAACTAAGACATCATATAGCACTGGCATCAATATCTACCTCCCCTGGAGATATCACTTGCAATCAGCTAGTTACTGATGAAAACCTTTCAAGTGGAACAGTCCAGCCAGTTTCCATCCACATTTTCATCCACTTATCAAGTCCATATCTCACCAATTTGGCTACAAGAGCAACATAGAAAACCATGCCAAAGGCTTTGCTAAAGGTGAGGTAAACAACATACATTGTTCTCCCCTTGTCAACACCACCACTCATCTCATTATAGAACAAAATGTGGTTGGTCAGGCATGATAAGCCCTTGATAAATCCAGGCTGGCTTGTCCCAAATACCTTTTCCTTCACGTTCCTGGAAATGGTTATTCTGTTTCTTCACTATTAAAGAATAACACAGATTATGGTGCTTTGATTTTCAGCCTTTTGTTTTCTAACAGTGAAAAACCATCTTGCCAGTTCTACATAATGCACAGGCCTTACTGGTAAACGTGGCTACTGCATCAATAACTAGCAACAAACAATAAATTGGTTCCATCTATTCACTGTCTGAGGACTGTGTATTTTTCTCTATGAAAAAGTACAATATTGATGTGGCCATAAACACATTAGGCAGATCAAAGTAAACTAATCTTTCTAAACAAAGTTTTTGTTTCAGGGATATAAAAGCATGAGATTACACCACCTGCTTTAAAATTGCTCTAGAAAATAGTGCTGCAAAGAAACACCATTTGAGTAACCTCAGAAATCTCTGTGCACATTTATATTAAGTTCAAGATTCAGCAGGAGTCTGTTCAACATGGTCAAGAGAAGAACTGAGTTATGAAGCTTATGGCTTGAGGCTATCAACTGAAACTGAGCTTTAATTAAAATAGATTTGATAATGCACAGCAGAGGTTGGGATGGCTTCAAAAACCATTTCAGAATGCTGATGTGGTTTGCCAACTTTAAAGTGAAGTAACTGTACTACATGGGTATTAAAGAGTTTTTAAATGACACTTAAAAAGCTGCAGATGAATTCTGGGTTAACCAACAGAGGGAGCATCTTCTAAACAAAAGCCTGCTAACAGCATATCTGTATAGCTAGAAATCTGCTTGTCCCACTTGTAGGGCTGTTAGCTAACATCACCAAGCTGCAAGAGGTTAGAGGTTTTCCTACATGAGCATGCGGCGTTGCCATCCTTCCATTAGTACTCCAGTTGTTGTTTGTAGGCATTAGTGCTTGCAACACTGCAGATCGTGTATTGCAAGCAACAGTGATCAATGTTTGTATTTTGTTTGAAGAGTGAAGCCTTAATTCTTGTTTTGGAGTTGGTTTATTTTTGCTATTTGGAAGCTTTTGATAATTTACCCTTATCACACCTAAAGGTCACACGATCACAGACAGCATTTTTCGGCTAAAGAGAGAATGTTAATGATGTTTTTTCCACTCCCCGTTCGGAGGAAATCTAGACTGCACACATACAAAGGTTATCTTACTATTGCCTTAAGCTTTCAGCAAGTATCAGTATTCTAGCTTTAACCAGCATGTGTTTAGAAAAAGCATCTCACTTACAAAGAACTGGAAGATCTACAAGATCTACACATTAACAAAAAAAAACCCAACCAAACAAAAACCCCATAAGATTCTCTCCCCAAAACCTCACCTTTCCTCCCAAAGAAAACCAACCACAACCCAGCCCCCAATAAACCCACCAAAAAACCTACCTCCCCCCAAAAAAAAACCCCAAAACCCACCAAAACACAAAAATACAAAAAAAAACCCCAACCCCCAAAATAAACCTACATCCAAAATCCCCAAACACCCCCCCAAAAACCAGACCCCTCCAATAAAATTCAAAAAACCCTCCAAAAAATTCCCCCCCAAAACTAAAACCCCCAATAGAACATCAAGAAAAAAAAACCCTAAATCATCCTAAAACCCCAAACCAGACAAAAACCAAAACCCCACACCCAACCCTCCCTAAAAACCATAACACACACACACAACCCCCCCAAAATATGGAACAAACCAACCACAAAGCAAACCAAACACACCCCAAAAGCTGGACATCAACCAAAGCTTCACACAGGTTGGGAAGAGAGGGAATTTTTCAGTCCAGCATTTCTTCCTACCTGAAGACTTTGCTTTGTGCTGAACTTCCCTCCTAGCCTGGTATGATCTGGGTGTTGCTGCCGTGGTCAATAGGGGCATGCTGTGGTTTAAGCCCAGCTGTAAATCAGCCACGCAGTCTCTCTCTCACTCCTGCCCTTCCTCCTTCCCTCCCTCCTTCCCAGCCCGAAAGTTAAAACCACAGCACTGCACCACCTACTAAGAAGGAGAAAGAATGACTGCTACTGCTGAACCCAGGACAGAGCAGTACTAGATTCCTTTATCCCTTTAACCACTGTAGCTGCTCTTCCTTCCATGCTACCCACACAACCCTGCAAGTTGCTCCCAGCTATTCAGATAACAAAAAAGCTGCATGAACAGGTGTGAAGAAGAGAACAGGTAGTCTCCTTCATTGCACATTGACCACAGCAAACAGTCCTGCAGGAGAGCTGCCCATCATAAAATGATAACCAGGCACCATCTGGCAAACACAAAGCTAATGCTCAGGGCCCAGTGGGACCCTGTGGAAGTGCATCACACTTGGATCTGTGCCACAGAAAGTCCTCAGCCCTTTCTCTGTTGTTTGACAAAGATCTGGGGAACAGAAGCCTTTAGGAAAGGCATGCCTGAAATTTAGCCCCTGCTGCTGCCTCAACACACAGGTGAGCACCTTGTGGAGCATTGCTTTGTTTGCCTGGAAACTTGGCAATAGCAGCTTCAAGTCCATGCCCCTTTTCAGCAAACAGGCACTTCTCAGCCAGGCAGTGCCTTTCCACATGAGAGCTATTCCTAGCCAATTAAGAGTTCACTGTTACTGAGAAAGACTGAAGTTGAAAACACAGTGTGAGATGTAAGGCTGATGATGGGGGACAAAGCATTTTTCTCCTTTGCTTACAACTACTGAAATGGCCACATATTCAAAGAGCCATGCTTTGAAACGCAGGGTATAACCAAGACATTCTTTCTCTTACAACTGCCATTCAGTGAACGGCCATAATCTCTGTATTTGACTTTCACCATATGAATAGGAAGGGGGAAATCACAGAACATTCTTCACTTGCACGTAATAGCCCAACTGCAACTAAATAAAAGAAAGCTTACTCACTTCAACCAGAGGTCTTGGCTACTCTACAGAAGGGTAAGACTGATATTCATACTCGGTTTCTGAATTAACTGATCCAACCATCCCAGAACAAAGTGCAGCACTGCTTTGAGCAATGTTCCAGTGAGTATCTGATCACATACACATCATTATCTGTAGCCACATCCATCAATAATTACCTACCCTTACCCTGGCAAGAAACACCTACCTCTAGGAAATGTTATTAATTTCAGAACTAAGGCTATGATATCCTTTAACATTTTCAGTTATCCATTCTGAATACATACATCCCTGACCTTCCTGCTAACAAAGCAAGCCTAATTACATCCAAACTTCAGCATCCAACAGAACACTGCAGTAAAGCATACTGTCAGTGTAGTTGAGAGCCTTTTGGTTATACTCCAGTCTCCATCACCTGGTACCTCTCAACATCTCAAACAACAGGTTCAACCCAAATGAGCCTTTGTTCCACTCCATCTCATTCATGCAATGCACATATACCTCATATAATCAATTTAACTGAAAACTACATTCAGCTGGAGACTGGAGCTGAAGACTTGGCAGGTAATTGAATTTTGCTGATGCTGAGGTTCTGGAAGGACTGGTAGAAGGAAGTCACAACCTTCATTCTGCGCTAATGAAGGTTTTTGTCATTGAGAAAGAGATTGTTCTGCCTTAGCGATATTAAAGAGTTTAAAACTTTCATTAGACTTTATGCATGAAATTCTGGCTCCTTCACAGTCCATGGAAAACTTCCAATAATGCTTAATAAATGCTAAGTGGTACAATACTTCCTCATGATACTGTAGAGTTAAATGCATGCTATGGAAGTGCCTGAGCAGACCATCAGAGCAGCCCATTTCCCCTCAGGCTCTGCAGAGGTTGGAGTACTGCTTTACAACATGCAACAATCACTCTCACAAAAACATCATAAAAAGGACTCCAGAGGCTACATTTTTGCTTTTCTTGTCAAAATAATCAAGTAACTTTGTCATCCATAAATAAATTGCCGTCCTTTGCTAATCACAGATATGCTAGTCACAAAACTCAAAATCCCCTGGGTTTTTAGATGTACCTGCTTTGAATGGTCTTGATTATGAAAGTTGCTGTTTTCAGCAACAGAGCGGCAGAATTTTTGTGATCTTTTTGTTAGAAACAAATATATTCATAGGGACTATGGAGAAAGCATTTAACGAACTATCAGCAGCAGTAAGTCCTAGGTACCCACATTATCCAAACAGTTATCTAGATAATTAAATAAGCAGTTCAGTATAGACCGATAGCATCATTCACATACTAGCTGAAGGCTACAGTTCTCATAACTCATAATTTAGTGTTCATAGGATTGGAAGAAGTAGTTGAGCAAAGTAAAATCTAAAATAATCCCACTCCCCACAAAGAATATGATGAAATTAGGGAAGTATTTTGATGACAATTATTTTGATCATTCTTCAGATCAGAGAGATGTTTTGTAATGCCAAAAAAAATGCTTTCTGTAGGATTAGCTAGAACATTTAATGAAAATACTATCTCCTAGATATGGTTCTCAAAGACATTGCTGTTATCAATTTATAACCTGACATACAAATAATGGATTTGTTATAAAAAACAGCAGGAAGGAAAACAATGTGCATGTGTGTGAGACAGAAGAGAGATTACATGGTCAATTTTTGCTGTTAAGTAAAAGCCTTTATGGAATAAAACATTACAAGAAAGGATTCACAGAAGGAGAGAAAAATTGTTTTAAGACCAGTACAGGGCAAGAATAATTTATCAGCTATTCTCTGACAGCATTTGTATTGTAAAATACAATTAAGGATTGTGAGGAACCCCCAGTGCAGGGCATCCAGAGGGCTGGCAAGATCAAAGATAGTCATCCATACAGGCAGCCATAAAAACTGGCCCTGTTTATCCCCACAGAAATACATGGGAACAGATAAGATTGGACTCCCACAATGAGGCAGCCATAAAAACTGGCCCTGTTTATCCCCATAGAAATACATGTGAACAGATAAGATTCGACTCCCACAATGTCCTCCCTTGTGAAGAGCTACTGTAGGGTTTGTTTTCTTATGAATTACTTTACTGCCTTCCTCTTCCAAAAATCAAATGACCAAATGTTACCCTGAATCACACTCTTCCTGGGCTCTGTGTCCACAGGTACATTATTTGATCACTCTCTGCCTAAACCGGATTAATACATGCACACAAGTTAGCTTCAGGACATGAACTCTTTGGAACAATAAGTTGCATTGTTCCAGACTAGTCTTTGGTTGGATGCTAAGTATAAGTAGAAGTGAAGACTATACTGGCATACATTTAAAACCCAGACTCATGAAGAAAATTTGAGCAAGTGCATGAATGAGACCAATGACTTATGCCATAGAGCTTTACTGGTTATCAGAGAGAGCTACTGTGTGAATCTTTTACCCTAGTTTACTACATGGCATAAGCAAGATGGTTCAAACACTGACCTGTATGAACTCTATCAGCACTCAATTATTATTGCCTCTTTAGCAGAGCCATAATGCAGATTTACCTATGAAGACTGAATTTAACCTAAAGAGGAATATGGAACAGGAAAGTGTTCATTGGCTAGTTTCATTATAAAATAAAATACAATACAGTTGCCAAACTGATAGCATTATCTTCTAAGCCAAAGTGTCTGATCTGATTCTGATCTCACAATATAAATGAGAAGTGCCCCTCAGAAGACAACAGACCTGTAAAATCAATGTAAGGAAGGTCAAATTAAGACCCTCCTCATTCACAGTAAAGAGTGTTACTTGGTCAAGGCTCTTGTGGTATTCTGGATCAATTATCAGTTCATTTGCCATTTTGTGTCTCACTGAAAACCTGTGCTGAATGAACACTGGAAGGTTGCAGCTTAGTACTTAGAAACAGAGGAAAGTCAAGCCATATTTTTCACTTCCTAAACACGATAAACAAAGGACCATCCCAACTGCCAGAAATCATTGAAGTAGATCCCCTTCATGTGAGAACCTGGCACAGCCACAGCACCAGAATCTTTGCCTCATTGTGGGTGGGAGGTGGTGGTTGGTTGGTTGGTTGTTTTGGGAGGTTTTTGAGTTGGTTTGGGGTTTTTTACAATAGAACTAACTTAGCAAAGCAAAGCAGTGAAAAGAAACCAATAATAGAAGTAGGAGACGTATGTGGGTGACAGGGTTTCTGGCTTGCTCCTTTCCTCCCTTCCAGCCTCCTTTGTCTTGTGTGTTTTATTTCAGAGTACATGCTTCTGCTTTATATCAACTCTTCACCTGAAAGTCAAGTTTGACTTTCAGTCATCAACCTTGCCAAGGGTAAGAGTGAAACCAGTTATCTTTGTACTGTGACTTGTGTCTTCTCTTCCATTGCAGTAGTGGAAATTGACAGCTCAATTTCCGGATCCCATTTTGCCTTCTTGTGCTAAACAGCTCAGTCCTCACAAACTCCCACCACTGAAAGTTAGAGGAAGACAATTTCCTTTTCCAGGTCATCCTTCCTGACAGAGCTACTTTTAAAACCTGCAGACTATCTTCTTGTAAATCCTCACTTTGAAATGCAATTCCTTTGTTGTCAATAACATGGCTGTAAGTCAGCAGTGTTAAACAATCAACATAAGCCTGAATAAACAGATCTCTCCCCCAAAGATTTCTGTCACAGTAATGATACAAAACCAAGAACTATTTCTTACTATTCCTTTGATCCCAACCTGCCCGCTTATCTTGAAGCTAAGTACAAAACTGTCTGATTAAGGAAGCAAAAATCTGCTACAGCACAATCAGTGTGCAAAACCAGAGCTCCCTCACAAGGCAAATACACTTAAATGAGTTTGAATCTGCCATATCAGGCTTGACACCTCACATTCTGTTAGGGTAGTATGCTGTAGTATCATGTTGGCCTAAGCTTTTGCCCACATTGTCTAAGTTCCATAGCCTCTATTTTCTAAATATTCACACTATTTTAGTGAAGAGATACATGTGTTTTTGTTCCTCAGCCTGACTGTTCCAGCACAGCCTGGGAAATCACAATCCTCATGCAAATCTCCCTAAAGCCTTGTTTTTACCCAAGCTCATGCCTAAGCATCAGCAACAGCCACACGTATTCCTCTATGTCTTGCACTTTCGGCATATCCCACGAATTCAATCCAAGGCAGGGATTTTCTGTTATGTTTTGTCTCAAAATGTGCTCAGCACAAACTTTTTAGTGCTTAACCAAAACTAATCTTTTGGATGAGTGAGAATTAAATGTAAGTCATGGACCAGTACAGTACCCCTTGTACTCTTAACAGAAAGTTTTCCATTTCAGCACATTTCTGTATAATAACAAACTGTGTGTCTAGAGCTTGCTTATCAAACTGAGGTTTGACCACATATCCAACAAGCGAATCAGAAAGGTCAATTACCTTTCTGGGAATCACTCTTCATGAAGACAAAACAAGATTCATTCGTCTCACCTTCCTGCCAGCCAAGAAAGCAGGAAGTAGAACACTTGATTTATTTTATTGCGCTTCAAAGCTGACTGTTGTGGGTCACTTGTAGGAAAATGATTATAAATGCCAATTGTTTTGCATTGTCAGGGAAAACTGTAAACTGCTGGGATAGCTATACTGGAGCTGAGCAATGGCACTTCTGTGTTAAACAAACTTGCAACATTATCAGCAGATTTACAGTTTGAATGCAGCCTAAGAAACCCAAGATCCAAGGCTTCCACCTGAAAAACATGAGGTCATTGACTCATCTGAGCTTCACTCATTCCAGAAAGGAATGTTTCCTATCTTGGTCTCACCTCTAGGAAGAGGTATATAAATGAGGCCTAGAGATCAAACAGAGTCAGATACAGATCAGCAACTGAAAGTCTGGATGCTTCTATGAAATACAGGAGGTCTTGAGTCAGCAGCGGTGATGATATTTCATCTCCATGAGCACTACTTAAAACGTTGAGATGTACACAGGAACTAGGAAGGAAACACACTTCTTTAAACAAACAGAAAACTCTCTCATCCATAATCAATATTAGGGGGTTTTATCCAATTATTTCACAGATGAAATCAGAAGTGCTAGATAATCAAAATTGTATCTTTTTGTCTCATACATTTATCATGACAAAATTAAACTATTTTTAGCAGAAAATAGGCTAATAAAAAGCCACAGAAAGCCTAAATTTACAGATACTCATAAAAAAAAATCAATTACTTCTGTGTCATCAGCTGCAACTGACACTGAAGATTTGCTCAATTTAATCTAAAGCCCTGTCAGGACTTCAGATATGTTAGTCTGTGCAATTTCATACAGAGACAGGAAAAGGAAGCACTAGGAAAAACTTCCTTTATGTACTTGTAGAGAAGGTAGGGTATACATCGCTGCCTAGTCTGCCCTGGAAATTAATGTGGTACCCTTGGACTCTGGGTAAAGCAAGAGTTAAACTGTGCACAAAAATCAGTGCCTATTGTAGCCTATAGATGGTTACAGCTTCATCAACAGAGAGGCGCAATCAACTATTTTGGCTCAGAAATGTGCAAACTCTTTGAACACAGGCACAAATACCCAAAGAAGGAGGTTTTCATATGCTTCTGGAGTTCAATGTAAAGGCAAGAAGTACGTACATTATCACAGTGACATGTATTAGAATGACAAAAGGCAAACAGCAGCCAAATTTTGTATTAAGTAGTTTACAAATGACAGAGAATAGGTGAAAAAAATCTGTATTCCTTATCCTTTGCTTATAACTACTCAGCTACTCTCCTCCGTGTTCAAAACAGCCACCCTTGCCATACAATAACGATGTTTCACTCTCCCTTGCTTGAAAAAAACATTTCTCAGATAAATATCGTGTTTTACAGTGTGTTACATTCTCCTTAAGAGATCAATAAACCATAATTTTAACTGCTCAGACACTGAGCACTGTACAGTTTTGAGATTTGGGTTTGAGTGGGAGAAGAGTGGGGAGAGACCGAGGGCTTGCTTGGGTTTTCCGTTTCCTTTTCTTTTAATTTAGTTTGTCTCAGAACATCCTGTGATTGACTGGGGATTAATAATCGTGACATCAAGTTGACTGCAATACACTTCTTTTCCAGGGATGTCATGTTTATTGCCTCGAGTGAGCTGCATCAAATTGAAAGTCCAAAAAAATTATGTGCCAAGCGTTCCTGCGGGCACTATTTGTCACCCACCCTTTTCCAAGCCACTGACATGCAATTAAAATAGCATCATATAAATAGATGGGGAAAGTTGGAGAATATTTTAATTCCTCAGAGAAAAGTAACTTGGACAATACAGTAAATTACTTTCTATTACCCTTTTCTACTATCAGCATTAGGTAGGAGACTATATGAAGAAAAATAAATTCGTGAAGTTGGGTGACAGAAACTCTCTCACTTTGTCTTCAGACATCTGAAGAAAAAACAACTGTATTTCTCAGAAACTCAAATTTATTTTCTTCTATTGAATGCACGAATAAAACTCATTTCTTTTGATGCCAAAACTTGGACACAGAACATGTCAGGCTGGATTTTTAGGTCACCTTAACTTAACCTGAGTAACTATAAAAGTCTAAAATAAGCCCTTTGCAAAACTCCACACTTCTCAAGAAATAAAACCCCCAAAGCCCCCAAAAAACCACACAACCAAAAAACCCAAACAAAGAAGCATGGCTCATGGTAGATACCATGATGCCAGAACGCCAGAAGTCACACAGTTTCAAAGTCTGTTTCTAGAGACCCCTAAATTTAATTTATTAGATGATAAAATCTATGGATGATACTCGATGTAGGCACAGTTTAACACCTGTTCATCAAGCTCTGTGCAGTAACTGTTCTCACACAATGGCAATTTAGCAATCACAAAAAGCTTAAGTTTTCTGCTTAAATCAGCCAGGGGCATTAGACTTCTATACACTCCTTCTGTGCCATGCAGTTGCCTCTCATTCAGAGCTGGGTTTTGCAAGATCATATTAAAAAACATACTTTTATTCCATATACAGTATAAATTGCAACATTTTCCCTTCTGATGGTGGTTGTTTTGCTGGTAACTACATCAGAAAAATTCTAATACCATTTTGGGGTAAAAACTGCAACATAAGTATTGCGCATGCCTTTTGTTAAGTTAAAGCAGATTCTGCTATTCTCTGCAGCCAAGTTGTACTATGCAGTTCCCAGGAAAGGAAAATACCATGTAAGGTGACTACGTTACTTTTTATAAGAAGTGAATTGCAGCTTCTGAGATAAACCCTTCAACTGCTCATACTAAATATAACTGCTAAAATGTAATGGCTGTTTTCAAAAACCTTATTAAATATATATATATATACACACAAATTACATCTCCTTAAGTACACAGGCAGCAATACAGAAAATAACTGAGCTACAACAATACATTATTTATGCGATCCAGCTTTACATCATTGCAGCAAACTCAAAGAAAATACAGTATCCAGCTGCCTAGCCAGGGGGTGTAAGTCATCCAAAGTGATTGCTAGGGACTATTCAGAAGGAAAAGCAACTAAAGGAGAGTCAAACAGTATGCAAGAACACGGCAAAACCGAACTGTGCCAAGCAGTGACTACTTTCAAGACAATCAGATTGATGTTCCCTGAGCAGAGTGTTCTGCATAAGATTGCAAAGGTTTGTACTGAGAGATTGTCTTATATCAGTAGAGCAAACAGGACAAGAAGAGCACACACAAGACTGTTAAAGGACCATCACGCGAAGACAACCATGCAACCCAGGAGGCAGGCACCATCCCCACACCTCCTTCAAGGTTATTCTCTTATGGGATGACTTGCTGTTCCACAGACACTTGGGAAAAAACCCTTTTAGCCCAAGAGCATCAGACATATACAGGCACAAGTGAGCAAATCCACACCGTGTTTTCCCTCCCTTCAATCTCACAGTAAACTTTCAGGAGAGAGATACCTGTAACTTAGCAAAACTTCTGTAGTCCTCAGCAAAGAGGCCTATTTTTAAGTTTATCAGAGCTAAAAACAAACACCTCACCCACAGGAGATCGATGCTTATGACCAAACATAGGGTAAAGAGGGAACAAAGCACTCACACTGTAGAGCCTTTCAGTGACAAAGACAGAAAGAGGGCAGGAGAAGGGCAGCGCTGAGAGGGGCTGTTTCCAATAAAACTGCATAGAAATACTGTGGTTTAGCTGCAAATATGCTGCTTTAAAAGTCCATTGAGCTGCCACTTAAACATTACATGCTAACTGCCTTAAGGGCAGGAATGTTTCTGTTTAGCAAACTGTTTGCTAGGGGAAGCCAACAAGCTTTTTTTATTTGCTTCTACATTTAGATTTCTGGATAATGCCTATCAGAAAGCCTTTAAAAGCAATAGACCTGGCTTAGCATATCATGCACAGGTCATGACAAGCTCACAGACGGCTAAGACAATTTTATTATCTACATATAATTCATTCTGGTTTTCTTGCAAGGGCCATCATGGAAGGTGTGAATCGAGTGGAAATTTATATACCTAATTTTGGTGGACAAAACTCTAATAAGCAGTGTAGCTCACCCAATTAAAAAAGAAAGAAAACAACATTAAAAAGACCATTAGAAATATTACTATTATGCTGGGAAAAACTGGCAGATACTAGCAAAATATGTCTTTGATTTATAGGCATTTGGAGGCAATAGAAAATGGTCAATCTGTGACATGACCATCATGCCAGCTACAAGGAAAAAATTAAAACATAATTGTTATGGAATAAGTTAGCTAAAACAATAAAACCACACCAAAACAATAAAACCACACCAATTAAACCAATATAGAGATGCTTAAAGAGTGCAGTCCTACTTATCCCCCAAAGTACAGTTTCTGGTTACAAGACAACCCCGTTTTGATACAGCCTACATGAGCAGCAGGCTGAAGTCTTGATGGATTTCAAGAGCAACACCACTGTGTCAAAGAAAGAGCGATTTATCCCAATAGCCTGCCTTTGACGGTAGCCAAATGAGGATGCTTTAAAGACCTAAGGAAAGGGCAAGGTACCTAGCAATATTTCCTTAACATACTCCTCCACTAATTCATTGTTAAGCATTTTTCATAGACCTCAGAGGATTTCTCCTTTCTGAATTTGTCCACTCTCTCCTTCAATTCATGTTAACTTTTAGCACCAACAACATCCTAAGGCAAGTAGCTCCACAGATGAAATAAACACCATTACTGATGAATTTTTATTCTGAACCTGGCACTTGTTAGCTGCTTTGGATGAATCAGTTTCTCTGCATGAGAAAAGGTCAGGCAAGATCCAATGTTTGCTAATTACTTGAATTAATAGGGATCAGACCTTAGATATTAAAAAGATTCCCTACACTAAGCCTTATTTTGTCCATGCTTTCATAAGGGACAAAGGGAAGAAAATATAGACAGCTTCTCAAAACTATTTTAAAATAACAAAAGACAAGAGACAAGAAATAAGGCTGTAGTTGACAAACTTGACAGCTCTCCTGTCATCTGTTCCAGTTTCAGGATTTCTAGGACACTTTCTACATTGATCCTATCTATCCAGACAGTGCGTTAATGAATTAGCCTGTATCAGGCAGTCAGAACTTAGTCTATAAAGCATTACATATCAAAGTCAACCTATTTAATTACATCTAAAAGTTAAATGAAAGTCCATATCTTGTAAATAGGAGAAATGTGCTGCACATTCGTACTTATCAGCAAATCTAGAACACCCATCACTGTTTATTAATAATAACTTCATCATTTTCACTAAGTCATCAGAATAAATCTCAGCACAGATTTCGTGCTTACTGCATGACAGCACTCGAGCAACTATACTTTTATGACTAAGAGCAGAAAAAGCTGCAACGTGAATCAAAGCCATGAGAGTCCTGCCTCTTTGAGGTGTTAATGGGAGAAATCAGCTCCTGATGATATATCTGCTTTATATATAATTACCCCCTGTGATATATCTGCTTTCACAAACCTGTGGAAGTTCATTTCAACATCTCATGATTGTCAGAGGTACTTGAGCAGTCACCTGATGAATGAACAGACAGAACTTCTCATGTGACAGTCAGCCCATCACAGCTAATCAACCAACCTCAAAGCAGCAACTATCAATCATAAAATGCTGTCCATAATCACCTTGAGAGCCCCAAATGCATAATTAAATGATACACCTGAGAAAATTCTGTCTGACAAAAACCATCCTGTATTCCGATGTTGATTTATCATGATTTGATGCAATTTACTGATGGAGCTCTGTCACTATGTAAGTGGATGTCAGAGACAGAGAGTTTCATTGCACAAAGCACTAAATCTGAAAGGAGTAAACTTCTGTTGGCAAAGTTCATCAAGAGAAAAGTTCAAATTAGTTGCTTTTTGAAACCAGAACTTTTTTTAATAAGCAGACTGTTTGGGGGAAAATGTTCTCATTTTCCATGTAGTATCTTTAATAAAAATATTGTCAGAAGTAGCCATGAACAATGGGGAAGCCAAATATGAATATTAGTTCAGGGTAGGTGTGTGAGCTAATCCAATCCTGTCTCCTCCCCTTCCCCCAGACTCTCAAGGGGACTTTAAAGTCTCATTTAATCCTGATCCATAAAACTCCAAAGTCTCAAGGGTAAAAAATATCAAGTCTTTCTTGTTGCCCTAATTAAAGCCTGTGACCCTTTGATTTACAAGATAAGGCTCCTATCTCAAATAATACACCACTTGCTTACAACACCTTGTTTCTCAACGAACATGGAAGTTTACTGACAGTGAAGACTATTTGCAGACATGGTTTGTTGGTGTCCACAGCAAACTAAGGTGACTAGAAAAAAGAACAAAAAAGAGGGTGCAAGCTTGCTCTTGAATAATCAACCACTTCTAAGGGTGACTGAAATGTTCAATTGGTATATACTAGATATGATACAGGGGTAATCAATGTACAGGGGGGTAATACAGAGAAATTGTACAAGGGGGTTAAAGGAATTCCTTTGCTTAAACGAAAGTACTGTCTGTCCTAAGTACATGCCATTGCCATCTTGCCAAGGCATTGATTACTGCTGGAGGGGGAAAAGCAGATGCTAGTTCTACTGACAAGGGACAAAAGCAGATGGTTGGTTCTACTGATAAGCCTGGGAGAGGCAGACTGGGCGCCGACCAAACCCTAAGGCCATGTCTGAAGGTTAAAAGGTGTAAAGTTTAAGAAGAGGAAGACTCATTTACTTCATCTTGAAGACCCCTACCCACAAGAGGAAGACTCATTTACTTCATCCTGAGACCCCTGCCCGTGACCAGAAAGGGCACTGCGCAGGTGCAAAGGACCTTCTGGCTCATTATAATACAAAGCGGGGATAGATAATAAATATGTATAGGTGGATTGAGCAACCTCATGTCTATGTATACCTTAAGAGAACAAATGTAAAGGGAGAACACCCCTGAGGTGTGAATGCTTTGGAGGAGCTATCCCCATGCACCTCAGCACTGAATAAAAGCATACCTACTTTACAACTTCAACTAGTTGCGGAGTCTATCTGCGCATCATCTCCAAGTTCCTCTTACAACAAAACACGGGTTTGATTTGCTTTTGGGAAGTTCCTACAGCTCAACACACTAATCACTTTCCTTACATCTAATAAAGAATCAAGCCAAGAAATCAAAAGTGGTTAATTTTGGAAGGAAAACAGTTCTTTCATCTAGAATATAAATTTCTTGGTTTGTTTCAGGAAAATTTAGTTGATCTTACATGTGCCCAAAAACCAAACATTCAAAAGGAGTTCTTTTAATTCATTGCTGTGCATCTTGCTGTGGTCTCTTTCAAATATAAAGCTACTTCCAGACATATTTTATTATCCAAAATGTCCATTTAAGATTAGTCCTCTTTTGAGAAAAAAGTAATTTTTTGGCAGACTTTCATTAGTTTCTGAAGAATAAGCAAGACAAATTGTGCTTGGACATAATGAAACATAGAGGCTTTTGTTAGTAATACTGGGGCAGAAACCAGAGTCTGCCTATTTCACTTTTTATGTACCAGTGTACTGTAGTACAGGACATCTCTGCAGGTTTCACACTCTTGCTGAACAATAATAGCAGTAAAATGGCAACTAAAGACAGTGTTCAAAGACCCTTCAGTTGTAGCTTGCCCAAACACCTAAAACACACATACTGCTCGATTTACAACATCCAAAGAAAACAAGAAGCAATTACAAACTTAGATTACATACACAAAATCATCCCCTACTTCTAAGGAGCAGATGAAAGAAATCTTCAATACATTTGGACAGGTAACTGAAGCTGAGCAACCAACAAAATGTAACAAAAGGACTTTTTCACTTGTTTCACGGTGTAAAAGAGGTTTATACAATCATCACATCTTATGCTATTTAGCCTTCTCTCTTAAAAGACTTCAGAATCCATGTGCAATACAACTACACTTGGCAGAAACATTGCAAAGATTTACAAGATACTTAAAGTACAAACAGGCTGACTAAAATACGTGCTCACAGAGAAGAAAGCTACAGCAGTGAAGTCAATTTTATTACCTGGGATTACAGATTACATTTAGGGAAGAACCACAGCAAACCAAGTTCCATAGCTCTATAGTTCATAAAGTTTAATCTTTCTGTGACTACATGAAAATTAGGGAAGATTGGTGAAAAAAGGTTGCCACCTGCTGTGGCCTCAAAAGCAATACTGTGCTCTTGTGCTTGGCTTTGAATGTGTAACATGGAGCTATTGAAGTGCTTTATTTTCTTGCTAATGACAACAAATGCAGTTACTCAGTAACAAAAAATGTTAAGAGAAGGAAACTCCCCTAGAGAATCTGTCAGTTACCTGCCACACAACAACTTCCACATGAATAAGAAAGAAAAACCTGTATGTTAATTATTACAAAGGTATGTATGATTATCCCATTACACAAGAAGCAGCCTCCAAGAGATTTTGTGGGAAATACAAAAGGAAGAATGAAAACATCTGTAACATGACAAGGCCACAAATTGCATGGAATCCCTAACATTCCCCCCAAGCCAGGACAGGTGAACCACACATGTGCGGGTTGCTCTGTACTAGAACGTAGTGCCCAAAGCAGAGCAAAACCAGAAATCTCTGCTCATGTATCATGTAAAGAGAGGTACTCTTTGAGCACCCACAGTGGTGATCAGTGGCAGCTGCTACAGATACCCTTGCTTACTGGATGCTCCTTTACTGAGTTAATAAAAAACCCCAATAAGGTTGTAATCAACCCTATACACCTCACCTCTAGCTGATTGACACTGTTACATTCAGCCCAAAGCACAGCCAAAATCTTCCTCACGACAAATACAAATTCTTGTGTATCAGCAAGAAAAGCAAAACAATTATTATGAGAAAAATAAGTAAAGTCCACCCTTTACAGGGGTACTTTAAGGAATTCTAGTTTCATATGCATCATGGAAAAGTATCTGTATACAGCTAAGTAAGATTATCAAACAACATTTCCAGAAGAAACGGGTAAGCAAAACATTGAAGCAGAAATCTGCATGGATAAAAGCTCATCACAATAAGCACAGACAGCAAGAAAAATACCTGCTGCTAATACTGTTTTATATTCCTAATAAGTCACCAGTACTTAGTAATGAGATCAAACTCTCCAATGCACTTCAAGACATTGTGGGAGGGGAGGAGAGGGGGTGGAAGATCATGAGAAACTTTTTCCCACTGAAGTAGCAGGAAAACACTTTCTGTAATGTATATGTTTAATTATCCAAAAGCACTTGAGAATCCAGTTGTCAAGAGCAGGGAAAGAATATAAAGAATCAGAACGGCTAATCTTACAATTTCCATGCAGATTTTTAATTCAGATTGAAATCAGCCTGATTTCTTTTCTGTGCTATATAGTTTTCCATCAATTTTGAACATAGGTTTTTTTCTCCCCTAACTACATCTTCAGATCAAATCATCTGACTATGTATTTAGCCATCTAAATAATTGAAAATTAACATCCTTAATATAAACACACTAGTAGAAACTGCAGTTCCATTGCCTCGCACCCTAAGCATTTCTTAAGCTTCTCAACATGAACCTTTTAATCAATAAATAAACCTATATTCTGTGACAGGAAGAACGGCTTCTGTCCAGAAGGTAGCTATGTTTTGAAGTATAATCTTAAATATATCTGTGATTATAGCGCAAAAGGGTAGGGAAGGGGGAGAGGAAGGATTTCTTGATGTAGCATTAAAAAGCAAAATAAATGTTTAAAATACTAAAGGCAACAGAATACAATCTGAAGTTAATATAGCAAGAAATTCCAAACCCAACCTGCAGGTGAAACCAGCCTTCTGAACGCTTCAGTAGCAGTTGAACCAGTGAAGCAGGCAATTGGAACACCATAAGATGGAACAGGAAATGAAATTGCATGTGGAGCTAAAGTACCCGGACTACTAAATAAGTATTTCCTAACTTTTAACTTAGAGTTGGTTCATCCAAATCTATTTGCAAACTTCTCACTTTTTCAGATTTAAGAACCCTTCAAATTAAAACTTGACAGCAAATGCATCTGTGAAAATCAATTCCTGTTTAACATTCTGTAGCTATTCAGACTGAGTGATAAGGTTACATTTAGCTGGAGGTGGGTGCAGTGAAAGATGAGGCTTACAATTCCAGCTTCGTATTAATCTGATTATTTATTATGCCCCCAAAAGCACATGGGTAAAGAAATATGTCATGTATGCAGTATATTACTACAATAGTTTATAAAGTGATTTTAACTTATTTTAGAAGAATTCAAAATTATAAAACATGTTATTATGATTTTTTATCTCCAAAAAGGTATCTGCAGAGCATTTTTCCATGCTTGTAATTTTCTTTTGTTTCTTCTAAACAAGGATATTTTGCAGCTGTGACAGTGAATATTATTTATTCTGCTTCTTCCTGACTGACCATGCAAGGTCTCAGAAATAGTCTAGGACTTTTCTTGGCCTGAAATGTCACTAGCCTGTTTTACCTGTGGTAACAGCTACCTACAAATCAGCTAACTCTGACTCAAGTTCAGTTTTGATTTGGTTTACTGTGGCACTTACTCTGTGTGAATTCCAGAAGAAAATTATATGTGTAAAAGCATCTAATGGGCATCAACGTTTTTGGTGCTTATGAGTAATTTCTACAGTTACTGTTTGAAAAAGACAAAAGTTTTTCTAAGCTTTTCAGTGTTGAAAGGCTTCACTATGCTTTTTTTCCCCCATCAACATTTAGGGAAGTAATTTGCTTTACATATTCCTTAGATTCTTGTGATGATGAAATGGATGATGCTTTTTCAGATAGATGAATTTTCATCAGCTACGACAAAACCAGTATTTGATGCTAGTGTATTTTTTGTGTAGATAGGCAACCAGGTGACTGGAATCAAACTACATCCTTTGATGTAACAGAACATGCACAACAATGCTCAAACTTGGTCGCAAGTCAGTTTTCCACAGCAGTATTTGCACTTTAACTGATGAACATCCTTGCTAGGATGATTTTTCTTCACATTTTTATACCTGTTATTTTAAGCTACCTTACTGAGCACCACTGAATTACATTCCTTCTATTCTGATGTTATAATATGCCCTGTTTAATCCCTTAGTTTCGCACCCAAACATCATTTCTTTTACCTTTTTTTTTCAAGACCTGAATACATTAAAAAAGAATTTAAACAAAACCAAACAATGCTTAAAAAAAAGTAAATAAATATATTACAAACAATCCAAAGTCAAGCAGTTTATCTTGTAGCAAGACATTAGATTTACTTTTGTCACCAAGGCAGTTTTGGTATCATCGCTCTGGAACCTGCCTGCTGCCAGAGGTGACACCACAGCATCTGCGCACTGGGCATTCTCCTGCACTGCTGGGCAGCTGCTTAAGTAGTACTGGGGGTGGGTCAGACAGTACACAAGCAGATCAGCACATGTGCAGCAAGCCCCAGACATTCCAGCTTCACTTTTCACACAGGGAACTCTGCCCTTGTGCAGTTGCATTGCTGCTCGTAACAGCAGGAAAAAAACAGATACAAGAGTTTAGCTCTCCTACCTTTTGAACAACCCACTGTTTGGAGCAATCCTAACCTGTTTCCTCAGGAAGGCAATGCTCCTTTTATGAGGAGTTACACCAACACCACCACCCCAACAACTAACTACACAAAAAACCACAACACAAAACAAAACCAAAGGTAATAAAAGAAATAACCAACAAAAAGACAGGCCAATACCTCCGGTCTCATTACTTTTATGATTTTACATTTTTGCATGACTACAAACAGAAAAAGCTGGCTGGAAGTTATCTTCTCTGTCATGGAGCAAATCAAGAAACGGAGCCTATTTTGTGATTCAAAGATAAGCCAGAATCTCAGCTTTTCCTAAAGGGTTCGCACACAGAGGCAGCCAGCTAACAACACCTTAGACTTCCCCCACTGTCAAAGAGCTTTGTTATTGTCACAAGAGCATGGTACATACCCCCAAAAAATGAATACCACAGGGAAAAAAAAACCATATATATACATATCAGGTTTATGCATAAGTGCTAGGTAAGATAAACCACATATCAGAAGTTTTAGTCTATTTTCTGACAGATTAATAACAGAGGAAGGTTAAAACACTGAACAGCATACAGTATGGCAAAAGACCCCAACACTTGGAAGGAAGGGAGAAAAAGCAAAGAGATAATAAAGATCTTCACTCTAGGAAATTTGTGCTGGCAGGCAGCTGTTTCATGCTTGTAAAGTGCTTTGAAAGGGCTGACAGACAGCACAATTCAAATCACTTAAATAGCCTAGGTGTGCACTTCATCTAGTGAGGAGCTACTGAGAAGCAGCAGCCTATATCCTTTGCCTAGGAAGTCTTCTACTGAAATCAGGTCTGTTAACTAGAAAGCAAACTTAGTGGATCCGAGGCATAGTAAAGAATGTTATTACCAGAAAGACTTCTGCTATTATTTGCCTTAGAAATTGGGAAGTGAATCTGCTCACCAGCTGAAAGCACATAATTTTAGTCCTTATATAAATAAACAGGTACAGAAGAATAGACTGAGTCATACTACAGAGGAAGAAAAGGTAAGTGAACTTCATCCTCAATTGAACAGCACTGCTTAAATGAAGCTGCTCTTCATAATAAGCCCCTTGTACTCGCAGGACATGACAGGATCATCAAAGCACACCACCATCCCAGCAGGGTAGACCTGGTGTGCTGGGAGTAGAGCTGGCACCAGCCTGGAAACAGATCTCCCAGCAATTTGTCCATGAGCCATTTGGAGCAGTAGTAGCAACAAACATAAGCCACAGTATCTCTTATGAGGTAGAGAATGCCACTATTGCATGTCATCCTGTCTTTCTGCATAATAGTCCATCTTCACACTGCTTCAAAAGACCACACCAAGAAACCCCCCAAAACCAACCAAATGAAACAAAAATCGTAACACAAGCTTAAAGTTTACTTTAATGAATGTGAAAACAGCCTGCAAGGTTTGCAAAACCCTCAAACTCCATGAGATTTAGATCATTACTGAAATCAATTAGCTTAATTTATGATGCACTGTGTAGCCAGCATCCTAATTAAACAGCAGCTTCTTATAAGCAACTTCTTATAATCCCAGTAAAGCATAAAGCACAGCAGGTGATACTAGGTCACCAGCTTCTCTTTAAGTATGTGCCTTCCCAGCTTTTTTAGTTATGCTGAGTTTTCAGAATCAGTTGAGAGTGGAGTAAAATGGATATAGACTGAAAAAACTTTGTATTTTTAGCATGTTCTCTACCCAGTAAAGCTTTAGACAGATACTGAAAGAAATGAAAACATTTTAGAAGAAGAAAAATTCACTGTCCCCAAGCTTTTGTTTTCATCTCTATGGCTTTGGACAGCCTAAACCAAAGCAAATGGGTTAAACAACTGTAGCTTCTTAAATCCTCTTCAATAATTCTTACAGATACCCCTTCTCAAAAGGATGATTTCACAACTAGAAAAGCAATTGTGTACTTGCAAAACAGTGTTATTGAGTTTGATGGAAGAGCTAATGAAAGATTCCGAGGTGAAATTTTACACAAAGTTAACCCATCACCTTCTCTGTTGGCCTCTGGATTGATCTGAACTTTGAAAAACTGCCATCATGTTGCAAAGAAAGAGCTGAACTAAAAAGTGGTGTAATCAGTGCAATCCTAAAATCATAGCCAGATAGTTCTACTTAAAACACTACAAAAGCACCCGAAGCAGACATTTCGCCCTACATTTGCCTTCCTCCATCAAGTTTATGTTTTTTGAAGAACTAAGGAAATCCAGAGTTATCAAGTACTAATCATGTGTCACCACTTGTGTCATGTAGTGGTCACCTTGCTTAAAAAACTACCAGGGGCAGAAAATATTGCCATCTCTTCCTCTTACTCCATATTTCTGCCACATGCTCAGACAATTGTTCAGTCCAGGCCTACAGAGGTTGGCAATTTATGCATCTCCCAGCTATTTGAATAACTGGTATGAGAAGGATTACATCAAGTTTTAATAGCATCAGCTACATCAAATGTCTTCTTTGGTAAGCACTTAAAACTTTTCCTAGTATTTACTCCAAGAGCAGTGCATTATAATCTGAAAACCTGGAGTCTACTGCCAGCTGTATCACCCAACTTCCTGGGTGATTTTGGCCAAATACCTTTAGTTCCAGGCTTTCTTTTCTGTATCATTTTCCCCTTCAGTAAGTTTGGAAATACTGATTCTGTGAACATATTCAACATCACCATGCAAGGGATAGGGTGTTTCACATGATTCTGTGTTGAGCATCTAGTAGAATAACATAAAGAACAATGTCTTTTATTCACATCTTCATTTCTTCCCAGGTATGAAGCAGAAAGGATGGATGTTCAGTCTCTCCCTATCCAGACTGCTATTCCCTAGGCACAATCCCTTTTAGCAGCACATATAAAAGCTTCTCTCTTTCAGTGGCATCATGCTTCAAAGTTGTAGTTCTATTCCTACCAGAACATTTCCACTAGGATTTTGCCAGCCTCAAATAGTCAAACCAAGCTTTTGAAACATATTCTAACTGATGGGATGGTGGGAAATGTATTCGCTGATTGCAACAGCCAAAGACTCAGGAGGAAACACTTTAATTATTTCACAGAGGCAGTCATCCACATGCAGTGATGCAGAGCATTGAGCATGACTGCTCTCAAGCTGATCTGCAGGGCTGCTCTGTCAGCCCTTGCTCAATGGTACCACCTCAAGTATGGCTGAGTGCAAGTTACTGCAGATACTGTTTTTCACTCATTATTTACAATCTACAGCAGAACATTCAACATTGGCTTTTATTTATCTGAAAACATTTTCACATTTATCTGAACATAGTTAAGATTTGGGGGCTTTGTAATGTGTCAAGGAGAAACACGACTGATAAGATAACCCAGGAGCATCACAATTCATGTTTGTTTTACCAATACAGTTTAAATGGAAAACTCTTCTCTTGCCTCTTTTTATCATTTTTATGGAGTTGGAGAATTGAATAGGTTCCAAAGCACTGGTATTTATGACTGAAAAATAAAACATGGTTTGCAGCAGGAGAACCCACTGTTTCAACTTTGACGTTAGACTTGAAAAGGAATGGTTTAAAACATCTCTATTTTATAGTCTGCTTCTTGAATGAATGCCTCATCATTTTCTTTGATACAGCTGTGAAAAGTAAATCCTTCCTCAGACCAGGTTCAGAATAAAATACCATGCCCAGATGCATTTGAAGTAACAGATACCATGGGTAGCCTGTTACACAATCATCAGTGGTAAAACTATGCAGGTAAATCAGTGAAAAACTAAAATACAGAAAGTCTCCTGAAACTCCTATTAAATTCCTGAGGAGCAGCTCCCGGAATAAACCACAAGATGCAGCACAATCATTACATAAAACTAATAGCTACTGTCTCCAATAGTTTTAGCAGGAATGTTTGAACCTCAGAAATAGAATTCCTACTGAAACTGCATTTTGTTTCCCTTATAGCTCACATACTTGAGGGAAAACAGCTGCTTTTCACAAGGCTTCTTTGCCTTGTATGGAGTGGACAGGGGTCAGTGTTCCTGCAATCATTATTGCTTTGAGAAATGCTTTACCTCATCCAGAACAGTTTAAGCATTTGCCCACAGAAGTTAGACAAAGACTGCAAAATTCCTTGATATAAATTACTGTATGAAGCAGGGATAGAACAAAGTGGCAGAAGAAAGGTAAAAATGGTTGGTGTAAAAAACCCACAAATAAACAAACAAAAAATGCCAACAAACCCTTCCAAACAAACCCCAAACCCTTCACACTACCACCATCCAAAAAACCCAAACCCACAGAGAAAGCCCTACACCAACCCCCTTCCCTGTTCTCTAGTCAGAGCAGCTAAAAGGCTGTTTCTAAAAGCAAAAAACCTATAAAAACTGACATTTCTAGATAAGATACATGATACCATAGAATTTAAAACCATTTACTGCTTTCAGTGGTTGAAATCATCCTATTCACTTTTGCCCCACTTAAGCATTTTGCCTCTCTTTCCCTCTTTTTTCTCATTTCATTTATAAATAAGAGAGGAAGAGTCAAAGTGTAATATAAAACCCCCACAGCCATCTCAAGAAGAATATTTTGCACTATTTCCTGCAAATTGAATGAACACTTTCAAACAGCTGCCGCTGTACTTTGGAGGTATTTGAGGTATATGCAGGAACATGCTTTCTATTTAATGTGATCATATGGATTGGGTGTTTTAAAGTTCTGCAATTCGAACACAGCTAAAACTGAGCCTACTGAAGCTTCCTATATTTCAATGCAAAGGCTCTCTTGAAAGCCTCCAGAGATTTACTGTCATGTCACAACCGTATTTGTGTGGCCATACATTCACACTGAAACCCTCAGCAGAGCCAACACACTGAGAAACCTAAGCAGAAGGCAGTAAATAGGCAATACTATTCAACAAGAAGGAAATTACATATTTTGTTAGCTGTGATGTACAGATTTATTACATCAGTTTTAAGAAACACACCCCTGCAACCCACATAAAGTTTGCGTTGATCTATTGCTTCATTGCAAATGTAAAATTAACTTGTATTATCAATGGACACTGAAAGAATACGCAACTCAAAGCTTTCCAGGGTTAGTTTATGACACAGGAAAACCAACCGAGTTTACTCCTGAACCACAATATTAGATCCAACTAGGGTGTGTGCTGCAGAGAGCAGGGGGATGGAAGTGAGGAACCAGAAGAGAACAGAAGAACTTGCAGAGTGCAGTGGGTCACATCTCACCCTCCCAGCAGCTGCAGGCTGAAGGAATGCAGTGGGATGCAGAAATTTCAGTTGGTGATTCAGGAGATTGTGAGTGCACTCAAATGACCCAACTGTTAAAACTAAAAGCCAGCATTAAATATGCTCACACGTGGTTCCCCTCCTCCATAATTCCTCTTGAACTGAACAAAGTTATTTCAACTGCTACAAACAATTATCTCAGGGCAGGAGAAGGGAAAAGTTCAGATTTGAGACTAACTTCTGTATCTGGAGAGCCCCTGTTTCCATCACAGACACAGGGTAAAGAACTTCAGTGTAGAACAAGCCTTGATTTCTTTTCGGATCCTTCATGTAGATAAAAGGTGGGTTTTAGCTCAAAAAGTCAGTCTAGAATCTCACAATTTGGAGTTCAATATATTGAAAGAAAAACCCAAACACTTGGGCATATTTCACACTTAAAATACAGATGCACCATTTTTTTTTAGCTCCAAGGGAAGCCTGCTTATTTGCAGGCACAGGATACAGTCCTGAAAAATCCGACTCTTTTACGGAAAGGTTCTGAGCCCTCTCCAGAAGGAAATACTGAGCAGCACACATCTTGCATCTTACACCACCAGTGTATTTTAAGGGGAGTTTATGCAGTTCTCATAAGGTTTGTGAGGAATACATTTATACCCTGCACTGAATATGAATTAGTACCTATATACACACACACACAACCTAAGCCTTTAAACTATTGTCTCTCATAATCTTTTCTATTAGTGCTTCAAAGTGTTCTTTAC
The DNA here is from genome assembly GCF_012275295.1 of Melopsittacus undulatus. Lineage (NCBI taxonomy): Eukaryota > Metazoa > Chordata > Aves > Psittaciformes > Psittaculidae > Melopsittacus > Melopsittacus undulatus. The sequence goes on along the minus strand of NC_047528.1, from coordinate 115,656,099 downwards.
AAGCAGCATTCCTTAACAGTAGCCCAAGCCCATTTGGAATAAAATTACTGTTACTGGCTCTACAGCAAAGCCACATGCATTTGTGTACAAACTCCATTTGCAGTTCTTCCAAGGGGAATTATAAAGCACTTAATAATGTAAGAGGAACATTAATCTTAACATGCTGTTTAGGTATTAATTTACTTTCAAGTTGTATATGCCATATCTCTGGGCATGATGCACTTCACTAAGAAAAAATGAGAATAATCCACAGACAAAGAGCTACAGAAAATTGTAGATTACTGGGGCTTTAATGCATAATTACCTGGAAGACAGAAACAATCACTGTAACTCATGCTTGGTGGATCAGCCTCAGAAGGAGGAGTGACAGATGGGGATAGTTGAACTATTTCCATTTATTATATTAGTAAACTCACCAGCTGAGCTTCCCCTCACACTTTATGGATAGGATAAGTACAGGAGTGTCAGCAATCAAGAAGAGCAAATTGGGCAAATCGAGTACTTTTAATGGAAAAAAAAAACCAGCAACCCAGCTCTTGTATTCCCAGAAAAGCTGATACTCTTCTATACTCTAGTGTTATCGCATGCTCATGGTTTGCTGTGCCAGCACTCCATTTCAAACTCACAAACTATCTTGAGGAATATGACTGGAAAACCCACTTGCTCTTTATGCCCCCACACCATGCCCTGGAGCATGATAGAGGCTACACAGGTAGGAGCTGGCTGTATTACACATCTCACTTCTGGTCTGGCTGACTATGTCAACAAAATGCGCTTACTGAACTAATGGATGATGGAGTAGTTGAAAGGTCCATGGAAAATAATTGCATACAGAGTCCATTTCAGATGAAAGTGGCTTTAGCTTGATTCTTATATAAACATACAGTTATGTCATGTACTAACTCAACAACAAAAATCCTAAAGCCTTCAACAGCAACTAGCACACTAGGTTTTTCAAACCATTTTACATCTCCTAAGTGGATTTGAATTCTTTGTGGTTTTTTAAGCAGCAAGATGTTTCTGGTTTGACACATAGCATTTCACTTCACATTACCTCTTACTTCTCCAAAAGGTGATTTCCCCAGTCTACTACCACAAATGAACATAGAGAAGCAGGAAACAAAATATGGAGAGATAGGCCTTGCTTACTATTATCCCTTACTATACTGAAACATGATGTATGTCCAAAGTAAATATTCATAAAACAGTTAAAAGTTTACAAATTACGTATCAAATATAGTTTGTGAATTGCTCTTTTCAAGTTACACAAGCTTGGATTAGATGACATATTGTTCACTACCGAGATTGAAAGCTAGTTAGTCTGTGGATTTGCCTAACAAGAATATGACAGATGGAGCAGAAGCAGCAAGTAAACATCATATAGAGAAACATTTCTGATGAAGACCTACAGAGAGCAACTAACTCTGCTCTGAGATGCTCCAAGTTTAATTACCTCCTCTATGTAGAGTTTCATTCTCCTAAATGAGAAAGATACTTGCCTGTTTTTAAGTAAGCATTTCCCTCACTTCTGAGAGACTGGATTGCACTTTAAAGATTGCAACACACTATTGAAGATCTGGTCAAACAGAGGCAGTGGCATTTAAAATTAAGTTAAAGGCTAAAACTATCATATAAACAGTTATGAAACCTGAGATAGTTCCAGGAAATAGGGATGAGATCCTTTCCATAGCTAAGGTTAGAATAGAACAAGAAATTAAGAGCTGGAAAGGATATTCTGCAAAGGCTTCAGAAAACTAATGTATTAGTCTGATGCATATTAAACAGAAGATCCTGAGCCACCAACTGAAGCCAAGGTTCAACTCCAGAGCAACAACTCCAGTCACTTGTGCTTGCCACAGGTAATTACTGACAGTACTGCCACATACCAAAGGACTAACAAGGTACCATAATTTAAAAGTCTATTCCTTATTCCATACATGTTCTTGATTTGCAGAATTTGTTTCAAAACGCACTCCTAAGTTGTTCATCAGCAACACAAAAGTGATTCTCTTCTCTGCAACAGAAGATTCACACTGACAACACAATCTGAACCTGAATTGTTCAGAGGACAAGAATTTGGGTGTGTGAGGAACACAATACAACGTTTTCACTGCTAAAAGCTCCAATTGCAATATATGCTTCAGAAGTCTGGCACAGAGAAATATACTGAAAATTTACAACTAACATCCACAGCACCATATAATTTGATGAAGTGCCTGACAGCTTATGAAGTGCATTACTGGCTTTTATTATAGCAGGAAATACAGGGGAATATAATGGATATCAATTCCCTCCTTTCTTAAGGTTCACTGGGCATTTTAATTTTACCTGTATCCTTCTCTTGAATACAGTGGCAAAAGGCAGACAGAAACTTCATCTCAGGACTTGCAGACCACGCAAAATAGTGGCCCTGGATAAGCCTATACCACAGGTGCAAATTTGCCCAAAAAATAGCAAAGAGCTTATAAACCCTGTATGCTGAGCAGAAATACCAGACTAGGAAGAGGTGGTGATCATCAAAGAGAGCTGTAGAGATGGTATTTTTGAATGTGTTCACTAGTACATGTCTTGGGCACACACACAAAACATACTTTGTGAGATGAAGACATACGTTATTACCAGCAGAGGATGGGAGAACACTGCACACAGACAAGATGATCTAGAACAGAATTCATTTTCATGCATCAAAACAAAGTTGTGATGTGACCACAATCTTCAGCAACACAGCAGGCACTCATCACATGGAACAAACTCTGGTTGTGGACCCCCCCAAAACAGCATTTCAGAGGTTTTCAAGTAGCCTTTCATCTGTTACAGTGATGATAGAGACAAATGAGACCTTGTCAACTCTCACACGGTGATGAGAACAAGCTGACCTACTGCATGATACACTGGTGAACCTCACCTGGATCAGTGCCTCAATTTCTAGCCACTCAACCACTCATGCTCACAGAAGAAACTAGAAAGATGCCGAGAAACAGAACAGAAAGGAGATTTAATCTGTCATTTATTTAACCTCACAACACAGTTAAAGGGGCAGTGTACAGCTGCTGTGTTCTTACAGGCAGTTAATTAAATATCACTGGATAAGCAAACAGAAAGGAAAATAGGAAATATGTGTTTAACTTAATCAGTTAGGCTGAGGCATTTCTAACAATAAGCCACCAGAATTACACTAGTACTTGAAGACAGATTCTACTTCCTAGATATGCTGGTATAACTTCCTAATTGAAACAAAAGGAGCAAAAACCTACATTACTTTTAACGTGGAAATTCATTCAATGGCAAAGGTCACTGCACCAATGTGGTACCCAGAAAGCAAGGCCCCGTGCTAAGCAACTGAACTGCATTAATTGTATAAGCTGTAGCACATTACTTCAAAAAACAATACACCACCAAAAAAAAACACCTGTAAAAACCAACATACAAGAACACTTCAGAAGCATGTCAGGAGCCCTAAGCTTTTTAGCTTGTTATTGACCATGGACAGGTGCTTCAACCACGGCTACCTATTAAGGAGTACTAGTGCTGTGCCACACTGACAGAAACAGGTTGCTTTCAGAGTTCAGTAAGAGCAGAACTCCTGAGAAATATACTGGTTTTCTTCTTGTTTAGAAGAGATCTCCTCTCAGGAGTTTTGCTTTGATGCTGTACAACAAAATGCACACAAAAGAGTTATCAGGTGCACAAAAACACGCATGCAGCTGCGTTTAGGTCTCCAAGAAACAAGATATTTTTCAGAGATACGAAGAAGATTGTTTCTGGGAATCTGTGGTTTATCCATGAGCAGCATGATGATGGCTCCAATTAAAGCAGTTTCCACAGTTTAGGACCTTCACTACATACCTCAGTGAATACCTCCAACAATGATTCAAGGAAAAACTGTCCTCAACAATAAAGCCCTAAAGAGGTTTTCTTTTCTCCCCAGTAATATTCAAGTGGACTTTTTTCTTCCCTAATTCTTTAGGTTCTTACAGACACTCCACTAACAGTAACACAGAGTCTTTCTAGCAGGTAAGAAAGGAAAGGTTATTCATGGCATTGCACTCATCACCGCACTGCTGAAGCTTACTTGAAGCTACTTACACTGCTGAAGCCTCTCGAGACTCTTATTTAAATACTAAGGAAGTTTAAGGGATCTCCGCTTTGCCATTTGAAGGAGCACCACCACTTTCTCACGTGGCCTGACAGCTCTGCACGTGAGCTATTACTGCAAAGTCATTTTCAATTTTCTCCCACTCTAGTTCAATCCCATTAATTGGTATTCATGAACTTACTTTGAAGCCAAGCATGTCTTACTTTCCACTTGTAGACATACAATTTCATTTGTGCTCTTCGAGACCACTTAAAGAGCAGACCTAAATCAGTTTTGAATTTTCCCTGCTGTTGAGAAGTGACCTCAATTTCTGATTTTGCGGCATCAGCACATTCAATTAGTTTATTTCCCACATCTAGGTCACTGATGTTGGCTGGAAACAGAAGAGGTCAGAGCATTGACCTCTGTGGAACTCCACTGCCAGCCAAACATGCCTTCTCCTTTTTCTGTTGGATAATTGGGGTTTACTCGGTTTTATCAACTGTCTCTAATGTGTGAACTTCATTCACATGCATTGAAAAGCAGCCTGCCAACTAAAGCTCTATCTTCCTTAGGCTCAGAACATAATTTCATGAAAATCAAAATGATCGCTGTTCATATTTTCTAAACTCTGAAAGAAGAAAACAAAGGAGAAACATAACAAAGCAAACTAGATGGAGGAATTGTTAATGATTGTTATACTGCAAGGTATTAGCACCAGAAAATCTAAAAGATCTTCTTAAGTAAGAATTGACTGCTTGAGCAAGTTACAGAATCACAGAATCATTAGGGTTGAGAGAGTCATCTGGAGATCACGTCATCAGAGCTGGTTACATAGGAACACATCCAGGCAGGTTTGGAATGCCTCTAAAGAGGGAGATTCCACAACCCTCTTGGGCAGCATGTTCCAGTGCTAAGCCACCCTCAAAGTGAAGAAGTTCTTCCTCATGTTGAGGTAAAACTTCTCGTGTTTTCATTCATGGCCATTACATTCAGGAATACCACTTTTATTGCAAAAGACTTTTTTTTCTACCCTCCCTAATTAAGTCTTATTCTGAACTTTGCTTATTGGGAAGCTAGGAATTAACTCAGGTTGGAAGTGTTCCCTGCAAGTCACCTAGCCCAATGTCCCACTTCAAAGCACACTTATTTATAACAGCTTTTTCAGGGCTTTGGTCAGTCAAGTTTTGAATATAATCAAAGACTGATGTTTCCAACTCAGTTTGGTACCTGCCCTGGTGTTGACAACCCCCATGGTGAAAAACATTTTTTCCTCACACTGACTTGGAACTTCTCATATTCCAACTTGTATCTTCTACCACACATCCCCACACTACACACCTCCAAAAGCCTGGTGCCATCTCCACTAGAACTTACTTACACCCTTGCCAGCTCATTGACCACCTTAAGTCAGGTGTACACATTACACGCATAGGCTAAAGAGGAAGTACACACTTGAAAGTCAGACAATGAAAAGACAGAGATGTCCATAAACCAGTTTACCACAGCTATGCTTAAAAGCTATGTGGATGACTCTGCCTCCTACAAGACCCAGCCCCTCCAGAGTGGCAAGTGCAAAATTGGGTTTCTTATGGAGCCAGAACCGTAAGAGCTGATGTGCTCCTACACCAACAGTCAAAAGACAAATGTTCTGGCACATTCAAGATTTTCTTGTGTTACTTTTCAGCACAGCTCCATTTTTTCATTTCCCTCCCTTCCCGCTTCCACACCCCAACTGTGTTTCTGCAGGTACAAACCTTAAGAGAAGTTTCAGTTTACAGTAAACTGACCTTGCAAACAGAGTACCTGGAGTAGGTAAATGTACCTCTGGGAAACCTGATTTTCAACCAATCCCAACAGTTGGAGATAACAGTGGAAATTCTGGTTCTGGTCTATCAAACTATAATTAAAAAAATTTGAGGCACAGATACCAGTAAGCAATCCTTCATATTGATTTAGTCATGGAAAACACATTTTTGCAGCTTTTATGCAGAAATCACATCCCAGTCATCCTAATTCCTATTGAAAAGTGAAACAAAACAGACTGACAAACAAGCAAGCCAGAAAATCAATAAACCCCAACTAACACTTAGCTGAAATGCATCACATTCTCATCACTTTCTGGTATCTTTAGACAACCATAGCAATTCAAGAGGAGAGAAAAAACCAACTACAAGTCCCTAAGTTTGACTACAAAGACTTTTATTTAAACAGCTTAGCACATGCTACACAATGCATGACTTTCTAAAACTGGGATTGCCATGAGCCAGGTATTTATTACCTCACCAAACCACAACTTCCCCACCTAAATAAATATGGCTATCAGTACTGTTTTCCAGCTCCTGTATTTACAATGATCGCTTGGGTTCTAGCTCAAGATGGATCACCTGAATTTCCCAAGGCCATTTTCTGAAACCCATTGCTAAGTTGACAGGCATGCAGTTTTAAAAGTACTTAGAAATTCCTCTAATTCCTTCCACGTGTAATGCAAGAGGCTTTTTGTATTGCAAGCTATAGGCAGTCATTTTGCTGAGTTCAGCTAAACAAAGGGGCAAAACAAAGCATCTGCATGCTAAGACCTTGCTCACTGCTCAAAGAATTTCATTTACTCCTAGCACTAGAGCCAAGGGTGATTGCTCCCCAGTGAAAAACACTACTGCACAAAATCTCTGTAGCAATACATATTGTTGATACTGTTGTTAAAACTGTGGTCTTCTGATTATTCCCTGTTTTCACAAAGCTTTCCATATGCTTTTCTTTGCATATAGCTCATATGGCAGCATGCTACATGTTGGCAGTGTGCAGTAATAAGTGAGAGAATTGAAGGAATGAGGCAGATAATAAAAATACTTCTAAGCAGAATGTATGGAGGAGGGAGCGTAACTGTGCATAGATATCAGAAGGCACGGATACGGGGAATTGTCAAACTGCCAGTGGCAAACTCTCACCCTGTTAACCATGATTACAGTACCCCTATATTTAAAGCTCCACAGCCAAAAGCAAGTAGCAGTTTAGGTCAGGAATTAAAACAGGCCCTGTAGACTTAGGCAGTGATTCTCCTCAGACAATGCAGGAAGTTTAAGTGTAGATGCCAGAATGCTATGGACAGGCACACTGGCTTGAATGTGCATCCCTTGTAAACTGCCTAGAAAACCAAATGTAATCAAAGCCAATGTCTCATAGATTTTTTAATGTTTATATTTTTCCTACTTGCCTACTATCAGTGACCAGCCTTCTGAAATGTTTTCAGCTCCTTTATTCATTTACAGATGAAAAAAACACAGCATAGGGTTATCTAATGACAACCCACACCCTAGTGTAGAAAGCCAACTGAACCTAGTCTTTCTCTTTCTATAAATTACATATTCCTGAATATTACATGTAAATCAAAGACAACATTATTGATTTCACTAAATAAGGCAATGAAGGAATTTGGTCCAGTTTAAGTTACCTTAGCACAGATGCTTTTTCCTGGTTTAGTCTCCAAACATTTTCTGAATAGGACATCTTATAAACAGTTTTCCATGCAAATCTAAAACCTTTTCAATTTACAATTGGAAAGTTCATTGCATCCAGGAAGGCTTTTATATGTATCAGGAAATTATTTGGCTATACAAGCCACAGCAGCAGGCAATGGCATTTGAAAACTACGATGCAAGGACTTCCCTTCATTTTCACGCAGAACCATTGGCCAGTAACTTAACTAACACAAGCATTCAGAGATCTTATTCTATTGTCTCTCAAAAATGAAAAGATGAATTTACAGAAGAGGCTAAAGTACTTCAAGATACATAGAGAAATACAAATATCACCAGACAACAGATGAATGTGGAGGAAATTAAGGGCATGAAGCCTTATCTAATGCACACTTGGCTGAAATGCAAGAATAAAGCTATTGTATTCTTCACCTAAATAGGTAGAGGATGCCAACCAAAAAAAATAAAAAATCACAACAGCAGTTACAGACTTGGACCTTCAATCACCTTTCAAAAGCTGAGCTCTATTCTTTTTGTAATTCATAGGGGTTTTGAACACAAACTAAGCAGGAACAGCAGAATCCAGCGTGTATGTGCCAGTTTTAATGAGACAGTAGTAAACTTCCATTCAAGGCAATCTATGTTAATGACTGTTAGCAAGTGCTGCATCATCTCCTACATGTGTATAATCACCCAGGTTGCACCATCTCACATGATTAGTGCTGAACCATCTCAGTACCAAAACATTTCCCTCTTACTATTACTTAGACTGAATTATGATGGACTAATGCAGAACAGAAAATAATTCCCTTAATGCATTACTCCTGCCATCACTGATGGTGTGCTGTAACCGACACACCAGATTTGTGTACCATCACAACAGGATGGACTGCATGCTGCAGTTTCTCCAGGGACATCCTATGAGAGGTGGTGTGAAATATCCTAACTTAAAAGCTGCAGTTTGTGCTGTAGCTTTACCTCTTCTATGACAAGTGATAATTCTTTAACATTCAGAACAGATCTCTTGGTTTCTACTCTCAAAAGGGAAATTAATCCCTTTTGATGTATTTGAAGCTCAGAATTCCTGTTTACTCATGCTTGCTGAAATAAAATATAAATAAAAACAAAACCCTATTTTCAGACTTCAAAAAGGCTCAATAAACCCATCTGTTCCAGCTAAATTCTGCACGAGAATGAGGAAAAACTCCACATAAGGGGTTTGATCTCTCATGTCCTCAAGTCATTGGGAATTCTCTCAGTGACTTGAATGGGAGAGAGATTAAGCCCAAGGAGCACAGCAGGGCAGCCAGTTGGCCACAGGGTATTGATTGTGAGGCCTGTGTCCTCTTTGAAATAGTATGTTTGACCCTCAGGCTAAATAGGTTGGCACAGATGATCTGCACCAAACAGAATGCTACCAACTCAGCTATTCACTGAAAGACTCACAAAATTTGCCCTTCTTCTTCCTCCTCATGTGCAGACTCACACAGCTCTGCAGGAATCTCAGTTTCAGGATGAAAATGTTTTTAGGCAAAAGTTAGAGACAGCTTGAAAAGTCAAAGCCCTAAAAGCCCTAAAAGCTCAACAACCAGAAGGCATGCCAATAGCCAGTCTGAGGCTTTCCATGTTTCTGCAGACTAGAGTTGTGCTTTCTAAACCTTTTAAACAACCACCTTGAAAAATTCAGTGAGCCTTTTAATCTTTGATTTCATCTACTAAAAATAGGAAAGCATAAAAGTAGAACTATATATTCCTGCAAGTGGGTGGCAGTTATGCAAGCCCCTTAACTCAGGCATGAACAAGTTAGAAAACCTATTTTGATTAATAGGAAGTTACAGCATTCATTACTTGGGAATCCGAGTATTTTGCAAATGTTTTAACTTCTGCGAGGGCCTAAACACACCACTCCAAATGCTAAGTTAATTCTGACACACTGAAGAATTGCTTTGAATAGAAGTATAGGAAAGAATATCTATACGAAAACACAGCTCACCCAAGATATACACTCCTTCTGCAACACTGCAAGGACTTTGTGATATAAAGTCTAAACCAAAATTACAGCAATTAACTGAATAGAATCATAAATTTATATCAACAGTTTTAGACCATAGCACAAGTCTGGTTACTTTGGAAGCTATAAAAACCACATTGCACTAATCAATAGAAACAATGCCACTGAAAAATTAGAGTGGAACAGTTTAAAATAGCTTGGAAAAAGCTCTAGGGCAACAACAGCAAATTCAACCTTTCAAAATTTGCTGGGAGAGGGGAATGCATTTCCATGAACAAGTTTGCTCATTCTGAAATGTCTTTAAAGATAATAAAATTAGGGGTCTTTTTCAACCCCTTTTTTAAAAAAAAAAAAAGAGAAAAAAGAAAAACTGAAAGACTACTATGATAAAAATATATAAATTATCCACCATCTCTTTACTTTGAGTTGTATTTCTTTAGGAAAGATGTGCCTGGTCAGTACATCTTTACTTGCAAACTGAGCTGGGTAAAAGGATGGGTTAAACTTCGGTAGAACTGAGGCAATAAATGCAGAAAAGGGACAACTGTTCAATTGGTCATCATCAGCCTACACTGAGCCCTGTGAAAAGCAGGAGAAAATTCAGTCCCCTTGCATCATCATGTTGTAACCTTTCCAGTACTCAGGAACCACTACCAGAATATCAGATTGAGAAAAAGTGGCAGAAAGATCCCCTCCCATGAGGAAAGTAAATGTGTTTGCAGCCACCCTCTATTCTGTGCAAGTTTTCATGTCATTAAGAGATCAATAACCTAGTTCATCCTCCAAAATTTAACATCCTCTTCCTGTTTTGGGGATGCTCACTGAAGAAAACCGTAAACAGAACCATCAAAAAGCACTAAGTAACTTGAAATCCCATCACTCCGTAAAAATGCAGTAGTGAAGATGAAAGTCTTCACTGTTGTAGGAATAAGCTCCTCAGCTCATGGGACTTAAATCAGGATTGAAGGGGCTTATTGATCTATTAACAACATGTAATTAACTGGGAAGCAGAAAACTACATATTCACAATCAATATCAACAATACAACAGATAAACCCCAACACTAGACACTTTCAAATGTTACTGAACACCTATTAACATCTAGACACCCTCCTGTAACCAGTCCCAAAAAGCTGTACTCCCCTACAAACATGCACACAGGCCATGTGGGCTATACCTGCTGGGCTATACCTCTTCAGGGTGCATGGGTTCTCCTGCTGGCATAGCTTCCCCTGGGCACCCCCACTACTGTCCATCCCTTTGATGGGTGCAGACTGGGCACAGCATCCTATATAGGAGGTCTGTGCTATCTGGGCTTGGCAGCATATAACTACCAGGAAAAGGTTATGTGGACTTCCCCACAAGTGATCAAAATTGAACTCCTGAACTCTGCATGCTAGAAAACCAAGTGCCTACTTTATTTCTTCAGAAGGTCAGTAACTAATATGATCATAGAGTAACTCAGTTTATTAGGGACATCAAGAGGTATCTACTTCCACCTCCTGCTCAGAATATGTTCAGCCATTGGATCAGACCAGTTTCTCAGGGCTTGACCAGTCAGGTCTAAACCCTGCAAAACTGAAGACTGCAAAAACACTCCAGGTAACTGCTCAACCTCACAGTCCCTGAGGGGGGAATAGTTTTTCTTTATATCCAGTCTGAACTCAAATTCTCAGTTCTAATTCTGCCCATTTCTCATCCTGCTGCCACACACTAAGCCTGACTCCATTTGCTTGATAACCACCTCCCTACTGGTATGGGCAGGCTGCTCGCAGGTCCTCCTGAGGCCATTTCTTCTCCAGGCTGCAAAAGCCCAGATGTCAATCCTGATTTACCACTACAGACACAGTCCACTTCTACCTAAGCACTTTAGACATTAGGGTGTATTTTCCTTGAGTTTCTTTCACAATTCTCCTGGAAGATAGTTTTTCTGAGTCATGGACAGTAGCACACAAAGGCAGTGGAGCAGTCAGGATTTTCTGCTTTAGTCAACGCTGCAGTTCACTGTGGGATAGAGAAGCAGCCACAACCACAAAGGTTTTCTAGAGATAAACGTATTATGCAAGACAAACTGAAAAAGCCTCTCCCAAAACCAAAGAAAGTAGACTTTTCAGTGGCTTAAATAAAGAGTTAAAATGGCAGCAACAGGATAACAAAATAGAGGACATCCACTGTTCGCAAAGAATACTACTAATAACACAGTCAAGTCCCACTGAACAATCAAAACCAAGCTGATTGACACTTAAGAGAGCATTAGGCCACAAGAAACTGACAGCTCTGGTCTCTAGTTACCCTCTCAACAGATAAGACTTCCAATAGAGTAGTTTGGTTTTTATGTGTATAATATCTAGATGCTCTTGAAGACTGACACTCTCCCAGAGACCTCTGAGAAGGTGTCAGGAATCTACCTAGCCCCCTGGGGGGAGCTACAGGGAAAGCAAGTAGCAGGACTGGTCTGCAGGGTGTTACTGAAATGCAGTCTTATTCTAGCCGTTTTTGGAAGGCCTAATCAGGATAACATGGTTGAGCAAGTCCTCTATGGACAACAAGCACTAGCGGAGCAAAAAAATAGTAGAAGGGAGTAATAGCGACCTCTGAAAACAAGATGCTACTTTCTCTTTCAAAAAGAGCTTGGTGCTGCTCAGTAGTAAAAGACTCCTAGGTTTCATCAAGCCTAGGTATTATTGGCAAGCAAACTACTCAGCCATGCACACGAGTTCCCTTTTATCCCACTCTTGGCACACCACACTCTTAAAGAGGCAGTCATCTTCCATATCCCCTGTCTTGACAAGACTGCAATTCTACCAGTTTTAAAAACAGGGATTATGCCACTAATTCTCAACAAGAGAAGACTCAGAAATCCCTCTGGCTCTGACCTGCCGTAACACACACCACATACTAAACACCTGTGGTTCAAAGGCAAGCTCAATAAAGCATGCTTAGCATCCCAGCAAAATCCCAGGGTGGATGGCAGTACATTCTAAATAGTCTCTCCTCTGAATGACCTGGACAGAAGATGCACTGACAAGTGAATCTTTAAGGCTTTATAGGGATGCAGTTAGCTCATATCACCTGGGAAGCCTTTACAGACCAAAGATCTTAACCTCTGTCTGTAAACATAAGACAAGGAAAGGATCCAAGAGCCAGAAAATGCTCCAAGCTGATGCATGGCAAAAGTACACCTTACAGCTATCAGGTGATAAAATGTGATGTCTTTTGTAGATTTCAAATTATTTCAGTGATTATGTAAAGCAAATCCCTTCTCGAGCTAAAAAGGCAAGGGTTTGAAACAGGCCTGTTATCTGCCTGACTATTCCCTCTGCAAATTGATATACAGAAAGGATGCTACGCTGCTGGCACTGTTCCAATCTAAGCAGCATGCATATCCTTCCATCACTGCAGCCCTTGGGGGATCAAACCAAAACGGTGTCAGCATCATCTCCAGGGCAGATATTCAGCACTGCAAGACAAATGACTGCTCCAAATAAATACAAGGCTAAATAGTAAAAATTCTGTGTGTGATAAATAAAAGCAAAACAGACTCTGAACAAAATGCATCCACCACAGACTAAATGAGGAAACTCATCTCACTCCAAACTCAACAGTCTGCAGAAAAGCTAAAAATGAGATGCCAATGGGGATCAGCAGAACCTGTGAAACTCAGAAAAGGCCACAAACTGAAGGAGAAAGAACAAGATGCTCTTACCAAATAAAAATCCTACTCTTTAACATCAGTGTTCATTCTTAGCATTTCTTGGAAACATTAGTAATGTTTTAATGCAACCAAGATGACAGATACATGCACATTTCACACCTATACCAAAGACTAACTTTATGTGGTTTGAACATATTTTATTTAGATATGTGGTATCTTTGTACCATTGTATTACCTTTGGGTCATTAAAGAGGGAAGCCATCATCTAGAGGGACACAAAGTCATCCTGCTAAGGATGCAAAACCATTTCCATGTGCACATCTTAGAAAGCACCCACAAGAAAAAAAAAGGAGGAAAAAAAATCTATATTCCCAAACTCAACGGGGAAGCTTCGAAAGCAGAGTCAGCTGCTGATTTAGTCCTGAGAAAATGAGCATCCTCATAAGATCTCTCTGCCCACTCTTGTCTCAGCGCTGATTCTCATTCCTACAGATGGCCTGCCTGCTCTGAAAGATTTCCTGCAGCACCCTCTGCCAAAAACTGTGCCTGGAATGTCAGCAAGTGAAAAGACAGAAAACCCAAACACACACCACAAGTTGTGTTTGGATTTTTGCAGATATAAGTGTCACAGCATGAGGCCTACTCAAGAGCACCACCCAAATAAAAGAGATCTTGGCTGCATCTGCCTGGCTCTACTAATACCATACATAGTGGAAAACAGGTAAGTGATAGATTAACGTATCTACCTGTTGCAAAATGCACACATTTTGTAACACATTCCGGGTGAGAGACCAAAGGGAAACAGCAGAGACATCCCTCCCTGGGGGAATGCTTAACCCAGACATCTGACACCATATAAAAGGCTGCACTTCACAAGGGCCAGAGGCCAGGCTGGCAGCTGGACGCTGCATGTCAGTTGGGCAAACAGAGCAAGCGCCTCACTTCCTCGGCTTCTGGCCTCCATCTAATATGAACTGGAGGATAGGAGCCTATGTTAATACCTACATTGGTACGAACGTGTTATAAAATAGAGAATGCTATCCACCCGCTATACCTGCCTTTATTGGTAAAGCAATTTGAAGCTATATGTCACCAAGTGCTGAGACATAGTTCTTCTGACAGACTTTCCTGTGACATGAAATATTCAATTCCTGTATTACTTAATAGTATTAGGCACCCCACTACTCCAGAAAAGATGGGGTTTGTTTTGTCTTATCTCTGATGTCATCACACCAGTGTTCACATAGCTTCTAAAGAAGATGACACCACTAAGAGGATGTGGGATGCTCGGCACACCACAGAAATACATACTGAGAACATTCACCAGCCAGCTGAAATCACCTGCAGGGCACTAGGGTAACTTTAATTCTCACATGGAAACAGAAGTAGCTATAATGCTGAAATGGAATTGAAGAGCAGAAATTAGCTTACCAGTTATAACTAAAATGCTGCAACTGCAGCTACTTCAAAGCAGCCACAGCTTTACAGCAGCACATGGAGCTCATGGTGCAATCCCACTCCTTTTTGTAACTTTAACAGGGTAATTACTTCTTCAAAATTAAACTGCTCTCTCTTCCCCTTTCCTTACAAGATTGATTCCTTCAAATCATTTAATGATATTCAACTGTTATGTCAAGCATAATTGACTAACCTAAGGTTTAAGGACACCAGCTATTATTAGCAGAGTGTTTTAAAACACATTTTGCTGACATGGCCACAGCTGGAATTTGCAACAGAGCGTTACATGCTCACACAGCAGCCCAGAAATGTTATGTATAATCTGTCTCTCGAGGTGAGGGTAGGGCAGAAGATGGGGCTAAAGCACAGAAATTATATATTAAAAGTATTTCTAAAATGTCAAAGACAGCAGATGCTTAAAAGATTAGGTTGTTGTGAAAACTTAAGCAGCAGGCTGAATTTTATTTATATATATATATATATATGTATTCTGATGTACATATATATTCTGATGCACACACATAGGATACAATTCTTTGACAGCTCACTCAAGCTTTAAAAACATGACACTTCATTAGAACCACTTGCTGTTTGCAGTGGTAGAAAGCAGAAACCAAATCAAATCTGAAAGTTCTGGCTTCTTGCCATTACAAATACTAAGATCAGCATTCAGGAATAGCTAAGTAGGTAATACACTGTGTGCACCTCTCTCATGGCAATTTTAGTATTCGGACATCAAAACAGTAGCAAAAAAACCACTGACAGGCAATCACTAAAGCCCAAAGCAGCAATGAAGACATTTTCCGCTTTTGTGCCATATCATTTAGTAACTAAAACCTGTTTCAAAGCTTTATAGGTGCTGGGAAAGTTTAAGACATTACTGATAGCCTTTCCAATGCTGCTCTTTACATTCCTCTTGCCTGGAAGATTAAGACATCCATCCTCTGATCCCAAATTCCCAAAGAACCTTTGAAATGAAAGTGTAAGCCTGCAAATAAATGCAGCTCTAATTTCAGTACAGCAAGAGAACTCGGCAAACTTCTGCAAGCCCTCCAGTTGCAGAATGAGGGCCACAGATAGGCTGTGGTTATATTTAGGTGAGTTGATTCATAGCAAAACTAAAATCTAGATGTATCTGGCAGAGCAATTCCACGTATTATGAAGAGCAGAACCTCTCTCCAGAGGTGCAGAATCCCCCCATGTCTTACAGCGGGATGCAAATGTCACTAGGCAATACCATGACATAACACAGCAGTTCATAGCTGTCAAGTTGTTCTGCCTCAGATGCCCACATCAGGCCAGCTTGGGGTGTTCTTAACAATATTAAATTAAAAAGCAGACAGCTGGAATATTATCACTTTTAACTCATGGATATCTAGGAAAATGGGCAGTGGGTCAGGTATGTTTTTCAGAATCTGTATTTTAATTCTGGGTTGTGTTTCTCACAATGAGTTGTCCCAGAGAGAGGTGAGGACCAGGACATGGGTCCAGCTCTCTCCTTAACCTTTGAATTCAAGTTGTTTAGAAAAAGACAATTCCTTCTTCAGCAATGTGATTCAACTACAAGATTTTTCATAACTATGGCTATGCATATCATAGCACAACAGTAGTATCTGGAAGATATTACCATCAGTGAGAACTGGGGGTACAGAGAGGCATTCAGCACCCTGTGTGCTTAGGTTTTAATAAATTACCTGGTTGAGCCAGTCATGTCTGCCACCTGGTAAAGAGAATGATTCTGTCCTAATGTGAGACAACATCAGTGAAGCTTAAGCAAAGCTGTTCTGCTGTGAAATGAGTGAAAGCACAACTCTCTTTGATAGCTACCACTAGCAGAGGTGTGCTGCTGAATGTATCAGGCACACTTCATGTAAAGACATTTCCTAAGATGTTCACGCAGGAACAAAAGAGAAGCAGTAGAAAAACAGCGCTCCCACTGGTCTCAATGCTGGCCTAGGGAGACATTCTCCAAGAGTTGTTTCCATGACTGCAACAATGAGATCTCCTTCAGAAGAATTACAACTGGATGGTAAAAACAAGCCATCAAACAGTTCCTTGGTAACCAATAAGCAGGAAGAACTGCTTTGAAACAAGCCAGGGAGTCGAATCAACCAGCAGACAATAAAAAAACAAGCATATATTTCTGCTACAAAAGGAGAGACAGCCTATATATATTCTTGCTTACACTAGTGTTTTCCTTGGTCCTGGTTTTTATCATTTGTTATGTGGGAACACTTAAAAACCTCAGAGCTGAATGAGGTTGCCATTAAAAAAAACAGGAGATAATAAAAGTCTGTTGCTCCCTTCTGTTGAGCACAACTGTTGTTAAATTCTTAAGAAAACATTACTATGGAGACATTTCTTCCAACAGTCCTTTCAGACATGTTTAGGTTGAGAGGCATCAAAAATTCTATTAAAAGTGCTCATAAACATTAAATGCATCTTGATATACTGCATTAAATATATATATATATTAAATAATATATATACTGCATTAAATACCAGATGACCTAGTTTTGGTATTACCTTTTTTTTAATTGAATCTATCATTTCACACCATTGAGAACTAAACAAAAATGTATTCTATATCAGTAATCCAAATCAGAATTGGTATATAAATGCAAAGGTCTATCCTCCCAAGGATGAAAACAGTGATCTGTCTTTAAGCCGCATGATTAGGTACATTCAAGCCAAGTGATTGTTTAATGGAAATTAATGGAAAATAACTGTTTTCTATAACACAACACATTCTTTCTTATTTTATATTGAAAACTGAGTACAGTTTTGCACACAGTATTTTTTCCCATAAACAAACTTTCCTGACATAAGATCCATCAGATTTTCTCAGTAGTAAATGCTCTCCATTGAATTATCATTAAAATTAAATTAATTTTTATACCATTTTAATATTGCTGTACTATAGCTCAGCTAGTTCAGCAGAGGAAGGTGTGGTTTCCAAGCACACACTTAAGGTTTTAAGCATTTCCCATTTTGCAAAAGCTGTATCTACAAGCTCCATGCATAACTGAATCCTAATCTCAAGCATCCATTATTCAGGCAGCATCCCTCTTCTTACATCCATGAAGGTGGAATGAGGGTTACATGAGATTAACATATTTCTCCTCTGCATTTGATAAATATTATTTTAGCTGAATCTTGTTAACAACTCAAAAGAATCAGAGGAGCAAGGTACCCAAAGGTACAGCAAACTGTTGTGCCATCAACTGTTGTACTGTATCCTCCCTGCCCTTTAGTACCCCTTCATAACTTACACATGGCAGAGATGTGGTTGTTACTAGATTGCATTAAGTTCAAATAAGCAAGTACCATTCTTCAAGTGTCAAAGGCACAGAGCAAGGTTCACAAGGTGAAAACAGAAGCACTGGTGGAAAGGCCGTAAGCAGTGCAGAACATCTGCAGGGACTACAGACCAAAAAGATGTCCCTTAGACTTTCAAGCAGTTACTTTCAACAAAAAATGTATTCTATTTCATCACCACTGTAATTGCTGTTAAAACTGTGAACTGTGCAAACAGCACCAGAAAAGGCAATGTAAATAATAAAGATTTGTCTCCTATTTAACATCCCTCAACTAATTCCTGATATATATAATTCTTGTAATCACAGCTGACACAAAATCTGCTGCTATTTTCTTGTAAAAGAAAGTAATTCATAGGGTAATTCAGATTGGAGATCTCTACTCCAACCACCTGCTGAGACCAGGGTCAGCTACAGGCCCAGCCCCAGCGGTTCAGGGCTTGATTCATTTTGAGTTTGAAACCCTCCCATGCCAGAAACTACACAACTGCTCTGGACAGCTGCCCCAACACCTCACTAACCTCCTGGGGAAAAAATTTCTCCTTATATCCAGTCTGAATCACTTGTTTCAAGTTGTGCCCATTGCCTCATCTTCCCACAACGCACTGCTGTAATGTCTGGCTATATCTTCTCTATAGCCTTCACATAGATAGGGGAAGGCTGCCACTATATACACCACAAAGTTCTCTCTTCCCCATGCTTAGCAAGCCCAGCTCCCTCAGCCTCTCTCTACAGAAGAATTGCTCCAACCATTTTGGTGGCTGTCTGCTGAATTCATTCCAGTAGCTGAGTTATACCAGAATTGAATCTATCACTTCATGCTACTAAGAGCTAAACCCAAAACATATTCTTTATCAGTAAACCATGCAAAAGGGAAGTTTATCAGAACTGCAGACACCACTGCGCAAAGCTGTGAATAAAAGTATTTCAAGTTGAGAGGCACACTTGAGTTTAGATAAACTGGGAGCACTTCAGAGATTTAACAGACAAAGAAAAAAAGGAAAAATCAAATTACAAGGAAAATTTCAACCCCATGCCCTTGTTCTATGCAATTGGCTTAAGATGTTTACTGATGAGATCTCAAACATGGCATATGGTAATGTATTTCTCATTGTTAGTCCTATAGCTACTTAATGTGAGGTGAAGAGATAGTACAAGGAGGGAAGACGTAATGGGAAGGGAGACAGCAAGGTGCTATTGGTAACACAGACTGTGGCTAAGGGACAAATCCCACATTGATTCAGGACTGAACTACAATGCAGTATTATTGCATTCAGTGACCTACCACTACGCACTTGCAGAGTATAACTGTTATGCTCTGTATTTCTCATATTATCTCAAAGAAGACTCTCATCTGATCATGTTTCTTAGAAAGACCTGTAGCTTCCCAGCAAATCCAGAAAAACTCTGCATAGCTGTGCTGCCTCCTGTTGCACACACAGCTGGATTTATCAAGCCACTGGTCTCAGAACCACACACAACAAGTAGGTGATAACCCTCTTCCCCAACAACTCTGTTAGAAAAATCCTGAAGATGGGTGTCTGTAACAGGAGATTGATCCACCTGCCATAAACATGGGGAAGTGGTGAGACAGGGAAAGGAGGCATCTGTTTCAGTCCCCAGGAGTCAAAACAAACTATACTTCTACTTTGGCCACTGAAACATCAGTGTCACAGTAAAACTTTGAGTAAGGCTGCATTTCTGCAGACAGATACAGTCCATTTGCTAAGAAGTCTGTTTGGGTGCAAGAGGGTATAATTAGAATTAAAACTTCCTCTACATACTACAGAATTAAGTAGTGAGTTCAAAACAAAAGTTTTGCCTAACTACACAACCTTGGGCTTTGTTCAGAAGAGTGCTGGAAATGGTTAAACAAAGGCGAGAGAAGTATAAAGATTCTTAGCCCCTAATCCCTTATCAAATCCACTTTGGGAATAGAAGTAAACTTTTGTTCACATATCCGTTCCTTAACCTTTTTTACCACTGCTGGATGAGTCAGTCAGAACAACTACCCATAGATTAAGCATGCCCCAAATAACCGCATGAATATAGTACAGTAGCCTCACATAAGCATACCAGGCATTAAATGTAATCTTTAACAAGCAGTAGATAGGAGTTAAAAACTGAACCCCATAGTAGTTAAAACATCACATCATGATTTAATTTCCTCCCTAGCACAATAGGAAGGGCTACTGCGAAGAGTGAGGGGAGGAAAAATGTAATAATAATTTTAAAAAAGTAATTAAAAAAGATAACATTTTTAAACTCTTTAAAAAAAAGGTAGTATGGCAGGAGGTGGGAATCACTATAAAGTAGTAATTACAGATCACAATGTGATGCTCTGTCTTAGCTCTCCCTGTCAGAGCAAATCTGGATGCAGTTTCCACTCCTGAGTACAGCTTCTGTTCAGGAGGAATTAATGCAAAAGGCACATTTATCATAACTTGCTCTAAAAGGCAAACTTACCCCATTTCAAAAGGGTTTTAACCATTTCAACCCAACCTTTCCAAACACCACCGGCTGTGGTAAGCAGCATGATCACCAAAAGAAAACTGCTCTGGGGAAAGAGAACTTGCACTTTCCACAGCTCAGGTCCTTATATGTGCTTCTATGTCCCACTCTTAATGTGTACCTCATCAAACTCAGAAAGCCAGACTATTGTGGAAAAGGCTTTCCCTGTTTTCTGGTATGCATAAACTATTTTTTGCTATGCTCTGCATGGAACAAACAATAAATGAACAAACAATATGCTGCTCAGTACAGTACTTGTGGTCAACCCTAGAAGAGATGCTAACATGCAGCTGCAGTAAACTTAGATGCTTTTTAGTAAGCCCAGTTACTACCTTCAAGAAGTTAATTGCTTGCTAGATCACGAGTGAAAGTTCCTCTTTCCAAGCACCTTGACAAATTTCACTTGCCTTCACAGGATGTGTAAGATATTCTGTGGTTCCAAACAGCGATCTGCCATTTAATGAGTACAGCTCCAACGAGCCATAACCTCTTCCTTTAGCAATGATTTATTACATGAGGTTCCCACTACCACTCGGTTTTTTTAGACCATGACTGTACAGCCGAGATCCCCTAAATTGGAATCTATTTCCTATCATCTTTGTGATATTTAACCCATCACAGAGGAAGTCAATTACCAAGCAGATTGAACTGTGTGTAGGAGGCAGCGGTGTGAACGTACACACTGCTCAGCTTATTCTGCAAGGTCCTTGTGAAGAGAAATCAGAGACGCTGAAATTCACCCTCAGGCACTGCATATGCACCCATATCCATGACCATGGATAACTGGGCAGTTGTGGTGGAGTGGGGTAAGCTGTGCAGAAGCACTAACAAAATTGTTAATAAAAGTGTCATTGTTCCCCATCCACAGAGATTTAAGACATGTCCATAACTGATATTCAGACTATAGGCTAGAAAAGCAGCTATTTATGATCCACCTTCTGACAAGCAGCAGGAAGATACTAGAACTACTTGAACTGTGGCTCATCTCTCCTCTTCACCCTAGCACTTGCTACTGGAAGATGCTCTAAGCACATTCCTATAACATAAAAGGACTTGGGAAAAGATTCAGAGACTACGACTCCTTCAATTGGTCTCTGCACAACTGTAAAACAACAACAGAAAAAAAGACTGTCAGGTTACTCCCCTTCTCCTCCCCTCCTCCCCTTCCTTTCCTGAGCACATCATAGAGAGCATTTTCTGACACTAAATGGGCCAGCTTCTGCTTTTAAAAGTGAAGCCAGATTTTGAAACAGGTATTGTATCTCTGGATCCATAACAAGGACACATTCTAGCCTCCCAGTATGCAATGTGGCTACAACATTTGCAAGAGTGAATAAGTAAAAAATTATCTGACAACTTCTTTCATACCAGGACAACAGTTTGAACCTCCAAATATTTGAACCTGCCACTTCCTCTTCTTTACTGCAGAAAATTAAGAAATGGGTACCAATGCATGTTAGTCCCAATGAAACAGAATGAAGTCATTTAGGAACATTCTACATATTAAATTTCTCACTTCTGTCTGATTTTACACAGCTATATAAGGAGTACCTTACTGCATGTTATCTTCCACTTGTAACCACAAACAGAGGCAGGGGAAAAAAGGGGAGAGAGCATGTGACCATTTGTATTTATTGTCCTTACACAAGGAAAAATAACTTACTAACACTGTCCTAAAATACTGCTCTGAGCACCTTAAAGAGAAACTGAGGAGTATACCTGCAGACACCAATTCCCTGCTGTGCCTCAGAAAGCTACTGATGCTATCTTACCCAACATCATCTACTCTAGGAGAGTTACCGACTTTTATAAATCACCTTCCGAAGCCATTATGAAGCAGAATTTTACTGACTTTTCTTTTTACTGTTCCTCTCCTATTTGGGCTGGGAATATTTATAGGCTTTCATTAGCCACAAACATGTTTCAGATTTGTAAACCCCCTGCTTTTAGCTCAAATCCAGATTTTGCACTTACCAAGTTTTCAGGTTTACAATTTAGATTCTACTTTCCGTAATGCTAACTAAAATATAGCTGTCGTATAGTTATTTTATCACATACATGGTAAATTTGCTAGTATTAACTGTAACACTAAAATAAATGTAGAATATGAGTTAACTATAAGTGGGACAGCATTAGCATGACACACACCTTTGCTTTTATCTCTAAAAAAGCAATTTTTGTGGTTCAGTTACAGATTTACTTAGAGAAAACACACAATACCCTCCATTTACTACCAGGCTACTCAGAAAAGGAAACAGTTACATTGTTGTCTTAAATGTACTTCAAGTCAGCAACCTATGAAATGCTCAGAATTTCCTATACAATGACTAATATTTAATAATCTGATTCTAATAAAAATTGGTATATTTATCATAACTCTGTTAGTGAGACAGATAAATAGGTTCCTCTGATATCTAAATTCTCCCATTTCAATTAAATATATACAGAGAATAATAAAACTACCATCATCTTACTAGCTCATCTTTAAGGTGCCCTCCAACTCAAACCATTCTATGATCTTAAGCACAGAACAAAATAAGACAAATAATCCAAGAATTCTACCAAGTGCATCAACAGCAGGATGCTAGTTCCCAATAGAAATGGATGTATAAACAGTACAAACTATTTTCTCATATATTAAGCATTTAAAAATTGAATACATATATATACAAGACTATAATTATGGATTGAACAATGCATCCAACGTTTAGATGTTTACCAGTTCTCAAAACAGCCTTTTATAGCTTCTACAGATTTTCTTAAGTTGCACATGGCTCAGTTCCAGACTGGTGGTGTTAGAGGAAGCTCTTTCAGTAACCCAAATATACTGCTAGCATATGCAAAAGCCCCTGGTAATTAAGTAGCGTAGATGTGAATTTCTTAGTTACACACAGTTCCCAGCAGATCCAAACCCTTAAACCTCAACAGCAGAATCCAAAACAGCCCTCAGAGCATCCAGCTGGCTTCACTCTCCACCAGCTTCTGAGACAACACAATGTTCTAGAAGCATCCTTCATGTTTTCTCCTCCATATCCCTTCCTGATAGTGCTGCCTACTCCCCTGATATCTACTACACAACTCAAATATATGGGATTTTCTCAGGCTAGAGTTTAAGTTAAGGGGTTTTTCAAAGGTTTATCAAGGGTTAGAAAGCAAAATAACAATAAAAAAGAATATGAAAAGGCAAAGAATTCAGAGCAATACAAGCTAATGAACTGCATAAACCACAATAACAGCATTCTCCAGAGATCACCACAGATTAACAAAGAGAAACCATCATTCAGTTCACATGTCAAAAACAAGGCTTCAGCCAGCAAAATTTCTCATTAAATCAAAGCACACAAGCCACCCTAGAAACATGGGTTTAACCAAATGAAATATCCCATCTAGAGCACTTCTAAAACTATTTGCTTTTATTGGGTTCCTCTAAACACTTCACTTAATGGGCACATAATCTTACTCCATTTCAACAGTTACCTTTGAAACTCAGCTATCACATCCTCTCTCCACCAGCAGTGCTTCATTTAGCCAACTACAGATTCCCATAGGACTGGTATCACACAAGTAGAGAACAGATTCTCTGTGCTAGATGTTAGCAGCAAAACCCCAGATAGCACACATATTCCCTCACCAGTTCCACGCAGAACACACATCTAAGCCTTTGTCAACCGTGTCTTTGCTCTTACCTTGGACATAGCAATGATCTGTCTCTCCAGTTCTGGAAGGCAAGTTACTGCTTGCATCTCTGTGCTTCTGTAGCAGACTCCCACAGCAACCTTCTGAGCCATCTCCCTTCCTGATGACAGCTCAACGACTTCTGGGAGGCTCTCGTTTTTGCAGAGGGTGGGGCAGAACCTGCCACTACTCAGCCATTGTCGAGGCACATCTGATCCGTTACCCGACGGTAGGATACTTCGTGCTGCATAAATCTGAAACCCTGCAGAGAAGAGAATTTGTACATGTTTGTAATGTTTCACCTGAGTTAAAAAAACTAAACAAAGATCCCCCAAACACAAACAGAACAGCTAATGTCACCTTGTGCAAGACAAATATGTGGTGTTTTGGTAACTCTTGGATGGTATTTTTGTATTGGCATAAGAAAAGCAACTGAAGACAACAGAGATCCCTAGATAGCACAAATGAAATCAAATCCTTTCTTTCTAAGCCCCATATACCTCAGATTAACAAAACAGTTCATTCAAGTTAGCATGAACTGGGGAGAAATTTGTCCTTTAAAATACAATTCCACAATTACTCTGAAGAGAAGATCAGAAGTCTGCCTTTCTTGGCTTTCAACTCATTTGCCACCAGGAACAAAAGACAGTCAGACTCCCTTGTGACACTGCTTAACTCCAACTCTGAACATTACTAAAGGCTGAAAGGTTCAGGAGGATGCATAATGGAACACACACAAAACAAAAAAAGCAGAAGTTACACAGTGAAAGACAGAACATCTTAAAGAAGTATAATTGCAGAAGATGCTGTAATACTTCATAAATACCCTACCACTTACTCTGTCTTTTTGATGACAGAAAACCAGAGTGATGACCTAAGGAAAGGGTTACATTAATCCTAGCACTGACAAATCTCTGCAACAAAGAAAGCACTTGTCCTTAGATTTGCAGGTAACAGCACTGAAGAGAAGGAATTTGCCCGTAGATTACCTAAATGTTGAAGAAACTTGCTGAATGCCCCTTATATCAGGAGTTACATGGAAAAACAACCACATTTTAATGACAAAAGAGTTGCTTGCATGGTGCAGGCACAATACAAGTGCTACAGGACCACACCATGAACTCTTCCTGTTCAAACTTCCACACAGTCACAGTTTACCACCTAAGTGCCTAAAAGGAGTGTATTTGTGCAACAGCCCCCCCCGCTGGCCTGAACAGGAGTTAACAATTAACAGGTGATTAGTCCAGGTGCAATTAAAGAAGGCTAATGGGAAGGTGGAGCCATGAGTAGGGCACCACCCAGCAACTAGAAGGAAGTCAGCAGCACAGGAATGAAGAGGCTAAGGCAGAGTTGCCTGACGTGTCCTAATATAACGATGTTCAATAAAAACAGTGGCACTGACAGGCAACATTTTTAGGAATTCTACTGACATTAGAAGCAGTGAATTTTAGGAAAAACTGACAGAATAGCAGAGCCAACATCTAACATCCATTTTCTACTAACTTCAAATAGAGAAAGGGAGAAAAAATTCTTTTGCTTTCACAGAACAGTCCCTCTGAACAAAACAGACATCAAGCAGCCGCTTGTCTCTGACAGCTATGACCCTGCCGTGTGATTTGCTGCAGATGACACCTTGTCTGACTGGGTAGCTGCAGAGAACTGGGGCTTCAGCCACTGCCAGACACCTACGAAACACACACGGCTCTTGAAAGTGCTTTAAGTGTGCCGCTGTCTTACTTTTCATGCTTGTTACAAAGTCATGGGTGGCAGAGCATCTAACTTGAGGATACTGTGTACCTATGAGGCAGCATATTATGCTTACAAAGAGATCATCTCCCTCAGGACACAAGAAATCATAAGATTATTGACCTTTGCAGCCTTTAGCTTGAAGACTCCAAGTAAGTTTAAGGCCAGAAGCCAGATACTGCAGTCCCTCTGAAGGTTGCTAGATTTATGCCCACATTACATCACAAAAATAGGCATTAACAGCCATAAGGTACCAGTGAATTTGATTTTAAAGAGCTATTTAATGTGTTTACTTCCTAAGTCATAGTAAAATGTGGGGTAATTGGAATCTTGCATGTTTCCCCAACCACTACCACACTATCCCCAGTTACTTGGTATATCTGAAATGGAATAAATGTAAACAAGAAAAAAAAAAAGGAAAAAAGAAACTAACCACCACAGAGCAAATTTCCTCCTTTACTACCTTTTATACCTACACAGTTACATTACCATATGATTTTGCAGTGTTTGTGTGCAACTAAAAATCAGACTGCATTTACTACTGGGAGAAAGACAGAATTGAGCATTCAGCTAGAGAAACCATCCCATAAAGGCAATTACACCAGATATTCTAAAAACAACAATATACAGCACCTTCTGTTCACATATTCTGGTTATTTTCATCCTGCTTAATAGGTACCACAAATACTTTGCTTAGTGTAGTGTGCTCACTTATTCGTATTTCATTGAGATGGTTGCTTAATCTGCCTCTTGTAGTAATGGCAGCACATCACACATGACATGGAAGACCACAGTCTTTGGAATGAAAACAAGGCTGCAGGGTATTTGTTAGCATTAACTTATCCCTTCTGCATGTAAAGACAGCTCAAGGTTAGTTCAATGTGGGTAAGAACTTCGGGGAAATCTAATAATTTTTTGGAATTTCTTAGTTTTCTAGCAAGAAATTTTAAATTATTTTAAACTGAAGATATGTCTACAGCAAATGAAACCTTCTAAATATTCTTAAGTAATGTCTTGTTTCAAGGGTAGCATGTTATTAATGAAGACAAAAGCTTTGTATTTATTCTCAGTAAAGCAGAGCTGTGAGGATGGTATAATATCCCACTCGAGTTGCCCCAGTGTTTTTGACAGAAACCAGTAACGATTACATCAACATCAGCACTCTTTATTATCATGACTTAACCACCCTCTAGATACAACTCATAGAATTACTCAGATTACACACATATTCTTGCATCTGCTTTAAAGTCCACTGACAGGAATCATCCTTCAAGTGGGATCAGACTTTACATCCTTCATCTTAATTAAGACAGCATGTGCAGGAGGCAAATGAAACTGACGTACTGCAATGGCATGCACCACACTCCAGCAGGCGGTGGGCTGAACTTGCCAGCTCAGTTCCACACCACATCCTGTACACACAACAGAGAGTAAAGACGATCTTTGCCAGCTTGGGTCTGATTTAAACTGGTGGCCTAGAGCTGGCAGACTCTTCATCCATTAATATATTTCATGGTGCAGAGAAATGATTACATATGCATGTGAGAGTGAATGACTTGAATTTGATGAAGATACCTTCTGAAGGCAAAGACACCTGCTGAAGTTGATTCCTTCAAGTATGCTGAAGGAGTTCTGTTGCCTACAGATGAAAGATAATATATAAACCAACAGAATAAAGGAAAAAATCCATTGGCATAGATTCTCAATTGACTGTATGTTGCTTTACAGTCACAAATCCTATTAGTGTTAATCAAAGTAAGATGATGGGCTTTCTAATATGTTTTGCCTGGAAGACAGAAACCACACAAATCTGAGAATTGAAACTTCATGGAATGAGGAGGGGAAAGGAGAGTGGGTGAAGACCTCCCCTATCTACCAAAAATCTGATCCACATGGCATAATGAGGGAAAGACTGGAGAGCTCATTTCCTATACTGACTTCCCTAAAGCACTGCACAGTAATAAGCAGCTGTCACCAAGGTGGGCAGAACAATAAAATCCCAACAGTCAAGCTGAACTGATACAGCCCATTACCTATTGAATCATGCCCATACAGGCCTCTCAAGTTAATGATTACAGCAGCACCAATGGGCTGTGCACTGCAGTGTTGTATTACAGCTCTGGTTCATAAAATTTTACAATGTGTAAGTAAAAAGTTAAATGCTACTGAAGACATAAGCATTTCTCTTCCATACGTGCACCAGACATACCCAGCAATGGCTGAGGTTTCAAATGTATACACAATGAATTTCTAAGAAACTGTTCAAAATCTAATGCAATACGGCCACATGGATCTTCTAGACAGACACCCAGCGAAAGTCTTGCTTTTGAGTATTTGCAGCTGATAGTACAATTATGTGGCTATGGCTGAACTACTGTTTATCCTTATTCTTTAGTTTGGAAATAGTTCAATGAGATTATTGGCAGATGAGCCAGAACTAAAATATATGCTTGCTGGCATGTATTTTGAAGCAATGAACTCAAGAAGAGGATATTCCAGCCAGAGCAACATAACTGGAAAACTATACAGTATATCTAATTCTGAATGTGCACAAAACCCAAATGCCTGCCCTACTGACACTGTATCTTTTCTGAAAGCTATACTTCTGTTCAAATAACGTAACTGATTTTTAGAGATGGCCAAATAACATTCTCCAAATACTGATTCTGGTAAATACGGTACGGTTTTGTGTTGTGAAATATTCACAGACCATCCCCATTATTTGCACTTCTTCTTGGAAACACGTGAAGAAAATTGCAAGCAAACAGTCTTATCTGTTGACTATGCACAAGGCATTGAGCAGTGCTATTTGCTACTTGATGCAAGCCTCAAAATTAGTTATGTGATTAATCCGCCTGCTAAAATAAGTACACAATATCAAAATACCTAGATTTGTTCAATTTATGCTCTTGACTCCTGAGGCTTTTGTTTGAAAGAGCAAGCATGCTCAAATAACATCGCATCTCTGCTGCTGTTGTGATATTTATGCTTTCCTACCCTTGGGCAGCAATGTTAGGCCAGCCTTGTAGAATAAACTCCAGCATATACCCATATTTGCTCATCACTGCAAATCCCAGAACAGATTTCCTGCCAATATAAGTGGGTTTAAGCTAACAATTTTCACTCATTTACATCAGCAGATAATTTGGACCATGGCATACACAAAAAATACAGATGTACATTTAAAACTGATTTCTGGAAGTGTTCCTATTGAGAAGAACATTTACCAAATGTTGAGACCTCACTGAAGTTTCTGAAATCCATGAGAATTAAGCACCTGCTTTAATCAACTGATCCTTTAAACAACAGGGAATTCATTGATAACTTTTGCTGAGCAGGATAATGATAATAATGCAACAACAAAACATAGTGGCCTTATACCAGCAAGAAGTGGTGATATTAACCAATTAATTTTCTGTTGTTGCATCTACATAAATGTAAAATAAGAGCTGGTTACTGGGAAATCATACTCCTTAAACAAGCATCTACTCTTGTTTCAGTCCTGTTGCTAGGTTGTAATACCCAGATATGCGTACAGCAATTGAATTATCATGATCAAGTATTTTCTAACTGCCACAAAACTTACTGGGAAGAGATGGGTCAGTTTTCACTTCATCTAGATATGCCCACCCTAGTTCATTAAACCAGCTGCACTTTAAGCAAAAGTCTGCACAAACTTCAGAATATGCTGTAAGCAGCCAAGCTGTGTGAACTAGTTCTTACAAAGAAGCAAACTGTGTAGCTACAACTTCAGTCAATTGTTCTGTGTGTCTATCCAGCTACAGCTTTTGGGAAGTTTTTGCAGGATGCTGACATTCACACCCTTTTGACATCTTTCTGTACACTGCTGGAAATAGCATCCCTGTGTGTCCCTGTGTTTTCTAACCATGGGAATCACTGCCCACTTTCGATAAAGTTGTGCACACAGAATTAAATATTCACTCTAAAATAAGTTGTGATCATCACTCACAGGCTGCACACATTTATTACTACTTTCTTTTCAGTGCATTACCCATATGTCTTTATGCAATTTCCCTCCCTTTATGGCTTACTCCAGAGTTCAGGGCAGAAGTGCTATTGACATAGCTCTGCTTAAACTGATACCAGTTGTGGAAATTTGTCATTCGCCTATTGTTAATTTCAGGCTGTAATTGATTAGAAACAGTTTCAGAACCTACTTCACATTAAAATAATTATGAGCTGTAGCCAAAATTGAGCTGTTTCTTTCTGCTTTTCTAATGCTCTATTTACACTTGATGGTACACATTGCAAACAAGGGAAAAAATATAAATGATGAACAAATACATGATAAAGGACTGTCAAGTAAGGGAAATATCTCATTCAATAGAGCAATCACAACTAAATAGCTTAAGTAAAAAGACCCAGAACTTTATATCTCTGGATGCAAAGAACTCAGGAAGTCCTATTGGGAGGCCTCTATTATATGAACATCTATGTCACCGGTCAGGTATACTGTCACTTGTTTTCAAAATTGTCTGCTCAGATTCCAGCCCCACAAAACACAGAAATGAGCAAAAGCACTGGAAGGAGACTGGGGACAGAGCAATCTCTGATTTGAGGGTACTTGTGGTGGGGTTTAAAGCAGGGCAAGTTTTGAGGCTGCAGAAACTGACTCCTGTTGTGAATTCCCCAAAGAAAATTACACTGTTTTTAAACAAAATGAAGGTTTATTTACAATATCAACCAGAACATTTAGGGTTTATAGAAAACAGTGAGTAACAGAAAGAAAGCTGGTTTAAACCCAGCTCTTCTTTCACATGCCTGCACCCGTACAAAAAAGTCCTTGTTTTCAGCATGTTTTCAGCCCGTCAGTGATTTTCTGAGTTGTAGCAAACTTTACCCAGTCCCCTCTGGTTTCAGTGAAGCCAGGGTTAAAGTCACATGAAAAGACAGCAATGCAACAAGTTCCAGCACACTGTTCTCACACAGGTAGTCCAGACCAGACTGGAAAAAAATCAACATAAAACCCCCACATTTGAAACAGGCTTTTTGATAGTACTAAAATGTCTGTCTAGGTGTAGAAACAGCACTGAACAGCTGTGTTTCCAGAGAAGTCCCTGCAAGGACTGTTCTGATGCTAATTAAATATATCTGTAGTGACTTTATTTCCTTCTGGATCACTGATAACACTGCTGGCAAAGGAGAAAGATTGGGAATAGATAGTGAGAAGGTGAAGACTGGGTTCTCAGATTGCTTTGTAAAGTGGGACATAACCAAAGGGTTATGTATGTAGAGTGAAACATCAGGTTAAGTATCTGGATAGTAAGAGAAAGCCTTCCACAAGGCTACCTTTACCTTAGCAGACTAGCATGTGCTTTGCTTCCCCAGTAAAGATAGCACACAGAGGCAGATTCAGAATAACAGCTCAGACTACCTAAAGCTAAATTGACCCATGCTGCCTCTTACAGTTACACACATAGGCTTAACTATTATTCATGTTTACATTCTATATGTGATGGTTTTCATGAACTACTGCCTATATAACCCTACATAGGCAAGCATTCTGAAAGAGTTGGGAATAAATGGTCAGTTAGCATCAAACTTTCAAGAAGGATGTTGAAAAACTGGAGGAGGCTCACAGCCATGAAAAGAAACATACATTAAAAAGATTAAATTAAAAAGATTAAAAATATGTTAATTCAAATTATTTTGCTTTTCAAAGAGTTAGAAGCAGATATGATTATGATAACTTTCATGCTACTATTAACCTAATTTGATAGCACAGTCCTCTTCACTCCAAAAGACAAAAGGATAGACACTGTCCAAGCTTTGATTTTAAACCAGATAAATGTAGATGAGAAATAAAACTCAAATCCCAAGCTGCAAGCACAATCAATCACAACAAATTACTGTTTAAAGCAGCTTCTCTTTCTTTGCAAATCTTGAATCAATATCAGGTTTTCAGGTTTTGAGGGGGTTCTGTTTTGTTGGGTTTTTGTTTGTGTGTTTGTTTTTAAAGATGACCTAATTTAGTCACGGTTTCTAAGGCTCAAAGCAGGTCATGAGACTTCTATTACTTCAGTTGCTAAGGTATACAGAAAGTGGGGCCAAATGGTTTTGGTAAACTTAAAATGGCTAAACCTACCTATCTGCTGGCTATGTATTCTGCTTACGGTGACCAACCCCCAAGCAGGATCAGAGCCACACCTGGCAATCTGCATAAACTTTGGAAAGAAAGCCCCTGTCTGAAACAACTTAAACCTCCACAGGTAAAAGAGGTTTCATTCACATGGAGGAAGATCCACAAAGAGAGATGACTTTGTTCAAAATAAGTCCCAGCCTTCCCAAAGACATGGTCTGCCCCAAAATATGAATCAATTCACTGTTAACACTGGTGTCATATTAACTCTTATCAGAACTAATTAGACAACCTTAGGTTGTGGTTAACTGAATCAATGCTGTGCAAGGACAACAGAACCTTCAAAGCCCCCTTTTTATCAAAGCCTTACCTATACAGCAAAGGAGAAAAGGAACCAACACATGGGTACCATTTAGCACACACATAGGAAGAACTCACTTCAACTCAGATTTTTGGTCAATGTGTCAGTGGATTACTCTTTCCCCAACCACCCATATTGCAACAGGTATCCTTTTCAGACATCACCTTCCAGAAGCTTTCCCAGAATTCATCTGACAGTGCTGAACTGGAATATGCTACATGATCCACTTTACTGTCTGTACAATTAAAAAGTATTAAAACTAAATAAAATCCCACACATTTTTTGACAGAGCTCTACAGTTTTTTGAGCCTCAGTTTGGAAAACACATTCAATATTTTTAAAAGTAGAGTTAACTGAACATAAAGTATTGTTTTAGAAGTATCTTTTTATGTATAATCCTAAACTGCCAAGTCTTACCTCCACCCTTCTGCAGGGACTAGAGTGGTCTGCAAATATCATTTGAGATACCCCCTTGCATTGGGATGTAAAAGGGCAATGGATCAATTGCCTTTTTGGCCAATAACTGACGTATTTCCTATTCTTGAGTCAAGGGTAGAAATTAATGATTCATTTCTCTTCCAGAACATTTATTTTCACAGTCAAGGAAATGAGATTTGTGGTGCCAAAATCCCGACAGCATAGTATAAATATATTTATATGTTCTTGTAATTATATTTGTACTCTACCTGAGGGATTCCAACCCTGTGAATAAATCTTGTTATTTCCCACACTATGCAAATAAACATTCTATAGGAGAAATAAATCATTTGTCCCACTACAGAATCCTTTTCCTCAAAAGCAGTATATTATTCTATCAATACCAATGGTCTGTCAGCCAGCAATGGTCAAGTGCCACCCAAATGTGACAAGCTGTATTTTCCCATTAGGTGGTTACCATAGCCTTACTGCATAAAAAAAAAACCAGGAAAAACAACAGGAAGGAGTACTCAGTGGGCAGTGGGACTGGTGAGCTGTGTATTCTGCTGGGACATGCATAGGGAATTGCCAATATTGTGCATTGCAGTTTAAGAACCCTGCATCTGGCTCTGCCTGGGCTGGTTTTCCTCCACTGCACAGTGCAAATTTATCCCTGCTCCTGAAGCAACAAGACACACAGCATCATATCTGTAGGTAAATAGAGAAGGGGTAAACAAGGCAGATTACCCAAGTTTGGGAGCAAACAAGTTTGGGATGTGTTGATTTTCTGCCATTTAACATTAATCTTAATAAATCCAGCAAAGCAACGCTCAATCTAAACATATATAACTGTGAAAAGAGTTAATCCTGAGTTTAATTTTGTTTACTTTCTTTAGTGGCATCACTTTGATAGTATCCGGGCATCCTGCATTATTTAACTGCATTTATCCTCGCAACAGCTTTGTGAAGAGGAAAACACTATTACTGCTGTTTGACAAGTAGGGATCTGAAGCACAGAGAAACTAAATGACCTATTCAAGGTCACAGGGAAGTCTGTTTCAGCATAAGCACTAAATCCCAGATTTGCTGAGTCCTTTGACAGCACAATCCACCAGGACTACCTGCCTGTGTTGGCTGCTCACTGCTACTGGTGAGTCTTCCTGAAAGGATAATAGTATTTGCCTTATAATTGCCATAATCCATTGCTTTGTAGTCCAAAGAAATTAGGCAAATAAGACAAACCAAAAGTAAACTAGGAAAAAAGAATGTGACCTGAGATATTCTACCCAGGACTATAAATACAAACAAAAATGAAAAGAAATCGCTTCTCTACTTCATAGAGGCAGTATTTTCTTCTTTCAAAATATAAACTTCCTGATGACAGCAGTGCAGCATAAACAGATAAAACACAGCATGCCTCACATACTGAAGAAAAAGGATTTCCTCCCTTTCCTTTTTCCTTTACACATATTTTATCTTTCAGCTGTTTGCTTCTCCTCTTCCTTTCATTACGGAAGGTAAGTCATAGCAATAAAGTTACAGACACCTGTTTCCCAGTTAATTGCTAGTAACAGCTTTTTTACCATTTCCCTAAGGAGGATACAGCTCAGCCTAAACACATTTCACATTCAAACAGGTAAGTCTGGCTCTAGAGCTGCAGGGACATCTTTGCTCAGAGCTAACCTGTCTTCAGAAGGATCTCTGTTCACAAAACAGCATAGACATAAGGGAGGATTCTAGGAAACACTTTTATTACACATTTTAGGTAAAATAATATGACTAGCAAAGAGGTAATTGATAAGGTAACAGGGTATGTGTCATAGGGAAGGCAAACATATACAAAGGTAAGCTAATTTACTGCAAGGTCAGTACGGAATCAGACTTCTGCTCTCCTTGTGCATGCACAAGGAGAGGAGGTACCGGGAGAAGCATACAATGCCAAGCAAATAATTTGCATGATAACTGCTGTTAAGGAATTGGCAAGTTGTACAAAGAGAGCTGCAAATGGAGCATGGAGGGCAAAGGGGAGATGCGAGTTAGTGAATGAAGCATCAGTTTGAACCGAGGAGCTAGAGACTACATGCTAGCTTGCCAATACACATTAAGCTCTTCTGAACACATTTCTCTCCCATCCCTCAACTTCCCTAGGAAGAAAGTTCTAAGCAGAACATGTGCAAACTAGCTTGAGATGCCTGCGGCAGCCCAGGTTTGTCATAAACTGGCAAGGCTTCAACCACAACCCCAGTTCATGCAGCCAACCACCTTCTGATAAATGTCCTCTTCTGGACAACTGGTAGATCTGACTGCTTAGCCTTTGGGGGCTGTTCTAATCAATAAGAAAACTGATCAAAGATTTTGCCATAGGGTGAGAAAGCTGCAGCCAAGTCTCCAATTTCCCCAGTAGCCATTGGGATACAGTGGAAAATTGTATCTTACTGGGTAGCACATATTTCTGAAGTCATTTCAGACTGCTGCAACAGAGGTGATATACGAACTTGCCTGATTCACTGAGAAGAGAGAACGCTCTGTTCAGCAAGATGAAGGAAAAGGTCTGAAAGTTTGTTTTTACTATGTTCTAAATACCAAATGATATTCTATAGTTTAGGAGTACCTTACACACTGACAGCCCATCTGCAACAGCTTATTCAGTCCTCCTTAACGATTTCTTAATGCCTAATCACTTTTAGTGCAATTGTACAAACCTCCCCTACCAGCTCTTGTGATCTCAGTACCATCCCTCACGTAAGTAAGATTCACAAATACTGCATCTTCACAGTAGATGGACTAGAACAGGTGACCTTCTTGATGTTACTGTGCAGTACAAGCCATCTAAACCCAGCTGAAACAGGAATTTCTTACCCCACCTTATGATCCTGGTCACTAATGATCAAGACTTTTAGATTTTCAAACTTCCAAAAGTTTCCAGTGAAGGTACAAAACCAGAACAGTGGATTTAATCTTTCTGTTTAAAAGCAAAGCTGCCTGATGTGCTATACCTCTTTTGTCAGTGTCTTTGAAATAGCTCAAAGAATTGAAGAATCCATAAATCACAGATTTAAAAGTCCAGATATCCTAAACCACATCCCCACAGTATCTAGATTAGCTCTATTAGAAGAGTGGAGCACGTAATCTTTCCCAGGTCATTGCTACAAACTAAACTTGCAATTTGTTAGAATGATTAAACTCCCCAAGGGAAAAATCTAAGTCTCTCCAGTATATGGGACATCCATGTTAGCTCATTTCACACTGCATATTTTTATTAACTGGCACCTTGGAATGTGCTACCTGTTCCCATACAGTCCAATTTTCAAACTATCTGCAGATCTATGCAACAGGTGAGTGATTCAGACCCAAATTTGGCAAATCTTTCCCCTGACAAGACAATGTCATGTCAATTCTTCTTCATTTCTTTTGCCAGCAGACTTGCCCCTGGGGCCATCAGGAGGCCACCCTGCTGTTGCATAACACTGCAGAAAGTGATTTTTACCTTAAATTGTGCAGAAGCCAGCTTATGCATAGGTGAGAATACTACAGTTAATATTGCATTTATCTTTGTGCTGACCTTTAAGCTCCTCTTGTTGCAGTACACATACTCTTTATGCTCACTGAGCTTTCTTCTTGAATCAAGGGGTGAAACCTTATGATAGAGGTTGCCTGTGTATGTCAGCTTTTGTGAAAAGAAAACATAACATTTACTTTTTGTATTGGATTACTGCACTCGGGAAATGACTATCACTCTCTTTAAATATGAAATTCCTTTTGCCCAAAATTGCTGTTGCTTCCCTCCAACATACATTGTTTTTCTTATGGGGTTTCTTCCCAGATCTTGCTGGAAGGTTACTGAACTGTATTTGGAAAAAGGATTAACCAAAGAAACCTCAACAAGCAGTAGCAAATAGCGCTTAACAGGAAAAACAACTGATCAGCCCACATGGCACAGAAGTACATTTCATTCTACGCTTGAAGAGAACGCAAAAGAATTAAGTTAAGAGTAGGCAATAATACATCTTTTGTGATATCATTTTTATGAATCAAAATTATGATGGACAAAAAGCATGGGAGGGGAAAAAAGGAAGGAAAAAATATAGATGCCAGGTCACATTATTTTTCACTTTAAAGTTGGTAAGCCAGACCAAAACCAGGTAGTTACATTTATTTTTAAGCTAATTCATAGCTTAAAATTCATTCATACACTCAATCTAACAGACAGGAATGACCAAGCTTGATCAGCCTGCGAGGCAGTCAAAAGAATACATGAGAGGTCTCATCAGACAGGACCACAAAGATGCACTGATGGTCTCCATCAGATGTTAACCACAGCACCAGGCCTGAAAGGACTCAGCAGGGCTTTGTCAGGAACTGGCCACTGAAACTTCTTTGTTGCAAATTGCTTTGAAATCACGTATTTTTGCAAAGGGGCAGTATAAAACCTTACCAGCACTTACTCTCATGCCAGATGAACCTTACTTACTTTGTGTAAAATCCATTTGCAGGTTTGGAGTGAAATAGTTGGAACTCATTTATGTTTTGTTGATTTTTGTTGGCTGGGGGCATATGGTGAGATGTATCATATTTTATGCCTTCAAAGATTTGAGAGTCTTTAATCCATTCCTATGTAATATAGTTTTTCAGTGAATAGGAATGTATGGCACAGGATGCAGGATTAGTTTCACAAGAAAATCTGGGAACATATTGGCAGCCTTAGAAAGCAATGCTGCATTAAAAGAGACTGGTACTAAAGAAACAAAGTCTTTCCAACACATCACAATACCATATGGGGTTTAAAAACTGTGAGACAGGCACATCTCTCACTGATGCTTTCTCACCCAGCTACCAGGGAAGCAACATCAAGGACACTGAGCTTACCCTTTGCAAGGTTCTCTCTTGAATTCTGCTACTTCCTCTGCTAAATTCAGATGAAAGCTGGATCAATCTAACCATCAGTTCCATACATAACTGATGCCACAGCTTCTCTTCACATATAATGTGGATGCCCTTGATCATGCTGAAGCTAAAGGGGAGGGAACTTAGACTCTCCCTAGGTCTTCCAGTATCCACCCTCAGCAGTTTGCAGCACAGGACACTGGTTGACAGCACATGATTTCAGTTGCTTCACCTTGGTTTTATGTTGAGGCAGCAACTCTTGCTCCTCCAAGCTCTTCACTGCTAGCATTAGCTTGCTGTCAATATTCATCATGTGCTCCATATATGACCTTCTCAATGCAATCCTCCAATTGTTATTCGTACAGGCAAAAGCAAGAGGGAAAAACCAGGAGAAAAAAAGACAGAAAAAGCAACTAACAAAACATGGGAATCTGGCTGGCACCTTATTAATGCCTCCTTCAGGTAGCCCAATGCATGTCTCGATAAATCTCATCCATGGAGTACACTATTTTTCAGCCTTATTATTTCCAATATTTTGCCTGTCATTTTTGAATGATTTCTCAGGAATAAAAGCTTGTCCTTGGGAAGCACGGAAAAGTTACTATGTGTTCAGCCTGAATCACCACATAATATAAGCACCGAAATGCTAGGAATAATGTAAACTCTACAGTAAAATACAGTGATATAGTATACCTAGAAATACCTCAGCTTAATAGGTGTTGTGCCATTAACAGTGGATTTTATGGAAGCCACTTGATGTAAATCTGTCAGGTAGACACAGATTTACAGTAATATCCCCTGCGGTGGACAATTTTCATCACATTTAGGACTGTCAGACAACCAGTGTGTTTTCTTCAGTCCCTTTAGGCATGAAGGCCTCTTCACTTTATTTAAAGGCTGGTACTTTCACCTTCATTCTGCACTGCCAAAGGAGACTCTCCAATGCCATGTCCCTGTTTAGAGATGTAACCCAGAGCGCAGGTGACTTTGCACACTGACCCTGCTCCTTATTGCATGTGTGGGATATTAGACAGGCAAGATCCAAACCCACGGCATATGCATTTACAAGGTTAAAGCAACATTTGCAGGACAGTGTGTGTATATTCCCAGGAAGCAGTGATTGAGGTCTGCTTTTCTCCCAGGCATCTCCCAGGAGGACAGCAGCGAGACAAGGGGACTGAAAACCTTTTCATGAGGTAAGAAACGGGTCTGGAATGTACATAGCCACACGGGCAGTGAGGATGATACAGGAAACGAGACTTTAGGAGATGGTACCCCCCCCTTTGGAATCCAAGTAGTAAAACTGCTGTGCCTTAACAACCGTTACCCCTGAAACAACAACAAAACCCACAGAATTTAAAACAAAACTCTGAAAAAAAATATTTCATATAAACTCAGGGCTTGCATGAAACAAACGTTATGAATTTAAATTGGACATAACAGTGAAGGGAAAAAGGACTAAACTCAGAGCAGCAGTCAAGGCAGTCAGTGATACAGGCGGAGGCTGGCTATGTAACACTGCGGGCAGCCTGAGGGGTCGGCTGATGCTTTTCATTTAGCCTCATCTTTTCTTTTACCTTTTAATGGTGGTCAAAGACGTTCCCAGGCTCCTGAGGGAGTGCTGCCGACACCAGGGAACAGGTTCGGGCAGTGCTGACTGGAAAGGGTTACCACAAACACCGGGGAAGTCAGCGGCAACAGGTACCCGGCAACAGAGATGCTCCTGAGGGGAGCGGCCGGGGCTGCCCCCTACCGGCTGCGGCCGGTTCCAGCCGGATCCAACCCACGCGCTGCAGCATCACCGACGGGTGGCACCTGAGGGCGGGGGAGGCTCGGAGGAGATGGGGTCAGTGCCTGGCTCAGCCCAATGGTGTACAGAATGCAGGCAGCCGGCAGAAGCATTGTGAAGGGAGGAAGGGGCTTCACCCTACACGTTCCTCCCTAGAGCCCGGGGAAAGTTGTGAAGTTGGGTTAGGGTTAGGGTTACCTTCCTACAAAATTTATAGCAGGACGGGCAGACAAGGAGTATCCCAAGCTAGCAGATGTGCAGGAATCACTGTTTCCAAACTAACTGATAACTAGAAGGATGGTCACTCATTAGAAGGATGGAAAGAAACAATTCACTCTTATTAGTAAGACTACTAAATTCTGTTATCACCCCACAGACTTACAACACAAACATTGCTCTCCACCTTAGACCTAAGTTAAGTTAAAAGTATCTTAACCCTATGTTTTCCAGGCACTTGCTTTCCTTATATCAGGGAAAAGCACCATGTGCTTGCCTTTCTGAGAGCAATGATGAGCTTCATAACGTATCATTCATCCTGTTGCTTTCTTCAGGAGCAGGCCCATGCCTGCCATGCACCAGTCTTCATCACAGCCAGAAACAGAGGAAGGCTGGGACCCTACTGTTTTTAACTTGGTTTTATGGGAAAAAGAAATGGATGAAGAAGACAAAAAGCACTATTGAGAGTTTTAATTCCTTCTGTTTACTGCACATCTTTTACCCGAGTATCCATATGAATACATCAGAGTTTTGGAAGCTTTCTCAAGCACGGTGAGAGACGCATTTCCTGGAATGAAGGAGAAGTTTCACAGGAATCAAATACAATAACAAATCATACCGTAGTTTTAATTATGTCTCACTATTCCTGCTCTCTTGACTGTCATCAGTGCTACAAGAGCACAGTTATATGAAACACCACAGGCAACCTATCTACTTGGTACTCGCAGTGCGTATTCCAAGAGATGAAGACCTCTGGCAATCACTGGCAAACACAGATTCTAACTGTGCTAATAACCGAGGTAAAATATCTCCATACCACAACACTCCAAATACAGGAAATCTTGAGCCAACAAACTCCTCAAAAGCTGAGCAATTACAGGCTTAAATCAAGAACTTCAAAAGCACCTGGTACCCAAAAGGAAGCCATGTACTTCTTGCAGAGAACCCCTTATCTTCTCCAATTCTAATTAATCTTTCAAGCTGCTTCATTTCCAGTTGGGAAAAAAACATCCATTCCGGCAGCAGCAGAATACCTGCAGATGAGTCTTATTCACAAGACAGCATTTTCCCAGACCAGTCAGCATCGCTGCCATTCCTACAAACTCAGAGTTTTGGCACAAGAGCCCATAAATTATTCCCTAGCAACACATCCTAAATAATGCTTACTAATTACCAGTGAAACGTACAGTACATTCAATTGCATCCTGTGGTACTGAAACTAATAACTATGCAATTGCCATGTTATAACTATCCACAAGATAAATTTGAATCCATAGAAGCAGGAGCATTTAAGGTAAGTTAAAATACTTTGCAGTCTTACTTTCCACCACACACTGATGTGCATTCCATTTAAAGCCTTTTTCTCTATTGAGGTCTCACCATTTAAAATCCCGCTTTGACCACAGCCTGTCGGGAGTCTCCTCTCACCTTCACAGTGTGTTCCAAAGGTATTAAGCTAGGACTTATACAGCTTGCAAGACCAGAAGAGTTCATTACAACCTTTAATCTTGCTTTCCGCACAGGATGTCTGAATTTAAAGACAACAAATGATGGCAGCTCTGCCATATCCTTAGATGGGTAGCTCTAGTGGTTAGTTACATTTGCAATTAAAAGCCTGTTTATTTGGAATTTACTAACTGTCTTAATTGCATTGCTGGAATCCTATCATGCCTTTGTCATCCAACAGGTATCCTGATAATGTAACTTCTTTTTATAGACCTACTAATGTGCTTCCTCTTTGTTCATGGAAATAGTTTTATAAAAGTGCTTACAATAGGAAATGGAACCCTCTGACACCTTCACTTCTGAAGGCACAGTGACTCAGGAAGCTTTAGTTCCCTTTCCACTGTTTTGCATATTCATTTAGTTTCATGTGTAGTGAATAACAAATTAATACTTTGCCAAACACATTCACAATCACACGTACACACAAATTAGACTGATGCTCTAATCCTGACTGCCTCCTATCTGTATTTAAAAACCTGTTGTAGGCAAATGGTTTGTGATTCCTGCTGCAACATGGAAGGAATTGGCAAATAAAAATGTTACCCTCCTTCTTGCTTCAGAAACACAATTCCAAATGCAGCATCAGAGGTCCTAGCTAACAACTGTGTAGCATTTATCTGAGATCTCCTAGAGCAGTGGTCTCCATTACAAAAGGAAGAATTTTTTGTCACATACTTACATGACAGAGAATTGGGGTCACTTATCCAAACCAATGAAAAAAGATGCGGCTGCTCAAAACCAACCTCACAAACAGGGATATTCCATAACCATTATTCACATTCTCTGTGCATGCTTCAGCATTTTTCCTGGGATGCTGGTTTTCCACCCAAGATGGAATATTTTTGGAATGTGGGCCATTTTATTGCTAAGAGAAGAGCACAAAAACATGAAGATTAACCAATAACTAAATCCTTTTCTTGGAGCCTTTTGAAATAAAATCACACCAGGAATAAAGGAAAGTTAGGACACTTCAGCTGTAAAGGAGACTGTTTCCAAGGGCTTTACAGAAAAAAACCTTCTGAAGAGAGAATTACAGTACTATTCTCTGCGTAGTGCCAAAAATCTGCACTGAGCTCTGCTTTCCATAACAGCATCACTGAAATTGGCAGATCCATCCATAATTAAGGTGCAGATGTAGGATCTAATCACAGTGGGAGGAAATGGAAAATTGTATTATCTGAAGTATACATTTTTTTAACTTTTTAAATGTTTTCTGAGAATTCAGATATAAATGAATTGATAATATGTGCATTACACGTTCTGCTCATGATTCATCTCCATCCACATGCAATATGTTATATGACCGTGCCTGGATTTCCGCACAACATACAAGTGTGGAATCCCCTCAGCCCTGTGTCTTGATGTGAAGAATCTGTTCCTGTAGGTACTGATGTCAAGTAACAATTTCCTGAACTGCTGTGTTCTTAATTTACTTTCATTATTGGTCTGAAAAACTGCTAAAGATGTAGAGGAAAGAAAGCAGGTGCAAGGAAACCATAAGAAAAACCCTAACCCTTTCTACATCTCTGTGTTAACTCATAGAAATAAAGGCTGTTGCTCTGTTAAAGCTGAATTTTGCAGAGAAACTTCTTTTAAGGAATGTTCTTCTTTGATTATATCCCCTGGAGCATAAATTATGGAATAAATACAGGGTACCTGCTGGGTTTTAGCATCATTTGTTGTGACTACTGGGTGGCTCAGTCCATTGGAAAACTACAGTAACACGTCGCCGTGTACACTGCCCTTCAGGAATTGCAATTTCACAGTTTGATTCCCAGCACTGCCTTGCAGGGCTGCTACTGTAATGAGTTTCTGGATCTGCACACACCACGTGAAAAACTCTTTGCTGTAGTTTCCCCAACAGGGAATGCAGAAAACATTAGTGGGAAAGGTAGTTAAGGCAAAGCATATCAACACTGGGAGGACGGGAGAAGGCGCTCTGAACGCTTCACCAGAGGCAAACATGGACTTGCCTCTTTTTCTGCTGCATTGTCATTGTCTTTTTCTCTTCTGTATTATTATTACAGAGCACCAATACATTTGTTCTTACACAGCTGAAGTGCAGGGATCACTTGGGGAAATAGGAAATGTTGTATTTTTGCATGGGTCATGAGTTCTAACTGCAAACCGCGGCTTTATGCACTGGAAAGAGCAATGAAAGTGGAAGAACTAGAAATAAGTGAACCAGGAAACATCAGCTGAGTTAAAAACCTCACAATTTCATGCACGCAAGCTTTACAGTAATTTTGTTATGACTCATTCATGTTTCTTTTCAGAGCATTCCAAACATTATTTCTATAAGTGCATTTTGGTCAGAGAAAGAAACTTCATACTTGGGGCAAACACTTCCATTGCCTGCTTATCTTTTACATTAAAATAACTGAGTTTGTGTATGTTACAGGGACACCTTAATAAAGCAGAGCTGTAACCTCAATCACCTTTCCCAATGGCCACCAAAATCTCAAGAGCATTTATTTAGGACAACACCGCTTTGACGTAGCTGGCAGTAAGAATACGGCTGTGTGTTTGGCTTTGGATGAACATATGGAAAATGGTAGGTGGCTGTTTCATACTTACACCTTGAGATTTGCTGGAAGTTGCTACTTGAAAAAGTGCTTTCATTATATTAAAAAAAAAAGGAAAAATAAAATCCCATTTTAGGGCTTGTC
Organism: Melopsittacus undulatus; assembly: GCF_012275295.1. NCBI lineage: Eukaryota > Metazoa > Chordata > Aves > Psittaciformes > Psittaculidae > Melopsittacus > Melopsittacus undulatus. Next base: position 115,612,233 of record NC_047528.1, on the reverse strand, counting down.
TACAAGTGACAGTTGAAAAGCACAAGGAATTCAGCACAGTTAAAATATAAAGGTGAATCCACAACAGGCTGAAAGCAGTCACAGCACGCAAAACTGCCTGCAAAACGTTCCTTATGCACAGGAAAGGCAGAATATTGGTACCAAAGCATGTTATAAATGTATTTCTGGTAGGGGTTCTTACAAAGCTGTTCAACTGTTCTACTATAAGCTGAACAGGTAGGAGAGAAGACAATCACACCCCTCACAGAAATAGCAATAACAGTAGAAAACATATACATAGATCCAGATTAAGATCCCAAACCAAAACACTCCTCCCAGAGAACACTTTTGGAAATGGAATTCAAAAGAAATTCAAAGAGTATGCTGCACTCTTTTTAGAGAGTAAAATGATATAAAAACAGATGTCATATATGTGAAGGGCAGGGGGGCAGGATGGCAAAATAGAGGTGTAAGTCAACTTTAACTGGAAAATTACAAATGTACAAATAAATCACGGTATGTAGTCTATGTAGAAGTATCAAAATTAAGAGAGATGCATTTCTAACCCAGATTCTGGCTCTGTGAAGCAGAAATAAAAGCATAAGAACAGTGAGGATAGGAAATGAGCATATAACCCTGCTACAGCCAGGATTTTTCCTAATATCCAATTGACATTTCCCAGGTTACAGCTTGTGCTATCACTGTACACCAGCCTGGCTCTGCCTCCCCGAGCAGCTGCAGGCAGCAATAAGGTCTCCCTCCTCTCATTCTTCTCCATCCTGATCAAGCCCAGCTGTTGCAGCATCTCCTTGTATACCCTGTGCTCCAGCCCTGACCAGCATGGCAGCCCACTACTGGGCTCCATTCAGTACCTCTTCTACTGGAGAGCCCCCAGTTGGACACAGTGCTCCAGGTGCAGTCTCACTAGTGCCAAATAAAGGGGAAGATCATAGCCCACTGGCTCTACTGCTGCTGATAGCCCAGGATGAATCTGGCCTTTGCAGAAAGTCACATTTGCCCTTGCTGAGCTCTAGGAGGCTCCTGACAGCCCCTTCCAGCTTGTTCAGGCCCCTCAGGAAGGCTGCCTCTCTATCCTGTGTATCCCCTAGTTTAGTATCATGCATGTACTTGCTGAGTGAAACATATCCCATCATCCAGGCTGCAAATAAAGAGATTAACAGTATTAGAGACCACTCATACTCAGCAGCTATTTCAACATCAGGTGAATAATCACCACCTTTTGAGCCTGATGATAAAACCACATTTCACCCACTTCACTATCCACTTGAATAACCTGTATCTCTCTCCAATTTAACTACAGTGGTACTATGAAAGAACATCTCATTTCATCATACAAGGTACTTAAGGCAGACATGATTTACCAAGGCAGATCTGAAGTGGCTGTATCTATTTCTCTTATCCTCAGAGAAGAAGAATATTTTCATTCTTCATGTGACTGGAAACAGCTTCCAAGATTTGCTCCATAATCTTACCAGGGCCTGAAGAGAAGGTGACCATCCTGTAACTATCCAGATCCTCTTTCTTTCCCTTCCTGACAATAGGTATAAAGTTCTTTTTTCCTCCACCAAACTGCTAATCACCATGACCTTCCTAATAAATAGCACCTCACTGTGACATTGGCCAGCTCACTTGGCAACCCTTTTGTGCTCAGGGACTTGTGTATGTCCAATATTCTCCTCACAGGTATCACTATTAAGACAATAGACAGCACTTCCAGAGGAACAGGGCTCTGCAGTGTGGACTAATCTCTCACCACTGGCAGCTCTGGAAAACAACTGAGCTGTTCTGTAAGTGATGTATGGCTGCCTTTGTTTAAAGTGATAGAGCAGGGCAGCTGAATGGAGACAATGCAGAATGGATTAAATTCTTCACTTAGCCAGAAAAGCAATCACATTTATTTCTGCCTGCATTTGTAATGAAGAAGGTCCAGAGGACTTAAAGCCAAAGCTGCCACTTTAGACACATGGGCGTGCCAAAATAAAGGCTCCCTAAGTAATATATTAGTGTCTTGTTCAAAACAAGAACTTCTTCAAAGAATCATCTCTTTCCACTCCAACCTCCAACAAGAGTAACAGATTTTGGATTGAAAACAGTAGGAACAGCACTGAGGCAAGGGGAAAGATAGGGAAGAAAATGATGAAAATAGATTTGTCCTTGCACTACACACAGGTAACGCTCTGCTGACATCTCCAACTATAATGTCATATAAACAGCATTCTGAATTAACTTCAGACCTTATTAATTTCTGATTTCAATTTAAACCTCTAAATGCCCACCCACTTTAGGAAAGACAATTTAATTAGGTCCCTGAAGGTATATTTGAATAGACACAATAACCACCCTCTTAAGGATAGGTACTAAGTATGCCATCCAAAACAGGAGACTTGGAGGAAACAAACACTGGGATGTGGCTACTTAGTGTCATCTGAGCAGCTAAGAATGAAACCGTCCCATCACCTTTAATGGCTGTTAAGGGATCAACATGTCTCAACTGTGTCTCTGAAATTCACACTTCTATTCATGGTAACACTGTTCTTACCAGTTTGGCCAACTTCTTGAGAAGGCTCCTGATTTTCCTTAGCCCAAAATTCAGCAGTAGGCAGAAGTTTTGGTAGTGATGCTACTACCAGAGACCAAATGAGGAAATCTCCAGGCATCTGTGGCATCTTCAGCACATCCCTTGCATTTGAAAGACATGGTATTTATCAAACCAATCTGGACAAAAATCTTGAGCATAAGAAACCCTACCTGCCTGATTCTGGGCATCACCTAACTCACACTGAACTGAAGTTCACTGTTCTTTAATCTTTCACACCTGATCTGGATTTTGCTACTCCAGAACCACTGAAGCACCTCATTAAATATTCTAAGGCTCACCAAGCCATCAGTCTACAGTAGTAGCCAAAACTGCATTTACTTTCCTTTCTTTAATCTCCTGGACTTTAATTGCCATATTGACAAAAAAGAAACAGTTGTTTACCTTCTAAAGTCTCCGGAGTACCTGCCAAATTAATCCTTTTAAGCAGTGTTTCTTCAGCTCCAGAAACAACTGAGTAGCATGCACAGCTGCAGTACACTCCCTGAAGAGGTGGTAAACATACAGACTGCTTCAAAATTAACCTTGACAACTGTAACGTGTCAAAGATTTGCTCTTTCCTATTTCACATTGTCCAGAGGTTTCCAAAGGTGGGTGGCTTCTTATAGCAGTCAGGAGACTTGGAAACTTACTTAAAAGAGTTTTATTACCTACATACATATTCATTACTTACATATGCAGTGGCCAAAACACACACAGGCTTGGTGGTGGAACAGTGATATCTAGACAATGAGCTTGCAGAAACTTCAAGCACAGAGAGAGAAAAATTACTTGGAATTAAGACTCTTGGCAAATATGAAAATGACCTGCATGTTGCATAGCCAACCAATGCTCTAAAGGCAGTGAAATAATGCATTACATTTTGCATATAAAGCAACTCTTGTCTTATAATGGAAGCATTAAAAATAAAGAATCATTTCCTCTTAGATGATACTTACACTTCAATTGCAAAGGAAATGAAATCTGCTGCAAAACCCAGGACAAGTGATCCGTGTTTCACTACCAAACTGGGAACGTGTTGAGATGGGCTTTAGTTACAATCAGCAATACAACTGAAGTACACTGAATGATTTGCAACTGTTCTCACATTGCCCTCTGCCTGCTCGGAGGTAAGCCAGGGCTCCCTGGAGACAGTCTTTCCCATTTGTGTCTGCTGCAGGAAATAGACCCAAAATAGTTCTGCCAGAACTGAAGCAGCTGGTTAATGGAAGGATGCTTAAATCAAGAAGCAGCTGCACGTTTAGATGATATTCAGCATACAGGATGTGATACAGCCACTTTCTTTGTATCTCAATGCCTCACCTTTTCTTAAGGATCTCAACAGAGCCTTTAAATGGTCCCCTCCTGCCACCACTACATTTCACTGACTCCCAGGTGTCCTCCCAGCATTATTCCAGTCTAGGAAATTTAAGAGCCTGTTTGCAATAAAGAGGCTGTAACCAAGCCAAAACAAAAACAAATTTGAGAGGAAACACACAAGAAAGGAGGCTCCTGGTGCTACCTGAGCAACATCAATGGGAATAAAAGGGTAGCAGGCTGATACTTCATCCCAAGTGCCACATGATCTTACATAGCTGCGGCCAACACAACAGAATTTCTGCTTAGTTCCAGGAATACTCCTGCACCGTTACCAGTATCAGGGTTATTATATAGCCATAGCATTGTTTTAGCTTACCAGGAGCACTTGTAGCAGAAGTGAAATGAGCAGTGTGAAAGGATACATTTTGTCTGTGCCCTGCTTTATTTAGACGTATATATACAGGCACAGATTATACTATTGCACAGCTGGAAGCAGCCTTTCTGTAATTCCCAACCAATTATTTGAAAGCTTCTTAAAATATACAAGAGGATACACCACTGAACTTAAAAAAGGAGTCTTTTATATTCTTCTCAGAATGAAAATTACCTACATAGTATGTATATTATAAAAATACAGATCTATATTATAGTAATATAGATATTATATTCCCTATATAATTCTTCAGTACAGCAGGTTGCTACAACCTTCCTGTTTAGGACAGAGCACCAAACAAGGTTCTTCTCATTTTGTTAATTCCTTATGTCACTCCTCAAGATCATTTAAGGGAAAATAAGCTGGTTTGGAAACCAAAAACTCTGATAGCATTTCACTTCCAATCTGCTCTCCAGCTGTTAATTCATCATTCCATTATGAAAAATGTGTGACATTTTCACCCCACTGCTCAAGACTGATCTTGACTTGAGGGAAAACCTATTGGCAAAGAGTAGCACTGGTACCATTGCTTCTACTTAGGATAGACTGGTGTATACAAGAATATTTTCTAACTGTATTAATAAAAATACATCATCAGTAGCCAAAAGCCCATGTGCTTCAAATACTGTTAACAGAAATAGATTGGACACTGGGCAGTAATGAAGCAAAACATTTCTAAGACTCATCTTTGAGAACAGACACAGGAGGGATGACACAATTTCCCCCTGGAATGTGACTATTTTGTGTCTTTATGGACTTCTGCAGCTTCAGAGCACACACAGCTATTTGCATTCTAACCCAGCAAGCAGTAGCTAAAAATAGTGCTGAAAATCCACTCTATGGCTACTGAACAGTGCTCTAGAAACTTTACATTCAAGCCTATTTTTTTCCTAGCAATTATAGGCAGTGTCACAGGAAAAAAAACCCCAACCTAGGGCTTATCACTATTTGCAGAGAGAGGTGTTTCTGTTTGCAAGGGAAACCATGTGTCTTTCATACATATTAATGCACCAGCATGCCTGTACATGTTCACTTTAGATTCTTGGTAGCCTTCCTGCCTTGATGTCTATCCCTTTGCCAGTGCTGCAAACAGAACAATGTATAGAAAGTGGGACTGCATTTGCCTTACAGACACCATTAGTAAAGATTGCTCTTCAGCATTTCTAAAGTCACATGCATCAGAAGTTGTAAATTTGGCTCCTTGTACAACAACCCCTACTCTGCATAGTCCACAATGGTAACTATGCATTGAGAAGTCTGGTTTAGGTAAGCACTGCAAAACCCTGAGTACAAGGTATAAACCAACATAAAGGAAGATCAGATTGGCAAAAGACTGCTCATACGGGAAAGTCTACCAGAAATCAAGATAGAAGCTAGTGACACCAAGCTGTGTGGTTGGGTTGATACACCGGAGGGAAGGAATGCCATCCAGAGGGACCTTGACACGCTTGAGAGGTGGGCTGATGCCAACCTCATGAAGTTTAACCATGCCAAGTGCAAGTTCCTACACCTGGGTTGGAGCAATCCCAGGCACAGCTGTGGGTTAGGCAGAGAAGAGATTCAGAGCAGCCCTGCAGAGAAGGACTTGGGGGTGTTGGTCGATGAGAAAATGAACATGAGCCAGCTTCAGTGTGCACTCACAGCCCAGAAAGCAACCGTATCCTGGGCTGCAGGAAGCATGACCAGCAGGTCAAAGGATGTGATCCTGCCCCTCTACTATGCTGTTGTGAGACCTCACCTGGAGCATTGTGTGCAGTTCTGGTGTCCTCAACATAAAAAGGACATGGAACTGTTGGAACAAGTCCAGAGGAGGCCACGAGGATGATCAAGGGACTGGAGCACCTCCCATATGAAGACAGGCTGAGAAAGTTGGGGCTGTTCAGCCTGGAGAAGAGAAGGCTGCTTGGAGACCTCAGAGCAGCCTTCCAGTATCTGAAGGGGGCCTACAGGGATGCTGGTGAGGGACTCTTCATTAGGGACTGTAGTGACAGGACAAGGGGTAATGGGTTCAAACTTAAACAGCAGAGGTTTAGACTGGATAAAAGGAAGAAATTCTTTACTGTAAGGGTGGTGAGGCACTGGAATGGGTTGCCCAGGGAAGCTGTGAATGCTCCATCCCTGGCAGTGTTCAAGGCCAGGCTGGATGAAGCCTTGGGTGCCATGGTTTAGTGTGAGGTGTCCCTGCCCATGGCAGGGGGGTTGGAACTAGATGATCTTAAGGTCCTTTCCAACCCTAACTATTCTATGGTTCTATGACACCAGTCAGAACAGAGGACTACTCCGAGAGTGGGTTCTTCATGTGACTGATGCCTGTTAGAAATACTGTTAATGTACAGGGCAAGCAGTAGCTAGAGCACACTGTGGTACAGGAGCTGTGGCTAAGCTTCCTGACAGAAACCAGAAGTATGCCCTCATTCATTGACTCATTCATTCATGTATTTTCTCTTCAATGCATCTCACTGACTCCTGAAAATAAGGCTGGTCTCCCCCTCGGTTTTCAAATGAGCACTTTACATGGAGATCAAGATCCAGGTCATGACAGTCCATCTGCATCTCCCATCACACAGAGAGGAGCACAACACTGAAGACACCATTAACACAGCCCCGTGATAAAGAAGCTGCTGTTGAAAGTGTGGGTCTAACCAGATGCTTGATAAAATATTCAACTCCCAATACAACCATGTTTTGTGCAATTTATTGTACAGGAGATTTGTTTGACTTCCTGGAGGCTACACTATAGGTATCTAACTAGCTGGTCTGTAAACGGTTTGGAGTACGCACTCCAGCACCAAAGGCACTTGACCAACCCAATTATTGTTCCATCCACACTCTGTTATTCTGCCCCATTACACTGCCAGCTCACCAAATTCCTAACTTCCCTGTGCTTCCTCACCAGTCTCATCATGTACCCAGCTGCATGAAAGAAGCCACCCAATTTCCCCAGGGTGTTATATTTCCAACTATAAAGTTCACTTTCAGCAACCTGGCATCCTTTCTCTCTGCCTTCTCATCATAAAGGGTTAGAACAAACAACAACCACCAAAAAAACCCTACAAACAACACCCACAGGCCCTCAAAATGCCTTTTCCCATTTCCTGCTCCATTGAGTGTGCTGCTTTGCTTTTTAGAAAGCAACCCTTTATGAGTGCATTGTTAGATCTATTGTCTCCCAAACAATCAAGTCCCTCATAGCAAACAGTTCGCCTTTGGGAAAGTTTGTTGCTAAATGTCACTCAAACAGGAGCCCAATATTTGGTTCAAAAATCCTGACCTCTTCTGAGATTTGACACCCTATTCTGATTTCAGTGACCCTCAAAGTCAAGCCATCATACCAGCACTGAATGTGTTTTTCTGTGTCTCTCAGCTATAAATATTGTTGTAACTACTTTTCTTTAAACATATTATTAAACCTGATTGCAAACTGGCTGAAAGAATAGAGGAAAAAAAGAATTCCTCAGAAAATAAATTTATATTAGCTGATAAGCAAGCTTTACACTCGTGTCTTTTCTCCTTGGAAGGCTGGTTCAGGCACATTAAAGGGAAGAGTAACATTGCACTGTATCCCTTCCAACCTGACCAAGCTACTATGCTAGCATGTCTTCAGAGTGCTACTAGCTTTCTGCTAAGCAGCTAATACTGGTAAAATCTTCAGGACTAGCTGGGTTGCCAGTTCCAAGGATCCTCAGTCTTCCTTACTGTGCTGTTTGCCCTCTGTAGCCACTGTATCTACAAAACTCAGCAGAACATTTAAAGTTCTGGGCATTATGGTCAGCAAACCCACCGAGTGTGTCACGTTGCCAGTGCTAGCACAAAGTACTAACACAGTGCCACAAGAGTCATTCTTACAGTGACAAAAAGAACTGTGGTAGAAAAACACTTGCCTGGGCTCTCTCTTCCATGCCAGTTGTTTTTGTATTCTACTTGCTACTGACACTAGATAGAACTGCTCTAGCTCTTTCTGTACCAGTGTCCTGAGTTGTGCCATAAAGAACACAACAACAGGAGATGTCTACAATACATGGGAGTTGTCAACAAGACAGGAAATATCATGTCTTAGTTTTCTATATGTTCCAGAGTTACACTTCTAGGATTTCTGGCACCAACAGTGACAGGCAGCAACTTCATTTCCTTTCATGTCCACTTGGACACTGTTTTCTCCAAAGTCTTTCCCTAAATTTGGCAACAGCAGGGTAAAAGCATAAGAGGATAAACAGGTTTTCTCCCCTTCAATCTCATGATAAAGATTTATGCCCCACCTGGGATGAAGGAATGCAAGACCCAAAGAGTAAGGTAAGGCGAGATTCAAGCCCAACAGATACAATCTCATAAAACCTCTCAGGTTTTGCCTGTGTGCTACAAGCCATTTCCACAATCAGGAAGGAGGGCACGTGGCCTGTGTGGGAAATGTCCCCACATAGGAAACATTAATACGAGAAAGGAGGTGTTATGCAAATTAACAGCTGCATAACTGATTTCCTAACATGAGTACCACGAAAATGTGCAGATCTCTGTACCAAAACTGGTGGGCTAAGGGACCACACATGAGCACTTTTTAGAGTGGCATATCTGAGTTCACTCATCCTGACTGAAACAATTAAAATCTTCATTAAGCTATAGGCACACAGCTAACCCTGCAAAGCTGAGACAACTGACTTAAAAGACTTGCAGATATTTAGCATTTCTTATCTTTGATTAGCTCATCTGCCATAACCTGATGATCTTCAGAAAGTCAGATGCACACCATGCAATGATTTCCCTCTCTCAATAGAGACTATTGCCATACAAACCTTTTAATGTAAAATATAATGTAGGCAATTGTGGCTTTTTATTCCTCTGCCTGCACTGTTCACAAGCCATTTTTCAAATGATCTCCTATCAGAAATACACTCTGCCTACATTTTGATCAGGAGAGATTAAAAAAAGCAAACTTAGGGGGAAAAAAAAGAGGTAAGAAATGCCTTTTCAGAAAGCAGGATAGCAGCTGTATAAGCATTCCCAACAACAGCTTCTCTGCAAAACAGAATTAAAAAGAGCAAAACTATAAACACCCAAACAGCATGTACTGCATTAATGTTTTCCTGTTCTTTCAAAGATTTATTGTCTTTGAAGATACCACCTCTCAACAGCTCACCGCAGTAAAGCTGCAATAATGCTGCCAACCCAGCCAAGGCTCACAGGAGAAATAAATAACGACAGTAAGTTCTTGAAACAGAGTTGACATGAACTATTTCCCCTTGCCTTTAATGTTCCTCCACCTGAGTCCTTATTTCTCTCCCTGGAAGTAGTGAGATGTTGGACTCTGTTGTGGGACTTCTTAACTCACTGGCTTGTGGCAGGTGCAATGATATATATCTCCTCATTCCATTCATTATATAATTATGCTTGCTGGTCCAAACATTCCCACATATTAGAGACTCCACCAGATGATTAAGATCAAAGTACGATTACACGATACCTGTTTTTAAAAGAATAATCTTGATTTTGATAGATCTTAATATTTCAACTTATTAGAACTGTTGGACTTCAGACAGGTTGGAATATAAACATGAAATAACTTCCTGCTGAAAACACATTGCGAAGGTGACAACATTTGAACAGGTAAGAGGACCAGCTGTCAGTAGAGCATTGCATCTTCCATGTACAGTGCGATTAAGGAAGTGGTATTTGTGTTCCCTGGTTTAAAGCATTCAAGAATCCAAACCACATTTCCATGGGGCCTGTGTTATTAGTGTTTCAATATCCAGCTAATTCTGTCCCTAAAATATTCAAGGCATTTAGGTAAGAACTGGAAAACAAAGCAAAGAAGCATGTATGCCTGAAAGACAGAAATACTAACCCACCCTACAACTCACATGGGGCTTCCAGGCCAAGGTGTTTGCTCCTCCAGAATGCAAGAACACCCTCTTAACAGGATAAAAATATCAGCTACTTCCCAGTACCTTCTCCCTGCTTTATTGCTGCACGTAGAATACCAGCATAGGATTGATTTTCTGGCTAAAGGTATCCCCTCAGTCTTTTCTTAGGTCTGCCACACATTCTTTTTGACCTAGAAGATATGCTTAGTAGAACAGATCACTTGATGCGTGCTCCGGTTCCTTCCTCAAGCAAATGGAAAAGAAAAAGGGGGGGGAAAGAAAGTTTTATCCACCTATGATACAAAGGAAGTTTGAAGCTGGATCAACCACTATATTTTTGTATAAGGCACTCTGGAAATCTCTGGAATAAAAAAATCTTTCATATAAGAATAACTCTGGATGAACAGTTGTTTTGGCAGGTGTTAAAAATCAACAGATTCTGCACAGTACCCACTGGAAAATGTATGTTACATAGAAACAGGAAAAAGTAGCATAATGGCTTGTGAGGGAGCTGTGGGGAATGATAAACAGGTATTAAAGTAGCTAGCACAACTGGCTCAAGATCTTCTTTTCCTCTTCTGTCTGCAGAGGTCTCAGGGCTTTCACCAGTGCTTTTCCCAGATGTGTCTTCCTCCAGGAAACAAACAGCATGGTAACAGGCCCTCTCGCACTGTTTTCAGCCAACATACAGCACATTAGTGCAATGGTATATTACAAGCAACATAAAGGTTTTGGTCAGCATGTGCAAGTTTGTAAGCAGAAACAAGCTGGGTACCTGGGCTAGTTCAAGAGGACCAGACTTTCTAAACTGGGGGAAGAACAACACTTTGATGTGAGTTGAATGTCTTACTACTTTAAGGAAGGCAAACTTCAGCTGAACTACCCTGGCTTTGTAACATTTACCAAAGCCTTACCTGACCTCCTGCAACTTCATTTAGGAAAGAATAAATGATGCACACTCGGCCTTTTTACTGAAGTGGAGAAACAAGCAAACCAGCAAAAACCAAGCTAGCAAAGGATTACCAATAACAAGGGGAGCAGCAATGAGGAGGAAAAAAATCCCTTGGATACAACCTTGCTTACAAGTGCCTACGCCTATTTTTGAAAAGGCTATCCCCACTTTATCTTACTTTCACTTAGGAATAAGGTGTTTCACATTTATTACAGGCAAAAAGCCTAGCAGAAAGTTAACATACAATAGCTACTGCTATTCTAGCTTACCTCTGTACAATCAGTTCATGTAGCCATGTCCTTAAACACATTTCATTATCACCATCCAAGGCAGCAGAGCATTGCAAAATTTCTTTGACTGCAATTAAACAGATAATTTCCTTTTATTTGATACTGAAAAGCAGTAAGATGTTATTAGCAGGTGGAGGTTTTAATGCCACTTTATTACCAGCACTGACTCGGTGCCTGCTGATAGTTACTGTGAAGGCCACAAGGTTAACAAGAGTTGGCTGGGATCAAGAAGCTTGCCAGGTGTTTTCCTTGTGGTTCATGGAGTAAAGCCAATAGAAATTATTGGTTTAATAACTAATCAGTATCTACGCTTCATTCCAACACGGAACCATCATTTTGATTTAATAAATAAATAAATGGTTTTTACCTGTCTGTTGCTGCAACAACCATCACATCATTTATAATAATTAGAGCCAGCAGCAGCCAACTTTCTCTTTGCCTTTAACAGATTCCTTGCAAAACAGAAGTGCAAAGTGCAGCTCTTTAATAAGGATCTGTCCCATAAATAAAGCCTCACAGCTTGCTGAATTTTATAAGCAATATTTAAGGCACAGAACAGGTGGTCAGAATTTTCCAGAGGACTTTTAATTACTTATTTCATGTCTGTAAGGAGTTGTAATAAAACAGAATAAATATTATTAAATATGGGGTAAGGTGCATGGATAGTAAAAGAAATGCACGCTGTTGTTTTGGACTGAAAACACAGGTATTTGGTCCAACGTAAAGCAGATGGCAAACCAAACACATCAGCATCCACTTCACCTTGCAGATCCTGCAGCTCACCAAAGCATGACTCTAGTCTTTTAGAGCTGTCCTTTTGAACACGTATATATAGATATACATGTATATGTATATACATATATATGTGCATGCATGTATATAGTGTATTACAGACACCCATTTTCATCAGTCTTTAGTCTCAAAGGCCTTTTGCCATGAAGACATTGACAGGAAAAAGACACAACCATAAAAGGTTGGTTATAATTTCAGCTCATTTGCCAAAGCATTTCAAAGGGTCCCAAAAGCCAGAGTGAAGTTCTTGCTATGCTGATACCAAATCCAGCTTTGGCAAAGTCAGGATTTTACTCCCGGATAGCTAATTCTAAGTAGAAAGAACAACCAATGTGGGCAGGGAGAACAGGGGGAATTCTGTGCAATAGAAGCATTCGAAAACTATTTTCTACATGAATTCTGCTCCCCAGAGAGGGGCTTGTATCTTGAGAGGTTGCCTTGCCAGAGTAGCAAAGCATTTCAGGCAATGTATTTGAAATACCTTACATTGAGCTGTTCAGCTTCATTCCCTGCCTGTCCATTGTACTGCACTTTCTGTTCAGAGCCCTATCATTCTCATAGTGCTGCTGGTGACAACAAAACACTGTTCCCTGTAGGAATTTCAGGAAGATAAAGCTGAAGTATCCTGTGAGGACATAAGGCACATTAGAACAAACCTCAGAGCATATGATAATCATGACATGAAGAAAACAACTTCTCCAGGCAGTTTGTTTCAGTGTTTGTCCTGCTTCACAGTGGGGAAAACTTCCCTAATATTAAATTCGAATTTCCAGCTTCTGTCCATTGTCTCTCATCCTGTCACAGTCCCCCTATGAACAATTAAAAGCTCCCTGCCTTCAGCCTTGCCTTCTCCAGTCAGATCAAACCCAGCTCTCGCAGCATCTCCTTGCACACCCTGTGCTCCAGCACTTACCAGCATGGCAGCCCACTGCTGGACTTGGTCTGGTACCTCAGAGGTCCCTCTGAACGGCAGCGCTACCCTCCAGCACATCAAATGATCCCTCCAACTTAGTTATTACACATCTGCTGAGGCTTCACTCATCATCCAAGCTGTAAACAGAGAGGTTAAAGAGCACTAGCATTAGTGTCAACCTCTGAAATGCCACTAGCAATCAACTATCCATTTGTGTCACTGATCATAGCATTCTGAGTCCAGTAGTCCTGCCAGTTCTCATCCTTTTTGCAAAGCAAGACACCATGTTTTCTAGTTTGCTTAAGTGACTTCGGGGCTATATTTGCATTTTCAGGTGCAGTTTAGGCACTATGAAGCCTAATTTCCATCGATTACAGATTGCAATTGAGGAAACTGAAATCTCCCTAATGCCAAAAAATCTTTTTTCTGACTTTCCTCTTGCTATTTAGGCCTGGTACTACATTTAAATACCCTCCATGCTTAAATCCCACTTTAAATCAAGTGGCAATTGCTTCCTAAATGCTTAACTCACTCCTGAAATCAGTAAAACTTTTGTAATGTTTCCTTCTGTTTAGCAAACACAAGCCAAGTCCAGTCCATTGCCCCTAGAATTACTATTATATATCAATCTTTTGGAGGAACCCCTCTTGTTCCTCAGTAAGCAACTTTTTGTTATTACATTGTCTGAAATTCAGCATTAGCCCTATACAATGTATTTGTATTAGCACACTAGCCAAGAAATGATTGAGGAACATAACAGCTTTTCAGAACCGGTTATAAGTTACCACCAATCACTCAATACACTGGAACAACATTTCCCTTTCCTGCACATTTTAATCAGAAAACGCTGCATGTTTTCCTGACTAAGGCTTATGGTGGCCAAAAGGCATCTCTGAGAAGACGACATTGTTGGACTTGGATGTGCAGGACACGGTATATCCTTTAAAGGACAAGGCTGGGTTTGGAATTTATCCCCTTCTCCCATGATATCATTTTTCTTCAACACTGCATTCTTCCCAAGAATGATAGAGCATCATTTTTCAACGTATGTTTTGACATCCTGCTCAAGCAATCACAGCAACCTGTTCTAGGAACTCACTGGCATATATGCTTATTTTTCTCCCTTTTCCTTTGTCTTCCTCTGCTCAGTTTTATCCATGTTGTTTCCCTTTAATATAATCCAGCTCCAAACCAGCCTTCTTTCCATTCACATAAGATTTTTGTTAGAATTGCCCAGGAATGCAATTGGCTGAGCAGAAATCACACAGTTACTTGCCAGAGACACACCACTCTGCCCTGGCTAACCCTGAAAGCATTCTGGCTCTACAATATGATGAACAGACAAAGCACAGTGAAGTGTGGTTTGCAACAGCCTGGCTGCAGATAGATGCTAAAATGGCCAAGCCTGGATGTATTTCTGCAGCTAGATAGAGTGCACTGCATCCCAAGACAGCTAGTCTGAGGCCTCTGACAAGCATTACCCTAATTCAAAGTAATGCTAGTTAATCTTAAAACAATGTCAAGTCAGGACAAGAACAGTAATCCTGCACTAATCCCACTTACGCTGTCATTTCAGTCTTGTTTCATCCTCTTCATATGAATATATGGAAAGCAAATTATTTATCATTTGGACTTACTCATGTTCATATTGTCACAACTTAAGTTTTCAAGTATATATGCCTGCATTTCCCTGGGTATTTAAATTTAAGACATGGACCTGTTTCTATTTGGCAGTAATCAAGTAACTCTTGCAGCTTAATACAGGCTCACAAAATGACAGAAATCATGTTAAACAACATGGTACAAGTCAACCAGGCTAGAAGAATGCTTTCCAAAAACTTACAACTGTGTATTTATATCTTATGTCTAGATGATGTCTAACTACTTCATAGGCAAGCAGCTATATGAAGGCAGAGTCCTGTTCATCCTAGTGAAGGAAATCTCTGTTCCCAGGTCACTAGGAAGCTGTATTTTGACTTAGTGCATTCTGGGGTTTGAGTGTGCAAGCAAGGGATGCTGTGCACAATTATTAGTGTAGGCAGCCTTCCTTGAAAAGATCTCCTTGCATAGAGGAATTGGTTTCACTGTGGGCATTCTGATTGCCAGCTCTGATGTGGTTCTGTTCAGTGTTTGGACATTGCACATTCTCCCTGCATCTTCCAAGACAGGACTGAACATGTACTACTTAAAGAAAATGTGATAGGCAGGTCAAGCATTGCCCCAGCAAGGAGTAGATGAAGGTAAAGCTTATTCAACTCCAATAACTTTGAGAGAACCCAAGATTCCCAAGTCAGAGAGATACTGCAACAGGCAATGCCATGGGACCATGCAACTGAATGTTGTGTCAAAATACACAGGGGTACAGGGATACAAATTAAGCTTCTATACAGGACCTTGATGTAAGGGTTTTCAGCAGCATGGCCTTACAGCCACAATGTTCTTCCAACATGTTTGTTGGTATCCCCATGCACATGGCCATAAATGGGCAAACTTGATCCATGTGCTAAAACCCACTTTAAATGTCCTACTGAGACATGTTCTGTGAAACAAAACAAAACCAAACCAAAACAATACTCATCTATAACACTGTACAAGCAGGGTGGGACTTTCACAAGCAGCCAAGAGAACCATAGAATCATAGAATAGTCAGGGTTGGAAAGGACCTTAAGATCATCCAGTCCCAACTCCCCTGCCATGGGCAGGGACACTTCACACTAAACCATATCATCCTGCTCCTCTTGAAATAAGAGGTTTGAGTTTGCTTTGATTAAAATCTGTGGCATTGTTTTCTCTGGGAGACCAGTCAGACCCTTTAGGACACAGGGATCATGAACAGGGTCAGCTGAGGAAAATAAAATGCAGACAAGTCTAATTACAATACTGAAACCATCACAAAGTGAGAAATGGGAGGGAATGTGGTAGATTCAGTACAGTTCAATCTAAGTAAAGAATTTGACTGACTGCTTCACAAACACTTCGCACAGAACAGCTCATTTGAGTAAGCTTGACTCTGGATGTCAAGGTACAGAAAACCAAATAAAAAGGCATGGTCCAAAGGCAATAATAAAGCATCCTGGGGAATTTCACTTTTTCAACGTTTTCTAAACTTTGCCAGCAAAACCTGAGGTGTAAGAGTTTGTTTGACAGCAGAGGTGAAGATGATGAAAGTGGATAAGATCCAGGAACAACACGGCAGATCAACCATGCAAGGAAATTAAGCAGCACAGACAGTCTGTAGAACTTATAAAGATGCAACTGTCATTTATATCATTCTGCTCCTTGTCTCTTTTGCCTCCTGCAACTGGCACAGCTTGTGTTTTAGACAGTCTTGTCTTTGGAACAAGATTGTTATTTTGCTCTGTGCTTTATTCAGTTCCTAACCAAATAAGTCCCCAAATGGCTGAGATTCCTCATGGTATTACTTCAGTATAAATGTTAAACAACAATATTATTGTTATGCTGTATAGCTGATCCCCATCAAGGGATTTGGAGTTGATTCATTCATCATTGTCAGCAGGCAGTTTAAATTCCATTCGAGCCCAAATGCAACAACCCAAGAATAATGTGACCACTTTTTAAGGGTATGAAGGGGAAAAAGGAGCCTTGGGAACAATTTGAAATGAAGGAAGTTCACTTACTAACTGAAGCCAGACTGGAGCTGGACAACTTAATCCATATTACTGTACCTTACTGGCTGCATCTATGGGTCAGCCTGCTGCTCCATGAGACTTATCTGCAGGACCCTTTTCAAGCTGCTATAGGGCACACATCTGGAGTGAAACACTGGGGACAGAGGACCATGTGCTCTCCTGGACTTACTGCATGTGTCTAAGTAGTGATGCCATAGACTAGTTCTCAGCAGACGAGAGTCATTGCCAAAGGGTCACAGTGCCTCCTGCCATAGCAGTCAGTGAGATTTAGCAGGCAGCTGGCACTTGAAGACATTAAGTCCTGGATTTTGGATTCTTCACAGGCCATTCCTGAGACCTTCCTGTCTTGCAACTCAGCAATAGCCAGGAGGCCCAACACAACAACAGAAGTATTGCATTGCCAGAGAGGACATCAACAGACAAGATCTAATTCAAACATATTCATCTGGGAAACAAAATACTGAGCTCTGTAGTGGGCTCCCTGATTCTGCAGCCATCCAGCAGACTAAGCCTGAAAGACTTCACAGGGCACTTCCTAGAGACAAAGACTTTCCGTGGTGTGTGGATGTTGTTTCTACACTCACAGTAATGCTTCTGTGCTTTCCTGACCTCAACACTCCATTTCCTCCCCTGCAATAACACATGTACCTAAACTTTTCTTTTGCTTCCTTATCATTTTCAAGCCAAGCAATCTTTCACGAAGTCCTTCTGCTTTACCCAGACATCATACTTCCATCTGAAGCGGCATGCCTACCACCAAAACTAAACTGCATTAAGCCCCAACACAACCATCACACCTAAAACTGAGCTACAGATTACAGGCAATCTGAAACAAGAACAGAGAGCTTGATCTGGCTCCGATTTCCCTCTTATTTATATATCCATCATGGCATGTAACCAATACTGTGCAAGCCTTGGAATATATTACCTAATGAGAAGTACCACAATGAAACTTGGTTGCCATCCTCTACTCTTCAAAAGGTTGTCATCCTCATTGCTCTTCAAAAAGGGAACCAGAGAGAAGCAAATTAGGAATATAGCTTTTCTTTGGAGACAGGTTAGTAGAGTACCTTAGTGTTGCAGTCAGGAAGCAAAGAGAATTTAATTGGATGAGATACAAACTCAAGGTCTTAACCATCTGTGTTGAGTGAAAAACCCAAGGGATTTTTGCAGTTAGCCTGTGTTTTCTAAATGCCAAATGAGATGGAATTCTGGGCAGCAAGTTGCACCAGGGGAGGTTTCCATTGGATATTAGGAAGAATTTCTTCACTGAATGGGTTGCAAGGAGTGGAACAGGCTGCCCAGGGAGGTGGTTGAGTCACCATCCCTGGAGGCATTTAAAAGCCATGTAGATGCTGAGATTAGGGGCATCATTTAGTGGTGGACTTGGCAGTGTTAAGTTAATGGTTGGACTCAACGCTCTTCAAGGTCTTTTCCAATGTAAACGATTCTGTGATTCCAACCTGATCTGCACTGCACTTTTCATTCAGAAAACTGTTTTTACTGTATTCCAGGCCAAAACAATAACTATGCAAAGGATGCTGGACTGTTGATGAAATTCTTCACAAGGAAAGGCCTGACAAACATGCTTGAGACACCACAAGGAATTTGGATATAATTTTCAAAACTAACATTTTAGTGATAGTTTACTATAAAAAGATAAATTTAGAAAAGGTACATTTCAAAGCACCTTACATTTAAAAGCCTGCATTCATATTGTGCTGTTTTCTCTGCATGGCACAACGAATTCTGTGCGGAAAAGCACTTTTGCCCCTTTAAAACCCTATTTCTCCCCTCTCTACAGAGACAGCTTTATTTACGTATGTATTTTCCATTCTAAGTTACAGCTGTGGGGTCAACGAACATTCCCCATGGAAAAATATTTTCCTTTCCTTCTAATTGCTGTACTTGCCCGCGAGTTGCCTTCGCTTAGCAAAGTGCAGCAGCTAAGCACTCAGCAGTCCCTGAACTCCAGCACCTTTCACATTGCGTGCTAGGGTACCCGAGGGCAGGAAAGCAACCCTCTCCAATGCCTAACAAAGGCACTCAGCTTGAAAGAGGCACGGGTGTCATCCCTGGCCTCTCTCGAATCAGCTTGCCAGCAATGGGGGCGGGAGGAGAAGAGAGAAAAGCACAAGGAAAAGGGGAGAGATGAACACAGATGAACACAGAACACGCTGTGCTGTAACTCAGTGTCATAACAAATGCAACTGTGCCGCGTTTGTTTGCTAACAAAGATGTCAAATGCTTGTCTGATGCTTGGGAATTTTCATATGCCATTCAGGGATCTGTGCTTTGTCTTACGAGTGAGGAGCCTGCTGAGGACTTAGGGATGCAGGTTTTTCATAGAATGGTTTGTGCTGGAAAGGACCTTAAGACCATCCAGTTCCAAACTCCTGCCATGGGCAGGGACACCTCCCACTACACCAGGTTGCTCAAAGCCCTGTCCAAGCTTTCTTTTTGCTTAAAAGCAGAAGTACACCCACAAATTGTTGTTAATAAAGGTACAGCATCTTTCAGAGTGGCCTGACAGGCTGCTCCTGACAGCTCTGCACCACCTCTGTGTGTTTCTGATGGCAACAGAGAAACGGAGCCCACACAAAGCAAGCAGTGGAAGAACTGGAAGTGAAGTAGTTCGATCTCCCTGCTGAGGCTCACATTTAGGGGGTTCTAAAGTTATCAGGTTGTGATGGAAGGTGGAGAACAATACTAAAATAATCTCTTCCCAGCAGTTAGCTTAACCTTTGAGAATCTTCCTTCAGATTCATGTGTCCTTCCTTATCTTGTTTTCAGCCATGTACCACTCACCACAGAGAAACTGCATGGAAAAAGGAGTGCTGCCTTGGGGTCACTGCTGCAAATACCCTCACAACGATCTTCTATACTCCTGTCATTGTCCTTAGTATTTGCATCATGGTAAAATGCAGATGCCCAAGGAAATTTCTACAGCCCCTGCATTGATTTTCTACACCCCCGTGAATGTTTGGCCTTTAATTCACATGCTACATTGCAGCATTGCTATATGGGCTACTGGTTTTTAGCTGCTACCACTAGACTTAATACGAAATATACTTCGATATTTTCCATTCAACTGGGAGTCCTCCTTCATTTAAATTATGTTAAATATATATATATATACATATATATATATATATATATATAAAAACTGGTGAGAGCTATGGAACCAACAAGCTTTTGCTGTTCTATTAGTAATTATAGAAAGTAGAAATAAATGCAGGATGCAGGAACTAATGCCTCTGAAGCTGTAATAAGCGAAGCATAAACTTCATAGTAACTTCTGAGGCTGATTTTGGTTAAACACTATTTGAGTTACAGATACCACACTAGACCACTTTGATCCTACAGCACACTTAGATGTTTTCACTGGCCATCTCCATAGCACTGGGGAGGCAAAGAGCATCAGTCACTAATACTGTAAGTCCCCTACCTCACATCCCAAAGGAAGTACAACACATTATATATTAAAACACGTTATTTCTCTTCCATAACCTGGAAAAAGAAAACGTGTCACCTGATTCTTGGGTGTTGACTGATCCTTTGAAGAGAAACCCACAGCAAGGCAAAACAACACAACCAGGAAAAGCAAGGAGTTTTCTTGCTACCAGCCCCTTTTAAAAGCTGACTGTTTTTTGCCAGACGTGCTGTTTGCTCCTGCTTCAGACCCTTCTTGCTCTTCTTTTGCAATGTATTTTCAGCACCACCGTCCCTCGCTGTGATAAAGGCAAATTGCGGATCAAACCAGAAGGCAGGGAGGAGAAACCCTGACCAACACAGCCCTGACCAGAAGCCCTAAATCCTCTCCATTCACAGCAGTCCTCGGACGATACTGTAATGCTCATTTGACTGATGAGTGCCATCATGTGGCCAAACGCAGTAACAACCAAACATCCCAAACCATACTCCGTTCTGTTTTGCTATTTTAACTACCAGATAAAAGCCAGATAGAAAGATATCTGACTGCAGAAATGCATTCACTCGGGCCTGCCTCTCCAGCAGGAGCTCAGGATTCCTCAGGTGACACTGTCCCTCCTTATTCCTGCATGGCTGCTAGCTAGCCGAACAGGGGTTGAAGTCTTTGTGCCCCTGGTAAGTATATAGCTGCCACAAAAATGAAACCCTAATGCATCTCCAGCAAGGTCTGCATTTCTAGTAGATGCCATTATACCCTTGCAAATCAGTGAAGAGCTCAATCTTGCTTTTCCTCTGCAGAGAAGGTGCTGACTGACCACCAGCCAAATGAATCAAGCTGATTAGAGCTGTCTGGAGCAAACTGGCAAGGGCCCGACAAAGAGGGGTCACCTTTACACATAACAGCACAAGAAGATTACCATTTCAAAACCATTGAGACACTAACACTAAAATAGCAGACCCAGGCATTGCCATGAGTGTTGCTTAACACAGTTTCATGGCCTCACAGCCTTGCTGAGTGGCATTTTCTGCTCCTTTCTCTAGTCAACAATAAGGCCAGTGATAAAAGTGCTGTTGCCCCAGACTCAGGGGCTTGTTCTGTGTGGTACTTGAAGGCACAGTACTGGGCGTTACCAAAATGTGATGGGCACAAAGCAGCCCTTAAGTACCCACAGGTCAGGTTGGTCTAATCACAACACAAAGCACATGTTGGCTCAGGGAGGAGTAACTGCAGAGTCACCTCTTCTCAATTCATGTATAGAAATATTGGAGGCTGTAAAGTAAGGCTTGTATGAGAATAAAGTTAAATACAAGCAGCCAGTTGTAGTGGACATAACGAAGGAACTCCAACATTTATTCATAGAGCTTAAACGCAGACAAGACCATTACTGTCATTCTGAATGACCTGTGTACCACATGCCACTAAATTTTACCCAGTTACCAATGAAACAAGCCCAGTAACTTTCCTACTGCTAAACAATGTCTTTCAGAGAGCCATTTAGACTTGATTTCATAAAACCAGCAACTCAGAGCCCAAACATTTCCCGTGGGAGTTTGTACCATTGACAACAACACATACGGAGTTAAAACTGCATCTCATGACCACAGATTAGTTTGTCTGGCATCAGCGTCCAGTGATTGATCTGCTGTGTCTTTCTATGCTAGTTTGAAGAGCCCATTACTACCTGGTATTTTCTCTCTTCAAAGGCACTCACATTTTGCAATCAAGGCACTTACATTTTGCAATCAAGTCATCTCAAAGTCATCTTTTTGATACCAACACAAACTGAACTGGCTTTGCATTTGTTATTGCAAAAGGCACCTCCAGTCTCTGGATTACTTTGGAGCCTGTTTTCCACACTGACCATTCTTTTAAACATTGGACCATAAAACACAGTTTTTCCAGCCCTATTTCAACAGTCTTTGCCAATGCACTACACAGAAATAAAATAGCTTATTTTGCCCTCATTTTCCTTAATGCCTTATTGACAGCCCCAGATCTCAACAGGCCTTTTTGACACAACCTTGCACTGAAGACTTGAGATTCTCTAATGCCACCACCTAAGCCCTTTCTGATTTGTGCAGTTTCAAGTTCCTCACTTCAAAGCTACCACCACTGCTCACTCTCTGTAAATCAGTGGTACTTTACACTTGGCTGAATCAAAATCCATATTGTTTGAATGTGACTTTTGTTTGAGTGGAGCTCAGCTTCTCAGTGATCTGAATCTGCAAGAGTACCATTTGTCCTCAGCATTTAAAATGTTGATGCCGTATATGTCACCTACAAGTTTAATGAAACTTGAGAGTGCATTTATTTCTAGGTGATGAGGGGCATGTAAAATACCATGGATCTGGTATGGGCCTGAAATGCACCAACAGTGCCACACTGGTTTTGGGTAATGCCTTCCCAGTGACAACTACTTCCTCTTCTGGCAAGTTCCCAGCAAAGTAAAGGCACACTGATAAACCCAAAGACTGCTACGTCGAGATTATATCTAACTCTACATCAATGTCTATTAAACCTTCATGGATATCAACAAAGTCCTTAGTAAAAAAGCTATGAATCTGGACTGACATTCTCCAAAAACTCACCTCTACTAGCATTTACTATTATCTAACTATCAATTCTGAATAAATCAACTCTGCATCATTTGCCCAATACTGAGTATGAGAGAGACATCATGCTAACAATAATTTTACTGTCCATATAATCAATGTCATCTCGAAATAGGAATTCTGCAATTTCCTCAGTGACCCAAAATGTATAGAGAATAGAAAATATGGTTTCATATAACTGGTTTGCATCCTTAACAAAAGACACCTTAGCAAGCCTGGGTGTTAACTGTTCAATAGCCTCCTCAGTATCACCACCGTGGCTGCAGGGGTCAGCTGTGCCCCACCATGGGTTGGCTGGAGCCATCTGCAACTGGCTGTGATGGACACAGGGTAGCTTGGCTCTCCCAGCTCTGCATAGTCCAAGCACTTGTGATACCCAGTAACACAAAATAGCTGGATAGAGTCTAATGCCTGAAGTTTCCTCCACCTGAGAGGGCCTTGAGCCAGGCATCAGACAGCCTTGACAGCCTCCTCACACCCCCAAAGCATAGGTAATCACTGGAGGATAGAGATTATGCCAACATATGGGGGAATTTATCCCCCCATAGCACATAAACTCTATTTCTCACACACAAATGTAAACCACTGAGCAACGGAGCTATGAGCCACACAGCACTGCCCATCGGATATAGGCTTGGTCAACGTGAGATTCAGAGAAAATGAATTCCAGAGCTGAAGACCTTAATCTTCCCAAACAAAATCCATGCAAACCTCAGCTGAGCTCAGGTGTCGAAAGTCACTATGGCAAAGCAAGCCACTTCTCAGTGAAACCCCAATTTGCTGTGTAAAATATTCACCTGCTCTCTTGAATCTGTTGTAAAAGCAGTTTGTAATTTGATGTTGCTGGCAGAGACAAGATGCAACACGGTTCTTGGGATTAGCACTGACAAGCTGCTAAAAATGGTCAGGAAGTGCACATCTTGCATTCTTTTCAAGCAAAGTACTCTAAGAGGGGATAAGAACAAGGAATTCTGCAGGTCAAAATAAAATCAAAGCCCAGCAACAACCATTGAGATACCAGACACAGAAATAACAAACAAATATGTAAATGAATAAGAATTTCATCAAACAGACCTGATTTCAAGGAGCAGCTGGAGAATGCAACATCTTTCAGTCACAAGCTCCTTGGACAAGATGAATAAAACTTCCTCAACTCTGTCTTTAAACTACCTACCTTATCTTTTAATTCTGTTATCATTACCTACAAACAAATCACTCTCCTGCCCCCAGATTTAAACAATATGCACATGGAATGATAAGAAGGGAACAGAACTAAATTGAGGCCACTGTTGTTCCAACCATCTCTGACAGAAAGGACGAACACCATAGCATCAGACTCCCATCCCAGAGGCATGTGGGACACCAGCAATAAAACAAATGCTGGTTTTACACAGAGAGAAGAGAACGGCATCAGTTTAAGGGACAAACCTGCCTAACCCACACAGAGCTTGAAAGCAGCACATAAAAATAAGAACTCACTAACAAAAGAACATGCCTCACCTTTCAGTAACTGTAAGTAACACTTGAACTACACAGAAAGGGCTTCAAAATTCAGGGACTACAGCTAAGGTGCACTACTTTTGGTTTATGCAAGTGCTCCTACAAAATGGCAGGTTGCCACCAGACTGATGTCCTGCAAAAGAATCAAAGGTGGCTTCACAAGGAAGGAATTGTTATCTATTCTGTGCAGGAGCAAAATGCTACCTTACACAGAGCAACATGTAACTGGCAGTGAGTTTACTACGTGCCCAGCTCCAATGGTGGCACAGGTTTATAGAACAATATAGCTGGAAGGGACTTTAAGAAGCATTGGCTTCATCCCCTCCAGTGCAAACACAGGACCATTATATTTAGCCCATTCATGGCAGACTTCCCAAACTGTTCTTTGCTCCATAAAGCTCATCATTAAACAATAACACTGCCTCCCCCAACCTCCCCAAAACAACCCACACAAACAAGCTCTGGCCTCGTGTGTAAATCAATCTTCCTTGGTGCAATATAAACCCCACTGCTTCCTGAGCTATCCACCATGAGTACAAAGACGACCGCTACCTTCCTCTCTGTAGATGCTTTTTCTATGGTTGAAGACTGAATGTGGCCCTACCTTTTCCCCTTCACTTTCCTTTCTTTAAAGTAAAGGAAACTGCTATCATTCCACAACTGGGCAGCATTCAGGCTTTTTAAAGTTCTGTTCTAATTAAAGATGCTGTTGCAACCTCAGCTGAAGAGGCAAGCATCCAGCTTCCACACTGAAGATCAACATTTGTAATATCCCCAAAATCAAACATGAAAGCCAGGACGATTAAACTATGTTGAGCACAGTATTGAGTCTCATTTGACATCACATATTTCACCAGTGAGTTGCAGTTGCTGATACCTTTCATATAAAGTCACAGAAACCAATCTTTCAATCAAAAAAGCCTAAGACAATGAGGATTCATCCTGTGCTTAATTGAATTAACTACTGAATTGAATTAACTACTGGAGACTTATCCCATAGTGAAGAAGGGAATTCTTTTGCATTTGTGTTAAGCTTCAGCACAGCAGGCTATTCTCACAATACATCCAGTTTGGAGTGTGATATTTGTCCATGAACAATCCTACATTTGTCATCTGTCACAGGTCATTTAGCTCAGACAGGGTGATAATAACAGCAGGAAGATGCAGAGGAAAAAGAATGCTTATGAGTTGTCATGTTGACAGTGAAGGACAGAATACGTGCTGGTTTGTTTCATCTTTTACCAGAAGATACTTGTCCGGACTTGGTGTTTTGTGAGGTTTAGGGTATTTCAGTGTCTTTTTCTTACAGATAAAGCAGTGGCACCATGGCCATTCCCACACCACATTCCCCTCAAGTTTGTATCATAAATAGTTATGCCTGACCACTGAATCTATATCAAACTTATTAACAAAAATAATGGATGACCTTCTCCATGCTCTACTATACACTTGATCTTATAAAAGCATTCATTTCAAATTGTTATGTACAAATATTGAGTGTTTAATCTGATTTATTGTGAAGTATTAAAACTGAAAAGAAAGCAGTGAACCGTAACTGAGGAGTCTCCAAGAACAGAACTCTGTAGCATTTGTATTTTCTGTCTTCCATTTCTGTAGCTATTTTTTATCTCTAGATCCCCTTTTTAGCTGATCAATAAAAGGCTTTCACGTTTGTTTTAATGTCTTCCTCCAAATTTTATAGCATACACTATGCTGTTGTCTGCATTACTGCCGTAACTTACTCTGCTTTAGTAGATGGAAATTACCCCTCAATATCTTGTGTGAAGAATGGAAAAAACCTGACCAGCTGCCAACGAATATCTCTCCTGTACTGGGGGAGGAATTACCTGCAAGTGGGAAGGAAGAACCCTGTAGACCAGCATATGCTGGGAGCCTACCAACTGGAAAACAGCTTGGCAAGAAATATCCTGGGTGTCCTGGTGGACACCAAATTGCACATGAGCAGCAATGAGGGCTAATGATATCCTGGGCAGCATTAGGAAGAGAGTTGTCACAGGCTGAGGGAGGTGAGGCCATACCTGGAGTGCTCTGTCCAGTTTTGGGCTCTCCAGTAGAAAAGAAATAGGGAGCTACTGCAGAGCTGTGAAAGGCCATTAAAATGGTTAAGGAATTGGAACATCAGGGGCTATTATGTGGGAAAGATGAGAAATCTGTGATTGCCCAGCCTGGAGAAGAAAAAGCTCAGGGAGATCTTATCAATGTATGTAATAGAATACATAATCTTAAAATCATTTAGGTTGGAAAAGACCTTTAAGATCATTAAATCCAACCGTAAACCTAATACTGCCAAGTCCATCACTAGATCATATCTCTAAGTGCCCTATCTATGCATCCTTTAATTACCCCCAGGGATGGAGACTCAACCACTTTCCTGGGGAGCCTCCTCCAGTGCTTGATAACTCTTTCAGTGAAGAATTTTTTTCCTAATATCCAATCTAAACCTCCCCTAATGCAACCTGAGGCTGCTTCTTTTCATCCTACTTCTTGCTGTTTACAGCACCCTAAAGGGAGGGTGTAAAGCAGATTAAGCCAGGCTCTTTGCAGTGATGTCCACTCACAGGAGGCAATGGGCACAAACCGAAGCACACAGGTGCCATCTGAACATCAGGAAACACCTGTTTACTGTGAGGGTGACCAAGCACTGACACAGGTTGCCCAGAGAAGTTGTGGAGTATGCCATCTTGGGGACATTGAAAAGCCATTGGGACATGGTCCTGGGAAGCCTGTGGAGGTGATCCTGCTTGAGCAGAGGCACTGAACTAGATGACCTTCAGAGGTCTCTTCTAACCTCAACTATTCCAAGCTAATGTTTGCTTACCACTGAATTATTTGGAATACCATAGCAATTCTGTATACAGAGCAGCAAGCTGCTAACTCCAGTAACTTCCCTGTACCCATCAACAGGGTATTCATGTTAAAATACTCATTGAAAGAATAACAACACAAGCATAGAGATCCAATGAGATAACAACAAGCCTATTTGCAGCTAAAGCAGGAAGCACAATATTCTATTCACTTCACTGGGCATGTCACTATAATCTCCCATCTTGTTTAGGAGCTGTGTGCAGGAAAAACTGGCAGGACAAAAGTGTTGCCCTTGTAGCAGAACTATCGTATCAGACAGTCACTACCCGAAAGCACAAGAAGTTCCATAACATAATTTCACAATACTATAAGCCTATGAGAACATTTCTTCCTAAACACAGGTATTGCAAATTGGCTTGTGATCTAAAACATGAAGGTTTATATCATTCATAGTCCTACCTGACTGCAAACTGCTGCCCTTCTCATCAGTGATGAGGCTAGAACAGAAC
Source organism: Melopsittacus undulatus (assembly GCF_012275295.1). Taxonomy (NCBI): domain Eukaryota; kingdom Metazoa; phylum Chordata; class Aves; order Psittaciformes; family Psittaculidae; genus Melopsittacus; species Melopsittacus undulatus. The sequence goes on along the minus strand of NC_047528.1, from coordinate 115,584,573 downwards.
TGATCAGCAGAGTTCCCCCACCTGGTTGCTGGATTCAGCATACATCAGTTTTGGAAACTACATAAGATATATACAAATCAAAAATGCTTGTGCATCTTTGTCAGCTCTGCACATGTGGTGCAAGTCCAAACAGAGAGAAGCAAAGCATTTGCCTGTATTGTGTTGAAATTGCCAAGCCTGTCCTTCATTTTAATCCTGAGTTGTACACTGCCATTTCCATAACTGGTATTGACTCCCATGCATATTTATACACACCTATATTTTATTGGTACTTTCTTTCTCACTGAATGATCAATGATATTTTAAGAATTACTTCTGTTACAAGTGTACTACTTTGACTGTTATGAAGCTGTTGAGATACTTGTTTTGGCCATCAAAATTGTCCAGCTTTACTGTCCATTGAAATTGTCCAGACAGGTTACCTTATACAGAGCATTTTGAGGTAAGGGTAAAAGCTACCTCATACAAATCCCTTATGTCTTACAGTAAGTCATATCTGACATCCCATTTGTCATCCTGAAATCCCGAGAACAAAGGACAAATTGGGCCTCAAAGTTGAAAGGAATCCTTCAGACAGAAATCACTTAAAAAGTAATAAGTTAATAAAGTCACCAGGCTCATGGGCTGGGATTTTACTCAGACCTCTTTAAATAACTTCCCAGATAAAGAAGAGAATTTAATTTTCCTGATAAAATTAGGCCGATTAATCAGACAGCAGAGTAAGGGATATATTTCCCTTCTATAAGGGGAAAACCAGCTAAGTTATGATAAAGAATTTATTAGCAAGAAGACTTCTCCTTAGACTTCCTTGGGAAATGAAGGGCAAGCCAATAGTAAAATATTTTAAAGCTCATTGTGGGCTTTGGGAGCACTAGCGAAATGTGCACCATCTATCAAGATTATTAAGATGAAACTATTAACCCTCTGACAGTTTAATAACCATTCTTTATGTTATAATAACACAGGGCCCCTCTGGGATCAGAGTTCCAATTTTGGAGGTAGTGTCCATCATTTGTCAAGAAAGTTGAACCTTTGCATTGAGCAAAACAGCAACAGGACCAGCCTCCCCCACCTTTTCCTCCCTAAACCATGTAACATTGCAGCTTCAGGTCCAGGTTTCTCTCTCTTTATAGGCCTTTTCCTGTAAAAAGACCTGTTCAGTCTTCATGCTTCTTGGGGGAAACACAAATCACTGGACTATAGGAACAAACTGGAAAAGAGGATTAATGAAGTTTGGCCTCACAAATCTGAACACTCCTCCAGCTCATGAGGTTTTAGACAGTTTATAGCATTGACATGTTAGGATACAGACAGATGGCAAACTCCATCTGATGTGTATCAGTTACCTTTTCCAGTAATACCATAACCACGCACAGTGTGCAAAACAACACCTTAGTGCAGCAGCTGGAAAAAGCCTTTGCACATCCCTTCATACACTCTTTGTTTAAAGAGTAGAAACTAGAAATATTTACATTCATGCCATGTGCAGCTCCTGGGATGCATACCTGTGTACCCAACCCATCAGGTTTAACACTCACATGCTTGCTGGCACACACTGATAGTCTCGAGTTTATAGGAAAACATGTCCTTCATCTCTACAAGGCAGCACTGCAGCTCAGGGCTCAGCACTAAGGGGTAGAAGCCCCAAGCACTGTGGATGATAGTGCAAGTGGTAACCTAAGGAGAAACTGTCTGACTTCTTTCTTCTTTATGATTTTCTAGCTGTCCACTTCCAATGACCTTACTTCCATAGACTTACTCCTACACCACTCTTAAGGAATAAGCACCTTTTGCATGTTATCAAATCCCTAAAGGAAAACAAGTGAGAGCTCTGTAGATCAGTACAAAAAACACCATACAACTCTGTCGAGTAACACTGGAGCAAACAACTGAGGAACGTAGGCCCATACATATGGCAAAAGTGCAAACATCAGGCATACTCATACATATGGCAGAAGTACACAGTCCATGTCACCAAATAACTTACTTGAATTAAAAATAAGGGAAACTTGAGACAGGTCAGGCTTGGAGAACAAGGCAGAGGACCAGTGCAATAGTCTACAGTGGGGATACCTGCAGGACAACAGGACCTGCAAATACCCTTATACGCTGCTGCCATTGAACTGTAGCCCAGAAAAGGGTAAGGAAAAAAGATCCATGGAGTAGGAGGGCTGTCAGGTAACTGCATACATGAAACTGTCACCAAATACTGAATTTGTTGCAATTTGCTTAATTCTAAACAATAATAGTCAAGAGCAGTTCTTGGTTCATTCAGCACAGCCATCTCCAGAGTAACAAACCAAAACCTTGCCATCATATAACCAAGAGAAAAACCATTTATCTGGAAAGTAACTGGTCCTGATGCAATGAGAACATTACACAGAAAACTCTCTCACAATCTCATTCTTTTCTAGCTATTCCACACTCACATTATAGTCTATATTTTTTTGCATCATCCTTGTGAGCATCAAGGTCCATAATGTAGCCAAGAAGTGCCAATGCCTAATTGCTCAGTGAGGAGTCTTTTGGAGAAATATTATTGTAGCCATGTCAAAGCTTTAGCTAGGTTGGATTCCAAGGTGTTTGTGTGTTAAAGCAAAGTGCTTTGTTGTCAGCATGATTTTCTGATCCAATTCATCCCTGCTGTCACAGCCCAGCATTTCCCATATAACACTTGGGAGGGACAGTGGCTCAGATTCTGCTTGGATTTGGATTTGAGGTTTACCTGAGTAAACAACAACTGTTCAGTTCTGAAGGCTGTGACACATACCACACTGCCCTAAAATATACAGATGCTCAGATCTGGGGTTTGGATCAAGCCCATCTCTAGCTGTCTACACTCCTGCACTGATGAATTTCAGTGCTGTGAACACTGACCATATCACTAGATTAAGGTTAATTAGCCAGGAAGAGCACTTTACATCGTGCTGATTTGGTTTTAAAGACTATTTCAGATTCTGAGCACCCAGAGGAGATATCAACAAACAGCAAGCCAAAGAAACCCCACAACAACTCAGATTAAAAACACCCATAGTTTCACTAATACACAACTACACTCCAACATTTAGATCACAGCTTTGTCTTCTCTTATCTCTCTGTATTTAATTTTGTGTCATGTTGTACCAAGCAGTGAGTTGGTTGATTTGTTTGACCATTTAGTGTACCATAAAGGTCTGTTCTTGAAACACCATCCCATTTTACAAACCAGCTGCCCCTAGACAGGCAGGCCTTCAGCTGGTGTAAGAAAATACCCCCATGGGCTGAAGTCAGTGTAATAAAGGACAAAGTAAGAAAACCCCCTGTATTTTATACATTAGCAACTTCTAGGTTTTTCCCCCAATATCAATCACTAAAATTCAAGCTCTCAGCAAAGCCTGTGCCAGCAGTCAGGAAAAGAGATGACAAAACAAAGAGTAAGAAACAAAAGGAATTACACCCATGGGCTGAATGCTCCTAAAAATACACAGAAAATGGGGGGGACAGGGACACACACAAGGGAGAAAAGATGGAATCAGTATCCTGAAAACAGAGGCCCCACTATACAGAGATGATTATATTCACTGTCAGCTGAAGACCTCTAATTAACATAGCCCTCAATGTGTGCCTTTTTTTCCTCCTGTAAATTCTGCTGACTTGGTGTATGTTTAAATTCAGAACTTATACAAAGTTTTTATCAGCATTTGTGCAAACCAGCATTTCCGAGGTGTTCTTTTGGCCCCGTGCCTAATTTGATGTAGTTCACATCTGTAACCTTGTTGCTTCTCGAGAATTCAACCGTGACCTCCATCTACTCCTTCTCCAGTGCAGTTCAGTTCTCTGTCCTACCCTCCACTTGCCGAATTGCCTTTGTGCTACTGAGTGACAGGGCTAGCAGATGCCTTTGGGTGACCTCAGTGCCCTCTTCAACTGTCAACTCTTCCCGAAGTTCCTAATTTAAAACATCTCTCCCAAATCCCAACTCAGAAAACAACGGACTCATTTGCATGACCTTTCCCTTCTACAAGTATCTGAGTGCTTAATAAGACACTGAGGATCTTCCTTACATCATCTTCTATCCCCACATTTAGACAAGATCAAGCTGGGCTTTCTTACTGGGTGGGAATCATTTCACTGAGAGGTACTGACATTTCCTCCTCTTCCCTCCGCCCCTAGGAATTAAGAACAGCTCCCTAAAAGCCACACTGTCTCCCTATCTCATTCAGTGATTCTAGGTCAGAGCTCCTTAGGTTTCTTGCAATGTAGAGGTTATTCTTTTCACTGTAATCATTGTAATCAGTCATGGAAAACTGCTGCACCCCAAACTTCATGTGAGAAGTCAGCTACATCACATAACTGGTTTCCTCTATGTTTCCATATTTAATTGACTGCTAATTCTGTGAGCTTTTGAGGCTGCTCTACTTTGATCTGTATCATCAGGCCTCAAAAAACAGCAATACAAAAACACATGCAACTACATCCCACATTGGATGATGGAGCTAAAAAACCTACCTCTGTGCAATCCTGTGTTTCCTTACATCAGAAGCAAAGCAATCTGATGTAGCTAGTGCCTCTTCCTCACACCAGCCTTTCCCCCTCTTCCAGCCCTTGCCTATACTTGGTTTGTCCCCAGGATTAGACTAAGGATGGGGAGAAAGCTTTCTAGCATTGAAAGTTTTGATGATGCTAGTGGCTTTTGTAATTCCTTTCTTCAGTGTGGTCTCCAAGAGCTTGTGCTTTGCACCATTCTCATCAACCAACCTGTTTTCAAGCTGCATGACAGCTTTGACTGTGTTCCTTTCTATTCAAGGCTTTTATGAACGTGTTTAACTTCAGGCACGCATTTAAGTCACACAAAACTCAATGGGTCTTAAGAATATATCTACTTTGTTGAATACAAAAGGATTTGAAAGCATGCGTAATGGTTCTGATGAAACTGAAGCTGGAAAGAACATATTATGTTACTTTAATCTGCAGTCCTTGAAGTGTGTTTGTAATTAGCAGAGTACATTGCAATTTTTAATTAGCAGAGTACAGAGAGGCATAGAAAAAGCTGCAGAACCCCTTAACATTTGCTATCACAGTGTCTTTTAAACCATCATTGTGTATGAAGTATCCTTGGAATAGAAATCTAGAAATGGCTTTTACAATAGAAAACCAAATATTTTTTCAGACTAAAGAACATTAGGGCAAGAAGTGGCATACACTTAGCAAAGACCCAAGGAGTCAGAGTGCAAACAATTCAACTGCAGCATTACTTAAGTGCTGGCAATGGCTATAGTCAAAAGTCACAAAGCGATACCATGCTAAAAGTGCTTCCTTGGCCACTTACCACTTAGTGCAAATTTATGTTTTCCTTCTAGGCCTACCCTGTGCTGAAAACCTGACATTTCCATAAAGCTGGAGAAAATTATTTCCAGCCTCTCTAAGAAAAAGATAGATGGGGGCTGGCAGCCCAAGAACACTGCACATACCAAACAGATCAAGGACCTAAGTTTTGTTCTTACCAACCATTGGAACAGCAGAGTTCCAAATGACACAGCTTATTTTCACAGTACCACTCTGAGAATAAGACAAACATCTTCCCTGTCTCTTTTGTCATTAGGTGGCAAAAGGTTACTGAAAAACATCCAAGCAACCCTTGCCCAGGGTGTGGAGGATCTCACATTGCTCTAGCACTCCAGAAGCGCACAGCTTCCCAGCACATTCTCCAGGGTATTCTAGTCTAAGAGAGCACATCCAAAAGAAATGGCATTGACTAGACAGAAAGGTAATCATAAGAAGTGAGGAGGAAAAGAGCCATCCTCCAGCAAACAGCAGCAATAAGCTGGAAAGCTTCCTGGAATGACACAAAGGAATCAAAAGTCCACCTGAGTCAAAGGATTAAGCAGATTTGGCAACACATTTTTTGACCTCATGCACTCTGCTTTACTAAAGTCAGCATAGCCTTCTCCTAGTATCTATCTGGCTTCCTGCTACAGAGCAAGAGACATTGTGTAGATGAGTCCTGTAATGGGGGGAACAGGGGGAAAATCTGCCCCTTTAAATAAAAAACTTAAGACATTTACTGTATGTATTTCATAAAAAAAAATAGAAATAAGAGGCAAATTGAATAGAAAAGGCAGAGACCTGGAAGGAGCACTCTAAAAAGATGATTGCAAAATTAGCCTAATTTTATAAAATAACATTTTGCAGCAAACTCCAAAGCCTTTCCTGTGGAAACTTGCAAATAGCCTAAAGGCATTCTTTCTTTGACCAGCTGTACAATACATCAGCTAAATGTCCTCTGAGTGAATGGATTCCCACAGCAGAGGCACCTGCAGGATGTGTAATAGCACACTTCTATTTCACGTATTTGCTCAAGGCAGCCATGTAGTTCCACTGGCTCATCATCTACATTCACAATGGACAGCTGGCATCATCCAAATGAAACATTAAACTTGCTTATGCTGTCATTAAATAAATAAAAACCCCACCAAAACCCATGAACAATAAAAATAATGTCTTCAAAAGTTCTTCCAGCTTCTGAGATGTTTAATTCAACTTTCAACTGCCAACCAATCCAAATGTGCTGCTTTTCATGCATGATGAACACTAAGGAAATGAAAAATAGACCTTTGCAATCCCCCGGAATACTGATAGATCAGCTTGCCAAATCAGGGAGTTCGGAAGTATAATTATCACCAAGTGTCTGCTTCATTAACAGACCATGTTCCAACAGAAAAGTTAACCATATGTTGCACTTTACTATGGGAATGAATAGAACAAACCAGAAAGCCTTGTTGTTAAGCCTTTTAACAGCATATGCATCTGCTGAGTTCTGCAGGGTAAAATTCTCCTCTAGCTTATCTTAGCAGAAACATTCCCATTGACTTCTAGATGTGGCCCTGGACTTGTCATGACCCAAGTCACACTTTTCTGTCTAAGCTCACCCAATTATGATGGCACAGACTCCATGGATGCTCATTGTTTTAAAGTTCTGTTAACCTGCAAGGCTTCTCATTAATACACTGATTTTCATGATCCTCACCAGCAAATTTTTCAGGCACAGAAATTCTGTCTATTCACAAAGTGGATTTCTCCCCCCCCAGATTGAACACATTCTTTCCCAAAGTCATAGATACTACAGCTTACCTTTTCAGGCTCCAGTGAGACATCTGCTTTACCAGGGAAGTGAAGTCGGATGTTAACACCAGACCAGTAAGGGCTCGAGTACACAGTAGCCACACAAGGATAGCAGAGCAGGTCCAGAAGCTATAACCAGGATCAGCTGAGTTGAGCTGTTAATTGCCAGTTCTGTAGTGATAAAGCAAGCCCAAGGTCAAGTTGGAAAGTGAAGTCAACAAGGCACAGCTGGGATAAACAAAGCACATGGCTGAAACAGACATACCTATAATATAGCTCTGGCAAGGGCAAAAGCCAAGTTAAATGCAGCTCCCAGCAAAGTACAGGAGGCCCCTTTTGAAAGAGCCACCATAACAGGAAATGCTAGTTTGCCACTCCATTAAATTCCTTCTTTGCCTTTGTGCCAATAAAAAGAAAGCTTTTCTCCAAGATACCTTGATGGAAGGAAGTCAAACAAGTATAAAACTTTGTACGGGCTTAACTAATTACACAAGCAATGCTGTTTTCATGCCCTGGAGGTATTACCATTCTCTTTGATGGAGAGGGACAGTTGAACCAGCAAGAGATTTAGAGAAGTCACATACTCAGTTTGAGAAATAAGGAAAAGTGACCTTTGAACCCATGAATTCCATAACTGCTTTTACAAGTTTATCTTTCACACAACTGTGATGTAATCTTATGTGATCTGGATATTGAACTTCAAAGAAATGAACTCTAGCTTCCTAAAGCTGGAGTGGATGACGAGCCATAGGAAACTTGTAAAGTGGATTTACTGCATGGATGTTGCTGTTAAAAGTGCCTCTATGAATTTTGTTTCTGTTCACAGCATTATAGCTCACACCTATTTAAAAAACATATGACAATATATGACCTCTCTCAAAACTATTCCTTAGATATTCTTTCAGACATTTGACATTCTCACTGTCTCTAGCCCAAATCATGGAATAACTAAACTGGATGACTGTGCAAAAGAAAACATCCTTAAATAGGTGGTCTGATAAAATCCACAATCACATCCACTGTAAGTACAGGACACAGTCAAAGTAAGCTCTTCTCCAGGTGTTTCCAGGGCTCTTATTTTTCTTACCTTTTTGCTATATCACTTTAAATGCAGAAGTGAATCAAACAGCAAAATGTGTGCATCTTTGATTCAAAGGAATATTTGTGAAGATTTCTTGCTGTATTCTGCTTGCTTTGCTCATCATTATTTGAAAGCTCCTCACCAGGCCACTTTTAAGTGGTCAGAGCTTGACTTAGATCTAGAACCTGGAGCTAAAGTGTTCGACCTAAAGCACATAACCCACCAATAGGATAGGAGGGTGAGGAAAACAGAACTGAGTCCAGCATTTCGGAGTATCTGCTGAAGACAAGTTTAGGGATATGATGCTCTCAGGAACTGGTTTTCTGAACCTCTGATAAGTTTTCTTTTAAGCACATTTGGAATTAATGAGAAGCACTTACTGGAAATATTTAACAGCCTACTGATACTTGTACTTCTCTTCATTTTCAATGGAGTATGGAATCCAAACCCATTTTGTGTCTTGAATAAAAACCTCCTCAGTAATATCTGACATGCCGAGATCAGTGGAAATCATTGTGCCTCTTTCATCTCTTATGACCATGCCTGTGAGTAAACAGACTTGGTTGCACAACACCAGCAATTCTCAGGCAGTTAATGCAGATGTTATTTCTTGATACAGTGAAGATCTGCTAATTGTTATTATCTTTCCCTTTGGTGCTATTAACAAAAGGTTTAAACTGTTTGCAATTTCTGGACTAGTGAATCTCTTTTAAAAGCCACTTCTTTAATCCTGGAAACATCAGGGAATGCTACCAGTGATAAAGTCCTGCTGTTAAAATAAATATTGTATTCCTGTTTGCATCTGTATTTATTTTTAATGCAAACTCCTAAGGACTTGTTCAGCAGTAGGAGTCCATTTATCTGCACAAAGCATACTCTTGTTTACACATTATCACTTGTTAAGTGTTATGTCTGCATAGAAACAGAAGAATAAACTGGACTGAAACTGCATGGATCTAATGGGAGCACTCCTGACAGAGCAGACTACAGGTTATAGTTTTTAACACATCATTTCATGAGTTTCCAAGTGATGAAAACAGTCAATAGTCAGAGTGTTAATAATGTTTATAACTGGCTCTGCTGCTCTCTGCTTTTAATAAACATGGTGCAGTTGTTTGCATGAATAATACAGAATCCTAAACAGGTAGATTATCAGAATCATTCACTCAGGCCAGAAGAGAGAGGGAAGAACTGGAGTTTCCATCAAGAAAATCACCACTGCAAATAAAGAACGCCTTTTAGCAGGAACTGCTAAACCCATGTCAACCCTTTCTTTGTCCTTGCATTTTTGGGCTGGTTTACCATGTTCAATTCAGATATGCTGAATTTGAAACCCACATTCAAACTGTTTGACTCAGCCACTCTTTCACCCATATTCAACAACATACTTTCAAATTTTCCTGGAAGCAAATCATACCCGGATGCAGGTGCTGCACCACCATACCTTTCATCCCTGTGATACTGATTAATTCCACAGGCCCTTATACTAGATTGTGATGACTTCCGGTAAGGTGTAATTCCTCAATTCAGACAAATTTTACAGCTGAAAGTGTGTAAAGATAAAATATCCAATCTCAACCTCAAAGGAGGAAATGTAATTGATGACAGTTCTGCAGCTGGAAACCAGAAGTTTTAATGTTTATACAGTCATCAGTTTTCATCAGGTTTTCTGTTAAATTTATTGCTGTATGCAGTCCAGCAGACTGACAACCATAGATTCAAATACTCTGTTAGGCTTCTGCTGATGACATGGTAAGTACTGATTGTCTATTTTCATGTATGATGTTTTCATCACCACTAAACCCACCCTCAATTCTGAAATGAGCAGTAGTGAAATCTGCTTTTGAACCAGCCGTTATGTCAAGTTTTATGTAAAGTACAGATTATTTTAATGTGTAACTTTTCTGTTTATATTGCAATACATCTGAAACCAGGTCTTCTGTTTGCCAACAGGGCTTTTTTAGTGTCCCAGGGGAAAACATACCTAGTCTTCTAATCTTGCTCCCAGTGAGAACTATGTAGCCCAGTTTTGTATGATACCGTAAATGTGTCTTGAAAGAAGCAGCTGAATGAATTTGTATGAATGGCCCAGCTCACCATGAACCCCAACAGGCCAGGCTTATGATCTTCAGGTCTTGTACTGCACTTCCTTCAAGCACTGCTAGCCTGAGCTCCTTGTCATCACTGAAGTGATAGATAGAGCTGGAAAACAAGATCAGAGTAATTTCCGTATCAGCTATCCCATTTAACATACAAAGGGACTCTCTTAAATGACAAGTAAAGGTATGTGTATCAGATTTATGTCCCCCAGGTACTAGTTCAGTCAATGACTTCTAGTGGACCCTGTTTATATAGGGATGGCATTTACTATTTTAAGCAATTCTTAGAGGAGGCTTGAGTCTGCTAAACAGCAAATCTTTTGCTTTCTGCCTTAAAAAAGGTTTGTTGAAAATCATCACTATTTCTTATATTAAATTTTCTCCCAGAGGCTTTATTAATAAGTGGATTTATTTCCGTGTAGAAATCCTACATTAACAATTCCATGATGTTAAGCATATAAGCACCTATTAAAAACAACTACCACCATCCTGCAGTCATTGGCCCCATCCATTACAGTTTTCAGCTGTGTTGATAAAGCATTACGGAACAGCTCTGTGTAAGGGAGCAGATGGAGCTCAGTGCCGTGTATATTGTGTTCTCAAGTGGGTTTTTAAAATGGATCTGCTCTCTCTGGGGGAAATTCACAAATTACCTATGTATATACAATGATTATAGCCAACAAGACTCTGAACAGGGGCCAGATGGGCTGATCTTCCTTCCTCAACTTCCAAGCTACCTGCACATGGGATAGATCCTGCATCAGCAGTCCTCACCACCTCATGAGCTGAACCTTACACAGTTACTGTTCTCTCTCTTCTATTGGGTGGACTAGCTTTAGTTATCAGGGGAAATTCTGCTATAGCTGCTACATTCCCAGCCTGCCTTAGGGATTTTTCCCATTTTTATTCTCTTCCATCATAAGGAGATCTAATCCTCATCTGTCTTAATGGGGATCTCTCCATAGGACAAAAAGCAGGGAAAGATCTAGGAAAGTCATTACCTCTCCTTACTTTCAGCAACCTACAAACCAGTGATGCTGAGCTGAAAAACTTGTCATTCTTCACAATTCCTCCCACTTTCCTAAATTCTTTGGCAGTTCTGTTAATTGAACAGATTATTTTGATTTAGATTAATTTGAAGAGATGTTTCCTTCGTTGTTACTTGTGCCTTGATTAGCGTTTGAGAGACATTTGATGATAAAGTGTTATTATATCCATCAGGAAAAACTCAAAATCTGGCATTTTCTAGATCATTGGTCAGATGGGTATTAACTTTGGAGTACACTGTAATAGACCATGTATTATAATATCTAATGTTAGCATGATATGGCTGTATAAACAAGATCCCCTTTTGGCACATATCTACACACACCTCTTGATGCCAGTAAAGTGACCTGAAATTAACCATACAATAATTTAGCCCTTACCAGATACCTGGTTAAGGAGGCACAAGCCGAGGCTCTTTCCAGACTGCCATTTCAAGTATGGAAAGTTGTGTTCAGGCCAGTCCCTCACACCTCCCCATCGCTGTGCTTCAGGTGTGCTATGGGGCACTGCCACCTCCCTGCTTTCCATAGCTCCCTGTTTGCAGAGACAGTTGGTGTGCTTCCCTGAGACCAAACACACACCCCACCATGGGGACACAAAGCACTGACACAGGCAGCAGCACTGAGCTCTGCAGATGGATACCCAGTTCCCAAAGAAGAGCCCAACTTACACAAAGGCTGTGCCAGGATAGAGATCTGAGGACCTTGCAGAGCCTGTGAATCCACACCAAACAGAGCTTGTGTAGCTCTCACCTTCTATTGCAGAACGTGTCTGGGAACATTTTGAGTACTGCTGGTGTCTGTAACACCCCTGAACAGCATTCCCAAGATGGCAATGAAACCCATCTGTGTTGTGTTTCATTCTCTGCTTTAAGGATTGCCAGTGACTGCACACCTGCTTTTCCTCTAGGAATATTTTACTTCCAGGAAAGCCAAGTTGTTTGTTTCTCTTGACAGTAACTTTGTTGGTCTGGTATCATGTTGAGCAACAAACCATTGTTACAGACACCTATTTTAAATGATCACTGTGATATAAATATGATTGATTCAGAAAAGCTATTCGAGGAATACTAGTGCAACACTTTGCTGGATGATGCAAGTGTACTCCATCAGTTGTTTGTATCTTTTATGCTTTTAAAAAATAGTACAGATGAAAATAAGTCAGTGCAAACACATGAAGCATTAAAGCAGTTATCATAGGAAGAGAACAACGGAAAAGCAAAAAAGCAATTACTGGGTTGCTTGTTTTGGCATGTGTTTGAGAAATGTCTGATGTCATCACATCTCAAAATTACAAGTAGCACAACCCTATGCCGAAGGAAACCACCAGAAATATCCAATATATATATTTGCTATGCAAATGTCTATACAGAAGCACACATTATTTAAGCAACATTACCTTCGAGTTTAACATGTCTGCATTTCTCACTGCAGACACACCACTGGACTGCTGTGATAACATATCCTGCACCTACCAATTCCTTCTTACCACTTGGGCAGTTTCTTGAACCCATATTATGGGTTCAAGAACTCTGAAGGCAGCCTTTATTTTGAGAGTGATGCTCGCTTCTGCCTTATGAGTCTCTGTTTCTGCTTATGACATGAGCAGCAAAATATCTTCCACCATAAAATGTTGCTACACCAGACTGGATACAGTACTTCCCTCTTCTACAGGTCAAAATCTAGTTTATTACTTAATGTGTATGCTGGTGGTAGCTTAAGATATGATTTTAGTCCTATGGTTGCTTCTAGAGTTGAAAACTATTACATTGGTACTAAAAAGCCATGAAACATCAGCTACAGAATTGACTACAAAAAAGGCAGAAGCCAGTGGCACTTTACCTTTATGAATTATCTGTATATGTCTTGTGAATATGCAGATTCTCTAAATCTGTTATGCTACACTTTGGAGACTAGGAAGTTGATGATACATGTATTTGAGCTCAACCAAAGCATTTTGGCATACCAAAAGAGAATACATAGCAATTGGCTTCCAGGCATCTAATGTCACTGGACTCAGCTGGCAGGGATATTTCTGTATTCTCGTCTCTGCCTCTTTTCCATACTCACTAGGTAGTCTCCAAAGGAAAACAATGGCAGCCAAGGAAGAACAAGTACTAAAACATTACAGTTATAAATGACTCCTCCAGTCCTGCTCCTTCAGGCTTTCTGTGAACTACAGAGGAATGGGACACTGGCTGTATAGGAGGAGGAGTTAAAAATCAGGGCTGAGAGGAAAGGGGAAAGAAATGGAGAAAGATGGGAAGTCCAAATAAGAATAGAATTAAGAAATAACCGAAGAAGAATCAACAAATTATTAAGACCATGGAGGTTTTCCATATATTCATCTCATTTATAAGAGATCAATCATTCTGAAGAAAAAGTGCCAGGAAAACAAACCAAACAAACATCAGTGATCACGTTTAAAAATGACAACATGTGAAAGCATACAGAAACACTGAGTTTGTACAAATGTTCATTAAAAATACATCTGTGAACAAGCCAAAGTGGACCACTATTTGTTAGTCCCTCTATTTATAGATGCGGTAGGGAATTAATCAAGTTTCCACTTACCAGTAAGGAAATGGTCCTTTCATTACTCCTTTTCCTGAGCTATATGCAGAAAACAGGCAGACCGTGTCTTCTATGTAGCCTGGGGAAAAAAATGGAATAGGAGCACCTTACAGAAAGTACTACCAAAAGATGAAAGAAGTGGACCTGTTCATTTGCTGAGTGTTTGAGGATGGCACCGTAGGCTTAAGTGCATATTTAAATGCATAGGCATTAAAAAACGATGCAGCTGTTGAGGCTCTGCTCAGTAGTATTTTTAGAGGACTTAGATTTCAGCAGGTTATACACCCACAACCTTCCACGGTGTGCCCAAATTTGCCCAGAAGCCACAATTTTTACATGAATTTCCAGAAGCGTTTTTGAAATGGTACAAACTACATACAGATCCATTCTTGCAATGTTAAAAGTTCTGAGTTCCCTCTACCTTGATCCCAAGTGAGCAATTTCAATAGAACTATCTAATGATCAATTCCTGACCTTTCCTTCACAGGAATAAAGGCAACATGATGAAAATAACCCAAACACAAACCCACTGCATCAATGGCACCACTAGCTAATGGAAGAGACAAACCTGAAGCACTCTTGAAGGTTAATAGGGCTACAAACACGCTCATCTACAGATAAGTGAAGGCTCAGATGTTGCCTTAGAAGTATCTGCAGACAAATCCTCTTGTTCTCTTGTTGTCCAAGACAACGTTTCCCCCAGGCCACAGGAGACTCAGCCATTGAAATGGGCAAAAATGGAAGAAAAATAATAAATTAGGTAGTGCTGTATAAAACAATGAATGGAATTTCAGGCTTCTGTGTCTGACAAGCCTAGAAGTCTTTCTATATAGTCTTAAAAATGCTTTTAGATAGCACTTGTCATTATATATGTATATCTTATTGAAATAGCTTGCTTGATTCCTAAACAGAAAGGACTCTGAGAATGTAAAATAAGCCTTTGCTTTATCTCAAACTGTCAAAGCACTCTATGGTAATGTGGCAATGAAGCCATTGCTCGTAAGCATAATATTTAGCATCAGATAAAAGCTGGTAAGTACATAAGAATTACAGACTGGTTTGGGTTAGAAAAGACCTTCAGAACACTTAATTCCAAGCCCTGTCATGGGCAAGGACACCTCACAATAGACCATGTCACCCAAAGGTTAACTTTGCAAGATCATGAACCAATTCTTTCAAGTCCCCAATGCTTAGCTAAACAACAACA
This sequence comes from Melopsittacus undulatus, assembly GCF_012275295.1. NCBI lineage: Eukaryota > Metazoa > Chordata > Aves > Psittaciformes > Psittaculidae > Melopsittacus > Melopsittacus undulatus. The sequence continues at coordinate 115,569,465 of NC_047528.1, read as the reverse complement.
ATAAAAACCACCAAAGTGATAAAAGCAAGTCAGTGACAATATCTTTTAAGCTGAGGGAAAAAAAGCAACATCAAAACAACCTAAGCCATATCGAGAGTTACCAATATATTTAATTAGAAATGGATGTTAGATACAGCCGCAGGCTTTGCAGCTCACACACTAACCTCGGCCAAACCACTTCATTCCTTTCTTGCTCAATTTGTTTAAGTAGGAAATAACAATAAAGACTCTCCCTTCACAACAGCTTAGTCAAAAGGTTTACAAAGTGGAGATCTCAGGGGACAAGTCAGAACATAACAGCATAATATTTTTATTGCAATGGACAGGTATATTTTATCACCTGCTGGATAAGTCAGAGTGCAGAGGATTAAAGGAAGGGCATCAAAAGAGAAGTGTTCATGTCTGTAAGCTCCAATCTATGTAAATATATCCAGCTACAGTCTCCTCACGCCTCAGCTACTTAATAAAAGGCATGCAACCAAGCCACCACTCTGAGCAGAATGCCTTTAACTTATTAATTCCTCATGGACAAGATAAGGAGATGGGAAACCTCTGAGGCATGTAAATTCCATTGTTTTAAAGTGTAAGCTGTTTTTAAGTGTAAGCTCTTTTAACCCTGCATAGCCACGCCAGACGTTTGAAGCACTCTGTCAACATCTGACATGTCCTAATTTTGTTGTTCTGCTTCAAATTGCCTTGATCCAGGGAACAGCTTCCCTCCAAGTGTCAGCTAAACAACTCAGTGGGGGATTAAAATCACTGGTAAGGTTCCACACTTCAGTAATGGGAGAAAGTGGAAACTGTAGTGGGCAGCCTCGTGAAGCACTGGTGAACAACAGGGCAAGGATTTAGAAGAGTGAGAGTGTTCTAACTTTAGCCATCATCAAGCATGCAAAGACACCCAGCTTTCAGACTGAATTGAGAGCAGACAGGGGCTGAGACCTTGCCAGCAGCCGATTGTTTCCCCACATTGGAGCAGAGGAACACTGAAGTCCTCTCCGAAGCAGGAGAAAATGTTCCTTTTCCCTCACCATCTCTCAGTATCTTCAGAGAAACTCCAAAAGTTTGGAACAACCTTTAGTTTTCCTCAACAAAACTTGTTAATTACAAAAGCCACTGAAAACCATCCTTATGGAAGTAGCAACTTGATTCTGGAGACTTATGTGACAGAACTCCAGAAACGACAGATTTGTTTCCCTGAGCAGTTTTACCCTAGTACTTCTCTTGGCTTTATCTAAAGCAGCATCTAACCCTCTCATAGACTGTAAGTCTAGGAATCCATCCAGAAATAGGTATTTATTGCTGACAACCAAAAATACTGTGTAATAAACGGAATTCTTTTCTCTCCTGCACTGTTATTATCAACTCAAGTAACAAGTTCAGTGAAAAGAGCTTTTGCTTTACAGCAATTGGTAACAGAAATGGGAAAACATTTACAGGATACCCCACTAAGCGCAGCTAACAGAGCAGTTTGGCTGTACAGAAGCAATGCAGGGATAACTCTTACTCAGGCTATGGATCTCAATAGAAAAACACCCTGCTTTGCTCTGTGATTTCTCCCCATCAGGTGCAGATGTGGAAGAATTCAACTGATGCTCACCAACCCCAGTGTGCTGCTCCATGTAAAGGTAATGCTAATTCTTTGAGGCCTGTTGCATTTTAATGTCTTTCAGATTAGCTCCTCATGTCTCCTTGTTTGTCAGCAGCAGCTCCTTTAGCAGTTAAGCCACTAATGCTAGGACAAAGTGGCTGGTGAATAGAAAGACTGAAGAAGAAATAGTGAACTGTTTACCGAAGTGCAATCACTTCTGGTGAATCAGTGTCACCAAAATAAAGTACTGAGCTGGTACTGGACAGTCTTGCTTGAGAATGTCAGATCAAGTGATTATTACACTTCTTAGGTTCATTCTTTAAAAAGCAGACCATTGTAACTTGTGCTAGGAGTGAGTATATAAAGGCACTCACCTGCCAGTATAAGCTCAGAGTGGACGGGAAGTTAAACCTGACAGAACTTCCCTCACTGGTAACAGCCAAGTTCATAATGCATTTCAGTACCCAGAAAGGAAGGAAAAGGTTTGGAAAAGGAAAATATTGTAAGTTTCCAGGCACACCATAATATAAGCTGTTGAAAACATAATAATGTTCCTCTGACACCACTGCATCCTGGATGGATTTGGTATTTCAATCCTATAGTAAAATAGGAATTAAACCCTCACTTTGTTCTGATGGAAAACATAATTCAGTGCTCCAATAGGCAAAATTTTCATATATAAAAATGCACTGGATACACAGATGAACACGGGAAAAGAAGCAGCTGCTTCACGAGATACCTATGGGGTGCCAAAACATAGACAAAGTCTTCCAGACAGAGTTAACTGGGACACATATTGAGTAAGCTCCTCAGTGGATTTACATCAGCAGAGCTTCATTAGTCTTACCTTCCAGCTGCACAGCTGATCATCAGTTTGTTGTAACTGTGAGAGGCAGAGGTTACTGATTCAGCTGTCACATTCTCAGAACAGACATCTTTCTTTTCAGTAAGCGTGGGGGGAGATGTGAATTCCTACAAATAGGTACCAAAATGACATACCATTGCATGTCTTTCTTCTAGCAACATTTCCCTCTGCAGATGAAACAAGAGAAGCAGCAGTATCTTTTGTCTTCCATGATGTGAAGTTTCACTAAGAAAGCCAGGGCTCTTAAACTGCAAGGCTACTTTTGGTAAGCTGGTCTTCTACATCCTGCAAGGAGCATTAAAAAGAAGAGAGAAAGAAAATATCAGCTAGCATCTTATTATAGGGAAATCACATATATACATATATATTTATATATATAACTTGTATACAAATGTAGAGTGCAGGCAGGGCCAGCAGAGAACAATATTGGAAAGCTTTCTGAAATCAGAGCAGGTTTTCCAACAGAGGAGAAATTCAAAGACAGAAATACAAACAGGAGCCTGAGCATTATTCTCCCTACAAATATTCACTGCCACAGGTGATGAAAGCCACACAGCCTCCTTTCTTTGCTGAGTATGAGTCCAAGAGGTCAAGGAGCACAGCAAAAGAGACCAAAGCAATACTTTCCAGCTCCCAAAACATGATCACTGACCTCACTAGTTGTTCCCCCTGATAAGGTCCAAGTACTCAATGCGAGCACAGCACCTTTAAATCTTCTTTTGCTGGTACAGTATAAATGTCTCAACCCTCTTCCCTGCTTGTGTCCTAAAGATGAACCTGGCCAAAATAATTGACTCTCAATCTTCCAGATATAGCTACTGAAAATAACTTCATCTAATGTAATCTCTTTATTGCTATTGTAAAACACTTTCCCTTTCTTCAGGTCACAGCAGAAGGATAAGCTGCTTGAATGCCTCGGTGGTCCCAGGAATACAAAACCCCAGCAAATATTACTTGAGCTTCATATATAATTAGCACTGCTCTCAGCTGCAAGGAAATCTGATTTACATCAGGCTCCCACTGCAGCAAAGCCATGAAAGGTCCTGGAGAGATGCATAGCTCTCATAAATTCAGAAGCCATTCCAGAAATTAAACTGAGGGTCACATTCTGCTCCTGGTTATGCTGGAGTAATGGCCAGAGTTGTTCTTGATTTATATCATACCTGGTAGCACTACCTGGCCATCAGCCTCCAGAACCAGGCTCCATTCTCCAGAGAACTTTGAAGTATTTCTAAGCTTGTTATTTTTAAGCTTGCAGTAAGAAACAACAGAATGCAAACTTCTGGAAGCAAAGTATTTCCTCCTCCCTAATGAGGGTGGTAGAAGCAGAGCTCACTTGTGTGGTTCTCAAGAACATACAAACCCATGCTGAAAATAAGGAAGCAAAACAAAATCTCCCTAAGTTTGAAGGACCATAAACCATCACTTCTCAGATAATTAGTGGACCTCAATCACTAAGGACAGGATCAAAACAAAACCCCACAAACAAAAATCCACCCACTTTCTCCATCAGTGTATCACCAACATAGACGCTTTGAAGTGTCTATGAAGCATCCAGGGTCAAAGGAGTGTAAGGAGACAGAATACTTGAGTACCTGAAATGTTGACCTAATCTTGTACGTTAATTCCTACACTCATCATCTGAAGTAACAAAGAAGACTTGCTTACAGAAACACCAAATCTCACCTCTTCTGTAACAGCAACACTGTTGAGTTGCCTGCTATTCATTACAATAGCTAGCACCTTACAAATGCATCAGTTAGATGCAGATAACTAACTAGGCACACTATCTGAAACTAAAATCACATACACACAAAGCAAAAAATGTGTTTAAGATACACTTCCTTGTAGAATATACAATACAAAAGAAGAATACCAGATTGCTGTCTGCAGAGCAGTTGAATAGAGAAGTTTTTATGTCAGCATCTCATCCTGACCTCTTGTTTTCCAGGCAAAGTGAGACAGGTATGTGTTCTCCACCAGTGCTGAGAGCTGAAACAATCTCACAGGGTCTGCCTGTAGCAAAACAACATCAAGGCTGCAGCAAGATTGATTCAAGCCATTTTGGCTATTTAACTAATACGACCACTTCTCACTTCTTAGCCAGAGCCAAACTAAAAGAGCCATAACTAAAAGAGCTCTGCTTACATCCATCTCTTGGAAGAGAAACCTTCTTGTCCTCAGCCACTGTGATCTGCTAAATTCTACCCTAAAGGGTTACACATTTAGTGCTTATGATTCTAAGTTCTGTCTTCTAATCACAGGTAAAACAATCATAAAGTCAAGTGAACAAGCCATCACCCCCACCTCCTCCCAGGTCTGAGCTCACCCAATACAAAAGGTGAAAGAAGGCCACAGAAAGAGTGACTCATTTCATGCTCACTTTTCCAGTGCAGTGTGTACCTGTAGGTGATACTGGACTGTATCTAGTAATGATTTGTGCTGGATGTTTTGATCTTGCCCCATTACTCAGTGGAAAAAACACCTGCATTTCTATCAGAGACTGCAGAGCTGGAGACCTCCATATGCACCTGGGGTTAAAGCAAAGCTGTGTTACAAATCATGGTGCAATTAAAATGATTCAATATAACTGAACATCGGGATTTCATTGCAGAAGCTGGCAGATTAAAAATAGAAGGACTTACCCACAGGCACCAGATAACTGCTGTGCCAGGACACACAGCCTTCAGATAGTAGCGGGTTTTAATCAATATTTAACATCTGAATGATAAATATGCATTATGAAAACATAAGCCTAGTGTTCAGAAGAGATATATGAAACCCACTACATATTACAGCAGGGGTTCAATCAGAAGGGAACAAAACTCAAACTAAACAGCTTTAGAAGGTGACATTGGTAGATGTCATATAAGGAAAAAAGTATATTAAATACTAATTAATAATTTAATACCTATTTAACACATATAGACTGAAAAAGCAAAGACCCAGGTTACTCTAAAAGAAATTAAAAGAATTTATCTTAAAGACATCCATCCCTACAACAAGAACAAAAAAAGCCAAGACAAAATGAAAAGCAAAGATGAAACAAAGCATGGGACAATAAAGCCATGAAACAAGATCAATTATAATAGCTGTAGCATGAAATAATTGCCTAAGAAAGATCATCCAGGAGAACCATATCCTGACAATGATGCTTTGAGAGTTTTTTCCCCACTTTATTTCTTTTCTATCCCACATTCACAGGGTATATACCCCAAAAGACTGAACGACTAACTAGGGCTTTAGTGACTGGCTTCATGCACTGGTACAAACAGAGGGACAAGACTGACTCCTTTTGCAGCTGTTCTGCCTTTACCATCCTGTAAATGGAGGCAAAGCCTAAGCCCTACAGAACTGCATTTCTTTTCAGGTGCCATGGAAAGGAGGAAGTGCTATATCTTGGAAGCCCTCCATCATAACAGAACAGTGCAAAGGCAGAGATTAGGGCTTAATGGATTCCTTATCCTAAGGGTGATAAAAGCAGGAAAATTATTAAACTACAGACTAATTTTAATGAGGAAAGATTTCACTTCTACAAAACAGACACAGGAATGGGGAGAAATGGATGACAAATGGCTGAAACTTGGCTGACATTCAGTGAAACCTGGCTTTGTACTTTCATGTTCCCAGTTCTGAGGAGAGTACTGAAGAAAGTACCAGTAACTCTGAGCATACCCAGAGGTGCTGGTTGGTGAAAACAGATGTTAGAACCAAACTACTGTGCTTGGTTAATCAAGAAAACCTGAAGAAGGTGGATACAGACTGAAAACAATACTACAGAAGAATTATAGATGACAGCCAGGAGTAGAGAATATCCAAAGAAAACCCAATGGGAAAGCTACCTCTTAGTGCAGAAATCTTCCCTCACTTCAGCAACCACATTTCAAGAATCATCTGGCATCTACAAACAGGAACCTCTCCAACCACAGAGTTTCAAGGACAAAGAAGTACCACCACAACGCCAAATCTGCCTTTCATTATATTAACAATATCCAGTATCTTAATTCATTAGATATGAACACACAACCTTATATTGATCCACACAGGGCAAAAGTTACGTTCATTGGTTACCAGGCTGACAAGCTCTCTCTTCCGACCTTTTTGTTCATGGAAAGGTACAACTGTCTCTCCCATTCAGTATTTCCTCATCTGACACCTTCCACATACACTACAGAGGAATCAATTTAAGATGCCTCGAACAGCTGCTTACAGCTACCAAGTGTCTGCTTATAATTTTATACCTTCTCTTCCCACAGAAAGAGTAAGGATTAAATGGGGGGAGTTATTGATGTAAAATGAGTTTCTCTTTGCCAGGCTGGAGACTATAAACTGCATGGAACCCTTTCAAACCAAGCTGTGAGAGTGCAATAGGCACAGGTTTTCTTTCGCTCCAGCAAGTAAGTACTTGCTGTACTTACAGCCATCTGTCTTACGTTTCCTGCAGAAGCAATTTCCCCATTCTGCCTTTGAAAGCTGTACAGGGAGCTCATGTCAGCACTGGGGTGACATTGTCCTATGGCCTTGAGAAAAGCAGCTTTTCCAGTTACTGCTTTGAGCCGCAGTGTGCAGTCTCACACTACAGTAACATTATGCAGGAAAAGTGAGGGAGCATGGAAGAACAGAGGATGTCAATGGGAAGAAAGGGTTAAATAAGTGTGGCAGGAAGCATGAGGGTCAGGGGAAGAGCTATAAGTAATTTGGGAAAGAACACTTTAAGTATGGGTGAAGGATGTAGGCACATGAGCTCAGAGGAGGTGAATTTTCCACAGGTGACTGTAAGAGAAGTCAAGGCAGGGGGGTACAGACACATGAAGCAGGAGCACTGGGAAGACTTCTAGGCTGTGTGGGGCAAAAAGCCCATTATTATTCCTCTCCTCCGGCTTTTGCCCTTGGGCATCTCTTTCAGAGCAGAGCTGCATCCATCAGGGGAAGAGAGGATATTATCTCGCTCCCTTCTCAGAGGCTTTGGGAGGCAATTGCAGGTACTTGGTACTCCAACTACTATTAAAGTAAATCTAGTTCAGTGCACATGAGGCTACTATCTCCCGATTCGGATTTAGCCCAATGTTTCTAAGACAGAAAGCAGATGGTTCTGAGGTTAATTCTCTGACAAAAGCAGAACCTTTAAAATGATGCTGTGCAAGAGTCCTGCAAGACATTTGTTTAGAAGCACTTTCCTAAATAACACTGTTTGTTATTTGAAGAAAACAGTATTTGTGGACTGCTCTCACCTTTCAAATATAGAGCACATGCTGCAACAAGAGTCTTAATATTACTGTTTCATTTTTTATGCAGACATAGGACAGAACAGTGGCAAGGAGATTACAAAGCATCATAGATTAAGATACACTAACACTGACAAAGAAAGGACACAATATGTCCTTACTGAAGTGTAGAATGGTCTACTTGCAAGTGCACAAAATTCATTAATGCACAAGTTCTTTCACTCACCACTGCAAATTAGCAGACTTACTGTTCTGATTATGGGAATGGAAATGACAGAGGGACAAAGGAAAAGCTTTCATTTTCCAAAGCCTGAAACCCCTTCATTTTTATATCAAAGTAGATGCCTGAAGTCAAGGCAGTTTTTTCCCTGATTCTACCATTTCTGGATCACACATAATGTGTTTGATTTTCCAAAAGGCAAAGAACATATGTTTAATCATATACTGTATATGAAGCATGTACATATATATATAAAACAGCAAGCTTCAGCTATCTTCAAAATATAGTTAATTATACAGAATAGCTAGTTGTAAAGATTAATGAAGACTCTTAGTGCAAATTCCTACATTAAAGGATGACTCCTTCAGCAAGAGACTTCTACCATTTAAAATGGTTCAATTTACACGTTTATGTTTCTGAGATTTAAAAGCAGGACATGCACACCTATGTTTTGCTAGACATCCATGGCTGCTTTCATTGGGTTTTGACTCTATTGCTTCAATTAAAAAACTCTCCAACAAGACATTTTAGTAGCAAAATCTTATTTTAGTTTAGCAAAGTACCTTGATGTGGAAAGGGTGAGCTGAAACAAGGGACATTAGTGACTATACAGCATTAAATCTCTTACAAAAACAGCAAGACAAACAAGGTTTAGGAGTCGCAATGAATTTTGCTGTATGTTCATATTCGTTAGTTAATGGTACAGGTAACAACCCAACAGACTCAGGAGGTTCAGGCCAGTTGGCAGCTCCAGAAAGAGGATGGAATTCTTGCTGGAAACATTCTATGAAAAGACTGTACATTTATGTATGTTCCAATTTAACAGTTGCTGTTTGGGTTTCCTATAGTCTGCTCTCCTTAAATAAAACCCCATACCCAAACAAAACCCTAATAGCTAAAAGAGCAAAACAGCCTCCATGTTTATGCCAATTACCAGAAATGCCACCTATCTTTAGTGATAATGAGCCAAAGCACTGGCTTTCAAAAGCATGTGGAATAAGCCACAGAACTGATGCATACTCATCGTGCTGCTATTAAATTTGTTGCCTAAGTAAAATCGATTGTTTAAATCTCTAGAAGCTGTATGGGAAGGGAAAAAAAGGTTAATTCTTTCTACGCCTTTACTTACAAGGCTTCCCTATATTTAGAGAACAACCGTTCAGCTAATGACTTCCATCATCTTCAACTTGAAGGATCACAGATCCACAAAAAATGCTAGTGGAATTTGTATCAGAACAAGTTCAATGTAGAGCTTGAAAATATGAACTTTGAAGATCTGAAAATCCACTGAGAAGCCAATATTCAAGTGTGTCTTATTATTCAAGCCTGTTTAAAAACATGTAAGAAGGCTTAAGTCTTCTTGAAGTCCAACTAACTCAGATTACTGACAACTTGAGGCTAAGAAAGGGAGCAAAAGGCAGGCAGAAGTGAGCTGAGAAGCAGTCTCCCTGCCACCTAGCAGAGTTTAGCAGTGCTAACATCATCCAGCACGGGATGGCTTTTCATTAAATGGAAGGAGGATCACACAATAGCTGTCCTTCTCAGTCACTTGGTTCCCTGTGTATTCACAGGGTAGGTAGGAAATGCATGTACATCATTGGATCAGGATTGCACTTTTGGAGCAGCTCTGCTTCACCAAACTTTAGGTATATTATGGAGTAGTTTTGGAGTGTGAAAACTGGATTCCTTTTGAAAGAAACACAATCAGATGGTGCACTTCAAGAGTCCACCTCATGAGGCAGCTGATTACAATTACAGTAATGATCATTTAGCTCCACACTGACACGAATCTGTGTATTTCATTACACATATATTTCACAATATATGTTTAGGTGCATAGCTGTGCACTAGAACCTCATAAATTTAGACTGCAGAAACACAAGAAAAGGAGGACAGGACAGGTAATGCCCTCAGATGCCCTCTGTACAATAAATGGTATGACCTCAAAACCTGCTTGCTTGTACTCAAGAGCATGCAATTTTGTTAGGTAGGAAGGTTTTTAGGTGCCACAGCCTCCCATGGGAATACAAAAAATACTCCTTTTGTGTGGAGAAAGCAGAATGGTTTTCCTCAATACTGAAACACACCCAGACTGACCTGTGGGCTGCACAGACTCGTACCCTGTAGCTTTATCCTGTGCAGTCTTCAATGCCATAATCTAGGCTACAGAACAGCCCTTCCCTATGCTGCTTGGCTTGCTTGTTAGATCAACCTGAAACACGATGGAATATGGAAGTCTGTAGCCATTCAGTGATCAGTTAGCACAGCAAGAGAATGAGAGCAATGAAATACAGCTCAGGAAATAAGGCAGATAAACAACATCTGAATGCTTGGGTTTTCCCCCATACCACCTCCTTTCAGCTCTCCTCTGTCACTCTTACATGTTCATATGGCAGACAACTTGCATTAAGCTTGAAATGAGCTTACCTGTGATGAGGGTTGAATGTGCTTTCACATTTCTGCTGGTGTTTTCCTTTGGGCTGAGATTTATTAACAAGTCAGGTAAATAAAGCTATAACTAAAGATATTCTGCACAGCAACCTGCAGTGAAATAAAATACATGGATTTCTGGTAGTAAAGAGTAAAGATACTAATAAAGATTTTTATTCCTTTTGTTCTTATCCAGAACGCACAAGAGTTTCAGCACAGAAGTCAAACACGAGAGGACAGAAAAGAGACAACAGAAATGCAACACCAATAGCAATCTTATATTAAAATGAAGACTTAAACCTTAACCACCGAGTTAGGGAAAATCCAGTTATCATATCTCAGCCTGGTCAAAAGAAACAAACACTCACAGTAAGCAGCACATCCCTGACCCTCTTGACCTTCCAGATTTCTCTCATTAGTGCCATTTTGTACCAATCAATACACTGGTATTATCTGACAAGCAGGCCTATTGTAAGTACAGAAAACAACCTGTGCCACAAAAAATACTACATCACTGAATGTTCACATGTGAGAGTAAATAATTCAAGCAGTGCTTATACATTACATTGGCTTCATCATTACTGGAGGCATGTATTGAGAGTACACTGCCAGTCACTGAGATTTGGTTTGGCCAAATGAATCAGAATCACACACCACTTGCCCTGTGTGAAGTAAACAAACACACAATGAAAGATAAATGGACCTGGTGAACAAACAGTTGTGAGTCATCTCCTCTGCTGTCCCCTCCAGAGCTCATCACTCACCTTTCCTCCCACAGCAGATAGAAGGGAAAACCAACACACAAACAAGAAACGGTGTTGAAACTGTACAGTCAAGCAAGAGGTCAACACTTCTGAAGCCCATATTCACAGATGTAATGCAGTAATTTCATCATCGATGGAAAAACCTCTCAAGACCTTGTGGCCATTCAAAGCATACCTGAACAGCTAAGAACTAATGAAAATAGAAACAGAAGAAACCAAAGTGGAGATAATGCAGTCCCCCAAGATCAGCCAGCTCTCCCAGTGATCCTTGCTTCTCCAGAACAGGGGAGTGAAAGAAGAGGAGAAAGATTAGGGAATTAGAGAATTAGCTGCAGCAGCCTCACCAAGAAAAACTCACAGCACTCATGGACTTTCACATCACTGTTTTACCATGCTTTCTTTTTTGCAGGTCAGACCCACTGGCAGGCTGTACATCACAGCCCTTTTGATGTTCTTGGTGACAGACCAGGAAGGGCATTCAACATACACACGCCATAACCAACACAAGAGTTTTCTTGAATTAACACATAGAGGTAATCAACAAGGCTCAATAAACACAGACCTGTTCTTGCCAAGAGCATGTTACTTCTGCATTTTATACCACAGGTTGCTCTAGGACTTCAGCAAACCACAAGTAGAAGATACTGTACTTCTTTATGGGAAGGTTTTGTGCATCCTAAAAAAAACCCCAAAAAATCATAACTAAAAAAAAATAAAAATCATTCAATAAAATGCTACAGAAACCCCATAGATGTATACAGAAATTATTGTGAAAATGTGTACAATTTGTTTGATAAAATTCTGTTATTCTACAGAAATTAATGTGACAGAAAAGAATTTTATTAAACAGTACAGCATGGTCCAGTTTAAGATTGGTTGGTTTCCATTACTAAGACTCCTCCAGAGGACTTACCTGCAGTTGTCCTAGACCATACATATGTTATATGCAATATTATATATAGGTTTTGCTTACATATTGTACATATAAAATATATACACTATACTTTAATATTATATTTATGCATTAAATCTATATATTTCTATTCCCATATTTTGAGCTGTTTTACAATACAATGCCCAAGAGCAACTGCGAGTATGTAAACAGCTTTGTATCAAAGGACAACAGGTAATAAAATCATTACCTACAGTAGCTGAAACAGTATTAAATAGTCATAAATATTGGCTGATTCAAAGCACACCGGGGGGGGGGGGGGGGGTGGGAAAGGAAGCTCTGTTCTATGAAAAGCTGCAGGAATTGGAAGTTGCAGTCTGTGACACAGAGTGAGATCCAGAGAGCAGCAGGAAAATGGAAAGGAAGCATGAGCAATGAACATTATCATCAGCGGTAGAGAACAAACAGCAACAGCAAAGTATTGAATTTTATCTGAAGAAATGAATCAGAACCTCTTAAATAGTAATGAAAAAACCCCACAGAAATACAATACAAGAACTTAAAGTCATTTATAAGAGAATATTGTAGCGTTTTTCCAACCTAGTGCAGCAGGAAAATTCATGAATAATATTAGTGGCATTTATGTGATCCACTTTCTTCTTGTACAGTGTTTGTCTAATGTAATGAGATCTGGATTGACTGAATGTAATACAAATTTTAGAGTGTTACACCTGAAGCTCATCATGCATATTAGGAGGTGTGTGGGAGAGGTGTGTGGGAGGAAGCAAACAAAGCCTTTTTAATACATACAACCCTGTGTGTTAATATTGACATTCAACTGCACTAATATAGGAGGCGATTGCTACTGAATTAACAATGCTCACAAATTAGCATCCCTACAAGCCCTACAGATTACACAAGCCATATCTATATAAATATGTATTTTTTTAATTCTTGTTTCTATTCAGGTCAAGGCCATGACATTCTAATTCCATTTGAACAATTCAAATCCCATTCTCTAAGGCAGAAAAGACAGAAGAAGTATGACTGACAGGAGATGGATTTGCTTTATTCTCTGAAGTGAAAATTACTTTTGTGTCACTACATTTTGATACACTCTTCCCATGCATATACATATCAGTATACTTAACATATATATGTATGTGTAGAGATGCAACTTATTACCATTCTAGACACTAAAAGCTGAGTAAGTCTCACTTACAGTTCCAGGAATTCAAACAGGACTAGACAGAAAACTGTTTTTGCTTGCAAGCACTTCATAAGCCAGATCCAGTAGTTTTCACCAAACAGACAATATGCAAGTCTCTTCTACCCTGAGAATAAATGCAGACAATTTTAGGTAGGATAGGACTGGGCTTGCCTGCAGCATAAGAGAGAACTCTATGTTTAAAAAGGGAAGCAAGTCAGCAGTTTGGTAATTGTGGTCTTATGTGTCTCTTCCCTGCTTTCAGCTCTGTTTTCCAGGTTCTTAATTTGTGCCTACTACCATTCCAACCACCTTTTGAATAGCCAGACAAATCCCTAGTAGCTATAACTATGTTCGTGTCTTCAGAAAGTTTATGTTTGTTGGGGGAACCAAAGGACACCATTCCCTTTCCCCTGTGAAGAAAGTGACCTTCAGGGATTATTTTTGCTCCAAGCACACTGCTTACTTGATGAGGTTTGTACCCCCAGACCATTTAGGGATTATAGTCCTAAAGTAACTGCTAAACTAAGACAAAGTGAAAGCCTGGATCTTACAACTTATAAGTTCCACTAATCCGTTACCTCTCAAAGGATGGAGCTGATTCCTAGCTTGCACTGCTATCACTGCTCTGCTGAAACTGTGAGACTTTACAACAGTAGAGCATCTGTCTACAGAGAGCATTTATACCTATTAAGGATTTGCTCCAGAGTTTTGCTGCCTTGTAACAGTCCTGGTGACTACAGTCCCGGGAAGGCCTGTCTCCTGTAACATGTAAATGAGCTATGCATTTTTATCTCTTTTTCAAGCACTGCCTTTATGTCATCTCCCTTGTAACAGGAAAACTGGAGCTCACGTGTTTATATTTGCATCAGACATGAGGGTCTCAAGACAATTTCTTAACAAAACCTTTATAAGCCTGCAAGCACACCTGCCAACCTTGATAGAGGAAATATGTCATGCAGAGTACAACAGGTCTTTAGGGAAAGAATACAGAGCAACAGACCTCGTGACATGGACAGGAGAGGTTTTCAATGTGTAGATTCAGAACAACAGGGACTCCTAAAAGGTAAGAGCAGTTAAGAAGTCTTGAAGTCTAATATATGTATTGACATCCTTTAATGGAGTAGGTTTGTGAGATAAATGTGTTATAATATTGGTCTTGGGAAATAGCTATGAGTTGAAAGGAGATGACAGGTCTATATGCAAGGCTCAACAGACTCCTGTAAGTACACCAGTGAAACTGAGATTAGAGCTGACTCTATATCCAAATATCATAATAGCCAAGACAGCTCTTCCACAGTAGAGGCTGCAATAGCTCAGATTAAATGTAAGTTAAACCAGTGCATAACTTTAACTCCAGCTTGTATGGATTCTTGACAGAAAACAACCACTTTTCACTTTTTACCTACCCTGCAGTAAACTGATTAGGTTGGCATCCATTATAGACACTGCAGTTTTGTTTAAGCATAATCAGACCTTCTGGTACAAGTGAAAAAATCAATTACTCAACTGAATAATATTTAGACATAACAGAACAGTAAAATACTCCTACCTGAAGCCCGTAAGTGACAAAATGCTAACACTAGTTATGCACGTCCCGACCCGAGTAAAAGAGCAAAAGTCCAAAGAAATCATCATAGGCTTGTCATTACAGCACATGAGTTAAAGACAGGAAGGGGAAAGAATCAGATCTCACTCTAACTGAACAAACATATGGCAGAAAGCATAAGGAAGCATTAACACAGTGATATTCTAATATTACTTGTTAAGTTTAATTTCTTTCTCCAGGATATGTCACTGCCAAACTGGCTGTGTTTGGGTCTGGCTTTATCAGATTTACCAGTGCTCTGAAACACTGATTTAAAAAAGGTGTACATCACAGAAAGAAGAACAAAGAGCAGGTATACATTTTGCTGATCCAGAAGCACCACTGCTTAAAATCATACGAGTGATCCTTGCTAGTGCTCTTGATTGAATGCATTTACCCTGGATGCCAATGTAACCACCTAGAGCACTCCTCCCTCTCACCAAGCCATCCTACTCACCTCCATCCAGTTGCTTTTGCCTCTCCCACAGTTCTTATGTATTTTCTTTTTACCTCCCCTAAAGATTCTGCTAAAAATAAACAAACCAGTTCTCTTTACAAATGAGGAGGGTGCTGCACAAGTGCAGTGTGCTGCAGAGCCACAAGCAGCAGCAGCAGGAAGCAGGTGACTGAGGATGGCTGAGCTTCCCTGTGTGCTCACTCCAAGGAGAGCAGTGGAAATGCCCTGGAGAAGTGAGTGATCATTGTACTGGGCTGCACTTTGCAGCCTGTCAAAAATGGACATACAGACTGTTACAGACAAACTGGCATGATGGCATTTCTGTGTTCTTCCACTTCAAAACTTTATACCCATTCACGCCTGGTCCTGCTTTATTCATCATAGCATTGTTCAGTTAAATAGTGTAAACTATCTGCAGGTATTCCAACAAAACCTTACCTTTCCTTTTCCAAAACAAGACTACACTGTTTTTATTCAGCTCCCCTATGGCAGATCAATTCCCATCCACCATCAGCAGTAGTAAGTGGATATCTAAGGTAATCAGGGCAGCAGGAGGAAGAGAAGCCTTATAGAACTGAAACCCTGTCTATTTTGAGCTTTAAGTTAACATTTACAAAGTGCTGAAGTGATTTTGAAAGCTGAAGTCTCCAAGGAAGTGAATGTAACTTTGACACATAGGTCACTTAGCCACTGTTAACCTTACTCCATTTCAGACAGACTAAAGGTATCATGTAAAGAGTGAGAGTTCTTGTTTTCTTTTCAACATAGGATTCAAGATAGGATGTGCTTTCTTGGAAAGCTTTCTGTATTCCCCTTGTTTTATAGCCTATTACAAAAAGAGCAATTTGGCCACATTCTTTTCTTTAACAGGAGGAAAAAAAACTCCACCAACCTGAACTTTGGGAGGCTTAAGATTTTTAAGGCATTTCTCCATAGCAAAGGGTGTTTTTTCCCCCTTCCAAATGTTACTATTCAAAATATATAAAAGAAATCAATAATACAACAGGTTCAATAAAAGAGACACACCAAAACACACCTCAATGGATTTAATCAGCTTTCACTTATCTCTGATCCCATCAACCTAATCACAGTCTAGCTATTTGTAAGTATCTTTCAGGCAGAAGAGCCTAAACTAAAAGGCTCTGCATGTGCGGACATATTTGTGTAGTGGGAAGCTTACTGGTTGGACCATTTTCCACAGGAACACACAGCCTTCCTTTTGGCATCAAACAAAGCCAATACAGTCCAACCTTGAATCTGCAAAGAGTCACTGTCAATCACTTCAGAGAAAAATGTGGATCCACTCAGTAGAGCTGGCAGAGAGCAGCTCTGTCACGTTGTCTACCCTATGGTTCTCCAAAAGACTGCCCAAAGCATGAGGTTAAAACATCTCATCCAAAATTGGTCACCAGGAATAATGCTGTCTATTTGCAATCACTGCATATTACGCCCTCATTCTCAGAAACACCTTATGAAAACGAGCTTCCAGTTCAAACACAGGCATTGCATTTCAACTTTCTAAACCTGGAGCTTCCCAAGTTCTAATGATGAAGAACTTGCTGCTTGCGTAATTTAAGAAGGTCCTTATGTGCAAATTTATGCAAATCAGAGCAGAGAAAGGGAACAAACCACCAGTTAAGAGTTCTGTTTTGTTCCTAAGTCCCTTTTTCAGTTGAAGCCTGAATTCAAGTTATCTGTCACCTGAAAACACCTGAAAATAACTGTCACAATGATATTCCAGTCATTAAGATAATCATCTTAATATTAGTTCTACTCATTCTTCCAAATAGTTAATACAATTCTGCAGTATTTTGGTTCCAGCATGGGAAATTTGGGGCTCCAAATCTATCTTATGCATATTTGTCTTTTAACAGTACATATTAGACTCATACCAATTGTAGCTCCTGTGTAGTTCTTTAACTATAGTAATTACATCTAGCATAAAATCTGATAATTTTATTTCCCTCTTTAGCTCAATACGTCTCTTCTGTTCCTCCTCAGATAACTCTGGTATCTATTTCCTCCTTCAGAAAACCCACTTCCATTGCAAATCAACTACAAAGATAAAACATTTGTATCCCTGTAACCAGAAGATTGCCCTTCAGAGAAGGAACTTTGATAATGTCCTTTTTGGACATACAGCCTCTGCAACCCCAGAGCTGTAAAGGTTTCTCCAGGACACTCTCTTCTGCATTGGAAGCCACTTCGTATGATGCAACTTCATGAAAAACAAGCATGCCCTTTGTGTTTCTTGGATCAAGAATCAATAATTTAAAGCAGCAGCAGCGTACCTCAAACTAAAGCAAAGCTGAATTTAGAAGTTAGAGCACTTTGTATTCTGCAAAAGGAAAACGTAAGGGAGATGGGCTTTTGTCACAACTCAGACTTTGATGTCTTTTTGTCTAAGAATGAACACTTTATATTGTTTTTGTTTAACAGCTTTCACTTACTTTCATCTTTGACATCTCTGGAGTTCACAGAATACTGCCAACCACCACCGCAACATCTGCTAGGGAGGGCAGAAATAATGTGCTGGCTACTGACAGCAGCTGCAGATTGCAATACATTGGGTTTAAACAGAGGACATGGGATGGAAATTAGTGGCAAAAAGCTTCCCTCATCCCCACCCTCTGCTATTAAAGCATTGCACAATCCCAGCAAAAATAACAAATCCTTCTCATTACGTACAGAATTTCAAGTGTGAATTCCCAGGTTAGTCAGCTTCTGGAAACTGGTGGAGTCTCAGTCAGACCTTTACAAAGCAAACAAATGCTTCTGGACCAAGCTTGGCTTTTGTTGCTCTCTGTGGCTTACGTGTATGTGTGACTTCATCCTCACATCATTTCTGTGACTAAAACACATAATTCTCAGTAGGCAGGCGGAAAAATGAGACCTGGAGATGCTGAGGACAAAACAGCAGATGTCCTTCAAAAACTGTTAGCTCTGTTTCCAGCTGAGTCAAGAGGAGCTTTTTATTTTGACAGTGGAGTTAGGCCTACACTAAACATTTCTAAACATCACATCAGAAGCAAATTGCCCAAAGGAAATCAACAGAAAAACTAGGAACTGAACTCTGACCTCCTGAACTTTGGGCTAGTACTTTAACCACAATGCCATCCTCTCCACAAAGCCATAGTGGTGGCTTTACAGGTGCTTTACAAAGTCTAAAGACACTGAGACACAGCTCTACTGAAACTGCTTTCAGCACTTACTCTGTGCTTTCAGCACTTGAATTCAAGTTGTGTATTCTCTTGAGAACCACACAGGGATAGAACCCACCCTAAGAGTTCAAGTCAGCTTTGTAGCTCTAATTCATAAAAAACCAACTTAAATATATGTAACAACTTAAAAATACTTACATATTAAAAAAAACCCAAACAAACATCTGAAAATACCAGACAATGAAAACCAGCCAACCAAACGCATGTAATTTGGATGATAACTACTGGTTTCTAAGAGCAGCTGTAAGAGACTGGATGCAAGTGGCCTGCTTGTACATTTAGGTGATGCTGATGTCCTTCTGAATGATGTGTTTGTTCAATTACTGTACAACCTCAACACAGCTATCTGAAGCAACACATTCCTGGAGAGATACTTTTCAATGTCATGGCACTGACTAAAAGCAAGTGTACTTCAACAAGCTGGATATACTCTTGCGTACATACAGTCAAAGAAGGAGTTCGTAAGTCTTTGCATAATCCAACTCCAGGACCTATGACTGCCTCAAGCACTAAGTGGATGAGTGTATTGTACAGTAAGGCTCGATGATCCGTCACCTGCAGTGCAGCCTGCTGAATTATTTAGTCTCTACTGGTTCATAACTACTTTCTAAGAGTTTCAGTTTAACTGAAAACTTCCTATCTGAGTCCTTTACAAACCCTGTTCTCTCATTACGTTGAGAATGTGACTGCTCTCCAGCATACACCACTGTGAAGAAAGGAAGCTTCTTGAGTTAAGACATGAGCCTGTCAAGCAATTCCATTTCTAGTATGCACATGCTGAACACTGCTATGAATCCAGATCTTCCAATGCATAACCAACAGGGTTTACAGCTACTAAAATGTGACTCATACATTGCACATTTTCTTTAAATAGGGCAAAGGATGATGGGCTCTGGAGGAAACAGACACCTTACTACTGTTTAAAACATCTCTCAATAAGCTAAAATATCCAAAGAATCAATAAGTAAATGGGGTTTATTGTGTTTGTACCTTGCTAATTGAGTGAGTCACTATCCAAACAGATGCTTTCTGAAAGGGACCTTTCTTAGCCTCTGGTGCTGCAGACAGTGGTGTAATGTACTAACCCACTGATCCACGCTGCCTTCAATTTTCTTTGATACCTACTATTTTTCACACTCTGAAGCATAACGTTAACCTTGCAAGTGTAATACCTATTTCTGACATAGTTACCTCCTGCAATTTATTTGGGCACATTTTCTAAAGACAGTACTTTACAGATGGAGACCTTCTACAGGCAGACAGTGCCAAAAATAAATAAATAAGTAGATAAATAAATGTCAACCTTTAAATCTCATTTTGAAGACAAACCACGTTATCTCATCAGCTGGAGACTACATCAATGGTTGTGACTTAGAGGCTTTATAAAACATTCTCTGCACCTCAGACAAAAGGCACGTTATACAGGAAAAATAGTGTGTGCAGGAAATACACATTGTATATCTACAAAATGGGCCATATCCCACTGCCATTAAAATTGATGGGAGTTTTGCCATTCACTTCAATGGGATCAGCAGCAGTATATAAAGATGAATTGGCTATAAGCGCACACACTGGCGCTTTATGGGCGTGACAATATAAAAGCCCTGTGTGAAGTATTGAAATGAATTATAACAGTACTGGGTATGTCAATCTTCCTTTTCCTACCTTCAGTTTCTGTACCAGGAACATTAAACATTTCCCTGGTTAGCCATAGAATCACAAGAATTACAGATAAAGAAGTATTATTAAGTCTACTTCCTGCCAACACAAAATTATTCCTTCCTGTACCTTTTCTAATCCTCTGTGCAGTCAACTTCTACACCACTCAAATGTTCTGGCATCTTCTCCTCCCTGTAAAGAGTTATTCCATCAGCTCCTTAATCACACACCCAGCCAAGCTGGATTTTTCCTACAAAATAAATCAACAAAGGTAAAAAAAAACCCCAAACTCTATGAAAAGCCCATGATGTATCGCTCTGAACTTCATTTTGGGACAACTAGGTTAATACTTTTTGAGAACTCTACCAGTTGGATAGTGGAAAGGACAAGGTAACATCATTGCTAATCAGCTGAAGCACTAGACTCATTTGAATTTGTGCTGCCTTCTGGTGCTTCTATCTCCTGTAACAAGACTCATTTCTGCAACAACTTCTGGAGAACTTATTATGGCATTTATTATTACGTGTGGATTTAGAGTAGCAGATCCATTTCCTCTTCCTGTGAGACCATGAAGGGTTACATCGCCATGACACACTGGTAAGTCACTATGGTACTGCAATGTCTGTAGGAACATCACACAGTGAAGCAGCAAGAAAACATTTATGTGGATTACCAACCTTAAACACAGCTGCAGGGAGTGGAAATTCTTCAGTGAAATACAAAGACCAACACGAAATCCTCGTTTATGTTCCATCCCTTCCTTGCAACAGTAGTTGCGACTTTCTGACTCAAGCATGTCATTCTGGTACCACCTTGACCTCAAATCTTAAGATGTCTCATGATTGCTATGATCTATCTTATAAAAGTCTATCTTTAGTCAAGAAACATACAGTGGGGACACAGCAGCACCATCTAAAAGCTAAGACTAGTGACTGTGTATGTGCTCTCAGATCCAAGTTTGACAAATTCATACTTGAGAACTTCCAGTTTCACTTTTACCTGGAAGGACCAATAGGTGCTGCTCAAGATCACCCTGGAAGAGTCTCATTTATAGCCAATATTGCATCAAGTTCAATCCATTTACCAGTAAGCCATATCCTCCTACAGAACAGGCTATTTAAGCCAGATCAGATTGTCAATCTTTCCTCCCACAAAACCAATGCTTCTGATAGGAACACTACCATTCATTTTACAAGAAATAGGTAGCAATGCTCTATTTAAATGCTCACAGCTAATTTAAATGCCCTGCAAATTTAAAGCAAGCACCCTGCAGTTTCATGATTGATGTTCTCAGAAGACAGTTTTCTCCTAAGATATCCAGATGAACTAAGGGGCACCTCTCATCCCAGGACAGGTAACAGACTCTCTGCCCAAGGAACTCTCCCTTCCAGCCAGACACTCACAAACCTTTCCTTGTGCAGGATGCAGCATTGCTGCTATTCCATGCTAAAATCCATGACATCTCTTCCCCAGTAATATACATTTTTCTCCCATAGGTGTAGCTTTGATCTTTCTGCATGTGCTTCAAGTTCTCTTTGCACATCTTACTAAGAAAGCCAAGTGTTCATTAGTCCCCTACTTGACTGTAACAGTCCACAGCCATTTGTGTGTAATCTGTTTTTCCACTCTGTTCCACACTGGAGAATGCTTTTGGCAAGCTGTAACTGAATTGTGTCACATGTTACTGAACAAGTGATACAATCTGGCACATACCAAAGTTGCCTTCACAGAAGGTCTCAGTTTCTTTTTGTGCCACCCCCAAAAAACTAACAGGGAAATGGCTTTTGGTATGTTTGAAAAGGGAATGGCAGAAAAGCAGGATAGTATTTCAGCTCAAATTCTCTCTGCTGCCTCTGAAGTACACTGGCACTGATGAGCGCAATACATATGATGGTGAGTAGCTGCACACTCTCTCAATTGCCTTCATTAGAGATCATGAAGATTCCTCCAGTGACTCCACAATCCAACAAAAATAGTAATGACTTGCTTACCCTGGGGCTGCAATTTCCTCTAAGACAGACTGACTTGTTTGCTACCCCATTTCCATCAGTGTTGCTTCTTAAAGAGGAGACTGGACATAGTAAGGAATTCAAACACAATTCCCTGGAAAAAAGGTGCAAAAAAGGAAAACATCGCAGCCTTATTCTTAAGGTGAGCAGAAGCCATCTTAGGACCTCAGAAGCATCTAAAAGGTACCTGAACAGACACAAAACCTCTCAAGAAGCATCCCTGAGAGGACACTGTTTCCCAACAGGAGCAAACTTTGCCCCTTACTTCTACAGGCATGCCACCCATCCTTTCTGCTTTTCCCTTTTCACCCTTCTTCCCTGACATGTGCTTACCATACCACCAGCATCCCCCAGAACCGATTAGAACAGAACACAGCACTCTGGACTAACATTCATCTGCTGCAAGGCAAAAGAAATTACTTCTTAATTAGCCTCATTTTTACCTCCCTTTTGGGTGCATTTTCAGATTAGTTAAAAAGAAACTCCAGATCAGCAAAGGATTATGCAGAACACAGCGCAGCTTTTACACACACTAGGAGGCTTTGCTGCCTAGTTTAAGTCTCAATGCAGTACAGTTCACAGGGACTCACCCATATGCTGAAATTGAGCTAAGTTCCATCTTCAAAGACCCCTTTGTTCTTTCTGTGATTACCTAGACCATGTTCTCCTCAGCCATTCAGTTTAACTACATATTTGAAAGTTACATTCTTGGCTTGCCAGTTCAATTTCCACAGGGCAAATAAAACTGATGGAGAACATCTTGACAAAGGTATTGTTATTTCATCCAGTAGCCTGAGATGACTCCAAACCTGGATATTACATTCAACATTTCTGGGACAGATGCTGTTTGTTAGGTCTTTTTCATAGGAACACAATATCACCTGCATACATTAGTAACTCCAGTGCTTCAAATTGCATATGCTTTATATCCTCTTCAGTTTTCAGAAACACTGTTGACAATTTATTACTACAGAGACACCTCAAAGATTTTCATCTCAAAGTAGGGGAAGGAATAACCAAGGAAGCTCATGCACAGTACCTTCTCCATTCATTTCCTTCAGTAAAATGTGGACCAGCAAGACACCATTGTGAGGGCGAACCCCCCAACCCATCCTCTTCTTAGTCACAGAAGCCTGAAGAACCAAAGCTACTGCTCAGGATCAGCACCTGCTTTTAGGCAACTAAAGTCTTCCTCAGCTCAGGTGCTATGCCTTTAAACAGTACCCCCTCATTGCTCTAGTCACTATGGACAAGACCTTCCCAGCAGCCGCAATGCTCAGAGCGCTCCATGACCATGGGTGTACTGACAAAGTATTGCTGTGAATGCAAAGCTGAGGCTCAGCAATGTAACAAAGGGAGCAGGGAATAAAGGCAGTGAAAAGTCAAAGGAATTCTTCAGAGATAAAAGGCAGCTCAGTCATAGCTGTAACAAGTATTTGTGAGCTCACAGCAAAAGAATCCCTGGAGAAACTAATGTAGAACTACTGCATTTCCAGGGTGGTTACATGGAGGTACTTACAGGAGACCTCATGCAGTCAACTTCATTCCTGCCTTTGTTCATGAGGGGCACATTCACCAGTTTGGTAGTTTTTCCAGTACTTACATGCTGATGTTCTTTTGTATTCAGAAAAAAAAGATTATCAATTACGCATTAACAAGTCTCATTTGTGATTGCAAAAATACATAATTCCATATACAGAGATGTACACACATATCATGAAACATATAAACATGCACAGTTTCACAGACACATTTCCACACAAACAACTCATCTACCAGAAAGAAAACCCAAACTACTCTTTAAGCACCGTTTCTTAAAAACAATTGACAAAAGCTTCAAACAGAGAAAGGACTCCTCTTTGCTTCCAGAAGGATGAAAGGGCATCATTCTACTTCAAGACAAGCAGCTGACATAACATGTACACTATTACACGATCCACTCACAGGCATAACTCAAGCTCTGCTGGACCAGAAGTTCTTACACCTAAACCACAGGCATGTGGATACACATGAACATGTCTACATATTTATCCACATCATTATGTAACAGAATTGAGGGAACCCACAAACATCAGAACATGTTTGCACCGGGACTCTTTTTCCTTACACACCACAGGTAAATGCTAGTGAATTCGTCATGTGGATAAGCCACTTCTCCAGACTGCCTGTTCTGCTCTTTGTGACTGTAATTGTGTAACAAAACTCTCTGCATACTGTGCTATTATTGTGGTTATTAATCATTCTGCTTCTGTTTCAAATACATGCTCTAGAGACTGCTGGATATACTGCATTATGCCACGAAATTCTATGAAATGAGTACCAAAGCTAAACACATCTAAATCCACTGTTTTAAGGACATCTCAACATAATTTACTCATCAATTTATGTACTTTTAGAAGCTCAAAAATATAAAAAATACAGAAAAAGCTGTTGTCAATACAGCTGCTGACCTTTGCAACTGCAAGCAAAAGACAGTTTTTAACCAGTAAACAACTTAGCAAATATGAAACCTGTGCTTGGAATAGTCAGCGCTTAAGATGACAGACTCCGCATACAAATCAGTTCTTACAGAAAACCAGGTTTCTAGATGTGTTTGAGAGAGAATACAGGATTTCCACCACTTCAGACCATTGAAACCATTTATTTTAAAACATGATGTATTAAAATCAAGTAATTAAAAAACCACAAATGCAAAACACAAAGCCCAGGGCAAAACCCCACCGCATCAGGCTCCTGTTCTTGAACACAAATCCATTTAAAAGCAGCACCTTGAAACTAATACAAAGCTCTGTTGACTTCATAAGGACTTCACAAAGGCCCACAGGTCCACACTGGAAGACACATTCAGCATTTCTAGCTAAACTGTCTGGCTATCCTTTTATTAGTCATGAGTTGGTACAAAACAACAATGCTCTGAATTCAGTGGCCTTGGACATGTTCATATAGACAAATTACATTAGAAATCAATGTTCATTTATCACATATCCCTTATAAAAAACTAACAGGCATCAGATGGACTACATTTTCCTTAATTTAGCTACTGTACATTGGACCCCATGCTCTCCCTTTCTCTGGGAGAACCAGAACTTCATGCTGTTGCATACCACTGAGAAAACTGAATTCATGAGAAACAGCTTTGGCCATTTGACTTATATCTATAGGCATAACATTACTGCAGGAGTTCAGAATGAGGTTTATTACATCACTGTTTTCTGCCTTTGAGAGCGTGCATGTAGAATAGACCAACAATCCACCAGGACGCAAGGCTTTAATAGCAGACCTGCAAATAATGGGAAAAAAAAAATCAGATTAACATAAGAAGTGACATACTGATGATGTACAGCTGAGAATAGAATTTGCCATGGTCCTAGGACAACAATGGGTGGGAGGGGGAACATCTAAACATTTATAAATCTAGAGTTATAAATAGGCTATAAGTGACTGACAAACATCGCATTGCCAAAAGAAGTGATAAATGCTCCATCCCTGGCAGTGTTCAAGGCCAGGCTGGATGAAGCCTTGGGTGGCATGGATCTAGTGTGAGGTGTCCCTGCCCACAGCAGGGGGGTTGAAGCTAGATAATCTTAAAGTCCTTTCCAATCCCTAGCCATTCTTTCATTCTATGACTGGTTTTTACAGTATATAATTGACAGTTTAGGAAACTACCCACAACACATTTGTGCTTTCCCCTTTATTAATGTAGTCTCAGTTAACTGAAGGTATTTTATATACAGCAGTGACAGGTAGAAAGCAGCATCCATTCAGAGCTGCAGAATATACTTCAGACATTCATATGCACAGCACAACTGTGAAAATGCTGCAACCAGCTGCATACAAAATGGGTTCCACCACATCAAAAGTGCTAATCAGACAGCTAGCTGCTTGTGTGAACAGATCTCAGAATGCACAGTTGAAGCAGTAGCCTGAACTTCATCACTGGGCTGTACCTTTACAACCACTTTCTGCAAATGCTGCAACTTACACTGCAGGTAAGAGGACTCATGGGTTTCACTGAGCCACTGCTTTTCAACCTGATTTCCTAAGGAAATATGACTTATCAGATAACACTATCGTTCTTATTTGCCTTTCACCTATTAACCTGTTGACAAATTTTGACTAAACAAAAGCAAAACTAGTGGCTTAAGATTTTAAGTATCCCGAAAAGCTTCATGACTGGTGGACGGATGGACAGAACAGAGGGGTTTTTTTCCACTTTGTCACTGAAAGCGAGTTTAAGCAGACTGCTTGCTTTCCATTAAAGCAGATCTGCAAGGTCTATTTTCAGACAGACAAAATACAACCTATGATAGTACAGAAACGAGATGTGCAGTCCATATTCAACTACTGCAAATCCTAATAGAGTAAGGAGAAATATCCCAAGATCTTGCATCACAGAAGAACTTTCTCCAATTCTGGTACCACCACGTAACTGAAAGGGGAAGCTCCACTAGAAAGTTCATTTTGCTATAGAAATGCTCTCTTATCATAATCTCTTCTAATCAGACATTTTGGAAGCATTCAGGGACACAGTGACTCAAAGAATGAATTGTAAGCTCAACAGATCACCTCCCCACTCCTGGAAAACAGATACTACCGTTTTCCAGTACCATATTAAAGCAAGTATCACATTAAAATACAACTGTTCCCAATCAAACTTCTTTTGTTTAAAAACCAAGAGAACCTGATCAAGCGAATGCATGTTACTCAGCTTGTAAATAGCAGAGAGACAACAAGGTGCATGCTCAGGGGACTGCAAGCTGTGTCACTGGGAATTTAGTAAGTGCATGAGGGCAAGGCAGATACTGGAAGCATGGACTTGTGAAGTACAATGACACACAGAATCACACTGTATGGCCAAACACTTGAATAAATCTTGGATTGGTCAGTATTACTGATAATACTGCATCATTGTTTTCCCCTCTCAAAAAAAGGGGAAAAAAAAAATAAATCTAAGGGAAAAATAAACCAGTAGCTCCTCAAACTGAGAACTTGACAAGGGTGATATCTCAACAAAAACAATTGGGAAACGAAAGGAGAAAATACAGGGGGAAAGAGATAACTCCTTTCAACAGGATTTGGCCTTTTCAGGAAAAGGATAAAGAAAAGCCTCATCAGAAGCAGGATCAAAGCAGATCACAGATCAAAGCTAGTCTGAAAGTCTTGTCCAAAGTAAGAAGGAAATACCAGGACAAATGACTGTTTCAGACAGATAGAACACAACTTCTCTTCACTTTCCCAGGTGAAAACTCCTATGTATTATACCAAATTTGTTTCTCTGTGGAGTGTACAAATTACCTTGCCCATTTCTTCTGAGTCTTGGTTACATTAATCAGCAAGCCAAGTATGTATTTTACTTGCAGTCTATACCACTCCAATTTTAGTTAGCAGAAGAGAAGAAAAATCAGTGTTTAACACCTTTGTTGTACCAGTCTTCAGTGAAAAGCTGGATTGCGAGCAGATGGCTAGCACATTTAGCTGAAGTGAGTGAGCAGCTCAAGTTCAGCCTGTTAGAGGTGAAGAACAGATTACACAGTATTTAGGCAATCTGAATACCTTCAGTTTAACTGGGCTTTATGGACTCCTTCTAGGATTCTTCCAAAATTAGCTAAAGCTACCACAAACCTGCAAGCTTGTCTCAAACCTCTAAGTAGATTTTGAGTCTGTGAAGATGTTTAAGAATGTTTTAGACACAGGCTGATATACAACATTACACTGCCACCTTGAGACAGCAAACCAGAGCGTGTGTCGTTCCAGAAGCACTTCCAGATCTTATTTCCTAAAGTTCTGCAGTTGCCAGCATGCATTTGAACTGCCCAGCTCCAGATATTACATGCTTCTTCCCCTCTGTATCCCAACACACATATACTTCTTAGCAGGCTACAAAAGCAATAGTAACTGGACCGGAGGACTGAAACTGTCTCCACTGTCTCTCTAAGCTGCCTTCCTTGTCTGCAGCTGTCCTGCTGTGGCTGCAGCTGCCCATTTAACAAGCCAGCAAGAGAACTGTGTACTGATTCCTTGTCTCCTTGACCTCATATCAGCTCTGGAAAACATAAAAGCATTTTTTCCCCATGTCGCTTGCTTTTTAGCTTTCACATTAGAACTCAAAGAGAACCAGGACCGAAGTCTAAATGTGTTCTCAAAGTTGAGCTGATCTGCCCAGTATCATTAGAAACCACCTTCTTTAGTGATTTTCATAGAATATCCCCTGCAGCTATACGTTTTCCATGCATACAGGAATGCTGAGCCATGAGAGCAGCTAGTTGGCTTGGAAGTGTGAAAATGCTTTTGCAATACAGTCAAGAAGTACTTTTAGCATATCGGGTAACTTGACTCATAGAAGCAGATAACAGCAACTGCTTTCTTACCCATAAGAGAGATACTACATGAAACAAGTAAGAAAGTATTTTTATCATGTAAAAGTGGAAAAGGCAAAAGGTATACACCAAAGAAGTAGACATTGCTAAAGCAAGTATTAAAATATAATCACTGATATAGCAGAATTAAAAGCCTGGACATTCACTATGTGTCCTTTTCTTACCATATACAAGAGTAACAACCACTTAAGACAACACTTTCAAAGGCACCATGCTCTGACAGCTGAGTCACTGGGGCAGCACAGTGAAATCCCCAAAATCTCACATCAAACCCCCCTATTCTAAGCCTCCTTGGCCTGGGAATCTTCACTGGCCCATGACCCAGAAAGTTCAGGCTGTTCAGTGCAATTATCTTTATTCTGAACCCAAGTGGTGAATTAAACTATCTAAGGAGGATTACTTTACACTGCAAGGTTAATCAATGTATCTATCCTATCTTGTCAAGTTCAGCAACAGTTGTTTCAGTGCCTGTGTTCAAAGTCAACCACACGCCATCCCTGATTAAGCTGTGCTTGGCTTTTGATAAACCTGCACTGAGCTGCAAAATTCAAAGTGAAGAAGAGCTGGGCTCAAAGTCACAAGGGTGATACTGTGCTGGGCTAAGCAGATTCAGGGAGTTTGATCCCCTCATCATCAGCATGACAGAGGATTCATTCATAACAGAATCTGTCCAAATAAATTTGACAAACTGGTTTTCCTTCATAAACAATGGATGAAAACAAGCTTATCCAAGGGATAGGTTGGAGCAAGAGTATAAGTTGCAGGCATCTAGCACAACCCACTACTACCTATAATGACTCCATGGTCCAGAATGCAAGATCAATTTTGCATCAGGGCATCTTGATTATCCCCCAAATTCTTACTTAAAGCTCAACTCTTAGCCGAAGGAATTATATTATAAGGTACTATATTATAAGGCCTATTATAAGGTACTTTGTAACATCCAAAAATGGGCTCCAAACCTAGAATGACTTACAGGATGCTAGGGCAAGAGACCCTAAAATATTTCCTCACCTTCCTCTTATTACAATACAATGTTTAAAAATAAAATACATCACTTCAATATAATTAATCTGCAGCTATTTTTCTTTCCAGTGGTACAATGTTTATTAAAGAACTAGAACTTTCAGTCTCAATATAAACCTAGTTATACTTGATTCCATAACGTTAAATTCAGCTAGATACATTTACCATAATGAATTTTACATGTTGCAGGCACTTAATACTGCAAAGTTTCAAGATTCATATAGAGAAATGTAAGAACACATATTAAAAGCACAGGAGACTTTTCCTCGAAGCCTCATAACTTGTTCATCTTTCCCTACAACCGTTTTTGCTCTAGTAACATGATAACCCCTTAGTACTTGCAATCAAGACCCCAAAGAAGCAGCACCACTGCTGGCAGCTGATATGTGTAACTCAAGCTTTTATGCTACAGGCTGTTATGCTACTCCACATGCAGAAGTGTGAGGTTATAGACTTAAGGGATCACAAGATAGTCGAGGCACAGCAGAAAAGGACTGAGATGCACAACAATCCATTAACATGTCCTATTTACCAGGTAAGACTGTGTACAAGATCTCCATAGGTAGTTCTTCCAGGAGATGCTATAAAACAGTATGCAAAAGAAGTAATTACATAACTGCAGGATAGACTGAGGATCACTGGCACATCATTCTACAGATATTCACCTGATGCTTCTCCACACTTGCTTTGAACTACTGACCTTATGGCTTTACAGACACCCTATCCACACTCAAATCCTTCCAGCACATTAGCACAAGGCACCTCTGCAATCCAAACAAGAAGGTGGTTCATGTCCACTCCCATTCAGGAAGTAATCTAAAACGATTTAACACATGCAGATTGCTCCCCTCCTCATTCTAAACTGAGGTTGAAAAAAACCAATTATAAATACTTTATATTTTTGCAGGGTCTGCCCTAACCCCTCTTACTTACAGGAGCACTGGATAAGGTTTTTAAAGAATATTGGTCTTATAAAAGCCAATATTAGTTTATTTCTCAAGATTTCCTTGAAATCTAACAATGGAAGAGATAATAAATTCGGGGAAAACACAACAGTATTTTTATTTCATATCTATGGGGAAAAACACCATTCTAGTGGCACATGACGACTCAAAACCCAAGAAACCCTGACATCAACTAAATTTAGTTAGACACAACCCAAAAAAGAGGATATTTGAACTTAGAGAAAATGAAACATGAAAGGCTGACATTTTGTTCATTCTAAAAGTCCTGGTGTCTCAAACATCCTTTTAAAAATAGGCAAGGCAATAAATATATATTTCATACTATAGCTAGCACCTGCATGTCCAGCCTATTCTTCCTATGCTTGGGTTTATGTTGCGTGCCATAGGAAGGGTCAGCATTAATTATGTTAATCATTCAACCATTATCACTATTAAAGTAAAACGATTATATACATTTTAGGGCAATTATAAAAAGAATACAATACTTCAACAGTGCCATCTTTTGGCAACTGAGATGTATTTCTGCTCAATATGCAAGATAATATCTGATCAGAATAAAAACAGCCAACCCTTTAATCAGCTATTCAAGAGACAAAGCCTGTCAGGATGTATTTGCTTTCACCCTCAATCCTATCCTTTTTATTGACTATACATATCACACATTTGCTTCTTCCTCTCACAAGAGTCCCTCTAAATCATGGTCATACATGGCCTGCATGTTAAAGGTTTTCCTTTTATTTCTCCAAACCAACTCAAAATGATAAGGAAATCCCTCCTCTGTCAAAATACCATTATTATCATACTTTGTGACAGGTGGTGACAGAAGTGCACAGGTGACAGAGACACTAGTTCCAACATTCTCTCCATATCCAAAGCATGTACTCCCTCTATTCCTCTCTAAAGCAAGCTTTGCTACTGTGGAAAGACATTACAGTTCAGAATAGCATGGTAACAATAGGAAAAACCTTAAGTGAACTGCTTATTTTTGGCATTAGATTGAGCTATAAATAAAAGTAGACGTAGCCACCAAAAAAACCCCAATAACCAAACACCACAAACCCCAACCCCAACCTGTTCAGCTCTAGCCAAAATCTGTCCCCAAAATTCTGATAAGTAACATGGGTTTAGCAAATCATTTTAAATTCTTCTAAAGCAACGACCAAACCTTCAGTTTAACATTATTGAGCTTTCTCCTCTAAGGCATGGCTGACTTCTGAAATACTCATCCTGTTAAGACAGGGCTAGGAGACATCCTTTGCATTACCTAGAACTGCAGTCCTCAGTAATGGTAACTGAGTGGTTTACTTCCTTACTCTCAGATTCAAGAGCCACACGTGCAACTGCTCAAGAATTTTGCTCCCATTCCCAACACTGCAGCTGCCTTGCACACTCATGTGCTGGGTTTCCTGCATGCTCAGTATCACCAACAGTAAGGTTGTTCCTAGATGGCTAGCCTCAGCAGCCAGAGGTAACCCACTGTGACAAACCTTCAATCCTCCCATCACTTTAGTCACCCCAGGATTACTTTCTTACCTTACACACT
The DNA here is from genome assembly GCF_012275295.1 of Melopsittacus undulatus. Classification (NCBI taxonomy): domain Eukaryota; kingdom Metazoa; phylum Chordata; class Aves; order Psittaciformes; family Psittaculidae; genus Melopsittacus; species Melopsittacus undulatus. The sequence continues at coordinate 115,537,426 of NC_047528.1, read as the reverse complement.
TACAGAGCTCCATCCCTCTTCCCAACTTAAATTCACTGTCTACAAGAAGAAAAACATATATAGCCCAAGCAGGACCTTTTCAGCCACAGAAGGGAGAACAAGACACCTTTGAAGCCTACTACAGACTTTCACATACAGCTTTAGTGTTTTTTTCCTTACAGCTTATAAAACACACATATACATCGAAAGGACTGAAAGTGGAGTTTAAGTAAAATGTGTGTTTGAATGCAAATCCATAATCTCAAAACAACTGCCTAGCTGCTGGCTATCTTACTTGGTTATTTGTGCATTTATTAATTCAAGTTATTTATTAATTCAATACACTTTGTTTTGAAACATATCAAAAGGGACTTGATCCATAAATTACTCCCAGGGCACTACCAAAAACTTATGGAAGTAGGCAGTACTTAAAACCTGAAACTGTTTAACAGCTCATTTCTAAGGTAGAAAGTGGTTAAAGAAGGAATCATCCACACAACCTACAGATGTGTTGGTCCAGCAGTTGCAATTCTAAAGAATTCCCAGATAAGCTAATAGACTATATGGTTATGGATAACAAGTGGATTACATAGGCAGCTACAGAGGAGCAAAGAGAAAAATTCCAGGGAAAGAGCTAAAGCAGGATGATGAAGCAATCCTCATCATGGTTTTGCCCACTTTCCTATGTGCTTTCTTTCCCTTCTCCACAGAAAACAGCATCCACTTCTTTTCTTTCCCCAACTCACCTCTCTCTCCACCTAGGAACCATGATTCAGAATTCCCTAAGGTCACTTCAAACCACCCCTGAATTTCACCCAGAGAGCCCAGGACATCCCAAACCAGAAATCTGTGGCACAAGTCAGCTGCTGGATTTCTGGAGGAACTCTTCCTGTGCCTCTCCTTGCCCCACAACATTCAGCCTTGTCATCCTCTGTAATGCCCAACACTAAAACTCAGGCAACTTCTATGACAGTAACTTTTTGTAAGGTTTCAAGACACTGGATCTCCTTACCTTTACAAGGAATATTAAAGGCTGATAATCTGTTTTGTCAGTAGCAAATCACAAACAAAACTGGATTGCTTTGACTGGACAGAACAAGCTAATTGCAAGTATCTTCCTTTGTACTTCATCATTACATGCTCATGTGCTATAAAGGCTTTTGTCTTAAACAAAGCAGAAATAGTACAGTGGTACCATCTTCTATGAGAGTACATTTACAAAAAGAGATTTTACCTTCACACTATAGCAACACAAACCCCCACAATTAAGAGCATGCAATTCCTATTATAGGTACATGTAGAAAACTAAATGTCAATTAAAACACAGAAGTGACACAATGTGGGAGGAGAAGTACCAGGACTTTTTCCAGTAAATCACACTATTTACTACACACAATGTGAAAAAGACTTTCTCAACAAATAAACTACAACTATATGTATTCTATGAAACCACACCATTAATTTTCACATACCACAGAAAAAAAAGAGAAGCTTGTAATGTGAGGTTTGCTGTATCTGTGGCCTACGTTTTCATCACAACCTTGAACATTTATTCTAAGTAAGGCAAGGCACACTTTCAAAGGTTTGGACTGGAGAAAATAAAGCTGGTCCTCTAGCATGTAGATTAGCCTATAGAGACTTAGGGTTGCCAGTTGTACATGATGACTTAAAAGGAACAGGCAACTCCATCTTACAGCCCATGTGTGCAGACTGGTAAGCCACTATGCAAAGTGGCTGCATGATCAGCAGTCTCTGTTGTGGGAAGACAAATACAGATCAACAGTTTCATGAAGCCATTTGCACAACACCTGGTTACTTACACAGCATTAACTCATGGTTTAAGTACCCTTTAACTAAAAAAAAAACAGGTTCAGAATATTTGAGTTGAGGTTTTCATTCTTCTTTTTCCTTCCAAGTATAAGCATGAGCACAACCCTGCTACCAGCCTAAACTATGCAATGAGAAAGTAAAAACAATAACCTCAAAATTTCTAGAAACCTTGACTTCAAAAAAGATCACCAATTTCAAATGCCCTGTTCTGATGGATATCCAAAGCAAAATAGTTCCTTGTACAGAGGGAAACTTTCATTTTATCTGGCTATGTCAGCTGCAGAAGGTTTGTAAGAGGAGGTTTGTCTGTTATACAGAACCAGGAATAGTTCCTTAAAAATCATAAGCAAAAGAGGTATCGAAACATTTCCATAACTAGGAAGCATAAAGGCTTTTCTGGTTTTCTCAAGTCATGTTTAATGCTTCATCCCAAGTTTGGATGAAAGACAATACATACAACTCAAAGGAGAACAACTAAGAAAATAAGCATTTTGTGTGACTTATCTTGCTGCCAAAAGCACACTTCAAACCTCTCATGCACCCTGGAATCCCCCAAACCTCTTGATTTCGCATGTGCATGTCTTATGTATTCAAAACAATCTCCCTGTAAGATAACTACTAGGGAGAGAGAGGTGAAAAAGGAAATTCAGTCAATATGTATCTTTTAGTCTGCGATCCTGTGGACCAGAACTCTATTACACCAACTAGAACTATTTAACTACCAAGAGACGTGGAGAGAAAAGTTGCAGTAGTCTAAAAGCCTTTGCTGCACTTTCTAAACTGTGTCCTGTTGGATTTAGTTTCAGCTAAACCCTACCACAGTTTCTTCCAAAGGCAGTAACTGGAATAATCACAACATCCATAATAGCTTCACCACTAAGTTGTTATGCACTCCAGCTTAACCCAAAATTTAATTTCTATCTAAGAACTGATAACACTGGTAAATTCACTTACAGGAACTGCTCTATTTTGTGCTGGCATTCAGTATCAGGAAATGAACATTCCTTCCTTACTTCGCAATTTGTTTTCTGCATGAACAACCCAAATAATAACAAGATTTGCAATGTGTTCTTGGATTATAGCACTCAGCAGGGATGCTTTGGTTCTGGTATTAACAATCATTACAGTCTCAATTTCCTTCAAATCAATGGTGCCCCCACTGCTTATAAAATCTGATGTTCAGCATTTCTGACACTTATTTACATTTCAGATTTTGTTCAGACTGAAGTAGAAAGATCACTGCATCACTTTCAACACTCGTCCCAGCTCTTCATTCTCTGAAGCCTCTACGTACTTAACAAATTACATTGTATTGCAAGAAATACTTTTCCTTCCTTCACTTCCTCTCAATTAAGAAAGAAGGAATCTCAAGTTTTGGGCTGAGTGCCACTTGATAGAAAATGAAAACACAACTCCCCTTTGCATTTCATTCTTCTCATGTCTGTGTTATCCTTATACTTAATAGAATCATAGAATAGTCAGGGTTGGAAAGGACCTTAAGATCATCCAGTTCCAACCCCCCTCCCATGGCCAGGGACACCTCACACTAAACCATATCACCCAAGGCTTCATCCAACCTGACCTTGAACACTGCCAGGGATGGAGTATTCACAAACTCCCTGGGCAACCCATTCCAGTGCCTCACCGCCCTAACAGTAAAGAATTTCTCCCTTATATCCAAAACTGCTAAACTGAAATAATGCTTGGTCCTTATACTTGTAAGCTTCATATTCAAATTACATAGTATTTCTTACACTACCCTGAACAAAATTGCTGTGATCTGGCTTTATGCTTCTTTTTTGGTTTACAGATAAAGGAAACAAGATGAGAAACACCCACCAAGCACAAAGTACCAGGTAATCTGAAGAGATAAACCAGAGGTAGCTCTGCATGAGCTGACTCACATAAGATGCAGTACAGCTACATCTTTCCTGGTCTCATTTTACCATTTCCTTTTTCCTTTTCACAAGGGATCTGAGATGTCTTTAGTATTGAAAGTTCATTCATCATAAAAGATCAGATAAAAGGAACAATAAAAATGCAGTGGATAGCTATAACATTAACTAAGCAGATGTCAAATATTTTACTCAATAACGGTTGTAATCTCCAACTCTTGAACTTCGTCATTTATTACATATGCTCAAAAAAACCCCAAAACAAGAAAAAAAATCCAGTGCACATAACAATAGATTGGTCAATAGACAGAACTACTTGGACCTACGTTGAGCAATGAAATTGAAATTACCATTCTTTTACTCCAATTTACGTATCAAAAGTATTTTGTCCTTACCAATCTAATTGCCATTGCTGTTGCTACAGTAAATGCTACTTCAAATGGAAGCAAAGTTCTCTTCTTGATTTAGGAATAATTCAATTAAATCTTATTTGGGTTGACAGAAATTCTCCTGTTTTAAAAAACAAGGTTCCTGCTGTCACGAGTTCTGAACTTCAGGATTACACTCTGGAGTGATTTATGCAAATCCTCCAAATTTCTCTGCATGATATATGCTCTCTTTTGGTAGGGGTTCACAAATTGGATTTTATATGTCAAATATTGAAAAGGGAAAACTGAAACAGGTCAGTGTTTTAAATGTGATTGATTTCTTCAAAGGAAATGGGTGACATGATGCATTACTGCAATAAGATACTCATATTCCTGTTATAAATCATAGGCTTCCGCTAGGCCTTTTTCAACGGAAAGTCATGCAAAACTATCTTGAACTGCTGCAATGGGAAGTTTCCATAAAAACTTTCTTTCTCTCTCTTATAATATGTTATTTTTCCCTCAATTTGCCTTGACAGATGGACTTCAGGCATGAATGTTACTTTTGAAGAAACATTCAAGTCTAGAAACCACTTTTTTTTGCCCAATGACAAAAACTGTAGGGTTTGAAATGCTTCACAAATGTCAGCCTATGGCTGGTATCATTAAAAAGTGTAACACATGACAACCTTGATTTGGATTACTGGGTAGATGCGCTTGAAAAACAAACAATCTTCTCTTCCCCACCAAACCCCACATTCTTCTGCTTTTTTGCCTTACCAGTGATGACCAGTAGTCTTTCTGTGCTACAAACAGTCAAACGGGCATTAAATTCAAGGAACGAGTATGGATGTGCAACAGTGGACTCAATCTCTTCTTATAAATAGCCCAGAAAGCATATTCTGAAGCAACATTAGCTAATGACCAGCATCACTTAATGATGGTTGGCCACTCGTTAAATCCTGAATTACAGCTCAGTTATCAAAAAGGGGTGATAAGGAACTGTGAGGGACAATTCTGTAATACAACAGGAACAACAACAAAGGGGGTTTAGGGAAGAATATCCAGCTTGCCAGGTTTATAGACTACTTTCACAGATAAATGTTAAAACTAATGCTATTAAAAATCATATGCACGTTTTTGTTTCAGCTGAGGAATGTATCTGCAACCATTTTAGCTGTGTCCACCACAAATACTTCGATATGGTACCAAACTGTTACGAGTCATCTGAAAATGGATATATATGAGAGTTGAGGACTGTAGAAAAATGTTTTGGTTTAGATGTTTAGAAGATTTAGGACCTAAGCTTCACTGCTTATACTACCCCATACAAATTCCCATATTCACATTAACCTAGATCAGCTGTTTATTCCAACCAGCATTGCAGCAACATAACCTGCACATTCTTTTCACACAGTGAAACCTGATTTTGATTATTAAATATGACAAATCTTACTCCCGTGTAATTTTTATTAAGAAAAGCTCCTTAACAAGTTTCCTTTGAACTTCTCACCTTATCAGTTATCATCTCTGCAATTCCAGCTATTTCCTCTGTATTAGCCTAAGTGTCACTTGCTGAATATCAGAAGAGAATAGCCAACTTCTGTCATTTGAACAAGGAGCATCAACTAGTACCTATACAACAAATAAGAGCAAACAAGACAATTCACAAGATATTCACTTTCTGAACACTGTATGCCAAAACTATCTACTCAACATACTTTTTCACTTAAAATACCCTTGTAATTTTCTTGGGTTTTAGAGGCAGAAATTATCTAATTACTATTTTGAAATGTTTTTATGAGGCTACTCAGGGGAAATAAAAAATTACTGCTTAAGATGTACCATCTATCTGAATAGCTCTCACTCGCTTGCTCCTTCTTCATAATTACACACCATTGGAAGAACATAGCTACAAGGTCTTCAGAATACACTACCACAGCCAAATGGGTAACATTTGATTAAATGCACAACATACTTCGTAAGGTAATTCCTGAGGCTTTGCAAATCCTCCTGTATGTGACATTGGTTCCCTTTGATAGGTCAGATATTTGGGGAGTGGGGGAGAGGGCAAAGAATTAAAGAGAGAGCAGCATAGGAAGAAAAAAAAAGCAGCAAAATGCAGAAACATAATACGCAAATAAATAATATTGTTACCTTATCATATAATTCAGGCTTCAGATCTCCAATCTGTCTACCGTCCAGTTTAGAGACCATTATCAAGTTAACCAAAGGTTCTGGGATGAAGGATTCTATTGTCTGTTTCAACCATCTTGACCTCACATCATCATATTCATTACAGTGAAACTGACCTTCAAAAAGAGTAATAAAAAAGGTAAACACCCTAAAGTAAGTCTTTATGTTTGGTTGTCTGTTTTAGGGTTTTTTTCCCCCAATATAAGGAGTTACACCAATTTCAGAAGTTCTACCGTATTGCCATGACTGAGTTACACCTTCTGTTTATGCTATTGCACATTTTAGAACACTGCTGATATAAGCCAGAGTAAACAATGTCACAAAGAGTCTTACTAGGTTAGATTTTATATAAACTTGTGTGCTCACCACATTTTAGAGTCTCCTACTTTTGTCCCAAAACCAGGATCGATCCCACTATAGGTAAACTGGTGCTCTATTAGAGACGTGCATTGGCTGGCAGTCAGTACCTTCGAGGCATGCATTTTCAGCAAGTCATCTCTACAAAGCAGTAGACTGAGTTAAGAACAAATTTCACACTTATGCCTAGGTGTTGGCGCAAAAGGCAGTATTTCCTAATAAAAGAGGACACAAAAGCTGGTGTATCAAAGCACAAGAGCCTCCAAAAGCGTTTTTATAACCCAAATACATAAACCACTTAAGTCATGTTTAACTGACAAACCAAGTAAGCTTCACTTATCAATCAAAAACACTCATTTGGACACAAACAGCTAAGGAAACAACAGTAAAATGAGTGGCATAAAGATGAGCAAAAGCAGTCAACAATCAATCCCCAATACAAGAACAGGTTATCTAGGAGTGAACTAGCAAAGAGACTTCTTCACAGAACTCAGCTTAGATGCAGTCATGTTCTCCTCACTACGTGACACTGTGGACACTGAGGACTCCAAGAGGAGTGCAAAATTGTGTCACATCACATTATTTTTCCTTATTTCATTGATCTAAATTTCATCCTGCACCAGTATATTACAAAATAATTTCTTAGCAATTACAAAGCTACTTAAGGTCTCTCAAGATGACAGTCCTAACTAAAATTAGGGCAGTTATTGCCATTAAAAGATATTAAAGTCACCCAAGATAGACATTTTGTCTACTATATTAAGAGCAGATTATGGTCAGGAATAAATTAACAGTCGATAGGCACACAAAAAGGATATTCATCAGGACATCAATAGCCTTGGCCATTCTTTCACACTTCTTCACTAATAGCTCATCCACAATCTGCTCTGGCATCTGAAGATGATCCAGAAGAGCAGGCAGCAAAAGATCCACAAAATGCTCGGCTGAGGCACTGTTCCCACTATTAATAACATCCTGCAGTAAAGACATTTTATGGCAACTTTTAACACTACCCAGCAAGGAAGCCAAGCCTACTCTGCCCTCTCCTCCCTCAGGTGCCTTCTTGCTCTCCCAGCCTCTTGCTAGTTCAGGTTTAAGACTGCGGATCAGTAATGTACTTGAGGAGGGAGTTCAATGAGAAACAGCAGAAACTTCCACACTGCTTCAAGCCTTAGTAAGCAACTGTTTGATAGCTTTGCTAGCATCTACCTCATGACTTCACAAACTACCGCATCTTTCACTTAATTTTCAACACTGGCATATTTCCCTAAACTACAGCATGTCTTTAAAAGAAAAGTTGTTTTACCAAGTATGGAATTCTAGAACAGGAAGAATTTTATTTAGGATATATTTTTACATGCTATTTTTCAAGTAAAATGCTAACAGTTGCTTAAAAATCAATTAAAAATATAGCTGCTAACAAGCTCTTTAAGCTGAATTATCAGTCTTGGTACCTCAAAAATCTCTTTGAATAGCTGCAATGCTAGAACAGAAGAGTCTTCGGAGCCTTCCAATGGTTGGTTAGACAAGTGCACCAATGCAACAGATGGTTCAAAAGTCTTTGAGCGAGTTACAAGTCTGGTATTTCCAGAGACTGGCAAGCCAGATGGTTCCAGTATTGCCTGCCGCAGGACATGACGCAGTTCTAGCACAGAACAGAAGACAAGCAGGAGCTCGAAGATCTGTGTGAAGTGAATGAGAGTTTAAACGCTTTGAAATCAAGTACTTACACAGGGATTGTAACTCCCATAGCACAGGTCTAGAAAGATATACAAATTCTATGCAGCGCCTTTTAGCACTTTAAAAGTTATCCAAAGAACGGACATCTTGTCTTTTAAGTCAGCAACAGAACACAGTCCATTAGACTGGTGAAGGCTTGTGACAGCATTCAGTGTATTGCTTTCCCTTCTTCTGTAAAAAGCATGACTGCTGGTATCCAGTAAGCAGTAGAAATGCACACACACTCAGAATGAAGAAAACTGTGGAAGGGAAAATACTCTAAGCCATGAACAGATGCACATGTGCATACTTGGGGAGGAAGAGGAAAGCACCCTCGAAGGCTCCTTGCCAGTGTCTTGATAAATCAACAACAATATCACATATATAGAAACCCTAGCATTTATTATTTATTGTGATGTGAAACACATTCCTAGGAAAAGCTTCAGAGTTGTTTCACAGATGTATTTAGCCCAAATATTTTCACAATGTTTAATATTTTAGTCTTTAGCAACAGAAAGCCAATATTTCATTTATGCAAAGTGATAGTGAGTCAAAGTTGAATACAACAGTTAACTGCTTAACGAAATGTGGCATCAATTTGTTCAACTAATATGCGAGAATGTATGAATAAGTCTTGGAAGTGAGCATCACTGTTCCCTGATCAGAGAGCTAGTAGTATTAATTCAAGCTTTAGCAGGTGAACTAAGGTACACACTGCACTTGTGGTCAATCCCAAAATTTCCTAACAGCCAAAGCACAAAAGGTGTTCATGTTGCCTTTTTGCCTTTAGGTTTGCTAACTGAAAGCAGACACAATCTGGCTACACATCCAGCCTGACAGCCTTGAGAATAACTAGAGTATAGAAATCTGGTGTATACTATAGGTCATTTAAGAATCCCAAAGTCAATATATTTCATTATCAATCCTTGTACACAAGGAGCCTACTTATGTAGGCAGAAGTAGAACTCGATTCGGAGTTGCACCCTCTTAGACTTAAATTGGAAAAGTGTAAATACCTTAGATGATGAATTGGGATCCCTTCCATGAAGAAGATCTAATACTTGACCAAGGCATGAGGTAAAGTGCTCGTACCTACAGCATGCACAAAGGAGGAAAGAAAAATTAAAGGGAGCTTTGTTACCCCCAGACATTTGTACCAAGTGACGAATGCAAGTGCCCTGCTCCTCTCCTCACTCCTGAACACTTCAACTACAGTGACAGTTTTGATAATGTAACTTCTACTTAAAATAAACATAGCTTTAAAAATATCCTAAGAAAGAAAGAAAATTCCCTAAAATAAGCCAAGATTTTCCAGATATTTTTACTATCACATTTAGATCAAAATTCAGTCACTGAAATCTGCTAGCTCAATTTGCAAAACTAGTCAAGCTCTCTACAGCTTTAACACCCTTCAGTAAAATTCTTACAGCTTCAACCATACTATTCAACTTTGAGACAATATAGACCTGCAACAGGCAAAATAGCTCCTCACCAAGATGTCTGACCACCAATACTGTCCAGACAAATTACTGACCACACTATTAAATACTCCTTAAGGGATAATAAAAAACCACATTCATTGACACATGCATGTGAAACCAGTAACACAAGAAGCTTTCAGTTTCATATACAGCTGTTATTATCAACTAGTAACATTCAAAAAGCATCTAGGGACTTTTTTTCCAGGGTTTGGTTCAAAATACAAATAGCACAAAGAAACTGATCAAGAGCTTAGGAGAAATACCTTGTACTTTAAGGAAGTTAAGCCATACCTGCTAAGATAATCGGCAACTTTGGGGTTCTTCAGAAGATCCATGAATAGGTCGACAGAGTATTTTCTTGTTAGGGTACCATCTCCATTTACAACAATATTGAATATTAACTGAAATGTCTGATGGATATTTCGAGCATGGAAGAGCTGAAAGGAAGAAGAAAGTTATCTACAGGTATGTACTTACTTTGCCTAGGCTTTTAGTAAAACTAGCTGGAATTAGAAGCTTATTTGGCCAGTGTGAGCATTAGCTTTACCTACAAATTAAGAATATAACAGATTCAAAGCATTACTTACTTTTTCTCCTACTTCTTCATTTAAAGTAAGGCTTGACAACAGGGAAAGTGCAAACACAACCATAGTCAAACTACTATGGGCTAGGAAGCTTATTAAGGTGCGATAGAAATTCTTCACATGATTCTAAAGCAAGAAGGAGAAACACAGGCATTACAAACTTAATTCTGTTCTATAAAAATACCAAACTCACAGACTGCACATCCTTAAAAATAAGCCATACAAATAATGAACAATACAAGAAACATACGAGAACCATAACAGTTCTCTAGGAAATGCATGTTAGTCTTATACTGCACAATACTGGTGTTGATGTCAAGGACTAAATTATCTTTTGAACTTTCATAATGAAAATAAGCAAACATACAAAAAAACAAACAAAAACCAAGCCCAAGCAAAACAACAAAACCATCCAAGGAAGAAATTCCATCATTATTTTAATTTTACTGAAATTAAGCAGTTGTACTGAAATCTCCAATAGCAAATCACCACTGCAAACTGAGCCCTGTCCCTTCTCTGCTCAGAGAACAGTACTCATTATCTCTGCTTATCAAGATCAGTGGTGTTTTAATGTCTTTTAAAAGGCAAATCCCTTTCTTGGCCAAAATTACCAACCCAGCTTATGGAAAAATAAAATCCAAGCACAGTCTTTCTATGTTAACAACATTTATTTCTTCTAAGGAAGAATGCTTGAATTTTAAATTCAGCTTTCATTCACAGAGAACAGCTGCAGACACCGAACACATAACACAGGCTAGTGCTGTGACACAGCAATGGGGAGAAAGAAAAAACACCCAGTTTCCTGAGCTACTGGTTATTCCCTCAAACATGTGAGACACAAACACCAGCACTGCAGAACAAGCAGGCCAGGGTTATTACTGCCACAAAAAAGGGTGCCTAAGAAATACAAAGGTAATTCCCAGAGTCAAGTCTGTTGCACTCAAGCCAGACGATCACGCCACAAAAGCAAAACTCTCACCAAAGATTTGATCCGAGTTTGAACAGACAAGTTGTGACGACAGAGATTTGCCAGGAGGCCCAAACAGGGCATCGTTAACTCATCTTCAGTGTGTTGACTTCAACGTCCAGGAGTTTAAAAAAGAAAACATGTATTTATTAAAGCATCCAGAATTTAATTACAAGAAGTTGGAGCACGAGGGGCAGAGGGTATGGAGGATGTTTGGGTTTGGGTTTTTGTTTGGTTTTTTAATTAGATACCGTCCCACCAAGCAAAGCAAAACTCTAACTGCAGTCACCACAGTGTGAGCAGTTTTTAATGGAGTACCTCTGAAAAAACCCCAAACCCCAGTACCAGAGATCAATCCTATCAAAGATAACTTATTGCACGTGTTAACAGTCATTAGACCTTTCATGAGTACATGTGCACAACATTTGTATTCATCTAACAAGTTCACTCCTAATGACAGGCAGGAATTTTCTTTTGGCTTTTCTCTTTGTCAGCTCCCTGCTCCTAAAGGCGTGGGATGGGCTACAAGGCAAATGAATATCCAGTCACCCAAAGCTCCAAAATCACTGCAGATGGCAATCTGTAACAGCATGGGTTTCAAAGAATTCAGAACAAAAATGCCACAGCTTCTCCTGGAGCCCAGCTTAGTGCAATATGCTACTGGCCTTTGGAGAGTTTGGAAACGTAGCTACTTCCCAGAAGAAAAGACAACCAAGTACACACTTACACATGCTGCATTAGGAATGAAATCAGTTCATCGATGTTGGCACCAGCGGAAAAGACAGGAACATTGTAGGTTAGCTTCTGCAGCAACTGAATACTCTGAGGAAACAAAAAGATACATATGTCTTTTCTATAGCATATCACTGAAGAATGCTACAAGTTACAAAGCTGAAACCAAAAGAACAAAGAACAAGACACCACCACTAAACTGATTTTCAGACTCTCTAATGTTAACATAACAATTACATAAACTACTGCAAGCACAATGAATAATGTCCTACCACACTGATCCACTCAGTAAAAGCCCAAACAGATAAATATGATTTTATTTTGACAGAGAAGTTACCTTAAGTCCATTCAGTTCTCCCCATTGCCTCATTAGCAAATTCTCCATTCTGTCAGTGAGAAAGGGGCTTTTCCCTATTGGAAGATCTACAAGTACCACCAAAATCCAACAAGTACCTTGCAACCTCTAACAGAGAGTATGTTTACAGGAAAACAGGTTTGCTGTAGACTGCAAACAGATCCAGTGGTAGTAAAGTCCTCCCTTCAGCATTCTTTCAGCCCACAACTGCATTCATATGAAGTTAATGGAGAATCATAGATTGACTTGGGTTGGAAGGGACCTAAAAGTTCATCCAGTTCTAACCCCCTGCCACAGGCAGGGACACCCTCAACTAGATTTGTCTGCTCAAAGCCCCATCCAACCTGGCCTTGAACAGCTTCTTTCATGCCTTCACAATGACATGACAAAGATGATCAGTGTCCATGCTTCTGTTACAAACATTAGGAGAAATAACTAAATACCTCAACTGAAAGTAACCTTCCAAGCCCTCAAGCAGTGATTTCTTGAAGTAATTCAAAATATGGGGTAGCTTTTCTTTAGTTGGTTGTTCTTTGTGGTTTGTTGGTTGGGTTTTGGTTTTCTTTAAATTTAAGCAGGTGAGAAACACAAGCAGGATTAAAGACTGAATACAAGGAAATCTATGCAGTCTTATAATCCTGTTATACTAGCCTCATACAACAAATAAAACACACAGCTAAGATTAACTCTCCCTCAACACATTATCACAGACAGCACTTTGGAAGAGTTATAATATGCATACAGTATAATGCACACCACATAATTATAGTCAATTATAATTAAGCATTAGTTCTTGTTACCTGTAATAAGACTGGGTCGCTAAGATTAGTGGAACTTAGATGAACCACTCGTGCCAGCACGCTGGTCAGATTGTAGGTATCTTGAAGAGTTTCTCTGGTCTCATTGTCTACAGCTGGAATTTAAGAATTATTAAAACCAACACAAATCACCTATCTAACAGCAAAAGCAACTGGTGCATTGGCTACCAGTCTAAGCAGAAACAAGCAAGAGGCAGCAGAACCTATTTTGTAATTGGGAAACTTGATGCATACAGGCCCAGGCCATTGGAGACCCCAAACTGCAGCCCAGCAAATACTCCAATGAGAGAGGGAAACTAAAGAGATGACAGCTCTTGATGTAATAGGGCTTCTCTCCATCTCTGCATCCCCCTGGGCAGGTTTTGTCACTTCATTTAAAAGAAAAAGGGAGTATTTAAGCATCATTGTTGTTTCAGTGCTGACTTCAAATCTGCTTCTCATGGCCATATATCATCTTATCTGGCCTTGTGCACACATTCATGCGGCTCAGCCAAGCGCTCCACTAAAATGAAAACCACTTCATCTTTCACACCTTAGACTTTGTCCAGGTTCATCACCCACACCACAGAATCAGCACCCATCTCGTCTTTCCTTTCCCACATCAAAGATTAAAAGTTTAGATGCAAACCTTACCTAGCTGGGACAGCAACGTAACCACAGACAAGGTTAGAGATGGGCTTACATGAGCATCCTCAAGGAGTTCTACTAGGCAACTGAGATATTCACTTGGCAGAATCTGATTTGAAGCAAACAATCGTGTAAGCTTCAGTCCAGAGATAACCTGGAAAGGAAAGGAGAAAACCAACCTTCATTACTCAACTGCAGCAAAGTATTTAACACAGAAGCCAAAACACAGCTGTATTAAATACACTTTGCCCTATTTGCCAGGCTCAGAATGTAAATGTACTCTAACAGAACATTTGCACTCACATTTGTGGGAAAGGGGAAGGAGGGAAGAAGCCTGAAAAAAATCCCGTTTCCTTGTTGTGGATGTGCTCTCAGTACTTTTGGAAAACAGCAAGTTTTCATTGTGATCATTCATAACACATTGGGGCTTCTTTGGTTTGCTTGCTTACAGCATTCACAGTAACAGCATCCTTTCTAATCTCACAGCTGTAGCAGAGCAACACCTGTATTTCTGCTCACATTCAACAGAATTAATACCAGGTCATTCTTCCTACATGTGCTTTATCATCGACAGAACACAAGGATTATTAATTGTGAAAGAACAACCAAACAGATTGCAGACATTCTGTAAGCAGCCCTCAGCTCAGCCCAGCAGCCTGCTTTCTAACGATGCGGACAGGAACCCAAAGGTGCTGCTCTGCAGGAAGGATCAGCAGCAACAGGCAGTGCTGCTTTGGGACCACTCTGGGCTCGAGATGAAAAAATGGGAGTTCAAGGAAGCCTATAGAAGATGCTGAACATTATATACCTGTACATCAGTACAGGCAGAAAGCAATTACCCTTTCCTGTCAGAGCAGCATAATATTGTTGTTGCACATCCCATGGATTTATCTCTTAAACGGATACAAAGAAAAATTTAGGCTGAACACTAACTCGTACATTAGTGCTTTAGCAATTACAAAACCAATCTGTATTTGACAAAGGTCCCTTGCAGATCAAGCAGCTCAGTGTGCCCATCTCTCACCGTATCGAGCGTGCCTACTTGGAGATCTGCCAGACGGACAGGCCTCCCCTGAGCAACAAACACTTCTGATTACACGTTCCATTAAACCAGCAAACCCCAGATACAAGGGGTGAAAATGAATGATCCTCGAGGGTCAGAAACAGGGGATGGAGGAGGAGGCAAGTGCAAGTCACTCATAGGGCCCGTTACACGCTCAGCTGATGCACATGCAAGCACACTGACACAAACCCACCCCACAACGGTGTAAAGAAGAGCACAGCACTGGTCCAGAAACACTGCTCAACACTGAAACGTCTCCTCTGTCCGACGGCCTCCCCCAGCCGGTGACGGCGAGACGGAGACAGCCGAGGCCGGGCCCCGAGCACAGACCCGCAGCCCCCATACCCCAGGTGGCAGCACGGCCACCGCCATGTTCCCGGCCGCACCAGCACCCCCCGCTCCGCTCCCCACACCTCCAGGCTGCGCTGCAGCAGCGCCGCGTTGGCAGCCGTCGGGGCAGCCCGATACTGCCTGGCTGCCCGGAGCAGGGACTTCATGCAGCCTGAGGCATCCATGGCGCCGCAGCCCCGCTCCAAGCAGCGCTAACGGAGAACACAACTCGGATCTCCCGCTGCCGCCGCCATCTTGAGGTCACCACCCACGGAACGGGAGGGGCCCCGGTCCCGCGGGGCAGGACGGGTGGGGACCGCGGCCGCCATCTTGCTTCGGGGGGCGGGGCTTGAGGAGGGTGGGAGGGATCCTCACGGGTCCGGTACCGGTAACCAAACCGATGGGCTCGGACCGACGGGCGTGTAAAATGTCGGTGCTGCTGCAATCCAGCCCCGTTCGTCCGCGTTAGAAGCACTTCAGACTGGTTGATGGCGTTGGTTCACTCTCGGTCAGTTGCTGAAGTGAGTGCCTTGAGAGAGAGCACCTGCAGCACCGGAGCTGGGGGAGATCAGGGCCCAGGAGCCTCACCCCAGAGCGACAAGAGCCGCTGAGGAGGGAGCCTCAAGTCCTCACAGGACTTGCCCAGGAGCTCAGCTCAGCTCACCCGAGGAGCTGACTCACCGGGGCCGGAGCCAGGAGGAGCGGCCCCAGCCCTGAGGGGTTAAAAACCTGCCCAGGGAGCAGAGTGGGCAAACAGAGCGGGTCGAGGCAGTTTGCACTGCAGTTGGAGCGGGCAGGCGAGCGGGATAACTGCCTCCTCAAGAGGACTCGCCTGGAGCGCAGGAGGAGGAAGGACCGCTTGTTTGTGGGCAGAAACGTAGATGTGATTGATTTGCAAATCGACAGAGGTACTCAAAGATAGAGCCTTGGATAACCCTTAGTTTGAATATATTAGCACTTCTTTTTTTTCCAAGGTGGAATATATTGTCATCATTGAATTAAACCACAAGCAGTCTGCCAGTGATAAGTGTAGTTAATAGCTTTAAACAATTGCTGTAATTTACTTGATTTTGTAAAGTAAGTTTGCAAATAAATTCAAACCTACAATCAGCTGTCACTTTGTAACTCTCATAGTTGTTTTCAACATAGGGTAAACACAACAAAAGTTTATAAATGTTCCCAGATGTCAAAGTAGATGTTCCATCCCCATTAATGCAAGTTGTTTCTCTTTATCACATAGCTTCTTAGGCTTCAGCTGCACCCTCACACAAATGCTTATATATGGAAATATACCTACATCTTTAGTCAAGGATGAATTGCAAGTTTGGGTTTTTATTTAACCAAATATTGGTTGTAATCATATTTGTCAGTATCTAGTCAGCCTCCCATTTAAAGCTGTCCTGATTCTGCTTTGGTACTACCCATGAAATGAATGTTTCATAACTAACCTTTCAGGGTGATCCGATGGAGCCACATGGCTGTAAATGAGAAACTAATCATGAATAGCTCAATTTAAAAAAAAGAAAAATCCAAATAATCCAAATGCACAATGAACTTGGCAGCACCGACTCCAGCCTCTCAAAAATCCTAAGGGATGGCTGTGATATTAACTGCAAAACACCAGTGAGCCTTTCTTTGTTCAGTCTGCCATTGCTTGTAATTGAATTAGGATGT
This sequence comes from Melopsittacus undulatus, assembly GCF_012275295.1. Lineage (NCBI taxonomy): Eukaryota > Metazoa > Chordata > Aves > Psittaciformes > Psittaculidae > Melopsittacus > Melopsittacus undulatus. The sequence goes on along the minus strand of NC_047528.1, from coordinate 115,520,451 downwards.
GCATTTTTCATGCTTAATACTCACAGGTAATTATGCATTCTCCAAATACTTACCTGTTGACATATTTTCTCTAAAGAATGATGCTGTTTGGCCTTTTCCTATTTCATCAAAACAGATCCTCAAGTGGTAAAAACCAGTTACGCTAAGCAGGCCACGCCATCTTTTAACTTACTTAAGCACACCACACTTGCTGTATGATGGAGAGGTTTCGAGCAGCAGTGAGACCCAACAAATAACTCATTGTTTCAAGTTCTTTGCAGAACTAAAAATAAATAACCCTAAAAAGCTGATGATTTTTGTCACCTTTGCTTTATTACTTACAATGAATGGCAACTCCAGAGCTGGGGAACTGTAATTAAACACAAAAGTTATACATCAGGAAAACAAAAAGAGCTTCTGTTTGCTTGAATTGACTTCTTTTGTAGGAAACAAATGACCTGCTCTTTTATTTGTTTTTCACCCTACAAAGCGTGATTCCTGGAATTGCTGGGAAGAGTAAATACAACAACTAACAAAACTTGAGCTTTCATAACGTAAAAGACACTTGGCTGCTCCTCCACTTTGCTAAAATCACAAATCACCTCAAAGAGTAAGAACAAAAGAGGAAAAGATGGTGAGGGAATGGGGAGAATCAAGACATGAGCTGCAAAGTAATCAAACCACTTAAATGAGAAGTAATGAGACTGCTTTAGAAAAGTGACATTGCTAATCCCATCTTCCATTTTTGACTTTATGCTTTTATATTCAGATTACTAACAACAGGGGGTCACGCTGGGTAGGCCACCAACAGGCAGAAAGCTGCTGGGGCACAGGAGTGGGGCAGGGAAATGGCCCTCCCCTGCTTACAGGGTGGCCTGGGCTCCAAGAGAGCTCCATTTCCCTCGGGTGCGGAGACGCAGGCTCTAACCCTCCTTACAGGGTTGCCACGCTCTCCGGGCAGCCAAAGGAGCAACACGGCCAAAGGCCAAAACCAACAGTAGCAAAGACCTGAGCCCTGCTTACAGGGAGGTCGCCCAGCACACAACATTCCTCACGGCACCCCAAAGGTGCCATCATGCTCTTACGTGACCTCCCCCTGTGCCCACAGGGGGTCCCTTTGCCCAGGGTGCCTTTCTCGTGCCCCCTCTTCTGCCCCACGCCGCTCCTCGCCGTTCCACACGAAGCCTCTTCTCTCTTCTCTTGACACGCCGCCTCTTCTCTCTTGACACGCAGCCTCTTCTCTCTTCTCTTGACACGCCGCCTCTTCTCTCTTCTCTGACAGCTTCTGCCAAGGAAGGAAAATGTCATTAGCTCTGGGAAGCGCCAACTCTTCTCCCTGAAGGAAACGTGGATCCCTAGCCCTGGAGGGAGCTCCTCAAGGCACCACCAGCCCACCCACTCACCCACCCGCCCGCACACCCTCCCTCAATTTCAGCCTGGCTCACCGCACAGATGCGCCGCAGAGTTCTGGCCGGGGCTAGAGCCGGGCTCGCAGGCGGGCACCCTGGGCAAATCCGCTGGGCATGCAAAGCAACGGCCACAGAGGCTGCGCACCCCTGCTCACAGGGGGCCCGAGCCGTGGCCTGCACTGTAAAGCGCCCAGGACTCATGGCCGGGCCCTGACTTACAGGGTGGCCCTGGTCCTTAAGGCATTCGGAGGCTCCTTCTCTCCGACTGAGGGGCACCTTCACCCTCACCCCACTAGCGGGGCGGTCACACCACACAGGCTGCCAGCTGAGGGAGCACAAAGGCTCCCAGACCCAGGACCTGCTTACAGGCTGGACGACACCCAGGGAGCCGCAGAGCTCGGCCTTCCCCCTGCACCAACAGGAACGAGACTCCACAGCCAGGTACCGGAGCTTCAGAGCTAAAGGCCGGGGGACTGGCGGATACAGCCCCGAGCCTCTCAAAGACTAGGGCCAGACATTCCCAAATAAGCTCCAGGGAGCCCAAGGCTCCGACCTGCGTCCGAGTTACGGGCGGGCCTCCTGGCTGCACCACACCATCAACATTACCATTATCATTGTCATTATCATTGTCATTATCATTATCATCATCATCATTATCATTGTCATTATCATTATCATTATTATCATCATCATCATCATCATCATTATTATTGTCATTATCATTATCATTATCATCATCATCATCACGTAGTCCTTCAGGAGCCCAGCGCACAACCTCGACCCCAACCAGGGGGAGGTCAGCCCAGCCAAAGGTGGGCCTGCAACCTGTGGCACTGCATTTCCTCAACCTGCACCCTCTAAAGGGCGAGGGAGGGCTCGTTCCTGTGGGCTGGCTAAGAACAACCTCCCATGCCCTGCTTAAAGCAGGCTGGGGCTGCTCCAGGGAACAAAGGGCTCCACAGATTGGGACTGTGCGTGGAAGCTGGAGACCTTCAACACGCCAAGGGGAAAATACTGCGACACACCCTGACAACAGGGGGTCACGCTGGCAGGTCACCAGCAGGACAGGCAGCCATGCAGGCAGAGACCCAGGTCCTGACTACAGGCAGGTCGCATTGCCTGCACCACAACTAAGTGGCTTGGCACCGTCCTTGGAAAGAAGGGGCGAGTCCAGACCGTCCCTCCGCTCATGGACTTAGAGGGGACCCCCCTGTTACTGCACAGATCCCTGCTCTCCCTCCAGGGAGGTTTAAGCTAAGCTGCAGCAATTAAAACAGGGGCCTAAAGGATAAGCTCACTCACTCCCTCACCACTCACACACATTGATTGACAAGGACAAGACACACAAAACAGAACGTCCCAAAAAGGGAGACGGTCTCTGTGCAGCCAATGTCTGGGGTTTCACCCTACTCACCAGCAAGAGAGGAAAGCCTCAGACCATGCCCAGGCCTGTGTGGAAGCCAGAGAACTTCAACAGGCCAAGGGGCAAATGCTGTGACACGCCCTGACAACAGGGGGTCACGCTGGGTAGGCCACCAGCAGGCAGAAAGCTGCTGGGGCAGAGAAGTTGGGCAGGGAAATGGCCCTCCCCTGCTTACAGGGTGGCCTGGGGGTCCAGAGAGCTCCATTTCCCCCTTGGGTGCGGAGACGCTGGCTCTCACCCTCCTTACAGGGTTGCCACGCTCTCCGGGCAGCCAAAGGAGCAACACGGCCAAAGGCCAAAACCAACAGTAGCAAAGACCTGAGCCCTGCTTACAGGGAGGTCGCCCAGCACACAACATTCCTCACGGCACCCCAAAGGTGCCATCATGCTCTTACGTGACCTCCCCCTGTGCCCACAGGGGGTCCCTTTGCCCAGGGTGCCTTTCTCGTGCCCCCTCTTCTGCCCCACGCCGCTCCTCGCCGTTCCACACGAAGCCTCTTCTCTCTTCTCTTGACACGCCGCCTCTTCTCTCTTGACACGCAGCCTCTTCTCTCTTCTCTTGACACGCCGCCTCTTCTCTCTTCTCTGACAGCTTCTGCCAAGGAAGGAAAATGTCATTAGCTCTGGGAAGCGCCAACTCTTCTCCCTGAAGGAAACGTGGATCCCTAGCCCTGGAGGGAGCTCCTCAAGGCACCACCAGCCCACCCACTCACCCACCCGCCCGCACACCCTCCCTCAATTTCAGCCTGGCTCACCGCACAGATGCGCCGCAGAGTTCTGGCCGGGGCTAGAGCCGGGCTCGCAGGCGGGCACCCTGGGCAAATCCGCTGGGCATGCAAAGCAACGGCCACAGAGGCTGCGCACCCCTGCTCACAGGGGGCCCGAGCCGTGGCCTGCACTGTAAAGCGCCCAGGACTCATGGCCGGGCCCTGACTTACAGGGTGGCCCTGGTCCTTAAGGCATTCGGAGGCTCCTTCTCTCCGACTGAGGGGCACCTTCACCCTCACCCCACTAGCGGGGCGGTCACACCACACAGGCTGCCAGCTGAGGGAGCACAAAGGCTCCCAGACCCAGGACCTGCTTACAGGCTGGACGACACCCAGGGAGCCGCAGAGCTCGGCCTTCCCCCTGCACCAACAGGAACGAGACTCCACAGCCAGGTACCGGAGCTTCAGAGCTAAAGGCCGGGGGACTGGCGGATACAGCCCCGAGCCTCTCAAAGACTAGGGCCAGACATTCCCAAATAAGCTCCAGGGAGCCCAAGGCTCCGACCTGCGTCCGAGTTACGGGCGGGCCTCCTGGCTGCACCACACCATCAACATTACCATTATCATTGTCATTATCATTGTCATTATCATTGTCATTATCATCATTATCATTGTCATTATCATTATCATTATTATCATCATCATCATCATCATCATTATTATTGTCATTATCATTATCATTATCATCATCATCATCACGTAGTCCTTCAGGAGCCCAGCGCACAACCTCGACCCCAACCAGGGGGAGGTCAGCCCAGCCAAAGGTGGGCCTGCAACCTGTGGCACTGCATTTCCTCAACCTGCACCCTCTAAAGGGCGAGGGAGGGCTCGTTCCTGTGGGCTGGCTAAGAACAACCTCCCATGCCCTGCTTAAAGCAGGCTGGGGCTGCTCCAGGGAACAAAGGGCTCCACAGATTGGGACTGTGCGTGGAAGCTGGAGACCTTCAACACGCCAAGGGGAAAATACTGCGACACACCCTGACAACAGGGGGTCACGCTGGCAGGTCACCAGCAGGACAGGCAGCCATGCAGGCAGAGACCCAGGTCCTGACTACAGGCAGGTCGCATTGCCTGCACCACAACTAAGTGGCTTGGCACCGTCCTTGGAAAGAAGGGGCGAGTCCAGACCGTCCCTCCGCTCATGGACTTAGAGGGGACCCCCCTGTTACTGCACAGATCCCTGCTCTCCCTCCAGGGAGGTTTAAGCTAAGCTGCAGCAATTAAAACAGGGGCCTAAAGGATAAGCTCACTCACTCCCTCACCACTCACACACATTGATTGACAAGGACAAGACACACAAAACAGAACGTCCCAAAAAGGGAGACGGTCTCTGTGCAGCCAATGTCTGGGGTTTCACCCTACTCACCAGCAAGAGAGGAAAGCCTCAGACCATGCCCAGGCCTGTGTGGAAGCCAGAGAACTTCAACAGGCCAAGGGGCAAATGCTGTGACACGCCCTGACAACAGGGGGTCACGCTGGGTAGGCCACCAGCAGGCAGAAAGCTGCTGGGGCAGAGAAGTTGGGCAGGGAAATGGCCCTCCCCTGCTTACAGGGTGGCCTGGGGGTCCAGAGAGCTCCATTTCCCCCTCGGGTGCGGAGACGCTGGCTCTCACCCTCCTTACAGGGTTGCCACGCTCTCCGGGCAGCCAAAGGAGCAACACGGCCAAAGGCCAAAACCAACAGTAGCAAAGACCTGAGCCCTGCTTACAGGGAGGTCGCCCAGCACACAACATTCCTCACGGCACCCCAAAGGTGCCATCATGCTCTTACGTGACCTCCCCCTGTGCCCACAGGGGGTCCCTTTGCCCAGGGTGCCTTTCTCGTGCCCCCTCTTCTGCCCCACGCCGCTCCTCGCCGTTCCACACGAAGCCTCTTCTCTCTTCTCTTGACACGCCGCCTCTTCTCTCTTGACACGCAGCCTCTTCTCTCTTCTCTTGACACGCCGCCTCTTCTCTCTTCTCTGACAGCTTCTGCCAAGGAAGGAAAAAGTCATTAGCTCTGGGAAGCGCCAACTCTTCTCCCTGAAGGAAACGTGGATCCCTAGCCCTGGAGGGAGCTCCTCAAGGCACCACCAGCCCACCCACTCACCCACCCGCCCGCACACCCTCCCTCAATTTCAGCCTGGCTCACCGCACAGATGCGCCGCAGAGTTCTGGCCGGGGCTAGAGCCGGGCTCGCAGGCGGGCACCCTGGGCAAATCCGCTGGGCATGCAAAGCAACGGCCACAGAGGCTGCGCACCCCTGCTCACAGGGGGCCCGAGCCGTGGCCTGCACTGTAAAGCGCCCAGGACTCATGGCCGGGCCCTGACTTACAGGGTGGCCCTGGTCCTTAAGGCATTCGGAGGCTCCTTCTCTCCGACTGAGGGGCACCTTCACCCTCACCCCACTAGCGGGGCGGTCACACCACACAGGCTGCCAGCTGAGGGAGCACAAAGGCTCCCAGACCCAGGACCTGCTTACAGGCTGGACGACACCCAGGGAGCCGCAGAGCTCGGCCTTCCCCCTGCACCAACAGGAACGAGACTCCACAGCCAGGTACCGGAGCTTCAGAGCTAAAGGCCGGGGGACTGGCGGATACAGCCCCGAGCCTCTCAAAGACTAGGGCCAGACATTCCCAAATAAGCTCCAGGGAGCCCAAGGCTCCGACCTGCGTCCGAGTTACGGGCGGGCCTCCTGGCTGCACCACACCATCAACATTACCATTATCATTGTCATTATCATTGTCATTATCATTGTCATTATCATTATCATCATCATCATTATCATTGTCATTATCATTATCATTATTATCATCATCATCATCATCATCATTATTATTGTCATTATCATTATCATTATCATCATCATCATCACGTAGTCCTTCAGGAGCCCAGCGCACAACCTCGACCCCAACCAGGGGGAGGTCAGCCCAGCCAAAGGTGGGCCTGCAACCTGTGGCACTGCATTTCCTCAACCTGCACCCTCTAAAGGGCGAGGGAGGGCTCGTTCCTGTGGGCTGGCTAAGAACAACCTCCCATGCCCTGCTTAAAGCAGGCTGGGGCTGCTCCAGGGAACAAAGGGCTCCACAGATTGGGACTGTGCGTGGAAGCTGGAGACCTTCAACACGCCAAGGGGAAAATACTGCGACACACCCTGACAACAGGGGGTCACGCTGGCAGGTCACCAGCAGGACAGGCAGCCATGCAGGCAGAGACCCAGGTCCTGACTACAGGCAGGTCGCATTGCCTGCACCACAACTAAGTGGCTTGGCACCGTCCTTGGAAAGAAGGGGCGAGTCCAGACCGTCCCTCCGCTCATGGACTTAGAGGGGACCCCCCTGTTACTGCACAGATCCCTGCTCTCCCTCCAGGGAGGTTTAAGCTAAGCTGCAGCAATTAAAACAGGGGCCTAAAGGATAAGCTCACTCACTCCCTCACCACTCACACACATTGATTGACAAGGACAAGACACACAAAACAGAACGTCCCAAAAAGGGAGACGGTCTCTGTGCAGCCAATGTCTGGGGTTTCACCCTACTCACCAGCAAGAGAGGAAAGCCTCAGACCATGCCCAGGCCTGTGTGGAAGCCAGAGAACTTCAACAGGCCAAGGGGCAAATGCTGTGACACGCCCTGACAACAGGGGGTCACGCTGGGTAGGCCACCAGCAGGCAGAAAGCTGCTGGGGCAGAGAAGTTGGGCAGGGAAATGGCCCTCCCCTGCTTACAGGGTGGCCTGGGGGTCCAGAGAGCTCCATTTCCCCCTCGGGTGCGGAGACGCTGGCTCTCACCCTCCTTACAGGGTTGCCACGCTCTCCGGGCAGCCAAAGGAGCAACACGGCCAAAGGCCAAAACCAACAGTAGCAAAGACCTGAGCCCTGCTTACAGGGAGGTCGCCCAGCACACAACATTCCTCACGGCACCCCAAAGGTGCCATCATGCTCTTACGTGACCTCCCCCTGTGCCCACAGGGGGTCCCTTTGCCCAGGGTGCCTTTCTCGTGCCCCCTCTTCTGCCCCACGCCGCTCCTCGCCGTTCCACACGAAGCCTCTTCTCTCTTCTCTTGACACGCCGCCTCTTCTCTCTTGACACGCAGCCTCTTCTCTCTTCTCTTGACACGCCGCCTCTTCTCTCTTCTCTGACAGCTTCTGCCAAGGAAGGAAAATGTCATTAGCTCTGGGAAGCGCCAACTCTTCTCCCTGAAGGAAACGTGGATCCCTAGCCCTGGAGGGAGCTCCTCAAGGCACCACCAGCCCACCCACTCACCCACCCGCCCGCACACCCTCCCTCAATTTCAGCCTGGCTCACCGCACAGATGCGCCGCAGAGTTCTGGCCGGGGCTAGAGCCGGGCTCGCAGGCGGGCACCCTGGGCAAATCCGCTGGGCATGCAAAGCAACGGCCACAGAGGCTGCGCACCCCTGCTCACAGGGGGCCCGAGCCGTGGCCTGCACTGTAAAGCGCCCAGGACTCATGGCCGGGCCCTGACTTACAGGGTGGCCCTGGTCCTTAAGGCATTCGGAGGCTCCTTCTCTCCGACTGAGGGGCACCTTCACCCTCACCCCACTAGCGGGGCGGTCACACCACACAGGCTGCCAGCTGAGGGAGCACAAAGGCTCCCAGACCCAGGACCTGCTTACAGGCTGGACGACACCCAGGGAGCCGCAGAGCTCGGCCTTCCCCCTGCACCAACAGGAACGAGACTCCACAGCCAGGTACCGGAGCTTCAGAGCTAAAGGCCGGGGGACTGGCGGATACAGCCCCGAGCCTCTCAAAGACTAGGGCCAGACATTCCCAAATAAGCTCCAGGGAGCCCAAGGCTCCGACCTGCGTCCGAGTTACGGGCGGGCCTCCTGGCTGCACCACACCATCAACATTACCATTATCATTGTCATTATCATTGTCATTATCATTGTCATTATCATCATTATCATTGTCATTATCATTATCATTATTATCATCATCATCATCATCATCATTATTATTGTCATTATCATTATCATTATCATCATCATCATCACGTAGTCCTTCAGGAGCCCAGCGCACAACCTCGACCCCAACCAGGGGGAGGTCAGCCCAGCCAAAGGTGGGCCTGCAACCTGTGGCACTGCATTTCCTCAACCTGCACCCTCTAAAGGGCGAGGGAGGGCTCGTTCCTGTGGGCTGGCTAAGAACAACCTCCCATGCCCTGCTTAAAGCAGGCTGGGGCTGCTCCAGGGAACAAAGGGCTCCACAGATTGGGACTGTGCGTGGAAGCTGGAGACCTTCAACACGCCAAGGGGAAAATACTGCGACACACCCTGACAACAGGGGGTCACGCTGGCAGGTCACCAGCAGGACAGGCAGCCATGCAGGCAGAGACCCAGGTCCTGACTACAGGCAGGTCGCATTGCCTGCACCACAACTAAGTGGCTTGGCACCGTCCTTGGAAAGAAGGGGCGAGTCCAGACCGTCCCTCCGCTCATGGACTTAGAGGGGACCCCCCTGTTACTGCACAGATCCCTGCTCTCCCTCCAGGGAGGTTTAAGCTAAGCTGCAGCAATTAAAACAGGGGCCTAAAGGATAAGCTCACTCACTCCCTCACCACTCACACACATTGATTGACAAGGACAAGACACACAAAACAGAACGTCCCAAAAAGGGAGACGGTCTCTGTGCAGCCAATGTCTGGGGTTTCACCCTACTCACCAGCAAGAGAGGAAAGCCTCAGACCATGCCCAGGCCTGTGTGGAAGCCAGAGAACTTCAACAGGCCAAGGGGCAAATGCTGTGACACGCCCTGACAACAGGGGGTCACGCTGGGTAGGCCACCAGCAGGCAGAAAGCTGCTGGGGCAGAGAAGTTGGCCAGGGAAATGGCCCTCCCCTGCTTACAGGGTGGCCTGGGGGTCCAGAGAGCTCCATTTCCCCCTCGGGTGCGGAGACGCTGGCTCTCACCCTCCTTACAGGGTTGCCACGCTCTCCGGGCAGCCAAAGGAGCAACACGGCCAAAGGCCAAAACCAACAGAAGCAAAGACCTGAGCCCTGCTTACAGGGAGGTCGCCCAGCACACAACATTCCTCACGGCACCCCAAAGGTGCCATCATGCTCTTACGTGACCTCCCCCTGTGCCCACAGGGGGTCCCTTTGCCCAGGGTGCCTTTCTCGTGCCCCCTCTTCTGCCCCACGCCGCTCCTCGCCGTTCCACACGACGCCTCTTCTCTCTTCTCTTGACATGCCGCCTCTTCTCTCTTGACACGCAGCCTCTTCTCTCTTGACACGCCGCCTCTTCTCTCTTCTCTTGACACGCCGCCTCTTCTCTCTTCTCTGACAGCTTCTGCCAAGGAAGGAAAATGTCATTAGCTCTGGGAAGCGCCAACTCTTCTCCCTGAAGGAAACATGGATCCCTAGCCCTGGAGGGAGCTCCTCAAGGCACCACCAGCCCACCCACACAACCACCCGCCCGCACACCCTCCCTCAATTTCAGCCTGGCTCACCGCACGGATGCGCCGCAGAGTTCTGGCCGGGGCTAGAGCCGGGCTCGCAGGCGGGCACCCTGGGCAAATCCGCTGGGCATGCAAAGCAACGGCCACAGAGGCTGCGCACCCCTGCTCACAGGGGGCCCGAGCCGTGGCCTGCACTGTAAAGCGCCCAGGACTCATGGCCGGGCCCTGACTTACAGGGTGGCCCTGGTCCTTAAGGCATTCGGAGGCTCCTTCTCTCCGACTGAGGGGCACCTTGACCCTCACCCCACTAGCGGGGCGGTCACACCACACAGGCTGCCAGCTGAGGGAGCACAAAGGCTCCCAGACCCAGGACCTGCTTACAGGCTGGTCCACACCCAGGGAGCCGCAGAGCTCGGCCTTCCCCCTGCACCAACAGGAACGAGACTCCACAGCCAGGTACCGCAGCTTCAGAGCTAAAGGCCGGGGGACTGGCGGATACAGCCCCGAGCCTCTCAAAGACTAGGGCCAGACATTCCCAAATAAGCTCCAGGGAGCCCAAGGCTCCGAGCTGCGTCCGAGTTACGGGCGGGCCTCCTGGCTGCACCACACCATCAACATTACCATTATCATTATCATTATCATTGTCCTTATCATTATCATCATCATCATCATCATTATCATTGTCATTATCATTATCATCATCATCATTTTCATCACGTAGTCCTTCAGGAGCCCAGCGCACAACCTCGACCCCAACCAGGGGGAGGTCAGACCAGCCAAAGGTGGGCCTGCAACCTGTGGCACTGCATTTCCTCAACCTGCACCCTCTAAAGGGCGAGGGAGGGCTCGTTCCTGTGGGCTGGCTAAGAACAGCCTCCCATGCCCTGCTTAAAGCAGGCTGGGGCTGCTCCAGGGAACAAAGGGCTCCACAGATTGGGACTGTGCGTGGAAGCTGGAGACCTTCAACACGCCAAGGGGAAAATACTGCGACCCACCCTGACAACAGGGGGTCACGCTGGCAGGTCACCAGCAGGACAGGCAGCCATGCAGGCAGAGACCCAGGTCCTGACTACAGGCAGGTCGCATTGCCTGCACCACAACTAAGTGGCTTGGCACCGTCCTTGGAAAGAAGGGGCGAGTCCAGACCGTCCCTCCGCTCATGGACTTAGAGGGGACCCCCCTGTTACTGCACAGATCCCTGCTCTCCCTCCAGGGAGGTTTAAGCTAAGCTGCAGCAATTAAAACAGGGGCCTAAAGGATAAGCTCACTCACTCCCTCACCACTCACACACATTGATTGACAAGGACAAGACACACAAAACAGAACGTCCCAAAAAGGGAGACGGTCTCTGTGCAGCCAATGTCTGGGGTTTCACCCTACTCACCAGCAAGAGAGGAAAGCCTCAGACCATGCCCAGGCCTGTGTGGAAGCCAGAGAACTTCAACAGGCCAAGGGGCAAATGCTGTGACACGCCCTGACAACAGGGGGTCACGCTGGGTAGGCCACCAGCAGGCAGAAAGCTGCTGGGGCAGAGAAGTTGGGCAGGGAAATGGCCCTCCCCTGCTTACAGGGTGGCCTGGGGGTCCAGAGAGCTCCATTTCCCCCTCGGGTGCGGAGACGCTGGCTCTCACCCTCCTTACAGGGTTGCCACGCTCTCCGGGCAGCCAAAGGAGCAACACGGCCAAAGGCCAAAACCAACAGTAGCAAAGACCTGAGCCCTGCTTACAGGGAGGTCGCCCAGCACACAACATTCCTCACGGCACCCCAAAGGTGCCATCATGCTCTTACGTGACCTCCCCCTGTGCCCACAGGGGGTCCCTTTGCCCAGGGTGCCTTTCTCGTGCCCCCTCTTCTGCCCCACGCCGCTCCTCGCCTCGCCGTTCCACACGACGCCTCTTCTCTCTTCCCTTGACACGCCGCCTCTTCTCTCTTGACACGCAGCCTCTTCTCTCTTCTCTTGACACGCCGCATCTTCTCTCTTCTCTTGACACGCCGCCTCTTCTCTCTTCTCTTGACACGCCGCCTCTTCTCTCTTCTCTGACAGCTTCTGCCAAGGAAGGAAAATGTCATTAGCTCTGGGAAGCGCCAACTCTTCTCCCTGAAGGAAACATGGATCCCTAGCCCTGGAGGGAGCTCCTCAAGGCACCACCAGCCCACCCACACAACCACCCGCCCGCACACCCTCCCTCAATTTCAGCCTGGCTCACCGCACGGATGCGCCGCAGAGTTCTGGCCGGGGCTAGAGCCGGGCTCGCAGGCGGGCACCCTGGGCAAATCCGCTGGGCATGCAAAGCAACGGCCACAGAGGCTGCGCACCCCTGCTCACAGGGGGCCCGAGCCGTGGCCTGCACTGTAAAGCGCCCAGGACTCATGGCCGGGCCCTGACTTACAGGGTGGCCCTGGTCCTTAAGGCATTCGGAGGCTCCTTCTCTCCGACTGAGGGGCACCTTCACCCTCACCCCACTAGCGGGGCGGTCACACCACACAGGCTGCCAGCTGAGGGAGCACAAAGGCTCCCAGACCCAGGACCTGCTTACAGGCTGGTCCACACCCAGGGAGCCGCAGAGCTCGGCCTTCCCCCTGCACCAACAGGAACGAGACTCCACAGCCAGGTACCGCAGCTTCAGAGCTAAAGGCCGGGGGACTGGCGGATACAGCCCCGAGCCTCTCAAAGACTAGGGCCAGACATTCCCAAATAAGCTCCAGGGAGCCCAAGGCTCCGACCTGCGTCCGAGTTACGGGCGGGCCTCCTGGCTGCACCACACCATCAACATTACCATTATCATTATCATTATCATCATCATCATCATTATCATTGTCATTATCATTATCATCATCATCATCATCATCATTTTCATCAGGTAGTCCTTCAGGAGCCCAGTGCACAACCTCGACCCCAACCAGGGGGAGGTCAGCCCAGCCAAAGGTGGGCCTGCAACCTGTGGCACTGCATTTCCTCAACCTGCACCCTCTAAAGGGCGAGGGAAGGCTCGTTCCTGTGGGCTGGCTAAGAACAGCCTCCCATGCCCTGCTTAAAGCAGGCTGGGGCTGCTCCAGGGAACAAAGGGCTCCACAGATTGGGACTGTGCGTGGAAGCTGGAGACCTTCAACACGCCAAGGGGCAAATGCTGTGACACGCCCTGACAACAGGGGGTCACGCTGGGTAGGCCACCAGCAGGCAGAAAGCTGCTGGGGCAGAGAAGTTGGGCAGGGAAATGGCCCTCCCCTGCTTACAGGGTGGCCTGGGGGTCCAGAGAGCTCCATTTCCCCCTCGGGTGCGGAGACGCTGGCTCTCACCCTCCTTACAGGGTTGCCACGCTCTCCGGGCAGCCAAAGGAGCAACACGGCCAAAGGCCAAAACCAACAGTAGCAAAGACCTGAGCCCTGCTTACAGGGAGGTCGCCCAGCACACAACATTCCTCACGGCACCCCAAAGGTGCCATCATGCTCTTACGTGACCTCCCCCTGTGCCCACAGGGGGTCCCTTTGCCCAGGGTGCCTTTCTCGTGCCCCCTCTTCTGCCGGACGCTGTTCTTGCTCAATGTTGCTTTTTTTTTAAGTTCAGCTGCATTCTGTTTTGGAAAAACAACACCAGGTTTTCTCAGATCAGTATGTTTTAAAAGCTACTCTGAGGTAAAATATATTATTTGGAGTAATAATCTGATATCTATACACAAACAAGACATTAGTGCAGTGTAATGTTTCACCTTCCCTCTAGATTTGTCTCCCAACTTCCTTTTTTCCCCTCTGCCAGCACCTTTCCTTTTTTTTTTCCAATGTCAGCTCTCTTTTTCACCATTTTGCCCTCCTCAAGCCAGCACACCTCCCCCCTTTCCCCTCACTTTCTCTTCAGTTATGCATGAAAATTCCTTTCTCATTCCCACTTGGATGGTGGTGGGAAAAGTCCTTCATACATCCCTCCTAAGTTTGTAAAAGCCTCTGCCTCCCACCACACCCATCCATTAATGTCTAAGGCACTAACGGCAAATGCGGGGGCTCCGCGCACCTCCTCTCTCCTCTGTTCCCCTCAGAGCTCTGAGGTGACCCTCTCCCGCTGCATTCATTTATAGCCCCCCCTTCCCGCCGAGCGCTCTGATAGGCTGGCTTTCCTAGCCCGCGAAGAACCCAGCCAATGGCAGGGCGTCTCCTCCGGTGCCTTGCCTTTCCCGTCTCCCCCCCCCCTTCCCGCCTCACCCCCTCCTCCCGCCTCAACCGCCCCCCGTCCCGCCTTCCCTGTTGAAAGAGGCTAATGGCGGCTCAGTGCCGGCTGAGGGCGCTGCCGTGGGCAGAGACACCTCAGGCTTTGGGTTTATCCTTTCGTGTGTTTATGCCTTTGTAATAGGAAACACAAACTTCACTGTTTGTGTTTATCTGTCTGTGTGTTTATTCCCTTCCTAACAGTGTTTGACAACACACCCCAGGGGGTTCCTCCACTCCACCGGTGTCTGAGGGAGCTAATGGACAGCCATTTTGTGCAGCCTTTCATGGTGGCTGGTTATTTTGCAGGTGCCAAACAAAACAGCATTCCAGATGTTCACTGTGATTAAGGGGTTTTATCTTTTATCAGTTCACTCCCAAAGTTGAACCAGAAGCACTTCTTGCACACTTGATGGAGCCCTAAGAAGTTTTGGACTAACTCAATTATAGAATTTATCAAAGCCCTTTACAACCAAAAACTTTTCACCAAACCCTTCCACTATTATTTTTCTAGTGAGGAAAATGAGATAAATGCAGGTATGTTTGCATCCAAAATGCCTATAGGCATTTTTCTCTTGCACCTTGACAGCCCTCAAGGAAGTGCAGAGTGGCCAATTAGCCAGCTGTGTATATAGGTAAGGAAGAAAAGAAGTTCACATAATAAAGCTAAATTATGTTTTGTTTCTTTCTTTACTTTTCACAGAAATAAATTAAAAAAACAAAAAAAACATAGGTAAGAATCATTCTTAAAGTCAAATTGCTCAGAAAAAGCATCAGAAGACTGAAGATGAATCAGATTATAAACCACTTTGGTCAGTCCATCGCTTTAACTCCAGCTCCTAGAGCCATTAACCACTGTATTTCAGATTGAGCTACAAGGTATCTGCAGATTGGCACTAACTGAGAAAGGTGTCTTGCAAAGATAGTGCAAATGTAACAGAACTAGATTATTTGTTTATATTTATAACATATTTATTATTATGAAGTTGATTCAGTGACAAGACACTGAAATCTTCCAGAGTGTGGCACTGGCAGGATGTATTTATCCCTACCTCTAATTTCTCATGAAATCAGAAAGCCATTATATCTCAGAATGCTCCAGTCCTATCAGGGCCATCCACACTGTACCCACTTCACAGCAGACATTCACATAACTTTTACAAAATAGCAGTTATAATTATGACTCACCATGCTTTTGGAGCAAGAAAATAATGTTGACCCCATTTTATAGAAAAGTATATTGAGACTAAACTAAATCATTTGTCCAAAATCATCACTGGTACCAATCCCAAATCCTGCAGGCCTTGTGACATTGGTTAATTGGGTTGGGCTGTGCTTTATCCAGTTTCCTGCTTTGACTTTATATAATGTGCTTCTATAAATCCTTGGCATACAAACTGAAAATCCAATCTCAGAGCAAACCAACAACCTCATTCA
Source organism: Melopsittacus undulatus (assembly GCF_012275295.1). Classification (NCBI taxonomy): domain Eukaryota; kingdom Metazoa; phylum Chordata; class Aves; order Psittaciformes; family Psittaculidae; genus Melopsittacus; species Melopsittacus undulatus. The sequence goes on along the minus strand of NC_047528.1, from coordinate 115,504,842 downwards.
ACACACAAAGAAACCATTCACAAAATTGAACGTCCTTTACTCAGCTCCTATTAAACAACAACCCCACACTATATCCTACAGAAACCCCTTAAATTTTGTCCGAACTTCATCCTTCTCTAGAGCTGGAAGCCAGCTCTGTTTCATACTCTAAAGAACCACACGTTCAGATGAGCATAATAAACTAGCAGAATTTGAAATGGCTGTGCTTGTTTTACAAGTGTACTAAAGGCAATGAATCATCTCATTATACCAGTGAAGAAAAACAGTAAAAACAAAATATCCTCACATTTAACTGCTCTTCTGGCTCCAGTCATGAAGTACTCGTGTGTTTTATTCAACAGCAATATTAACTGCTATGGGTATATAAGTGTTTTGTTGGATCATAACCTCAAAATATTAGTCAACAACCACAAAAGGTACGAAAGATTATTCACAGATTCAGACGATATGGCTGAACATAGGTTTCATGGTTTATGCAAGCCTGAATTACAAACATCTGAAGGGAGCTGTTCAGTTTAGAGACCTACAAAGCTCAATTTAAAAATGATATCATAATTTTTGCATTAACAAAAAAGTGAAAGCGTAACACCTGTAATTTATTGCATACCTAAACCTATTAAATATGCATAATGATTAAATTGGGAAAGAATAAAAGCTTATTTGAACAACGAATTCATTATAAAAAGCAGCTCTCAGCCCAAGAATGGACTTCTGCACTCTAGCTATAAACTCATACAAATGACTCTCAAAACCAAGAATTCCATCACACCATGTGCCATGGTGGTTTTGAACTTCAAGCACCACTACCAAGTAAGAATCCTTAAGAAAACAGCCCATCATTACATGGCAAGTAGACAATCACCTGCTGACAAGCTCTAATCTAATTCAAGCTTTTAGTTATATAATAAACTTTATTCCAGTGAATTAGGAATGGCTAAAATGGGGGAGGCAAGGCATTTAGATACTGTGACAGGCAGGCATTGTAAGAGCTAAGAAACTACATTTACTTCTTTTCATCATAAGCAGATTAGGTGGGTGGGAAGTAAAAGCAGAGAGACAGAGGCAACATCTGAGACTACCAAGCCCACCAAATACTATGTTCAACATGCCATGTAATATAACACCTTATTACATCAGCACAAAAAAAAGGAAATTTTAAAACTGTTAACATGTTAAACCTATCCATTGCAAAAGAGGATATGCAAATACCAGAAGAACATGATTTTTTAAAGCCCTACAAAACATTCAGGTCAGAATGACACAAAGAACAGGGGTAGGCACACACATTTTGCTTCTTCAAAGCATAGATAATGTTATTTTTAAGTTAAGATAAAGCAAGCAGTGTCTTCCTCTCCCCCATAAGAACAAATACATGGTAATAGCCCAGGCTCAGAGTTGTGCAGTTCCCCACCATTGTCAGATCATTCAAAACATGTACCTCAGCAGACAGTGGTTTCTGACCACCTGTCTTGCACCAGAGATGTTCGTGGTACTTCTGGTGCACTGTATGATATTGTAAGTAAATGAAACAATGAGAATTGAAATGAAAACATCATTTCTCAGAATTTGTTTACCCCTTTCTTTCCCTCTAAACAGCCATCTTATGATGTCTCATTAACGTTCCTTGAACAATTATGTACGTAAGAAAGATATATTCACTTTTCTGTAACTGTTACTATCTTGTTTGAGGGGTACAGACAGATGGAAATACAGTCTGGAAGAAAGTTCTTATCCTTCATGTAAATTTGTGTTAGAATATTTAGGCAACATTATCCTTTGAACTATACCTACAGTGTATGAGGAATTTCTAAAAACCTCACAGATGTAAATGTTCTTTTCCTCTTTTCAGATGTTGTAAGCAGAAAATAAGTCTTTTTTCTGCTATTTCTAGCATAAAGGGTTTTAGAACTGGTCAGATGGAAGAACTGCAAACCAGCCATAGCCAAAACACACTGCAGCTAGCAACTGCCTTGGGAGACTGATAATACAAGACTTGCCACTTCAGAGTCCCTCAGGTTTGAACCTGCCCTAGGTATGTCGTACACTTCAATGAAATATAACAGTTGCAACATATTTCAACATGGAAAAGCAGAAGATAGGAAAGAAAATAGTTGATCTACACAGATGTTAACAGCTACAAAGCCTGCATAGTTGGACAGAATCAGGGTCAAAGTTTAAATGTTTAATACAAAGAATTCAAAGTTAACATCTTGGCATTCAAATATGTATTAATCTTTGGAAACAAAACTATCTTCCACAATAGAGGATTATACTTGTACATTTGAGGGAAGCCTGGTTTTAAGGATGGAATTGGTAGAGCCAAGCAACAGAAGGGCAAAGTACTCAGACAAAAATTCATAGAGATATGAAATTCTAGGAGACTAGGATGGTTTAGATTCAGAAGCAAAACAAGAAAAGTGAAAATATCACAGCACAAAATAAGCAGACGAACACACACAGCTGCCTTTTTGAAGGGACAATGAACCAAAGATAGCCCCAGAACAGGCAATGGGCTCTTAACATGCAATTTAATATATCATGGTGGTAGTACATATGTTAGAAGAAGCACCATACATGCAGTACAGCAACTGTAAATAGAGAGGGCAGTCTTGGGCTGAAGAGCAACGTGTTTAAGAGAAGAAAAGTTGGCACAAGGTACCATGGATATTTCAGACTCAAGAGGAGGAACAAGGGGAATATAAATCATTACTGCTCACCCACATACACCAACCTCTAATTAGAATTAGAGGTTTCTCTAATTCATAGATACTTCTGTCATGGTAAAGGTTCTGTAAAGTAAGGCGCATCTGTACACACCACAATGTAGACCCTGCCTGAGAGCCTAGAAGTAAACCTTTGTCTTTGAAGCAGAAAGAAACTGTTTCTACCTGCACTAGGAACCCAGAAGAAATGTACCATTACTGAAAATTATCCCCCCCAGTGAGTAGAATTGAATGGCTAGACATCAGGACAGTTTTAACATCATAACTACTCATGTACACTAATTATAAAGGAAAGCAGCAGTAATTCTCCTCTGCATGGTAGATATGCTGAAGTTCCTTTTGGGGTGGGATGCTAGGTCTGTTTTTTAGCAGTACTGTAGTTCATAGCCACCGGTGCCTACTTAAGTCACCAAATGAAGTTTGTATCAATAACCTGGACCTCAAAGTCAGGAAAGGATGTTAAAATTAGAACTAGCATCTAGCAGAGTTGACTAATAGGCTGCAGAGATCAACATTGATCAGACCGTGATTGAAGCTGTCAAATACGTACACCTAACTACACAAGTAGGGTTCAGCAATTCAAGGTACCAATATATCAGTGACAACACATGCTGGAAGAGGCACTATACAATTGAATGATTCATTTTTTCGTTAGATCTGTAAACCCCACCATTTCTGACCCTCATTTTTCAGTCCATGCAGACACCCTCTCTTCTGCTCTGTTTTGTAATGCACTCAGTGGTCATTAAAGAAGTGTTTTCTGCAAACCTGATAGAACTTTTCTTTGCAAGCAGAGAGCATTCATACCATTGCTACAGGCTGTGCAGCCACACTGAAGGAGCTCTGAACACAGATACCAGGGCTCTAAGTCTTGGGCAGATGGTTACCTCTCAACACTCAAGTACTGTCTGCATCAGAGCATCTTCCTTTGAGAGCCACTACCAGTACATAACACCAGGCTGTAGAGGACTCAGGTATTAATAAACTCATACAATAGGTATGAGCCTGGAAACATTCACAAACATTCTGTGCCATATTTACTCCAGCTCTTCAACATAGATACACTCATTTCTAAAACCCTCCTGCCCATGTATGAATAGAATGGTCTTTGGCTGAAGACTACATTAGCTGTGCAGAGGGTTGGATAACACAGAGGGTGTTCCAGATGACTGTTTCCAACATGACAATGTAACAAATGTTAGTGTACTCTTTACAAAAGTTTATCTAGCTTTCATGCTCTGATTTTTTATTTGTTTTTTTCTGAATTTTCCACTATTTTTAGTCAGATACTTTGTCCATTTACACAAAAAGAACTTGTCAAATATGTGGCCTGAACTTCTTAAAGCTTTATTTCCAGATGTCAAGTCTTCAATCTGCTGTCAAGTAATCTCCAAATAAAGCCTTTGAAATTGGCTCTCTCATTCAGGATCCTAGTATAAAAAAGCCCTTAATTTCTGTGTTAGGAACTTGGGAGAGGAGGTAGTTGTTTGGATGTGAGGTTGTATTTGTTTTTCTTCTTATTTAGAAAAAGAATCCTCCTTAGACCAACTTTCTTGTCTCTTTGGGAACTGAGGGAAGCTGCTGAGCTGAAATCTAGTTGTTCAGAATAACCTGTGCTCAAATCACTCACTTCTGCAATGTGAATCCTGCAAAGCTATCCCTAAAATAGTCAAAACCCCCACACATTTCAAAGGGATGTGTTTATTTTATATAGGGAAAGTGGAACTTAAATAGCATTAATATATTTTGGTTTACTTTTATATTTAAAAGAAGTTTGCAAAGCAGCTTTCACTGTTTTTTTCCACAGTTTGAGGTATGCACAAAAAATTAACAGAATACAAAAGCAAAAATTACCACTTTGTTTCAGCTCCAGCAGAAATATCTTCATGATCTCAGGTACGTTGGAAAACATGGAGGGATTCGATACATTTCCAAACTCAGCTTGGCTTTCCAACAAAAACAAACCCATAAAGGTAAAACTTTCCGGCAGCTTGGGTCCAACAACCGACCTAGATGACAACTATGCTAAAAGCAGCAGTACTTATATTTGGGAACAACCCACCAAGGTCCAAGAAAAATGAATACCAAAACAATGGGCAAACACAGAGAGAGAGGCTTATAGTATCTAATACGTAGTTGTAGGCAACATGCACTTGGCATCCTACTTCCATATAGGCTTCACAATGAAACCTGAATATTAGGCTCATCCCCATTAAAGTGTCAAAGCAGTTTTGAGATGAATGTGAAGCAGCTAAGTGATCCAAGGCCAGTTTTTAAAGGTCAAATGCCTGTAGAAATAGTACATTTGTCAGCAAGTCAGCTGATGCAAGAAATTGCACTAGCACAGAAATTTGACTGCTACTCATCAGTGCTAGAACAAGTCCCTGAGGAACAATGCTGAGGTACATTAATAGGGCAATGTGGAATAAATGTTTTTAAAATGTGAAGTTTTACTTCTGCCAGAGCAATTCACAGGCCTTCGAGGGAGACCAGTATGTCATCCTTCCCACACAAAGGATTCCTGTGCACTAAGGATTACCTACACCTAGGTAATACCTAGGATTATTCTTCATAAGCAATGCCTAACAGAAAACACATTGATCATAAGGAATCCTCCTTGGTGCAAAGGACAATTATATCCTACAGAAAGATAGTACACAGATTTACAGCATGTATTGTTAGAATCTTTCAGCTACAGATATCCAAGCACTTTACAAGCAACTTGTTTTGTGTTCTCTCAAGAAAAGGCACAGTAACTTGGCCTTGGCTGCAAGTTTAAAATATTTGGAAGTGTAAATATTGTCTCCGCATTTTATGACACAATAAAAAGTGGTTTAATACAGCAATAAAAGCTCAAATATGCCTTGACAAAGTTATTTTAAACACAGTTCAAAAGCTCATAGCTTAAAGTTTTAGACAGATATAATTTCAGAAAGGCCTTGACACAAGTCCATTTAAAATGAAAGTAAAGTATTCTGCATATCAAGACTTACTAAATAAATCTCAAGGTTTTTATGGCACTAATGAATGAGTATGAGCACATTGGGACTGTTGAGTTGATGCGCGGATAGACTCCACACTCGCTTCGTAGCTATGCTACATCTCAGCCACACAGAAACACGAACTTACACATGGGATCCCACACACTCCCACTATGGTTCCGCTTACCCTCCTCCTGCTTCTTATGGTCATGGTCCTCAGAACTTCTTACGGTCATGGTTCTCAGAACTGAGATGCAGCAGAACCCTGGTGGGTTCGCTTACCCTTCACCTGCTTCCCTTGGCAGGTCCGGGCTCCCAAAACTTGGGATGCAGGAAAACCCGGGCTCACCCGATCCGCTCCCAGGATCGCTGGCAGCCGCTCTATCGGCCGGCGAGCCCCCCGCTTGCAAGCCACCTACCAAGGGGAACTTCGCTGTGCGCCAGACGTCTCTGCACGCCTTACCAGCACCCCGGGACACGCGTACGCCTTACAGGCCCCCTAAGTTACCATAACCCCAAACATACCGTTTCTCCGCAGCCGGCACAGGTCGTTGTCTGTCCCCGCAGTGAGCAGACGGGAAGCGGAGCTCCTCCAGGCAAGCAGCGGTGGCACCGAGGATGTGCACCCCTCGGCCGATCCTGCAGCCGGACAGAGGCCTCCTGCCTGGCTCGCCGAAGTGATGCGCGGACAGACTCCACAACTAGTTAAAGTTGTAAAGTAGGTGTGCTTTTATTCAGCGCTGAGGTGCATGGGGATAGCTCCTCCAAAGCATTCACACCTCAGGGGTGTTCTCCCTTTACATTTGTTCTCTTAAGGTATACATAGACATGAGGTTGCTCAATCCGCCTATACATATTTATTACCTATCCCCGCTTGGTATTATAATGAGCCGGAAGGTCCTTTGCACCTGCGCAGTGCCCCTTCTGGTCATGGGCAGGGGTCTCAGGATGAAGTAAATGAGTCTTCTTCTTGTGGGCAGGGGTCTTCAAGATGAAGTAAACAAGTCTTCCTCTTAAACTTTACACCTTTTAACCTTCAGACATGGCCTTAGGGTCTGGTCGGCGCCCAGTCTGCCTCTCCCAGGCTTATCAGTAGAACCAATCATCTGCTTTTGTCCCTTGTCAGTAGAACTGGCATCTGCTTCTCCCCCTGCAGCAGTGATCAGTGCCTTGGCAAGATGGCAATGGCAGGTACTTAGGCCAGACAATACTTTTGTTTAAGCAAAGGAGTTCCTTTAACCCCTTGTACAATTTCTCTGTATTACCCCCCTGTACATTGGTTACCCCTGTATCAGAGTCATTTGCATTAAAACTATATATTGCAGATGCAAAAGCAGAAACTGGCATATGCCTTAGTACTGAAAATGGGGTTTAGGACTACCTGGAATAACAGGGCTGCAAATGGGGAATTTTTTGTGGTTCAACAGTGACCTAGGACACAAGCGATACCAAACCATTTAAAGGATGAGAAGCAGCATGCACTACATTGTGCCTGTCAAAACCTTACACAACCAAAACAGTGAAAAACTATAGTGGGTTAAACTTGTTTGAAACAAGTTGTTTCAAAGCAAATAAGCCGCAGCAAAGGTACATGAACCTCACACCCTCTGTGATGAGATTTAACTTGCAGTTTTCCCAGCCACTGCATGGAAGGCCAGGGGTCCATGCCCTACCCAAGCCAAGTTCATGGCATTAATTACCTCACATAGCAGCAGGGGCACCCAGCTGTCCCCCACTCATCAGGACCAACCCCAAGGCGAGGGGGATTGCCAGCACACATGCTGCAGTAGTAGCCACACAGTCATGGCCAAAGCACACACCACTTCGGCTAAGCAGGACAAGGATGGGCAATTATCTGTGAAAGGTCCGTCCTCAGGAAGGCTGATGATGGCAACAATTATGGCTCTAGAAAACAACTAAGCTCAAGGTTAAGAGCCTGGGGAAAGCATTTCTCCTCAGAGCACCCACTCAACTGCATAGAAACTAGACTAGCCAAACCTTTACTTTTTAATTGAAATGAGGCAGGCACTGCTCTCACAAACAGCTGAGTTGACAAGTCCAACAGGACAGTGGGAGTCATCTGTTTCTCTGGCACCAGCACCCCCAAAGCTACACCACTCACATCACCCTCCCCACATAGATCCCTTTACTACCTTAGAGCTGCTGCTGCAGCACCAAGCATATGGACTAGGAAAAGGCAATTTTTTTTTCCTAAGCCACCACAATTAATTCCAGAACTGTTAAACCTACAGGGTAATGAGCCACAGATGCTTAAACATCTAGTGTGCAAAATATAATAGCACAGGTTTGGCTTTTGGAAAGTAGTTCAATTTGACTTTAAAAAATCACAATGAACAGAAGTTAAAGCACAGAAGTTTTACAGCATATGTAATTTGTCCAGGAATTTGCACTTCCATTCACCTGTGGTTTTGTTCCTTTTAATGTGGAAAATAAAAGGGGCTTATCTCATTTTAATTACTTTTTTTTTTGGTGCAGAGAAGCCTGATACCAACTGTTCCTGCACTTCTCTGGCATGAAGTACTTTTCCCTTACCAAGATCAGTCAGCACACTTCCAGGGAGTCAAGACAGTAATACAGCAAGATAAAAATACACAGCACCCCCACATCACAGGCAAGTAACTGGCAGAAATAAGACTCAGTCTTCTGAGTTAGACACTGTGGAGCCCAGTTGTTAATTCAAACAGGTTAGGTGAATGATTTAGGTAAGTAATTCAGAAGAATTATGAACCTTCCTAATCCTTTGTTCCAAATAAGAGCTGAAGTTTCTGGAGACTCAAAAAAGCTAACTTTAGTCACACATTGTGCTATGCATGCAGACATACACATGTGCACACCCTGTAATGCTTGTATCAATAATACATTTCTCACCCCATGCTGCCTTCAGTACTACCAAGTTTATTGTTCAGGGTCAGAACCCCAGAAATAGCTTGCCTATTTTTTGAAAGTGATAACTAAAAGGGTGATCCAAGTAATAAGGGATAAGATTTTGTTGTCAACCCAAAAACCCCCATTTTGATTAATTCCAGTTTGTACCTGACTCTTCAAAATGCCATTCAGGATGCACAAAAACTTATGAGAATCTTTAAAAAAAAGTGCTTTTTGACACCTCTAACCACATGATTGTTAACACTTTAAATGTGAAAGAATGCCCATTTTGAAAATACTGCTCAACAATTACCTTATTTGCTTTTCATCAGCATTAACACCTGCTCAAAAGAGCAATAGATGACCCCAACTCCTGTCCTCACCATGACTCATACGCCACCTCCAGTCCAATAGCTGTATAAACCACTTACACAGCAGCCCTAGGATCAAGGTGGCAGACCCTGCCAGCATGAGCACTGGGCTAATGTCATGATAACAAACCTGCTAGCTAGAGCAGTCTCACAGCTCATCTTTCTGAGCAGAGCAACGTCCTTCTGCCTATATAACATCCATGTAAAAATGCTTGCAGTACTAGTCATATATGTATCATCCAAAGAAACAATTATATGTAACTTCCATTAAAAACCAGAAAACAATAAAGTTACCAGAGACTGGGAGGTTTTATCTTGAGGCAAAGTGCATTCATTCCCAACACCAAATCTGAAAGAAAGAAGTTTGGGAACCTCTTTTGGAAACCCTTGAGAACGCTCTCTGTTCTAGCACCTCTGTTGTTACTGCGGTAGGGCTATGTTCCTGTTCTCCTAAAATCAGCATTATAAAGCTACATTATTGTAATTTACCACCACTAACTCCAGTAGCTCTCACTTCAGTACATCAGCCACGGTTTTTTCAGTCTGGAACAGCAACATCGTGAATCAGAGACCTGACATCTTGCACAAGGCAAAGTACCATTTAAAACAAAAACCAGAATTAAAAAAAACCCATTAAAATATAAAATGTGCAAATTTGTCAAATATTATACACCATTATATGGAACCATAGCAAAATCATCCTACACATACCAGGAGTTAAACCTCCAAATATTTCTTCTCTTGGGATCTTATCTCTTTAAAATGAGATGATCTAAGCTTTGTTCTAAGTATTCTGAAATCAGTTAAAAGGCACAATCCATTAAGAGAAAAACATTCAAACTGCAAAGTAAAAACAAGGCTGGCTTCTGCACAGGTTTCTACGTGATTCGTGATTCTATTTTGGTCAACTAACTCGAAATTCATACACCATTTCATGCAAAATGGGACAGTAAGTATTCAATTAGACCCTGAAACTGCATAAATGTGAGATTACGCATCAGTTTCACTTCCTCACTGAACTGGTCTCCTATATGTGATTCATTTGTGGAGATAAATATTGCAGAGGAAAGAAAAATAAACTTGATAGAATTCTTCCACCCTCCAAATAAAACATAAAGACAAGAACATGGAAATAACCCTGGCCTGTTATTTTGGTCACAGATCTATTTTACTTCTTTCATCTGCATAAAATGCTATGAATTAATCTGTTTATAATTGCACAGATGGAAAATCCAACACCTAATTAATGAATCTATCTGAACAGCATTTGAACTACTGCTTTTATATAAAAAGGCTTATGTTTCCCCCCTCTCCCTCCCAAAAGGCTACACATTGCTTCCTTGTTCATCTGCAAGGAATTTACAGGTGTTAAATTAGCCACAGCAGCCTTACCTTTTGTTCCCTGAATGCTATCAAAACATATTGAGAATTACAATAGAAACATATTGAGAATTACAGAGGAAAAGTTTATTAGAAACTTAAACATAAGCACTAGAAAATTCAAACAGCAGATTTTTCCCTAGTTTATACCAAGATCAGGCTGCATGCAAAATTACACAAAAATCAAAGCCCTCTGCTTCTTCAAAAAAGAAATAAACCTTTCCCCTTAAAATGTGGCTATACATTTATAAATAACCAGGTCCCCTATTATAGTCAATATCTTGTAGATATGATGTTGAAGTGATAAGATATGCACAAAAGGACCAAAATTCCAGTGATTTGTACTTCTGAAGCAATTTGCCAGGTTCCCCATGTAAACCCATCCTATAAATAGAGGTATTCTAATGGAAAAAAAGTTTACCAAGTATCCACTCTAGTCTAAAGACAAGTTCTCTCAGTGTCAGCTTACCACAAATAAATGATTGAGTTTAGCTAATTTCTAATTACATTCACAGTCAGAACCAAATGTAACAATAGCTAGCACTTGGGTACTGTTTTCCTCTCTCTCCTTGTAACTTAATAGGCTAATCCTCTAGCACTTGTTTCTAGAAGCTGAGAATACCATGCTGTGTGCAGGTTATGCTCACTTAGAGGGCACAAAGACTCAAAAATATCTCAGGAGCCCCAGTCCTATGAAGAACTCAGTTTTATTATTAACCCTGTGAACCTGGGCCAAAATCAATTGGATAGAAGGTCCAAGTTATCTAGAGCCAATGCAGAAGTACAAAATAGGCTAACGTAACAAGGACTAACTTTATACAACTGTACATATACAAATAATCACAAGACATGCTTTTTAATTACATAATATGCATATAACAAAGGGTCTCAATGCATAAAATCTAGCATCACTGCTGTATAGCCTTTAACACCTCTTCAGCAATGTAATCATTACCACCACACAGGTATACTTCCTTTCCATAAGGCATTCTTTCCCCAGCCAGAATAGAAACAGGGTTAGACACAGCTGCAGCCTCCCAAACAAAATGATTCATTCACTGCCCTGAAGCCAAGTAACAGAAACCTCACCAGGCTGAATAAGATGGACCAACACCTGCATCACTGGTTCAATCAGCTCTCGCAGGCCTTTAACTCACCTGAGAGAGCAAACACCATGCTAAGACATCTTTTCCAAGCCAAACCCAGAAAGTGCACTATTGCCTAGCTGTGCACACACAATAGTACTTGTTCAGTTATTGAGACATGTAGGAAGTTTGATTAGTATCTGAATGTTTGCTTTTAATATCCTTGCAGCTCCTGCTTCGTCTTATTCTGAAGGGCTTTTAGCACCTGGTAGTTGTAAGCAACCCTGAGGAGCACTAGAGCACACAAACTAGCTTCCAAATGCGTTTGAGACACATCAATAGAAGTTATGTTTGTAAATATACATAGAAACATTTAAACATGGTCAGCATACTGCTTTAAAAAGTGAAGTCTTATCAGTAAAAGTAGTAAGGCTCAACACTTACCCTGCTTTAGCTGCATTACAGATGACTGCTTGAGGCTGGCTGAAGCTCCTGTTAATGGATTTTGAATGGAGTTCTCTTTCTCCACCTCCAGTTTCAGAAGCCTCTTATCCTCTTTCCATGTACATCTTTCCATGTCTCTCCAATTAGCCAGTTAACTCACAGTCAAACTGGGAGTTGTGTCAGCCTCAGCAAGACTCCCCCCACAAGCTTGATGTGAAGCATTGCAATTAAAAGCCATTTCTGAGTCCAATCACACATATAGCAGAGAAAGGGCACACCAGCCCCACATACTGTGCCTTGCAGTGGTACTTCTGTGGCAGCACTTCATGGCACTTGGAAAACACTGCCCGCAAACCTTGCAGGGATCTCCACAGCCCTCAGGAAACAAGAGCAGACCAGGCCACCTCAGGGCTCCCACAGCAGGAGAAGAGACCTCTGCCAGCCTTGGCCCAGTTTCAAGGTACCCTAGAAGAGAAGTTCCAGCAGCAGCCAAGTCCAGTCAGGAGTCTATCACGCTTGAGAACAGGCAGCAATCCAGTCCGCAAGTCACCATCAGGTCCAGCAATTGCCAAGCTGCTCTGTAATCATAGAGAAGATCAAGCCGGGCAGTCAATCTGAAGTCCAGATTAAGAATCTTCACAGGCATGGACAGAGCTGAAAAGCAGCATTCCTCCTACAGAGCCCAAAGAGCAATTGAGGCACAGAGCTGGGTTTAAATAGGGCTCCTGGGTGTGGTTTGATGCACAGGTGAGGCTGTGGACTAGGAATTAGGATCTCCTCTGCTGATTCAGCCATTGACTGATGAGCAAGGAACAGAGGGAATGTAAAGTTCATTTTGAAAAGAAACATCTAAACACACTGGAACTTGAAAGCTGCAAGCTAACATGTTGGCACTGCCATTTGTTCCTCTATGTATTGCATGGGAGGAATGCAAACACTAGGAATTCACTAGTTCCCTAAGGAATTCAATCCAAGATACTTTTCCTACCAATGCGAGTAGGAAACAACATTCCTGACTGCAGCCAAGCAAATCATCCAAATGTCATCCCTGTTCATTAAGAAGCTTATCAAAAGCTCATCCAATCCAAGTGAAATTAAATACATGAATAGCCTTCACAAGATGCCTGAAATGTTGGTAAACTCGGGGGTTTGTCAGAAACTGGACTTCTCTGAACCATGGGCTAAAAATGTCCTTAATTCTCCCTTTTTTTAAAGTGCAGCTCAAAGCCATTACTGAAACCTCTCAGCAGGCTTCCTGCCAGAAGAGCAACCACATCTTCATCCTCCTCTTTTCCACACTCTCCTTCACCACCTCTTCTGGTGGGCTGGGAGGAATGCCCCCTTCTGGATTAAAACCACAGCAATCATATTGACTGCAGCCTTGTGCTGCTGCTTTCCCATTCCTTCTGAATCACACCTTTGGAAGGAGCTGTTTATTGCACACAGTAAACCGTGTGGGCTTCCCTTGGGTGAGTCCAAAGGCCAAATTAATTTGATCTCCTTTCACATTTAGTAGAAGCGCTGAACTGGTGCCATCCAGGTCAGCCCGGGATGGATCACACATGGAGAAATGGTGACATCCTGTGGCAAGAATGGGAAATGGCACTCTAACGGTTACTAATTTTAACTCCATTAATTTGGGCATTTCCTGCCGTCAAGGTCTCAACAGCGTTTTTAACACTATAGCTTGGTTGCTTGTAACGTAGATTTTTTAATAACTAGGGAAAAAAACCCACCACCACGAAGCATCACATGCACCCAGCATCACAAGTGTGCTGTCATTTGACAGAGAGCAGAAGAGGACTATCTGCATAATTCAGTTTAAAGCCTTTTAAAGATTACATATTGCCAGGGGTTTCACAGGTCCTCATGGATTGCAGGGGGGAAATCACATTCAAGAAACCCAGTTCCCTCCCAGGCTTTGGAGGGACAGAAGGAAGACACGAGTAGAGAGACTCGTCATCTGCTTAGCTCAACTTCTTTGCTTTCTCCCCTCCTGTCCTGCCTTTCCACACCCCTCCCCTGCTTTTTCAGCTCCACATCTAGGCCTCTCATTCTCTTGTCCAGATTACTTCTGCTCCACTTTACTGGCTGCTCACCTTGTCTCTCCCTCCTTCCCCTGCACACTGCTACTACCCCACTCCCCTAATTTTTCTTTGCTCAGCCAGCCAAGTTTCTCCTCTAAAGCTACACTTTCACATCCAATACATCTTCCTTGTCCAGCTACTCTGCCCTTAAGTAAAGCCCAGACTTACCCTCCTTGCCTAAATCTTCCACTTCTCTTTATCTGATTTTACAGGTCAAACACATCAGCAAGTCATCACAGCGTAACAAGTCCCTCAACTGAGCATCAGTAATTCATCTTGAAGCAAATTACACCATCTTATCTCAAGGTTAATGTGAGGTAAAATGTGTTTGGCTCAGGCTCTTTCACGGGACAGCGGAACTAGTGCACTTTACTGCAGTTTTTCAACATGCCCTGGCACAGGAGTTACTCCTGCAGAGTTACACTCGGTCACTGCACAGTAACTCCCAAAGGTGTGGACAGTTTGCTCATACATCTGAGCACCTGGTGTCTCCTCAGAGCCAAGTGGCTATAAATAAAATCAGACAGACAGCACTCCAGCTCAGCTACAGTCCTGTTCTAGAAAAGCTATTACTGGGAAGAAACCAATCAAAAACACCCCAAAAATCATGCTATGGCTGCAGGTCTGAGGAGAAAGCTCATCAGCCAAGTTCTCTGAAAACTGTAGCAAAGAGCTTCTTTTTGTTGGAAATGGCTCATCTGCATTTAAAAATTAAACCAACCAAACAAGAAGACCAATTCAGACCAAACCCCACCACTTGGCCATTGCAGTATATTCCACAGCACACACCAGCATGGCAGGGGCCCTGGCCAGGTTGCACTCCATCTGCAGGTCCACAGGAAGATAAAGACTTCAGGCAAAGAACATTCAAGATAGCAATAATCATAACACCTTTTCAACACTTGTAAGGCCTGTTCACTGTTCACATCTGTCATTCACAGAGATATCTCAGAAATACTCAGTTTAAAATAGGCCAGTATTTCACAAACAGCCCCCCTATCTAATCTAAGCAAGCTCCATAAACCTAAACCTTGAGCTTTTAGCTCAGCCACATACACCTGCCACCTCCCATGAATAACTATTAGTCTTCAGGGAGTTATGCAGTGACCTGAAAACTTTAATCTTTCCTTTTCTGACAGGGTAGTTTTCAGCCACATCAGTCTCCTAAAATGATTCCCCACAGTCTTTCAGCTGCAACACCAATAGATCAGAGGCAGTGGGGACAGGCAGCTCATGGTGAACAAAGTAGGTAGCAACTAACATTGAGTCCAATTTAATGCAGATAAAGTTAATAGTGGGACTACAGCTTTTGGTCTTCCACAACTCCAGAGAGCACTCATCTGTTGCATTTTGTTGTACTCTGTTCGAGAACTCATGTAATTGTTTTGTTGTTCTTCTCCACCTGGTTTCCACGGGGTTCTTTCATAGAATCACAGAATCATAGAATAGTTTGGGTTGGAAAGGACCTCAAGAATCATCCAGTTCCAGCCCCCCTGCCATGGGCAGGGACACCTCACACTAAACCAGTATCACCCAAGGCTTCATCAAATCAGATGTCAAATCAAGCTTCCCTCATCAGAAAGATGAAAGTCCAGGCCACCTGCATCCAGTCAACTCTGAAAGCCTTAAAGGGGAAAAATGTGAGAGGGTGGAGCCCATAAAGAATAATTTTTTGGCCAAAGGGCAGTTTACCCATCTCATTACATCAAGGCAGATGTCCAGCATGGAAAAAATGCAGCATTGAAATGACGGAATTCTAATGAAATGAGATACAAAAAAGGAAAACTCGAATCATTAGAAATTCTGGGCAACTCTACTGAAAACTGACTGTTTACTGTCAATAATTATAATAAGGTATCACACTGTAAAGTTCTTCAGTACAATGAGAGCCTTTACAGTCCTGCTGGATATCCTTAGGGCATGGATTAATCCACTGTGGAAAGTAGCATCCTGCAGATGTCATTCAGCCACAAAGCTGTAACAGCATTCCTTAGTTCACATCCAAATACTCCATCGACCTACATCGAAAGAAGTTGTTGCTTCAAACAAGTGATGGGCCTTTAAGAAGTTGAATTAAATTCAAAGTGGAGTTAAACTGTCTATGTGTAAACTGGCAGAGCCAAGGAATTTGGAACCACAATCTGCACATTGCTCTACTGTGATGAACACTGAGGAGTCCACAAGTTTATGTCAGGCATGAAAAGCTATGAATAATTCTCTGGTATACAGAGTTTTATACACAAAATAACAAACATGAGGGACCTGCTTCAAGAGTACAGGCAGAGGACAGGGCCCACTTGCAATTCTTTTTATGTCCAAGTCTCCCACCACTGCCCCCAGATCTCCTTAGGCTGACAAAAGCATTAGCCCCTCCTGTTTTAACAGCATAAAGAAGCGTCCAACTTTGTTCCTCATAGAAGATGGTGACCTCCTCCTTGCAAAAACAGGAACGTTTTTTGAAGCATGATGCTATTTTGTAATGCTTTGTGCAGGGCAATCGAGGCACTTCACAAATGCAAAACCACCTGCAGCCTCCCTGGGCTGGTAGGTAACAAACCTATTTTCACCAGTGTATGGCAGCGGAAGTCATGAGCAGTAACAAGCAAAGCCAGGAACAGGAATATTTAGGCCTGAATCCAATCCCCAGCTGTAATTGCTGAACTGGTTTTCACAGGAATGGTTTGGGTTAGGAAGGGACCCTCAAAGCTCCTCTGGTGCTGCCCCTTGCAATGAGCAGGGACATCTTCAACTAGATCAGGTTGCCCAGGAACCACATCCAGCCTGCCTTGAATGTCTCCAGGGATGGGGCATCCACCACCTCTCTGCACAACCTGTGCCAGTGTCTTATCACCATCATCGTAAGGAATTTCTTCCTCACATCCAGCCTCTTTTAGTTTAAACCCATCACCCCTTGTCCTGTCTCAACAGACCCTGCTAAAAAGTCTCTCCCCTGTCTTTCTTATAGGCCACTTTTAATAACTGAAAGGCTGAAATGAGGTCTCCCTGGAATCTTCTCTCCTTAAGCACCAAGTGAGGGCCGAAAGGAACTGGAGAGCATCACAGCAAAAACACCTCCATCCTATTTCCTCCACTCCTCCCCGCCGACCATTCCCCATCCTCCTCAACTACAGACAACCCTCCCCACACCAGTTCCACCTGCGAAGCCCAGGACCGGGGCTCTCCGCCGCTCCTCATCTGGAGAGCATGGACACCTGCTCCTCCACTGTCCACGCCTGCAGCAGCACAAGATGGAGGCCTCGGTGCCCAGCAGGGGACAGACAGCCCCTGGATCGGGGGAAGTGGGGCGAGAACACCCATGGGGCGAAGCCGTACCCGGAGAAAGCCCCATGAAGGGAGCGCCGGCGCTCACAGCCATAGCCCGGGTAGGCTGTGTGGCATCGGCCGGCGCCGCCCGCCGGTCGCCATGGGAACCGCAGCCGGAGGCGCCATGAGCCGCTCGGTGACCGGCGCTCTGCAGGCCCAGCGCCTTGGGGACGGCCGACAAATGGCTGCCGGTCGGACCCTCTCTTACCCCTACGGTACCGGGTCCGGGCCGGAGGGACAGCGGCTTCCCGGCCCCCCTGCCCTGTCTGCAGCCCCCGGGGAGGGGGGGGTCTGCGCAGGGAAGGAGGCCGCGTCCAGGGGAGCGGTGGTGGGAGGGTCGTGAGGCGGCCTGGTCCGCCAGAGCAGGCCCTTGTCCCTTCATGGGCCGTAGGATGAGGTGCGGGGTCAGAGCTGGCCCGGAGGTTGTCACTGCTGGGTCGGGAAAGAGGGTTTGGAACGGGAGGATGGAGCAGGGTAGAGCTGTACAGAGGGGAAGCCTTAGGGTTGGTAGCAATAACCACAGTACCAGAGGCGAGGGAGGCTTGGGACTATAAAACACCTGCGAGCTGGTACGAGTTCTTTGTACCTGGAGGGAAGCAGTGTTTACAGTGCATTTCCACTGCTCACCTGTGATTTGCTTGCTTCTGTGGTCATGTCTTCACTTTCTGTTTAAGTGATTCCAAAGAAACATTTTTCTTCAGTCATGTTCTACAGAACAGGTAGTATTTCAGCTCTGAGGCTTATTTGTATGATGGTGGAATTTCTTTGATACAGAGACATGTATTTCAGTTTTTTTCTTACCTAGTTTGTTTTATGACTGTCTTTTTTACAGACTTTTAAAGATGGTAGTAGGAGCCTTAACTGCTTCACACAGATTCCTCAAATATGTAACTAGTTCCATTTGTTCACTTATCTTTCAGACCCTCCATACACGCTGTCGAGTGAGAAGCATCATTCAAAGTCAAATGCCCTTGTTGGTGATAAAGTGGTAGGTGTTGGCCAAAGATAACTCACTTGTGCACTTGTTATTTCTGTGTACATGCACATACACATAGGTAGAAACTCTCTCAGTTCTAAGCTTAAAATACAAAGCAAAGGAAGCTGTTTTATCTAAAACAAGACTTAACACAGGGACTTTACCATGTCCCCTGGCTTAGGGTAGACTCTGCAGCAGCAGCCTGGAAATGCCAGTCCATGTCCTGAGTAATTTCCTAAATTGTGTCTCAGCATTAGCGTGACCAGGAGATCGAAGAAGGTGATCCTGCCCCTCTGCTCTGCTCTCATGAGACCCCACTTGCAGCACTGTGTGCACTTCTGGTGTCCTCAACATAAGAAGTACCTGGAGCTGTTGGAGCAAGTCCAAGAGAGGGCCATGAGGATGATCAGGGGCTGGAGCACCTCCCGTATGAAGACAGGCTGAGAACATTGGAGCTGCTCAGCCTGGAGAAGAGAAGCGGAGTGAAGACCTCAGGGCAGCTTCCATTGTCTGAAGGTGGCTACAAGGATGCTGGAGAGGGACTCATCATCAGGAACTGTAGTGATAGGACAAGGGGTGATGGGTTCAAACTGAAACAGAGAAGGTTCAGGTTAAGTATAAGGAAGAAGCTCTTTACTGTTAGGGTGGTGAGGCACTGACATGGGTTGCCCAGAGAAGTCTAAATGCTCCATTCCTGGCAGTGTTCAAGGCCAGGTTGCACAGAGCCTCGGGAGACCTGGTCTAGTGTCATGCCATAGTGACACATGGCAGGGAGCTGGAACTAGATGATCTTAAGGTCCTTTTCAACCCTGAACTATTTTATAATTACTGTGATTCTATGATTTATAATAGATTATCTCCAAATGCTGTTCACAGCAGCTGTTACTGAAGGTCTGAAAAAAGAACTGGACTGTTGTTAAAGCAGAGCTGTTAAAATGTGTTACTTCACATGGTGCCTCCTCACCTTGAATATACTTAAACTACAGCTCAAGTTAGCATACTTAGTTAAAGTGACCTAGGTAGCAACAGCTAGGTAGCCTGTAAAAAATCGCACACTCATCCTAATTCATGTTATCTTACTCACTAAGCCCTTAGTTAGTCCATTCTTTAGCTCCCTACTGCATTTGCTGCACTGCTATCAGTATTCACCCTAGCTAGTTTAAAACCAGTTAGGGCATGTGTCTGTGCGAGTTGCAGTCACACTGTTAGCACAGCAGTGACTGATGGCTGGACAGGCTGCATATAGGAAGAATGCCAAAGGCAAACAGAGTTGGTACAACTGCATAATGAATTGGATTTTAAACAGAGTCTTCTTGAAGCCGTGCACTTGACTGAGCCTGCAAGGCAAGATACTCTGAAACTCCATTGCTGTACAGTGAGGAGAAAATCCACGAGCAGCTTTCCAATAACAGAGTCAAAAAACATTTTTTAAGAATACTTCTGGATGTCTCTTACCCTATTATCTCAGTCTCTTTCCTACATCTACATGAAAAAAAACTAGTATGTTTGTTTGCCTCTCTATAGAAAGATACACATCTAGAGCTGGAAACATTACCTGTCATCACAGAGATCCTTGCAATAGTATGGCTGTGTTAGCAGTGAAGGCCAGACAAAGTGAGGTGCAATACTGTCACTAATGTTGTCATGTCCAAGGTGTGAAGTTGTGGATGGGTATGGTGACAGACTCTGACTTGCATGAAACATGGTTTAAGCATATGAATCAGCAAGGGCACAATGTTCAATTCAAAACAATGCAACTTTGAATTCCTAATGTATAGAATCACAAAATGAGTGGACAGAGTTTGGGATAATACTAGTTTGTAGGGTTTTCCAAAGTCCGGAGGTTGAATTCCCTTTAAAGAGAAATGAAACAAAAATGCAGTCTCATGCACAGCAAGCAGCTGGTCATAGTTGGGAGTCCAAATCTTCATCATCTGACATTCTGTTACACTCTGGTGAGTTAGTGTAGTTAGTTACTACTACCCTGTATGCATCCAGGTTAGCACCAGATGAAATAAAAGGCGTGATTCACAGTTCAAATCTGATTTCAGGCTTTAAAGAAGCTCAGTCCACTATAGCTACATCACTTCTATTTGAGTTATGGTTGCAAAGATTTATTTGTAATAACAAATCTGGAGACTTAAGGCATATCTACCCAGGGAAATAAGTGCTTAGAAGGAAGGGTGTGGATTTTAATGGGATCATTTTCATGTGCTAACTCCCATGCAGGTATTTTTAACACAGGCTAAAACTGTTCTGGTGTAAAATAATGAAAGTGGAATATGTTACTTCATTTCCAGAGCACACAAAATAGGAGGAAGCTACGTGGGGTAATGTGTTAGAAGTTCACATCACTACACATTCACAGTTACTGCACACTAACTTTTATGTAACGAGCCATTAGATCCTCAATTTTAAATGTAAGTTTAGCACTGGAAAATAGCCAGAAGACAGATCTGTGCATCTGCTGCTAGTCTGGTATGCTCCACATCTTGAGAAGTACCATCTAACCAGCTGACATCATTAACATATGTATGCCTCCTTTCCCATCTCAAATGTGTAGTTCTGTAAATCACAGCAAGCTGAAATTCTGATCTCTTCACTGCTGTTTGAAATCACTGAATCACTGCCACTCTTCTTTGTGTCCACACAAACATTAGGTAAAGGCACCAGTGCTCGGAAGTATGTTTAGAACCTTGATCCATTTCCCAAGCTATGGTGTGTGGTTGGAAGGCAAAGATCCAGCACCTTCATTTATTGACCAGAGATGGAAAGGGAGTGCTCAGCATCGCCTGGTGGCTCTTCAGCAGCTTGCTGTGTAAGTGTTCCATGGATGATTTCAAAAAAACATACAAACCCAACAAAACCCCATGCACACTGAAGTGGAGATGACTGCAATTTGTTCCTACTTACATTTCCCTTGAAATGAAGAGATTGCAGCTGTTGTGAAGTATGGTTGCCCATCTGTTTCTTACAGGGTGGATGTGGCACATTCCTTCATCCCTGTGTTATCCGCTTTGCAGCGGTTGCCGGGAAAGGGAAGAGAGTTATTTCAATCTTAAAAGATCAGATAAGTTATGAAGACTTCAATGATTCCTGTGTGTTACTTCAGTGGGAGCTGTTTCTTTTTAGTCCAGTGCAGGTTTTAACCAGTGCAGTTGCAGCTGGTTAGGTTACTTTTGCTGCTCATTCAAGGGTGTACGAGGCCTGACATGTAATGCCACCGCATGCCAGACAATAATCAAAGATGGTTTCAGAGTGGTACAGTACCTGGTTTTGTTCAGTTTTGAAAGCATATTCTTCTAATTTTCATAATAAAATAAGTTTTGAGCTTTTCCTTTTTAACTATTATTTTCAGCATTTCACATTGTCCCCACCAAATGAAAACCTCAGTGGCTTTTTCTATTTTGACTGTTATTCTGTAACAAGAACTAATTTGACACCTGCACTGCTTTAAAATTGATTTACATTTCAACAACATGTATTTGCAAAATGTCTTGTAATTAACAAAAAAAAGATAAATCCATCCCTTCTGTTTTAGCCTGCATGGATTGACAGTGTTGCTGATACAGAAGATAGCATATTTCCCAGCTGTCTTCTCAGTAGTTGCATTGCCTCTGCAAGGTTACCAGGAATAAATGCCCATTTATTTCAGCAAAGTCAGCAAATACATGTCAAGGACATGCAAGAGGCAGGATCTGTGGAATAAAAAGGGCTGTTTCACTGGGTTCCCATTGTGCCTATAACTATACCATAATAGGATGAACAGCTTATGCTAATAAAGTTAGATCATAAGAATAAGTGCCCACCTGTGCTGAATGAAACATAAACCCATCTGGATGGAGCAACAGCCTGATCTGTGAAGAGTCAGCTAGTGGAACTAGCCATCAGCTCCATTATCTCATTTGAATTACAAACACAACTTCACAATAACAGGTTGATTAGTGCTAAGCAAGTATCTCAGGTTGCTGCACTGCATCCCAAAACATTTTCCTCTCTTTTGTTACATGATAGGACTGAAAGCACTGGGAAGAGATGACTTTAAACTTACCTTGGCAGTAAATTGTATGTCATGGGAGGTTAATGAAGCATATCTCTGTAGGCTTTGCTGTAATAGGTGTCCATACAGTGGCTCCCGAAGTTCCACAGTGCATCTTGCAGGGCTTAGATGAGGTCTTTGAAGACAAGCGATCTCAGCATGGAATCCTCTTGTTTAATCCCAACTGTCAAGCAATGTTATGTATTGTTAATTATGCCTCCATAAATATATCTCTGTATTTAAAATTAGGCAATAGCAACCAGTTCCAGCACCCACAATCCTGAGGTCAGGTTTCTTAAAAGCTACCCATAAAATGGTCTTACAAAAAACATGACATTCAGGACTTGCCATATATATATATATATATATATATATATATATATATAACTCAAGAAAATTACTTATCTCGGAGGCATGGTATGGGCTTTTGGGTTTGGTTTGGTTTTAAAAAAGAACTTCAGTTTCTTGTCTTAACCATCTTGCAGGTTAAGAAGACAGGAAGACGAGTATAAAGTGATTCTGAAATCAAATAGGAGTCCTGATGCATAGCTTTCAAAGAACTCAATTCTACCCATTCTCTCACTAACTTAATAAGGTCTACCTCAATAAGGCCTACCTCAGAGTCTTCTAAAGCCTTAAAATAAATGGCTCCAAGATGTTCTAGGGGAAAATTTAAACAGTCTGCCTACTTTGAATTCAAAAATGGGGTAAAAAATGAAGAAAGACGGTTCTTGCAAAAGATACAGTTTTTGCAGCATAGGTTTTTGAAACATTCACATGGTCTTCCTTATTTTAGTCCTTTATTGGCGCATTCAAATTGAAATTGCTGATTCTAAAATATTTTACATTTGCTCAAAATCTCTTCAGCTATTTTTGCAAGGTAGAAAGTGACACTCTGCCCCTTTGTTCATTCTACTCCTTTACACAGATTTTCTGTTATGGAAAGGTTTTTATTCTTAAGGAAATGCACTTGCTCTCCCCACTCCCAACAAAAGTAGTTAACAAGGCCAAGCATTTACAGCTGGCAAATCCTCTTCATGACAAGCACATAGGAAGTTTTATTAAAGGCAGCAAATGACCATTTCTTGCTCATACATAATGAGCTGTATCTATATAAAGTGTCAAACTGATTTGTTACTTAAGTATGAAAAAGCAAAATATAACAATGTCTCATATTAGTGTATGAAAAAAACTATAATAATCTCAAAATATAATGAAGTATAAAGATAAGTAAAAAATAAAAAGGGCATAGTAAAAAGATCAGAACTGCTCTGAATGTACTTATGTGATATCCTGTACTTTGGCTTTTAGAGCTCCATCTTCTCTTCAGATACCTAAGATTGTGTATGAAGATCCTGAAGTTAGTGGAAGGAATCGCTACAAGTATTTTGCACGGTAAGGAATGACCTGATATGAAACAGAGCTCAGAAGCTTGCTTTTGTGCTGTTTAAAAAGCACCTAAATAAGTGCCAGAGCCTTATTTGTTTCAGTCCTTTGTGTCAGCTCTTTGATTGCTGCTATGGAAAATCTAAATAGTAACCAAATCTTTAATCATGAGATCATTTTAAATTCATGCTATGCCAGAATTCTCAGATAATGTTCAAGCAGAGCTGTTAATATGTGTTATTTCACATAATGCCTTCTCACCTTGGTATATACTTAAACTACAGGTCAAGGTAGCATACTTAGTTTAAAATGAGCTAGGTAGCAACAGCTAGGCAGCCTGTAAAGATTGCAGATCCATCCTGATTCTTCATACTAACTTCCTCACTAAGCCCTTAGCTAGTTAGCCTGTTCTTTAGCTCCCTGCTGCATTTGCTGCCCTGCTATCAGTATTCATTCTAGCTAGTTTAAAAACATCCAGGTTTTAAACTCAGATAATGAGTTACCATATAAGCAATTATACCAAGCATTCTGTACTTAATTATTTGTAGAAGGCTCTGGGCTGTAGATCCTCCTACACAAAGGAAGAAGATGCTCACAAAGCCCTTGCGGCTTTCCAGACACCTACAAAGGTGCCTTCTTAAGAAGGAACCTTTTGACTCCAAGTTTCTGCCAGGAACAGAAAGGCAGCAAAGGGAATCCATTATTAACTTTCCATCAATGTCCTCCATTGCAGAACTGCTCTGCTCCTTCCAGAGTGACACTGCAGATCACCAATGGACTCAAGATCTGAACCAACAGCTAGCATATAAACATTGTTAACTTAGTCACATATTCTTTGAATCACATTCACTGTTATAGACAGCACCTATCGGCAATAGGTCCACTTTAAATATAAAATTGCCAAGCTTAATAAACTAAAGTTCTTTATAGATCCTTTAACAACAGCAACAGAAGGGCGAAGATGATGTTACCTTCTGCAATTTGAAATTAAAGTCTCTCAAAGGCTAAGGGAAAATGATAGTGAACTGCAATACGCAAACTATAAGAATACCTAAGAAGGAATTATTAATATGTCATTGAGCCCATATTACTTTCAAGATAATTCAGAAAATACTGCAAAAAAAAAAGAAACAATAAAATCAGGTAAATTCAGCCCAGCTTACCTTAGCAGCTGACTGTAGGAATTCATTTCAGGGCTTAATTCAAGAATTATAAGGAAAAAAGCCCCAAAAACTCAGAGTGAAAAAAAGTAAACTAATCAGTGAAACATACACAAAATGTTGTGAACACACTCAAACCTAACCTCTTTTAATTGTTGTCTTGTTTTGCAATTCCACTTTCTGCTTTGATAGAAGAACACACAGATGTACTGGTGAAACTTTCTCTGTTACTCCTTAGCTGTGAAAGATTTACTTAATATTAAGGCACAATTCATAAACATGCAACTACAGAACCTGAGATATGGAAAAATCAGTGTAACTCCATTGAAATTTGTGGACTGCAGTTTTTCTAAACCTTAATGATCTTTTATGCTTATGGTTGTTGTCTTACATTTGCATTCTCTCTCTTTCAGACCTCTCATCACTTCTCATAAACTGCTTCCACTAAATATTACTTATTCAATGGCACAGTAAGTACTGAGTTCTGGAACATTGCTGTTGTAATGGGTCACATCTCACCAGAAAAAGACTGATGAACTTAGTTAGCTAATTTTCTTCATAATCCAATTAGCCAATATTTTTCATAATCAACCAACAGGGAAAACTTGTTAAAGAGGTAAGAATTTGTTCACCATTGAGAATTCCTGGTGAAACAGGTGACTGACTGTATCAGAATTTGCTTGCAATACATGAGTAGTACTTTGTGTAAAGGTAAAGGGCATGTGCCTCAAGTGTGTTATGATTATGTGGCCTGAAACAGAAAGCCAGGTGTGTGTGAGTACTAGTAGAGATACCAATGCAAGGAAGATTCTTCCCTACATCAATATTGTTGGAAAATCTTTTGATACTTTATTAAACTCTCTGTGATAGTTGCAATACTGTTCAGTGATGTAGAGCATCCATGAAGGAGTCCAATGATGTTTTCAGTGGGGATCAAATTTTGAGGAGACATAAGAAGACTCATTTCCTAGTGGAGTCATGGACATAGCACATGCGTAGATCAAAATTGAATTTTTGTTCTGGAATTGTTGGAAAGAGGATTATGTAAGCTAAATTGAAGCAGTCCTACTTCTTCTAGCACTCAACCATTAGTTACTTCTTGTGTCCATTAAAAACAATGCTTTAGAATGCATATGTGGGGAAGACTTGCATGCAATGACTTTTGAGAGCTGAAACAATATTTCTGGATTGTTTACATAAGGAGGGAGGTTACAGAGACTCAGTGTAGCCTCAGTCTGCTTTTACTAAAGACAATGGAGTTAACATCAATGGGAGCACAAACACGTTTGGATATCCTACCTTTGACTTTAGTGTTTCTGTTTTGTTTTGTTGTTGTTTTTTTAAATGAATGTGACTAATGTTCTTCCATCTTGCATCTCTTTTTAGGACAGAGTCCTACGTTTGTTCACTTATAGGACACAGCAAGGTCTTTACTCCCAGTTTACGAACTTTGGGCACACAGACAGATTACAGAGATGGTGAAGCCCAGACAGATCCCTATACCCCGGAATATGTAGTTCCTAGTGGCTCAGTCCCTGAACTTCTGACACTTGCTACACTCACTTGGGGTGAGTTGTGAAACTGAGATTAATTATAACAATCATATCACCTCTTTAGCAGGAGGATCTTTGTTTTTTCAATGTCAGGTTTCAAGTCTTTTGCCAGCTTTGACAGGCCTTTGTTGTCTTCTCTTGGGGCACATTATTTTATCTACTTTTTAAATAGGTATGGTATTTTCCTACCTAATAGCTTGTTCTGGGGTACTTCATAAAGAGTTTTGATATCACTCAATATAAAAAGTTTATATGTTTTACAGATACAAACTGGGAGCATTTTTTCCATTCACCTACCATTCTTCAGCTGTTCTGAGTTAAACATCAGTAGACATCAGTAAAAAACAGTATGAACACTGTTGCCCCAGAATATACCTGTGATCCTCATCTCCTCCCACTGTCCCACCTCTGATAATGATGGACACTGGACATGCCAAATAAAGTGCTCATTCTCAGAAAGTGCCTTCTTGGAAAAGCTTTTCCTCCTTTGCTGCCTGCAGTAGAGGAATGAAGTGCTAGTGTTAATGTCAGCTAAGCTACAGCAAATGCAGGTCCTACCATTCCTCATGCTGTCAAATTTTACTGACCTTAGAAGTATTTACTTCAGGCTGTGGACAGTTCCTTTTGTGTTTAACATGCGAGCTTGTGCCCATCCAGCCCTCTAATACTTTTTGTTGGTGGTTATTTGCTGGATTCACCATTCTCCTAAGGAGCTACTGTTTCTTGTCCCTGTAAGGACGGGGTCTACCAGCAGGACTAGCTGAAGTGGAGATGATTGAACGCGCTCGGGAAAAACGTGCTTGGGAAGCAACTCTTCCAGCCATGGACAGTGCCTCAAATGTCGAGAAGAGGAGGAAAATGATGGAGAATATGGAGAGGAAGGAATGGGCCTTTAGAGAACAGGAAATAGAAAAGTAGGAATCAAAGTTTATTCTTTATTTCTTGGAATTATTGGCCAAATAGAAAAGGAACAAGAAGGTCTAGGGGATTGGCTGAAGGGTGCAAGTCTTTAATTTCTGTGCAAAAATCCCCTGAGTTTGGAAAGTGACATTTTTGTTAGATTTAATATAAGACACCACTACCACAGTACTTTTCACCAGTACTAAACTCACTGATTAAAATGAAAGATTAAATAGAAGATATACAATATGAACTACATGTAAATTGGTTGGTGTGTAGTATCTGATGATGACAGCATTGCACAGAACACTGTGGAGTACAGTAGGTCATACCTGGCCTTTCCTTGCAGGTTGCAGAAGGTTCGACTGGAAGTCTTAAAGAAGCTGCTTTGGAGGCAAGAGGAGAATCAGAATGAGCTGGTTGCCAAGCGCTTGTATGCCCACTGGCAAAATAATCAGAAGGCTAAAGAAAAGAAAATGAAAAAGATTCAGAGTGACACTGCATTGAGTAAGTTTGAAAGATTGGAGAGAGCAGAATGAGACTTTGTTTTCAGACAAGGCATTTCTATTTTCACAAGGTTGCAGTACTTATTCGAGATGAAAAAGGTTACATCCACAATATAGATATTCATGGCCAGCATTTGTTCTGGTCAAACAGATTATATTTTTTTATATTAACTAGAAAAAGCTCTTGTGAATTTCCAAAGATATGGCTGGTTTAGAATGATTTGTATGAAGAACCTTTTCACATTCATATTACTTTTCCAGTGCTCCGGAAACTGATAGCTAAGAGGAAGAATGTGATGGGGAAGCTGGAGAGACGAGATATCATCAAAGAGTATACTGACTTTGCATCACAACCATATGCTCCTTTGTCTAGAATTGGTTATTTTCCAGACAACCATTCTGAACGTTACGTGGTAAAAAACTTCTATCTTAACACCTTTGCAGGTAAGGCATTTTGTGACATACTTACTTAAAATATGAACAAACCTCAGATTCTCTCCCCACCACTCCATTATTTAATCACTGTTTGTATTTCTTAGGACTGTGTGAATTGGAAGCATCTCTCCCAGATTCTGTCACCCAGGTCAAGATTAAAGCTCCAAAACCTAAGCAAACTATCACTAAGACTGGATATGTTAAAAGAGCAGCAAGGCTAGAAGTGGCACTGGAACAAGTTCACCAGGTATAGAGCTGCATCCAGCAGCATGTCAGTTCCTGTTAGATTTGAACCGCTCAAAAATGCAACTAGGAAGACACGTGTAAGATTTCTCCCCATTTCCTCTGCTACATTCATACTGTTTGTAAGACAACTTCAAGGACTGAGTGGATCAAACATTCAGACTGTTGTAGGTATGACCAGTACTGCTGTGCAACTCAGTCAGTCCACTCTGTACTGCTGCTCCAGCCCTATAGAAAACAAGTGTTACTGCTTCTGTCTTCCTACAGATCAGTTGTTTGTATCAGAACATATTATGTCAGTTGGAAATTCTCTCTTGCCATTTGCTCATTCTCATTTCATCCCTCCCTTTTGTAATGCACAGAAGAGAAGCCTATGGGTTACACTGTCAAAGTGCTAATAATTAAACAAACCAAATGTGGATTCATAATCTAAAAATTCTGTCCTTTTTAAAAAAATGCACATTTTTAAGTACATATTGTAAAAACACCTGCAGCAAAACAAGATTAAAATGACCCCACTCATAAAACTGGATGAGAACGGTGGATGCACAGCACTGCCGTTCCCTAACAACAGCTTCTGATTTCCAAACATGCTAATAGGTTTTTTGCATCTTAATTTGTCATAACTGTTCATGCAGATGAGGTGTCCATATATGCAATTAACCACTGGGGAAAGAAGTGCCTCATTTGCATCTACAATCACAATACTTGTAAATTACGTGTACTTTTAAGTATGCTTCTTGTGATGCTTTTGAGGGCTACCTTTGTTTTAAATATCGGGCATATTCTTGGCTGGCTGCCGTATCTCTGAAAAATACTGAATTTCATTCGTAAAGCTTGGCAACTTCTGCTTCATTTAGTGAAGAAATATTTCATGATTGGGAATTATATGTATAGCTTTCTTGCTTTAGTGTAATTAATAATACTCTCGATGGTGACAGTTACTTTCTACTAACAAATTTGAAATTGAAATCTTGTTCCAAAAGTTCAATCATATTACCTCCAATTGAAATTCCACTGGATCTTGCTGGAGATTGCCTCTGATCATGGTTCACAAAGAAAAATATTAAGATCTTGAGTACTACAGGAGTTGTGGAAGATCTAAGGACATTAATTCACAACAGATTTAGAACAGAAGACACAGTAGTATTGAAAGGGTTTGAGTTTGGCTGATTCTTGCTTAAAATTCCAGTAGTGACTAGGTATAATCTGGATCATAACACAGTTCCCATAGGCAGTGAAATGTTAGCCCAAACTTATAGAGCTGAATTCTGTTTGTTCAAAATGCAGCAATTGTATTCTGTTTGTTCAAAATACTTCTTGAGGTTCGAAAGTATGCCCTAATGCTGGCTGCTTACACAGTAATGTCTCTTCAAAGTAAAACTGATGACCAAGGGGGGATAAAATGCAGACCAAAAGCAGACAATTGTGCGTATTTTCTTTTCTCAATCAATGTAGATCACTTGTTCTACATTGGTTCTACCAGCTGAGGGGCTAACATAACTAATACTCATTTCCTCACCATAAAAAGGCAAAATGTATATTTTTTTAAAATCATAAAGCATCTTCTTTGTAGGAAAAGATGATAAATCCACTATGAAAATCTACCCGCTGCTTTTAGATAATACAGAAGTAGGCACCAGACTAGTTGGTCCAGACAAGAAGAAAGTACTGACACTGAAACACTCAGACTGCCTCAGCCACTGTTAGGTTTAATCAAACTTTTCTGTTCAGAGCCATATGAAATCACTGCCC
The DNA here is from genome assembly GCF_012275295.1 of Melopsittacus undulatus. NCBI lineage: Eukaryota > Metazoa > Chordata > Aves > Psittaciformes > Psittaculidae > Melopsittacus > Melopsittacus undulatus. The sequence continues at coordinate 115,474,608 of NC_047528.1, read as the reverse complement.
TAATTAGCACTTGAGCTCTGTGGTGCTGTCACTGGTCACTTCTCCCATCTGTCTTTTGCATCTTAAGTTTGGTGGCTATAGCATGTTCTGGCTTAGCAGGGCCTCTCTGACAGGTCCACCTCATTAGGTACTGGAGCTGTTAAGAACAGGGCAGTAAAAGGTGCAGAGTACTTGAGCTAACAGAATTTAGCAGAATCCTCCTGGAGAGGACAGCTGTCTGACAGCTTGGCATAAGCAGTCCCAATTGTGCCAACAACCTCCATCAAACACAGCGTGAAGGAGGTTTAAGCCACACACTTAGGGATCATCTTAGAAGAGCAGTGTTTTCTTGCATTATTTCTATAGCTGAGCAGCTAGACAAGTTTTCTCTACAATAAGGTTTAGAAGCAGACTTCTTGAGGACCATCCTGAAAACTTTTGCATTATTATGTACACTCAGAATTCAGAATTCTCTAGTTCTCTGAAACAAGAGAACATGGCAGAAACAGGAGTGACCCAGGCTTCACTGTAAAAGCAACCATCTGTATCTTAAGCCAGATCTATAAAAGGACAAGGAAAGCTAGTTGCTAGCCAGCACAGATGACAGTGCTTTAAGGAATGTGAGCCATTACATAGAGAGCCTTCTGTGAAAATCCAAGGTATTGTGGAGATAGAATACTGATATAACTAATATAGTATTACTATAGTAATAGGAAAGCAATGCAACTAGGTAACTGAATACGCCAAGGAACAGAGGAGGTGCTAGAAGTCCCGGTGCAAAACAATATGTGATTTCAGGCAGACCCTCTATGCTCTGGTGTCTCAAGAGGGGTAAAGAGTCAGGTAGTTTTGAAGTGCTGGATCAAGATGATGTCAGAACAAAGAACCTCTCACCTCAACATTAAGTGCAACTCTCATCACATCTGTTTTCCTTTATCTGGTTGCTGGAAGGAGGTGGAGAAGTAGGGGGAGGGACAAGAATGTCTCTGGAGAAAATCTCTGCCAACTTCAAAGCATAGGGAAACCTGTTCAAGCAGTTATTTCATCAAGACCAGATCTCCATACAGTGTTAGCTGGCTTATGCGCAGACAAAGCTCTAAGAGCTATTATATCAGTCTTGATCATCTGAGATGCAGCAGCCATGCTGCATTGCAAAGTCAGTAGTCAGTCTGTCCTTGATGATTTCACTGTCTTCTTTCATGGGCAAAAAGGAAGAAAGAAAAACTTGACTATATACTCTGTGCTGTACATGAAAATAAAATGTGGCCAGTGTCTTGTGAAGAGGATCAGAAAGAAGATAAGGAATCTAAAGGATGATTTCTTTGAACAGAGAGGAGTTTCTCAAGCCATTATCCTGTCAAGAGTTCTGCTTCTATCAGAAGCTAGCAAAGAAACTAAGGTGTATGGCCAAAACCATGGGTGCCATTTGTTCTTCACTGCACTTGCCAGGAAGAGGTGAATTGGGTGGTCCTTCACTGTCCAATCCAACCAGACTATACCATGACTCTGAACCTACTACCTGAAAAAAACCAGTGTAGTCTATCTCAGAAAAATTAGTGTGTGATATATAGGCAGTAACATTTGAAATATCTTGTTCAGAAATTTGGCACTTTTTAAAGCAAGTATTTTACAGATTCTTGAGCCCTGGCCTCCCCATGTTGGAAAATGGAAACTTGTTAAGTTAGGCAGAACCAGTTCATGCAAACTCCCTTTTCTTTTTCTTTTCCTACATTTTAAAGCCTCAGATTAGAGAAAGCAAATGGTGAGCTTTTTTGACTTAGTAAAGATAGCAAAGCAGGCAGTAGACTATGCTGACATGAAAACATAAAACCACTTCTAGGAACTGCAATATTTCTCAAATCTACATTAATAAGTACTCCCTCTTGTCAGAAGTGCTCATAGATTTTTCTGACTTTAAAAGTTGTTATTCTGGTTGTATTTTGTTGTTCTGGTTAGCAAGAAATATTTTGGGAGGCTAAGGTTTTACTAGGAAAATACTTATGAATGCAACATTGTGATAACAAACATAGGAGCCATTGTTTTCAGAACCACAATTACAGCAGCTTTTTGCTTTCAATTTCCACCCCCATCATGCAGAACACCTTATAAATCATAGCAAGCACTGTTATAATCTTCATGCCAGAGAGCTCCAATGTCATCAAATACAAGAAACAGTTCAGAAAAATCTCACAGCATTTTTGAGCTATAACCGTTTCACATGGCTTATAAGCAGTTTATAGGTCTTGATTCGTGCATTATTAACATGGTCCATTTCAGAAGTTTTCAGTAATAAAGCATTTTATCCCCTCCACCTAGAAATCTCTCTCCCTTTCTGGAGCAATTAATGATCCTGGCTTGAAAGGTCAGATCCAGTGTGCAAGAGGAGTCCTGTACAAATGACCACTGGAGTTTCAAAGCTTCATTAATTTCACTAAATTCTTTGCAAGTGTCATTGATTTCCTTTTACTGGAGAGAGAAATTCAGCATGGGATTGTCTTCTTAAGATTTTCTTTGGTTTCCATCTCTAGTGAAACACTGTATTTGAACATTTGAAAGAGAGCAATAAAAGGGAGCATTTTTCCTTGCTGGAATTTATTTGTTCTTTCAGTAGTAAAGACTATAGATCCAACCCATATAGTAGTAGGATTATAATTTTGAAGGAGCTTTAAATGTACATACTCTATTCGCTTTCCTTTATCAGTGGATGTGTGATGTCCTACAGCAGGCAAGTGTTGCCATGCAGTTCGAAATGATTATCTCAATCTCTTGTTCTAAGCACTCTCTGATGGGAAGTTGATGGGACTTTGGCTCTCTAAACAGGTTGGAAATGTCTTGAAAGAGCTGAGGCTGTGGTGGCATTTCCACTCCTAGCCTGCTTTGGCTGAGAAGGTTTGGCCTCTGCCACTAAATAGCTGCAAGCAAGATAAACCCCACTGTTAGTAAGCTTGTGGAGTTTCTTAGGAGAAGGAAGTTCTCAGACAAGTTAGTTTCCTGTTCACCCTTAGTCCAGTCATACAGCTGCTGTGGGTGCCTCTGGGCTGCTAGGCTGTTGTAGATGAGCATTTCTAGCCCACAGTAATAAGTATTATACCTATAGTTAGAGGCAAAGAGTGACAACCATCTTGTAGAGCCATGTAAACTGTAATTAATTTGTGATATTCCTACCCATTTTTCATGTTCTGAAGGCATCTTTGTTGTTTTTGTCATTGCATAAGGAAAGTAACACAACTGCTTCTGCTTGCATACAGGTCAGTGTTTAATTGGTTCAATAAGATTCCTATTTTAAAATGAGAAAAATTATGCTTTTATTTAAAAATTACTTAAGAATTTACTTAAGAATGTATTAGACTAGACATTAAGTTCATACCAAATTTAGATTAATTTTAGGTGACTCACCCAATGAAATTGCTGATGACTTACTTGGAAATACAGTAAAATAATTCTTGCTTCCTTCTTACATATGATTTTGAAGTTCCCATCGGTATCTTCTGACCATACAATACCCTCAGCTACTGACCATACTTGGTTTTTCAAGGGGTGTGCAATAAGAAATAGAAGCCACAAGCCTGCAAAGTGCAAAACACTTTTAGCTCCCTTGTAGTCAGCGTGATTTGCAACAGTCAGCATCTAGAGGACTGGCCTTATTGTGGTGTGCTATCTAGCCCAGTTCTGGTTACATCAGATGTCTATTCCAGGCACTACTGGAGAAGAAGAAGGAAGTCAAGGAGCCGAAGAAAAAGCCCCACTCTTTACTTCAAAAAGTAGAAAAGCCTGTCCCTCAGCCACCCACTCCAATCCTGGAAAAGCCATCAGTTGTAAGTGGCTGGTTTTAGCACTTTTTTTTCCCATTGATCCCTGATTGTTTCCTATGTAGTTGTTAAAGGAATGCAAGACAGGGAAAGAAGGAAGCTTCATCTTTTTTGCGTATATTAATGTTAGAAATAGCCATCACTATTTCTCAAAACACTCTTAGTCTCTCTTTATTCTATAAAGATAATAGCAGCTGAAGAATTGAAAATCTTTTACAATAGCTGTGTATTAAGGCCAAATCCTTAATAGACTTCATTTTATAAAGACATAAATTAATAGGTGTTATTTCCTTGTTCTAGGGGAACAAAAAGGCAGAGGATGATGATATTGATAGTGATAATGATGATTATTATTATTACTACTACTCAGTGTATTCCAACCTTCTGATCTGACAATACCATCATACTCCAGCACAGCAATTAAGTTGAGTCCCACTGAAGTCAGTGAAACTTTGGGTGCTTAGCACTGAGCATGCACTTTGTTAATTTGCAGGATGCAGTCTTTGATGAGCCTGCTGCAGTTCACAAAAAAGGATTCTTCTACAGAGACTGAAATAGCAGTAATGATGTGTCATGGGGGATGTGATATGCTGTAGGAAAAAAACAGCTTTTTAAGGGAGCTGCAACTTCTTTTCCTTTCTTAAAGTAACATACTTAAGAGGTGGCTGCCCCAGTGGATTGCCTTGTCTGGTTATTAACACCATTTTCATGATGTAGTAAGAATCAGACACAGTTACCATTTAAACTTGTGAATTTAAGAGAATCACACAACCATGAAAGTGAGAAAGAGAATGTCTTATTAGATCATCCATGCTGTCTTGCTTTGTGCAGTATGGTGTCCTATGTTTTAGACAGTCTATTTTAAGATGACTGAAACAGGGATACCTCCTTGGGAAGAGCTCTCCACAGCTTTACTACCTCCTAGGTATTAAATATTGTATTGCAGTGCTAGATTTACACTGTTCAGATTTAGCAGTTTAGCAGCTTTTTGAGTACTTCCAGGTAGCATGAAAAGAAATCAGAAAGGTTTATCCTCCAGTTGTAGTAATTCTTGAGCGTGTTTACAGATTAGGGGTTATTTAAGTACACATTATAAGAGTGTTTGTTCCAGTACAATGGAATTCTACCTAAATGAGTTCTGTCAACATTTATTTTATCTTCAAGTGTTTTATGTGTGAACACATCAAGAGTAGTGCTCTCCAGTGAAGCTCCATCTGTAAAATCAGGCCACTTCAGCCACTGAAGAGCAGCACTAACATCTCCTGCCTTGCAGAATCCAAGTAGGGTTTCTCCTGCTAGCTGGCTGCAAGGAGCACTGAAAGCAAAGCTCTCCTCTGTTAATGTTTTTCTTTCTGCCATACACACATAAGTACCAACTGTTAAGTACAGCAGGCTCTTCCCACTGGAGTTGAGGATCTTGAAAGGAAAGTGTGCCAGGTGACGTGGGCCACAAAGGGCGTAAAAGAAAGTGGAGATAATGAAGGCACTACTGCAGGCCTCTTCAGCTCCTTTCCCCCAGTCATTTCTTATGCACTTACTAGCCACAACAAGCTCACAGGAGTGCCTCTGGGTTCCTTCAGTGCTTTATCACTTTCTCCCAGCCCCCTCTAGTTTTCAGCCTGCTCCTAGAGCCTTCTGTATCCTTAATTCACCCTTTTTTTTAGTATTCTTTTTATTTTTTCCCTGCAGGGTGTGATAGGCTTTCCATCTCCCCTCCCTCTCTCCTGCTGGTCTGTAGCAAGCAGATGGGCAGATGGAGAAGCTGATGATTGCCCTTGCTAAGGCATTATTTGCAGCACTGAACAACAGAAGTACAGAAATATGCATCTCACAAAAACTAGAACCAAATCTTAGTTTAAATCAAACCAAGCAGTTTGGCTTACCTGTCCAGCATATTGCTATCTCCATATCCAAAGCTTTGTCCTGAAGGGATTTCACACTGGAGCCAGGTGATGCGGTACTGTTTAGCTCTCTAACTGGACTGGAAATTATCCTTTCTTTCCAGTGAAAAAGAGCATACCAAACTGTATGGTAGTCCATGGGCCAGTTCTGTTTTGCTCCTCCTGGGTGGTGATGGGAAAGGCAGGAGAACTTAATCTTCAACACCTAAGAAAAAACAGATACTGAGATTCAAGCCCACAGCACTTCTCTCATCCCACGCTCTTCCCTGTTTTTCTGACACTTCTAAAATACCAAATTTCAATGCAGACCTCATATGCTCTTTATTAAAAAAACTTCCTTGCAATTTTTAGATCTCTTTTTCTCTTTCTTAGGCACCCAATGGGCTTTTTCTTTCTGCTACTGTCAACTCCAGACTAGAAGACCCCTCAGCAACAAAAAGTGTTGTCAACTACACCTCCTCTATTTAAAATAAGCTTGCTCCTTCCTTCCATCTCCTTCCTTTTTTTTTTCCTTCCTTCCTTCCTTTTCTTTCCTTTCCTTTCCCTTCTTTCCTTTTCCTTCCTTCCTTCTTTCTGTTCCCTTTTCCACTATGCTTTGTCATTTTTCCAAGTTGGTACCAGGGGAAGTTCAGGTTAGATATAAGAAGTTCTTTACTGTGAGGGTGCTGAGGCACTGGCACAGATTGCCCAGGGAAGTTGTGAATGCTCCATCCCTGGCAGTGTTCAAGGCCAGATTGGACAGAGCCTTTGGGTGATATGGTCTAGTGTGAGGTGTCCCTGCTTATGGCAGGGGGTCGGAACTAGATGATCTTAAGGTCCTTCCCAGTGCTAACCATTCTATGATTCTATGATCAGTCACACAATGCTAGATTAATAAAGCTCTTAGAGACAAATCACAATATAATGTAGTTAATTTTACTTCTAAACTATCACTTTCTGAGTCTTACATTAACTGAGTTACTCTGATAAATGTCACCACTAAAATAAATATATAAAAAAAAAATTCATATGTTCCCTTTTAATTTTATCCCTTTATTTATGGTTAACAAATCTCTTCAATAATAATTCTGTACCCTTAGTATCTTGACCTGTTAAATTAAAGTAGCTGATGCTCATTTTGCAAACTCAGATTCAGTCAAGTTACAAATAGTGCTTGTAATGCATATGGTAATTTTCTCCATCAGCATCTCCTGATCATTAGTTACTCATCTCTAAAGACCCCCTAAAATCTCAAATTGAATCTAATTATACAGCCTTTATTCCCCATCTCTTGTAAAACATGGAAGTATGTATTATTCTGAGTCACTTTCCTTTCCCTAGAAATTAGAAGATTGGTGTTCAGAAACAACTGAGAAAAAGGTGGATATGTTAGACTTTCTGGTAGTCAGATGGATAATCTATAGAAATCTCAGTCTGCAAAGACATAATCAATTACTGTGTGGATATATCTGTTGTGTTTTGGCAGGTGGAAGAGGAAACAGAACTGGCAGTGATCTGTCTGCAGCAGTTGCTCCGAGGCAGGGCTATTCAGAACATGGTATTCTATGTCTCTTTGTTTATGTGTCCCTTCAGAGTGATGGAGGGAATGATTGAAAGCATGTTTGCAATCTTTCTTCCACAGCATTAATCAAGGGTAATGAGGCTTCTACAGCATATCCTCCTGTATGTTGTCTGGAGTCCCTTAAGGCTGAAGTCTTTGGTCTCCAGCCCAAATTTCTTACAGGGACTTCTAGGTTCCTCCTCATGTCTGTGAGTGTCTCCCAGTTCCTGCCATTCCATACACTCAGCTCTTTAATTAGGTGCTTCATAGCCGAATTATTCAAATGGAAAATTCTAGACTAGATCTGGGCCGTGAGTACATTTTGCCTTGGTTATGCCAAGATCCCAGGCATAGGAAACCTCCCACGTCCCAGCAGGGCAGTTCGTATTTCATACCATCTTTCCACTTCCCTGTGATGGTGAGCTGAACCTTAGATGAGGAGCAATTGAAGCATACCACCATGATCTCCAGCAAATGCAGGACCTGTCATTCTGCTTTCAGTGGAGCAGAAGGGGGTCTAGGTAAAAGTTAATTGAGTAGCCATGCTTCATGGGCTTCATGTTAAGCAACTCTATAACTTTTGATCAGATCAGTCCAGAATGTTTGTACTCATGCCTGCTGAGAATATAACTGATACCCTCTCTTGCACTAAGTATTTAATGTTTGTGAAGTGTTTCCATGTGGGACCCTGACCCTGAGCTTTAGCAAACAATGCAATACTGTGAAAGTGGCTTGAGGTGGAATAAGGACTTCCCAAGTCTTCTCCAGTTCTGTGGTGATGTGTAAGAAATACGTTTGATGCCATTGCAGGACTGTTGTTTTCACATCATGAAACATCCCAGCATTTTAGGAATCTCCTTCCAGCTACTACTGGATCAGAAATACGTGACTTGAAAAGTTATGTCAGCAGGGTTGAGTGATCCCTTTGTTGCTGTTGGAAGTCCTATTGGAAGAGAGTGGGAATGACAGTATCAGGGAAGGGCTGGGCAACATAGCCTGAGAACAGCCACACCAATTTATTGCTTTGAACTGTTGCTGGACTCCCTGAAAATGAAGGTCAGAGAACAGTAGATATTGAAACAGGAGACATCTAATGCTGGACTGAGGAAAGGGGACAATGCTCACACTGGGAAGCTTTGACACTGAGGCTGATGTAACAGGATATCCATAAGGCTATTGCCCTTTTCACTTGACATGGGTGTTGCTGTTGTGCATTCCAGTGGTTTGTGTTCTGGGTGAAGCCAAACAGAATTAAAAAGAAATAAAAATAATAAAGTAGCAAGGGATCATCTATATTCCACAGGAGAAGGTCTCAATTTTCATCTTCCATGCAGGAGGGTTTAGGCAAGATTTACCTGACAGCTGTAGTGTTTGCATAAATGCAGCCACAGATTCATTACAGAGAGCTAGGTTTTGGAAATAGCTGACCTTGCATCTTGGAGAGAAAAGGCAAAACGTTTTGATCTGTATTCTCCATTTAATCTGCTTGGTTGTTTTACTTTATTTTAAAGATGTTTGAAGGGAAGGAGAAGCAGCTGGAACTGATCCGAGAGCTGCGCACCACTCATGCACTCCAGGAGGATGGACATCTGCTTTTGAAGGCAGAGGAGCAAATGACACGGGCTCTACAGCAACAGCATGAGTTACATATGGACAAGGTTTGCCTTTGTTGATGGGAAGGCTGATTCACAGCACTGTCCTGACCAGGCACTCTCTGCTTGCAGTACCACCAACATTCTCACATTTAATTTCTTTATGTTTCCTATTATCCACAGCACAGAAAGCACCCTAAGTAACAAATATGTTCTCCCAGAACAGGCCAAGCACTGAATGCCTGAGGGGCTAAAACTACTCTCTCACTGCTGTGGGGGCTCTGGGGAATCTCAGAAACAGACTGAGGTGCCCTGACCACAGCTGCTACCCAGCTGCCCTTTGCTTTGTTTGCAGACAGAGCACTTACTTATACATACAGGGCTCTGAACAAACTGCATTGTCAGACAAACCTCATTTTCCCCACATTTCAATCCATTTGACTGGTGCTGTGACCTGGCATCACAATAGACACTTGTCACTCACATCTGTCAGATGTTTTACTGAATGTGTATTACTGCTCTGTCATTTCCCTGTTCCTTTTCTAGCTTGACAACCTCTCACGCTCCTCCTTGAGCATAAAACACTGCAGAAAAAGCCAAGGCAGACTTACCTTGTAAATCTGGCTGGGCTCGAAACTTCTAGAACCTTAGCAATGGTGTCACATTGTTGTACTTGCCAGTGTTGTGGAGAACAGAGAAATTTTGGGGCTCAAACCTCTATCAAGGATCAAGTGAGAGCTGGGGATGCAAATTCCCATCCTATTTCCTTGCAGCACCACAACCTTCCAGAGCAAAATGAATCGAACGGCCAATGCTGGTCTGCAAATGGATCATAATGAAATTCACTGCACCTCACACATACAATATCTCCCACATTCCTGCAGGTTTTCGTGTCATTTTTACCACTCTCCTGTTTTTTCAGTGACCAGCTGTGAGGCAATTCTGCAGGTTCCAGGTTATGATAACAGCATCCACTGGCCTGCGGGTGGTGAAGCTAGACCACTGCTTCCTGCTGGGTGGGCAGCAACAAAATTACCCTCAGATCTCAGTAACAATTGAACTGGGTGACTGTGTTTATAATTTCCAGATGCTCCCTCATACAGAGGAAGCCCAGGTGTGGAATGCAGGAATGCAGAAATACAGAATATTTTTCCCTGAGGAATTCAGAGAAAAAGAAAAGCTTTAGGCATTAGGAACTTGAAATGCTCCTTTTCTTCTGGAAGGCCAGGTGAGGAGAGGTGAGAGCAGCTCACACACCAGAATGACATTCATAGAGGAGAAGAGAGATTATAGAGATGCTGACCTCTGATCTCAGAATTTCCTTCTGGGATAGCCACTATCCCCCCCTGCTGGTATCTACCTCCAGTACTCCTGCCTTATGGGGTTTTTCACTATGTCTCTGAAGACTTCGAGGCTGTCTCATATGTCTCCAAACATTTTGAACTGTAAAGCTCTCTGGATGTGCTTGGAACAGAGAATGAATGGCATAGTAACACTGAATACCTGGGATCTAGTCTCAATTGTGTCTCAGACTTTCTGATTTTCCTTTACCTGGAATTTTGAGGCCTTGTTCACACTTCTGCAAATGCATTATAATAACTGTTGATTTGAATTTGCTAGCAATTAATAACTTGTACAGTTTTAGGTAATAACTCCATACCTAAAACTGTAGGGATTCATGGTTGCTGTGTTATCTCAGCAAGTTGAATCACTTTGGTTGCATGTGAATGTCCAAACAAAGATGTACCATTTCACTGAGGTGACTTTGAATTGTACCAAACATTTTGTATCCTTAGGAGAGGATAGAAATGTGTCTGTACTCACAATTGCAGTTACCTAAATCTCAAGCTTCCTACTGATAAAGATTGAGGTTTTCCATTCCAAATGCTAGAAAGAAGCTTCATTTGCAACTTTTGACCCTATTTTTCTGTTCTGGTCTAGCTAAGCTTGGCACAGACATACAGAGGGCATGCAGCTGAAGTAATGTCACTGTCAGTTTTATACCTCCCCTTTCTTGGTCTGGGCAGTGGAGCATTCCCCAGTAACAAGCAGATGGCCTCAGCAACTATTGTAATTATACTCAGAGCCACAAAAGCAGTTCATAATCCCTGGAAATATGGCACATATAGTGCTTTATCTCCTCCCACCCACCCAAGCACAGGGGCTGCTTGTCCCAGTGTGACAGTGTCAGGGTTATTCCCACCCTGACTAATTTTGCCATCCTTTAGCCTCTTCATGCCATCAGAGCCCATTCAGAGGCTTATTATATTATGCAGAATCCAGGCCAGTGCATGTAAAACAAGAAGAATGCAAACCTCCTAGCATTGTCCCATGGTTGGTCTGAACGTTGCAGAGCTGTTTCACATGCCTGTGGTATTCCTGGGACTCTGGACAACATTCCAGGCATTTGTAACACAATTCTTTGCTTTTCTTTTTTCTTTAAAGCTGTCATCAGTGGAAACCCACTTGGCCAGGGAAGAAGGAAGGGTATTGGCAAACGTATTTGATTTCCTGTCCAAAGAGCTGGTGAGGCTGCAAGAAGAACGCAGAATCCATGCTTTTGTCATGCTGGCTGAGAGGCAGAGGCGCATGCGGGAAGCAGAGGAGAGTGGAAGGCGTCAGGTGGAACTGAAGCGGCGTCAGGATGAAGATGAGGTTTTCAGACAGGCAAGAGAGGGAGACTGGTGGAACTGTGAGCAGTTTGTAGGAGCTCCCTGCTTGTGGAAGGGTCCAGATGAAAGGGAGATGCTTCAGCTCTGACTTCTGTGATGGCTAGTTTTAAAATTGAGGGGGAAAGCTTCATGAAGAGAAGGTAGCTCCTTTATAAAAGAGCCATGCCCGTTAAGTTAAGGATGATCTAAATAACCCTACAAACAGTTCTGTTAAGTATATCATGGATGGATGTAGGTTTCTGAATTTCCACAGCATAAACCTATGGAGAACAGATATACCTAGATCATCTTTAGGAACAATGTTTTGTCAGTACTTGGTCCATCCAGCAGAACTATTAGGTGCTCTCCCAGGAAGGATGCCTTTAAGCAAGGCTTTGGAAACATTTTGCCCTCCAAAAACGAACTGCAAGTAATAAAAGGTACAAAAATTACTCTGAAGTAATGATAATGGCTAAGATAACCTCCAGAAACAAAAATCCTGAATTACCATATTCCATAACTATTCCCTAGCTCCTGACTGCATGAAGCATGTTTTTCCCAGTTGAAAGGAATGAGTGGGAGCCTAATTGACTAAACCAATAATTTTCAGACTTTGTGGGAGGAGGTTAATACCAAGAGAGTCTGGCATCATGTTTATTTTTCTTTTAATTTTAGCTGCTTCTCTTATCTTTTCTGCTTCTCTGAGTGGGAAGCAAGGATGGTCAAAGTGCTATAAGCTTATATACCCTTCAGAGTAGCAGAATGAAAACAGCAAGATTCTCTGCTCTACAACCGTTATAAAGAAGCCAATAATTTTATCTGGGTTTTATTTATGTTACCTTGACTGGCTTGATGGAACCTTTATCTTCAGAATTGGCTGGAGTCAATAGTGATGATTATTAGTTGGCTCTTGTTACTCAGGGGACCGTGAGGAGACCAGGGAACTGAGGAAGCAGCTGCCGTTGCATTCACAAAACTGACCTGCTGCAGCAGAACTGGATCTGTGGATAGATCTTCCTTCCAGCACTGGTTCTTTCCTGCCCTTGTTTCTGTTCTATTGGTTCTTGGAAAGAATTACTTGAAGATAAATTTTTACACAAGTTGGTCTTCCCAGAAAGCACCTCTGAAAACAAGTGTCAGGCTGACCTGCCTGAAGTTAAGAGTCTGGTGGAAATCTCTTGTTCTTGCTTCATTGGAAATCTGCTTCCACCACACTCCTGGCACAACAACAGGCAGAAGAACAACATGTTGGTGTTCTCTTCCAGGTGGTGAAAGTGCACCAGAGCACTATCGACTCCTACTTGGAAGACATTATCCTGAGTAGCATGGAGGATACAGCTGAAGAGCAAGCCAGGGAAGAGATTCAGAGAATGGCTATAGAAATCAATGACATTGCTTACGAAATGGAAAGTCGGTACGTTACTAAACAGCTGTTCACAGCAGTTTAGAACCTGCCTACCCATCTGAATATGTGGTTACATGTATAATCTAAGACATGGGAAAGGCAGAAAAATACTGTTCATGAGCACTTTGTTAGTCTGACTGCTGTATGGGAACCACACTGTTGCTATCTGGTACGCACACATTAAGTCCATCGGAGCCTTATTTCTATACAGCATGTGCCAGATTCTCTTTGCAAATCACTTGTGGGATCTGTGAATCACCCTTTCTAGGTTCCTCCATACCAATGTGATGCTGTGACTGAGCTTTAAGTGAATCTGGGAACTGCCTAAAGCAATACCCATTCATACTGGTCTTTTCATTTATTTACACTACTACAGAAAATCCATTTGAAAGAGATGCTAAAAGATACAGCTATACAGGAGCCTTTCATTCTGGGGAGGCTGTTCCTTAAGAACCTGCCAATTTCCATGGGGGTCAGTCGTACTGATGGCTGCCTGACAAGGCATTTTGAGTAAAGTTGTTGAGAACAGCACAGTGTTTGGCTGGGGCATCAGCAGTGAATACATTTTAGGACCTGCCAAACCTCCAGTCCAGTTTCTATGCTATTTTTTTGGAATTGAGCCATAAAATTCCCAATGACACAGTGACTCTCCTATGGTAGAGCAGCTGTGTATTTTGTAACTAGATGAATACAACCAGAATGTCGAAATCCTTGGGGAGAATGAAGCGTAGATAATGCATGCAGCCCCTGGGCCAATTGGGAACCCACCAAACACTGGTGTGGAAAAGAGCATGGGGACCAGCCAAATGCAGAGTCACAAAAGGGAAGAATTCAGCAAACTCAGCAATGGGCCAAAGACTAAACTGACAAAGATACAAACCCCCAGAGGTATGTGCATGTCTAACTCAGTTTGTCATCAGTGAGAACTGGGTCCCTAAATACCTTTGAGCATAAGTAGTCTAGGGTGATGTTCTTTCCTGGAAATACTGCTTTCCAATACAGTATTGAGAGTGCAGCACAAAGGGGAATAGTCACTGTCACCTATTTGTAGGATAAAGAGAGACCCAGCTTACAATTGCTGCCATGACAATACACTCCCTTGGAAATAGTGGAAATATTTGCAAGGGAGTCGCATGTTTGCAGAGGTGATCTGGAAAGAAAATGAAAGTACTGACACTACTGTGCATCTGTTCTGTAGCCGAACTCACCAACAATCAGAAGAGATTGTAGCAGAGATGGTTTATGATTTCCTCATTCCAGAAGCTGAGAAAATGTCTATCAGAGAAAAAGGTAAGGAGTCCAGTAACTTTGTTCTCTTTGTGAACTGGTTCACCCTCCTCACTCTAGCTCACTGAAAGGAAAGATGCAGTGCCAAGAGTTGTCCCATTTCTCTGAGATTGCTCTTTTGCACAATACAGGTAGATAGTTAAGCCCTTTGACCCTTTTTCACTAATTTCTCATGAGCTTTAGTCTTTAAAATAGTGGCCTGACTCCAGACTTGATGTAAGGTCTAGGCTGTGCTTTTGCCAAGAAAAGTTAGACCAAATGATTCTTGAGGTCCCTTCTGACTTGGTAATAAGCTATGATAAGTTTGGTTTATCTTCAATGATAAACTACATGAAAAGCAGCAGGCCATTGCATCTTCAAAATGACCTGGGAAGTGTCTTTAAGTAGCATGGCTGTGAATTGCCTATTATATGGCAACTTTTAAAAGCTGTATAAAGCTTTAACAGGCAGATTACTTCAATATATGTCATATGTGGAAGGAAGATTATATGCTTTTCTATGGTCTGTCCCCTTTCAACACTTGGGAGCTAGAAGCAAAGGTAAGGGTTTAGGGTTGGCTGTAGTGGCATCATATTTTAAGTAGATAATCTTCCAGTTATAAAGGATGCTTCATTTAGCCAAAATGGAATATTATCTGTCAAAATACAGAGAGAAAGGCCCTGGAAACCTGTGTATTACTCTAAGTATAATGAATAAATGGCTGTTCTTAACTGGGATGTTGTCACTGACCAGCACACTCCGAAGATCATAATTGAAAAGTCACCCACATGAAGTGGGTATAAGTAAAGCAGTTGTGTAACAATAGGGTCTGAAGTGGTCCTTGTTGCACTGTACTCGTCTGACTTGAGAACAAAGGCACTTCATTGCTTTTTATTGCTTTGTGAATGAAAACACAACCCTGCAAACACATTTTGTGGTATCTGAGTTGTGAAGACTTTTTTTCTTCATAGTTTGTGTATTTGTCACAACAACAATGTCTATTCAGCAGATGGCAATTCTGCATGAGCTTAAATCAGCTCCCTCCTCCTTAGCCCTCCTTCTGCAAGCCTACCAAAGCAGGTGATGTAATTTTAGTCAATGAAGCCTGCAGCTGGGGCACTAACACACACAGGTTAGCTTGTCTCAGAAAAACAGGAAGAGAAGACCTGGAGATGGCTTGGGATTCTGGACATACAGAGCTACCATAAAGGAAGAAGATACGTACTGGGTTTAAATGCAACAGCAGCTAATGAGCAAAGCACCTCAGATGCACTCCCAAGCTACAGAGGGGAAAGGAATTTCAAAATCAGTGCTAACTACAATGGGTTTGCCTGGAAAGCAGAGCTAGACCCACCAAAAATGAAAGTGGATGCTGGTTGAAGAGCCAGAGCAGTAGGTGACAAAGTACAAGAGCTCCTTCAGATGTGATAAGGTGAAATGTGCCACAGTATTCTTGTGACAGAAGACATCGAACGTCAGGAAGAGACCTGGTTCATGCTCTCTTCTGCTGTTGTTGCATGGGGTGGAGGATACTCCATGCACTTAAAAAATAGCTGGTCTACCAAAAGCACACTGTGATGAACACACCCTGCCATAAACCTCCTGCACACCCTCTCTGATACCTTCAGAGAAGCAGAATCAGTAACTATTCCATGTAAATCCAAAGGGAACAGTATCAAAGAATGGCATTAGATATGAGCATATCAGTGTGTTGCATTTCTGTGGCAGCTTTTAAAGCTCTCCCCATAGTGAGCCAGATTATTAATTACAACACCATGTTTTAGCAACCCGGGACACACTTGAGCATACACCTTCCTTGAAACTAGCAGGAGGTGATCCGAGAGCACAGTTGTCTGGCCTACCAGAGGAGCAAATCCATTTGTTGAACAAAAATTTGCAGGCTTGCACTTCCAGTCTTTGCCTACATTTTAGCTTCCCTTTAAGCATCTCTATTTCGCTGTTACCTAGTCTTTTTTTACTTTTTTATCCTCTTTTTATCATATTCCTATGCATAAAAACAGGGATTATCCAATACGGGCTCCTTTTCAAACCCCTCTGCACCTCACTTTTGAAACCTCACTCAGTGGAAGTACAAGCCAATGTGCTGATGTGAAAAAACTTGCATTCAAAAGGACAATCACTCACCAATTTGAGCCTGCTTTCTTCTAGATGGCATTCACTGTGGATGGAGGAAGGGACTACAGCAATAGCAGCAGAGTATTCCCAGTATAGCTGATGCATGACTGAAGCCAAAATGCTTTGGGTAGAGAAAGCTCTCCTGGGAATGGAGAGCTGGCTGGTGAAGGGCAGCTTTTCAAATACAGGCGAGATCCGGTTGCATTCACTGTTGACGAAATGGACCTGGGAGATTGATAAACATAAACAGGATGGATTAGGAAGGTTGAGCAACTGACTCAAGTGACAGTATTCAGAGCTATATGACAGCATGAAAGGCACCAGTGGTTCACATTCACAGTTAAGGTGCATCTCGGCCTTATGAAACAGACCAAAGCAGCAAGGAAGTCTTAGACTTTTGCTGGAAAGTGACCTAAAGAGAGCCATGGCTCTTTCCTGCAACATTCCCCACACCCTGCTTAGGAGCATGCAGTATTTCAAGTTGCATGATTTTTACCAGCATCAAGTCTAGAGTGAGAAAGAGGGAACAAAGAAGAAAGAAGAGGAATGAAGAGAATTGTAGGATGAATGTTTTGGCATGGGTATATACAAATGAGTAAAACACAATAAAGAACAATCCTGCAGTAAAAAAGGGAGATGATAAGGTAGGTGACTTAATGTGTTTATAATGTCTCCAAGTCTTACTCTGAACTCAGTAAAGGTTTCTCAGTGCAGGCAAAATTGTAACACAGGAGAGGGCAGATGTCAGCTCCAGTTTGTAAAGGTCTGCTGCAACTAACACACATTGAAGGGGCCTGATAACATCCTGGGCAGTTATGCCCTAAGCTGGAAGGAAAACACTGTGCTTCCCACTGTGGGGGTTAGTCTTCAAAGCGAAATGCAAAGTTGGTTGCTGCTATTAGGTGGCAGTAGAACACTTTCAGCCAAAGTTAGAAGGGCGTGATTTCTTTTTCCTGAGATAGGCTTCTCCACAGCTGCAGGAAGGCTAAAGCTGTCCCTCCCTTCTCCCCCACAGAGAGCACTTCAATGCACATTTCCAAGTAAAAACCTTACCTCTTTTTATGCAGTGAGGCAGTGTCAGAGAAAACACATCTACGCTGCTCATCAGATCATCCACAGGGACACAGAGAGGGTAGTGGCTGACCTGGCACGGCATCAGGAGACATCTGCCAGCAACATAAAGGGAGACCTTCCTGCTGGGCCAGCCAGCACTGGCGTGAGTGAGACAGCTGCTGGCCCAAGTGCAGCTGACAGCACTTGCTCTGCCACGGCTGCAGAGGAACTAGCTAAACCATGTGAAGAAAGCACAGGGCAGACAGCAGATTACCCTCCTGATGGATCAGACAAGGATCCCACAGCCTCCTAAAGACAGAAGATGAGCAAGGTGAGTTTCCTTTCCCCCTGTGACTGGAACTTGGAGCATGCTGAAGGAGAGGGAGCACATTGTATTTACTTTCTATAGGGCAACTGGAATGGAAGATCCTCTTCTCCCCTTGGGCTGTCCCTCCTGCTGCCTGCTGGCAATGTTGTCCTGGAACCACTCTGTATACATTCCGGTGTGGCAATCCCAGTCCAGCCCCCTCCCCAACCAGGTTTGGACCTCATTAGCTATTTTTCCTCTTCTAGTTTATTAAGAGAAGCCTAAGTGAGAAAGCACTGTTGGTATTTGTTGTTTGTTTTCCTGGCACAGACCAATAAAGATCTGCACCTGGGCTTTTGATGGTATGTCTTTACATCAGTAACATTAAATGCAACAATACTCCAGAAATGGGAAATTTTGAGTTAAGACCATGCACAATCTTTTCTCAAGCACGTCCCACTGATTCCCTTAGTGGAGTAAAGCAGAATGGTTTCCTGCATTAGCACTGCTGTTAATGAAGTGTTGAATGAATTAAAATGGTCAGATACCACATCATCTTTTCACATAATTAGTCCTTCATAAAGAATAGGCATCCTTGACCTCATCAGAGTGATTCCTGCCAACCAGGCAGTATCTAGCACTAGTAACTAAGGCCAGGTGATAGCAGAATGGTGTGATGGGGGCTAATGTATCTTGTGCAAAGAACCTGTTAACCAATGCTTATGGTTTATCCCAAAACTATAACCTTTGGGCTGACCTCTTCTTGCTTTTTTATCATTCCAAAGGAGGACAATTCTAGAAAGAATCTTATTTTTCCTAACACAGTGTCAGTGGCCCTGGTTTTCCAGCTCCAGGGGCAGAAAGGGTGCTGATTTTGCCCTGTTTGCAAGCAACAGGATGTCAGAAATGGGCAGGCTGCAGACAGGCACAGAGCACCTGATCTCAGAGCTGTCAGGGACTAGCTCAGCTCTCCAGCACTCACCTGTCAAAATTCCTGAGGTTTGTGGGTGTAGCATCTGAAAGGTTACACCAGTTACAGTTACACCAATACCAGCATCAAAGGCAGGAGTAAGCACAGCCACACCACCACTCTCAAAATGCTTACTCACTGATGGCTACAACTGCAGCAGGTAACAGTATCAGCTCTTAGTGCTAAGGTGGTAATGGGTTGATCTCTGTGTACTTCCATCAGAGACTGCCTGCTTTGTGCTGGGTCTGTGAGGCCTCAGGTATGGTGGTCCAGCTCACTCATCCTGAACATACAGCACTGCTCCTTCAAAACAAAACCAGCAGCTGGTCAAAACATCAGGCTTATTAGTGCAATCCTGGGGGGAAAAAATGTGTCAGCTTTTGTTTTCTGGATCAGGTTGGGGAGGGAGGAGAAGAGAGGAGAAAAAGAATCTGAGTACCTCTGTATTCCACTGAGCTGTGAATAGGAACTGGAGAGGGGAAACTGAGAGCTGCACCAGGAAACCACTGCTGGTCTCCAGGTCACTAACCAGGGGCAGCAGGTGGGGTCAGGCAGCCTCTGCAAGCACTGCAGGATCTGGCAGGAGTCAGAGATGGGTGATGAGTTCTGGTTAGGACGCTGTGAGGATGATCCCATTGGGGTTGGGGGAAATCCACATAGCTCCTTGTTAAAAAGGGAAGGTAGCACATGCAAAACACAGACAGAAACACTGCACACTGTGGGAGGAGCAGCTGTTCAGGGATCGGCTCTTTTGCCTTAGGCTACCCTGGACAAATTTAGCCTGCTTGAGAGAGGGGGGATAACATGAATCACAAGGTCCGGTGTAATAAGAGAGACATGGAAAACTTGATGCAGCAGAAGAGGAGAACGGGAAGACCGGGACATCAAGGCATTTACTGTATGTCTGGGATGGCATGTCCAAATAAGCGTTGTCCATGGGTCCGTTTGATGTGGTTCTAGAAAGACAAGAAGCATTCCAGCAGGTATGGGATGCAGGTTGAAGTGTTCTGGTCTCCTGGGGGACACAGCCCTCTGCACCACAGCCAGAGGTCAGGGGATTCCAGATGCTATGCACAGGCTGAGCTATAAATACCTTGTCTCCTGTTATGACTGAAGGGACACCGCCAGGCTAAAGCCATCTTTTCCACATGACATTGTCTTGCGTGTAAACTAAAGGCCATGGCAGGATTCCTGCAGGAAGCTCTGCTCTAGAAACTGCTTCCAATCAGCATGTGCAGGTGTTTTATTCAAGCTTTACAGAATGCTTTGAGAAGGAAAACGAGCATGGTGAGAGGGAATTGGGATCATAAATCAACAGCACAAGAATGCACCATTCCTTCTCACAGCAGGAGCTAGAACAACCCCGGGGAGGAGCCTGTACCCGAAACAGACACAGCAGATGCCTCCAGGGCTGCACCAGTACAGTGGAAACACGGGAATTCTGTTCATCCCACTATTCTTTCCCCAGCTGCCGGCCATAGGGAGCCTCGTTGTGCTGCCCTGCGGCTTCTGCATCCCAACAGGGGTGGGAGACCAAAGCCTGCGGGATCACTGCACTGCGGGAATGCTGCAGAATCAGCCTCTTGGCCGACAAGTGAACAAATGAATGAATGAATGCAGAGTGTCCCAGGCCTTCCCTGCTGATATTCCCCTGATCCCTGCTCTTGCAGTGTGGAAGGAGGAAATCCCATAGCAGTAATTGCAGTTCAGACCAACAAAAAGGACTTTCAGTAGGAAAACTGGAAGACAACACACCTTCTTCATGGAAACCTAGAATGGTTTGGGTTGGAAGGGACCTTAAACTCATCCAGTTCCAACCCCTGCCACAGGCAGGGACACATGTTTGGAGTGTGAACACCACCAGCGCTCTCGATGCAGATGCTGCAATAAGCCTGAAGGATGTAACTGGTGATCTTATGTAGCCCCTAAACTGAAAGCACACTAAACCACCTCCTCAATACCCTTTTTGGGCAGCATCTTTGGGCATTTTACATCACTAAAGCAGCTGCTCCCACCAGTGTTACAGAGACTGGAAACCTCCTTTCTCCTTAAATTGCAGAAGGATCAGTCCTAAGAACGAATCTTCCTTTTCCTTATTACTGAGCCAGGAAAAGTCAGCCCTTCCCTTTAAAGCCTCTTGCAATCCCCATGCTGGTTCCTCACCTACTGAAGCCTTTCTCCACCTGCCATGTAATTTTTCTGCCTCCAGCCAAATGCAGACCACTTTTCATTGCTGTGCAGGCCCCACATCTGTTGTCTCCAGCACCAAGAGCTGACATAGACCAACCTGTTCTTTGCCCTGGTGCCATGAAACAAAACTGTTGAGGGGAATGGGGTGGAACTGAGATGGTCCAGAGACTCCCCCAGCTGAGTCCCTTCATTTCCCTAGGCTGGTAACAAACAACAGCATCCCAGACATCATCAGTGATCCATTATCACTGCAGCAATGACTAGAAATGCCCTCAAAAGAACCTGAGGTTTACTAGCAATCACCATTGGCCTCTTGAGCACCTTGCCTGGTAAAGGTTTTGGTTACAAGAAGGAGCTGCAGAAGGGAGGAGGAGGAGATGCTTGCTCTTATGCTGTAGGAAACATAGAATCAAACATAGAATCCCAGAAACATTTAGGTTGGGAAAGACCTTTAAGACCATTCAATCCAACCATTCCCCAGCACTGCTGAGTCCACCACTAACCCATGGCACTGAGGGCCTCATCTCCATCTCTTTACCGCCAGGGACGGTGACTCCAGCACTGTTCCAATGCCTGACAAACCTTTTTGGGAAGGAATTGTTCCTCATCTCCAGTCTGAACCTCCCCTGGCACAGTTTGAGGCCGTTTCCTCTTGTCCTGTTGCTTGTTACCTGGGAGAAGAGTCTGACCCCACCTCCTCCAAGCTTTGAAGAATGCTTTGAGGAATGATAATGGGGTTGCCTATGCACTGGTGTGAGGAGGATGAACACATTTTGCTCCCTCTCAAGCCCACATGGCTTTCCCACTCTGTATCTGACCCCACCTCACTCCCTGCAGCCACAGCCTCCCTCTGACAAGACCTCCACGGGTCCATATGTCAGTGACTGGCTTCTGGACACCACAAACACTCACCACCTGCAGGGCCCATGGCTCCCAACTCCACCAGGCATCTCTGCCAAGGGCTGAGGCTTTCTTTGCCTCCAGCCACCTTTCCTCACTGTGCAGTGACTGAGTGGGCTCTGCAGCCTGCCCAGGGCTTCGGCTCTCCCTATGGATCATCCTGGCAGCACACGGTCTGCTGCAGCTGCTCACAAGCTTCCACAAGGGAAGAAGTTGCTCATTCCCCACTTACCTTGTCCTGGAGGACCCAGCCTTGCCTCTGGAGAGCGCAGACAGAGATCAGTGATGCAGAGAGCAGGGAATGCCTGAAAGAGAGAACTTCAACTCCACTGACTGCATGGGAAAGGTACCTGGCTGTATGCAGGCTCTCAGGGGGCAGTAGGAGGTACCAAGAAGAAAACATCTGTGCCAGGACACCAGGGCTGTGCTGGGCGTGCAACAAGGTCAGGATGCTCACACCAGGACCGGAGTCCATGTTCCCTGCTATGCCCCATGAGGTGCTGCTCCCTACACCCTTTCCTTCCCCACCAGAGCCTGGGGTTGGCAGCAGCTTGGGTCTGACCCTGCAGCCTTTGGGCATGGCTGGCTGAGCAGAGCAGCCCTGCCCTCACCAGGAAGGCCCCGAGGCTAGCAAGGGAACACTGGGTAACCCAGCCAAGCCCTTCCTAGGACCAAGGGAGGGAAGTGAGGTTCAAGACCGGATTCTGAGGTTGTGGACCATGTGCTGAGCTCGCTGCCTCCAGGGCTTGCTGCTTCAGGCACAAACACGGGCGCTCCCACCCTCCCCTCCCTGCTCTGATGCTTGCTTCCCTCCTGTTTTGTGGCTCTTGTTCTTCTCCCACAGAAAGAGACCTGGACCTTTATACCAGCAGCCTGAAAGCTGTCACCTCCGCATAACCAATACCAGCAGCCCTGACATTGACTTTTAATTCCAGCCCAGATGGCTGGAAGGTTGGTCAATGAACACAAAGCATGTCAATGGAGCAGACTTTTGTACCGCATTCAGTGTGGTGCTGCTGTGCGTTTGGATTAGCATCTTAAGTCATTCAAAGGTATCAGTGACTGACAGCTCAGTGCATTTAAGCCTGGTTTACAAGCAGGTCTTGGGAGGTATTCTCACACAGGGACCAGTGACAGGATAACTGTTACCTGGAAGGTTGTGTGGGAACAGGCTCTTGATGCTAATGTGTTTCATGCTATGTTTTAAAAGGGCGATTGGAATGAAAATACAGATGTCCCATTGCTAATGTCCACAAGAATTACAACTGGAGGGAGCTGTGGATAAAGTGGACAACTGCAGCCTCCACACAGAGGGGCGAACATAGTCTACAGGCAAGGAGACAACAGCACCACCTGCAAGATGCTCGCTAGTGCATCTTTGACAGTGGGGAGACTGTTGGAGGAATCCTCTGCCTGGTTTCGGTACCTGCTGCTTAAGGAGGGTATTAAAAGCTGTTGTAGAGGAGATACAATTAGAAAGATGTGAAGGAGCTCAAGTTCCCCTTCCAGTCAGCTTAGCAAGAAGTTATGTGGTGACTGAGTCCCGCTCAAGGGGCCCTGACATTCAGAAGAGAGACCAGAGGGTTCCTGTGCCAACACAGTGAAGAATGGGAGCCCACAGCCTGCATTCACCCAGAGAGAAGGCCAGGAGAGACAGAAGATCTCAGTGCCCATGTGTCTGGAGAAGTGCCCAAGGATAACTCACCGCTAGGCCGAGTTCCTGAGGATTGTGATGAGCAGTGGCAACCATCATATCAATGAACTCACTTGGCGAGGTGCTGCAGTTCAGGCAGTGATACCTTTGCTGATGGAAGCTGCCACCCTCAATCCCAAGGGCTGGACTTGTCAAGCAGAGCAGCTCCGGTCTCAGCACGAGGTCCTGGGACTGATGCAAGTGAAGCGATGGCATCATTGCTTCTGGAGCTGCCAGGCTGTGGTCAGCTCCCTGCTCCCCTTGCCCAGGTAACCCAGGGCAGGCCTGAATGGGGGGGCCGAACAAAACCAGACTCATGCCCCATGGCCGAGCTGGGGCTGGCACTGCTTTAGGGTCGCAGCTTTGCCTGGGTGCAGGCAGCACTGCCACCACACCAAGGGGCTGTTTGGAGGTGGCTCTCTCCATGCCATGGGCATGGCCAGGACCCCCCTTCCCACCCCGCTCCCACCTCCACAGCGGTGCCGGGAACAAACCAGGAGGAGGCTCTCTGCAATAGAAATCTGTTTTTATTGAAGCAGCAGTCACATACCTCGCATCTAGCCTTTAGGATAGCGACAGAGCGGCCCCGGCCGGGTCACAGAGCCCAGAACAAGGAGGTTGGTTGTAGCTTTTGCGCTAATAGACACGTCATGTTGAACACACACATCATCCAGTCCCGGAAACCCAACCCAGAGAGAGCTACTGCTGATTTGCTGGAGGAACGGTCCACTGGACGCGGTCTCGACAAACTTTACAGATCACCACCAAAGAACATTACTAATGGGATCCAATGATAAAAAGAAAACCAAAACCCAAACAACCATGAGTGCAGGATTCAAAGCCAGCCGTTTACACAGGTTCTTCAGTTCGCATCTATAGGTGGACGGTGAAGGAAGATCGGTTGGTTTGAATTTGAAGTTATTTGTGTCCCAGGGTTCCTCTCTCCATCAAATCAAACCGGTCTCAGAGACAAGCTGGCACCTCTTGGAAACCAGCATGGAACAACACAGCTCGGTTAAGACAACACGCTCATTCCGTGTGGCTTTTCCTTTCCATTGTCATGACACAGATTCACGTCCACCTCATTCTTGCGGAGTGGGAAGAGGTGTGAGGTGAGGAGAAGGGAGAGAGGGACGAGGGAGGAGGAGGCAAGAAAGGGGCAATTGTTTGAAATAAAGACCACACACTTGGTATTGTTTAAATTTCATTTCCAGGCTAACCTACGTTTTATTTAATGCAAATTACAGTACCAGGTAACTAGTTCCGAACCGAGTCACACAGAACAAAACGTATTTACAAGGGGGAGTAAGGGGCAGGGGAAATAATAAAACATTGAGCATACTTTCCACAAAAAAAAAAGAAAAAAAAAGTTTATATTTCAAATGAAAATAAAAAGAAAAAAAAGAAATAAAATAAAATCAGTCACAGAGGCATTCAAGTAGTAATAATGTTATACAGGTTTTGCTTCTCCTTTAAATCAAGACAGATTTGCACAAGTGTATGCAATAGTTTGTATACAACCCACAGTCCTTAATATATATATATATAATTGTTTAGATTTCCGTTTTTGGAGATGGAAGTGGTCACGCTAATCGGTGTGTACAGGCCCAAGTGATCCATCAGCAACACATGAACGAACGCAAATTTTACAGGCAAGCAAATTATATATATATAAATATATTTTATATATATATATTAAAAATAAATGGAGAAAGACCAACACAAGGAAGCTACTTTTCTCGAGCTAACCCCTTAGGTACTGTTTTCCTTTCCTGTCCGTTTTGCTGTTATTGCAGTGTTGCAAAACGAAGCCAACCACGACCAGAACCGGCCGAGAGCCCTATGGAAGTGAGCTGCCACCCCGGGGGCCTCGCTGGCTGTGCCCCAGAGGCAGAGCCCGGACCGAACACCCTCACTGTGCTTTCCTTTTCCTCTGCGGTGGCTGAGGTTCCCAGTACAGGAGCACGTGCCTGACAGGCTGCTTGGATTCTACTGTTCCAAGGACTGAAAACCAGGTCGGGGGGGATTTGAAGTTGTAAGTTACAGGCGCCTGCCGTTAGTTTAGGTAAAGCTTGGCTTCGAAATAAGAGGACAAAGTGTTGGGGATCTTCTACCAGCCAATTTTCTTTTGAAGGTCTTTTTGCCTTTCCCTAGCAAGGTAGGTAAATGTAAGGTTAAAGAACACCAGTGTCTCGATCAGGCGGCCACTGGGGCGGACAGACTGCGATGGAGTCCGGCTCAGAGACCCACGCCGCAGCAAGGCTGATGTAAAGGGCAGATCAAGACCAGACTGGGTTAAAACACAAGCCCGAAAGAGAATAACAGAAGAGAGGGACAGCTCTGAGCAGACTGTCACCAACAGCTTGGCATCACTGACCTTCGTGTCACCAGAAAGAAAGTGCAGCCTCTGCTTCACTGGAATGAACACGAGATGCTTCGAAATAAAACAGCAACCTTTGGTTTGGTAAAGAGTTAAGTGTTTTCCCATTCAAGACAATCTTATGTGGAATACTAACAAGGTAGTAAAACACAAGCAAACTAGTTTTAGAAACAAGGCCTTCGTGCTGGGCACAAGAAATCAAGAGTCATGTTCAACTGATCTCAAGAAACAAGAAGTGACTTTGGGGAGGGGTGGAGGGGAAAACAAGGAGAAGGAAGGGAAGGGAAAGTGCCCCCGGGCAGAAGAAACCACCACAGTCTCCTACAGTGATGCCCCCGCTCCTCAGCGGCCGAGGGGCTCCGAGCAGAGGGAGGGTGGGAAGGCCGAGCCCCCTGGAAGCTGTAGGACTGGGGGGATCTATGGGCTAAGTCTGAATGAGCTCTGGGGCAAGTGTCCGAAGGGAACCGGTGGCTGCCAGCGGGAGGAGAGGGCAGGATGGGCAACTGAGACACCCCCAAAGCCACAGCTCCCATGAAATGGATGATGGTGGAGGCGGTTTCCTCTCATTCCGCTACTGATCAGGGTATCACCGAAACCTTACAGCACTCAAAGAGTTAGAAAGCAGAGGGGGGGGAGCAGAGATGCGGGTTTGGGGAGGGAGGAAAGGGAGAGACATCATTGATAAAGGAGGGGAGGGGGAAAAAAAGGGAAATAAAATTCAAAAAATCATGGAAGCGAAGGCACTCCAAACTATATAGATACACTATACATCGCTAGAGTTATTGTTACAATAATACAGGCCGGTACCTACTGTACAGAGTTAAAACTATATGGCTTTAAAAAGCTCGTCTACATTTTGTCTGATTATTAAACAGAATCACTGCCCTGAACGGTAACTTTTTGCTCATTAATAACAGTTCCTGGGTCCACATATTTACATACAAAACAATACAACTCAAACAAGAACCAATAGCACGGATGTACACGCTTGAATTTGGTGAGGAGCTTTTGGGGGAGGTTTTTTGTTGCATTTTTGTTGGGTATTTTTCCTTTTTTTGTCTTTTTTCCTGTCTTGTTATTTACAAAAACGGGTGTTCAAAGACCTGGATCTGATGTATAAAAGAGTGTGAGATCCTGCAAGTGGTCCTTGAAAACAACAACTACAACCAGAGGGGCACCCCTGACCCTCCCCAGCCTAACACACACACACACACAGACACACACACACAGAGACACCGGCACAGTCACAAAACCAGAGAGGGAAGCTCTGTGCTCCCCTTCAGCCCAAAGGCAGAAGGGAAGAGCAGCCACAATTCCTGGCACAAGCAGTACCTTCTCTTCATCATTGGTATTCCTGTTTCCCAGCACTGTGTAATTCACTACCTTCACATGACAATGCCTGTGGCCAATGCCTCAGCAGTGTCGCCCACACAGCGGATCCGTCCCCTGCTGCTGCCCTGCTTTTGGAGCCTCCCGCATCTATCTGGATCACTGGGTCAGCCGAGCCCTTTCCACTTACCTTTTGGGACACTGACTAGCCGAGCTCTCGCGTTCAGATGCTCTTCAGCCCTTCCTCTTCAGCTACAGGGAAGGCTTTGGAAAGCTGCCTGTTTCTAAACGTGGGTGTGCTTTCCTATGCAGCCAGTGGGATTTAACAACAGTTAAAAAGCTTTAAAACCCCCTTTTCTCTCTGTGTGCCTGTGTGTGCCCAACAGCAAACACAACATGAAGGTGGTCACTCACCTCTTGAAACAGCTCCTGCCTCCCCAGACCCGCACTGGGTGCCAGGCAGGATGGAGAGGGCAGGTCTGTTCCCAGCTCCAGGGCTGCTAAGAGTGTCCACAAAACAAATCCCACATCAACAGCGTCAAAAGGTACAAGAAATGCACTGAGCTCAT
This sequence comes from Melopsittacus undulatus, assembly GCF_012275295.1. Classification (NCBI taxonomy): domain Eukaryota; kingdom Metazoa; phylum Chordata; class Aves; order Psittaciformes; family Psittaculidae; genus Melopsittacus; species Melopsittacus undulatus. Next base: position 115,446,938 of record NC_047528.1, on the reverse strand, counting down.
GTGCAAAAGCTCTGCTGCTGCTGCCTACCCCTCCCGAAAAGCAACCGCTTGCCTTAAGAGATGCCTGGGTTGGATGGAACAGCTCACTAAGCACCAGAGGTGATGGAATACAGCTCCTCCGGATGGGGTAAGGCCAGAGCAGACACCCACCACAAGCCTACGACAAGCTCAGGTCTCCGCATGTCCTGTTTCCATACCATGGCTGTGTCCGGCCGCTCACCTGACCCTTTCCCAAAGGATATTGCTTTGACTTCAGGAAGAGAGATGCGGATGCTCGCGCCACGCAGGGAGGAAACCCAGGCCCTGAGCAGATGGACTAGGACAAGCATTCACCTCGCGCTCCGGGCAGACTGGTTCGAGATCGTAGACAAAATAGAAAAAGCAGTGTTGTATCTATGTATACATGTATATATTTATATAATATATATACACACACACTCATATATAGCCAGCTTTCCTACAAGTCAGCAGGTACATATTACTGTCGAGAGCACTTGGATGTGTATTTTAATATTCTACCAAATGTAAAACCATAATGGCAACGTGGCAACACGCATCAATAAATAGAGATCAAAAAAGAAGCAAGAGGTTAAAAAAGATGAAATTAAATACAGGTTCTAGCTGTGGATTTCAAATCAGAGCTATCGGAGAACGTGGCATCCTGCGAGTTCAAACTGCCGTTAAAAAAGGAAGGTATTACAAAAGAAACCAGTAGCCTGTTAACAGTTCACATTAGAAACCCTGGTGTCCTCCTCCTGTACGCACCTTGGGAAAGGGCAGCCTATTCAAACCGAGAGCTGGGGAAAACAGGGGGGAAAGAAGAGGAACTGAAATAAACCCCGAAACCGAACCTGCTTTCACAGTGGCCACTTCCCAAAGAGTCCCTTAAACATCCCTGGCCAGGCCAAGGGATTTGTTCATCCGCTCTTCTCTGCTGAAGATGGGAGCTGACTGGGTACCAGCACCAGCCCACGACACGGAGCTGCTTCCATACGCTAACGGCCTGCTGTCGTGCATGTGTGTGTATTATATTATACATAACCCACAGGGGTAGACTCTTCCCTTACTGAAGCTGCAGTTTCCTCACCCCTAGCACTGGTTTATACAATGAAAGGCTTCCACTAGCCTTTGATACACAGCAAACCCTCCCACCCCCCCCACCCTATGGCAACCTATTTCACTACCACGGTGCCCGCTCCCCATCCCGAGCCGGGGCAGCTCTTCGGACAACCTGGGAGATGGATTCGCTGACAAGACACTGCCGAATGACCCCTGCTAAGCTCCCGACCAAATTCAAGCTGTGCACCTACATCAAACTCCGAAACGTCACTTAAAAAGAAAATAAAAAAAGAGGTTAAAAAACAGAAAAAAAAATAAATTTCAGCAGAGAATGAGGTTTGGGTTTTTTTTTTTTAGTTTTGGTTTTTCTTTTTTTCCTTTTTTGTGTTTTTTGTTCCTCCTTCTTTCTGTTGTGGGAGAGGGCATGAGGCAAGAGTCCTGGTTCTGAAGTACACAACAGCAAACTTCCAACATGAAGAGATTGTCGAGGGGAGAGACATTGGTGTGTTGTATTGCTCCGCTTTCCCTCCTCCCCCCCACCTAGTCCCCTGCCCCGGACACCCTGCAGAGTGAGAATACAATGAAACTGGTTTGTATTTATAGATATTTTACAAGGTTAAATAAGAACAACAATAATAATAATAAAAAATTGAACACTAAAATGAACAGGTTGCTTGGTTGGTTGGTTTTTTCCTTTTTTTTTATGTTTTCTTTCCTTTTTTTTGGGTTTTTTTGTTTTTTTTTCTCTCCTCTTTTTAATTTTCTTTCCAAATGAGACCAGTGTTGCTGAGCAAGACTCAAATTTACTGGTGATTTTTCCTGTGCAGCTGGCTGCTTGGGACTGGTTCAGGTGGAGTTGGAGGCTGATGCTGTAGCTACGCTATTGGTCTGAACTCGTTCTCCTGCGTTAACATCTGCAAACGACAGGCAAGAGAGGAAGGGAAGAGAGAGAAAAAACAACCAGCATTACCTCCAAGATACAGACACATCTGGAAACAACAGCCACGACATTCCCCACGCAGGGAAACCCGCAAGGCCCACTCCTTGGTTTGGATGCTCTCTTGGCTTCAGGGGCTGTGGATGGCACGGTTTGGGCTGGGAGAGGCTGGGAAGGTGATCTTCAAGGCAGACAAAGGCGAGCTCAAGGGCTGAGGGTTACAGGGCAGCAGGCAAACACCCAGCCAGGCTCTGGCAGATGGTGTAGGAAGCAATATTGTCCATGCTATGTAAGTGTAAGACAAGGCACACTTGCATTGCCAAAGCTAACGTCAAGTACCTGTGGCCACCACACTGGTGCTGAAGTTTTACTGTTGGGCCTTCTTGTGATAAAGCTGCCTGGAAAGGGTGTGAATGAGTGCAGCCAATGCAAGCAACAAGCCTGCTCCCCTGGCAGGAACAGCTTGTGTGTTCATGGGCAACTCATGCACTTGTGGCCTCAGAAAACATCCTTCAAGTCTACTGCTTTATTCCATGGTGCTCAACCAAAGCTGGATCTGCCACCCCCTGAACTGCTGAAGCAGATTAACATCAAGGCCTGAAGCCAGTGCTGAGGTCTACACAAGCCAATGACACTGTCAGAGGATCAGCTCTGCAATAAATGGTCTCTAACACCTTCTCTGGGAATGACAGTGCTCCACAGAGAAGCCAGCCACAGGGGCGTATGGCAAAGTGCATCTCAAGAGAAGACAGGGTTTGCCACGAGATCCCAAAAGGAAATGCACTGTGACTGTGTTCTCACAGGCCACGTGCATCAGGTATTCTCTCTAATTACCCTTGGTATGTGAAGAGCTGATAGGGAAAAAAGAATTGCACTAACTTCATCTCAGACCACTCTACATAGGATCTACCTAGCGCGGTCACAAAAAGGTAAGTGAACGAAAGGCTAAACACATAAAATACTCTATACAATAAACAGGAGATGTGAAAAAGACATTAAGAGAGGCTTTCTATGAGACCATCATGCGTTTCTCCCACCAGCAAGGTTAACTGCAAAGCCATCCATACTGCAACAGGGAGAAAAAAGGCGAAGACTTAGTGTCTCGGTACAGAAGAGGGCAGACTGGGCAAACAGTGCATATGAAAAGACAGGGGGAAAAGACCCATGAAAAGGAAGGACAGATTTACCGACCTCAGGCTGAAGTACAGTCTGACTAGCATCAGTAACAGACATGACAAATACAGCTGGTTGGCAGGGGGGGTGCAGTGATGCTTCTCCAGCACAGCAGAGCTTGTGGGGCAATGCAGCCAGGCAATGCGTTACCATCACCTGCTAACAAACCCCTCTCCTCTCCTGCCACACTGACCTCATCATAGGTGGAAGCGCAGCCAGGAGCAAAGGCAATGGAATGAATGAGAGTCTAGAGATGGGCAGCACTTTCTGAGTGACAAATGGAGTAACAGACATAGACAAAGGCAATGAAAATAGGAAATCAAACAAACAGCAGCATCCAGGAATACAAGGGGCAAGCGGGAAGAGAGGATGATGCCTGTTTGAAAAGGAAATGCTGTGAGGAGTGTGTGGGAAGAAAGGGAAATCCTCCTGGGGGCAGAAGATGCCAGACAACTGCTCTGGGAGTTTTCCATTCCCTTTCCTCTCATCCCAAATATATTGCAACCCCTCCCTCATGAAGGAATGACCACCATGATAAAAACCAGCTCATGCAGTTACAGCACGGAAGCAGCATGATGACAGTGCAATGTGTTATGTGGAAAGCCAGCCTTGCACATGAGAGACACCCTCCTATGTGGAGAATTCCCCCTAAGGAGCAATTCCCAAATCCCACATGCAGCCAGACAGCTGATAGTTACCACACTTAGAGTTACAAACTCTCGCTGTGCCTGGTCTAGATTAACGTTCAGGTATGGATAAGCTCCAGTTAATGCAACATCTGCCATGCCTGATGCAAGCAGTCCAGCTGGAGTCTGTACTGCTGTGTGTGTACGGAATGTGCTTTTATTCCATTTGCTGAAATGAAATGTGCCTTTTGATCTCCTGTTCTTGAAGACAGCAGAGGCTGAAATCGTTATCATTAAACTGCTACTGAGCAGAGATAAAGGAAAAAGGAGGAGGGGATGGAGCTACTACATGTAATGTATGTAACATATGCTCCTTTTCTATCATCACCAGTGGGGGAGTTGCTAAGAAATATATAGGCCACATGTTAAAAAGGAAATAAACCAGGTGAGACAGCCCAGCACCATTTACATGGGGCCTTTCACAACAACATACAGAAGCCCACCCAGGCTTGGACAAAGCACTGAGCCTGCTCAAAGCTTTAAGTGGCTCCAAACCTGCAGGAAAATGCAGTATTTTGATATTCCAGCTTGTTCTTTGCCTCAATAAGACATGTGGGGAACAAAAAGAGGCTTTTTGCCTTCGCTGAGGTGGCAGAGGACAGAGCACAATTCAAGTATGGGGGGTCTCTGGACACTGCTTTCCTTCTCACCATGAGACATCAGTATTTGGGTGTAAGAGAAGAAAATCTAGGCCTTCATCAATGCTGTTAGAACATCTGCTTTGCAAAACAGTGGGGAGCAGAGCTAGGAGCTTTCTGGTATGGGACAGATGACTTGGCCTGAGGTCAGGGCAGCCTCCTTGTCCTGTCACCTCTGCCTGTGCAGGCAAAGAAACCACATTAGGGCTTAAGTGTCAGCCAGCTCCAAAAGTGCTTCCAAACAGAGGGCAAAGTATCTCCCATCAGTGCACAGAACCTCCTCCCATTCAGCTTTTCCCTCTGAGGAACACCTCAGCTTTCTTGGAGGGTTACTCCTTAGAAACCCCCACAAAGACAGGGCTACAGTTCAGCAAGGTGTCAATTCAGTCTGAGAAAGCCCATTAACCCTAAGGACAGCATTAGCTGGTTTGATCTGTAATGCTGATGGATGGTGCTGCTCTTCTACACAGATACAGAAGCAAAGCTACCACCAGCCTGGGAGTTCTCACAGGACAGCTGAGCAGATGAGGAGGGGAAAAGCCTTGTTTTCCTATTGTGCCTGCATATGGATGTAGACATCCAGGGCCCAGAGCAGAACTAGAACATAAAAGCCTGAAACATGCAAGTTTTACTCCTCCAACTATGATGGACTCATCCCTGTGCTAAGCTTGCAGAGGCCTTAGCTTGCCCCTTTTCTGGTTAAGGAATTAATTTCCCAAAATTCCCTTGATGGGAATACTCTGAACGTACAAAATGCTGTTTTATTGAGCACCATGGTCTTTTTCAACTGCACACAGTGGCAGGTAATACCAGCTCTAATCTGCTTTGTTGCTGAAAGTTCAGGCACGCTATCACACTTGGGATTACACGGGATCAACGCAGTGGGATGCCCAAGACGATGACCCCAGTATTCCTGCTGACACAACTCCTCTGCAGATGGCAAATACGCTCTTCCCATCTTAATGCTGACTAACAGAGAGGTAACTACTGCTGCTGGCTGACCCAGCAAGCAAAACATGCAGTCACACAAGCGGATACACATTTGGCTTGGTGTGCATGCTCCCCTCTCCAATGCTGTGGCTGCACAGCTAGGAAACCATCCTCTATAACCTAATCAAGCCAGCACCCACACAAATAAAGCTGCATTGGCATTTCTGATCAATGGCCAATATAATCCACAAAAAGCAAGCACATCGTTTCAAGCAGCAGCCAATAACTCCCATCTTCCTTTTCCTCTGCTTTGCTTTAGACATGTCACTAATGTCACACAAGAGTTTCTCATAAACCTTCAGGTGAATTTGCTAACACTGGTGCAGCAAAGCTTCATACTCCCCAGGTTCTATTAGTACAGCAAATCCAGTTTTATCACTCAAGAGAAGAGGAAATTTGCAACAAAAACATTTTAACACTTAAAAATCAACCTACAACAATTCCCCTGCATTTAAGATCATGATCCCAGGAATACTGTTGCATTGGGCTGTTGAAATCACCACTGTGAAACTCTATTAACAAAATTTACCCATTTTTGCTGTATTTTAGAAATGCAGATTTGTGACATACTGGTTAGCACGAGTTGTATTGCTGGCTTGATGAAAACTGCTCTGTTATTGTGGCATGTTGAAAAGCCAATCTTTCCATCTCTTAGCACCATGGCACTGCTAAATGTCCTGACAAACACTGCTTTGGTAGACTTGGGACAAACAGATCTCACTTGTGAAGTTATTCTCTAACTATGACCCTGCCTTGATGCACGATAAAGAGCTGTGCTTTACACCTTGTCAAAAAGCAGAGATTCTGACATGGCTGCATACTAACACGACAGCTCTGAAAACAGAGTAAGTGCCTGCAAGCAGGTAACAACCACCCACCTGGGTTATCTACAGTGATGAACAAGTACACTGCGTTTCGATGTACGTGCACCTATGCCTCAAGCTTATGGAGGAGGCAACCATAAGAGTGGAAGCTTGGACCTCAGTACCAGTTCTGCTTGCTAGAGGGAGATGCAAGTTGCACACTGATAATACGAATTACAGTTACATATAACCTGCTTTGTTTGCCCTTTGAACTGCCTTGAGAGCTACATCTTGGTGCTTTATCATCACCTTTCTAGTTTCTGAATGTCTACTGCTTAGCCACATGTTGCAGAAATGTCTCCTGCCTATCAGGATGCTCTTGGTTAGGTGAGAGTTGCTCCCATGCTGCTTTAGCAGCTGTTGAAGGAGTAGAATTCTACTGCTCTGGGATGTGCAGGACCATAGGGAAAGAAGAGACCCCTTATTTGAAAATCTCTTGCTAAGTGTGGCATCAGTATGCAAAGCACAACATTAACATAACTGCATACAGGGCCTAATCCTAAAAATCACAACTCCCACGGAATTCCCACTGCCCACTGTGAGACCCTCTTGTGAATAAGAAGCTACCAATGGGCTGTGCTGCAGAAACACACAGCTGCAAGTTGCCCAAAGCTGAACTTCATCTCACAACTTCTTTTCCAAGCTGCAAGGGTATTTTATGGGTTTTGAAGCATGAATAACAGGTCCTGCCCCAACTTGGTGCAGTGCTTGCAAATAGAAGATTTAAAACTGTTGACATCAATAAGGTGGGGTTTTTGTTATTATTTTTGGGTATACTTCACATGTAGGACTCAGCCTAAATGCATCTCCCCCCATAGGAGCTCTTGGAAATTGATGGGTGAAAACAGATTTCTTAACCCCATTAATTCCTCCAGGCTTGTATCTTGACAAAGAGAACTCCTTGAAAGTCATCAAGGGGGACATTAAGTGAAACAGTGTTTTTCAGAGGGGCTTGAAGTGATTTTCCATATGTGTATTTTGTAGTTTTCCAATCACTTTTACTACTTTATCTGCTTTTTTTTCTCTCACTTGTTGAGCAACAGATGCACAGAAAAGGGAAACAGAGAACATGACTATTTACAAAATACTGCCAAGTGTATGAAACAAACCTACTAAATTTGAGGATACCAATTTTGCTTTCTCCTAAATTCAGAGGACATACAATGGTACATGCTGTATCTTTTACCTACTGCTACTACATCTTCAGGGAGGCCTCATCTTTCAAATCTGGGTGCATCTGGCTGTCCTGCAGTATGAACATGCTCTCTATACAGCACAGGCTGGACCAAGCACATCAGGTAACTGTCCAGCATACTGACCTGCAAATGCTTTCCTTCAAGTTTCGATATCACCTTTTTAATTAGGGCTTCCCCCTATCAGCTCTTTTACACTGAGCAGGCATCCTGCACCTCCAAATGGGGTCCAAACCCTTCTCAGATGGGGCTGATGTGCACACAAGCTATGCACAGAAGCACACCCATTCTGCAGCCTGCCTTGGGTTGCCCAATCCCCAAGAGCCGGCAGGTTTGCTGACTCAGAGGAAGAGTACCATGTTCTGAATCACCTCTACCACATCCTGCAGCACCTGGGATTTTCCTTGGGAGCCTCCCAACTGTTATTAGTAGGCTTTTAAGCTTTCACTGGGAACTGAATACAGTATGGAGTGGCTACAGGCCAACAGTGAGCTTTTAAAAGGTTTCTGACAGAAACTTGAGAGCAACAGAGGCAAGGAAGAAATTCACTCAGTGCTGGCCAAAAAATCATCTGCTTCATACCCAAAGATGACACAAGCAAACTCAATAAGAAGCAACTGCAGCTGCTTAGACGAGGCAGTGAGCACAATGACTGAACTGCCTAAGCAGACTTTTAAGTGCTAATGCCTTTGGGGAAGGCATCCAAGCTGCACAGAGGCCACGTGTACTGAGCTAGCTGTTTCTTCTCTTCCTGGGCACCTAGCACAAGCTCATGCTCCAAGCCAGTATTCATTTCAGACCAGCTGAAAGCTCAGAACTTAGGTGCAAACCAACCCATGAGGACTGCTAAAAACAACAGGTGATTGTATTAACAGTGGAAGTCTGAGCGAGAAGGACCAACAAACTGTAAGGTCAAATGCAGTTAAAGTGCCCTGGGTTAGGATTTGAGTTGGTGACCGTTGCTAGCACCCAAATGACCACCCACCAAGACCAAGCTTCAGGTGATGTTGGAAGAAGTCCTTCCTCCCCATTCACCCTGTGCCAAGGCAGCTCATGGGCTTCAGCAGAAGGAAGGTGCCTGGTCAGGAGGAGCAAGGGTGGGGAGGGAGGCAGGCGATTGCATGTTCTCACCTGAGGCCGCTGTAGCGTTTGTAGGGGCTGAAGCAGCTGCTTGGTTCCGGGCATGAGCAGGGATGAGGATCGAAGCCAGAGATGGGTTACTTGACAGTTCTGGAGGGGAGGTGGAACAAAACAAATTAGCTCATCGACACGAAGAGCCCTGCATGCAGTTTCAGCTCCTTGGGCTCCCCCCGTAACAGCAACCTCGGGTGAAACGCATGCCTTGACAGCCAGAGGTCACGTTACGTTCTCTTCTTTGCCAACCAGCGAGAGGAAACCACAGGGATATTGGGCAAAGCAGTCTCCAGAGCAAGACTGTCAGAACTACAAGTAGTGGTGCATGGGAATTGTTTCCTAGAGAAAGACAGCAGCCTGGGAGTTAGCAAAGAACCAGCCAAGCCTGTTCCTTATCAGCATCCTGATAATGCTGTTTCCTTCTAAGCACTGGAAGGATTCCCTTCACAAACCCACTTGCAATCAGTCTTAAGAAGGCTGATAACAGTGGTGCTGCTTTCGGCACAGGTTCAGCAAGCAAGCAGCTCCAATAGTTGCTCCAAGAGCTTCAGGGATTTGGTTCTTAGCATCACTTTCTCAAGGACCCAGGAACCCAAGACCAGTCTCCTTGAGCGAGGCCAAGAAGAGGTGGCACCTCCTTTAAAAGCACAGGGAAAAGCAAACGGAATTGATCATCAGGGCAATTTAAATGGACAACAAAATGATGCAACCATTCTTTCTGAAGACATTAACCAAGGCAAAAATAGTCATGTCTTTTAGGCTCCAAATCTAATATAGCTTCAACGTGTATCAGAATGAAAAATAGGCATCTTATAGCCACAACTGTGGGAGGATAAGGGCTACGCATTGCTAACAAATGACAGTCTTCTGGCACCCTTTCAAGAGAATCTAGTGCCTCACAGAAGGTGGAACTGAGCAGACAAGACAGGTCCTGTTTGCTGCAGAAACAGGAGTGACTTGCTGCCTCTTGAGAAAGCAGCATCCAGTTCCAGAGAAGGATGTGAACAGTCACCTCATAGAAAGGAGACTGACGAATTTTGGAGCCCCAGGAGGTCATCTGGAGGAGAAATGAGAATAGACAGCTTTTTACATACGACCTCCAGATAGCAAGGGCTATCCAAATCACACCGTGTGCTCAGTAAGGGAGTTTCGTACTAAGTCTTCAATTATTTGTGCTTATTTTCAAGAGCTTATTGCTTTTCTTTAACACAAGCTTTACACTTAGGGCCTAAAGGGATCAGAAGTCTACTTGGCAATTTCCCTTTTTTCTCTGTTAAGTTATATGGAGTTTCTTTACAGCTGCGAGGGCAAGAGGCAGAAGACTCTCACCTGCTCATTGCTACACATTTTGAGACTGTGTTTCAGCACTTATGAATCTAAGCTCCAGTCCAGAACCAAACAGAAGTTGCTACATTACCTGCAACCCATCCGATCTATCCTGTAATTCTCCATTCACGTCTAAACAGACCTAGCTAGCCCATCTAGAAAGCCCCACTACTCACAACATTTGTACAAATACTAGTGCTCAAATTCATGTGGGAGTAATTCACAATTCGTATGCTCGTAATAATTCAGCATTTGTAAGTCTCCATTTTAAATGGAAAAATAAACTGAAGACACATGAATCCTCAAGTGTCAAAGCTGAACAGCAGTGATAAACCTATACTTCAATATTACCTTCGGTATTAGCTGCTCTGTGCTAGGAAATGTTGCTCCTTTAATATTTTATCCAAGCTCTTTCTCAAATCTATTAGTGGGAATCTGCTGCTTACCTCACTTTCTGGAAGTTTTTATCATCCCCTCATTATTTTCTGCTCATCACAGGCAGCTATGACCCAAACAAAGGCAGAGCTGCACCATCATAAAGGAAACCAAATGACATTTGCTACCTTCCAGTGCACCACCTAAGTGGTGTCTTGAGGATGCAGCTACAGACTGTGCATTACTGCAGCCACAGATGCAGCTGATCCAACAGAACACCACGTTTGCAAGGCACTTCAACCCCATTCTCATTCCTCCCATGTGTTCACCCAGTGCCATCAGAACACCACCTTTTGCAGCACCTATTATGGCATGTACAGAGAGTTTTTTGGTTTTAAGGTAAATGCAACCATTTCTCTAAGCTACCTTAAAGAATGTGCAGAGGCTACAAGACTCATCTTGTCCCTGTCTCAAACCCCACGTTATCTTTCTTGGTATGAAGTTTCTTACATTCAGCATGACCTGATTGTCTTGATGCTTCACTCAGGAGCATGTTAATTCAGACAATAAATGATCTCAGTAAATTGAACTCTTGGCTGAAGTTTAGTAGCAGCTTTGCTTAAGAACTTGGTTGCATTTTTGTTCTATCATATTTTTGCTGCTATCACCTCTGTAAGGATGAGATATGTCAATATCAAGAAAAAAGCTTGACCTGTAGTATCTGCAGTTGACAAAGTATTGAGAAGGTCAAGCTGTTGAACTGTAGCTTGCTTAACTAATCAAACTTGCAATTCAAGGCTAGATTAATTACAACCAATACTGCTGCTGCAAGAAGGTGTTGTGATCAAGGCAATCCAGACAAAGCTTTCAATACCATGATGTGAACAGAGCTGCCATCCCAATTCATTTATGAGACCCAACCCCATTCACATCAGCTGGGAGAACACCTCTGATCAAATCATGCCATTTGCAGCCAGTTTACATATCCAGTAAGGAGATGTGTGTCTGGGATGGGAATGAAAACGTCTACTTCACTAGAACACCAGATTGTCTTCATTCCCCAGACACAAGAAAATGCCTGGGCTTGGGAAACAGTGCAGTGCTCTTTATCAGTATTGTTACACTTCATTTATCAGCATTCCCATAAAGCCCCTGGAAAAATTAGTCTTGTATCAGTCTGCTGTCACAATAACAAACTCCATGTAACTCAGGCTGTTCCAGCAGTTTCTCCTTAGCATAGAAGAGTGCTGGACTCTGTGTAAGTTTTGTTCTGTCCCATTGTCCTCTCTAGGACCTGAGCAGAAATACTGTCTTGAAAGAAAAACCTAGATGGCACTCAAATAGTACAGTGAAACACTTGGGTTAGAAATGCACAATAACCATTCCTAAGTGCTGAATCACACAACAATTTTACAGTGTTTAATGGCCAACATGGAGTGACAGTAACATTTGTGACCCAGCTCAACCACCGACATGTTATAAGGTCAGGAAGAGAAAAGATGCTTTCCATGCTGTGTTGCAACAGCCAGCTCTGTGGCTAGCAGAGATACTTCTTTGGCCAAAACACTTTCTTCAAACCCCAATTAATGTATAATATTTGTTTAAACAGCAACAGGAACTTACAGGTAAGACATTAAGAATGACCAGATAAAGCTCTCTTCGAGACATTCCATCTCTACAATAAAGTAAGCACCAACATGTCCCGCAACTCCTGCTGGCAGCCAAGGCCATGATCTTTATCTTCCATATACATTCACTTACTTTTCCAGACTCTATCTGAGCAGCATCAGTTCTCAGATCAGCAGATCTGGTGTGACACTTCAGTTCTGAGAATCAATCCAGTGCGTTAATGGTCAGATTTATGTTGTTATTTCTAACAGGTTTTGCCTTCAAGCCTTCTGCAGCTACCTCCTACTTCATGGGTTTCAGGCAACTGGATATAGCCAAATAAAACACTTCTAAAACTTAATATTGTATCTGTTGAAAACACATGCTCCTCAAAACAAAAGCTTGTCTTTCATCACTTTTTAAATTACCACAGATGACTTAACATGAGTCATCATCTGATTCCAATAACTGGATCTATTTCCCAGTTGGGATTTCTGCTCTGGACAAGCCAATTCAACAGTCTTGCACCACTTGGCTAAAGAGCAAGGACTGCAGAGTGGTTACAGCAGGAGCAAAAGCTTCTTGTGTATCTTAGAATCACAAAAACATTTAGGTTGGAAAAGACCTTTAAGATCATCCAGTCCAACCATTAACCTAGCATGGCCAAGTCCTCCACTAAACCATGTCACTAAGCACCAGAGCAGTCTCTTAAAACACCTCCAGGGATGGTGACTCCACCACTTCCCTGATGGCAGTCAGGACTGTTGCTACATGAGACTCACTGATGCACGTTTATTAAATACAAAGGTCTTAAAATCACTGTGCTAAGCAATGGAATTACTTATTAAAAAGAAATAAAATCAACTCTTTCTATGTGAGTTTGGCTGGTCACCTACACCAGAGCTTATCTGAAAACGTGTTCATGGCCAGCCTCTATCCTACCTTCCCTTTTTAGATGGTGAAACTGGCACCTGCCTAGGACAGAAACTCGCTTTTTTTCAATCTTAAGGAAACTGCTCCAGGGGATCTGATTTTGCTTGTCATTTCCATGAGTCATTGTGCAAGGGGAGAGCACATCAGCTCCTTTGGGAGGGCAAAGGAGCTTTAAATTTGCTTAAGCATTAGGGTAGCTTTCCCGGCAGTTTCCACACTGACTAGTGGAAAACCAGGGACACGTTCCCAATACATACATTAATTTCTTCCCTGAGGATTTTTACAGAAAGTCACTATGAAGCTTCTCAACTCTTTCGAAAATCCTGGTTTTGATGTGGTAGATGAGCCCAAACTTAACATCACTAAGAAACAGTAAGAAAAAACACCAAAAACAACAGGGGTGAAGTAGTATTATGATACTGGGAGCAGAACCCTCTTAGCTACTGAAGACAGCCTTCAAGTGGGCAGAAAAGGCAATTCATGGGTACTGTAACAAGGAAGGACCTGTAATGTAGCTACTAAATTCATAACAGTAGATGCAGAAATCAGCACAGAGGACAGTGACCTGGAAGCACAAGCTCTTTTCTTGATGGCTTTAAGGTGTTTGTGCTTTGGACACAAAACTTTTTGGCTCTCTCCCTGCTGCCCTTGGTTTCTGTTTCTAAATGAAAGGGTGCACGTGTTGAAGGAGAGGGCTCTTGTTTCACAGTTTGGCAGATGGGTACTGCATGCACGAAAGAGACTGAAAAATTACATTGATGCTAACTCAGCCAAAAGGTGGTTTGGACTTTCAACAGAAAATGTACATAGGTCTGTTCTTGCTCAAAGGATGAGAACTGGCAGCTAATCGCGTCAAGAAAGCTCCAGAATTAATTACTAGCATATTTGTATGCCATACTTCTCACGTGCTCTGTCTCGGCAGGCAAAACTCTTCAAAGGGGATATCAGTTTCCCATTTTTCACTTGTGTGGAAAGGAAACCAACCCAAACCACACATCAATGGCTTTTAAATCTGATACTGGTCTGGCTTCAAATAAAAAGTCAGTTATCTGTCATTTTTAGAGTTTCTAAATGACTGAGTCAATGTGATGCCAGACGAACTGTATAGCACATAAAATCAGGACACTAACACCTCTGTGTTTATCTCATACCCAGAACCAAAACGGGCAGCAACACTACAAACCTCCCTGCCAAACCTAATATGCATTACCGCTTGCTATGGCATTTCAGGTACGATGGAGCAAGATTACCTCCAAATGATAATCTGATCTCCATGCTCTGCTGACCGTGATGCTTCCTTCACACAAAGCCAGCAGTGAGGCTGCAGACACTCAACTGCAAATGTAAACCTTCATGATGCAATCCAATAGTAACAACTCTTGGTACCCTGCATGAAATTTGAACCGAAGGCACCAGGCATCTGAAAATCCCATAACCCATTTCTCCAAAGTCCCTTTCCTCTCTGTTTGAAACAGAGAGCTGGTTATGGAACCACTTAACAACCTTAGTCCTGCTCAAGAGACTTCTACTTTTGGGGGAGTGACATGTGCATCGCGGCAAACATTTATCCAAGTGCTCCTTCTGACAGAAGGGATCTTTCAACGCTCACAGGCTACCTTGAGTGGTGAAATTGAAGAGTGCAGGTTTCTCTCGCCCATTTGGTAACTTGACATTTGGGTCCCGTAGTTCATCGAAGAAAGAGTGCGCACAGGCCTCCAGGGGAGTCAGGCGGGCAGTGGGGGTGTACTCCAACAGACGGCTACATAGCGCGATTGCTTCTGGTGGAGTGCGGGGCCGGAAGACCTAAAACAAGACAAAAAGAGAAAACAAGCCAGGAGAAACAGGTTGTCTGGGTATGTTTCTTTTCCGTGCTGACCAGAAGCAAGTCAGAGCAATTAAACCTCTCATTGCCCAACAAGCTGGAACAAACAAGTTGCGGTTTGTGCTAATCAAAGTCCTCCAGTAAGCATGGGAAAATCCAGTTCCTGGGGTTGAGAAAGGGTTAATTGCAACGTCTTGCACTAAAGTGAAGGTGCAATGCCAGCAAGAGACGTCATGAGAGCGCACTCAGAAAAACAACTTGAAGAATGAAGGGGAAACTCATTCAAGAATCATGATAAACACACAGAGGTGCTTCCAGCCATGCACATGGGGTGGAGTGGAGGTGGGGAGGAGGGTTCAAATGAGCAGGATTCACTGAATGTAAAAACTGAATGAGGTTCTTGCTATGGTCTCGGGTTGGGGTGTTTTTTTGGCTAGAGAATGGAGTCTGAGTTACATGGACTTTTGCAGGCAGGCAGGTCAGATTGTTGCTATGGAGGCTGCTGTTCAGCTTTGCAGAACAACAAGGAAAGCACGGGTGGGGTGCAGGAAATGTCTTAGCTCTAATTTGCAAGTTACTTCTTCCGTGACCTTATTCTGGCAAGTCATTCCCCTAAGTTTATTGGGATAATTCCTGCACATTTGGTTTTTGTAAGGACAGCTGAAAATTGCGTCAAGAGAACCAACTATTTTACTCTAACAGATTTTTACCTCGAGTGATTACAAATAGGAGTTCTTCACTGCCAGCTTTGTTTCAGTCCTCTAAGAACAGTCCTACCCACCACTAATCACACCCCCATCTTCCTTTCTCATTATGTCAAAAGCAAAATACAAGTTAAAATGATGTGGATGGTCCCTCAAGTACTTCTGCCTTGCTATGTTGCAAGTGCTATGCAGGCTGGGGAAAAGGGAGTGGGGTGGTTGCAAGTGTTAAATCCTGATGCCAGCATTTTTGGTAAAAATGGAGCTAACCCAAAACCCTTTTTGCCCCACTGCAGGTGAACCCAAGCCACACAGCACCAAGGAGCAAAACAAGAGAAAAATACAATTCAGTGCATGACATGCTCATTAATCGCAGATGAGGAACTTGCACAGGCACTTAAGTCGGTTTTAAACCAAAGACACATATGCTCTCTTGAATGAGAACTGAACACAAATGCTAAGTTCTCCAGAGACTGAGGTTTTATCCTCTTGGTGCCCAGCTGGCTCGGGAGCACCCAAGACCGCTGCAGTGGTGCTGTATGAACTGGTGTGGCAGGGAGCCCTGACACGGGTACCAAAGAGCCAGGTACCCCAAAAGCACAATTGATTTCTATGGGGTATTGCAAAACAAACCAAAACGGTTTTCACACGAGGCCTAGACTGACAAAAAGAAAGGCATCAGCTTAACACTGCTGGCAAAGAACCTCAGCTGACCACCGTGCTGTGGGTGCAGGGGCAGCAGAAGCTGCTTCTGCATGCTGCTGGCAGAGCTTGGGCTGCTGACCACAGTGCACAGTGGATGCCAGTGGCACTCCCAAGCCACAGCCTGACCACAATAAAATCCCTAGCAAAAAACAAAAATGAGTTCTTTCCACTTTTTGCCCCTCACTAAGTAGCACAAATGAGTTTGTCTTGAGGTAAATCCACACAAGAGAAGCTGCTCAGTATTTAACATGAGAGTAAAACTATCGAGATCTCCCTCATGAACCTTCACACTGATGTTTTAACGGGCTTGATTTACCACAGCTTGAGACCAAAGTACTTGACTCTTGGCTGTGTTTTTCCCTCAGGACAGCTCACATATCAGCTATTGTACAGATTTTAAAAAGGGGGGAAAAAAAGGAACAGTTTTCCTTAAAGCAAGGATGAAAAGTACCTTGAGCACATTAGAAAGCAGGCACCAATCTGCCATCTGTAGGAGTGCTCCTTTGTCCACCCAAACTCATTCTCAGTGAAACCCTAGTGCCTGTTTCCTAAGCCCTGTTTTCTGCCTACCTTTGGCTCTGAAATGAGTTACTTGGGGTTGCCAGCTCCTGAAGTCTGCCCTGACTGCTTCAAACCAGGGATGGGGGGAAGAAATAAATGGGAAAGGAAGGCCTCACACGGCCTCCCTACAACAAGCGGTGACTAACATGAAGTGAGTTACGGTCGGTACTCATGTCATCTCTGTCACCTTCCATGGTACAACATTTGCCTGGCTGCTGCCTCAGAGATGTGGTTTGAACTCAAATATTCCACTTTTTCAAGGCTAGGCCTAGTAATTTGAGAAAATGTTTAAGTACATACCCGTACTCCTGAGGTGAAATGTCCTGTTCCTGACGAGTCCTAAAGATGATAATGCAGTGAAATAATCCAAACAGGGGGAGTCAATCCAAAAGAGAATAGTCCAGCAAGGAAAAATATAGCCAATATTATAAGAAATCCATGGTGTGGGGGACATAGAAAATGTTTATACAATTAGAAACTTTAAACATCAGTCTCCATAGCAGCAAGTCCAACTTCACCACAGTGTATGCCAAAAAATCGATTGTGCAATGGTGAGGCATAGTATCGAAACATTTCTGTATTCAATTTATGTTCCAATGCCAGTGCATTTAGTAAAAAAATAAAAAAAATCGAAATCAAAACTCTAACTTGAACTAAAAGGGTAATTGGAATTCCCATGATAAAGAATTGTCAGTCCTCGGTCCTGGATATAAACGTCCACAGACAAATGGGGCCAGGTTATTTTGTCCCCAAAGGTGCATCCCATTGGTAAATCTGTCCCAGAGACACAATGTAAATTTTGGGTGGTTTTGGTTGTTTTTTTTCCCCAAAAGTACCCAAACCCCAGGAATTTATAATTGGTGCTGAAGAGGAAGGAAAAATCCGAGAACTTTACTTTTCAATTTGGATGCTTTTAATTTGCGTGAGCTACGAGTGCCTCAGGCCGCCGCGGATTATTCTCCAGTTTGGATTGACTTCCCCCACCACTGGATTTTGTTTGCTGGCGTTATCTCTTTAGGATTCTTCAGGAACTGGACGTACCACCTCAGGAGTGCGGGTATGGACTGAATCGCTCTCTATTGCGGGTTTATTTCCTCTCATACCCGTCGCACCCGTTACTTAATTTTTTCCCCTCAATTTGTCCCCTCCCACCTCCCTTTCGAATAACACCCTGAGAAATAAAAGCAAAACCCCCTGCAGTCTTTTAGTGCTTCCCACTCAACACAGTTCCACCAGGAAAGCTGGCCAATTCACCCACGGAGAACTACACGAGCGGCTGCTGCCCGCAGCAATGGGTACACCAGCACTTCCATGCCACGGAGCGCCACTGTCAGGCCAATGCCGGGCTGGTGCTCCGTGGTGGGAAGGGGTGGGAGGACAGGCACACAGTGGGACCTGTAAGCCGGGAACCCCCTCGGATGTACGGCTCAGCAGGAGTATTGGGTCTCTGTAGTTCTCAGTGAGGGAATTGAGTTAGTAAATAATCCGCGGATTCTTTTTAGTCTGCGGACTAAAATTTAGTGCACGGACTAAAATCCGGCCCATGGAGCAAAGTCTGTCTCGGTCTAAAATACATCTGGGTGAAAGCAAAAGAGAAATTAAAAATAATAATAATACTAAAAGAAAAGAAAGAAAAAAGGAGAAAGGAAAACTAAAGGAAAACAAAGCTAAGTGCACAAAGTAAAGTGTTTGGGCGGACTAACATTTAGTAGGCAGACTAAATATGGCCGGGCAAAAGGCACAGCAAGTCCACAAACGAAAGAAAAAAGAACCAAAACTAAAACACTGACAGGAACTTTGAAAGCATTCCAATACTACCCCACCGGCGCAGCAATTCATTTTTCTAAAATGAAACAAGACCTTGGGTAAGGCTATTTGTCCACAGGAGGGACCGAAGGCTCAAGTTTTCATTTTAAAAAATGAACCTGTTTTGGAGATAAACAGATGCAAAAAAAAGAGAAAAAAAAGAGAAAAAAAAAAGAAAAAAAAAGGAAAGAAAAAGAAAGAAAAAACAAAAAAAGGCTTTTACATACAAATTTCTTCAAGGAAAATTTGCACTTGCAATAACTCAAACCCTCTTGTTTCTGCAAAGCAAATGAATTTCAGGCTGAGACCCAGGTCACTGGTTGTTTTGGTTTTTGGTTGGTTGGGGTTTTTTTTGGATGAGTTGCAAAAATCTCCATGATTTGGTCATGTCAGATGGAAACGCTGACTCACCAGAGCCACAGACAGCTTTTGGGGATGGGGATTTCATTATTAGTTTGGGTTGTTTTACTTTATTCCCCTTCAGATCCCAATAAATCTGTACCTCACCAAACGGCTGAGGGAGCAGTGCAAGTTCTTTCTTTGTTCAGGCATGCTGGTGACGCACAAATACTGACAGACCATATCAGCTAGACAGCAAGGTCAGACACACTCCTCTCTACGTTACGCTGCCATCAATGCCATTTATTTTATGCTACTTCCCCTTCATTTGTCTGGAACTACCACCTTCAACATTTCAAACACAACTGCCAGGCATAACTGCCCCTGTGCACTATGTAGCTCTCAACCCCAAGAGACTTCAATTTAGATGAAGTCTTTGTGCACTAGCAGAGCAGTCCCATTTTATCTTGCTAATTTGAAATAGCTCCTACCAGTGTGGCCAAGTTCACGCCCCTTCTGAATTTCATTTTATATGAAAGATGAAAGAAAAAGGATAGAAAGCAGAGGATTCTCCTATTTTACTTCACTCACATCAGCATTCAGCTCTCAAATAAAACCACATGGGGCAAGAGCTAAGTATTGTTTTAACAGAATGGTTGCTCTGACTTTCAGTTCATTGACATTCTTCAGACAGACTTCCCATGCACGACACGGAGCTCAGTCGTCTTGGTCTAATTAAGCCCCAAAGCCAAAGCTTCACAATGTTACACCAAGGTGCTCTTCTAGCCAGCGTGTATTAAAAGACATGATTTCATGCCATCAACCCCTGTGCGTTCTGCATGCAGATTGTGAATGCTGCTCGCATGCTGTGCTCCCTAAGAAAGCAGAGGCTTCTGAAAATGACATCTGTTGCTAACGCATCAAGTTTGTGACACCATGGTTAAAAATTTCCTCACCGGCTTCAGAGACTCATATGCTTTGCCAAGAACCACCCACACCACCAATTCAGGCTGACAGTCTGTGCACATCTCCTTTCCGTTTGTAAGCACATTTTTGATGGCACATGAACATTAGGTAAGAGACAAAGCTCCTCCTCCCTTCAAGCAAAAGCTTGTACTGTTTACAAGGGAAGCCGTCAGATGCAGGACACGACCCTCATATCAACTTTTAAATCCCACACTATGATTACCACAACTTTATGACACAAATCATGCAAGTTTAATGTAATAAGGCTTGTGATAAAACACGACACATTCATAAACACAAAAGGAGAGGGAAGAGACACGTGAAAGACAGCTCTGAGCTCTACCTGACACAAAGAAAGCCAAAGCTGTGGCTGCAACTCTGCCCTTGGGACTGGTCTTGTTCCAAGGGCCTGAGAATTCCAGAATGGGATTTCTGAAATACACCCTTTGGCTATTTTGAAGTGCCTAAAACTCATGAGATACAACTGGAAGTTACAAGAAGCCCACGACAGAGGCAGTGGTGTTGGGAATTATTTCCCATAAGCAGCTAAGAAATAGCAAATGCCTTTTTAGTTAAGAATGCCTGTCAGATGGCACTTAGGTAGGGGAAAATGAAATAAAGACAGAAGGGTTAAGTGGCTTACAAATGAGCCAACAGAGAACTGGGAACAGGACCAGGAACCTGTCTCCAAAGATACTTCTTGTTGAGACCACACACTTGTTATTGGGCTTCTTCCACTGAAGACCCGGCGGAGACAGAACGAGGTAGCGTTTATTACCCAGTGCATGTGCTCTGCTTCTATCAAGTTCTAAAGGAAAGCAACAAAGCTCAGCAGAACAAAACAGCTCCCCTTCTTCTCAGAGAGAACCCTCATAAGCAGCTCTCTGGAAGCACTCTCAGCCTCCATGTGAGAGCTGCTATGAACAGCCTAGACAGATGTGTTGCAGTGGGACAGCTAACAGATGGTACATTGCAGAAGACATGTTAAACTTAGCATCTGATTTCCGTAGTTGCACTGATGCAAATCATGCCTTAATGCTACATTCATGCTCACTCGTTTATTGTTATGCAGTTCTCTCTTTACTGCATATAAATTGGGCAGAGGCAGGGTAATTTACCACCCAACAAACCTGGCTTCTTTTCTCATGCTTTAGATGGAGATAAGAGATTTACACTGTCAAAAATCATTGCTCCTACAAAAGGAACTGGAAAACATGAGCTTGCCAGAAGAACTTGGGTCCTTTTCCTTTTAAGTTAGTCTCCAGCAGAGCTGTTTTCACTTTTTGCCTGGAAAGTCATTATATACCAAGTGAAAAACAGAACTGCACTCTTCAGAAAGAGGTCAGGGCATGATTTCACAACAGGCACGTATCACCACCAGCGAGTGCACCCTTCTCCTGGCCACGCACATCTGCCCTGGTCCCTTGTCCCAGTGCTTGCAATCTGGGCTGAATGGTGAGCCAGGTGAGAAAGGTATTCAAATCCTGAACATTCATGTTATTTAAGAGGTTTTTGCTACTCTATGAACAATAATGCAGAAGGGAGGCACCAGGAATATGCAAGTAGGAGGCAGAAAACTGACCCTGCCTCAAGATGGATTTAGGCCATCTAACTGCACCCAAAGAAACATCACATCTCCATGGTGCAGTTCTACAAAAGATCGGACCCCAATCTCTGAAATTTAAGTTTGCATTTTCAGCTTTAATTCAAATGTAAGTCCATTTACCGGACTTCTGACAAAAGAATTTTCACTGTCTTTCGTCATCATTTATAATTAGAAGTGACAATATGAGCTGCCTATTTCTACATTTTACTGTTTGGTATTCCTCAAATCTACAGTATGAGCAGTCACTTTGGAAGCATGACAAGCAAAACAATCTGCTTAAAAACCAGACAAGAACCAGGAGAGCAGGAGTAGGACAGGATGAAGACATAAAACTGATTCTGGAGAGTGGAAAAACATGGTCATGAGAGAGAGACCAGACTCTTTATGTCCCAGTCCCAGAGGGTGGGGAAGACAACAGGACTGCCTGCTACAAGCACAGAAAAAGACAACATTCAAAGTGAAGGGATTAGTATGGTAAATGTATACAAAGAATACACACACATGGAAGATACTCAGACTAAAATATTTGCCAAATATTTTAGCATATTTGCAGGGATTATTTAATAATACAGGCAGAAATAGGGATCCTAAAGTCAACATCCAGAGCTACTGTATCATACAACCAACTGTGGTTCTGCACAACTTCAGCTGCAGCCAGGAGTGGCTAATTGCTTTGGAAAAGTGCCAGAAGGGATGAGCTAGAGCTTGAAGTTTCATCTTAGATGCTGTTTCCCTCTGCTATAATAATTTAGCTTGAAGACACAGACAGAAGAGCACCCTGAACAGCATAAATAGCGAGGGAATGAAAAAGGAAGCACTTACAAAACCAGGAGAGACCCTGCCCTAATCTGCTGCAACTTTATTGTGATGGCAAAGTGCTGCAGAGAAAAGCCTTTGTGTGTTCATCCACAAGAGTGCACTGCAGAAGGGCAGAGATGCTCAAAACCAATGTAGACATGACAGCTTCTCTCTCTCTTCCACTGTCAAACAAATGACTCCTGTCTTTTTCCGTCTCTACACTGGCTTGGAAATTATGATTCAGACTCCAGCTCGCTATAGATTTGGGGATGGTGAATGAAGCCATTCTTTTGAGTACACTCAAGCTTATCTCACCAACTATGTATTTTAAAAGTGCTTGCATTCTTAACCAATCTGGCAAGTATCTTCAGAACAGGAGAAACAAAGGCCACTAAACTACAGCATGCTTAAGAGATGCACTGTCCATTTTAAAGAGCTGCCTGCAGTGAAAACTCCTTCCATGTCTCCACAACAGAGACAAAGCAGGGGTTATGATTTGACTAAAGAAAACAACCTTTGCTGATATAATCTGTTGTGCTGTTCTGCCATCACCAACCATGGCTATGCTTGCAGCTCAGTAGATAACTCAATGTCATTAACAAACATGGAAGTATCTTGGGTGGGGAAAAGAAAATAAATCCACATGAGTCATCTCCCCCATGCAGAAGAGACCTAAACTACATAATTATATTGCATTTGCTATGATGTTACTCAAATGAGATCCTTCACTAGCTGGATGCAAGCAGAAAGGCGGGCCGGCATACATGGACATTTTTTCATGTTTCTGGAAGTAATCACAGCGCTGTCTTTGTTTTTCAAAGCCCCAAGGATTTGAGATCTGAAGGTAGCATCTGAGTAATGCTAGGATAAAGGCCAGCTGTACTGGGGCCATGGTAAGCAACGCCTATCTAACACAAGCTTATGAAGCATGCATTTAGACCTTTTGTCAGCCACCCTACTGTCTCTGCCCCACTCCAAAAGGGCTGGAAAAGGCCTCAGAAAAAGCTATCTCCAAAGCTGAACTTTGACAGCCCTGCGATGTACAACCTTGCACTTGATCTCAGATCTTCTTCTTGGTTTTCCAGTCACACGTTTATAAAATATAGATGAAGCTTAGTCAGAAGAGAAACAACTATAAAGATTAGGAGCAGAGATCAGAATGCACTTCCAAGAAGAAAGAAGGCTCAAGGAACTGAGGCAGCTGAAAGACACAGAAAGAAAGTTCTGACCTAGTAAAAACAGCAGCAGCAAAGCCTCCAGAAAGGACAGTAACGTTTATTCAGTGATACTGTGGTTTAACCCCAGCCAGTAACACAGAACCATGAAGCCATTCCACTCACACCCTGCTCTGGGCAGGATGGGGAGGAGACTCAAAAGAACGTAAACCCCATGGGTTGAGATAAGAACAGTCCAATAAATAAAATAAAATACTACTGATAATAATGATACAGGAAATAACAAAGGGATAGAATATAAAACTAAAAGAAAAGGAAAAAAAACCTGTCAATAAACCCAAGTGATGCACAATACAATTGCTCAGCACCCGCCGACCGATACCCAGCCTGACCAGGGCAGCGATCTGGGCCTTCCAGGTAACTGCCCCCAGTTTATATAGTGGGCATGACATGCTGTGGTATGGAATACCCCTTTGGCTAGTTTGGGTCAGGTGTCCTGGGCTCTGCTTTCTCCCAGCTTCCCTTCCTCCCTGGCAGAGCATGAGACTCATGAAGTCCTTGGTCAGACTAAACATTATTGAGCAGCAACTAAAAACATGGGTGTTATCGGCATTGCTCTCAGACTAGAGGCCAAACACAGCACTGCACCAGTCAAAAGATAGTTCCAGCCCTTATAAGACAAGCCCTTGCTTCTAACTTTATGCTACTTACTCGCTGACCATGGCAGACAAGCAGTAGGATGTACCTCCATGAATACAAAATATTCTATACTAAGTGAAAACAAAGGAAGGTTGGGATGAAAAGAACAGCTACATTATTAAATTAACCACTCTGGTATTCTGGGAAGAACCAAAATATCCCAAATTCCTCCTTTGGGGCTGGGGTGTGGGGTGCTAGAAGAGAGAAGTCCCATTTTGGAAGAACTATTTAGAAGATTCCTGGAAAGTTCAGATTCTCTTTTCTTTTGTTAGCCAGGGACACAGTGAACTCCCATCATCATCTGCATCATGCACAGAACTGGTACAAAAACATGCATGTGCTTGAGCAACACAGAACTGTATTGGACAGAAGACAGAGAGGCCTCTGTTATGTTTTATATTGAGAGATTCCAGCTCTTAAGTTGCAAAAGAATTTCAATTTCAAATTGTCAACAGACTGAAAAACCAGTCCAAGAACAGCTTGCACTGTGAACTTGCATTATTGCTGCAGCATGGAAAGATACTGAGTGCTAGCTTGACTGCTCTCCTAATCTATGAAGGACCATAGTTAATTAAAAATCTCTGTCTTCATACTACTACATCACTTTGAATATCAATACTGTATTCGAATGATACCAACCCATTTCTAAGATACATCTATGAAGGCAGATTTCAGATTTCCACAAAACGGCTCAAAATTCCAATTTAGGCCTGAAACTGAATGTATCCGAGAGACAATATTCCTAAGGACAACTGAAGGGACACCAACTCATCCTTATTCAGTTCAAACAATTTGCCCAGCTCTTTAAAAAAGCCAGAACCTATTTCATTCTCCTACAGCACCAGCCGCCATTCTGCTTGACCTAGCACGTAACAGCAAATGCAGCAGATCAGACCACCAGATGGTAAAGGCTTGTGCTTTTGAGGTTGAAACCTGAAGTTCAAGTCCTTACTGGCAACTACCTGTAGCACTCTAGTTACATGCATAGTTATAACTAAAGAAACATGAACTTTCACTTCCTCAGTCATTCCTTTTCTGCTCATTAGACAGCTGGGTCAGCAGTGCTTCCTCTCCAATGCTCTATGGAAGCTACAAAAGGATGCACATGCCCACTGATGTGCCATCACATGTTATGCCAATACAGTTGGGTAAGGAAGACCAATTCTCTGTAACACTATCAATTAAATCCTTCAGAGCTCATCATGCTCCAAGTGTTGAAAGGAAAGGATCTTTAGAAGTAATACACAGAGGATGAGTACCATTACTGACACCATGCTGGATAATCCATTTTGCTAATTTAGCATTGGTAGAATTAGAAAAGTACAGACCTCATAAATGAAGTATCATGTAATGCAGTTGTAATAAGCTGGTTTAAATGCTATTCAACACCCAGCCAATGCCAGAAAAGAGTTGTGTGCAGAATGACTCAAGAATTGAAAGCTATGTTGCAAGCACAGCTCCCCAAAACCGATTCTGCCCTAATCAAGAATGCAGATTTAATCTTGTGGCAAGCTCCTCTCAATTCTTTATAACTGACTTAGTTTCACTTGTGATCCTTTAAAATGACCAAAAAAACATTCATATGAAAGAAGAAAGACTCCAGAAGGAAGTCTCATTTTTTTCTTAAAGTTTCTATTTGCCAGATGATCTCTGTTGTGGTTTAAGTGACCATCAAGTGCATAGAGATTCTTAAAAGATGATTCAGGCAGAAGATGAGTTGCATAGCTAGCTTAGATGCTTGCTTAACTCTGTGTCCTACAGGTCATCTCTGCACTCCTACCCCATTGCATACAAATTTAACCCATTCCTGATCCAAACACCTTCACTGCAGGAATTCAGATGTGCCCCTAATATTCAGTACTTTAAGTCTTTTGGACTTATTCTCATGACTCTAATGCTGATGTAATTCAAAACTGCAGAGACCACTCCCAGGGATTTAATTTGCCCTAATGTTTTTCCTTGTTAAGATATGGTATTAAAAAGGCTTGCTGGATTTACTGACCTCTTATACTATTATAAATCATTTAAACAAGGAAACTCTGATATGGAAATGCAAATGAGATCAGTGGGTAAAAGGAAAACTGAAGTGGCATGTAACTCATTGGAGGATCTGCCACAATAACAGTGACTAGCAGTACTTGGCCTGGCATGTACCTATCAAGTACATGCCCGCTATCACATCAATTAGCTCTAATTAGTTTATCCAGAGCTTCTACTGCCACAGAGCATTTGGTCCAAAAGAGCCTGACCTGAACGTGTGCTCAGCTAGGAATGCAAGCATTCCACATACACACACTGCTTTCTTAGCAGAGAAAAACCTGAGTCTTTAATATATGATGAGAATATACTGCAACTCTATCAGACATTTCTCAAGCAGCAAAGAGAGAATGTTAACTACCCAGGGTTTAATTGCTTAAACCTCTATATTTAACTTATTCCACAGCCAAGAGGCTAATTAAACCATTAATTGTTTCAGTGTCCCAAGTCAAATATTACTCATTCCTTGATACATGGAAGATGGCTCAATTGTGTGGCAATGTATTTATTTCAGTACTAGCAGCTTATTTTTGATCATGGAGGTTATAATATTGTGTGCATATACTGCAACAGTGTCTCCTTGTGAAAGCTAGTTAGCCTTAAGAAAGCAAAACCAACCCCCTCAACAGCACCCCTACAGGAGTACAAATATAATAATACCTATGACAGAAGCAGTTAAGAAAGTGACTGTCAGCCCATGTCACATTATGTACCAGCATTAGGAAAGTGTCACACATTATCACTGGAACATTCATAGGTGACTTTTGTGAATATCAGTTTATAGCATGACAGGATTTAAATATACTGCAATCTGCTATAGACACATTACTTAAACCCCATCAACACCTGTAGGCAACCTCAAAAAACCCCAGACCAACAGTGTACTGCTTCAATAGCTTCTTCTCCTTTTCAACATCAAAAGTTACCGGGTCCCCAGAGTGTCAGAGTGCTCAGTTTAGACTGAAAGCCAGTCACCAAGCCACTGAACTCCTTCAATTTTTACTTAGAGCCCACATGTCTTTATTAGTCAGTTCATATCGACTCACCTTAGTCCATGGATGTGCCTTAATCTGAGGGAATTTGAATTCAGTATAGTTCGGATTCATTTCTCTAATTTGCTCCCTTGTAGGCGTTCCCAGAACCTAGACAGGAGAGAGAAAAAAAGGCAAATCATTTAGATATGCTTCATAGACATATGGTAATGAAGAGCTCAGTATAACCCATCATACACTGAGATAACTGAAGTCAACCTGTGTAACTAGTAAATTAACACAGTGTTTAGAACAAAACAAACTTTTGCAGAACTGTTTAAGTTGGAAGGAACCTCCCTGTCCTGGGGGCTTCTGATCCAACCCCCTGGCTCAAGCAGAGTCAGCTGGAATCAGCTGCCTAAGACCATTTCCCACTAGGTTTGTAGCATCTCCATAGAAGGAGACTTTACAACCTCTCTGGGCAACCTGCTCCAGTCTTTGACATCCCTCACAGGAAAAAGAGTGTTTTATAGCATTCAAATGAATTTTCACTTGTTTTACTTCGTGCCACTGCCCCTTGCCCAGTCAGCAGGCAACACTGAGAAGAGCCTGGCTGTTTCTTCTCCATTCCCTCCACCAGCTGTTTTATACACATTGATAAGACCCCCAAGCCTTCTCTGCTTCAGTGCCAGCTCCTGCAACCTCTCCTATGACAGATGTTTGATGCCCTTAATCATCTTTGCAGCCCTTGCTCCAGCTTCAGTAGTCTCTTGCTTGCAGTTCAATTCATACTCCAAGCTAAGTGCCAGAAGTTTAATTATCTTCCAGAGTCTTTCACAAAATTCAAGCACCTTTCTCAAACTTAGGGTATTTCAATGGGGAAGAGAGCTCACTCTAATTAGGCTGCTGTAAAACAGTACTGCCAAACACATCCTGGGACTGCAGCTCGCTGCATATGGCTTATGAAGGATCAGACCAGTAGCACAGCCTGCACTTTACAAGTCATGACCCTCTGACGAGCTTAAAAGATCAGCCACTTACTGCTGAGGGGAGTCAGACAGGTTCTCCCCCACCCCAAATCGTGTGGTTTTGGTTGTAGTTCCCCATCAAAGTATTTCCACATGGAAGATAAACTTAGTTTAAACCTAACCTGGAAGCACCTAAAATGCATACCAGCCCTAGTCTATAACTTTGTATTCCCCATTCCCAGAATCTGTACAATGTTATTTTTACATGCAAATGAGTAGTTGTAGGAGAAGTAACACAATCACACACCTCTTTCTTGGGGTGGATAGATTTTGAAAGGATTTCAGAAATCCCCTCAAGGAATAAGCCAGACATATGGCATTAGTGCTTTCTGTTCAGTTAGCACTAAGCATAAGAGAGCCATCGCCTTCTACCTATATATAAAAACTGCAAAGCCTGTTCAAGGAATCCAGTTGTTTTCTGCTTGCACCCAGTTACTGGGTATCCTTTTGTTCTGCACAGAGAAGTGAAGAAGGCTGCAGGCAGAGGAGCCACTCCTCTAAGCTGAGCTCAGGTTCATCTTCCTATTGGAACCCTGTAGCCACGCTACTCTCACCCCGTGACAAATCCCTTGCCATAGAGATTAGCATAATGTTACCACCTCATCTCATGAGACTGCACTGTCACCAGTAGGAAAGGAATGATCTACAACATGACGTTAGCACTCTACCTCAGTGCTTGATAGAGAAGCATTTGATTACATATCTTGGTACCAAACACTTTCATTCTGTTAGAATAGTGGAGATTACACAAATGCACTCTAAAGACTCAGGTAAAGGGGGAAAAGAGCAAGTTAATTGCTGGTTAATTAATTTGTGCAACAGAGGAACTATCATCAGGTATTATGAAAGGAACTTGGCATCTATTATTTACAACACGAGCTGTACAACACAAACTAAAACACCTACGCACAAAGCAATCTTTTGATTAAACAGTAGCAGCAGAGGAAATAAACCCTGCAGCTTGTTCGGGCACTTGCTTCTCGGGTAAGAGATTTAACTGACAAGTATGAAATGAATGATCACGTAACTCCTACCTTCCCCATTGTTAACCGGGATTTAAGTCCTACCTATTCTCTCTAAAAGGGTTAACTTCAGAGCTGACAGGAGAGTTTTCTGTGCATGTCTGAAATGCTGCTTTCCTCAGGTGGTAGAAAAGGGGGTGTTTGCAGGGTTCCCTAGTATAAACAGGACTTTGTAAAAAGCATGGTTACCTTCTTTACCCTCTTCCTCCTCCTCCAAAACTCCTTTAATAGCCTTCCTGAGAAGAGGTAAAGAGTAGTTGGGGTTTTTCTTTAAATATAGCCAAAATTCAGCAAACTGGCTCAGTTGCCAAGGCTGCTCAGAACAGAAGCCTACATGGTGAGAATATCTGCATTTAAAGCCTGCCTGTAGCATTAGAGAGAACTGAGATAGGCAAGGGCAATGTCTCTTCATACACTATTTCACTAAAGACACAGCTGTAACTCCACATGATTGTCCCTGCCCATGGCAGGGGGGTTGGAACCAGGTGATCTTAAGGTCCTTTCCAACCCCAACTATTCTACGATTCTATGATGAAAGGGAGCAACTCTTAAGCACAGGCTTCTAAGCATCAGTGCTGAAGGTCTCATGAATGCTTAGAAAAACAGGTACTGAAGCGGGTTCATGCTAGCTGAAAGAAGAGACCACCTGCCCTTTCAGATCCATAGCAGCCTTTGACAGACAAAGTAACTACAAAAGGAAAAGCGACTTACATCAGCCACTCAGTGTATTTACTTTAATCTCTGTGCACTGTAAAGTCAGATTGTGCTTCCAGTTTGTACTGAAAGCAGTTTAGAGCAAAAATGAACCCCAAAATCCCTCAACCACCAACAAAAAAGAACTCCTAAACAAAAAGCCAAAAAACCCAAACCCCATCTTCCCAAAAAGACCCAACCCAAAACCACACAGAAAACACAGAGTAAATGAAAAGAGATAGGAAGAAGAATGGAAGTCTGTGACTAATTCAAATCACAATCCAAAAGAAAAACATGGGATGAATCAAGTGACAAGCTATAAAACTGTACCAGTACTTGACACATCTGGAAGGGATCTTGTAGTGGACCTTTCTTCAATGCACCAACGTTGTCAGCTGCGTGGTTTTGAAACTGCACCTCACTTATTCACAAGGAGTTTTCAGTATATTAGGAATACATTCAAGTAACCTTGATGAGTAACAGCAATCATTTAAGCTATTGCAAAATTGGGCAAAACTGTCTTCTGAAAGAAAACCCTGTCTGTATGTGACTGCTCTTTCCGTTTGAAATGCAAAGGAGAAGCATAAATTTGCACATTATGGGCAGAATTACTCCATGAAACAGCTGCTCTTGTTATACTCTGAAAATACTATGGAGCTGATGTTCCTTGGAGAGAGGTTTCACAGCATCACAGAACTGCTGAGGTTGGAAGGGACCTCTGGAGGTCTTCTGGTCCAACCTCCCTGGTACAAGTAGCAATGGCGAGAGCTGGTTGCCCAAGACCATGCCTAGGTGGCTTTTGAGTATATCCAAGGACAGAGATTTCACAGCCTCGCTGGGAAACGGGTTCCACTGTTGGACAGTGGTCCAACAGTGTCATCTACTTGTGTTCAGGTTGAATTTCACATGGTTTAACTTGTGCCAATTGCCTCTTGTCCTGTCACAGGATGCCAAAGCAGAGAGCCTGGATCCCTATTCTTTGCTCCTTCCCTTCAGGTATTTCTGTGCAAGAATTTTTGTGCAAATGAAGCCAACAGCTCAACTAGTTTTGCTCTTCCTTCCCAACTGTCATAATCATCCCTTGAGTAAAAATAAAGAAACATCTACTACAGTTAACTAGAGAATACACTGGCTGAGGAGACGGATGCTGCTCTGCTTCTCTGGCTGAGGAGACGGATGCTGCTCTGCTTCTCTTAGGACAAAACATGAACAGAAAAGGTTTCCCAAGTATTTTCTTGAACGTTTTCCTTTGACTTTAATCTGTAAATGGATGAAGCTCCCCAGATAAGTTTTTATTCAAGGGACAGGTTCATAAGGGAAGGGTAATGGTATGTGCATCGAGCAACTGGAGAAAAGCTACCACGTCCCAGTAATGGCATCCTTACCAAACAAGAAGCAGAGACCTATGAATCTAGAATAAACCCTGAATTTGATTACAAATAAAGATCTTCATTTTATGTTCTTCCAAGTAAGTTTTAATAGGAGGAGGATATTCAGCTCCAAAAGGCACCTTAGTTACACCCCAGCAGCAGAGACAGCTGCTGTCCACACCTGGTTTCACTGTGCAAAACTGCACCAAGTTATTTATGACCATACCCACACCACTGAGCAACACTGGAGGAAGGGGCAACTGCAATGGCCTCAATGAGCCCCAGTGGAATAAAGGCTGTTTCTGACAAACCATCATTACTGCTTAATATTAGCCCAAATGTAAAAATCAGTTAAAAGCACAGGGATACCAAGGGGTCAGAAGCTCCACTTGGTAATGCCTGAACCAGAGAGGGGAGAAGGTGGTTATTTAAATCAGAAACCTCTAGAAAGCCATTGTTACATGGTGGTACAGTGATCTTCCCTGGGAAAACAGAACAAGTTTATGAGGACTTGTGCTCCAGGAAGTCTGGTGTGCATGGCTCAGCAGATGGCATCATTAATACTTCCACAAACATGTCTGCACCTCTTCAGAAAGCTGGGAGAGGTGTGCCAAACAGTTATTGACAAAATTCACAGTGTAGACATCTCAAGCAGTAAACACGGGTCAACTTTTGAAGCAATATGTCAAGAGGACTGTGGTAGAAAAGAAACTTACCCATTTTATATACACTTTCTTTCAAAACACTCTTGTCAAACCAAATGAAAGCCAACTAAATATAGAGATTTCTTCTATTCACAAACACGAGAGCAGCTATACATCAGGAAGAGGAAGAAACCCATTGTCACTGCTGACATGACTATAATTGCTCATCAGCGTTTTTACACTGCCTGCCTGCAAGCACTGGAAGTGATGAATTGAAGCACAGGAACAGCCAAGTTGTGATGTGGGGGGGACATCAGGGAATTAAAATGCCAGGAGTCTTCCCTTAGGGATGAGGAGAGGACCTGCTGAGACAGGTCCACAGCACATGACCACATCCAATAAAATGAAAGGCGTTCTCCTACTGCTTATTCTCCTGGAAGAGACAGTTCCTCTCTCCCCATTAACCACTGTGACTGAATTTGCTTTATTTCAGAAACTGAGCCCAAAATAGTACCTTGACATTTGAGCATGAGCCATATATTATAATTGCAAGTTTATACTTAGCATCTGGCTCAGTAAAGCTGTCAGAGACCAAAAAGTTACACATGGATAGGATTCCTGATACTATTGAGTTTGTCTTTTAATATCTTTTCTCCTCCTTTCCCCCCCAACCCAGAAAACTATAGGAAGATGATTTTATTTCCCCTAAATGAACACGAAAAGCCAAGTTTTGGTGCAAGGAACAATCACTCAGCCCAGTAGGAACCAAAAAACCCAAAGCAGACACCCCGCAACTCCTTTCCTTTAGTTTTCACAAGTCAGCTTGATGCATCTCATACTCTAAGATTACAGCATATGGAAAAAACATTCCTGGTGAAGACAACACAAGGCAGATTGGCAGCTCCTGTCCTCCCTGTGTCCCAGGGCTGCTCAGACAATTATTGCTGCTTCCTTCTGCTGACAGATGAGTCTTTCTTTCTTTACTTTCAGTGTTGAGGGGAGGAGGGGAAAGATACTAAACGGAACCTTTCAGAAGATAGTCATTATCTTGGAAACAAAACTATTATGCTTCCGAGATCCCCTTTTTGCAAAGGGAATAAGAAGGTAACCACTGCCTACAGGAATCGTGGTTTAAGATGCTTTAGTTTGGGGAGGGATATCCCAGCCAGTTTTGATTGTTTTGGGGTGCTGTAGAACTGGGGGTGGGCAGGAATGCCCCTAAGCTTTCACAGGGGGCATGGCAGGCCTGAAGACATCCCTGCTGCACTGCACACTGTGTGCACAAGGTCAGAGATTTATGAAGGAGTCTGCCCTGTCTCCCAAAAAACACTCTTGGGGTCAAAGAGATCCTTCCTTCCAGCTGCATTCAGCTCAACTGAGCATATTTCTGAAAGGGATGTCACTCAAAAGCCAGCAGAGGAATGAATTTTAATGAATGTATTGGGTTACCCACTTGAGATATTCCCAGCAGTGGGATAACCTAACATCAGAATAGCTAACAAGAGCTAAAAATAAGGGAGAAGAGTCACCATTCGAGATCAAACTTTGGAAAAAGCACAGCACATGATTTCTCTCCTGTCATAGCATAAGTATTCAAGAAGAATGTACTTGGGTTAAATGATTTCTTCAGATGGAACTCCAAGACAGTTATTTCCCCATATCAAGTATCATTTTGTCAGGGTAAGCGGTCAAAGATCAATCCCTCCCAGCCAGACTGAGAACATCTGGAAAGGCTGTCTTTAAAGAAATAAGAACAAGAGACAAAGCAGCTAAGAAAGGGACTGTCTCTTGATCCACATGAACATGATGCTGTGGTTCTAGAGGGGCACAGTTTTTCAGAGCAGTTTGAAACTATGCCCTAGGCCTGGAGAAGCTCCAGGTACAAATGGATGGAGAAGATGGTGCAAGACTGAAATGAAACTACATGAAGACTGCTGAAAGGGATTCAAAATCTGTCAAAAGCCAAGAATGCTTCTGATACTGCAAGGGACTGCGGATGCTGGGCATGCAGCCTGCAGGAAGGACAAGCTGTACTGACTGACACAGACCAATCCTGTCTTCATAAACACAGCTACCGAGGGGATGTCACCATTGAACGGCACCAGAAGGAAGCACTAGTTTTATGCAATGGCATTTGGAAGTTACCCTCCAGCCTCACGCAAAAAACTCCATACCCAGGTGGAACATGCAAGTGCTGTGTTGTGAAATGAAGTCTGAATAATCAAAGCTGAGTAAGCAACTGGAGACAACTGGAGAATTTATGTTGGCTCAAGTTTTATGAGAGTGCTGTGACTCAGTCATCCTGAACTGACAAGAAGCAAGAGGAAAGTTTCTAAGCTGACCTCTCCTGCAGTGGAATCAAGTAAATTTAAGGGATGAAAATCCTGCATTTCTGAATGTGTGGATACATATTTTACTACAGCCCTTTTGGGGAGTTTACTGCATTTTCTCTGCCCTTCAGTTTCAGACAGTTCCAAAGGAAGTATCTGAAAAGAACAACTCCAAAAAGTAGTCAAACAGCAGCTCACAGGTTCCAACCTGCAACCTGCAAAGTTCACTGCCATTCTACAACTCTCAGATCCCACAGCTCTGCCTCTCCTACAGCCAGCTAGCATTAAATTAAGTCTGTATAACATTAAGAGCTTTAAATAGTAGTATTCTATGGCAGCAAATGGAAGAGGTGGTCACCATCTGTAAAAACATTTTTTAAAATGAATCCTAAATGTAATTTAATACAACCTCATGTTTTATGTTGTGCCCAGGACTTCACATTCTGGCAACTTTTATGCTGCAGAATTGGGTATGTCTTCAACTATACTGAGGCTACAAAAGCATAAAGTTCCTCTTCAGTTTTCCTGTAGGTCCCCTTTAGGTACTGGAAGAATGATATCAGGTCTTCCTGAAGCCTCCTCTTCCCCAAGCTGAACCAGCCCAGCTCTCTCCCTGTCTCCAGAGCAGAGCTGCTCCAGCATCTCCGTGGCCTCCTCTAGACTCACTCCAACAGCTCCATGTCCCTCTTGTGTTCTTGCCCCAGAGCTGGATCAGGACTGCAGGGGGGGGTCTTCCCAGAAAGCAGCAGAGGGGGAGAATCCCCTCCCTTGACCTACTGCTCACGCTCCTTCTGCTGCAGCCCAGCACACAGGGGGGGTTCCGGTCTCAAGCACACACTGAACCCACTCATGTTCAGTTTCTCATCGACCAACACCTCCAAGTCCTTCTCCGCAGGGCTGCTCTGAATCTCTGCCCAACCTGTAGCTGTGCCTGGGATTGCCCCACTTGGCTTGGTTGAACTTCATGAGGTTGGCATCAGCCCACCTCACAAGCGTGTCAAGGTCCCTCTGAATCACATCCCTTCCCTCCAGCGTATCAACTGAATCACATAGCTCAGTGTCATCACAAACTTGCTGAGGGTGCATGAGTCCCAGTGTCCATGTCGCCAACAAAGATGTTGAACAAGATCGGTCCCAATAGTGACTCGAGGAAGAGCACTCGCCACTGATCTCCACTTGGACATCAACCCATTGATCATAATTCTGTGTGCAGCCATCCAGCCAATTCTTTATCCACCAGGTGGTCCATCCATCAAATCCATGCTCTTTCAGTTCAGAGAAAAGGATGTTGTGCCGGACTGTGTCAAATGCATTCCACAAGTCCAGGCAGATGATGTTAGTTGCTCTTCCCTTATCCACCAATGCTGTGACCCCATCATAGAAGAACATCCAACTGATAACAGCTTCTAGCAAACTTTGAACCCAACCACAGTCTTTGCTTGGCAAGCATGTCAATAATGAGAGGACATCTAGTTCCTGATTATTTTACTTCCACATCGTGACAATCAAAGCACTGCTAGGGCAAAACACTCTGGTTTTGCTGGTAAGTCCTCTCTGCTCTCAGATTTCTGATCAAGCCACTGAAGGACTTACAGGAATTTCACCATTATATAAACAATTGTAATTACAAAAAAATTATTGGATCTAATTCCTCAAGATTGCAGAGATTAATAAAGAAGCAAACCAGGACGTTTTGAACATGTTGGAAGGCAAACACCGCAGATCATTGCACAAACTCCTGAGAAACTCTGGCCACCTAAAGTGTCCACAGGGACCACCTCACGTCTTGCAAAAGCAGTGTAGCAGAAAGCAGCACACTGCTCCAAGACACTTCTCAACAGGATAACAATGTCACTTACACCATCACCAGCCCTACTTCTGAGAGCAACTCTAATTTTTTCCAGTTGTGTTTCCTATGTCAACTGACCCAACTTGGATATGCTGAACATAGAGTGGACAGAGAAGCAGCAATAAGAAATCAAGAAATTCATAGAAGTAAGTGCAATACGTGGAACCTCTGGAGAAAAGTTGTTGACTGGAGGTTTTCCAGCAGGACAGACGGAAACCCTGTTTCTGTAAATCACAGAATCATAGACTAGTTCGGGTTGGAAAGGACTTTAAGATCATCTAGTTCCAACCCCCTTGCCATGGCCAGGGAAAAAAAATAAAGCTAAGTTTACATTGTCAAAGGGTGGAGGATACATGGCAAGAGCCTAGAAAGGTCAGAGCACACCCCATTGAGAACACAGAGCAGGCCACAGAAACACTGAGCCTCACCAGTCCATGCCCTCTGTGCAGGAGGAATGACCACTTGGTGTTAGAACAGCTATACACTGTAAGGACAGCTACAAAGACCCCAGCATCTCTTCTAGTAACACAGACACCAGTAGGAAGTTCTACTCTTCTACTCACACTTTGGTTTTGTGACAGTTTTTGATGCATGCCACACAGAGATACATGCATCAAGACAGCAGTGAATTTGCAAAACCAAGAAGGAAATTCTCTTAACACAGACCCCTTGTAGCGTTGAAACCAATACAGCCAAACAGTGTGTGCACACATTTTACCCTCTCTAAACCCCCGGTCTTATTAAGTGCATATACGGATTCAGATGAAAACCACTGTGCTCTCTAGAAACCTTTATGCCTTCACTGCAGAAGTTGAAGGAAGTGGGGGAGACCAGGGTGTTGCAAAGCCAGGTACCAATCTTTCAAGCTATGAGTTACTCTTCCATGCCTCTAATTTGAGAATCACAGAATATTCACAGCTCACCAAATGAAACAATCAAGATGTGTTTGGACATAAGTGATACACAAATGTTACGTATTCTGAAACATTAGGCCTTTCCACTTGAAAAACAACACTCTTCAGGTGAAAGATCTTTTTGCCCTAAATTTCCTGATTCTGCACCTGCAAAAAGGAGTGCCCTGTCTCACCCCTCATCTCCAAGAGCTGGAAGGAAGGAAGAAAGAGAAGAAGGCAACATATCTGGCACAAGGAGATTTAATAACACTGTTTTCAAAGCAAAGTACCAACTGCATACAACAAAGGAAAAAGAGCCAGATTCTTAAAGAATTAAAATCACACATTAATGAATATTGGCTCAGTAGGTAAGCACTATTTCCAAGCACACTGGAAGTGCAATTCTTTAAGAGAGAAAAAACCCCTGCATAGTTAAAAGATGACAAATCATTATGCATGACTGCAAGAGGTGCAAAGATCATCAAGTTCTCACAAAAAGCACGAGAAGTGTTCTCAAACATGGTTTACACGCAGCACCCTGTACAACGGTGACAGAGTTTTGTACATTCACAAGTTTATACCAGTGTATGCTTTCATACTGATTCCCAAAGAATAAATAATGCAGTCAAAGCAACACTTAAAATTCCATACCTTGATTATTTCCACCAACTGATCCACACCACTGTCACCTGGAAAGATTGGTTGTCCTAGTAACAGTTCAGCCAATACACAGCCTGCTGACCACACATCTAAAAAAGGGAAAGCAGAGGAAAGGTATCAGTAAAAGGTACATATTAGGCAATTTCTATAAACCCCAGCAATTTTAAGCTACTTACTTTATTCTTTGCCATATTTAATAGGGTATTTAACACAGCTAAAAATAAAACACATTCCTAGAAAAAAAGATACCTAGCATAAAGCAATAGTGAGTAGGCTTAGAAATCAAACCATGAGACAATGAGAACTGGGGAAGAATGTTAAATGCCATCATGTATTGACATTAAAACTTACACATGTAGGGATAAGATCTGAGAATATCTGCCATCTGAAACTTAAGGATTTTCCCAAACCCTGTGTTTTTAAATCACTGATCAGACAGTGGCTGATGTTTATACTGTTTCTGACTGCTGAACAGACTCAACTTTTCATCCACCAGCAGATGAAACAGTGCTGCAAGTATCACTTGTATCCTGCAGTACCTAATCTGTGAGACAGCCTCTCTAACTCAGTCACACTCAGACCTAATCTTTATGCTAATTCTATTTGCAGGGTTGGCTGGACAGCAAAACTGCAAGTCTGGATCAGGTCAACAGCACCCTCAAAAGAAGCCATCAACTAATGTTCCTATGTACACCAGAAGCTACAAGTAGTCATCAGCAGCTAGTCCTCCACACAAAGAAAACTTTCATACTCAATTACAGGTATACCTTACATAAAAATAAGACCATTACATACTACAACAGCAACTTAAGAATGTATCTAAATGTACTACAGAATATAGCATTTTAATTTTGAAACACAGCTCATTTAAATGAAAAATCTAATGAAGTAAATGCAGTAAGGACTGTGTAGCAGATGTTTGTGAGAATCTGCTGGAACTGCACACTAAATACTGATATTTAAGCTGCTCAACACAACAAAAGTATTGCCCCTAGATGCAGAGCTAACTGCTTCTCCAAAACCAGACTATTAGGCTTTCTAAAAAGTCATTTGCTCAATATACATCTGAAGCCTTACACTAAAATCCAGCCTCAAACAAGAAATTAGTGTAATGGAAGATTTGTAAAGCCTACAACACTGTAATGTCCCAAACAAGAAAAGAGCAAAACCAGTCCCCCTCCATCTTTGATTCCATTTGAAATCCTTGCCTACTTTTACAAGCTAAGCTCTCTCCCCAAAGCAACAGCATCATCAGCACTAAAAACCCCAAAGAATTTACCTCCTGAGGCCTGTTCCAGCCTGAGATAAGTCAACATTATGACAGAGATCCTTATTCCTCTACTGCATTTAAACTATGCCATTGGGGAGCATGATATGCATAACACTGTCAGTTATGGTTAAAGGCCTGTGTTAAGGAAAATGTCTCTGACAGTTCTCTAAACAGTCTATTATCATTTTGTCATAACCACTACAGACTGATGCAAATAATAACATTAATAATAATAATAAAATCCAACAAGATACCCCCAAACTTCCAGGATATCAAGACTGCTGATAAAATAATTTGTTAAAACAGATATTTCCTTCCCCCATTTCTAAATGAAAGAGAGGGCTATGTAAAAATACCTTCTCTTTTTCTCAAGAAAGACGCGGTTCAATTGGAACATACAGTGGACAAAAAGCACTGCTCATAACTGCAGCTTTCAACTGCTCATAACTGCTGCTTTCAAGATAATTCACTTTTGTGTCAAACAGATACATTTCTAGAAATGCCT
This sequence comes from Melopsittacus undulatus, assembly GCF_012275295.1. NCBI lineage: Eukaryota > Metazoa > Chordata > Aves > Psittaciformes > Psittaculidae > Melopsittacus > Melopsittacus undulatus. Next base: position 115,407,573 of record NC_047528.1, on the reverse strand, counting down.
TAGTACAAATATCGCATCAGGGTTTATCCTACAACAACTTACAGTATGAACAGCAGTCAGAAATAATGCACAGTTTGAGTCTTTAGTATCAAAGAAGCAAACATACCAGATTATGCTTTTTGATCTTTTAGTCATATTTAATAAAAGCTGATATGGTCACAAAGCGATCACTTTTGGACAACAAAAGAATGTTTAATTGTAACCAAATGCTAAACAAAGTTTCTCCCTGATAGCCCCTGATGTTGAACCAACACATACAACAAAAACATGAAGCAAAGAATCACTTTCTGTGTCATCCCATGTCTGCTGGGTTTATAGCAAATTATACAACAGTTCAACAGGTAGCACAGATTTCTTCACAAGTATCGAAGAAACATTAAATGCACTAAGCAGTTAGAACACTGTAACTCAGAAGTCTATTTAAAGGCACCTTAAAGGGATTTGAAAGAGTGAAGTCCTTTACATTGAGTATACAAAACAAATGGTACCCCAAAGCTATAATGATTACGTACAACTTCAACCCTTATTTTGCACTGAAAAAGAAACAATATATGGGAAGGGAAAGTATTTGTCAGAACATACGCTCAGTGTCAGCCCTGGGTTGGTGTAAGTCAGCATTCACAACTCACTCCCTCTACAAATGTTGAAACTATGCTAGCATGAGCTTTTTCAAATTAGACTGTGGCTTCTTAAAACTGTTTTAAATGACCTTCTGGTCTGGCTGCTCCATGAAGTTGCCTTTCTCTTGGCTTATCCATTCCCAGGCTCCCTAAATGCTTTTGCACTTCCCCAGTCAATTTCAGTCAAGTCTGAAAGGCCAAAGACTCAAATCCATTACTGAAGCACGTTGTAAAAGCAGCAGGGAGAGCATGCATCAGTGTTGCTGCTGAGGACAGGAGGGCTCATCCCTGTGGGATGTGCCAGGCTCGCCCCCACTCTGCCACACTGCAGCTGCCAACAAGCTGAAGGCTGCGCAGGTCCTTGCTCAAGCAAGAACAGCAGAGGGTACATGAGACAGATGAGGGCATCACAGGGGGACAAAGGAGAAAAAGAATGGAGGCCATGAGGGAAGTGGTGGGGATGTCTGAGGAATCCTTGCTGCATTTGCGATGCATTTAAACCATCAAACTTACAACTCATCCACTGGAAATCTGTGTAGTGCTTCCTTGTGCAGTGACACCTTCAAATTGGGTAACCTAACTCCTTATTAAAAGCCTACTTAATTTTCCTTGCTGACACTTTAAACACACACTGAAACAAGCTACAGGCATTCTAAAACTCCCAACTTTTTTTTCTAGGATTGTAATTTCACCAACTTCCAAATTAGGACTTGGGCAACATTCCCTGGGCAAGGAAGTGAACAAACCCCTGAAGCATCCTCCATAAACGCCAAAGAGCAGAGGCTAACTGCAGCAGCTCCAAGCAGGGATAGCAACAAAACACCATTTACATAGGTGTTTCTACAGCTCTCGTGAGCTATGTAGAATAAGAAAGCAAGTGGGAAATTGCACCTCTGCAAAACCTGGTGAATTTATGGCATTGGCTTTAAAAGGACTAAGATTTGGCTATAGGATGGTAACATTTTACTCAAGCTTGACATAAACAATGTACTACATTCTATATTTAAAGACACATTACTGAAGAGAAGTGATAAGGTAGTTCATATCAGGCTTTGATAGCTCCTTTCCAGACCCTTTTCTGCCTTAGCACAGTCACAGCTCAAATTATTACAGGTTAATAATCTTTCAGAGCAAGCTTGGGGTGCAACTACCTACTCCCATGGCTGTGAACTATATCTTTTTAATATGTGCAATTTAATTTAGGCAAAAGACGATTTTAAACTAATTTCAAACATGCTTTAAATGTGCCTTAAACTAATTTTAAACAAGGTAAGAGAGAACCCTAAACACTGACTTATTCATTGCAAACAAATCAACAATTCATCCCTAAGCCAAACTAGCTGGAACAATGTGAAATCTGAGGAGAAAATGTTGAAAACTATTAATTTTAAGTAGAAGAAAGTAGCCAAGCCTACTTTTTCCACACCTTCAAGTGAGATGCAGTCTAAACAATATGGACAATAAATGCAACTGCCAGCCAAAAGCAACCTTCAAATAGCTTACTTCAGATAGCTTCCACACACTCTAACAGCAGCTAATGCCATCTCTTTTGTAGACTGAAGAACACTTAGAGAAATACCTTCATGATGTGGCCTATCTGCACTAATTTAAGCACACAAATTCATGTGGCCTGTTACACTACGAAACTTTTCTTAAGTTTCTATTACTTTCTTGATAGTCACAATTGTTAGGTGGATGTTATCTTGTCTAATAGTATAATCTGTACAATGTCCTGGCTTTTGAATGCTGTTCCAGCATTAGGGAAGGTAATAAAAGGAAACTTCTCTTTAGTTCAGGAAGAGGCACCCAGCAGGACAATCTGCAAAATACACTCCTTAGCTTTAATTCTACCAGTGGGCAGTGGCCATTTCCAGTTGTCTGGGACAGAATACCCTATCAGCCAGTTTCATTTCTGTGATTCCCGATTCTGCCTTTCCAAGCTAAGAAGCTGGCCCTCTTCGTCATGGCATGAATACCATTCATTGTATTACATTCCAGCTCCACTAACTTGTTATCTGGAGGACAGAAGGATGGAAAGAAAAAGGAAGGAAAGAAGGGAGGGAAGAAAGTTGAGCCTGCTCTTATCTCTTTCGTACAATTATAACCTTTCCTTTATCTGACACTTCATTGGTCATGTTTACCTACGTTTATTTTCCCTCATCTATTTATCTTTGTGTCACTATTCCTTGGTCTTGATGGAATTCCTCCATTTTGGAGATAACTCAAAGTTACTGCTCTGGAAACCACAGACACAAACTAGCAGGGAAGAAACCAGGAGTCAGAGAAGCAGCCCTATGAGGTTGTCAAATGCCAGAGCCCAAAGTGTTCTTTACTGCTGCGTGTTTGGAACACAGAACAAGAACAGAGTTCTGGATTATGGGCACACACACTACATCGGTGCAAGTTCTGCACATTGAGCAACCACAGATCATGGAGATAGAATTAGGCTGAAACCCGAAAATGCTTGGAAAGCCATGCTTGTGTTCCAGTGTTTGGAACAAAAGCTATACACACGTATCTCTATTCTGCAATGAAGAGATGAAACTACAAGTGACTTTAGAATAGTTCAGTAAATTAACACACATGCTTATTTTCAGCACTGGAAGTTGCCATCCAAGACAGAGAGAAACCCTCTTCACTGTTTGGCGACAGGTTTTGAACACACCTCGTGATGGTTCTTCCCCAAGAAAGCCTGAGACATCCCAACTACGCACGCCTCCAGAGGAGCTTCTGCTCCAGACTGCTGAGATGAAATACTCTCTCCCTCCATCTAAGTGCTCGCTAAGAAAGTGAATGAATAACTTCATGATACCTATTTTTGGACACCCCAAGAAAAGCCAGCAATACATCCACGCAGATCAATCTTTCCCTGCCAGTGGCTATAAATGTTCCCTCTGGAACTCTCTCAACTCCCGCCAGCGCAGGGACAGAGAAACACACTGAGACCAGCAGACTTTTATTAGCTAAAAGCAGTGCCACGTTCTCGTGAGCCCTCCCTTGCCCCATCACTAACCTAGTAGAACAATGCACGTTATGGATGTAAAGCTTAACTGTGCAGCTTCTTTTTAGAGAAGAAGATCACGTAGCAACAGAAACATCTGCACCCACCCCTGCTCCAGCGCCTATGTTTGTCCCAGAACACTGTAAGGGAATGTGGGCAGCTATCCCATAGTTCTTTCAGCAGGCAGCGGCACCCATATGACCAGTGCAGCCAGCAGCATGCTAGCAACATACTCTGGGATGGCTTAACACACACACAGACCTACAAGGAAAAAGCTCCAGCCAAAATGCTGTCAAGGGATAGCCAAAGGGCTTGGTTTGCAAAAAAAACCAACCCTCCTGTAAATGAGCTGCTGGAACAGAACTGTGTGCCATGCCCAGCAAGCCTGAGGAACACGCACACACTTGCAGAATTCCTAGTCACATGTGAAGGAAGGCCCAAGCTATGAAGGCACCCAACTGACATGGCAATGCTTGTGCCTAACCACTGAAAAATCATAGAACCAGAGTGGTTGGAAGAAACCTTAGAGCTCACCCAGTTCCAACTCCTGCCTAGGGCATGGACGCCTTCCACTTAGAGCAGATTGCTCCAAGCCCCTGTGTCCAACCTGGCCTTGAACACTGCTGGGGATGGGGCAGCCACAGCTGCTCTGGGCACCCTGTGCCAGCGCCTCAGCACCCTCACAGGGAAGAACTTCTTTCTTGTATCTAACCTGAACTTTCCTTGTTTCAGTTTGAACCCATCACTCCTTGTCCCATTGTTACAGTGCCTGATGAAGAGCTCCTCTCCACCACCCTTGTAGATCACCTTCAGACACTGGAAGCTGCTCTGAGGTCTCCACGCAGCCTTCTCTTCTCCAGGCTGAACAGCCCCAACTTTCTCAGTCTGTCTTCATACAGGAGGTGCTCCAGTCCCCTGATCACCCTCGTGGCCTCCTCTGGACTTGCTCCAACAGCTCCATGTCCTTCTTGTGTTGGTGACACCAGAACCGCACACAGGGCTGCAAGTGAGGTCTCACGAGAACAGAGTAGAGGGGCAGGATCACCTCCTCTGACCTGCTGGTCACACTCCTTTTGATGCAGCCCAGGACATAGTTGGTTTCTGGGCTCAAGCGCACACTGAAGCTGCTCATGTTCAGTTTCTTGTCAACCAATACCCCCAAGTCCTTCTCCTCAGGCTGCTCTGAATCACTTCACAAATCCCTAAAGTTGTAAGGCAGGTAGACAACAGAGCTGCTATGGGCCTGGATTTGTAGCTATTTGGCAACAGGGATTATTTAAAAATCTGGATAGGTCATTTCCCAGGTCATTATTTTAACTATAGTCCCATGTCTGCCGGATGGCACACACAGAGGCATCAACTGCAATAAATGTGTTTTGTTGCTGCTTTCACTACAGTATATATTTAAACACTGTACCAATTTAGTACTCAACAGAAAGTGCAACAAACACTACCCTGGCTGTGAGGGTGTTTTTAAAGGTACTTTTCAGGTTAAATGTAAATCATACACTTTCACAAAATAATCAACATCCTTAAACACCAGTTGACAGTTCTGTTGTGACACCCAGGATGAGAAGACATCCTGGAACCAACTTTAGTTTCTGCTAATTGAAGAGCAAGTTATGTTGCAAGGACAAATTCAGGTGTTAAAAGACAAACTAGATGAAGCCAGACAGCCTAATGCAAGTCCTGATTACAGTGCTAAACAAAACAAAGGACTACTGAAAGGGTCATGATGCAGGCTGGCTGCACCATCAGTCTTGGGCCACCACAGTGCCACTGCCTAAGCTTTAAAAAGCACTTCTTGCTCAGAAACACTTCCAATAATGACTATATTGCAGTGTGTTATTAATCATAAGCCCTGCAGTAATGTTAGCAAACAACAAAAACATTATGAAAAGAGCAGATGCCTTGCAGATAATGTATACAAAGTTCTACCAAGAACACTTTTTGGCATCATATTCTTCACTTATTTTTCATATAGTTTTAAGATAGTGTATTTAAACAAAGAAGTGAAGATCCCTACCTTACACATAAGCTCAGTTTTTGTTACCACACACAAGTGAATTCTTATATAAAGAGACTCAGTAGCAGGAAAGGGTTGTTGCATTAGCAATTCAGAAAGAAACAAGATCTGGAAAACACAAGCATGTCTCTATTTCCAAGAAACAAGACTGAAGACTTTCACAGTTCCCTATACTTTGAGCTGTGGGTAAAGTACTGGTAATTAAATGTTCCTTCCTCTCTCTTTCATGTCAGAAACCTATCAGTGTTTGTTGGTTGGTGTAGAAAGAATGCTGGTTGAGTTTGGATGAGCAATCCTATGTGAAATGGGGAAGAGTTTCACTAAGTGCTATTGCTGCCTATCTAACAAGAATGAAGGAATATGCTGGTATTTACCACCACTGGATACAGCAGCATCACAAAACTAAACCCCTATTCACTTTTCAGCAAAGCTTCTGTTGAGAAGGAAAGGAAGGGGAAATGGATAGGAAGGAAGGAGTACTTGCTGAACTTCATTTTCAAGCTAGTCTGTGCAAGTTTCAGGCTTGAGTGGGAGAAACAGGGTTTTTTTGGGGGAGCACAACAAAGTCTGACCACTGACTGAAATGCATGATGTTTTTGGCAAGTGAAAAATGGTCTCCTCACTTCAGAATCCTATTCTTATTATAGCTGTTTTAGAGACCAGCAGGTAAGAAGAAACCAAACAACTGAAAGAGCAACTTTAAAAGAGCTTTGCAGAAAAGTGCAAGATGAAGGTCACTATGCCTTTGGAACAAGAGCAATTTACACACTTATCTATAAAGCAGTCGCTTGTGCTCACCTAAAGCCCTCCTTTATGCAGTTATCCTCAGGAACAAGTTGCCTCAGTGCATTCTGATAATGCAGTTGAGCCAATCTATTCACTTTCAGCTGGAAAAATTATGTCAGCCAGGATCAGCTGTCTTCTCAGTTTGCTTCTACCTGGGCTCTGCTGCTTATCGGACCATGCAGTAATGCTGGTTCAACTCACACATGGCAGCAGAATGTTAGCCTAACCAGATGTCTCTTGTTTGAAGCTGAATTGGTGTATTAAACAGTAAACTGTGAGAGCTAGGGTATCCAGAGGAAAGGAAGAGTAGGGCTGGGGCTGTCACTTTTGGCAGCAGCCAACCATTAAGTAAGTTCTGCCCTTTTACCTTCATTGTGTTATCACTTTTCCCATGCTTCTTACGGTTCTGCCTCCTGTTTTCCAGTGGGGAGACACACAAGTGTTGCTACAATACATACTGAAGAATAACTAATGGGAAAAAACCCACTAGCTAAAGCAGGTAAGTCTTCAGGAATACTTCTTTTCAAAGAACTGGAGTTGAAATGAGCCAGCCAGCCTCTAACACCAGTTAGAACATACAAACTCTAAACATACTTTAACTGGTTATAAACAATATAATGCCAAGAATTAATCATGATCTTCAAATCTTCTTGAACATATTAAACCTTGCCTAAGAGACTCAGGTCCATAAGCAATGTAAAAGCTTAGCACAATACTGGGGAACTCGAGAGCCAAATCTTGTCTCTAACCCTAGCACTCAGAGGGAGCCTGGGGAATACCTTGACTAGACACCTGAGAAGTTACCACAACCACCCAGCAAAAACTGCTGTTAAGTTTTGGTTTTTCATTATGCAATTCAGTTTTAGGACTCCATTGTAACAAAACCTGGCTGTTCCCTGATCTCTGCCAAAACCTCCCCAGTTATTTCCATGACACAGCTATGTGCCAGGTATCAGAAAGTCATCTTTGTGTTCAAAAGTAACGACTAAAGGACAGCGTAAGTTCACTGAATGATTCAAATCAGAAAGACTGCCGCATGTAATACATTAAACCTGTTAAGATTGTTTAAAGCCAATCATCAGGCTACATTTCCCATCCCCCTGCCCTCCCAAACAACTCTTTGCTAAAACCCAAGTAGCATTGCAGAATTCTACATGTCTAAATCACAGTGTATCAAGAGGCAGTAGTTGATAGTTCCACAGTCATTCTTCACAGTTGTTTTAAGTCATCAAAGCGCTTTTCTAGCTTGAGAGCTCTTATTTACTTCTAAACTACTTGGCAGAGCTACCTGGATTTTTTCTGTTTTGTTTGAAATCAGATTTCTCTTAATACATTAAAAAAGCCCCTTTCCTAATGTAACTGACATGGAAATCTCAAAAGGCATTGAAATCACAACAGCTGTGTGCAAAATGCGAGTATTTAATAAAGAAGTGTGACCTGACCACTTGCAATAAAATTCTGCCTCTAAGGATTGTATCCAAGATCTCTGAAAATCTTAAAACTTGACTGCAGAATACAAATTCATGTAGTTGGTATAGATTTTAACACACACACACACACACATACGTACCTATACTGGAGGTATAATCGGTGGCTCCAAAGATCAACTCTGGTGCCCTGTAGTACCGAGAGCAGATGTATGAGACATTAGGTTCTCCACGAACCAGCTGTTTTGCACTGTGAAGAAAGCAAAATAACAATCTTTAAGTAACTAATGGCTGTACAGCACTGCAGTGCAGACCCACATTAACCTGCTCTGGCACTCCTCACTCACTCCAACTCCTAAATACTGAAGTACCATGTTCTTCTAAGCTGATGAAAGCCATAAACTCAAATGATTTACCATGAAATCGGTTCAATCCACCGCTACCTTACACTGGACTTAGCCAAGGAAATTGTGCCTACAGATTAGGTGATAAATAGGGTCAGATTTTTGGCTGGCAGCTGTCTTTTGCCAGGTACAAAGGTTTGTTTACAGAGAAAAAGAGGACAGAATACAGCTCAAACACAGTTCCCTTTTAAGGTTCAAAAGCTCTGGATACTCACCAGAACTAAGAGCAGGGTTTGGTTTGAACATTCCATCACAATATTCTAACTCTCTGCTGTTTAAGAGAGTGTGTTAGAGACAAAGGAAAACAAACTTTGCCACTGCAGTCACATGATAATGTGCCACAATTAACATGAAGGCTTCATTTATACTGCAAGAGATCAGCCACAAAGGATTTAACTTACAATATTGGCCCAATCACTAATGTTGGAAGTAAATAAAGGAACACAAGAGCACATTACATTCAGAACATGAGTCTATGAACATGCTATGCTTCTTTCTTAATTAACCCCATGTGTTAGACAGAAAGGAGGTGGAAGACAAAACTGCCCTTTCAGAAATGACATTCAACTAAGTAGCACAAAACCCATCAAGCGGCAAGCCAGCCAGATCATACGTCCAGCCTTCCAGTCACTACTCTCAGCCTTTCACCACCCATTTAGTCTGTACTAAAAAGTCTCAGTTTTCCACTTTCTGTATAGAAACAACAATTAACGAATTCCCACTGTTTTCTCTGTTAGCACAGAAGAAGTACCATCTTTTTATGCATTGTTACTTTTGAGTTCAGTACGATTCCCATTTCATTCCAGCACTGGTGAGGTAGACCTGAGGAGGAGATTCCCAAGCCACAAGGCATGACGATGCGCTGCTTGAATAACCACCATCTGACATTCCCACTCAGTATGGGCAAACTAATTTAGCAACGGCAGCTTCTGTGACCTCTCACACATATGCCCTAACTATTTTAGTCTGCAAAGTTGTATCACAGTCTGAAGACAGAACTTTCATAGAGAGAAATCTGTCTCCTGTCTTAATGTGGACTCCCCAGATTTCTGTATCAGTTCTAAGATTGGGGTTGGACTCTAAAGGTGACTGACTTCAACAGAAACTGGAAATAAATGTGATACAGGAAACTAGGATACAGCCCACTAAGAGCTTCAATTAGAACTGTTGCTTCTGATCTTGAGCCTCTTATGGTATTTGAAATATTAAGGCAACTGGTGTATATACAAGTAGACTAATAAAGTGTAACTTTAGCCTTTTTAGGTTATCATGCCAATGTGCCTGCCCTCTCTTCCCCAAACACATTTCACCCTAATGTTTGGTTATATTTTTCCATGGTGTTGTATTTCACCTATATGACACTGTATTTATTTTTCTAATGCCTTCATAAATAAGAAGCCTGAACTTAAATTCCCCCTTCTTGATATCCTTTACCCCCCCATATGAACTCATTTTGAGAGGAAAACACGAGTATCAATAATTTCTCTTTCAAAACTACAGACGAAGACCTCCTGGGGAACACAGAGCCCTGCTCTGCAAAGCTGTACTCAGGTTCACTTTGAAGGAAGCTCTTCTTACCAGGTTTCAGGCCACAGATGCACTTACCTTCCGAAGTCGCAGAGTTTTAGAACAGCTGTATCAGGGTCCAGCAAGAGGTTCTGTGGTTTTATATCCCGGTGGCAGATCCCAAAGGAGTGGATATAGGCTAAACTCCGGAACAGCTGATACATGTATAACTGGAACAAAGAAGCAGCGTGTTAAGGCATGTTTTTCCCAGGTAGAAACAGGGGAAACAATTATTTTAACATAAACCCTTATTAGAAGAAAAACAAACCCAACAAAACCAAAACCCCCACTAAAAGATGACCCTACTGAAGGCACATTAGTGCTATGAAGATGATCAGGTATTTGCATACCTTGTTCACCCATCCTTTGACAAATACCAACACACACGGTTCAAATTTGTTCCTTTGCCCTTCTTCCAAAATGAGCACAATTCAAAAAAGAATAACTGTGCAGCTTTCCACAGTTATAAATAACGGGAGTCACAGAAAACATACAAGTGTTTCAGTTTGCTTCATAAATCAGCTGCTTCACAGAAATGAAGAATTACAGCTTATTAACAAGAACTATAAAAAAACCCATTCAAGCCAAACACCCAACTAAAATAAACTCAAACAACCAACACCCCAAACACCACAGAAAACCCTTTTGTTGATGAAGTTATTAACAATATACTAAATGTCACCCAAGGACTATGGTAGTGTCTCAGCCTGTCACTTGAGTGAATCTCACAGTTTCTCTTGGTGAAGGGACAGACTCATTCTAATTTCAACTCTGCCCAAAAAGGCAGATAAAACCAACTGTTCAGAATAATCTTATGCAAGCCACAGCAAACAAGTATGCTGAGGGCAAGTTTTCCCTCTTTCTAAGGCTGGCTAAACCCTTAGCAAGGATGAGTACTGCAAGGGGAGATGTTACAAAGCCAAGAGAGCATCATGTGGCAAGACCACAGGGTAAGGGGAGGATGTCCAGCTGCTGGACCTACACGCTTTCAGCTACGGAGAATAAAGAGCTGCTGGATACAATTAGGGTCGTATAGCATATATTGCCATAAAGGCATGGGAAGCCCTGTTTCAAAGTTGACAACAGGCTACCTGGTTATGTCTTATCTTTGTTGTGTCCCCCGCAAGGTTCCATTTAAAACTCAAGCTACAGGCAGGAGACAGTACTGGAGATGCACCTCCACACTTCCCTTTGCTAAGCACATTCTCCACAGTTCACCTTTAACGGCCTAAAACCAAGTGCAAGTGCCAGATACTGCTATCAGGTCCTGTTTGCTGCACTTTCACCACTATCTTTGTCTTTACACTTTTTCTCTCCCTTATTTTTTGTTGTTTGTTCAGTGGGGAAAGGAGGAGCGAGAGGAGAATCATTTGAATTTTGGCTCTAGGTGTTTGGTTTTCATATTTGTTTTTCAAAACCACAACTGTGCACAAAGACAAGCAAACAAGCATGGTTTCTGACATGTTACCTACGTATTGTGCAAGTGTATTGCAAAATAATGCAAGAGATTGCTCTAACTTGAGAAGTCAAGTTGACACAGGCAGGATTTAGAAGGAATGTTTTTCATCTCCCCACAGCAAAACCAACATTTCCAAGAATTTCTTCCAGCATGTTAGAAGTTACAAATAGAAATTAGTAAGTAGATTATTAGAAAAGCTTCCTTACATTTCTTTAACAGCTTTGTTGTTATGTAGGGTAAGTATCTCTCTGCCTAGGTACCAATCAGACATGAACAAATAGGTATGATCTGCCCTCTGTGTAGCCAAGATGGCTCAGGAATTCCAAAAGCTTTAATGACAACCAGGTAACATGATCTTTTTAAATACAGAATTATGAGAAAGGCTTGCTTTGCCACAAAAATAAGAACAGCTTTCCAGGCTGCTTGGAATGGGAAGCCCCAAGCATCCAGGAAGATTAAAGAGCTGAAGCAGAATTTTCTCTCAAAGAATAAGTAAGGACAATTTTTCCCACGTTCCCATAATGAAGAGCAATTAGGACAAGAGTGCTGATGAAAGTTATATGAACCATTTATCAAAAGCTAACAGATTTTGGGGTACACATAAACCTGAAGCTCTTTACCAACAGACCAAACAGTGTGACCTTGCAGTAGAAAGTGGATGATATTCTGTGCTTTCCTAAAAGCAGGCTCCAGTGGTGGCTACTGCAGAGACATGTCATCCACAATGAATGCGTATACAGCTGTGGCACAACACTTCATTACTGGAATAATTACTATTTGTAGCTTTCACCTCTATAACTTTCATCTTCTTGCAATCAAATTCATGTTCTTTTCTCAACCCCACTATCATGTTAAGAATTAGGCTTTTAAAGAGGATTCTGGAGGAATCAATACAAATCAGGAATATTTGTGGCTTATTTCCATTTAGTCTTACTTTGGTGCCATGTTAGCAAGTTAATGCCATGTGAAAATGTGATCATTCATTAGTATGTTGATTGCGGTCACCACACTGTATGAAATGGAACTACAAGACCCAAATAGGTCCCAATTTTACAGAGAAAAAGGAAATATTATTCATTAACTATCTCCTAAAAGACAACAAAAGACACAGACAACTTAAGTGAGGTTTTGAGGCTACACTGTGCATACAAGCTCCAAGTGGGGACAAAACTATGACTTTAATGCCCTCAACAGAAGGACACAAACTCTTACTCACAGGCCAGGAAAAGGGGAATACAACAGATAAAAGGACATTATCCTTTCTGACATCCTCTTCCAGATCCTGACCTTTGTACCACTGTGTCTTTATCTCCTCAGGAAACTGAAGCTGCTCATCTGGGTGGCATCAGTCTCCAAGGTACTTTAAAAGCCCAGAACTCGTCTCACATTGTCTCCACCACCCATTCCAAGACTTCAAGAGTGCTTTAAGCCTCTCCTATCCTTCCTTTGTCATAGCAATCAGTCTAGTATCTTTTTTCCTTGCCTCATGCTGTATATGCTCCTAAAAACGTGAGAAAGAGGTATCCAGAGAGTTTATTCCCATGATTTTCTTCTTCACCTAACGACATCTACCAGTTACCTACCTTGACATAAATCATAGGGAGTGTCTGTTTGGCCCGACTATAATGTCTGGCAACTCTGTATACTGTTTCAGGAACATAGTCCAGCACCAGGTTGAGGTACACCTCATCTTTCTGAAAGAAAACAGAGAAGGAAAAAAAAAGGGAATCAGCAATAGATTCAAAGCATGAAGTACAATTAAAGCACTCAGAGAAACCAACAGGGATGAGAAAACTGTGGACATTTGAAGTACACGTCTTTAGTGGGAGCATGAACTGCCACCAAACTGTTTTTCCTCCAGGCTTTGCACTTGTGCACTAATACTTAAGCCAAACGTACGTTTAAGCTCACATTAATGAACATGGTCTCCAGCATGAGGCATTTTCTGATTGTAAACGGGGACAAGGATGTACTTATTCTGCCCAGTCAATATTTTCATTAGGAGATATTTCAAGGTGACATCTGCATCATTATTTAAAGCAATTCGTTAACTCGGCAGTCCCTTACCCAGCAGAATCCAACAAGTCCAAATTTAAAGACACCAAACTCAGTCCTCAACAACTACGCACACACACACATGAAGCTTAAAACCCCTGCATCTTTTAGAACTGTTACTTTGATCTTATTGAATTCCTAACTATTAAGAGATTAAAAATACTATTAACCATTTGTAGAGCATACGCCAGTGTTACCATTTTTACCTATTCTGTTCATGCATATTTTGATGTCCCAGTTATCTCCAACTTAAACATACAAACTTAGTCATGGCAAAACAGAACAAGCCAAAGACTTGAGTATCAATTTTGATACCAAGGATCAAGTTAGAGGTCTACCTGAACTTAACACAGAGAAACAACAAAAGTAGCTTTATTATAAGGTACTTTGTTACAGAATACATCAGCAAAGGGAAGAAAGAACAAACAGGAGTTAAATGACAAAGTACCATAATCACATTGCTTAACTGTGGAACTGGGAACTCTCAGCTGTAAAACAGGTCTTAAAAATACTTCTGGTATTTTAATGCAGTCTTCTGTACAAATCTCATCAAGTGAATACACTTATGTTGAGGGGTGGGTATAATTTAACTGCATCAACCTGAAATCTTACTTTTGAAAGCTAGGTGAATTAATCAGAAGTAACCTCTCCTGCACTTGCTGTATTAACAGCTACATCTTTCTGCAGAGGAAGACAAAACATAGACACTTTACATGGATGGAAACAGTACAGAACTCCCAGGTCTTCAAGGGGAGCCCCTTGCTAGCAGATCCACTGGCTGGTATCTTAATACCAAACCTCAGTTAGCTATAGCAATTTAACAACATTACTGTGACTTTAAAAGGTCACTTCAAGCGTGGAGTGTGGTGTGTTACTCTCATAGTGCTCTTGTTTTCCTTACCCATCTCTGTGCTGCCTCAATAGAGAGCAGCAGTCTGCAGTGAGCAAAGACATGGTAACACACAAAAAAATACATGCCTTGAATAGACAATATGCAAAGAACTGCTGGTTTTGTGTGTTGTTAAAGACTCAGAATTCAAGATCTCTGTTCAGCATTATTTGTATTTTCAGGACATTTTAATAGCTCTTATCAATACTTCCTAATAGGCCAAATCCCCTTGCAAGGCCCTGCCTACATCACTCTTTCCTACAGAAAGATGCTCTTTTTTAACATCATTGCTTAAATGACTCTGGTAATAGCACCAGTACTAAACAAATGACAATGGCCCACTAACTTACATCTGTTCTTATGGTACTTCTGCAACACAGGCAAGGAACAGCAGCCTCCAAAACCCTGCCTATGCTGCTGCCTCTTCCAGTGCCGTTCTAGGAGCTAGGTAACATGAAGGAATCTGGGGACAAGGCTGAAGAGCAAACCTTTTGAAATGGCTGAGGAAGGACAACTATCAGCAGTGCAGAGAGAATATCGGATGGCTCTGGAACTCTGTAGATGTGCAAATGTATGCTAAAATACAAGTATGTAGCTCTCTTTCACTATCCCTCCTGCAGCAAGAGAAGTTCCTTCTTTCCCTGGCTCTTCTAGCCAATAAAAATCTACCACCTCCTCTTCTTAGGTCAGAGCTTTCAAGGTATTAATTATAAAACACAGAAAACCAATGTCCTGAAAAATCAAAGTTAACTTCTGCCTGCTAAGGCAACCTGTACACCAAGAGAGAAGACAGTCTCATGAATATGAATTCTGTTTGATCCAGTGTAGGTACAACCTGATGCACATGTTGAAAGCTTGCCTCTCAGAGGATGGGAAAGTCTTACTGGCAACAACAACAGAGCACTGTTGCTGAGGTCAATTTATTTCATTCAAAGGTTCATGTTCCACATATAAAAAAGATTTACATTAAAGATTAGAGAGAAAAATGAGCAGAAATGGAACTATAGTGGGTTCATTTTCCTTTCACAGTACAAGCAAAGGGAGACATGTAAAACAGTCATACATCTGATCCTTAAAACCTCCCTACATTACTTTACAACAGTGAGTTTTGAGAATTACAGAACTCTGTTAGTCCATACCACCTTTGATTTGCTTCTCTCTCCTCCATTTTTATGTTCTGTTGGAAATGGGACTAATTCAATGCATGACGTAAAACAAGCACAAAAAACCTCAAGGCACCAAAAGAGCAGAGATGGAGGTTTTGCACTCACTCACCAATGCCTGTGAGTTTTGATGCTACCCACAGTACTTGAAAAAAGCACATGGGTTTTGCATGGTATTGCTGTAAATGTGTATCACACATTATCATCTAGAACATGAAGGCACACAATTACCTTTCCCCCAGTCAACAAACACAAGCTTTGATGTATCATTTGATGTACCCAGAACTTTAGCACGCAACTATAAAGGCAGGGCTTATGGTGTAGGCTATACAAGTAGCTGCATATTCCACTCCTACCACAAGTAACTGACACTTCAGGAGTGCTCTAAATGCCTGCTTTCATGAATTAAAGATGATTCAAGTGCTCTGACCTACCTCCTCCTGGTGCAAATCTGATAAACACTTAGAATACAATTTTCAAGAGCCCTCATTCTTCTCTGTGAGCATGAACTGGATGAAAATAACATCTGAGTTACCTGGATTCCCCTGAACAAGATTCAGGACAAGCTAGGAAGCAGTCGTGGCCTGACAAGCTCTGAGGATGATGTAAGCTGGTTTGCCTGCCTCATGCATTCCTCCTAAACACATATTTTTCCAGTGACCCAGATGTACAGCAGTAGGAAACAGGGTTAGCTCCAAGAGCTTGCCAAATGAGGGCAACTGCTTGAGGATCAAGGCTGATCTTTCCCTTACAGGAAACCTCACCATGTATTCTGCACAACTTGCTCCAGCACTGCTATTTCAAAACTGCTGGGCTGGGAACACATCAAGGTAACCTCAGCATCAGAAGCACCTCTGGAACACCCCTGAAAAGTCTCCAGAGAAGACTGCATCATGTAAATGACAGAAAGCAAACACAAGATGTCATTAAGTAACCTGTTTCTCCTTTAAGAGTCTGGGATTGAACAGATCCCAAAGAGCAAGCTTTCCTTGGCAGGTCAAATGTTTACATGCATCCATGTTCTCCTGTGCTTGCTGCTAAGGTTACCATAAAATCATGGAACAGGAGGTCAGAAGGGACCTCAAGGATCATCTGGCAAAGCATGACCTAGACTGTATATACCAACATGCTGTCCAGCCAAATCTTAAGGCTGTCCTATATTGGGCAGTTCACCACTTCCCTGAGAATATTATTCCAATGGCTGATTGTTCTCATTGGGAAAACTTTTCCTCTAGTATCCAACCAGGACCTCCCCAGGAGCATCTTGTACACATTACCCCTGGTCTTTCCATGTGACTCCTTGTAAAAAGGGAATCCTCATCTCTTTTGTAGCCATTCTTTCAATACCGGAATATGGTGATAAGGTCTCCAATGAGCCTTTTCTCTGGGCTGAACAAGCCCAGCTCTCTCAGTCCTTCCTCATGTGGCAGGCTTCCCATTCCTTGGAGGATCTTTGTGGCCCTTCTCTAGACCCCCTCCAGCCTGTCCACATCTGTTTTGTACAGTGAGGGCCAAAACTGAACACAATATTCCAAGGGTGGCCCGACAAGTGCTCGGTTGAGTGGGATAATGTCTTCTTTACCTCTGCTGGTGATTCCCTTGTTGGTGTACCCCAGCATGCTTTCTTCGCCACAGCAGCATGCTGTTCACTCCTACTGAGTCCTCCACCAGCACCCCAAGTCTCTTCCCACAGAGCTGCTCCCCACCTTGTGCAGCCCCGAGCCTGTGCTGCACTCTTGGATCGTGCTCACCCAGGTTACAACCATGTACCTTTTAAAATAGGGAGAGCGCAGGGTCCAATCCCAGAATACAGGATCAGTGTATTTCAGTAGGATTTCTACTGTAGCAATGTGGCTCCTGTACCTGCAGCCATCTCAAATGTTAGAAGCTGCTTTTTGTCACTTGGCAGGTAAATCCTCAGCTGATAAACACTGCTCCAAAACAAGCCATAACAAAATAACCACCCCCTTGCCACTGAACTGCTCTGTGCCTCTCAAGAACCAATAATTCAGGCACCACTTCACTTTGGTTGGAAACACTTCATGTAAGTAAATACTAATAAAGACTCTAACATAATAGGAAGCATGAAAAAGTCTAAGACATAAGAACTAAAACATTCTAGCAACTTCTTTATTTTTCTTTGTATCAGCAAATGGAGATAAACCAGGCTGCAAGTAAAGTACCCTGGCACATGACCATCACACATTACATGGCTGAAGACTGAGAAAAACTGACATTACCCTACCAGCACAGGAAAGGCTGCACAGAGGTCCCTAATTTCACTTCCAAAACTCTTCTCTCCTTCAATCCCCACAAATAATCTGTTTTAAGCACCATCCATTTGAGCTTAACTGGGGCCAATATACAGCAACAGCCATTGACTTCAAAGATTCATTCTTCTGAATTGTTCCTTGCATGCAAAGTGCAAATACTTCTTCTCTATGATCCCCTTCCTGCCTCAACAAACCCCAAACTAGTTCTGAGTCAGTTCTACAAGCTTTCATTGCTTTTACTCATAGATCTCACACACATTTATAACTTGTATGCGTAAAATTCCAATCAACATTAGTCAGGCACAGTCTAAGTACCACCAACACAGTAATAGAACTTGGGGAGTTCATATATGCAAACACTAGACTGAGGGCAAAAGGAAAAACCAAAACAACAAAACCCTATAAAACCCCAAGGCAGAATCACAGAATCATAGAATCATACAACAGTCAGGGTTGAAGAGGACCTTAAGATCATACAGTTCCAACCCCCTGCCATAGACAGGGACATCTCACACTAAACCATGGCACCCAAGGCTCTGTCCAACCTGGCCTTGAACACTGCCAGGGATGGAGCATTCACAACTTCCCTGGGCAACCCATTCCAGTGCCTCAGCACCCGCACAGTAAAGAATTTCTTCCTTATATCCAATCTAAACTCCTCCTGTGTAAGTTTCAACCCGTTACCCCTTGTCCTATCACTACAGTCCCTAATGAAGATTCCCTCTCCAGCATCCCTGTAGGTCCCCTTCAGATACTGGAAGCTGCTATGAGGTCTCCACGCAGCCTTCTCTTCTCCAGGCTGAACAGCCCCAACTTTCTCAGCCTGTCTTCATATGGGAGGTGCTCCAGTCCCCTGATCATCCTCATGGCCTCCTCTGGACTTGTTCCAACAGTTCCAAAGTCTAAGTCAGCATCTAGTAAAATATTAGAAGTTCTCTTGATTTCCTACCTTGAATCTAAGGAAAATTTCTCTGAGCATCAAGTAATAGGATGAAAAGGTTAAGAAGCTATCCTGGGCACTCTTTCTTCCAGGGTGACTGAATTTACCAGTCAGCATTTGGACAAAGTGATGAGCATGCTCATGCAGTTTTCATCTCCTGGCAGATCAGTAACAGCATGGTTGTGAGTCTGATGTGGTTTGCAGGTGATTTCTCACTTTTATGCTTTTACTTTTGTTTAACCCCAGGTCACAATTTGAGTTAGTTTTCAGATGGAGTCCATGTGCTCTGCTGTGCTAGCACAACTGAGAGGAGATGAACAACACAGAGGTTTCTTTACCTTTGCATTTCATAGAATCCCTGACTGGTTTGAGTTGGAAAGGACCTTAAAGCTCATCCCGTTCTAACCTCCCTGCCACAGGCAGGGTCACCTTCCACTAGAGCAGGTTGCTCCGAGCCCTGTCCAACCTGGCCTTGGAGAAAGAAACGTGGAACTGCACTCTGATGAAACTCACTTTACTTGCCTACTCATGCTGAAAGCACAGAGATAAGCAATAAACCTAAAATTAAGGAACATGCCTCCAGAGTGCACTTCTCACTGAAATTATCTCAAGGCATCAGTATTGGGGCTATATGAGGTAAATAAGCCAGTCAGTTTACTCAAGGGGACCCTGTTTTCTTTATCCTATGACACCACCCACCAATGTTTTTCAGAGGTAGGTGCTACACACGGAGCTGTTACAGGATGGCAGCTACACAAGGGTTCTGTCAAGAAGCACTCAAGGGTTTAACTTGGGAGTCAGAAAGCAAGAAAACAGATTGCAGTATTTCACTTGGATTACGCCTTCTTTCAGAGTGCATTACTTAAACACCCGAGTGTCAGCGTGAAGTAAGATATGCCCTTCACCCTGGCTTAACCACCTAGATTTAGACAATGAACAAGGTTCAAAGTCATAGAGTTTTGGTCTTAAGAATAAAAAAAACCCATTATTCTACTTTTTCCTAAAGCTACAAGCAGCATGTATTTCACACACACTTACCAAGTGCCGTGAAACACCCATCTCCTTCTCTTCTCCTGAAGGCTGACACAGTACATTAAAGGTACTAATGCTTTGGACTTGCTTTCAAAGATAAAGTGAGAATTTGCAGCCTTCCTACTCTAACTACTGAGTAGCCATGATACACCGGAAAAATCTGAACATGCAAACCATTGTGTAGCTGACTTTATTTGTACACAGGAATGGTGACATCCAGTGACCACACTGCCTGTGTTTACTCGCAGTTTATAACCACATCTATTTCATAACACAGATGTGGCTGCCATCAAAGTAAAGGAACCGTAAGCTTAGAAATAAAGCAGATAACTCCAGGGGGGTAAAAGTAGTTGAAGACTCTACTTCAGTGTCTATTACTTTCTATGAGTACTACAAAAGTTGGGCAGAATATCTCCTTTCCTATTCCCTGACTCTTCATGACTGAGTTTAAGAACTGTCCCAAGATAGAACTCTGTTCCTATACCTACTTGTCAAAGCTTAAAATTGCTCTCTTAATGCTGGCTGCTTTTCAACATAACGCAGTCTGATGTAGGTAGAAACTGCCAGCTGGGTCAGCTATGATGATAGCGTAAGGACAGAAGTCAAGCCTCCCAGTATAATTCACATTTAAGAACCTTCCCAGGACTTGTTCCAAGACAATTGGTTTGCATTGTCTGCCTTTGATCAATGAAAAGACTTGGTTCTTAGGTTGTGTGCATTAAGCCTTTCCCTTTCATCAAGAAAGACATTTCCTGACATAGTTTTTCCTTCTCTGAAGAGAGAAAATAGTAAAGAGTTTATGAATCCTTGCTGATTCTTGTTTGTTTTATGCCCTTCATAAAATAATATAACTAGCAATAACTCTGTTGGAAGATGGAAATTACCAGGTAAAGTTGGGATCATGGGGCTATCCTGAGTACCTTACCATTAAAACAAAAAGCAGAGCCTTTGGAGATCCACTATTTTCTTACTTTCCAGACTCAGTGGAAATTTCTGAATCATGACACAGCCACGACAGCAAACCAGGCAAGATAATGCACAATAGTGGTTCAAACTGTATGCTTGCCTCAGGACGAGCAATATGAGCTACTTTCGTGATGGCCACCCAACACAGGAAGATGAGAGCAGTGGCTAGAGCTGCTAGTGGAATGACATAAGAGTGACTAACCAGATGTACTGGAATAGAGCAAAACCATGGAGCTTCCCATTTCCACTGCACACATCTATCACACTGAGAATGTAGCTACTGCTGCTTAGCCCTACCACAAGCAGACAAAACTGCTATTTCTATTAACACAACCTACTCAAAAACCAGAGACTGCTCATAACTACAACTAAGAAAATTCCCAGCATGTTGCAAGCCCTAACAGCAGTAACTGATAATCATTATCTAATGACTACTGCCCTTCCTGAAATGAGCTTGGCAGGCCTCAGGCAAGGACTACAGAGATACCAACATCACAGACTCCTCATAACTGGCATTAATTGCTCCTTTGTCGACAGCGCAGCAGTTCTGCCAAGGACTGAACAGAGCATAGTGACTAAATTCATGTCTAGTGCTAGCCCTTCAGCACGTCACTAGACTGGTGCAAATCATTCACACAGGCTCTGGCAATTCAAGACTGGGCTCATGGCTCTGCTGATCGAACTTCTTGTGCTGTTTCTTCATTTCTTTCAATGACGAAACCAAAC
This sequence comes from Melopsittacus undulatus, assembly GCF_012275295.1. Lineage (NCBI taxonomy): Eukaryota > Metazoa > Chordata > Aves > Psittaciformes > Psittaculidae > Melopsittacus > Melopsittacus undulatus. The sequence goes on along the minus strand of NC_047528.1, from coordinate 115,386,240 downwards.
CATTCAACTACAAATACAAATAACAGGGTGCACAATAGATGGCCCTTGTGAGAGGACTCATCTGAGCACTCCCGCAAGAAATGGTTGTGATCCATCTCTTCCCAACAGGAATACGAACCTGGAGAAACACCAACTATTTAAGCAAAGCCCAAACTTGCAAATCAAGTAGCTGCTCTCTTTCCAATCCTACCCATTCTATGATTCTTCCAAATGCCTTTGTTGCAGTTTCATACACTACTGTCAAAATGCTTCCACAGCAGCTTGTACATGCAGCTCCACATGTATCTCCTGCACGTTTATTTTAAACCTCAGTCTAAGTCTATTGGAGTAAATTTCCATCCTGAGTCTGCATGGACTTTTGGCTGCATGCCCTTACAGCTAAGGCTAAATAAGACTAGAAATCAATTAGAGCATGCAGAAGGGCTAGCTCAGCCTCCAAAAGAGTCAGCGTACTGCCTATCTGTGATCTCTCTGTGTTTCCATATATGCTTGCTTTGAGCCCTCTGAATCTCAAGCTACCTTAAAGGGGGAGGGGAAGGGAGAGTTACATAATCAGAGATGCAATTACTTCATAAAAACTACATTTACTTTACTTTCTTATGATTTGATGTAGGAACAAATCTCCCTGGTGCTTCTTTGCCTCTTTTGGGCATGGATATGAATTGATCAGACTATTAAACACTCAAAAGCACCCACAAAAGAAAACCTGACAGCTATGAAATATCACAAAGAAAGAGCTAAACCAGAAATAGAGGTGGAAGAAAAATGGGGAATAGGTTCTCATTTCAGGTTTTACACAGCTGAATAATTTTACTCAGCAGCCACTGATTTAAGAACTAAGGTCATGCTATAAAACATCAGGGAATACTTTCAACAAATGAGCTAGAGAAGTTATTGGGTATGTCCATATCTACCCTCCCTTGGAGCATGACTGAAAAAGGTCCTCAGCAGAATGAGGCTAAAACAAGACAGGCAGCAAGACCATCTGCCCCTGCTGCAGTAGCTCAACATTTACACTGATACACCATGCTAAACGCAAGGCAGGCCCTGAAATAAAGGAAAGGTAGCAAAAATCAAGCCACAGATGCATGCCTTCTTAATACGGCCTGATATCCCTTCCAGTGGCAAGCTGACAGGCAAACCAGGCATCTTACTCAAGACAATACCAAAACTACAAAACGCAGCAGAGTTGGCTAGCCCTATAATATTGATTGCTTTCTCTAAGGATTAACAGGAAAACCACAAATCACTGAAATACAGCATGGAAAAGACTTGTGTCTATTCCCACTAACAGAATCTTCCATATGCAACTCAGTCCATTATTTGGTTGTCCTTCTTTATGCTCTGGTTCAGTCCACCAGTTATAGTTACATGTTCTGGACTACTGAGAAGCATGTTACAGCTACAGAAGTCACTGCCCTGCCATCAGATATCTCATACAGCCTCAGAAAAAAGCTCATTAAGGAAAAGTCTTCTGAAAGAACTGGGTTATCCAACAGGTAGGTCTGACAAATGTCTGTAAGCTTAGAACAAGGAAAGAAACAGGGAGCAACTAGTTTATAGAAGCAACCCAAATGCCATGCCTGCCAACTGTCGTATTAATATACATTACATGCTCTCTTTGAGCTCTCTTAAAGTAGAAATCATTAGTCAAACATGACTGATATGTAGTCAGTACTCAGAATAATGTTTTTATATATACACACATGTATAAAGGCGTATCTGTGTGCATGTACGTGCATATATACACAGACATGCACACCCCCACCTCATATAGGGCATACCTATATAAAGGCAATGCAAATTCAAAGATGCTCACAGAAGAGGGAGCCACCCAGTCACAGAAAACAAAGGAGAACGAATCAGTCAAAGCCATGTTTGATACAAGACTTCCATGCTGAGGCTGGATTGTTTTTGGTAAAAGCAAGAAGGAAGTTTAAGTGAGCAGGAGACATAAAAAGGAGAGTTCACTGCAAGGAAAAAGAAAAGGAGGAGTACAAACACTTCAACCAGTTCCACAGATAGCCCCAAGGAAAAGCTATCAGAGAGCTCCAAATCTCTATAAACTAGCTACAACTGATACAGCTAAGGAATAGTCTTACTAACAAGAGTTATTTTGAATTCTTTTTCTATCTGATGCTATTTTCTGTTGTGTCAAGTTTTCTAATCATGAACTAAACCCACTGTTTTGCTAGAATAAAGCTAATTTTAAGGTTGTCTAAAAAATGCCTAGTAGTGCCTGTTAGGCACATAGTATTCAAAGAGTGCCATTCTGACTGGATTTGGAGAAATCCTTGACATACCTCCAAAAACAAGACAGATTTAAGCTTCTGGGGTATTAGCTAAGAAAGAGCCAAAGAAAGAAATGCCTCTAGGCTTAGAGACACCAGTATCAAGTAACAGGGAATAAGGGGGAAGTCCAAGGAACACTCCAGCTGGAACAAACAAGTGGAGTCATCACAGCAGCACAACAAACTTTATGCAAGAGAATGCTGCATTTACATTGGTATCAAAATTAAGTTCATCGGTGAATTATTTCATTAAAGGCATCAGCAGTATAACAGGTACCTCTCATTACTGCTAGACTTGAGTTATTTAGCATGAAACAGAGACTAAATGGCAGTGGACTGTTAAGTTCTCCATGAAAAGAGGCAACAATTGCAAGCCCCACTCATCGCTATGCTCCCACATAGTTATTTGGATTTTTACACTACTCTTCCCATTGGACTTAGCTTCAAAAATCAGCTTATATAAAGCTCTGAGTACCCAGCATCTAAATCCTACATGTTTTAGAGACACCATGTCTAACACAATTGCTTCCTACATGTCCTTCCTGGTTACCTTACACTTTTCTTCCTTTTCATCCACTGCCCTAAGAGTCAGTTTCATTATGAAGCCTCATGGAAACTCTTGCAAGCCTATTATTTATCATTCTGTATCGGACTGCAAAGAGACCTTGCAGCCGGAACTCCAGTATTACAGTGCTGATGTGTGCACCTTTGCTCTAGGGACTGCTTCACGTTTGTCCTGTTTTGCAAGAGGGCCGCAGTGGAAATCTCAAAGGCACAGAGCAGAGGCATGATGAAAGGTGAAAGTAATGTGAAAGAAAACTTTCCACTCGAGCATTAACATTTGCTGCTCATGGATTAGAGGTTGCAGTTTTAAAATCAAAACTCAGTGTTGCCAAGAATCAGCCACGTGGAGCTGAAACAGCAAAATAGAAAATCCAGTCTCAAGCTCAACACCAAGTTAAAGATTCCCAAAAGAGTTTTACTCAAGTTACTGTTACACAAAGGATCCCGATTCAGTGTCCTGAGAAGTTTTAACACTTTCACTGTCTGCAGGAGGTTTCTGAAAGCCATTAGATAAGGCACTTGCCTTCTGTTTGTTTCATTAAATTCTACTTCACCCTAGTCAAGTTACAAGCTGAACCCAAACCCTCCTTGACTCTATTTCACTTCTTGTACTCATGCTGCTTGAGGAATGTGTGGTTACGTGCTAAATGAGCACAATATAGCTCAAAAAAAGACACTTAACTACCAAAAAAACCTGCAAGAGCCATATCACACTGTGAACTCTTGCTATTACCAGGCAAGGGCTGACTCAAACAAAGAAAGCATAAAAACATTAAATCTCGTTTCTCCTTGATGCCTGCTACGTGGTTTTGCAAGTTTTCCATAGGCACAGGCAAAGGAGGTGAAGTGCAAGGCCAGGTCTCCCCACGCACCTCTCTGAGAGGTAACAAAAGAGCTCTTCCAATCACCCCTTTTGTGCACTGCACAAGACTGCAGCAACCTGCCACCAACAACTTGTCTACCTCCAAAGACCATGAAGTGGATGGGTTGCTGCTCCCATTCTGTTGGGGTAACAGCAGTTAATGGCCTTTTAGCAGCTACTAGCTCTTGTATACAGCATTGTGCACATGTTTACCAGCATCTAAAGAGAATGAAGCATGTAATCTGCTTTTAAAAAATGAGAAATCAAAAAACTTATAGAAATTATAGAATTTATATAAATGTTTATAACCATATATAAAAATACCAAGGCAGTTCACAAGGCCATCTAGCCCATCCTAGAAAACACATATGCACGTGTGAAAAGGCAGCTCTAGAATGTGTGAATGAAGCATGGCTGTGCTCCAGTAAGTTAAAAAGGAGATCGTGTGTATGCAGATCTGTTGCACTGTTGTTGTCTTGTACTAATGACACTACTCCTCATGGACCACACACTTCCATATTGAAAAAGATGTGTTCCAACATGATCTGCTGGGGATCACTATGGCATTTTCTCCATGCTACCATGTTTACTATCTTCACATTGCTGTCTCTAGAAATACAAACAGTTCAGTTATAACCAGGTGGTTACACCAAGAGGCACTGCCTTGTTTTCCATTCTTACCTTCTCTCCACTGGAGTAGAAGAAATAACGCAATCGGACAATGTTACAATGATCCAACTTTCTCATAATCTGGAGCTCTCTGTTCTGAAACAAGAGAAAAGCAAACAATTAAAGTCTTTGCTCACAGAGTACTGCAATGAACACACCTTAATATACAGCTACAGGAGCTGACAAACCAAAGAACAACTGAAGCTGTAAAATATGTCAGCCAGAATGGTTGGAAGCCTGTCCCCTTTAAATACTGTAACAATTAAGCAGGCAACTAAGTTTCTGCTTTTGTTCAACCAAGGTTTAACCAGGTTCAGGCAGGCAGAATAAAAAGGTTCTCATTTTATATCAGCCTTAAAAAGCTATTAAAATAGAATCAGTCCATTATATGCATGATAAACTGGGGACTTTACTGCAATATCCATTATAACAGAGCCCTGAACAAATGAGGGATCCTACAGCCCAGCACATAAAACTGAGTGAAATGTTGAACTGCAGGTATGAATGAAAACAAGCAAGTAAACTCAGCACAGTTCTGTTTGTTATACTTCGTTCCACAGCTGCTGCTACAATACTCCTTTCTCCTGTGGTCACATTTAGACATCACAGTGTTTCCTTCCTCAATTACTATATGATCTGCAGCTTCAAAACTAGAAGGTATTCCAATTGTTACTTGGATCACAGCGTTGGTAAATGTGCATCCTAACTACCTAGACTAACACACTGGTCCTACTAGCATCATGAACTCTGGCCAACTTCAGGAATACCTGGGAAAAAAATTCTTCACCACACATCTTCATACTTAAATGCACAAAGCTAATGCCTACTTTAGACAGTGCTGTTGTCGAAATAAGGATTTCATATTCTAGGTATCAGAGGGTCACATACTGTGCCTATCTATGATCGAAGCTTAAGGAACTCCACAAGAATGACTCAAGAGCTTCTAATGTGGATATGGCTACAAATGCTGCTTTTAATTCCTCTAAGCCATGTAGCCTTAAACAAACAAAAAAAGAGAGGTGTTAGATAGGATGCAGTATCATTAATCCTATCATCCCTACTACCCACTGACCAAAAACATACTTCAGTATATTAGCCAGCTCTTTACAAACATGAGTGACATCTCACACAGATATCAGTTAGCAATTATCCAGCTACTAGTAAGGAGAAAGCAAACCCTTCCCTGAGCCTCCCAGCTTCTGAAAAGATTAAAGCCTAAATCTGTTAGGTACACATCAAGACAGGCCTATTCTATGCCAAGGACAAAGCAATAAGAGAAAGCAGGGGGGAAACTTCTGAGACTTATACGTATCTCCTGAAATCCTATGGAGTGAATTTGTGAGAGGAAGAGGCTTCATGACATAATCCTGTCAACATACCTCACATCTCACAAAGGATTCTCCTGGCAGGAACAGGAGCTCAAATATTCTCCACTTATTCATTCTTTATTAAATACTACCAGAAAGAAGCACATTTTCAGAGTCATGGCTAGGATGCCTGTGACACATGGCACAGTTCAGGTTTCAGACCAACAGAAAGACCTTGTCATCTTGTCGTGCCTGAACCACACATCACTGCTGGTGTCTCCCTGGACCTTAAACCTGGGGCAACTAACAAGCCAACGTAAGGATAGCTCTAGATCCTGCCAATCAATGAAACACCAATTATGACAAGAGATTAATTTCTCCAGTTGGCTTTTACTACATCATTTAACACTGTTACTATAAGACTGAACCTTTCCCTGCATGTTCCAGCACCTCAAATTCCACTAGCAATTTATAGCACAAAATAGGCAAGAAATTTCCAATTCCCTTTCTCTCACTAGCTGTGAGATGGAAATACCTTTTCTCTCATGGAATTACTGGACAAAACATGAATACATTAAGCATTAATCTGCAAATATTATTTTGGCATTATCTCTACTAGCTCCTTAAAATACCCATATATAATCTAAGTCAGGTTATCACTTCATGTTCTCTAGATAGTATGTATATGCTGATTGGATACACTCAGCAGAAGTTATTCTAACTCTAGGCTGAAGTTATATTTATACTCTGGTATCTCATCCCAGCACAAGCACAGTCTGTGCCCACTTTGATGCCTTCCACTCTGATCCATCTCCTTCGGCTCTCATCCTGACCATCTGCTGCAGCTGCACAAACACAGCTTCAAGAGGTGCTAATATCAGGAATAACTCATAAACCAGTTACACAGTAACCTACATCTCGCATTCAGTGACTAGACAGAAGGAAACACATTTAAACTGTCATCTTAGTCAATTAGTCACCTCAGCCATCTTAAAACCAAGCTGACTTCTAATCACAGCTCCCTGATGAAGCTTAAACTGGAAATACTCGAACAGTTGCAAATACTTGAATTTATTGTGGCGACGGAACAGACTGATGCTTTGAAGAATTCATCTTTCCCTCAGATGAATATATAAAGTAGTGTCACTTTACCATGTATTCCCCTGTATACATCTTAAATAACAGCCTTTTTATATTATACTGTGAGATACTAATTGCCAAGGGCAGGAAATGCCAGATTATAAGCAGGGAACCTTTAGTGAAGCAAACAGGGACAGATGTCCTACTCTGAGTACAAGAGAGAAAATGCATGTCTAAATATAATGCAAACTAAAACAATTCCAAAACATGCTGATGAGAAAGGCTGACACTGCATGATCAAAATATAGGGTGGGTAAAGACATAAAGCTACTGCATATCCTCATCACTTTTCCAAGAGATATGGCTGTAAAGTCAAAGACTCAAAGGGAAAGTTACTCTCCTGTTCTCCCACCTATTCACATTGAGCAAAGGGTTTAGTTTTCTTACTGAATGAGAGTACTGGCCCTGAAGAAGTAATATCCTTCAGCACCAGCTTCACTGCAAAAGAGGACCCAGCAGACTCCTGTTGACACCAAACCGCAGAGCTCCTGCAGCACGTGTTTCTTTGAGGAGTTGCAAACCAACAGGACTACGAACAGATTACTCAGCAAATTTCTCTTGCAGTTTGATTTCTTTATCTAAAATAGGCTTCTTTATCCAGGAGGCAAGGGGCTGCTGACGCACAGTTCCAGAGGACTGCTTTACAACTGGTGGATGAGCCCTTCACTAACTATGGAAGCAAACCCAGTGTGACTAAACCCTCACGGTTTATCACTTCTGATGATGACTTTCCTAGCTCAGACCGTCTGCATCTGTTCATTATATTGAATAAATCTGGGTGCTCATCAAGGTTAAAGATTTGGTTAAAGGCTGCCAAGACCAAATCTGATTTCTAACTTCAAAGCATAGCCAATAAAGCTCATCCATGAAGACTCATGCCTTCTCTCCGAAGTTACAATCCCAGTTCCTCATAACTGTGCTAATGCTGCAGCTGATACAAAACTACTAAAGAAAGATCATTTCTGTCTCACTACCATAATCTGCTATTCCAGACTAGGATAACCATCACACACACATAACATCACATACACACCATCACACACACACACTCCCTTCCCTTCCCACCCAGAGATTTCTAAAGCTATGCCCGTTTGCATATTCATCACCCCTAACCTGGATCTTTGACTTTCCCCCCTCCTTTCTTTCTCCCCTGCCCTTTTTACAAGAGGGGATAAAATGACTGAATCATCAGAGATGACGCTTCATGGACTTGCAACTTCCTGAACTGGACCAGAGCAAATGAAGGTTTCGCACAGCTCAGCATGACATTATCAATATATACCCAATGAAGCGCAGAAATATCACTTGGATCCAGTTCAGAAAAGGATTCCTCAAAGTTTCCTTAGCTAAAGGGCAAGCTGGGGTTTGCCTTTCTCTTCAATTTTAATTTCTTCTGAAAGGCCTGTGTAGTCTCAACAAGGTTCTTTGAGGATTATGTTCAAAAGAGATGAAAGGGGAAAAATCAGAAACTTGTGTTTTTGCCTTGTGCCACACCAAGGACACAGCCGGGTTCTTGTAAACAGGTAAGAACTCCAAAGCTCTGGTCCTTTAAAGAGAGGATAGCTTTAATAGAAAGGCATGATAAGCTACCAATCTATTTCAACAAGCAACTTCAGCATTAGTCCTCTTGCTTAAATAAAGTAAGGCCAGCAACTAAATTTAGTACTCATTTTTTACACTTTTGGAATTAGTTTTTATTCTTCTTGGCCTAATACGTTCAAGAGCTGAAGCTTTAGTATCTTGTGTTCTTCTATCAGGTTGGAAGACCAGAAAAGGGAAGGTAATTGTCACATGGACTCTGGCATTACAGATGGGTGGAAGCAGCAAATGTACATCCCAGTTTCTCAGTATACACAATCCTTCTCTTCCACATCATATTTACAGGTTCATCCTTTCTCCTGCTTCCACCATAACCTTCTCCATTCTACCACATTTCTTACTCTTTGGTAAAGGTTTTCCCACACTGAAGAGCCAAGCAGGGAGCCATGAACAAAGATGAGGAAGAAACTAGTTTCAACAAGAGGCCTGTAAGCAGTGATGGAGCAGCAGGGCTTGCAGTTCTCCCCCTCCTGCTTCCTTTCACTTCAACAGCCTGAAGGACTACTCACCTCCATCCTCCTTCTCCAGCTGCACTGCTGAGCCTGCCCAGAGTGAAGGCTCAGGCTGAGATGCTGATTGATTTAAGGCACTTTCATACAGCAGGAGGAAGCCTTTTTATCCTGACCATCTCCCACCACTAGAAAAGGCTGGACTCCAAGCACAGGGCAGCGGGCACATGCTGATGAAGGTCTTTCAATGTGATCCTAGCCAGCTATGCTCAACGCCTTGCAGAGACATCTGCTTGCACAACACTTGAGCCATACCTCCTGGACTCAGCTTTGTAAAGCGTACAGAGACAAAACACTGCAGACCACAGAGGAGGACATCATGTTCACCATCAGCTGCCTCTGGTACTGAGACAGCCCCTGACAGGTTACCCAGGGGTAGTGATATCACCATGATCCACATATTTTCACTAATATCTTTACCAAAGCTCCACTCCTGGTATATGTCTGGTTTATCCTAAAGCTTAGTGGGACAGACTGTAAAATAAAAGCTGTACCACGTCTTCTCTAAAACTTCCTGAAGCTGCCAAAGGTGGATCTCCAACACCATCAGCTGAAGTCTACTTTTAACACTGCCTTGCTGCTAGCAAAAGTATTACAGAAATTATTCTATGGCTCACAGAACTAGTTGCCTTTCACAGATACAGGATCATTGAAGCGTTTTACAGAATAAAGGCTAAATCCTACATTCTTCTGCATTTGCACCAAGCTACCACTGAAATAATCAGTGCTTGGAGGAAAAAGAAGTGCAAAAGGGGCTTAATTAGAAAAGCCTGGGCTGGGAATCTGCCTATGCCAGTCGTTAATAGCTAGCCACCTATAACAAGTCCATTTTGTAGGCAAGTGATTTCAAGCAGAGACAAACGTCAACAGGGATCACAGTTTTCCTCGTTTGCATTTGAGGCATGGATAACTACAAAGCTCCAGTGTCCCTCCCCTGCCAGTCATGGCTTATTTCCAACACCAGCAGATCTAAGTTGGGGAGATCTCCATTTTTAACATACCTGTTACTCTCAAACTCATACAATCAGGACCTTTAATCCAGGAAGAGAGGACAATACCAACAAACAAATACTACTTATTAAGTATCTGTAGCCATGACATAGCAAGGGCTCTAATGCCACAACAATCACCGCTCAGTTAGTGCTGGCCCATTGACAATTGTTAAATACTTGCAGGCCAGCAGGCCTAACACACAGGTCAGAGGCCCAGAAGGACCATGTCCTGCTTCAACCTCTAACAATATGTAACACATGCACATGCACAGAAGCAGCTTTCAGGGTTTGCATTTGTAAGAATACTTTAGCTTCTAACATCCAGAAAGTCCCAAAGACACAGGTAACACTAATGAATAAAGTGTTAACATTTCCCTATGGGAAAATAAAGAAATCTGTGATAGCCATCAGCAGTTTATAGTGCAAACGTAAAATTGCTGATTTAAATACTCACCCCCCCTTCCTTGCACCTCTTCCTGCCTGCCACTCATAGGAATCTTAACCCTGATACAAAGGAAAACCCAAATACTGAGTGCTGATACAACATGAGAATAATTTGCCAGGAGGGTGTGCAGAAGCAGGTGGGTCCAAAATACAGAATACTTGTATATACATTTAACTGCAACCTGGTGAACAGCAGCTGTGGCATGCTCTGGTTGACCACTTAACTAAAAGCAATGCAAAAGTTCCAAACCCAACTTCATTTTGCTACTGAGCTCCACAACGCTGCCAAGCTCTCCACTATTCCCCCTCATGTAAAAATCTGACTGTTTAAGACCCTGAAGCAACAACTGATGGTGACACGCAGCAGGGTTGCACTGCAAAGCGTCTCTGAAACACTGGCCTGCGAACACCCAGAAAGAGTCAGGCACAAAACGCGTGCGTCAGCTGTATTCCAGCCAAAATTTATTACCGAGCACAGCGACCTTCAGCCCTGGCACTGGGACAGATCAGGGCAAAAAGTGTCAGTGACGGCTGCGGCAGCAAGCAGGGCCTGCCTGAAGAGGTCACTGGGCAGAGCAAGCTGGGCTGGAGCTGGGGCCAAGCCAGGGCAAGCCAAAGGCACAGGGTTCAGGGAAGTGTAGGTGGTCCCATCAGCGCAGTCCCTGCCTGCAAACCCATGATTTATTACAGGATTACAGGTCAACTGAAATTCAAGAGCAAACAGGGGCAGCGAGAGGAAAAATGTGCTTGAAACTACAGCTCTAGAATAAGGAGTGGAGCAGGAAGCCACACAGCCACCACAAATGGGGGCTAGACATCATTAACTCCTGAAGAAGGAGACAGATTTGAACCCCAACCATGCAGTAACAAGTGAGCTGACAGACATGCTGGCTGAAAGTCTTGAGATAAAAACACCTTGTTCCCACCCTGTCAATTCCTTTTATTGTATTACTGCCCCCAGTAAACTCAGGCATTCATTCCATCCCTTCACACAAAGGGACCACGTACTTTGAACTTCCTAACTCTTCCCATAGGCAGTCAGCAATGGCAAGTGCCATCTATCATTTCCAGCCTGCTCCTGTCAATGCAGGACACAGTCCCTAATCAGAAAACTTAAGCTTCATACAGCTATTATACATAGTTTCCTATAACTGGAGGCAGAAATGGGTTACTTGTGTTAAAAGAACATACGACAAGCCTCAATCTCTTGGGAGGACAGAAGAATTCCAACTCTTCTTTCATTTCCTCCATGTATCAGCAGTTAATCAAAAAGTGGAAGCCAAATCCTTCATTAAGTTCCCGCTGCTCTGAATGGAAGTGGAGTTAGAGAGCCTCTCACAGACATAATACCATCTCTAAACTCCTGCCAGCTCAGGAAGCTCGAGACTAAACTTGGAACACAAAATGATTTCCAGCATCACACCGGTTCTAGACCACAACCTGAAATTCACTTTATGATTCTCAAGTGATTGTTTCAAACACCGTGATCTGACAAACAGCTCAGTTCTACAGCATCTTCTGTGCTCTGCCAGTGGCGAGTCTGGATGTAGCAGGAATTACAGTGCACTCAACGTGAAAGTTAGAAAACCAGAGCTAGGTCTGAAATGCAAAGATAGTTCAAGTCCATTAAAACACTGAAATAAAGTGCAGGAAGGAGAATAACTGAAAGGCAAAGTATTTTCTAAAAGGCAGCCCTATGCCTTCACAGATAATAGCCATTCTTTTCCAGTGGCAGCACAGAGGATCTCTGTTGAGAAACTCTTGTAGCAAAAAATCATTTTCCTTTCAAAGAAAGAGCAGACCTCGTGCTTGAGTTTTTAACTCTTTAGCTAGGAAGAAGAAAGTAAGACTGCCTACAACATCAGTCCTCAGGGAGTCTGCAACATCCATGGAAACTTACACCTGCAATCACAACCGGAACAGGTTGCAATTAATCTGTTAATCAAATAAGTTCCAATCTCCCACAGGCATAAGACATTTGCTGGGCTGCTAATCACTATGTTATTAAACATTAATGAAATGCTTTATTACTCTTGGCCTTCACTTCTTACGTATGATGCAGCAGATGTTGCATGCAGACGAATTCCAAAGGACTTGCAAAACAAAAATAATTCATCCTTACCCTCCAAAAGAATAATGACTTATATAGGAAACAGGTAAGTGCTGTCTCCAGTGTTTAATGTTCCTCTGTCTCAGGACTGTTGCTCCATGACATGACAATGTCTGATGCTGGAAGTCTTCAGGGGCTTTTATCTCAGTCCAAAAGCTTCTGACTCCCTAAGACCTTAGAGGGAACATCCCAATTAAAAGAACACAAGAAAGGGCTGATGGACCTGGGGGGTTCAGTCTGCAGAAGAGAAGGCTCAGGGGGGGACCTTATCACTCTCTACAGCTGCCTGACAGGAGGATGGAGCCAGGAGGGGTAGGTCTCTTCTCCAAATAATTGACAGAACAAGAGGAAACAGCCTCAAGCTGCACCAAGGGAGGTTTAGATGGAGCTGAGGAACAATTCTTTCTCCAAAGGGTGCTCAGGCATTGGAACAGGCTGCCCAGGGCAGGGCTGCAGGCACCATCTCTGGACGTGGTCATACACCATGCAGATGAGGCCCTCAGTGCCATGGGTTAGTGGTGGCCTTGGCACTGCTGGGGTAAAGGGTTGGATTCAATGAGCTTAAAGGGCTTTTCCAACTTGGCTGATTCTATGATTTTACGAACTGGTGAAGACTGAGCAGGGAACCAAGGGGGAGAGGAACCAGCAAGTGGAATTAACTGCCTGCAGATGATTATTTGCCAAGCAGATTTCAATCTTCCAGAAGTACAAGTCTCAATGATGACCAAGCTTTTAAAAGGTTAAACATTCCCTCCTGAATTCAGAGGGAAACTGGGCTGCTCCTCCTCTGGGGGTGGGGAAATGGAAAAGGAAATTGGCTCAGCTCCAGCAGTTAAGTTATAATAGGGACTTGCACTCCTTACCTTATGCACATACACAGTAAGAGCTTCTCCCCAAATTCCTGGCAGGTTCCCTGCCCCCTGGTTTAGTAAGTTTTTCAGGAGCAAATATCAGCATTTACTAGTTACTGTGATTATTGAAAGCCACACATGTGAACATCAGGTCTGCAGTAAGCCCAAAATAGTAAACACCCTGCCAAATTTCAGGTGATAGCCACAGAAACATATATATATATATATATATAAATTCAAGCTTCCCTAAATATGTATCTTAGTATTTATACCAATAATTAATTAATATTAAAAGGCAGCAGCACATTCTTCCAATATTTGCATAATAATTTCACCAGTTGACCTTTGCTTCATACAAGAATCAACTGGTTTGGGTTGGAAAGGACTTTAGGATCATCCTGGTCCTACCCCATGCAGGAGCAGGGACACCTTCCATCAGACCAGATTGCTCCAAGCCCCATCCAGCCTGGCCTTGAACACTGCCAGGGATGGGGCAGCCACAGCTTCTCTGGGCACCCTGTGCCAGCGCCTCAGCACCCTCACAATAAAGAACTTCTGCTTCATATCCAACCTGAGCTACCCCTGTTTCCGTTTAAACCCATTACCCCTTGGCCGATCACTATCTACCATACACTTGAAAGGAAAAGCCACCTCTGTCAAAGTACAAGTCCACTGTAAGCTACCAGACAGCTTAGTATTCAGGTTGGATAAAAGAGGTTATGAGACTTCTTGCTTGAGGGCTTTCTCCTTAGTCAGCACTAGCACTTTTCAAACACTGTCCCATTTTCAAGAAATCATTTCCTTAGGCTAAAGGGTATCACAGCACTGAAATGAAAAGATTAGGAGATCTTTACATTCACTTCTAGACTAAACTGCCCCAAAAGAAAGAGTACAGAGAAGTTTCCATAACTATTTGCACAGCAAAGTATACTCTTTTATGACAAATTTTAGAAGCAGTGACACAGCACTATGGACAGATTCACCAGTTAGTCACACTAAAAAGTAATAGGGATCTCTAAAAGAAAGGAAAGAGCAGAGAGAAATTATTTTATATGCCAGGTGAGCACCATGAATTCCAAGTGGCATGCGTTAACCACATTTCAAAAGGCTACATTACCACCTCATGGACTTCCAGTCTCAGTTTCCCAAAGGACCAGGTCCAGCTGGACCAATACAAAGTCGGATTACCTAATTCCCATGACACCCCATCCTTCTGTCAGTATCTGCAAAGATCTAGGAATGTTATCGACTTGGTTGCTCCCTTTTCTGACTGGGATAAGAGATCTGAATTTAAGCCTACCCCAGGGTAAGTGTCACAACCAACATCTTAGCAATATGTTGCAATGAAAGCCAGCCTCCAGGCCCCAATCCATCAACAGCAGCAGCTTCAACTCGCAGGGCAGAGGTAGCCCTCCACACCCAGCTGCCACCCCACTTCTCCTGGGTGCCGCTGTCCCTGCACCAGGGTGACTCACCAGACACCACCTGATTCACCAAGCTCGCCACCCAAAGCACAGAGCTTACCAGGAACCAAGTTCAACACATATGCTAGGTCACAAACTGTGTTGGTTCAACAGCAGCTTTGAAGTTTTTGCTGCAGGGGCAGCAAGTGCTAAAGCCATCCCATCTGCCACAGCCCACAGGTCCCTTCTCTTCAGCTCTTTCAAGCATCCACTCACTGGCCCCACTGTCAGATGTCTGGGCTCAAATACAGCAAGATTTCAGGAAAGGGAAACCAAAAAGCTGAAGTTATAGCTGGGAACTTGGGCAGTAGTGTCACTGCCAGTGTATAAGAGAGCGATAGCTTCAGGAGCATCTTGGCTTCTACCTTGCTTCCAGAATAAAATGAGAACTTGCACATAACCCTGTAGCAAGTAAAGAAATGGACAACTGGTGAAAACAAGGGGCTGAGTGAACAAAGATGACTTGGTCAGCCCAATCATCTTGGCATCAAGTCACCCAACAGTTCAGTAACGGCCATCACCAGATGCTTCCGAGGAAGGATCAAAAAAGGCTGAGTTCCTAGCCATCAGCTGAAGACATGAACATTTAACCTCTTACTGAACTGGTAAACAGTTTTCAGAAGTGCATTTGTAAAACATAAGACTTGGTGACTTTGTGACACTGTGAGCCAGTCCATCACAAATCATGGCAGAAAGCACTCCATCACCTACCACCTTTTAAATGGACTACATGTTCTTTGTGTTTAACATGCAGTAGTTCGTGCAGGTAGCTGCATTAAAACATCCACTGTTACTAGCAGTGCCAATTGCAAAACCCTTCACTGACCTTGCCACATACTTTCCACTCCAAGATCTTATTTTCCATTGTTTAAGGAGGTCTCCCAGTGCATACACCATGCAGAACAGATACACTGTGGGGGTAACCTGGAGTTCAGTAATGAAGGATTTGTTTTTAGGATCCCTGCCTCATTTGTTAGAAAAGGGGAAGCTCTGCAGTGGGTAAGGTGAGGAACTGCAGAAATGGCAGAGCTCTCTTTTCTCACTCATAGCACTTCATAATGTTGCACTGTGAAAAAAAAAGACTGGAATCTATTGCTAGCAGAAAGAATAATCCACACTAACAGGTTACATCCGTTACTTGGTATTCTGAACTACTGAGTGATCCGATATACGTGAGAGAGATCAATATGACCACTGGTGTTCACAGCTGTCAAAAAGCCAAAACTGGCCTCTTCTCTCATTCCCCATGTCTATGCTTTAGAAGTCACATCAGGAGATGGAATGTGAGTTAACCAAGACAGACAGGGCACTTGCGCTGGCCCAAGGTGTCTTGCAAACACCAACAGCAGTGTGATAAGCGTGGCTTGTCCAGACAAGCCAAGAGCTCTCTGCATGCTAGCCTATTTCTCATCAGCTGCTCCATTTGTCCTCCACTGAGCATGAAGTTTTATTTGCACCGAATCCAAGCTATGCACAATCAGGTAGAAAATGTGTATTTCTGAGTAGAAAGAAGAGGTGGTTCAGTGTTTCTGCTCTGTGTTCAAACACCCGAATGTATCCTGAGGTACAAGGAACACCAGAACTGGTGCCATCCAGCTGCCAAACAACCTAGGCCCTTTGGTCCTCCCATATTAAGCTTCTGAAAGGCCCTCACTAAGCCCATGAAAAAAATACAAACTAATTCTTGCACACTTGGTAGCTTCCAATGATACCACAAACCGTCTAAGGACAATTATACCACCTTCAAGATCACAATGGTCCGCAATGGAGGAACAGTGACTCGCTCCACAGGGAACCTTTGCTGTCATCACAATGGTAAGGTATACCTTTGACAAAATTTATCCACAAAGAGCACAACTTGAAAGACTAAATACAGAGTTTTTAAACCATCAACCTACTGCTACCTGAAGCAGTCAAGATAATCACAGTTTTCAGACTCAAATACAATAGTGTATATCTCTGTGCTACAGCTTTTTTCCTCAAGACTTAAATTCTCTGGTTGGGGCATTTGTCCTCCTGCCCTGGTATTGAAGGGCAGCAAAACTAGCAAAATCCTGATCATGTTACTTGATTAGTTTTTTGGAGATACATATGTCATAACCATGGAAAGGCCTTAACATTTAGAACAGTAACAGCAAAACTTAGTTTATGACCCCTTGAAGAAAACAAGACTCACCTCTCACCTTTATCATAGTTCCTCTTTCACTGGACTAGAAGTCAGGGCCTATCTTGTTCTGTAGCACCTCTTAAAACTACAGATTAGGTGCTATTTAATACTCCCATAAGAAATCATAGCAAAGTCAATGAATTCAATTTGAAGCAGCATCTCCCATGATTCACCCATCTATTGGCAAGTCTTTACTGGGTATAGAAAACACTGTGCAGCTTTCCTAAGAACTACAGCACCAAAGAGGATGCTCACAAGTTCCAGCACTTCCCTAAAAATGAGGTGCCTTCAAAAGCAGCCTAATACATCCTTCCAGGTGAAGTGATAAAACCTGCACAAGACCATTTACCATTATGTTCTCCTCCTCAGCTCAGCTTTAGTCCAGAGCCAAGAGAGAATTGATAATTGCACAGGAAGGCAAACCCAGTGGGGTCAAAGAATGTGTGAATCAAGATGGATTCTTGGCTGTTTCAGAGAAGCTGAATTTTTTCCTGTTCTAGAAAAAACAACCACCAAACCAAAAAAGCAAGCTGATATAAATACTATCCATTTCCCTATAGAATGCTTGCCATTGCCAGTTTTATGAGCTGGAAAAACTAAGCTTGCTCCATAATGTTTTATGTGTATTCCTCCTGAACACTTTAAAATACAATCCTGAACTTTTCTTCTTCACATAGAAAAGAATTACATACTTGTCCTCTCAAATGACTGCAAGCCAATGGAAACATTACTGGTCTCAATATCCCTTTTAAGATTTCATTTTATTTCACGGACTATCTATAATTGTGTATTTTAGCAGTGGGGACCAAGGACTGAATGCCAGCAGCTTCATCTCTCTAACAACCCAGTGCTAGTGTCTCTGCAGACCAACAGTCACAAGAGCAAGGTTTGCAATATTGTTCTCTGTAGCCAGAACAGACCTAGACTTCAGCAGAACTTTTCAGGATAGACCCTCAGAACATTAGCAGAAACATTAAGCAGCAACATTCTCACTGGAAATGCAAAGAAATACTAGCAGATGCCTCTTATTTCAACAGAACTCTGCCTTCCAGGTTGAATTCTTTTCCTTGCCCCACTCTTGACCAGTGCACAATGCTTTTCCATGTTTACTGAAATCAAACTCTATGCAAATGGTTCCTGGATCCTTTTGATTTAAAATCCCAGCAGCATGAAATAATGAAGAGTTACTTCCCACTGAGGACTTGGTATTACGTAAGCAAGACAGCATCACTCTCTACACATTCTAGTGTTTACCCCACACAAGGTTAACACGGAGCCACCGCATCCTGAGCTGCACGTACCTACATTCGGAAGATATAATTCAAATGAGTTTTAAAGGTGAATCAGTCAAAACTTACAACAGTGTTCAGTTGGACATCTGAATGCAAAAGGGACTCAGTTAATTTTAATTCCCTACTAAAGCCCATTACCTACTCAAGAAGTCACTGACAGAATCATCACCCACAAGCAGATCCATGCAGACAAGCCAGTAGGACAGGATGCCACAGCTTAGTGCTCCATCAGGAAGGGACTTTCTGCTACCACCTGCACACAGCGCTGTGCACTTGCGCTGGGTACAGGCTGTTCCTACTAGCAAGATGGACCCTTTCCAAGAGATACTCATCAGGTTAGTTCCAAACAAGAGTCCTTGCACTGTTTATCCTTCCTGCTAATTGATGGCCTTCGTGCTGCCACAGAAATGGTTTGATGAGTACACTGACTCTGTTATGCCTCCAACACTCCAGGCAACCCTCAACGTGCCCTAATTTTCTTATGTCTCATGCTGCTTTCTTGCCCTACTAGCTCTGTTAGCCCCATGCTAAAGTAGATAACCTTTATGCCTGTTATGCACAGCTAAAGAAGCAGAGTCATTGCCCATCAGAAAAACTATTCTATTCTCTGTAAACCATGTCCTTTTTGCCCTTTCCTAAGTTATGTTGACTCTTCAGAAAAAAAGAAGCATTGTACCAAGTTCTTGGCTATTTGCTCTGCCTCTTCAAACACTGACTCCAATCACCTACTGTGGTTGCCAGCACACTGGGGGAAAGAGCATTTCTCTTTTGTATTTCATGCTGCTGCTTTTGCAGGTATCTAAACAACAAATGGATAGAATTAATAACCCCAGTTTAATCGAGGAAGCCCCAGGTCTCATGGACAAGAAGTTCTAGTACAGGCTGCTCTGATGCTGCACTAACAGAAGGCTATGACCTAAAAGGAATAGAACACAACTTGAGAAAAAACAGAACCAAAATCAAAGGACCAAGCTTCTAAGATCATTGGCTCAACTAAAAATTACCAGCTTCTTACCACCTTCTAATTTTATAACTCAGAACTGCTTACTATTTATAAAGTACATTCAGAAGGGCACGACAAAGAAAAACAGTTGAGTATTTATCCTCGTTTTTAGGAAGTCTTCAGAAATTCTGAGCTCTCCTCTGGCCTCCTGCTCTGCACCCCATTCATTTCTGTCAGACTTCACCTTAAACCTGCTCACACATCTGCTCAACATCAGAAGCAAAGCAAGCGTACCCATGTAAGACACTGAACTGAATCTTTCTGATGTTCCCCAGCCCATGCACTGTATTCTAGAGCAGCAAACTCTGAAGTGCTCATTTCCACACCAGCACACTTACTGATTACCATGTTAGTCAGAAGCACACCTTTTTAAAGCTTCCTCTATTACTTACCAGTAAAACCAAGCTTTTCCGCTAAGGTGCCTTATTGGGTTCACCCAGGCAATGCGACCATCCACTATAAACCTTTACTCTGGGGGGGCAGAATCCTTCTCTGTACACTTGCAGTGAGTGCAACGCAACTGGTGGACAGCATGGAAGCCAGAAAGGGGTATGCAAGTCCCACCTCAGCACCCAGGTATTTCTGTCCCATTTCAGTGACGAAGTAGCCCACAACAAATGATTTCACTCTTAACCAACATATTTGCACTATTACGTTCATCTGGTATAAATGAGATACCTGTTTTCAAGCCCCAAAAACTAGGTACAACCTTTATGTGTCTGGTGATATGAAACTAAAGATGAACGTGCAAGGACCTGAAAACTCACTCTGATGAGCAGATCCTTGGACAAATCTTCAAATGAAGAAAGAGAAGCAGGTGAATCTTTACAAGACTTGGAGTCAGATATTCTGCCTTCAGCCTCACTGATGAACTTTAGGAGGGGAGACAAGGAGGGAAAATGTACTCTAAGTCTCTGTGACAGAGTGCCTTTTGAATTATAAACTAAAATTAGATTCAGCTCTTCTTTTACATATGCATTGTTACTATGATTCATGCTGGATGTTTGTATTTTGCCTAGTTAGCTCAGGCCTAAGCAGTCTAATCACGGCGGCTGGGCTTCCAAAGGAGCATCACAAATGCAGAGGTGAAATGAGCACCTCTGCTGGGCCTGTAACAATTAGACCTGGCTTCAAATTTTAGAAGAACTTCAAAATATAGATGTATATAGACTGGGTATTTGCATCATGATTACTCATGCAAGCCTTGGTTACTCATCCCAGCACTCTGTACATACACAAAAGCCCATCCTGAAGAGAGCAGACTGCATTCTAACACATACTCAAAAATACAAACATCACAGCTCACATTTCACCCTGGAGCAGGTCCCTTCCTCGCTCCTCCCCAAAAACCAGTGTGAATGCATGACAACCTCTTCATTGACATCACTCCCTGTATTTTAAACCAAGTATTAACACAGTACCTAAACATTAAGCGCTGTAATTGGAATTTTCCCTCAATGGAGGAAGTTTCTCATTGCCTTTCCAAAAGTCTTTCTTATTCTGGGTTACTGCACAATAGAACTCTTACAAAGCCAGTTGGAGAAAATCAGGTTGTGTTTTAATTCCTGCAGTAGATTATGCAGCAGTCTAGGTCGTCCAACAAAATCTGTCTCCATCATCCTTTAAATTTAGTCCTGGGCACCATATGCCAAATTTCACTGCAGACAGAAAATGTGAGGGAAAAACCGAAGTGTGACATGAAGCCAAAACAAGCTTTTCTCAAAAACATGCAATGTAAAGTAGCAGAAAAGCAATTCCTTGTAATGTGTAGGCTAAAAATACTTGTGTTGGTCACTCACATCTCGCCTCCTCAGTTGTCCCAGGGACCAGGAAGCATCCAAGTCACCGGAAAAACCAGCAGTGTTGCTAATTCTAGAATATGCCCGACAGTCTCAAGTGCCTCTCTCTGCAATACAGATGCCTCACAAAACATTTAAAGTGGCTTCCTTTTACTGTGTCCCTATTATTACTTACCTAGTCTTGGTACTACTTTTTAAAGCAGCAATGGGCAGTGCATACTGCCCTTAGCAGCAAAGAAAACACTCAACTATATAGCTTTCAAAGATTTGAGAGCTTCCCAGAAGGAACATGCCGGATGGTTTTAAAATGCAAGGTCTACTCAAGAAAGCAAAGCAGCGATTCAATACTATTCCCATTTCCACATTTCCTTAAACCTCCTCTTTTTGTTTGCTGAATTTGAGTTACTCTCTTCAAGAAGGAATCAGGAATAAGAAAAGCAGCTCATGGACTAGATTTTAAACAAAGGGCTGACTACAAGCCAGTGCTGAAGAGCACAGAACAATGTCTTCCTGACACAGGAGCAACAAGATCTGTCTCCTCTCTTTGCTTTAGGAAGCCTCTGTTGAGCAGCAGGTGGATCTCTTCTGTCCTTCCGATGTCTTGCACTTCATCATTTATCCATTCTTTCCCCTCAAATGCAGTTACCACAGCAGCGTAATCCCAAATACTGAGTTCAAAAGGACAGTTTGCCACTACCTCATTTAGAAGCCCAGTATTTTGAGAACAAAGATCTGTGTTTAATAGCAAAAGATGAAGCAGAATTATTTGACAATAGAATCCAATCACGCTCCAAGATGTGCACATTGCACCAAAGATAATTCAACCAAGTAAGAAAGAAGTAAGCAAGCAGGAGCCACAGGTACAGAATGTTGCTGGATTTATATAAAGAGTGTTTATGCTAAATCTTCTGTAGCCAGACAGTCTCCTGCTGTGGGACTTCTAAAAGAGAATACACAATGGTACAACAAAAAGCCTTAATGTAACTACATGCACCAAACACCCAAGTGCTCTCAAAAGCACCATTTTCATCTAAACAAGTATCAGCTAATGTTCTATTTATACTCTACACAACACTCTTCTCCCTAGCTGAGAGAGACAGGTGTAGAAGGTTCCCACTGGGACATCATTTCCACCCAACATCCCCTTCAGTACCCAAGGCTTGCTCTTGGGAGCATTAGATGTGCTATTCTCTGGATGTTCATCTTCGCTAGAACTACAAGATGAAAAAATAAACCTAGCTTAGGACTGATGTATGAACTCACACAGTAGTGTGTGTTTAGTCTTCATAGCAATGCTTCAAAAAGACTATCACAGATCTGTCCATAAATCACAACGTCCATGCTTTTCACAACTGTTTTTGACCACTAGCATGACACCCCAAAAATGAAGACTGTTAAAGTCAGCCTTCCCCTCAGGTACACAGACTTTTATGTGCCATAAACGAGGCTCCCTCTAAGCAGAAGGTGTGATGAGAAAGTAAAACCTTGATTCACAAATGCGAACACTAAAGAGGTTATCCTGACTGCTTTTCTATGCCAGTCCTTTTCAGGCACACAAGCAGCAAAGTTTAAAAGTCAAAGGAAAGTGTGTTTAAAGATGGAACTTAATTTGACTAGGATCAGGAAGGAATTCAGTAGCATCTTCGACTATACTCACACAGTCACAGTATACTAATGGTATATGTCTGAGTGACAGCTATTTATGTGCTTTGAAGTATACATATTTCTGAATGAGTTTGGAATTCTTCTGAACTGTAATCTTCACTCTGAATACCATTATTTCAGAACAGCATCCCTACAATGTTACTCTTTTTTAACCTCTCTAACTCAAAGCATTCTCCAGCTTAATTTAGGAACATATATATAGAACATATATTTCATGGAATATACATAAATACATGTATTTCATGAACATCAGACATATGAACTCACTTCTTCCAGCAGGTGTGAAAGACAACAGGAAATAAACCAAAGCATTAACAGAGCAGCTATATGAATTATGTGGACCAGTGGAGCAAAAGGCTTTTTATAAATTTAATATACCTTAAGGTTCTTTCTGTTGGTCAGTAAATTCACGTAGTCTCAAGTTGTGAACTAGAAGGGGATGCAAATAGAAAACTGACCACAAACAGCTATCTTGTTTTAAAATCCTAGCTTTGGCCCTAGTCCAGAAGAACTTGTAGAAATAGAACAGCTCAAAATGTAAACTTGAACTGTAGCATGTATCCACACAAATGCCTCATGCCAGCATCCATGGGGTAGCAGAAAAAAACCCTCAAGGGCTCTTTATTCCTCCCTTTTCAAGGGACACATTCTTATGGCAGGTATTCCCCTATTAAGACATGGGTTTCCATATGACAACATGTGGAAACACATTTCTGCACACAAACGCAGCCGCATCTGCAGATGAGGAGCACTTTCTTGTCTTCCCCAGGCCAATTGCCCGTCAGAAGACAGATCTGTTGTTCTGGGTGCTTTCTAACCATTTAACAATATAATTAAGGCATCCTTTTAAGAGTACCACCTCCATAATGGTCTTATGAACAGTGATTCACTATTCCTCAGATCTTCAAAGAAGGTGTGCAAGTCTTCAAAGGCTTAAAAGATCTTAAATGTTATTATTTCTCATCACTATGGCTTTCCTTTGTGACTTTTTATCCCACGGGTGCTTCCAACTCAACTGAGATCAGGTAAAAACATAAGGCCAGGGTAAGTAAAACCAGACCTTTTGAGAGGTCTTACAGATCAGTGTTTGAATATTCAGCAATCCCTAGGTGGAGATATGAGGGTGCTCAGCTAACACACACACAGGTTAAATTAACAAAGGAAATGCAGTTCTTAGTTCAGTGAAGATCTGTGAAGATGGCCAGAGGTCACAGAGAAAGATGATAAGGAATACACTGGAGCAGGGACAAGCTCTACATTGTATTTAAGACTTAAACACTGACTTGAGATGAAGATGTTCATTCTAAACCTCAGTGATAAGGGGTAAAGTACTTCACTCAGATACTCTGTGCTTGAAAGAGTCTACAACTCAGGCACATACAAAGGAAGTAATGATTTCTATGTGGTATCTCAGTTTTCAACTATGGCTTCTCTTAAGCTATACATTTAGCATCCTCATGAGCAAAGCTAAAATACACAGAATGGGAGACTGAAAGACTTATTTGCTCAAACTTTACAAGACAAAATGCTTCTTGCACCCTGTCTGAACATGGTGACCAGAAACGAAACCTGCACTTAAGAGACAGCAATACTTTTTCCCTTAAAGTCCTCCAACCAGGTTCCCTGGCATGTATGAACAGGCTGGGTGTCAAACTCCTGTCTGTCAGTCTATAGACATGACTGACTACAGCCCAAGCTTACAGATTAGAAAACACCACTCTTATTTCCATCAGGTTACGAGGTATATCCCTCCTCAAAACAGATCACCTACACCAATGGTGACCTTAGCAGACTGAAGCCCCCTGAAAACGCAGCCTTTTTTCAACACAATGTTACTACCTGCTGTATCTTCAAGGGCCAAAGATAACCAAGAGCCAAGAAATAAGCCAAGGTCAGTCAAGAGGGGAACTAAACATGAAGTCGGACTCTCAGTGGTCTGTTAACTACTGAGATTCTGGGAGCAGAAGATACAGATCTCATTAGTCAATAAGCTCACACTTTTTGTATGTGCATGTTTACAGAATGGCACATTCCACCAAAAGCAGACACACAACCTACTAAAAAGAAAAATGCATCAGCTGTAAATGGTTGACTCCTTTAAACAGAGAGACCTCTTGAATTCAGAAATTAATGGAAGAACCTAATCACCTCCTCATCCTTCAATGAGAATTCCTTCTTGTGGACTTGTATTTTTCATGGGACCTGCTACGACCCAAATTGTTGTAATTAACAAAACAGTGGATATAGATTACTTTGAAAAAAGGATATTTTTATACTTAGCAGCTTCATATATTTGAGGCAGAAACCATAGGAACGCTATTCCTCTTTCAGAAGCATTTCAAATAGTTCACAAAAGTACACACACCCAGCAGATAAGAGAGAAACCAGGACCTCAACAGAGACTTATTTTTCCATCCTCTTGGGTTTTTAGGCTTTAAAGCTCAGATTAAAACTGAGATTTTACATATTGAAAAATAAATAAATAAATCATGCAACTGGTCACAGCATAAATTCCTCCCATAGCTAAAAATAGGAAAGAGCACTGCCTATTATTTGGTGGCCTCAGCTTTATCATGTTTATGACCATCAGGGCCCTAGCTTGACATCCTCTCACACTCCAGAAGCTCTGCCTATTTAAATAATTCTGGCAACTAAGCCACATGCACACACAGTTGCATTGCTGAATGATTTGACAGACCGGATAACAGGAATGGTTGTTGTAACAGAATTTGGCTTCCTCTTGCTGCACACTTCAGGTCTATGTGAGCCATTAACAAGAAACATTAATGTCCGCTCTAGGTTATCTGAGAAGATGCACAATTATGAAGAACCCTATTCATCATTTAGATGAACTTTCTTCTTTGTTTCTACTCAGTAGGAGTACTGCAATTCAGATACGAAGGATTTAAGTACTTATTCCCGGTGAGCTGAGACATTTTTCTAACAATTCAGACATTCATTGCAATGGGATTTCTTAAGAATGACAGAAATAACAAAAAGTAGACTAACATTTTCCTATTTATGCTAACATATCTGTTTGCTTATTACTTCTTCTTCCGGAATTAGACAGCAACATGACTGACTCTTACTCTGAAGGATATCCCAAAGAACATGCCAATAAAAGCAGTACAAGAAAATATATGCTACCAGTGTTTCCTTTTCAAACATCACAATTAGGCTGACAGATGTGGATGAAAAGAGCTGAAATCCTACAAATCAACAATTTAACTGCACCTATCTTTATCAATGCTTTTTATAAGGACCTATTCATACACATCTGTGGGATGCAGAAATGGTAAAGATGTGTGAAAGCTGAGATAGAGTCTTTAGGGAATTCTGCCATTTGAGAGATTTTGGTCCCAAAAGCTTGTGAACAGCTGGCTTATACTTTTTTTTCAAAGAGCAACAGCTCTCTCTTACCCTGTTAAACTTTTAACTGAGAAGAACCAAAAACTAAACAAAAAAATAACAGCCCAAAGAAAGTACAATGCTCCATACTGACTGGAGAAAAATTCAATGGTCCGATGGATGAACAACAAACAGCATGCAGTTTATGAGCTACTCACTTATGCATCAGTTAAGTTTCCAAACCATATTATTCAAACTCTCCACACTAGAGATCTAGTTTAATGAAGGCAGGAGAGCCACAGACCAAAATTAAGAAGTCTATAGTTTAGTTTATTTACCCCCCTCAGCCATTTGTCTCTGTCCCCAGTGTTCCAACACTATTGCTCTAGGTTACACTGAACTCTAGACAATACCCGCTTAAACCCCAGAATACTTGAGAGACCCTGTTTAAAACCAGCCATGCAGGAACTGCACTGCCAAGCTGAAGAGCCACTGAACTGCAACAAAGGAGTAGAAAGACATAGGAGCATTGCAGACTACCTTTACCATCACAGAAATGGTAGCATTCAACTCTTTAGCAAAGATATACAGTCACTTTGTTCTGACACAGTCCAATGCTAATTCCACTTCAGTGCCGAGAAACCTGCCATAATAATGGAAAAGGAAAACAAAGACAACCTTCCTCTGGCAATTCCAGCTTTCCAACTAGTTTTAAACCTGGATTAAAGTATCTCAGCTTCCTGTCAGAGATCTAAAAACCGGCAACTGTCATGCAATTTCCAGATGTTTACAATAAACTCATTCACATTCACAAAATGCAGAAGGAGGCTGTAAGTTTCACTCTCTTGGGCCTTCCCGTAGCATCTGAATCATGCTCTTGCAGTTTCCAGACTCCCTGCTGGCTTTTTTAAAAGCTTCTTTTTTATAATTTTATTAAGACCTAAATCACAAAGGAATCATACTGTATGTGCTAAGATAAATCCATCAGGATATAGAGATTAGCAGGCACAAGCTTGAAGCATACAGTTGAGTGTTCTGTTGATGATCTACAGCTCAGGAAGCAACTCTATGCATTACTTTTCTGTTCTTGCTTCCCCATCACTGGGAGCACAGTGAAGACAGGTATTTCTAAAGTGCTCCCTCTCTCCCCTCAGAGGTTGATTACCTTGATTTAAATCAAGCAAGCTATCCGCCATCCTGGGCTGTCTACAAGAGGGTATTCCTCATCATTGCCAAAGCTGGGATGTACATTTTGAGAGGTTAAGTGGCAGATTTCTGAAGGAATGTTACTCACCAGGACTTAGATCCAGACTTAGACAGCCATGCCAGGTGACAACAACCCAGCTGAGCTCTACACCACAGATCAGCTCTGTGAACAGAAGAACTGGTCCACTCCTACACTGCAATCAAAATGTACAGCCAACAGACATTCAGAGTTTCCCCTGTAACTGGTACAGTACCTGGTCGAGCTTTTACAACCAATGAGTAGCATACCCTGAAGTACTTGTATGCTATTCCTGATGTAAGACACATTGTCTCTTCCAAACCTATCCAGGCAGAGACTTTCATCCAGCCTGGAGGAATTTACACTTCCTGCCAACAGAACATACACTTCCAGATCAGAATGTGAAAAGAAAGACAGGACTAAACTGATGAAAAAACTGATGAAAAACTAGGGATCTAAGAGCAAAGGTAAAGGATGATGCGCAGCTGGGATACAAGTTTAGGATAAGACCATAAAACCAAAATGCATAACTTGGGTATTTCTGCACATCTGTGCAAATTAGGAATTTAGAAAAAGATTTTATATTTATATTTAAAAGTATTAAATTAATGCTATCTATCTTTAATCTACATGTGCACTTATTGCTAATCCCACCCAGTTTATTGCTATAAAAGCCTCCATCCAGTTACTGGATACTTTCAGCTTATATCATCATACACAGGCAACTAGTTCAGAGTCCAAACTAGAAACATCCTACTTAGCTTTTTAGTTTAGTATTTGTCCTTAAAGAAAAAGAGGGATAATATTCCAAGATACCATGTTTTTTGAAATCACTCTCTGAAATACAAACATAACCAAATGCCTCTGAATCAACTGCTGCCACAAAACCAAAGCCCTACATTTTGTTGTAGATGCCCAATAGAGATTTATTGGAGGGGGGAAAAAAACACAATTAAAAATGAGATGTCACCAACTTTTAGTATCTGATGGGCAGAAACTAAAATGTTCAACCAAGTTTTCCTTTTGACACCCTACAGACCTCATTCATGAGAGTAAAAACATCAAAGATTTTGGTCCAAAGCACTAGCCGACATCAACCAAGCACGACATGCTAAGGGAAATGTCCTTGCCTCCCCTCTAAAACCACACAATGAGAAGAGATCAAAATGGTCTTTTAAGCATGGCTAATTTTAAAGCTTCTGTTATGCCACTGCCTCTTCCATTCTTCTAAAATAACCCACTCTTACATCACATTGCATGTTTCCTCAGTACTAATTGCCTTCCACATATAATACAGTCCAGAAATAACTCAGATGCAAGAACAATGTAAGAACCTTACACACCTTTCTCAATTAGAAGTTAAATAATGCTGTATGATTAGATTCATTTAAACATATCTTTCCTCTTTCATTCTTCATCTAATGCATCTGTGATATGCCTGTGGTGATGACAGCATTAATTTCAAGACTCAGGAAAAGGCATATACCAGTTCCTTCGAAACACCTCAAAAGAACGGTTTTGCTCCCAAAACAGGATGTGAATTTAAAACGTTAAGCAGTAAAGCTACCTGTGCTTGAAGTCTTAAGGAAAAATGGAGAGAACTGAGGAGATTATAAAATGTAATCTAACAGTCTTCAGGATTTCTGAACCAAAGTAAATTGCAAAAAAGGAGTTTCAAATCACTGATTTTTCTTAAATATGTTTCAACTTCTTATTTTTAAGCTCGGAAGTTTTAGTATCAAGACAATGCCAAGATTATCTGTGGCACTTTCTCTACTAATTATCTGTATACTTTTATAGTCGCGGAGGCTGTGGCCTTCAGCTCCACATCACTGATTTAAGACACTAAAAGCAGTACTTATGGTATCATTCACTGCTTGCACAAGTTTAACTGCAGGCCATCTGACAAGGGAAACAGTCAAGCACACCAAGTACCAAGCATAAGACTAATAGCAGTGGGGATGTTGCTGATTTGCTGATGGTCCTTGATTTTTATTTGGTTTAAACACCACCAGATAAAAATACAAGTTTCTGGAGGGCTACTTGTTCAGAAGGAAGATCTTGTAAAACCACCAGATCATGTTTATAAATGAGATAACGAAGGGAAGTAACTCGCCTTCAGTCCAAACTGCCCTGAGCTTGTTATTTGTTATCCTCTTGCTTGGCCTGAGGACTTACGGATTTACTCAAATACAGTCTTTCACCTGTATGTGCGACAAGCAAGAATAAAGCCCAAAGGCTTCTGTTTCTTCCAGGAGCTTTATTACTAATGACTGGAGAAGAGTCTACACTAGAAAGAAGTAAGCCTAAGACAAGCCTTTCTCTTGTTTCCATCGCTTGTTGTCTGAAAAATCTATTGTACGACCTGGAAACAGCACATCAAATCAGGATGTTTAGCTTCCTGTTCTCCACTACTCCAAATAATCGGAACAACAATCAGTGACTCACTGATTTTCAAGTTAAACTATATCCCTTTATCATAAACCACCTAATTAATCTTTAGTTCTTGATTTTTTTACCTGCATTTATGAGCTCTACAAAAATAAATTAAAAAGTAAAATTAAAAACACTGCTATCAAAGACACATAAAATGAGATAACATTCATAAAAACATTACAAACTTATGCATAGGCTCACCTTAAATCTTTTATCCTGCAGGACTTTCTTAATGGCCACAAGCTCTCCTGAATCACAGAGTTTGGCTTGATACACAACACCAAAAGATCCATTTCCGATAACCTTGGTGTCTGTGTAGCTAACTTCTTGTGGTCGGTCCGGACCTTGTCCAGGCGTTGCCACTACTGTAGTCACTTTGCTGCCATCTTTGTCTCCTGGGAAGCAAGAAATACACAAATAATCAAAATACACACACAAACAAGATGAACAACAAGTACTGATTTCTGCATCTGATTAACGTAAGTGGTATTAAACACAGTGTTGTCTCTATTACCAAAATGAGCATTCCCCTCTATCTTCCTGTAACTGAAGAAATCAGCCTGTCAGTATAGCCCTTTACAAGCATGTATCTGGCAACAAAACCCAAGCACTGACAACGTTTATTACAAACCCACATACATGTAAAGCTTCAGCTTGCGTGCCTTAGGAAACAAAACCTGTGTCAGAGCTTGCTGTATGGACCTGAAGTGAAATCTAGGCTGTATAACAAGGTGCAGGCTTGCTCCGCTCTCTTTCTTTGTAAAGGAAGGCATGCACTGGGATGGGGAGATGAAAGGGAAGAAGGATGATGATGGCACGCACTTAGCTTGCATCTCAACATGAACCAGAATGCAGTGACATGCACTCAGGATGCCAGATCATGGTGGATGCTACACAGGTTCTTTGGTGCAGACACAGTGGCTGCAGGTTTCAGCAGTCCACTGCTGACCACAAGAACAGTTTCCCATCAAAAGACAAAGCCACTGCCACCTACTGTTACCACTACTGTTATCGCCAACTGTGCTTCCCCTTGTTCAAGGTCTGATTTTGTCTGCAGTAAGACCAAAGTTACAGACATTTTGCAGGCACACATTAGTCATTTACTGCCCTTCAGTTATGATGGCTCAAGTCACAGAATCCAATAGGGCTGCAAGAAAAAACACTCTGCTGCTCCACAGTCATCACTCAAAATCTACAGAGACTTCACTCAAGTGCTCACAAGGCCAGAGCATCACCATTACTGCTAGTGAGGTTTGGTCCCTGCTTTCCAATAACTTCAAGACTATTGAAATTTTAGAGATGAAAAAAAAAATGTCTCTGGCAATACTGGTTGAGACTTGAATTATTTGGTCTCAAGGGATCTGCTCTAAGGACACTCTCCAGAGCTGCAATTCCTTTAGCAAACCCTGAATTTCAGGCCATGTCAGACAGGCTGAGACAGTTGGGGCTGTTCAGCCTGGAAAAGAGAAGCTGTGTGGAGACCTCAGAGCAGCCTTCCAGTATCTGAAGGGGGCCTGCAAGGGTGCTGGAGAGGGACTCTTCATCAGGAACTGTAGCGACAGGACAAGGGGTGATGGGTTCAAACTGAAACAGGGGAAGTTTAGGTTAGATCTAAGGAGGAAGTTCTTTACCATGAGGGTGGTGAGGCACTGGAATGGATTGCCCAGAGAAGCTGTGAATGCCGCATCCCTGCAGTATTCAAGGCCAGCTTGCACAGCTCCTTGGGTGTTCATGGTCTAGTGTGAGGTGTCCCTACCCATGGTAGGCGGTTGGAACTGGATGATCTTAAGGTCCCTTCTAACCTTAACTATTCTATGATTCTGTAACTACACCAAGAATTATTTTGACCATTACAGAGCATTAAGCCTCTAGATGTTTCTCCCAGTGCCCTTGTTTCAATAAACAATGGCTTTGCAAAAGATGCCATAAGGACTCCAATCTTTGAAAAACAATAAGCCTGTTAGAGTTTCAGTTATATTCCATTACAGGATAGTTGATCCTGAGGGACTGCAAGGATTAAATCCACCTTTCACCTTTGACAGCTTCGATCTTGAAAATATCTCACTGCTTTCTGAAGTACATAAATAGTATGTATTTGTATCACAGCAGCATCCAGTGGCCCCAAGACTATTCTGCCACTTGCTGCACTAACACAGATGTATGGAGTTTAGAAGACCACACACAGTTCAGAACGGTTATGCCAGTTTTTATTGCCTAGACACCAAGAGTTGACTTGCCAGACAAAGAGCATACAGTGGAGATCACTAAACACTAAACTAAGCTCTGAGAAATGCTGGATTTAACCTCAGTGTGACATACAGGTAAGAAACATCCTTTTCCAGCAACCTGCAGTACCTCCAAATTGAGACTCCTAAAAGCAAACACCAAGAAGCATTACACCCCAGAGCAAGTCTTAATGAGAAGCCTAGGCAGTTAATGTCTCATCCCTTTCACTGTTTCGGACTGTCACACGTAATGTCCCCAGTGGATAAATAGGCATTGTAAAACACACAATACCCTCGACACACTCAGTCGTAGGTCTACAATAGAACTAGAACATTAAATTGAAAAACCAAGGAAGGAAGGAAGGACCAATCACCAAAACACTAAACAGCTCTTATGGCACAGCTCACATCAGAAGGTCTCTAGTATTTGTCCAGGAGCTGCTGCTTTCTGGGGTAATATGACCTAGCTTACTGTAACAAAAACCAGATTCACGTGCCTGTACAACCAGCATCTAGGCAAGCCACCCTTGTAACATTCAGGACAAGTAAAAAGAAATAGCTAGCACTCTATAGGATGCTTGGTATGTTTCACGCAAACCCTTAAAGGATTTCCCCACACAATGTTGATGTTTAACATCCATGGTGTGCTACTGAAGAATGGGTTTTGATGACAAGATTATTGTAGAAGTCTGATGTGCAACTGAAACCAAAATCCAGACATTTTAATTCCCAAATGCTCTGATCTTTCTAGCTCATTTTGCACCTTTAGCACGTGATGACTGCATAGGACAAATCATAAGCATTAGGTAACGTCAGTGGTTTGAAAGCAGAGAATACTCATCAGTTTGTGGGAAGAACATACTCCACTTACAAGACTACTGTTTATTAGAGCATCAGCACAAGTTCTAACTCTATTTTCCAGTACCTTGGCATAACTTTAGAATGGCTCATGTCATCATTTTACCTAATGCCAATGGCCACTTGCCTTTTCAAGCTGAGTCTAATGCAACGTTGTACACTCAGAAAGAAACAGAACATGTTAAATTGTCTTTTATTTATATAATTCAGCAACTAAACCAAAATTAATATGGAGCAGTATTATTTTAATGAAATAATTGTATGGTTTGGCAAAAAGAGGCACAAAGCTCAGAAAAAATGCTGGCAGGTGTTGACCCAGGTGGGTTAGTAGCAGGGATTCTGCTATAGGACAAGCATTTTGTCTCATCAATACCCCACCAGCTGCAGGTTCCTACACAAGCTCAAAGCTGACCATTTGACAAGTGCACTGCACATATACTTTCTGCCAGTGCCTAAACTAGCCGTCAGGAAATAAAATTCTCTTCAGCCCTCAGAGACCATGAAAGACATCCTTTGCTATTGATCAGAATGCACCCCACGCTTTCTATTGAATAGGCCTGGAAAAAGTCCAAGATTATGTCTGCCCTACATCCCTTCAACTGTTTAGCTTCTGACCAAGCGGTACAACTGCACATCAATGCACATATAGCCAGAGGTCTATGACTCGTTTTTCTTTTAAGTACATACACACCCTCTTCCTCCTCTTCTGTACATTTTGAAGTTGAAGAAACAATGAATTATTAGGAAGTTTACAGCTGCTTTCTTCCTGCTTCACATGCAACCTGTCCTCTGTGCCATCTACAAACTCCTTTTCCTCTTTTTGTTGGCTTTACCCACCTACTCTAACTTCCCTCCTTCAATTGCTACACTCCTCACTGGTATGCACACTGGTTCTCCATTAGATATTACTTAGGTTGCTTTGAACTTCTAAAACTACAACACACTCTGAGGTCTCCACTCAATTCAAGTATCTTCACTGATGTAATTATCAGTGTCTCCTCCTTATTAAGGTATGGCTCAGTATTAACACTGAGCACTTCTCCCTTTCCTGAGTCTGAGGCTTTTCCACACTCTTTCACATTAATCTGCTCAATGCTCAATGCAATCAAGAAGTCATTTAGTGGAAACCTTACACTGCTGGATCTAGCCCCCGCCAATGTGAACAGATCACAACCAGAAGCTGACGCAACTACCTATACAGAAACAAGTGACCAGACAGGGACGGGAACTATCAGAACTGCATTGGCTTTTTTCAGTCATTGATAGTTGAGAAGGTCAAAAGATCTGAATACTCTGTGAAACAAATCTGTTAATAGAAAGCACAAGAAAAGTTATCTGCTGGCATCTGATGCCGACCATCTGATTAGGCTATGAAATAAACACCTGGCTTCTTAGATACCTGTTCCTGGCATGTGAAGGAAGGAGGAGGTTATCAGCTGCTCTGAGAGTCTTCAATGTGAACAACATGCTTGGGGCACACTGCCAGCAGAAGTCACAGTGCTAGATGACATTTACCTGAGTATTTTGGCCTACTAGAAGGTTAATTTCACAAAAAGCTAATAATTAGGAGCCCCTACAGGGGAGAAAGTCTGGAAGTGATGTTTATGAGCAGTCTCACTCGACAACTTCCCTTCTTCATCAGTGAACTGCGTGTTACCTAATGGGACACAGTTCAAGATCGAAATATGTATTCCAGGATCAAACTGGAAAACCTCAGGGAATCTAAGAAAGGAGTCTAACCAAAAACACAGTGTGGTTTGGTTTCACATTTACCCCAAACAAAAGAAGTCCAGGAAATTTCAGAGGCAGTTTGGAGCAAACATTAAACAAAACCCTGTGAGTGTGGCAATCACCACCAGGAGAAGTATTCACTAAATACACACACACACACACTTGTTGTAGACAGGAAATGTCGGCTGACTTCTTGACTGAAACTGAATACCTCAAAATAAAAGAGTATCCATCAGATGTTATTTCAGATCAGAAGAATCTCACAGTTTGTATCCAAGGATTTTGGAAAGAGCTAGCTAAAATGCCTGGGAAGTGATACTGATTTATGGAAGGAATCAGAACACTGGGAGAACAAAGGTAGACAAATGATCCATATGACCCTGACAGTTCGATGACAATTTCAGATTAATTACTATACCAGCTACTTTGATAATGAATAACAGAGTAAGGTGGTTTATAGACACTGCATTCTTAGAGGTTGGATTGTTACAGGTTCATGTCAAAGAGGCAAAAGTACTGATGCAAAAGCACTGTGACTTCTGTAGGGTTTCTGACTTGCTATCACATCCTGAATTAATGAGAAAACGTTTATTATATAATTTGATGAATAATCATGTATACTCTAGTCCATAAGTTTCAAGACAACAAAATATAGTAGGAGGCCCTACCAGCACTAGCTTTTAGTCTCATGCTTACTGCTTGTATTAACAAACACGACAGAATCGCTATGAATCATAGAACAGTTTGGGCTGCAAGGGACCTTAAAGCTCATCCAGTTCCAACCCCTGCCATGGGCAGGGACACCTTCCACTAGAGCAGTTTGCTCCAAGCCCCATCTAACCTGGCCTTGAACACTGCCAGGAATGGGTTATGAAGCTCTCAGATACAAGATTTAGAGTTCTGCACAGGGTGGAGATCAGTGAAGAAGCAGCTGGCCTGCCTTCTTAACCCAGGCACAAATTAAGCAGAAGGATTCAGGACCTAAGGTGACAGACCATATCGCCAGACCAAGTAAAGGCATCTGAAAACTGGAGACATCAACTCTGGCTTGCAAAATAACCTGGCACGGACGTTAAGTGCCTTAAGTACAACACTGCTACTGTGATCTAAAGCCATCTTTAGATGTATAAGGAGGGGAACATCAGCCAGAAAACAAAACCCAACTAACCAACCAAAAATGCAGAAAACCCCCACCCCAAACCAACCAAAAACCCAACAAGAAGAAAAACGGGGGAAAAAAAGTAATCTTTCCTATTTGGGATGATGCATCAGCTACTGGAATAGTGCACTCAGTCCTGATAGCTACAATTCAGGAGTGATGATTCAAAACACCAGAGATTCACAAAGAAGCCACAGACATTATAAGGTCAGAAAAACGCATTACTTTGAGTAAGACTTTAAGAGCTCAAACAATTTAAGTCAAAGAGAGAAAGCTAGAGGATTACATCTAAAAGCAACCCGGTTCAGGAACAGCCATTTCAGAGAGGGTTCTGATCCGCAGGTGGAAAAGATACTGCCCATAATTACTACAAATAGAAACTGCAGCAGTTTGGGACAGAATGTGGGTGGACAAAATTAATAAAGAAATTATTTTTTTCTCCAAAGCCTCTGAAAGTTGAGGTTATTTTTGCAACAGATTTTTATTCTAGATGGGAATCTTTTCTAAAGCATACAATGTATCTGATCTGCAACTGCTAGGCTTGAAATAAGAAAGCCTGCACTGGATGGACATGCAACTTTGGGTCTTAAGAAGGTCAGAAGACGTTCAGTACTTACAGAAATCATTCTTTCCTACCCAGTACTAATGCAGTGGTTTCATAGCTCAACACCAACTACTTTGCTTTGCACAACAATCAAAATCTACATCCAATTTAGAAACATAGTAAAGTCATAAATGGTGAAAAGGTGAAGCAGTCACTCATTGCCTTTATTGATAATGATCAAATGATTGGCATGGTTATTTATGCATCAATTCATTGCAGTTCAAGATGGAGACAAATAAATGAGGCCCAATTTCAGCAACAATTGCCAAGCCAAAGGTCACTAAAAGGCAGGAGGCTTCTTCAAGGAGGCAAAATCTGTAAACCCCCAAAAATTTGGGGACCTCTTCTTTTTGCTCAACAGCTTCTAAAATGGCAATACAAATTCAAAATCCTAAGTACTAAGAAGTTTATGCTGGAAACAACTGGAAAATGGAGTAAATAGCAAACAAACAGCAGTGACTGACTCCTGTCTAGTAAACCAAACTATACCATCACTACAGAATAAGCAGCAACAGGCCAGATAGTCAACAGAACTTTTGTTATATAGAATAAAATAGCGTGTAACTCAATTGACCTGTGTCGTCAAGCCTTTTTGAGGTCAGTATGTCACAAGGAAGAAGAAATTAAATCTATTTCCAGCAAAGTGTGACAGGTAATGGCATGTCTCATATATCTATATTTGACATAACAAACATGTAAAATAGCATCAAGAAGCAGGGGCTTTTTCCTTCTCTATTATTTATCTGTTGGGATTAATGCCCTAAAACTTAACTGAAAGAACAGCATCTGGATTTCCTGCTTCTCAGTTCAGTCATTCCAAATGGCAGCAAAGCTTTACGTGTCCTTCAGAGGTAATCATAATTTTTTGGAGGGGGCATTCAATACACTCTCTTTGAAAGGTTAAAACTAAATACTACAAAGAAGCATTCAGAAAATGAACAAGGTACTTAGCAGGTCACAGAACATTTACACTGTAGGCTTGTTAAAACGTCCACTACAAGGTCACATGAAGCTCCAAGGCATTACTTTTTAGATCTTTACTAAGGAAGCCAAAGCAAGCACCACACAATGACAGCTGTGACAGTCTACCCCAGCATAAAAGCAAAACAAGAATACCCAAGTAAAAAGGATGGGAAGAGCCGTTTTGATCTAGCCTGGATGCCTATCACATTGGCCATCAGATGACCTCCCCTGGATCCAGTGGTGGCAGATGGGATTCCAACAGCCAGCTGCTTGAATTGGCCACCAAGGAATCCCAGCAGGTTCCCATCCCACTGACTTAAAAACCAAGCATCTGAACCCAAAAGGAATGTTTACTCACAGCATCTGAAGAAAAGACTCATCTTACTAAAGCCTTCCTTCCTATCACTGCATAAAGTGGTGCCCACACCTTTCTGAGGCACATCTAGGGCTTGCATCAACCATCTCCCTCAGTAACACATAGCTTACTTCTGGTAGTCCATCTGGCATAGCAAAGACAGACAAAGGCAGTACCTTTCTAAGCAAGAGAGCCTTCTCAAGCTGCCATTAACACCAAGGTGGGGAGGGAAAACCCTGCCCTAGTACTTTAGGGAGCAGCATCAGAAGAAATTCTTCCTGTGACTACAAAAACTATCCACTGGAATGTTATACTTTAATTTCTGCTTTGGAAAAAAAAAATGGCAGAAACATACAATTAAGGTAATCTAAACACTGGCTGCCAGTGGGGTTTCATAAGCAGTCTCATGCTCCTTAACAGGTTATTTTTAGTAGGCACTCTTTCTGTTCTCCTCTCTCCTCACCCACATGCAGACGAACGCAACCCCCAGAAGTTATTCAGATATATCAATTAATTTTAAATGTAGATAAGATGATTCCACAGATTAGGAAGCGAGTACTGAAGCAAGCAAAACAGCATTTGTTTTTTATAATCTCAGGTCAGGTCATTCCTGCCCCCAAAGAGCTTACAGATTATGAGTGGCACAAGAGACAAGGACAGAGATAGGGAGTGAGCAGAAACAGTATGACAACATCGCTTTAGCATGAGACTATAGCCTCAACACTATCCCCCTTCACTATATAGCTCTGAGTTCATTTCTGGATGAGGAATTCAGCTATACAGTACTAGGATCCTGAAGTTTCCTTTAGTTGCTCCTGCTCTTACATTGTCAGGGACCATGATTTAGCAAACATTTGCCAAAGACGACTACAGCAGTTCAGCTGACACGTAATAACTTATAAAAACCCTGTAACTGAGCCCTGACAGGGCACCGGAGAACCCCAAGTTGCAAACAGATCGTATGTACCCACTTGTTCGTGCCATTCAACAGTTGACCCATCATTGGGCACCTACTGATATGCCTCCTTTAGGAGCACTGTCAGAGACTGTAAACCTCCCTCACCTTGAGGACTAACAAATGTTAAAGAGCACATCTGGGTAATACCTAAAAGCCCTACAATCTTCCCATCAAAATCTCTGGTATGACCTGCAAACCTTTCACTACAGTAGTTTCTTGTAAACCACCTAAGCAAAAGGCTTTCTACTTACTGGAGACCTCCCCGGGTCAGTTTTAACTGCATTTGTTATAGTTTCTGAATCTAATTAAATGTGCATACATTGCCTAGCCAACTACATCTCTGATCACTGAGAACAGATTGTCACTGGGTTCTTAACTTTTCATTCTCTCTGCATCCACTAAGGTTTCCATTGCACAAGCCCATTCCATTAAGCATAACCCACAGAATAGCCACCTGCAGTAGCTGCAAGTTGCCAAGACTCTCCCTATCACACACTTGCACAACTTAAGAACGTCTTAATACATCTGAGAGGGAGTCTCCATTCTTGCACTAGTGTTTAAATAATAAATCTTTCAATTGTGTTTATTAGTGTTTAAGTACCAAATGTGAATAGGACCCCATAGTGCTAGGCACAGCACCAGGAATAAGAGACAGCTCTTGCCAGGCAGGCCTGCAGCCCAGCCTAAAGAGCAGACAGACAGAGACCTAGGCTGGAGACAGCACAGCCCACAGAGGAAACACTATAATGGGCAGTTGTTTCAGACGAGTGCCAGTTATTTGAGATGGAAGGAAGGAAGGAACGGAAAAAGAAAAGACCTAACAGGGAATAGGCTAAAAAACAAAGAAATTAAAGAGAAAAAGATGAAGGAAGAGCAGAGACAGGGGAAAAAAACCACAATATTCCAACCCCCAAATCCCCAAGAACAACATCAGAACCAGACTAAAGAGAAAAGCAGACAGAAGCAGAAATGAGCAGAGATGCAAGGAGCGAAGAGAATTTGGAGCAGGACTATTATCAGATTAACACGGAACAGAGTGAGCCCCCAAATGAGGTTGAAGCATGCGCATATGAAGCGCTTGCTGTCACCACCACTGCAGACAGTGCAGGCCAGCAGCCTCTGGGTAGTTCTCTGTGGCCTCTGCAATCCCTGCCAGCCCATGAACCTGCAGAGGAAGGAGCAGGGGAAGAAGCATGTAGCTCCGTATCTGCTGGACTCTCTTTAGCAGGGTCCCTACTCTTACACTGCTAGGGGTATCTGCCACAGCTTCTGACCCTTGTTGCAATGTTGCACCCCCAAACCTCCAATTTTTTGCCTAAAAAAATAGCAAGTTCTATATTTACAAGTAACATATGTGGCCTTGAAAACCTAGGTGCAATGAATAACACCCACTTGAACCTGCAGTTTCCCTGAGAGGACAAAGGATCAGGCTCTCCCCCCAGAAGATCCCTGGGTTCCAATGCATGTTCCTCCTCTCCAGGACATGATAAGACTCTACTTTTTGCTTTCCAATTTCTCCCTTCTGCCAAGTACCCCACAATTAGTTTCTGTCCTACTAGGACTTGATATGCTTTTTTACTTTCCAATTTTACTGAAAGCAGGGCAGAAACAAAGCATGGATCAGGAAACAGCATCTCAGACCCAGAGTCCAAGGTAGAAAAGTGAATTGGACTGAGTAAAATCAGTGAGAAACATTGCCTGGAATCTGATACATCAGCCAAAATCCAAAGAGAAAGACAGATGAAGCTGGGTAGGATAAGGCATTCATTTGATGCCCATCTTCTAACACTGTAGGAGGAGTAAGAAAATTGCCAGCTGCTCAGAACCAACACGCACCTCAGGTGGGAAAAAGCCACAGAGTGAGAAGCAGCTTAATTTGAATGCCTATGATGAATCATGTCCTGTGGTTCAACACCATTCTAAGAGTAAAAGGGGCATTACAACCACTTCTACAGAGGGCAAAATCAAGTTGTCTTTGTGTGTTCAATTCATGCTGCAAAACACAGACCAGCTTAAAGACACTACACATCCTCTGTGTCCACCCCAAGTTAGTGCTTGAGATGACACAGAACTGCACAGAAATGGAACAAGTCAGTTTAGGTTAGAGGTGGTTTTGAATTCAAGGAGAGCATTCTCTCAATTAACATTAAGAAACTGCA
The DNA here is from genome assembly GCF_012275295.1 of Melopsittacus undulatus. NCBI lineage: Eukaryota > Metazoa > Chordata > Aves > Psittaciformes > Psittaculidae > Melopsittacus > Melopsittacus undulatus. Next base: position 115,345,492 of record NC_047528.1, on the reverse strand, counting down.
GGCATGCCATCAGTGCAATGCAGATATTTCCTATGGCAGGAATAGCTATCTCAGTGAAGGAGCTCTCATTACAGATGAGGCAGCATTTTTACAGCTAGATGTATAAAGCTTTTCATCACTGGCCAAATCCTGCTTTTTAATTTATTTTTTAAAGAATAAAAATAGTAGAGCAAGAAGAGGAAGAGAACTACATGTTGGGCATCTTTAAACAAGAGAGACCACAGCTCATTTTCACGTTATACAAACCTGATCAAAGTGGGGCTACTGCCAAAAAGGATGGTCTTGTTTCCCACCTTCACGCTCCTGCAATGGTAAATTTGGCAGTCTTGTAGCCTGAGTTTAGCTTACTGATCTGACCAACTAATCCATCTCCAACATAAATCTAGCCTCAAGTCAGCAAGCTGAACCGACTCATCCTGGGGACAGGCAGTTGTTTGTTAGATCTGACAAAGGAAAGAATGAAGAACAAGTGAGTCCTTTACTGCCTATACTCCCAAATCCACACCCTTTGACTCAGCGCCCTGGTGGAGGTGCAGCCTGCAGAGGCCACCTTCAGAAGGGCAGTACTAGTCCTCCCATCCCTCCTTGTGTCCTGAGATGGCTTGGCACTGGTACGAGGTATTGAACAGCTACTATCAGAGGGCGAGCTGGATCAGAACTGCTTCTGGAGGAACAAAACGCCCTGCCCTGATTCACCCCACAGCAATGGGAGCGCTTCGGATGGGAGAGGAAGGAGATGGAAGCAGGCAGAAAGTCCAGAGACATTCCTCATGGTGACAGCTTGCATCAAGGGCGGGCTGAAGCAGTCAAACCACAGCCTTGGGCAAACTAAAGTGACAGCACCCAGCACCGCATCCACTACTTTCTCCAAGCAAAACACAAACTCAGGCTGTCAAACAACCGAGTAATACTTCAACTGGGGAGGGAGAATGAATAAATAAAATACATAAAGTGTTACATTGCACCAGCACAGGCACTTTTTCATAGACAGTAACTATCTTGCCTTAAATTCCATACTTTGGCCAGCAGAAAGTACTTTTTCTTCTAGGGCTTCTTAAATCTATATAATAGAGTTTATTTTTCCTCTCTCAGAACAATACACTTACTTCAATAAGACTGTTTTCCCCAGTAAAAGGACAATAACATAATTCAAACTACAGAAGAAGTTTCCAAACATTTTATTGCAATATACAGACCTTACTAAAACAAAATCCTACACAATGGGAATTAGTCTTCTCCACAAAGAAGAAAACATGAACAAAAGGAGTATTTCTCCTTGTAAGAATGAGCCCAGACATCTGGGAATCCAATTCCCTTCTGCCAGCACATGAGCAGACTAAGGCTTTCAGGGACAACCTCTACACACAGAGCTGAACTCCTCAAAACTGTTCCTGTTATTGTTTGTTAAGGAAGACTGCTGGAGCTTGACATCCTAAAATAGAGATAGGTATCTGGAAACAGGGAGAGGAGGGCAGCAATGCTTCAGCAGAACTTCCTCTCAATGATGTGAGCAAAACCAATAATAACTGGCAAAACCAGACCTTGCCCAAATTCTGCAGGTTTCCATGCCAGATAGTGTCACTTTTGAAGATATGACAAAGCAAAAAATGATACTAGCTAGTATCGCTATAATTAGTAGGTAGATGCTAAGCCTAAAAAAATACAAGAGTAAATTTTGAGACATTAAACATGTCAATGTCTGCAAAAGTTGTATACTAACAGGGGAAGTTTAGATTGGATATAAGGAAGAAGTTCTTTACTGTTAGGGTGGTGAGGTACTGGAATGGGTTGCCCAGGGAAGCTGTGAATGCTCCATCCCTGGTGGTGTTCAAGGCCAGGCTGGACAGAGCCTTGGGTGGCATGGTTGAGTGTTAAGTGTCCCTGTCCATGGCAGGGGGGCTGGAACTGGATGATCTTAAGATCCTTTCCAACACTAATATTCTATGATTTTATGATTCTACCCACAAAAGGAGGCTTTTCAAGGCCTGCTGTTCCAAATCTATGTAGGTTTTGAAAGCACCTGAGGCTTTCTTGCCAGTAGCACAGCAAGTTTTCTTAATTAGAAGCTTGACAGTCTTTGAGCGAAAACAGACCAAGGTCTTAACATTGCTGCCTATTCCTTCTCCTCCTACGTATGTTCTCATCCTAGGAATCTCAAGCAAGATAAACCAGGCATTATGAAGCCAAGACTCTGTGTACATGCAAAAGATTACCATTTCTGGAAGGGGATAATGGAGAATAATGATGTGACTGAAGAATAGGCATCTTTCTCAGAGAAGAGTAGACAGAGGAGCAGTCTAATGTTCTTCTGCAGAGATTTACCTGATTCAGAAGACAGTAACTAACAAACAAAGCATTTTGAACAATATGATTCCTTTATTAGGAAGGCTCAGATAGAAGAAGGATACTCAAATATGGTATCTACCGAGATAAAGGAAGCACATAAGGGCAAAAGCACAGGTTCATCCATCCTGTTTTCCATTCTCTTACGGCAGCCAACAGGAAGTGTTTAAGGGAGAGGATGAAACAGCCTAAGCTTGAAAAGACAGCTATCCCAGCACACTCTCCCAGCCCCCAGCTATGGATGGCTTGCGAACTTCCAAAGCCAAAGGCAGTACTTCTGGATTTTTCTTTCTGCCTTTGCAAACCCAGCCCAAGATCTGAAGATACTACAAACAATAAACCAACCAACCCTTTCTTTGCAGACCTAAGAAGTGACATCTCAAAAGCATGTTAGCGTCAGGGCTACCTATTAGAAGATGAAACTTTATCTCAACATCTACAGTAGCAAGCAGTGCCTACTCTGTTCAAAGTCCAGGATGGCTAAGGCATGTGCATATTGGGCAGCACCTAGGCACTTTTTACTAAGCAGGGTTAGACTTCACCTTATTAAGAAACTCATCTTTCACCCTGGGATTGGATGGAAACAAATATAATGTAAAATTGACATCTTTAAGCAGACTAAATAAAAGAAGATCAGAAACACATTGCAGGAGTTTGGGAACAGGAGGAAATCACAGTAACAGAAAATAAGTATCAAGTACTGTTGACTCAGAGGTGGGAAGAAAGTCATTCCTGGAAAGGAGCACACGGAATGCTTGAATGCTTGCCTTTTGGTGGAGATGGCAAGTGTTGAATCAAAGTTATTTGCCACAGCAGCAGCCACTCACCTGGCAGCCTGGCACTGTATGAATGCATAAATCAAACTTCCCATAGAAGGATTTTGGTAAAAGCAAGATGAGGCCCATTACCTTAAAAAGCTATGGCAAAAAACACCAAGAAAGCAGGAAACTTTGCTCATGTTTCTGTTTACCTAACATTATTCTGAAATAGACCCTTTGTTCTTCCTTTAGTAAAAACATTCTTCTTCATAAACATGTTTCTCTAACAACCAAATCAGTAACCATCCTTTATCTGCCAAGGAATGAACTTGGAATTCTGTTTTCCTTTATACTTGCATAGAAGAAAACATCTCATAGCACTTTAGATCCTTGACAAATCAAACAGCACTACAATTCAGTGTGCAATGAAGGAGAAACAGCTCTTTTCCCGGTATCTTCTTTGAAACACTGACATGTAAGTGAGTTGGTACACAATTTTACATTTGTGTGATCAGTTTTCGAAACACAAGATGAGCTGAAAATACAATCGACATTTTAAACTAATTATGGTCCTTTTCAGTTTGTTACAACCAAAGAGTCTGATAGGGCAAATATGAACTACTGGAAGTAATGCACACTGCCTCCATCACAAATGAAAGAACAAAGAAAAACCTTTAGGTACTTTTATATACACTGCCCATCATCAAAGGAGGTTAATGTATGAGTTCATCAAAATTAGATGGTTGGTAAACTTTAAACTCAAACTCATCCCCTTTCCAACAGCAAAGATTACGACAATACTGACATTACTCAGAGGTCTTTTAATTTAATGATTGATCCCCACCTATCACAATGATGCATCTCCATCTACCTTTACACTCAGCTGATTTGCCAATGCAGGGGAATTATTCCTCAGAAAGGCAGAATCAGATTAAGTGTATAGGAGGCATCACACCTGTGCCAACACTTGTACGTACACTTGGTTTCATCCATAACTCCAAGCACTTCAGAAGTTCTCTTCATCACCAGAGAATTTACCCAAGATTAGGCCATAAGAGTAGAAAGACAGGACATTTTATTACAGCATTAGAAATTGCATCCTGAGGAGAGAACACTGTTTGTCATTACAGGGACCAGTGGACTTCTGAGACTTGGAAGCAGAAAGTTGCTTATGCAACAAGAAAGCACTGACATTAATTATACTGCAATTTCTTAAACAGATAAGTTAATTATTCCCTTGATATAGTAAAACTGAAAGACCCACAGCTAAGATAAGAACATGATCCCATAAAGCATCTCAGGTCTTCGCACTGTCTAAGAAACAACACTAGGTAAAACCTCAGCCAGAAGAACTAACAGGGTTAGCACTGACAGGTTTTCACATAATTAAAAGAAGGGATCCCAAGAATACCCCTTATGTTTTAAACATAAGACACACATTATGTATGGTGTTTAACAGCTGTAAACTGTTTTCATTGAAACTGAACTTCTTTCAATTTCAATCCATCCTCCTACCATTTGCCCCACCAGATATAAAGTCCCCACAGCAGCCACACAGGACAGACCAATGCAAAATCATCTGCAAAATACACTCATATAACAGAAAAATATATAGTCATGTGCACACAAAAATATTAACTCAGACAATCCATCTTTCAAAAACCACACAGTCAGCCAGTCCAATTATGAGAAACAAAACTTGTAACAGGAATTTTCCCTTATGACAAGAATTGTTTCATATACAGATGCTTAATGGCTTCCAACAGCCAGGTTGAGCTTCAGGTTTTTACAGCCATCAGCCCCATCTCCAACATGATGCAGGGTTTTACAGCCATCAGCCCCATCTCCAACATGATGCCATGGCTTTGCTTCAGAACTACAATGTCTCTTGCAAGTATGTAGTGGATTCAGAGTGTTTCAGTTTTACAAGTACATGTCCTTTTACTTTCCATTATTTCAGTTTTAGCATCAACAGGGACAATCTGAATGCAATAAAGGTTATTTCAAGCAGAAAAACCATTTACTGTCTTCCATACTTCCTATAAGGATTCAAAATTTACTGTCACCAACACAAGTTTTTCTAGATCAAAGCAGTGCCACCGAAATTCAATATTCTATTACTGTACCCTATGGCCACAAGTCAACATTTGCTGCCTATTACACATTTGAAATGAACTATGACACTGTACCGAGAATGGCAGCAGTGAGCTTCATGGAGGCAGCATCACAACCATCACAGCAGCCATAACTGCCAAGTATTATTGCCTGTTAAACCTGGCTAGGACTCCTAACATCCTGGTTTTACATACAGTTGCTTGCATAGCTGAAAGTTGCTCCCCTCTGCTAGCTCGGTCAGATTAAGTCTCCCACACACCACGGCAGCGTAGTCCTCTCCCTGCTACCATCATTCACCACGCACTAAATCACACTGATGAAACTGTTTGTGTGGCTATGCTATAAACATCAGTAAAGTCATCTGGGAAGGAAACCAAGCTATGTTTTTTATTAAAAGACTTACACTTGCAAGGCTGGATCATCTCCCTGACTGGGTTCACAGCACAGCTGGGGAAGAAGCTAGCATATGGACTGAACAGCTCAGGGTCAGGCAGGAAATTAAATGAGCCCTCCCACTAGGAAGGTGAATATAAATCTGTACTCAGAAAAAAAGCAGCACAGGGTAAGAGGTTTGTCAGCCTTAGCACAGGTATCTGCCTTTATCAGATCTACCATGTGCCTAATTTAGGTCTAATATGGCACAGAACATAGTACAGTTAAAGTCTACAGGACTGCTCTAGTTATAATTGAGCCTTCACTTCCCACTATCCAACCCTGCAGGTTTGTGCATACTAGGTCAGAAGAAACTTCACATTACTTGCAGGTTTCTTTCAAGTTCTTCAATAACCGGCCTAGTGGGCTCCAGTGGGAATCTTAAGAGCTACCTGGTAAACTTGATCTCCATCCATGGCAAGATTGCAGATACAGGGGCACAACAACCAACCCGCTGGGACAAGCTGAACATGGCTCTGGCAAAAAGAAACCCTGCTGGCACGCCAAGCATACAGGTAATGGGATCCAAGGAAAACACATACTTGGACTTTCAAAATGCCCAAGCTGCATCTTTAACAGTCCATGGCAAGAAGTCAAGTTGCCTGGTTATAGAGGAAAGGTCCACTTATGGCCAGAAAGCTGGCTATAGATTAGGAAGCAAGGGTAAGACTTAATAGTCAACTTTCCACTATAGAGTCAATAGTGGAGCTGGCCTGGCATCATTGCTAGGACTCATGCTATTTAGCATCTTCAGTGACCTGGAAAGAAGTGAAATTCTCCAAGTCTGCAGACAAAGCTAAGCTTTTTCAGGTCAGCCAGCTGCAATGGCAGTGACTATGCATTCTGGAAGGACCACACTAAACTGAATAAGCAAAGTGTGGTACCTGAGCTTCAATGCAGATAGGTCTAAGACAAAACATATAAATTTATAGCTGGAGTTCATAATTCAAAAGAATTAACCTTGAAGTCCTCAGGAATGACTGGCTCAGTGCATCACATTCACCAAAAACATGATCTAGATGTTGGACATCATCAGGAAGGAACTGAGCACACAGCAGAAAGTTATTTTCCTGCTATGTAAAGACTTGGAGCTCTACAGTCATAAGAACCAAGATGTGGAGACAAGAATGGCATGCAAACAGGGCAGAGGAGAATTAAAAAAGGTAGAGAAAAGAAAAGGAGACAATTAAAGGAGTAAAGCGACAGAGCAGCTGTCTTGGGGGAAAAGAATGAAGAGGTTGGGGCTCTTTAATTTGGATGCAAGATGAGGGGCGGGAGGGTATAATATATTTAAAGCTTATAAAAACCTGATGGCAGTAGGTAAAAACCAACATTGCTGGCAAGGAACTCTAGGAATCTGAAACCACAGGATGGTGAACAGATACTAAAGGGAACAGACAAGGATTTACCCTCTAATGCTGCCAGTCTGATGAGTGGATGCCAGAACAGTAGGACAGCAAGCCACAGAGCAGCCATGCTCACATGTTCTTCCTAACTAGCAATGTCACTGCCAGGATAGAAGACCACTTGTTTGGCTACCACATAAACTACTGACCCAAGCCAGTATGGTATTTCTTACCTTCTAAATCAAAACTGGAGAGATAAATGTTAATGTGAAATTTCCTGACTTACCATCAGGAAAACTTCTTAATATACAATTTAATGATCTGATGTCCGTTATATTCTTACAAGGAGACCCTCTCTGAAGAATAGAAGTGCAGATGCTAAATAAGATGTAGTGAGGAAGTTGGCTCTCAAGATGGAGGAGAACAAAGAGGAAGATGAGAACCTTAGCTATCTCTATTATACAATACTCTCGGTACTTAAGAGTCAAGAACAACTTACTTCCAAAACAGCTACACAGCTCCATGCCACAGGCTCCATCTCTGAAAGCTTCAATGCCAGCAAAGGCAGCCCAGGTTAGAAGTGGTCTGTCTGCCGCTGGCCACATGACCAACCGTGGTTATGGTTCCTTGATGTCATCTCATGGGAATTCTACCTGGAGTAAAACACCCCTTTAAAAGGCAACATCTCCTTCTCCACAAAGGCTCATCCTCTCCAGGCAAGTCTTAAATTAGGAGGGACAGAAAAACAAAACAACTGAGTCACTGCACACTATCTCAGCTGCTGATGTTTCTTCAAAAGAGACAAGACTAAGGTAAGCATTTGTACTTGGCTGGTTTCAAATACTGGCAAATACAACAGTCTCACCAGTATTCCTCTATGCCTTGGAAACACCATGGAAGCAGGGAGGTAGTGAGACTCTCATCCTAACTGCTGCTGCTGCAGCTATACAGCCTACTTTTCTGACCCAGGCCTCTTGAGTACCCAAGATGCAGGTGGCTTATTTCCTTCCCATGTTTTCCTCAAAGCAGTCACCTGCTCTGCTTCATTGCTTCCTGCTCCTACCACAGTGGATGGCAGAAGTTAGCAGAAACAGGTTCTGAAAGCACTGGGACTGACACAGTCCTGGAGGTCATCTTAAGGGAATGAGAGATGTGCTCTGTTACAGGTTCTCAGCAGATGGGCAGAGCTGTCTCCTCCTGGAGTTAAGCTTCAGGGGCAGCAAAGGTGTATGTTTCAGTACAGGGCCAGTACTCCTCGGGAACACAACTTAATATTGCTTTGATCTCTTGTTCTTTACAAGATGGTCTGGAAACAGCTTTTGATGCTACATGAGATTGCAATATAAGACAGACCTAGAGCACGCTAGCTCTTTGTACCTTGAGACAGGAGCTGCATAGAACAGAACTCTTATCCAGTGTACAGTCTCAATCATAGTTGAGGCAAAATGGTTCAAGAGCACTTGACTGAGCTGAGACCTGGCAACACAAACAGACCCTGAGCTGCTACCTGGTCTAATCAGCCACACTGGACATGAAAACTGTGGGACCAAGGGATCCAATACAATTCTTGCCTTGGGTCAGCATCCTGACCCCACTGGAGATGGAGCTCAGTGGCACCTTCCAGGACCCTGTGAGGCTGTGGGGAGATCAAACCTGCTGCAAGACCATGCTCTCTCTCCTTCCATTTGCAGGCTGTGAGGAATCAGCATTTATGGCAACAATAGAGGAACTGGAAGAAAAATGATCCAAGGCTTTTCCATGTCTTCAGATATCAGTGACAGAAAATGACCCATTTAAGTGGCACCAGAGAGAAGAACCCAGCCTGAAGCACTGTAAGAACACAGAACCACCTGAAGCATGGTTCAGCACTTGATCAATCAAATATACAGCAATGCGAATACCCTAAGCACTAAAGACCAACGGCTTCATCCCCACTTAAAACCATTCCAATTGCCATTTTAAGCGATTAAGAACACATCCACACAACTTGCAACAAGCAGGTATAAAAACAACAAGTTTTGTTTTACTAAGGGATGAAGATTCAGAGTATATTTTAAATTACTAGTCAGTTTCTGCCCATGTATTTAGATTAAGATATGGTAAAAGTCAACAGTTCCTAACCCTAAACACAAGACCTTCTTTCTCCCATCTCAAGCTAGGAAAGTGTTGTAATTCCAGGCAGCAGTGTTTGGGAACAGTTGACAATTACAAAATCAGGTACAACAGGCAGTTTTTGTTTGTTTTAATGCGAAACACAGCCAAGTTGAGCTCAGCACATATTGGTTTACTCGGAAGGCAAGCACAACTCCAAATCCCCATAAAACTGCACAGATCTGGTGGCATTACTGGATTTAAACTAAAATTAGTTTCTCAAACATACTTATACAATGTTCCAGACCAGTTACTTCCATCTGACAGAACTTGATATTGCCTAGCTTCATTGTATCTTTCCTAATTTGAACTCCCATATTCTTTTGCTGTTTACTCCAGTTGCCTCTTGAGAGCTATTTTCCTTCTTTCAGCACTTCTTCTGCCCTGCTTCTTCCTTGTCTGTGACTCAGAATTATGGTGGCAACCTCTAGTTTTCCCCCTTCTATTCCCTAAAATGGGAAGAGTATCTCTCCTTGTACCTGACCGCCTATACTAATCTGTCTCAAGAGGTGAGTGATGAAGCCCCTGACGTTATTTCAGCCTCCCTTGCAGCTATACAGCCTCCCTGTCATTAAAAGCAAAGCTCAATTTGTGTACAAATCACCACTGTCCAGGTATACACACAACCACATAGTGGTCTACATAGCGTTTATCCAGCAAGCATCAGTTACCCATTTGAGGCTGCAAGTCCCCTCAGAATTTAAAACCATCCCACCTAAAGGCTGAGGTGTGGAAAAAGAAGTGCAGAGCACCACAGAGTTAAAATGACAGAGTATGTGAAGGGGCTGCAAGCACTGACAATCCTGGGTGGCTGAACAACCCCTGACAGTAAGAACTGCCTCACACCCCACCGTGGTGACAGCTCAGCCTTGAACACACATATGCATGAAGGCTTGTGCCCCCTCACCTGGGCTGGCACTCCTGAAACACAAAGGCCAGAGATAACAGACCATTCTATACCTGCAGTAACCAGTCTGATACCGGGACTGCACAGAGGGCCACCAGCTAGCAAGCTAGAAACTGCTTTCATAAAGCTAATTATTAGCCTGCCATTACATTCAAATCCAAGCCAACTCACTTAAAAGAGCTGGACTTGGTTTTAGCCTCTGGCTACCTTTCAAGAAGGTGCTTCCAACCCCTGAAGGCAAACCACCTGAGAGCCAACAACCCATTTACACTGGTGAGAGTGGTGCGCTCTCCAAATGGTAGTATATCAGGGTACATCACCCAATGTGTTGCTTTAGTATTTTTATCTGTTTACTGCTCAAGAACACATTTTTTTCTTGCAACATATTTTTCCTTCAGAGGTTGAGCAAGTGCTTGTAAAGTTTCCAGAACCCATAGGGCACTTAAAAGCTCCTAATCCAAGTTTATGGAAGCAATTATAGCAGCTTTCAAATGTTATTCTGATTGCCTTCAGCATATATGCTTTTTGAAAGCATGGACTAAAAAGCACCGAGTAAACTGTGTTTCTCTACAGAAGAAACAGACTGGAAACAACTCAAAACATTTATTCTTGTACAGCAGAATACATTATATTCTCTCAAACGGGATAATTCTAGAACTATTTACCTAAAGTACTACTCATACACATTTTTTACTTAACCCTGTAATTCACATGGCTGTTTAAAATGTCCTCATAATACAGAGGAAGTTTAGAGAAAGACAGGCTCAAACACCACACTGTCATATCACAACTGCAGATCTCCTTTCCACTCATCACAGCATTCAACACCATGTAAAATGTACAAATGTGCATTTTACACACCTAAGAATATCAGGAGAACGTATTTAAAAGGTCCTTTTTAAACTGTTTGTGTGGAAGCAGAAACCAGCAGAGATTTCAGACCTGTGCCCAAGCACTGCAAAGACCTCACTCAAATCAACTGATTTTGTGCTGGAAGATTTCTGGAGGCAGTATCAAGAAACTGCTAAGAAACAGTATCACCCAGCACTGATAACCCCTCCAATCTCTAGCTACTCGCACAGAACAAGCACTACTACTCACAGAAAACCACTTAATTTTCATGCTTGCCTAAACCAAGACAGCTTTGCACTCTTAATTGGATTCCCACATCTCCAAATGCCAATTTGGAAGAGAGAAGCTGTTTACTTTGATGACGGCAAACAGCAGAGCTGATTGTGCATCATTTTCAAAACCACTTGCTTCATTGCAGAAATCAGCTTCTTTCAAATGGTTTTTCCAAGCTGAGTGTAGTGACAAGAAACACTAGAACACTACTTGCACAAGCTGAAGAACAAACCTCAGTGATATGGTTTAGTGGTGGTCCTGGCAGTCCTGGGCTAATGGTTGGACTTGATGATCTTAAAGGTCTTTTCCAACTGAGCTGATTCTGTAACAGGAGCATTAGGAAAGCTGGGCTTCCTGTTTCCTGCCTTTATGTGCAAGTTTCAGTGGATTAGGCAAACTCCTCATGTGCATATAATTACTCTAAGTACTAACTTACAGCTGATCTCCACTAAGCTAGATATCCACCTTGCAAAGGTGAAAGCTGAAAATCTGAGATGTCTTTAAGCACCCAAACAACTTCCTCCATAAAAATCATTCCCAATGATTATCTACTCTGTTATAAAAAGAAATAATTTAATACTGCAGTGCCATAAGTCTGTCAGACTTTAAAATGCTGCTCATTTCACCTTGAAACTAGTCATAAAATACAACTATTACATACAGAATATGAACCACATATTTTTCCACATCATACATATACACAGCAGTATCTGACTAGACACCACGTCTGCACTTACAATTCCTAAATACAAAACCTGAGCAGAAGTTTCTACACTCAACATGTCAATTGCTACATGAGGATTATTCTTCCAGGTACAAGAAACAAGCTGCCAACTACAGCTCCCCACATACCAGGGCTTGTCTGCATTCCATTGTCTTAAAAAGCAATGGTGAGGCCAATGAACATCTTCAGGTGCTGACAGTGTTTCTTTAGCAAGTACACCCATCTCTCAACCCCCTCTCTTCCTTATATTTGACACAACTTGCACTAGAAGCAGAGGCTTCATAGGTAACAGAAAAGCACCTCACCCTTTGCAGTTTTTTGGTTGTCAGTCATGGAGAGAGGGAAGGTAAGAGCGTATATATGTGTGTATATATATATGTACATATATGTAAAAGTGTTGTTAACTGGATGAGGCCAAAGCCTTGCTGCTTTCAAGTCATAACCATACCCTTTCACTTGCAAAAAGAAACCCCAGCCTTTGCTGTCTCAGGTTTCTTTTTCAATTCACTATCAGTAGGAATGCGATAGTAAAAACCTGCTTCAGCAGCACTTCCAGCCACTGTCACGAAACACCTTCTGAGCACAGGAAGTTTCAACCTGCTCTCTCCACCTTACGAGAAGTCATCTGCACACAGACCTGTGTCTGGAGAGCTGACTGCAGGTTTCCATCTAAGGAAGGAAACTGCTGCTCAAGGAGGAATGTCTGCCAGCCCTCCAGGACAAACATGAGAGTGCCTTTAGTCTTTAACTATGTTGCTCTGGGTGTGGTTAGACAAGGCTGCTAGGGTGACCTAATACTTAATGCTTCATTGCCATCAAAAGGAACACTCTTCCCTCCCCCCCATACCACCTGCCCCATCCCTTGCCATCGTATCTACAGAAATGAGCCAATTCAATCTGCTACCCTGGCAGAAAACTGTTTACTCTCATATTGAGTAAACTTTCTGATGACTAAGCAAGTTCAACTGGCTCGTGGTGTGGTCACATAGGCTCCAGTGAGACCACAGATGAGAAGCAGTAGGAAAATGGCCTGCATGGAACCCCATTTTGATAGCAACAAGACAATTCTGCTGAGTTAACAGCTAAATGTACTCCAAAGTGATGGTGAAAGAAATGACATTCAAGAGAAGTATCTAATTAGATTACAACCTAGGACTTTCAAGCAAACACCAAGTCCTTGCCCAATACATTTAGATGTATGGATGCACAGACACTATATATTAGTGCACATATAAATATACCATATATAAAAATATGTGTCATTTACTTCAAAGGGAATAAAAACCTGTAAGGGCAATTCTTGACCTCACGTACAAGTTACTGCTACTATTTGTTGTTTGTGAAGTATCATTGAACAGAAAATGAGGAAGATTATTCAATATCTGTGACAGAATTGCATTGACTTCGAAGACTTACTTTTAGGGGCAAACTCAAATAAGCCCTGACCTGAGTACTTCCATTAAAAAAGTCACTTCTAGACCTACTGGAGGCACAAATCTATGAGAAGAAAAATACTAAGGCAATGCAGTGTTCTAATTCCAATGCCCTCGCAGGGCATCCACTTATTTGTTCAACACTTTTCAGGAAAAGAAAGGCTGAGCATATGCTGCTGTCTCTCTCCTGTCTTGTGAGCAAGGTGCTGACAGAGAGACGTGGCTCCATAGCTCACAGTTGTAACTTACTTCATTAAAATCCACTGATCCTGTGGGATCTGACCCATCGAAACTGACTTCATCAGAAGTTACAGATATTATAACCAAAATTCATTAGTTCGAGTGATGAAAAACGGTCTTTATGGTAGGTGTGAGTATGACTCACCCTCACATCAGGATAGACACCATGTCTCATAATCTTTACTCGCAGCAGTAAACAAGTAGCAACAGAAACAGAAATTACAGCCAATGTATCACAAACAGGCTGCCCTGAAAATAGATGGCTTCCCACACACTTAAATAGAAACAAGAAAGGAAACTTTGTTAGTATCAACATAACCTGATGACAAGTCAAGGGAAAGCTGAGTAGCCACTGAAGCAGATACCTGTATTGTGATACTGACTGAAGGAAAAAGTGTTATCTACCCTGAGAGGGAAAGAACAACGTGGAAGACAGGCACAGAACAATGAAGAAGAAAGAAGGAGAGTAAATGTGCCGAAAAAGAAAACGAAAGGAGGATTACAAAGCGAAAAGGAGAAAAAGAAAACGCCACGTCCTTTGCTAGCATTTTAAAGTACATAAATTACTTCCAGTTAACTGGCAAGAAACTGGTCATTTAAACAAGGAAGTGGGTGTTATATGTGCAAATAGTAAGACAGAAAGGTCTAGAATCTCATCTTTTAGCAGTTGGATGGGGTTTGCATGCTTTAGTTCACAGCATTCACAATCCCCAAAAGCACCCACGTCAAGAAAACCCACGTATCACTGTGTTTGGCAAGATAGAACAGATGAAAGGCACTGAGGAGTCAAGTTTTGAGGTCAGATGCTTTCTATTGGCAAATGTGAGCATGCAGGCCCTTTGCTTTGAAAAGAAATCACCCCAAACTTCTCAGAAGTATACTCAAAAGCTTTCTTCCCTTCCATAAACAGATTAAAACTAACAAATGTGGGAGAGAGCAGGGGAGGAGACCACAGACACAGAATATAAAATACTGGTACCCAGCAGGGATTCAGGAGCAGGGGAGGAAGAGGATGTTTAGTCAGTACCTTCCAGAAGTAATGACATGCCCTGCCTCTTCCTACCTAAATTACTTCAGACTTGTATGAAACAATGCATACTGCACTGCAGTGCCTCAATACTTAATTAAAAAGGCCAAAACACTTTGTTACCACATTCATATTATTTATACATTACTTGCCAGCTACACAACAACCTTTAGAAAAAGTAGGTATGTATTTTAAGCAACCCTTGGTGGCATCCCCTTGGTTGCACAGTGAAGTCCTGCAGAGCTATACATGCAGCAACCAAAATCTGTGTGCTCAGGGGACGAATCGGAGCACAGCCCCAGAAAGGGTGATAGGCTGGAAGCGTCCTCATGTCCACGTACAAGGGATCCCTTCCTCCCCTCACATGTGTTACCACTGAAGCTGGCTCCTGACATACAAAGACTCATAATATTCTGCTATGCTTCCCAAAGCCTTACAAAGGAACCAACTCAGGTGGTCTGTGACTCTCTTCTTCAGAACATGGAAATGCAAACAACCCACTGCATGGAAAACACATGATTGAACACTACGGAATAGCTACTGTTCTACAGCTTTCTATCTGCAGTCATCCTGAGGTAGTTTCGCTGTAGTTAATTTCCTTGTCTAGACTCTGAATGCACACACAGAGCTATCAGAAAGCAGTTTCAACTCAACTGACCTGCAATGATTGTCCACATGTCCATCTCCTTGGGCCCATATTACTGTAATACACAAGGGCTTTATAATCTGTAACTGCCCTCAGAATATCTGGTAAGATAGCAAAAGGCCATTAATCATATTTTTGAACTGGGGCATTGCACAAAGCAGTATTTGCCCATATCAGACAACAGTACTGACTGAACAATAACAGCCATACTACAGACACAATCTCAAGGTTATAAAGCCATTTTTACATTGGTATAACCATTTCCACATGGAATAAGAATTGCACATGACGATAGAAAGTTTCTCTACACTGGTACAATGCATCCACATCAGAGCTTTCCACAGTATAAGCACTGCTTCTTCAAAACAGAGCTAGCAGGATGGCCATCAGGCACACACAGCTTGCTCAGGGTCTCAGGACAGCAGCAGCAGCAGATGACCACTCAACCCAGAGCTCCCAGCTCCCCCATTTCCTTCACCAGTAAGGTACTGCTGATGCTCTTCACCCCGTTCTCTCCACTCTGTTCCCTGCCAGTACTGACAGAACCAAAACTTGCAGGAGCTCTGCAGCCAAGCACTTGTTTAGAGCTCACTTCACATAAGAAATGCAACACAAGAGTGGTACAAGCCAAATTGTCTCCCCACTATTAAGGAAAAACTGTCCTTTGACTAAAAGTATGGCAAAACTAAGAACTGGGATACACCAAGGGACTCTACTGAGAGCCTCATACTATGGGAAGTCTTTCTGGCTGACAGCTTCTTTAGGAGGCAATGCTCCATGATAGCCTCATTAGGCACTGCTTACAAGTCACTCAGTGTAATGATGGGGATTAGGGGATGACTTGCAAATTGATATGTTGGGGAAAAGAAAACCCCAAACTTTTGCCTGAAGGGACAAATTATAAGCAAAATTCATCTCTACTTCTCTCTGGTTTGTATTCTACTGCATTTCCTCTGTACATTCTTCATCTCGACCACCACTGCTTTTAAATTGTTTCCCTAAGATAATTAAGCTTAGGTGGTCACTATTTTGCCCAACTCCTTTTCCTCCCTACCATCAAAAGTCCTGAATGCCATGGGCCATTATCAGCCTAGTCTGAAAGAGCAGAAATCTCAGAGACATTCCGGACCCTGTCAAACCAGCAAACCAGGTCATGCTCCCCCAGCTCTTTTACACTGTTTAGCAGCAAGGAAGCCAACTGATTCGCACCCATAGAGCAGACACCAGCAAAAACCAGACAAGCCAGAATCCATATGTTCTCTGCCTGTGAGAGGAGGAAACCAAGGTCACCAAGTTAGAACATATAAATAAATAAAACTGGGAAAATCCTTGAGGAAGGAAGCATTGTCAGTTCCACTGATGTGTGGGTTGACCTTAGCTGGACACCACGTGCCCATCAAAGCTGCCCTGTCACTTCCCTCCTTAGATGGAGGGGTGAGAAGATACACAAAAAGCTCCTGGGTGGAGATAAGAACAGGGAGAGCTCACTCACCAAATACCACCATGGGCAAAACAGGCTCCACTTGGGGAAGAAGTTAATGTAATTTATTAGTAATCCAATCAGAGATGGATAATGAGAAATAAAACTAAATCTGAAAAACACCTTCTCCCCACCTCTCCCTTCTTCCCAGGCTCAGCTTTACTCCCTGTTTTCTCCTCACCCCCAGCAACACAGCTCGGACGTCTGTGCCATGTGTGTCCACAAGTTTCTCAATCTCTGCTCTAAAGCATCTCAGAGCTATTCTTCTTTGACTTCATCTCTTCACCCACCCTGATTCAACCAACTTGCTTTACAAATCTTGACAACACAGAATCTACATAGGTGCGTATTTGTACATATCTGGCCATGAAGTAGATACTTCATTTGTACTATGGATACTCATACTGCAAACCAAACTACAACTACAACCCACATGCCCTGTGGTGTAACAGAAGCACACCTCTGCCACCAAGTATTACCTACATCTATGTAGTGACAGACAAAAATACTACAAAAATCTCTTGAAGTTCTAAGGCCCTAAAGTCTTATCCACAGGCGGAATATTAGTCCTGGAGACCAAAGGTGCAAGATAAACTTATTTCTAACATGAGAATTTATTGCCAAACCATGTAATAATCTTTGCTTTTAAAAAAATTATTGGCAACAACCTGGTGACAGCTTAAAGCAGACCCATCTGAATGAGATACACAATCAATCAACCTCAATCCTATACCCTATAGAGAACTCACATTTCAGCTGCTGAGGGCTGAGTGCTTTCATTTTCTTAATGCTACTGCCATCTAACAGGCTTCAACAGCGAAGCTGCTAACCCACCGATGCTCATGCTTTTCTGGGTAAATACTTCAGAGACAGGCAGGGACCAACCCACACACAGCTTGGGAAATTAGCATTCACACACAATCTTACTGAACACCACCAGAAGGGAAATGGCTCTAAATGAGAGAAGGAAATCTTTAGCAACAAACCTTAAAAAATAACGAAAAGCCAATTTCTTCTGATCAAGAGGACAGCAAGCAGAACAAACGGCTTCCTAACCTTTGCATTTAAAACAGACTGCTGCTTTAAGCACACAAAAGCTAAGCCAACATGTATTAAAGTACTGAAGACCTACAGAACTGACAATCCAGTTTTCTATTTTTGTCTGCTTACCCTGCTGCTCCTGCCTGTAAACATTTTGTAGGAGGATGTGAAATTCAACAGAGAGGGCTCTGAACGATGAATGACTCCGCACTGGCACATTCTTAGAAGTGCGTGGTGGTGCCTATGAGCTCACTCACACATGCTAACGTCACCGGTCAGGGTCAATTCAAGCCAGCTACAGCTCTACTTGCTAACAGCTGAATGTCAGTTCATTAATGGGGTAGTGCCTTTTCTCCATCCCTAGTGGTAATTTGAAGACAGAAAAGGGGAGAAGAGGGCTGAGGAAAAATGAAAGGGGGTGGGGGGAGAAATATGTCAATATTTTAGGGAAATTAGGTTAACAGGACACGTGGTTAATACCTTCAATTCTTTGCTGGTCTTCAACATTCAGTAAAAACATGCACTGAACACTGGTTTATTTCATTAGTCCCAATAATTTAATTTACCCTACTGATTTTGATTAACTTGATGGCTTGAAAACCTCTGTATATGCAGCATAATTTATCCTGAATGCCTTAATTCTGGATCACTCAGCTTGTGAGGCTCCTTTGCAACCTGTATGAAGGCCAATCCCATTTTCCCACTATAACGTACATAACCAGCTATGTAACACCACAACCAGTGATTTAAGCTACTAAAACACAATACAAAAATCACCCTACGGTCTTACCTACACAGGGCTCAGGAGAGTAAACTGGAGAAGATTAAAGTGAGACATTACACATAGGTAGTCCTACTTCAAATCAGGTATGCACAATTTGCCTTTAATATACCTTGACCTGATCAACCAAGGTCAATGCAGTAAGGAAAAAGACGACTTTAATAATCACAGTTGAAAGATGCAACTTAATAGTTGAGGAGAACATCGCTTAAACCTATCAGAACAATCATTCATTTCATAAACACACTGTTAAAACAACTTTTCATTGCTTCTTCAAAACAAAGTCTTAGTTGATTCAAGTCATTTAACTATACCATATCTAAGACTTCTATCAGAAGAACCTACTACACATGGCACACCATCATTAAGTGTCTGAGAAGAAGGACAGATGTAGGTTTCTACACCACCACGGTTTCCATCAGCAAAAGACAATGTACAGGGCTGCCAGTCACAGAATGCAAACTGTAGTAATAACAAGGGACTTGAAACCAACAACCCAAAAGGTGGCAAATTGTATCTTCTGTTTTATAGAAGCACATAGCAACAGATGGAGGGGAAAAAAAACTATTCTAAACCAAAACCAGAACCAACACCTGCTTTTAAACAGATGCAGTTTTACCCAACACATCGCAGCTTTACGTCAATTAAAGCAGGGGAGGGGAAAAAAGAACATAACCTAATCTTTTTAATTCTAAAACAGACTGTTGTAACAACTTCAGCACACCCTGGGGTTGGGATAAGTCACACTATTTAGAAGCAAAACAATACAAAAAACACAGACCACATGGCACAAGGAGAAACGCAGTACAAAACACAGCATCTCAGACAACCTTGCTGTTTCTTCCTCATCAGACACATACATGCTCAGACAGGGAAGCTGAAACTCCACCGTTCCCCAAATGAAATCAAGCTGAAATATGTACAAATCTATCAAAACCCCACTAGGTGATTTTACCACAAACCTAGGAAGAACACAGGATAAGGGCTCCCATTATCAACACAAGGCAAAAAATTATTCATCATGCAGAGGTTTACTGGAGCTGGAACCTCCCCAGTGTACAGCACCCAGCCAACCACGGATCAATCCATCCAGCAACCCAAACTCAGGAACAACTAGTTTAGACTAAAGACACCCAAGTCCTACCACTTTTTGTCCTGACTGTAGCAGGGCTTGACCAAACCAAAGTAACATGGTCACTGCTGAAACAAAGCACACATATTGGGAAAAAATAATAAAATTAAAGAATTCAGGACCAGAGCCTCTTCAAGAGAGAATACTTCCCAGGATTCCAGTTTCCAGTACTTATAAATAAGGAGTTTTCTGTATACACAGCTTCCGCCTTCTATGAACTCTACTTTCAGCCTTAAAGTATGTACTACCATAGTGAAGTAACACTAACTTCTGCCAAAAGAGAGCTTTCCCACCAACTCCATGCAGCAAACAGCACATTCAAGCATCGTCCAAAGGCCTGCAGCTACTGCACAGCAACCCTAGAGATGAAAACTAAGCTCTGCATTAAAGACTCATCACGCTATAGGACAACTCTTAGAATAAAAACTATATGTTTTACCTTGTTTTGACCTCAGTCTTCCACATACAGAGATCTGAGTCACAAGACAGTGAGTCAACAAGGCAGAAACTTGAAGTCAAGATTTTATCAGCCACTAGATTCAGTATGTAGGTTGCCATACAGAGGCTCACAGAACATTGGGCAATACTCTGACACTCCAGAGGCAACATCTTTAGAGCTGTTACCACAACACAAGAGAGAACTCTTAAAAAGCAATCCATACTTTAACACCTCTTTCCATAGTAGAAAATTAAGTATGTCATTATTTCAATGTTCCAAACATAACAGAAACTCACCATGTTTATTGCTGGAATAAAGCAGCCTAAGGACAAGCTAAATATACCGAAGATATTTTTAAAGTTTAGAGAAACAACATTTGTTATTCCACACATTTAAGTATATAGCCAAATTTTTACCATTAAAGCAAGGATTCATCCACTCTGCTGTGTAAACAAACTAGTGTTGCCTCAACAAATTAACAGTGGCTTTCCCTGCGTGTTCTGAGAATCTGTAAGTGGATATATTATACACACGAAACCAAGAAAGTCCTCTGAGAGCCCTCAAAACGCCTAATACCACACATCAGCCAGAGAGTTCCCAACTATCTTAGCTTTTCAAGATGGTTTATAGAGTTTAAACATATTTGTGTTCTTTGCTAGTTACGCTGAAAGACCTGAAACCCTTCACACCCTCAGAGCAGTAATTACGGCCATCATTTAGACATGCACATTTCAAACACACATCTCTTTATAGGGGACTCTATAGATAATTACTGACTTTCAAAATGACTGTTTTTTCCTGTAAATTAACATCTGACATGCAGGAGAACACAAGGTACAACATGTAGCATCTCACGGCATTCTAACTGTACTTCCTTTGGGAAGAGAGGAAAATGAGACATTTTGAAAGCAAGCATTACTATTCAAGTACAGTACCAGCCCCACATCCAGAACAATGGATGGCAGCTACATTACATTTCAAGGAATTCTGTGTAGAAAGAAAAATGTTATTTTTTGGGAAAACAATAAAATTCTGAGCCCGGATCACAGCCAAAAATAACAACTGTAACTTGGGGTGTGTACTGGGAGAAGTGGTGAGGTAAAACAGAGGAGTCTGAACACACTGAGAAATAAGAAAGCCAAGAGTGAAGGTAGGACTTATGGTCCACGTGCTCTGTGTTTCCAACTGAAGTAAAGTAGCTAGTTCTTACTGCAAATGACTCAAAATCCAAAGTGTTCATCTAATATCTGAAACTATCAACCAATAACATTAGAGTATACATTTAACTATGATTGTTATACAATCAGATGGAGAGCCCATTTTGTCAGTAATTGAAAAGCAAACATGTTTACAGAAGTTAGACCAAAATAAATATTTCCATTCCTAGAGTATAGATGAATATTTAATTTGAATTCACATGTTCAAGAGAGACAGATGTAAAACAACATCAATTCCTCCTTCTGGACCCACCAGCAGATAATGTACTTAGCGGTTAGAGGAAACCGAGGAGAGCCACGGTTGGCCACATGCAAAATTCACATGAAATGTGTTACACCTTCCCTATAACTGTGGTTATTTTATGGCCTCTCTAAAAGGTGGAATATCACCCTCAATGCATGCAGCAACTTACATGTCTCAGCACCTCAGATTCCACCTGCAGGTTTGGTGAACTAACTCATACTCCAGTAAAAGGTTCTACATCAAAAAGGGTATTTTGGTTTTCATGGAAATAAAAATAAAAACCCACAACAAGGCTTTAAACCAGGGTTTAGAAGTTCAAGCCTGTTTACATCCATTTATAAATGGGATGCATGTGACAGCACTGGAGGAGGCTGACACCTCACAGCCATAAGACATGACTTGCCTGGTTTTCAAGAAGCTGTTGAAGGGTTGTGTCAAGACTTGAGCATGCTTCTTCTAAACCCTGAAGTGATCAAGCTACCAAATAGTGAGGAAGCTACTCCAAACAACCAACCAGTTACTCCTCAAATACAATTCATTTCACTGCCTGCTACGGTAAAGCTTCACAATAACCAATTGCAGAAGAAGCATCTTCAAAGAGCATATTCAACAGGTACTTCATTTTTACACACTGCAATTTCTTTTAATCTGCTACAAACAAAGTGCAAACACATTCTGGACTGCTTGATAGGAAAAAGAAAGCATGCTATTTCCATTCCATGGATACACATGTTCAGTAAGAGCTCAGCAATGATAGCAGGTCTCCCCAATGCTATTTGTCTGAAGTATCCTGTAGGATCTTGTTGCTGAAAGAAGCATCAAACACCACTGTCACCAAACTGGTTAAGGTATGAAGCTCAATTGTCCAAGGACAATACACCCCATGTTACTGAAGGAACATCACAGCAATGCTAAGTAGATTCCTTGTCATTTCCTTTAAAGCTGTGTTTATCCAATTCAGAAACATCAATTAGAGGGGGAACAAAAAAACACAACAACAAAACAAAAACAAAGAGTTTTGCCAAAATGTTTGAGGCAGAACCACCATGGCAGGAGAGTCAGCAAGGAGAAGAAAACATACTTTAAAAAAAACTAGCACACCTCAGTAGGACATGAAGAATAAACAACCCATGATAAGCAGATTTTTGCATGCACTTGAATGCATTTCTATCAAAGTCCAACAAGGCTTCAAATAAAGAAAAGTTTAAAAAGTCATGATCCAAATAAAAGCTCCTCAAGGCTACCTATGCTTGGAACCACAGCACACACTACACTGATGTGTTCCCAATTGCTCAGATTTAACTCCCCAACAAAATGAAGTTCTTCTGATCTTCTTTGGGTATACATGACGCTGAACCTGCTCACTTGCAGGAGCACTAGAAAACAGATGTCCACAATCAAGCCACACTCAACACTAGCAGTCTTTAACTTGTCCAGGATTGCTGCCCAACGGCTTGAAATATAAAGCTCTCAAGAAAAGGGTTTTGTTAGTAGGTTAGGGACCTGAGAACAGTAAGTGGAAATCGGTGTGGCATGCTGACTAAACCCAGGTTTTCTCTGCCATTTTTGTTTCTTCACAAAATCCTTTGAGAAAATAGGTCAAGAACATCAGAGAAAGAGCTCTTCTCTCCACACCTAAAATACAGCAGCTCTGCTAAAAGCAAAAAGAGACACTGAAAAAATTAATACAATAAAAAGAAATAAAAAGAAAAAAGAAAATCAGAACTGGACAGGAAGTTAAACTGGACTTAAAGTTGAGCTCGTGTAAGTTAGTCTGGCTGCCTTCATTATAAGGCTTACAATTTGAAGGGTCCTCTACACAAAACCTGACATATACTTCCTTGCTGTATATATATATGTGTGTATTTAAAAAAGCAACTCTAAATATGATTTAAACAGTTTTCCCACATTCTTCTCCAATGTACTAGATTTATACATAAATACGGCTGTCACGCTGATGGCTTACAGAGGACTGTTCTAACAGTATAATCCCATTCACCTCAAGATGAATTCCACAGTAATTTAACTGTACCTTAAGTTTCAGCAGGTCTACAGTATGTTCAAATCAACTTGGTTTCCACTACATCTCAATGTGCAGTAGTAGCTAGTACATTCTCTCATATCAGATAGAACACTCAACTCCCTTCTAAATATCAAATAATCCAACTTCAAAGCAGGCTACACCAATGGTGACAGCTAACAACAATTTAAACTTCACGTGAGACATAGTTCATTGCGTAATACTCATTCAGTCCCTGAACTTGGATTACAACCAGAATACTGGCAGTTATGGACTTTAAAATGAGAAGGGGAATCCCCTAAATAGTGTGTGAGTATTCCCAATATGCTAGAGACTACAACAAAAAATATTAATGCCTCTTAAAGAATGGTGGAAAACTTGGACAAATCTGACACATTCAATACAGTTTAACTTCTCCTTGTGGAAAACATTCAGGAAAAAAGCAGGTTTATCATACAGACAAAATACTTCTTTTGTACCAGTCTCAAATCTTCAAGAGAAGAGAAACTGGAAAACAAGTCTGCTTGCACAGAAAGTTCCTAAACTCAACACAAGTCAAGACAGCTCAACATCTGATAAAGCTACATGGCTGTTCTAGTTACTGCTAGCCACAAAACATTCCATACACGTTCGTGAACAACTAAATTAGTATGTTTCTATTTATTCATTTTAGCTTTATTCCAGCCACTTTAGTGGTCTGGATGAAGACACACAACTGTTCTTTTATGAGAGCAACCAAGGCTTTCTCTTCAAGCCACAACAAAGGATGTCTCCATATATGCCAGAACATACCCTTCAGCATTGCTGAAGTTGGGTTTTTGAGGGTTTAGTTGGTAGTGGTTTAAAATCATGAAAGCTTCTCAGCTTTAACTTCTCATGTATGTATCTTATAATAAGCAGAATTAACTTCTCTCATACATATCTTAGAATGAACAGAAAAATGAGTAGGATCGCTTAGGTCCCAAAGTCCAATTTCCTCATACTGAAGGAAATTACATTGTACAGCCCTGACTGTGTACTCGATCGAGGTAAGTCTTTCAGGTTTTACCCTTTCTTGAGGAAAGATTCTAAAAGACTCATTTTCCTTAGGTGGGGAGAAGAGAAAATAGATTAAGGCAGAAAATACATCATTTTATCACTTCAGGGTCCTTGTTTTTACATAAGCATTGTACTTGAGGGAAGTAAAAGCAATAATGAATGTTTGCTCACTCTGCCTTCAAAGTATTTACAGAGATCAACATCCTCTCTGACTATTTTGCTGAAGTCAAATTATCATCAGTTTCACTTCCAGGTTCACCATCCCCCTGATAATCCTGGCTTGTGCTTCAAACTGAATTCCCCTTTTGTGGAGCCCAAGTGATCCAACAGGCATGCAACTCTCCACATGTGACCTACCCAGAATCACTTACCACATTGACAGCTGTATTGTTCAGATGTCCCAGTCACATCAACATCCTCACACGAAACCCTGCCCATGCACGCTTCCAGAGGACAGGTTTTCAACACAGGAACTCTCCATGTTAAAGTATGCTAATTCTAAGACACCTGCATTCATGGCCACTGAAGTATTCCTGTACATTACTGTACTCTTGTATTGGTGAAAGTAAGAATCTGTCCCATTTTGAGAGTTTTAAGACTAGAAAAGGCAAAATGCACCAAAATAAGAAGAGTATAAATATTACTGCTGATACCCAGATATTCTTGAATTACTTTAGACTTGATATTCTCTTTCAACTGGCAGAAGTTTTAAGGGTGGTACAGTGATGTATTTCTCCTTCACTCACAGCCAAAGCAACAGCTGTTGTCCTCTATAAGCAAGCATTGCTTTTGGGTGTACAACTTCACTAATCAGTGGTGCTTCGTTAAAAACCTTCCCAGCTGGAGGCACTGATCTGCACATCAGTTTTAGTCCAAATCCAAAAACCTGGGCCATTTGCATACACTTCTACCACTACCTCT
The DNA here is from genome assembly GCF_012275295.1 of Melopsittacus undulatus. Taxonomy (NCBI): domain Eukaryota; kingdom Metazoa; phylum Chordata; class Aves; order Psittaciformes; family Psittaculidae; genus Melopsittacus; species Melopsittacus undulatus. Next base: position 115,319,932 of record NC_047528.1, on the reverse strand, counting down.
AAAGAGCTCCAAAAGCCAGTATCAAAAAGTTATGAAACATTAAAAACCAGACATATTTAAGACATCAGTTAAGATCTGAAACTTCAAGTTACCATTGCTTCCTGTTTTTAATCCACAACCATTGCTGTGATTTTCTTTAAATGTAACCTATTTTCAAGTTTGCCATTCCACTTACACTTTTTCCTCTAAAAAAAACATTCATCTATTTGTAAAACATATTTGCATAAAACTCAAATCCACAAAAAAAAACCCCAAAACCAAACTCCACAAGCCCTGTGAGTAAAACATCAGCTAAACTCTGGAATTACAAACAACAAACACAACATTTCCCAGGGATAACTCCATTCCAGAGATGTGGTTCCATGCAGTTTCAAGCACAAATACACGAAAACCATGATAAATGAGCAAGAAAGTGAGATGTGACAATTCAAACCAGACGAGTCTTTTTATGTGAAGTTTTGACAAATATGGAAGAGAAGGAACAAGTACAGGAAAAAAGAAGGGATTATTTTTTTCCATTGTTACTATTATTTATTTTAAAGCCTTATCCATATTCAGAAAACTCCACTAATCTGAATGATTCCAATAAGCCAAAAAGACCACTTGGTTAGCCTCTAACTTTCCTTTTCTAGCAGACAGTTCTGACTTCTGGCAGGTTATTCTGTTGACTTCTTGTCACCATCACAGCACTGAAGCTGAAGAATGTCAACAGAAGCACCCCAGTCTCTCACAGCTATCAACAGGGAAGAGGCACAAGTTTCCACAATACCCAAGTTGTAAACTCTTCCATCATTCAGATGATGACAGCTGCGGACAAAAAAAGAACTGTACGCCCCAACAGTCTAAGCCATCCAAGAGATGGTCTATTTTGTGCATGACAAAGCCAGAGCAAACACTAAGCAAAGCCTTAAGCAAAGTGATGCCTAGAGATGAAATACACAAGTCTCCAGCCAGAGCCTCTTAATCCTTTCAAAAGACAAAGGTTTAAAAGGGAAAAAATAAAAGGCATTCTGAACTACTGCTCTACCTTAGGAGGACTTTGGCATAAAGCTTCAGGGTTATCATCTCTTCTCTCTCATTTAAGCAGATTAGAAGGAAAAGAAATTAATCTGATATCTAGCTTTGCATATTCAAAGTCACTTGGAACATGGAAGCAGGGAAACGATAATTTGACAAAACCAAATTATAATTTTAAAATGAGTTGTATTAAGGATAGATGAGGATTCTAGGCTTCCACAGGAACCTCACAAGTACACTAAATAAGACTCGCTTTGGGAGGCACAGAAAAAGCAACATTTGTTTAGTTCTAGTCAAAGTTTCTGCACCAAATGGGGAACCATGTACCAGTACAGATGATCAATTTTGCTCTGAAGGATCTCTAGAGTTTCTCATGTGAGAACTCTAGACTTAAGTTTTGCACATGCCTCTTACCTGTGTGCCAAAATAGCAGGTATAACTCACTTAAAATCCCTAAAAAAAAAGGTAATAAAGAAGTCATGAAAGCCAATACTTGGATTTTCAAGGTCCACATCAAACCTTTGACCTCTGAGCCAGGGCACTGATAAAAATGAAAATAATCTATTTCCATTCCACAAGACCAAGAATTTATTTTCTTTCTTGGCTCATATTCTATGCAACATCTGGTTTCTACACAAAATCTTCCCATACTTGTCCATTTATTAAGTAAATCCTAAAGCAACTCCTGTGAATAGACACGTATTATGGGATGAATAATCTTCATTCACTGGCATTATATACCAAAATAATTCACTTATTCTGCAAGCTCTTTTGGGCAGACACCCCCTACCATAAGCTTAGTACTCACACAGCTACTGGAGCATGGTCCTGGACTATGCTTGAAGCTCCGAGCAGTTCTTCACTTGTGCTAAATTCTTCTGTGTTGAAGCAAGAACCACAGGATCAAAAACTGAAGAAAAGCATTGTATTTCTCAGGACCCACATGAAGCAGGCTCTAAAGATTCCCCCCAGCCAGCCTGTGGTTCTCAACTGCAGTACAATGAGGGTGGGAAGACACTGGAACAGAATGTCCAGAGAGGTGGTAGATGCACTATCCCAGTCAGTGCTCAGAGCCAAGTTCAACAGGGCTCTGGGCAACCTGATCTAGTTGAGGATGTCCCTGCTCATGGCAATGGGGTGGACTAGATAACATCTAAAGGTTCCTTTCAACCCAAACTATTCTATGTTTCTTCCAAAATTGGAGCTACAGGCCAAGGCTAGAACAAGCCATTACATGTGCTAAATTCTCAGGGTGTAGCTAACTAACCTCTAAAAGATAATGCATCTAGCCTTTCAGTGTTAAAGCTATGGCCAGTTTCACAGATACCCATCTTCATATCCACTACCTGCCTGCGAGCTGCCAGTAGCATGAAGCTATTTAATCCCAAGGGGAGAAGGAACAGAATTAGTGAGCTATAACTGAAACTCGCCATGCAGAAATAACCAGAATGACAGAAAATAATACCATAAGGGACCACAGGCTGTCTTAATTAAAACCTCTCCAAACTCCTATACATAAACTACCTGGCAAACTTCTTCATTTTTAAAACAGGCAGTACAGGGAATCTGACAGCCTTCCTAATCGATTCCAGTGCTCCCATCATTCTTAGAAGTTGACTCAACTAACTTACAGCATGTTTGCTGCAGTTTAAGCCCACACATTGTTTCATTTCCAGTGGAGAGGACAACAGCTCAGCCTTTTCCTTCCAGCTATCTTCAATGTATTTAAAGAATATCTAGTCTCCTCTTAAAAAAAAGAGGCACCAAAAGTGTTTTCAGCTTTCCCTTAGAGCCCATTTTCTAGATCTCTGATCATTTCCCCTTTGCTTGCAACTATTATTCTCCTAATACAATACCAAAACTGGGTGCTGCACTTTAACATGGGCTTATTAGCATGCCAAGAAGTGAGAATCATACAATGGTTAGGGTTGGAAAGGACCTTAAGACCACCTAGTTCCAACCACACTGCCATGGACAGGGACACCTCACTAAACTATGTCACCCAAGACTCCATCCAACCAGGCCTTGAACACTGCTTAACTTTATTTATTTTACATACCATTCCTGTTAATACATCCCTATCTGATTACTTTCTAGACTTGTGGATGCATTCCCATCAGAGGCACTCCAAGGACAAAAGAGCATGTGTTCAAAATGATCTTGACAAAGCAGTGGTACCTAGGCAGGATGAAATCTAGCAGGGATAGATGTAGTCCATTAGTCCTCAAGAAGACTTGGCATTGCCTCCGATGGAAACACACTCTGCAAGTCTCGACTGTTCTCTCAGATAAGGTCAAAAAACTTACTACTACACTTGAGAAAACTCAGCAGAACTCCCTTGACCTATCCTTCTAGTATGACCACGAGTACCGGCTAACTTCAAAGGCACACTTACTTTGTAATAGCCCCAGACCCTTCTTAGACAAACAAAAGCCTGAGTTTCTGACAGGATATACAAAACAGTTAACACTGTGAAAACCAGCACAGACAATATAAAGACGTTTCATTTGTAAGAACAGACATACTGTGTCAAATCAAGACATAGCCTCGTCCATTTTCCTGTCTTTGAGAGCAACCATAAGCAAACACCCAATGAATAACACCACAGCAATTAACAGGAGTTATACATAGATACACGCCTTAAATTACATATACAAGTCATATTTTAAGCACATTCAGTAACTAACAATAAATTATATCACTCTCCACCGCTGCATCTTGTCCATATATCAGTCTATAGGAGCAAAGAGCTCTCAGCTGCATAAAGCCAAAAAAACAAAACGATGTTCTGATTGGATTACTGGAGGAAAAGATTAATAGTACTGCCTAAAAGCACAAACTGAAGTTTTTAGTGGATGATGAGCTTTAAACAAGCACTTCCATGCCACACCGTTCACTCCATGTACCAGCATGTTCCACGGCTGATCTCCTTTTAAGAGGTTTCAGTTATGTGGTCTACGGATCTTTTTCTTCGAACAGGCACAGGGTGGGTCACTTTGTAGGAATCTGAGTACCATATGTTTTTAAAGGGCAGTATTGAATAACTTCAAGAGGATTTCAGCTATTTCTCATTCAGTAGCACAAAGGAATACTTTTTTCTTAACAGTATGCTAAGATGAAGCAGAAGTGATTCAAAACTGCACCAGCATTCCCGCATTCTACAGGAGAAAATACGCTCTTGAACTTCCAACAGCATCACCAACTCACAAGTCACATCACCCAACTTCCAATATGGCACTATAGTTCAGCTCCATTTTTCACACCATCTGGAGAGTTACACATCACATAGTTTATCTCAGGACATCCAAAGAGATACACTTCACGAAAGAGAACACTTCATATGTCATTTACAAATCTGGTAGAATGTTAGTATTATTGCATTAGATCTTTGTATTTTCATTTAAAGACAGGCAAAAGTATTATGAGGCAGTTGTATACTTAAGGTTTAATGACTTACTTTCCATACAAGCACAAAACTAGTAACAAACATGGCAGAGTTGATTCCACACACAGAATAATTGTATGTAGGGTTGAAGAAAATGGTAAGAAACAGCAATGGTCAAATAATCACTACCCGACTTGCTGTGTGTTTAACTATGAATGGGCTTCACAGCAATACAGCCAGCATGAGAAATCAAAGTAAAACAGCACAAGGGATGCCCAGAGCAATACAAGGGATTTCAACAAACAGATCTCCAGGAGTTCAGTAACATCTGTTCTCTTCAGTGTCAGCTGAAAAATCATTATTCCTCTTCATCTGCAGACAAATTCCCCACCTCTTTGTTAGCTATCAAAATCCTGGACATTACCTGCATTTTTAGAAATACTCACCTTTGTTCTCTGCTCAGAAATAACAGCTCTTTTGAATACACTACAGCCAAAAGTAATTGCTTCTATAGAGTATTAAAGGGTTTTGCTATGGGACTATGTACAACAGTCTTCTAGAAAGTCTAGTCCTCCATGCTGATACTTTGTTCTCCTTACTGCATAAACACCCTGAATTGGTTTTACTATTTAATGGACTACCAGCCTTTTTCTCTCTTCCCTGATTCCCCCCATCCCAAGAATTACCTGAATCATTCCCACAGACTCAAGGCATACCTGCAAAGTACTAGGTGAGAGCTGCTCACCTCCACAGATGAATCCATCCACCAGCAAATCCCAGTGCACCACGACTTTGGGACCTCACCAGAAACACAGCAGTACACAAGAATGCTGGGAGAGGTGAAAGCACCACAGAACAAAAGACACCAGGTGGCACAGTAAGTGTGAACAGCCAAAATATGCAAGGTAAAAATCTATGTGCTACCAGTCTTCCCAGAAGCTCAAACAAGAATATCATGAGCAGCTTTGAAGTTCTGTACTTTTGTACTCACACACTACTAAGCTGCAAAATCAACCTACCCAAAATTTATAACGAGAAAAGGCTGCAAGTCCACAGCATTACTGTGAGAGTATATACTACATTAGCAGAAACCTGGCTTGACATACCAACTGCATTATCAAATCTTCATGCTTTTTCCATATTAGTCATACCAACACTACAGAAGAATGGTTCAGCATAATGCTTGAATCACCTAGGCAGTGTCAGAGATTATCATTTCCTTTCAAATAAAACCCCCACACCACCAGATGTACAAGATGAAAAACCTATGGGCATTGAATCCTAGTGTTCAGTACACATTGTTACAGGTTCACTCAACAGTGCTGAAAATACTTGCAAAACTCAAGCACGTCTCAAGCCTCTTCCTCCACCAAAAACTTCAACACTTCTTGAATGAAAATAAAGTCTTATTTTAAAGTCACATAGCAAATATGTCTTTATCTGAACACTAACCTCTTGCAAGTTTTAAAACCTCTCAATGTTACAACCACATACGTTGTCAAGTTTTTGTGTGTATCAGATCAAAATCCCATTTCCTACCTTACCAGTAAGTTATTTAACAATTGGCTAACAATCTGCAACCAGGAGAAAATTCTCCTATCATCACAACACTCAAAGGGAAAAAGGCGTTTAGAGTTATAGAAGACCACACAATAGGTTCCAACGCTGCTTCTTTTAGGGCCCCCTTGGCAGCATCAAAATTAAATGTTAACGCTAGTGGGACAGGACATTCCCAAGTCACAGAATACATCATGTGAAGTCAAATGAGAAACAGGCTCACTGTTTCTGACAAAACAATTATTGTTGAAGTATTACAACATTACTCCCAAGTTTGGGTTGCAGAAATGTAAGTGGTCAACCTAGAGCTGGCTATTTTTAAGAACATTTTTAAGCAATCTGTAAAGACTTTAAAGCAGAAGCTCTAAAGCTAAGCCTTCACAAATGGTCTAGGTTCAACTTCCAGATCTCAGAAACCTACATCATCTCCTCCTCTCCATATCACATTTCTGACAACATCTATGTGTCTCTCTCCACTCACAAATACATGTAAAAAGTAATAGAGTAAAAGCAGCTGCTAGGACAACTTATCATGATTTATTCTCATCTGGAATCTACTTATTTTGTCCCTATCTGCTAGGAACCCCATCTGAATTCCAGTTGCTCTTCAGAAAAAATAAACCAAACCAACCATCCCAAACACCCTATATAAAAAAAAAAGGACAAAACACACACCAGATGCACCCACCCCAATGTCCAAATAAACTCAAAGGTATTTGCAGCTACTATGTAGTTTGAAGCAACTCCAGAAGAAATGTGGATTTTGTAATTACAGCACCAGGTAAGAATAAAATCAAAAAGGCTTCCAATAGATTTTTTTAAATGCAGGCAGCATCATTGTCTCAATGAGCACTGCTGAAGAATCAGAATTATGAGACGTTACTACATAGCATAAAGATCTCTGCATTGCTCCCTTTTAGACTTAGTCTACCATAATAAAAACTTAGTCAATCCTGAACTGCTGAAACATCACCAGTGAAAAAATAACCTAGTGTATTATTAAATAAAAATAACCCACAGGCTATTGCATAAAGCCAAAGCATTGACACTTCACAGAAACCGTTGTTTGTTGCCTCATTAATATCTATACCTGTCTGCTAAATCCCACAGGCATTTCATATGTGCCATTGTTCTTTTGCTGTCGCATAGCAATGCCCTTGTCAGCTTCCATGGACACCGAAAGTCAGTAGCTCCAGCCAAAGAGAAGCTTCAGTTCATCAAAATTGAGTCTATCATGAAATACAGACTTGCAGATTTAGTAGTATCATTATCCTACTAAGGTAGGGTCTATTAAGTCAATTACATTTCTAAAACACCCTCCAACTGAATGACACTCAGAATTCCCTGGTGAACTTTATTACTCAGACATGTCAAGAGTCCATACTCAACTGCCATCCTCATGTCACTTTCATAATCTATACTCAACCCTCAACTAACTGAAGTAAATAAACTAACTGAAGTAAACCTACTTCAGTCTCTGAAACTGAAATCTGATTAGTAAGGTTTCTCCATTCTCTGAAGAACACAGGAAAAAACACCTTAACCTGCAACACTACAAATACCCATGGCTCCCAAGCCAGTACATACAATCATGAGTAAGATTAGGAGTGAAATGGTCAACAGATACGATCTTCTCAAGGATAACATTATTTTCCATTTCTTTAGGTTTCAATTGAGCAATTGTATATATAAAGAAAAACCATTCCAAAAGCCTTCCATCTACTCACCTGCAGAAGTATGCCTTGCCAGAAAGCTTTTATTCTCTCAGCAAGGCACAAAACATTCTTTCTGATGCTGATACTCAACCTCCCACAAATGTAGGGAAACTCATTTATGGCTATGGACTTCATTCACAAGGACACAGATTTGTGCCAAATGATTCATGTGTACTTGGCCAACAACCAAGTATTCTGCTTATTTAAGCTGATGAATCTGTGTCCCCTTCCTCCCTCAAGGAAACCCACTCACACAGGTCAATTCACTACATTACTTTTTTATGAAGCACACGAGAGATGGGATCCATATAATAATATAGGTTCTATGAAACTGTTTGCAACAGGGTGTGAATCAGGAAAACCAAACAGATCGGCACTATCAACTGTGACTAAGTAGTTTTTCCTCTTTCTACACTGCAAGAAAATCACATTCTTCTCTGCAGCAAGTCACATTTTAATCTTTCTGCATAGCTTATTTTTGGCCTGTCTGAAAATTAAAGAATTGCCCACATTCCTGGCAAAGTTACCTCTTTGAACTACAGAGCTTGTAGCCAACAAGACTTACATTCCTACTAAAAAAGTCAGAAGAGATGATGTTCTACAGTTGTGGCTGTAAGAAGTCTGCCTTGGTTGGAAAAATTCAACTGCTGCTTCCCTTCTGGTTATAACTTCAGAGCCAACACTCAACTTCTCTCCTTCTAAGTGCTCTGATTCAAAAGCCTGTGGTAAATTTTGCCACTACACATGAACACTTAAGTTCGTGCAGGCACAGCAGCACAGTCCCACGCACCCTCTACAGCATTACTTATCCAGTGGTATCAACCAGGAACATCTTCCTTCCCCTTCTGACCAGCAAATCTCTTACTATATTCATCTACTTTCAGGCACTTGGGACCACTAATAGGTTTCTTCAAATCCGCCCAAATGCCAGAAAAGACACGCTGAGCCATGTAACCACACATTCCTGTGATATATGATGTTTAAAGGATGCTTTCCAGCCTCAGAATCAACAAAGGTTATCTAAACAAATGAAAAATACTAGCAGCTATTCTAAATAATTCAACTCAACCTTACCATAATACCAGCATAGCAGTCATTCACTACTTTCAACATGCCTACATTGGTCACTGCAACCTACAAAGCAAGATACTTGGCCCTAGTTCAGATCTAACACAAAGTTACAAAACTGTATTTTTCTTAGCTCTAAATTCTTACCTACAAGGAGGCTAAAGCGAACATGGAAAATACTTGTCAACTCCCTTTAGCCAGGTTAGCATCAACTCACTAGTCCAGTGCATGTGCAGGCAGTACTGGTAGAAAAATCAAGTTAACAACCCGTCAGCTGATGAGGCTCAGCCAGAAAACACTGGGTCCACCTTTATGGAGAAGTAGCAATACTCTTAACAAGGACTGATGTCATCCCTCCAGAAGGAGCTGTTGCCCTGTATGCCTTTTGTTTAAAGAGAAAAGGCCCACAGTGCTTTGACACTGACAAGCTATCTTACCAGCTTCTTCCATTACAAGACACTAGGTGAGAACACAAATTGCCTTAAATGCTTAGATCTACTTCCTGTCTGCAAGAGATAAAAGTACAGAATGAACTGCTTTGCTTTATTTTCTTTTCTGAACAACAGACAAGTCATCTGTGGCAGAAGCACCTAATGAAAAGATTCTTTGATAGCACTGATCATACAAGAAAAAAATCACTGCCCGCTTCTGTTAAGAGGCACATCAGTCTGACTTCCAGCATCCACATTTCTGACAATCCTCAGAGGGATCTAGAAATGATTCCAGTAAGGTCTCCAACATGGAATTCTGTTGAAATCACCTTGTATCATCTCATCTCTCCTCCTGCACAGACCAGACATCACACAGCGGCACTGTTAGATATAGGACTGAGTTGCACATGTGCTGTTACACCAAGATAAATGACCCTCTCTCTATGGCATGGTAAGCCAGTACCAATAGGAGCAAGAGGGATCCTGAAGATTTGGTGAGAGCAGTTCTTCTACCTATAGCCATTATGAAAATCTAGTTTGCTAAAGCCTCAGTTTGTTTTATTTTAAGCTTCTGTTACATGAGATACAGCAGCACTGACCAGGAACACTTAGTCTGAGCATGTCTATGATGTGTTAGCCATTTCTCACAGGGTTTATCTTGCTACCATGTCTCACACCTTTCTCACCTTAAGACCAGATTGCTGCAATGCACTAAATATATGGTTACAATTTAATTCAAAAATACAAAGTGGCATAGACCAACACATCTCCAAACTTATATCTTCCCCATGGCTTTATGCAGCAGCCAGCAACAATCTCCATCAGATGAGAAGTGCCAAGGGGGTTCATAGTTCTAAAGAGGGGGATTGTCCTGTACAGCAGTCTATGGGTTTTAGCCTTTATGTCTGAGGGAGTATCTTGTAAAAGCTGTAATTAGCATTTTTTTTCAACATACATAAGTAAGAGAGCACCTAAAATGCATCTAAAAGCATGGCTTAGTGAAAGAAGTGCTGACAAGACAAAATCTAGGGGTTTATATGGACTTGGGTCAAAGAAAAACGAGGAGAGCTGTTCTGCAAGGCATTTAAACTTGCAATAAGCTCCTTTTCAGAGCTGCTTGACTTTAAAAGTTTTGTTTGTCTTTCAAGGCTGCTCTGATCTGATGCTCATTAAATTCAGAAAGCAGCCAAGTAGCTCCACCAGCCATAGAGCTTCTGCAGGAGACAGCCACTTTAGCACTTCCCACACTAGCTATGGGTGACTAAAGAGTCCTCAGAGTAAAGTTAATTTCTTTTTTTCTTTTTTTTTTTAACAAAAAACAAAAGGGAAAGAACTCCAGAAAAAATGTCTTAAGTCTATAGAAAATTCTGGAAACTCAAAGACAACAGACATGATTTAAAATGGAACTCATCACGTCATTCAAAACAAAGAGACTCCCAAAAGCTTGAACCAAGAGGCTGCAAATGCTATCCAACCACCTTGCATATTATAGCTAAGGTGTTCAGATAACTAAGGGGTGTAGCATTAATTCATTTCATAAAATGCTAGCTCTGGTCACAGCGCAAAGCTTTAACTGCCTTTCAGAATCATCTTCACTCATCTATCCAGTTCAAGAAAGACCATGGGGTGAGGGAACAGCAACAGGCAATATCCCACAGATTTGTATCATTATGAAGGCCTGTGATGAGTAAACTGGACATCAATATTGTGGAAAATCCTTTATATTCTATCCAATGAGTGCTTAAAGATAGATCAAAATTAAAGAACTCTGGGGGCAGTAAAGCAAAATCCTTCAGTAATATAGGCCAAGGAAGTACTTCTTTCCTCAACCCCAAGAAAAAAAATACATGGTACATAAACCATCACTGCTTTGTGATACCTACAAGATCCTATCAAGTTAACAGACAAAGCAGTACCGCAACTTCCAGAGCCAGGATGCATACACACAAGGAATATGCTCCATTACACCATGAGATATACAGCTGTGTAAATATGTGAACAGGACTGTTAAATACTGCTAAGAAACACAAAAGGTAAATCAAGTGATACTACATTGCGGGTCATCTCCAAGAAGCACTGTAGGAAGCATGCTGAACAATGATGGAATAAGAAAAGGTTCAGGATAAACAACCAACCCAGGGAAATAAGACATGGGGGACGCAATAGAATAATGAATTGAATTATCATTTGACGGGTTCCATTGGCAGGCCTCACTTTTTTTATTCGTTATTTTTCTGCTCAACTACCCCTAATGACACAAATAAGCCGAAAATAGTTTGTCAGCATTAGAATTCAGTACAGCAGACAGCTGGTTCATTCCTTTTCAGACTGCAAGGATGATTTTGGGGCTCTATAGCATGAGACACTTTTCCCTGTTGCATACATGGTCATTAGCTGACCCCAGAAGTGCAGTTTGTTCAAGTTTAGGCACAAGGAAAGCTGCTCACCCAGCAGCACTCAGGGTTGCACAGGGCTAGAACCAGTGATGGCCAGACACAGACCACGCAGCAGGCTTCTGGAAAGGAGCGATCTTCCCCTCTCCAGCAAGGAGAGCAGGATGGGTGGCTTCCAGTTTCTGAAACCAACTAGGCAGAAACTGCTATCAAAGCAATAGGGCCCTACCCTAACTGGGTTGAGAAACAGAAGGTGGCATTATCTCAATTGTTTCACCAGTTTCAACAGCCCCACTCATTCCTTCACACTGAAGTTGGCCAGGGTGCTCTATTCCCAACATTCTTCCATACACCTACCTGGACACCACAGTGTATAAAACCGTCACATACATGTCACATGCTACCTAAAACTCAGCCACTTTTTATGTCCTGGCTTGTGCAGTGGTTACCAGCAGAGCAGTAAACTCTCAGTCTTTATTCCTTTATGAACCACTTCTTAAAGTGCCATTACGCTAACAAAAGTAGCATCACACTCAAATGCCAGCAATAGAACCATGTGTGAACAGTACACAGCAATATAGGTTTAGCAAGCTATTGTGCTTTCAGGAGATTAGAGTACAAAAAACAGTGAATCCAAGAAGAAACAAAAAACAAACAAAAAAACCCCAAACAAATAAAAAAAACCAAACAAAAAACCCAAAACCTTAACAAAAATCACTGGCACCACTGACACATTCTTCAGAGTCCAAAATGAATTATTACAAGATTGTCCTTTAGATTTTGCAACCAAGAATAAGCACACAACATCAGAATTAGCTAAAGCAAATCAAATTGCCTTCCTCACCCTCCAACTGAACAAATTCTGCATAACCAACTACAGAACCACGACACACATGGAGCAAAACCTCTTCGTGGCAAGCATCAGCCATGACATTATTTACTGCAGACAACAAGATAATTGGCTGCAGTTAGGATAAGTATTGCTGTCTACAGAGACATGGTGTTACTTGAAAACACTCATTTTCCAGAAGCTCAGGGAAGTGGAAAGAAAAAAAATACTAAAAAAAAAATAAATCAATTCCACGGTCATTAGATGAAAATCCTCGAATTGCAAACTTCAAAACTTCTATTTTTATACAGATATTTTTGGTCATGTGTTGCATGGCTACCCTTTATGTTTCAGGATTATTTTTCCCCACTTAGGAAACAATGTACATCTGGAAGCAATGCAACAACAACTAGGTGAAGAACAAAAGAAAGCTTTAAGCTCATATCTCTTCTCCTATACTACAACCAGCAGACTGATAGTATCAGCAAGGGGAAAACTGGAAGCTCAGCTCCCTCCTTTTGAGGGACAGGCTCAACATGAGGAGTACATGCACTTTTTGTGTGTGCACTGAAAGCCTACAAACCCAGCAATAGACCAAGAATAACCTACTTGAGAATACCTTCAATGCAGAAATCCATATGGTGGGCTGGAAAGAATGGTGAAGTGATTTCAAAACCACCAAAATATTAATAGAGAAAAGAAAAATAATCAGATTTCAGAAGGTACTCTTGATGCTGGTATGGCTTGAAAGAGATACAAAAAGGCCACAGGGTTCCTACTCTTGCAGAGATGTTAAAACCCTTGTAATGTCAATTACAGAGCAATGAGAGCAGCATGCATGACAAGTCATCTTTCCCAACAGCCAGAACAGAAGCAGCTGTAGGTTATCTCCCATCCTTTCACTCAAGGATCAAGCTTTCTTACCAACTTCTGAGAACAAAGTCTCATAAATTAAGTCTAATAAATTATAAAGGGAAGAGATGAAAAATCCTTATTCACTCTTTCTCCCCCATGTACCTCAGAGAAAAGCAATCACCCTATGCTTCTAGTACTGCTCCTCCCAGGTAACACAAGGATCAGAGAGCCTTCCTCCACTACTTTATCAATCTGTTCCTCCACACCTGGATCCATCCTTCCTAGGTAACTGTTGCAGTGCTCAGGCAGAAGCAGCAACAGCTGCAGAGACACCAGAACAAGAGTGACCTCATAATTAAATTTCACCACTACTCTGGGCTTACAATAAAGCAAAAAGGTTGGCACAAAACAAGTCAGGTTTTGTTCCCTGATGACTTGAAGAAGACCTGTACCAAGAAAGAGGTAATAAAGATGCATGAGAGACTCAAAAGATACCAAACCATCAATTTTCACTCACCTCACAAGGACCCTTTTGTCCCAACTTTCACTTGAAAGGGCTCAGAATGTAACCAAGTTTCAGTAAATACACAGCAAAATGAAAGAGCCAAGCAAACTCCTAGCTCACCACACAAGTGATCTTCCTCAACGCCCCCCCCCATCAAGCACTCAATACTGGCACTAGATAATTTGCTACATCATTCCATAGATGCTATTCATAAGAATTCATGAGAACCAGACAAATACAACGCTTTTTGACACCCAGATATTTTTTTTACTCTTACAAAGCAAAAGGAAAAAAAAAAAGGAAAAAAAAAGAAAAATAAAAGTTAACTTTGTGGCCTGTCTTGCATGGATGGATTAACTGAAAATTTCAACTGCATTTCCCATAGAGTCCTTGTCTGTGGTTCTCTTGCTTTGTTCTGACATCTTTTTCCAGACAGCAGAAGGACCAGGAGCACATGACTAGAGCGACTGTGGGGGTTATCGCATACGGCCTTTGTTTCTCCCTCGGTGTTATACACTTGGGATTGAATCATATTTGCAAACTTGTTAGTCTGCATCAGTTAGCACCCTCTTTACAGGCAAGCATCTGTCTAGTCTCTGACCTCACATAAACGGAGGGAAAGGAGCATCAACGACCTTTCAAGAATCGAGCTATAGAGCTTGAATAAGACAAATACTGCTGCTGAGCATGACAGGTCTAGGTCTCACTTGGTTTAGACAGCTACCTGCAGAAATACTGATCAACAAAACCTGCTTCCTATTCCACATGTACATAAAGTAAATCAGTAAATTAAAATGGAGTCACCCGCGGGTTTTCTCCATACAAATCAAGAATCCTTAATAAACACTAATGCTGGACCTGACAAAACATATGCCCTTATGGTGCTAACGTGGGTTAACTGCACCCATGGTTTTTTGAATGCTGCAGGCACGCTGATCATGCAGATACAAGGTAGGCTACAGACCCTGAGCCAAACGCTCTCTTCAAGTCTTCAACCGCAGTGGAAGACATTTCAGTGCAGAAAACCGGGAGAATTCCTCATCTGTCAGAAAGCTCACAATCCTACAGTGCTTTGGCATGAAACACACAAACCAATGGGCTATATCTACACACATGCACACACAGAGCCTTGTCAGGTGTGGCTGCACGCAAGGATCAAATACATCAATCGAGTGGTCACACATATCAAGCATTCTTGGTCCCATAAAGATGCCACCCTACATTTCTATAAGAAAAAGGAAAATACCCCTGTAAACTACACTATTATTAGGAATCTGGAAGTACAATTAATGTTAATGGGAACATATTCAAACCAGGAGTTAAGACATTCTCTATTATAATCAATTAGCCCATCTTAAGCAACTCAGAACAGGCCCTATTCCATCTGCACTGTACATTTGTTCAGATTTAATACATATTTTTATTTCACATACACCAGCTAATCTTACAAACTTGGATACAAAAGATGAGCACGTATTAAACACAATTTCCAACACACCTGTGCAGAATAAAGCACAAGGCCTCATTCTTAAATATATTCCTCTGATCAGAAGGCTGGAAAAGGCATGGCCAAGCCTGAAATAACTACTCCATAGGCTCACATGTCAAAATAGCCATTTTCTTACCCCCTCGATTGAGCTTTCTCCCAGAGCCTGGAAGATATTAGAAAAGCACCTTTTGTAAGCTCCCCTCCCCGTCCTTTTTTGGTTTTTTTGCCTTTTTTTCCCTTTTTTTTTAATAAAAGGGCTGGGCTAAAAGGTGCTCACACCCGATCTACGGGTGCATGGAAAAAAAATCTTCCAAGCTCTCTTCTTCAGAGCCAGGAGTGTATAAAAAACAACACATAATGAACATTAATGTCACGGCCATACCTGTGTGCCCGCAATTCGCTTCCTCCTTTCAAGGGGGAAATCAAAAGGAAATACACGCTACGGAGCTGCCAATCCGTTTCACAAAGGGGGGGGGGGGGAAGAAAACGGGGGGGGAGGCTTTTTAATTAGCCAGAGGCTGCTTACAACGCTGGCAGCGATCGGGGGCTAAAGAAGAGGACAAACCAGCCGGCATTTTTTTTGTCCAACAGGCCCCAAACGAAGCGGCGGCGTGCGCCTATTCAAGGTTAATGGAGGGGGAAGGGGAGAGAAAGGAGCTGCCTCCGCCGGGGCTGGGGCCGAGCTCTCGATCGCTCTCTCGGCCCCCGGCCGGGCTCCCGCCCGCCGCCCTATCGCCTCAGCGAAGGGTGGAAGAGGGGGGGGGGAAAGCCCCGTCAGGGCTGGACGGACAGACACCCACCCGCGCAGGGCGGCAGGATACTCACGGCTAACTTTCATGCTGCCGAAGGCCGAGGGCTGCTGCACCGGCTTGCAGCTCTCCGCGAAGGAGGTGGTCCTGGGCCGCCCGGACATGGTTCTCCCGCTCCTACTGTGCCCCGATCACCGCTCTCTTCCTGCCTTTCCCCCTCCTCCGCCTCGCCCCGGCGGGCCCGTCTGCCGCTCCCTCGCTCGCTCAGCTGGAGGAGACGGGCGGCACTCGCCACATGAAACGCCGGGGTCCCCCCTTCCCCCCCCCCCCGGGGAAGCCCCCTCCCCTCGCGGTCTCTGTCGCGCTCGGCGGCGGCTGCTGCTTCTCCTTCGTGTTCCTCTTCTTCCTCACGCCGCCCGTTCCTCACAAAACCATCCTTCCCGGCAGCGCCGGTGGCTCCGAGAGCTGCCTCCGCCCAGTCCGCAGCCCCCCCGGGCCGGCGCCGCTCCCGCTCCCGGCCGCGAGCGAGGGGGGTTGGCTAGGCCTCGCTGCCCCCACCCCGGGCGCCAGTCACATGGGGCGGCGGCTCACGGCCCGGCTCCTCTGACCCCGCCGCTGCGTCTCTTGGGGTTTTTTATCCCCTTTTCCGCTTTTTTCTTCCCCTTCTTTTCCTTCCTCCTCTTTCTGCCCCCCTCCCCTCTCCTTTCCTTCACCTCGCCTCTGAGGGAGGCGGCAGCGAACGGGACTATTTTTTCCCCGGCGGCGGAGGGATCTCTGGGCTCCAAATCCGCCGACTAGAGGCGATGCGACCGCTCGCAAGGGGATCCGGCAGTGGCGGCGGGATCCGCGGCGGGCGGAGCAGGGGTGAAGCGGCCCCGGCGGCCTCGCTCGCTCACGAAGGCTTCTCAGTGCGGCGCTGAGGCGGCGGCTCCGGCGCGGCTCCTCATTGCGCCCGCAGGGGCAGCTGGCGGCGAATCAGGCTGGGGACGCTGCACTGCGGGAGGTGGCCGGCGGCGGTGGCGCAGGCCATGACGACGGCGACGGCTCCGCGATTCCTCAGCCGGCTTCAGAGCGCGGACGGCGGCGGTTAGTGCTGCTTCCCCGGGCGCCCAAGGCACATGGGACTCGCCCGCCCGGCTGAAGCCTCCTGCCGCTCCCTCCCGGCGCTGCCTGCCTCCTGCCGGGCCCCCCTCCCTGTTTGTGCCGATCAGTCCCTTTGTCCCCGCTGCTGCCTCCGCTGCGTGCCGGGCTCCTGCTGCTGCGCTCTGTGTGTGCGCCAAAGCCGCGCAGCCGCCTATGCCTGTCGCCGCCCTACGCTGCGGAATGGCCGTAAACGCCTTCAGTGAATACCCAGCCGAAGAGTCCGACGCATTCGTTAGACCCCAGCCCGAGGTCCTCACGGAAACATCCGAGCGTCCTCGGGACCAATCCCGAGGTCGTTACGGAAACGCCTGTAACCAATCAGGAAGCCATTACGGGCGCAGCCGAGTCTCCCCGAAGTAAA
This sequence comes from Melopsittacus undulatus, assembly GCF_012275295.1. Classification (NCBI taxonomy): domain Eukaryota; kingdom Metazoa; phylum Chordata; class Aves; order Psittaciformes; family Psittaculidae; genus Melopsittacus; species Melopsittacus undulatus. The sequence goes on along the minus strand of NC_047528.1, from coordinate 115,302,435 downwards.
ACGGAGACCCAATCGGAAAGCGCTGCCACCGCCCTAGCAGCGAGCTCGGCAGCCAATAGGAAGGAGCCATCTCTTCCGGCTATTGCCGGGCCGAGCCGAAGCGTGAGAGCCAATCAGAGGGCGCGCTGCCGCCGTCACGCAGCCCTGGGACGGGTTCAAGCCCGAGGCGGAGCCCGAGCGCGGGCTCCCATTGGCTGCCGGCGATGAGGCGGCCCGCTGACGTCATAGAGCTCTCCGCCACCGGCCAATCCGGGAGCCCGTTGGGGCATGGCCGCTCACCTTTATGACCTCACCGTGCGCTGACGGCGGGGGGGGGGGGTGTGCGGTGCGCATGCTCAGTGCGGCACTAAGGGCCGGCAGCCACCGCCCCGCTGGCTGGAACACCCGTACCACACACCCGGAGGTGGCTTCTGGCTCTGAGGCCGCTTGGGCGGAGAGGAGCCGGGGGAGAGGCGCAGAGTTCCCAGCCTGGTTTGGGTTGAAGGGACCTTAAAGTGCATCCAGTTCCAACCCCTGCTACAGGCAGGACACCTTCCACTAGAGCAGGTTGTTCCAAGCCCCTGTGTCCAACCTGGCCTTGAACACTGCCAGGGATGGGGCAGCCACAGCTGCTCTGGGCACCCTGTGCCAGTGCCTCACCACTCTCTCTTGGTTTGTGCCTGAAACTGTCAGGGATTGAGGTCAGCCCCTCATCAAGCTGGTATTAGGGTTCAGTGTTTGGACCAGTGTTGTTTAATATCTTTATCAGTGATCTAGATGAGGGGATCGAGGGTACCCTCAGTACATTTGCAGATGACACCAAATTGGATGGGAGTGCTGGTCTCCTGAAGGACAGGAAGGCCCTGCACAGGGATCTGGACAGGCTGGATCAAATGGGCTGTGGCCAATGTGATGAGGTTCAACAGGCAAAGTGCTGGATCCTGCACCTGGGCAACAACAATCCCACACAAGGCTCCAGGCTTGGGGAAGAGCAGCTGGAAAGCTGCTCATAGAAAAGGACCTGGTCTCATGGTTTAAATCAAGTCCACACACAGCTCGTTCATTCACTCCCCCCCTTCGCTCCCCCAACTCCCGGAGAGTTAGGAAGGAGAATCCAAAGAATGTAGCCCCCAAGGATTGAGATAAGAACAGTTGAATAGCTAAGGTATAACACAAATCACTGCTGCCATTACTACTACAAATAATAATGATAAAGCCAATAACAAGTGAAGAGAATACAACACCTCACCAGCCACCGACCCATTAACTCACCCCAACCTGCCCGACCGAGCACCGACCAATACCTCCTCCATGCCCCAGAGCTCCAGCCCTTCTGGGTCTCTCCCAGTTACATCCTGGGTATGATGTGCTATGGTATGGAATACCTCTTTGGCCAGCCTGGGTCAGGTGTCCTGTCTCTCCTTCCTCCTGGCCTCCCCTCCTCCCTGGCAGAGCATGAGCTCAGAAAAGGCCTTGGACAAACCAAACATTTGAGCAGTAACTCAAAACACACTTGCTATCAGCAACTGTTCTCAGCCTGAAAGTCAAAACACAGCACTGCACCAGCTACCGAGAAGGAGAAAAATGACTGCTACTGCTCAAACCGGGACACCTGGGAATGCTGATTGATGGAGCTGAACATGAGCAGCTTGTGCCCAGGCAGCTGAGAAGGCCAACAGCATCCTGTGTAGCATAGCCAGCAGGGCCAGGGCAGTGATCACCCCCCTGTATTGGGCACCGATGAAGCTGCACCCCTCACTACAAGAAAGACATGGAGGTGCTGGAGTGGGGCCAGAGAAGGGCAATGGAGCTGGTACAGGGCCTGGAGCACAGTGTGATGGGGAATGGCTGAAGGACCTGGGAGGTTCAGTCTGGAGAAGAGAAGGCTCAGGGGGAACTTTATTGCTCCCTACAACAGCCTGACAGGAGGATGGAGTGAGATGGGGGTTGGTCTCCTCTCCCAGGTAACAAGAGATAGGGCAAGAGACCTCAAGTTGAGCCAGGGGAGACTGGCTATTAGGAAGGAATTGTGACACAAAAAGGTTTTGCGCTGGAACAGGCTGCCCAGTGCAGTGCTGGAGTCACCATCCCCACAAGTGTTCACACACCATGTAGACAAGGCCCCCCGTGACATTGGTTAGTGGTGGCCTGTCAGTGCTGGGGAACAGTTGGACTTGATGAGCTTAAAGGTCTTTTCCAACTGAGTTGATTCTGTGATTCAGTGGAAGACAATGACATTGAACCAGCTGTTGCTACCATGTTGTTGTCTGTAGGCCTGTGGTGTGGTTGGTGGGAACCTTCAGCAGCTGTAGGAGAGGAGCACAGTGTGGTGAGCTGGCTTGTTATAAAGATACGGCACCAGCACACTGGAAGTGGCACATGGAGTGATGGTAAAGCTGTTCTTCAGAAACTGGGCAGAGCGATGAAGATAGAAGATCAACACTCCTAGAAAACTCTCCCTATTCAGCTGTTATCAGCAAGACAGGAAACACAGTTTGTTAGAGCTACTAAACTGGCCCTTACATCCAGTGCCACCACGAGTGCATTGAGCTTGGCCCTGGCCAGAGTCCAGGCACTGTTCTGGAAGAGCTTGTACTTCAGGGCTCTGAAGCACCCCTGGGGCATCAGTTCCCAGCCCTGCCAAAGCAGGCGCTGGAGTATTGCTGCCTGCTGTGACCTCAGTAAAGATCCTCAGCAGTCCTCAACAGAAATCGAGCACCACTTGCTTATGCCATTAAAAAAAGTGTTCTTGCCAGAATAGTTTATACCACAAACAAAGTAACTTGGACTAGCAGAAACACTCCTTGACAGTGTTAGATTCTAAGAGCTGCTGGCACCCAAATATTGCCAGATTTACTTTTACTTCTTCCCACTGCCATTCTGAACCAGCTTGCTATGTGAGCAAGCTAAGCTAAGATTTATCCCTTACAAGAGCTGTTTTCCAAAGCAGAAAACAAATACAGTCTCTCTAAATGGCCTTGTTCAGCAGTTTGCTGCTCCAGGGTCCTCAGTTTGCTGTAAACCTTTTTTTTCCTGTCAAATAAATAATATCTTTACCTACTACAAAGGACCTGGGACTGTTTAAGGTTTGATTCTTCATGAGCTACCTGTGCAGCTCTGTACAGCAGGAAGCTTGACGGTTGAGAGTGGTGTGCCCTAACAAAGACTAAAGACACAGTCTGTAATCACAGTATTGGAGTGGTGCTGCAGCCACCCCACCGCAGTCATCATTCCAGCCCCTCTCTGAGACACCACTGTATCAAACATTGCTGAGGCACAGACTCAATTGGCCATCAGCCATGAAAATGACATCTTCTCTCTTGGTTCAGCACAGCTGTTGAACTCAGCCATGGCTATTTGTCAAAAATTAGGGCTACAGATTGGATTAGTCCTGTAAAGGATGGTCTTGCACAAAAAGACAAAGTAAATATGCAACTAGGCAGTGGCTAGCTCTCCTCTACCTGAAATGCACCACTAGACGTTCTACTTATGAGCTTGAAATTGGGTTTTTTTTTGCCATTGAGCACCAAAATGCCAATGCAAATCACATCATTCTGGCAAAGTTCTTTCAGAAGACTACATAATCAGGAGAACCAACTTGAGAGACAGATGAGTTCTTGTTAACTGAAAAAGTTGGTGATCTGAAAAACAGCAGGGAGGGGAGGGTGAGCTCTTTGCCTTAGCATTTGTTGTTACTCACCATAGTAGTAAATGAAAATCAGACCAATGCATACTTTATACTGACAGTGTCTGCTTGAAAAATGTTCATTCCAGCTTTATAATGAGTCTAGAACCTGAAAATAAAAATGGGAAACCAATTTCATTCACTTACAGAGAACAGGTTTACCTCAGGAAAACAGCTTCCTGCTTGTCCTGTATATGGGATAGCCCATCCCTAAAATCACCCAGTCTCCTCTTCAGTACCAAAACAACCCGTATCAAGCCCAGAACTCTTGGTTGCTGCTAATGCTGCTTTTCTGAATGCCAAGTCTATCCATGCACTTGGGGAATGCACAGGACAAAAATCCCAGCTGCTCTGTTTCCTATTAGGCAATCCTGCCCACATTTCCAAGTAATAATTAACCAACCAACCCTCCAAAGCCTGTCCATTCAAGTCGTAGCGTCTGCTCATCTACTAGGAAACCACACAAGTGTGCTTAAAGGAGGATTATATGTAGTTGAAGGGGTGGGAAACTACAAAGCATCTTCCATTTCTGTTAGTCTTCTCACAGATTCTTTCCTTAGCTAAGTCTACTGGCAGAAAAACCCTCAACCCATGATAAGGGCATCTGTTAATCTTTCATCCTCCATTGCAAAACTGGGCTGACAATTAAAATCATTCGGGAGAGTCATGAGTCTTTTTTAGACTGAAAGGTTCTCTTTTGACAACATCGCAAAGTTCATCTTTATTTTCGGCCCCTCGGCTGATGAAATGACCTCCCTTGAGAATCTGCAAATATAAATAGAATTGACGTTTTCATGATCGGTTTTCACAAGCTTGTATAATCCAGCGTCTCAGGCACTGATATTGTTCCAAACCTGGCTGCAAGGGGCAGGTTTACAGCTGCCGTGTTTCTGTAACAACCGAGTTCCCAGCGACACTGCCTGAAAATAGGAAGCGTCCAATAGGAATTACTGAAGTGTCATCTCTCTGAAATGCCATAAGGTGGCAGTGAATTGGGAAACTGGTGCTATTCCTGGGTAGAACAAAGCTTTAAGGAGCTCAGCGGAAGGGGGGTGGTGGGGTGTGCTTTGTTTGTGTAAGGCTGTTCATTTGTCTGTTTACTTTTCATATATCACCCTAACCATCAAATCCAATCATCTTAATCAGACGCTGAACAGGTCTGCTCCAACATGCACCCATAGACATGTTCCTGCACAGGGAACTCCTGCCTTGTCTTTCTCCATTGCTTCCTTTTTGGGTGCTCTGTAGGAAGATGTTCTGTTTGCTTACCTCGCAGCTCTTCCTTGGTTGTTCCACCAGGAACCATGGTGAGGGGGATACCTCCACAAGCCTCATAAAGAGGCAGTCATTCAAGGCTGTTTGAACTTTTGTTATGCTTTGCAAATCTAAACAATACTAATGGATCTAGCAGTCTTGCATTTAATTCCTTAATATTGCCAGGGGAATTATCCACAGAACAAGCTACTGAGATATTGTAATGGCTTGTCTCTTGTTTGATTGGCGTGGGCTAACTCAATGGCTGTGGTTAAACTTTAACTTTTCTCTTTCTTTTCCAGTGGAAAATCAGAGATTGTAACAGTAATAGATTTACTGACTGCTCAGGCATTAATGATTAGAACAATAAATCCTGAAAAGTGGGTTTGATTTTTGTCCTAGAACAAAATCTGAAGGAATCTGTGTTTAGAACATACCGGTTGCATTTATTTTCCTGAGCTGGATGCGTGTTTTTCATCCTGAGAACCAGGCATTTTGCAATGATTTCCTGTCACAAAATATGTCATCACCAACAGTTGCTTCAGAGAGCAGCAGATGTTTTGCTGATCTGGATGTGTGGGGGTGAACCTGGGCCTTGCAAGGCTCCAGGTAAGTTTGCCAAAACCAATAGAGCCAAGTGGTTTGAACAGTTTCATCTAACAGGAGCTACGGACGACATCCATTTCCCAATTCAGCACAGTGGAACAAGCAGAGACACCAAATACAGGTTCAGGGCAACATTGCGACACATGGAAAACATCAATGACTCACTAGGCGCGCAAATGCATCCTTGTGTGGAAGTCCTCCCTGCTGCACAGGTTTAAGGTTGGTCTTATCCACTGGCTCTTGAAAGAAGCATCGGGTTTCCCACTGTGCCAGGAGAACATCTTGTTCTGTTGGACAGTTTCCCTTGCTCCAGCATTTATTTGGCCACACCTTCTTCATAAATAACCCTGGAAAAACCACAGTGTCCAGAGCCAGAGAAGCTCTGTCATTCCAATGAGCCTTTGACATGTCTTCCAGATATTCATTTCCTGGAAAGCAAAACTTATGCCTGCTTCCTGAGGAGGTTAAAAGAGTTCAAATCTAGAGAATTGTACTTCTGTGTGTATCGTCTCCCTCATATTCGATGCAGACAAGCAGCTCAGACTGACATCCACTTGTTTTCTGTTTGCATTTTCCCACAGCAGGTCTGTCTGTTCCTGTAAAGAGGCTACAAAGAAGCAGATGGGTCATTCCTACAGCAGGAAATCAAAACAACCCCGTTCCCCAGCATTTACTGGGGCTCCCTCTGTGGTACAGTATAGGTAGAAAAGAATATGAATGTCCCATGGTCACTATTTCCTTGCCTCTCCAATCAAGTTCCACACTGTTGAGGAGACTTTAAAATGGCAAAGAGTTAAAGCCAACCTGATCCCTGAGGCCTTCAGACCATTCTAGAAAATCATGTAGGGCTAGGAAGCCTTAATGTGAGACAGGGAATAAGGAGTACTCTTTAGCTGGGCCTTGGTAGACATATGGGAGAGGCATGGGCAGGGGAGAAGACCCAGGCTGGTTTCCAAGCTGTCACAATGATCTAGAAATTGTAGAAGGATGCAAGCACAACAGCCAACAAAGGAGATTTTGGGGTGCTTCCTCCTTCAGACAGTTGGGGGATGTTGCAACAGGGTGATGAGATCTACTGTGCTTTCTCACAAATGCAGGAAAAGGTTTTTCTAGTTCCTATTGAAACAGCTTTGGAAAGAAAGCATTGCATACTGTGCAAGGTGCCAAGAGAAGGAGAAAAAGCCATTGGGAATAGATGTTTGCATCACCAAAGAAGCAAAGAAGGCAGCAGTGCGCCTGGTGGAGCCTGCCTGGGATGCTGTCCTTGCTGAAAGGGCTCCCTGCAGACCAAAATTACCATGCTTAGCTGCAATGAAATGCTCATCCAACTCTTGCTGTCACAGCTGCTTTTACCCAAGTTGAAAACAACTGCATGGGTACAGGTCTCCCCTGCCAGCTCCCTGAGGAAGTATGGGGACAACAGTGCTTGGTGTTTTAAAGCCATTCTTGATATCTACAAGGTAAACTGTGGGGAGTATAATACACTTCTGTCTGCAGAGAGGAATGATTGCTCTGCATTATACAGCATATAGCAAAATGGTTGAATAGAGCTGTGAAACCTTGGCCATTCTACATACATCAGCCACAGTAGTGAACTTGCACTGTTGCTGTATGTCTCACCAATGGACTGAGGGTCCTCAGTTTGGAATTAAAGGTAGTGATTCTCCTCAGAAGCCAGGAGAAAATGCACATTTAATTATGAAGGGGCCAAAAATGTAACAGTATTTTCATTTTGGGTATTGAGTTCTTACCAAGCACTCTAACTGAATTAAGGAGCCTTGTCCCTGCCTGCTCCCTAATCACCATTGCACACTACTTCCTTCATCTTCGGCTTGTAAATGGTTACTAATTGTTGCTGCATCTTGCATTGTACATCTGGTGTTGACAGCTGTCTTGCCCTGAGATGGAAACAGCTGTTTTTAAAAGGAGAGCTCTCTCCCAAATCACTAAAACATCTGGAAAATATGGCATTGAAACTGAGTTATCCAATATAAAAACTTAGCAAGTACATGGACAAGCTAAAGGGTCTGCAAACACAAAGCTTCAAAGTAGGCACAGGAATCATAACAGAAAAGACTCGTGTCTTTAAAACACAAGTCCTGGGTGCTTCCCCTAAAATCACCTATTTCCCCTAGTTCTCTGTGGACTGCTTGACATGGCAAAATCTTTTACACTCTGCACAACAGTGCACACCTCTTAATTTGATCAGACCAACAACCCACATTGCTTTTGCTTCAGCCCTATTACATGTAATTCAAATGCCTTCCTGCAAGGCAGGATTGAGGATCAGGCAGTTATGATCCAGCTGGCTGGAGACAAGAAATAAGCATGAAAACACCAAAAAGCCCTAGAAATCAATGGAAACAATTGCATTCCTTAAATAAAATAATTCCAGAATCTCATTTCCTCCTGAACATTATGTGACCTGATTGTTACAAGCAACCTATTTTTTTCCCCTCCCTGTTTATTTTGTGTATTTAACAGCACTGAGCATACAGTCCATTGTTTTGCTAATGGTCAGCAAAGCTTATCTGCCGATCTGGCCCAGCCGCTGTTGCTCACATGCTACATGTTCTGCAAGATTTGGATGAGCACCCCTCTCAAGCCCTGCAAGAGGCTGCAAGCCAGCAGCAAGAGCAAAGCTGAACTCAACAGGCAACAATGAGTAGGCATATAAGGACACAGAAAGGAAATGGGTGAGCTTAAACGAGGTTAGCATGATTGGAGCAGCAGTCACTCCAAATGACCCCTAAGGAAAGAGCCTACAAGCAGAAAAAGCCCGGCAGGATTAACAATGCCTTTTTATAAAGGAGCCATTTCAGGACATGTGACTTAAGGGAAATGCTACATTTATTTGTTTTTAATTGGACTGGATGCAAGCCATATCAAGCTGATGATGCTGGTCTGAGTTCAAAAGGATCTCCTTTTGCCATGTAGCACAGGAGCAAGGGGACAACACAATTAACAGGAAAGGTGGCCCTTTCAGTAGAAGGAAGTATTTCTAAGTTAAGCAGTTATTGTATATGTCAGGTGCTTAAAGTAGTTTTTTCTAGGCCCTGGAAGGTGGGAGGCTTCTCCAGGAGGTGATTCTAGTTCTCTAGCGGGGTTGCTCTTAAACTTCACCTAGAAGAGCCTCTCTTTTCTCCACACCTACAGAAGGACACTAAAAAGACCTACCTGGTGAGTGGGCTTTGGGGCAAGAAGCCTCCCACTAGGTGACAGAAAGGCAATTGTATTTCTAACTGGACTCTGAATGTCACTGGTGGAGGATATCACTGATGGGCAAGTACCAAGATAATACTGACCCCATCAATATATAGTACTAAACCTCTTTTTTTTTGTAAAGGGCTTGAAACATGGTGTTTGAATTCAAATCACTAAGCGTGGAAGTAAGGGAAGGTTTATAAAACACTCTGAAACATCTTGCCCTGACACAATCATAAACAAGATACTGGACTAGAAGCCAGGGGCTGAGCTGTTTGATAATCAGGGATCATCTCAAAACTCAAGAGTAGTTTATCCTGACAAGAAGAAAATCAAGCAAATGTGGCAGGAGGTGTGCATGGATGAACAAGGAGTTCCTGACTAAACTGACATAAAGTAGAATTGTACAAAAGGTAGAAGCAGGGGTAGGTGACCCAGGAGGAAGCCTTATGGATATGAGTGTCCTTCAGGAGTCCCAGGCCCCTGAGCAAGGGGCCCAAAAGCATTTGAGGAGCTGGCTATTGTCACTGCAAGGCCACTCTTTGAAAGGTCATGGAGAGGTTCCTGAGACCTGCAAGAAAGCAAATATCACTCCTATCATCAAGAAGGGCAAGAAGGAAACTACAATCCAGTCAGCCTCACATCAATCCCTGGAAAGGCAATGGAGTAAGAAGTCATAGAAACCATTTCAAGACACATGAAGAAGGTGGTTGAGTGTAGTCAGCATGGATTTACAAAGGGGAAATCAGGTTTAACCTACTTGAGCATCTTCCACAGCAAGATGACTTGGTTGGTGAATGAAAGCAGTGGATGCTGTTTGCCTTAACTTTAGTAAAGCTTTAGACAGTGTCTCCTGTAACAACCCCATAGACAAGCTGTATGGGTATGCAACAAAGCATGGGTTACAGAAGTGGACAGTGAAGGTGACAGCTCTAGCTGACCATCCTTAAGTAATGGTGGGTTAGACAAGATGATAACCAGAGGTCCCTTCTGTGCTCCACAATCCTGTGATGATTCTCTGACCCACCGCAGCAGTTCCTGGTGTCCTGTATGCTGCCAGTTCTTACACACTGATTTTTCCCTGAGGTTATTATAGATGTTACTGGTGTAATTAATTGTACCAAATGCATATATACCTCCGAGGATGAGGTGGTTATGGAGAAACCTGAACTGAATAGGATAGTCAGAGGAATCATCCACAAACAAAATACAGCAACTAGGAATCATCATGCATGACTGTAAGGTTCTGTATACATGCTTTCAGCAGAACAAGCTATGTATGGGGAGATGGAGGCTGACAGAGTGCACAGGGCAGGGCCAGATGAGAAGTGGAAGATGAGCAACTTATGACAGCCAGTGCTGAGCATGGTGAATAAGCATTTCAGTTTCATTTCCCAGTCTATGGCAACATGAACTGGGCTATTTGTGTAGTGGTCATAAAATTCAAGCCCTAACATTAAGCCCTCTGGATTAAAACAGAGCACCAAGCATGAACAATTACATCAGAGGCAGCATTTTCAAGCTGAGCACCAACAGAATGGAGAAAACACAATTAATGACTGCCTGAGAGAAGTCCAATTTAAATGACCACCCAGGAACATTGAAGCAGAGGCAGCTCTCCAGAGCAGTTGTCCACAAGTTGAACCGTGCGCCTGTCTTTTTAACAGCAGCATTTCCAGTCTCCTCCACAGCATGGCCCTGATACATTTTGTGCACTGAGGCAGGATCCCATTAAGAAAAAGAATGTGATTGTGCCATTAACATCTGTCTTGCAAAAGAAGATTAGAGTTTGTCAAGAATGGTCCTGCCTTGGGGGAAAGAGATGGACTGGAGTTCCCAGATGGCTCCTTGAGGTCCCTTCCAGGACTGTTTTCCACCAAGTCATACATGCCAAAATTAAGCTAAATTAAGTTTGCACTAATTGTTTTAATTCCAGCTTTCCATGACTCCGGAATGCTTGATTTCAGAGCCTTTTCAGCACAGATTACAATGTGCTGCTTTTTAGGATCCTGGTTGGTTTGTTTTAAAGCCAGCTCAACTTAGCAAGAACACTATGATACGCACATCCAGAAGGTTCATTAGCAAGAACAGATCCACCACAAGGACCTCTGACAGGTACTGGCAGAGGCAACCCAGGCGATTATGCCCTCTCCAACTAACAAAGGTAAGGGTGGCAGTAGGAAGAGATTGCTGTGCTGCTAGCCAGCATCAGAGGCTTGCCTTTCAAATCCACATGCTAGCAGCAGATGAGTTGAGAGTTTCAGAACAGCCAGGTTCCCTTCCAAATCCTGGAGAGCAACATGTGCCACCAGGAGCTTTCTGCTTGCTTCCCTGTTCCCCCCAGTCTTACTTTTTCAAGGCCATGGAATAAAAAAACCCAGCTCCTTTGCTACCTCCTTTGCTCCACCATTGTCAAGTCAGATTCCATCCTCTCCCCAACTCTCGCCTTCACTAATTGCATCTCACCTCAAGTCACATCTATACCCCACCTCTGTCCTGCTCCAAGTCATCTGACTTGTCCTACCATCACCTCTACCCTTTCCCCTATTCCCTTGCCTTAATTTTACAACAGCTGCTCCCAGGTCCTGAGCTCTTGGTGCTTTAACCCTTCCCTCTATCCTCATTTATTTTGTTGGTTCAGAAAACAAAGCTCCCCACCTTCCCTTTTCTGCCCCAGCCACACCATCTTTCCTTCTTTTACTCCCTCCTCCCCCAGCCCCAGTTACAACAGGTCCTTCAACCACATTTACCTCTTTCCTCCCACAGTGGCTTCCACAACCACTTCTTCTTCCATGCTGCTTCTGTGGCAGCATGGTGGGCATCACCTTTATGAGGGGAAGCCCATTTTCCCTTAACTCAGTGCACCCTCCCACAGTGGTAATGACAACGACTTGCAGGTGGGACAGGCTTGGCCACCATCTTCACTTGATACACTTTATACAATTATAACACTAATTCTTCATTGGAGACTTTTTTGCTGCAGGACAAACTCCTCATTATCTGGAACACCCCCTGAATTAATTTATTCCATTGGTTACTGCAGACTCATAAGAATAGTGGTGTTAAACTGGGGACTTGAGTCAGAGGTGGTGTTAAAGGAGCAATCTGCTTGAGCAGCTGAATTGGTATGAGCAACATCCTTCCCAGCACAGTGTCACAGGCTCCTCTTACACTGAGCTCTTCGTTTTGCAAAGATGACGTACAGGTTTATTAAATGAATTTAAGTTATCCTGGCCTTGGGCATCCTTGCTGAGTGCCACAGCCACAAGGTTTATGTTAGGGGTGGAAGTCACCCCTGCTCTCTCCAACAGACACAGACATCAGTAAGACAGCTACTGCTGTCCAAATGACATGAGCAAATAAGTGTCTTTTATCTGTTTTGGCCAGCCCAGCCTTTCTTTCCTACTCTACAGGTAGGTTGCAACCTTGCAAAACCCAATGAGACACTGGAAATTTCCCTGTAATGAAAGCATGTCTCACAACACTTCCAGGCATGTTACAGCAGAACAAAGCTGTGACCTGTTCTTTCATCTGCCACCCTAAGGGTAGGAAGATCTTTAAAAGTCAATGTCTCATTTATGACTCTGCGTTAGAACAGCCTAAACTGGTCACGGAGGGAAATGATTTTATAATAGTCCTGTAAAAGCAGAGACCAAGTCTGGGTTGCTCAGCTGTTAGCTGCACGGAGCTTGGCACCAGGCCTGGAACCTGATGAATAATGTTTGAAACTATATTGTTCCCAGGTTTCCAGCTGTACCGGAAGGTAGGTGGTCAGCACACAACCTACCTTACCTCCCGCTGCTGCTTCAAGATTGATGCTGTCTGGATCAGGCAGAGGATAGCCCAATTCTGCCAAATAAATAGGCTCCTGCTGTGTGCAGCATAGAGGCAGCATCTCTCCTTGCAGGGCTGTGGCCCTCCTGCAGGCCAGGGTCTGATTGCTGAGCAGGGCACTCATTTTTCCCAAGGGAAAGAAGCAAGAGGGTTTTTTTATGGAAGTGCTCTAGCAGATGTATCTCACATGCTTATGGGGTTGTTCCTAATGCTGTCATTATCTAGAAAAATCATTGCTTACTGGTAGAAATCTCATCCTTGCTGACAGGGAAAAGGGTTCTTGGCTCTTTCTGATCTATGATTGTCAAATTCCAGTTTTTCTGGACAATGGGGTGATCCTGAAAAAGCAGGATGTTTCCCCATTGTGTAAGGACACAAACATATACAGGAACATGCATATAAATACTTCATATACTAAAAACCAGATGCTGTGAGCAAACCATCCACATAGAGCAACTACTGGCTACTCAACAGCAAAATGATTGGTCTCCACTGTTGATGCCCCAGTTTGTTGCCTGAAATCCTTTCCCATCTTTCCCAACTCCTCTCTCACTTTTTCCAGAGGACATTTGGGATTCTCACTGAGGTCCGAGACTTGCTGGCTGAGGAAGTTAACCAGGACCCAGCTGGAAGCATCAGCTTTTGTTTTCCTGCTTTTTGATGGGTCAACCTGTCTCTCAGGCCTTTCTGGCAAAGCACCCAAAGCCTTTTCTGCAAATATTTAGTGAAGAAGCTTTGATGCATCTCAAGGAGGTGGCTTTGTGTTCACTTGAATGGTGCCAGTGAGAGAGAATGAGAACATGGGTTTTCTCTCTGAGATGAGCACAATGTTCAGTAGAAGAGACAAGGCTCTTGACTCTGGAGTCTTCTCCTTGAGTAAATTAGACTCCAAGTCATCCTCAGGTTCTCTTTGTTGTTGTTGAGCTTGTCTGCTTCAAAGGCTCAATTCAGATGCCCTCAAGCAGCTATTGCTGAAGGCAGTGGCGGCTGAGGGTGGAATTTAGCCAAAGGGGTCATACTGTAATACAATAGATACCCAGTACTGCCAGGCTTCCAGGAGAGCCAGCCTGCCCCCTTGACTGCAGCATGCTGCTACCAGGTATTAGAACTAGGAAAAAGACCTCACCACTGAGGAGTTGTGAAGAATAGATTGCAGAAGCAGAAAAGCACTAAATGTGGGTTTGTTACTGACGTGATAAAGGCTGTAATAGCGAGGAAATGAGCTGATATTTGCAAAAGCATGATCCACCAGCAAATGAAAGATTCACCTGTCAGAGGAAAAGAAGTCTTTATCCAGCACCTGTATTTGGGGGACTGTTCAAAAAAAAGCCAACCAAAACCCAGCTGCTTTCAAACAAGGGCTTGAATTTGCTGTGATTATGTACAGAGTAACCCACTGCTCATGGATCTGCCTAGCACTGCTGTAAATTCAAGGTGCGATTGCATCAGCTAATATTATTCCTGCAGTTCTCTTTGGTTTGAAATATTGCCCACCTCATTTGGGTTAGATATGGGATGTAATTGCCTGGAAACCAACACACAACTCCAGAAGGGTACCTTGCTAGTTATATTCACCTTATCCATGCTATTCCTGCATTGGATCGTGCCATCAGGACAATGCCTTCATTTTCCCTTCCTATGGGCCCCTTGACTGGTACCAGGAGCTTCCTAAGGAACTTGGGTCCATATGGATTACCTATGCCATGGGAAGCTTCAAGAAGCAAAAGCTCTTTAGGGTTTCTGCACCTCTCAGCACTTGCAGGAGGTTTGCTGGGAGGAAATACAGACAGACAGGCTTTCCTCTGTGAGTATATTAACATACTGCTGGTAAATCTAGCACCTGATGGGTGCTGGGATCCCCGTGTCCATTGCAGACTTGCAGGGAAAATGTCAAGTTCCTGCTGACCCACAGATTTTGCCTTTCAGATGTCCTAACTACCAATGAGTATTTCTTCTCCAGTGCTTCAAAACGTGGGTGTGATCCTGTCCTAGCATCCTGCCAAACTCTTTCTAGACTCCTCTGCAGCTGGAGGCAGGGACCAGTGTATACAGCCATCCTCCCATCGCTGCAATGGGTACCGATGAAACCAGGGCTACCCCTCAATGCCTTCCTGCAGATTGAAAGAGTGGCAGGTATGAACTGTTAGAGGGAACTAAAAATAGATAGTCTCTTCTCCAAGTAGACCAGGGATTCTGGGAAGAAAAGGCCACTTTTCATCACATGTAAGAGGCTAAGTTAGGAAACGAGAAGGAAGAACAGCTACTAACTAGAAGACAGCATTGGCATGAGAACAAGTAGATAAAAATAGGCTATGAAAAAATGTGGGCTGCAAATCAGAACCAAGTTTCCTTCTGTCAGAGTGAAGTTCTGGAATAACCTGCCAAGAAAATTCCCAATGAATTTTCCATCTTCAGATGGACTGTGATATATTAACGAGAGGGATTTCATGACTCAGTGCTTGTCATAGCTGGGGAATATGATGATGATTAGGAGATCCCTTCTAGCCCCGCATTCCTGTTGGTATGATAACAGAGGAGCTGTGTAGGGTGCAGCAAATGCTGAATCACTGAGTGCTTTATATAGCTGTCTGGCAGGACAAAGTCCTTCGCACCCATCCTGTCTGCAAGAACCTCCAGGACAGAAAAAAGAAACCCTTAAATGCTTGTGATCTGGCAGCACAAAGCTCCCGATGCCTGAGTTAGGAGAAAATCAGCTGAGCTATTGGCTGCTTTAGCAGGGGAAAGGTGATGATGTGGGCATGAAAGCAAGAAACCTCACTGTAAACACCAAGAGGTACACGCTCTGAGGTCAACGCGCTCCAGCAGCTTCAACACACTGTTTTAACGTGGGAAAGAAACCCAGCACTTGGAATCATGTAGAGGTATCCCATGCACTCGCTCAGCCACGTGTATACAGGGATCATTCCCACACAGTGTGATCATATCATGTAGTGGAAAGTTCCTGCAATTAACACCAACTACTAAAACATCCATGGTTCTTTTGCCACCCCAGGACCCACAACTCTTCTGATGGTGTTTTTCCTGTCTCCTAGGAGTCCCCCAAGGATGAGACCACTTTCTGCAGCACAAGGCCAGCAATCAGGCTGCAGCTTGCACTGGTGTGATTGATGCCTTGCAACTGGATGTCTACAGCTTTGCTGCTCTAAGAGCAGACCTTGGGGTAACAGCAGCAGCTGCAGTTTCGGTAGTACATAGCTAGAGGTAGGGGCCAAGGAGAAGGACCCATGAAAAACTGGATAAGGCAGGACATGAGCTCAGGAGAGTAACACTGCTCAAGAGGAGAGAGCTTCTCACAGCCCTCATGGCTGTTGGATATAAGGAATACTTCTCTGCAGCTTTTTCTGGGCCTGTGGAGGTTGGGTACAGATGTGAGTGCTCTCACCTCTTCAAAACCTGTAGCACAGGACACCTGGGGCCCCTCACTGCAGCTCCCCACTGTGTCACAGGAGCATCCCTGCACAGATGTGGCACCACTGTGGAGCTACCATCTCAACAGGTTGCACAGTCTGGTTATACTGGGCCAAGGATACTTGTGGGATTTCCCTCATGCAGCACTTCTGAATACTGCACCTATTATTTCTAATAACTGCCCCTGGTATCGAAGCTCAGAGTGAGAGGTTCCCCACAGATCCCAGCTGCTACTGCCAACACAAGGCAGTGGGGAAAAAACTCCCATGCCAACAGCCATCACTCTTATCCCAGAGAGTGAGGCTTAATCCATCTCTGCCATAGCTAACAAAGCTCTGGTTTTGTTGTTGGATTGGGTTTTTTTCCCCCTTTTTAGGCCAGGAAGCTGAATCACCATCCAGATCAATTTTGTTACTTCCTAAACAGTCACAAGCTGACAGGGTAACAGGCAGACTGAGTGATGGCAGGTGGTACAGCACAAGAGCCTCCAGGCTTCCTGCCTTCCTGGCTTTTGCCAAGGCACAGCAAGCAGGCAGACAGAGGCGTCTCGCACTGGGTGTGATGTGACCCTGCCTAAACTGCCGTCTGCAAGGGGAGGGCATAAAGGTGTCTGTGCACCCCTGGGATCAGGGGGAGAGGGCAGAGGCCACAGAACTATGTGGAAGAGAAGCACCTGTAAATGGGTGTGTGGGAAGGGAAAGGCTCTGCTCTCTGGAGCATCTCCTATCACACTGTGCACAGCACAGGGATGCTGGCTGAGATGGACTCATAGCTTCCTATGGTTTGCAGACAGCAGTAGGAACAACAGAGCTGGAGCCTGTGGAGATGCACAGCTAGAAGGGGAAGGATAGCTTGGAAACATGTCTCAGGAACATAAAAATACTCAAAGAACCTCATCAGCATCAACTGCTGTGGCTGCCCTATGTGTCACTGGAAGCAGCAACCTCTCTGTTGGCAGACACAGCCTGGATGGGTACAGGGTACTGGGAGAAGGCGTACAGGATTACTTTAGCTTCTGGGTAGCAGGAGTTTCTCACATGCCCTGAAGTACAATGAGCACATTTGTAGGGACAGTGAATCCAGCACTCACCTGAGAGCCAAGCAGGGAACCTCCTTTAAGTCACTTACCTTTCATTTTGATTTCTGTCAGATGAAAGGTCCTGCCTTGAACTGCAAAGAGGCACAGCCTTTCCTAAGCAGAACACATTTAAACAGCAGATACACTGGAGAAGGAACTGCTCATGTGGGATATGGATACTACAGCCCCCCTTGGGTGGGAGCCTCTTTAAAGGCTACATCCATCATCAGTGACAAGGCACAGTTGTAGACAGTTATAAATCAGAGCACTTGCAGTCCTGCTGCCAAAACCCTCAGCTCTCAGAGCCTTTCTCTGCACCTTCCACAGCTGCCCCTACAGCTGCTCAGAAACCTTGGATTCAGGGCAAAGCTGTAATTAAGATGCTTTGAATGGCTTAATGGGAAGACACAAGCTCCTCCAAAGACTCTACAGAGCCATGGGGGAACCAAATGCTGAAGTCAGTGCCTAAGCCAGGTGCCTCAAGTTAAGCAGCGTGAAGGCTCCTCTGTGTGCCTGATGCAAAGATCCTGTAATGGCAGTGAAAGGCAGCCCATCACCTCACTCTGTTCTTTCTTCTCACGTACAGGCAATCCAATCCATCACACACTGCTTTGACTCTTCCCCTCCTGAATTGAATGCATATTTCTTGGTAGATACAGGAGAAGGACAGAGTTGGGAGTCATCAAAAACACCAGTGGGGTTTTGTGTTTGCACACACGTGTATGGACAAACTGCATCAGCCTTCTGTGAGCATGAAGAAAGTAGAATCATAGGATTGTTTAGGTTGGAAAAGATCTTTAAGACCATCAAGTCCAACCGATAACCTGGCACTGCTGAGTCCACCACTAAACCATGTCCCTAAGGACCACAACTACGCATCTTTCAAATTCCTCCAGGGTACTGCCCCGGGCAGCCTGTTCCAGTGCAAAGCCTTTTGGTGTCACAATTCCTTCTTAATATCCAGTCTAAATCTCCCTTGGCTCAATTTGAGGCTGTTTCCTTCTTGGGAGAAGAGACTGACCCCCCCTCACTCCATCCTCCTGTCAGGCTGTTGTAGGGAGCGATAAGGTCCCCCTAAGCTCTCTCTTCTCCAGACTGAACCCCCCAGGTCCCTCAGCTGTTCCCCATCACACTGTGCTCCAGGCCCTGCACCAGCTCCATTGCCCTTCTCTGGCCCCACTCCAGCACCTCAATGTCTCTGTTGTAGTGAGGAACCCAGAACTGAACACAGGATTCGAGGTGCAGCCTCACCAGTGCCCAGTACAGGGGAATGATCACTGCCCTGGCCCACACTACGTCTGATAGAAGCTGGGATGCTGTTGGCTTCCTCAGTAGGTGCATCCACATGACATGCAGTTGTCACTTGGTGGCTGCTGGTCATCAGACAGAAAAGCAACTGCCTTAAATTCCAGTGATAAGTTTACAAACAAACCACGGGTTGAAAGTCCTCTGGAGGGTTTTTCTGCATTCACTAGTGGATTTTAAGTTAATTTTTTATATCAGCTGCTTCCAGGTGGCTTCATGGTTGATCATTTCCTATGTCCATGCTGCAGTATTCCCTACCCCCAGAGCAAAGTGCTACTCTGAACGTACTTAGGGGTGGAGAGAAGTCAGTCCCAATTTGCCCCATGTGTAGCAGTGTCTCTACAGCGTCCCAGCGTGGGGTGCCCGAGGTTTGGTACCGCACCCGGTGAGGCAGCAGCAGCCCCTGCTGCGAGCACTGCAAAACTGCAGCCGGCTCTTCCCCAGCCCGGCGGAGGGGATGGACGAGGAGCACCCGGGTCTCATCTACGGGACCCTGCAGGGCTCCACAGCTGTGCACGCCACGGGGCCAGATGTGCTCCAGCCTCTTGAAGCAAAGAGGGCTATAAAACACCATCCACTGCATGCTGGCATGCACAGAATCCCAGACTGGTTGGGGTTGGAAGGGACCTTAAAGCTCATCCAGCTCCAAGCCCTGCCACAGGCAGGGACACCTTCCACTAGAGTAGGGTACTCCAAGCCCCATCCAGCCTGACCTTGAGCACTGCCAGGGATGGGGTAGCTGCAGCTTCCCTGGGCACCCTGTGCCAACACCTTCCTCACAGGGAAGAGCTTCTGCCTAAGATCTCAATTCAATCTCCCCCCTGTCAGGTTAAAGCCATTCCCCCTTTTGCTTTCCCTACATGCCCTTGTCCAAAGCCTCTCTCCAGCTTTCTTTTAGACCCCTCTTTAGGCCCTGGAAGCTGCTCTAAGACCTCCCTGGAGCCTTCTCCAGGCTGAATAACCCCAACTCAGCTTGTCTCCATAGGAAAGGTGCTCCAGCCATTGGAGCATCTTCATGGCCCTCTTCAGGACTTATTCCAACAAGCCCATCTCCCTCTTGAGTTGGGGGCCCCAGACATGCATGCTCACAGGGTGCTCCTGCTCCCATGGGATCAGGGGATATGGTGCTTCCTAGCTCTACACAAGCTCTGCAGTGTTGGTGTGGCACAGGGTGGACTCAGATGGTTAACACTGCTTTTGGGGAGTACACAAGAAAGTGCTGTGGAGAGGCAGGATGTGCCATGTCTTTCTAAGCTCACCCCCACCCTGCCCTGCTCCTACCTTGTTCAGCATCCCTCCTCATCAGTAAGGGCAGCCCACCCTTCTGCTGGGACCACAGCAGCTCTTCCACCTTCCTCACACCCTGCCTGGGCTTCTCTGTCTCCAGCCCGTGCTGCAGGTTTGCCCTGAAGAATTAGGGGACCCCAGTCAATGTATTTCACTGCAGCCAGACCTGTCAGTGAGGGATTTCACCATCATGTAGGAGAGGACATCATTCAAAACTGGGCTTGGGATTCCTCCATCACCTGCCCTTTTAACAAAGCCTTTCTCCAGAGGGTTTGTTATGCTCCCCATGTGTCAGGTCTCAGCATCCTGAACTTCTGTGGAGGCAATGATATCCTGAAATGCTTCACAAATACCCCCCCAAAAGCAGGCACACTGGATTTACTGTTCTCGATATTTCTAAGATAAAAATTAAGCAGACCATATTAATTTAAACAAACCTCATTCCAGATCCATACAAACACAAAGGGCAAAAACACAAGGCAGAATAAAACAACCCAAGAAGAACCTTTTCAGATCCTCTCTTACATTCGCTAGCCTGTTTTTCCCTTCAGCTCTGACCAGAGTCTCACCTACAACTGTGCAACTACACAAAATGCAAAGACACCTCCAGGGACATCACCTTTGGACTCCATTTCCTCATTCAGATGCTACTAAAAGCCCCATCCCTGAAAGCCTGCTGACGAGGTCCTTGCTTTGCCAGGGAGCAGCACACCCCAGGTGAGCCTGCAGCTGCTTCTGGTGTCCGTGCATCTCCCATCTCCAGCGGGCTGTGATGCTGGTGGGAGGCTCTGCATCACCAGCCTGGGGGAAAGGAGTCCTCCATCTGTCTGTGGTGTGCAAGAAGCCACGCATGGTTCTGGCACACGATGCTGTTTCCCCACTGCACTGGGGAAAGCCCTCTGAGGTGATGAAGGTTGGGCTCTCCCAGGCACCCTGCCCTTCTTTGCACTGCCAGCACTAGGATGGACTCGTGCTGGGTATCTGTGGGGTGCAGGGAGGTGGCCAGAGTAGCCAGGACAAAACCAGTGCCAACCACTCCTCAGCCAAACACGGTTTGCAGTTACCACTGACCAGGCTGGGGCTGACACTGCAATCTGAGCAGGGCAAGCTTTATTCCCAACCCCAGATGCCAGCACAAAACTCATCCTTCAGAGGCACACAGGAAGACGAGTGGTGTTCCAGGGGATGGAGGGCACTTGCCTGCGGGGCAGGGCTGCTCCCCATCACACAAAGGTGGGTTTCAGATCCTCTTTGAAGTTCACCACGGGCTGGGGCCCGCTCTGCTGCTGTGTCCGGTGGCCCGTGCAGCTGCTGGCCTCTGTGTCCGTGTCCGTGTCCGTGCTGCTGCCCAGGGAGCCGCGCGGGCTCTGGAAGCAGACCTCACAGCAGGGCCGGTGGCAGCCGTGGAACATCTCCTCGGAGCTGCTGCTGCTGGAGTCCGAGTCCGGGTAATAGTACAGGGAGCGCAGGGAGGGCTCAGTGGTTCCCCTTAGGGTGCCCTGCCGCCGCCGCTGCTCCCGAAGGATGCACAATGAAGATCCCTGGGATTCCGGCCATCCAGGCCATCCCTCTGGCTGGGGACAGGGCTCCCCAGGGGTGGCTGGAGGGGATGGTGCTGGCGGGTGCAGGAGCCCTCTGCCACCCATCTCCCCTTCCCTCCCCAAGGGGATATGTGCTGACTCCCCACAGCCCCAAACGCTCGCCTCCTTCCCCCCACATGTGGCACAAGGGGACACGTGTCCATGGCAGTGGGCAGAGACAGGGGACAGTGGGATCCTCCGCCGCCGTCTCGCCAGGTAGGGGCTGAAGGGTGTGTGGCTGCCCTGGTAGCCCTCCTGGGCACCCCACATTCCTTCCTGCTCTCCTGGGGGGCCCTGGCTGCCATGTGGGACACCCACAGGTAATGCTGGGCTGCA
Organism: Melopsittacus undulatus; assembly: GCF_012275295.1. Lineage (NCBI taxonomy): Eukaryota > Metazoa > Chordata > Aves > Psittaciformes > Psittaculidae > Melopsittacus > Melopsittacus undulatus. The sequence goes on along the minus strand of NC_047528.1, from coordinate 115,280,858 downwards.
GGTTTTGCCATCCAGGCTCAGGTCTTGCAGGATTTCCCGCAGCTTCTCACTGCTCACATAGCTGACTTTGGGGGCCGACTCCCAGGCCACCCCAGCCGAGATGCCCTGGTCTGGTAGCTGCTCCGAAGGGTGTCCCATGGCTGTCCTGCACTGCTGGACATCTTCCAGGCCACATTCCACTTCATCCCTGTTGTCAAAACCCATCACCCGAGAGCAAACAGGCTCATGGCTCCCATGGCCCACGTGTTTCTGGAGGTCCTGGGCATTGCTGCCAAGAGGTGATGTACCCAGCAAGCAGGGGGGCTGCCATCCATCCAGCTCCGGAGCCGGGGGGCAGCAGTCACCGCGCACATCCCCACACTGCCCTGTGCTCCCAGTGCAGGGAGCTGGCGGCATCACACCGGGGTTGCAGCCGCTCTCCGCCGACATCAGCCTCATCAGCTTCTCCTTGGCGCTGCTCACTTGCTCCTGCAGGCTCTCGATCACGGCGTTTTTCTGCGTCAAAGACACATCCCCATCGAGCATCAAGCACGGAGCAGGCAGAGGGCACAGAACAGAAACCCATCACCCTGCTCTGCCAGAGCCCCACTGCCAGCGTGTGCGACCTCATCCTCCCATGGAGCCCCCCAGACCCCCCCAGATGTGGGTACAGGAAGCCTGTGGGTGCACTGGGACCGACAGCTCTATGAGCCGGGCTGCTCCTGGCCGTGTAGGGCAGGCAGAGCAGGAGGCTGTAGACAGAGCACCTCCCTCTAAATTAACCAGTTCTGAGTGGGCTGTGGGAACCAGGCTCTCCTGCTCTTCTCCCCATGTGATGGTTGGTTTTTAACTTGAAACCCTTTAGATTATGCTCATGTTTTGGTGCTTTGGGGTGCAGGGCGCTGTGACAAAACCAAGCAGCTCCTCCCCTCAGGAGGGAAGAAGCCAGAGGGGGATTGCCCTTTAAAGCCTTCAACCTACAACAGGGAAGGGGAGAAGCCGGTGGGGCTGGGGGAGGTACCTCGGTGAGCAGCCGCTTCATGGAGTTTTTCTCCCCTATGAGCTGGTAGAGCTGCTCCTCGCTGTACACCGAGCGGCAGCTCCTGCTGGGGCTGCTGAAGTATTTAGCCATGTGGCTCATGGTTTGGCTTTCTTCTTCAAAGGCTTTCCACTGCCTGAGCTGGGGAGAAGAGGAGGGCGTTATCCGTGCGGCATGCACAGCCCCTGCCGACGCGGAGGGAGGCAGGCGCAGCTCCAGCGCCGAGGAGACAAAGGGATGGAGAGCGGAAGACAAAGGCAGGGTGTGATGGAGGAGCAGATACAGGCGGCGAGAGACACGGCAGGGACACTGGGAGCCTCCCATCCGAGCCCTACCCTGTCCCTTAACAGAGAGGGTCAGTGGCTGCGCTGCATCCTCTGAGCACACTGTTTAAAGCCCTCTCCCTGACTCTGTGACAAACAAAGACTGTCACACACACCTCCTCATCCCCGAATCACCCGTGACAAGCTGAAAACCAGCAATGCTCAGGATGTGCTTTCTCATCTAGTGTCTGCCTTGCGCAGCCCAGCTCCAGCTGCTTATTGATCTCTGATGAGCAATAGAGGAGCAAGCTCATTAGGAAAAATAAGCTGATGAATTAAACGATCCAAGTTAAATAAAATGCTCAAGGCCCCCAGGCTACAGCAGGAAAATGGCACAGGCAGAGTGCAAGAACAGCTCCTCAGCTCCTCTGCCCTCGCTTCGAGAGGCCTCACACTTGACAGAGCATCACCAGCAGGCACAGTGTTTGTCAGGGGAGGTTTGGATCCTGCTCCCAAGGGCTGCTCATCCAGTCGGTTGGGACCCTGCAGTTAAACTGCACCAGCTGAGATAGGAGGGGACCTCTGGACATCATCTAGTCCAACCAACCTGCTCAAGCAGGGCCAGCTGGAGCAGGATGCCCAGGACCAATTCCAGCTGGGTCTTGAATACCTCCAAGGATGGAGACCCCACAACCTCTCTGGGCAACCTGCTCCAGTGCTTTGCAACTTCCACAGAACAAAATCAAACCAAAACAAACCCAAAGCAAAAAGGTTTTCTGATGTTTAAATAGAATTTCCTGTGTCCTTCATTCCCTGTCCCATCAGTGCACACCATTGAGAACAGCCTGACTCCCCTTTCCCTGCTCCACCCCCATCAGTATTTATACACATCCCTGAGATCCCCCAAACCCTCTCTTACACAGATGTGCTCTTTCTTCAGCTTTACCTCTTCCTCCTTTTCTCACCTCATTTCCTTGAGCCCAAACATCCCTCCAAACATTAAACTGAGTAAACAACTGTTTCCTCTCCCTGTAACAATGGAAGCATTTTTCCCACTAATGTTGTGGCCAGACATCAGGCTGCTCCTGGAGGACACAGGAAGCAGGAGAGCCTCACCACACCACAAAAGGCTTCCTTCAAACCCCTCTGTGTCCTCCTCCTCCCTTGTGCCAAACCCCAGCTTCCTTCTCCAAGAGCAGAGGGGACAGCCTTCCTTGGGGATCACCAGCCACAAAGACTCTGAGCCTGGCTAGGCCATCTGAATGGCCAGAGCCTGGTGCTATCCCTGCACTTGGTGGGAGTGAATGCATGGGGTATGAGAAGACAGCTGTATGAAGGACAGATCCCACTGCCCACATAGAGGAGGAGGAGGGCAGCAGCTGCTTTGCCTCCTCATGTGCCCTCTGTGTGGCTGCTACCCATGGCACACTAGTGCAGGATGGGTTTCTGAGCATCCCCTCCGTAATGCCCCTGCACTTCTTGGAGACTCAAGGGACCTGCCTGGGGAAGCAAAGGCATGAGGGGCTTGGAGGATGAGGTTTGCAGGTGAGCCCAGACATGTGGGGAAAGAAGCAGAAACATAGGCCACATGGGTGCAGTTCTCAGTGTCCAAACCCGTGCCTGTGTCCAGGCAGGAGGTGGGACACAGGTGACAGCATACCTGAGGGACAAAGATGAAGCAGTTGATGGTGGTTGTACACACAAAGATGCCTCCAGAGGTAAAACCAAACAGCAAGTTGTGCCAGGCACGGAAGAAGCGGTGAACTAAGCAGACAGTGCTGGCAGCCAGGAAAACGAGGTTGACCCCAACGATGAGCGTCAAGGACTGGTTGACTGGCGGGGAGCTGACGTTGTCGGTCAGACCGGCCAAGTAGGTCCCGTACAGCAGGAGGATGCTCTGGAAGCAGAAAAGAGGTTTCCAGAGTATGGAAAATTACAGCCTGATGGTGCCAACTCCCATGTCCTGCTGAGCACGGTGAGCTCAGATACACTCAGCACCATCCTCATTAACGCTCTTTGATCTATAATGCAGCCCTTCAGTGCGTGGTGGTGACGCTGCAGCAAACGCCCCACGTGCTGCTGTGGGTCAGAAGTGGGGCTGGGGGGGAAAGGAGGAGTGAAGGTGCTGGCAGGCCCTGGGGGTCCCAACTAAGGGGCATGAGGAGCTGAGGGTGAGGTCTGAAGGTGATGCCATAGAGCAGGGCATGGCTGGGAGAGGCAAGATGTGGGCAGCCTGGAGCAGGAGCAGCAAAGACAAGAGACAGAGATCCCTGTGGGGATGCAGCGGTGCCATCAAGGAACAACACATACCTCTGAGGGAGCAGGAAGGACATTCAGAAGGACGTTCAGGAAGAAGCAAGGCAGAAGAAGCGGAGGTTTAGACTGGAGGGAAGAGGATGTACTTGGTTCCTCTTTAAATAGAAATCCAGGAAACTCCCAGGTGCAATCCTTCTCCCTTCCCTTGGCTGTTTCCTGTCTGACCCTAGTAGCAGTGACAGGGGCTAGAGAAGTGCACTGTACACAGAAGCCCTCTCTCCCTTGGTGCAGGTCAGCTGTTTCAGAGTAGACTTCCTTGCCACACTGCCCCTCAAGTGTCCCACATATGCACCATTCCAGCGTGCCTGGGATTAAACCACCCAGCAGGATGAATCCCTCCTTTCCCAGGGCACACTGTCAGGAAATGCCAAGTATTTTTTGCCTGCCTCTGTAGTGCAAGGCATGGTTTGCCTTAGGAATCATAGAATCATATAATGGTTTGGGTTGGAAAGGACCTTAAGATCATCCAGTTCCAACCCCTGCCATGGGCAGGGACACCTCATGCTAGACCATGTCACCCAAGGCTCTGTCCAACCCGGCCATCTAACAAAATCCCTGCTCCTGCAAGGACCCAGAATACAGGGAAGATGACCCCTACATCACTCCTGTGCTACCCAGTAAGTTCAACAGTTGGTCTTTTACTAAGAGATGTGAATTGCTATTTGGGCACCAAGTAGAGCTTTGTGACCTGTGGTGCAAACGTTCTGTAGATCCTTCTGGACCCCTCCATGCTGTGACTGCTTGATGACCACAATGGCCACTGCCAGGGATAGGGTCTGGAGGCAAAAGAGGTTCCAGGCAAAAGAGGTTCATGTCCATGGTCTTTGGTGAGACTCCCAACTTGAGAGCACCATGAATTCCTGAGGGAGGTTGTAGTAGCAAGATGTGCCTCACTGGAAACTAGGCTGATGCCCATCCCTGCTTCATGGGATCCACACTGGATCCTAACCATGTTCACCATGGCACACCTCCAAGTACATGGCCAAAGACAAGCCAGCTCTTAATCCTTGAGCAAGAAAACATCCAGCACCAAAGTCACATTAAAATTCATATAACCTATCTGGGACACAGACAACAGCACTGCTGCCTGGTGAACCAGGGCTCTCAGTGAGCACAGCACTAAGTGTTTGTTTGTTTGTTTGTTTTAATCCTGAGCAGAGAACTTGGTTCCTAATTCCAGGCATGTCCTTGGCCAATCGTTTCTGTTCATTGCTCTGGGCCAGGAAAACCAGGATAATAAACAGAGTGGTTTCACAAAGGGCTGAGCATATTAATGCTGTGGAAGCTAAGAAGTGCTATCTACACACCGAGATGGAGCCTACTCTCACATGAGTGTAAATCCAGATTAACTCCAGAGAAACCACTAAAGAAACAACTCCAGTAGGATCAGGTTCAACACAACACTAATGAAGAGTACCTGGGACCGGCAATGGGGATGTTTGATTCCAAAAAGCAGTTTGTAGGAGCTGTAGGTGAAAGCATTACCTGTCCAAACCCTAACACAAACTGGGGACAAAATGAGAGGTGAAGACACAGCATCAAAAGCCAGGGAATGCCTGCAGTCCCTAGCACACAAGGACTTTAAAGGGCAGGCTAGACTAATGTATTTGAAATGAAGTGTAGTGGGGAAAAGGACTTGGTCATTTCATGAAGTCTCTGTTCTTTTTTGTACAATTTTGGGTAGATGGTCAATGGGCTACAAGGATGCTGGAGAGGGACTCTTCATCAGGGACTGCAGCAATAGGACAAGGGGTGATGGGTTCAAACTGAAACAGGGGAAGTTCAGGTTAGAGATAAGGAAGAAGTTCTTTACTGTGAGGGTGGTGAGGTGCTGCAACAGGGTGCCCACAGAAGTGGAAAGTGCTCCATCCCTTGCAGTGTTCAAGGCCAGGTTGGGCAGAGCCTTGGGTGACATGGTCTAGGGTGAGGCATCCCTGCCCATGGCAGGGGGTTGGGACTGGATGATCTTAAGGTCCTTTCCAACCCAAACCATTCTGTGATTCTATTTTACACTGAGTCAGAAAGGAACTGCCTGTACTGCAGGCAGAGATGGAGCCATTCCCAAAGAAAGGCTGTGATCTCACAAGCTTCGTCAACATCAGCTCTCTGAAACGCATCCAGCCTCTGCCAACCCAGGACACATGAGACCACAGATAATTACAGCAGTAATTATACCTACATAGTTACATCAGTGCACATAACTCCTGGAATAAGAATGGCCACGAGCAGAGCTACATCAGTGAAAGTGTACCTCAGTGGTATAATTTAGCTGATACACATCCTGTATGGGTAGGCACCAAGCACTTGTCATCAGCACCTCCCTGAGTTGGAGTCAGAGGACTCAGGGGCTGAGCCACAGAGTGCATCTCTGCAGTGGACAAACACCTGATGCCTTATGGAAAAAGCGTGCTTTAGAAAACAGTAGGATATAAGTTTAAGAAGGGAGATGGATGGGGCATGGGGGAGTTGCAGGGAGAGAACTGAACAGTCAGTATGGGCACAGTGTATGTGGAAGAGATAGTGAAGCAAGGCACAAGTGGCTCACAGCTTTTACAAGGGAATGGAAGAAAACATTCATGTGGGAAGGACTGGAGATGGGAGGGCTTCCGAGATGAACAGGAGTAGCTGGAATCTGCAGTAGGCATGTAGCTTAGGGAGGCAGTGAAACTACGAACACTGCTAAACAGTTTAGGCTGTGAGGCTGGGAGAGATACAATGGGAGAATCAATAAAGAGGTTACATACCTTAAACCCTAGAATGAGAACGAGCCAAAGGTCGGAATAAAGGGATGCGCAGGACTGCACCCGGCTCACTGAGCAGGTCATGCCTTTCTCTGTCGCCTAGGAGGCAAGGGGAAGGCAGGAGTGAAGGCTGCTGCCCTGGGCTGGCAGCAGGCACAGAGCCTGAGCCAGAGACACATCCAAGCAGGTCTGCTCTGTAAAGGAACAGCCAAAGCTGGTGCTGCCAGGGGGATTAAAGAGAGGAACATCTGGGCCCTCTGCTGCCAAAAGGGCTGGTTGAGCTTTTCTCTCAAGCATCTGCAGAGGCCATGGACCTCTCCTGTGTCACACAGGTGACATGCACAGGCCTGGAAATTCTGCAGCAGACCCTCACCTCTGCAATACACAGGACACAAACCCAGCCCAGAGCACCCAGAAGGCTTTCTGGCTTGTTCTTCTCTCTATGTTTTCAAACAGCATCTCCAAACACCCGACCACCCACTGACTTAGTGCAGAGAGATCAGACAGGACACAGGGCAACCCTCCACTGTCTGTCCTCATCCTCTTACCCGGAGCGAGACACTGAGGCTTCGGAAGCACTGGACTGGATCAGAGAATACCCACGTCAAGAGCAGCACAGCATCCGCCAGCACCAATGCTGCCACCATCGCCAGCAGCTGGAGGTCTTTGATAATCTGCAAACAATGCAAGAAGTAAATGCTACTGTCGGGGGCAAATAGGCACCAACAACCTCCATCCCCTTGGGTCTCTTTCTGGTTATTTCTTCCAAGGGATACATCCATCCTAATGCTTCTCCCAGAGTGGAGTCCAGTGGCTCACCTGTATCCGAGTCAGCCACAGGATCTCTGTCTCAAGCACCCAAACTCTTGGAGACCTAACCAGGCTAACCAACATCCCTCCGATGCTGGAGGTAGCTGGTAAATGCTATGACAGAAAACAGCTCCCCAAAACAAGAGCATCATTCCCTACCCTCATATCACAAGCAGAGACCAAAAGAGTGGAGAAAAAAAGCTGGTAGGGTTATAACTTTGCAAGTGTATCACAGATCCTGGTGCCTCAGGAATGGGAGTGCTTGTTGGTACCCACTTCTCATCTCACCTTTCATCTGACACTTGATTTCTTCACTGTTGGAAAGTGGCCACCAGAAGCTGTACAGGCACTGTTACACACAATTCATACCTAGCACAAATTCATACCAGCAATGTGACAGTGGCACCCATCCTCATCACATGCTGCTGTTCCCTGCTACCCCACACCGGTGTGGGGCTCACCAGTGCCCCCCCCGGGTGCTGTGTACTCACCACCCGCTTGTCCGGCACCCGCTGGGTGAACACCCTGTAGAGCCTCCAGCTCTTGCCCAGGACAGGGCCGAACACCAGCGAGGTCCCCACGCAGAGCAGGCAGAGCCGAACCTGCCGGGGCAGAGAGAGGGACTGAGGGGGCAGCTCACAGGGACACCCTCCCACCCTGGGTGCAGTAAACATGGGTGTACAAGTGCCTGTGGCCTCCCGGAGGGTCACATCACATCACCCACTGACCATAGGGTGGAATGAATGAAGAGGTGCATAGTGCTGCTCTGCTCTGCTCTGGTGAGACCCCACCTGCATCCAGCTTTGTGTCCTCAGTGACATGGACCTGCTGGAGAGGGTCCAGAGGAGGGACACAGAAATGATCAGAGGGATGGAGCAGCTCTGCTGTGAGGGAAGGCTGAGAGTTGGGGTTGTTCAGCTGGAGAAGACTCTGGGGAGACCTTATTGCAGCCTTAAAAGGGGTCTATGAGAAAGATGGGGAGAGACTTTGTAGCAGGGCCTGTTGTGACAGGATGAGCAGTGATGGTTTTAAACTAAAAGAGGGGAGATTCAGACTGGATGTGAGGAGAGAATTCTTTGCAGTGATGGTGATAAAACACTGGCACAGGTTGCTCAGAGAGGTGGCGAATGCTCCATCCCTGGAGACATTCAAGGCCAGGCTGGATGTGGTTCTGGGCAACCTGATCTAGTTGAACATGTCCCTGATCATTGCAGGGGGGCAGCACCAGAGGAGCTTTGAAGGTCCCTTCCAACCCAAACCATCCTGTGATTCCATTCCTCCACAGGCATTCCTGCTGCTGCCTTCTCCTCCCCACCGTGAGAGGCTCATCCTTGTCAGAGAGGCAGGCAGCTGGAGAGCAGCAGGGTCACGGAGGGTCCCAGCACCCATAAATGTCACCTCCATTGATTCTCCTAAGCCCAGAGGCCGAGCAGGGCAGCAGGGGCTGCTCTCTCTCTGTGTGCAGGGTGGCTGCCCCAGGCCAGCACACAGGGGCTCATCACACAGGGCAGTGTTCTGACCGAGATCTGCTGTGTAGCCATGAATCACACCTGCAGCTGGGGCTTGCATGAACAGCAAAGGCCATTCAGATGGGAAGTATCCAGTTGTGTTTTGTGTATATGGAAAGCCAAATGTGCCCAGCAGCAAGGTGGTGACAGGCTGCAGCCAAGACAGAGCATGTGTGAGCATGTATGTACATGCACATGTGTGCATGTATGAAGGCACCCATTCCACCAAACCTCTCACTCACCTGAATAAGCTTTTCCACCGCGTCTCCGGATGTCAGGCTCTGCTCTGGAATCCCAAAGAGGTAAGCACTAGTGTAAGTCAAGCCACTGCCCAGCAGGGTCACAATGTTCAGATTGGGGCTGGACATCTTCACGATCCTCCAGGAAACAAAGCAGGGAAGGTGGTGATAGTTAGTGAGTGTCATGACCTGACAGCACAGGGGGAAGGTCCCCTTACAGGGATGATGATGGCCATAAGGGATGCTGACACACTGTTTCCTCCCAGGCCCTGCTCTTCACACTTCCCTCCTCCAGAAGCTCAGCCATTGCTCCATGGGACATACTCTATCCTCCCCTTTAAGGAGGGCTTCACTCTCCTTAAAGCATTCATTTTGCCCTACCCCACTACTATAGGCCAGCAAGATCCCTTCTCCCCAAAGCAAACAGACATCAGGCTTGCCCCATGGCACCTCTACCCCTTTCATGGTTCTGTGGCACAGAAAAGCATCCCTGAGGCAGTTTAAGCTGGTGTCTGTATGGACAAAATAATGTGGCCACACATCCCCACAGCGGCACAGAGCCAGGGGAAGCAATGTGCCATGGCCATGCAGGTGGCACACAGCACAGTGCCCAGTTTTGCCCCCCGTGATTCAAGGCCAACATCTCCCTCCACTGTCCTCTGCTGTAAAGGAGCAGAAATGGGAAATCCTCACCAAAGCAGCCAGGGTGACCATCCCCAACAGTAAGCTTTGGATACAGCAGCTACAAATGGCTGCAGGAACACGCTCTTCCCACTGCTCCTTCCTTGGAGGAGATACTTCCACCCTCAGCACAGCCTCAATGTCAGGAAGCTGCCAGCACTGTTCAGGTTACAGCTTCCCCTCTGTAATTTCACCCCATCACTCATAATCCTGTAACTGTACTCAGGGAGGGGAGAATCGACCCACCAATCTCTCTCGACCTGTTACCCTTCTCCAGCAAGCCCATCAAGTGAAAGCTGTAGCTCCTGCCATCCCCTTTGTAGCTCCATCCCTTCTGCTGCTAAGTCATTGCATTTCTTTACCCTTGTGCTCCTTCCTGGCTTGCAGCCTCATAGACACAGAGCCTGGGACTCAACCTGGCTCTCTCCTTCCCCTGCCTTCCTCACTGTGACTCAGCCCCTTGGAAAGATACTCATCAGTTCACCCTCTCAGCTGCACACTGAATAAGGCCTCCTTTGCCCTCCCAGGTTCAGTAGACAGACCAGTATTTATTTGCTACAGTGCAAATAAATAACACACATTCATTACAGCTTGCTCTGGGAATATCTGCAGGGGCCTCAATAATGTGGTCATCAGTTAAGATGGTCACCAAACCCATCACCACTGTGCTTCAGTAAATCAAGTGCTTGAGGCCACAATGCAGGTCATAGGGCTCAATAGTAACCCTTAGGAGCAGGACCTTCCTGAATGCATGGTGGTTAGGAGGAACATTAACTCAACCAGAGCACTGAAACGGCAGCAGCCCAGCCTGCAGACAGATGCACATCCCTGTGCACAACAGCAGCACATGGAGCACAAAGGCTCTTCGAGGTCAAGCTTGGAAAAGGGATGTGTCTCAGGGGGGAAGAAGTAGTTGAGAGACCAAGAGACCAGTGAAGCTGGGGAGAACGTGGCAAGAAAGCAGGAGGGACATCCAGAATTGCTGAGGAAGGCTAAGTGCTGGCTGAGGCAGTTCTGCAGAGCCTTCTGCTTCATTTATGCTGCATTCAGGGGAGTGGGAGTTTTTACATCCTTTACATCCTTTCTACAGACTGAACAATACCAGGGAAAGGCTGCACTTCAACACCAGCTTCTCTTACCGATGGGGATCATGTTCCCCACCAATATGGACAACCACCAAGCTGTGGCCCAAGTGGCCCAACAGCAGGAAGGACGTGCACACTGTGGAGAGCATGACGGCTTTGTTCATGGAGCTATGATGCTCAAACTGATGCTCCCAGGACTGTGAAGTGGAGAAAGAGACCAGGTCTCTCTGCTCAGTCCTGTTGATGGTTTGATTGAATGGCATCTTTGGGATGAGACCATACACTGCTGCCTGTGCCAAACCGGAGGGCATCCATGCACTCTCTTATCCACAGCTCCCTGCCTTTGGGAGGAAGGGAGCAGTCCGAGCAGGATTGTCTCCACCAGTGATCAACACTGGGTGTGATGGAGAAGGCTGCAGTATCCCTGGAATTGCCCTTGCTTGCCCCATGCTGCTCCCTCAGTCTTGTACCCTCCTGGCCATCAGCTCAGAGCCCAGTCCTGAAGGAGCCCAACCCCACTGCTCCAGCTCACAGCAGGAAGGGGAAGCCCTTACCTGTTCTTCCTGAAGCGAATGGTGAAGACAAGAAAGAAGAGTGCCAGCAGGACTCCTCCAGTCAGGAATGTCCACACAATTCCCAGAAGAGCAGCAAAGAAGGATGGGGAGCTCTTCCCACTGCGGTCAGAAGATGTCTGCAGGAGGGAAGAGGACATTGCTGACACCACTGTACCAGACCAGGGCCAGTGAGCTGTGTGTAGACTGGAAGCAAGCTGTGCCACTTGCTGAGTGCACAGGAGGAGAGGGCAGACCTGGAGCCCTCATCTTAACTAGCCAAATCCATAAGGAAGCCATACAAGTGACTCAGAAACCTCAGGCAGCCCTGGTCATGGGAGAGGGGAAAACAGGCAGCAGTTCTGTACTTTTCTCTGGATGAAGACCCTGGTTTGTAGAGCACTGCTTTGGGAACTGGGGAGTTCATCCTTGGCTCCCACCCTCATCCCTACACACCACTGGTACCCAGCCTGCTGGGAGACACGACCAGGAGCCAGCGGCACAGGGAAGGGAGTGGGACAGTGTTTGTCAGCTGTGTTGGCCAGTGACACACAGGGCTGGGCTCCAGCTCTCCTGCTGGTCCTTGGTGCACAACACCTGAAAACTGGCTTCTGAGGGACACTCCCAGCACAGGTGTGATGGAGGCAGCTCACTCCTTGCATGCAGGTGACCTTGTGGTTGTACATCTCCATTTAAAATACTGCCTGTTAACATAGGCTGCATAAAATGATCCCGTGTGAAACAAGAAATCCATTTCCGCTGTGGATTGAAAATACTCCAGCATTTTAACAGGGTCTGCATGTGTGGGTTGGCTCACACACAGTAAAGTATTACTTTTACTTAACTTCCCTTCAAGGGGAAGGAAGATGACAGGGACTGAGCTGTCACACACCTCCTCACTAACTTCTCTGGTGTTTTCTCAGGTATTCCCGTTCACCTGCATACAATTTCTATGGCAGGAGGCTGTTTCCCTGACAGCTGCCATTGCCCCAAACTTCCAGTTCTCCCCTCAAGGTCTGAGCTGTTTCTGCTTCCAGCCTTGCTAGAAACTAATCTGCAGGAAGAAGTCAGACAGTTGTTTGAAGCCAATTCCTTGTCTCCCCTTCCCCAGCTGAGCTCCTTTTCCTCTGAGTAAGCAAGAACATGGCACAGCCTGGGGAATTAAAGCCAACACGTAACTCTCAAATCAAAACCGTGTCACTGCCACGTGAGCACGGGCGGCCCTTGCCAGCCCACAGGCTGCTCTGGTCTCGGGGTAAGGCTGGGATACACACAGCCAAGAGCTGCTGCTGCTGTGCTGTGCTGGGATACAGCCCTGCTTTGCTGGGATCACTGGGGATTCATCTCTCTGCTGCAAACTGCTCCCCACCTCCTGTCCCCATTCCCTGGGGTCTTCTGGCTCTCTGGGAAATGAAGACCACACCACATAGTGGAGGTGGTCGGACAGGTTGGTCTCCTTCCCCTTACACCAGGACCTGCTGTGAAATACCTAGAATCTATCTTCCCTCCTGCCCGGAGCTGATGGGGCTGCTCAGGGCTGGTACAAGACTGTAATGTCATCCTGTTTCTGTGTCCTCCCTGGTCAAGCCCATGAATAACACCTGGCTTTTGCCACTAAGATGAGCAGGGCAGACTTGGCATCCCAGTGCTCCCACACTTCACTCCCAACTGCATCCACCAGCAGCATCTTTCCAGCTCTGGCCACTGCTGAAAGCACTACTGCACCCTTTTCCCAGGAACCACCCAAGCATCAGAAACACCTCTGTGGTTTCCACCTTTCCTTTGCAAACACATACCTCCTGTCCCCCCTCAACCACTGTTTCCCTGGATGTTGATCCTACTTGAAGTTGATGGAGCGCTTTGTTTGCCACTGAGCTGAGTAAATCCTGGCCCTAGCAGGGGGAATATTAATTGCAAGGCAGCTGCCTGAGCCAGAGGAGCCAAGCAGCTTATGGTCTTCTAATTAAAGGCCCATGGTCCTGCTGAACATGGTGGAGAACCAGGCGGGCCAAGCCTTGCTGGTCCATCCAGCAGCCTCATGCAGAGCCAACTGCAACTAAGTGCATCCCAGCGTCATTTCTACTGGCTTAGTGGTAGGGGGAGGTAGCACTTATTATAGATGATGACTTTTAATTAAATCCAGCTCTATTCATATTTGAAAGGCACTTTGAAGTTCCAGGGGATGGGAAAGGTGAAGGGCAGAGGAAGCATCCCAGGCCACTCCTAAGTGGCTGTCACGCTGGGCAATGCATGGGAGGGTTGCTTGACACAACTTGGCTGTTGTGGCTGCTTCCTCACCTTCTGGCTAACTGCTGGGTGTCATCTAGACAGTGCTTGTGTTGGAGGCCATCCCAGGAGGTGACAGCATGCTGCCTGTGGCTGGACAGCTGTGCCCCCCTCTCCATCCCTCCACCCAAACCCACTCCTTGCAGAGCAAACCTCTGCCAAGAGCACTCTCCTGCCTCCGTACGTACCACTGTGACAGTGCAGAGCTCCTGCAGCGCCCGCTGATGCTGCTCCTGGCTGCCAAAACTGGAGCTGCCATTGCAGAGCTGAGAGCAGTTGAATCCTGGCTCCATAGCACATCCTCAGCCGTCATCCAGCCGTACCTTCACCCCTGCCAGAAAGACAGGGGTCAGCTTTCTCCAACAGGAGGAAGCCTTTGGTGTGTACCACATCCCCCCATCAGCAGGGTGAAAGGAAGGGGTCCAGCAGCCTGGAGCTGAGCTTACCCCAACTGATGCAGTGCACATCCAGAGCCAGGGCAGGGAGCACCCACCTCCCGCTGTCCCTCGGGGTGTCCTCTGCAGCGAGGGGGGTCAGCACAGGGTGCACATTCCCATGGAGCACGGTGGCATCCCAAGCCTCGTGTACCACCCTGCAGAGCAACACACAGCAGGGTCACAGCAGCCCCTGGCCCCTACACCCCAACTGAGGACCCCAAACCAGAGAGCATCCAAGGGGGACAAGTGCTGGTCCGAGCTGGACTTGGCACCTGGCATCCCAAGCCTGATGCAGCTTGATTGCCTGATGCAATCCATCCCCCCCACCAGTGGGATTCCAGGACCTATCTCCACAGGTCTCTCCCATGCCAACAGCTGCTGCCTTTTCCTGGCACGTTCACTTCTTCAGGCAAAGAACCAGCAAGTGAAGACAACAACAAACAGCAACAAGTGTTGCTGTCACTTAATGGGACCTACACCCAGACCTGGGTGAGCAGGGGAGGAAGGCACTTGAATTACACACGTACCACAGGGTTTTGGCTGACGTGGCCCAGGCAGCAGCCCAGCCAGCTGAGGAGCAGGCTCTTTATTAAGGAGATTTAAAAGCCTGGCACCTCCGTGCTCCCCATCCCTCCCGGCGCTCCGGCTGCCAAGGGATTGTCCCTGCCTGCTCCCGCTCCCCTCGCACCACCTTCGCCTCTGTTCCCTCTTTCATTTCTCTTTCTGGTGGGGATTTTAATAGGCCTCATTACCATTTTAGACATGAGGTCATACTTATCCTCAAGCATCCTTACTCAATTACCATTGTCACTGGTTTTAATTAGCTTCCAGTGCACGACCATAAGCAAGTCTCCCGTCGTTAGCAGCTGGGGAGGAAGCGTAATAGCTCATTCCCTATTTGCTCCTAACAACTGGTAGGAGGGAAAAACATATCCATCTCGTGCTCCTCCGGGCTGCATCCCAGCTGAGCATCCCTTGTGCTCACACCCTGCTCCTGGCCACTGCTCCATCCTTCGCTGCTGCTGAGCCCAACATTTTGATCCCCTCTCCTTACAAGTCCTTCCTTTGGAAAAACTCCTGTCATTACATGAACAAAGAAGGAGTGAATACAAATGAAGTGTGGTCACCGGGACCTGGTCTGAAACTTGCTGATTTTCATGGGAGATAATCATCAGGATTCAAATGCCAGAAAAGCTAAAGGTGCTATTCCCAGCTGGTGCAAACAGATTCTGAGTTTTAAAGAGGTCACTTACAAGTCCCAGCTCAGCAGACCCCACGTCCACAATGAGCAGAGCAGCAACAACCACAACTCTTCCTCTGGCAGAAGCCCTGGTGTGCTGTGGGTCTGGATGCTGTCCTGCCTGCACCAGGACTACCCCCGATGAGATCAGCTCAACACCTGCAAACACAGTCACACATTACCCACATGCATGATAGAGGCTGTTCTCAAGAGCCCTCTCCATCAAGCCCCCCTCTCTCCTTCTGGCTTGTAGCAAACCGTGGTGATGTTTTCCCCCTCCAAGCAGGGACACCTTCTTGGGGTTCCCATTCCCTTCATCCCTCAGGCTGAGCCATCAGGTGAGGTGTACACAGCTGATGGAGACATGGTGCTAACGGCTCCCACACAACATTGATAACCAGGCCAATTAGCACTCATTAGTATGCAACAATGCAAGCATTAGTGTGGCTGTTGCCACAAGGCAACTGGCATTTCCAGCCAGCAGGAATGCTGCTCCATGGCCTGGAGAGCATCCAAGGGGGACAAGTGCTGGGGAGAGGGGGTCACTGCCCTTCAGAGTGAGGTGGGCAATGACTGGGGGGGACAGACAGCAACACAGGTAAGAAAACACATGTTTAAGATGTGGGGTCTCTTGAGGACAGAGACTTGTTGGGTTTTGGGTTGTTTTGAAGGCCAAAACACACAACAGTTCTGGTAAATCACTTCTGGAGCCTTCTCTTCTCCAGGCTGCCCCAGCCCAGCTCTCTCAGCCTGGCTTCAGAGCAGAGCTGCTCCAGCCCTTGCAGCATCTCCATGGCCTCCTCTGCACTCACTTCAACAGCTCCACGTCCTCTGGTGCTGGGGACCCCAGAGCCAGATGCAGGACTGCAGAGGGGGTCCTGTGAGAGCAGAGGGGGAGCATCCCCTCCTTCCACCTGCTGCTCACGCTCCTTTTGATGCAGCCCAGCACAGGGATGGTTTCTGGGCTCAAGCACCCACTGAAACCAGGTCACATCCAGTCTTTTGTTCACCAGTATCCCAAGACCTGCAGAGGGCAGCTCTCAATCCCTCCATCACCCAGCAGAAGTTTGTTCTCCTTTTGTGTGTTTCTCACTCCAGAAACATTAGGCTCCCATTTGGGTAATTTCAGCTCTTTGAAAGGGCATTAACACCTCCTGTTAGCCTGTCCATCACAGAGGGAAAAGGGAAGCCAGAGAGTGATGCCGACTGTCAGTGCAGTTTACTGTTGTTTGGTTTTCAAACAGCAGACACGAGGGAACACCAAGAGAGCAGTTTCTGACAGCCTGCACACACCATGGGAGCAGACATATGTCTGGTGAAGTGAAAGCCTTGCTCAGCTCTGCTTGCCTTGCTCTCCTCCCCTTGCCTCCCTTGGTCTTTGTGTATTGCATCTGCTGACTGGCTGGGTCATAGTGGCTAGTATACGGCCATGGCTGAGCATCGGTGTGCATGTGGCCATGATCCAACAAGCCTGAAGCTGATAGGAAGCAAGTGACTGGGCCATATGCATATAGCACCATCACCTTCTAACACAAAAAGGAAGTGCTGACTGTTAAAACCAATATTCAGATAAAAGCAATTCATGGACATCTCAATGGTTGGTCTTCAGGGCTGGAAAACCTTTTTCTTTAGCTCCTTCAAGACTCAAGATTACTTACCTACCACTGCTGAGCAACTGGTAATGCAAACTGCATAAATACCCCTCAAAAGAGATGCAGTTGATGATGTCTAAATGTACATCTTGACTTTCTGAAAGTTCCTTCTTTCCTTCAAGACCTTTCTTTTGAAATAACAGAGGAAAAAACCCCACAACTTGCAGAGGCTGAAAAACTGATGCAGTGTGTATGGGCCCAGAGCAGGCAGAATGCACATTTCACCCCAACCAGTTCCTTTTGGTGTAGCACTGAAAGAGAGACTTCTTCCCAAAGAACAAGGTGATGTCAGAGCTTGGTGGAGAACAGAAGATGCCCTATCACAGACAACAGAACAACTGCATTCAGAAATGTGCCAGTTTTCATGATCCTGTCTGGTCATAGCAGCTCTGGCAGAGCAATGGTACATGTAAACCTCTGCAAGGGAAGAGCAGAACACATCTGGAGAAGCACATCTGTTAAGAAGACAATTGTGTGACCAGCTGCAACAGAGAGACAGAGAACAAGCAGGAGGGGAAGGAGTGATGTGCACAGAGCAGAACCACTCCTGCCACCTCAGGAGGGGAGCAGGAGGACCTCAGCTCACCCATCTGTGCTGTTACTACCACTGCTGATGGTAGATGGAGGTGTTCTGGTGGGCTGCTATTCGGATGCCAGGGCACACACACTTAAACCAGCAACCTCTGGATAACTGTTCAGCGAGATGAATGACACGAGATGGGGTTTTGCAATTCAGAAGATGCTGGCGCTTCTGAGACAGCCTCTGCTCTTCTTGTCCAACAAGATCCCTTCTTGTTTGACCTGAGAAACCTGCAATATTGCCAACCCCAAGGCGATCCAAAAAATCCCAAGCCAGACTTACTGCAACCCCCCCACCAGAGCCAGTTGAAAATCAGGAGTTAAAATGCACAGTGTATCTGAAGCTTATTGTTAATTTACATGTAAAGCTTCAGCATTGACGTTGTCACTTTCCCCTGCAAACACAAAAGGAAAGAAAACCAGGAAACTGTGCTTATGTAATCCTAAAACCTGGTTTATACAGTCCCAAAGCTTGGGAACACTGGGGAGCTGCAATGTTGTCACCCTGCTTCACAGGGACTGTGCCATGCTCTTCCTCATGGGATTGCCAGAGCCACCTCCAGGCCTCTCAGGTATCTTCATCCCCATCAGGCAGAGCAACACTATGGGACAAATCACAGGGTCCAAATGGAGGCATCTTCCCACCCAAGCAGTGTTCCTGGCTATGCTCTCACTCAGGACCCATGTCCAGGGTAGGGGTGATCACCACCAGGAGCTGCAGGACCTTGCTGCATGCAAAGGCAGCAGATGCAGGACAAGATGCTTTTGTCTCCCATTGCACAGGCAGCTCATCAGGAGACTGAAACCTGGAATTTCATGTTGACTGGAGCAAGATGCTGTTTTGAAGCCTCCTCTCCATTTCAGACAGCATCTCCCAGGATCTTGAAGGCAATAGTTTCTGAACACCAACCTTATCGATTGCCCCAGAGCCGTGTGTCTGTCCCCTATAGCTCAGGAGGATGGCACCAAGCTGGCACATTTAGCTCTGCCCCTACTCTTAACTTTGTTAAACTCCCTCCTGGCTCCTTTCAATTCATTGGGTTATGTTTTAAGTTCACAGAAACCTCCATGCAAAGAAAGCCATGACTGTTTTGAACTGCCACGTGGTCCTGCAAGGAGCTGACTCACAGGTCTCCCACTAGGGAGCTGATAAGGCTTTTAACTCTCTAATCTTAATTACTATACAATGGTAGACACGCAAGGAACAGAGACAGAACAGACTGGAGATGCTCAAAGGAAGGAAAACTGAGAGGCAACACCAGAGGACCAGGGGAGCAGAGAAGAGGAACACGACCAGAGCTGATGGGGAGGTGAGCCAGATCCCTGGAGCCATTTCCATGCTGGAAAACTGCTTGGCCACCATGCCCTGTGCCCACAGAAGCACAGCTCCTGCCCCCCATGCTCCCAAAGAGAAGATACATGAAAACCCTCAAGCATCCACTTCATGAATTGCCATCCCTGGTAGTTGCTGTGGGGCAAGCAGTGAGCCCCTGGCTGCAGAGCTGGTTACACCTGCATCCCTGCCAGGGATCACTCCTGTATCCCTGCCCAAGGAAGCTGGCACCTTGTTGCAGAACAAGGATGCCATAGCACAGGGATGCTGCAGACACCTTGCTGCAGCTGTGTGACTTGCCTACCAGGACACTGATTCAAGGCACTGTCAGTGTCCTAGTGCAGCATCAACAGGTCTCCTTGCTCAGAGCCTGGGGTCCCTGCCCATCCATGTTGTTCCCATTGCCTATACAATCCTCTCTTCTCCCATCCACCGCAGGCATTCCCTCCGTCAAAACACTGCCTTTTCCCAGGCCGTTCCCATGGAATACTGCTACCTTCTGCTTTGTGCATCTGCCCCAACCCACTGCTCGGAGACACAGCTCTGCCCCAGGCGCTGCTGCTGGCAGCCCCGGCATCCCTCGCACCCATCAGCTCCCTCTGCCTTTAGGGTGTTTGCCTGATGAACTGCAGCACGTTAAACAGCATGAGAGGTAAAGGAGCCTGACGATTTAGTGTTTTGATTTACAGGAGAGATCTCCCCTGTGGTTGAGGTGTGTATGGCTTAATTACAAAGCAGCAGCTCAGCCCCCCTGAAGCTGTCGGCTGCAGAGCTATCAGATGCAGGGGAGGAAGAGGCCACAGAAGGGAGTGTGTTCATGAAATCACATTTCAGATGGAGCCTGTGCCCTCGAGAGCTCTCCCCTTCCAAAGCTGGCAGGAACCCTCATGCAATCAGACACCGTCCCCTCGCAGCCTTCGCAGCACCAGCGTGCTGTGTTTTCATGGGCAGGATAGGATGGCCTATGGGGTTGCAGAGCCCCACAGCCCTAAGCATAGGGACAGCTGCTGACCCGAGCCAGGCTGGCATCATTTCTCTCCTCTTTTTAATTTGTCAGGATTTTGGGACTCTAATCCCTGTCAGAGGAGGCAGAACAGAGCCCTGCAGCTCTTCCACCTTGCCCCCATTGATAGAGCAGTGAAGAGCATTTCCCCCTAGGAGACAGATTTGACTGGAGGCTCTGAGGACCAGAGATGCCCACAGCTCATCTAGCTCACCTCCCTGCTACCGCAGTGACTGCACCCAGTGGTCCCCTGCTCCTGCTTCTCAACCCGGTGCTGGGCAAAGCCCCATCAAGGGGCAGGGCCTCACCAAGCATTCCACAGGGTTTGCCTGGCAGGACTCCCTGCAGACAGCAGAGGCTTGCTCAGGGGTTGAGAGCTGCAGCTCCAGAGTAGGAGGCATGACCGAGCCTGGATGAGTGGGAAGCACTTGAACTGTGCAAGCCCAGGGTCTGCAATAGGAGAGGCGCACACAGTGCCCCGCGATGCGGCAGCGACATCAAGGATGCATAAGAAGCGGCAGCTGCAACTCAACCCTGACAGCTCCCGGTTACCAGCGATCCGGTTTCCTTGGCCTCCTCCCTGCCCCTCTCAGGCTGCAGAGCACCTGTGGGGCAGCGGAAAAACCAGGGCTGGGTGAAGGCTTCATGAGCCACCCCCCGGGACACAGCCAAGCCCCTGGGTGCTGTGTGATGCTCAACTCCAGCAGCAGAGGAGCAAGTGTCGGGTCCAGGAGTGCCCCCCAGGGGCTGTCACCCCTAGTAGCTGGGGCAGGACTGTGGATCCAGCACTGAAGGGGCACCCGGGTCCCTCTCCGCACAAACAGGCAGTTACACTGCGGGGTTGGTTGCAACCTTACTTCTCCCCAAACTGAACTCCACAAGACACGCAGCCTGCCCAGCAGCAGCTTCCTTAGGACAAACCAACCAGCGCTGCAAGTCCCCATCTTTTCACCCTGCCAGACGCCCCTTTCCCACTGCAAAGTGCCGGCAGCCTCCCGCTCCTGCAGCTTGTAGGACTGTATTTCCTAGAGAGAACCCACCACCATTCCGAGCTCAGGGGTGCGCTGCGGCCACCTCCGAGCCAGCGAACGGGCTCCATCCCCAAAACGCGCTCCCAACCCCGGCCTTCCCCCCACCGCTGACCCCACCGCGGGGCGGGGGGCCTCGGGGTGCCCCTCCGCGCTCTGACAGCCCAGCCCCACGGCCTCGCAGCTGGATGTGGGGAGCGGGGCAGCCCCATACACCGCTACCAGCCCCCTGCTCCCCATCGGACCCCCCGACCCACCTTTAGGGACTGCGCCCGTGCGCGGACCTGCGGGCGGCTGCCTCCGAGCGGCCCGGTGGGGCGGAGCGGGACGGGGCGGAGCGGGGCGCGGCTCCCGGGGCTCCGTGCTCGCCACCGCCCCGCAGCGCCCCGGATCGGAGCGGATCGGATCGGCCCGGACGGGGGCGGCTCCAGCGCCTCCAACGGGGACGGGGCTGCTCGGCCCTAACCCGGACCAGAGCCGCTGGGAGTCATGGCCCCGGCTCCGCGCACCCCTTCCCCAAACACCGCCTGTCCCAGAGCCGGACACAGCGGGACCCGCAGCCCAGCAGCCCTCCGGCCCCGTCTGACCTGACACCGCAGCCGCAGCCCGTTATCCCCGTGGACTGTCCCGCCGGCACACGGCTGTGCCCATCTCCTGTCGCTGGCCCCGCTGGTAATAAGGCATCTGGCTCCGGCGCTGCCTGCAGCTGAGGCAGCACAAAAACCCCACATCTGTGGCAAAACCGGCTGGAGAAGGTGAGTAAACACGAGTAAGCACAGCCTTGTGCTCCATGACCTGCTTGTGCAGCCCCAGGGCTAGGGGTAGCCAACGTGACTACTGCAATAGGTATGTCGGCATGAGCAACACTCAGTGTCATGCGGACAAACCCACCACCTCTCGGCATCCCCATGCCGCCCATTGCCCTCCCACGGCCCTGACGGCCTCAAGACATCCACTCAATGTAACCGGATTGTCTCCCCCAGCTCTGCAAGCCAACAGCTCTGCTCCAGCACCAAAGCTTCTCTCCCTGCCTGCAGCACAGCACCAGGCACTACTGGAAAGGGTCATTTGTGGTAAGGCGCAAGGCCTTGCAGGTTTGCTCTCTTTATACCCTTCTGTTTACCTCATTATCTGACACTGCCAGGCCTTGGCATGAACAGTGCTAAGTTTTCACTCCTACCCATTCCCAGGCTTGCAGAGCCATGGAGCAGACACAACCTGAGTCCAGACGGGAATAGGGAAGCTCGCACTGCCCTGTTGGATGTATTGTGCCACCCAGTGCCATCAGAAACACACAGACCCTTTAGTTCCCCAGCCCAGTAAAAGCATCCAGTTTGCAGCCTCCATCTGTGGCAGCAGCTCTACCCCCTCTGCTAGATCTGACTGTGATCCCAGGTGAGAAAGGACCCGTGCACTCCCTTCTCCCATCCTCTTCTGAAGCTGAGGGATGTCCTCAGGGAGTCTGACAAACCAGAAGGCACCTTCCAGCCTGGGCACCAGTGCATGATGAAGGCAGACGTGTCAGTGGTCAGCCCTGAGCTGCTGGTGGGGCAGAGGGCCATGTCTGGAGCAGGTGGAGGAGGAAGGAACCTTCTTACTGCCGTGCTCAAAGGAGAATGGAAAAGCCCCTCAGAAAGCCTTCAGAGACCTGGTGCCAGCATTCTGAAACTGAAGACCCCAACATGGATTGATTCTCTGTTTTGGCACTGGAAGCAGCACCCTGGTTTGCAGAGGCACAGAGCACCCGCAGCTCACAGTGGCTGGGATGAAGGTCTCCCATACCCATGGAAATGTGCTGTAATCTCTTTTAAACCATGCAGGCTCTTAGCCTGGACTTACCAATCTGGTCTCCACCTGCGTAAAACCAGGATCACAAACCAAAACATCTCATGGTAGGGAGGGAGTGAAGTGGGAAGCTGGACTGTTCATACAGAAGCAGGAGGTAGCTGCCTTTATTCCTGCTTCCTCCCAATGCTCCCAAAGCAAAGCACCTGAGTTACCCCACTGTCTCATGTTATTCCTAAGCTCCTTGTAAACAGCAGTAACAAGGAATTGCCACTTTGTACATGCTTTGGTTTTGCTCCTGGGTTTAGCAAAGAAACCAAAGCTCTGGGGCATTGACTCCACTGCCACAGTGCTGGATGTGTGCACCTCCTTCTGGA
The DNA here is from genome assembly GCF_012275295.1 of Melopsittacus undulatus. Lineage (NCBI taxonomy): Eukaryota > Metazoa > Chordata > Aves > Psittaciformes > Psittaculidae > Melopsittacus > Melopsittacus undulatus. The sequence continues at coordinate 115,257,926 of NC_047528.1, read as the reverse complement.
GAGCTCTGCAGCCCTCCAAGTTCTGCAGTGTCCCTCCAGTGTTCACTTGGCACTGTCAGATGACTCCAGGAGAATGCCAGGGTGTTATCCCTGGAGGCAGGAATGCGTGTGCTGTACCACACGTACGCACCAAGGAAGGATTGGTGCTGTGGGATAGGCAGGAGCAGGGGTCTGGAAAGGCAGGAGCGAGGGCAGAAAGCCCATGTGGTTTTCTCTGTCTTGACTTGGTTCATTCCATCCCTTTTCAAACATCCTGTTGAGAAGTTAGACTGCAGAGCTACCCCGAGGGGCTCGGTGTCCATCACACCATTGCCTGAATGGAAGGGTAAACCATCCACTCACACCTCTTCACTGCTCCACTCTCTCTTCATCCCCAGCACCAAATTCATCCTGTGTGGAGCTATTCACACATTATACTTGCTGGATCCTCCTTGGAGCTGTGGCTGCCTGGGACATAGCACCTCCTTTTGGATGCATGGCCCACGTCATTTGCTCCAAGGTGCATACAATGATTCCATGTTTACTTCAAGTCTGCTGTTGAAACAAGTGGGCCTGGAGCTCATTGTTGTGGAATCAGACCCCCTGCTTGCTGTCATTAGCAGGAAAACCTCTCTTCTGGGGTCTGGTGAGCAGCAGGTTTCAGCCCATCTAACACATACACACTGTCAATCCTCAGGAGTGTTGCACATCAAACCCAGTCTCTATTCTAACTACAGCTTTTGGTCAGCTGCTAACCTCTGCTTAAGCAGCTCACTTTGCAGTCAAACATCATTAAAGTTATGTGTTTCCTCCAGGACAAACTGCTATTTGTGCTCTCCTCAGTTTGGGGAAGAGGAGTCTCTTTGAGAATCCAGCTCCATATACAACTGCCTATGGTTGTCCTCACTTTTCTCACACTGATTGCAACAAGACAACTGCTGGCAGCTCAGTGATGAAGTCCTCTTTACCCATCACCATGAATCCGAAAGGGAGATGCCATGTGCTGGATGGATGCATCCTCTGCTGGGAAATCATCATCCAGCACACTTAGGAACTCAATGGGACTCGGCTGTGGCCTGCAGGCAATCTCCACAGATGCAGCCTGGAATTAAATGCTCCATGCAAATACAGTTTTCACACGTTGGGAATGAGCCTGCAGAGAAACATGGGTCCTGAGCCTCGCTTGGCAGGGCAGGCAGGCACTTACACACACACAGTGCTCCCTCTTGGGCTTTGCTCATTAGCACATTGATCTACATCCAGGCTGCTCCATATTACCCCTCATTCGACAGCAGGTAATGATGCCATTAGCATAAAGCACCGTCCTTATGTCTCTCACTATCTCCCTTCTCAGCATGCGGTAGCCCATAGCTGTAACGTCTCCATTGAAGACAGCATCTGGCCACACTGGCAATACCAGTTTTACCCAATTCATTATTAAAAGTGATTTTTTTCCCACTTTTTCCTCTTATTGACCAAGTTTCTTATTCTGGAGTTTAAACAATTGGTTATTTTCTTCTTTTCACATACCCACTTAGCTTGAATTGTTGAAGCCTTTGCCTGTTTGAAGATTCTCTGTGCAGGGCTCATGGAAAACATCCTGCCCTTCGCAGGCTGTGAGGCTTTGGACACATGGACCATCCCATAGCACCACTCCAGCCCCATGGACTAGGGCTGAATGCCCCACACTATGCAGCCTCTCAACAAATACCAGCCACTGCTTTGACCTCCAGCAGTTCCTATCCTCTCCTGCAGCTCACAGGAACAGGACCTTTGAGATGAACACTTGGATTTTCTTCTACTTTTCCAAGGCTCATGAAGTCCTGAACAATCTCTTGCTATCCTCGACTGAGCTGCCCAAGGAATGATGTTTTCTCTACCATAACATTGAAAATGTGGAAACAAGAAGTGTTTTTCTGCTGCTTGTTTTCTCTGTGTGCATTTTCCATTGCAAACTTGGTTTTCATCAATGCCCATTTTCTGGTGAGTGAACGACCAATGTCCTCCAAGGGTTGATGGTGCTTCAGTGAAAGACCACACGTGGATGCTACACTTCAGAGGACTGAGCTGCTGAGGGACTAGCTGGGCTTTGCCCAAGCCCAAGTGTGTGCTGGCACAGGATACCAGGAACTAAGCTCATTTTAGGTACAGGACCAGCCATGCCAGCCGCAGTCACTAAGCCTGCCCTATCTTCCCCTTCATACCAAGTCTCAGTGTAGGATCTTTATTAAAGGTCTATCATAACCTGGAGCCCAGAGGAAGCATCCAGCTCCTTTGATGCTAGCCTGAACCACCAACCCTTCCGAGGGCACCACCAGCAGCACTTAACCCTGATAACAATTAGTTGTCCCCTAGGAGGTACCTCAGCCTCTTAGGATTTGGTAGGGAAACAATAGCCTGCAATGGGGCCATGTTTCAGCTGTGCCCATCTGCTCAGTAACAGCTGGTAAATGATGGCTTCCTTCCATTGTAGCAGTGCGTGACTACACTGTGCGAAGCCACAGAATGATCTCACCTCAGTTTTTCACCATGTTCCTTCTCCAACCTGGCACAGTGAAGGTGTTTTTCTTTCTAACAATAGAGAATAACAACAAAACCAAGGCCCTTTCTATTAATGCACACACAGTGCACAACAGAATCCCATTTCTGGCCCTAACTGCCACAGCTGAAGCATTTTTCCTTGTGAGAGCTGGAAAGACAAAGGAGCACCTTCTTTTAAGGTGGTTCCATGTTACAGCAGGGGCCTGGGACTTGGCTCCCTGGCTGCTAAGCACTCTGTGGCCAGGAAAAGGCTGCACATCCCTGTTTCCAGATCCCCACAGTCAAGCAGAACCCTTGCTCATGGGTGTCCATAGAGCCAAAGACTTCAGCCTAAGCCTGACGACGGTGTGGAGTATGTCAGTGGGACACATTCATCACTCACTGTTTGTTTCTGTGGCTTGTGGGAGCATGCTGAATGAGGAGGTTCCCACATCCATCCTGAACGGGCTACCCTGGAACACAGACCATAGGAAAAATCCTTATGCAAAAGAGACTGACAAGAGAAGAGAGGGATGCTGTGTGGAGGCCTAAAGATAGGTCAGTGATGCTGAAAAGCTGAATCCATCTGCTAAATTAGTGCAAAGCCCTGACTTTCACTGGGGCAGCATTGGTGACTTGAGACAAAGGCTTATGGAAAACAGGGTCAGGAAAAGGAAGTTTTCCACCATCCCCATTTTGATATCTGTATTATCAAGAATAATTCAGTAAACTGGAGCTCAAAGGAGGAACTGGGGCAGGTGGGAGGGTAAAAAGAGAGCTGAAGGAACCCAAAACAAGCCCCTGGCTGCAAATACCTCTAAGAAACATCCCAGGTCAGAAGACCTCTATGCCCAAAGAGCAGCAAGTGCAGAGATGGTGACTAGCCTGGCAATGGAAAGGCAGCTGAAGGGAAGGTTGCTGTGGAATTCCTGTGTTCCCAGGATAACACCCATTTAGGGCATCAACACAAGATGTTGGACAATGAGCTTACCTGGTGGGGAGGACAAGCACATCCTGCAGAAAGAATAGGTCCTTTAGGACTTGACTAACAGTGGCTGAGCAACATTAAGCACTACCAGTTTTAGGGTGGATGCTTTCAGATAGGTCACAAGGTTGCTGTACGCCAGGGGTTCCTCAGCTGAGGGTAATGGAAGGAGTGGAGCAGGGATAGGAGGAATGACAACTGAGAGGCAGGGCAGACACAAGCCTGGCAAGACAACAACTGGTTCTTACTCATTGTAAAAGCTGCACAAGCAAATTTAAAAGCAGAGCCATTGTCTCAAGTGTGCCTTTGCAGCAGCTTCTATGGATGTGCAACATCCGAAGGAACAACTGCTTGAGCACATAGAATCATAGAAGGGTTTGGGATGGAAACGACCTTAAAGCTCATCCAGTTCCAACTCATGGTAGGGGCAGGGACACCTTCCATTAGACCAGGTTGCTCCAAGCCCCATAAATGACCTTATGGATGTAAAAGCTCAACTGCATCATAGCAAAGGGACCTCAATTGGGCCTCTCTTTGCCACCGGCCTGTGCCTTCCCCACACCACCAGGGATGTGAACTTCCACCATCCTTGCTAGCAGCCCAGCCAGCTCTCTGGAGCTGCCTTTTGGGACAGCAGCAGCAACTGCAGTAACTCCCCTTCCCTTGCACACTGCACACATGTTTTTCCATGCTGTTGATGGAAGACAAGCCCTGCTAACCCCCTGCTGTGCACATGGCATTGCAGAGGGGCATCTACATGCAACTGGTGCCAGTAAACAAGGACAAGCTCAGGCTCCTCCTTGCCACAGGAACATGCTGGCCCTGGGAGGTGCTCCTCCTGCCTTTGCTCTCTTTCCTGGGGGGAATCCAGTAGCCACAATCCTATGCTTGAAGTGGGGAACACAGGAGCGGGAATGCACCCATCAGGGCTTTGCCAGCCACTGTTAATGAAGGCCAAATTTACAGCAATAAACCAGCACACATACTTTGAACCTCCACATGAATAGGGCTAAGATACCCACAGCCCTTTATCGAGAGATGGAGAAGCAAACGAGATGCTCCTGGGCATGCTCCACAGCAGTGTTCTTCCTTGTGGTCTAGAGCTATGGAGACCTCAGAGTGAGGGATGGAAATACCCAGTGCTGTGACCAGGCTGAAGTACGTCAGCATTCGATCAAGGAATGCTTTTGCCTCCTAAGGCCATGCTTCTCCCCTCCACATACACACCAGATGTTCCTTCCCTAAAATCACTATGAGGTGTTTCTAGGCAGGATGCTTGGAAGGCTGCGCTTGGGATCAGGGCTGAGCCATGGCCAGGTGCCCAGGCTTTGGGGTGCGCTTTCCCTACAAACCATAGCAAAGGGTCATCTCGGAACAGGTTTTCACAGCGCAAGGCAGCCAGATGGGGCTGCGAGTTGGGAAAGGCCAATGTGAAGATTCAGACATTCCTGGACCGTTTTGAAACGTGTTTCGACGAGCCCGGTCCTATGGGGTTTTCTGCAAGGCCTTTCATGATTCTATCTCTCGGTGGAAGGCTCACGGCTGCTTTAAAGAAAGAAAAACAAACAAAAAGGTGCAATTTAACTGCAAATACCTGAGGAACCAGGAACCCCCTTTGGAAACATGCTGCAGTGTCGATGCGAAGATCAAAACCACCACTGCCAAGCACTTGGGTCTGGTTTAGGGCGCTGGGTTATAGAAATGCAAGGGATGTTTTAAAGGCTTCCAGCAAGTCCCTTTCAGCAGCAGAAGCAAAGTGCTGGGTTGAGGCAATGCTCCTCTCACCTCCATAACAACACCCGGTGTGTTTGAAGCAGGGGGTACTGTTAAGGGAAGTGTCAGGTCCCTCACTTCCCATGGCCAGCTCTGCACCCAATGTGTGTCTCTACTTTATGAACATGTACTTCCAAAGCATCAACATAATGCTCTCTTCTAGAGCTGTGCAATTCTGCATGAGTCTGAAATGCCAATCTGAGCATCTGCTTCAGGCACCTACATAGCTCAAGTTTCATTTCAAGCTCCTCTGAACCAGCACTTCCATGGTTTTGTTTCTGAATATAAGGAAGGTATTAAAGTGGCACAGAAAAGGGTATCTTTAAATGAGTTAACAAACAAGGCAAGAATATTCTCACCCTGGTTATTACAGGCAAAAATCACTGCATTCCTTGGAACTTTATGCTCCTTGAAATGGGGCTGCTGCATAACTCGAGGTTTTACATTACATATGAAGCTGAACCATCTCTGAAATAGCTCCTGCTGAAGCTAATATCAAGTAATTCTAGTTTCCCACTGTCCCATTTTCCAATACACCACATGTCTGCACTGACAGCTGGTAATTGCACAGCAGGATCTGAAACATTTTGGCAATAGATCACAAAAACTCTTCAGGATGTAGGAGGAAACACAGGATTACAGGAGAAATGGAACACATGAGCCTGTTACCATGATCAGAAAATTAACACTCACAAAGTCATTTGGAGGTTTCAGGGTTAGCATATTAAAAGGGGAACAAGAAGTTCAGAAGTGGTGATTCACATTGCTCAGACTCCATCACACTCCTGCCTTCTCCTGTTTGTGCCTTTATCTTCCCTTTGAGTTATTTCTACCTGTAAACCATGGAGCACATTTCTGCCATGCTACACCAGAAGTAAAGCAGGGAATGGTCTGTAGCATACACTTCCCTCTTGCATGTGGGCCCCAGAAGCCAATAGCTTCAGCAGTCCATTCGGAAGCCTCACCTACTCTTGCCTTCACACAGCACAGGTTGAATCTCACATGTTCCCCACCTATGGATAACCCCACTTTCAATGTGAACAATTGCCTGCAGCAATACCAGGGTCCAGATGTCAGCAAATAACAGACAGACAACCGTAGAAATAACATTTTTGGTTTAGTGTTTGCAATTTGTTTTACAGCTCATAATGAAATACCGTTAGAGATCGTCTACATTCAGACATTCCTAGCAAAATAGACTGGTCAAAATATAAGGCACTTTAAGACTCCCTAAAACAAATGCTCATGATGATAATTCAACGAGAACCCTTTCTACCCTTAATGTTCAGGTCAGTAAAAGATCAATCCTCTGGTCAGACAGGCAGATGAAATCATCAATAGAAGGGTGTCCAAGCTAGAGTTACTGCTGCATTAGTGTGCATTCTGAAGTAGTCTGTTTGAAGTATCTTCAGTTGGGGAGGGAGGGCATGGTGTGAGTAAGATGCATTAAAATAGGTCTTTGAACTGGGTAACACAGACACATTGCAGGAATTCATTACTTACATTGGATTAAATTCCTTGCATTCATTATTGCAACAAGAGTAAGGAACAAAAAGGAGATGGTTCTTCCCTCCCTCCCCACCCCCCAATTATAATTCAACACAAGATTTCAAAGACTTAAAATGACCAGAACAGAAGCTCATGAAAAACTGCATCTGGCCACTTCAGAGCATGTTTAAATATTCATTACTGACTTCCTCAAGTCTCACCTCTTACCAAAGAATGAGAAACAGAAAAGAATTGGCAACTTGTGTAAGTTGCTTCCAGTCAAATTGGTATTTTGCTTCTTTCTAACATGACCCCACTGTTCACATGAAGTACCTGCATTCAGAATCACACCAGCAGCTCCCATTGGCAGCATGATAGCAGGGCAGGATGAATGCCAGCAGGTCCCAGGCCCCGCAGGGAAGAAGGAATGAACAATTCTGCTCCACACACTTGGGTCTCAGCTTAAGAACAGCTTCAAAAGCTGGACGTGCTGGGCTGCTGTAGCAACAAGGGGACTGATACCAAAACACTGACTGAAGGCTTCACTTGGAAAGGCATCTGTAAGAACTGAACTCCATTTAAAACTGACCAAAAGAGCAAAACCCCTGCCTACTTCTCAGGACCCCTGAGAAGGGGATGGTAGGAACCAGTCCTTCCCATCCATCAATGTCTTTTCAAGTTGTGTCTCACCTGTTTTATTGCCCAGTACATTTTCCAGTCTTTGGGGCTAACAACTGCTGGAAAACTGGCCTCCCAGGGGCTCAGTGTCTTAGGCACTACAGTACAAACCTGCATCCTTTGTCCTTTTGAATCCACTTCTGAGAGAGAAAAACCCATCCCTCCATCCAGTTTTCCTTACAATTCCTTGATTGCTTTAAATTCTGACTTACTTGAATTGCACTTTAAAGTCCAGCAGCAAAAACCTGGTAGCTCTATTCAGGAATATATATAAAGTTTTTAAGAGACTCTCATCAAGCCTAAAAATGCACAGAGATATCAGCTGCATGAGCTGTCAAGTGTTGACCTGGCTACAGTGAAAAAGCTGTGACAAAACAAATGTTAGCCCTGTTAGAATTGGGGCAGAAATGGAAGGCTTGTTCAGTTAGAAAAGAGAATGCACTTAAGAATCAAGCTAACTTAGAACCAACCACTGGTCTTAACCCGTCACACACACAAGTGCTGCTGTGCAACAGGAACTGTGGTGAAGTGAAAAATGACATGATTCCAAGCCAGCTGCTGCTAAGGAGAAGGTGGCACCTCGTGGTCCTGAGCTCAAAAGATCTTGAGATCTCGACTCATGTGGCTCACTTTTGCTGGCAGAAGAGCGAAGCTCTCGATCAACTCAGCTGCTCACTACTGCTGGACCAGCAGCCAATTTAACACTGAGGCTCTGCAATCAGTTTACTGCCCTTCAGCACCAGTACAACCACAACCACATTCATTTGGGACAGGAAAAAGCATCTGAAAGAGGAGATGAAGAACAAAACACAGGCCACTTGCTGGATCCCAATTTAACTACCAGCATGCAGTCAGTTCCTCTCAAAACCTGTGGGATCTTCTTCCCAAGCAAACCTCATGGAATTTGCTAAAGTGACATCCAGTTGCTTTGCATATCCACCCTACCGTGGCTTAAAAAGATACTTGGAAAGTTATTTGGAAAGGCACAAAGCATGCACATGTGCAGTTGAGTTCCTTGTGGATGGATCTGTGCATGTGGGAAATCTTCAGACTGAGTTGCAATGATTACTAACGGATGAGGTGCTGTTCTATAACCAGATCACTTCTTTCAAATTCCAGTTCCATTTCCAGGGAAATGAGCAGTGCTGACAAGGAAATGCAAGGCAAGAAGCTCAACCTGCACACCGAGACAGACTGGAACATACAAAGTTTCATGGACCTTGTTCTTCAGGTCACATGAAAGGAAAAACTGGAGTCTAATTAAAACAAAAAATAAATCACTAAAGCTACTTACAAAGAGTAGAATTATCAAAGTGCTTTAACATATAAAGTGTCAAATATAATTAAACAGGAGCATTAACACAGAGCTGCCATAAGATATTCAAATAGGCACATCTGTTTTCTGAATACAGGAGAGCAGCACAGGGTTTTAATTTCCCCCATAGGGCCAAAGTGGGTGAAGGAAAGCTGCTCTTGTTCATTGAGCTTCTCAGCACAATGTGTTTGCTCTGCTCATGCATTCAAAGGCACAGTTGCATTTGCTCTATCTGAAACTGCATCAAGAGGACTGTCTGCCATGAAGTATTAATAAAAGGGCAGCTCTCACTGAGCAAAACATACAGCAGCCCCATAAAGATTTACAGATACCTGTCAATTCATGGTGTTTTATAAGCTGTTTCTTGGTACTTTAAACACAGTTTAAGATAACCGAATGTGCTATCTGAACATCCAACAGGCTGCCAAAGCTATTATAACAAGAGCAAATGCAAACAAATAAATAAGGAAGAGGTTTCAAAACCACCTCATGCAAGGTGTTCAGACAACGCAGCTCAGCCTCCCTAACGGCTTTTCCTCTCACGTTGTAAGAAAAGAACCCCCAAAGCATTCTCCACTGCACCTCTCTCAGTACTTCCAATTCATTAAGCTGCTGCCTACTTTAAGCAGATAATCTTAAGCACAGAAAGTAACTGTACCAAGCATAGCAGAGCTGGCTGCAGCAGGGGGACATGGCTGTTCAGAAACAAGAAATGGCAATCAACACCTTTCCTGCAATTCACAGATATAAATGCAGATTTGCTCCAGTAAGCTGAGACTCAAAAACACGATACAGAGCATCACACCTGGTCACTCGCACAGGCATGTATGGCCACAAGTGTGAAGTAATACCAAGTCTCAACAGGACAACCTGTCTGTTTTCTAAAGGCACCATAAAGACAGCAATGCTTCAGGTGTAATGGGAAGAGACAGAGGGAGGGAATGACAAATACAGTTAGGAGGAAACACTAAGAGCAGCTTGGTATAAGAAGGGATTAAAAAAGGTGTCTCAGCTCTCTGAGGGCTGTAACGTCTTTAACAGCACAGAAACCCTACACCTCTAAGCAAAGGCAGAGTAACCAGAGTCTGGAAAAGCCTACTCCTGAAAAAACCCAGTTCCCATTTTTAGTGGATGGGTGTGAAACCTGTGACTGAAATTGAAGGAGACAGCAAAGAATCAAAATGCTATATAAAACACTGGGGTCCATACATACTCACATGGCATCATTAGCCTGCTTCTGATTTACCACAGTGCTAAGAGCTCCGGAGAGTCTCCTTTGCTCTGCAGGATGACTCAAATCCAGTGAAGTGTCAGGTATTAAAACCTTTCTCAATCTGCCAGTGAGAACAACCCCCTCCCCCCAGCCTGTACAAGGGAGAGGGGGGAGCAGTCTCCCAGACAGGAGCTGTTTCTGGCAACCCCAGGCACCCTACAGGCAGTATGCCACCAAGTTAGTTCTCCTAAGCAGCACTGCACCAAGCAAGCCTAGGCTTGCTAAGATACTCTGCCCCTTACATAAACTTGAGGACAGTTTCTCATGAGCCCTTCAGACCAGAGGCTCACGCTTTGCTGGTCCATTATTGCTTTTCAGACACGTTTTCCTTCCCGTTATCCCAGGAGGACTTTCTGCATCCTGCGGGCAGCGACGCTGGCTTCATCCTCGGAGTCGGACTCGCTCTGGGAAGTGGAGCTCTGGGAGGCAGAGCTGCAGGGTGAGGAGCACTCCGGGGAACACAGGTAGTGCATCAGCGGGAGCCGGTACTTCCCACAGAAGTCAACGAACTTGATCTGTCTGACACAGCTGTCAAAGTAGACACCTACAGGGGCAGAGGAACAGAGACAACACATGAGGCCCTGTGCAGAGAGCGGTGGTTGTGATGCTTTACATTAGGATTTAATGGACACTGCACTGGAGGTAGGAGCACATTGGGTATTGGAGGAAGAGGGGACCTGGGCACCTATGGATTTGTTTTCTTAGTTAGAAAACAATCCTGTACACATGTATTTGGTAGGTGGTTCAGAATGGCACACTCTGCATGAACAGACACAAGGCAGCTACTTCCCAGGAATCTGGCACTGCTTTCCTACCATTAGGCAGAAATCTCAGGCTGGGAATTAAAAAAGCTCCTTCTGTGTCAAATTCATTCATCCATGATATTTACAAACTTGTAAAACCTCTTCTAGCAGCTACCAAACTGCATTCACAGACAGACAGACCTTCATGGCTCTGCCTTCGTCCTGCTTGAGTGGTTACCATGCTGAGTTTGGATGCTCCTTTCCACAGCAACAGTGCTGCTGTAACACAGGATTACCTTCTCCTCCTGTCACAGCAACTGATTGTAGACACTGAGGTTTTCAGAAGCTTCCAGTGGTGTTTTAAGTCCCAGCTGCTCTGAATAAGCTTTTCTCCTGCAGTGCCAGAGCAAGCACTGCACTACTGTGCTAGTTCGTAAGGACAAGGGGAACAGTGCAAAACCAACCCACTGTTATCCCAGCTGTGCAAAACCCTAATAAAGGAAACACTGCTTCCCCCTCCAACACAAGTTCCAGCCCTTCCATCTTGGCTTATGGAGAACGCTTTAATATTGTCCTGTAAAAGATAACAGCCTGCATATGACTGCAGGGTAGGTACTAATTAATGACTTTTTTTCCTTAATCTTCTAAGGGCTAAATGTGCAGATCATTTACTCTGCTTAAAGATGAAGCATTAAGCTAAATTAAACCAAGCATTGCAGGCTTTTCTATGAAGTCCTCTCCTTCCAGGAACTACACTCTAGTAGATCCAAGCAAGAGCTAAAGAAGTTGCTTTTAGTAACTGCCAAGCACTCCAGCCTCTCTTCTCTTTTCCATTCTCGTTCAGCAAGAGCACTTGTAACAGCTCTCCTGCCCACTACTTTGAGCTATTTCAGGGCAGGCGGATTGGAAACTTCAGACCATAAAAGCACAGTGGAGTGTTGGGATGAGCCGTGAAGACTCCGCCACAAACACTGTCTCACATTCCCATGCAAATACAGTAAACCAGAACTGCAGCTCTGAACATCGGTCCCAAGTGAGCAAAGTTCCTTAAAGACAAGTTTGCAGCAGCCCTGGAGCCAACGAAATACAGCCGGATGCAACAACACATCTAACCTGACTGTGCTGGTACAGTCATGGCAAGTCACAGGGAAAGGAAACCCATGAGGAAGCAGAGCAGTGAACTTACCCCCGCATTTAGGATTGGGACAATTGCTGGCCAGGCTCAGGTACCGGACAAGGTTCTCTGGAAGGTCGCTGGGAGCATAGGGAACATTGCGAGTTTTAATGGTGCGCCCAGCCAGCTCCTGAAGGCTTGGGGGGTTGTAGGTCAGGTCACGGACAAAGCGAACCACCAGCGGGTTCCCACGCAAGCTCAGCTCCTCCAGATGAACCAGGTTAAGGATCTCTCGAGGAAGGTACGTCAGCAGGTTGTTGTGCAGGCTAAGGGAGCGCAGGGAATGCAGCCTGAAGGATGGAGATGGATACCCAGTCAAGATGTGCAAGCAAAATCATTCCAAAACTGCACTACACAGACCTGATCACTCTCCTCTCTCCCATAAATTTCTTTTTCCTTGGCTTTTCTTACTTATAAAGCATAACTTCATGGCAAAAGAGCTGGTGTTACTCCAGCACACACAATGCCCATGAAAACATGGCTCATTCCAAATGCCTGTTAAAGAAACAGTCCTAAATATGCTGCTGTTCCCCTCAGTACTCCTCACACACATCTCCTAAAAGAGGTAGCACAGAACAGAAGTATACAAACCAAGAGCTTTCAGGGGACATAATGTTTCCTTGCACCCAGTGCATGCATCAGGAACAGTTCCATGCAACACTTGGAGTAAGTCACCTGCCTTCAGTCATGCGTTACAAGATGCCTGCTGGTAGGCAGCCAGCCCTGGAAACCCCCATGTTTTCACTCTTTGTGGCTGCATCTCCCTGTGCCAGAGCAAAAAAGCTAAGCAAGGTCAGCCCAGGTTAGCATCAGCACTGGTGACAAGCACAGGTTTGGGTTTTGGAGGAGGTTTTCTCCTCCCTCAGGAAGCACAAAGCAATGCTCCAGCACATAATCCAGGGATGCTCTCTAACCCGTACAAGACAACAGAACACTGTACATCGAGAGTAATCCCATTACAACATCAAAATCCAAACTCCATGCTGGCACTGAATAGCTCTTGTGGTTACAGCTATGCACTGAACTCTTCATCTGCCATTTTAGGCTACTTGTACAGAGTTTGCAGTGTTCTCCTTCTCCCATTATGGAAGAGATACAGCAATAACTTATCCCCTAGAGCTGTGCTGTAGGATTTAACAACCACTAAAACATTCTGAGATCCTAAAGGAAGGACACAAGGAGTGGGACAACACAGAGGCTCACACAAAAAGGCTCTGGGTGAAAGACAAGACAGACCAAGCATTCATCACTAAGAATACTCAGAATGTAGCATGAGCTGCCCAGGCACTTCTCAAGGCTCCCTGTACAAATCTATTAATTCCCCTTAAAGCAGACACTTGGTGACACTTTTTTTCCATAACCCTATGATGCAGATTTCCATGTTACATATTCCTGGTCTGCCTGCAGTGCACTGCTAAGGATCTTCTTGTTCAAGCCTAGTCACAATACCAAACTGAAGAACAAAGAGGTCCTCCCAGATGCTTTTATCCACACATGCAGAAGTTCATTACAGCTGGTGGCTGAGGACAGTAAATACTCACTGTGCCAGCTGAGGTGGAATGCTCTGGATCTTGTTGTCACACAGAACTAGGTAGCTTAGAGAAGGCAGGTTTGCTAATTCAGGTGGAATTGAAGTGATGAAGTTCCCTCCAAGGTATAGAAACTCTAAACTGAAAGAGAGAAGATAAAACGCTGCATTATTTCATTAAGGTCATTTCCAGTTGAACTGAACATCAGATCTTCTCATCCCTTGCACATACTCAAGAAAACTTACAGATGACTATGTATGAGATAACATGCTGAGGGGAAAAAGGCAAAATACCTCAACTGCACATCAAAATCACAACAGAGCCTCTGCTTCACAAGAGATAATGTTGAGATTTACCTCCAGCCTCCTGCAGTCACCATTACATCTGTAGGTAGGCACCAAACAACTCTGTATTCCTACACCAAATGCAAAGCTCCTGCTCCTAAGGAAGGACAGGCTGCATGCACAGGGTTTGCAGCACTGATGCAGCTCCTGCTGCAGCCCATGGGAGTCCTCAGTTTCAGCAGGAGCAAAGCAAGAGAGCAGTGGCTCTCCCTGAAAACCCTGGCCCTGCACAAGTGCTGCTTGCTCTCTATGGGATAAACTGCTCAGCAATTAACTGCAACCTCTCAGCAAAGTCAGAGGCAGCCAGTCTTGCTTTGATGCAATTCACACACTGCTAACACCACAGCTGCAGGAGTGCACAGTGTGCATCTAAGTCACACAAGAACATGTGTGCAATTCCTCAGGTAGACTGATTTCACTACACTGCAGTCATGGGGACCAAAGCTACCAAAGCCATTAGCTTTTTTCAACTAAATCTGACGATATGAAAGGAAGCAACTGTACTTGCTCAGCTGAGAGCTCCAGTGGAGCAGCAGCCCTGCAGGTTATTCTGAACACAGAAGCATGCTGGAAGAAAACTTCACCAAAACCCCACTGCCCCAAAGCAGCCCCTCGTCCCTACAGAGCCTGCAGGTGAGGGGGGCAGCAGGAAGGCTGCTGTGCACAGAGCATGCCAAGGGCAGATTAGTTTTAATTAAGTTCTGATCCCCTAACAAAGCCCTGAGTTCCAACCAGAATTCCTCCTTCGACCTCCATTGTTTCCAAAGGTGGATTTAGGCCGCTTGGCTCTCATTAGGGACTGAACTGCTGACCATACAATTCCTAGGCATACTTTAACTCCATGCCACTGCTGGAACCCACACTAAAAACTGTTGGGCAAGAAAACTTCAGTAACGTGGATTTCAATGTTTAAACAAGGGCGAGATACGTAAAAACTTCCACTTCCTAGGAAAAGTGAATCATTAACTCTTCACCCTCTGTGTTTGAAGGCAACAATGCCCATGGAGCCACCCTGCATACAAACACATGCAGTAAAAGATGTTCTGAAATTCATTGCAAAGTGTGAAATGCAGAAGTTTCAAGAGCAGCTTATGGCACAAACCAAGTGTGCAAAACCACTGCCAACAAACTGAGGAGGGCTTTCAGATCCATTCCTTGCAATGAGAGCAGTCAGTTACACTACCTAGGTTATAAAGCCCCAACATCAGACTGTGATCTGTCTCTAACTAAGAATCCATCACAAAAGGTAACTTCTTCAGTGGCAACAAAGGACTCCTCAAAAAGTGCTTTCTTTTTACCTGTCTCCTGCATCACCTTCCTGAGGTCAGCAACTCACTGGGCCCAGTCTAGTCCAGCAAATTCAGCATTTCCAACATCAACTTAAGATATGAATTAGAAGGCAAATTTATTTACAAAGCATAGGGAGGAGGTTTTGAAACTATACAGAAACTTATTGTACATACAGTAAAGGTATTGTTATAGCTTCCACTGAAGGCAGTAGGCAGAAAAAAAATCTAACTCTGGTCCCCCAAAACACAATTTGCTAGTAAGAAGGGTCTATTCTAGTCCTGGCTGAGCAAACCAGAGAAGTTAACAACAGTCATTTCTGCATCAAAGTAAAGCATCAAGAATCATCCAAGCAAAGCTAATCATGACACAGGCAAGGATTTTCAAGAGACACAACCCTTTTGTAGTGAGCACTGACTACACCACTGGGGCCACAGTTAATTCCCAGCTCTTGTGCTCCTGGCCTGACTT
The DNA here is from genome assembly GCF_012275295.1 of Melopsittacus undulatus. Lineage (NCBI taxonomy): Eukaryota > Metazoa > Chordata > Aves > Psittaciformes > Psittaculidae > Melopsittacus > Melopsittacus undulatus. Next base: position 115,242,367 of record NC_047528.1, on the reverse strand, counting down.
CTATGCTGTGCTAAGCCTGCACCTACAGCCAAGGCAATGCTGGTCCTGAGCTGCCCTGCTCAGGGGCAGTTTGCTGCTCGGTAAGACAGCAAGAGCAGTGCTGAGTTCTGCCCTCCTCACTGAGAGCCTGCAAGGAGGCATGTGCCAACATTACCAGTTCTTCACAAGAGATAGCAGAGATGGGAATGAGCTCAGTGACTATTCCCAACTAACCTTTCACACCAAGACTCAGCTCTTCTGACAATCATTAATCTGTATAGCCATTTGGAGCAGCCGGCTAAGGTACCATGCATCACTCTGTACACAGAGGGAGAGCTGGGATTTTGATCTACTTTCCACAGTGCAGGAACTTAGAAAAGCCAGAGAGCAGCCAGCCTCAGATGAATGTAAGCACAGTTCCTATTTTGAGGCTAGAATAAATGATGTCCTTCCAACCTGAAACACATGCTCTGGTTGAATTAGTCAGGAGGGGACAAACACTAATAAAATCCAACTCAACAAAACCACCCAGCCCCAAACCACCACCAAACCCCCATCTGACACAGGAACTAAGGGGGGCTGACACTTTCCCTCCTGCCTTTAGCAAAGTTTACAAATACACTAGTGAAAGGCCAGGGTCCCTTTCAGCCTCACATCCAGCAGGCCAGCACTCAGCCAGTACTACCCTGCTGCCAAGCAGCAACCAGCAGTCCAAGCCCATCATGTGTTGCTCCTCTCTAGTGAGGGATTTCACACCACTGGGCTGCAGGGTGGCAGTGAAAACCCTTTCACATACAGGAAGGGGGTGGGAAAATGCTCAGTCAATTCAGGTGGTGGCAACAAAGTTTAACATGCCAAGTGACTTTATGCTCTCGTTTGAGTTTGTTCTTAAGGTTTAAAGGTCACCCTATACCCCAAACCAAATGGAAAAGCCCCATAACAGTAGATAAGAAGAGCTCACTGAGCACTAGAGGGACTTTTGAAAGGCTATCAGTTACCACAACACTTTCATAGTCGTGTTTCAAGGGGAGAATGTCTTCTGGCACAGAACATACTCCAATTTTCAATCCACCCTGTTTCCCCACAGATGCTTCTTTGGATAAAACTTAACAGCTGACATCAAACAGCTGCATCTACATAGGTAACCTAAAAGAAACACCAGAGCCTGGAAGTGCTCCAGGTCTTTTTAAGATAAACTTCTTAGCAAGAAATTTCCAGGGCAGTTTTGAGGCTGAGGCAAGGGAGGCATTTGAAAAGCAGCCCACAATACACTCCTGTTAACCCTGTTCTGCGATGGGAGAGAGCGGCAGAGCCTTTGCTGACAGGCAAATTTGAGATCAAACAGTCTGAAAACTATTTGCAAAACGTTTGAAGAGGAGTAGAAAAAGGGAGGCAGCAGATTTCCTAATGCTCCATCTTTATCATAGCTTCACTCGCCGTTGTTCCCACACTGGAACAGCCGTTCTTAAGTGTATGCTTGTCTAACATGCATAATGCTACCCACGAATAAAAGCAAATACTCTGGTTTTCATTGCATCTAAGCCTTCACACAAACTTGGATGAATCCAGTTAGGCATTTAAGGCCTTTGATCCCAGCCCTTGCACAACTGGGCTTTACTAGAGGAACCCAAGCAAGGAGGAAAGAAGCATGCATGGCAGATGCCTGGGAAGAGCCTGGCTCTCCTCCAAGCTGTTTCTGCCTGTTCCTGGTGCTCTCCTGAGCGTGAGAGCATTCACTACAAGAGTAAGACTGAGCTCCAAATTCACATGAGGACATGCATTTTGCTAAGTTCTTGAGAACTTTCCCCTTTACGGGGGACACTTGCAAGACATCTCCCCAAGTGTGCACACTGAGCAGTCCATTCACCCTTAAGCCAAAAGCCATAGTTGGACAGTGGAGATCAGGGCTGTATTTTACCAGACTTGCCAAACAAATTTTGTCCAGAATCATCTGAAGCAGACGACCACATTTCAGCTACAACACACACTGCCCCTTAACACATCCCCAGCTGGAACAGCAGAGGAAGGAGACGCAGAACTAAGGCAGCAGTGGGATGTCCATGTAGATTACAGTTCAGGAGCTGCTGGGGGCTGTGGATTGAGTCTGAGAGTGACTGACCATAACAGTTCATATGGAAAACCCAGCAAGGTCAATGCTGGAAGGAGATTTCCAGAAAAAGTGCCAGGTCTACCTATGCTAAATTAATCTTTTTTCTGACAACAGGAAAGCAATGCAAACAGGGCGAGAACATCTCATCTGATGCACTTTCTACTCTACATTCACAGCAACAGCCAGTGGTGCTGCACTGTACTGACACTGCTAGCTGACAGTGACTGGGGTGGTGGGCACAGCCTTAACATGACTGACAAGAAGCCCTCAGCAGGGCCCACACTTACCTTTCTCAGAAAGGTAAAAGGCTGTTGCTGGTCACCCTAGACACTTACAGTGGAATCAGGAGGAAAAAGCACTGCTATTCATCCTTGGTGCCAGCATGCTATGGTCAGCATCATCCTGCTGCCATCACAAGAGCAAACATGACTATCCCCTTATGAAGCCATGGCAAGGAAGCTTCAAGCATCAGAACACCTATAGGTGGCTCTTTTACAACGGCCTAGGAGATAAATGACAATCAGGTGAAAGGCACTTGCTTTCCATGCAGGATCTTGCAGTGCACTCAAAGACCTGTGTGGGCAAGGATAGGGCAGGTGGCTTAAGCTGGAAGGAGTACAAGACGGCAGCAGGACTGGCTGTGGTTCTTATCACTGTTCATTAACTTGCCAAATCACTAAGAACATGATAGGGAACAGTTCTTGCACAAAATTCCTGACCCCAGCTTGCTGCAAATGTGTGGATTTATTATCTTCATGTGAATGACAGCACATGCTACCCACCTCTCATCCCACAGCCTTTGCATTTGTAGCTGCCAGCACATTCCTTCCCTTTTAGCAGATTCAGACTCATCAGCTTTCTGGTGTTTCAAGTTCACCCTGTAGACTCCTTACTTGCTGTATTCATGGCCTAAAACTGATCTGCTACCCCTTCAAAAAGGACAACAGGAAATGACAGAGTGCATAGGAAAGACATGAAGCTTTGTTATCAGTGAGACCTCATCAGAGCTCAGACATTCCCTGGAAACATAAGAAATGTTTCTAGATCTCTACCACTCTGCTCTGTAATCAGTGACTGGAGCAACAGGGAAGCTGCCAGGGTCACGGGAAGAGAACTGCTGGCCTCAGGAACTCTAAGTACCAGCAGGAGGAACGTGTCGGGTCAAAGTGCTGCCTGCATTCCTCTGTGGCCTCAGACACCACAAAACATGACAACAATTTCTTTTATGGGACGTTCTGCATGGAAAAAAGCTCAAAGTCTTGGCTTGCCTGCAACAGAGAGATGGATACTTGCAGCCTGAGAGAGGTTAATAGAAGCTCCAACACCAGGTCCCACCTCCCAGCCCAGAGATGTCCCCAAGTTGCCCTGCCACAAGAGCTGGCTCTGCTCAGGTTTGTTTTACCCACTTCCAACACTGTGTATGCTCACCCTGAGGACACCTCTCTTGTTGGCAGGTGGGAGGGAGCTGGGTCTGGCAGCAGTTTCTCTCCAGGAATTTACTGTCCTTTTGGTAAGGGTGTCAGGTCACTGGTATCTGGCTCCTGATGTGCAGGTTCAGGATAACCTCTGGAGGAGTATTATATTATAAATGACTGTTTTCTCCCAGCTCTGGAAAGCAAGTGTGCTCCCTTTTGTTACTTAAGCAGCCCAGATACAGAAGAGACACCCATGGCACAGTGGTAAAGAAGCTGGTCATCCTGGTGGCACATGGATTCGCTATCTTGAGCTAAAGTTCAATTATATTATGGTGACACATTAGCAGAAGTTCAATGAGTTAGCAGTGCTTACGTGGGCAGCAGACACAACCTGAGTCTAGTCTAGTTTTCCTGCCTGACACATCACTTTATAACGATAAACAACTCAATAGCCTTGTCCACATTCACCCTGTCAGAACTGTCCTTCTTGGGTTCAAGCATGACCTGCCCAAGGGAAGCTGCAGGACAGGACAAACAGGAGCCCTGCTTCAGGGCAGGCCAGAGGAACAAAGCAGAGTAATCAAGTGGCAGTACTGTGACAGGTACACACAAGGCTACCTTCCCGGGGTCAGCAGCATAACAAAGAGCAGGGCTGAGGCTTCTTTTCTTGGCAACGAGGGGTCAGGGGGGAGAAGAAATGAGAGAAACCCCAACTACAGATGAGAGCATGCAGAGCAGCAGCAGGGAGCATCTGCCTCACAGGTGGCTGCAACATCCTGACTGCTACCAGGCATGCTATGGAGGCAATGTGGATCATCTCCTACATACAACTGCCCTCCTCCATTGGCCTCCTCTCCTGTGAAGTTGATGCCAGTGTTCTCATTTCCTTCATTACCCCTGAAGCAACTGCTCCAGAACAGAGAAGATGCAGAGGTTCCTCCTCCTCATGAGAGCCTCAATGCAGGACACATCCCTACTCTATGAGGAAGGACACAGGCACTCACTAGCACCCAAAATACCTCACAGCATCTCCAAAACGCAACTTAATTTAGACTTGCTCCAGACCCTCAGCAGGTGCATGCTGTGCCACATGGGCAAAAGCCACACATCCAATTGTATAATACTGCAGTGGACAAAAAGCATTTTCTGTCAGTACTGAAACAGTTCTGGTACCTTCCATGTAGGGCCATGGCAGACAGCACCCCACATACATCCTGTGCTTCCACAGGACACAGCTCTGCTGAGCCATCAGCTACCTGGGGTCAAGGTCGCTGGAGCTGGTGCAACAGAGACTGTCTCTGGCAAGGTCCTTGGCAAAGAGCTGGAGTGAAGAAAGTCCTAGCACAGAGCCACACAGGGGCTAGTCCGAGGACTGAGCAACCACCAGAACATACTGAGATGCTTGTGTGTAACAGATGCATCAGAACGTGGCCTCTGGCCTGCCCAGAAAGACTGCAGACTACAGAAGTACTTACCCCAGGTCAACACGAGCAGTCAGTACCTTGTCTGCCTAAGACCTGTTCCCATGCCCACCAATGTTCCTAACTGCTGGGATTCACCCTAGGTTTCTATGTCATTGACCTGCAATGGTTTGATCCAGCACCAGGGCAGACGTGCACCTGAGCACAGGGATCTATGCTTCCAACCTGTCAGCTCCTCTGTCAGACCTACATGAGCTGTACAGGCGGAAAGAAACACAACAAAACCCAACCATGCCTGCAAGCACCCTGTTGACACTGGAGCTGTGTCAGCAGAAAGGCTCTATTGTTCACATAAGCCATAATCAGATTGTTATTCTCTGCAGTCCATTGTGCAGCCATGAGCTGCATGAGACCAGGGCTTTAATTTTACTCTTGCCTGGGGATGCATATTCAAGCAAAGCCAGGGAGCACCTTCTGCATGTCAACACCCATACCAACCACTGTCATTAGGAAAGCCTGCCCTGCTCCAGGGCAGCCCAAGGCCTAGGAAATCCTGACAGAGATTCTCTGAGTGCAGAAGGGCTGTCATAGAATCACATAATAGTTAGGGTTAGAAAGGACCTTAAGATGATCCAGTTCCACCCCCCTGCAATGGGCAGGGACGCCTCACACTAAACCATGGCACCCAAGGCTCTGTCATCTGCCTGAAGAGCGGCTCTGAGCTTTGGCAACTCCATCTATTGAATAGGAAGAGCCTCGTTAGCAGCAGCAGCAGTGCCTACAGACACCTGATCCTGCCCGGAGCTCGCTCTCCAAGCGGGCCCGCAGCGGGCCGTGCCCCGCTCTTGGGCACCGTGATCCGGCCGGGTCTGCACTGCAGCCACCGGAGCTTTCCCCGTCCCCTCTCCCCCCCGGCCCCTGCCCTCACCTGCGGAGCTCCTGGATGTCCGGCGGGATGCCATGGAGCCGGTTCCCCCCGAGGCTGAGGCTCTGCAGCCCGCGGAGCTCCAGCAGGCCGGGCGGCACCTCAGCGAACCGGTTCCCGCTGAAGTTGAGGACGCGGAGGCAGCGGCCGAGCGGGGCCTGCCCCAGCCTCTTGGGCAGGGAGCCGGGCCCACCGAGCCGGTTGTTCTTGGCCAGGAGCGTGTGGAGTCGCGGCAGGGCCAGCAGCTCCTCGCCCAGCTCCGCCAGCCCCGTCCCGCTCACGTCCAGCACCTCCAGGGCCGGGAACCAGTGCGACAGCCCAGCGGGCAGCGGGCCCGACAGCCGCCGCGGCGACAGCACCAACCGCCGGGCCCCGGGGCTGCGCCGAGCCGCCAGCTCCGCCGCCAGCTCCACCTCCGCCGTCTCCTCCTCGCCGCCCCCCGCCGGGCCTCGCCGCGGGGTCTCCGGCTGCGGGGCCGCTCCGTCCGCCGCCGCCATCCCACCCGCACCGACCGCAACCCCCGTGCGTCACCACGGGGCTCCCGCTGCGAGCTCCGCCCCGTCCCGCCCCGGAACCTGAATAAGCCCTCCTGCCCCTCGCAACTACACGGTCATATGCTCGATCCCGGGCGCGCCCCCCGCGGAGGCGTGAGCGGACCCTGATCGTCATGCAGGTTGCGGGGCTCCCGGCGGCGGGCGGCAGGGAAAGGGGGAGTCCTGCGGCGGCCCCGGAACGAGCATAGGGGGCAGTGTTTGTACAGCCCCGGGTCGCGGCGGAGCCTGTTACCGTTCCTGGCCCCCGTCACCGTTACAGCCTCATGGGGCCGTTTTCCATCCCATTTGCATCCCAGGCATGGAGCTGGACCATTTCCATCCGTTCTGCCGGAGACCCGGCTGGGGGCATGGAAACGGCACCTGCTCCCTGCAGGGTTTCACGGCAGGCTCGCTGCAGGCGGGTGAGGGTAAAGCTCCGAGTCCCTCCAACTGCAGCATTAAACAGTCCCGTTCCTCATGTCAGCCTCAGAGCCCGAAGGAAAGGTGCTGCCTGTCCCAGTGTTTTGTCCAAGGTTTGTCTGCTTTGGTCCTTAAGGTGCTGGTGGAGCCAATACTCCCCCAAAGCACGTTGGTGTATATCTTGGATGGGGAAAGACAGCTTCAATCTAGAGCCAGGGCTCTGGAAAGACACTTAAATCACGGAGCTGACCCTGGTTGTTCCATACACAAACAAGCGACCCGAGATGGGAGACGTTAATTCCTTGCCCTCGGGACGCAGGCTGGCTGCGGTGTAATGAGTAATCAGGCACTGGGAAAAGCAGCAGCAGCGTGGGGTGACCACAGGAACATTCACAGCCAGAGGGAACTTTTGGCCTGACAAAGTCCGGCTTAAGGAACAGCCTCGTTTCCTTGTGCTGGAGTGGTGGGAATGACCTGGTCACCTTCTGTTTGACTTGATCCATGTCTTTCCTAAGTCTCTATGGGTTCGCAGATGTAACCCTGATGTGCATGCACCCAGAGATTGCTTGTTAGACACTGTACCAGTAATTTGAGTGTCCTTTTGCCCACTGTATGAAGGGTGCTCTATTTCTGCTGGATCGGGATAGATTGTGGAGGGTTTATGGAAGCCACGTCATCTGGATTTTGCTCTTGTCTTCCACAGTACTTAAAGCCTGTGTTGTCCCAGAGTTGTGCCCTGTGAACTGATTCACCTCAGATCAATCACAGTCTGATTATAGCTCACTTTGCTCCTATCTTCGGAATTAAAGTTAATAAATACCATACAAATGCAGTTCAGAGGCTCCATCAACCACTTAAACAGCCTCTTTCTCAGCCTGAAGATACCAGGGATGGAGAACTTTGAAGTGGTTAAGTGTAGCTATAGTGCAGCTAATACTCAGATGGGCTTAACTCTATAAACAGAGTTTTGCCAGGCCTCTGCTAGCAGTGGGCAACAGACTTTTTGCTCTACCTCCTCCCATCCCAGAATCATTTAACCTCAGTACATATGCTTGACGCACAAGGTGAAGTATTTATGGTGCTATCTAGTTAAATTCATGGCTGACACTTCCTTTCGTTCCTCCTTCAAATCCTGGGAAATTCCAGCAGCACAAGTTTAAGTAATAAAGCAGACCTGCTTTGCAGTGAATGGACAGGGAATGTCCCAGCTCAGGTGGCACTCGCAGCCATGTGGTATGAAAAGTAATACACAAGAGGCAATATTTGGGTTGTTTAGTTTTGGTTTAAAGCATATTTGGACAGAGCATGCCAAGTGAAACGAATGCAGGCATCTCTTCTGCTGGACTACACACAAGAGCTTATAGCAGCAGAAGTCACTTTATTTCCACTGCTGGCTCACCGCACAATGGCAACTCTCCACTTCTCTCTGCTCTACCTCAGTTTCCCCAGCTATAAAACAGAGGGTTGTGTCTCACACTTGTCAGGCACATTGAGATCCATGTATAAATGTGCAAAAAGACAACTGATTGTTTTTTAAGGAAAAGGAAGAAGGTGGTTTAGACAAAGGATCCAAAACACGTGTTCTTTTTTAAGTTGTGTTTCATTTATTTGGCAGTAATATCCAACCCCCCGCTTCAAACAAATTACAAAATCAAGTAAAATAAGTGCACTAAGGAAACCTACAGAATACTGATAAACTTCACACACAAACAGGAGGGAACATAGAGGGAGGAGTGGGATTTGCTTGTTTGTGGCTTAAATTTGGCTTTTGGGAAAGAAAACAAAACCCAAAGCCTTCCCTGCCCCTTGCAGTCTGTACAGCCACTGTCCCAGAGGGCAGAACCCTGCACTTCTTTCCCTAGCAGCCAAGTCACCCTGCTGAAGGCAGCAGGGTACAGGCTGGGCCTCGCTCACCTAATGGCAGCCCAAGAGATGCTTCCATCCCCTTTGGGTACCACAGCCCTTGGAACTGGCATCACTTTCCACAGCTGCGCTTCCCTTTGAGGGCTCAAAGATGAAACGGCTCAGCGGGCAGCAGCACTTTCTGTTTGCTGTACTCCTGCCCTGCATCCCCCAGGATATGTGGCATGGCTTGTCAGAGAGCTCAGCCAGCCCATCCCTCTGCCTTCAGTGCAAGTAAAACCTCTGTAAACCTTAACTGCAGCACCCACCCCTCCAGCTGCCCCCAGCAGCCATCCTCAGAACACATATCCACAGGGGACAGGAAGGGGACTAGACAACGTATCACATAATGCAGCCTACAGCAGCTCTTCAGCCATGGACTATCCTCCCCTTCCTGCACCTGCTCTGGTTCTTGCAGTTGGAGATATTCCTGACTGGACAGTAAGGTGTTATCCCCATCCAGGGAAAGCCTTTAAGGCAAGCTGTTGTGTTTTCTCTAAGGCACTTTAATGATCCAAGCTGGAAGGAAGTGAGTTGGGAGGCACGACCTACCTTTCAGAGCAGGGTAGGAATAAAGCAAAAATGGTTATTATCAATGTTCCTGTGACTTCAGATCCAGCACATAAAGCTCTTTTGCTCATGCTGTCAGGGAGGAGAGAGGGTATGGCTGATGGATGTTCTTATTCCAACGCCCACTTCCTCCAGTCCCACAGAAACAGACAATGACTCCATCCCAGCACAGCATTGTCCACATCACCCTCAGCTTCTGTGGACTTGTTCTCCTACCTTCCCAGGTGACAGCTTCACAAACCCATACCCTCATGGGAAAAGAACCAGCTCCCCTCTGTATTATGCCAAAACCTCTGAGCATGGTGGGGTAGGTTATGATTCTCATTGGAAACATGGAAATTCTCTGGGTTCACATAATGGAAACAGCTCAGAGACCAGAGAGCCTTTAATAAATCTGGCTCATGGGCAAGACCCCAGGAGGGATGAAGCATTCTTCTTTTCCTACACTTGCTAGGTACCAGCTCATTCTTCCTTTCCAAAGAAAGCACTGTGCGAACACAGGGAGGTTGGGACAAGAGTCCTGCTGATCTTCACTCAAGCAGAACATTCTTCTGCAGATGCAAGTGGAGTTTCACTTGAGTAAGCACCAGGGACTGCAAGACAACTGGCAACAACTGCTGAGGTTGCTCACAAACAGGAAGATGGAAGTTACAAGCAGTCATCTTGGGGTACCTGCAACTGCTTGGGATGCACAGCAGGGCACGAAGGGAACATGGAATTGAATGTTGAGGTGTGTGAGCATATGAAGTACATTTGACAACAGCAGGAGGAAATCACCTGGGCTTGAGGCTACAGAGGTGATTGTCAACGAAACAGCATTTCACTTATATATAGGACCAATGCTGAGAAACAGGTCAGACAAAAACCCATGGAGAGGTATGATGGTGATCAAAGATGGTCTGATATGTGTCAGTAATGAGGCTTCCAGCCCTGACTTCAATCTCAGACCTGGAATCAAAGAAAAATGCTGCTGCTTTGCCTCAGAGGGAGATGGAAAGCCCAAGATGATGGCTAAGAGCCCAGACCCCAACTAAACAGTTTTCTATGTAGTTTTAAGTCTTTTAAGTTACCCAACTAATGGGATTGCCTGTTCCCTCTGTGTCTAGAGTGCCTGGCACTTCCCTTTGGGCAATTTAGAGAGGCATGAGCATGGACTTTGAGCACACAGTCAATGCTAGCTAAGGGAGCAAGAGCTAGAATGCTGCAGTGTCAATACGTGCCTGGTGAAACTAATTACACCCAGCCCTATCTCTTCATCCCGATGAGGGACATTGGTGTCCCCAGCTGAGAAATACTCTGTAGTGCAGGGCTGACAAGCTGCTCATGGTGTTGGCGGTGGCTGAGTGCACTGAGATACAAACTGTGCATGGGCATTACAGCACTGTCAATAACAAAAACCCACAGGCTGGGTTTTCTTGAAAGATCTACAGCTACAAAACATATAAAAGCTGGATTACTACCATAGGAAATAAAGTAATAAAAAACCCAAAACACAACAAAAGGGGGAGTCAGAATGTGAATGTGCTAAGGAAAAAACAAATGATAGCACCTCTAAGGAGGGGGTAGGGAGAGTAAGAGTGAGATGAGGTCAAAAGGAACCATGTTGTGTTGGAGCCCACAGTGTACTGGAGGAGCTGCTGGGGACAGTGGTGGAAAGCAAGGAGGAACATGCTGGAGCCATGCCAGCAGCATGGCACCACGTCTTCCAGGTGTCACACCAGGCTGACCAGCTTTGAGGAGCTCGAACCAAAGGGGAGGACAAGCAGGGCAAGGTCCTTGGCTAATGATGCCCTGCAGCATATGTGCTCAGCCACAGAACTACCAGGCCTGTATTTCTGAAGCCAAGGCTGGTGTTGACAATTGAAGACGCCCTTTTCCATCCAGCACTGACCTCCGTCCTTTCCCCAGATCCAGGGGAACAAGAAATCCCTCTTGGTTCTTGGAGGGAGCAGCTGTCTGCTCTGGGAAAGGGTCCCAGAGGCTGCCGTAAGTCCCTCCCAGCCTTCCCTCCCAGGCCCCAGCAATGAAGCTCCCTGAACAGTTGGGCTCTGCTCCCCTTTCCTGGCCCCATTCTCTGTGTATTACAAAACAAATAACCCATCGCTATACAATGTAAATATCTGTGACTGGGCAACTGTAGCAGATGCTTGTGCATACTGAGATCAGCACTGGAGGAACGGTGGCAGGTTGGGCCCATCCTCCTGGCTCCTCCGCTGTGGAGGCCCCTTACATCTCCTTGGTGCTCATTCTCTTGGTCTTCTCGGCTGTCTCCTAGAGAAGGAGAGCACAAAAGTGAACCTCTGCACTGACCAGGAGCTGGCAGTGCACTGAAACCTTCAGTCCATCCACAAGCGGTGCCAACACTGGCTTATACCTTAAAGCCTCACACCTGTATTTGTCCCCATAGGCACCAAAAGTCCCTAAGTGATAGAAGCAGAGGGAACCCCTCTAGCGAGGAGAGACTTAGTGCAAGCAGACCTTCCCAGCCTCATGCTAACCTGATGCTTCTGCAGTTCCTGAATGTATCTAGCCAGCTCCTCCTCAGTCAAGTCTTCATCAGGTCTCTGTCTCTGAGCAGTCACCTTCTCATTCTTCCCTGCAAACAGAAACAGAGTTTATCATTATCACAAATAAAGGATGCTAATTTCAGAGGCTGAACCACGTAGAACAAAAAGAGGCAGGTTTGCTACAGAATACCCCAAGCTTAGGAAGGCTTTGCTGGAGGAAGCCATGGGTTGGCTTCTTAGAAAGAGAATGGGCTAATGTAATGGGCTTTGTGGCTGCCTGGGACTTCCGTACCTGGATATCCAGTCTGTCCCCATCTTTCCCTCCCATAAATAATAAAACCATAAGGAAGAGACTGACTATTGCTTAAAAGAAGCACCTGTAATTAGTTCAAACATCTTGGCCTCTTGTAGGCAATAAATGGAAGGTCAGTGCTACCCCAGTACAACAACTGATGCCTAATGAGGAGGTAATTTTGCTCAGAGAAGATGCAACTTGCTGATGTATCTGATCTGATTCTTTGGTTTCATTATCCCTCTAACAATAGCCTCTAAGCTCTTTGCTGCTCTGACATGGGCATAAAGTCAAGGAATTGTTCCATTGTATGCTCCCACCATGGATGCAGGGAACAAAGCAGGCATCAACACCCAGTGTTGCATAGCAACTCTGAAGGTTGTTTCTGGGGAGGCAACAAAAAGAGCCTCTCATTCAGTTGCTTAACCTCTGAAACCTGCCCACAGCTCCTCTGGCAGCTCTGTAAGTATTAATTACAACTATCTTTTTGAGGTGAGCTCCTACTGCCACAGCCAAGCCTGAGCTGAGGTCACCTGGAAGCCTCTACTGCAGAAGCCAAGATAATGATAAAAGAACCCCTGTACATACTTACTGCTGTTCCCCCTCTCCTACTCTGCCCAAGCTACTGACTATAGACTGCTGACAGCTCCCACACAGCACTGAAAACAAAGCTCATGCAAAGGCCTAGTTCTAGGGAAGGAGGCCAGAAAAACACAGCACAGTGCTGGGATGGTGAATGTGGCTCCTTGAAAGAACCTGGATATTTCCCAAGGCTTTCCACTGGCCCAGGACCATCTGTGAGAAGGCAAAGCAGAGAGCTGTTGCTCACACCCCCTCCAGGACTTCTCTCAATCGTAACAGGGCTGTGAAAGTTTAAGAAGGGTCTTCCAAAGGAAGAGCTGACAAAGAACCCTGCCCTGCCACAAACATCACCTCCCTTCATCTCCATCACCATTACTTTCTTCTACAGTTTTTATGGCAAGAAGTGCTTTCTTGGCATTGCTGGATGAAGTCTCCTATCTTCCCTTTGAGGCAAGACAGGACCCCTAGCTCCTGCTCTACAGATACCATAAACACAGGCACAGTGAGGATACACACAAAAGCTAACTTGCTCACACCTTATTTGTCTGGTTGCAAACAGTGACCTATTTGGTCTGTGCATGCCCCAGGCCAGCTGGATGCAGAGCAGCTTATCTGAAAGACTAGGTGCTGAATTTTCACACCACCAAACCCACACTACCAACACCAGCAGCACTGCCCCCATGCCAGTTACACACTTTCTGACCTCTAGAACAGAACCAGCTTGGGTTTAGCCAATGTGGAGCATGGGAGGGTGATGCAGAAGCCACCCATATTGAAGCTGAGGAAAAGCTGGAGAGAGACTCAACCTGGGTAGCTGGTGCTCTCAGAAAGACAGAAAGCAAAAATGCCTTTTGTACAAAACCAAAGGCAGTGTGAGAGCATACAGACCCTCGCATGTCATCGCAGTGCACACCCAGTTCCCACAGGCACAGACGCAGCGGTTGCATTCCACCTGGGTCTCTGCTCCATCCTCATAGGATTCATCTTCCAGGGCACACTCTAGAGAGGCACAAAACAAGGGCAGTGGTTGTGAGACAGCAAGCACGCTAAAGACAACGTACTTTGGAGATGCCTTGAGAGAGAAGAGTGAGGTTTTGGAGGAGGCTTTCCTTTCCCTAACCACCCAAAGTTTCCTAATGATGAAAATCACGCTGAGTTTGATGTGTGCAATTGGCCAAAAATAATTAGGGGAAGTCAAACAGTTAATTTTGCTCCTTCAAAAGAACACCTTTCAGTTTCTCAATTCCAAGTGAAATCTCAGTATTGGATTTGTTTGAATCTCCTTGTTTGTTATGATATAGAAGAGCCCCCAGAGTGAAAGTTCTGGTTCCTCTGGAACAATTTCTGTTCCGGGTGGGAAGAAGTTAGGGAAATGATTTGTATTGTCCTGAGAAAGGAAGGAAAAAAATTACTGCTCATTTCAGCTCACATTTCCTCTGACAGCTCTTGTGTATGTTTAAGTCAAGGCCTCAAAGCACTCAAGGGCCCATAGAGTGTTAAGCAAAAACCAGCTGATGATTCTTCTTGGGAAGAATCATCTCTCGCTTCCTACTGAAATAGGCAACAGAGGGTTCAACTTCATAATCCCTAGGAAGCACAGTCTCTGCTCCTCCACTGCATCCTGTAGTGGGATGTAAATGTACCTTTGAACCAGCACCCCCTGAGGAGACAATCAGATGAATGCCTAGGCACGCCTGGTCAGGTGCTTCCACGTGAACTGTGGCACTAAGCAGGACTGGGAAGGATAATGAACTTTGAGATGTTCATCAGGGAGGCTCTGTCTGTGTGAGAGGCAGTACATAGCAGGACTTTGGTCTGGTCAGACTTTCCTCAGTTACCCAGACATGAACTCCTCACATCATTTATCTCTGCACTATTGAATACAAGCATACCATATCCATTTGACCTATACCCTTGCTTCTAAAATCCAAACCTTTTTCGTCACAAGAGCTGTGGGAGCTCTGAAACAGAAAAAGCAGTACTTTGACAATGCATGGGCAAGGGGTGCTGTTGGATCAGAGGTACGCATGTATCAACATAGTCTCTCGCAGCAGAATTACAGCATCTGATGTTTGGCCCAAAGCTGGTCTCTCTTCCCTCTTCCCCCCCACCCAGGACCACTTGGTTCCCCAGTGTGAGATGTTCCTACTTTTCTCTGGTGGGTTGAAGGATGGGCTGAGGCACTTGAGGAATTCATTGAAGCTGAGCTTCCAGTCAGCATTTTCATCTGACAGCTCGATGAGGGCATCGACGCAGAGTCCCCTGAAAGGAAACACAGAGGCACGTTCCACACAGGGCTGGACTAGGCTTTTCCCTGCTCTACTGGCTTCAGTGTGGACAGGAGTAAAACCAGGAACTACACAGGCTTGAGCTGCCTGGCAGAAGTGGCTCTGTAAGGAAAGCTCACTGGATACAGACTAAAGAAAAATAGCCACAAAATACTCTGCTGAAGGGATGGGAAGTGGGGGGATATTCAGAACAGCAGGAACAGGACTCTGTTGACATTGATGTGCTGTCACATGAGCAGAGATGCAAGCACAGCATAACCACAAGCAGCCTGTTCTCCTCATTGTCTTGCACACAGTGGCACACACATAGAAAAAGGGAAGCCTCTCAAACTGCATTTACATGTGCTCTAACTGCAGGCTGCCAATGAGCTGGGTTTCCTTCCTTGCACTGAATCTAACTATCAGGCAAAAGGTGAGTGAAGTCCACTGCAGAAGTAATTTATTAGGAAATAAAAGAGAGGACAATTTTTCTGCTCCCCAACTCACCTTCTGTTTGCACACCTACCAGATTTAAGGCAGGAGAGGGCTGGAATATGAGCCTAATGGGAAGGGTAGGGGTGGGACTGCTCTTTGTGGTGCTATTCATAGCTAATTAAGTGAAAAGCCACTTCATATGGAGTTACCTTTGTTAGTGCAAGCCCTAACTGATATGACTTTCTGTAAGGGGGTTTTCTTCATGTCCCTTCTACCATGTCTGTCCCACTGGCCCTCCTGGCACCCTGACCTGAGCAGCTTGTTGGTCTCCTGGTCCATGTAGGTGGTGATGTTGACAGCAGTCTCATTCTGTTCCACAAACTTCAAGAATTCAGTGGAGTCCAAGCGAGAATCACCATTGTCAAAGCTCTGCAGGGAAAGAGGAAGATGTAAGAGGGTCTGAATTATCAGTTCAGGGTACCCCTTCCTTCTCCCTCCTAGCTTAGTGAAACTGATCGAATCATCCCTGTTTTGCACAGAGGCTCAGAGAAAAGCAGCAACATATCCATACTAGCATCAGAACCGGGAGACATTGCTCTCACCAATCAGCTACACTGCCTCTCATTCACCTCCTGCTGTTTGATTTATGGCTCTAACCCTATTTCTCCTCTTTGTTCCAGCCACCTCTTAGCCTTCTTATACACCTCCTGCCTTAAAGCAGACCAGTTGCATTCAAGGAGGTGTCAGCTTCCCCGTATGTGTAAATCCAAAGCGGTGCCTGGACTCTGACAGTGCCAGAAGGGAAAATCACAGGAAGCAATTTTTTGCTGATCCTAAAGAAGGAACAATTTAAAGCACCAGCACAGCACCTTGCCACCAACTTCTTCAGGTCCTGACAGGACTCCTGGCACTGAAGAGCAGGATTCTTAACCCTGAAATCCTGGCTGTACTCCCAAAGAAGTAATTGCATTTTGCCTTCGTGTATGGAGAGGTCACCACGCAGTACAGTGCATAGAAACAGCTGCACTGCAGTGAGGGGAAAATGAGTTCTGCACACAGATTGCAGTTGGCTAATTTCTGCTGCCTGCCTTGGCTCCTCATGCAGTGCTTCCAGGGATGCTGGGAGAGACACTGCCTGTTGTTATCTCCATGTGGTTCATATGTAGGGCTAGGAAAATGATTCTGTGCATTGCTGGCTGTGTAACTGCTCCACTAACACGTCAGCTTCTACTGGGAGTAGCTGAAGCCACTATTGCTTGTGAAAGTGGCTGTGGTTCTCTTACTGATCCAACTCAGTTAAGCTGGTTTTCTTGCCTTTCAGTGCTATGGTCTGCACTTATGTGTCTCCCCCCACACATCTTGACTCTCCAGAACAGAGCAACTTCCCACTACCAGCCTCATTCCTCTTAAAGTAACATCCTTCCAGGTCCAGCCTGCCTGCTGGACAACCTGCATCCCAGTGATCCACACAAGTCAGGCTTCCAGGAGGGAAACAGCTTAATACTGCATCTACAGACCTGCCCATCAAGAAGAGGGAAAAGCCTCAAGTCATCTTTCTGCCTCCAGTGTTTATTACCTGCAGGGCAGGAGTCAGGCCATTAGCAGAGTGGGCATTAACCCATGGCTGGGCAGAGCAAACCCACACTGGCAACACAAATGCCGGTTGGGGTGTCTGACACAGTGGGCCACAAGCAGGTTTCCATACACAGAGCAGCGTTAATGGCTACAAAGGCAAAGATACTCCCTGGGGCACAGGGAGCAGCTCCTCTGTCTCACCAGAGGGTGCCACTGTCATGGCAAATTTGCTTGCAGTGTGAACTCCTGTCAGGCATCATTAATCTCTCGCTGTCAACAGCTTATGATTTAAACACTCTTCCCCTTTCCCCACCTGATCCTCCAGCTCCATCCTGAATGCTCTGAAGTCTTTATCAGGAGCCAGGCATGAGAGGGAGGGATGAAGCAGTGCATGTGGCAGCAGCATAGGAGAAGCATGCGATCTGCTGATCACAAAAGGGGTGGGGATGGGCTGAGGGCCAAACTGACACAAAGGAGGGAAGAGGAATGGGATTATTGCAGGGCTTGACACTTACAGGCAGCTCCTCTCTCTCTGCAGAGCACTAGGGAGCTGCCAGCTCTTAGCCACAACTGGGCCATACTCCTTGCAAGCAAATATTCCCCTTGAAGCTTTCCAGCATCCCCTATCCTCACCTCAACATGGCCTTGGAACTGTGTGGAACAAAGGACCCTTTCCCCAGGTTCCTGCTCCTTCCACATGCATTTCCAACACTTTCACTTAGCTTTTCTTCCTCTGGCTACCTTTTGTCCCCCAAGATCAGTTTTAATCTCCCCTGCCACAGCACACCTGGCCTACCCTCCTTTTCTCCCAGGCAGGTCAGACACCAGGATGCAGGGATGCTCTGTCAGCAGCTGCTGCTGTAACACATCATGCTGTAGGACATACAGAACCTCTCTGGACCCCAGCTTGACTGGCAGATCACACACTAGAGAATGTTGGGTAGGGGGGAATGGCAGCTGTTTTGCAGTGACAGGGCAAGAGATGTTCTCTGGCTACCAAGGCAAGTGCTGCTCTACTTGCCTTGAAATACTTGTCCAGGACTTCACTGTAGTTGCTGCCCTTGGAAAACCAGCCATCAGGGATAATCTCAGCTTCCAGCCACTGGATGACGCGGCGACGGAGCTCATCCCTGTCCGACTGGTAGCAGACAACTGTGATGGGAGAAGGTGTAGCAGAAGAAAAAGCAAAGGTGAGAGGAGTGAAGCTTGCAGTGCTACCATGACTCGAAAACCAAAGCCAGCCTTGATGGCAGTCTGCAGGCCCTGTGTCCACCTGGGAGATGCTCCACTCCCGGATCAAAGCCCAGGTGCCATGTGCTGAGCAGCAGATGGGCTGTGGGTGACACCATGTGGCAAGGCCACAAAACAACACTCCTGCCAAAGCCCTTCTGCCTTCCTGTCCCTGAAGCCTGTGGAAGAACAACCCAGAGCTGACTCATCGTTGTGCCCAGGCTTCCCGATGTTGTACAGAACAGGCATTCGGCCGTCAGCCACCAAACACCAAACCCTCTATCCTCTGCAGCAGCAAGGACTAGACTGAGCAAGCTTGAACTGCAGGGCCTTCAGTCTGAGGAGATTTAATCTCTTCAAAGCCCAAGACTTGCCCACTCTGATTGGAAATGAGAAGGGGGTCAAGTTTGGCTTGTTCACAGCCCTCTCCAGTCACAGGTTTATTTAGGTGGGCATCACTTTGTGTGCTAGTACCAAACCATGCATTTAAAGCAACACTGAAAGCCTAGATCTGGCTTCTGTGAGTTGTCAGTGGAGCCGGAATGGGAATCAGTATGCATACATGTCACACTAAGGATCTCCTTCTGAATCCAGTGAGTACAATCAGATGAAAACCAGATGGAGAAATAGAAAATAAATAGAAAATAAAACAAGTAGACATTCTCCATGTTTTATTTTGAACTTCCTTCAAACCACTTTAAAGTGGTGGCCATGCTCTAACATGGTCCTTTCCCTTAAGCTTGTTGAAGGGTTTGCTCTCATCTATCCTAGGGAGTTGATGATTATACAGCTCCTGCACTCACATGGCCATAGATGGGAAAAGGGCCTTCTCTGATGGACAGGGCACAGCTCCAAAATCCACAGTCTAAGTACACATGGCAATTCATAAGGGGAGAAATCAGGCACAGGGAATCAGAGACTTATCATAGAATCACTTAGGCTGGAAAAGCCCATTAAGATCATCTTGTTGGCTGATGGAAAAGGCAGTCCAGCTGTACCTCCTGACTCCCCTGACAATGTCCCATTCGTTATCTAGTGCTGCCTCTCTGCCATTGTACCCATCAGTTAATCACTCCTAAAGCAAAGCCTCCTTCTAAAAGAATGCTTTTGCAGTTGAAGACAAGAGCTCCACAGCTACCGTGTCTTAAATCCCCAGTGAAGCAGGTGAAAGAGTGCTTCTTCCCTCAGGCTAGGTGACAAGCACAGCTTGTGTCCCCAAAGGCAAACTGGGTTTCACTCCACCCTGTCCATGCTGAGTCCCTGAGACACGCCAGCACAGTGAAAAGCCCAGGAGTTGCATAAACTCTTATACAGGTCATCCTGTATAAGAGTTAATATAGATGTATTAACTCTTATAAAGGTTATCCAGGAGTAAAGAGCTGGGCAATTATATTTCAGCTCTTCTATCAGCTTGGACTCTGCTACAGCTAGTGCAGAGATATGACTTTTCAGAGCTCTGCAGACATTCCTCCCTGTCTCTTTCTCCAAATGCATACAGAGGCCCCGGCCAGAAAGGAGATGGCTTCTTACCTGGACTTGCAGCTGGATTCTCAGACTTCTTCTCTGTTAATGGAAAGACAAAGAGGACATTTCTGGTGCAACATGAAACAGTACAAAGCTCTTCCCACCTGGGTTCCAGCTCTGTTGCAACCATTCCTGTACCTGCCATAGATCCTGTTGATCTAAGCCCTGGTCTTCCCACCTTGATCTCAGACCTGCTATAGACTGAACCACTATGGACTTGCTTGGCAGTCACTGCCCTGTGCCTGACTCTGGTTACTATCTATCACCAGACCTGATTTCACAGCTTGACTTCAGGCATACTTCAACACCACAAACTTGCCTGGTGATATGGACTTCTGTTTGAACCTTACTGTCATTCCCAGGCTTGCCCTGTATATTCCATTCAGCAACTGTGGGACAAGGTTCTAGCTAGCAAGGCCTCTGCCTTGCTTTGTCATCATGCTTGGCTTCTGACTTTCCTTCCCTTAGAGTGTAGCTGGCCCTCAGTGCTGGGATTACCTTTACAGTGGCCATCGTAATCCACCTGGATTTTGGAGCCAGTGAGGCAAGCATCACGGTGCAGCTCACAGTGGTTCAGGTAGGTCTTGCCATTGCTACCGCACACAGGCCTCTTGTGAGGTTTGCATTTCTGTGAGAGAGACAGAGAAGACAACATTTTACTGCCTTTCCATGAGAGCTAGAAGGAGACAGGTGAGTCCCAGAACCAGCCCAACTCAACAGAAGCCCGTGGCACAGCCCCCTTGGTGTTTGGACAGGCTGAATGCACCCATCTAGAAAAACCCACATAGGAAGTCTGCTGGTGTGGGTTCTAAGGCTTTGCTTCATCCCAGCCTCCATGGTCATCACCACCATGACAGGAGCCTCCCTTAAAGCAGAACCCAGCAAAGAAATCAGTGCCCAGGACAAACAGTGAGCATAACCCTGCAGCTGCTGCTCTGTGTGCCATGGACCTATTTGGAGGTGCTTCTGTGAGCCTGATCCGTGCACCTCTGCTTGCTCAGCTCAGCATCTCTTTGTAGACTGTGCTCCACCTTTCTGCATCCAGATGCAGAATAAGCCATCAGCCACGAGCAAACAGCAGAGCCTACAGCAGTGGGAGAGTTCATCAGTGCCACTGTTCAGGCTGTGAGCTTCTCTCTCCTGTGCCTTTCACTGTGGCCAAGCCTACCCACAGTAACAGACTCTCCTCCTGCCAACGTGGCATTTCAGCCTCCAGTGCCCAGGCTGGCCACATCAGAGCTGCACGCTTGGGGGGGAAGCGAGAGCAGAAACAGCCACATGCCCATTCCCAGGAGCCAGGCAGGAGGTTTGAAAGCTTGGGGCAGAGCGGAGCAGGGAGACACTGTGTCTCTACAGCTGGGAAAGACTCTTCTTGTGGTCCCCGGCTCCCTGCTGGATGAAGCTATTCATCCTCACAGCACTCTACCACAGTTATTGCCATTTTACAAAGGCTGGTTTTTAGTAGGGTCCTTGTAAGCTCCTCAAACAGAATGCCAGCAAGGGGTGGGGGAGTCTTGGAGCTTGCAGACCACTCCCTAGAGCGCTCTCCAAAGCCAGCTGCATATCAATACCCTACTGAGCTTTCCCAACAAAAGACCTCCAGCCAAGTCTCCTGTGTGTAAAGACAGTGGGCAGTTGCACAAGCTGCAAGGCATTATCCACCCTACAGGGCTCTTCCTCTGCACCACACTGGGAAAGGCCCTGCTGTTTGAAGAGCCACTGTGAATCTGCAGCTGCTCCAAAACAGCCTCATCTCATCATGGGATCCTTCCAGCAATCAGAACTCAGGCTGGGGGTGATGGGCCCAGATGCAGACCCCGTGCTGTGCCTGTACCTCAATGCAGAGGCAGGTTGGCTCTGCCTTCTCAGTCACTGCACACTCCCGCCCAGCTCCACAGAAGACATTGGCACAGATCTTGGATTTGCTCCTTGGCTCTTCCTGCAAGATACAAAGTAAGAGACACATTAAGTTACTTAAGTTACTATTAAGTTATTAAAATACATTAAGTTACCCAGAAAAGCAGCAACACAGCTTAAAACAAATAACACACTTAACAAGATTACAGAAAGAGACTTGAGTGCAATAGGTGGACAGCTCAGTCAATAACCAGGAGCAGACACAAGAATGAGGGCTTCCTTGAGGTCATTCCCAGAAAATCACCCAGGGGAACTGGAGCAATTATAAGCAAGAGAAAGTCAAGCACAAATGGCAAGAATAACTTGCCTATGTCAAGGACTTCAAACTGTTTCCATGACGGGGAGGGAGCAGAGACATCTCTGCTTGAGACGTTTAAGAAGATGGTGACTATAACCCTGAAGAAAGGTGCGATACCAAACAGGCAGAAGAAACTGCCATCAGGCATCAGATGATGCCCCCATCACAAAAATAACCCTGTATGATCCATTATCTTGCTTTCACTGGTCAATATTAAACACTTCAAAGGAAGAAACACTCTCATAGATGATTACACAGTTACCTTCTCATGAGACAATGTCTTCCTTGTCCCTGACAGCCAGCAGCTGACTTATGCCCTGCAGCATAATTTATACTCTTTACAGTTTTCTCCCAGCCAAAGTAAATCACAAGTATTCTTGTTCACTTAACTGTCACCCTTTTCCTGCATTCCCAAACCAATGCCACCCAGGAAGGAAGATGCTACAGGTTAACCACATTGTCAATAAAACCCCCATTTACTTCAGTCAGTTTAATCTCTTTTCCTCTTGTTAGACTTTAACAGAGAAGATGGTTCCAGGGGTTTACACTTTGCAGACCTTGGTTTAATTCCCTGCTTTGTCATTCATTTTCTTTGTAACTCTCATTTCATCTAACATTTTCCACCTGTACATTAAGTGTTTGGTTCAGGCCAACTGGCTTCCTCAACAGCTCTGTTTCAGAGAGAGAGGACTGTGGAAAGTAAAAGAATCAGTGGGATCGGTCAATCCCACTTATAGACAATAATCCCACAATAAACAAAGGTTTTTCACCTTTGCATCTGAGCATTATTCTTAACCTCTGCTCATTTTTGGTATGTATGTTCACGATACACTTTGGAAAGTAGGTGATCAAAAAGGAGCAGGATTTGCCAAGGAGCACACATTATCATACACAACACAACAAACCCTGAGCATGTTTTTTCTCCTATTGCTTCTTTACCCTCATTTTCTTGTTTTGTTGTTGGTTTTGCTTTTAAACCACAATTTCACAGCGAGTCAACATCTTCACTGAACTGCCCACAGTGACAGATCATCCACTGAGTGACCACTTGCCCTGGTCTTCAGAGTATTCTGTCTGCTGGCCTACTGCGCAGTCATCAAGCCCAAGAAGGCTGAGCCGAGGACCAGAAAAGACCCAGTCACAGCTTTGAGCACGGTCTGTAATCCAGGTGCCTGGCAATAGATGGCAGTACTCTGCCTCTCCTTACCCATGGCCAGGCAGGACAGCCAGCCGCAAGCTCTCAGCCTTGCCCATCGGTGCCAAAACTGGCTCCAGCCTCCCGGGCAGAGATTTAAAGGCACTGCTACCACCGGCCGGTCTCAGCAAGCATGTGCAGGGACCCAGCTCAGCTTGCAAGACTCTTGTCCCCACATCAGCTCGCTGGAAACCAGGCCCAAGATGTAGCCATCCTGCATCCACAGCTCTCCAGTAGTACCAGAGCCCAGGAGCCATCCCACAGCTCTGTCACTGGGACCTGGGCAAGGTTCACCACGAGTACAGCCTCTGAAGACAACCTGCCTCCTGCCAGGCTACAAGGCCATGATACTCTTTGTTATCTTGTTAATCAAAGCCATATGGTTTGCTGTTTGATCCTTCTTGCTGCCTTAAGCTGTCCTAGGCTGACAGTGGGTTAGAGATATCTTCACACCCTGGGGCTTTTCAAGGGAAAGGAAGGAATGCTTTACTCAGCTTACCTGCCCTCTCGCTTTGGCCCAGGTTACTCAGACCCAGCCTGCTCATCCTCCTTCCCAGCAGCAGCAACCATGGCAGGAGCTAGCAAGCTGGGTGCTGCACTTTCTCCATCGACAACCTATGAACCATAGTCCCTTATACTCACATGCCCCACTCCCAAAACCCCCGAGACCCTCACCTCCTTCCTTCAGCAGATATCACCTCTCCTACCCTACACCTACCCCACTCTGCACTGGCTCCCTGACCCATTGTGGTTGCTTTGCAGGTCAAGGTGTGCTCCTTTGCTGCTGCACACCCTGCCTTTGCCTCCTGCAAGAGCCAGGAACCACTTCTGTCCAGCAGCCTGCACACAGATGAAGTTACCAGTTGCCACTGCTATCATTCGGTACAGCCACTTGGCTTTGAGGTGGCTGCAAGCTCTCTCTACCAGCTCCCAGCTGCCTTCCCAGTGAATGCCCAAGTCTCCTGTAACTGGGAGTGTAACAGAGACAGTGGTGGATGAATGGATGAACACAGCAGGCGCCTGTGAATGAGGCTTTATCTTCACTCCCGATTCTCTGGGTACCAGGCTGATGAATTCGTTGTGACAGACATTCTGATCTTAGCTTGGACCTCATCACATTTGCTCTTTATAAAGCTCCATCTGCTGGAGTGACCTGAGTAAGCAGGGCTGGCAGCTGCCACTACAATATGAAATAGCTTGTCCTTGCAGCTACCATGTGAAAGTTTGAACATACAAACTGCAAAGGTTTAAGTGCAAGATCACACACACACAAGACTCCACAGTGTTCCAGTGTCATTATCCTTATATGAGTTCCAGGATTTGCAGGCTGGAATCATGGGGTTTTCACCAGATCTTCCCTGCGAGCTGCTATTGCCTTTCCTGTCACTCTGGAATTGGGAAGTGTCACTTGTCCCCATGCACAGTGTGATTGGAGGGAAAGAGCAGAGAATCATTATGGGCTGCTGCACAGGGCATCTACACCGAAGACACAACGAGGCAGGTCCTTTCTTCTGCCTCGGGCGAGCTGCCCAGGCTCTCCCTGTTCAATTACTCCTCTGCTGCCCACAGAACCCAGGGCAGGAATGCCTGGACACCGGAGCCTCTGCCACGGCACATTCCTGACTCTTCACCCTACAGCCTCCACAGGGACACAACCACCCCAGGCATCTTCTTGGGCAAAGACCATAGAGCTGAGGGCACGGAAACTGATGGCAGGCAGGCAGCACCAGCATCAGGTGTGCACAGCCCAGCCTGCCTGATGGATGAGAACGGGAATGTACACTGCTTTCTGGGAAGCACAACCCCATGGATGAAGGGGTCATGCATGCAAGTGCCAAGCAGCTCTGACCTGACAGTGCAGCAAGCTGCATGCACCACTTCTGCCTCAGCTGTTGCTTCCCAAGGAGCAAGGAGGAAAACCAGAGACAAGCACCCGCAGGCAAGAAAGCTGGTGAGGGATCACCATGGAAACCAGCAATGCAGGGCCTCAAGGTGGGGAGCTAAAATTAGGCAGCTTCTCCTCTCCAGCAGCAACAGGCACTAAGGAGCTGGACCCCAACACAGTGTACATGCAGATGCTGGTAGCACTTCCAAGCCCCTGCCTGTGGTGTGGCTCTACACGGCAACACATGGTGCCTTGTGGGGTGTGCATGGGGTGCCGAGGTCCTGCGAGCTGCCCTGCCTGCTCCACGCTGCTGGGACTGCATGAGCACAGTGCGGAGCAGCAGGGATCTCTGCCATTACCTGTGCTCTGGGAATAGAGCCCTGCTCCAAGGTGGGGAGTTCATGTCCTTGAGAACAACCCCTCACATTGCCTTTTGCATGTTCTCCTGTACCACATCTCCTCTTGGTGATCTCAAAAGCATTTTCCTCAGCAGCCCACACTGCATTGGAGAAATACTACCTGCCACCTTGCTTCTGCTGACAAGAGAGAACAGCTTTTCTGCTATCCACAGCAACTTCCTTCTCCTCTTTTGGCATCAGGTTTTGCATACGTGTAAGATGAACTGATCCCTCACCTAGCACTCAGCACTGTTCGTGTAAAATCAAGGCTTTGCATTCTTGCCTGCCTGATGCGCAAGGAAATCAAAGTGCTCTACAGCTGATGTGCTGAAAGCTTCTCCAGGAGGCAATACCACGTATCATAGAAACTTGAGCACCACAGACAAAACTAAAGGGCAGCAAAATGATGCCCAGGGTTGCAAGACTTGCACAGGTTCTCACACCTCAGAGAAGGCAGCAGTAAAAGCAGGGACAAAGACTTCAGATATACCAGTGCAATTCACAACAGACTTCCTCCACACAGCCAGGCAGACATGAGCTTGCAGCTCTATTTCAGGCAGTCCTTCCTATGTCTTCCTGTCCACATCTCTTCTGCCTGTTCCCTGCCGTGACTGACACAGGAGCAGGGATAGAAAGGGTCTCTGAATGTGCCAAGGTGCCACCTGGGAACAGCAACTGCCTGCACATTCCTAAACCAACCCAAGCTCCAGGCACAAACCCCAGCTCTGCGTTCAGCCGTTGTCTTGGCAATGATTTCTTCAGTTGCAGACACAAGGTGATAGGTCAGTGATGCAGAAAGCAGAGATACGAAGCTGTGATTCCTGACTCCCAAACCTCTCTCCTCTCCTGTTGTGTGGCTCTGAGGGAGAAGCTGTGTTGTGCAGCAGTATCCAAACAGAGAGGGCTGGGCAGCAGCGCAGGGCAGTGATGGCACTGAGAAAGGATTTGGCTTCTGCATCTCATTCCAGTGCCCAAGTGCTCCTCTGGGTAAAGCAGCTCTTTCAGCAGTGTGCTCTCCCATAGAGGCCTGGGGAGAGCAGGTCCAGGTTCACCAGAGGGCACACATGGGCAGGCAGCCACGCACCTCCTGCTCTGTTTGTGCCATTGTTCTGGTTTGTAACTAACAAGGAAAGTGCTTGTCCCTCCTCACAAGCCTGACCCAATTCCTGTGGCAGCTCCCTGCATCCGAGGACGCACTGGTGTGACAGGGTGGAAACGTGGCAACAGTGTAAACAACAGATGAGCATGAACCAAGCTGGCACCCGCGATGCTGGGTTTGCCATAAATAGGTGAACACTGTAATTTCTCTTCCTTAGGGCTGTCTTGCCTTAGGACATTACAGAAATTACTTTTAGGTCTGACTTAGAAGGTTTAATTTGCAGTTGTCAAAGTAAGATGGAGATAAGCCCAGCATGTAGGGACTGAACCCATCTGATTCCCAGTTCAGCTCTCCAGTAAAATCTACCTCCCAATACATCACTACTATCAGGATGTACAATGGGCTGTGGAATGATCCATATCCTCTACTCTGGAAGGATACCTACTATCAGAGGTTGCTGGATCATCAGTTGCACCCTTCCTCTGTTCTGGTCCCAGAGTGGCACTCTCTGGAGCTCCCCTTTCCCTCTGGGAGGCACATGGTACACATCCTGCCCCTCAGACCAGCAAAGCTATGGATGGGCAGTTCAGAAGGCTTGGAAACAGGCTGTCCCCATGCTAGTTAGTTAAAAAGGAAAAGATGCTTGCCAGGCTAAGTTTGGATCAGTGCTGGACACCCCAGGAGCCTGTGACCAAACGCATTTGACAGTGCTCCCAATGCCAACAATCTCCTGTCTGAAAGATGTCAGCATGAGGTCTGTGCTGGATGCAGAGAGGTCCAGTGCCATTAACACTTCAGGATTCCTCCTCCCCCACATCCCACAGACATCCTGCAAGCAGCAGAACTAATGAAGCCCAGTTTCCAGCAGCTCTCTCTGCACAGCCTGTTGTCAGCTAGTTACAGGGCAGCGGATAGACTCCATTCTCAGGGGGGCTTTGCAGGCCCCTCTCATTAAACCAGTCACCTGGAGTCACAAAACCCCATTATCTGGGAGGCCTCCACTGCCTTATCAGCTGGGGCGGAAAACAGGCTGAGAGATGGAGGACTCACTGGAGGCCAGGGGCGGGCAGACAGGCACAGCCAGCCTGCTGACATGGCTTTGCTTCCTAAGGGAACCAAGCTGCAATTCCTTTGCAGAGCCCCACAAAACACCTCTCTGGCCCAGCAGGCTGCTGCTTGCAGCGCTGGGGGCAGGTCCTCATTCCAGCTGCCCCATGCTGTGTTCCCTCCCCAGCTCCTTGTGTTGGAGAACAGATCCCATCTCTTTTGCTTTCATCCATCCCTCAGAGCTTCCACCACCAAGTTCAGCCATCCCGACACAGTGCCGGGAGCTGCCGTGCTCCCCACGGGATGCTGTCATAGAGGAGCACATGCCCAGTCTATCAATCCACACACCCAGACATCAGTCACCACCCTTTCCCCCTTCCCAAATCTTTCCCTGTATCTCTTCCTATTCTCAGCTGACATCCAGGACTGGCTCACTAAATGCAACTCCTTAAAGGCTTCTGAATGCTTAAGAAATGAGTATTTATTGGCAGCTGACTTGCACTAATGGGAAACAAACCAAAGCATTCATTTCTGGCCACACTGGGAATCAGGGTGTGCTCCTAGAAAACCTGGATGCAGAGACAGGCAAGAGAGGAAGAGACCTACAACTCCCAGAGGCCAGAGGAAGGTCCCTCTACAAAACCCGTACCTCACCCCTTTGTGTGCATTCCCTCCTGCCTTGCTGGCTGCTTAGTCATGAACTGACTGTACCCATCATAGCAGAGCACTGAGCAGAAGAGCACTGAGGCTCTAAGCAATCTCTGTGACCTCTGATGGGGCCATGGAAAAACAACATTGCTTGGGGAAGCCTGCCTGGGGGAATTTGTCCATGGGTCTATCAGGGAGATGGAGATTCAAAGCCAGGCTGGATGTGGTTCTGGGCAACCTGACCTGGCTGAAGATGTCCCTGTTCATTGCAGGGGGCTGGACTAGATGAGCCTTGCAGGCCCCTTCCAACCCAAACCATTCTGTGATTGATGCTACTACTGCTACAGAAAAAAGAAGACTGCTTGGCAGTATTACCCTGCAGAGGCTGGGGTGGATACAGGCAGCTCTGCCTCCCCACTGACCCCAGTGGCTACATGGCCTGATGCCCTGACAGGGACTGCAGCCCTAGCTCATCAGCCTGGGCTACCTCATGTCCTATAGTGAGCAGGCAGAACCTGGTGCTGCAAGGAAAGGGAAGCACAAATTGAGAGGAAAGAGGCTTTTCTCCCCACAACCTAACCGAGAGGAGAAAGGCATCTGCCAAACAGCTGATCTCCAGTGCAGTGTGATGCTGCTCACAGTTACGGAGCCAGGAACAGCTCTCTCGGGGGCTCTGCTGCGTGAGGACTCTTTTAAGCTGGAAGGAATGTCTGTGCTCTGGCCCCCACAACCTCATAGTTTCCACCACAAGGCAATGACTGGTGAGGCCCCATAAGGGGAACAATGACTTGAGAGTCTGGGGAAGAGGAAATCTCTACTGCAAACAAGTCTGGAAAACGGCTGCTGTAAGGAAGGGAGCTTGTGTCTGGCAGCGCTCTCCCTGCTGCAGCCCCACTCTGCTGCTCCCCCAAAACCCCTCTTCACACTCACAGCCTCACAAGTGCAATGGCCCCAGCCTGCACTGTCTCTTAGCACTCTTCCCTGTGGCACTTCTGGAAGAAGGGGCTTGATCCCCTCCTGCTGCATCATGCAGTGAAGCTGCCAGCTCCTCCGCAGCCATCAGGAACCTTCTTGCTAGTGCTGGCTCCAGGCAAGGCACAGAGACAGGAGATCAGAGCCTGATTTGCACATACCAAACCAGCTGGAGCAGCTTCAGCTGTGAGCAGGGCAGAGCCAGTCCCACAGGAGAAGAGGAGGTGCTGCTGCTGCTGCACCACAGCTCTCCAGGGAGGAATCCAGATAATCACGTTGTATTTGGGTAAGAAAATAACTCTGGTGCACAGGGAAGGATCTCAGTGCACATGAAAGGACCTAAACAAAGTCAGTCCCACAGGACTTGTGGGATGCGACTGGTGTCATCCTCCTTAGGGGACAGACTGGGAAAGAAAGGCCTGAGGGAAGGGATTTGCTCAAGAGTGACCAGAACACAGCAGTTCCCTGGTCTGGAGCCAGGACCACTTTGCAGTCTGATACAAGAGTCACACTCCTCCTTGGGGCATGACCCTCCTTCCCAGATCCCGAGTTCCCTGGACCAGGCTCTGTTTCGCCACAGCTGTGCTTCTGGGAACTGCAACTCTCCATCCTGTTCTGTTTAAAGCATGAGAATAAAACCAAGACTGTTTGTGACTCCTGAATTCCAACAGGAGGGGGGATGTTCTTCATGTGGGTAGCACATAAGACAAGTCATAGCACTTTTGGAGCAGCCAGAGGAAGCCCTAGCAAACAGGAGGGTGTGAAGGAGAAGGATGAGGAGGAGTTCCTCCTGAGGGCAGGCAGGCAGAAGTGAAGCACTGTCCCTGGCCTCCAGACCAGAGCAGAGCTGTTGATTACACACTGCTCCTCACAATTAAAGGCAATGCCACCACCTCTCTCCTCCAAGCACACCCGGGCTCAGCGGTAAAAGGAAGGTTATTCTCCCAAAGGCATGTTCCTCCTCCTGCAGGACACAAGAGTCCAAGTCCATATAGCCCCAGAGTCCTGAGATTATCTGCTTCATTTTGGGGTGCACTCGCTCAGCAGCCTGCACCTCATTACCCAATCTGAGATGGTTCATGCCAGATACAACCTCAAATGTTCCCTTTCAGCCCCTGAATCGGTAGTGACCCACAGTTCTGTGTCATGGCAATCCCTCTTTTTCCATCCTTCATCCACTCATTTCCCACACTCGAAGTCCTGTGGATTTTACTGGTCCTGGCAGTAAGTTTTGTTGCCTCTTTTTCCAGCCAGCTGGGATGATTTATTCCTGAATAGGATCCAAAGCTGGCACATTGCTCAGCCACCACCTGGCTCCAACAGAGCGAAGGGAGAAGTGAGCTGAGCAGCTGGAGGCAAGTTAGGATTTACAACCCTATGGCATCTTCTCACCTCTTCCAGTAACTGGATACACAAGAGGAATGCAGTGTGCAGGAAATGCTGAGGTTTACCAGAAGCCTCTGGCTTCTTGCACAAGAGATCTCAGTAGTTTCGTTCCCATCGCTAATGCAATGGATTTGATGATCCCTCTTCCCAGCTCTGCCCCTTGGTCCTTCTCTACCCTCCCTTTCTACCACAGCACATCACAAGAAAGCAATGGAAATCGCTATGCAATTGGAGGGAAGCACTCAATCAGCCTCTGAGTGGGAGGGAGGGTGAGAACAGAACTGGACATAAGCCAGTTTTGTACTTCCCATCCTCTGGCCTTGGTCAAGGGTTTGCTCAGCTCCGTGCTAATGAAAAGCAGCTTCGAGGCTGCTCCACCCAATGGTTCTGCTGGAGATGGCTCCGCAAGAGCGAGACCCCAGAGGACAGTGCTCTCTGTCACAGTCACTCCTTTCCTCTGAAGCTTCTTTACTATGTGAATCACAGAATCATTTAGGTTGGAAGGGACCTCTGGAGATCACCAGCTCCAACCCCTGCCAAGGCAGGGCCACCCAGAGCAGCTCACACAGGAATGTGTCCATAGTGGGGTATGAATATCTCCAGAGAGGAGACCCCACAACCCCCCTGAGCAGCCTGTGCCAGGGCTCTGCCAGCCTCAGTGTAAAGAAGTTCTTCCTCATGTTGAGGTGAAACTTGTTGTGTTTTAGTTTATGGCTATTGCTCCTTGTCCTGTCGCTGGGCACTGCTGAGAAGAGTCTGGCACCATCCTGCTGGCACCTGCCTTTGAGATACTGATCTGTACTGATGAGATCCCCTCTCAGTCTGCTCTTCTCTACACTAAACAGACCCAGCTCCCACAGTATCTCCTCATAGGAGAGATGCTCCAGACTCCTGAGCATCCTTGTGTCTCATGAAAAATCATTAGACCCCTTTTACATAGGTGGCAACAGAGAGGAAAGGTCAGAATTAACCCCATTATTAGGCATTATTTTGTCTAGACAGCTTTTCTTGGCCTGCAGTATTGACAGAGTATTCCCTTCCTGAAACACACAGTCAGGAACGGTTATCAGACTAATGGGGAAACCTGAAAATAGAAGTGAAGAATCCTGCAAGAGGGGAGACGTTTGGAAGGCTGAAGAACTAACCTGGAGCCTGCTTATCAGTTGTACAACTGCTAGCAAGGCACAGCTCCATCCAAGGTCAAACTATATCCCTGTAGGCAGAGGGTGCTGAAGGCTAGACTGCCAAAGCTCTGTCACACTACTACCTTCAAAATGCAAACCAGGAGTTCAGGAGGAGGTGAAGATGCGAAGAAAGCTCTCCAGGTTCTTGTAACCTTAGCTTCTACTCCTGGAGACCTGACAACTGGCAGAAGAGGATGTCCCTACACATCTGTACTGGAAAGAGGAGAGGAAAAACACTGCTGTGAAAACTAGGTGAATATCCTGTCTGGGAGAGGAACATGGAGGGGGCTGCACAAGCAAGCAGACTAGCAGGAGAAATGGGCACATGTTCTTCTCTGGTCTCAGAAACATCACATCAGCAACAAATGAATCCCACTAAACTGCAAGGGCAGTCACCCTGCAGCCCCACACCAGGACCAGAGAACAGAAGTGCCCCAGCACAAGGGGAACTGTGACCCCTGAGTGACAACCAGCTACTTCTTTCCAACTCCTGCTGCCCCTGTTATCCCCCAGAAAGCCTCCAGCTCAGGCACCAGCACTGAAACAGTCCCTATGTGGAACTAAAGCCATTTCACACCTATCCTGAAGAGGCTTCCCTCTGTGACAGGGAGAATGCTGTGAGTCTCTGACTTGATGGCTGACCTCTTCACTGAGATAGCCCAGAGGAAGCTCTGATAAGGTGAGAAGGCCATGAGAAAATTGGTATCATCACTATGAAACACATTATAAAATCCAGTCACTATGGTAACTGCCACAGCTGGGAGGAAAGAAGAAAACTTCCCAAGTCTGGGGGTTTTCAGCCTTCTATGGATGCCCCAAGGATGGGTATTGCCCGAGGCTATCAGCATCACTGCCCCTGCACTGCTCTTTGCAGCTGGTGCTGAACCCACTCTCACCCAATGCTTGGCCAAATACTAAGGCTTTTTATTAGGCAAGCTGTTTGTGCTTATGCTGGTGTGTCCTCACGGGTCCCCTGTCTCGTTCCTGATTTAACCCAGCATAAACAGAAAGGGAACAGGAAATAAACTATGCTGTGTGGGCTATCAGTGAGGAGGATGGATGGTATTTCCCTGACACCCCCTGAACCTGTCAGCTTACAATCTGTTGCTCTCACGATACACCTATTACAGCTATGTTCCCTCTCACAGGAGTGGAGCAGTATATAAGATGAAGGGGAAGCATAATTGAGTAGTGAATAACCTCTGCTGTGCTCATTAGAAGTGGCATGTCCCATATCCATGCACGCAGTCTCAGGGAAGCAGAATCAGTCACCCACACCTCTCCCAAAGCAGAGCTCTCCTTATCACGCCATGGCCCCTGTGCCAGGCTGACAGCATTTGCAGCCTAAAGGCAGTTCCATGATTAAGAAACAAGAGAAGTGATTATTGATTTCCTGTCATTCCTAAATAAGGCTGGGACACATTTCCCAGACAGACAGAGCTAATTCACTAAGAAATGCAATTTGAGGTTGACCAGAACTATGTGGAATTGTGTGCCCGGTTCGGGGAACAGGGTCCCCTCTTAAACACTCAGTCCTATCCCATCACTTCTCATCCTTCAGTCCTGAGGAGCCTGTGCCTGTCTCCTGGCTGAGTTCTCTGTGGAGAACATTCCTCCCCCCGCTGGCACCCACCACTACCTGGCAAGCTAACGGGTGTCAGGAGGTCTGCATGCAGAAGCCCAAACAGGAGCCTGACATCTGCACTATGGTGCAGAGATGCTCAGGCTCGCCTTGAGAAGCAGAGAGTACACAGGACTCATGCGGAGACAACACACCACTGCCTACAGCTGGAGAGGGGGTACCTGGGTCCTGTTCCCAAGGTTTCATTCCATGATGGGCAACTTCAAGAGACTTGCTCTTGTTGATATACACACAGCCAGAGGTGACTCAGATTGCAGAGGCACAAAGGACCTACCTGAACGCATCACTGCACTACTTAAAAAAGGGGCTTTTGAACTTCGGTAGACTATCTGGCTCCAAATCACTAAGGGCAGGCAACCAGTGCCAGCCAGATGCAATGATGACAACACAAGCGCTTGCCTGTCTTTTCTCATTGCTCTGGAGACAGTAGCAAGGTGTCAGGAACTTCCTATGAACTTCAGTAAAGCCCTGGTCTAGAAGGAGAGGGCTCCAAGCTGTGCTAGTGACCCTGAGGCTCTCCACAGCTCCCAGGGCCCTCATTCCTAGAAGAGGGATCACTGCTTGAATCACCTCCAAAAGCACAAACTGTTCTCTAACACCTCTTGAGCTCTTCCCAGGATGTTTTGCTTTCTGCCCTGTGGCCTGCCCAGGCCACATGTCCAAGATGAAAGGCTGAGAGCACACACAGATGCCCTGATGCATTCCTGGGTCACAGGCTTCCCTCGAAGTGGCTGTGGGTGCATGGCTGGGAGAGGGCAAACTCATGCTTGCAAGGTCCCAGCACAAACCCCTCTGTGCTTTGGGGCCAGCAGTGATGCCCTGGTGCTCCCTTCTAGCCCAGCAGAAAACAAGGCAGCTCATCTGCTTCCCCTAAGGGCTACCACAGCCTTAAGGAGACACAGGGCAAAAAGTAGACGGTAAGGTGCTATCTGCACGCAAACCTGCTTAACAACAACGTATGTTTCTCCTCTCCTTTGTCCCTCCTCATGGCTCCCATAGAGTGTTACACACATAGCACATGAAGCATCACCACTGGGAATGTGTGTTATAGCAAGGAAACCCGAAGAGCATTTATGGTCTTGGAGAGAAACATCAGGATTTGTGCAACACTGCCGCAGCCAGCAAGATCTTGGGGGGCTGCAATGCACACATCTGCATGTGCCCCATCTTCTGCACAAGCCAGAACAAAGCCCCAACCCCAACCACTGGAGATAAGCTTGCTCGCAGTCTCAGCCTCATTGAGATGCCAAAGGCAGAGTCTGCCAGTGGTCTGGCAGGGGTTCAGTCCAACATACTGTCCCCACCAGTGGTTCCCACTTAAATTCTGGCACTGGTGCAGGAGCTCAGCCTTAACCCTCACAACCAACAAGAGAAGGGGCCTCCCTGCTTCTGGCTTCTTTCTTTCTGCTCCCTTCCTTTTGGCCCTCCAAACCCACACCTTCCCCCTGGCAGGGTGAAGCTGGCACATCAGGAGAGCTGAAGGCAGTTCCCAAGGATCACACCAGCCTGCGGCACAGGCTGCTGGCAGAGATAAGCTCAGAGCCTGGCTGGTGGCTGCAGCACTCCCTGCCTCAGCCAGCAAGACAAGGGATTGAAAGCACTGGGCTGTTGCAGAAACCCACAACACACTGAAGAATGGGGAGAAATGACCAAACCAGCTAGATCCAACAGGAAAAATCTCAGCCTCTTTGAAATGAGGGGTGAAACTCCCCATCCTGGGGGGATAATGATGCCCTCATTGCTTCACGCTAGCAAACCAGAGGCCCACCAACAGACTCAGGCTGGGGACTGCTTAGAAAACTGTGAGACTTCCTTACCTGGCCATTATTCCCATTTTGTGGTGTGAGGGAGTCCCTGTTGCTGGAGCTGGCCTGTCCCTGTTTTGAATGCCTGAGAAGCAATGTTCATGCTGTTTGTGGGTATCATATGGTTTGAGGCAACTGCTCCCCTATTTCCCTCCCCTGTCATGACCCAGAGGTGGGCTGAATTAACTGCATGCACTTTCTCTGTGAGCATGTAAGGTTCACCACTGCCATATGCACACAACACAGATTACAGCCAGTAAGGGAAGATGGAGTAAAGAAGTGGCTCTTTTTGAGTGCCCTCTTTAGAGGGGTTCTTTCTCCCCACACCTCCCCAGGACAATGATCACTCTTGTTTCACACCACATGGGCGGTCAAATGGCTCCCTTCCACATCACCTCACAGACATCACAGCCCAACGAACAGGAGCTTTGTGCCATCTGCCTGATCACCAACAGAACCCACAGCTCTGCCCCACACCCCAGCACTGCTGAGCCTCGGCCCCCCTGGCACCATCCTTCCTACCTCCAACCTTGTCATGGATAAAGGAGCCCCAGGTAGGTGCAGCAAACACACCGGTCCACAGGAGAGATCTGCTGCATCCCTTTCACACCACCACTGCAACGTGGAGCTTCAACAAAGATGCTCCTGGCAATGAACTCAGTCCTCTGGGGTGCCTCTCTGCTACATAACCCTTCCTGCTGTCCACTGGCTGTTTAAATTCACTCTGAGTGCCAGACCTTCTGTTGGTTAGCACTGAACTTCCTCCAGCTGCCAGCAGCTCCCAGTGCTCTGTGTTGTCAAACTGAAGATTTGCCTTTTACCCCCCCCATTAATTTGTATTCACGTAACTTTGTACTGGTGGAACCTTCAGCTTTCCCAAAGTGTTTTGGAAGTCACAGTCTTTGAATCCTTTCTAATGTTTTGGAGTAATATGGAGCAAGAATCTGGGGCTTGGTTCTTTTGGTCAAAAGGAAACTTTAAGTGGATATCCCCCCCCCTTTTCTTTTGCAGCCATGATCCCTTGGCCATCGTGCCTGCATTCTCTCAAGAGAGGTGAGAAATGAAAGCTTTCATCTTATTTGTTGCTCAGAAGTCACCCTGGAGACTGAGAAAAGCCTGGGTGCCACCACTTGCTGCTGAAACATAAGCCACAGAGACAGGTCTGACTGTGCCCCCCTCACCACCACACTCTGGCACCCCCTCCCTCCCTGTCCAGGGGACTTTTCCTTGCCTGATTTCCCAACTCACTGGTCCTGTGATCTCCAACAACCCTAACACTTACCTTTAAGTGACACCACAAAGCTCCCAATGGGATCACACACATGTAGGAAGCACACAGGGCTGAGAAGCACCTCTTGAGCCTCCAAGTCCATCTCCATTGCTGCCAATGCTCCCTCTGCATGTAACTCCTTACGTGATGCTGATCAAAGGTTGTTATTTTTTGCCTGTCTCACACCCATTGAAAGCCTGGTCTCAGTTATAAGCCTTTCCCTATTGTCAAGGCTGTCTGTATTCATGGCCAACTCGTACACGTTTATTCATACTGGCATAGGAATAAATTCTACACTTTAAATTAAAGTATAGGAATTCTGTAACTTAAAAAGCACACTTCCCTCCCTGACATTTCATTCCCTTGTCCCACCCTGGCATAAGGAAGGAAAACAGCAGTAACAGACGTCTGTCTTAATAAATAATGCTCTTTCATCAAAGTAATCCCCATTTTCACTGTTATCAACACTTTTACAGCAGCATGGGAGCCAAAAACCTTCCATTACAGTGGAAATTTGAGGGACAGGCCAAACCAAGGGTGAAAATATGCAGTTTAACACCACTTTATGGCCAGAAGAGGGCAAAACCAAAATGTTTCAAAAGTGAATGTAATGTATTTTGCTACAATGCAAGCCTAGGAAAGATTACAGTCAGGACAGTAAGCCCTGACCACCAAATTCCTGTTCCTTCCAGGGAAAAAGAATCCTTCACACAAGAACTGACACACAAGATTAGGGATGCAGACAGAAGGTTGAAGGGATTTGCTCTGAATTGAATTAGCCTAGGAATGAACAGAAGAGCAGCTCCCAATGTAAGACAGCTTTAGTTCTGTGTCAGAGAGGGAGCAGACCCCTCCAGAATCAAGTCCCCTACTGCTCTGGAGATGATATCCATTATTAGCCATGCTGTTATCAAATTGGGCAGCCCAAAGACAAAAGGCAGCATTTTAAACCCTCTCCCGTAAACCAGGGCTATGTTTAACCTGGGTTGTAATTGCCTGTAAACCTGCAATTAAAACCATCATGCTGCAGGCAACAATTGCTGTGGATGCTTGGGATCTCATCATGTACTTAAGCACTCGTGGGGACAAGGCATGTGGAGGGCTCAGGACCGATTGCTGGGGAGAGGGAGGAGAAGGAGGGTAGAGATGCTGCCACAGGCCAGCTCACATCTGGCTCTCCTGCTTTGTTCCCCTACCTTTAAGTCCCATGGAAAGAAACAATCCTTTTTGTGCAGCCTTTTGCAGTCTCTTAGGCGGGCCACAAGCTCCTCCTCCTCATCATTCCTCCAACAGCCCTTGAGACCCTGCTTCCCAGAAGGCTGCTTAAGCACAGAGGGGTTGGTACCCACAGCATCACTTCACCTCCCGTGGTGCGGGAAGGCATCCCACGCTCCTTGCCAGCACAGGGACCCGACTGTGAGGAACTGGAAGCCTCCAGCAAGTCCTCTGCTTCTGTTGGCATCTCCACCAGCAGAAGGCAGCAGACCACACAAATGCCTTCTCACAGATGAAGAATGATGCCTTCAGGACAAACTCGAGGCTTGTTTTGGGAATGCGGGAGGGATGTGGATGATGGAATAGAGAGAAAGGGAGGGAGGGAGGCAGGCTGCATTGTTGCCTCTCCGCTCTTGGCTGCTTTTTGGGTAAATAATGGGTTTCTCTCTCCAGGGCTGCTAATCAGCTCTCAATGCCCCCAAAGCAAGCAAACAGCAGCACAATAGGAGAGCCCAGAAATAAATACATTTCATTATAAATTCATTTTGTTTTCATTCCATTTTTCCTGCTAGTAAAAAATTTAGCTAAAAGCACTAAGCACATTCTTTTCCCAGCAACCTCTGCTGGCTGCTGTCTACTGCAAAGGAAAGCTCAGCTTTTGACAGCATAATGGCTTTGTTATAAAAAAATACAATTATATTATTTCCTAAGACAAGTTCTACAGTATTAAACATCTGAGCAATGCAGCATTGTCCTTAAAGCTGCTGGTGAAGGCATTTTACATGCAGAGACAGAAGGAGCAGCTTTCATGGGACATGTGTTTTACTGCACAGATCTCCACTGCTCAGATATGCAGAAGAGATTTTGTGGTGCGGACACAAAACTGAACCACACAAGATTTTGCCCCTACACTACTTGCAGTTGTGTCACCAATAACTAGAGGATGTGGCTGTCCTGAGACTCCTCCATGACATGCATCAAACTATATCAATTCATCAGTATTAGCTCATCACCGTACCGGTGCTTCTAACAAACTCATTAGCAATAGCTAAGACTATAAATCCAGGAGTAAGGAGAAAGGGTTTAGAGTGCTAAATGAAGTGAATTCCTAACAGATATCACAGTAATCCTCCATGTCTGGGCTAATCCCAGCAAAGCTGCCTGAAGTTCAGCCGTTGACAGGAATACCCCCAGGCAACAGGAAAAGCCATGGATGGATGAGAGCAACCCCTTCCCTGAACACCAGGCAGAAAGGGCAACTGGAGGGTATTGGTGGGTATGGGATGGGCACAGAGTGATGAGGTTCAGAGCCTGCACTTACCCCAGGAAATTCAAGAGTGCCAGGCTCCAGCAGGGAAATCCCAGGCACACAAATTATCCATGCTATTGAAATGGGAGCAGGGCCACCATTGTGGTCTGCAAGCTCAGACACAGTTTGGGGGTTAGCACATACCACTGGTAATCACGAAGTAATTCACACACAGCCACTCTAACTAGGAGATAAGAGTTGAAGAGCATAGGTGAGGGTCACTGTCTCACTTGGGCTCAGTCAGCAAACCACCCCATGCATTTTCACTTATGAATGCAGGCATTGCCAAAGCCATGGCAGAATTTCAGGTACAATCAGCAAGGAGTCAAGCACCACAATGGGAAATGTAGTAACAGCCAATTGTTTTGGCCTGACCTTCTCTGAAGATCTTCACAGAAAGGGAGAGCAGTGGAGTGAGCTGATTCACAGGAGCCAAGGTGTCACCCCACATAATGGGTGGAACAGGTAGCATCAGGATGCTTAAAAGCAGCCTAATGCTTCCCCTTATGAACTGATCTTTGCTGTTGCTGAGAACTTTGCTAGCACTGAACTGCTCAGGCTGAAGTTTTCCATGCCAGGTGCTTGCCTCAGGCTGCCTTTTCCTTTTTGAAGTGTCAACAGGGAAATGTCAGTGGTTTCTGAGAACAAGATGAAGTTGTTCTGTCTGTGCCTGATGAACTGTAAAGCTGTCATGCTTAGAGAGCACAGCAGTCCTCAGCACCTCTGCAAGAGCCTGGATTTGGTGGGAGAGTCACCCTCATGCTTCTTGTTTAAGGGGAGCTTGAACCGCAACAGAGCCATGTCTCCAAAGGCTGTAGCAAGCGTGGGTCTGTGGAAATCACCAGCTTACACACAACTACTGACCTTTTCACTGCCTGATTACTTCTGAAACTTCAGTCCCTGCTAAGAGCAATCCTTCCTCTTGCAGCTCACAGAGCCTGATAACACTGCCCAAACACTAGCTGAGCATGACGACCAAACAAGCTCTCTTCTGGGACTGCAGGATTCCACAGGCAGCTGCTGCTTGGGGCACAGCATGGAGAAACAGCACAGAGAAACAGCATGGAGAAAGGAAGTGAAAAGCAGGGGGCTCCATCTCCCTTGCAGGTCATCAGTCATTGCAGCCAGCAGGGCTGATGCCACAAGGAAAGGGTCATTTAGGACAAATAGTACAAGGTTGGAGAACTGAATCAGCAGATGTTTTGCATAGTAGAGGCAGGCTCCAGACACAACTGAGACTAGAGAGAAGAGGGCAGGGCAGGCACAGCATCATCATCCCCTAGAGCTAGATCCCAGTGTGGGACCTGGATCCTTTGCCAGTAGGTCTCCGTGTGTTGTATGTTCCCTCATCAAGCCAGCTGCACGGTGGGATCCAGATCAGAGTCTGATGAATACCAGCACCAGTCTGAATGCACCGGTACTACAAACCCTTTGCCTGTGAAGGTGGCTGATCTACTGCTGCTCCACTGATGAAA
This sequence comes from Melopsittacus undulatus, assembly GCF_012275295.1. Classification (NCBI taxonomy): domain Eukaryota; kingdom Metazoa; phylum Chordata; class Aves; order Psittaciformes; family Psittaculidae; genus Melopsittacus; species Melopsittacus undulatus. Next base: position 115,201,935 of record NC_047528.1, on the reverse strand, counting down.
CTGCTCTCCCTTTCAGTCTCTCGGTGAGGAAGGGATGTGGATCCAAGGGCCAAGCACACAGGCAGCTCCCAACTCATCTCTGACCTTCAGCTGCTTTTTTCTTTATCTTTTCTCAAGATAGAAGCACAGCCTTGTGCTCTCAGCAGTATGGAGCCACATCTCTAGACAGAGCATGAAGATCACCTGAGGTAATAGCCTCAAGGCTTCATCTTCATGGTTTTGTCTGTAGCAGGAGAGATGGAGTAACAGCCTACCTTACAGCGGTTTGATGACAGCTTAAGTAATTAACCAGCAAATGCTCTAATGGGCTGAGATAGATGATGCAGCAGATGACAAAATGCAATTACAAATACTCTGTACCAGAGGCAAACAGTCTTGAGGACTGCCAAACCATCCATAGCCAGAACTCAACACTACAGGTCCCAAGTCTCTTCCTCACCAGCAGTGGGATAGCATCCCACTATTGTGTGTTGCCACCTCCTAGAAGGGTCCTTCTGGGCGGCTGGGTCTTGCCAACTCAAGGCACTGCCTCCAAGTGCCACTGATCACCCAAGCAGCAGCCACCCAAGCAGCAGAGAAATTAATTGTTCATGGCAGCTGGAGCTGCTGTCAGTAGATTTACACCCTGGAGCTCAGGAGCATGGGATGGGGGGCATCCAAGGCAAACAAAGGTGGTGGAGCAAGATAAACAAGGCAGTGCCTCATGCAGAAGTAAGCGGTACCTGCAGAGCAGCCGTTCCTCCCTGAGCAGTGAAGGTGATTGTGCCAGACCTTGGGAAACGTCCCAGAAACCTGAAAGTTGATAGTGGCAGCAGAAGCCAAGATCTCTGCACAGACAACAGACTTCCAATTACGAAAGGCAGCTCTGTTGGCTTAGGAACAGGTTATCTCCATGGGGTTCTTCTGCTCGCTCATTCAACGGTCACAGGTTTTGTGTGTATCTCTTTTCCCATATAACAGCAAGAAGGCAGACATCAGGAATTTTTGCTAAGCCTCCCTAATCAAAGGGACTATCTGTGATGCAAACACAACCCTACCGATGCTTTCACCACCACAGAGGTTCCCCATGCATGCCTCCCTCTAACCTTGCTTGAAAACTACCCAGTCTGCCAAGGCAAAATGTTGCCCCCAGAAGTGTGATGTTCATTGATGATGGAAACACTTTATGGTATGGAAGGGAAACAAAAGCCTTCAGCCTCACTGGAAGCCCAGCCCCGAACACCCACCTAATGCTGTCTGAAACTATCCTCTATACTATACATGTCTGTGGCAAGCTGAAACTTGGTGGTTTACACGCTTTATGTCCAAATCAAATCAAAGTCAAGGGGAGCACACTGACTTTGGACATACTATAAGTTAAACAAGCATAAAACACTTGGCAAATTTCCCTTGTTTAATGCAGCATAAACCAGTTTAGGTTTTGACAGAAAAATTCCCATTTAATGAATATGGCATGAAAATGAAGAGAAGGCAGCACTATTTTTGCAGTTTCAGTTAAGCACAGGACAGCCTGTGCCTCTGCTGCACTGTTATTACCAACGCCCATGTGCAGAGTTAAGGGTTGCATTGGGGAGGTGAAGGACATAACCCTCGCAGCACCCTGAGCAGACCAGGGGATTTTGGCCCTTACCTTCAGAGGGGAAAAACTGAACTCCAGCAGACGTGAAACTGAGGGGTTCAGACTGAGGGTTTCGGAAGGCTGCCTCTGGCAAACCCAGCCGCAGCAGTTTAAGACATTAGCTTGCACAGCTGTCTGCCAGCCTTGGCTGTCCACCTTGTCGGCCAGCCAGGATTTATTGCTCCTCTAATAAAGTCAGCAGAAAGAAATACATGCTTGTGTCTCAGCCACTACAGCCTGCAGCCCAGCGGATCGGTCTGGAGTGCTGATGATCATCGGTTTTCAGTGAGATCGCAGACTCGCAGCTGTAGAGCCAAGGAAGGGAAGAGCAGACAAGAACAGAACAAAATGTCTCCCTTGCTGTGAAAGGCTTAGAAGAGTCTTGAAAGAAAATGGGCAGATAATGGGCTAAAGAACTTATGAAAGATGTTTATTCTACAGAAGATGCTGCAGTGCCTCTCTTTTGCATCCTTTGCTGTTGGAAAGCCTGGTTTGGCTGCCTGCTGCCCTGGGGAAGGGAACTGCAGGCACAAAAGACAAGGCCAGGTTTGCAGGAGTTAGCACCACTGCTCACTCCCCGCTAGCCCAGAGCCTGCTCTAAGTGTAGGAGCATCCTCCATCACCTCCAGCTAGAACCAGGTATAAGGAAGCAGAGTGCTCTTCTGACCCTAAGACCTGCACTTCTGACACTGCCCTCCCCTGTCCTGGGCTTGGCTCCAGGAATCACATTGCCTGAATGTATAAGCAGTCTATTTTTACAAGTCCTAATGTAAGCAGCCCCTCTTCTCCTGCGCAGAGATTGCAGTGGTAAATGGCATGTGTCAGCAGAAATTAAGATAGGAAGCTCAGAAGGGACAATTGGTTTTCTTTTTCAACAAAGATGTAAGAAACCCCAGGAAATTCACACACCCAAAGCTTTCATTAAAATGTATTCCTAGAGCTGGCTGTGACCTCAGCACACCAGGAAATCAGTGGTAGCCTTTTGAATACTGGGAACAAACTGCCTAAGTACATATCACTGTGTATGTGTGGAAATCATTCTCATGTACGGGTACTTGCCCTGCTGAACAAAGCTGCACTAGATGCTACCTGTACAAGCATGCAGCCTAGAGCAAATGGAACGGGATCTGTTCCAGCCCACATGGTTTCAGAAGTAGTAGGCAATGTACTGAGCCACAATAAACAGACGTCGGGTGCTGCAGGCCACCCAGAGGACTGGCAATTGTGGGAAGTGCAATACTGTGCAATGGAAGGCTCAATAACAAAACACTGAACTTCAGGCTTGGAGTAAAACCTCTTGGTTTGTTTTCCAAAGAAAACAAATGATACTTCTTCAGCTCCCCAGTAATGTGTGTTAGCTCAGGTAGTTCTGGGGTTTGCTTGTTTGTTAATTCATTTCAAATATCACTCCCTAGCCCCAAGAAAACCCAATACCCCCAAAAAAGCCCCCAAACCTTCTTATTGCAGCATTAGCAGCCCTCCTAGAATAAAACTCGCAAGCCCCAGTCCTTCCCTGCCAAACTCCCAGACCCTGTGGGGGCGAGGACACTTCAGGTGAGACACACAGCCCAAGATACCAGCTCTAGAAACTCATCTCATGGAGCGGAAGGAATGGGAAGCATGTGCTCCTTCAGCCTATGGCAAAAGCAAGATAAGGTAAATAATCTTAGCCAGCAGTGAAAGATTTACTGCAGTCACAACATCTAAAGTCTTTATCAAAGCCTACACATATCCAGCTCCTGGCTGGATGTTCCTACTTGCACTGTAAGTGGTCTTCAATGTGCTAGTCCCTTCAGCGTGCTCAGAAGAAAACAGCTTTGACTACAGAGAGGCTAAGTATCTTACTGTTAACATGAGTGCGTACTGTATCTGTGCTGATCTGTAAGAGCTTGTCATTCATAGAGCCTTGACATGGATTCTTATTTCCTGTGTGTACCACCCTTACCATACAACTGTTACTTGCTCTTGGCTTGGTACCCTGTGAAATCGGCACATAAACACAGCCTTATCCCAACAGTAATCGTGCATACAAGAAGCCTTTAATGCTGCAATCAGCAACATCAAGTCCAGGGTGCAGATGAAAATCAAGTGTCTACAAGGGACACTTGTCTGTGGCTTCTGGCTGCTTCTTTCTCCTCTCTAGGAATGAATATTCGCTCTACAGCTAAGGTATCCAGACTGGTTGTGAAGCAGCTCTTGACATGCTGCAGTTCACTGCTCCATCCACCACAGCAAAGCTGACCCAAGTTCTGTTGTCAATACACGCCACACCATAAGCAAGTCACTCTTTGTGACCAGTTGGTCATCCCTGCAGCATGATGGCAAATCCAGCCAAAGGGGGGAGCAGATGCCCAGGGTCACAAAGCACCTCAACTGCCCCAAGTTTAATTCTCCAAGTCCTCTGTTATAGCAAAACGCAACTGATTTTCATGAGCCTCATATCATCCAAACACCAGGATAGCAGCACAGCCCCGGCATAGGGACCCCATTAAATACTGACATTTCTTCCCCTTCTCATACATCACCAAACACACTAATAGTTCAAGAGACACACGCTTTACTTTTGCGTGCTCCATGCATGGACTTCATTGTATTTCTTCATCTTACCTGAGTTTTATAGCTCCATCTGAGCCAAGACATTATAATTTGCCCCCTCCCCACTTCCCTGCTGGAAATCATGCAATTGAAGAGATCAGACTGCACTAATGCTGGGACAGCAGCCAGCAGTACACAGTGTGCCTGGCTTTCAACAACTATATCATATAAAAAATAATGATGCAAGCATGGGCACTGCTCCCCAAGACATCCTGATGCTTTCAGCAACCTCCTAGGGACACAAAATGCTGCTGCACAGGACAGAGGCTGAAAGGAACAGATCTGGGACTGCTGTGAACAGCTGCTGGCTCAGTGAACAGCCCTAGGTCTGAAAGCAGGGAGCTGTCTGCACAGTCTTCACCGCTGTGTGAAATCGTTGCTTCCCAAGGGCAGGCATGAACTGCACCACATTATCACCTAAATGCAGTCATGGGGTAGCAAGCTCTCCTTTAGGAACCTCATGCATGCATGTAGGACCAGGAGGATCCTTGGGTTCCACCAAAACACCCACCTTGAAGTACTTGCACCCAGATCCCTGTCACCATTTAGGAGACTGTCTCCCCTGTACTCCATGAACCTCAGACTATCTGTCTTCAGTGCCCTGGGTTTCAGTGGCTTGTCCAGTACTACAGGAAATCTGCAGGAAGCAAAACTGAGCCTTGCAAGTCCTGCCAGGTAAGCCCATCCCCACCGCTTTGCCAACCACTGTAGTTGTTCCATGACACTACCCTGCCCATGGTTCTGCTTGCACCTAACTGTATCTAGTGTGAGTTTCATGGATGATAGCTTGAGTTGTCTAGAGTCAGAGCAGCCTGCATGTTCTTTGTGCCCTCCTCAGTTCCAGGATGGATGCCTGTGTGTAAAACAAACCAAATCACACCTAGAAATAGACTCAGCCCCTGATATCAGAGGGAGCTCTCTCTCAAGGCAAAACCAAGTTCATCCATCAATCTCTGCTGCGAGAAAAATCACAGAAATCAGAGCACCAACACGATGTGCTGCCTTCAGAGTGCACGGAGACATGCTCACCCATGTCAGTAGTGCACTCATTAGCAGCTCTTGTGCCTGGTTGAGATGTTTCAAGTGCAGGCATGCAAGAGACCACACATTTCCTTGCTACTGCATTAGCAGACTATGCTAGCTCCCTCCCCACCCTGGGAGCCCATGCGCTTGAATGGCCCAAGAGGCTGTCAGCCAACTGGACTGATGTAAAGAACCCTGCAATGGCAGGGACCCTGCGCCCAGGGCACTGGGTGGGGAGTGCACAAGCTCAAGCTGGGTTCAGCTAAAGCTGCCTGCCAGAGGACAGGCTCCAGCTGGCTCAAGTGCTGCAGTGTGGCCCTCTGCCCACTACAGGGGATGAGCTGTGCTGAGCATGCATCTTCCGGTCCCCAGCCCAGTCAAATCTCTCCTGTGGGGTCAAGAGAGCTGAGAAGCCTCTAAATACTGACCTGTAAGTGTGTACTATACAGAACTCGAAAACAAGGCTTTATCTGGCAACAACTGCAGCACAAGTGCTTACCAGGGGTAAGACTCCTCTTCTGACAACCTCACCAGGTGTGTGCATTAACATATGTGAACTCCCTAATAATACATTAAGGCTCACATTGGTTTTGTCTTCCTTCTTTTTACAGCTTTTATTGCCCAAGGATGTACAGATTCCCAGTGACAGCACTTGGGGATGCCCTGTCATTACATGGTAAGAGAGCACTAACAGACTGGGAAAGGGGATGCAGTATGTGGAGACCCACTACTGAGTGGGGGATTAGGAGACATACTTTATCAGGGGATGGTTTGGGGAGCTCAGACTGTTCAGTTTGCCAAAGACAAGACTGAGAGTGGACCTTGTTGCAGGCCACAGTTACAATGGTGGGGCACAGATGTGGTAATAAAGGCTTCTTCTGTTCAGTGGATTAAACACAAAATTCAGCATCTGGAGATCAAACCTACAGACAAATGCAGTCCATAAATGAGGTATAACAGCACATGGGTAATTAACCACTGCAGCAACATACCAAACACACTGGTATTTTCCATTCATGATAATTGCTTTTATCAAGACTAGATGTTAGAAAAAGATGGAAATATGGGCTGTATTACACAAGAGGGCAGAAGTAAAGCACAATAGCTCCTTCTGGCCTCACCATCTACTAATCTGTAGGGAAAGCTGCACCTTTTAGTGTCAGTGGAGTTGTTAGCCATATTTCTAGTGACAAGACAGGCTGCTGTTTACATGAAATAGTAATAATACACTGTGTCTCACCCACACATCTATTCTGAAATTCTCCAAGCTCTTTACTGTCACTATGTCAGTAAGCCTGATAACTCACTGGCTGATAAACTGACATTATCATCCTCCTTCCATTAAACTTGAACTTTTTCAGAGTAACTTAACCATCTGCTTATAATTTACAGGAAAAACAGTACACTCAGGCTACCTGTCAATGTGGGCACCTACTTTTAGGCCTCTTGGTAAGATGTTCATGCAGGTGCCTTACAGAAGGTCTCTGAGTGGGAAGTGGCTGAATACACGGACCCAGTCCAGATGCTTATCCCCAGGACATACTTCACAGCATTCAAAAATATCTGTATAACATCCCTATATCTGGTAACAATGTACTGTCTAATTGCAAAAGTCAGCAGCTAAATTGCAAAAAAAGGGTGAAAAAGGTGGGGAGAGAGCGAACGCTTCCTGGTTGTTGTAACAAACATCTTCATATACCAGAGCCACACACACACAAAAGTGATTTCTATTAGTTACCATGACAACCAATGGAAATCACTAACCCATCTTCTTTCCCCTGTCAACCTCTGGCAGACCTCTGTCAGAGAAGCAAGTGACTATGTCCCATGTAATATCCTCTACTGAAGTAGAGCATATAGCTCACAAGCAAATCTACACTGCCACGATATCACGTGCTCCCCTTACCACACATCTCCACTGTGCCTCCTCCGAGATACAAAGGACCAGAGAGATGCTTGCTGCTTGCCCTGAAAGCAAACACACCCCAGAAATGCAATCCCCACTGAGAGACACCCCAGCTCTCCCAACCTTGCACCTCCTCTCTTCCTCAGGCTCCATAAAAACATGCAACCATCTCTTGCTTCCCATCTGTGGGCCATCATCTCAAATCTTAAACGTGTCCTAGACAAGTCCTTTTTTTGCACATTTTTACTGCCTGCCAAGAAACTGCTGCATCACACAGCAATTCTGGCCCATATTTTATCTCCCTTTTCCTTACTGCTGTTATCATTGTTGATAAGAATAATGACCCTCTCCAATGCTGCTGCACCTTCTATAGGAGAAGCTTTTATAAACTCTTCATACCAGAAATGCATTCAGCTTCATAACCCCTTCTGAGAGGCACAGCACCATCATTATCCTTATTTTACAGATGCGTACAACACAGTTTAGAGGAATTGGGTGCCTTGCCTAAAGCCTACGTACAAATCATAGTATGATACTAAGGGTGAGAACAAGTAAGTCTGGAGAGAAGAGTCTGTTTGCATTTTCTTGATGCCTGCAGGCTCTGACGGTGTTTGAACCACATATGCTCAGAGTTCTCTTTAGTCCCTAACACCCTGCCAAAACCCCACCACAAATAAATAACTACCAAAACCCCCAACAGTTGTCTCTGGTTAACACTGGTTTACTACTGACCTTGGATCTGCAGCCAGGATGGCCTGACCCCAGCATCTGGATGGGTGCTCCTGCATTGCAGAAGAGCTTGGCAGTGATTTGTGAGGAGGAATTAGCACCCAGCTGTTCTCCTATCTCTTTTGGTTTTCACATGCACCAGGCTAGGAACAGCCCAGGCATCACACTTGACACTGTGCTTCCAGGCTCCTCCTGTACCACAGTGAGATTCAACACTTACCCAGTAGGATCCAGAACACCCACTGCCCCCAAATGTTGCTGCATTCTCCACTTCCCCATTGCAGGCCTGGGCTGCAGGAGTTACTGGCAAGTGCTTCCTAACAGGGCTGAGTAAGGTGACTCTCTGTGTGTATGTGCACACAAGGTAAAACAAACCAAGTTTTGTGCCCCATAATTAACCATGCTTTGGCTCAGTTTCCTCCACAACACCTTCCCAGGGCCTGCACACAGGTCTGAACACCACAGAGGGTAGGACAAGCTGTAAAGTACAAAGCCAAGCAACAACAAACTATTCTACAAGCTGCTTCCCACAGACTCCTGTCTTGAAGCTGATTGCATGTGGTGACTATGAAGGTATGAACTACAAAGGGAACACTCATAAAACACTTCTCTGGTATGTAGTAAAAGCTGATCACACGCTGGAGCTTCTCCCTTAGGTAGGGCAGTAACTACCCCAGTGTCTGTTTTTACAGAACTTAATAGTATCTTGTAGGAAATAAATATACTTTGCTAAACATGGTGGAAACTGGCTGTTGGGTTTACAAGTTATTTGAGGAGGTTCAAACACACCGACAGAGAATAAAAGAACATAAGGCTCCATTTCTTTAGGCAACCAGGGAAAAATGTTCTGCTGAGACAGAGGAAGTGAGCTACAAGGAGATTAAAAGAGGCGGGTTAAGCACAGACCCGAGGGATGCCATAAGCCAGCTATGTGCACAGGGTGGAGCTAAGTGTATGGGGAAGGCACTGATTACCACTGAATGTGGATGTGGAATTAGGACCATTGGGACAGAATAAAAAGATTAATGGTGTACTTGCTCACAGGACAGGACCATGAAGATAAACCTACTGACGCTGAGATACTCCAGAGCATGGTTTCATTTTTCACAGAACAAGAAGACAGGGTATGTGTAAAACTAGATATGACAAGACACTAATGGCTATGGTTTGTACAAGCAGCTATTAATCCTAGGGCATGTAGAGATATGCTGCAGAAGAACCAGCCTGTTTTTCTAAAGGGGAATGCTCTGAATGAGCTGGAAAAGCATCATCATGTTTACCATTAGCCCCTCTGAAAAGTGTGGCAAAACACATGGGCTGCAGAATCATCCTGCAAGCGTGTGCACATCTTCCCGCATACACCTCTCAGGTGAACAAAGGGCCTCTTGCCCTCCTGAAAGTCTAGGCCTGAGTCCTGGGGACATGAGAAATGAAGCCTCTGTGCAACCTGACTTTTCCATCTTCTGTCCACAGGGCAACTGGAGAAGGGGAGCACTGCCTGAAGAAATGCAGGCTGATAGTACTCACATGGCATTCTTCATCCAGGGGCTGGAATACCCCAGGGGCTTGCATCACACAGAGCAAACCCGCTGTCCTCAGAGAGGAATACCGCAGCTTTTCTGCCAAGTTGAAGGCAATGCCTTCAACATGAATGCTTGGTCCCCTGCCACCTTAATCTTCCAGAGCCCTGGGTTTGAATGCATGAGCTGCAGACCAGAGCTGGGTCACAACCCTTTCGGTTATCCCTGAGGAATTTTACTCACCCAGACAACAAAACAATCCAGACATAGCAAGAATTCCCTGAGGAAACCACTTCCTCCATTCAAGACAATTCCAATCCCTCATACTTCAGCTTTCTCAAACATAAACATGAAAAAGTGGCCAAAATGTAGGAGGGAAAAGAAAGTCCCAGAGCAGCAAGGAGTACATATGCAGACTTACATCATGCAGAAAGAAAGCTCTTGGCTTCGGCTAAGCTTACCAGCACTCAAATAGCAGAGGCTGCTCTAGCATGGAGTCCAGCCTGCCCAGCCCCAGCACTGTTCCACCATCAGGAGAACGGCAGCAGACTCTGCTGTCAGAACTACACCCCGACAGCACCTACTGAATGCTCTCACTTCTGTCTGTCCTGGTGGATGGACAGAAACTTCTTGTTCTGTTGCTCTGATGCTTGAGCCTCAAATTACCTTGCTCTGGCAGCAGGGTGATGACGAAGAAGCAGGCAGGGGCACCCAACTCATGGGCCCCTGTGTTAAGACAAGGTTCACCAGTACACCTCTCCAGCAGAGATTCTAACAACCGCTTCTCCCCTGATGTGGAAGGTCTGAGAAGACTGTTTGAGTCTTACTCCTGCCACAAGTACGTCTGCAGCAAGTCCTTCTACTACCTCTCTAGGTCTCCTCACAGATAAAGAAACAAAGACATGGACTATGGCTAATATACAATCTTGGAAGCTATCACTGTTTCATGAAACCTTTCATTGTGGGGGAAAACTGATTAAGCATGGAAAGTTCCACCAGCATCCATATTCCCAAGGCCTCTTGATGCTATTTCAGGACTCTGAGCAAGAATCAGGGATGGCACCAGGAAGAACATGTATTGGCTAGGGACAACCAGCAGCAGGTGACAAACAACAGTCCAACTGGTCCTTCCACGCTTGGAGCACGAGGTGTGCAAATCCTCTCCTATCAATGGAACTCAGCTGCTTTGCCTTGGTGGTTTTATCCATTTCTCTCCATTGTTCCTTCAAGCTGGTTTGGTGCTCTTTGCATTGTGAGGCCCCCTACAGCAATACAATCAAGAGGAAAAAAACCCCAAACAAATGCAAATCCATATGCTTACAGCTTCACTGCTGTGTAACAAAGCTGCAGAATTAAATGAGGGATGGATAAAGGGGAAGGAACAAGAAAAGCTGGTTGCTCTGGGGTTCCTTACATAGTGTACAATAGAGAAAGTGGTTAGAGGTGCATCTCTGGGACAGTAATTGACAGGGTATAGCCAAGGGGAACACTGTACAGAGAGCCACCCTGCAATGCTCATGCAGAGATGAATGAGATGGGTTCCAACAAGTTTTTCTTGTTGACCTCCTGGTTTTCCTGGTGCACTGGCTATCTTCCTCAGAAGCACAGCAGAACTGGCACACTCTCCCCACTGTGACAAAAACCAGATCCCAGTCTTCAAGCAGTGTTCAGTTTCTTCTGCCAAAATATTTGCTTAACTGTCAAACAGTGGAAACGTGGGATCCACCTACAGCTGAGCCAGAGATACCAAATCCCTCCCTAGTCATCCACCCCAAATGTGTTGGTCCAAGAGGAGACTCCAAATTGTTTCCAGGTTATGGACCCCTTGATGCACTCCAAACAAGATATGGGTATCTCAAGAAATCCCATGTATGCAGACTGGAGCATGAGCTTGCTTTTCTTCATCTCTCCCAGGCAGCCTACATCTCATCCATTCCCCAAACAACCACAGACCCAGTGTCAAAACCAAGAGGGACAGTGGAATAAGAGAGAGAGCCAAGGCATAGAGTAGATAGTTAGGATTTCACAGGAGCTCTGTAAACTTCACTTGGAGGTTGATGGTTTGCACAGAAGGGACACAGTCGCTCCTTACTGCTGGCTGGTGTCTTCAAACTCAGAACCGGAGCACACTTGAAAGCAAGCAGTAAGAAAATGCCATGCAGTCACTACAGTTATCTGTGCTTTACTACAGTGCCGAAGCCTCCAGGTCTGCTTATCAGTTGTTTAACTTCCTGCTGCAATGCCTGAATTGCACTCAGAGCCAAGAGCAAACAAGCCCCTGCTCCTAGCAGCTCACACCCAAGTACACACCAAGCTATGGCAAAATCTACAGCCTCTGGGAAGGTCTGGATGTATATAACCTCATGCCTGCCACTCAGACACAGCTCTGGAAGGAAGCATGCTTCACAGCACAACAGCCGTCTGCTCTTTTCTTTTGCTGTACTCAAGAGACAACACTGGTTATGCACAGATTAGCTTAGATACCACACTAGAGCAGAAGCCAACCCTCCTGCGAGATAGATGCAACCCAGCTAAAGAAGGCATTTCTGTGAACCAATCTCATCTGTCTCACAGGGTATGTGGCAGAAACACAGTCTGGTTGAAAGGAGTCTCATAAGCCCAGAAAGACACATCTGGCTGAGGTTTGTGACAAACCCTCTTCTGTACAAAGAGAAACATTCCCCAGCTCATGTAACACCACGCAAGAAAGATCAAAGGTGCCCCAGTGCCTCCTGATGGGTAAGCAGCTGTACCAATAAGAACAGCTTGAAAATGCAACAGGAGATGCTCAGGCAGCCCTATCCTGTGCTGGGAGAGGAGCTGCCCCCCAGGCAGCCCCCAGCAGCAGCCCCCTGTTAATTACTGGCAAGGAATTTGCACTCTGGCAGATAAAGTCATTCACTCACTTAAAGCACACTTGCACAGAGCAGCTCGGATCCAACAGCAGCTCCACCGCAGGAGCAGCATCAGGGTGCCATGCACATGTATGTGCTATGTGACATCCCTTCTGCTCCAGAGCTGCTGCCACACATGGTGCTCGGGGGTTACGGTCCCCTCCAAACAGCTGAGAAGGTTGTTTAAGAGCTCATACACAGGGCATTGGGCCAGTGCCTTCGGCCTCAACTGAGATGCCTTGGACAAAAGCGCTCAGTTCATCTCCCAGACACTGATCCAGGACTATCTGCAGCTGCCTTGATGGTAATGCACATGCTTTGAAAAACAGGCTTTGCACAGATGAGATTTTTCTGGGCGCCCTGGGTAGTCATTTTTTCCCCTGTTTCCCCATTTAAAGTACTCTTATCGCCCTGAGACACAACTCCAGCAATGCCTGGTCTGGCACTCCAGGGCAGGATTCTAAGGAGGAAGATGCCTATCACTCCAAAAACAGCTCAAGGAGAAAAATGATGCAGTTTTTCCTTCTACTAAAGATGTGTCTGCTAGACTAGCTCTGGGAAGTCGGCTTTATTACATTAGTGGGTTACACGTGACTGTTGGGGTTTACTGCACAAAGCCAGTGCATAATAAAACCTGCCCAAGTAACCCACATGATTGGCACCACACTGCCTTTTCTTTCACTGCCATGCACAAAATACCAGTGAGAGGTCTGAACCATCCACAAAGTCTCTTATTGCTAATTTTCAAAGGCAAATGGACCCTTCTTACACTGATGGTTTTGGGGCCAAATGCAGCTACATCAGGATCTCAACTTTAATTTACTCAGTTTTATTTATTAAGACAGCAGTTCTGAGTGGCAAGAACACAGGAAAAGTTTAACCCAAGCAAGCTGGTGATCCTGGCCAGCCTGTGTGAACAGCCCACCAGGAGGGAGGAAGCACACCAGGCTTTATGAAGACCAGCTGAACTCCCAGCTCCATCCCTCCTGGGGTATACAAGGGCTATGCTGGCAGAAGGGGCAGAGGTCTGGGAAGAGGTCGACTGCTGCCTTCCCTACATGCAAAAGCAGCCAAGTTCCATGTAGGGGAAGTGCTCAGGTGAGTTAAGCAAACAAAACTTAACCAAAGCCTTTGTCTTTTCTCTCCCTCCATAACATCCCTTTTTTAGCTTTTCACATGCAAGTTACACAAATTGGTGGGGTGAAAAATATTAATCCCAGGGTTGCAACAGACGCAGGCACTGCAAACACTGTGCTGTTAGAAAAGGTTATACATAAACCTGCCTCCACATGCTTCTCATCCCCACACTGCTTGGGGGTTACAGCCCCCTAAGATCTGTCAGCAGATCTGCTCACAAGAGGAGAGCCTCTAGCTGTTCTCTAGCCCTTTTTAGCCAAAACTGCCTATGTATCTTTTTCCAAAGGCTGGCTTGTTTGGCCAGAAATGGGTTAAGGATACTTCAGGAGAACAGCTACAGGTGCCAGAGATTAATTTGAACAGTGAGAAAAGGCAAGAAGCAGAGGGCAGGCCAGGGCACTGACCACTCCTCTTGGCAAGGCTGGATTCAGGGAAGGACTTCCGCCCACAGCCTGTACCAATATATTCCTACTGGCACAAACCTCTCTGCTAGCATCTGAAATTCATGGTGAATATAACTTCCTTGATGATTCTGATTCAGGTTGAAGCTAAAATGAAAGAAAACTCCACACTCTTATTTTGAAATAAGGAACCCCGTGGGACGTGTAAGGATGCTGGTCTAATTGCAGTGGTACCACCAGTGCTTCTGCACACCCCCCTTCAGACCTCACAGACATGGTCAAACAGCCACAAGACTCCCCTCCACTGTTAACTAGGTAACTTATTCCATCAGGATGTGAACAACTGATTAAATTCTAATACATTCATCAGACATTTTGAGCTGTTCCCTTTTCCCCTGTAGTGATGGATGCTTCCCCTGAATCACTCCATCTGCTTCTGGAAGCCCCAGCTGAGAACACAAGCATCCTCACCTCTGTAGCATCCCTATTAATATGAGTGAATGGTTGCCTCATTGAGAGTGTGACCCAGGAAGAAAGACATAAAAAAGGGCTGTCTGAAGCTGGGGCTGGCTTCCATCCGAGGAGTACAGTTCACCGTCTATTGCTCTTGCGACTGTTACCGAACCAGGCCAAGAAAAGCTCCCAAGTTTTGGCACGTCTCAGATTTTCCAGTCTGCACAAAGTCATGCCAGGAACATTTACTGAAGCAATTTCTTTCTTTCTTTAAAGACTCTAATTATGCACCTAACAACGTTGTAGAAATGTGTTGTACAAAAACCCCCAGTACAGTTCAGATGTACTTCAGCCGACAAAAGGATTAGAAGCTCAAGGCTCAGTGTTAATATTCTGAACATACTGAAAGGCACAAAGTGCAAACTGCAGCAGAAACAGAAGAAAGAGAGAGGTTATCACTTCTGAACTGTGGAAGAAGGAAAACCACAGGGAAATGCCACACTAATCTTACTAAATGCCAGTGATGCAGAGAGTGGTAACAAGAAACATTTAGAAAGGGGCAACCACCAAAGCTGTCTCTGAATTAGCAAGCAGCTCACCTTCAAGCACAGCCCACTCCCTAGAAGGTGTAGATACCCCACAGGGTGGGACACTGCCTGTGAACTGATGTTCACCACTTGGCAGCTACTGGCAACAAGGAATCAAACTGAACCCTGAACAAAAGTTGCCTGAGGTGTCAGCTTCCTCTGAAACCAGACCCAAACCTCAGCCATCACTATCAAAGTTCTGCTGAACTTAAGACTGGAACTGAACCAAAACGTTCATTGTTTGACACCAGGACCATTACCCCTGTACAGTCAAATCATTCATTTAACCAGCATGAACCGGCCTTTAGAACCTAGTTTTGAACACTGATGGCTGTACGTTTTTCCTCACTTCCAGTTTGCAGAGGAGGCAGGGAGACATGACAGTACTTACACTTGGGAAGCCATCCAGGCACTCCAAATTGGAGTTACATTAGGCAAAAACCAGGATTTAGCACTTTGACTGTTAACATAATGTGATGGCACTTGTGAAATCAGAAATCAAGGGCTAAGTTTCTCTGGTCTATTGATTCCAACATGGTTTACTCAGATGAGTGCCATCACTGCTTAGCTGTTACTATCATGTATTTTAGGGATGTACTGCTGTGCCCTTCCTTCCTACAGAGGTTTTGCTGTACATTGCCCAGAACAGGTTAAGGCTTATTTAGGGTCCCTAAGAAAATTAATAAAACTGATCTGGCTTTTTCAGGACAGTGCTGAGAGGATGCATGGAAATGCTGACAGTGTAAGTATGTCACGCCTTGGGAAGAAAGCACATTACAATATTATCATGTAGAGGCAGATGTGAAATGCCAGCCCATACCGCAGCTCCGTTCCACCCTCTTGGCTGTCACAATAGCTGTGATTGGAGCTACAGCTTGACAGTGGTACCTCTCACCTGCCCTGTCTCACCTCCACCCCTCACGTGCCCCAGCGCTCACACTGTCCATCCCTTCAGCGAGTGGCTGGCAGTTGTGGGGAGTTCTCAGATGAGCTTTGCTTATGGGGACAGAGCAACAGCGATGGGCTTCACCCCAAACCCACCCCCGTTTGCCACAACCCGGACAGCACAGTCCACGGGTGGGAGGCAGAGACAGAGGGAAGCGTTTGGAGGAAATCAGATGTGTTTATGCATTTTTTTCCCTGTGCAGAGCCAAACTGTGATGTTCTAGGGTGGGTCTCGCCATCTGGGAGAAACATGTAGGGAGGAAAAAGGCAGGCGGGGAGGATGAGTGGGACCACTTCCCCCGCAGGCAGGCTCGGCCTCCCTCCCCAGCCCAGCTTGAGTTCATTCTCCTCAAATCACTTCCACATTTCCCTTGCCGTAATTACCAAATATTTTGTTTCTGACCTCACTTTTTCGGAGGCCGCCGCAACAGGAATTCAGGCACCGTTTATTCTCTGTCAACAGAGCAGGGGGTGGCGGAGGGGGGGGCGGGTGTTGCGAGTTGGGGGCTTTCAATGGTTTTCAATGTCATTGCAGTAAAAGAAAGGGGAAAAAGAGAGAAGAAGGAGCGGGAGGGAGGGGAAAGCGGCTGCCCAGGGGACCGCAGGCTGGGGGGAAGGAAGGAAGAAAAGAAAAGGGGGGTGGGAGGGATGGGTCCGGCCCGTTCCCGTCGCCCCAACGGAGGGACCCGCAACTTCCCTCCCGCCCCGGCCGCTACTTTCCCCGCTCCCCCCTCCCCGCTCGGCTGTGCCGCCGGGAGGTGGGCGCGGTGGAAAGCTCCAGAAGGAGCCCCCCGCTGCCCCCGGAGCCCGTCCCGTCGGGGCCCCGCATACCTCTGCTCGCAGGCGGGCGGCGGCCAGCAGCGCGCACAGCAGCGCCAGAGTTCTCCAGATCTGCAAAGAGAAGGGAGCGGGGGGCGGTGAGCGCGGCCGGACCGGGGCCCACAAACTTCCCGTGGGGCAGACGGACGGACGGACAGACGGACGCGCTCACCATGCTGCGGACGGGCGGGCGGCAGCGATGGGGCAGGAGGAGTTGCGGAGGCGCCTTCCCCGTCTCCGGCTCACTCGGGAAGGAAAGGGGAGGGCTCCCCCACACCTCGACCCGCCAGCCTGCGGCTCCACCCCCGGCCCGACCCCCGCCCCGGGGCCGGCTCCTCCCCGGGCCGCACGCCGGGAGGGGGCGGCCGCCGCTCGGTGTCCGTCGCCGGGCTCCTCGGAGGCCTTTGAAGGGGGTCTGGTGCCTTGTCCCAGCCGCTCCGCACGGGCAGGAGATGGTGAGGGACTGCAGCCCCCCCCTCCGTTGTCATCCAAGGGGGTAAACTGAGGCACGAGGTGTTTACCTGTAGAAAGCCGCTGCCGCCGTGCTCCGGACCTGAGACACGCTGGAATCCCGGCCGCGGCCACAGGTGTCATCTGTGTCGGGATGCGGGGAGGTTAATAATGAGGATTTAAACACATATGCGTTAGGATCCAAATGGTGTTAGCTAAGCGGAACAGGCAGCCGGGGTGTTGTGCCAGGCACAAAGGGATGAAATCCCAGCGCAAACGTCCCGTGGAGCTCATTTGTGTATAAATGCCTGTGATCCTCTTGTTTCATCTCTTCCATCTCCGCATTTCTGAAGCGGCCGGTAGCTTGAAGGCAGGATCTAAGAATGCGAAGAGACTGAGTGTCCCGAGCACATACAGACATCTCTGTTGGAGCAAGCAATGCCATGACACCAGTTGCCAAGGGCTTTTCCTCGAGTTTCGAGGTTGGTTATAACCAAAATGACATTGCTGGCTTTGAAAAACCATCTCACGCTGTAACCAGGCATGCCCGTCAGCCATCTATCTTCTTGCCCTGCTTTATTCTGTGCCCTCAAAGCAGGCAGGCACCCTGAGATCCTCATGTGTGTCCCCTCATCCTTCCCCAAGACCAAAGATTATTCCAGCATCCTGCCGGAAGGAGAAAACTGTGGGAAAGAGTTGTCCTAGATCAGCCCACATTTGGTCTGTTCCTGGCGGCTGTGCCATTTCTCTGTGCTTCCTCAGGCTCTGCTTCCTCGCTCTGTTTTGGTTTTAGGATTACTGTTACTAATTTGGCATTTATAAAGCATCCTCCCCAGCAAGTTCTGCTGCTGTCTGGGTACCAGACACTGGTGCTTTTCATTGTCTTTTGATCCTTCCCAATGTGCCTCTTTGGTTTGGAGTCACTGATTGCACTGCCTCACGACACAGTGCAGGCAGAATTATGGCTGAACTCAGCTGGCCTGTAGTTAGCAGAAGCATCGCGGGATCAGGCTCACCCAGATTCATCCTGATGCAAGTGCCATGATAAGAAAAAAGAGATAACAAGTGGTAAGTGATAAATATGTTTTTAAAGAGGAATCTATTTATGCCTCTTGATGCCCAGCTCTGTGCAAGTGGTGCTATACAAGGAGGCTGTCTATTTGCAGAAGGTAAATGTGACTTATACCACTCTTGGGAACAGAGTGCTAGCAGGGGTCTCCCAGCTCCCGCATTACCTCCCTGATTCCATGTGCAGTCATCAGATGCAATCATGATTAGCCACTGTTCTGGATTATGTAGGTCACCATGAGCATGGGGCTTCTTCAGTGTACTCAAAGGACCAAATATGGAACACAAGGTGAAGGATTAAATCTGCGCTGGCATTCAGGTACACAAAAGCATATGTCTTCAAGTTAGTTTTTATCAATCACATGGAAATGTGTAGAGTTGAAAACCAAAAAGCATCTCCCATGCTACCCATCCCAGCTACCCCCTTAAATCAGGTACAACTTCTGTGTGCAGATGAGACCTGAGTATCTTTGATAGACTGGGGAGAACAGTCCTTAGCCTGTTGCTGGAAAGATGAAGACAATGATAGAGCCAGAGTTGTTTGTGAGTGTGGATGTCTGCCATGTCAGGAAACTTATCAAGGCAGGGAAAAAGTGTGTTATCTCTTCTGTCACAGGCAGCACAAAACAATCTCAGCACAGCCACCAGACTCTTAGCACTGTGCACAAAGGCACACGTAACCAAATACATGACACCTGACAAACTGTTCACTTTCATGCCAAACTTTCAAGTGTAAAACCATAAACTGCAAAGGAGCAGTTTGTATAACCTGAGTGCATTAGAAATACATCTGCCAGGAATCTGCTGTCTTATGATGGACCCATAACAGGGAGCTTGAATCAGAAGTACTAGAATAAGGGGAAAGCAGATGCATTTACAGTTGTGGTTTCAAGCTGTGGACTTAATGGGTATGATAATTCATCATTGCTGGCTGCACAACCTAAGTAGTATCATAAAAACACTTTTAGCTAAAAGCTTCATTATAAGGGTGAATGATGCTTGCCTGAAATTTTGAAGGTTGCAATGCTCTGGTGGGCCAAAGAAATTGGGAATCATTGCTCTACAGAGGAGATGTTATTCTGTTACATACATCAGTATTTCATTTCTGCTGATGCTTACTTTCCAGTCACTGGTACCTCTAAACCAAGCATTTTGCTACACATCTGGGATTACAAATAGTGAGATACACACACATACATAAGCCCAAGTGACCACACAACTGAAGTTCAGTAACAAGCCATTGCCTGAGAAGCAAAGCAAATGAAACCCAGGCTCATGCAAGTGTACATCTCATGGGTGGATACATTCCTGTGTTTAATAATGTGCAGGCTCCAGCTGAAGCTTTCTCTATTCTTGAGGCACTGTCAACATCACTCCCCTGGACTCTCCAGTGCCTCATGAGGGTTACTCTGGAGCCACAGCCTCTCCCTTATTACAGCATTGTACACATGTGCATCCAAAGTGATTGTATAAGCCTCATTTCCTAGGGAAACAAGGCTAAACACATGCCAATAAATTACTTCTTAAGCCTTCACCCAGCCCTTGTGGCTATACCATGATATCACCCTCTCCACATTACCTCACTCCTATCCACCACCCACATCCTTCATGCCTCCTCCCTGCCCCCTGCCATATGAAACATCAGCCCTAAGGGATGGGGTCGTGCTTGCAGCGTTGGGCTGAAGCCAGTGACAGCCCTGCCTGCCCTGCATTTTAGGTGACAATTCAAGAAACCAAGTTGTTTGGCAAGTGGCCTTCCTGACAGAGCAATAATCCATCCCACTGAAGATGTGCAGCAACATTATTTGGCAGAATCAGGAGGCAGGTTATTATTTCTGAATAGCAAATGTGTTAAGGTTGTAGCTGAGGTGGTTCAGCTCATGTGGGATGGATATAAGGAAAGCAAGTGCCTGGAAAACATAGGGTTAAGATATGTTTAACTTAACTTATGTCTAAGATAGGGAACTGTTTGTGTTGTAAGTCTGTGGTGTGATAACAGAATTTAGTAGCCTTACTAACAAGAGTGAATTATTTCTTTCCATCCTTCTAATGGGTGAATTATTTCTTACCATCCTGTTCGTTATCAGTTAGTTTGGAGGCACTGGTTCCCACACATCTGCCAGCTTGGGATACTCCTTGTCTGCCCATCCCCTCCTGCTTGCAATAAATTCTGTGTGAAGGTCACACTGCTCTAAATTGTTGCCAGCTATCAGAAACTTGCAGGTACAGTTGGTTTCAGCTAATTTGTGAATCCTGGGGCATCCAACTGTGACAAAGGTGAAAAGTGCACCCTGAGGAAGACCACCTTGAATGCCATCACATGGCGTGCACAGGACAACCAGGTAAAAATCTGTCTGGATGGCCAAGCACAGAGTGGTGACCATCCCATGGCCCCTGCTGGCATTTAAAAGGCCACCCTCCACCTTCACGGGGAATAAGAGCCATTCCAGCTTCCAGGTGTGTGCCTCCACCATTGTATAGGTGCTGGCTGTCATTCATGGAGACTGCCTGGCACATCTACCTTAGTGAAGAAGAAATGTGGCTTATCTGCTTAGCCAAGCAGGAACCTTATTCCGTCCAAATGAGGAGTCACTAGCACCCACATTTATTCTGTGGGGTCCTAGCCTATATGCCACTGCCACAACATGCTGGATTTGAGTCTGACCACAGAAAGCCCTTCAGAGATAGGTCTGATAATGCAACAGGCCACTGCAGGAGCCTGGCAGAATAAGTCTTGGGATCACCTTGGCATCAAGGTGAGGTCAGTTGTCCACCGTACAGGCATCTGAATGGGCCTGCACAAATTGTAAGATGGATTTCCCAGTGTGTAATGCTAAACCACAGGGACATACTGCCATGGAGACACACTTCTAGGCAGAGAGAACTTGCCTCCACACCTGCTAGTGTCACATGCACTTCATAGCACACACTTTAACACATACTGTTCAACATGACATGATTCTCTGTAAGTGAGGAAGCGATCATTACTGCTTCCCACTTCCTTCCTCATTATCTCCCTCATTGTGCAGACACCTTCACTGGGAAGTTGCTGAGGTCACTTCTAGCAGAGCACAAAGTCAAACCCAGGACTCTTCTGTCACTGGAGGAAATTTCAGCTGCTTTGTCTTTCTGCATCACTGAGCTACAGAGATGTACTTGGCTCTGCTGTGTTCCATGCCATGAGCCCAGGCACCCCATCCCCAGACATTACTGCTGTGGAGAGGGCCGTTATCCGCCACTGGCAAATCCCGATTCACACAATTAAGAGCACTTCCTCCATCAGCTGAAACAGTAGGGGACTTGTGTTCATGAATGGAGCAGGAAATCAACCCAGGATGTCTCCAGCTCAGGCACAGGCCATTATAAGCTACCAATTATATCGCAACAAAACACAAGTGTTCCACACGCCACTCACTTGTCTCACCTCTCAATTGCTGTCGTCACACAGGGACAAGCTTCTTGTTTGAATTCAATATCCAGCCAAATTTCCCAGAGGCATTCCAGTGCCTGCCACCCTGCTGTAAGGAAGCAGGTGCTCTCTCTTCACCAACCAAAGGTTGTGGCTTGGCTGTGGGGCCCACAGCTCTTGACTACCAAGTCAGAGCCAAGTGCCAGAAGTGCATAGGAAGAGCCTCTGGAGGAGGATGCTTCAGAGCTTGTTGAAAAAGTGTCTGCTGGGGAGGAAATCAGCTTCTTCAGACTAAAGGGGCTGCTGAAAAAGGTCTATCAGATCTCCCACAGCTGAGGCAACAGGTCTGGGTTGCACCTGGGTTAATATGAGCATCACAGGAGATGCTGGGGCATGTGCAGCTGTATGGAAGGGAGGCCATGGACATAGAACTAATGAGTCTGGTGAGATGCAAGGGGGTTTTGTGAGAATGCTTTTGTGTGCCTCAGCACCATGCAAGCCATCTATGAGAGATGGGAGCTCAGAGACCTCTGAGGTAACCCTCTGCAGAGCAGATCTTTCTGGGGGTGTCTCCTAACCTGCATAATGTGTCCATGGCTGCTCATGATGGAAGCTGAGTGCACCTCAGGCTGCCACAAATCCATTCAAACAATTGCTGCAGCAGATCCTGGCTCTCATCACTGTTACAGGACTGTCAGAGTACACCTGGAACTCACACTGATTATTTTACAGTGAGGGTAACAAAACACTGGCACAGGTTGCACAGAGAGGTGGTGGATGCGCAATCCCTGGAGACATTCAAGGCCTGGATGTGGTTCTGGGCAACCTGACCTAGCTGAAGATGTCCCTGCTCTTTGCAGGGGGTTGGACTAGACCTGTCAAGGTGCTTTCCAACCCAAACTATTCTATGATTCTATGATCCCATAGTTACCCACTCCTTATCCTTACAAAATACACAACATATACCAAAGTCTCTCCCGAACCGTGCAGGTCAGGCATATGGTTCAGAGCACAGAAGCTCCTGAGTTCTCCTAGCCACACTTGGAATAATTTTGCTGGCTATTTCTCATCCTTCCAGGATGAGCAACTCGCTAGCAATGAACATGCAATGAACGCTAGCAATGAACACTGAGCCTCTTGTCCCAGCCCTTGGCAGAGCCTGGGATGCTTGCTAGAAGGCGTTCAGGAATTTTGCTGCCCAAATTGTGTTTGAGTTGTGTGAGTCATGCCTGGGTCAGTGGAACAGCAGCTCCGTGAGTCACCAGGGGTCTGTGAGAGCAGGCCAGAGGTTCCACAGCTTTACTAGGCTGTTGCAATGTCAAGTACACACATTCAGGACGGCTGTTCTGGTGTCTATGAGAAAGCTTAGGAGTTGGCAGTGGAAGTTTGGACAGCTGATCTAGGACACAAACATTAGCTCAGGGACTCTTAGAAAATGAGAAGCGATGCTGTTAAGCAAGAAAATGTGCAATGTGTCAGTAAACCCAGCTAACCCGAGAGACGAGCTCCTGTCATTGCTTAGCAATGCTATGAAATCAGATGTTCCCTTCCCAGGCCTGTGCTAGGCAGTGGAAACCAATGCTGCATACAGAGGTGCAATGTGTGCCTTCAGCCAGAGCTATCACTCCTGAGAAGATGCTAAGCACGCTCAGCTCCACCACAGAGGCTGGCAAGTTCAGTTGCTGAGCTCCTGCAAATCTGGCTGCATTAGGTTCAAAGTATGGAGATAGTGCCTGACCTTAGACATCCGTATTTGAACATGTTGGTGGTTAATTGCTGCAGCCAAGCTGTCTCTGTGGGTCAGGATGGATGCCAGGCCTTTTACATGAGGGAAGAGGATAAATAGCTGTAAACAAAGCCAATCCAAAGGAAAAGGTCACTGCTTTCAGCCTCTGTGAGAAAAAGGTTTTGGATTGGAAATGCTAGTGACTGGAGGCAAAGTGGATAAGAAGTTCTCATTGCAAACTGGATTAGTTATCCCAGGAGAATGGAAACTGGAAGAGTGAGGTGGGCTAGCTTGGATGTCATATGGACTTCTCTGGGCCAGTGTAGTGCTGCAGAGACCACTGACCTATGTTAGGTGGTGAGGCAAAAGAGGTGAGAGATACCTTTCTGGCATAGCAACAGACTGGGGGGTATGAGCAAAGCAAGACATTAACAAAAGCACCATCAGAGAGCTTGGAAAGGGGGACAGGCAGGTTCCAGATGTCACAGATTCAGAGGGGCCCGCACAGTACTGGGAGGGAACAGATGTGTGGTGGAAGTGCAGCATCTCCTTCCAAAATCCCAGCTGGATAATTGACACTTACAAGTTCATTGACTTGTAACACTAGAGCACTCCCACCTTTAGAAATGGAGCCTGTTTTACTGGATGTGAACCTTTGAACCCATTTAAATGCCTATGTCCAGGAGTTCCCATAGCAAGAGATGCAGCCATTTAGCAATACCTCCGGTAGAGCCCAAAATGCTGAATAAAATGTCTCCACTGAACCTAGACCTCCAGTTTCTTTCCCAAGCTTGCATCCACCTCCAGTGAGCAATGTGTGAAGTCATCTGCTCCAGACAGAAACATCTGGCTTGGCAGTTTTAGCTCCTGTGGGTACCTATCCCAGTCTGTTGGGAGAAGTGCAGACGGGTGATGCAGGCCAGTCTGAATGGAGCCATGCTTTGTACCTCTGTCCCTATGGAAAGCTATACATGGTATACACAAAAGCTGGCCAGCAGCTTTGGGATGGGGGTGTTTGAGGCTTCTCCTACTGTCCCACTCCCCAGGAAACACAAAGCTAGCAATGGCCTGGCTCTGAGTTAGTGTCGAGCCTGGAAATGACAAATTAACATAAGCTGTGAATTTACATACTTTTCAGCCATTTCTGGCCTTGTCTGAGCCTAAATAAAAGCTATGGTCCCTGGAAAATGTGGGCCCGTTTGTCAGGGAGGCATTCCAGAGAAAACATCACGTGTTCATTTCATGAACTGAAATACGATCTTTGTTCTGCGTGCTTCCCCCCATCCTGTTTCTGAATGAGGCAGTTTTGTCCGGGTATTACAAGCCAATGTTCCAATCCCTCCCAGACGTTTCCCATTATCAGAGCTGCCTCTTGTCCTCCAGATCATTTTCCACAGGACTCCTGTAACAGGCTGGGAAACAAAGCCAAGAGCTCAGAAGAAAGGACCCTATTGCAGGCTTGCTGACAAGACTGAAAAGTGCTGCAGGGTGTTGCTGGGACCACCCAGCCTGAAGCATCCTCAGCAAGGGAGCTAAAAATGATGCTAGTGGTGGGAGGAGGCTCACTGTACTGGTCGGACATTTAAACAGCTTGGTGACTTTGATGAGGTATAATCACACTGTGCGGAATTGGTTCTGGGGCTGGTGGGAGATGACTGTGATGATCAACTCCACAGTGTACAGCACAAAGGGCCTTTGTGTTGCACTCTTGAGACCTACTCATATATTGTGAGTCCCCTCTGTCTGGGGCTCAGATTGTCCCCACTGTAGAACAGTAGTGAAGGGGGTTGGAGGAAGGGAAGGAAAACTCAAGTGAGGCTTTATGTTTGCATTCTTCTTTCCCTGCCTCAAAGCATCATCCTCTGCTGGGGGGAACCACATGTATGGAGCTGGACCACCTACTTACTGCACAGACCCAAGCAAGTCCCTTCTGGCAACCAGAAACCAGCTACTGGAATGAATGGCATCAGACTTGGCTCTGTAACACTCCCTGTCCCATTGAGCTCAGCTGCAGAGGGGGTCACCAAGCCAGGAGGGCCCATCTAAAGAACACACAAAGCTGCTTTCTGCATCTTCACATAACTTTGCCATTCTGGTCCTTGGAATCCTTTCCTGAAATTTCTCCAAGCATCACTGCTGAAGACTCTGGCATTACAGTCTACTTGACATCAGGAATTAGCTTGAATTTAGGCTATGGCTACAAATTAAGAGTCACACTCATTATATAATTTTGTATTCAGTCATTAATGGTGTAAACTTGCTACAAACCTAAAAAAATACCCTAAAATGCTGACTGAAAATGCATAACTAACCACATTCATTCTTTCCTACAAATTCCTCCACTTGCATTTCTTTCATCAATAGTGGTTAAACAGGCATTTGACTGCACAGAGCCACCTCCTGCTCCTGTTCTCCTGCTCTGATCAAGCAAAAGGTTGGTTCAAGGCCTAAGGGCTTTTTTTGTTCTTTTTGAGCACAACTACAGCAACAGCAGAAAACCCTGACAAATTTAGCTGAGATGAATGGTGCACTGCTTCACTTGGCTGATTCTCCTTCCCCTTTAGGGGTCATATCTTATTCTTTCTTTTCTTGCAAGCATTATACTGGAAGAGCAGGGTAAACAAAATTAAACCCAACTTAGTTACATTGTTGGGGCAGAGCAAAGATCAGAGATTTTCCCCAAAGCAATGATGATTTTTCCTTGGCTGCCAAGAAACACAGCCTGTGTGGAATCTGTTCTGAACGGATGACACACGCTGGTACAGAGGCGATAGGTCATTTGTCAGTTCATATATGTTTAAGGAGATATGGGATGCACAATGAGAGACATTGGCTGTTGCAACCAAGAAGGAAGAACAGGAAATAGGGAAAAGAAGGGGTAAAGCCAAAAGGAAATACTGATGTTTGAAAGAACCATGAGGCAGATCTGGGGGAATGCAGCAGAGAGTGTGAAGACAGATGAGGTAACAGCAGCCATGGGAAGGAAAGAACTAAACAAAGTTTATCTGTCCTTCAGTGGGAGGGCTAAGAGAGCAGTGAACAACCAGATCACACATGACCCGCCTGCTTGGGACTCTTCTCGTAGAATAAACTGTGTTTCTTTACATTTCAATGTCTTCATCTCTGCTCCCTGTCCAAAAAGTGCAGGGTTGGGGTCTTGGTCTCCCTACAGCTTGCACAGTGCACATGCAGGAGAGCCAAGCTGATACCCACTGAGCTCCATAGGGCATAGCCTGGAGGTACAGCCCTTGCAAAGCCGTTTGCAGAGCACCTTCCCTGGCAGCTCCCTCATTTGGGGAGGACACCGCTGACTGAGGCTGTATGAGGGCAGGGGGGTCAGGGATGCTTTTGCTTCTGGGCAGAGCCTCAGCTTCTGTACATCTCAGAGACACTGGACTGCAGGGACAGCAGGACAGCAGAGGGCACACTGCAATCACCGCAGGTACAGGTTATAGCTTGGGAGCTGCCCGTGGTTAGCCCATACAGTAAGCACACACAGATGTCTCCTGATGTACCTGCTCCGGGAGGAGGTGAACACGTCACCCAGAGGAGACAAATATCAGCCCAAAAAAGGGGGAGAGAAAGGGAAGTAGGGAGCAGGGGTGTCCTAATTGAGGTCACAGTATATGGGCTGGTAGAACCCATGGAGCTCCTGAAGAGCAGCTGGTGTGTGAGGCGATCACTTGGAGTTTGATTGCAATGCAAGGGACAATCTGAAATCACTTTCCATGTCCTGATGGTTCAAACATCTCAACTAGGCAAGATTCTGATCTGTCCTATCTTCCAAAACAACAAAGTAATAAAACCTTCAAACCCAACCCAAACCAACAGCAACAACAACCCCCCACACCATGGAATCAGATGGATATCCACCACAAACACTGGTGAGGGTGAAGCCCTTACCAACAGGGAGTGACAGGCTCTGTAAGGGATCAGCAGGAGGAGAGGATGCTGCCATGTGCTGACAACATGTCCCACCAAGGCTGGTGGGCAGTAGAATGGTGGCTGTTGCCCAGCCACTGCTAGTGACAGTGTAACCCAGCCCTACCTTCCCAGTCTGAGTCCTTCATTCCTACCTTGTCCTGGTCCTTCCTGTACCCAGGGCTGGCTCCTCATCCCTCTCTTCACTCCTCAGAATCACTCCCTGCTTGTTTTCTTCACTTGGCCCCCAAAGCACACTCCTGCCTTCAGCCTTGAGGAGCAGTCTCCCCTTTCTCCCTGGCATTCCCCCAGACATCCATCTCTCACTCCCAGGCTCCCTCCTCCAGCTCCTTGCCCAGTCACCCACCCTTCCCAGTCTCTTTCCTCAGCCACTCTACCTCACCTGCTTCTCGCTGTCTCCCCACTCCCAGTCTGATCAACCCCACTAATCTAGATCTTATTGTTCCTCTCCTACATATCCCTGACCACCCTTTGCCATCCACAAGCCTTCTCCCTGTTTCAGACCCAGGAGGCTTGTCCCAGAATAACCCCTTTTCTTCCCATCTGGTCCTTGCCACTCTGTTCTGCATTGCAGGTGAATACGTTTCCTTTTCAAGCTGTTTGGGCAACTGACAAAAGCATCATAAGAGCACAGAACTAACAGGTCCCCTGCCTCCATCTGGGAATCACAAGGACAAACTCATCCACCCCATAAAGAAATTAACGTTGCTACCCCCATCCAAACCTATGAAGATCAGCTCTGGTACCCATGCACTCACCCAGCATGCTGGGAGTGTGAAGGTCATTTGAATGGCTCTCAGCTGATGTGATGACATGGAGATATGGACACTGTGTTCCTCCTCTGACACAGTTTCATTTTATCTTCTCATGGTGGGTTACCTTTGAAACAAAAGTACTGCTCTGTAGTGGAAATGCCTCATTTTAGTGTCTGTGTATGGAAACCTAATAAAGCAAAACTCCTTTAAGACACACAGCTTTGTATCCTTGGGAAAAGCAATAGATGATCTGTGGAGAAATGTACATCCCTGGGTCATTTCCTGATGGGAGATAGGAAAGGCTGTGAAACCAGGTGGTTGCAGTCTTGCATTCCTAATGATAGTAATTAACAGCCCTGACCTTCCTGATGGGCAGGTAAGGTTGCACCAAAGCTTCCCATCATATCACAGCCCTGTAGAGTACAGAAAACACGAGCTAAAGCCATTTGTTTGCCTTTCCACACTGCTGGCAAGGCTGATCTCAGTAAAATAAAGGCAGAAGGAAGTGAGCTGGAGCTGGCAGGGCTGAGTACAGCAGGAGGAAGAAAAAAGTTGTGGCTGAGGAGTTTGGCCAAGGCTGGGGCAAGGGAAAGGAAGAGAAGGAGGGGACAGACATCTTTTGGGAACATGCTAGACTCCATCTGAACAAAATAACTGCTCCGTCTGCACTGTAACAGCCTTTTGGAGCAGTCTCTGCAAGAGAAAACACATTCCAACAGGCACGTGGGTTTTTTCCTTAGAAAGCTGACTGTTGGTAGAGCCAACAAGACAACCCCTCTGTTGCAGCGTGTTACAAACCCCTGTCAGCTCCCAGCTGCCAAACGTTCACCGTTTGTTTGTACTGAAATGTTCCATTCTTGTTCTCCGTCTCAGACATGTATTTCCTTTCAAGTTCTTACAGAAATAGCATCCTTGCTTTCTGAAAAGGGGCTTGGGAAAAGAATAGTTTGAGGAGTGCAGCTTGTTTTCCCAACTATTCCAGAAAGGAGTAGAAATTCAGGGAGCTGAAGCAAGGACTTCAGATGAGAGAGAGCAGCCATCTCTTTGTTTCTTTTTCCCTTCAGATCCTTGTCTGACCATATCAGACCCCTTATGAAACTGTTTAGATTTATCAGCACAAATACCAGTCTTTCTGGGCTACAGCTAACCAGTGAACCCTGGCTGAAAAGTATATCCTGATTCCTTTGGTTTCATAGAGGAATTCACACCCCTAATTCTTGGCAGCCTGGCACTTTCTTTAAGATAGAATAAAAAGGCCTCTCCCATGTCCTTTTGTGACTTTCCTTTTCTGTGGTACTTGCAGTGTTGCACCAAGACGATGAAATCTGGCAGTGTCCACAAAGAAGGGAGGGAAATGTGGCCCCATGAAAATCTGTTCACATTTTGGGTCGAAGTACAAAACGTCACAGATTTCCATTTTCCATCTGTGACTGGCAGAGCACAGCTTGTGGCTCTGGCCAATTGCCATAACTCCTGACAGTTTTACTGCCATGTGCAACTTGTGGCCCTGTGTCTCACTCTGCCACTTTCCAGAGAGTTTTGGTCCAGCTGACCTATTGCCAGCAGAGAAGATGTGGCCAAATGTGATACAGGAAAACTCTTTGATGGCTGATGTCTAGCTGCGTGTGTACTTCTCCCCCACTGAAATGAAGTGTTGGGTTACTAGAACATTGGCCCATAGCATCCTTGTAGCCAGCAAGGGGTGGTATGGACTGGATGAATGGACTACCAAGTGAGTGAAAAACAGGCTGGACAAGCGAGCTCAAAGTGCACAGGTCAACACACCAAAGTCTAATAGGAGGCGAGTTCTGAGTAACTTTCCTCACAGGGCCAATATTGGTACCACTGCCATTTAACATCCTCACCTACAGGAGGAAAGGGAGGCAAAGAACACCTTGAAGAGTGTTCATAGATGGTATCAAACTTGGAGAAGTGGTGGCTATGCTGGAGGGCAGTGCTGCCATCCAGTATCCAGATAAGCTGAAGAAGTGGGTTGGCAGAAACCTTGTGAAGTCCAGCAGTGACAAATGCAAAGTTCTGCACTGCTTGCACAGCCCCATTCCCAGTGCAGGCTGGCTGCTGCCTGCCTAGCAATCACCTCTGCAGGAAAAGGCCTTAGGCTGCCAGAAGACTACTAGTTGAACAAGACTCAGAAGTGAAGCTCAGCAGCTGTGGAGGCCAAATCAAGAGTGGACTGCAGAAGCAAGGGAGCGAGCCAAGGGAAGGGATTATTTCCCTTCTTTTAACACTCATGAGGCTGCATCTGGAGCATTGTTTCCATTTCTGGTCTTCCCAGGGCATGAGCAATACTGATATACTGAGCGGGGTCCACCGAGATCAGGGATCTGGAGCACTTTAAGAAGAAGCTGAGGGACCTGGGTTTGTTCATAGTGGTTGGATTTGAGACCTCCATAAGTCTATTCTCACCCAGGTTGTTCTCTGATTCTGTACGTGCAGCTATAGAACATGACAAGCAGCAGGACTGAGATTTGCTTCAGCAGCCAGCATTTTACAGCTGGGGTTTGGCCAGGGTGGTACACGGTACAGTGATCAGCATTTAATTAAGTCCACGTTTCAAGCCTCCCTCCCACCCCAGGGCTCAGTTTATCTCTACAGACACACACATGTACACAAACAAGAGGAAACAAGATCCCAGAATCTCTTGCTGAGTTATCTCTTAAAATTCATCTCTCCATCTTTACATCTACAAATGGAAAAAAGCTCAGACATCACATGTGGTGCCATTTGATTCAAGTAAAGGGCAGCTGGAGGAGGTAGTGGACAGAAGACAAAGAGCTTGCTATTCCATTTGTGCCATACTGTATCATTTAGCAAGCACATCCCTTGTGGTATGAACAGCCTACCTTCTGGTGACAATACAGGGCAGCTCAGAACTTGTATATGATAACAAGTATCAGCAGTACAACACCTCTGTGTGTGTCTCCATCCATAGCTGGCTCCCAGCTCCTCACGCCACCCACCCCCCAACACATTAATCACACAGACAGCACTTGTATTCCCAGGGACTTCTGAACCATCTCACCCCACTGGCTTTATCTGTAATAAATGTAAATGTTGCCTTCCTTAGCTAACGCTGTAGCTAAACAAAACCTACCTTCTAACAATGCTCTGTGCTAAGTAGGCTCTTCTAGTGAGTGCATCAATTGTCAGTTGCTGCCAATAACACAAACATGATTCATCTCTTGCAGTGCTGTTTCTGTTTGACCAACAATGACATGTGCTTTCACACTGTGCCCAAAAACTATGGTCTCTTTCACTTCCTTTTGATAAAGGGCCATAGAAAAATGCCCTTTACCCATCTTTTTCAGGTCCTCTGTATCTGTTGTGCTAAGAATTCCTGTTTCTCCTTGCCTTGTTTTTTTCCTCTGCAGACAATGTTTTTCTCATTCCAGAAGTCTGCGATAGCCAAGGGACCTTGTTATACTTGTGCAGGTCACTCTGCTCTCCTTGCTTCCTTTTAAATCCAGCACATCCCATACTCTGCTCCTCTTGCTGTTTCTGATAACTTCTTTGTAGACACTGTTGTGTGTTGGATTTCTATGGATTTCTATCACTATGGATTTCTTCCTCAAGCTCCTTCTCTTCTTTTTCTCCTATTCTGTAAGAAACGTCAAGAAAGCAGCTCACACTAGAACAAGTTGTCTTCTCCTGATTATATTTTCCCTTTCAACTTGAATCTTTCTAGCTTTGGAATTACATGCTAATGACTCGGTGGTACAGGAGCATAAGGCTTGTGAAGAACATCTGCTATGGGACTGTGAATCACTTGCAATGTTAGCTTGTGGTCCAGTATGTGCCAGAGAAAACCCTGATGTCCACCCAACAGTGAAGTGTTTTTCTAGGAATACAGTTTTGCAGCATTGGCTTCAGTTCATCCATACATTACCAGAGCTCCTTCCTATTGCTTTAACTGCCTGCCATGGTATTTTCCTTGCTTTTGCTGATTTAGCCTCATTGCAAAGCAACTGCTTTGGAGGTCTTGTTCAAGGTTTCCTTTGCCTTCCTCATTTATACTCTTCCCCAGTTCATAGCTGTGCATTCACGTTGCTCATGGTATAAATCTTGATGGGTATGTCAATATTCCTTGTGCAGTTGCTGACTTCCAGAGGGAAGTTACTGTTCATTAGCTGCTTGCTTTATTTTGAACCAAATCCAATGTCTCTTCTTCCTGCAGTGTGGGCAAAATCATTCAGTTCCTCTGTGTGGATTTGCATTTTGCTGTGACTCAGTTATAGGCTGTGCTCTCTGCTGCTTGTATGCAATGCTATGGGGTTTTTTGGTCACGTTTTTCTCTGGGTCTGTCCTGTCATCCACAGTGACTCCATTCTTCACTGGCTTTGTGTTATTTCGTGAATCTTTTGGGGCATATCTCTAGGACAGACACTTAGAATGCTGTCTTCTTAAAGTCTTTAACATCCTGCTTTCTTGGCCCAGGCTGAACTGCTAGTGCCCAGATGGAGTGTTTAGTGCTGCAGAGAGTGGATGGGTGATCTCATCTTGGGTGTGTAAAGAGCAATGTTGTCTCATATTGCTTTCTTTGTGTCCCAACAGTCTATACAGCTATAAATTCTCCATACAGCTCTGTTTCTCTCCTTCCCTGTGATTTTGAGTGCTTCCTCCACTTGCTCAGTAGAGTCTTTAGCTGTGGCACAGGTTCTGCTTCCCAATCCTTTTTGAGTCTTGTGGTGAATGCTATGGTGTGTGTGCCCCTAGGTTCATAGTCTCAGGCAGCTGCTGCTCTCTTGCAGGGAGGGGTTGTGCTGGCAAAGGAATCCCAAGGGATCCTGGGATGTTATCCTCAGCTCCTACATATTTGATTCCCTTGCAGCAGAGAAGAAATCCCCCATTATCCTCCACTGCAGCACAGCTCCACTGCTGGACAAGTGCCCCTGCCCCAGCCAGGCAGCTGCATTGAAACCATAGCAGGGAGCAGCAACACCCAAAGTGATGAGGCAAGCTCAGGGGGTTGAGACCCCAAGGCAAGGTCAGGGCTCCTATCACTGTGGTACCAGCCTGGTGTGAACATGGCCGTGGCACAGCTCAGGCAGGGACAAAGCATGGAAGAACCATGACTCAAAAGCAGTTCCCAGGCTAAGGAGGCGGACAGACACCCCATGAAAGCATCTGAGCAGGGCTATCCAGGGGATCCTCCATAAAAGCTTCTTCCAGCTCTTTTTTCCTCAGAAGCTCTGACCAGGCAGTGGGTCTGGAGCTGCTCACCAAAACCCTAGAAGGGGTAGAGTACACTTAGGAGCCTGAGAAGCTGCTGCTGAGGTGTGTGTTTGCTACTCCATTCCATGCCTCCAAAATCCAGGAAAGCATTTGATTTTCTCTACCATGAGACAGGCCTTAAGATTTTTTACCACATTTCAGGATGTGAAGGCTTTTGGTCCCAGGACAAGTTTTGCTGTCATTTCTATAGCACAGAACTGGAGATACTTGACATGCTGACGCATACCTGCATGAAACACTGCATTTCCCTGTTGTGCCAAATGCAGGTCTTTGTATCTTGCTAGTCTTGTGGTGGTGTTCAGGGAGTGGATCAGGCCATGCTTCTCCATTAGTCCCTCATAGGGTGGTGGCTGCCCTGTGCCCTGATAAGAAAATCCACTGTCAGCAGCATGTCTCCTAGGTCATGTTACCAGAATGAGTGATGCCTCACTGCTTTCCTCTTGCTCTGTGCCGTGCCAGGGAAGACAGCAGTGCTACTGCTGCTGAATTGCTGTCCTCGGAGGTGCTCTGCAGTCACACGTGTGGGTAGAGCCAGGTACCTTTCCATCTGCTCGAGTGACAAGCTCTCACCTGCACTCCCAAGAGCTAGGTCTGCCTGTTGCTTTGCGCAGTGCAATGCATTGCACCAGCGTCTCACTGACGTACCTCTGCTTCACTTGAACTGCTGGATGTAGCTCAGGCCCTCCGCTTCCTCCTTCCTCTCTCAGCAATGCCTATGGCACTCAGCTGTCCCTGCCTCTCCACTTGATGAGGTACCACTCCCCCACATTCTTCTAGAAGCCTGTGCTCTCTGAGCACCCTCCATTCAAGTACTAAATGACTCTTCATCACTAATTTTCTTTGTGCCTCTTTCTGGTTTGACCCTGCTAAGACCTTCTCCTTCATCACATCATTCCTGTCAAAGCAGAGTTTTCCTTATAGCCTCATCCTGCCCAGTTTGTCTGTTCTCCTGTATCATTTGTGTTTGTGCAGAAATGCTTTCCTTTGGAGAGCTTCCACGTGTGTGCTGTTCCCCTCCAGAGCTCTGGTCACACCCTCCATCCCCCCAGGACCCTGCTCTCATCCTCTGCCCTTGCAGACAGTGCTTCCCCCTCTGCAGGAGCACCCATCAAAGCTCTCCTTCACTCCAGCCTTTCTCACTCTGTGGCAGGGAGCAGGAGGGGCATCTGCGGAGGAGAGTCAGCAAGTCAGGGTCAGGATCAGGCCTGCAGGGAGCAGCATCCATTCCCCATCACATCCGTCTGTTCACACTTTTGTTATGCTCTGGATGCCTTCTTTAGCACTTTTTCCCCACCAGACTACCACCTCATCACCACCCCCACTATTTGTGCACTGCTCCCTTCCAGTCCTTTCCCTCTGAGCTCATTTTGTCTCCTGTCCATCACTAAGTTCCTCACCAGTCCCCACTGCCCACAACTCATTAGGCTCCAGCTCACCTCTTTTGCTCTCTTCTGTTCCTTCCCCTCCCGTCTTTCTCCCCTTTGTGCAATGCCTGTGGGTTTGCCTGCATTAAGGAGACAGCCAGCATCATACCAGCTACTACTTGGAGGACATTTGAGTGTTAGCTGCCAGCAACTGAATCCCTCCTGCTCCTGCACCTCTCCCCATCATTGCACATCTGGGTAGCCACTCAGACCAGCATCACAGATGTTTTCCTGGGTTAATTTCCAGTTAGATAAGTGAGCTGATCTGAATCATCCTGCAGCCTTGTGTGTCAGGTCCATGTGGGGGAATAAGAGATGGCCAGAAGCACCCAGAGGAGCAGGAGAAGAGAATTGGAACAGCCCATTTTGTCAGCACTGCAGCACCAGGGGAGCTAAACAGGACTATACACCTTGGGACAAATCAGCAACAAGGGCATGCTATTTGGCTTCTTTGAGCAGCTCAATGACTATCATGGGTCCTCAGCCTTGCAGGGAGAGGTTCAGACATCTTTCTTGCTGAGTAACACTATCAGGGGACTGGCAAATGATGCAGTTTAAAGGTAATTTTGCTCAAAAGCACAATCAGAATAAAAAATGTGCCCTCTGGCTCTGCAAGCACAAAGTCCAGTGTCAGCACCAGTAAATATGGGCCCTGGATGATAATACAGATAATAAATAAAAGGACCAATGAGGTTTGCTTTTCTTTTGTTAATGTGGGGAAACTCTGCTGGGACACTGCCTTGATAGGGGTATACAATGAGTGTAAAGTGAGAGCAGAATGAAACCCTAGAAGCATGGCTCTTACTTCATGCAGAAAAGGCTGTTGAGGAAGAACTCCCTGAAATCAGAGGAAAGTCATTGTATTGCTTGGCACCTGCCCAAAGTGATTTCATCTTCTGCTCAGGATTAAGATGCATTAATAGCCTGAAGGCAGCAGTTTCCTTGCCAAAAAATGCCTTTCTTCCCCCACCGCCTCCCAGCTTGTTTTAAACATGAGGCCTTGCAGGTCAGGAGTGAACACTCAGCGAGTATTACTTGCATTATGAAATGAAAGTGCAGCAATATCATTTTCTTTCGAGCAAACACTGAGTTAATTAAAATGTGCACTCTGAACTTGGCAAATTGCAAATTATTCATGAGAAAGGTATGGGTCTGTCTATTGCAAAGGCAAACTAATAATAGCCAGAGATAAAGCATCAGAACAGCAGCTGTTAAGACTAAGCCAAGCTGAAAGTTTTCCTGGCAAAGCTCTATCTCTGAGAGTGTCATTTACCCTCAGCCCACTCTCTGTCCCAGACCAATATAGCAAAGCTGGCAGCAGGCTTCATGTAAATGTGATTGTGCTGGCCAGGAGATCCTTTCAGCCAGGGAGCTGAAGGAGAGAGGTTTTGCTCTGTTTGAGGAAACAGCAAAATCTGCACAGGCCAAAGCCCTCCTGCTGACTGGATTGTGCCCCAGGAGGGAGCAGGGTTGGTACAGCTAGATGGAGGTGACATTCAAAGGCTGCAGTGAGAAAAGTTTCCATCACTCAGAGGCCTGATCCAGCAGATGAGGATCACACTCCTACCATGCTCCTGCCCCCATCTCATGGTCTTCTACTGAGTAGCTTTTTCCATAGCAGAGCCATGGTAACAGAAGGGTCATCTACTATCACCTACACCTCTGTATCACCATGGGTACCTGTGCAGGTCCCCCCTTAGGTCTCAAGAGGCAATCAAGGACCCACACAGCCAGAATGTGTCATGGGGCTGGACAGATGTGCAACAAGAAACCTCGAGTGCCCAGTGCCACCAGTGCCGGTTCTGACCAAAAGCAGAAGCAATTTCCATGTTGACAGAGCCAAAGCAATTTTTCCTTAAGGTTTTGTGCAAAGGACATTACAAAGGGAGGGGAGAATAGCACTTCTTTTCAATACCACATTAATAAAAGTCTGTACACAGACTGAAGAAATGACTTACCCTTTCTCTCCCTTCTCAAACTCCTTTCTATTGCTTTGCTCTTATAATCTTGAGTTCAGTTGATTTGTGTAGTGACATCCCAGTATAAAACTTGCTTTCTCTCCACTGCATCTGTCACTGTCTGGCAGATTGATCTGAAAACACAAAGTCACTTTACTCATCTGAAAATCCCAATGCTTTCATTCCTACCTGTGTAAATCTGGGACAATCTCATCTGCTTCAATACATTCATTTGATGGACGATGGAAGCCAAATAGCTATCTGAAAAGTATGTGGGCTGTGAAGATTGGCCAGCTTGCTGTACATCCACACCAGTTAGTTTGAGAGAAAAAGCTTTTTTGTGAGATTACATGGTCTGCTTGCTTAAGTTTAGCCCTTATCACTAGCTTGGAGGAACTGGAGGAATACTGTGGTTGTAGCTTCAGCCTTGACATTCATAGCAAAGCACCTGTGTTTCCATTGTGCAGGTGGAGATCAGATCACTGGACCATGCCATGGGCAAGATATGAAAGGAGAAGACAGTAATGCTTGTTGTAGATGGCAAGGAGTCTTTCAAAACACCTCTTTTCATAGAAGGTAGAGATGAAGGTAGCTCTGGTTATATGTCACCAATATCTCAGAAACCAAACTGAAAACCAAAAGCTTGTTGGGCTGGATACTGCCCAGAGGACATAACCCAGGCTATGGTTTTCTGCAGGGAGCAGAGAGCTGACTGCATCCACTCTGGGTCAAGGAAGCCTATGGCCAATGTGCCCATATGTTGTAGATATGTAGCAATCCCACCCCTCTTCTTGGCAGCTTTGTACCACTCTTTGAGGTGAAACTCTCCCTTTGGCAGCTGCCCCAGAGCATTTGGGAGCTAATTTTGTGAAGCATTATCAGGCTTTTATAACTGGATTTGCCACTGAAAGCTCTGCAAAGAGCAGGTGGGAGCAGAACAAACATCAGCTCTGCTCATCGACTACGTTCAGTGAGTCTGAGAAAGACAGTGGTAGTAGAAAGAGAGCTGTCCTACAGCAGCAGCTCAACCCTGGCTCTCCTCCTGCCTGCTTCCTTACCACAGCCAGGGACATCCAACTCAGTGCTGGGGCTGGCACTCTACCAGCTATAGCATCTGCCTCTGCTCCTTGCCACCAGCCTCTTCTCCAGGCTGCGCTATTTATTAAGGGTATAAGTGAGCTGAGGCCAGGCAATAGCAAGAACATTTGCTATGCTTGAATCTCTGCCATCCTTGCAGGCTTGCTCAACTGAATTTTTCTAATTGGGAGAAGCAGAGCTGGTTTTCTTAACCTGATCTTCTCATTGAGAGGCTCAGCAGCCCCTGCTGCCTTCATGTGAACATTAATCCTATCATCTCCTCAGATTTTGTTTGTGTTGAAATGTCACCTGTGTAAACTTATCTCTGTTTAGGCCATGAAGAGTCTGATGCATAGAGACTTACATCTGCACTGGTGAGGCCAAATGGGAAATGAAAAAGAAGTATCTTCCCAAAAATCCATCACAGAAATTGCCATCCTGGTGCTATAGGGTGAAATGAGACCTGCAGCAAACTGCTGTGTGGCGGGCAGACAAGTCTCCTGCATTGGCCCCAATGCTGCCTGTGTGTGAGTAAACAAAGGCCTTTACCACCCCTCCATGCATGAATGGGTTGTGTCTCTGGTAGCAGCAGGACTACCCAGGAGCTGTTGTCTTTGCCACTGCTCTAGACCAGCAATTGTCCACTCCATATCTGGTTGCACCTGTTATTAACTAAAACAGGATGAGAGGTCCAGGTGCTGAGGGGAATGGTGTGAGTCATGCTGAGCCACCTAAATGCTCCACCAGAATAGGATGGCTATGGCCAAACCCCTCTTGCCTGCTGATATGCCCACAGACATTGTCAAATACCAAGAGAGGTGCTACCTATACTCATGCAATATGTTCTTCAGAGGCTTAAAAGTGAATCCTGGGGTTTATGCCAGACCTGTTCAGGGGGCTCTTATGTGAACAGCAACTGAGACCAAACTCAGGGTTAATTGGTTCCTGAATAAATAAATTGGAACTGTCCCTTCACAAGCTCTTACTCAAACCGTGCCCAGGCCTTTTCTAGGCTGATACTGATTGGCACAGGCCTAAACATGACCAAGGACCACATTAACCATTAATCCATGCAGATGTTCAGATTTACTAGCATAGACAAAACCTCTGCCAACACAGCTGGCCAAACCTGGTGCACTTGTGCAGGAACTCTGACTGCATGGCAACCCAGTGCACTTGGCCAAGGGCAAGCTGTGCCCCAGAAAGCAGGCTATAACAGCAAACACATCCTTTTCTTGCAACATATTTAAAAGAAAACCAACTCACCTTAAAACCTAAACCATAGGGGGGTGTCTGTGCCAACCAGCACTGCTTAGCACAGGGAAGGCAGAATAAATATCCCTGGCTGCCATGCTATGAGATCTGGAAGCCCAAAGCTGATTTCATTCATTCTTCTGTGTGCAACAGCAAAACCACATGCCAAGCACTAGTTGCAAATTGACGTGTCTCAGCTTCCTCCTGGACAAGGAAAATGTCCCAGCCTTCTGAACAAAGTGGTTGTGTAAGACTGGAAACAGGCTGGCCTGTTTGAAACAAGGAGCAGCTCCAAAAACATTTCTTTTTCCTTCAAATGCTACCTTTTCCCTCCTAGTCAGTACAGGCTGTTGAAACAAAAGTTCTGCCCTACTCTGCTCTCAGGGAGGTGAAGAGCTGCTCATGCACAGGAGGAGAAGACCTTTTGCAGACTTCTTCACCAA
The DNA here is from genome assembly GCF_012275295.1 of Melopsittacus undulatus. Taxonomy (NCBI): domain Eukaryota; kingdom Metazoa; phylum Chordata; class Aves; order Psittaciformes; family Psittaculidae; genus Melopsittacus; species Melopsittacus undulatus. The sequence goes on along the minus strand of NC_047528.1, from coordinate 115,162,549 downwards.
CCTCTGCTGATGCACTCCATCCCTCACTTCTGCTAAGTCCACCCCTGCAGTGCAGAGTCAGACACGAGATGGAAGCACAGAGCAGCTGTATCTTTTACCTTTCCTCCAGCCAAGCTGCCTGGGGCTCTCTAGGCATTGCACACCCCTCTTCACCACCCTGTTACAGTGCAAAAGGGAGCCTTGGAAAAGGAGGTATTTCACCCTTAGAGACAAGCCTGCCTGCCTGCCCATGTGGATGTGACAGTCCAGGCAGGTGGATGCCAGCTCTCTCAAGGTCCCTGTGCTGGAACCACATGGTGCAGAGAATGGAAATGTTCAGGATGCAAGTGACAGAGGAGCCAAGACAGTTCCCCTCTCTAAACTCATGTTCAAGCCTGATGAAGACTTTCAACAGTCAGCCACTTCTGCAGAAGCTTGGGTGCATCCCCAGAGCAGCACGGAGTGCAAAGGGAATGGGTGTGTAGGGCAGCCTAGCTTTGCTTTAAACATAAACCTTCTTTAGTAACATTTCTTTGTTACCTTCTTCTCCTCTGAGGTCCTCCTGTTCTCTCTCTTTTTCTCCCACAGACCAAAGTAATTCCCTGATGTCTTCTCTCCCCTGTCCCATCCTGTTCTGCATGTATGAGGCAGCAACAGCCTGGCTGGACTCTGCTACCTTGCTCTTGCAAGACATGATGTGCTTCTGATGCAGCTGGCTGCATTGCACACACATCTGCTGAGAGAAAGGGGTGAGATGAGGCAGCAGCCAGGCCTGTGCAGGGCTTTGCAGAGCACTGAGGACTGCTCTGGATGTCTAGCACTGTGCCCACGAAAACACACTCCTGAATTCAGGGTCTCATTGCTATAGTAACTGAGCCATGTACTTTCGCTCCCTGCACGCCAGGAGATTGGTTAGTAATATGCTGTATCACAGATCAGCAACCAAGTCACAGCAAGAGCAAACAATTTCCCGAGCACCACAAAGGGAATTTTCAGCAGGGCAAGGAACTGAACCTGATGTTCCCAATCTACTCTTTGCCTTTTCACAGCTGAAGCAGGTGAAAATGGCCAGAAAGAAGTGTGAAGTTTCTTTCAGAAATTGAAAGTGTTCTTCTAGAGTGAGAAGATGACACAACTTTGCAACATCGGCTAAAGAGCATGAATTTAAACCTCAGTGAGACAAGGACTTCCTGTTCCTGCTGTCTCCGTGTAGGTAATTCGAACACAAATACAGGAGTCTATAGGAGCATATAGTCTATAGGGCACTATAGGAAACGCAGGACTCTTCCTGGAACGAATGGTACTGTTTATTAAGCTACTTTCTAATGTCTCATGTGCAACAGACTGCCTGTGAGTGACTGGTCTGGCACTAGAAGGGGTGGTTTTGTGTGGCTGAAGCAGGCACTGCAAGTAAACATAGTCTAAGGTAGCAGAACCATCAGCCATGTTACCTCTCAGACACAAAACCCTCTCAGTCACAGTCTGCTGCCTGCAGTCCTCCACTCCACACAGCAGGAGCATCTTATACACAATCCTGATTCCCCATCAGCTGCAAGGAGACACAGACATGCTCTGTGTTTTGCTACAGCATCGTTGCTATGGTTCTGTGGGGACCAGCAAACCAGGCAGTATTTTGATATCTAGTTACCTCTTTGCAAGTTGAAACTACATAAGCCAGATGTATGTTTGGGTGGGAAAGGCTGGCTCCAAATCTATCACAAAATAATACACAAATAATTGAAGGGATTAACGTACTGACTGCATGTGCCAAAATACAGGCCACAAACAAAAATCTATCAAAACTGAAGGATAACATGGAAACTGGAAGCATTCCTTTCTAGTAGTTCCGGATCCTTAAAAGTTGCTTCCAAAGGGCAAGAATAGCTTTTGCTCCTTGTACAAAAGGAGAAGCTGAAAGTCCTCCTCCAATTCTGGATTTCCTGCTTTTTGTTTTCTTGAACTTTCTATGGGCAACACAAAAATGAGTAGCGTTACCACAAACATACTACACTATTTCCATTGAGATTTCCATTGAGAAGTCATTTCTATTGCTATCAATCTGTTAAAATGATTTTTGTTTATGTTAAAACAGTTCAGATCCAATGGCAAGCCATCATGGGAATAGCTACGTTTTGCTAGCCTTTCAGTTCAGATCTGACACCATTACTCTTTCACCGCAGAAGCTTCAGCAAAACCTCTACCAAGTTAATGGAACTTCAGGCTTTGCATTCCCACCTGGCAGCAAAATTAAGCAGAACAAAATACTACACCAACAAGGCAACAGTTTTCAGTCTTTTAACACACTTGGTGAAGAAAAAAGAAGCCCATGATTGCACTTTGCTCCTTTCTGTGGGACACCTACAACATAAATCTCAATCTATTATTTTATCGTTTGAAACCAATCTTCCCAAGTCCACTGGGTTTTGTGAGCTGAGCAGCCTCCTGAGCATGGAGCTAAAGAAATCATTTCCCAGCTAACAGACTATTGCACCAGCCTTCTCTGGCAATTAATTTGAGGTGTGACTGACCATATAGTCTTTTTACATGAGCTGTTTTAATCATTTCACAGACTGCTATGTGCATACCTAAGCTCTCTTGAGCTCTTCACAACAGAACATCCTCATAACCTCCAAAATGTACAAGTACAGAGAGCTCTGCTTCATATCTTTGCAGCCACAGTGATATGGAGACCTTTTCAGATATATATGAACATGTTTCGTGTCCCTCCAGCATCAGTAACAAGAGTTATGCCAAGCAACAAGTCCTGGGTTTGCTTGAGCTGAAAATCAAAACCAGGGCCCAGAAGTCCCTTGTGCTGAAAGCTGTCCTTGCTCTTTTGCTCCATGCTGCTGAAATGCTGAGGGTAAGGCAGAAAAGGGGAGTTTTCACTTGGAAAGTCCTTTCAAAGTCAGCAGGTCTACTGTATCCAACTATAGCTAGTGATACCATTCCACTGTACTGATAAGGAAACAGACCCAGGTACCTGCTGCTTAGGAATTACTGCCCTCTCTCTATCCTCTTCTTACTCCACACACTGAGTCCCGGCATGACACACTGTGATCTGCATCTAACTCTCTGTGCAAAGGAAGATGAAGGAGGGGAGCATTCAGCAGTGGAGATTTTGCAGCAGAAAGGGCACAGCTGACCTCCTCTAGTGGCAAAACTAACATGAATGAGGAGTTCTCAGGGTCTTCTTAGAGGCTCTGTGTGTCTAGGAGCAGCAATGTCATTTCATTCAGGGTTCAATCAGCCTGAAGACTGAGGACCCCCAAACTTGAGTAACAAGATCATGTCATCAGGAGCAGGTGCAATCACAGTGGCTCTTGCCTGTCCTGTGCCATGCTGCATCTGCAGCATGATCGAAGGGGATGGTCAACTGCCCAAGCAACATTCAGAAGCTGTGCTGAGGTAGCTCACATAATAATGGTTTTGCCATGTTCCTTTAGGTGAAAAGCAACTGTAAGAAACTCTTTCTTCAGGAACTTTCAGTTCACACCCAAAGAAAAAAATGAGGACAAAAGGAAGGTACCCAGAAAGATATGAAGCCACAGTCCCATGTGGGATGGGTACCACAGATGCAAAGAACCATGTGGCCACTGCAGAAGCTTGCAGAAGAAGGAAGCATAAAGACATCATGCATAGGAAACAGCTCATTTGCCCTAATTACAGGTGATGTTACAAATATTTGTTTGGTCTGGGCTCTTCCTGCAAGCAGCAAAACTGCTTACTTTTGGTCCACATCTGAATCTGAATCAACTTAACCTTTCAGTGTGAACTATTAAAAGCTTCCTAACTGTGCTGTGTGATGGAGTTGCTGTCAAGCTCTGAGAGACAGAGCCGATGGAGAAGCACTCAGGTGCTGCGTACCCCATAACTGCAACAGCCGTTGCTAAGCAGAGTGGCGTGCTCTCAGAGAGTCGCTGGAGGAGTGCTCCTAAATGTGCCGTCCTGGCTGGGTAACAGCGTGCCCAGGACAGGCAAGAGCAAGGCAACCTGACCCGCTGGGCAGCGGGGGAGCGCACCTCACACAGGAGCCGCTTGAATTTCAAGGGCAGTGCAAGGCTAACCGGAGGCCAAAGATTTTGGCAGGGGTGAGGTGTACGAAGCCGGCCCTGGTGCCCTTGTACTGGAGATTGGAGAGCTTTAAACTTTTCGCCTGTTTTGCCACCAGAGGGCACGGATCCCTTCCCTGCCAGGGGACGCATCAGCCATCAGGGGCACGGGGATTGTTTGCGGGAAGAGTTTGATGTCCTTTTTCTCTCACTTCTCCCTATACCTGCTTTTCTGCCTCTTGGCTGGACCTAAAGCTCTGTTTGAGAAGAGGAAAGTAGCAGAGAACTTCTACAGAGATGAACGGGAAGGCAGCTAGCTGCCACTTCACATAGCTTGGGAGAGCATCCGATATGGCTGAGTCCTACCTGGACCCCACCTGGGATCAGCTTCACCAACATGCAGTGTCTCCTGCTTCACTGTGCCACAGGTTAGTGCAGCGAGCAGAGTCCTGCCTTGGGGTCAGTGATACTTCCTGGTGCCACAGGACAAGCTGTGCAAGCCTGTACTGTTTCTTTCTGAGGCAAAGAAGATATGCCACCCTAAATCTGAAAAGCCTTGTTAAAACAGGATGAAGCATAAAGCATAAAGACAGTGGATTCCCCCTTTTGTCCCTCAAAACTCTTGGAAATAGGCTTGTACTTAGAAGACAGCACTGAGAACTTTGCAGCTTCTTTTCTGCTGGAAGTCATACCCTCTGCCTCATCCCTCAGGACTAACATCCCATCATCAGACTCAGTGAGGTTTGCTGCAGCTTGATCTGCATGTGGGAAGCAAGCTGGATACTGAACCAGATGCTCACTCCTCCTTCACTGCTGTTTCAGAGCCACACATGCAGGGCAGAGAATAACAGGACAGGGACCATTTTCTGCAAAGGCTATTTAGTGAACAGCAGGTTTTACTTTACTTCTTTTCCAGCAGGCACTGCCAGCACAGTGTGACAACCAGCATACCCTCTGCTTTGAGGTGACAATGGAAATCCTACCAGAGCAACCACAGATTTGAACCATTTTCATCTTTTTCTTTTTTTTACCATACATAAACTATAGAATAAAATATAGGATGTTAGTGATGCCTTTGGGAAGTCAGAGTAAGATGAGTTCAGGTATACTGACAGAAAACAAAGAAGAAACAGAGCTCTCTGCCAGGGAGCCTTCTGGATAGATCCCTGGAACTCTGCTTATTTTACCACTACATAGGAACAATAAGGAAGTTCCTCTGGAAGTGGTGGCACTGCACCTTCTTTAAAGTAATCAGTATTTTGATAGCAACTCTTTTCACCCACAGAAAGCAGCTCAGGGCTCAGAATTAAGATGTAGAAGAAGCATTACTGATTACAGCTCCAGTTTGGTCAGTGCTTCTATTATAAACCCTTATTTTTTATCTCAGGACTTTTTCCTTGAGCTGAAACCCAGCACAGCAGTCAGAATCACTACTGATCCTCACTGCTTTTACTGCTGCAGCTGAGATGCATCTGGAAAACATACATTAAGTCTTGAATTAGGTCATAGATCCTTTCCTTTTTGAACCCTTCCACTATTACACTAGTTTGGGACTACATTGCTCAAACCTCCCTTCCCTCAGCTGTGCATACTTCTTGACTACCTAATGGTAGCTCTATTCTAGAGCTCAATAAAGAGCAATATTTTAGTTACAAGATGTTTAATACCACCTCTAGGAGTTCAGAGCCTTTTTTGACTCTCTTTTGGTCTCTGCAGGGCAGTATGAACCTTAGCAGAAAAGATCTCCTTTCCTAAAACCCAGTTTTGCTGCATCACTGCTATTCACCTCCTGCTTTCTGCAGAGCTTCACTGATTTCGGCTCAGGAAAGGCAGCTGAACCTTCACATCAGTAAGAATCCTCCCGAAGCAGGCTCCAGCAAACCTGGCCAGACTGCAGCACACCTACCAGGTCAGTGGATGGAGAGAGTCAGGAAGCTTTGATCCTCAACTAAAGTTACCTTGTAAAGTAAAATACCAGGTATGGATCACTTTTAAGAAAATCAATGGGATTTGCTGTATACCATTGCTTTTCTGCAGTTCTAAACAGCCAGGAATATTGTCAGGAGCCAGCATTTTCTGGGTTGCTCACGCTAGTCTGCCTTTGCTGCCCTTAGGGACACCAGTGGAGCAGGAACTGATTTGAGGAAGCCTGGAGAACAATGATATCTCTAGGCTGGTGGGAAAAATTTATTCAAAATAACAAAACATGAATAGTTTTTTTTCTTCTCTCACTTTTCCTTCTTTACTCCACTGTTTTCATTAGCAGCTGGGATAAGGAGGAAAAAGGGAGGTGAAAAATAAACAAACAAAACTGTTTCTTTAATAGAAGGGTGAAAGGGTGCATATGTTTCTGCCAAACAAAACTGAAATGTTGCATCTAACCAGAAAAGCTGTGAAAGCGGTTGTTGGGGAAAACTCTGTCAGACTGTTTTCATGAGTATGTTGATCACCATCACTATTATCCTACCATGCCTTCAGCACTACCCCACAGTGCTAGGAAATACTGATGATTTCTTCAGAAGTCCTGGATCCAAAGACCTCAGTTCCTGAGACAGGGTAAGGCCATAAAAGCAGGAAGGTGTAAGCAGTGTCACACAGGTAATCCCAGCTGCGGAGCTTGTGATTCACTTATGCCCATGGACTAATGACCACCCCTTCTTTTTCACATCCTGGCCTTTCACTGCCACAGCATACAAACAATGAGCAACTCTCAGGCAGTAAAATAATCATTTGCCAGAAGAAGTGACCTTGAAATATCTATGCTTTCATCGAGTAACGTTCTGCCCAAGGGAGATCTCACACAAGCCCTGACTTTTCCTTTCCTCCAAGAATCAGTATCAGGCAAGGACAAGCCAATGATAACATTATCAGCTCGAAATTGCTAGGGACATTCTCCTGAAGGAAGCTGAGCTGCATACTTTGCCCCAGGGTCTCAAGGCCACAGGCAATGGCCAGTACTCTCTGTAGCAAACTGCTTAAACTCAGTACTGATCAAAGCTGTGGCTGTCCAGACTCTTCAGTCCAAGAAATACTTTTACCCATTTGCTTCTGAACAAGGTCAAGATAACACACACTGAGTGTCAGCTTCTCCCTCCAAGAGGTCCCAGAGAAGAGACCTGTCACCACAGTATCACATCTTGCAGCTGTGTACCTGTGCACTACACACAGGGCATGTAAGAAGTGTCTATGAGCAGTTTGTTACATGATCAGCAAGTCAGAACAATTTATCCCAAACAAATCTAGATGTAGCCACTGGACAGGTTTATCCAATGTTTAATAAAGCTGGTGCCAGATGCAATATAGGTCTGCTCAAAAAAGAATGAGATGTTGGTATTTGGAAGAGATTGTACTGTGAGAAAATATAAAAGTCCATAAGCTGTCAACTGAAGCTATTTGCTTGGCTGCTATCAGAGCTGGGAGGGTACAGCCAGAGGTAACTCTGCTCTGAGACTGCTCCACAGGCAAGAAAGGCCTTTGCCATCCTTGTCTGCCAAAAGGGCAGCACTGCTGTCTGGAACAGATCTCACCTGTGACCCATCTGTAAAATTCATGTCTAAGAGCAAGGAAAACAAAGCTTCACAGTTTCACTGATCTTAAAAAATGCACAGGATTAGGGGCTCAGTTTTCCTGCTTTGTCCGAGTTCTTTCTACAGTGAAGGGTCAAGGAGTCCATGTAATTCCACAGGGTGAAGCAAAAAGATGGGAAATGGGGTCTTGCTCTGTGCTGGGGAGGAGTTACACAACTGTAAAGGAAAAACACTTTGACTTTGTTGACTTTGACTTTGGACAGAGTGAGTGATTTATCATATTTCAGATTTTCATTTAGATTTGAGACAAGCAGATCTTGGCATATTACCTTCTCCCATGGGTATTTCCCAGACCCACTCAGTCCTTGGTGTGAAGGACTATCCTGGAAAAATTAGGCATGTTGAGGGGTGAGTCACTGTCCTTGCTCCTTCAGATGATGGGATGTGTTCAGTTCCCATGGAAATTATGGAGAGATGCACCCTCCCTATTAATGGGTTGGGCAGAAGAGGAATCCCAGCCAGCTCTGAAAGACTGATACAGACATAATAGCACCAGTCTTTGCAATGTCTCTTGGACTCATTCAGTTTGTGGCCATGTTCTGCAGGCAGCTCCAGTCACTGCAGTAACTGGTGGACCATGTCATGAGCAAGAGGGAGCTGCCTCCCTGGAGCAGCTTGCAGCAAGACTAACACAGCAACAGAAGGTGGAGATATCATGCTTGTGCCTGAGCAAAGACAAACTCACTCCTTACGGTTCAATGACACACAAAGAAAGGAAAGATTAGCCATGCAAGGCACCAGTACAAAAATGGTCCTTCTCTACTGCATTCGCCATGACACTGGTCTGTAAAATTAAAAGGCTGCTTGCAGAACCTGAGTTTGACTGGCCCTCATGCACTGAGGAGAACCACCAAGTAGTATGACAACTGCTTGTGCTTTCCTTGGCTTCAGGCCACACAAGACTCTAAAGTAAATGAAAACAAATTAGGAAGAACATGAATGCTCCTGCTGCCAGAGTGCTGTGTACAGGTTGCTTGACACAGAGAGGACAAAAAGAAACCTGGAGCAGAGTATTACAAGGTTAGCAGTTGCCATCTGCTAAGCATTTTGTAAGTGGCTGCCCCCATGACTGGATCTTTTTGTGAAGATGCTTGGGAAAAGGTGTGTGAGTTATCATCAGGAGAAAGCAGGGAAAAGACTAAGAAGCAAGTGAATGAGGTAGAGGGAGCTGAAGTTATTTCGTGGGGTAAAAAGCCCCTCAGCAGCAGTGGGAGTCTGGGAGGAGAGGTTTGGGTTAGGCAAAAACATCTGCAAGTGAGTAGGGGGGAAGCAGACACACAGAAGGGGATGGAGTGAGGGGCAGCAGAGCAGGGGAGCACTGTATCTAAAGGGTCCTACAAGGATCATACCAGAGGTAGAAATATTTCCTTTAGGGGTTGCAAATCACAGTTACAGTGGCTGGATTAAGGGGACATGCCACGTAAACAGAAGTGTTTTATCCAAAGAGCATACTTCTCTGCTAAGATAGGAGGCAATTTTTAACCTTGGCAGCTGCCTCACCCTGTCTCCCCAACAAGACAGATGAAACCTGATGGATACAGGGTTCAGCAATGCTAAGGGCTATTTCTTGTTTAGTTAAAGTTCCTGACTTATACGATGATAACAGGAGCCCAGGAAAGAGCTGCTCTGCCATCCTACCTCTATAGGTCACAAGTTTAAGGCTTTAGTATTGCCATCTCTCTTTTTAAACACTGAAACAGCCAGGCTGGACACCGTGTATCTTTCCCACTGGTTGGCATTCTGCAGCAACAGCCTCATTTGTATTCTGTCTTTGGCTTGAGCAAAAAAAACCCCACCACACTCTGCATTGCCACAACTAAGCACTTCCCCACTGTGATACAGAGACTGCCAAACAGTCACACTAAATTCAACATGTTCCTGCGACCATATTTTATTCATACTGATGGTCTGCTTCACAGTGTGTTCCCAGACTTCCTTTCAAATGTAAGCTCCAGACTTCTAACAAAATGCATAAAGCAAAGCGAGTACCTTTTCCTATGCAGCTGTACAATGAAGCTGCCTCTCCTTCAAGACTGATCTATCAGATTTCAGGCTGGGTTGGTTTGTTTTCCCCCCCCCCCCCCAGCAGGGATTGAGCATCTTCCTGTACAAAGGAGAAATTTGTGACTTCTTAAAGAGTTATTGTCTATAAAGTCCTGCTCCTTTTCCAATTAAAAATGCATTTAGGGCTGTGGAGAAGTTTTGGACTGTATGATTCCACAAACGTGAGGCTCCCTCAAAGACTGTATTCATGAGTGGACCCCACCAGGATATGCAAAGTCCCTGACACCATAGCAGCCCTTGGGGCCCTGTATTTCTTCATAAACTCGATATACCTCTTTTGCTGGGTTTTATAGTATCAGTGGCCACTCTTGGATGGATTTTTGCACAGTAAGCCTTTTTCTCACACTCTGATTTTGTTTGTGAAAGGAAATTCTCCTCAACTGAGGTGGTAACTTCAAGTAAAGCGTTGCAGGGAATCTGACAGCTTTAGGGGCCAGAACAATTTTTTTGTAGGGCTCTCCTTTGCTATCAGCAAGTCCAGGATTTCACCCATAGGTCTGGGCAGAACTTACAGGAGCATCCTCCAGGTACAATAAAGGCTGTGTAACATTTGGCCCCAGGCTACGTGAGCCACAGCTCTCTGTCCCATATTGGACACTCCAGGGAGTGGGAAGTATCTGGGCTAAACTAGACTCTTTCCACAGCCCATGAGGAAAGACAGGATATCCAGGGAATGCCTAACAGCCTCTTATACATGTTTTAGGGTAGGAGTACTCACCATCAGAAACTCCCTCCATTGTGTCAGAGAGATGCAGGCAGTGTTCACAGTGGGTACCACTACTTTTCCAATACTCAAACTGACTGAGGCAGGTCTATCTGTTCTTTTGTTGGCAGAGCAAAACACCTGGGGAGAAATGGGGAGAACAGAGACATCAGCTGCTGGCAGTGATCTGCATCAGGAGCAGCAGCCCAGAAAAGATTCCTCCCCTTACCCTGCATGAGAGGAAACTTGAGTTTTCTCTCACTGACTTTGTTAGCAACTGCTTTTTGAATTTTTACTGGCATCAATGTTGAGTCCACCCTTGGTGCCATGTACACTCCCTATGGTCATGAGGTTGAGCACGGCTCCATGAATGACAGTGCAGTCCAGGGATGGCAAGGAAAATAAACTGGGGGCCAAACAAGGTCATCAGGGCAGGTCCAGTGGCAATAACCACCTTCAGCCAGAGTCCAGTGATGTCCAGGAAAGGGCAAAGTGACAAGGAAGGTCTGAGTTCAAACCAGGAACTTGAGCCACTGCAGTCCAAGGCTAGACACAACACACACTTGACACAGCTCAGGCAAGACATAAGGCCAAGGGGCTGAGCTTCAGTGCTGCTCCAGGGTCAGTGGGTGATGGAGGTCTAAAGGAGGCTGGTCAGGGCAATGATAGCTTGCTGCTGTACTCTAGTTCCTGATAGCCATTGTGAGGGGAAGCCTGAGAACAGCCTTACCCCTTAGCTGGTAACTTCTAACACTTAGCCATAACAGGGTCTACCCTCAGATATTCAGCTTTCTAATTACCACCATACTTTAATCTAAGACCTCTTTCCCTCCCACTCTTCAACGTTATGTGACTATTAATAGCTTCTGCAAGGAGCTAAGAAAATGATATTACAAAATGCTCCAATCAATGACTTGCAAAAGAGTAGAGAAAAGATGCTCACTGCCAGTTTCTCTTCTCCCACCAGAGCCTCCCAGGCAGCACCAGCTTGGGCAGCTCAGCCACAGTTATCATTCAGTGTGAGTCACACTGATTTTGGCAGGAAAAGCTGAAACAGCAGAGGCCTTCTTGTCACCACCTCTGGACAAGGCCAGGAGAGGCAGAAATGGTTTGTTTAATGCCATCTCTCATTATTTCTGGCACTTTATGACTCATTAAGTGTCCTAGTTTTGTAACTAACTCCTGCTGAGCTCAACATTTGATACACATTTATGAGTGGCCTGTTGGTTGAAATAACGATCGGACTATTCATAATTCCCCTAACCATGTTAACTCCTTCCTTTGTGTGCCAGGCTTCCTTTAAACAACAGTATGATAAAGATATCGGGGACTTCAGTTCTCAGCACAAAATGAATTACATTTATTGGACAATATTAACATAGCTACGTGCTGCTTTAGACATGCTTGTTCTGAGCCAATAAACTTGTCCTTATACCTTTAACACTGCTCCCCTTCTGTATTTTTACCATGAATTTATGTATGCAGATGAATGACTGCTACTGATTCACCTCAGAAGAAGGTCAGCAGCACACACATCAGTATTCATACATTTGAAATGACCCTTCTTGCCCATTACAGGTGGGAATTAGAAGTAAGAGACCTCTGTTCAGAAACCTCCTTGTGATGTGAATGATCTTGTCGGCTTCTCCCTTGTTTTCCAGCTTGCTTTCTTTGCCAAAGGTCAGTGAGAATTCAAAACAGAGCCCAGCAACAACTGGGCCATCCTGACAACTGATGCAAACATGGCAACCACAAGCACTCAGCACAAGTTTGACAGACACAAGTATTTTTCGAGATGACAGCCCATTTAACCTTTGTCTTCTGAAAGCATCATGCACAATAACCTCAGAGATAGGTAGACAGGTCTGTGATTTAGGTAATTTTTCCTTTCATTCACTTCAAGCACAGTCACTTAACATGGCCACTCTGAAAAGATGTGACTTTGTGGACTTTGTGTATACAGCCAAACCAATGCAGCCAGTGTATATTTTGGAGCATGACTGAAAAGCCAGCCACAAAATCACACAGGTCTGAACTGAAGGTTAGGATCTTGGGTTAGTTTAAACTCATGGTGGAAGTTATTTGCAGCTTCAACCAACGTGTGCCTGATTTCAGAGTAATTTCAATGAGAATGCTCTGAGAAATCCAGTGGTGTATAGGACAGTATTCAAGATGGCTTTGTACTGGGCTGGGATGGAGCTGACCTTCTTCACAGCAGCTTTGCAGCTGTGGCTAGGATAGCATAAGTAACACATCAATGTTTTGGCTATTGCTGAGCAGTTCTCACACAGTGTCAAGGCTTCCCCTCCAACACCCCATAGTCTGTAGGCTGGAGATAGGCAACAGGCTGGAAGGGGGGATAACTGGGACAGCTGACCCAAACAACCAAAGGGATATCCTACACCATATGATGCCCATATGCTCAGAAATAAAAGCTGAGGGAAAAAAAGAATGATGGGAGGACATTTGTGATGATGTCACTTGTCTTCCCAAGCAACTGCTACATATACTGAGGCCCTGCTCCCCAAAAAGTAGCTAGACATCTGCCTGCTGATGGGAGGTAGTGAATGAATCCCTCTTTTTGTCGTGCTTCTGTATGCAGGTTTTGCTTTTCATTGCATTTATCTCACCCCATGAGCTTTTTCCATGCCATTGCCCCACCCCAGTCCTCAGAAGAGGAAGAGGAGGGAGAGAGTAGCTGGGTGGATGTCTGGCAACCAGTCAGGGCCATCCTGCCACAGGGCTCTGGGCAAAGATTAATTTCCTTGACTGGTTCTCTTTTGATGACTGCTGTTCACAAAGAAAACAGGTGATGTAAACTTCAAGGGCATTTTTGTATGAGAATGGTCAATTTGATACAATACTGAAACCCCCAAAACATTCAATAACCTTCAGTCCTGATTAAAAAGAAGAAAAACACTTGGGGTCTTACCTTTTAAGTCTCAGTGTTGGAGCCCACAAGGACATGGTTTTATGACCAGCTTATTGTAGTTCAAGTCTGTGCTGCCCTAGTGAGAGTGGTCCCCCTCTCACTGGTGCCTGTTTTATATTCCTTCCACTTGTCTTAAGTCAACACTAGCATTTGGGAGGAAAGTCAAAGGAGCTTCATGATGTGGCTGGCAAAAAGAAGAATCAGAAGGGTCTTATTTGTTCTCTCAAAACCTTTTGTTTCACAGGTGGTTTGCAGCAGCCAGGCTGTGTTCATCCTGCCATAGTGTGGCCCAGAAGGAGCAGATGACGCAGGAGGTCTGCATGGGAGTCCAGTTTGTCATCACAACGTTTTTCAATGTATGCAGCAGCTCCTGTCAGCAGGGAAAAAGAACAATCACTGATTTCAGTCTAGTGCCTTGACTGCAGTATTCCTGTCTTTGTCCTGCATCGCTTTATGCAAGGTTTAGACCCTGACTACTGGCGTGTCAGGCTTCTGCTAAATCATGGTGGTTTTAAGTTAGAGATATGGCTGTTATGAAATGAATAAAATGCACAAAATCACCTCTGGAGGAGTGAAAACAACAGATTGCAATGCACAGGCTTGAGCATCAGAGAACATGCTTCTCTGGGAGGAATCTTGTTATTTTCTTACCCCATGAAACAAGTGACCCCATCTCTCAGAGAAGACTCCCCGTGAGGAACTAGATCCTTTGGGAGGGAGGACGAGTTAGTAATTAGAGACGAAATACAAAGGTGTTTTCAGCATCGTGGCTGGCTGCTCAGTTTCTAATACAGCACGTTACTTGTTAATGGAAATACAGCTTTGCACCTTCTGCTTTGCTCCCAGGAGAATTAATTTCAGCACTGTTTGCATGCCAAGCGTGCACACTCACAGCTGAGAGCTTCAGGGACAGGGAGAAGGCAAAGCCTGGACATGTACAGCTAAGATTGCAAAGAGTCTGCAACAGGCCTGTGAGCTGAACACCACAAGAGCATCTTTGCTCATTCCCAGAGGAACTGTCCCATGCCATTACAGACACATCTCAGGACACAGCAGATTGAGGCTGTTTCAAAGTCCTTTGGGAGATCTGCAGGAACAGGAGTTTTCTGTTCCACTCTGCGATGGAGCAAAGAGGGGAACATCACCCAGCTCCCATGGAGCAGCTATCTCTTCCCAGTATGTGAATCCAACCTGCACCCCTGTTCCTGCCAGGAATCTCTCTGCTTCTATGCTGCATGTGCCATTTATTAAGACATAAGAAAGAGCAGGGAGGATCAGCTTTTAAAGAAGCACATGCAGGGAAACACAGGCTGCCAAGTCTTTGGGAGCCCTCAGAGATGGAAGTACCACGGGAGAGCCACATGGCAGTGCTGCTGGTATGTGTACTGTGCTGCTAAAGTAGCTCTCCACATGCCACTTAGGAGAGAGGCAATCATGGAGCTGGAGACATAGATCACATTAAATCCAATGGTCAGAAAGTGGGAAAAGAAGTGAACTGTTCTGTGCAACAGGACCCACTATCCCAAGCTGAAAGCCCTGGGAAACAAAGCAATAGGTCATGTAAGCACTTCTGTGGGAGCTGAGTGTGAATGATGCAGCTTGGTTTTCACTTGGGTTTGCAGCTGTTTGTTTGTGAAGAAAATGAGGGTGGGAAAGCTGGAGAAACACCTGGAGAGAGCTTCTAAGAGGACTGTGGGCTTGGACTTAAGAGAGGGAAAAGCACCTCCTGCTCCAGGGGTCTGCTCCAGGATGTCCAACTTGTCTTTCATCCTGCTAGACACAAGTCACAAAGCCCCAGCTCCCAATTAGCTGCTCAAGCCAAAAGGAGATTATCTGTTTTCTGAGTGCTCAGGTAAAAGACAAGCGAAATCATAAGATGCAAGGCAGAGCTTCTGCTCCATTATTCAGTGCCAAAGCACAGCACCTTAAATAAAGCCAGCAATATTACTTTGTGTGTGCTTAGGAGCAAGCTGTAATCCCTCATCCAACATTACCCGAGTCTGTAGAGTTACCTCAGGGCAAATGAGGCCATAACTATATATACACAGCCATTAATTTACCTGGTTCCAATCAGGGTAGCTGCTGTCATTGCTTTGTATACTGAAAGAAGAAAAAAAGCCAGCAGAAAACTTGTTTTTCTGTCAAGTTTGTTTCCAGAAAGACAACTGGTGTCTGTGATTTACATCCCTGGAGAACAAAGCTCTTAATACCGAGACAAAAATATACCAAAGCCAAAACCATAAGACCAGAGCTTGCTTTCTTCACCTCGTGTTCATCATCAGAGGATGATTTCTGAACCTATCCATACAGCTTGTCAGGTTGGGGAGCCACCCCACCGTAACCCTGGAGGTCCTCTGGTGGCTTATCCAATGGCTCAGCCTTGGTTAACACACCAAAGAGGTGATTCCACAGAATCCCAGACTGGTTTGGGTTGGACAGGATCTTAAAGCTCCTCCAGCTCCAACCCCTGCCATGGGCAGGGACACCTTCCACTGGAGCAGGTTGCTCCAAGTCCAACCTGGCCTTGAACACTGCCAGGGATGGAGCAGCCACAGCTTCTCTTGGTACCCTATGCCAGCGCCTCAGCATCCTCACAAGGAAGAGCTTCTGCCTAAGAGCTCAGCTCAATCTCCCCTCTGTCAGGTTAAAGCCATTCCCCTTGTCCTGTCCCTACAAGCCCTTGTCCAGAGTCCTTTCCAGGCTGCCTTTAGTCACTGGGATCTGCTCTAAGGTCTCCCCTTAAGGAGCCTTCTCCAGGCTGACCCAGCCCAGCTGAGAGATGGAATACTTTGTGTCAGTGTGCGTGGTTTAAGGCTGTGACAGACATCACAGTGACGACCACCCCGTATCCCCAGGGCTGCACAACAACCCTTGCAGACCTCAGCTCTGCCTCGGAGCTCCTGCTCCTCCCAAAGCGGAGGTTCCCATCCGCTTAACCTGCTGGGATCAAGGAGGTACCAACCTCCCATAGCTGCCCCCCCCCAGCCACGGCTGAGGGGTGAGCAGCACCCCCAGGCCGCCAGGGGGCGGTGTCGGCCGCGCAGGCCGGGGCGGCAAGAGGCGGGTCTCTCCCGTCACCCGGTGGCCAAGATGGCGTCGGAGCCGCCGGTGGGCGCTGCCGAGCGCTACCGGCCCAACCGCTTCGTCTCGCTGCCGGCCGAGCTCGACCGCAGCACCTTCGATGTGCCACCGGAGAGCCGCCGTGCTGAGGCCGAGCGCTTAGCTATCCGTGCCCGGCTCAAGCGGCAGTACCAGCTGCAGCTGAACAACCCCAACCCTCCGCCCGTCATCGTGAGTGGGGACGGGGCCGCGGGGACAGGGAAACGGGGGGCTTGTCCGCAGCATCCGGCGCCCCGGGCCTGGTGCCGTGCGGCCGGGGAGCTGCTCTGTCCTGCCCGTGACCTTGGTGCCCTTCCCGGCCTGGGTTTGCAGGCCCCAGCGGCGGGTGAAGGTGAGCAGGGTGCCTGAGGCCTCACTGGGGGTTTGTTTCCCACCCAGGAAAACCCTGCCCTGACCCGCTGGGTGTACGCCAGGACTCACAACGTGTACCCTACCTTCCGCCCCACACCGAAGACGTCCTTCCTAGGGCTTGTTTTTGGCCTAGGCCCTCTCATCTTCTGGGCTGCTGTCTTCAAGCTTGAAAGGGTGAGTTGGCAATGTAGAATGGCAGTGAACGTCCCAGTGTAAAGTGAAGAGCTGCTGGGAGACTGAATGGGTGGAATCCTCTTGCACCTGAGAATGATTAGTATCGTTAAAGTAATGAAGGAAGGAAGGTTGATAGTGAGCCTATCTCAAAGCCTCAGAACTGGTTGCAAAGCTCTGTTGTGCTAGGAGCCCTCTATTGTACCCTGGGGTATGACCAGTCACAGTTTCCCTGATTAAGGTATTTTGCTACAATAAAGCTCTCTCTAGTACGGACAATACAAATTAATCATAAAAGACCATTATTTTCAGCTGTTGACATGCAGCAGCTACACTTTCTACAATAAATAAATAGGGAGCTTATGGATGACAGACCTTGCAGTGTCTCTGTGAATGCTTGACCATTTCTCTAAACTCACGAAGCAAATGGGGAGGAGTACTTGTGCTGATGACAGTGCCTCACCTCAGCAGCATGGTTAAGATGTTGGGAAGTTTATCTCACTTCTGGTCTAACTCCTGAAATGCAGACTTCAGAATCTGAGCAATTCTGAGAAGACTCAGCTATATACATACATACATAAGAAAACACTGTGTAATGGGCAAACAGTGGCTGTTTTCACTAGTGAATCTGTGGCAATTTCACTCTTGCACAAAAGAAGCATCTTTAGATCAAGTCCTAAACCAGAAAGCACAAACATCGATTAAAACAAATAGAATATTTGTAGGGAATGTTGTTTGCTGGGATGAATCAAAAATGCAGGTTTTAGGAAACACATAGAAATGTTTTTGAGACTTCAGCATCTCCACAGTAGTTTGTCATGTTGGTTTGGTTTTGTATGTGAAACCACAGTTTTGCTTAGCCACCAAGTGAGTGCTTGACAATAAACCTGCGTGGGTGAAATCCAGACATAATTACCTGGGAATATTTAAGATGAACTCTTCAGTTTAGTCCCTAGAAAAATTCATTTTCCTTTATTCCAGTTCCTTTACTGATGTTTGGGGTTTTTTGTGGTGGTGTGTAAAGTACAGTATCTGCAGTGTCTGTGTACTGTAACAATACTTGTCAGCAAAGTCTGTGACTGCAGGGTGAGATACAAATGGGCTGAAAGTTAACACAGGCATATTTGGGCAAGTTACTACAAAGTTTCTTCGTAATTGGATTGTTCAACCAGAAGGAGGAGGTAAAGACCATGTATAAATTCACTGCGACACAACTAGTTAGGTGAAAAATACACTGAAGGAATTGGTCTGCTGGCCTGTGAGAGTGGCTGGATTTGCAGAGATGTCAATCTGAGCACGTCTTCTGTAGCTCAGAAGCTAGGTGAAGCTAAATGCCTGTTCTTTTTCACTTTTTAACCCCATCAGCTGTTAAGTTTGTGCTTATAGAATCATTTAGGCTGGAAAAGACCCTTCAGCTCACATATGATGCCATCTTCCTATAGTCCATGCTGAAATACTGGAACTGCTTTTCTCTTATCCCAGGCTGATTGAAACTTCTTTAATAGGATGATGATGATGAATGTTCTTTCTTCCACAGGATCACAAAGAGAAGCTTATCAAAGAAGGTAAATACGAGCGACCGCTCAGTGTATTTTAAGCTCCTGGAACTGCAGTGCTGCTGATGGCATATAAATAAAATAAGATGTATTGTTACGTGCTGATGTTTCTCCTTCATAAGAATAAATCTTAACAGCCTGTTGCTTGTCTTGCATCTATAACAATTATGTAAAGTGCACAAATGCAGGATCTGTATATCTAACACAGATAGATACAGAGTGCCCAGAACAAAACCACTGTACTCCTTTGGTCTACATACAGAGGCCTCTTAAACTGTGGAAGTTGCTGCAGTCAGAGCAGCACAGGTTGAAATGTTAAGCAGGCCCAGAGTAGTTCCTACAGAACTGCTGCTTGCTGACCTAGGTATGTATTCTTGGCATTGGTTTAACTGTAGTTTGCCCTGATCGGGTAATAGGCAAGTTCTGTGATAACCTTTAGTAACTTAAGAGCCTGCCTGACTGCTCTTAAGAAGTTTTTCTTTTCCTTAATAAAATGCAAGCCTAAACCATGTCTTTCTTGCAGTAAACTTTGGGATAAAATTATCACCCCAGACTTGGAAATAACAGGCTGGATGATGTCATGCTCTAGGTGACTGGCATTTCCACTGTCACTCCTGTGAGTGGGAGACAAGTAATGATAAGGATTTTTATTTTTGACACTGATTCACTACAGAAGAATTCCATTTCATCCCTGAAAATGGGCCATGATTAAAAAACCCAAGCATAGCTAAACCTTATGCCCGCAAAGGTGCCTTCTCTGCTGCTTTTAATAAGAACACAAGTTGTTTCTGCCTAAGTCAACTGATAGAAGGGGCTTTGGAATTGTTACTGTCAAAGCACTGAAACATGAATGCAAGCAAAAGATTTTTAATCCAGACTTCACATGGCCTGTAGGTGCCATCAATGATCCAACCAACCATCATTCGTCAGACATTGCACAGGTTTCTTCTCAGATGTTGAGGTCAATGCCAAGATCTCAGTCTGATGCAAAAGTTGAAACCTCCCCTCTGCCTGCTGGGAAAGCAGCCTGTGTGAAGTAGCAAAAGCAGCTCTACCACATCCCTTTGCTGTGTGATTAAGATGTAGATACTGGCCATTTGCAGTTCCTCTCCATTAGAGTGAGTGTTTTTATATAACCACAAAATGCTTGAGGTGGGAAGGGACCTTTTGGGCATTACCTGGTCCAGCACTGTGCTTAACCAGAGACCCCTAAAGCTGGCTGCTCAGGACCATGTGCAAATTGCTTTTGAGCATATCCAAGGATGGAGACTATGCAACCTCTGTGCAGCCTGTGCTAGTGCTTGGTCACCCTCACAGTGAAAAAAGGGGGTTTTGATTCTTTGTTTCCTGCTGTAACTCTTCCCTTTCCTATCTGGCACATCAGATGCTCAGACGTGAGGAGCTTGGGACTAAGGTGTTGCAGCAGCTGTACAAGGCCATGGCCTGCTTTTGCAATTCCATTGTGTGCTCCCAGCAACCCTCTTATGTCTGTCCTTGTGGCTTTTTCTTTGGCTCTCTTAACTAAAGCAAACCCAGATTGTTCTCTCTGCAGAACAGCTTCTAAAAGACTGTCACAAATGGTATTACAAGTTTCCACTGCGGGTCAGTGCGGAGAGGCATCAGTGCATGGAGAAAGTGGTATTTAGGGAAAGAAATAATTGCTTGTCTGAGCATGCTAAATTAACTATCTTCCTGCTGCCACAAAATAATTTGATCTCCCAGGACCCATTTCCTCAGCTAATTGGAACTTGAGTTGCCACACATGTAAACTCTCCGTCGCAGCTGTATTTGTTTCAGGCCAGCTGAGCAAATGGTTCAGGATGGGTTGTAGATGAGTGCAGTGCCTCTAGCCATTTAGGTCAGCCTCAGACTGATGCTTGTGGCACCTGCTACAGGCCTTCCCTTTGCCATTGCAAGTGTCTGATGCTATGTCCCTGCAGATTTGAGTGTGGTGCTTGGGGAAAGGCTGCCCTACTTTTCTCTCTTGTTCTTTGCAGAACTCTCCGAGCTGCTTTTTTTGCAAGGAACAAATGTGTGATGCTGTTGGAGGTGGGGTTGGTTGAGGCAGTGGTGCAGAGTGTAGAGGAAGGAAAGGGGACTTTCTCTTCAGAAATGTAGGGTGAAGACAGGAGAGTGAATGTGCCTTGTGGAATTTTACCCTTGATGTGTTACCACCTGTGTCTGCTTCAGTGATGAGTGCATAGCAAGAGAAACTCAAGCCTGCGGGTCACCAGATGATAATTTAGGTCCCAAACAAGAAACAAGCTTTTCCCCACTGCCTGTGAAATATTCAGACCTCATTTAGCCCTGGATCAGTTGGATTAAATCAACTTCTCCAGCAAATTGATTCTTCTGGATGTTCTTTTCTGAGCTGGCTATTTTAGAGTAAACATCTCCCTGTAGATTTTATATTATAATACTTTGCTCAAAGCTGATACTTTTTTTCCCTCCAAGGATCTGGTGCAGATCCAAAACTGATGATGGGTATAACTGAAGAGTCACAGCTCTGCATTTCTTTCTCTTTTGGGAAACTGAGGATTTTTGTCTTGAGAAGTAAAAACCATAGATCCTGGTGGCACCAAGCTTATTAACTGTTTACATGGGTATGTGCTGAAGTGTAGGTGTGAGGCTTGGGGTGCCTGTGCTGTGCTCCTCATTTGCACTATACTTGGGACTTCACTTTCTGCATTGACCCTGTGGAACTTGCCAGCTGGGGGTAGGTAAGGCTTGCATACTCCAGTGAATGTTGAGATCCTTTGTGATGTCTGCACTTGAGCTTTCTTCAAGGTGCCAGGAGCAAATGGCTGGACTGGCCAGACAAGCCCTTTCACATTTGCTGTGCTGCAAATCAGCACTGTGAGCAGGGAGAGATATTTGACAAGTACTGACAGAGAAGTCAATGTTGAAGGATGGCTGGAGCGTGGGACTGGAAAGGAAACTTTCCCTCAGCAGTGAAGTGTTTTGGATTCTCCCACCTTTTCTAATTTGCAGTCTACTTTTCTGACAATCAAAGTTCTCCCTTGGCAGCTCTCCACGGATCAGCAGGTTGAAGTGGCCTGCTCTAATAGGAGGCTTAGGTATGGTAGAGCCTTCAGCTCTGTTTGTAAAGCTTTCCCCTACAGACAGCATAAAATGCTTTGTAGATCCCTAGCTGCTCCCTGTGGAACATACATCATATTTTCAGGAGGCCCTATGGACGGGCCTGGCTGTCTCCTCGTGTCACACAAGGTACAGCATTCACACCAACTGCATGTGGTGAGAGCCGTGCAAGTGCTTCAGCTTCAGCGTGTCACCAGGAAAGCTTTAATGGAATACTTGAAAGTAAAGAATAATGGTGCATTTTTTATCGCATTTCCCAAGTTAAATAAGGATCATCATTTTCATGGCTCAGTGCCTGCTGGAAATGCCATTCTGTGCCACCACAGGTAGGTATGCTGGATTTCCCTGCCTTCACTCACATATTGCAAGCAACAAATACTTCTCTTTACTTGCACTTAGAGTTAAAATGGCTTTTCAGAGGTTCCCAGCACTTGTAGTAGTTTTTATCCAGGCGTTTGGAGGTCTGGAGGCCCCATTTGGTGATGGCAAGGCTGAGGGATGATTCAAACATGAAGGCCTGTTGGGAAGAGGGAGGGTAGGTTAGGCCAAAGGAGCAGGAGTTTAAATCCAGGCAGGGTGGCTTTGCTCTACCACAAACAGCTTGATTCAGCCCAGGGAGAGAAAGATGTTTGGAGCTAGCATTGCAATGCCAGCATTAATCAGATCCCAGGAGTGACTTTGTACTCCCTTCATGCCCAGGAAAGCCAGGTTGTTCCAAAAGCCCTAGTTCAAGGTCTGCTCATCACCATCATTAGGTTTTAGGGGGTGGAGAAAGGAGGACAGTCAGGGGTTTCGCTTCTTTGTCCATAGCCTAAGACAAAATGTAAGCAGCATTAGAATTCCCAACTTCCTGCTCAGGCAACAATGTACGTGGACAGATGAGCAAAGCTGCTTCTGTCCCATGTCTCCAGGGGAGCTCCTAGGAGCTGAATGCTGCAGCAGTTTTGTCCAAGTACTTGCCATGCTGTACTCAAAATCTTACTAGCTCCACTGGCTCCTTACCATGGTCCCTTCCGCAACCCTCTCAGGCTCCAGCTTGGCTTTGCTTGCCTTCTCAAAACACTCAGCGTCCGGGCCGTGAGGAGTCATCATGCTGTGCAAGCTGGCCCCTCCAGGCTGGAAACCTTCCTCCTTTGCTTCATAGTGGCCTTTGATGAGCCCCATGAACTCACTCATGCAGTTCCCTGCAGGAGGCAGAGAGAAGAGCTTGCAACACAACGTGTCTGGGAGGCATCGCAGCTGGGCTCTGAGCTCTTTGAAACCCACAAGCTAAGCTGGGCTGGGTGGAGTGGAGGTTCCTAAGCAGGGCACCATGTGAGAGGACATCTGGGATCCTACAGGCAACGCTTGTAAAGCTGTACAGGTTTTATTTCACTCTTAATTGTCTGGATTCAGAAACACAGCTGCCTAATGAAGGTTCCTTGATGGTACTCCTGTACTTTCCCTACCACCTCAAGCTATGTAAGTACTACACCTGCATAGGGCCTGCATGGTGTAACCTGGTATTTAGAGACTTGGATTGGAGATCTTAAAGTGCTGCAAATGAAGGTCTGTACAATCATCCCTGTGTTACAGGCACAAACTGCAGGGCCAACAGCATGGCACGAGAGCCTGGTCTGCTGTCCCAGGATATAAGCATGGAATCATTTTGGTTTATACTCTTTTACCCCCTCTAGTCCAGCCAGCCCCTTCAGTACCTTATGTGTTTGTTTCATGTTATCTGTTTCTCAAGAGACACTGTATGCCCAGAGACAAGGAGCCAAATGCTGTCCTTCCCTGAGGAAGTATGCTTTAAGTAGACCCTCTGAAACCACTAACTTAGGTGACTGCCTATAGCTAATAATTAAGTACTCACTGAGTTATGTTCCCTGTATGTGAAATACTGTAACAACTGCCATCCCAACTGCCCTTCACCTTTAGTAGACCTGATGTGACTAAACAATATGGCAACATTCTGCTTAGTGGTCAGTTTTTGCAAAACCAGGACATGCTTCTGTAGCTACGTTATCTATAGCTCTTTTTAACCACTAGTTTGCTTTGTTAAGTACAATCCAGGTCTGAAATATTTAACAACAAACCTAATTTAGCTCAAAGTAGAATTGGCCTGCATATGTATGCAAACATTCATTAATTTGCATCCCAAGTTGTCAGTGTCTCATTAAGACTGGCTTGTTACAGGCTTTTCATTAATGCTTGGCATTCAGGCTGCTGTACAGGCCCCAAGACCGGAATTGCCAATGCTTCTGTGACAGGACTCACAACATCACTTAGAAAGCATGGGTAGGAAACCAGGCTGGGACTTCAGAGATGAGCTGAGTCCAGTTTCTTGTTCATTCCTACATGACTCCCAACAACTTAGGTGTGCTCCATTCCCTGCTGGTGAAATCCCTTAGTGGCCATTAGATATTAGGTCCAGCCTTGAGAGAATCCACAAGTACTCTCACAGACACAGATGCAATGTATGCCCACAGGATAAGAACTGCATCAAACATTTTTCAATGTGTGATCCTAAGACCCTAGGAGTACTTCACAGCTTCCAAGGAGGTAGAAAGGTGACAAGAGAAGTCAGTATTTATGAGCTGCACAGCCACCTTTGCATGTGAAATTGCTGCAGTGTCTGGGGGGGAATCTTTTTGGCCCACCATTGCTATATTTATACTGGGAGCAAAGGTAATGCAAGACAGAAAATTAGCTGCTCTGTCTTGTTCTGCCTCTCTTAATGGTACAAGATTTACAACACAGCACTAATTTTAGAGAGAACAAACATGTGCAGTGTCTCGATAATGGACTGTTGTCTGACTGTTGACTGTTGGCAGACTGATGTCTGCCTTACCCACTCAAGCTTTGCTGCTGCATGGCTGGGATAGAGTAGACAACCAACCTGCTCATCAGTAATTTAGTGCTCAAGCCTATGGTTGAAGTACTGTGGTCAAGTGAGCAGCTACAGTAGCTTTCTGCATGGGTACTCTTAGATCACAACATGGAGAAGAGAATGAGAGTTAATTCATCTGTCTTTTACCAAAGACAAAGCAAGGTTGAAGAGCTTCATGGTTGTTATGGCTCACAATGCACCCATGGAAGGTTAGCAAAGCTCTGCCGATAAGCAGCAACTTAATCCTGATTAACAGGCAGCATGTCTCACCTCCAAGGGTCTAATAAAAGTGCCTTGGCACTATCCCAGCATGTCGGGAGACACTTTTCCATGTCACACTCATTACTGTGAATGAAAGCAGAATGATGAGGCAGGACTTTGCCTGTGAGATTTACTCAGATGGCTGCACAGCTGCCTGCTATGCTCGCAAGTGACACTAATTCTGCCAACTCCCAAGATGCTTGGACATATATCTAAGTAGCAGGAGAAGCTGGCTGTTAAACTGTGCTTAGTAAGTGTGCAGAAAGCTCCTCAGCAATTCAAAGTGACCATAGTGTGACCTTGATAGCTTCTGAGATGGGGCAGACAGAAGGGATGCAGGATGGGTGAGCTTTCCCCCTCAGTCTCTCAGAGCAGGGTGCCTCATCCCTCCCCAAAGGGCAGTCCCTTGTGGAGAACTGGATTTCTGCTATCCATTCAATGCAACATGTGGCCATGCTCTGCCAAAATGGAACCAAAACCTGCCACCAAAAAGAAACAGCTTTGGTGATGGCAACCAAATCCCCAAAACATCAGCCACCTTTCTGCCTGAGAAGGAGCCCAGTTCCTGACCTCTGGCTTCTTAAATACCAGAGGTACCTTCATCACTGTGCAGGTGGTGAAGAGGGGCTCAGGAAAGCCAATTCACTCCTTCACTGTAATTCTGATCTCACCCTATAAGTGGGCTTGGGCAGCTCTAAATCCCTCCGTGCTTCTCACCATTTGTGATAGCATATTCCCCTTTCTCCTGTTCTTTATCTCTGTACTCTAATGAGATTAAGTAATTCATGGCTGCCTGACAGGACAGTTGCTGATGAATTTGTTCAGTGCCAAGTTCAATATGCACCCAGCCTCCATGGGAGCCCCTTGAGTACACATCCATCCATCTATGCAGACAGAACCAGCCTGTCACCTCTGAGTTTTCCTGAGATGCTCTAAATAGGAACATCTTTGGGTTTGTTCATTTCCCAGGGAGGAGTGGCTGACTCCTAGAAGCTGACTCTGATGGTGCCAAGGGCAACGAATCAAACTGCTTGTTCCCTGCGCATGCTCTCAAATCAATGAAGGCTTGTTTCTGCCTCTGCAGTCCCATAGTCAAGCACAACCAACAAAGAGCAGACATACGGTGGTAGTACGGCGGCCGGAAGGTGTTGTTAGCTACCCCCCATCGAGGGGGGAATATGACAAAGTCAGCGAGTGCCACTCCAAGACGGGTTGACTTGGCTGTCAGGACAGTGAAGATAGAAGGATCCTGAAAAGAGCAAGGCAAAAGGCATGAAACAGAGCAGGGCTCTGAGCTGTCTGCTCAGGTAGAGCCTGCCTGATACAGCTTCTCCCTCATCTAAACACTTCTTACAACCTACAGCTGGTGGTGTGGGTGAGATTTGTGATAGCATCCAGCATTTTGACCCCATTCTGAATATGGGGGATGGGACTGGATGGTTCTTCCTATGAGCAGCTTTGGAGAGCTTTCCCCACCCTGGCCACAATGCCCTTGGAGCCAGCAACCCAGATGTAAGGGGAGGGACAGGCCTGCAAGATGGGTACTGTAATTCCAGGAGCAGTCCTCAGCACTCCTCCTACCCTGAAATTGCACCTCTTCCTTAGCTGGTTCCAGAGGACAGGAACATCCTAGTGGAGACATTTCGCCACAAGCCCCATTAATTTACAAGTAGGGAGAAGAAATTTGATGAGAAATTGGGGCTTGCTTCAAAGATTTCTGAAGTCTCTGGTCCAGTAAAGTGATGTTCTGGGCTTTGATCCCCAAACCATCCTTTTCCTGCCAGGTTTTTCTGGAGTTTATACAATGCTTTCCATTGGTTTTCTCACTAGAAGTGCTTCAGTCTCCTTGCACACCCACTTACAGAAGCAGTGCCAAGAGATGGCGTCGCTGCAGGCACCTCTCCCACTGGGCTGGTTTCCTTTTTAGAAGAGCTGCTCACATTAGTTTTGGCTTTAGTTATTTTCTGTAAGACCTAGAAATGATTGCAGTGAAAGCTGCCAGCTCCTCCAATGAATTTCAGTGCTGGGCTCAGAGGAACCAGGGCAAGAAGTTTGTGCAATTGCCAGAAATAAATCAAGGCAAGAATGTGAAGCAAAAGTCCTTTTGTTGATTGCACAGTGTGTGTTGGTTTCAGTATTCAGCCCTCCTCCTGGGCACAAGAATTCTACGCTAAGCTGCATAAAGCAGCTTAAGAAGCTGACCAGCCTCCAGTTATGTCTTTGTACCACAAAGAAGGTTGTCTTTCTCTGCAAGAGCTTGGTTTGGGCCCAGGGAAAGCAGTGGAAGAGATTTCCCTGGGTTTCTTAGAGCACTTTAACAGGCACTGAGCCCTCGGCTCTCAGGAGGGGTTTCGCTGGTAAGGTACCCATAAAGCACTCGCTTTGCCTTGCCCAGCTCCAGAACTTACCGCATGGTCAAATGCAACAGAGTTAATGACCATGAATTTTTCCAGATGGTATTTGTAAGGTGTGTAGTTCCCATGCCAGGCCACAACATTGAAGGGGGAGAAAGCCTACCAAAGCAAAAAGACAAAGGGTTACCATACACAGCCTTCCAACTTGCTGTACGTACGTAGAGCACTGCTCTTTGCCTAATTAGTGCTGGGGAGATGTACACGATCAGCCTGGAGCATGAAGCCCTTTAGGCACAGCCCAGCACTGCAGGGATGTGGTTTTCCTCACAATTTCCACTTGGTGAACCTCAGCTCCTCCCTCTGGGGCTTGCTCTCTTAACTGGCTTTTGAGTGCACAGGCAATGCTTGAACAAGGCCAGCTGCAACACTGGCTCTGTGGTAAGGAAATCCCTGTCTTTTCACAGCAGCCCCAGCTCCTCTATCCTGCCCTGTCACTGTAAGCAGTATGGAAACAGTGAGGCAAAAACCATCATTGAGCCTTTTGGGCAGCAAAGTCTTCACAAATGTTTTTTTCCAGACTGAGGAGCCTCAGCTGGGAAGATGTTTGACCCAGCAAACCAAGGTCCATCAGGTGAAATCCTGCTTCACATAACCTAGCAAGCACCTCCTGAGACTACGTGCAAGGTACCAAGTTGCACTACTCCAGGCCATGCAGTGGCAGTCGCTGCACTTCGGTGTTACCTGTTCCCCATGAGCATCCTCACCTGCTGGGCTGCAAACAGCTTGCCCTGGTACTTGCTGATCACTGTGTAGCCCCTCGGCACCTGGCGGTCCTCGTACCATGCGAACAGGCACCAAGAAGTCGCGAGGGTTGGCCAAGCCATTGGCTCCTGTGAAAGAGAGAGAGATGCCAAAGCTCTTTGGGCAAACTGCTAGCAAAGTGAGAGGCTGGTGCAACTCCCTGGCTTTGTGGGTGCCCTTCTGCATCAGGTAATGACCCTACTGCTGCTTGGCCCACAAGGAAACCTGAAATAGTCATGTACTTCTTCTGCTCCTATGAGGATGTAACTGTAATACATCCCAGTATTTAAGTCCGTGCTTCCCTTATGTGACTAAGACAGTTGCCTTCTGAACAAGATTAGTATGTCATCCTCAATTAAGGCATGTAACAACTAGGACTTAATCAAAACTTAAGCAACTCTTCCCTGTGAGAGTGCTGAGGTGCTGGCATAGGGTGCCCAGAGAAGCTGTGGCTGCCCCATCCCTGGCAGTGTTCAAGGCCAGGTTGAATTGGAGCAAGCTGCTCTAGTGGAAAGTGTCCCTGCTCATGGCAGGGGTTGGAACTGGATGAGCTTTAAGATCCTTTCCAACCCAAACCATTCTATGTTTCTATTACAAAAAATGGAAGGTGAATTGCTCTCTGTTCCTGGACATCCTTCTGGTTGGACCTTTAGCCACGCAGTATTGGTGTGTCATGTCATGAGGGGCAAATACATTTCTGAATGCTTGCAGAAATAGTAATAATATAAGGAGCTAGCGCTATACGTACAGGCTCTGGGCACACCTGCGGGGTTGGTTAGTGTGAGGAGAGCGTTTTCAAAGTGCAAAGCACCATATGGGTTCTTCTTCATCTCATTAGTATTATTGTTACAAAGTGGTTTTGAATTTCTTGGATAAAAATGCAGACATTACTACCTGCTGCTAAGGTTTAACAGCCACTGCTTTTCTCCAGCTGTCAGTTTCCAAGTGAAAAGTGAAGTTAGAATAAAGTAAGACTGAAATACAAAGGATCTTGGTCTCTGAGGGGAAGGTGGGTAGGTGGTGAGAAGAAGAGCTCTTATAATTACCACCTCCTGAAAAGGTTTACAGGCAAGTTCTATTCATTTTCTTTTCTCCAGAAAGTAAACTTTAGAATAGATTCCTGCCTTCTGGAAATCAAAAAACACCAAATCCCCAAAGTTCAATAGAGTCTGGAAAGCCAATGGGAAAGCTTGTTACAAACAGGCTGGGGCAGCTGTATCAATAATCAAGTGAAGCAGGCACAGAGTGTAGGAAGTGGGTAAAGGCAGGTAATCTTATCTAGCTGAAAGAAAAGCTGCTAAAAATCATCGTAGGCTCCTTGTGGAAAGAGAAATCCCAACATACAGCCTGCAAATCAGGTCAGTTCCCCACTGCAAGAATGACTGGCTTCAGTTTCACTATGGCCATGAGATGTTTGCAAAGGCTGCACTGAATGCAGATGGGCCAT
The DNA here is from genome assembly GCF_012275295.1 of Melopsittacus undulatus. Classification (NCBI taxonomy): domain Eukaryota; kingdom Metazoa; phylum Chordata; class Aves; order Psittaciformes; family Psittaculidae; genus Melopsittacus; species Melopsittacus undulatus. Next base: position 115,133,200 of record NC_047528.1, on the reverse strand, counting down.
GTCAAGCTTGTTACTGACTGATAATACCTAGGTGGTTTACTTCAAGCATGGCCAGTCTTTTAGATCTCAGTGAGAGCTGTAAAACAAGCCTAGTCTGCTGAGGAAAAGAAACAACCCAACTGAAAATGAAAACCAACCAATCCCAAAACACTGCTTTGAAAATGGAGAACTGTTGGTACCCAGTTTTGTAGTTATTTTACCCCTTACAAGGGGAGTTTCACTTCCCTTCCCTGAGATAATTGATAAGTAAAGGAAATAAGCTGAGCTGAGCAGCTCCAGAAATCACAGCGGGGATGGTAGGGCTTTGATGCCAAGCACCCTCATGGTATCTTCACTGCAGCAAGAGGCTGTGCCTCTGCGGTCTGTGACATTGCACAGAGCAGGAGGCAGCTGGCACAGAGGAGCTGTGATTTATGAGAGCTAGACCTGTGCTCAGTGAACACAGATCCGCCCTGGCAGCACAACATGGAGATGTGAATGTGTTGCTGATCTGAGTGCTGTGCAGCTCATGAGATTGATTTCTAGTTCTCCAAAGGGAACAGCTTCTGACACTAACATGGTCTAGGCTTTTGGGCTCGAAGGTGCCTCCGTTAACAGGGATGGGGGAAAAAAACCCCATGTGATTACATTTAAAATTGGGCTTTAAGAATATCTGTTGCCTTTGAAATCTGTCTTTCCTTTTACCAAGTAAATTTTCTGCTATCAGCCCAGTTTATGCCACATCTGTAAGTGAGAGGCATCAGTGATGATGGCCTTTGAGTTTCTTTTGGTAGGAACAGGTTCAGAGTTAGCAGATGGGGACTCGCAGACTCGAAGGGAAGAGAGAAAGTGGAAAAAGAGGTGGGAGAGAAGTGGTCCCTTCAGTGACAGGGGAATCTTGAGACAATTGGTCTGTCACATTTTTTGGAAGGGGATGCTTGCTCTGATGGGGGGAAAGTATCTTTGTGAAGAAGCATGTGCATGGGAGGATGCATTTCATAGGATATAAAAGGAAAGATTTGGGCTTGCAGTTCATGCCTGTCCCTAAGAAATTCACTGCAGCTGTGGTTGGAGATTGTTACCAATGGGTCCCAGGTCAGGCAGCTCAAAGTGTGCTCCATACACCTCCAGGATGTAGCCTCTGGTCTCTCCAAAAACCTCCACACTGAAACGCATTCCTTGCTGGAAAATAAAGGAAGATAACTAGAGTCCTCCCAGGACTTTGCTGACAAATCACAAACAGCTGAATGCAGGAGCTGGCTTGCTCCAGCATCAGGCTCCGAGCCATAGGTGAGGTGCAGTCAGCCCTTACCTGGATGACACAGATTTCATTGGGCTCCACTAGCATCTTCCCAAACTCAGGTTGTGATGAGCAGCTTCCCTTGCTGGGGCACTGTGGAAACAAAATGCGGGCAGAGGAGCTAAAGCAACATGGTGATTGCCATCTTCTCTGCCCCTCCAGAGCACCCAGGCTGAATGGAAGAGCAATGGGCTCTTTCTGATCCTGCTTCACAGCAGGATGTCCTCACTCTCCCTTGCAGAGTCTTGCAACAGAGGTGCCCACACTGGAGGAAGAGCTTTGGAACCAGCCCCATGGTCCCTATGTCACAGCAGATACCTGTGTGAGGATGGACCATCCATTACTTCACGGTCACTTGACATAGTGTTTGTGCCACAGTCCAAATAAATGGTATTTGATGCATTTGGAGCCATACCTGTCTGTCTCATGATCCTTATTCAAAATGGTGCATGTACCCATCCTGGTCATGACTGTAGCAGTGTGAGATGCTTGGGAATAACTAATTCTCCCTGCTTCCCGAGGGTAGAAGCAATGTTTCTCTAATATCTGCATTCTTTTCTGTGACAGTCCTGGTGCAGGAGAGCTCACATTTTGAGCTGGAAAACTAGCAGATTTACAAAACCTGCCCTGGCATCTGTACTTCACAGTAGTGAGGGAAGGTGAGTGAGAACAATTTCTTAGCTATTTGATAGGAGAAATGTTTCTGTGGGTGACCTGAAGGCATTTCTGTCCCTTGGTCAGGAAAGATACAAGCAAATATCAGACTTCTGTGATACTGCTTAGAATGTTTTTCAGCAGGTACACACCTCATGTGCCAAGCTCAGCACTCACTGTGGCAGTCTGGTTGCCTGAGGCTAGCATAGCATGGGAGCTAGAGCTACGGTGCCAGATACTGTTGGACTGAAGGCAATGAAGGCATCCAGCTATCAGCTGTCCAGAAAACCTGAGGCTGATGTTTTCCAGAAAGCCTCCACCTGTGGTGTGCCTCATACCAGCCTGCGAAGCACTGGGAAATGACCCCCAAGCACCACACCAATGAAGCTGGGTCACTGCTCAGAGCCAAAGTTGGGGTCTGGCACAGAGATGTGCTCTGTGAGCTGCGCAGGAGAGATGCAACCTGCCTGACAGCCCAGCTGGTGCCAGACCACCCAACGTGGATGGCATGAGGGTAAAGCCAACCCCCTCCTCCAAACACTGCCTGTAGGGCCCAGGGCTCTGGAAGAGCAAAATGCCAGACAAGTGGCAACCCAGGGAAAACCTTGTGGGGGAAAGGAAAAGCCAAAGCAGTTACTCACCAATCAGGAAGTCACCATCTGAATTATAAAGGCATCTAAAAAGGAAGAACAGGAAGGTCAAGGTGCTGTAAGCCCCAGGCACTTGCTTACACCACGACCACAGCTGGGAATTTCTGGGCTGGAAGGTCTGACATGGCAGAGGTCTCCCTTTGGCACCAGAAATGCTATCTGCAGGTCAGTGAATGCAATATACTGGCCAGTGCAGAGGAGGGAGGTTTAATGTGCCCGGCTGACTTCCTGCACGAGCTGCTGCAGAGGTAGCAATGCCCACCAGAGGCCTCTGAGTCATGTTTACATCTGAGGAGTAGCTCTGGGATGAGAGCACCTGGATGCAACACATCCCCTCTCGCTGCATTCCCATGCCCATCTCCCTCCTTCTCTTGGTGGCTCCTCACCCACTCCCCCAGTGCTTGGCCATGGAGCAGAACCTGCTGTGGCCACCTCGAACACCAACACAACATAGAGACAGCGATGCTGGGAACAGCTGGACTGCAGCACAGCACCCTCCAACGTAGCGGGCACTGACCTGTTGAGCATGGAGGTGTTGCAGACGAAGATATGGATGGCGATGCCATTGCGTCCTCTGGGCTCACCGGCACCACACAGGGTGTGCAGTCCCTGTGGGCAAACCCAGCCATAAAGAGTGAGCACAGGCAGCAGGGCAGGGGCAGCCCCCTTTTCTCCCTCACCCCTTGCTGTGACTCTTCCCCTCTCCCTGCTTCCCGTACCACTACCAGCCTTTTGGTAAATGGCCTCTGCCAAACATGTTGGTTTTGCACCTCACACACAGAGACAAACTGGGGCTGTTCAGCCTGGAGAAGAGAAGGCTGCGTGGAGACCTCAGAGCAGCTTCCAATGTTGGAAGGGGGCTACAAAGATGCTGGAGAGGGACTCATCATCAGGGACTGTAGTGATAGGACAAGGGGTGATGGGTTCAAACTTAAAAAGGGGAAGTTCAGGTTAGAGATAGGGAAGAAGTTCTTTACTGTGAGGGTGCTGAGGCACTGGCACAGGGTGCCCAGAGAAGCTGTGGCTGCCCTCATCCCCTGGCAGTGTTCAAGGCCAGGCTGGACGGGGCTTGAAGCAACCTGCTCTAGTGTGAGGTGTCCCTGCCCATGGCAGGGGGTTGGAACTGAGTGGTCTTAAGGTCCTTTCCAACCCAAACCATTCATGATTCTGTGATTCTATATTAAGCACTTCTTAAAAATCCATGGAAATTGGTCCATCCCAGGTCAGGGACTAGGGAGAGCTGGGGCTGCGGCTTTTTAATTGAGAGTTCCTGGAAAGGCAATGAAGAAAATCAAGTCCATTGCCAGCTGGTTGGAATCTGGGATCCTCTCCCCTGACATGGATGCTCTGCAAGCCCAGTGGTGTCAAAACCAGTGCTGTTAGCCCAGTGCTGAGCATGCCATGTGCCCCACAACCCCCCCGAGGGAGCAGGGCTGGAGGATCCCTGCATGCCCTGCTCCCCTGAACTTACGCTCACAAAGTCCATCTTATTCTGAGGGGCTTTTGGGATCTCGAAAGGTTTCCATCGGAGCTAGATTGAAGCAAACAAAAAGCAAGAAGGTGATGCCAGTGGTTATAATGCAAATGGTGGCAATTCACAAGGAAGCAGAACCCCGTCCTCCCCCTGCTTCCCTGCCCTCTGCAAACTGAGGTAGCTTTGTCTTTCCTCTTTGCCTTGCTTCATTTGGTTCACAGGTTTCTTTTGGCTTATGGAGCTTTTCTTCCTTTTTAATCATCATCTTGTAAAATAATTGACAGGCCTTGTTGTGCCAAGGTTAAAAAGAAAACCCTATTTTAAACCTGTCTCTTCCTCTATTACCAACAACACCACAGAGAGCAAAGAAATTCAGATGAGCCAGCTTTCCACAGCCAAATTGTTACGGTCCTGTGCTTCACTCTGTGCTGAGTGATTCACTCCCTCCATGACCCGAGCAGAACATTCCTGTTTGCTCCACCTCATTTTCCCCACATCCGAAGCAGAAATATCTCTACCTGCTGAGTGGGAGCTGTGAGCAGCACTAATTATTTCTTGCAAAGCCTGTCAAGATCCTCAGGCAGAAGGTGCTGGAGGAGTCAAAAGGATTTATGATGTTAAGCTCAGTATCATATTAAGGGTCTTTGCACCTCTTGGGAACAAGATGCTGCAGCTGAAAGACCCTCGCTGGGGGTGTGAGCTCAATGCACACCAACCCAAACACCCCATATTAGAAGGAGATTGCTGTGGCCAGTTCCAGATATATCCCCTGAATCAAGTTTCTTGATCCCAGATGGAAGTACCTGTGACTTTGGGCATCCAGGAGAATATTTTATTGCTTTAATTTACCCGACCTAATAGTTCTTAGCATGTTTTTGGGCTGTTGCCATGAGAAAACCAAGCTCCTGCGACCCTGTGTCTGTGCCTGCCGCTCCCAAAACATGTGAACTATGTGAAGTTTGAGCTAAATTTGAAAGGGATTCCAAAGATACTGAATTCCCCCAAGCTTCATGAAGGTTTCCAAACCCAAATCAAAATCCAGGCTCTCCTGGAGTGCCAGCCTCAAGAGGAAGCAGGCAACTGTGTCCAGTGAGTGCATCTGCCAGCAAAGCTGAGTGAAGCAGGGTCTCATTTCTAATGCACCAGCTGCACCCCAGGCTTGGCCCTCTCCACTCTGCTTTCCAAAGCCATCTGCTTCCCAAGGGCATCCCACCACCACAGCCTTGGGTCATCTGGGTTGGATCCACCCCCTGTCTCTTCCTCCCCTCATCCCATTCACTGCTGGGCAAAGCAAGTTTTCCTCCCTGGGGACACCTGGATGGCTCCATGCTGGGTCCTGCTCAGGGTCATACTGCTGGGTGCTGAGCAGAGGGAAAGAGGCAGCTGGAGAAGCTGCATATTGTGGATGAAGACACCAAACACTCACAGAGGAGCCAGTGAGATAGTGCTGAACTGCAGGCTTTGCTTCCAGACTTAGTTAAAGCATGTTTCCCCTTGGTTTCCAAGGCAGTCTTCCAGACATGAACCTGAGCCAACACAAAGCATGGCCAGAAGGTGCTCTAGAGCTTGCTCCGTTTGCAGCAGTGGGACCTTCCCTGCCTCCCATTCACTCTGTGGCAGCTCTGAAGGCCAGCGGTGGTATCTTGATGTGAACTGCTCCTCTGAACAGTGTTTAGAATTCAGGGTTGGGAATTGGGACCCAGTTGACAGAAACCATTGAGAAATACTGACAGGAAGGATGTGGAGGGACAAACCCTGAAGGCTTTGGGAAGAGAAAGGAAGGGAGAATGGGCAAAAGAAATGGATGTCAGGTATAAAGACTATCAAAAGAAAAGAAATTTTTCTCACTGAGGAATACAGAAGATGTCAGTAAGTCTACAGATTTACAGAGTTAAACGTATACTGCGGCTCCTACATTACAGCTTCATTTTCACTTTGGTCCCTGTGGACACCTCCACAGTTGTCATTCCTGTGGGATAAGGAGTGCAGGAAATCAGTTTGTCATCCAGCCCATTGGCTGCAACTGAAAATGGTGCCTGGCCCCTATCCTTCAAAATGCTTGTAAACTGCAAAGCCACTACCTGGCCTTGTATGCCCATCATTCCGCATGTTTCTGCTGCATTTGGGTTTCACCAATGCAAGAAGAGAAGAACAAGTGCCCTGAGCCAGAAGTCCAAGACAGGGAGCCCCAGCCAGTGCCAGGTGCTTAAAATGGGGAAACTCTTGGTGTTCTTTCCCTGTTGTGTGCTGCAAGAGACTGGTGAGAGCACCCCTGAGCTTACTATTACATGACAGGTTCCTTATGTCCCTGAGGTTTGCCCAATCCCTGCATCTTCTGGCAAGAAGAGCCACAGTCAATGCATTTGATTTTTTAAACTTGGCATTTGGTATGGCTATTCATTTCCTCCCTGCCTCTCAATCACAGCTTCCCTTGGTCACCTCTGTTCCAGTCGGGAGAGCTTGCTTCTCTTCCACCATTTCTTGCATGGCTGCCACCCCATATTTTTTCAGCACCTTCACCTCCTTTTCTCTTTTGTCCCCTGTGCCTTTTATAATTCTGCCATTGTCTTCAGGCAACGTTAGAAGATATTTTTTCCATTGACTTCAATGGGCTTTGCATGCAGTATCTCCATATGGCCATCCTTTTAGATGGATGATGATTGGGAAAGCTCCTCAGTTGAGCTGGGTGAAACACAAAGCATCGAAGAAAAGAGTCCATCTTGTCCAACAGACTGAACCCAGTCTCTGGCTCTGCTTCAGAGAGGATGAGAAGGAAAATAGGAAGTTGACTCACACTTCCTGGTAGGAAATAACCCCTCTAGGTTTGATGATTGCCATTGAAAGCAGTGAGAGAGGGGGCAGGAGCTTTGTTGCTGTTCCCCTAGGTAAAAGATGCATTAAATGTAAGTGGCTTGAGCTTACGAGAGAGCTAGGTATCTTGGAATTACTGTAACCATACATAACCATAATTGTAGATGAGGGCTGTGAAAGATGAGGGCGTCAGGGATGGACGAGGTGGTAACAGAAGTCACTGGAGCTCCATCTGGGATGGAGCACCAAAGGCACGTAAATACAAGCCTGTCTCCCCTCCTCAGTTAGTGGCTGGAAAACGTATTCCAGCAGAGCTGAGAAAGTATTTAGACAAATGGCAAGGCTGCTGGGAGGCTGGAAAATAGCTAATGGTTCTGCATCAAAGGGCAAAACTGAGAGGGATAAAAACCAGTGACCACGAGAGGAGGCTGAGAGATATTGAGAGAATGGCAGGAGCAGAGTCAGATCAGCAAAGCCGAACGTTCTGGGGCTGGCAGGGAAGAAATCATGATTAAAGATGATGGCAAAGGCTGTAACAGAGGAAGACAAATGCCATGTCTCTGTGAGACTCTCCAGAATGAATCCTGATTTCCCATGAGGGCTGCAGAGAGAAATGGGCTGGCAGCCAGCAGCCTCTCCAAAAGAGCAGGGAAGGAGGAGATGGATGGCAGAGACATGCTGCTGCTCTGCCTGCTGGGCTGGAGCACCATCAGCCTCTGATGGGGGACACTGAAAAGGAAAGAGCAGCCTGAGAGGCAGCCAACAGGAGCCCCCAGGGGAGATACTAGATAGCACAGGTGAAACCTTGTGACACTGCTGGGGAGCAGCACAACTGTCCATCAGGCTGGGAAGCAACAAGCATCACATCGAGGACTATCCATCCTTGCACGACCCATAGGTGAGGGGCAGGTGGCAGTCGGGATCCAGATCCTGTGTTGGCTGAGCCTCCAGCTTTCTACATTTCTCAGACTCTTGCAGCCCAGTGCCTTTGTATCCCTCGATAGCTTAATATTTGACTGTCCCTGCCAGGACCAGGGGTCTTTTCAGCACTGTTACCTGGTTGGGGTCAGGCTCAACTTCATCCCAGTCGTGTGTCAAGTGTCCCTCCTCGAGAGGCTCGAAGGGTTTGTGGCAGACTGAAGGTAGGATCCGATACAGCCAGCTACAAAGAAGGAAAAGAACTGGATTATCCTGGGGAAGAGGTTAGACCCTGTGGGTGGCTGTTGGCTGATTGAGCTCCTAAAGGCATGGGTAACATTTACATTGGTAGCAACTGAACCAAAGGGTGTATTAAATATCAAATACCAGCTCACACTAAGAGACTTTCAGAGGGATGGCTTTTTATTATAGGCTCTAAATACAAGTATATGCTGTTATATATACGTAAATGACTATATGTATGTTTACATATAATTACATATGTTTACATTCAGAAACACATATGTGTATATATATATAAAAGATACAGCTTTATCTGTGGCTGAAATACAGCAATCTCTGAAGTGTAAAAAAAAGCCTATTTAAACACAGCTACAAAGCAGCTCAGACAAGACAGGGATGAGCCCAGTGTCTAACTGCAAGTGCAGAGGAGCTTTCAGGAGACAGACGTTCACAGCCAGTGCCTGAATTTGGATGGGTTACTGAAAGTAGCATCCTATGCCTGGCTGGCCATGCCCTTAGGACAACCAGTGAGCCCATGCAGTCAAGAACTGTTTTATGTGCGATGATGCTTCCTACTGCTGTAGGAGGTCCCCCATGTCTCCAGCACCACCTGGACCATCACTCTCCTCTTTTGCTGCCTCCTGTATCCATGGCTGCAGCCCCTGCATACCATGCACAGGTGCAGCCAAGCCTGAAGCTGGGCTTTTAGCTAGGCAGGACAGCAGAGGTAAGGTAATCAGGCAAACCTGAGCTAGGCAGGGGTGCCAGTGCCTTTGATGTGTTACCAGAGGTGGCTGCAGTTTGGGTAGGTGGGAGAAGGGAGGAGGGAGCTCTCCCTTGAGAGCTGGAAAATTTCCATCAAGGACATCTTCGTGCAGCAAACAATGATTCATCCCTTTCCCACGCACACCACAAGCTGGCACCAGCCTGGAGAGCAGAGCTCTGCTGGCAGCTCAGATGATGCATTTGCCTTTCATTCGAACCAACAACGGAAGAGAGGGAAAAGCTGCTGCAGGAGAAGCAAAATGAGAAACCCCTCCCCTGCAATTTGGTCATGACCAGAGCATGATGACCAGGACACAAAGCATGATGACCAGAATAGAGCTCTGGGATGTTTGCTGCCAGCTGGAACAAGCTGGCCCTAGAACTGCTGGGAGCATTGGGTGGTAAGCAGTATGCTGGGTGCCTGGCACTGGTCTGAAGGCCCTGGTCAGACCCAAAGCAAGGTACAGCCTGAGCTAGCTCCTCACCAGCTCTAGTGTATAGGAGCATCCTTTAGGAGGAGGAGCAAGTCCTGCTCAGAGGCTTGGTTTTGATACTCTCCATTAGTTGTATACCAGTGCCAGCCACAGAGGTGATATATTCCCAGCAGCATCAGAGCTGAGACCCTGAGTTTTTTTTGCACAGCACTCACACCACACTCAGGACCCTCTGGTCCCCATGAGCATCCCCTCCCCTTCCTCACCTCACTCAGAAAACCACTTTCTTTCCCATCCCAATCCCCCTTTGCTCAGCATTGTCATAACCCATCACCCTCCCATAGCTGCTCCTCTCCCTCCCTAGTGCATGCACAGAGGAGGCTCTTCACCCCCCTGGCTCGCTCATTGCAGACCTGCAGCCGCCCCATGGCTCCCCACTGCTCATCCCAGCACCCCACATCACCCACCCATGGCCAGGGGTCACTGTACCTTCTCTTGTTGGTGGGCCGGGGGCAGGTGAAGGCAGAACCAGAGAGCTGCTCCGCATACAGGCCGTATGGGCAGACCTGCGGGTTATTCTGAATGGAAGCAGAAGGGAAAACAATGAGTGAGAAGAAGCAGCAAGAGATTTAGCTCTGGAGCCCCTGGAAGAGCACCATGGCAGGTACCCAGCACCCTGATCCCATGGGATGAGCCATGCTCCTGAATATGCATCAGCTGTGATAATTGTGTCTTCCTGCTCCCTTGAGGCTGTGTGCTCCACAGGTGGCAGACAGACCCCACATCCAATTCCCACAAGAGGACACACAGGTGCCCTAAGGTGTTAGCACAGGCATTGAGGCAACACACCTGCTGCTAGAGCAAGCTGCAAGGGGTGGTGCTCAGTAGGGTTCATAATTGGAAAGCCAGGGAAAAGGGGATTATTCCCAACACTTACAGACTGCAAAGCAGACTGCTGTTATGCACAAATGTTTTTGAGACCCAAGTGTTCAGAGGGGTTGACCCAGAGCATCATGTCTGGCTGGCTTTCCAAAGGGCTGATAAAGACATACAGCAGCTGCGCCTGTGTTTCTCCTCTCCTGTGCACTAAACATCTCCCTCTTCTCCTTCCCTCTTCCCGGGGCAATGGGTGCCCATAGAAGGCCTTTCGGTGGTGTGCGGCTTCCTCCTGGCAGTGCCATTTGCTTCCCAAGAGCAGGAGTGACCTTCATGGGAGCCTTTGCCTTCTCATAGGGCTTCTGCACTGGAGTATGAAATAGGCACTTTCCCCTTTGCAGAGCCATGGGTACCACTAACACAAGTTTAGCAGCCCTTGTGTGTTGGTAAGTTGAAGGACAGATTTCTCCTTTACAGGGAACAGAAACCAAGTATTTTGATCTAAGTAGGCCAGCATCTAATTTGTTTGAGATCAGCAAGAAACAAAGGCATCCAAGAACTGCAGGAAGTACCCCGATGGGACAGTCATACACCATTCGCTATCCCGAGTGCCCCCTGCAAGGTCTAGTTTAGCATCCTGTCATCCTGCTGTGGCTGTGGAGATCAGTTATCCTTAGGGAATGCCAGCCATCCACACTGTCCTGATTGGTGGGCAGAAGGAAGAGGTAAGGCTCTCATAATCCATGTAGCTTGCAGCCCTCAAAGTCCATCTTGCTGGCATGGGTATACAGTGAAGCAGGGAGATCAATAGCCCTTGTATATTTGATCTTAGGCAGCACTACTGCAGATGCCAGTCTTACAAACACTGCAGAGGAGAAAGGATCCACCCCTGGGACTGGAGATGCTTTTTGTTGTAACTCTTTCCCAGGTTGTTCTATTCACTCTTCTGGCACAGAGGCCAGAGCACCTCCTCCTGCTGCTCTGGGCCACCACATCCACTACAGCCCACAGCCTGTTCTGAGCAGCAGCCACTGCTACTGATCTCCCACATTTGAGGTGCTTCTTTCTCACTTTTCTCTCCCCCCATCTGCTGCAGCCAATCTCAGAAACAAGCCACTGTGCTGCTGAGCCATCCCTCTGATCCAGCACACTGGTTTGCCTTTCTTGTGGGCACGCTGCAGGCTGCAATGCAGACCTAGAGGGCATACATACACATTTAATGTGTCCTTGTGTTGTGTGCCACTACCCCTACTGGCACACGGTGTGTAAAACATCAGAACTGGGGGGATCCTGGTAATTTGTGAAGGGTGCAGCTCCCTGTTTGACCTTAATTCCACTGGTCTCTGCACAGAGGGTAAAGAGGAGCATCAAGGGATGTCACTGACTGAGCATAAAATGCTGCCATTCAAGTCCAGGGGATTGCAGGAGATCCAAGGGAGGGCACAGTCAGCCTCCCAATGTGTGCTGGTGTAAGGGAGACCAGCGCAAAGGAGATGAGAAAGCTTTCACTCTTCAGGGTTTCGCTCTTGCCTCTGCAGGTTGGGTGGCATCACATTGGTCATGATTCCTCTCTTTAAAACAGAACAACCCCATGTGAGTGATTTTCATCGTGTTCAGAAGTTTCTTTTAAGAATGAATGTTTATTGCTACAGGCATTGATGTCCCCTCCCTACAAAGAAGCTGCTCTCCTGCCAAAGGCTCATAAGCCAGTTCCATTGAACCCAGTTCCTACAGCTGCCTCTCCTGCAGGACCGTGTCTCTCTGCCAGCCTTCCAGCCTTTTGCTCCGGTCTGTTCCAGAGCCAAAGGTTTCCTTCTCTGTGTGTCCGAGCCACTTGTGTGGCAGGCTCCTTTTGGAAAGAAACCTGCTGTTGAGGCAACTGAGGCAAGTCTTAAACCCCAAGGTGAGACTTGGAAGCTCATGAGTAACTTAGAAATAGAATGTATGAATAGGAATCTTTAATTCTGATCTTTGCCATCATCTTACTATTCCATAATGAAGAAGGTTCCTGGAGACTTTGGGGTAGCAGAGAGAAAGGAAACATGTTAAGATGAAAGGAAGCCCAGGGAACAGATTCTCACTCAATTCCATGTCATTCTCATAAAGCACTTTAAAACCCCTCAGTACCTGTCCCTCCGGTAGAGCTCCTGGACAGCGCGGATCCTCAGAAACATGCTCGTTTCCAAATCCTGACATGTACTGTAAAATAAAGCACACAGCTCATCAGTGCTTTGAGAACGCAAGTAACCCCTCTCCAAACAACCATCCATTGCTTCCCCAGGCATTTTCCAGGCTCTTTGTGTGCATTAAGACTTTCTCAAGTGATCTACTTGCGTACTGCTCCAGACTGATTTCATCCCTCGTGGGTTTGCTTCATGAGCTTACCACGTGGTGGAGTGAGAAGCACAGTCAGGATTTGATCTCCTGCTAAATCTGCAGGTCTATTTTGACCACACTCTGCACCATGAAGGCACTTGAGAAATAAGCTAAATATCACATTACAGTCAGACTCAAGAACAACAGGGTGAGGTATAGGAAGAACTGCAACACCAACACCAACACTATGGAGGCGTGCTAGCAGCATCCAAGCTAAATCTGACTTTGCTTGAATCATGGATGTTCCCAAATCTGCAGACTGACTTGCAAATTCATGCACTGAGTCCTTGGATGCTCCGGGATTGAAACTGGGACCTGTTTGGTTGTTGGGTTCTTGCAGTACATCCCCATGACCACTAATAAAGAAGTCAGACACAGATGGGATGAGGAAGGAAGGGAAACTCAGCTGAGACTTGAACTGTGTCACTGATTTGCCCTAAACAAGTTGGGTATGAACTGTTTGCCGTGGTACTAAGCAAGAATTAATCCATTACCAGGTGCTAATCTGATTTTCTCGGTGATGTCTTCTGAGAGATCCATGGATGGATGCATGCCCTCCCATGCCTGCCCTGCTACAGCTGTTGTGGTCTGAGTGTGGCTAAAAGCCACAGGACCACAGAGGATGCAGCTCCCAGCTCTGCAGCACTGAGAAAAGCCCCGTAATACCCCTAAGATACACAGGGAAGCAGACAGAGCAGAGACCTTAGCTTTGCCTGACAGAAATGTAAACACAGTCCCTTCAGACACTATAGAAAGGCATGAAGCAACTCTGTTGAACAGTGCGTGCATGCAGAGATGCTTTGGCAGCGATATGTGGTTCAGCTCCTCACTGTCAGCTGTAAGAGCAGCCGGGCTATGGGTCTGCCTTCACACAGCAGCACTGGAATGGCAGAACCCTGGCATCCCAGCCCTCGCTGACACACACTCTCTGTGTGATGGAGTGGCTGCGGCACTGCGATGCTGCTGCACCTCAGCAGCTCCAGCACTGAGAAACCCTGAATCAGCTGCAGAGTGACAGCCTGGGAGGGGAGATGGGGTGACAAAGGCCCTGTACTGGGTTCATTACATTATGATAGCACCTGGATTACTTCCTCCAGGGTTTCTCAGCCCCCTGCGATTTGCACCACCCTGTGCAGAGCAAACCTGAAACCTCCTGAGAAACCCTGTGCTTTCCTCAGTTTCCAGCCCATTCCCAGGGGGAGGTGGGCTGGCTGGAAGCCTTGCTCAGCCTGGACCTGAAAACATCTCCGTTTCCATTGGTTCAGGAAGCATATTTCTCTCCTTCTTACAAACAAATGTACGTTGGAAGGACTCTGCTCTCCAGTGGGCTCTGCGAGAAGCATATTGATATGCAAAGCAGCAGGTCACCTAAGCAGCCTTGGCAAATGTATTGTACTGGAGCATTTCTTTAGCTTTTTTTTTTCCCCTCCCCTCTTTTAAACGGAAAGGCAGCAACATCTGATGGGACTGCAGCAGTTCCAGGATTAACTGAGACCTCTGCACTGCATCCAACAAAGTAAAGGTGGTGGGAGCATTTGCCTTGCTGAAAAGAGGAAAGAGGAGGAGGAATGGGGGCATGGTGATTTTATTGAGGGACAGCCAGCAAGACCCTGCAGGCTCTGCCATTAGAGCAGCAAGGAGAAGGTTAATGCACAGGCTCCTTTGCTGAGCATCGCCTGGAATATGCTGGACTTAAAGTGGGTGGAGAGCTGGGAGGGGAGGGTGTGCGGTTCCTCCATGGGTTGTGTACCCAGTAACCAGTGTGGCTCCTCGGCAGCCCCTGGCACAGGGATTTTGCTGTGAGAAATCCATCCCCAGGCTCGAGAGCGGGTGCCCTGCAGAGCTGACCTCTCTATCCACATTCCCCAGTCCCCTTCACTCCTGCTCCTGGGCCTGGAAAGGAAGGAAAAGCAACTCGACAGCACACATCTGTGCCAGCAGCTTCCCTGTGCCCACACTGGTGCTGCACAGCACCTTACCCAGCCCCGCATGGGCTGGCTGGCTCCAAGTGCAGGGAGGCAGGCAGCTGCCCACTGGGCTGGATGGAAGAGTGCTGCTTTCCCCGGCTGTGTACCCCTGCAGGCTGCAGAGCCACTGGCCACTGCCCAGGGATGCAGCAGTCTGAGGCAGGGGAAGAGGTGGTGTCTGGGAGACGGTGGCATCACCCCTGCCCTGAGAGCAGGAGCAGAAGCTGCTGCATTATTGCTGGGTCACATCAAATCTTCCTTGCCAAGAAAAGAATAATCCTCAAGTAACTGCATGGAGGGCTGGAAAATGACATTGGCAGGAGTGCAGCTGCTGGGGGGGAGACACTGTCCTGCCAGTGATGGGTATCACCCCGAGTGTGGCTCCAAGACTTTGCCTTCATGTTCCGTGTAGCTTTTCTCGTTCACTCATTTTCTCCTGCCGTTCCCTGCAGCAGACCTCACAGAGGCTCGTCTCCACTCCGTGCCTTTAGGGGTCAGTGTCAAACAGTCCTGTGGGCTGCCAAAACCAGCTGCGCCACACCAGCTCCCTGGGTGCATGGGAGATGTACGTGCTGCAAGGCCCTGGAACACCACGGAGGTGCCCTGCTGGTGCAGCTCGGTCGGGAGCAGCCAAGGGCCAGGAGCAGCACAGTCCATCTCCCAGCTCACTCTCTAAGCCCACCTCCCACCTCTCACCTCTCAGTTTGCATTGCACAGGGTTTCCCAAGCCAGGGGAACTGACCCCTTTCTGCCCGCCCAGCATTCACACCAGAGCATCCTTCCTGGACTAAACAAACCTGGAAGCATGGAAAGAAACCCTTCTCTGTGAAACAGCACTGTGTTTTTTATAGACTCATAGAATGATTTGGGGTAAAAGGGACCTAAAGCTCCTCCAATTCCAACCCCCTGCCACAGGCAGGGACACCTTCCACTAGACCAAGTTGCTCCAAGCCTCTTTGTCCAACCTGTCCTTGAACACTGCCAGGGATGGGGCAGCCACAGCTTCTCTGGGTACCTGTGCCAGCGTCTTCCTCACAGGGAAGAACTGCCTAAGAGCTCATCTCAGCCTCCCCTCTGGCAGGTTAAAGCCATTCCCCTTGTCCTTCCCCTACAGGCCCTTGTCCAAAGCCCCTCTCCAGGTTTCCTGCAGCCCCTTTAGTCACTGGAGGTGACTGAGTCACTAAGGTGTCCCCTTCAGGAGCTTTCTCTTCTTCAGGCTGAACTAGCCCAGCTCCCTCAGCCTGGCTCCAGAGCAGAGCTACTCCAGCCCTCGCAGCATCACTGTGGCCTCCTTTGGACTCTTTAGTCCAAAGCCACCTCCCTCTAGGACTCTGCTTGGTCTCCATAATTCCTAGCCATGTTCTAAGTATCTAGAGGGGCTGTAGTGATAGAACAAGGGGTGATGGGTTCAAACTGAAACAGGGCAAGTTCAGGTTAGATATAAGAAAGAAATTCTTTACTGTGAGAGTGTTGAAGGTTGGACAGAGCCTTGGATGATATGGCCTAGTTAAAGGTGTCCCTGTCCATGGCAGGGGTTGGAACTGGATGGCCTTAAGGTCCTTTCCAACCCAAACCCAAACCATTCCATGGTTCTATGATTGCCAGGTTGGGTAGGTTTGGGGCACTATCCTGGTAACTGAGCAGGTGGCTTCTCTATAAAGCACAAAGTTGTCTCTGATCTTTCATTTTCAGTTCTGCTGTCAGTTACTGCTGTTGTTATTTTGTTGGAGATCCTGCAGCTTTTTATGCAAACAGGATGTTAGGAATTTATCTGCTCCACTTTGTGTCTTGTTTTGTAGTTTTCCAATAAAATGGGAGAGATAAAAGCCCAGCACAGCATAAAAAATTCAGCAAAGCTCATTGATTGGAATAACCAGGACGTAAAGCAATGGGTGTCACGCTCTAACCTATAAACCATAACCTTTTGTTTACAGGATTAGACAGCAGGTGGGGGGAAAACACATTTGAAGTCTGAGCACACAAACTGCAAAATAATTAAGGCCCTTCTTCAAACACTGCATAATACATATCTCTATCAGCTCCTGCTACAGAACACAGGAGAACAGCATTCATCTCTAGACGAAACACATGGCGCCCTATATCAGCTCAGTCCAGTCAACACCAGAGCATCTAACACGAACCTGTAGAAACAGGGCCATGAGCACGTGGGCAATGAGCACAACAAGTCCTTCACCCTCTGTGCAAGGCTCCAGAGCCTCCTTGCAGGGTAAAACCAAAGCACCCAAAACAGAGCTCTGTGCTGATGCTGCCCCAGTGCCACAGGACCAGTATCCCCCACAGGAGCTGCCATCCCATCCACCCTCTGATCCAAAAGTGCTGGGGATGGTCCAGGGCCACATCCTTCCTGAAAGGCCCTGCTCAGCTCCAGGGTGGGTCAGCACATACAGTGGAGGAGGCACGAGAGGGACAGAAGCCAGGAGGAGGACAGAAGAAGGGTGAAACAATGGCTTTGAAGAAAAGATGCCAAGAGAAGATGGGGTGGGGAGAGGTGGTGACAGGGCACAGATGTATGTAATGGAGAGGAGAGGAGGTGCTGGCAGAGCAGACTGTTCCCATTGCCAGCTCTGGGAAGAAGGCTCACACTCAACCTGAGTCACAGTCACATCAGCCAGCAAGGTGGTAGAGTCTGCTAGGAATGAGTTGAAGATGGGACAGGCAAGATGCTGTCACAGCTATAACAGAAACCAGTTGGCCACTCATCTGGAGTGGTACAGGGGCAAGGATGCCCCAATGCTGAAAGAGTGGTGGGAGCTGGAGGGTGTCAGGGACAGACAAGAAAGAAGCATGGCAAAATTTTCCTGTATGAGGAGACAGGATCCTGCAGAGATGAATAGGAGCTGCAAGAGCACTGTAAAATAACAACCACCAGAGAAGGTGGTGAATGAGCACACACAGATGTATCTATCTCAGGCATATCCAGAGCTAGAAAGGGGATTAGTAACAATGACAGCCCCAAAGTCTAGGGAGAAACATGATCGCCCTGCACAAGCTGCTGAGAACTATCATGTCCTGAGGAGAGCCCTTGCCACTCCTGCCTGCTGCAGCATTACCCATGTACCCAGACAGCCCCAAAACAACTGCGAGATGCTGATGATACTCAAGAATATGGGTCTCATGTTGCTCCACACAAGCCATAAACCTACCACATCCTGGCCTTCTCCCTAAACTCCCCCATGCTCTGCCAAAGGACAGCAGGGAAAGCTCCCATCGGCTTCCTTGCTGGGACTCAGAGCAGAGGGCATGGTTGGAGCCCCACTGTGCCAGTGTGCCCTGTGATGGAGCTGCCCTGGAATGGAGCTGCTCCTGCCCTAGCTGCCAGGAAGAGAGTGGTCAGGGTTGCAACACCTGGGCAGATGCTGCCAGCCACATTTCATAGGCTGATGGGGGAAACACCTCCTGGCAGCCGAGGGAGGGAGAAGGGGTGTGTGCAGAGGGTGTGTGCAGGACAAACCCTGTAACAAAGAGGTCCTGTGCTGGTACAGCCTAACCCAGGATGATTCCCAAAGGAGAAGAGGAAGAGAAAGCCTGTTGGTAGACAAAATACAGCAAAATCCTTTATCCCAAGTGAACTTTAAAAACACACACTCTGAAACATGAACAAGGGGCACATCAAAATGACAGACACTGAAGAATAGGTGTCAGCAGAGAAGGGGTGTCCACAGCCAGCACCGGTGTGTTGTGCATGCCCAACCCCTTACCTGCAAGCCTGTCATCCTCCTCCTGGTCCTCCTCTTCTTGGAGCAGACACAAACCCCAAGCAGCTCTCTGGTCAAGTTGGCTGCCAAACAAAGCTTCCAGCTGGTGAAGTGAGATGGGCCAGTGGCAGGCTGACAGTGCTGGAAGTGAGAAAGTCCAAGGGAGTTTTTAACCTGTTTGCTCAGCCCAGTCTGTGTTTAACCAAACGCCAGCCCTGCTCCACAGAAACAACCCCAGGGTCGATTCAGAGATAATAAACAGGGGAAGAGGGGTACAGGGCTACCTCACAGCTCCTTTTCCTCTTTAGATGGGGTTGTAGTTCTCACACATGAAGGGGGGAAGGAGGAGAATAACAAGCTGTTTAAAGCAAAGAAAATCCATTTTTTTGCAACTGTTTTATAAGCTTCCTTCATAAATTATACCTCTCTCTCTGTGTATGACAACCTCCTTCAAGGGTTCTCATACACAGCCCTCTGAATGTGCAACAAATGGAGGTTTTCATTATGCTTCTGAGCCACATTACACTGGGGAATAGAAAGGATCCCAGTCCCCTCCTGGTGGAGGCAATGATATTTGTGACCTACTGTGTCAATATTAAACAGCATTTTGAAGACCAAAGTAGGGGAGGATTTTGTATTCCTGTGATTGGAGGTAGCAAAGGGGGTTTATAGATGCTGAAATACTCATATTTTTCCAGGAAGCTGCTGCTAAGGAAGGAGCAGCATTTACCCACAGAATACAAATGAAAGTAGCTCTGCCTTTGCAGAAGGCACAGGGGAAAAGATCAATTGATTTGATGTTTTTACTTTGAATTCCCCCCCCCCCCCCCAAAGCTGCAGTATTTTTCCCTGTTTCTGTAACCTGCTCTACTGTAAGTCCTGCTCTAGGAGGCACACATGGGAGATTCCAACATGACCCTGCAGTTAATGTCTCCTGCTCTCCTAGAGCATCCCGGAAAGCCTTCACCCCCACAGCAGTTACCAGCTCACGTGGCCCCAGCAGAGCCAGCAAGAGCTTGGGCTGTGAGAGGGACAGGTCTGAATGGTTTTGTCTTCTCTAAAAGCTGGCACCCCCTCACAGCACCCTGAGCAATGTGATAGAGCCACCAAGAGCTGCCACCTTTGAAGGTCTGGCAAAATAGGTTGGCTGCTGCAAGGGAGGAGATGGGGTGTATGAAGAGACATTGGTAATGGAGGTGGGGACGGAGAGCTAAGCTTTCCTTGCATGTCCCCTCTGGTCTTAGGACCACAGGGTCAAAAGATAATTCACATCAGAAAGTACTTCAGAAGAGCACTAGCCCAACTTTCAGCTTAAAGCAGGATCAGCTCTGAGGTCAGACCTGGTTGTTCAGAACTGTATCTAGCCTGTTCTTACAAACTTCCAAGGATGCAGACAGAATGGCCTCGCTGGGCAGCCTGATCCACTGCTTGATTGCCCTCACGGCTGAAAAGCTTTTCCTTACATAGAGCTTGAGCTTCCCTAGTTTCAGCAGTTGTCTCTCATCTTCCTAACCAAGCACTGCTGTGAAGAGCCAGACTTCATCTTCTTGGTAACCTCTCCGTTGTTACTGGAAGCTGCTGCCTGGTTCCCCCAAAGCCACCTCTTCCCAGGCTGAACAAGCCCAGTCCCTCACAGGACTGTGGGCTCCAGCCCCGGACCAGCACAGCTGGACACTGCTGGAGCTGATCCTGTTGGATCAGTTTCCTGTGTTGGGAGCCTTCAAACCAGACACAGGATCTCCATTTCCCATACAATACTTGTCTCCCTAGGGCAGGAGCACCAGAGCCCTAACAGGCCACACCACCTCCCCTGCTTCTGCATTTCTTTGCTTATCTACACTGCTGTTTTGGGCCAGTTCTGTCATCATTTTTGCACACAGTTTCTCTCATAGCAAACACTAAGCAAATGTCAACACAGCAAGCACAGATACAGCCCTGGAGACACAGTGAGCCAGGGCATTACTCAGAAATGGAGACAGCTGCAGTTGAAGACTTGGCTGGAAAGCAGCAAGACTTATTGGTGGCACTGGCTGGAGTTGGTGTCTCATACCCAACTACTAAGAGTGTTGTGGAGAGATGACCTCCACAACAACTCCAATAGAGTAAGTCCTATCCTTTCCTAAACTCTGCTGGGACTTTCTGCCTGCTTGAGAGCCACCTTGACTCTCAGCTCAGAGGCTGAGCTGGGCTCTTCTGTTTTCATGACGCTAATGGTTTTATTGCACAGTGACCAGGAACAGACCTGGTTAACCTGGCTGTACAACATTGGGTAATGTTTGCTCTGAAACAGAGCAATATTTAGCCCCATTGCAATGTGGTGGGCTGAGGATGAGAACAACTGGGAATTTCCATCATTTTATAACAGCAGTATCTGAAAGTCTTGAACCACAGACCTGGACCCACTTAGGTGAGGCTCAAGAAGAACATAGGCTGGGTAATCTCCAAGTTAAAAGTCTTTAGGTGTCCCTTATTTTCTCATTTGCCCAGGAAGGTTCTCTCCATACTGTGGCCTCTTTCAACTTTGCCATAAAAAACCCACATGGGCAGTGAGGGATTCTCCAGCTCAAGGCAGAGGATGCAAGTATCATTTATCATTGCCAAAGAAATAAAGTACCTGGCACCTGCCACCTACCCTTGAGACTCCTTTCCTACCAGACAATACTTCAGAGCAAAGAGTTCATCTCACTTATTTTTTGACAGAGAAGATTTATAGGTTTGAATCCAGTTTTGCAAACCACAGATGCAAAAAGTTGTGTATTCTCTAGCTGTGAAGATGATCAAAACACAACTGGACACGGTACTGGGCAGCCTGCTCCAGCTGACCCTGCTTGGGAAGGGTAGTTGGACTATGTGATCTCCAGAGTCACTGCTAACCTCAGTGGTTCTGTGATTTAGATTAAACAAGCTCTTTATTGTTAGCGGCAGCAGCTCTTAAATATAGATCTTTTGAAACATTAAATATAGATGTACTTCATTAATATTTTAGCAACAACTTTTGTTATCAGATAAATATGACTCAGAAACACAATGAATTGTTATCACATAAACATGATTCATAAACACAATGAATTAAGCATGGAAGAATGAGCATTAGAAGTGCTCAGTGTCTTCTCAGCTACCTTTCTGGATTTATGACATCTGTCTAGTGCATGCTGTGCATAGCCTTTACTCCAAGGAGATTCCAGCTGAAATACATAACAAGACCCAAAAGAGAGATATGAAAAAGCATAAGACATCAACGCAACAGTATTTGCTACCACATGATGTATATGCTACTTCATGGTACCTGCATACCAGCAGCTTATTAGACGTGAACTGTTCTCATAGGCATCATGATGGAGAGGTGCAAGGAGCTCATTTAAGTCAGAAGCACAGTGAGAGAAAGTACCAAGGGGCTTGCTTGAAAGTTTAACAGCTGGTGTTCAACATCTCATGGGTGAATGAAAGATGAGGAGGCGAATGGAAAAAGCTTTTGAGATAGAAGATGAGGCAACTTACATTTGATCCAGTAGACAGAGACTCAAAATTCACAGCATGTGCATTAAGAAGCCTATTTTTCCTGCTGTATCACTTGCAGGTTCAGACAGTG
The DNA here is from genome assembly GCF_012275295.1 of Melopsittacus undulatus. NCBI lineage: Eukaryota > Metazoa > Chordata > Aves > Psittaciformes > Psittaculidae > Melopsittacus > Melopsittacus undulatus. Next base: position 115,111,448 of record NC_047528.1, on the reverse strand, counting down.
AATTTCCACTGGGAGAAAAAGGAGGGAAAGTCATGGGACAGCAAGTCCCTTTGCTTCCCTATGCTCTCCATTGGCATTTTCCTATGCAATGTGTATTTCAGGCCACATGACAGAGACAAGGCTATAGTTTCTTCCCTGTCCCTTTACCTTAATATTTGGTATAGACTTTCCAGAGCAGGGCTGACACCTTCACAAATTTCTCCTCGATGCTCAGCATGGACTGTAGTGTGCCAGTGCTGCTGTGATGAGTACAATCACTGGATCATGGCTCACCACCACTTCTTGTAGTGAGTGGCTGGCCAGTTCCAAAAGTAAAGCTCCTGCATCCTGGCAGCAATGTGTGTAAGAAGCAACTGAAACAGATCCTTTCCAATGCAGCTGTGGACCCACTGTTGCAATGGCCCATTCCTTTTCACAATGATAGACAGCAAAGGACCAACCTCTTCTCCTGCCTGTGTTCATACAGCTAGAATGCATGAATTGACATACAATTTATTATATATTCATTCATGCCTGTTTCTGTAATCTCAGCTTCCCCAGCTTGCATTTCTCCCATTTTTTGACCCTTTACACACTGCCAAACAGGCCAGGAGCTCTCTAGAGCAGCTGTCTTTGTTGACCTGTTAGTGTACTACTAACAGGCCAGGGGATTTAATGTCATAAGATGAGAAAATAAAGCAATAATATTTATACTTTTTTTGTCACTGCTGACAGCTTTGAGGCAAAAAAAAAAAGTATCTTTTTTAATAACATCTACTTTCTTGCAGAATGGCTCTTATGAAATATGTCTGTGTCATTTTTCTGGGACCATTCAGCAGCAGATGCCAGACAGGTTAATTATTAGCATTTATTTGAGCAGGAAATATAAGAGTTGCCTGCAGCAGAGAGCACATACTCCTTGTCACCAAAAAGCAGATGCTGCATGAACAGAGGCTGGAGAAGCCATCTGCATACCTTGCTGTGATGTTTCTGCCTTCAGGCTACAAGAACCACTCCTAGGAGTGAGGAGAAGATTTAGTCACCTTGCCCTGCTGTGTCCTTCCCCTGCTGTGTCCTTCCCCACCTGATGCAACAGCTAAAGAGGATGCTAGTTTTACACAAGCCCTGAATTTCATCATCTGACCTTTTATTCAGCAAGGGCAGGACAGCCCATCAAGCCCATGTAAGCCACAGCAAAACAAGCCTCAGGAGGAGAGGATGACATCAGACAGCAAGATAAAACCCCTGACTGCAGCCTTAGCCTTCAAAGCTATTTGGCCTCTTTGTCCTTTAATAAAACTTTAACCCAAATCTAGCAGTGGATTTCCACTTTGTAAATGTTAACTTTCAGGTCAAAGGGAACAGAGATGTGCAGGGGTTAACGACACACTATTTCACTTCATGTTCCTCCTGGACAAAAACAAAGACTGAACTTCGACTTAGATTGCCCACTCAGCCTGGGCTTTCATTTGGTTGATCTAGGCAAGAAAGCGCATGTGGTTTTACTTATGAGCTTGTCTTATACTTAACATCTTCTTGAGAGAAGTCCATGGTAGTGTACTGAAAAGGAATTTCCCTGTACAATTTCAGGAGGTATCGAGCCAGAGCTTCTGTGCACTGATAACCCCACAGAGCACAACAAGCTTTATCTCAGTGATAGAATGCCAAAGCAGGAAAAAGAAAACACATTTCTAGCCTTAATAATATTTACAGCAGGGGTTGGCTAAGCAGCTGAACTGCCAAAGCGAGATTTCACAGTGTCTTTGGTGTCACAGATAGCTCTGATCATCTAACCCAGCTTCCTTACAAACATGCTGGGGGACTTTTCCTCAAAGCTGTGCTAACACAAGCCTTTCAGAAAGCTACTAATTCTACCCTAAAAAATCCCAAAGGATGGCAAATCTGCTTTTTTCTATTAACTGTTTTGGGTGTCAGCACTCCCACCGTTAGAGAACTACAACAGACTTCAAGATCCATTTAGACTCAGGTCCTGAGAATCATGGTTTATTGCAGATTTGCCTGCATAGCCTCACAGCCCTTACTCATATACTCACACTTAGCGATGGAAGACTTAACTTCTTCAGAAGGTTCTCATATACTAGAAAGAAATGCATTCTCCCCATTTCCTGATCAGATGTTAGAATAAGCCCACAGCAGCACAATTTGGTAATACTGATACTTTTGGGTACATGTCAGGCCCTCACTAGGCAGGAGAGCTTTGCCACTGAATGGACATTTGACATTAAGGAGGATTGGGACAGATTCTGTTTTCCTTCCCCTTGTCCCCCTGACACCTACATGATGTTTTCTCCAAAAGCAGTGTCTCTCTGAGGACCTAACGCGCTGTGCTGCAGCAAAGCACACCCTAAGGAAAGCTCTTCCTCTGAGAACCTTCTGGTTACTTGCCAGCCAGTGACAGGTTCATCAATAATGATAATGGCTTTTTGTCAAAGAAAACCAGTGCACTAAGCCACAGACTTGCTCAGCCCTATAAAGGAATCAAAGTAACCAGTGTCCTTGTAAGGAAAGTGAGACAGGAACATGACTTCTAATGGGAAGAGCTGACTAACAAAAGGAAGAGAAGGATTAAGCTCCCTTTGCTGAAACACAGAAGCAGGTATTCGATCAGTGAAGTCTGTCGCCTCCTTATCAATTGAGATAGCCCTGACTTTGTTCTACCTCACTGAAAAATCTATAGGCTGCAGGTGATGACACAGCAGCTCAGATCTCATTTGTGACAAATGGAGTATACTGCAGCTGCCTCTGCAAATACTATCAATAATGAAAATTTGTATTAGGGTTGCACCCAAACCCTAATATCCTGGGTAGGTTTCACATGCTTAAAGCCAGTGGCAGCTTTGCTGAAGACTGTGGCAAGGAGAGAGAAATCCTGTTGCTACGAGAACAAAAACATGTACACAAGAACTCAGGTACACCTGGGCTTCCTACTTTTCTGCATAGGAATCAATAGGGGCAGATTTGTGGGTTTTCCATATTCAGGACATATTCACACTTCTGATTATCCTCTCAGTCATCAAACCAGTTATAAATCAACCAGAAAGCTGTGCTGAGCCCCTAGGGAAGAGGGAAAGCTCACTGTTTATTTGCTATACATTTCATCTATGTGCACACGGGAAGTCTTAACACATCCCAGATATACCCGTATGAGCCATCTTCACTGACACATCTGGTACACATATTTCCCAGGCATGTATTTCTGCCTGGAAAATAACACAAAAGGACTGATTAGCTCCAGTTCAAAAGAACTGGGTAAAAGTGCTTTGATGTGAAATGCATGTGCCTGTGACAGACACCAAAGAGACAGACAGGAGATGTAGGAAAACAGAGACATGCAGAGAGAGGCAAAGAGAGACAGAGAGAGACAGAGAGAGACAGAGAGAGACAGAGAGAGACAGAGAGAGACAGAGAGAGACAGAGAGAGACAGAGAGAGACAGAGAGAGACAGAGAGAGACAGAGAGAGACAGAGAGAGACAGAGAGAGACAGAGAGAAATCAAGTGGTACAGCAAGAGAGAAAAAGGGTGGCAGAAAAAAACAAAGAGAAAGAGAAGAAAGGGGATACAAAGAGGGGGTCTTTGTGAGCACAGGTGACAAAGAAGGGTCAGACAGGTGGGACATGGGAAGTGGGGAAAGAAAGAGGGATAGAATTTTGGGGAAAGGGAGCTGGCAGAACAGGGAATGAGGGTATGGTTGGGCAGAGGCAAGACACCCGGTCATGAGGGGCAGGAGGCCCCAGAGAATGTAAATTGAAACACATAAAAGGAGGAGCAAAGTGTGACACATGGAAGTTGTCTGGTATAACAGCCCAAGCATGGAGGTGAACCTCTTTTGGGCAGCTGAAACAGGTGAGGTGCAAACAGCAATCCAACTAACTGGCTGCTCAAGCACTCCTGATTCTGATAAGAAGCTAGCACTTCCTTTCAATATACAGGTAACATCAAGAGCATACATGACTCCATTACACATCACCTTCTCCTAAAAGAAAAAATTTACCCAACTGTGGTTACTTGATGAGATTTGAACAAATAAAGAACTTAACCTGAACTGGAGATCCATTTGTATTAAAGTAGCAAAGATGCTGGATTCATGACACAACACTAACACAGGTGTAAGACAACCACTGCACTCAAGCCTGTGATCCAAAAACCAGAAAGGGTTTGACTGGACCGTGAATGTTGGCAAGATCAACGCAGCTTTTGGGTTTTTTAAGTGACATTTACAAACTGCTCTTTAGACATTTTAAGACAGAAGTAAAGCAGAAGCATGAAAGGGATGAGGCAATGAGTAAGGATAAAAGCAATAAAAACAGGGATGGTCACTCCACATTACTTAGTGGATCCTGACGTTTGATGTACACCGTAGCAGATGGAAGGTATTCTTGCTCTGTACACAGCAACAATACGGGTACAACCAAGTTATGGTGCTAAACTGGTGGTGCTTGTGTGTGGAGCCACCACCTCCAATTAAAACTGAGAGAAAGATGCTCCTCATCCCACACTACACCTACTCAGCAGGCTAATGGTGCCTTCAACAACTTCTGCCATTCCCATGGTTGGTCTAATTTGTAATTATCAGTCCATTCTGCGTCTGCATTACATTTAGGAAAATAGAACCATGCCAAGCAAATGCCAAGCTTTCAAGAAAGCTGCAGTGTGTGTCAGCCACACAAATATAAACCCCACAAAGCAGGGATAGTGCAATTACACAAACCCCAAGCATGGGAAGCCCATGCAACTTCAGGATCATATTTAAACATAAATTGAATATGCTAATATCCTTAACTTGGCCCTGATGAAATATCAGAAGAAAAGTGGGTAAAAACACATGAAAAAATCCACAGAGGTGTTTTACAAAGCAATCTGCTCCAATCTGAGACCACAAATGCTGAAACACTGCAATTGCAGTGAGATGGGTCTGCAATCATTTTCCAGGACTATTGATGGAGACAGCACAGAAATTTAACCTTTACCCTTTAGAATGGTAACAAAAGACAGCTGTATAAAGGATTTCAGAGCATTAATACTATTTCAGTTAAATGATCTGTTTATAGAATCACAGAATAGTTAGGGTTGGAAAGGACCTTAAGATCATCTAGTTCCAACCCCCCTGCCCTGGGCAGGGACACCTCCCACTAAACCATGGCAAGACCAAGTTAAGGGTGGTGATATCAGAGTAAATACTGTGAACAACACAAACGACAACTCTGGTTCTCATTGTCTTCAAGTTAAACCTCCAGACTAAAACAAAAAAGGGTGAACCCTTTAACTCCTAATGTACTGAAACCACTACAGTCTGATAAACAGATACACCAGAACCATGCCTCCAGGGAAGTCACCTTCATTTTGCAGATACAACAGTGAGACTGACCACGAAGTAAGTCACTTGTCAAACCACACAAGTCAGTTCAAGAGTGGATGAAGACACCTTATGAGGAGTTTTTATGGCTCACAGCTGGATGAGCGGGCCCAAGCAGAATTGACTGAGTCTAGAGGAAAAGGCATAGCCTCAACCACACTTCTCTCTCAATCTGCTAACCTTCTACCACTCACATGCTCTACTTCTCCTCAGTGCTACTCTCTTTATCTTATCTGGCTCCTACCACAACAGTATCTCTAATTTGCTTCTAGATCCTGATTGTCATTACCTTCAGCCCCACTGATGCACAGGACTTGTGCATCCTCTCCTCTTCCTGGAGCATGAATCGACCTTCACAAGATTTCTCATACGAAGACTTTGTTTCTTCTTTCTTGAGCCTGAGGATTGAAACACAAATACATGTAAGCTGCAAGTAGGGCTTAGGCCACCCTACATCATGCTGAGCAATGTTCTTTTTTGTGATTAACTGAAGAGGGCTGCTTTGGAAAGACCTGTGCAATCATTCCTTCATGCACTATCTTAAACTTAATGGCCTCCCTTACCCTGCAACACTTCCCATTCTCCTAAAGATAGAGGGGCTGAAGGAAGAAAGTGCCCTAACTTGCTTGTCCTGCTCTGCAGCTCCTTAGTAACCTGAGGGAGCCCAGACCTGGTTACCCTAAGGCAGTACCTGGCCTTGAGAAAATAATTCCAGCTAAGAGCAAAGAGACATTGGTGCTGTCACAAGCTGCACAGCTCAGACATGGGTTATCTGCCAGGAATATTTTGGTACCTTATTTTCCCTAGTTGTAAACTAAATATAAACTAGTAACACATTTCATACGGGCATCTAAAACTTACTGCACTCAAGTTTGCAAATGCTCCAAATGCACCTTTCTGGAAATGGCCTAAGGAGAAGCAAAGTATCCATATTTTAGTAGGTTTGACTGGTGCTCCTAGCTGCCATTTTTGTTCCTGATTAGTGGCAACAGGCAGCTTGCCATTTTATTTCTAAGCAGCTGCTAGAGAAGAGCTGCAGGCGGATGTAATCTGGAAACTGCACACTCTGCTCGCTGTCAATTTCACACCAACTTTCTTCAATTTCCATTTATTATTAATCTGTATTTATATCTAACTCCAGCTCTTAGTTAGCTTTTGCCAGAGGCTTAACCATTAGAGGTGACTGTAGGGAAGGAGGAGAAAGAAGAAACTGCCATAAATCAGGCTTTTACCACTCCATTTAATTCTGGGGAGGTGAGAAATCATACAAAGCTTGGGCTATTTAGGAAGACAACATCCTTCACAGCACATCAGACCAGGACAAGTCTCCGTTATCCTTACTACTAAATATGAAAAGGAAACATCCCATCACAGAACCTTCCTTCTAACCATTTTCAGTTCCTACTTTTTACAGGACTTGATATCCCTTTTAAATTTCAATCCATTCTAATTCAGAGGGTGTTCTTACATTTCATATTTTCTCAATCTGCTAAGCCCTCAGGCTCAGTAAGACCATTTGTTCAAATAAGCATTGTATAAAAACATTTTATTCCACCAGATTTCAATGTCTTTCAATTGGAGGAAAGACCACACTCAATTATGGAAAGAGAAACAGAAGGACTTGATTCACTTCATCCTTTCCAAAGTAAACAATTTTAAGCAGCAAAATTAATACCATTTGTTTTCTCCTCATGATTTTATTTTTAAGGCTTATAGTCTTTTTTCATCTCTTGCCTACTTCTTTTATCCCTTTTGAACAGGGCTCAACAGTGTGTTCCAGGTGAAACACTACAATTCATTTAGTGAAGGCATTCTACTATTTTCCAGACAGTTCCTTACCCATTCTTACACTTGCTTTTTCGCTTTACTGTAATTAAGAAGTCAACTCAGTGTCATCTCTCCTTCAGAGAATGCATGATGTATGTAATTGTCCTGGGGCAGTCAATTTTTCTCCTTAGTAGCTGGTGCAGTGCTGTGTTTTTGACTTTTGGCCTGGGAACAGAGCTGATAACACTGATGTTTTCAGTTGTTGCTCAGTCAAGGTTACTCTGACCAAGGACTTTGTGAATCTCATGCTCTGTCAGGGAGGAGGAGGGGCCGGGAGGAAGCAGAGACAGGACACCTGATCCAAACTGACCAAAGAGGTATTCCATACCACAGCATATCATGCACAGGGAGGTAACTGGGAGGCCCCTGAAAGGGCTTGCACTTCCAGGTCAGGCTCGTTTCGACGGGTGATATCGTATTCTTTTCCCTTGTTATTTTCCTTATCATTATTATTGGTGGTAGCAGCAGTAGGTTTGTGTTATACCTTAGTTACTGGACTGCTCTTATCTCAACCCATGGGAGCCACATTCTTTCGATTCTCCTCCCCATCCCTCCAGGAGTGGGGGGCTGGGGGAAGAAAGAAAGACTGGGGTGGGGGTGAGAGAGAGACTGTGGTTGGGTTTTAAACCACAACAGTAATTCATTGCAAAGACTTGTAATACAATAGAAGCATTGATCATGAAACTGATCTGGTTTATGTTCCCAGTGTGGTCACCAACTTTATACTTTGGGAGGTATATAATAAAAGTGCTTAGCAATTACACATCTTTTTTCTCCTCAGGTGGTCAACCTGTGAAGGAGACATTCTTTTACCCTCCCAGTCCACCCCCCCCCCCAGACAGTTTACAACATCATTTGAGAGTTTTGAAGTTTTTGAATGGCCTTTTAATACTGTTGAGACCTGTCTGCTGATTGCAATGGGATCACCATGTTAGTATGCCTACAGAGTGTGCTTTGCCCACAACCATTTTGTCTGATTTCAAGAGTTAAGCAGAGTCAGGTTTGGGCCTTGTCTGGGGTTAAATGATGATATAGGAGGACCAAGAGATTTTTCCCAAGGCTGGACAGCCATGAGTGGCAGGGTCTGTGGGATAGTATGGGCAAGTATCTAAGTCAGTGGGCCCCTCCAGTACTTTGGAATTTCACCACTGAACAAGTGCAAAATACAGAAGAATTAGTAAAACACTTAAATGAGGTGTGTTGTCATTCTGGCCATACCAGAGATGGACAAATCATGGCAACATGCTGGGGCTTGACCTATGCCTACAGGGCCTTGTTCAACACTATCCAGCACCTTCAAAAGGGAAAAAATGTCCCTGGATCTGAAGGCAAAGCAACAGTCAGCACAGCTCCTCCAGCTCCAAGCAGAGCAGTTACATCACCCCCAGCAACAAGTACAGTTGCTACTCAAACCACAGTGATAATCACTGCAGCTGAACCAGAGGACCAATTTGTACCAATATCGGTTGCCCCTGACCGCAAGAGAAAAAACAACAAAGAGGCAAGAAGGGTGAGGCAAGATGAGGAAACAATGTACTCACCACCTGGTCCAGCATTTGATCAGCAGTCATCATCACATGATGAAGAAGAAGAGGTGACTTCTCAACCTTGGACCTCAACCGAGCTATGGAATATGCGAAAAGGCTTTACCCATCAACCAGGGGAGCACATCATCACCTGGTTGCTCCGATGCTGGGATAATGGGGCTGATGGTCACAAACTAGAAGGTACAGAAGCCAAGCAGCTGGGATCACTTGCTAGAGAAGGGGGAATTGACAAAGCAATTGCAAGAGAGAAAAAGTCCCTCAGTCTTCAGAGGTGGCTCTTGGCAGCTGTGAAAGAAAGGTTCCCATACAAGGATGATGTTAGGAGTCGTTCAGCCAAGTGGACTACTTTAGACAAAGGCATCCAGTCTCTGAGGGAATCAGTCATCATAGAGATGATCTATCACATCAAGACGAATAATGGGGATATACCCATAGACCGAGATGAAGTCGAAAGTACACGACCCATGTGGCGAAAACTTACATGGAATGCAGCGTCATTATATGCCCATTCATTAGCAACAGTAACCTAAAATGACATAGTACCACTAACAGTGGATGAAATGATTCATAAACTCCGAGAGTTCGAAGACAATCTCACCCCTTCTATCATCTCAGCTGTAGAAAAATTGTCCTAGGATCTCAAACAATTGAGGGATGATCTATCTGATTTATCCAGCTCTTCACATGTGCCAACACGTCTCAGCTATTAACAAAAGGCGTCCTATTGTTCGAGAGAGAAAATACAGAAGGTACACACCACGGGACACCCTATGGTTTTACCTGCGGGATCATGGAGAAGACATGACGAAGTGGGATGGAAAACCTACTTCAGCCTTGGAGGAATGTGTGGGTGAATTGAAGAGGGGAGCAAGGGCCAAGACTGATCGTCCCATAAGAGCTGCAGCTTCAGTCTCTGGGGGGCAGGTTCCCAGATGGAGTGGAAGAGCTGATTTTACTTCAGCTCCTGTGATAACGAAGAATAATCCCTTTCAACACGACTTAAGTGTCCAAGATTGTGGTGACGATGACTATTAGAGGGGCCCTGCCTCCAGCCAGGTGGAGGTAGGGGACAATCGTATTTACTGGGCTGTGTGGATCAGATGGCCTGGCACATCAGTCCCACAGAAGTATAAGGCTCTAGTTGATACTGGTGCACAGTGTACCCTGATGCCATCGAGCTGTCAGGGGGTGGAACCCATCTATATTTCTGGAGTGACAGGAGGATCCCAAGAACTGACTGTACTGAAGGCTGAAATCAGCCTGACTGGAAGGAAATGGCAAAAGACCCCACTGTGACTGCTCCAGAGGCTCCATGCATCCTCGGCGTAGACTTACCTCAGTAGAGGGTACTTCAAAGACCCAAAAAGGTAGTGGTGGGCTTTTGGTATTGCTGCTCTGGAGACTGAGGAAATTGAGCAGTTTGTCCACCTTGCCTGGTCTCTCAGAGGATCCTTCTGTTGTGGGGTTGCTGAAAGTCGAAGAACAAGTGCCAATTGCGATCACAACAATGCACCGGCGGCAATATTGTACCAACCAAGACTCCGTAATTCCCATCCATAAGCTGATCCGTAGACTGGAAAGGCAGAGAATGATCAGCAGAGGTGAGTACCTTGAGAGAGGACACCTGCAACACCAGAGCAGAGCGGCGGGAGATCAGCGCCCAGGAGCCTCACCTCAGAGCGACAAGAGCCGCTGAGGAGAGAGCCTCAAGTTCCCGCCAAAACTTACCCAGGAGCCACAGCTCAGCTCACGCGAGAGCTGACTCACCGGGGGCGGGGCCAGGAGGAGCAGCACCTGCCCTGAGGGGTTAAAAACCTGCCCAGATAACATGGCGACCAGGAGTGAGGTGAACAGAGCGGGTGAACAGAGCGGGTCGAGGCAGTTTGCAAACAGAGCACGCAAACAGGGTGGGTTGAGGCAGACAGAGTGGGTTCATGTGAGCAGGATAACCGCCTCATCAAGAGGACTCACCTGGAGCACAGGAGGAGGAAGGACTGCTTGTTTGTGTGCAGAGACGTAGACGGATCTATTGACCAGACAGATCATGGTCACAACACAATCAAAAGCTGTAGTGAGGAATAATGTGGGTATCCAGATTGAGCCTTCCTGCAGACATGCGGCCGTGCAGTTCTCTGGCTGCAGCGAATGCCTGAGCCTGGCACTTGTATTGGAGGGAGGCAGTGACACTGCTTGTGTTCACTGTGAGCAAATAAATGACCTGCTCAGGCAGGTGGGTGAACTGAGGGAGGAGGTAGAAAGGCTGAGAGCCATCAGAGAACACAAAATAGATTGGTGGAGCCATAACCCTAAGGCAAGGGCAGAGGGAAGTGGTTGAACAAGTGATGGATCCTCTTCTCTCCTACTATCAGACAGGAGGGAACTTAAGGGACAAGGATGTATGGAGAGAGGTCCCTTATTACAAGGAAGGCAAGGGCAATGAAGAGAGACTTCAGGGCCCTGGGACGGCTGGTTAAAGGGTCTGGAACTGCAAGTGGTGTTTGCCTCCATACCTGTTACAAGCAAGGGTGAAGAGATAAATAGGAAGAGTCTGCAGATTAATGTATGGCTACATGACTGGTGCCAAAGGCAGGGTTTTGGGTTTTTCAATCATGGGCTGCTGTATGAGATACCTGGTTTGCTGGTGGCAGGTGGGATACACCAGTCCCAGAGGGGGAAAAGGGTTTTGGGGCAGGAGTTAGCAGGGCTTATTGACAGGGCTTTAAACTAGATATGAAGGGGGAAGAGGGATATAACTGGGCCTGTTAGGGACAAGCCCAAGAGAAACATGCTTAGGGCTTGAAGGATGGCAGGACTAGGGAGGACTATGTTTAATTTGTGGAAGGATAGTTGTTTAGACCCTGTCCTGCAGGTGAAGAAGGGTACTAGGACAAGAGTTAGCAGAGCTCACTCACAGAGCTTCAGGTTAGATTCAAAGTGCGAGGGGGTCGTAGCTGAGTTTGAACTAGTGGGGCATTGTTCTAGTATTAATGAAGACCAGAAGGCCTCCTGCCTCCCAAGGGTGCCATCAGCATGCTCTGCTCGCTCCCTGAAATGCCTGTACACCAATGCACGCAGCATGGGAAATAAACAGGAGTTAGAAGTCTGTGTGCAGTCTAAAGGTTAGGATCCGGTGGCAATAGCAGAGACATGGTGGGACAGCTCACATGACTGGAATGTGGTCATGGATGGCTATGTCCTTTTTAGGAAAGATAGGTCAGCAAAGCAAGGTGGTGGAGTTGCTCTTGATGTGAGAGAGCGACTAGAATGTATTGGGCCAGATGAGGAGCAAGTGGAATGTCTGTGGGAACGAATTAAGGGACAGGCTGGTACGGGTGATACAGCTCTGGGGGTCTATTATAGACCTCCTGATCAGGACAAAGGAGTTGATGAGGCTTTCTACAGGCAACTGAAAGCAGCCTCGTGACTACATGCCTTGGTCCTCATGAGGGATTTTAACTACCCCAATATTTGCTGGAAGACTCACACAGCCAATCATTCACAGTCTAGGAGATTCCTCCAGTGCATTGATGATAACTTCTTAATGCAGATGGTGGACAAACCAACTAGGAGAGGAGCGCTGCTAGATATAGTACTCACCAACAAGGAGGGTCTGGTTGAAGTGGTGGTAGTCACTGCCCGCAACACTATCCTGGGCCTTGAGAAACAGATTTTGTGGTGACACAGCCCACCAAAGAGAATTGAGTCAGATAATGGGACTCATTTCTGGAACAACATTATAGACACTTGGGCCAAATAGCATGGCATTGAGTGGGTATATCATATCCCCTACCATGCACCAGCCTCTGGGAAAATCAAATGGTACAATGGGCTGTTAAAAACTACACTGAGAGCAATGGGTGGGGGAACTTTCAAGCATTGGGATACACACTTACCAAAGGCCATGTGGTTGGTCAACACCAGAGGATCTACCAACAGGGCTGGCCCAGCCCAGTCAGAACTTTTACATGCTGTAGAGGGGACAAAGTTCCTGTGGTGCACATGAAGAATTTGCTGGGGAAGACAGTCTGGGTTATTCCTGCTTCAGGTAAAGGCAAACCCACTCATGGGATTGCTTTTGCTCAGGGACCTGGATATACTTGGTGGGTAATGCAGGAAGATGGGGAAGTCTGATGTATACCTCAAGGGGATTTGACTTTAGGGGAAAACAGCCAATGAACTTAATTATATCTTGTTGCCTGCTGTGTAATACTTTTATAGCCCATCAACTAGATGTCTTCAGGTCACCAGCAACTGGCTCTGACTTACCTCCAACCATCATCCCAACAGAGAATGAACTTTGATAGAACCAGACGAGTTCTGCAGTAAGGGAACAATCAGCATCAGCAGGCAATTCAACACACACAGCCTTTTCTGCTCTGAAAGACTGTTACAAGGGATGGAACCTGACATAATGGACCTAATGGACTCAGCAGCATTATAGAGACTGGTCCATGAACTAAGACGTGATCTCTTTGCCTGTATATGTGTATGTATATATATATATATATCTATATACATACAAGAGAGATGGTATATTGAAAATCTGGCATCTGAGCATGACGTGAATGGTATGGAATAAGGCGTGGATGCTGTGCTGGGTTTAGCAGTAGCAGTCAATTTTTCCCCTTCTTAGTAGCTGGTGCAGTGCTGTGGTTTTGACTTTCAGCCTGAGAACAGAGCTGATAACATCAATGTTTTTCAGTTGTTGCTCAGTAATGTTTACTCTGACCAAGGACTTTGTGAATCTCATGCTCTGCCAGGGAGAAGGGGGAAGCCAGGAGGAAGCAGAGACAGAACACCTGACCCAAACTGACCAAAGGGGTATTCCATACCACAGCACGTCATGCACAGGGAGGTAACTGGGAGTTCCCTGGAGGGGCTTGCTCTCTTCTGGCTTGGGCTCAGTTTCGGCAGGGTGGTATTGTATTCTCTTCCTTTGTCATCTCTTTTATCATTATTATTATTGGTGGTAGCAGCAATGGTTTGTGTTATACCTTAGGTACTGCGCTGCTCTTATCCTCAATCTGTGGGAGCTAAATTCTTTTGATTTTCCTTCTCATCCCTCGGGAGGGGGGGTAGGGGGAAGAAAGACAGACTGGGGTGGGGGTGAGAGAGAGGCTGTGGTTGGGTTTTAAACCACGACAGTAATTCATTGCAAAGACTGTCCATAAGTTTTCCAAAATGGAGACAAAGATGTCACCGTATATGTGCTGTGTATGATAAAGTTTCCCACAGCAGTGTGAGAGGCATTCAATTTCCTGCACACTTTCCCCAAATGTTCCCATATATCCAGAAGGCCTGCAATCCTAAGAAAAACTCTAGGCTTCTGTTTAGAAATTTTTGGGAATTTTTCTTTAAGTCTTTTCCAGCAAAAATAGCTTCAGCAGCCTATATAATTTTATTCTGCTTGATATAAGCATCATTGTCTTTAAGCATCCAGTCGGAATAGGAATGTTGTTTGGAACTCTGAGAGGTCATCTTCCACTTCTTAAGTGTTCAATCAGTAATGATGGCTCTTCAGTGTTCCTCCTCCAAATCTTTTCTTTTCAGAGAAGCCAGGAATCTAGAGACATGAAAGACAAGTCATTATATCAGCATCAGCATGAGTCTCCTCTGGCCCATCATCTCAGTGCCTGTTACCAAGCCAACTGCAACAATGTCTTCCTCTTCCACACTGTCTCCAGAACCAGGACTAAAAAGCTTCAGCTTACTGCTAGAGGAGCACCATTAATTAAACGAGCTCCAAACCTTGAATACGGCTCCATTTTTAATGTGGCTTTTTGGCAAAGGCCACAACAAAAGCCTTAATTTCTCAGGCAAATCCTAAACCAGTTAATTACAGAATTCAAAGGACCATTGTTTCGCCCATGGATTTAAATGCAAACAAGAATTTCTCCTTTGTTAATTTTTACAACTATAAAAGCAGTATTCTCAAGTCGTATTGAAGAGCTGTAGAGACTTTATGCCTTCTAACCTGAAAGAGGAGCACTTCACTGGTAGTTTAAAGTAGTTTTAACAATTGCCCAAAGCTTTAAAACAACCATCATAATAGAAATGGCTACAAAGATGCAAGTGATTAGCACTCCTGCTTTTGCAGCCAAAGGAGATACTGCTTACACTGTATCAATGAGTACTCACAAAAAACATCTCATTCAAGCCATTTAATGGTATTCCAAACAGATTTGCAATGCAGTGCACCCATGAATTCCCCCAAAAGAAAGAGATGCACTGCTTTCTAGTACTGTGTAAGATCTGTCTACTGGCATCATAAAACTATTTGATTACAGTCCAGTGTAACTTTTAGATAGCTAACTTCAAACAAGCACAAACAGCAGGCCCAGCCATCTCCCAGAATAATTCCACACTCTTATAAGAAACACAGTATATTAAAATGGAAGGTGTCAACCAAGAAATACACATCATGCCAGGAGAACATGGCATTTATGAGTGGTATGGGATGAACATCTAACTTAGAATACAAAGCAGACTACTTAAGTTACACACTTCATGGGTGAACTGAGAAAGCCAGAGCTTACCCAAAATAGAAATCCCCTGAAAACCCCACATGATTCAAATTTAGTTGGGGTTTTCAGGCCCAAAATGTAAGCAAATATGCAGGGTATTCATTCAGGAATGCAATCACAACTACAGCATGACACCAGAGGTAAAACACCATCTGCTTTGGCATTCTTGATATCAAAGTCAATAATTAGGATTTACTTCTCAGAGATCTGATCAAAGTCAGAGCTCCAATTTGAAACTTCTCATTCTTTTACTCCTAAAGTCTACAGTAGAAATACCTCAAAACACAAGTGATCAAAGGGACCTACTGCAGAAAACCCACAAACACATTCATAAGATTTACATTAAGTAGATAATTTAAAACATAAACATCAAGAGGTTATATTGAAATCCCTGATTCCAATTTGGATTCTGTCTCTTTAAATAGAATTGTCCACTACTTAAGATTTGTTTTAAGCTTTTGAGCTGTTGTCAGTGAGGCAGATGAAAGCAGTCATCAGCAAGCTGTAATCTTTGACATGTGGCCATAAGGAATATAAAGTTAATCCCTGGCTAGCCACTAAAAATGATTAAATAAGAAAAACAAAAATCTTACATCATGTATCAAGGACAACCAGCACACAAGCAGATTTCTAGCATTAAGCTATCATCTCCATGGAAGGGAGAGACTTCCCTTCATAACGCAGGGAGGATGGAAGAGAGGAGGAAAAAGGCATCATGCAGAACTGAAGGAAGAAAAAGCCAGTTTGTTTTTAAAAGGCATAAAAAACCATTGCAAACAAAGTAAGCATTTTGTAATCTGTGACTGTTTTTTTCCCCCACTCTCCCTAAGGGGCTTTCAGCACAGCTACAGCTAACCATACATTTGACTGTATTTTAGTGGTGCGATTCACAGTAATTTGCAAGCACCTCACAAATACAGTAAGTGGAATCTCGCTACTCCCTGCAGGGCAGACTGCACATGGGAAGGTGGGGGCTAAAAAGTTGAAGTGTGGCCTGCCCACTTCATTTTGCTGCTTCTTCACCAGCTGTACTGAAAACAGTTACCTCAGCCATTTAGGGATTAACTACAAGGTGGTATGATAATGCCATTTCCCTTGCGGCTCCACTAGTTCTATGAAAACTACCTATATAAAACCCATAAAATACTAGTTCCAGCTGTGCAAAAAAAGTCTTTTCATTGACTTTCAGAACAGCATCTCTGGCCTAAACCTGAAACCAAGCAGCCTGAAACTAAGACACTTGAAAGAAGTCATATTTGCCTATTTTACCTTACTCTTCCAACTTCTCCTATGTTAGCACACTTAATTATTTCACTGCCAATCACATTACAGACAAATACTTCAGCTGACAGAAGGTCACAGAATCAAAGAATCACAGAACTAGTTAGGGCTGGAAAGGACCTTAAGATCATCCAGTTCCAACCCCCCTGCCATGGGCAGGGACACCTCACACTAAACCAATCCATCCTTGAACAGTGCCAGGGATGGAGCATTCACAACTTCCCTGGGCAACCCATTCCAGTGCCCCACCACCCTTACAGTAAATAACTTCTTCCTTATATCCAATCTAAACTTCCCCTGTTTAAGTTTTAACCCATTACCCATATCCTATCACTACAGTCCATAATGAAGAGTTCCTCCCCAGCATCCTTATAGTCCCCTTCAGATACATGGAAGGCTGCTAGGAGATCTCCAAAGTCTGCCATTACTCTATCTAAAAACAGCTGTGCTTCCACAGAATTAAAAACTCAGTTACCAGCCCACATTATCACTTAAGCCATGTGAAGCCCATGTTTTAAGAGGACTCTGACAACTGTTTTCATGACACAGGGAGAAACACAAAAAAAGAGAAGGAAAAATGACAAACCTGAGAGCCATCTCTTGAGAAGTACCTCTTCTCTATGACCTGGGGAAACACAGAATGACCTTAGCTGGCACAGCATATGCATAACTTCAGATTCCAATCAACACTTCACATGTGAACACTGAAACTCATAGCTAACTGGAAGCAGGTCTAAACCCACGTCACCTGCTCCAGGCCTATTGCTTTAAGTGTAATGTCCTATTCCCCACAGAAGGAGTTGCCACCTCCAGCCATTCTTAGTAAAGCTTTGTTATTCTCAACTCAAACACACCTCATTTAGTTAGAGCACTTAGTAACAGAGGTGATGGTTTGGGTGCCTCCTTACTATATCACACTCAGTTATCCCAATCCCTCTCTGCATGTGCAGCAGTTCCGAGCACTAGTAAAAGCTCATTCTGCATGTACATAACTTTAGGAGTTCTGAGTAGCCCCTGTGCATAGGTGATGCTTGAGAGGAGGCAGAAGGATACTTATGCAGGCACTACCATCAATCTAAGAACCAAAAGGTTATTTGTATCACTGTACAATCCACACCCTCCTCCAAAGAAAATTCAAGCCGAATTTCCTCTAAAGCATGATCTATTACATGCATGAAGTGATCTGCTCCACTATGGTATCTTTGTTGAGGGGATGATTAAACCAAAGCATTCATTCTATCACTTTCACTGTAGGCCTTGACACTCTCTTTTGCAGGAAGGAAGAGTAATATGCTTTAATCAGGATTAACAGAGCTAACCATAGTCTTGGAACTCCCCACATTACTGCCTTAGCATACTGCAAACCCTCTGGCCTGCCAAACGACTCCAAAAACCTATGCAGAGTGCTTTTGCACATTATTTTTTCATTGCTCTATGCAGATCAAGAATCAAATCATCAAGATATTTTCTGGAGGTGTGTTAATACAGACCAATCTTTGGCCTCCCCCCAGCATACAATACATAGAACTATAAAGCATAATTTAATTGCCTTGACTTACCTTATCAAAAAACCTGCTTAGTTTGACAGCATTGGATGAACCTGCAGCTAGGAAACGAGGATTGGTGCAATCCTAGAACACACAAAAGACAACAAACCAAGCAGAAAGAAATCAATGCAAGGAAGCCCTACACATGGAAATCAACATAGACCTTCCCTGATACAGGCATATAGAGCCAGCCAGGGAAAACACAGTGTATCTGCTCATTTCTGCTCCAGAACCATTTGAGAGAAAAGGCCAACTTCTGTTCTGTGAATCAACCAGAGAATTCTCAGCACCCCCTTATGTGCTCCACACATTCCTTCTACCACCAGCTATACAGTCAGCTAATCATTTGTACATGCTACACATGAGACTGTGTGTGCTTGTGTGTTGTGTATACAAGCATTCACACGGCATGTGTATATATTTTCATACACATATATATACATCTTATATATACATGTATGTAAAAATAAAATGATGTTTCATTTAAAGATAGTCTGCATCAGAACTAAGAACTGAGAAAACAACTCCCAGTCATCAGTTCTAAGCTTTGGTGACCTTATCTAACACCCCCTACATCTCTAGAGAAACAGAGATGATCACTTCATCAAACAAGGGGGACAGCCTATCAAAACATGCACGACTCCAGCATCACTGAGAATATCTCCAAAAGTCCAATTTCTGCCACAGCATCTTTACTGTATAAATGCAAAGCAACCCTCGCGACAAGGATACTAACCAAATTAATCTCTTCAGCATTGAAATCCTCAGCCAAGAAAGCTGTTCTGGTCAAAACTTCATTCCGCTTAGTTTCTGGGATGTGATCCAGATTAGTTCCTATTACCAGCAGTGGAATCTGGTTATCAGCAAACTGTTCACGGTCATAGTCCCTGATGAGGGAAACATACACTCCTGAATGAAGTGATGGTTATGTAAGTGGGCACAGGGGCACATTCAGCTCCCCTGCCCTTTCAAGTAATGGTCACTTATTTATTATGGCTCATTATTTAGCTAAGTGAGAATGTGCTGTATCTGTAAATTAAGGAAGGGCTTCTGCATCTAGGTCACTACAGAAAAATTGAAAGGAAAGAGTACAGAAACCACGTGAGTTGGATTTCTTTTCAACACAGATGAACTGCAGAACAAATGCTAACACAAGCAGGAAATAAAGAGGAATTCTAGTATTGCACAAGGTGTAGGCAGGCATCGGAGACAGATGAGAGAGCTGGCATCTCTGAACATCTGGAATTCCTACATACATACACTTTTTAAAGAAGGACAATGAAATAAGAATGTGCAATAAATTGCAACTGTGAAACACCGCCCTTTTCCAGCTTAGATCAAAGAGGGCTGCAGTAGCAATTGTGTGGTGTCAAGTAACTAATTCTGCACTCAAGTAAAGGTAGCCACCATAGCTGAACTCCAACAAGCTTTGATTCGGATACAAACAATGATCAAAGATAGCCTTTATAAAAGAAATAATTTTGCAGTTAATTGTCTTCACAAATCCAAGCTCCAATCTCTCTCCTCAGCTAGGATCATCACTTGTCTTTACTTTTACCTAAACCAAGCTTTCCAGAAAGTAATTTTACAACCAACAGCAACAACTTGTACTAACAGCTGAGCATCTGTCCCTGACAGAAGTTCAGCTTTTGAGAATGAAAACAATAGTGAAGAACCTGCATGTGGAAAAACTGGAGAAATCTGCAGGTTTTATAATGCAAATCCTCTTTTCCCTTTCCCATGTTTCTACCTGTGTACCAGCACAGGCAGATAAGCAACTGATACTCTTCCCACATAAAGCTACCCCTTACTATTGCCTCCCTGCTCACATGTGAGGTTTATCAATGATCTCAAAACCTCCTTTACAGTATGTGTAACAGGAGCATTGAGGTACAAGAGGAAACACTTAGTAAGAATTCTACAAGCAAATATGCTGTTTAAGCAGTTTCCTCAGCAAATCTCCAGCCATACTCCTGAAACAATTCCCTCATCACCCAAATCAAAAACAATAAATGAAGTTCCTCAGTGTTGGTACACGGAAGGAAAGCCTTTTGGAACAGAGACATGCCATCCCATCACACTTCCTGTACAAGGGCTCTGCATGTCGCTGTACAGACACACGCCTTCAGGTATCAGGGACTGGACCCTCAGACGAAGGATGTATAAAAACATCTTCTCCCTACCAGCAGAATGGCCTGATGGGTAATGTAAAAAAAAAAACAAACCAAAACCAAACCCCAGTGATTTTCTTTTATATCCCCCATTTTATTCTTTCTTTAAGTCTAACCACATCCAACTTCATGTGGACTTCAATCAGCCTCAATCAGCCTTCAATCAGGGAAGTTGGCCAGAAGGGGGGGGGGTTAGCTCTCTTCCAGGTTGGGCTCGTTTTGGCGGGTGGTATCGTATTCTCTCTCCTTGTTTACTTCCTCTAACATTGATTTATTAGTGGTAGCAGTAGTGATTTGTGTTATAACTTAATTGCTGGATTGGTTTTACCTCAATTTGTGGGAGTTGTATTCCTCCGTTTCTCCTCCCCATCCCTCTGGGAGTGGGCAGGTGGGGGGGGGGGGGGGGGGGAAAAGGGGTGTGTGGTACTGCAGGAGACTGAGGTGGGGTTTTAAACCACAACACAGGTGAACAAAGTCCTTCCATAACAACTTGGAATGATGTTTTAACCCTGCACATATGTTTTTCACTCACCTATTTGTCACAAGAACTCCTGTTGGAGGAACATCTCTGTTGAGTGCTTCCAAAGACCAGCGATACAAATTCTGGGATGATTTCTTGTTGGTTAAGTCATGCACTAATATTATCCCTGAAGGGAAAGAGAAGGCAGCAAGATCCTATTTAATGATATACATTTTTTCCTTATCTTACCCAAATGACCTCTGCAGGTTCCCAGCTATCTGAGAATGAAGAAAGGGACATATAACTGGTTCAGTTACAGTGAATGAGTAAAGCTGAAAATACCAGGAAGTGACACGCATTTAAAGCTGCTTATCAGGAATTCAGGAAGAGCTAAGAGAAAAATCTCATAAAAGGAGAAAAGGAACAGACACCTCAAAGTTTAATCTACAAGAAGCCTGTGGGTATTTCCTCATTCTGCTCTGTCCGGTCCTAATGATACTGAAACCCTGTATTACTGCAGCAGAGAATTCAGCCTTTCTCTGGTTTACCTAACTGGTAAACACAACTATCTTTTTATTACACCATCCAAGAAGTCTAAAGGCTGTTTCTTTGTTTCAAGGAGTTTAAAGAGCACTGTTACATTCCTGCATTTTCAAGAGCTAATGCTACATACGTGGGGACATATCCAAAGGGTAGCAGTCTCTGATAAACTTTCACTGTCCACCAAATGGCTGGTAGCAACATGAATTAATAAGATTTCATGTTTTTAAGATGAAGCTCCTAGCATTTTTCATTACCATGATCCTTCAGAATGTAAATTCTGAGAAACAGCCAAACTTCCCAGCTGGGCTATTAACAGACACCCACTCCTGATAACCACAGTTCTTAACTCAATTACCAACTCCTGCCAGTAAATTTCTTCTATTTATTCACACCTTCTACAACCTGTAGAATGTTCCCACTTCTTTTAGATTTCAAACTAACAATTCGAGGAAAAAATGGGATTGTAACCCTTATATTCATCAGGATGTGTTCTCAACACACTTCACAGCCTACATGGAGAAAATATTAATTTTATCTTTCATCTGAACTCCAAAGGTGCCACCCACTGCACACACAATGAAAAAACCACATTTCCACAAACATTTTCCACTACCCCACACCACTGTGCACAGACTCTCCTGTGAAAGTTCTGAGCATATCACAGCCATAGCTCTATTTCAAAGCATTTATCTCAGCAACAGTGTAAAAAGGCAACTCAACTGTGCGTCCACTCCCAACATAGGGAGAAAAAGTGAGATACAAGATGACTTGGCATACAGCACCAAATTCAGAGGCACTGATGCATAACCTGTGAGAAACCCTCCCCACTTCCACTCTTCCTCAGTTATCTGCTTCACTGAAAACCAGAAGAATTGGCTACACCAGCAGAAAAAAACTTGTGTCAACATCAAAAAAGCACAGGTAGGACCAATGAGTACCCAAGGAAACGTTCCTCCCCCATTAAGGTCTGCAATCTACAGCCTTACTGTCCAGTCACTGTCCTAGACTATCACAGTCCACACACCAGATGGACAGTCACCAAAGCACAAGACCTGCAGTCAAACCAAACGCAAACTGCACCTAACCTTGCCAACAACCAGGTCTCTGACAGCCTGCACAGATGCTGCCACAACCAAACATCAACTGCTTTTTGATCTCAGGTTTTCAGATCACTGCAAGGCCAGAAAGCACAAGCAGTCAGGCAAAGGGAACACATTCATCTTTTCTTCTTAAATCAAGTCAAACAGAGGCAATTTGTGAGACAAGCTCTAATGAAGAAATTAACCTAATGAAAGAAACCTGAGCCAAGACAAACTACCAAAGTCAACAGTTTCCAAATGTGAGCTGCCCAATAATAACTTTGGGGCAGTGGAGATAAATAACCCTATTTTAATAGCATCATCAATCATAATTCAGACACAAAAGTTCAGGATTTCATCTCCTAATGGGCTCTTGTAGGGTATTTCCAAGTCTGACCCATGCTCACTGGCATGCTGTGGACTTGGTGTCAAAAAGAAATCCATCTTTATATACCAAAGAGGCTTGCTTTGAGAGCACAGCTTAACTCAGACCTTACTTACAGACGTCTGGTTAACAGCATAAGCAAGAGGTACCTACACACAGTTTTCCTCCTGAGAAAGGAGAAAGAAATAACCAGTTAAAGAATCACAGAGGAAAGATGTTTATGGTATGGCTTAACACATTACTGAAAGGCCCTCAAATGTTCTAGAACAAGAAAAGAAAATCCAACAGAACATTTGAGACAGTTTTTCAGAAGCAGTTTTTAATCTGGTATACATCTATTTGTAATGAACAATCCTGGGATGCCAAAAAGTAACAGCTGAAATCCTGCTTTGTTACGTTTATAATCTCTTGCTTGTTCTTACTGCTGGTTCTGATGAACTACTCAGCCTTTAAGTCAAAATCCAAGTAAAAGGCTTAAAACACTACTTTCTACATAGAGCAAGTTGCAAGATTCAATTCTTAAAGCTAATTTGTCAAATTAAATGAACAGAGGCAAGATGGTTATTAGCATATTGCAATTTTATGGGACAACAATTCAGATTTGCCAGGGTAAGATATAACCATTGAAATTCATATAAATTCAAATAATTATTTCCCTGAGGCAGGTTTCAGAACTGAACAGACAAGAAAACATAAAGCATATTTCTGCATGCATATCAGGCCTGGAAACGTGAAGAGAACCTTTATGCCTGCAAGTGTAGCTGTAAGGGACATCACTACAGTGTCAGAGAGTCCCTGCTGCACCAGCTGCACAAGACTGAAGCTAAAAGCCAATGAAGCTCATCTGCACAGGTCTGCCTAAAATAGCTTTCCAGTTCAAAACTGAATCCATCAAATTCTCCCTATAAATTGTATTAGGTTTTCTTCTGTATGAATGCATTGAAATCAGTAAAGAGAACAATAAAAGCCCTCAGCCTCACTTAAAGGAATCCTGCCCTCGAACCAGGAGACAGCTCAACAGAGACGGTGATAAAACCAGATTTACAGCAAGCAAACTTACCATTCAGCAATTTATAAAATACTGCTCGTGTGCGTTTCACACTCGTGGCAGCATCCACTGAACCTCCAACATCCCACAGCTCAATGTAGTAGGTCTTCTCTTCTGGAGTCCCCTCTTTGTAGTCATGGATCTGATGAAAAATTCACACCACACATAACCACAGCAGCAGCTCACAGGAGTTAATCCACACAACACACAGGTACTCAGCTAGAAGGATTATTGTACTGGGATAGAATCTTGTCAATTCCCATGTTGACACCATTTCAAAAACAAATAGAAGAAGGAAGAAATGAGTCAAGCAGTGGCCACTGGACACTACAGCTCCTGTTTGAGATGGAGCTTTGAGAATGTGCAGAGAGTATCTTTTCCACCTCAGTATTAATAAACCTAATGCCTCCTGAAGTGCTTAGAAATAACATGCTACTAAAGCAGATGGAAAAAGTGAGGCCATGACTTCCTACATGGTAGGATTGCAAGAATATTAACATAAGGGCCCACACTGGATTCCAACTAACCACATCTTCTTCCTCTCCAAATTCTCATTGACATCTCAACTGGGTTAATTTCTGCCCCTGGATCTAATGGGTAATTTTGCTCTACAGTCAAACAAGGTCACCACATTTCTTCTCCCCAGATTTTGGAAATATATTCCTAACCTATGGCAGCATACTTCAAGGAGAGTGGAGTAAAGAAAGATGAAGGAAAAAAAACATTTATTACTATCTCATGAGGATTGTAGGTTGGGCCAAAAGCTTGCTAGATTAATATCCTCATTCCTCTGACAGTAGGTTCTACAATGAGCACACAGGAGGAGAAGCAAGCCTATGGTCACAGCCAGCACCCTCAACTTAAACAAGCAAATTGCTTTTCCCCAGTGTGCCTGGCTGACACCTTGGCTGTGCACTGACTGTTTCTTAAGGAAGTGTGGTTTCAGTTCTGTGCCTTCTGACTTAGAATTCTGCTCCATGACTTGAAACATGCCAGGAACCACTGCAGTCAGGAGAGGTGCTACAAATGATAAATACTCTGCCTGTTTTTGACAACCTTGGAAGGAGAAAACTTGCTCACACAAGTGCTTGGCTCATATTTACTGCTGTTTGCTTCAACAAATTAAGCCCTAAGAACAGAACATCAACATACACCTTTTTATGGAACAGTAAGTAATGAAAAGGTAAATAAGTCAAAGCCCTTCCCTTACACTTCAAGGTAGGGCTACCCAGAAGTCAGGCACATCACCTACTCGAACTTCCACCGAGCAGCCCACTGTCCAGGATGGGTTTCCCAACACTTGGTTGTGGCATAAGAGGTGAACAAGCGAAGACTTCCCGACACCTGCAAGTGCACAGAGAGAACAACTGCTGGGAGATACACAAAGCCAGAGAAAACGCCAAAGAGCAGCTGGGCACAATCATAGACTCAGCTTGGCTGGAACAGACCTCTAAGCTCATGCGGTCCAACCATTATCCCAGCACTGCCAACGCCACCACTAACCCACGGTACTGAAGACCTCGTTTACACCGTGTGCGAGCACTTCCAGGGATGATGACTGCAGCACTGTTCTGGGCAGCCTGCTCCAGTGCCTGAACACCATTTAGGGAAGGAGTTACTCCTAACACCCAGTCTGAACCTCCCCTGATTTAGCTCTAACTCAACTCAGCAGCCGTTAGCAGCCAGCCGCCTGTCCGTGCTCAATCCCCATGGCACACACCGCAGACTGTGCATCCCCAGGCAGGCTGCGGACGGGAAGGACCAGCGGATGAGGAGGACGGCAGCGTACCGCACATGCTCCTCCGGAGGCAGCCCCATCTCGGCTCCTCGGCCGCCCCCACCCTCACCGTGCACCGGGAGCGACACTCACCGGAGTCACCCAACACCAGCACCTTGACCCTGTCCAAGGCCGCCATCTTATCCCAGGCCGGCAACAACCCCCGGACACCACCGCCAATCGCAGCGCACGTTCCTGCCGCTTCTCTCAGCCTATTGGCTGGCTGCTCAAACGTTCACTTCTGATTGGTTCAACTGCGGTAATGGGCAGGACCTGTTCGCGGCTGGGGGTATTTATGAGGCTCCCATTGGATGGTGCTCTTGTTGGTTCTATGGGCACGGAATGCGCGTCGCGCTGTGACGTCAACAGCGTGCGCGGCTCTGAGGCTGGGAGCGGCGCTCAGAGTGGGCAGAGCTGCCGGCGGCTGCAGGTCAGTGCCGGCCCCGGGAAGCGGCCGATGTGACCCTCCTCCTGCTGCGGACCCACAGCGGCCCCACTGGCGGTTCTCGGTGTCTCCTCGCCGGCCTGGGGCCTCCTGAGCCGCCATTTACCCGGTACCGCTGGCGGAAAGAACCAAGCGCCCTCTCCCCTGCTCCCCCCCTCTTGGCCCCGCCGTGGTGGGCTGAGGCGGCTCCTCAGGAGCCCCCGGCTCGGTCCTCCGTGCCCCCATGCCCAGTTGTTTTGGGTTCGTGTTCTCGGGGTTCGTGTTCCCCGAGTGCTCTCCGGCTGGGCCGTTGGCCTCACCGCTCGCTTCGCCTCAGGCTCGGTGCCACCGTGTGCCCCTTCTCTGGCGTGGTTTGGAGGGTTTCCTTGATTGTTTGGAGTATTTTCTTTAGGGAATACTGTCTAAGCCCCTTTCCCTCTGTCTCCTACAGGAGTCTGTACAATTGAATGTTTAAAAATCAACGTGTAAAAGTGGGTATGGAATAGGAAGGTGTGTAGGTAGCATAAGGGGTTCTCTGCTTTGCTTGGCTTTAAAGCTTAGTCTGTTACAACGTTCTATGAAATCTATGTACTTATTGTGTAGCTAGCAGGGCCAAGGTAGTGGTTGCTCCGCTGTACTGAGCACTGATGAGGCCGCACTTCAAATCCTGTGTTCAATTCTGGGTTCCTCACTGCAACAGAGACATTGAGGTGCTGCAGTGGGGCCAGAGAAGGGCAATGGAGCTGGTGCAGGGCCTGGAGCACAGTGTGATGGGGAATGGCTGAGGGACCTGGGGAGTTCAGTCTGGAGAAGAAAAGACTCAGGCTGCCCAGAGCAGTGATGGAGTCACCATCCTTGGAAGTGTTCACACGTTGTGTAGACAAGGCCCTCAGTGACATGGATTAATGGTGGTCTTAGCAGGGCTGGGGTAAAGTTTGGACTTGATGAGCTTAAAGGTCTTTTCCAACCGAGTTGATTCTGTGATTTGTAATCTCAAGGAAGTTGCAAAATTAGGGGAATCTGGGTCGTAACTGGCACTGTAACAAATCTAGCTCATCCCTTTTTTTCAGGTTTGACCACCAGCTGAGCCTGTATGGTGAAAGCATTCAGTTCTGCAGGTCAGCAAGGTATTTTTTTGTGTGTGTGTTAGCTTTGTTCTGGCATCACGAGCTTGCTGGTTCCTTGTGAAGCAGATGTCTTGTATAATGGCCCTGAGCTGTTAAATGGATCCAGCTGTCACACTTGTGTCCTTACAGGTGGTTCCGAAGGAAGATAAGCATTCTGAAAAAGGTCTTCAGCAGTGCATAGTTAAGGCACATTTTCACGTAATACAGGTGGCATATTTTTTCAGTTGCAAAAGGTGGAATTTCTTCTTTCATCTCTTCCCCTGCACTGGCATCCTTTCACATCTCTTGTTTCTCTCACTCATCAGACTTTTCTACTAGCTCATTAAACTGTCAAAAAATTAGTAAAAGGGGTAGTAAAAGAGGTATTTTTATGCCTTTTAGTGATGCAAATCGGTGCACAGGCAGGTCTTCTGAATGCTAGAGCTGGCATGGGGGAGAGCAGAGGCGTGTGCTTGGGAGAGGAAATACCTTTCTGGCAGCAGTAAGGGATGATGGGAGTTTCATTCCTACCTTCTACATCCTTTAAGATACCATTTACAGCTTGATTTCATACAGGCTGCTTTAGTGAATTCTTCTAACCAAGGAACTGCATGAATGGTATCTTGTTACTTAATTACCTGGTGTTTTGTTACTTAGTTTTTCTGTTTCTTTATTGCTTAAATCCCTAGTGTATGCACTTGTTTGCTACACCCTGATGCACCAAAACATTTCTGAACCTAATACTTGCATAACTCTTCATCTGGAATTCCCAAAAATCAGACAGTAGCACTCATATCATCTATCATGATGAGAGGTGAGGTGGCCCAGGTCCCATTGAATGGAGGATGTGACAAATAATTATTTCTTCTTGTCAGAAACATAACAAGGAATGCTGGGGTTAAACCCCAGTGTACTTTGGTGTAATCATGACTACCTTAAGCTTGGTATTTGTGACAAGTGTTCTTACTTTTTTTTTTCCTTTAAAAAAACCCCAAACCCTACAAGCTGATTATGTGAGGGCTAATGCTGAGATAATAGCAGGTATTCTTCCACTGGTATAAATTCAGATTGAAGTGTAAATTGTAAGAGTTTCTGATGTCTATGGTTAAAATGTTCTAGTGGCTATACATTATAAATGAGTCACTTTAACATCTGTGCCACCTCATGGCGAAAGCTCACTGTTCTACACCCCTAGCCATGCTTTCTTCTCTGCGTTTTGTGTAGGCTCTACAGTGGTCATGTGAGTGATCCAGTTTTTAAACTTTCCTCCTTGCTCTCTCTCTAAAATACCCTATTTATGGCTTTTTGGCACATTAGTTTTTCACTTTTTATCAGCTTAATTCACCTTTCAGCATGAACAGGCAAGTGTCAAAATGAGCCCTGAATGGTGGGGGTTGTTGCTGGAGGCTGGGAAGGAAAAGAAAGATTTCTTTGTGGGAGGGAGGGTGTAATTAGACTTAAGGTAGAACAGGAAACTGTACCTTCACTATTCAAGCCATTGAGTTTGGCCTTCCATATGTAGTGCACTCCTAATTCTTTTGTCTACAACTGTAAATAGTTTGTTAATGCTAACATGTATTTGAAGGACTTCTGAGTACTGCATCTGTTTGTATACATGCCCATAGATAGTACTTTATTAATTTACTGACATCTTGCTATTGTCTAGGTCAGGTTTAGATTATGAATGTGACTGAGAATTAAATCCTGAGCCTGCATTGTGATGTATCTTGGCTGTTGCTTTTCTTTTTCTCGTTTTTTTTCCTGACAATGTCCCTTGGTGTTCATACATCATTAATGAAGTACAGGCATTATTAGGAAACAGATGCAGGTCCATTAAAACCTTGTTAGGAGATGTTATCATATTTCTTTGCACATGTAATTAATTCAGGCTTGACTTACTGCTTTGATAGAAGGTGAAATTACTGCTCAAGGTTGCAATGCTGAAGTCCTCTGCTTTTGAATTTTAAACTGATATTCTTGTGGCACTGGCTTACAGCTTGTGAGCTGCATCACTGTCTTTCTTGCCTGCTGAAAGGTGGTAAGGATTTGCAGGGCTTATACTGTAGGCTGGGATTCTTCATGGGTCCCTTTTTCTAGGGAAACAGCGTTAGTCCCTGGCCTGGAGAGTTGTGGAAGTGCTTGCCTTGTGCCATTGTTCTGTATTGTCTAGTTTACATTGATTATCAAGAATGATGTTGTGAAACATGTCATTGAGCCAGCCATACAGACCTTGTTCGAGCCCTTCCTTTTGATCAGTCTGGTATTAGGCCTTAATGTAATATCAGAACTGGTGCTTGCTGAACATGTGTCCGTGCTTATTTTTAGAGCTAAGTTAGATGTGTTCAGCACTGTTGACTTTCATGTAACAAAGCTTGACAAGGGTGGTCTTTGGCTTTATTTCTTGATTTTTTTCTTCTTTTCTGTCTTAAAGCTGCCACTAGTCCCTCGGTTGTCTCTCCCAGTGGCTGTCTTCTTCAGGATTTAGATCTTAATCTGTGTTAACTCTACTTTCTGAAGTCGAGATTAATGGGAAAGAATGGTTTGTGGTGTTTCTAGAATGTTTGCGTGTCTATATGTCCATGCCTGGAAGAAAATCGGTGTTGCACTCAAGATGCTCGCTATCACCTGAGGACATCACTAAAAACCTCCATTAGAGGAGGAGAAATAATTGTGTAAAAACTCCTGGTCTCATTAGGTGAAAAAAAATATTTTCTAGAGATTGACACTAAGAAATATTATTGAATCTTTAATTATTACTGAAAACCAAGGGGAAAGCACAAACTCTTAGTGGGGGTTTTATTTATTAGTCCCTTGTAGACCTCAGTTTAAGGTGTTGGAGTACGTTATTTGGGAAATTGTACTTTAAACCTGTTTTGAAAGTGCCTGTGGAAATCTGCAGCTGTCTTACCAGTGAGATTCTTGGAGAGAAAACGCTTTCTCTTGGCTCTCAGGTGAGGTATCCAGGGCGAGGTGTGCTTATTTAAACCCATTTTTCAGTGAGTGCCCAGTCACTGCAGGTTGCGTTCCAAGGTTTTGTGCAAGGGAATTTCAGGGAACAGTGAGAAGTGAAGGGATTAAAAACCTTTTGACTTTTAAAATCCCTCCTGGGGTGCTACCTTTTATTTAAAATTGATCTTTACATTAATGTTATACTGTGCTTAAACTGAGTAAGAGTTAATCAAATTCAGGCATGTGGCCTGCTTCTGCATTGACATTGTTTTGTGCTATCAGTATGTAGCTGACAGATACAGTCAAAAACAAGATTTATCTTTAAGTGGCTGAAAGACTGTAAAAATTCCAATGGAAACTGTTTTTCAAGGGCAGCATTTTGTGGTGGTGTTCAGATTAGGTCTGATGTACAGATTCAAAAGTACTGTATGACTAACTCATGATGGGGCATCCTTTATTGCTAATGCTTTTGATTTTAATGCAAACCTATCCTTTGTGTAAGAGAAATCATTATGTATCTGGCATGCAAAAGAAAGCTAAACGACTGTAGAAGTACTTGTTTCACAGCTAATTCATTCCATAATAAACATACTTTAATTTCCTTGAAGGGAAGCTGGAGCTGGAGATCCAGGCAGTTTTCTGTAAGCTATACTCAGCCTGCATGCTAGCAGTCGGTAAATGTGCAGTCTATTTCAATTTGAGCACTGTGAATACCATTTGGCCCTAAGTTAGAGAAGAAGAAAAGCTCAAGCAGGAAAGCATTTTAAAAGAAAAGAGTGTGGGTTTTTTTCTTACTCAAAAGGCAGAAAAGACAGGACAATCCACAGCCTAATTGCTTTGCAGTTGTACTGTGCTAACACTTGAGAGGAACGTACCACCTTAGCTGCAGAAGAGGGTCTGGAGAGTAATAAAGCTTCAGTGGGTAAGGTTGCTTAAAGTTTTTTGAGAGGGCAGTGCTTCTCTTACGAAACCAAAAATATCCAAGCAGGCAACTGTGATAAATGATCACAGATTTTTGAGTAGTCTTAGCTGATGGAAGTGAGTCATCAGCTGCTTGGTTACATGTAGAGCTTGGTGATTTCAGGGGGATGTCTTACTGCGGGGAATATAGAAAAGTTCTGTTTGTCAGAAAGGATATTGCAGGTTTTATGATAGTGATTTAGAAAACAGGATACCCATCCAGATCCTTTCTTCTGCTGTCAGTCTCCTCTTCCCTTTATTTGAGTCCCGAATGCTGGGGAGGTGCATATACAATGTGTGAAACATCTAATGACAGCGAAAGTTGAGATTGGCAGAGTTTTACTATTTATGGTATTGGTTCACAGATAAAAATTGCTTGGCAATGACGAACAAACAGAAATTAAGGTGTGGGGTTTTTTCTTCAGTTGAAGGAACCTTTTGCTTAAGAAGCAGTTATTCATATCCTGAACTAGCATGGGAGTCTCATTGTAAGAGGCTGCTTCAAATTTTATTTGAAGTTAACTGGAAGTACAGCCCCCTGAAAGGGTATTTCAAACTCACATATAATACATCATGCTGATCTTGAACCTTTCATATATGGGAATCCTAGTGCATTATGAGCAGAGGAGAAATTTTATTGCCTACAGACTTGAAAGAGTGGAGAGGAAATATGCAAAGCCACTCTGTGAAATGACAGCGAGCCTTTGTTCTGTGCCTTATGGTGTTGCTTCCTTTTCTCTCTCTAGTGGACAAAACTGGCTATTTCAGAAGAGTCACTGCTGTTGCTTCCCTGCTGGGGTTTGATTTTTGGCTATGTCTGTGGCAGGGGTGACAATCTGAGGAATTCTTTGCATTATATGGTCCTATATGCAATCCAGTGTATGCCCAGAAGCATATAGTTTTTGTGACTATTTGTGCCATTTGGTGTCAAGGTGAATTAAAATGAAGTGTAAATACAGTATTTAGAAATGACTGTCTTGTCACAGGCAACATGGTGAGCCCTGGTAACTATCTCAAAGGATACTTCTGGAATATTTCTTCTTTTTAAACACATCATCTTTTCATGTTCACTAAGTCTTCATTTTTACTTCATTTATCGTGCTGTATTATTCATGGGCTTTGTAAGGCCTAAATGTGAGACACTTCAGGTGAAGGATCAGTTCTTGTAAGGTCCTATTTGCTCATCTAA
The DNA here is from genome assembly GCF_012275295.1 of Melopsittacus undulatus. NCBI lineage: Eukaryota > Metazoa > Chordata > Aves > Psittaciformes > Psittaculidae > Melopsittacus > Melopsittacus undulatus. The sequence continues at coordinate 115,079,277 of NC_047528.1, read as the reverse complement.
GATCAAGGCTAAAGCAGTCTGTGATGCAGGAGTTGGCAGTGCTAACAGTTTTCATGCTGCAGATGGTTGACTAGGGTCCATTTATAAGCAAGTAAAGAAAGTTATTTATTTGCATTGTGCAGCTGGGGGGTTTTGTTTGAGGGCATACCAGCCCTCATCTCTTCCCAGTGATGCCTGAGGAGTAGAAGCAGGCAGAGCTACTTATAGTGTGATAAAGTGATGTCAACTGGGGCCACAATACTACTCCACTCTTGGGCTGTGTTGAGCCCTCTCTTGCTGTAGCCTTTTTCTGCTCCTCCCAAGCAGCAAGTCTCAGCTGATCATGAAGCTGTCTCCTGGAGCTCAGCTTCAAGACAACTTTCTTATTCCAGCCCTATTGGCTGTAACTGAATACAAATGAAATCTGCTGTATGTTATGGCACCAACTTCTTTTGGCTTTAAGTTTTCATTTTGTTTGAATGAGAGGTACTATTTCCTAGTTCTACTTCTGTAGCAGTGTCATTACTAATACTCAAGAAGACAGTACAAGACTTGGGAAAGAGAAATGGGAAACACCCCATTATTTTCTTAAGTTTGAGATGAAACTTCTGAAGTTAGAAGACTAGCTAAGAATCTGTCTGCCTCTTTTCATTGCAGTATACGTGAAGCTCAGGATCTGAACCTGCTATGACTGACCCAGATGTTCTCACCGAGGTCCCAGCAGCCCTCAAACGCCTTGCCAAATATGTGGTGCGTGGCTTTTATGGCATTGAACATGCTTTGGCTCTGGACATTCTCATCAGGAACCCCTGTGTGAAGGAGGAGGACATGTTAGAGCTTCTTAAGTTTGATAGGAAGCAGTTGCGGGCTGTCCTCAATACCCTCAAGGGTGACAAGTTCATCAAATGCAGGATGAGGGTAGAGACAGCTCCAGATGGCAAAACCACCCGTCATAACTACTACTTCATCAACTACCGCCTCCTGGTTAACGTGGTGAAGTACAAGCTGGACCACATGAGGAGGAGGATTGAGACGGATGAGAGAGACTCCACCAATCGTGCCTCTTTTAAATGCCCCATTTGCTTCAGCACCTTCACAGACTTGGAGGCCAACCAGCTGTTTGACCCCAGGACAGGTAAGAGTACAGAGAACAGGTAACAAAATGCTCTTGCTGTCTCCTTTCTAGCTGCTGGACTTGAAGGAAACACTTCTTAGGGAAATTCTCTGGAGTTTGTCCGGAGCTAGAGGGCACTCTGTTTCTGCATGGGGCAAATGTTTCAACAAACTACAGATGTATACAGCCTTATGCAGACTGTACAGGCAAATAGCAGTGTTGCTAAAATGCTCAAGTGGCAAAGAGTAGGGAAACGGAGGTCTTACCACAGCAGCCTTCAGAGGTGAATAAAGCAGCCTGTCCTTGTTGGAAGCTGAAGGTTTTTCACTATAACCTGCTCTTGCTTGTAAACTGACTTCCTGGGAGTTTGCAGAGAGGGCATATGTTGAGTTGACTTTGGTCTGCAAAAGGTTTAAATTCAGAGATGGTCATGCAAGGAATGAGTTGCTACTGTTTCATTGTCTTCTGTCCAGTTCATTACACTGCACACCCTGGATTCCACAGGGTAAGGCAGTCTCATGGAAGTTAAAAGAAATTAATTAGACTTGTCTGTGGTTGAGAGTAAACAAGATCCTTTTTCAAGTCTGTGTGTCAGTCCCGGTGGGGCTGCAGATCTGTCTCATGCATATGAAATAAGAATCTTTTCTGGGTGTTACTGTCTACTGGGGCAGTTCAAATACTTTGTGCTTTGTGCCAGGGAAGAAAAGGAGGAACACCTGCACCTGATGAGATCCTATTTCACTAGTCTAATCCAGGATTATCTGGGGGGGGAAGGCAGGGAGCAGAAATAAGTAAGGCAGTTGGGAAGTCTGTCAGAAACGTTGGGGTGTTGTGCGTTGTGTCAGTTATCGTGATGGGAAACTAAAAACTCACTCTTTAGTGGTATTGAAGCTTTTAATGCAGGGTTACTGATGTCTGATCTGCTTTGGAGAAGGGCAAACTCCCAACAAATGTTCAGGCTTTTTCCCTCTTTCCTGCTTGCAGAGATCAAGAGCTGTGAAACTCTTTACTTAAACAGCCATGGAAATTATATTTAGTACTAGAGAAGCAGAATCCATGAAGTCAAGTAACAGTCATTGCTGGAATCCTGTGCAGCTCTCCAAGTAGGAGTTGCTCCCTCCCAGAGCACCAAAACCAGCAGTGCCAGCACAGAATTTTCCATACCACTGAGTATGGAAACTAGGCATGCTAGGTATAGTAATGTACCTGTCAGTGGCAGCCACAGTCATGGGTGTTGGGCTGAAGAGGAATTGCAGTTTGCTTCGGTAAGGAGAGTAGAGCACCTGTGCAGAGAACAAATAAAGTGGGGAGTGTGAGATGCTGATCCCAAAGGGACCTGTAACACTTTGCAGGTGAATCTTCCTGCCTCTGGGGGTGGTGATATCTAAGAGCAAAGAAGTGGCTGTCAAGGAGATGCAGAAGGCAATGCTGGGCTTTGGCTTTGACAGCAAGGCCTGTGCTCCAGGAGCTTGATAAGGTCAACCAAGGATTTGTCTACAGCACGGGCACTGGCTGTCTCCACAGTGTGAAATCATTCACTGGCACATGGAGTGTTTTGTGGTTTTGCTGATGGAAAGGTTGAGTTTTGTTTTCCCAGCAGTTTGATTCTGTCACTATTAATGCAAATAACAAGATAGCCAATTACCTCACTACTTTCAGTAAGAATATACCTGTGTAGAATTTATGCATATTGTTTCTCCTTTTCTAACACTTAAGTCAATGATAGTTTCATCTAGATAGTGCATGACGATACTGTTGCTTCACAAGAGCTTTTACATGGAATATCAGTTTGGATGGGGCTCTCCAGTTATTGTTTAGGAAGGTCTCATGCTGTCTCTAAACCATGAGTAAAGTGCTTGTTTTCATTCCAGGTGAGTAAGTGGCAATTTTTTTGTTCCACATTGTTAGTGAGAATGCCTGCTTTATATTGCAGAGGATTCTGTTGTTTGCATGTTTACTGCTGTGCTGGAATTCTGTGTTGGAAAAAAATGGGGCACCTTTGGGTGTCTCACAGAGAGAGCTAATGAGGACAAGGCATGTAGAGAAACAAGGTTTATTGCAGAGTGGCTAGCCATCCTTTTCCAACGACATCTTTAGCCCTTATCAGTGCTATACAGAAATCTCTCCCATTCATTGAAACCTAGGGCAGTGCAACTGCTGCAGGTTGCCTGAAAGCCACGTGAGTTTCAGTCACGGCTGACCAGAGCTGCTCCTAGGCTGCAGCCATGTTGATCAAATTTTGTCTGCAGGGACAAAACCTGTTAGCTCTTAGTGCAGGTAGAGCATGGAAGGCATCCTCTGCAGTAGTCTAGACTAAGCTGCACTTAAATTGGTGATCTGTTGTTAAAAGAAATCCTGCTTCATTGTCTGCTTTTTGTCCTTGTCACTCAGAGATTGGGATGATTTTAGATGTGCTGCGTTTTCTTCTGCTTCACTTTCCTCTTCTCTAGTTAGAACTCAAATGCAAACTCTGAGCACTTGGTGTAGAAAGAAAGGGTTAGAAGAGGAGGTTAGTACTCTTGCCCTTCCTTATTCAGTGATGGTGAAGAGGCTTCCAGAATGTCTCCATGACTGTAGTCATTCAATTGCAATTTGTGAATTAAGAGTGCTTGCAAAGAGCGTGTCTGTAGGTTGGATCCTTACTGCTCTTTAAATCTTACCACATCATCTGTGTCTCTCAGCTTTAGCAAAGGTCTGTTTTGTACAGGTTACCGGCTGTCAAATGGAGGCTTTTTTAGCTTGTGCCATTTGTGACTAACTTTGAAATAAATTAAGGTGTTTGGTTTTTCATTAGAGGATGTGATTATTTGGTTTCAGAAGGAGAGGAAAGAATTGATAGTAAGAAGGGTATATTTGCAGGGCACAGAGGTATAGATGTGCTTTGGTTGCTGTTTACCCTATTAATTTTGAAAGATCTTTTTAAACAGAGTATAAAGTTTTCCACTAAAGGTAATTTTGAATGTAGCTTTTAAAAGGTATAAGTATTACTTGGAGAGCGTGATGTCTCTATATATGATTTTCCCTTTTTCTGCCCTTAAACATCTCAACACAAAAAAAGCTCCGAAAACCTACTATGCTGTCAAAAGGTTGAGCAAGTGTCGTCTGCTACTCGTAGGAATTGTGTAATGTTAAAGAAACTGTCAGATGGTGGAAGTCAAGGTGACAAAAAAGCTGGAGTTTTGCTGCTGTCTCATGTCACAAAGGGATCTTTTGAAAAGTGAAAAAGAACATGTTGTGTTCAAGGAGTCGTTTGGTTTTCTGACCAATGAGTCTTTTGGCTCTTAAGCACAGCTTTGCCCAGGTCATGAGTTTTAGCCCCATCTATTCTGAATGAAGAGCTTCAGGTATCACACTTTCTCCCCAGTGGCAGTTTTACTGTTGCCTCCAAAGAAACAGCATCAGTAACTTCTGCTTTTAGAGGCAAGCAGCTTGGACACAGCCTGCTTTTACTTTGCAAACGTTTGCTATGGAAACTTGAAGCAAAGCTAAGAAGAACTTTCTGACTAAAGAGGTCACAGATTTGGGGTTTGCCTATTGAGCTGGCAGTGCTTTTGGCAGGAATTCGTGCAGCTGGGGATGTTACAGGTTGAGCAGACTGTTCTTACCTGCTTTTGTGTTTTGAGATCTACAGAAAGAAAAACACGAATGCTGTAAGAATGAAAAGTGTTACTTCTGGACTTGTGTTTCAAATGGGATGACAAGGAAAAGATACTATAGTTTTCCTAGAAGATCCTAATAGAAGCATTTGAAATGCAGATCACTGCCTTTCATTTCTGCCATTGCCTGCTGTCTGCCTGTGCTCTGATATTTCATCACTCTTTGTTCTGCATTCTAGCATTTGCATGAGCTGCTGTTGTGATGAAGCCTCATGCAGGTGAAAAGCTGCAGCCGTTAAATAAAGGCACTTCTTGAGGCAAGGACATACAAGAAAGAGTGTAACTGTAGCATTAAGAAAAGTCAGATCTTATAGAACATACTGTGAGTAATGCTGCTGAACTCTGTCTATTCCCAGACCTGGGCTGACAGGGAACACTGATACAAGAGATGCTGGGGTTTCAAGTGTTTCACCTAGAAATAAGGGTGTTTATCAGGCACTCACACAGACCTCTGGGCAGAAGTTTCTTCTCTGTGCTTTTAAATGTAGGAACTACAGAAATTTAGTTTCTGTAGGCCACTTCCTGAAATTGCAGAGCAGTCTCAGCAACTTCATACCATCTTGTGGATCTGATTCAAACTAAAATAAGCTTGGAGAATTAGATGCACACAAGCCTGTTGTGTGGAGTGTGGGAGCAGGACAGGAGGAGCTGCACTGGCTCTCCCAGCAGAGTGAGCTGTCTTTGCTCTGTATCTCTGGGCTTGGCTTGATTAATACATTAAATGTCACAAAACTGGAAATTATGTTCATGGATATGTGTCCTGTAACATGATTAATTGATTAGCTGGGGAAGGTCTCTCTGATGTATCCTGTGCTTATACCCTAATCATATTTGTAAATCTAGTGTAGTGTTGGAGTTGACTGTCACATTCAAGGTCAATTTGAAAGAAAGTATGTGACTAGAAACCGCAAAAGGGAGAGTGGGGTTGAAGTGAAGGAGTGAGAGAAATGAGATCCCACAGTGCATCACACCATTATTCGGTCCTGGATTTCCTTAGGTTTTCTAAATACCAAACTGTGTCAGGATACTCATCACCGTGTGAATTTGATATTAGAAAGAAAATATAAGGCTAGATGAAATAGCGTTTCCTCTGTGGTCTTCTACTCTTGCAATAGAATTTTTATCAAGTCTTGTGTTTCTATTAGTTCTGTTACTGTGATGAATATTTGTGATGCTAACAGTCAATTGTAACTACAGCTGGTCTCTCACATCTATACATTAATGTCCGCACCATAACATTCAGTTAGATAAGATGTGAATAATAGTGGAAAGAAAAGGATGGAAGACAAGTGATTAATGTGAATCAGGAAGATGATGCTGTTGGGATGTTCTTAATTGCAGTTGTAATCACTGGAGTCTTTTCTTGTTAGTGGAAATCATAGTAGCTAAATATTTGTCTATGCTTTGCCCTCCCACAGTTTGCTCTTGGTTTGGTGAATGATTTTGGATATAGCTATCTTACTGTTACTGCAAATGCACTGTAATAGTAACATACTGGATCCCTTATTCTCTGCTGATGCTAAATTTAATTTGGGAAGAACAGATTGAAGGTGGCAGTATCGGTTTTGTAGAAGGGAAGATAACACCTTGAGTTTCATTTTAACCCTGCTTGTTTACTGCCAGCCTCTTGCATGTCAGATGTGTACTTTGTAACAGAATTGCACTTCATGTTTTCAGAGGCTGGTTTTCTGTACCTGTCACAAGGCACCTTTTATGTTGCATTCAGGCAGGCTCAAGGCAGCAGAGCATTTGTGTGGTTTTGGTCCTGTTACTGAGATTAGAAATTTGCCTAGTGTTTGATGTTTTTTGCTTTGGTCTTCTGTGTTGACTTCTAGAGCTACTGCCTTTTCTTCTGGGTGCTCAGCTTCTCTCGCTTTATCCCCTGTGAGCTCTTCAGAACACATCTGTCTTCTCTCTTGTTTTGAATATCCACTTCCTCAGGCAAGTTCTGCACTAGCTTCAGATCTTTCTCATCTGATTCAAATGACTTTTGAGCCTGTCCTGTCTAGTTTGTAAATTTTTCCTTATGCTTCCCTTCTCCTTGTTTTTTTGCCTTGCCTTTTCTTGTGGAGCTCTTGTCCATTTCTGGTACATCTCTTTTTGTGTTTTGTCCCTGCCAGCCATTAGAAAAATGAAATCACTTATAGAATCACAGAATGGTTTGAGTTGGAAAAGGCCTTAAGATCATCCAGTTCCAACCCCCTGCCATGAGCAGAACACCCCACACTAGACCATGTCACCAAAGGCTCTGTCCAACCTGGCCTTGAACACTGCCAGGGTTGGCTCATTCACAATTTCCTTGCGCAACCCATTCTAGTGCCTCACCACCCTCACAGTAAAGAACTTCCTTATATCCAACCTGAACTTCCTCTGTTTCAGTTTAAACCCATCACCCCTTGTCCTATCACTGCAGTCCCTAATGTAGATTCCCTCTTCAGCATCCCTGTAGAACCCTTCAGACACTGGAAGGCTGCTCTGACGTCTCCACACAGCTTCTCTTTTCCAGACTGAACAGCCCCAACTTTCTCAGCCTGTCTCCATATGGGAAGTGCTCCAGCCCCTGACCATCCTTGTGGTCCTCCTCTCTCTTAGAGCTATTTATTCTTTATATCTACACTACTTAGTCAATCCTGTTTGATCTTTATGCTGTTGATTCTTGTCCTTTGGGTTCAGTGATTTTCAGAACAGGTGTTCTGGGTAGCTTTGGCTACCATGTACGATGTGTGAATGTGCTATATATTACTACTACAACAATTTACAGCTTTTTACCAGCTAAAATGAGGACTATAAAAGGCTTATTTATTCTGACATACCAGAAATTTCCCTTGAATAAGAAAGGATTCAGAGCAGTTCCATTTTGAACAACTTCAAGGTCTGTGAAGATTTGGTTGTTGTTAGCTCTCCAAGTGTCTGTAAAGCCCATCAGTGTGATTTTTCTTCTTCCTTGACTTTACAGGCACATTTTGTTTGTCTGTGCTGCCACTGAGAGCTTTTGGCAGACACCAAGAGAATGAAACTGCCCATGTTCTGCTTAGTTTCTCTGTTTCTGTTCAGACTTCTGGTAAAAGCTCCAAGAGTATTCCTGTCAGCTTTACACTGCTTCAGGGTGATAAGGCTTGGAGCCACAGGGAAAGGAAAGCTGAGAAAACAGATCAGAATTAATGCATGCTTCACTAAAAGGAAGAATACTCTTTGGAAGGACTTAAAAGGGATGTGTAGGTTATGTCTGTGACTTGAACTCATTCCCAGTGGGTTGGACATGCTGCCTGAAAGATACCCATCTAGTCTAACCATGGAATTCCCAGCTTGGTGGAGAAATAGGTGAAGGTAGTGTTAGAGCCTGTGCTGTGCAGAGCATCAGACCAGAGGGTTATAAGCCACTGGAGTAGCTCAGAAAAGCTGATGCCTGTAGTGTGCTGGCTGGTCTCTTCCCTGTGTTCCACGCTGACCTCTGGTTGGTGTGTTGTCTCTTAGATTAAAAATAAGGATCTGATAAACGCATGCCATGGCTTAGAGTATTTATACCTTCTTTTTGTCTGCAAAGGGCATTTTATTATTAGAAGTGCAAGAATAATTGCCCTTCCAGTAAAGGTTATCACTGTAACGTTTCTCTTGGCTTTGCAAATTGAAATAGATAACAGCAAGAAGATCTCTGTAAAATCTGTGAATACTGCTAAGCTGTTTGCAGTGATAAAAGCTGGACTGCAGCATTCCCATCTTTTGCTCTAGTAACTTGCTGTTCTTTTGAAACTGCGTCCTTGGTAATACCATCTGCAGTGTGTCATCCTTTTAGGTATGGGTATCTGAAGTCAGATCAGGAGCTCATGGAGAATCCTGTTACCTGTGTTGCAGTCTCTCTGCTGTTGGGTGCAATTTGAGGGTATAGTATGTTGGCTTAGATGGTATTTTGGCATAGTCTTCTTGGTTGAAGTAAAAATAAAGTTCTTTAGTTTCCTAATGAGCTTCCTTTAGATATTCCCTCTGTCCAGTTGCATCTCTCTCTGCTTACTGGCTGGCTTAATGTATCCACAGTGGAACAGGAAGAACAACTCCGTCAGCTCAGAGCTGCTGAGGTTGTGTCTATGAACTGGAGCAGAAATAGATCTTACTGAGAAGAGGAAAGGATCTCTCTCTTTTCCAGTTTTATATTGAATACATATTAAATCCCAGTTGCTTCTGAGCAATCCGTCATTTGCTGTGTCTTATGCACTCCATTGAAAAGTTTAATTTACCTGTTCAAGAGAAATGTCTTTGCTCAAATCTTCCGTACAGGATTTTTAATTTAGTTGGGCTAAAACTGGTGCACCCCAAAATGAAGGAGCCCCTCAGTGTTCCTCTACAGAATAAAAGGTGGTTCTGAAGGTGCTTATTTTCCAGTTTTCTTTTTTGTCTTTTGAAGACATTAAATGTTAAATTGCTCCCTTTCTTCAGTTGCAAACCCAGGTCAGCAGGAAGAGGAAGTTGCAGCATGAAATGTAGTTTGATATTGTTGTCAAATGTGGAAGCAAATTTGGCTGATATCTTTTGATTTTCCTGCAGCTTGCTATTTAAACTGTGCCCAAGCAATAAATGCATATAGATAATTCCACATATACATTGCAGGCGGTGATCAAGTTGTTATTTCACAACTGAATTACAGCACTGCTGTGTCCTTAGAGCACCTTCCATGCCTCATTCTTCATTGATAACCTGCTGTGGTCGTCTGGCAGAACTTATTAGCTTGTATCCCATATAGTGCTCTCTGAGCAATGTATTTCAAATTGCTGACTAGGCCCCTGGACTGCCTTTGCATAGCTGTACTTGGTCCTTGGCCAGGTAAAGCTAGTGTCTTTGGTTAAATTAAGATCAGAGTAGTACACCGTGTTGTGTTTTCACCTAAAGTGCCATCAGGGTAGAAGTCAGAGGCCCAAGTATGTCCATCTTGTACTTGAAGTGCATCTTCCAGCACACATTGCAGGTCAGGCGTGGTACTGATGTACTGTCAGTGTTGCCTTACAGGTCATGAGGTGGCATAGTGCTAACATAACTGTGGTGTCAGAAATGGTAAGTCAGGATGAAGTAACAGTGAAATATGACTGCTTCATGAATCTATAAAGAAGTCCTGTAAGATTGTTGGTAACAAGGGTTTTACAATGAAGTACTTAACCAGGTAGGTTCAATGAGTTTTGCTTCAAATATTCACAAGTTTTAGAGGATGAAGTGGAAAGTATCTGTGGTCATCTTGTAGTTCCTCAAGAAGTATTTTACTTAAGGTATATTTTTGTTCCCCGTTTTCTGCATGTACCTCTCAGATACACCACAGATGTGTCTTTCTCCTGTGTGGAGGCAAACAGCACAATCTTCTGGCCCATCTGAAGGACCAAAACATGATCTAAAGCAGGAAGACATAGAAGTCTTGAAAACATTACTAAGCTGTGCACAAACTCTAGAAGACAAATGAAAGGTGCCCACACTGGTTTGCTGAAGCCAATTCCATGGTTAGAGGAGTTCTCACTTCCTTGGTTTGGATGTTTGGAACGTTATAGTTTGTTTGGGTTTTTTTGAGGATGAAATGTAGGTCCTCTACAGATGGATCAGAAACTGTACCAGCTTGCATGCTGTTATACCCTGCCTTGCAAGGCAAAGTGTTCCAAGTTCAGCTGCTTCTCAGTAAAAGGAAGATGCATTCTCGGGTGGGCTTAAGATTTAGTATGTGTAGTGAAGTAATCTGTTTCCCCACCCAGCCACACCAAGGCCTGAATTGAGAATAACCTGATGAAAAGAGACTGTGGCAGAAGAGTGAAATCTCTTTCTCTTGAGGGATGCAAAAACAAGGAGAGTCTTCCTCTTGCCAGTCTGCTAAAGCACTGTTAGATGGGGAGGAGTGGGGTTTTGGTTTGGGGGTGTGTGCATTTTTGTTTAGGGATCTTTTTTTTGGTGGGTTTGGGTTGGGTTTTTTGTTTGCTTGGATTGTTTGGGTGTTTTCTTTGCATTTAGCTTTTCACATGTTAAAGACATGAATACATTAGTATGTGTTGAAGAGAAGGTCAAAGTTTATCTCTACTGCCACTTAATTCTGTACTCAGGAGATGCACATGGACAGTTTGGACAAATACCCTTTCCTGTTAATCTGTAACATTGCTAAAAAATTAACAACTTCCCCTCTGCCAACATTTAAGCTGTTTTTTTCTGCCATTATGTCAGTTCAGACTGCTTTCCCAGCTTACCAAGAAATATCAATGGTATGAATGAATGAGAAACAAGGGGTTTCCATAGCGAGCTGATCAATTGTGCCGCAGGGACTGCAGTGAGGATGGTTTCTGCTAGCCAGTTTTCACAATAGCTGAGTATTGTGAGGACCAAGTTGCTTGCAGGAGCATGCCAAGTGAAACTGGAGCAGGTGCCCTAATGGAAGTGCTTGATAGCTGGCAGTAATGCCATTCCCCTGTATGCCAGACATATACTTTTTGCAGTTGCCATCCACATGGGCCCTGCCAGTTCACAAAATCCTCTTTCCTTCATTTACAAGAATAAGAACTATTTGTGTCCCTGCCAGAGTCAGTCTGGTTCTTAAATATGATGGATGGGTTGGAGATTACCAACAATAGTCTGGAATTTAATGCACTATTGAAGTTCATTTTAATAGGAAGTTGCTGGTTCCTTCTGCCTTGTGTGATGTTTTGGGGAACGACATTCTGCTTTTCCAAAACGATGACCAACTGCTGTGAAGCTGTGTGCATGTTCAGTGTTGTAGATGCTGTTGACAGGTAATGTCAGTATAGTATATGGAGAAATACAGGCATAACATTTGTGAAACTTGGTCCAGAGATTTAAGTGGACTACAAAGTTAGGGAGAGAAGCAAATGTTCTTTGGTTCTGTTAGCCTTCTGTTGAGCTACAAGAAAGCCTGACCTTCCACTGTGTCTGAAGCTATTGCACAGTTCAGAAGGTTTAAGTGTATGAACTGGAATATTGCCTCAGGAATACTCTTGCTGAACCTGAGCACATGAACCTGCACAGCAGCCAGCTCAAGGGATCTATACGTTGGGTGGTTCTGCTTGAACATGGCCTGATAAAAGTCTTCCACAAGCAGTATAGTGCTTATTCTGGTTCTTGTTAACCATGTTTTGTGAGGAATGCGATGCAACTCAGGATGCAGCTAGGAAATACTACAAAATAAAGCCAGAATTAAGGGAAGGTTTGTATTGTTAAACATGCTGCTAGTCTGTTACCAGCCGTGAACATCAAAATTTCTGTCTAAATTTGTTGAAAGCTTTATGTTAGAGTCTGTAAGTTCTTACTGATCCTAACCTCTCATTGTCAACAGCGTAAAATTCTGAATTTCTGTCCCTAAAGGGAAATAAACCTTTGGAACTCCACTTCTATTAGGCTGGAATTGCTCATAAATATGTATTTTGACTGTATTTTTCAGTCTCGTTTCCACCATTCTAATGATTCACTATAGCCCTTATCACTGACTTGAAGGAGAATGGTTTGCAGTGCAGAAGATTTTATCTGGAGAGCTTTGTTCTGTTGCACAAAAGTTTATCTTTCATGTTTGGAAATAATTATCTTTCTCTCTGCATTGTCCCCCACAATTGTGGGCTGAAATTGAACCCAGAGAGCAAAAGTATGCTGGGAGTCTTCTTATGACACTTCCTTGCTCCCTGGGAGGGTCAGGTTCAGCATCTCTTCCTGTCACATATTGGATTACTGGTCTGTGTGCTTCTTTCTCATTCTAATTAAAATGCTATTCCCCTACCTATGCTCCCAAAAAGGGGCAGAGGAAGACTTTTCGGTTAACACAAAATGAAGGATGTGGGCTGATGTTTATTCTGCTAAGGTCTCAGGTAACAAAAATAGTTAACATTTGAAGAAAATTCTATCGAGCCATGTTGGTGCTGCAGATAAGAGAATTAAGGATGTTGCTGCCAGAGGATCAGGCTTTGGATTTTTTGCCATCTAGAGGTAACAAGCTTTTTTGCTTGACAAATGTGAGATTTAGGAAAGAGGAAGATGAAATGGAGGGATATGGGGATCAGAAGTGCAAGACAATATTTATTCTTTATATAATAATAGTTTTCTATATTATATAACTATATGTTCTTTCATTGTTTTTATACAATAAAGTATATTCCTTGTGTTACTGTATAATATAATTATTATATAAAGCATACAATACTTATTTATTATGATTAGGAAAGTAAACAGTCCACTGTTCACTGTTCCACCTAACAGTGCTCTTTGCGGAAGGCAACAATAGCAAGAGGCATGAAACCTGCTTGGTGAAGATTTGCATTTCAAAAGGATTGGCAAGGCTTTTAATTCCTTCCACCAGGGATGGCCAGGAAAGGCATTTCCTCAGAACACAGCATCCTGTCTGCAATGATTAAAGGAAATCTGGGTGCAGGAAGGAAATAGGCAGTTGCTTTGGCAGAACAGGAGAAAGCTCAGTAACACAAATCCACTCTGTTAATGCCAGTCTAAAACTGCAGCATGGAAGTGTTTTCCCTCTTTGCAGTCAAATTTTTCCTTCCTCCTGGGCTGGTTAATAGTTTTGTTCATACTCTTCTGCTTGTTCCTGGGGACTTAACTATGCCTAGTATGAGTTCCTTGGCTGGCACAACCAAGGTTGGAACTTAGGTGGAACTAAGCCAACTGTCTCTTCTTATTACCTTTGCTGCTGGTATGAAAATGCTATGATCCAGTCTCTAGTCCAGGCTCAGAAAAGCAGTTAAACTGCTTCTGAAAACAGTTTTACTGACAAATAGAGAAATGCATTAAGCACTTCTACTGCATGACTTGAGCATATGAATTCTAACGTCTTTTGTTATGAGAATACTTGAATAGTTTTAACTTGGAAAGAGAAGATTAACAACTTCTGAGTACAATTAACTGTAATTGAGAGAAGAGAGACCTGCTTTTTAATTTTCATCATAATTGCACTGAGGTGGTGAAACTGCTTAAAAAGGGATCTGCATGTTTGCCCTTAAACCTAAGGGCAGACAGAAAGAGCAGACGTAGTATCTTGCAGTGAGTGGAGGGCAGGGATATAACTGGTCCATAAAAGACAAAGAATTAGGTGATTCGTGATGCTTCACTCAAGCTGACATGGACAGATGGCAGTGTCAGTGATGCTTCCTGCTCTGTGAGCAAAATCCTGGGAATGGGTGATTATTGTTGGGAAGAGACCATGTCTGTTTTAAAAGCAAACAAACCCCCTTTTTTTCATGTGAGAAGCCAATAACAGTCATTATTAAATTGCCAGATGTGTGTATGTGTATATAAAATTACTGATGTAAATCTTACTGTCCTGGGTTCAGCAGTAGCAGTCATTTTTCTCCTTAGTAGCTGGTGCAGTGCTGTGGTTTTGACTTTTTTGTGCTGTGTTTAAGCCCAGCTGGGCTTAAACCATGACACTTATAAATGTCAGAGAAGCTGATGAAGAGGAAATAACCCCACCTGCTATATGTGATGTTGTACCAGCTAAAACTTTGGACTGGTTCTGTGCTTGACTTGATCCTTTTGAGGATTTTAAAGTATTTAACTCAGAGATCTGTTTGTGCTCAACACATAGTTGAGCTGCTTACTATCACTCAAGTATTTTTATCCAATAGTGAACAGTGGGTGTCCAGGCTGGAATGTTTTTACAGAGGAATGAGTTCCTCAGTCCTGCCTGTAATCCTTCCTCATGGCCAAGGGTCTTGCCACTGGTAAAGGCTGTGGTGTTTCATTTTAGTCTTTCTGGAGCTAAAAGTTAATGACCATCAGTCAAGAGCAGTGCCTTTTAAAACACATGTGAACTTGCTGCTTTGAAGCAATGAAGGCTACTATGCTGCTCAGCAGTTCAATATTCGCTTCCAAAATGTAATCCTAATCATCATCTGAATCTGTAGTATTATAGTCAGGAATTTGGGTGTTGAGGATTTGCCACCTTGTGTGTTATCAACACTCTAGTGGTTCCTGTGTAACGCAGGGACTAACAGCTTCAGTTGTAGAACCAGAGAACATGTGGCTGAGCTGACCCTGAGCTTGACACATGCACATCACCATTAGGATTCTCCTGAATGTTCCTTGGGTGACTGTCATTTTAATACCACAGCAGAAACTTGCAGGTTGACATACTGGGCATGAGCTACAGAGATCCCCCTTCTGCCACGTACTCAAACGGCTTTATGACTTACTGCTTTGGCTCTCCATCCTCAAAGTGAGAAATGTATAACACCTTTTCTTCACACTTGCTTGATGTTTCTGGCTGGACCAACAGTTTTAGACACAGCATTTTGTTACCAAGTATTTTTGGTACATCTTAAATTCTGTGTCACTCTGAGCCTCTGTATCCCATGTGAATAGGACTGTTGCTTCATATATATCGGTGAGTCTCTGCTAGTCTTCACTAGCACTGTCACAAAATGCCATCTTTATATTAATCTAGAAAACAAAATCATAAGCAAGTGTTCACAAATTTCTGAGGTTTTTCTGTTTTTCTTTTTGTGGACTTAAGGAGACTTTGTTATCTTTGGCAAAAATGAACCTTTTATACCCTGCTTCTCCCTCTGTAGAGCACAAGTGATGCGTTACATCACACATTCAGGTTCTGTGGTGCACTGCTGCTCTGCCACCTGTGAAGGAAAGGGATAAGAGCTTGTTTTCTCTTAATCTCTTTTAATTTGAATTTTAATTTATTAGCTCAGCTATATCAAATCTGGTAAAATACAAGTTAAATCTGTGCACAATGCATTTCTGTCAGCAAGATGGCAATTTACCTTGGAGTCCTGCCAATGCCACTTGCTCTGGTAGAAGCATTTGTGGTACCAAGCATGAGTGCGTACTTAAAGAGAGGGAAAGCAAATGCAAGTAAACAGCACAGCGGGCCCTCTATTCGAAACCCCCTGTGAGAGCTGAGAGATTTGCAATTAATGTCCCTATGTTTGTTTATAATCAGTTTGAAAAGGAGCATTAAGACCTTGTAAGCTTCTGAATGCAAGAGACAGGAAATTGGGTTTGGAAGTCTGTGTCTGAGCATTTGTTTATGTGTTTGTTTTTCTTCCTCTCAGATGACTGCCTGTATCTGTGAAGACTATATTGAGTTACTTTCTTTACTGTAATGGCAGTGTTTGCTTACAGGTATACTATACAATCTCTCAGTGTCAAAACGTTGCTTCCTCCACTTGTGATGATCCTTCATTTAGGAGCTGGTGTCAGTTGTGATGCGAAATCTTTTAATACATTTAGTGATGTGCTTTTCCTTTTCAGGTTATAGCAGCTAAAGCTTGGAATTGGTATCTTACTCAGAAGTGATCTTGTTTGAGGATATTCCTAGTGGTATAGTCTCAAAGCATAGGTACTCACTTTGATCTTGCCTGTGTAGGTCCTTGTAAGTGCCCTAATGCTACAGTGTTGGAACAGTGACATGACATTGTTTTCATACCTATCCTGCCAATATAAAGATGCTTTTATAAGGCTCACAGTGGTCTTCTATAGGCAGTATAGAAAGTAAGGTGCTGGTATGGGTGAATAATATTAAAAGTATGATGCTTCAGACTTGAGTAAACATCACCTTGTTGACTGATGACAATTTCTAAAGACAGTTTTTCCTTCCAGTTGGGTTTTCCACCAAGATTTTGCTTCCTTTTCCAATATTCTCGTATTAGTATGTTGTATATATGTGTGCAATTCTACAATTGGAGTCCTTAGTAGAAACCATGAAATAGAAGTGAACTAGGGTAGACCCTTGAAACACCCTCCAAAGCTGACAGTGAGCCATGCTTTTTTTCTACAAGTAGTGTCCTCCACCAGTTACACAATAATTTTCTGATGCATTTCTGGACTATGTTTCTTTAGTTTGCTGATGAGCATCCAAAGCAGTTCAACATCCTCCCTTTCCCCAATCTAAATAGTTTGCTTCCCATTTTTCCATTATCCTATAGCTTCTGCAAAACTGAAGATTGGGCTCACTTTTTTTTTTCTTTGTAATAACTTGCACTCCTGCTCAGTTCCATCCATACAGGTAAATTCACATCTGGGCTTTGGCTTCCACCAACATCCAGTGTTTCTCAAGCGTGTTATGCAGTATAATCCATAACAACGTGGGCTGTGAGTCTCAGTTCTATTTCACCCTTCTCCAAATCCTCAATGCCACTTGAAGGGTTTGCTGCTGTCGGAGTTGTTTTTCTCTGTGTTAGCTCAAGGTGAATGCTGTTCCCGCTGGGCTGGAAGAGAGTATATAATGTCCTTAGGAGCAGAAGGGAGGAGAAAAGGTTGTCTGCAGCATCCTCCAAAGTGGGGTTGCATGTGAAACAATCTGTTGGGGTCAAAATGTGACCAGCGGGTGGAAGGAGGTGATCCTGCCCCTCTGCTCTGCTCTTGTGAGACCTCACTTGGAGCACTGTGTGCATTTCTGGTGTCCTCAATGTAAGAAGGACATGGAGTCCAGAGAGGACCACGAGGACGATCAGGGGCTGGAGCACCTCCCATGCGAAGACAGGCTGAGAAAGTTGGGGCTGTTCAGCCTGGAGAAGAGAAGGCTGCGTGGAGACCTCATAGCAGCTTCCAGTATCTGAAGGGGGCCTATAGGGATGCTGGTGAGGGACTCTTTGTTAGGGACTGTAGTGATAGGACAAGGGGTAACGGGTTCAAACTGAAACAGGGGAAGTTCAGGTTAGATATTAGGCAGAAGTTCCTTACTGTGAGGGTGGTGAGGCACTGACCCAGGGTACACAGAGAAGTGGTAAATGCCCCATCCCTTGCAGTCTTCAAGGCCAGATTGGACAGAGTCTTGAGCAACCTGGTCTAGTGTGAGGCATCCCTGCCTATGGCAGGGGGTTGAAATTACATGATCTTAAGATCCTTTCAAGCACAAATCAGTCAGTGATTCTATGAAGAAATTTTTTGTGCTATTAATAAAAAAATTGAAAAACTGGGTTATAATCTTTATCTCGACTTATTTCAGTTTTTGTGACTGCTTTTAAAAGTACATATTATTACAGTAGTGCATGGATGTAATTAATAAGTAAATATCCTTATTTTGAGGGGGGGTGATAAAAAATTTTTTTACTGATGGGGTGTGCAGTCAAAACAGTTTGGGTATCAGTGATCTGGAGCTTCAGCTTTCCACCTTTCACTCCCAAAGACAGCTTCCAGTCCTTTGCCCAGTGCCAGCATCTTTTTATCTTGGAATTGGTTTTGAAAATCCAGAGCATCATCATTATGTTAGTTAGGGGTTAAATCAGCCTCTGGATTTGTTTATCAGTTTGAAAGGCAGTGTTTGGTGCTCTTTGGAAGACTGGCATGGTTTTTGATAAAGTACCTTGATCTCTTGCTGACTGCTTTTGTCAAAAACCTGAATGTTTCTTCTTGCTTCCACTGAAATCTTTTGTCTGGTTTTCCTTGACCCTGGAGTAAATCCTTTATAAGTAGTGAATACTTTGTTGTGAAACGTAGAGAGATTTGTCTTGTGTCTTTGACCTGTATCGCAGTGTTTTTGTGAATCTCTTTGGATGTGCATCCGGCAGACAATGAACAGATTAAATGGGGATGGCTGTGACTTCTACATGATGAGCTAGCTGAAAGGTAGTCCTTGGAGTGCACAGGAAAGGATGCTACTAACTCTGTAGTGTTGTTCTTCATCTTGTGCCCAAGGAGAATTGAGAATGTTCTGGTTTGGGATTGCAGTGATAACAAGTGGTTGTTTTTGTGCCTGCTTCCCATTAAAAGCTCTGCTGTTCTCAGTGCAGCAAGTGAGGGGTGCAGGTGCCTGTGGAGTGAGGTTATGTGGTTTGGGGTCTTGCTTTTGTTTTTCTCTCTTTGGCTTATTTAGTCATAGCTCCAAGGCAAAACATCCCTTGGTCCTTGTGTGTTCAAATGAAACCAGAACAAACTACTTCATTCTGGAAAAAGGGAAATAAAACCCCCATTTTCAAGACTGGGAAAATGGATGACCCAGGGAATTACAGACCAGTCAGTCTTACCTCTGTGCCTGACATGGTCTAGTGTGAGGTGTCCCTGCTCATGGCAGGAGGGTCAGAACTGGATGATCTTAAGGTCCTTTCCAACCCTAACTATTCTATGATTCCCTAGATTGTGAATGAGGCAAAATTAATTTGAAGCTCTTTTGGAAAATCCGAGTTTTTTGTTAAAAGGAAAGCTGATGCAAAAGTAATGGAGAGGATCTTGGATTGTATGAAAAAGGAAATTGTGGATGGAGATTCATTCTGTAAAATGGTATATTTAATGCAAGAATATAGAAGTACTCGGATTACTGATTTTGTTGCATACTCTGCTGCCAGTGAAGGGAGCCCTATGGACTGGTAACTGCCCTGTTATGTCTGGTTTTAAGTATCTTAAGTCCAGTGGGAAGACCACTCTCAGCTGTCACGTGCTGTGACTCTGGAAGGCCTTTTAAACTGGCACATGTTAAAATCAAGCTGATGTGTGGTCTGGTGTATGTTAAACTTCTCTTTTGTATCGAACAGACCAACCCAGCAGTGACACTGAACTGTCCTACAGAAATAATAGGGTTTGCTTTTCATTTAAGAAAGCTATTCAGTAAAAAAGTATAAAATAAAATTGTAAACCCAAACTCTATCACTTGATCTTAAAATATTTTTATGACAGCCATTATTATTCAACTGTATTTTTAAAACCACCTATAACAAACTGAGATCACAAATACCTTGGCTCATATTCTGGATGGTGTTTTGAGTGTGAACTTTTGATAGCAATCCTTATCTGTAACTTTTTGTATTCACCCCTGAAGCTGCTTGAAACTGCAAAGGATCAAAAATGTTACCAGTTCAGGGGTTTTAGTGGTAATCACTTAAATGAATTCAAGCCGGATTAATCTCTCTTCCATCCTACTTTCAAATCAGCAAGTTCCCTCTATCCATAGTATCCCTGAGGGTGAGTGTGCACATCTTACAGCATACCTTGTGAGTGTGCTAGGAGCAAAAGAATGTGAGGATCAAAAATTCCTCATAGGATTCAACCTGCAGTATTATACTCTTCTTTCAGCCTACATGTGTTGGGAGACTGGGAGAAGAGGACAAAAGCATCATGAGATGTTCAAAGCTGAGTGAGACATGAAAGATTGTGTTAAAGTAAAAAGCACTGCTATGAATTTCACTGAAGTAGGTTAGCAGATGGTCTGTGTCAGTGATGTGTGGAGTACTGGTATAAGTGCTTGCTATGATCCCAGTAAGAAAGGCATTCAGACTCTGTGAGGTATTGATTAGAATACCATTCATTGGAATTAACAAGAAGGAAGGAGTGAGTGGATAATCTTACATCCCTTCCAATGTTGGGAATCTCATGTCATGCAGCACTGGGCAGACCCCCAGTTGGGACACAGCACAATGTGCAGAACCCCTTGTGTGGGGAGGGCTGCGGCATGATGGTCTTCACCATTCTCTTGGGAGCTTTTCTATGAAGAACATTTTATCAGTAATTTCTGGTTTTGAGTAAAATAAAGCTTGCATGAGAGTGTGCTGCTTCACTGTAAGGTAAGGGTATGGTGTAATTGCTGCATTAGCATCCTCTCGTATGATGAACTGGCCAAGTTTATCCTGCAGCCAGGGTGTATGTGCAGCACAGCACAGATTGCAGCTACTTGACTGAATTGCTCGCTGGATCGCTGACTGTATGAAGTAATCTCCTGGCTGGGATCATTATAGAATGCAACTGTTGAGACAAAGCAGCCTGCATTGTTCCTTCCTTTCCCAGCAAGGGAAAAGTGTATCTCACAACTCTCAAATCACTGCTGCGCTTGCAAAAGAGTAGTTGACCTGATCATTTGCCATGATTCTAATGAGTCTCTTCTAAAGGGGCCAGATTGTCTATCTGCATGCACACTGTTGCATGGAGTTTGCATATTGAACCAGTTGTTTCTGGTCACTGTTTTTGCACCACTTATGCATTAGTTTGAGTAAGGAGTGCAGTGCTCCAGAGGTGGTGTGCAGTTTTGTGCCCTTTGCTTACTGCGACCCTGGCTTAGTGACTTTCAGCATAAACATAATGAAAGGACCTATTTTAAAACTAGCAATCTGTTAATTAAAATGTCCAGAAGAAAGCCTAAGCAAGAAATAAAGCACTTCCTTGTGAACCAGAACCATGATGCAGAATCCTGTTTTCCAAGGACAGCTGTTGTTAGCAATCTTGTTTATTAAACAGCCCTCAGAGGTGGGAGGAAAATGCTGTTTGGATTTTTCATTTGACAATTTTATGCTTGTGGCTTTAAAAATGTTGTGTTTGTTTCTGCTTAAAAAAGTAGGTACAAAATAGGGAATGAGTGTACAGTAAAAAATATCTGCATTTCAGAATGTGCTGAAGGCTATTTTCAGATACAGTGTAGGGCTAGATGAGATAGCCCATCAGCCTATTCTAAAGCAGGGTAAATTTAACCTCCGTGGCTAGCATATTCCAGGCTTATTATAATCAGTTTGTCTTAATACCCTAACCTAAAGGGTTTTTTTTTTACCCTAAATTAAAGCTGTGAGTAATCTTTTGTGTGTACGTGTGAAATTGAAGAACAATTTGTCACTGTTTTCATTACTGTAGCATACTAAATATCCAACATTTGATGTTCCCTACCACCACCTTCTTAAAACAAAACAAGTCTTTTTTTTTTCCCCTAATGAAACATGTTTTAAGCTGTGTCATTTTGTTCCATTGGAATTGTTACAGTTGGTCCCCACCTTCAAGCATGGGATCTGAAGATACAATTGATTTATCAGCAGAGGTATCCATAGGGCTGAATAAAGCAGGATAGCATAGTGTTCTCTCATGCTTTGCATGACATATATATTAATAGATGTAGCAGCCAAATTTCCTTCTGTTTTTCAGCACAACGCTGTTGGTTGCTGGTTTTGTCCTCTGGTATAAACCTGAGGTTTTTGCAGTCTGCTGCCGAAACGATTATCCCCTTCTGGCCCAATGTGATAGCTGTCTTTCAGCCCTTACAAGAGAGGACCAGGAAGACGAAGTCAGGATCTTCACAGTGGTACCTGGTGGGAGGACAAGAGGTGATGGCTGTAAATCAAAGCAAGAGGTTCCAAGCTGATATAAGACCTTCTCACTGTGAGGAGGATGGTCAAGCAAGCACGGCAGATTGACCAGAGGGGTTGTGCTTGGAAGGCTTCATGGCTGGATAAGACCATGAGCAGTCAAGTCTGGTTACCCTGGTTTGAGCAAGAGGCTGGGCTGCTAAGGTCCGTCTACATTTCTGCTCTTTCTCTGATCCCTCAGAACTTTCCTTTCTGCCCTTTGTGTTTCTCCTTCTGAGATTTTGACAGTTCTTCATATCCCAGGGACTGCTTTAAACAGTTCCCTGTTTTCTGTAGGGTGATCATCATCAGATATTGCTGACAGTACATCAAAGATGTGTAGCTCCTTTTACCAGCTGTACAAAGCTTTATGCTCCGCCTGGTTTCCAAGTCTCTATTACAACATGACATCAGTTTCCACATATATCATTGTCCACCTGCAGTTTGCTGGTAACACCAGCACTTCCAGCAGTGGCATAGCCACAGTGCCACTGTTACTGTCACCTCCTGGACTGTATTTCTGTACCTGAAAGCAAATGTGATGGCAGCCAACAGGCCCATGCAGTTATAAATTTAACCTCCTCATTCTTTTATGACTTTATCAAGACTGTGCTTATGTCCTTCCCATGGCTCCGAGCTTGCTTCCCATGCTGATGTAGCATCTTGGTGCTCATCTTCTAAGTTAATGAATCAAGTTTATGCTACACAAGGGATGTCATAGGTTGATGCTAACTGGCACAAGAGCACAGCTCACTTGGGGCAGTGTCTGGCTGTGAATACTGTATACTTTTAGCTTTCAGAGGTGAATTGCAGTGATCAAAATAGCTTTTAATGCTGTAATTTTGCATGGGCCTCAATAAATGCAACATACATCACATGATCAACATACATCACTGTCCCCTACTCTACCACGCTGGACCATTTAACATTATCAGACTTGCCTGAAGAACTGAAAAACAAGCAGGCATTCCCGCTGTCTGCTGGAAGAGAACAGGCAGTTGCCTGCCCCTATGGTGAAGAAGTGATTTTTCTTTCCTGTGATCCTGCGTTTATCCATCCATCTCTTTTCTGTCCACTGTGATGCTCAGGGACACACACATGGACATTCCCCCTTTACCCCCTGCCCCACAGCACATGAATTCCAGGGGGAAAGGTGCCTTTCCTGTCACACTGCTGCACTGGAGGGACCAATGGCTGGTTAAAAATAAAGCTGGGAGCAGATGGTGAGGGAGATTATTGTTCATCCTGGGGCGATGATGATGGTGTGCCAGCTAACTGCTGGTTGTCTATCAGGATTAATCAGGAACTGTTGTGGCGCATGATCAGTGAAGCCACCGCTCCCCCTGGGAAAAGGGAAGGAAGAAGAGAGAAGCAGCTCTGTAAAATGAGTTTTTGGAGAAGCACTTGTTTTTGTGGGTAAGAGCAGTTTCTGATGGAGACAAGACTACATAAAAAGAAAAAACAGGAATGTTTTTAATCGTTTATTTTAAATGTACTCACACTCTTTTGTATATCTGAAGTTATGCCTAGCATAACAAGTCAGAGATCTGTAGGAGCTTTACAATTACTAGCTATAATTACAGTATGAAACATATAACGCCCGGTTTGGATTTATGATCTGTGTCAGAGAAAAGGACTTGATACTTGCTGTGCTTGAAACACTTCACAAACGTCAGTTCTCTATATACTCACAAAACAGACTAGGTGAATGCTGACTCAACCCATTGAGCTGAAAGGCAGTATCAGAGATACAGCTCCAAAGCTGTGATGCTTAAGGAATCTGAAAGGTAGTTTGTACTTGTTACCTCTGTGGGGGAGAATGAACAGATAATTTTGTTTGATCAAATTAAGAACTATAATAAGGAGTACATTTTTGGTTATTGTTTTGTAATGGAAATCAACAGCAAATTTTGATCACTTAGGTAACCTACTAGTCTATTTTGTTAGCCTAGTAACATTTGTTAAACTACATTTCTTATTTTGTGTTCTCAGCTTGTTTTGTCCAGGCTGCCGTGACATCTCCTTTCAGTGTACATTCAGTCTGGTGTCCAAGATACATTTTGCTGGGGTGCAGTTATGGAAAACTTATGGTTTTGTTTTGAAAGACGTTTCAGGTGATACATTAAGTACTTTCTGTCTAAGATCATCAGGTCTGTGCAGTCTGCCTTAAGTAGCGCATACTTTACAAACATACATTGTAAAACACAAAAGGTGGGATAAACTTTGCTATTTGTTCATATTTTAAAACTGCTCCTCTTTTATGCCTTCTTGTTAAACCAGCACTGCCGTTTAAAGTTATTAAAGAGGTGCTTCCCATGCAAACATGACATGACATGGTTTAGTGTGAGGTGTCCCTGAAGGGGGCTGGAACTAAATGATCTTAAGGTCCTTTCCAACCCTAACTGTTCTTTGGTTCTATGAAAGTAATCTGAAGGCTCAGTCTGCGTGTAACAGTGAACAGAATTAAACTGAATTAAACTTCTTGAGCTCTTATTTTTTCCCATGATCTGACCTGAGATGTTAGCAGTAAGAAGAAATTCATTTAAAGCAGAAATAAGATACAATGACATAAAGAGACATGATCCCACTGGACTCTCTGTCGTGGTTTAAACCAGTCCGCACAGAGCTCATGCACTCACTCCCCCCCTTGTTCCCCCAACTCCTGGAGAGCTGGGAAGGAGAATCCAAAGAATGTAGCTCCCATGGGTTGAGATAAGAACAGTTTAATAACTAAGGTATAACATAAATCACTACTGCTACTACTACTACAAATGATAATGATAAATGACATAACAAGTGAAGAGAATACAACATCTCACCACCTGCCGACCCATAACTCACCCCACCCTGCCCGACCGAGCACCGACCGATACCTCCTCCCTCCCCCAGAGTCCCAGCCCTTCTGGGTAACTCTCTGTTACATCCTGGGCATGACGTGCTATGGTATGGAATACCTCTTTGGCTAGCCTGGGTCAGGTGTCCTGTCTCTACTTTCTCCCAGCCTCCCCTCGTCCCTGGCAGAGCATGAGGCTCAGAAAGTCCTTGGACAAACAAAACATTTGAGCAGCAACTCAGAACATACTTGCTATCAGCAACCGTTCTCAGCCCGAAAGTCAAACCACAGCACTGCACCAGCTACCAAGGAGAAAAATGACTGCTACTGCTGAGCCCAGGACACTCTCAAAATTTGCAGATGTCAGGAAGACTTCCTATTGCTTTGTCTGACATTACTATAATCTTCATCAATATCCCTCTTTAACAGTTCCTTGAGTGAAATGGCAAATCACTATTGGGTAACATCAGTGATCTTTAAGTCAGGAATACTGGTAAAATACTCCTGATACTAACAAGTTCTTTTTTTGTTGCTGGTGTTGCAAATGATGAGAATGGAAATAAATTACTTGACTGGCTTATTTTGTGTTATGCATAGGTCAGGCTGGACTGAAAACTAGTCTCAGGGGCTTTGTTTCTGATCAGTTCTCCTGTATGCTGCTGCAGGAAGGTCAGACTCTCAGTATCATCTCTAGTGCCTGGAATGTCCTGTCTTCCTTTTTAAGTAAGTGAAATAATCTCAGGCACCAGTTCATTTTATTGTTCTTGCCCTTGCAAACTGTTTATTTTGGGAAGCAAGTTGCTGGAGCGAGAGGATAGTTTAAAGAAAGGTTAGGTACAAACCCTGTTAGTGTAGAGATGCCTGACTCCATCAGTGAGCATTACTCATTTATACCATGATACCTGTGATGAGAGATATTTTTCCTCTAAAAAGAGCAGTAATTGAAAACAGCACGTCCTTTCCAAGGCAGGAAGTAGAGGTAGGAGTGCTGGGAATTTGGTCTTTGAGGGGTTGTTAGCAGAAGGCTTGTTAGCAGAAATCCAGTTTTTAACATGTGCCCATGGCACTTGCAACTGTCTTACTAAGCTGTGCTGTCATTTTAGTCCCTCTCACCTATGGAGGCACATATGGTTCATGTTGCATGAGTCAAAAGAAAAGGGATAAAGTTGTTCTCTTGGGAGGTAAATAAATTACCCTATTCCTTCTTTCTCTGAGCCAGCAGTGTTGGTGAGAGGTACCCAGACCTCAGTCCAGGCTTCACACAAGATCCTGCCTGATGTCATGGGCCAGCATTTGGGCAGCCTCAGCAACTTCTCCTGCACGTTTCACCAGGTGCCTTGTTATTCCAACCCCCACTGATTCCTCTTTCTCATGTTAGCTTCCCTTTGTGCTCCAGGTTACTGCCTGGCATCCGGGTAGCTTTTTTACTTAGAAACTGCCAGCTTTTTTCTCTCCATGGCAATTCTGGCACCACCTTGTAGTTTGGAGTCCCAAGGAGCCTCTTTCCATTTACTCTCTCTTCTATTTAGTAAGAAAATGGGGTCCTTCCTGCCAGCCACTGCCTCAGCCGCAAAGCACTACCTGAGCTTTCAGAGCCACTCCAGTTACTCTAATGGCCTTGCATGGACAGAGAGAGAAGGGTGGTCAGACACTGAATGCACTCACTGTCTTTAGAGGGAGCTTTGCACTTCACTCCCTTCTGCCAGCACTGGCCATAGCGCTAAGTGCTGGGTTATAGACAGGGTTCACTGCAGGTGATTACTTGATTGTAAATCCTTTCCCAACCAGAAGAGGTAGCATTAGCTGAACTGATCTGGGGAGTCTCATGTGGCATGCCCAGTTTTCACAAGGAAGGAGGAAAGATGTCCCCTTTGAGAGTAAAGAACTTTTGCATGAAGGAGTTTTTAAATGGCATAGTATTGAGGAGAAAAGAGAACAGAGGGTGGCATGACTATCCAGGGAAAACTCTAAAGGTACAAAAAGGAATACATGGATAATCCAGTTTTCTTGATGGCGGGTAACAAGTAAGGCTTCATGTGATAAATATGAGAAATATGAAAAGATTCAATAGATTTCTAAACACACTGTGTAAGGCAGCAGTTAAAAGGTGGGACTTGTAGGCAGAGGGTGGGTGCCCAAGTTTCAGAAGAGGATCTGTTACCTGTTGGATAGCTGAA
Organism: Melopsittacus undulatus; assembly: GCF_012275295.1. NCBI lineage: Eukaryota > Metazoa > Chordata > Aves > Psittaciformes > Psittaculidae > Melopsittacus > Melopsittacus undulatus. The sequence goes on along the minus strand of NC_047528.1, from coordinate 115,052,500 downwards.
GATACAGATGAGTTTTGTTGAAGATGCTAACTTGCATTGCCTTTTGTATTCACAGCAAAATGTGAATTGCAAAGAGTCAACTGGAAAGCAATACTGATTCTCAACACATGCTCATGTACATGGTTGCAGTGCTGGGCACCTTTCAAAAACTGCAGGCTAGGAGCTTGATCTTTTCCACTAGTAAATAGCTGGTGAGTGTTGCCCATGAGCTATCCCAGACCTTCAGGAAGGAGGGTAACATGGCATCTATTTTGATAATAGGCTGTCTTTGTTCTTAAGTACCCAGCATCTGAGAAACCTACTTTGTTCCTTGGAAAACAGAAAGGGAAAAGCAGACTGAGGAACAGCTTATCCTGTTGGTGTTGTGTGATACCATTGAGAATAAGGCTGGAAAAAACACTACCTTGCTTGTTTTCTCACTGCTGCCAGCTGCTGCCATCCCAAGGCTCACCACTGCTTGAAGCGCTGGTATGGAAACACATGCTTCTGACATTGCCCTGTTTGCCTTTCAAATACTTACTGCCTTGGGACGATGATTTAAGGATTTCATTCTTGTTCTTTGTTCTTGAATAGATATCTTGTGTGTACACGAACAGATTTGCATGAAATGCAAAGTCTCAGCATCCACAGCATATTCCTTTGGGTACCCTTATTTTAAACTGGAGTTTATTATAATAAGGAGAAAATTACATGTTATTTTTTGGTTATTAATCTGTATTGTTCTCTGTTGGTGGCCCTGGTATCTTTGTGGAGGAAGCTTATGCAATAGGGAATTTTTCTTGCCACACATTAACTCTGAAGAGAATTTGAAAGTAAAGGGTTTCAGTTGTTAGCATTTCTGTTAGCATTTCTCTATTGAATTTGAAGCCTATTTGGGTTACAAGTAGCATGGTAGGTATGCCAGAGCTGTAAATATCTCTCCTCAGGGGATCTGTTGTATGTTACTGAAGGGATTCGGAAGTGGCAGTGAACATGGAAGAACAGATCTCTTCCAGAAGAAGACTTGTGTGGTTTAACAAACGGATCTCAGGCGTGGGAAGTATTTCATGTTTGCCATTGTCTGAAAGAAGGGGGTCTGGGATGAGCCTTTGAAACCTTCTGTTTCCCTGTCCCTAAATGCTTGAAATTCTTAGGGAAGAAAAACGCTGTCCTTACATATTTGAAGGTGTTGCCAAGGGTATCTTATATCAACAATTCCTCCTTTTATTGTTAACAGCAGGGCTCATTTTGTGCCAAAAGTGTCCAGAACAAGTGCTGGACACTATTTGTGGCCATCTGTAACAACATTCCAGCACCACTAGTTTTCCAAATGATGGCCAGGATAATGTAACTGCTTGAGTAAAATCCGCTCTACAGCTGAACAGAGACCTTCCGTTTCCAGGACTGCCAGTCCCTTGGTTTTTATACATCTACACACTGCTCTCAGGGAGAATAAATGATACATGAACATATGCACTGGCTAAGTGAAATTTCCTTCTGATTACAGTGAGACACTGGTTAATGGCAGTTATAAAAGACATTTCTTTCATCTTTGGCTAATCCTGCTGCGTGTTTAGGAGTGTGCCTTTGTCTCTCTTGTGTGTTGTAAATTGCCATCTTGGTTTTGGTTTTAAATAAATTGTTTTGATCAGTTTGCATATGTTGGTAAGTTGCAGGTTTGGCACAGGTACCTCATCTGAGTCAGAAATAGTGCTCCTGCACAAATACCTTAAATGCTGTGTTGGCTACATCTATTCTACAATAATAGAAGCTTTGAAAAGAAACTGATTGACATTAATCCCCAATGAAATGTTTACTCTCTGTTTAATACCTGATGGGCAATTCAATATTCTGCATCTATATTAAACAAGAAAAATGTTGAAGCATTATTAAGGCTCAAAATTGTATACTCAGAAGTTAGGGTTGTATTTTGGTGTACATGTATTATGAACTAGTGTTGAATTGTATGATCAAATACTGGGTTTTGCACTGAATTCATAGAGTACACCTTTTTTTGAAGGCTGAAAAGAATATATAAGTAGAGTTTAGGAGATGCCTTCCCAAGCCTGTCAGACATGTGGACTAGACAGTTGAATGCTGTTCCAAGGACCTGGATTTTATCCTCTGCAGGTGAACAATCCTTGCTCCTTCTCTTACTCACAGCAATCCATCTTAAAACCTTATGGTCCAATATTGAGAAGTATTGATCTCATAGCTGTTGGCTCAATAGGGTTTATGCTAGAATATGTATGGATCTAGGAAAACTGAATCTAGATTTGGGGCATATAAAGTTAAAAGGAAATCCCTCCCCCCCCCCCCTTCATTTTAGGGTCTTGATCCCGTTTGTAAACAGTAGATAACAGAAATTCCTTGTGAATTCTTAGGAAATAAGATACTGCAGAAAAATTCATAAAGAGATGAAAATCGCTCTTCAGATAACAGTATTAGTTACAGTGTTCATTCCTAGCCCCATTTTTAACTGAACTGCTATGCTTGACATTTTATAAATGTGCATTCCACACACTCCTCACTCATCTGAGGCAGAATGTGATGTAAAAGATGTTTTAGCAAGTTTCAGTCTAGGATCTGATAACAAGATGTGTCAAGCAGCCTTTAGTATTGGTTGTTGCTATCCTTCCTGCCCATAATCCTAATGTACCCAGTGGTACTTCTTCAGGACAGGAGGAGAAAGGATAGCATCTCTTCCACTATTCTCAGCTTGTTATGAAGAGAGCTGTTAGTTTTGGGGGCAGGATGCTGTATTTAGTTATCCATGTTCACGTCTGCTGAGGCCTCATCTGGCAAGAATCACTCTTTGTTTCACAGGGGTGCTGCGTACTCAGCTTCAAACTACAGCCATTGCACTGACCATCTTCCCTGGCCAGTACAATCCCATGTACTTTTTGATTCTGTGCTCTCAGGTATCACCCACGTGTTCAGGTTTTGCTCTGTAACCATCTGACCAATGTTACTCAGCTCAGTTTCAATGTACTTTATCTTTTCTATAGTTAGAAATTTCATTTTTGGGCTTTTTTTCAGACTGGGATGAAGCCTGATGCATTTTGGGCTTTGATTGCAAAGCTGGATGTTTTATTGCAGAAGTGGGGTAGGCAAATCTGTCCAAAATGCTGACATTCCCTACACAGGTTCCAGTGTTTGTTCTTGTACCATAAGAAGCTCTGACAACAGTGTCTGCTCTGGACTATTCCAAACAGGATATTAGTCCAAACAGGACTAATACAAAAACATACACTTTCTGTGGCAGAGAGTGGTGCAGCCAGCCCTGGGCTGTGGAGTGTCCCCAGGAGCTTGAGATCCAGTGGCCCATGAAACCTGCCTCAGAAGGATGAGATGTGGCAGTACGTTTTAGGGTTGTGCTCTGTCATTGGCTCTTCTAATGCATCTGTAGGAACACTGAATTATTTGCAAGAGAACAGTATTGCTGTGGTGTTCAGGAGATGGATTTTATTGGTGGATTTCTCTGGTTTTTTTGCCTAAAGCAACGGGTTTGGGAAGTCAAGTGTGAATACAAATGTGCTTGGGACCATAGGTCTCTAATACAGGGAGAGAGGAAAGGGGCCAAGGAAAGCTACTTGATAAAATCAACAGGAGATTCATCTTTCTGGAGGGCAGGGGCATATTTCCCCCTTGGACACACTGGGTTGCTTTCTCATTGCGATGGTGAGGATGGTGTAATGAGAGCTGAGAAGTCTGTTTAAGTCTGGGAGTCACAAAAGATCAACAGCTCCTACAGTTTAATCTGTATTATCATTAATCCACTTAACATCAACTGTTTTAACTCTGTTACCAGCTCAGTCCATTAAGGTCATTAAAACTCTCTTTGCTTCAATTTAAGCCCTTGTGTTTTGCTACTTCTAGTAGGTGAGTATCCTTGTATCCTAATGAGGAGTATGTTACGGAAGCAAATGATCCAGGTCTGTTTTAGCCACTTGGACAACCATTTGTGTCTTTAATGGTTCAGGAGGGAAGTGCCTTTAGGTGTTGTCATAAGCAGTCCTGTGAATCTTAAAAATCAATGAGAAATGAAGTTAATTATAATTTGTACTGACAGCACTCCCTATTACTTTGGTTGCTAAGTATTTCCATTGCATGAGCTCGGATTGTTTGTGGAGGGCGGGCGTAGGAATTGCTCCGGGGTTTTCTCCTGTTCAAAACTTTGTCAAATACTTATGCTGAGGGGTTTTGGAGTTTTTTTCCCATTCTGTGCATCCAACTAAATGTAAATTGCTTAGGAAAATTCACTCAAAAAACAGTACTAAGGAATGGGCTGATGAGAAGATGAAAGAGGAGATCGAAGAAATCTGTATTCCTTTGCCTGTATTCTGTTGTTCTGAACAACACGTTGTTCTGTGAAAAGAGCTTCCATCACTCTGGCTTGAAGCAGGAAATTAATGTGATGACCAGGGCTCAAATTAAGAAGTAGAATTAGCTGACCAAAGAGTGTGAGGCAGAGAGGCACAGGAATGGGGAGAGGTGGAGTATGGCAAAAGCAGCCTAGGAAAAGAAGGATGAAAAGAGTCTGAGAAGTGAGAGAAACCCAGGCTCTGAGAAAGCAGGATTTGATAAATCAAGACTTGCTAGCAAGGAGAATAGGACCATCAGAGTGGGGATAAGCCCAGAACTGGGATGGGAGCAGATGGGAAGAGCTGGGTAGAAAACCTCAGGCTTGGGGTAGCAGGTTCCCACAAAGCACATCTCTTCCAGAACCTAGAGGAGGACCCACGGTGTTTCCTTCTCATCCTTCCTTTGTTGCCAGGAAGCAAGCTGGCAAGGCATCCTGCTCCCCCTGTACTAGCAGGTTGTCCTCTTCTCTTTGTTGAGTCAAGTGGTGGAGGCCTGTCGGAACTAAGAGCTCCAGGTCTGCTGTCAGCATGACACCACTGGCAGGAGGCATCTGTCTGGCTTCCTGTTGATAGGAACCAAGGAAACTCCTGTGCTTTCCTCAGCTTAATGTTAACATCAGGTGAAGCACTCAGGGTTAGGGAGTGCTTGTGTATCCTGTAACTTTTGTCTGCAACATGCTTGTTTTTCCACACAACGCATGTGCTTCACTCAGTGAGAGAGGGGCTGTGTGCATATAATGCACTTTTTGACTGGCTTGCTGCAGAAGGAAAAGCATGCAGTGTGAGACTCGGGGAATTTCTTGAGGAAAATGGCTATAGTAGCCACAGAACCATGATCTGATCCTCCAGGCTGGCTGAGTGTGAGTGGTGTTGGACTAGTCATTTTGAGCTAAACTTTTCAAAGGCTGTCATTAGCTGTTGTACCTGACTTGTTCGAGATGCTCAGTTCTAGAGCCTGGAAGAAGATTGGTAGAAGTACTGCATGCTCTTTTCTGAAGCATAGGTTTGAGGAAGCATTTTGTAGGCATCTCAACTCAAGTACTGCTCAAATCAGCAGATACTCCTGGAATTGTGCCATCTGTGCCTCAGCTCACTCTCTGTGTAATGGTGATAATGCTACTTCTGAAAGAAGGTTGTGGGAGATTTGGAGAATAAATTGGCTTAATGCTTTGTGCTGCAGTCAAGAATGGGATGAGGATGAAGGCTGGAGGAGTGAAAAGGATCTGAAATATTACAAAGTACAGTGTTAGGCACCTAGCATCTAACACAAATATCTTCCATAAACATGGAGTTTTTCAACTGGAAAACTAAAAGGAGGAAGAAAGATCTGGGAGCATTGCTAGATCTTGTGATTATTGGGGCAACACTTTCCTGACCTGTTACACTGTGATGTTAGAAGGTCTCAGTGGCTATCAGAGAAGCACTTAATACCACTGGGCTTTTGGGAGAGCTCATCTGGACACTTGTGTGTACTTCCAGCTTTACAGCAGAAAGATGAGAGCACTGGAGAAAGTACCTGATGAGGCAGACAGCATGGCTGGAGGAATGGGGTTTGGTTTTAAAAGGCAAAGAAAAATGTGTGGCTTATATATACTGCAGATGGGCAGTTGACCTTTTCCTTCCCTCAAGTGAAATCAAGTCATTAGGAATTTCCTCTCAATATCCTGGCCCTATACTTCAGAATTTGAGCTGCTTTAATCTTAGTATGCCTTGGGGAGCCAGATTACCAGCGGGTCTACCCTGGAGACTCTGGGAGGAGATGAGGAGATCTCTTTCAGATGGGTGGTTTTTAACATGCAGCCAAAGAGGTCTGTTGTCACATGTGTGCAGAGGAGGGGATATATGCACTCTCCATTAGTGTTTCCAAGGTGCAACAAAGCATCATGTCTTTTTGCTCCAGGATATCTACTTGTCCTGGTTTATGCAGCATATTTGAGTGGAAAACTATCAGTTGTGTAAGGGTTGAAGGAAGAAAAACATCATCAGAGTAGGAACATTGCCATTCTCAGCCTTTGAATGGCCTTCACTTCATGTTTGTCACATGCAGTTCATATCTGTAAGGAACATGTCTCACTGCTGATGTGATGTGCCATGTCATAAAAGCTCTGGTGACATTTAGTGACCTCTTAAAGTCTAACAGAAGAGGCTTGCAACGTATAAATGCCATCTGTCATGGCAAAGTAACTTCCCAGTTCTCTAATAGTATATGTCTCTTGTGAAATGCTGCATCACCTCAGAGAAAATCAGCATATTAATGGAGGAAACTTGTCATTTCACTCATTCCTAGATTCTTTATATAATTCATCTAGTAACTTCTTTTGCTTATGAAGAACCCTGGTGGAAGTTGCAGCTATCTAAGATAGCTTTAGGAGTTCTGTTCCATTAGAGCTGTATTTACTTTCTGATTCTGTGGTACTCTGAATTGGAGCTATTCTCCCTATGATCTCAGTCTTCTGCAAATACTCATGGGGTTCACAGATGGAAGCGTGAAAAGTCTGAGCTGCCTTGGGAACATGTAACAGGACTTTTGGGGGGGTGTAAAAAGGGGGAAGTTTCCCTCATTAACCTGTGTTTGTTCATTTAGTCCATTATGGGAACTGGGATGTGCTAAATGTTTTCATTGGATTCAACTTGTTTGCCAGTGTCATGCTGATAACCTCAGAGGTGGGCTAAGGAGACCAAGCTTCAGCTGCAGTTTTCACTGGTCTAACAGCCAGTCTGACAGGTTTTGAATCAGTAGGGGCAGCTTTTACAGCCTGACAATATAAGCAGAGTGTTTCATGCTTGGATGAGAGAGAAGAGCACTTTATCCACTTATCCTGTACTTTGCATACTGCTGCTGTTGGGTGCTTAGCTTTTACATGTGGATAAAACAAACTTGCTAAAGAGAGCTTGCTGCAGGAAATGTGTACATATTACAGAGAGAGCACAGATACAACACACTTGCATTAATGTATGAATAACACTGAGCAAAAGCTACTTCAGATGGTGCTGATAGAAAACCGCATCTCTACAGACTGTGGTGAGAGGCAACAGATCTACCTCTCGTCATAAGCAGTACTTCTCTGTGTTTTCCAGGAGGCATTGTCTAACCCTCACGGCCATCAGTGGTTAGATCTGGTTTTATTGCTGTATTACAGGCAGAGGAGGAGGTACCCTGAAAAATTAAGTGTCAAGACTAGCAAACCAGTAAAACACTGCACAAGAAGGCCTGGCTTGCCAGCCTGTCTCATTACATCATACCCTGTGTACCCTGGGCAAACCCCAGTCTTTGGCTGTGTTTCTACATGGCATTGGTGATACAGCAGGCTTCAATACTGAGACTTACTGTGATTTCTAGACATAAGCTTAACATTTCCCTGATACGGCCTATCCTCAAGCTCCCTGTTGGTATAGATTTCTTCATTGGGGTATTGAGAGATGATGCTAAATGTGCATAGGTGTCACAGAACGGGTAAATAAAAATATCACACATGAGCAAGAGAAATGGAAGAAGCCTGTGATCATTGCTCTGGATGTAAGTGTTCTGAGGAGGCAATGTTACCTTCTCAGTCCAGCATTTGCAAGGATAAGTCATTACACTGTGCTTCTCCCTTCACAGTGGGCCATATGGTAAGGTCCTACTGTGCATGGTCTGCCTCAAGGGTCCTACTCACAGATGGAGCGATGAAACTGAAAAGCTACTCTTGTAACTTCATTGCCACAGAACCATTTAAGTTACCTTTATGTTTGACCTGTTTTTATGGATCCTGATGAGGTCTGTAAACCAATCTTGACTGCCATTCACACAGTTCTTATCTTGCCATTCTTAATTTCAGTAAGTTAGTATGGGGGTGAGGTGGGATAAGTTTTTGCCTTTGCTGCGCTGCATTAATGACTATTTTGCATGTTTTAGCCCTCAAGCAGAAGGAGAAGCCATCTTTTTGCATTAGTTGCAGAGTGAAAATGGTTATACTAGCAGTTACTGCAGGCTGTTTGGTGCAGTTTGAAACTACACCCTATTTCATTGTGAAATTAGCCTGTTCTTGGGGCCTGGGAGATACCAGTGCAAGCACCTGAACCAGACAATATTTGAACTCCTAAGAGTGTATCATATAGCTTTTTATCACAGCCCAGTCATAGCTATCATTTAGAATGTGCGTCAAGAAACAGGGATTGAGATTAGGAGATGTCTCAGTAGAGGTACTGCAGCACATCTGGACTTTCCAGAGCACAAAACTGTACCCACCTGGGTATTGGTGAATGGCATCAAAATGCTTGCTTTGTCACCTGCTTAAGTAATAACCAGGTACACTGTGTGTAGGGAAAGATTGTCAGGGGGAAAAGCTATTTAGCAAGGGAACAGCAAAACCCTGCTGTTCTAAAGTCTGTATAGAGCCAGACCTGCTGCTTTCCTTCCAGTGCTTAGCAACTTCTTTCGTTTTAGGAACTTTCCGATGTACTTTCTGCGAGACCGAAGTGGAAGAAGATGAGTCGGCAATGCCTAAAAAGGATGCAAGGACACTGGTGGCAAGATTCAATGAGCAGATTGAGCCCATTTATGCTCTGCTTCGTGAGACAGAAGATGTTAATTTAGCCTATGAAATCCTGGAGCCAGAACCCACAGAGATCCCTGCCCTGAAGCAGAGGTAGGAACACACCTGGTCTTCTCTCATTGTGCTGTTTCCTTGTAGTGCATTTGTCTGCCCTGTGAGGCTTTCCCAAACCTTGCGCAGCCTCTGCCTGCGTTGAAGACTTACTTGTTCAGCACCAACTATGCAAGTAACTGACAGATTCCCCAAAGAATGTGTGATTTATAAGGAGAAAAAGGGCCATAATAATTTTTTACTAGAGAGGGCTAAGGACTGTTCCTCTGGTCAGGTTGTTTTTTGTGGGGTGCAGTACTCAAAAGACCTGCCGTTTGCTGTGCTGCAATTGGTATGTACACTAAACCCTTGCCCAGTACTTAAGAAAAGGAAATTGCACCCATTTGGCAAAGCTCTGAAAGTGCCATCTGCACTCTCTTCTTTCTCTCAAACCCTTACCTTTCATCTGTTCCTTCCGCTTCTACCCAGCTTCTGAAACTAAATTATCTGCATTCTATACTTCGCGTTTCGAATACGCATATACCAACATTCTAGTTCAAAGACATTGCTTGTAACAAGGGTGTTTTTTATTTCTGACTTTCTCCTTTTTATTATATGCCTCTTATTTTTTGGGAGGAGGCCATGTTATAGTTAAAAACTCTTTTAAATGTTCCTACCCATGGGGAATGACTCTTTCAGAACATTCCTAGCTGTACAAAAACAGATGATGTTTAAATAATGCAGCAAGATGTGGGGAGCTGTCAATTTTGTCAGCTGTGGTGAAATGTGATGCACTTCTCTGTGTTTAAGAAAGAAATTAATTTAACACGTGGCGGGGGAAGGGAAGTACCACGAGGGAAGCATTCCTTGAGGTGCCTTGAGGTGCTTGGCATTAATGGGAGAGCAAGCAGTATGCTCTTTTCTCTCAGGTTAACCGTGAGAGATAATGTTCCTCAGATATTCATGCTAGACAGCTTTTAATTAATATAGAAACAAACTTTATGTCTCTCCATAGTCTTCCTCTAGCCATGAAGGTGATTAATTTTCCTCATCATATTGATAGAAAAACAGAAGCAATATAGAGAGGAAGAGGTTTTTCCAAGGTCATTCAACATGTCTTTGGTGATGTAGGGAGTCTTGGAAGCCATTATGCCCAAGCTGAATCACTAAACTTTGCTTTCAAAACCCTTTTCCGTAGTTTAAATAGTAGAACTGGGATAACCAAAAGGAAAATGATTTCTCAGTCTTTCCCTTCCATGCACAGGAAATTAGCACAGCAGAAGCCTGGTGCAGTCCCATGATTAAATAGCAGCACCCACTAACTTGACTCTTAGATGCTTTAAAAACATTGTAAAAGATTAATTACTCTGTGCAAAGCATGACAAAATATATAGGCAGCTTTTTAAATGCTTACTTGAACACAACTTGCTTCAGCACATACAATGATTCAATTATTTATCAACACTTATTAATTCAAAGCAGCTAATTGCATGAAAACACTGCTGTGAGCTTTTTATTTGGGGAGGGGTTATTTATTCTCTGTTTTTATGGAGTCTTGAGTGTCTGAAATCATTCCCAAACCTGACATCCGGTGATGCTGAAACAAACAGAAAAGGTCACGGAGTGCCTGCCTCTCCTCTTTGCACTGAGGCAGGCACCTTCATGTGCTTTCAGAAGAGTTACAGCCCTAAGCGACCATGCTGACGTTGTGTAACTGTCATTCACCTGCTGTGGGAAACTGGGCAGGTCGTCATTTAAATCTTCATAAGAGGCCATTAATTTTCTTAATCTTGACAGAGCATGACTTAACCCCACAGCCTTTGAAATAAACCTGCTTAACCTAAGCCCTTTGCTGTGGTTTTCTAAGATAGATGGATTCTAATAACCCTTCCATTTTCTTATGTCAAAATAGCATGACTTTATATAACAAAAATCTTCACAGAATTGATTTGCTGTGGTCATGCTATCAAGGGCCATGGGTTCTTTGTCGTGAAGTTGAAGCCCTTAAGAGCAGCAAAGTGAAAAGGCACAAAAGGAGTTATCCCTGTTATGCAAGACCTTTTCTTAATAGTCTGGGCAGGACTAAGATGAACATTTCAAGTTGTTTCCCAGCTGCAGAGTGTGGTTTCTGTGGGCCATACCTCAGCTATACCAGGGATTATTTGTGTTGCCTTTAAAGGCAGCTAAACACTGATGAAGGGATTCCCATCAGGGTAAAACAACCAGAGGGTAACAAATGAGCTGCGTCTGGGCCATGGAGCTGCCCCAGTTCCTGATTGCAGGATGGCCATGTAAAGTCTAGAATTAGGTGAGAAAAAGCAGATCTTGGATCTGAGAGAGAGATTTAAGAGTGCACTCCCTTCATCTGCTCTGTGCAGCCTGCAGGGCAGCTGGCCTTTTTCTGGTGCCCAATGCACAGTGTTTAAGTCTATACTTTGGAACAGGGTTGCTGAACAGTCAGATCTGTCCTTCTGGTAAGGAATATTCCCCCAGTCGTGTAGTCTTGAGGTGCTGCACACTCCAACCAACAGTGTCTCTGAAGATGCAAAAGTGAAGTGAAGTGCAAAGCTCAGTGGGATCTGAAAGTAGACAGAACATGTCAAGATGGTTCCACCTAAGTGTGGGACATTGAAGTAGATGGCTTCAAGTAATTAGTAATGTAGGTGTCTCTTAAAGTTATTACTTTCACTTCTGAAATGTTCCTGACTTCATGTTTTGCTGCTAAATGATACCGCATAGGAAAAAAAGTCCATTTCAGGCACGCTCACAGGGGCCTCAGTGCACAGGTATCATCAGGCAGCTCCTGGCACTACTGAGCATTTAGCTGTCACGCTGCAGCCGTGGGGAGAGAGAGCCTGGGAGACAGTTGCATTGTGTATCTTATGAGGAAAGTGGATTACATAAAATTGTCAGGGAGATGCTAGTGAGAGATATCTATTGTGTGGGAAGCAGAGTGGTGCTTTTCACAGAACACATGCCTGTCTTGGAGAGCTGAAAGGTACCAACACTTGAAATAATGCCCTGGGAAGAAGGTCTCTATGTGGCTCCTTAGGTTATGTAAGCAATACATGCGTGTGAGACTTCTGCCCCGAAATCTGAGGCGGCTGTGAAGCTCTCCTAGCAGGGATGGCTGCAGGAGAGAGCTGGCTACTGTGTGGGCACATGCTAACATGGGTGCCGTGGAGTATTTGCTAACAAACCCCAGCAAGCTCACTACTGGGAGGCTGTGAGTAGCCCTCAATCCAAACTATGGCTGAACACACCAGTATTGTTTTCTGGGGAAGAGAAATCACCACCTGCCTGCATATTTTCGCCTACCAATTCATCAGAATTAGCCCAGCAAGCAGTGGTGAAGTCCTTGTTGCATTTAAAATATTGCATATCAAGTCTTCTCCAACTGCAACCTTATTTAAGCTTCTCGGTTGGAGGAAAGGTTGTTGAGTAGGTAGCAGGGACGGAACCATGCTCACTGATGAGAGCTGTCTGCTCAGCTGGCAGCAGAGCAGGGATGCTGTGAGTATCCTTGGTAGATTTGCTTTGGACAAAAGGAGTCCAGGCAGGGCTGTTAGCTGTGAAAAGCCATAGGCACCTCTGGCAATCAGATGACTGAAATGATATGGTTGAGGGTGGGTGCAGTCTGCAGAGAGGAGCAAGTTTCCACTCAGCTACTTTCCCTTATCAATGCACACATAACAGCACAAGCCAGCCAGTGCCTGTGCTCCTTTGCCATCACTGTGCAGAAAGTACTCCACCTGACGTCCTCTTTCCATCAGATCCAAGCAGGAATGTTTCTTTCCTCTATCAGTCTCTTGAGCTAGAAGGGACCCTAGAGGAAAATGTGCTGGCTGCAGCTCCTCTCAGAAAACAGAGGAGGCCTAGGCTTTGACTGCATACCCTTTGCATCAGTGATTGCCTTTCTGTCTCCAGCTTTTCCACAATGAAGATAGCTCTGTCTTGCCTCCTCCCATACACCATCACCACAAAAAGCCCTTTGCCTAGTCCTCTAGTTTGAGGGTGCCCTCATCTTTCTTCTCTGCCTGGACGGTCCTTCCAGAGCAGTGTCTGTGGATAGTACAGATCTGCTCTGTAATGTGGGAGATGTGGCTTATCATGTGCATTGTTGCTCACAATTCAAAAAAGGTTTGATCTGTGTTTTTCATGGTGGGTTAACTGCTTCATGAGTCCTGTGGTTAATAATGGTTCTCAGGGCTAAGCATGCTGGCTCTCTGGGCTCTGACTTGTTTAAACTTTAGTGCTTTTTTTATATGGTATATTGCTATTGCGTGAAGGCCAAAAAGTGACTTTTCCAAATCTCACATTACTGTTCGACAGTGTTCTGCTGCTGTGACTTTATTTCAGGGCAGTCTGGGATTTTGTATTAATTTTTAAATGAGTATATCAGCAGCTTTAGTGAAGTCTCTTCAGTGTGTGTAGTGGAAGTTGTCATGGCCTTATGGAGAGTGTCCCATTTGAGATCCCCAGGTTCCCCAAACCAGCAAGCTGGTATAGAAATTCCTGGCACCACGTGTTAGAAATGACAATGCAAATTGTTGGTGCAGACTATGGGAGATAACTGATCATAGTATTAAGTGTTGCAATGCTCACCGAGGGGGGCCTTGTTCTGAATGCTCTGTTTTTATCTCTTTATATAGCAAGGAGCGTGCAGCTGGTCCTGGTTCAGGGACAGCAGCTGGTCTTGCAGCTGGACAGCATCGGGAAGCATGGGCGACAAAAGGACCATCATATGAGGACTTGTATACCCAGAATGTTGTCATCAACATGGAGGACCAGGAAGATATCAGTCGGTCTGCAGGTGAAGGAAGACCAGCCAGAGAAAGGCCAATCTGGCTGCGGGAGAGCACAGTGCAGGGGGCTTATGACCCTGATGAAAGCAAAGATGGTAAGGAAATTCACAGAGCAGAAGTACTGTTTTGCTTACAGGATGCTTTTAGAGTGCTGTCAAAACCATGTTCCCCTGTGTGTGTAGAACTGCTGCTCCCAACTGCTCCACATTTTGTCTGCTCCCCTTTGCTATGCCAAGCACCTGTGTGTAGGGAGACATAAAAAATCCTGATTTATTAGATCCAGGATGGAAATCAGTGTCAGTAAAGCTGAGCTGTCCAAAAAAAATGGTTCCTGGGCTTCAAAAATGTTAATTATCTGTTAATGTCTTCCATGATGAAACCTCATTGCTTCTGTGTGAAGGTCTTCATCTGAAAGGCTGCCTCTTTATTAGGTCACTGCTCAGAAATAACATTTAGTAACATTCAGTGACTCTGAAGCCTACCAAAGCTACCAGCAGTGGGTTTGTGCTGCCAGCCTTCTTCTTGCCAGTTGGTTTTCAAAATGTGTTTTGTATAGAATCATAGAATAGTTAGGGTTGGAAAGGACCTTAACATCATCCAGTTCCAACCCCCCTGCCATGGGCAGGGACACCTCACACTATGAAGAGTATGTCAGAAATACAGCTTCTGGAAGTACAGTAGGAAGGTCTGTCAGCATGGCAGGTGAGTCTGTATTGCTTTCTGTTTGTTTCTTCGTTATCTTTGCTTTTATTCTCATTCATGTTGGGCTCATATTGTCCATAGACCATAGTCAAGATCCTGTAGCCATCAACTAGGAACATTCCGCTTTGGTAAGTGTGCTATTTAAGCTTACCACTAAAACCAGGAAACGGAGACCTTGTATGATTTTTACAAGAATGAATCAGTAGCTGCAATATTCCAAGTCATTTCAGCATTACAGACCAAAAATGTTTGTGCTTTGGAAGGGAAGATGGCAAATGCAACTGCATGTGTGTGCATGAGACCTCAGAAACAGCAGTGCTCCGAGGAGAAGTGAAGTCTACAGATCTAGAGGAAGTGAAGAACACGGATGTGAAATAATGCTCAGGAAGATATCAGATGATCTTGTTCACATGTAATGCCTTGGATCCCAAAAGCATACGGATCCCAAAACATTTTCCAAATAAAGAAAGTGAGGTGATTGGAACAACCTTTTCCCTGCAGTCTGTAGCAGATGTTGTTGTTACTCATCAGCCATTGGTGAATTCTCACCCCATTTTTCTGCTGAGACATGCAAGTCACCAATTCACCTGTAGTGTTAAACTGGCTTCTTGACATGACTTCTGGTGTACACAGCATAGATGTTTCTCAGATAACAGCTGAGTGACATGGAGGGGGAGTATATCTTCTTTCAGCATGGTGGCATCACTGCTTAACCTCCACCACTACCGGAGACTGAAGAGGGCACTTTTGGAAATAGCCTGAAATTGCTACTGCAACACATTTCTGTAACTCTTGGATGACATAAACAGGGAGACATGGAAACCTGGGACCATTGACAGACAAGATTCAGTGCTTGGATCTGGAAGGAGCAGTTCTTGCAAGAGACAGCCCCACTCCTGAGTCACGAAGTCAGACTTTGTGGAGCTGCCCCAGGCTGTTGTCACTTCACAGTTCTCAATGTGATGAGCTATGATGTAATTTCACAGAGATGCTGTCCAATAGCCTCTTCTGCTCTGCAGTCAGTAGTGAGCTGAGCACAAGGCTGCCAGCACAACACCTTTATTCTTGCTTCCTATGAAGAATTTTGCCAGTAATACTAGTAGGATGTAGCCATCACCTATTGCTACAACTTTATTTACCAGTGAAAACATCCTTGTCTCTGAACTGGAAGGGCATGGATTTGACAGATGGATCACTTAGTGGATAAAGAATTGGCTGTATGGTCACACTCAAAGAGTTGTGGTCAGCAGCTCAAGGTCCAAGTGGAGACAGGTAATGAATGGTATCTCCTCAGGGGTGTCAGTGTTGGAGACTGCTCCTCTTCAACATCTTTGTCAGGGACATGGACACTGGGATTGATGCACCCTCAGCAAGTTTGCCTGATGACACCAACTGCTGGAGGGAAGGAATGCCATCCAGAGGGACCTTGACACATTTGTGAAGTGGCCAGTGCCAAACTCATGGAGTTGAACCATGCCAAGTGCAAGATCCTGTTCCTGGGTTGGAGCAATCCCAGGCACAGCTACAGGTTGGGCAGAGAAGAGATTCACAGCAGCCCTGAAAAGAACGACTTGGGGGTGTTGGTCGAGGAAATGAACATGAGCAGCTTCAGTGTGCACTCACAGCCCAGAAAGCAACTGTATCCTGGGCTGCATCAAAAGGAGCTTTACCAGAAGGTTGAGGGAGGAGATTTTCCCCCTCAACTCCTCTCAGGAAACCCCACCTGGAGCACTGTGTGCAGTTCTGGTGTCTTCAACACAACAGGGATGTTGGAGTAAGTCCAGAGTCGTAGGCAGAAGCTCTTCCCTGTGAGGATGCTGAGGCACTGGCACAGGGTGCCCAGAGAAGATGTGGCTGCCCCATCCCTGGCAGTGTTCAAGGCCAGGTTGGACACAGGGGCTTGGAGCAAGCTGCTCTAGTGTGAGGTGTCCCTGCCCACAGTGGGGTTGGAACTGGATGAGCTTTAAGGCCCTTTCCATTATGTGATTCTATAAAACATAAGTTCAGTGAAGTTAGTGGTGTGCATTTTTCTGGCAGGACCTTCATGGTTTCAGCACCACATCCATGCAGGTGGTGCCCAAGCTTTTCTCTGCTATAGAGTCAAATCTGCATTGGTTATGGGTTTTTTTTCAGTACAGAATGAAAAAATGCTGTGAAACAGGTAAACTAAGGAAGTCTTTCATTTAGCAGCTAAAAGCCAAGGGAATTCGTGGTCACTCCTTTCCTGTGCCTTACCAGAACATGGTTTCTTTGAATGTCTCTTTGGACATGGTTTCCATGTACCCTGTGTCTGCCTGGATTCATCAGCTTCTCCACCTTAACCCTTATAGATGGGGAGCTCAGCAGGGCAGGGCCTGGTTTTGGATCTGTATTTATGGTCTCTGCTGGCAGCACCCTGTGATTTTGGTCATCACAGCAAGTCCTTCAGGCTCTGGTCATACAACCTGGAAACAAAGGAACAAGAAAGAGCTTGTGCTTGTTCACCTTTGAAACAGCACTGAGATGCTTGTTGTATCTCTGGCAAGCATCATCATTAGGTGCTCCAAATGATCCAGACATCTGGAAGCCTGGATTTAGAACCCAAAGACTGCTTTCTGCTCCACAATAAGGAAAGTGCATCAGCCCAGCTGAGGGGCATCAGAGTCGAACACCTCAGGAATGGGGTTGGATGGGGGGATATCTTTTCCAGGTGCCTGCCTGTCGCATGTTTGTTGCTTTCCCTTGCCATGTGCTCCTGGCCAAGGCTCCCAGTTGGGAGCCACAGTGACTCCAGGCCTCCCAGCTCCTAGGAAATGTCAATACTTGCTCTGCTGTTATGAGAGAAAGAATATATCTCTTTTCTTTTAAAGGGGCAGAGGAGCTGGCACAGGAAAAAGATGTGATCTTGGTCGAAGTGTGCTCAGTGGTATCAATTCACACAGGTCCAGAAAGCCTTCAGGTCCGTGTGCCAGAATCTCAGTGAGGAAGCAATCATTCCTTTGTGTCTCTTTGCAGGGAGCAGGGATCTGGATGCCTTCCAGGAGCGTGAGGAGGGCCGGGCAGCTCTGGATGATAATGAGGAGGTGATGCGTGCCCTGCTCATCCACGAGAAGAAGACACCTTCTGCTTCAGCAGTCACTGTTGGAGGTGGTGCTCCTCTCGCCGGTCCCAATGCTAGTGACTCTGAGAGTGAGACAAGTGAGTCGGAGGAGGAATCCCCTCCTCGCCCTCCCACAACTGCCACCTCAACGTACGGGCTGGAGGATGAGGATGAGGATGAAGAGTTCGAGGTGGTGGCAGAAGACCCCACTGTGACGGTGGCTGGGCGCCCACACTCGTACAGCCAAGTGAGCCAGCGCCCCGAGCTGGTGGCCCAGATGACACCAGAAGAAAAGGAGGTTTACATAGCCATGGGGCAGCGCATGTTTGAGGACATGTTTGATTAACTGTTGTCCCACCAGGTGGTTTTCAACAAGTGACTTTTTAAGCCAGAAACTCCCTAGATAACACAGTTTGTCATATTGGGGATGTTTGCTTACCGTTTTGAGTCAGTTGAATCAAGAGATTTTAGTCTGCAGAATCAAAGTGTAGGTTTTTTAAAGCTGAAGTGAAGAAATACTGGGTTTTATCACAAGAGCACTGATACTGCATCTGTATCCAGAATAATCATCTATGAAGTAGTGTTTTTACTTAATAAACACATTCAGTTTGGTTTGTACAGCAGTTGTAATCTTTGTTATTCAGCAAGGCATGTCCTGCAATGTGAGGGAATCAGTGTGGTGGTGCCTTCTGTTCCCTCACCCATCACAGGCATGACTCAGGGAGGTTAGGATACATGAGCAGGAGGCTGTCACTGTTTCCTGCCCTCTCTAACAGCTTCTGGCTCTCAGCAAGGATGGCTGCTCTGCTCTGTTCAGCTAGTTGGGGCTGTTGTTGAAGGACTGGCACTGCCCTGTCATTACAAGCACTGCTTAGATCCACAGCAGCACATACAGTCACTAGTGCCTCTTTGTTTTCTGCAGCCTGAAGCAGGGCTGTGCACATGTGCCAGGAGAGGAAGAGTGGCCACTGCTGCAGGCAATGCCAGATCAGTGCTAATGCAAAGGGATAAAGCCATCAATTCCAAGGAAGGTCCCAGCCATTTCCTCTGGCTGCTGGACCACATGTGCTGCATTAAGGCTAACCTAATAACACCAGGAGTGTGGCTGAGCACTGAAGCCTTCCTGGGTGAATGTTCTAACTCCATTCAAACCAGTCTCTGTGTCTGCTTTCAGCCTAAAGTGTGTTTTATCTGATGCATGCCCTTGAGGCCAGGGCACTGCAGCTCAGGCTGGAAATCAAAACACATTTCTTAAGCTGTCCATACTCTCTTCCCAAACGTTAGAGGTGCCTCTCCCAGCTGGGTGAAAGCTGCCTTTGTCCCTGCTCCTATTGTGGGTCAGGGAAACCACAGCAGTGATGACCTCCCTGGCCCTAGCACAGAGCACTCCAGAGCAGATCCCTGAAGCTGATGTTGATGGGAAGATGACTGTCAGTGCTGGAGACCAGGAATTATTTAATCCTTTCTACTAAGCTCCCAAAACCTGATCTCCTCCATCCAGCTCTTCCTGTGCTGCTGCCTCTTTCACACAGATTAAACAGATTGTTGCTCTCTGAGAGTTGAGGGATTTGAAGATTCCCTGGAGGAAGGGCAGGAAAACATCATCACCTCCTTCCTGAGACATCTAAGGAGCCCTGCCTCGGTGATGCCTGCAGTAGCCAGAGCATGCTGGGGACACATTGACAGGGCTGGAGGGGGGGAAGCAGCCTCCTGTGCTCCAGTCTCTGTCTCCCACCGTGTCCCCACAGGAGCAGAGAGAAAATTGCCTCAGGAATCTGATGCCAGACGAAGCCTTCACAGACATGGAAAGTTTATGAGCCGGTGGAAGGACACGTCAGCAGCAGGGCAAGCCAGTGGGCTGTCAACTGTGTTCTCCTGGCAGGGTTGCAGAGGAGGAGAAGCAGCAACAGCCTTGATGCTCTGTTCTGGTATGTGTCAATGTAAACCAGGGAGGCTGTGGGCTCAGGCCCTTGGAGGAGGGACAGTGTCATGGAATGCTGCAAGGAGTTATTGTGAGCTGTTCTAGGACTGGTATTGCCTTATCTCAACTGGAAGATCAGGGCAAGGTAACCATGTCCCTGGCTTGTTTACAGGAGGTTTTGGGAATCGATCTGAGCATAAGATGCTTGAGCATCACAATACACTCTAGTTTCAAATATATTGACTGTGAGTCAACACAGCCTTCTTCTTCAGGAGCACAGGAGCTGAGGCTGAGGAGCAGCTTCTGCCTGCTGAGGCTGCTTCCAGAACAGTGGTCAATATGAAGTACAAGGAGATTGTCACTCACGCAGTCCTGATAGCACAGCCAGATGCTTGAGCTATTCAAGATGTGATTGCACAGAGAGCTGTGGAGAGGTCACTGCCTGCAAGGAGCTGCAGCCCGAGGTGTGCGGAGTGATACCTGACTGCTGCCTGCAGGGAGCAGAGCAGAGAGCAGGGCTGTCAGGGACTACAGCCCTGTCACTGGCAGAGCTATTTTCGCTCTCTTTCAGAGTATTCTGGGCTTTTGCCTGTTTGGGATGGCTAAATGAGCTGCCAGAAAGTGGTTTCTTATTTACCAGTGTTAATTCGATTGAGTGAATGAACCTAATTTATATTTAAACAAAAATCAGATTTTGGAAGCGCCTGCTGCTTCATTAAATAACTTATAAGGACAGTGAGTATTTGTGCAGCCATCCTGGAAGCAGCAGACAGAGTCTCTGAACAAGGTGCTTTAAATATAACAGGTATTTTTGGTTAAAATATGTTTGTGACCTAAATATAATGTAATTTCCATGCCTTTGAACAGTTGGATGCTAATGAACCAGCCAGGGATGGCAGAGAGGGGGGCTGAGCCAGCTGCATGGGAAGCAACTCGGCTCCACTGCAGTGCATTAGAGACCCTGGCTGCACACAGATCCTGCCTGGTGCTGGCCACAACAGCAGCAGGAAACCTGGGGCTGCTCAGGCAGAGAAACAGGCAGGGATCCAGCCAAAAAATGAGGGTAGGTCAAATACACAAGCACTAATGTCTGTGCACTCACGTGGCAAGGAGGAGCAATCACATCTCATACAGATGTAGTCAGAGCCCTGACATACTGCTTCTGCTGTTTCTTTTCTACCTGAATCCATCTCTCTAGTCTCTGCCATCCCATGACTTGCTGAAAGGAGAGTGAGCAGTGGTAATTTTCAGTGCTTAGAGCTGAGGAGCCTGGCTCAGTGCCACCCAGTAAAGGGATCCTCCTGATCCTAATGCCAAACTTGCCAGGCACTGGTAGCAGAGTCCATGTTTTTCCTATGTTCTCTTAACATAGATACAGTAGGGGGAAAAAGCATGCCAAACACCATTTAATGGTTGCAACCAGCTGACCTGGGTACTCTTGGGTTGCAGTGTCTGACCCAGCCTGGTCCCATCTGGGAGACTGACAGGTTGGGTCCTTTTGGTTGGATTCTCCATAGCTGCACTTTCCAAAGGTTGCTGCTCTCTGTCTCCCAGTCTGTGTTGATGGGATCTCATAGACTCAGTCCCTCTGTGATCACACACAGGTCTCAATTTAAGATGACATTTCAGCCCCTTCACCACCACCAAGCAGCTCTGGCTTGTGCCGTGTTCTCTCTGGGCGCATGTGGCACTGTCATGCTGAGGTCTACCAGGTCAGGTCTTGGCTATGACTGCCTTGGACCATACCATGTTCTTGCAAAGAAGTTTAATACCTGGTAAGTCTGTGCCTTCTCCAGATGTGAGGCTTTGGCTGGGCTTGGGGCTTCCTAATTCCCTACAGCAGGAAGGGAAGCAGCATCAGCCCCAGCCTGGTCACTCACAGTCCTTTTGCTTTGAGCTTGGTGTGATTTGGTAGGACTGGATTTGATCATTTGTATTATTTTAACCCTTGTTCTTTTGTCCCTTGTGTCATATGAAAGGGGGGCAGGTATTCTTGACTCCTTGTGTTTGATCTGTCTATCAGCACCCCAGGAAAGCCGAGACCTTTGTGCCCAACCAGTCTGTCAGCATCCCATTACAGGGACCCTTCAGTGAACAGTCCTGCTGGATCAGAGGGTGATTCCACTGAGTGGTTCAGGGAAACATGCCAATAGCATCAGGGGACCCCTCAGTGGCTGTGCCCACTTTATGTTGCTCACTACCAGCTGTTGCTGGCACCCACGAAGGACCAACACGAACAGTTTATGGAATAACACTACTAATATAAAACAGTGACATATTCAGGGTCCTGATTGCTGGTGATAAGCTGCAAAAACAAGCTTGAAGCTATAAACAACAACAGAGGCATGAGTTAGTTACTGAGCACTCATGAGAGAAAGTTCTTACCCGATGGGTGTCCCTGTGGGGGAGAAGATGGGTTCAACCCACTGACTGATCCCAGAAGTTACCGTGGAGTCTTCCCTATCTCACCCCTCATTCACTTTTATGCTGTTCTTTCTTCTCATGTGGAGCTGGAGTGATTCTGGTCACACATTATTATTTTATTATTTATTATTTTATTAGTGTAAAATTCTCTCACCTCTCATTTAAAGATAGAGCCAATACAAAATATAAGGCACTGGATGAGGAGGGGTCATTCCATGGAGGTGGGAGCTTTGGGATGTAGGAGTGTGTTAGGATTATAATGAGCGAGGTTCACCCAAGGGGAGTGATTTCACCACTGGCTCAGCAATGGACATCTCTTCCATGTCCCATTCGACAGCTGCTGCGTGGCTCATCAGCTGCAGGGTACCATCAAGATCCCAGTCTTCAGGGAGTACAGCAGGGACTGGCCACAGTGTGTCTGCTCCACTCTCCCCTCCATCACTCCTGCAGGTTGTGTTACCCAAGGAACCACAATGGAGTGGATTCCATGCATCCCAACTGTATTTTACCTTAAAAAGGCTTCTATAATAACACAACTTGTGTTAGACCCCAGTTTTCTCTAATTTCCCCTCAAACAGTGACTTCCCACACCAAGGGAATATAGTGAGTTGCTGAATTTCTCATGTTTCCCTGCCGTTCCTAACAGAAACCATGCTTTCTTATGAATATGAGGCCTGTAAAGTGCTTTTTAGGGAGGCATCTCTGCTCCCCCTGTGCCTTCATCACAGTGTTCTTCCTTTGCCATGCAATGCTTTCTTCCAAGAAGCAGTGCTTTCAGCATCTCTCAGCCCTTCTGGTGATGTCAGAAGATGAAAAGCATCCCCATTGCAACAGGGAGGAGGAGGAAATGGTGATAAAGGGAAATTTGGCCTTTAGAAAATGATGTGTCTTGAGAGAAATTCCACTTGTGCTCACTCTCCCAGGCCACATGGGTGCTGTATCCAAGCAAAGAAACATACAATGTGCTGAAGAGGGACTTGGCTCATGGAGCGTTTATCCTGGCGTATTCCCTTGCCTCAGAGCCCATTAGGAAGGGTAATATTCTCGGAGTGAGCCAGCCTCTTGGAAGTTATCCAAAGGCATCAGGAAGGTCTCAAGCCAGCAAGTTCAGCAGGAGCCTGCAGATCCATTGGAATGATCTTGGCTCCTGCTTCCACCATGTTGGAAGGTTTGGTGCAAGAACACATCACAGTGATGAACTGCTGAAATGTGTTTGGTGTCACAGCAAAAACTATCTCTTTCTTTAAAGGTTTCATCTGAGCATGTTCTGTTTGTGTCTGAGAAACAAGCAAAGTCATGTAGGGGGCTGCCCACCCCTCCTGAAACATATCTCCCTTTGGAAATGTTAACAGATAAAGGATTTCCTGTGGTTTAGGTAGGAAATACAGCCAAGAGCAGCAAATAATAGTCAAAGTTTTTGTTCTCTAGACATCACCGCAGCCTGTCTAAAGAACAGAAGAGCTTATCTTCATAGATGGCATTCATGGGTTCTTTCACGTGGCCAAAACACCATGTTTTCAGCTCTTTTAATGTGGGTTTGGGGTTTCTAACTCTCTGCATTCCTTTGCTCCTCATGCAGCAGGCAGCACCACCTTTGATGCATCAGCAACCGGGTGCTACTAAAGGCCTCCACCTTGGCACTGTACTAATGAGCTGCCTGTGGGATTGCAGTGCTCATGTCAGTGGAGTGTGCCCCAGGAAAGGTGGGAATCAGCCACCAGAAATCCCCAAAAGAAGCCCAAGGAATCCTGTGTGTGGAAGAACATTTGTTCACGTGGTCAAAACCAATGGGCACAGCAGGAGATGAACGGCTCCCTGCTTGCAGGATGTGTCCAGTGCACTTCAAGTCCACAGTGGCCATCAAACCAGCTTCATATCTAGCTCAGTAATAAATAGGACAATTCCCACTGGAGAGCCATGTTGGAAGGGAAATCAGTGAGGCATTACTAAGGCTTTATTTATGATTCTTTTGAGTAGAAAGGGGCAGTGAACCGGAACCTTCCCCTGTCCCCTATGAAACCCCCTTTGGTGAAGCAGGAATGAACCACTCTGACCAATGGATTGCTCTGAACGGGAAACCCAGCATTGTTTAGGGCTAGAAAGGAGCCAAACCTTCAGTGAGACAACAGCTGCAGGAGCCCAGCGAGAGCTGCTCCGATTGAGTCACGCTCATCCTCTCCAGCTTGTACAGGAGCCACGGCCACACTGCAGATGTCATTGAGCACATCAGCAGAGCTGTGTATGGAGCATGGCCTGCTGCAGATGGGTGTTCGCATTCCCTCCTGGCCTGGCACTTCCTCCTCTCCTCTCCCAGCCCTCTCCTTTTATTCTGAAGGGGGGAAAGATGAAAAACACCAAATGTAAACCAGGAGAATGGAGCAGGCGATTCCCAAACCTGGTGGTGAATCCATGCTGGCCACTCCTGATGACACAGATGTCTGCTCAGAGGTATGGATGCCTGGAGCCAGGGTTTTGCTCCCACATCTGCTCCCTTTACTGCCTAGCAGTGCTGCCTGTGAAGCTTCTCTCTCTATGACAAGTGGAGCATCCTCTTCAACCCATGCCAAGGAGACAGAGCAGGGGGAGTCCCATACATGCTTCTGAAGCACTGCAAGGTTATGGGGCAAAAACTGCCCTTGGAAGCAGAAAGGAAAGTGGAAAACCATCAGGAGAGCAATAAACAGGGCACTTACCTCCTCCTTAATCACAGCCCAGCACTCAGGAGGCCTGCAGGGAGAGCTAATGGATTAAACACAGATGTTAAATGAAACCTTGGAAACATTCCTCTCACCTGGCAGAACCAAGAAGCTGGGGATATAAGGAAGTGTTCCCAGTGTATCTGGGCTATAAGAGGCAGCCAAAGGAGCAAGGTGCATGGTTGCTTTTAGCCAGCCATGGGATTTAATAACATGGTTTTGTCCTGTTAGTGCCAAGGCAAATCCTGAAATTCCCTGAGTGTCCCTCAGCAATTCCAGATGGACTCAGCAGGATGCTCCTTCTGGAGTCACTTTAGCCTGAGGGTGTCAGTCTGTGTTGTATTTCACTATGGTACTTGCTGCAGCTCTTGACCATCTCCAGGGCATATGCACAAAGCACACGAGCAAAGAACCACAGCTCTTCTGCAGCCAAAGACAGTCAAGGAGGTGGCTTGACCAGTTACTGACATGACCTGCACAAAACCCTGCAGGGGTGTCCTTAAAGTGTGTGTTTGGGTCTCTGGGTGCCTTTTTATCAGAAGGAAGGCTCCAAAATACATGGCTGAAGACAAGAGGTGATCTCTGTCCTGGTGCCATGAGCAGCTGAGCACAGATGGGCGCCCACCAGGAAGGTTTTGGTGAGTAAAGCACTGTTTACAAGTGGGAAGTGGAGATGGAACAACATATATGATATAATGTTATACCTTAATGGAATGGGTTTTAATGCTGGCTACGTTCCTGGGCCATAGGATCTCACTTTGGTGGTCCTTTCAGCAAGGATGCAATAAGGAAACCACCTGGAAAAGCAGTGATTTTCATTGTGTCAGGAGTTTATCCAGGATGCCTGAGCTGCCCTGTCCCAGGTGACTGCAGTACAGGTGGGTATAATGGGTTTTCTGCTTTCTCTGTCACTAAGGGGAGGGGATGGCTGCACCCCTTCAGTACCAGCTGGTTTGTAGGTGTTAATGAAGGGGGCAGCTCTGCCACAGCTGGAACTAACAGTGTGAACTCAGCTCCAAGCCCTGAGCTTCAGGTGCTGTGGGCAAAGCTAGCGTGTCTGTTGGGAGAAAGCAAATGCCATCCAGAGGGACCTGGATGTGCTTGAGAGGTGGCCAGTGCCAAACTCATGGAGTTCAACCAAGCCAAGTGCAAGGTCCTACACCTGGGTCAGGGCAATCCCAGGCACAGCTACAGGCTGGGCAGAGAAGAGATTCAGAGCAGCCCTATGGGGAAGGACTTGGGGGTGTTGGTTGATGAGGAACTGAGGTCCCTGTTCCTCTTTTTCCTACTAACTCCTGCATTCCCCTGTTCCCTGTGAGCACCACACAGCACAGCTCCCAGGACAGGAAGCTCTTGAGCTGCAGAAGTGCCATTGCACCTGATGCCTCTCGAGTGCACCTGGCTTTATGCGGAGAATTGTATCACAGAGCATCCTCATGTGCATCCTGCAGAGAGCTCACTGTCTCCATGGGTTGATCACTGTGGCTCCATGGCAGGCAAAAGCTGCCAAAGTACTTAGTAATAGCAGCAATGGCTGGGCTTATGAAGTAGGGCATCCAAGCCATAACACCATCATTGAGATGACAGTACAAGAGCCAGCTTCCATGTGTCAATCTGCGGCTCAGCAAACCCACAGCCTGGACAAACGACCTGTGAGAAGCTGAGATTTTGTGCTATTTCCAAGTACATGTGTCTCCATCACAGCAACCTGCTGCCCTGCTTGGGTGAGAGGCACCATGGCACACTCGGTCACCCATCAGGCACTGTCAGTGGAGGAGAAGGCTGCTGCAGGCTGCTCCAAGGGTATGGTGGTGCTGTGAGTGCAGGGGAGAAGCAGGTCCTTAGGGAAGAATGGGAAATCATCACTCAAAGGGATCGCATGAGCTCTGCTATCAATTGAGCCAAACACCTTTCACAGACCTTCTGCATGCAGACACCAGAGGGTCTCAGCTGTGGTTCTTCTAACAGCCTGTGCTGGTGACAGATGCCTGCGGGGAGGCTTTGGACAGAAGGGTTCAGCTGCACCAGTGCGAAATCCCTGCTGCACACAGGGCTGATGTCTGCATCTGCCTTCCATTCCTACAGCATCTCTTTCCCCTCTCTGCCTTCTCCTCTCTAACAAAGACATCCTGGCAAGCACCACGTTTCTCAGTGCTGCACTTGCCCTGGTTCTGGCTTCACACTGGCCTTTTCCTCTGCCCCCATTAATCTGCCTGTAAATCGGATCACAGTGAAAGGGAAGCAGCAGTGTAATTGAATTGTCCTCTGGGCACAGTGAGGTGCAGGGGGATGCTGGCTGGGGGGAGTCCAGCTCATTGAGACGCCTTCTTTATTCCCCTGTACTTTACTTGAGGGGGTGTCTCAGCATCAGCTTCCTCTCTCCAGGTCCCTGCTCATGCTGATCAGGAGTGAATCACTGAAGTTTATTGTGCTGCATCTTCCCCCATCAGGAGAAGGAGAAGATGAGGAGGTCCTCTCTCTGTCCTGCCTGCAGGGGTAGGGAATAGGGATGAATGAGGTGATCACTGTACAGAGCTCTGAGATATGAAGTGTTCCCTCATGGTGGCGAGAGGCTGAGGCACACACAGCAGCCACCTTGGGCAGGAAGGCACCTCTGTGTCACTGTGCTCTTTCCCCCACAGTAACAGGGATTATGGAGCAGTTCTTCCATCAGCAGCTCTGCTGTGTTACCTGCTGTCCTGCACAGAGCAGTAGCAGGCAGATGGACAATTGCTACTCTGCTCTGGCTGATGCAAGGTCATGGGTTTGGCTGTCTCCTTTTTCCTTGAGGTTTTCCTCAAGGTTGACTCTTTTCTTCCCCCTCTTTGCATTCCACTAAATCCTTCTCCAGTTTCTAATCCTCCAGGCAATAGTCACTAACAACTGGGAGATCCCATTAAAACTGCACTTCACAGGGAGCTACAGGCTGGTACGAAGCTCAAGGAAGGTGTTGCGCTGGAGTTAAGGGACATTGGCACTTTTCTGCTTTGATCTCAGGTGAATTTATCCTCAGAGGCTCTGACACATGTGAGCTCATACATGAGAGATCAGAAGCAGGGGCCTCCTGCATGGAGGTGGAGGACACTGCTCAGCTTCCCCTTGCCCAGATGGCTGGGACAAGGTAAGGGGGGGAGTGGAGCAACCTCAACCTTCTCTGCAGGAGGTGGGAAAGGGGGGCTCAGCTCTGTGCTCAGCAATGATCCACTGGGAATGAAGGAAAGGCAGCAGCTGGGGAACAGGGTTGGCAGAGGGAGCCATGGACAATATACTGGAGATCCTGCATGGGTAGATGGGACCAACCCATGTGATGAGCTGGGAGGGAAGGGAGGATAAGCAGTGGTGGTCTGCCATAATGCTGTCAGCCTGCCACTGAGATACAAAAGCCTCCTTCCACTCAGTGTTGGTCTGACTCAAGGGGCTGCTGCTCCATCCTCAGCTCCTGGGGAGATGCCGGGTGAAGAGCAGTGGCAGCTTACCTGGCACAGGAGGGAGGCTTGAGTACATGCCAGCACTGAGAAACTGCTGTGGCAGCTCTGCAGGGAAGGATTGCTGTGCCTGGATGTCTCCTGAAGGAAATCCCAAGCTGCATTCCCCATCTTCCCCCTACTCCCAGCCCCTCTGCATGAGCAGGTATTTATTCCCCTCTTGTTACTTGTCCAGTATCTATGTCCCATCATCTTGCTCAGTCTTCTTGCACTTTAAGTCCTAGCCTTCCTTCCAACACCTCTCAGTGCAGTGGCACAGGGTGGAAGGTGCAGCCTAGGTACTTGTAATGAACTGTGTCTCCTCAGCAGCCACGTGCTCATGGCCTCCAGGTCCCCTGCTCCTTGCCAGCCCTTCTGGAGCAGTTTGTCCAAGTTTGGAGCTGAATATTCGTCTTGCAGCCGGTTCTGCTAATGGGTTAATACCCAACCTGGGTCTGAATCAGATCCCAAGTTCAAACACAGCCATCACCAAGGACACAGCTGCCGAACAGACAGAATAAGAAAGAGGTGCAAACCAGAATGGCAGGCAAAACCACTCAGACTTTGACACCCGAGATATTTATAACCCAGACTGTTTACAGTGAGATGTCAAACATCATTCAAAGATGAACAAATAGTCTTGCAACTAAACAGGCAGGAGAAATAATGTCAGCTGAGAGCATGTGTGAGATGCCTCTGAGCTCGGGCACTTGAAGGGTGGCTTAGAAAGGCTGACATAAGTCTGACGAACCCAGTACCTTCAATTCCCATGTCGCATGATGCATTTACTGGCATTTGATGCTAAAAATGCATGGTGTTGCTCATACTTGCTGGTGGTTCATCTGCTCCACATTGAAATAGGGACATTGTCATTTCTTCTCTTCATTGTTGATTAACAGGCAGCCTCAGAGGGTGGTCAGAGCAGTTCTGCTTGGTGCAGCTCCCTGCCTGCAAAGTCTGATGGTGGAGAAGCAGAAACAAACCTGCAACCATGCTCTTGGCAACAGACTCACAGCCTGGGTACTAGAGCAGCAGCAGGAGCAAAAGTGTGTCTGATTTCTTTACAGGATGTGATTTCCATGCTTATCACACAGTGGAAACTGGAATAAATAGAATTAATGAGCTCTTGGGACCATTGCAAACAGCATCACTAGAAGTTCTTAGCAGGAGCTGCACTTTCCTACTCAAAGTGCTATTAAAGGGGTCACCAAGCATGCAAAGAAGGGAAATCCTGCTGGTATCCCACACTTTCTCCAACCCATTAAATGCTCACAAACAAACTAAGGATGAGATTGGAAGCAAAGGTGGGAAGAAAAGTTCAGCTCTCCCACTGGAGAGAGGATGCTCTGGAAAATATCACTGCTGCCTCTGGAAGACTGAACATAAAGGGACACGGAAGTCTGGCAACTACCCAGAGAGGAGCAAGGTCAGAGCAGAACCATGCCCATATCTTGGAGTACAGGCTGCTGTCCTCCATGTTATATCGTTCTCAAAGGGGATGATAAATCCCACAGGTTTACTGTCACTTCAGTGTCTGATTTCCATGATTCTTACACAGGGACCTGCCTGGTCTGTTTTCAGCCTCTAATACCAGCACATTTTAAGGGAGCGGAATGTGCTGAGGAGCAGTGATGGAGTTGGGAGGACCCAGACCTGAGAGCCCAGCAGCACTGCCAGGTCCTGGTGTTAGACAGAAGGGAGATAGAGAACGGTCCCTCTAGGAGGAGAAGCTAAATTAAGGCAGTTACCCAGCAAAGAAAGCTGGCAAAGCCCCCAGAGGAAGCATTATTCACTTGCTTATGGGATTTCACTGGATGTCTCTAGTTCTTGGTCATGTTGCTGGTCTCAGGATAAGAAGTTTCCATTTCTCTCGCTGGCCCATAACCAGACTGGGGATTTTGCAGGAATTTTGTAAGGAAAAAAAGAGTTTAAGCAGATTGATTAAAAATAAGACCAAGTGCAGGCATCAGATCAACCATGAGTCCAAACTGCACAGACCCAGGCTTTGAATAGCCTTCAAAATGCAAGTGTTTGTGCACACCACAGCAAAGGCAGCAGTTAGGTGTGAGGTTTGAGTGCAGCCTGGTTGTGAGCAGTGATCCCAATCCCTTCCCATGGGATGACCCATGGTGGCAGCAAATCACAGGGTGGGGGAAAAAACAAGGAACAGACTTCACAACAAACCTCAATGCAGGAGGGGGCTGTGGAGGTAAAGCTACCTGGGGAAATGACATCAAATAGGAGCCTAAAGACTATAAACGCACAACCTTTGATGCTCCATGGCTCTTGCAGATGGAGGAGGAAAGTTGGGGATGGACAACCTGGGAGCCATGGGGCAGCCTTTTGTCTCTCTGGGCTGGTCTTTTTCTTGGCATTATGGAAGTTCAGCAGATCCTTTCCCTGGCACAGAATGGGTGGGCAGCAGGGGAAGGAATGATGGAGCTGACATGATGGGGGTTCAGAAGCATCTGCTGAGCAGACCAGCTTTGAGGCAGGCAGGAAGAGAAGGAGAAGTGAGGGACTGCAGAGCCCTCCCTCCCTGTGTGTGCTGCTGGTATTGGCAGGCAGCATGGTAATGTCTGCAGTGGCTTGTTAAATAGCGATAATGGCTTAAAGTTATCAGGGTGATTTGGATTCAAGTACAGACTTGCAGTACTTTCATCATTTCTATTTGAGACTGATGGGTTCCCCCCCTCTGTTATAAGGCTGCGACTTTCTGTGTATTCCTATGATAAATCACTCACCTTAATTATTGTGCCATTTAGAAGCAAGGGGCTGGCAGAAAGTGAGACAAGGGTTTGCTGTATTATGCATATATACATATATATATGTATAATTCTATTTATTCCACTGCAGTGTGAGAGACCCAGGCCACCTGGAGGCAGACTTCAACACAGAAAATGTGTTTTAAAACCAAACCTTGTTGTTAAAGCCAAGCCTCCATGTCCAGAAGGCTGAATTATCAGGAGCAATTCCCATCCCACTGCTCACAACACGTGCACAAGGGATGCTTCTCTTCATAACCACCTCTCATCCTCCAGCATTCACTCACTCAGAGTTACAGCTCTGCCATTCTGGAGCATCAGCAAAGCTGTTTTCAATGCGTATGAGTGGTTTTTAACTGAGCATTTGTTTTCAGAAGCGAACAGGCGGCTGCCTCAAAAGAGGCGGATGAATGAACCTCACACAACTCACACTGGCCTCCCATAACTCATTAATGTTAAAGCCTTTCCACACTGTGGTGTAAATGTCACCTGTTATTTATGCCACCGCAGCCAAACGTTTCATTTTGGACTGCAAATGAGCAGCAAGCTCAAAGAACAAATGAGGATGCTGAGTCCCACTCTGTGTAACCCCTGTCTGCTGCTGCCCCTTGGCACTGTGCTGCCGGCTGCAGCCAAGGATGGGGACACCAGGGCTGGGTTGGCTGCAGGGCTGTGCCTCATGGAAGCCTTCACACTGCTGCCGCAGGCTCCGTTTCATGAAGCTCAGCACTGATTGAAAAGTGCTTACTCCTGGTTAACTCCAGGCTTCGTGGCGCCTGTGTGGTTTCCATAGGAAGGAACAGCCAAGAACCCCAGTGCTAATGAAGCAATGAAGTTCAGGCATAAAGCAGCAATATTCTGCAGGTTGTGTATGAAAAACACCTTTGCCTGCCTGGAGCTGTTGCATTTCTTCAGCACACAGGGGTTTCTCTGACGCTCCTGAAGCTAAGCCATCAGCAGATTATAAACCGAAAACAATTCCATTCAAGCCTGTGTATTCTTCATCAGGGGTGCCTGGGCTTCCTTGCCATGCAAGCCATGCATCATACTCTGTACAGCCAGAAGGTCTGTGCTGCTCTACCTAAAACTGATGAAAAGATCCCTGGGAGCCATTCCCCGGTGAGGAATGATGCATCTGCATACCTTGCCTCACCTTCCAGCACTTCCAGGCTGGGATGCAGCTGGGACGCAGCAGTCCCAGGCTGTTAGACCTGGCAGCTCACCCGCGTAGCTTGGGTGAATGACAAAGTCTCAGCAGAGGAGCTGGATGCTTTGGGTTTGGAGCTGGCACAATCTTGTACTTGCTGGGGGTGACACTTTCTGCTAGAAAGGGTAAAACTGAGTCACTCAGAGAGATAGAAACTGGTGGCTCCCTCCATGGCAATGCTGTGTGCAGCCAGACTACTTCAAGCCTGCAATAGTCCTCTTGGTACTTCCTAAGACAGAGGTCAGCTACAGTCAAGTAATGGTTATGAGGAAAAGTGTTAGCATTAAAATAAGAATATTGGTCTTGAAGAAACCGAATTAGATTCCCACAAACCACAACCTGTCATTCTAGGAGAGGTTCCTTGGTCTCCAATCCATCTTAGGAGAGACAAGAAGTGAAAGTGGCAACCAATGATGATCATTAAAACCCTTATTATACATAACAAATGTGAGGAACAGAAAGGCTGAGAGCTGTGCAAACAAGTCAGCAGCGAGGAAAGAGACAGCTGATGGAGGAAGATAAACCATTAAGGAAAAAAATCCTGGGTTTAAAGATTAAGGGCAAGAAAGCATTATTTAAGTGTACTAAGGACCTAATGAAATCCTTGCTGTCATACAGGAGAATAGGATTCAAAGGGACCTCTCAGATCATCAAATCATCATGCTATTTGCAGTGCCATACCAAATAATCCTCTTCATGGAAATAGCGGTATTATCTTAAAGCAGTTGTTTCTGTCCTGAGATCCCAAGCGTGGAGGGAAGTGCAGAAGCATATTAGAACCTGGTAATTTGGTTGGTTATAACCTCCTTGTGATTTCCTACCTGAATTTGTTTGTCAGCATTCCACACCAGTTTTCTCTGACAAAAACATCACTTATCAAGTTAAGTAACGTCTCTTCCCTTTGTTAGTCCCTGCAGGTCCAGTGTTAAGGAAGGCAAAGTTGCCAACTGTGATACATGAACATGTGAAATAACCATTGAATATTTATTTTCTGCATTTGGAAAGAAATGGGATGTGATATTTCACAGGAAGAAAGAATTACTTTAATCTCATCAGTAGCAATGGAAGATGTCATATAGCAACCATTATAGCAATGTACAGTAGCAGTACTGGAAAACCTGTGTCTGACAGGCTTCCTGAACCACTGGCAGTGATTTGTAACAAAGACTGAAAGACAAGGGAAGCTACAAAGGACCTGAGAAGTGCTGAAGTTACACTATTGATTAAACAGTGTGAACCAAGGCTCTCCTCAGAAATCAGGATGTCCTGGGCACTGCTCCTCTGCGTGTACAGGAGACCTGGGTTTATGTCTATCTGGTCTCTCCTGCAGAGAGACTGAGCACCTATGCAGCTGGTAGAGCCTGTCTGTGGCATGCTAAGCACATGCTAGCCAGCAGCACACCAACCCCTTCAAACCTAGAGTCCACACTTAAAGATGCTATTGAGGTGATCTGGATTTCCCAAGCCAAAGTGGTCTGACACTAGTCCTAGTCAAAACTAGAGCTAAGCAGGTATGGGAGGCAAATAAAGCATTAATGAATGGTAACACAGTCAGTGCCAGCCAATGCCAAAACCTATTTTCTTAAAAGCAATCAATGAAACCTCTTATAAAAATGAGATTTCATATTTAACTGATTAAAGTTACCTTTATAGATCGCTGGAAATCGGAGATGACTATTTGACAGCTTCATGTGCCCTTCTGACTTTAAAAAAAGCAATAAAAAAAATCAGTGCAGCCTCTATTGCACTGATGAGATTAAAGACTGGATCATAGATGTCCAAGTAATTGTCAAAGAGAAAGAGCTCAGTAAGTAGTTTTCATGACAGCCTCAGGTTCAGTCCAGAGAAGATCAAGAACTGACTTTGGTTGTGATCTATAAATACACGCAAGGGCAACAATTCCTGGCAGTAGACACTTCTATCATCTGCCTAAGATAGATGTGTACAGTGGTGTAGCTAAGACCAATGCTACTGGTCCATACAAGTGCCAGGTAGGAAGAAGAAGAGATTTCAAGCAGGGAGCAGCTGACCTTTAGACCAGCTCATTAGGCCAACAGTGGATTCATCACTATTCAAAACCCTGGACTGCTGTTTGCCCAGACAAGCTCTATGCTGGTAGCCCCTGTGAGAGCTGGTGGCCATCACCAGGCAGCAAGTCCGACTCAGGGGCTTGGCCATTTCAGAAAGGGGCATGGGTGTCTTTCCATCTTAACTGCTTGGGTTTAATTCCATAGGGAGCACCAGTGATGCCAGCTCACACCACAGGACATGTATTGGTACGAGCTCCCTAGGTGGTGAGGCCCCTCGGTTCCCAGAGCACCACAGAGCACCAGCAAGAGCTCTGCATCACAGGCTGGTATTTCAGCAACTTCTATGAAGTTACCTCAGGAAGGGACAAATCTGCATAACCTGCTCCTTAAGGATCTCATCTCAAAAGACTGAGAAGCACAAAATGATGGGACAAGGGGAATAAACTAACAGGCAGACGCAGCTGACCAGCAATGCCCACAGGACTTCCGAACAAGAACAAATGCTTTCCTGATAAGATCATCTTGGCCCTGCCAAAACCACCAATGCAACCTGGCATCTCACTGTGCTGCATGGTTGCTGCTTAGTGGATAAGCAGGTTTCTGCTTTTAAAACAAAGAGATGCACAAAGGAGTAGTCATGGTAATGGTATCCCGGCCACTATTTCACCAAGAAGTAGCATCAGAGCAGACCTATGGAGTGAAACAGTTGATGTTTGGGGTGGAGAGGCTGGCTCAGACTACCTTTTGGTTAGGAGTGTTTCTAAAGCATGTCTTTGGCTTCCATTTCACATGAAGGGAATCTGCTTGTGTGCTCCAAGGCTGCTGCACTCTGCCAGCCAAAGCAGGAGATGGAAGGCAACCAGAAAGTC
The DNA here is from genome assembly GCF_012275295.1 of Melopsittacus undulatus. Lineage (NCBI taxonomy): Eukaryota > Metazoa > Chordata > Aves > Psittaciformes > Psittaculidae > Melopsittacus > Melopsittacus undulatus. The sequence goes on along the minus strand of NC_047528.1, from coordinate 115,017,630 downwards.
CTCACCACGAGTGCCCACCTAAACTAAATTACTGATGCTGAGACACCCACTGATGCTCACCCTGCAGTGTGCAGGGGACTAATGGAGATGAATATTTAGGGTTATCAAGCTGTGACAAAAATTGCTATCACCATTTTTTCCTTATGGAGAGGTTGCTTAACAGGAAAAAGCTTTTTTTTTCCTTCAAGGCATCACAGACGGTCATTGACTTTGTAAGGGTTGCCAGACTCTTACATCTGCTGTTAAAGTGATGGAGCTTCTGTTCCTAATCACACCATGGCTGATAAGGAAGGATAATCTTGCTCATTCCCTTTTTTTTCTCTTCACTTAAATGGGTAGCTTGAACAAAATGCATATATATACTCCATGGTGTCTTCATGTTGCCACTGGAAGGAAATATAAATGCCAGGAATACATTCTTCCTGTGGAACTGGCCCTCTCTGAAAATGCTGAATCTTAGTGTATAGAAGTATCTGGTTTTAATGCAGAATCAGTGTTGGGTATGTGCTCGCAGAATCTGATCCAAAACTGTGGAAGTTTATGGAAATGTCTTTCATCTGATGGTGCTCTGAACAGACTCACAGAGCTGTTTCCCACTGTGTGAAGCAAACCTGACTTAAATGTACCACGATGATATGTTCTCCTAAAAATGACCACAAAATTAAGGCACACAGAGTGGGAGACTCTGTATGAGCAGTGGGAAGAGAGATCCACGTATCTGTCCCACATAGCTCAGCAAACAAATCACAACATCCCTCAAGGATACAGGGCTCAGTCTACAAAGCTCTAAGCTCTTTGAGGTGATGAAAGCTCCTACCTCTCATTGACCGCTTGGAGAATCAAGCACCATGAAGTGTTAAAATCCCAAGGTTTAGTGAGGCAAGGTCTTTATTCTACTCTTTATCCCTCTGGTCATCAATGGCTTCTTTTTTGCTTTCCTCTATTCTGGTTTTTCTGCAGGCAGGGAAGGAGAATTGACTGCAGTAGCCATGCCCAGACAATTTCAGTTGGCTTATGACATGGCATGAATATGCTGTAATGGCAGGAGTTTGCATTTAACTGCAGAATTTCATTTCAATTCTTGTTCTTTATCTCCCCATCTCTTCTAATATTCACTGGGTGCCAGGAAATGACATGGCATAAGCACTGATATATTAGGGAGGCATGGTTACTGGCAAGGTAGTGATGATAAAAGGATGACATACTTCTCTTTGGCATTTATAAAAAGTCATTTTAGTTATGCAGAAGCAGCACTGAAAACTCTACATCCCCACTAAGGTGCAAACCTTGGGGGCTTACAAGGTGCATGGAAACCTGCAGAGACTGCTTGTGAAATGGCAGCAATGGGTGCTGCAACAGTAGCAGAGGGAGAAAACATCACAAATGTGATGAGAGTAAGTGATACCATCATCACCCATCTGTGTGAGCTTGTCCTGTGGCTGTACTAGTGGCAATAGTAAAAGATCTTAGCTTTTCTGATGCCTTGTGGGCTAACACTCCGTGTGTGCACACCAGGTAGCATGACTATGTCCCCTTGCTGTAACTGGCTCCCCATCTGCTGTGGGGATTTGATCCCCTTCTCGCACTAGAGGGTTTTTTAGCTTACCTAACCCTGGCCAGCAGCTTCATTGGCCTACTCTTCTAGTGGGTCAGTCACAAATGCCCATCTCCACCTCCACCTTTTTCTAATCTTAGCTGAAAACATCACTGGTTTTCCTTTCCTGCAGTCTCTTAACATCCTTTCTTTGTACACTACTATGTAATATTGAAAGCAGTGCCTGTATTATTTACCTTGCTGAGCATTTTGGGGGTTTGTTTTCCATGTGAAAGGGGGTATGCAGCATCACTGTGCTGAACTGTGAAATACCACCACCAAGATGCACCTCTCTTCTCTGCTGGAACAGCCTTCTACTGCCAAACTGTTCACAGGTTATTCTCAGGTGGTTTTGAAGTACCATAAACACACACATATATGCATATGTGTACTTCCATGTGTCCTATGGTATGTGTCAGGAGGATGCAATAACCTGTCCAGATAATCTGAAGAGCCTTTGCTCAGCTGCAGTTTTCTGCCCCCTGTGCTGTTTACCATGCATCCCTGGCTGCTCCATCAGCACACCAGACATCAACACACCCAAAGAGCTTTTGTCTGTAGTGCTGCCTCTCAGACCCCAGCCATGGCTCTTCCCCCCTCCACAGCCAAACTGGCCTCTTTGTCCTGCAGATTAAGCTACAGGTTCTGAGATAGTGCACCTAAGTCCAAAGGATGAAACAAACTGGTTACTTCCTTTCACAAACCCTCACTTTCCCCTTCAGCCCAAAAGACGTTTGGTTTTCTTTATTTTGGGGGGAAGAATGCCTTGTATTTCCACATGATTACCTACTCTTTCTACTCATCCACCACGGACTGCAGAGTGACTCCAGGTGAATTTTAGGTCTCAGGATCAAGGGCTGCTGTATCATTTATTTATTCTTTCGCCTGTGATTTGTTCAGGTCTTTCTCTGAATTCTCCCCATGCCACTCCTCTTCCTCTCATTCAGCCATAGGTTTGCAGAGCCTTGGGCTATGAACTGCTCTGCTGGGATCTGTTTTAGTTCCCTTGTCAATTATTCCTCCTTGTTTACAGTAACAGCTCATATCACATTTTATTACTGGGGCTCGTGTGCCTTTCACATCATTGCTTTCAAAGCACTGAATTTATTCTGCAAGGCACCTGGTTTTCAGTCTAGCTCCTCACTGTTTCCTAAACCCAGGGCATTTGGCTGTTGGTTTTGTGTCTTTTCTCCTGGCTGCAGCAGTGTCCGTGTTCCGGGATCATTGCTCAAGTTTCTGTGAGAAACATAGAATCAGAGAATAGTTAAGGTTGGAAAGGATCTTAAGATCATCCAGCTCCAAGCCCCCTGCAAATGTTTTTCCTTCTCTTCTCTGACTTCCAAGCTTTTTAGCTGCCTCTGCCCCTACGTCCTCCCCTTCCTGAGCTTTAAGTGCTGTGCTCCCTTGCTGGCCATTGTGTTGAACACAAAGATGTAATGACTTGGGGTGTGTGCAAGCACTTGCAACACTTCAGCATTATCTTCCTGTAGGATATCACAGTTAACCCTGCAGTCTCCACTGCCCTTTACAGCCATCTCAGTTTCATTCTGAGAGAACTCAGTGCTTGCAGCAGCACGGGGTAATATCTCAGCTGCTGTTATGTGCAGGCAGAGAGAGCTAGCTTCCCCTGCTATCACATCCCTGAAATGTCTAGCACTTGACCACCTGTATCACTGCATGACTGGGGGCAGCTCCGAGGTGTTTTATCCCTCTTGCAGCTCCTCCATGTCAGTATTCCCTTCTGTGAGGCCTGATTTCATCTGTGCAGCTCAGTTTCTAGAGGATATATGTGGTGATTTTAGAGGCACTCCTGCTACCCCCTCACCAGAAGGAGGGAAAGCTCATGTTCATGATGGGTACTTTTTAAAGACCCACCACAGCTGATCTGTGGGGAGAAGTGGGGAATAGGAGCAATGTACTCCGTTTATAATGTAAACAGGATTTAAGACTTCCCCAGATGCTTATACTTTTGCCAACTCCGAATGATAAAGAAGCATGCGTCAGTTCTCAAAATACAAATGTCTTTAAAATCCATGACATTTGAGAAGATAAAGTTTGAATGTTTATTCACCCTCTGCATTCTGGGCCTGGAAGCGTATTTAATAGAACCTTCTTTTCTCTTTAAGAATAGAAGCTATCACCTCAGATGCTGGAGCATGGAAAATGTGAGCTATCCACACTGGTTATAGCTCAGGAATGGCTCAGTGCTGCAGGGACTTGGGCAAAACTGTATTTTACCATTCCAGGGTTTAGAGTCTTGGGAAAAGGATAGAGGAAAAAGGAGAGGTCTGGGAGGCAGAAGTAGGATAAGCCCCCTGAGAGACGTGTTGCTTGTTGCTAAGAACAGAGGGTGCCTATTTCTACCTCCAAGACTTGCTGTTCCCCACCAGTTCCAAAGACTCAGGCTCTTCTTTCATCAGCACCATGTAACTTGGCTTTCCATGGCTTAGGCAAAGCAGACTGAAAACATGGTTTTGCTACCTCCATTAGTCCCCTGTCCAAGGTGACGTCTTCTCAGTGTCTTCTCTGCAAGTGTGTATCTTCCCCACTCAGGAAAGTGGGAGTTCCATTGAGTGGGATCACAAGCCACAAGATTGGGAAAGATGCTTCAAAACCTCCTTTGTGTTCCTGAAGTTGGAGGGCAGATCTTCATACTCCTATGTTGTGTAAAATGGACAACTAGACACAGACATGGAAAACTAGACACAAGTGCCAACACTCAGGTGGTCTTAAGAAGGGACAAATAAAAACTCTGGGTAACTTGTAAATGTGATGTATCCTCTGCACAACAGCAGGTTAATAGATGCTATCAGCTAACAGCAGATAAGAGACCTCAAAAGGAAGGATCTGTAACACTGAGGAACAGATCTGTGGACCATCCTCAGCTATACTGAAACAACTGATGGCCACAGAACAACCAACGTTTCCCACTTTAATTGATGTAAGGCAACTCTTGTGTAATTTCTGCTGCTGTATAGCTCCACCAAAAGCATGATGCTGGCCTGCAGCCTGGGTTGGAGGGATTTGTAGCACTCCACAGGACCTCACCAGTTGTCAGTGTCTCACAGAACTGAAGAAGCTGACTCTGAACTGCTTTTGTACTATATATGCCAGTGTGGCCACTCTGAGGCAGATACTAGAGGTTTTAATGGCAGCCTGCTGCTCTTAATGCACTTGGAACAATTCTACACCCTTTCTGTGCCACAGTTTGCCTTTTCTAAGAGATAACAATAATGATGCTCACTTATTACATAGGGGCTGTTGAGGACATATTAGTTCATAGCAATAAAGTGGTTTAAGCCCAGTCGGCAACTCAGCCACGCAGCTGCTTGCTCACTCCCCCCACCCCTTCTGCCCCCCTGCTCCTGGAGGGATGGGGAGGAGAATGAAAGAATGTAACTCCCACAGGTTGAGATAAGAGCAGTCCAGTAACTCATGTATAACACAAAACCACCGCTGCTACCACTAATAATGATAATGATAAGGGAAATAACAAGGGAAGAGAATACAACCGCTCACCACCTGCCAACCGATAACCAGCCCGATCCAAGCAGTGATCTAACCCTTCCAGATAACTGCCCCAGTTTATATAGTGGGCATGATGTGCTGTGGTATGGAATACCCCTTTAGCTAGTTTGGGTCAGGTGTCCTGTCTCTGCTTCCTCCTGGCTTCCCCTCCTCCCTGGCAGAGCACGAGACTCAGGAGGTCTGTGGTCAATGTAAGCATTGCTGAGCAGCAACTAAAACCATGGGTGTTATCAGCACTGCTCCCAGGCTGAAAGTCAAAACCACAGCACTGCACCAGCTACTAAGAAGGAGAAAAATGACTGCTACTGCTGAACCCAGGACAGATACCCTTCAGTTACTAAAGGAAAGACAGGCAGAGTATTGTATTTTACTGTGGTCATATGAAGATGAAAGCACATAACTGTTTTCCACCCGAGAGCACAACACCTTGAGAAAGTCTTATCTAGTAGCAGGTAGGAAGCAATGAAACGAGTCACAGAACAAAACTATGAAGCAACCACTTGAACATGAAGACACAGAAAGCTTGAACATAGACCACTACTCAGTGTGGCACAACAGACTGTAAGCTGTGTAGCCAGCTGAATCATGACAACTGCTGACTATTACTTACGAGCATTCCTGAAATACAAGTATGACCCTCAATGTTTTCTGTCAGGAAAGTGTATAAAATAACTTTTCCTTCCAAGAAAAGAGATGTCTTCCTCTCTATACAGGTAATGGAGGACAGGGAACTAGAATGCAAAGGACACTACATCAATAACTAACAAATGGGAATTAATGAAATAGTTGTTGTGTAATCAGCTACGGCAAAATAGGGTGATAAATAGCAAGCAACCGGGGCTTATAATGAACATGGCAAACTGACTTAATTATATTCCTTGACAGGATAACAAGCCTAGTGGACATAAAATACTTCACAGTAGCTTTTTGTATAGTTCCCTGAGATGTCTTTATATGAGGATTACTGAAACCTGAATGGTACTTCTCAAGCTCTTGCTCTTCCCGTGTGTGCTAAATGCAGTGTTTTGCAGCCAACACACAGTCATTTTAAACTACACAACTGTTTTAAGGATGTTTTCTCAATCTACAAGTTTACTAAAGCCACTGAATGAAAAGTGGATTACACCATATCCTTTTTCATAAGAAGGATTTGAATCTTAAATGTCAGTGTTCCAGAGGGGCTCAAAACCACAGCTATGCATGTTTTGCTATTAGAGCAGCCAGTAGAGGTGTGTGCATACTCTTGGGTTATTTTGCCCTTGGATGGTAGTTGGCAGTTTGTGGAAGGTGGAAAAATTGTTGGAGCTGTGAACAGATGCCCTATTCCAAATTCATCAAGAGGCTATTGCCCAAAGGTTCACCCTCCTTGCTTCCTTCCTCCTTGCTGCCCAGAACACCACTTGCCTGCCTGATCGCTCATGCTGGGATGTGACATTGGCCATGCACCCTTACTTCTTTGAGCCAGCATGGGAGGGGATCTTTCCCTGGCCTTCTTTGTAATACACCTTCAAAGAGCTAGCAAGGGGCAGTGTATAGAGAATGGTGTAAATCTAAGTAATGCCATGCCATGTCAGACGGTCTCTGAAGAGGTTACAGAGCTCTGTTTGAAACACTAGTCATGGTCAGTACATTGGCATTACTACAGTAACAGGTAATGTGTTCTGGTTTGAGGTCTATAAACACCATGGGTTTATAGCACAAGGACTTTGCTAGTATCACTGCTAGGAGCTAAAAGCATGAGCCAAGTGTGGCACAGCATGGATCAGATACATGTTAACACAGAGGTACTAGAAAATTCATGAGCCTCACTGTTGCTTGCTACTGGAGGAGGACAAAAAGCCATGGTCTCAGGAGAAGTCACACAAGAACAGTTTGGTCCATTTCACCTGAGAAGGCATGGAGCAAGTAATTGAACTCTATCTCCTACTAGTTTCTGCTTTCAGTTTCATTCTGTATGACTTTGTACTCTGTGAGTCCTCTCTTATCTTTAGGTTGAACAATAAGGAAACAAGCAAAGCTACTCCTACAGGAGATGACAACAGAGAGTCTACTACAAGAATGCCAAGTGGGGGGGCAAAACAGTTGGTACAGCTGCTTTGTATAAAGCCTTGTGAAAAGTAGCCAAACACCCAGGAGAAGTGTTAGAGGTGGAGGATTAAACAAGGTCTCTTGTCATGCCCAGGTAACCCCCCTCAGCTTGAGAACAGACTGTGCAGAGCCTAACCATAGGCATACCATAACCATAGGATAGCAAGATCCTGCAGGTATGTGAGGATAGCAGGATAGTGAGATGGAAGCACGTACATAACTCCAGAGGGTGAGAATACACAAAGTGCAAGCTAGCGGGATGAACTGGAATCGATAAATTGAAGTTCAACCCCAATAAGTATAAAGGAAGAGATGAATAAACATGAATACAGAGAAATAGATCACAGAAAAGAGTCATAGGGTTAGTGAGTACATAGTCAAGGGGGAATTGGTAGATGTGGCTGGCACAGCTGCACAAAATGCTTTATCAAATGGGTATTTATATGACTTCAAGCAAGTGATGTAGCTGGAGAGTATTGAAGCATGTTGTGGTCAGCACAATTCAAAAAATACGTAAGCTAAACAGATAGAAATGCAAGAATCAGCAAATCTGAGCCCATTTTGTTTGTAAAACACTCCCACCCAACACTTAATGTGAGGTATTCTCAGTTCTGCACTGCATCCCCACCTGTGTACATGCCATAAAGGCTGGTGGAGGCATTTTCATTCCCCAGTCCCAGCTCTGCTGGGCCCAGAGAGTGACTCACCTCACATGTTTCATATCAGCTTCTTTTGAGGAGAGAAGGTGTGTCCCACAGCTCTGCAGACAGATGAATCTGTTCTGCTTGCAAGGCAGGCCTTAATTACTAAGTGCAAACTGTTATTTGGTGTTAAAGTGCTGGGAGAAGACAAATGAAAGAGGAAATATTCAGCAACTGCTGAAAAGTACCCAGACACAAGGAGGTATCTCATTAATTACTTGCTTCAGTCCCCTTTGGGCTCAGAAGACAGCAGCAATAGAATTACTTTTGCTTACAGCTGTGGGTTCTGGTTTGACCGAGAGATGTGTTTTCTATTTATACCTTAATGTTTCTTGATGCATTTCTTTTTGGAGTGAGAATTAACTGCCTACAATTTACCTAGGAGCCTTTACTTCGATCCATGTGTCAATCACTCTCATTTCGCAGTGTCTCAAATACAGCAGCAGAAATAAGACTACTAAGAACAGAGCAATCCTTCCAGCATAGATTGAGCCATTCAGGACTACAGCTGTTAAAAGCCAGCACAAGGAGGTATGTGACATTCAGCGTCTGAATTCTACCCTAAAAAGTACACTGAAGTAGCAGTAGCTGTCACTGGACTGAATTCCACAGAAAGATCTCTCCTCCTCAAGAGCAGCTTTGTCATTCTTTGTCATTCACTTGGCCATTATTTTCTATTCTAAATCTTGAAGAAATTGCAGAGAAAAATAATAGAAAATAGTGAGGGTTTAATTTGCTAAGAAGCAAACCAGTATTTTTCCACAGGTAGGTACTTAAGTCTGGCAAGGGGCTGCAATTTGTGCTATCACCTCCTAACCCCAGGTAAAATGCATGACCAGAGCTGTCAGGTGGTGCCTTGTGAGAGAACAGGACTGAAGTCTTAACTTAGGTCTGAACTTTGAAGGATTCTATGAGCCTCGGGACTTGTTTCAGAACTGCTCCTTCTTGGACAGAGTTTGTTATTCTCTTAAAAATAGCTTAGCTCATAGATCCACTTCCATACCTGGAGGGAGGGTCAGGAGGCATCATCGGTAACTGTAGCCTCTGGGTCCTCTTGAGCCAGGACCCAGGATGCAGATCTACCTGTGCTCCTTCCCACATCATCCCCCAGAACAATGGAACACGTGACAGAGTATTTGGTCACCTCTCCATCGTGCTTTGTCACCACTACCCATGATCCTGGCAGTTTATATTTATCCAGGGAGAGAGGAGGCGAAACAATACAACCAGAAGGAAAGATGGAGGAGTGGATGAGAAACAGGCAATTTCTATAACTGTAAAGCCTGGCAGGCTTTGGTTTTATGGCCTCGTGGTGGATGGCTGCATAATGAAGAGCTGGCTTCTGTTGTTAGCAATGCTATCAGCAATTTCCCATCCAGCTGGGAAAGATTTTCTTGTTAATACACATCCTGATTTTAATAGCATGTGTGTAGGTGGTGAAGAATTGGGTTTTTTTAAACTTTATAATCAAGGTGAGAGGAGGCAGGCACAGTACATGAGAGAAACATGCAGTGTCAAAATACTCTCATCTATTATCCCCCAGGTCACACTGGCAGATCCTTCCCACCTCCCACCTACTGACTGGTCTTAAAGTTGAAAACTGCACCCTGCTCTGAGCACTTTGCTTTCCTGGTTTATTTAGTGTACAAATGGAGCTAAAGCTGGAGAGGAAATACTGCTGAGTGCATCTGTTCATCTCGGAGCTTGAACGTGATCGTGCACACTTTGTAGACAAAAAATATCTACAGGCAGACCTCTGTGTAAACTGTGCCTACAGAAGAGAATATAAACAGTGTTTGCTTCATACAAAATGAAGAGGAATGTGCAGAAAAGCACATCAAAGACAAGGCAATTAGTAGTTTTACTGTGAATACATGTTAATAGAAAACTGGAGCTTTGCACTTTAGTAACTTGGGTTTAAAACACAGCCTGTGTCATCCCCTCAAGCACGATTTTACTCTACCCTAATGACAGGGAGCACAGCTCCAGTGCTGCTCTTTGCACTTTGCCCAGTGGCTGCTCCCCTTTCCCTGCTGTGCGCTTCTGCAGCTTTCCTTGAGTTAGCTCTAAGCTCTAGAGGCAACTGTGGAATGAGCTGAGTGAAGAAGCTGATCTGTCAGAAAACTGACACAGCCAAGGAAGCAGATAGTTTCAACATGCTGATCTGATGCCCCTGACCTTGCAAGATCTTATACAAGGGATGGAGCAAAGGCAAGGGAGAGATGGCTGGTATAAAGTAAGATTGGGTCAGGCAAGGACTGTCCTGAGTGGTCATACATGACTCAACTTAGAGACGCTCAGAGCAGCAGTCTTGTGGTGGTGGTTCCATAGCTTTGGCCCTAAAACTCTTTTTCTCTCTGCAGGCTCACTGAGGGTAAGTTCAGCTACAACCAACCACCACTATACTGACAAACACAGCACTGCCTGGTGTCAGTCACCTGTCCAAAATAAGCTATCATCTCAGCTTTTGTCTAACATAGTTCTGGGACTAGCTGGCTGCCAGTATGGCCAAACCAGAAAGCTGATTTGGGGGTTTTCCCCTTCTCCTTCTGTTGTTTGGTTGTTGTTTTTTTTTACCTTCTCCTTCTCTATTACTCCCTTTTTCCCAACACATTGAAAACCTACACCCTCCTCCTAAGGTCTATTGCCAGTCAGCTTTCTCCCAAGTCTCTCACCCCAGTTCTGTTTAAGTTCTGCTGGCTCCCATTATGTATTATTCTAAAATCCACCCTGTCCTGTTCTTTGACCCAACAACATAGAATAGTTAGGGTTGGAAAGGACCTTACAATCATCTAGTTCCAACCCCCAGCATCCCTCATATGCTATCAGTTTCTCAGCTCCTGGTTGCCATAAGGCAGTGAGAACAGAGATTTTACTACATTCTTACCACATTAGTATCTCCCTACTTACCAGCCAGAGCAGGCTGCATGGCAAAAGCAGAAAGTGAGGCCCAAACAAGATGTTTCAAAGAATATCTGTGGTGCAGCCAGACAAAAAGCATGAGAGCATCCAGCTTCAGGACTACTGTACCTGTGAGTAATGCCAGGCAAAACCTACCACTCAGTATGGTTTTTGCTTTTATGTTGTCAAAGCTTATTTAAAATTAATACAAGTAATATTTTTATCTCAGCATGACAGCAAGGGATTGTAAATAGGGTATTCTGTACTTAAAAGTGATTTTAATGTAGTATCAGGAAGAGTGTGATAAAGCGCCTTACCTATCTCCCAGTATTTTATGTGTAATTGTTCCTCGAAGTTGGAGGAACTTCAAAAGCACATTGGGGTGAGCTTAATTCAGCCATTGTTCCTGAGGTAAATGAGCACCTCTTCCAGGAACAATTCTGTGAGGCAGGATTCTCCCAGAGCTCAGTGAACAGTCTTAGGGGAATTCCTTGCTGGATGAGCCTAGTGTGGAGGCTGTGAGCAAATGCCTTAGAGGAAGCTAGAACAGACTAGCTGCTTAAGAAGATTAATGACTGGATTCTTTAAAAGCTGCTTATAAGAGAGGTGATCTCTTATGTGTGAGTTAAAGACAATTAATTTAAGTGGGTCAATTAGCCTGTCAAATACAACATGCATCTAGAGTTCAAGCTTTTATGTATTTACATCAGAAAGAGTAAAATCAAGGGAGAGGGAAAACTTACTTGAATCATACAGGGCAGATGAAAAGTATGAGTGAGTGAAGAGGTAGAATACTCCCTTCTGCTTCCATGAGTCCCACACATGTGAACAGGTAAATACTGAAGTGTTGGGTCCTGTCATGGGTGTACATCACAGCAATCATCTGCATCTGCAGTGTCCTTTGGTGTAATAGAGCAAACTCCAGAGCCAGCAAAATGTGCAACCCAACACTGAGACAAAAACATTTCTTGAGTGGAGGAGTCGAATCCCAACTATGTGAGCAAAGAGTTGCATGAGAATAGAAAAACCTTAAGACACTGAGGTTTTTCCTAAGGATGCAGCACAGATTGAATTCTAACACAAATCCCTGGAAAGGAAAGACAAATCCACGCTGATGGAATCAGTTTTGGTGAGCCTAAACTGAATGCAGTGATCAAAATACCAAGTGAGTCAGTTATGTTATAAAGAATAGACTGATGAGAAGTAGAAACCTTTGTTCTATCAGTCACTCGAAATGCATTTCATTCCTAATGTGTCTAGAATCTGCACAAGCATCAGTGTATGTAAATTCAGAGATGAAAGCAATAATTCATACTGGTAGGAAAGCATAATGCATTCATAGTATGAATGCCAATCATCTTCCATAGGTTATATTGCTGAGCAACGAATGGGAAGTGTATGTGCACCTGATCAAAACTGAACAATTCAGAAGCCACACAAGCCATAAAATGTCTGGGGAACTTCATGTTCAGAATGAGAGAGAAGTTGTGGTTTACACCTTGTCTGTAAGCCCACAGCAGAAGCAAGGTAGAGCTGGGATGCTGTGTTTGTGTTAACCAAGAATGGAATGTTTAGACATGCTTCCCCCCGAGTTGTCAAGAAATGCTGGGCTCATAAGGTCAGAATCTGTTCTGTCTGGGGGACAAAAGCAAGGAGCCTTTGATGAATCACCCAGACTCCTACAGTCCGGGCACCACGATGCAAACTTAAATACCTGATAGATTAGTATTTGCATCTGTTAATACCCATTCACCTTCAAACCTGCCGAGAGGTGAAACAAATGACTAAAATACATGACAAATGAGTGAAAGGGAGTGTACTTTGGTCTGGGTGCGTGTTATTTAATAACTGACAGATTTTTAGTGTTAGCCTTTAGACCAGGATTTATTGTTTGAGTTACTTTACAGAAATGAGAAAATAATTCTCAGAAATACAGAAACATGAATTCTATCATGAAGAAGCCATCAAAATGTTCCATATGATTTATCAGCCTGAAAACTTTCCTAGCGCTGGAGCCACAGATAAAACATGATCTTCCTTGTGGATAGAGATGAGCACGATGTGACGTATGTGAGTGGGCTATGCAGTTATTTGCTACTCACTTAGCAGAACAATAAGAGAAAGATTCTTAAAGTCTTTTCCTGGATTTGGGCAATAAAGCATGGCTTTATGACACAGATAGGATAAGCACATCCATCTGGTTTATCCCACCTTGAAGGCAGATTTGGATTTGCAATATGGGAGCATGGTCTCTACCAGATAATTCCTCCTGCAGCATCTTGAGAAATTCATTTGGTTCAGTGGTCATCACACAAAGCTTGACACATAGGACAGCTGTGTTTAATTCTGCACTGACAAAGGCATCAAACTGGCCAAGGTTAGGATAGACTTTCACTGGCAGTCTGGTCAATATTAAGCTCTCCCTCACACATAGACTTGCTAACTCACTAACTTAATCTCTTAGCCCAACCAAGTGGTCCATAGCTCCTGTCCAAGCTTGAGAACCTCATGTGAATTAGGTTCAGAAGGGGAGCTTGGTGGCCACCTTGTCCCCTTCTTGCTAAGGTCATGGGACTTTCCCTATGCTTCAGTTCTGCAGGGCAGTTGCCTATCCTAGGACCTGTGCCACAGCCTCCTGCTTCTCCTTTCTAGGTTCTGCACCTCCCTTCTGTCACTGAGATTGAAAGGTTCTCATGCTCATCCCTAAATGTCAGTTCAAACAGACCCTTCTTATATTTAGATTCAGTCCTGCATCAGAACAGATGGATCACATTTTCTTCACTCCCACCACTTCAGCGTGGTCTGGAGATACGTGGCATAAGTGACAGGTTGGTCAGACTTTGGGGAACAGAAACAGACCACCTAAGAAGGTAAGGTGAGGGGAACAGATATCTTTTCCTACAGCAGAAATGAGAAACCTTGCTCAGTAGGAAGAAATGGAAACAGCCACCAGTGTGATGAGATGAGGAATCAGCACATCCTGGCTCTTACTTCAGTTTTCCTTAGAAGAGAATATTCTCTGGTCAGCTTTTGCTTGAGATCCCTTATTGTGGGAGTACAGTGGAAGAGGGAGCCTGGCACAACCGAGCTGTAAACTGTCCCTCAAAATGGAATAAACCTGAATTCTCTGGGGTTTCTTAAATGAAAGAAGTGAAGCTGGAGTGGAACAGACCCTAGTCACTGGCAAATCCCTTATAAAGGACAGGAGTGGAGACAGGTATTTTGGCCTGGTTTGAGTCAATGGGAAAACTTGAGTAAGTATGTCAGGTTTAGAATATAGTTCTTGTGCAAATAGAGTGCAAGCAACAGTCTGAAAAAATAACTTTTATCATTTCAAAGCAGACATCTCCTCTCTTAATTTACACTTAGACATTTATTATAATACAGTTAGAAATATTTTAACATTTATTACAATACATTTACAAATATTTTAACACTGGTTTGAGCTTCTGAACTGGAAAACAAATGATTCCTGTCACCCTAATTAAAATATTGTTCTGATTATACACTGCAGAGTTAAGCTCAAATCCGGGCTGTGGTGGACAGTGGGCATTTCATTTCCTTCAGTGCTTGGAGAAATAGCCATTTATAGAATTACACTCAGCATACGGACTGCAAAGGGACAGGCTTTACATTCAGCATTGTATTGTAGATCAGCACTGCACTAACTTGGCTGGAAAAGCACTTTGCGAATATCCACTACATGAAGGATGCGGATGGGATAGCTCCTGAGACAACTCAACCCAATCCAAGCCAATAGAGGCACTATATACTGTATCCCTGTTTGATATATCACACTGGCATAAAGAAAATCCCTTCCCGAAAGACAGAGCAATTATACAGCTGTCATTCCTGGCATGAAGAAACATTTCTTTTAACTTCCAGGACTGATTGGATTTTCCCTGCTAACATTTTTGCCAGAACTCCTTTCAATGAAGCATTGAGACTAGGATGGAATATTTCATAGGATACTTGCAGAGGAGACATAACAGTCCAATCTGCCTTCAACTTGTTCTTAGATTAAAATTAAACAGGGGAGAAAAACCATGATGAATGGAGGGTGGGAAGGAAGGCATAAGAGCCATTGCAGTGATCAAATTCACCCATGGACTAGCTCAGCCTGATGCAGTCCTTAGACAGCTGATGTGATGGTTTCCAGTCCTGTGATAAAGAATCTGGCTGTGGTCACTGTGTGGTCTGGGGGATGGCTTAGGGGAGTGATGCTACAGAGCATTGGCTAGCTTCTTGTCAGAGACTTCAAAAAGACTGCAGGTAGCATTCCTTCACTGGAGTCTCCTGTTGAGGCTGTTTGTTTTGAAGTGTTGCTTAGGCTACAAGAGACAAGGGTATTGGTCTTGTAGGTCAACAGTAATGTATTTACAGAACATCTCAATTGTTAAAAATGAAAGCCGCAGACATAAATCTGAAAGCTTTTAATGACAGAAGGACTGAAATACTGAAATGTGTGCCCCATTTTCCCTCTGCTCTTCTCCTTTTCTCTCGTTGCTTTCATCCTACCAACTCTTTTATGCAAATATCTACCCTAAATTTAAGGCTATCTATATGAAATGTCAGTCACCTGCTCTTGAACCAAGGTTACAGCAGGTCTAGACTTTTCTATGAAGATTTTTTTGCACAGAGACCAAGGATGTGATATCTGATGTTTTGTGAACTGACACATTATATTTTTGGTTCCTATGATTCATCAGACTAGTTTGAGTGAATGAACCTTTTTACCCTATAATTTAAACTGAAGGATATTGAAGGGCAGCTGAAATTTTCCCCAGCTAAAAGTCAGTCTCTTTTTCTGCGCCTATTGGAAGAACTCCCCACAAATGCAAACTGTGCTGATAGCTTTTCTATAAAGCAAGTATAGACTCATTGAATTTATTCTTTTCTCCTTTTTTTTCTAACTCTTTATGCTTTTATTTTATACTCGTAAGTGGAATATGAATTCCAAGATTATGTTTCAAACTTTCAAGACTGTGTGGGTTTGAAAGCGACCAAGACAAGTAGCCCGGTCCTAACTGAGACCTTTGTTAGTACAGAATCTAGTGAAATGAACTAACAATTCGGAATACATTAGCTGTCATTTCAAATGCCAGTGATAATTTGCAAAACACTCCGAGCAGTAATGGGAAACGTCAAATTTGTAGCAAAGCTGACAACAAAAAGAATATTCACTGTGAATTACAGTCTTCCTGACTTGCTAAAGCTCTTACTGATTCTGCTTTAATAAAGGATCTTCTTCTCTCAAAGGATTTAAATACAGTAGATTATCTAACATGCTCAACTAATGCTTTAACTTCTTTATCTGAAAACTTACCCTTGATGACTTGGAAATCTGGGATCTTTTGCTAATGTGTCTGGGAGGGTGACTGGTCAGCTTGGTATTCTGGCTATGCATTACCTGTGTAGGTACATATTTGGCCTAGGACCACTAGGCTTTCTTTCTGTGGGAAGGCTAGTGGCTATTCCATGTTCATAGCTGTCTGTTTTCTGAAAGCTGTTCTGAGAAGTCATAACAGCTGACTGAAAAGGCATCGGTTCCTGCTGTTCTGCAGCCTCTAGAGAAGATGAAAACGTTCCAAATGGAAACAGCATCAATGAAAATATGTTGAAAAAACTTCAGAAAAGGTGTGTATTGATCAAAAGTCAGACCTAAGCTTGGTGGAAATTAAAAGAGTAAGAAAATAACAACACTCCTTTTTGACAGTCAGTGCCAGTTACTAAAAATGTTTTAATGAACTATTACATCCTTAGATATATTTGATGTGCACAGGCTGGATTGCAAACCTGGGTCATTAGAAGTTCAAATAGCCTGACTCACAGCAGGACCTGGGAAAACCAGACTGCTTTGTCTAATCCTCTCTGAAGGAGAAAGAGGTGAAATGGGTAACTAAGCTATGTGACAGACAGTGATCTATAAAGTGAGGTGTAAAGAAAAAGGCTCAAGAGGAAAAACTAGAAAACTGTGCATGGAATACAATGCAACCTGGCTGCAGAGAGAAGACCAGAATGTCAGCCTGAGAACTACAATGAAGGCTGACAAGAAATCTGTGGTGACATGGTATGTGGCATATATTAACTACCCTAGTATTCGCTGAGCATCTTAGACTGGTTTCGTGTCCCAGGTAAGGCCCCACATTGTCATGACTAGAACTCAAGTTATCTCAATTAGATGTCCAGAGCTTTCCATATTTGCCTATAGTAAAGATACAGCAAGCAACTGCTGTGCAAATAATAATCACTGAGGCTTTAACTCTTCTGTGCCTGATGTTACAGCCTGTGTCCCACAGTCTGTTAGAAAAGGACCCCTGCCTCCAGAGCAAACATAACTAGATTGAGTCTTACCTTAGCTTTAGGAGAACCCTCTGCAAGAAATACATTGTTCTACTGCAACAGGACAGTCTAAGACTAAATTCTATGCCCCTGACTGCTGTTTAGGTGGCTTGTGATAGTTCTTCACTGATATGCAGCCCTTCCTAGGTAGGGCATGTATTTAGAATATAACCCAATAAGCCAGCATTGTGATGAAGTTATACTGCATGCCTGAGCTGAATTAACAAAAGGGAGCCTACCCTCATCTTTCCTTTCAAGGCTTACAGCTCTGCCTTTTTTTGCACTGTTTTGCACTGACTTTGCACAGCCTGACCCTGTGCAGAGCTAATCCAGATCACTAATCCAAGCAAAAACTATTGACTTTCCTGGGAAATTCTTTTACTGCTGAAGGGCCAAGGGGCAAAACCCCCCAGGGCTTAAGCGGATGCCGGACCTTCCTTTTCAACAGCATCAAGAACAGATCACTTCACACTGTAACAGGTAACTTATACATGGACTAAATTATATGTGTACTTGGCCCACTGTGCAAAATGGAGTTCTTATCACAAAATTACATTCTCAGATTTGTACAGACACATCCCACCTCATCACAGCTTCTTCATTACGAAATCTGGTCTCCAAGCATGCAAAAAAGATCTAACTTTTATGGTAAATATTTCTATCCTGTACTCATGAGAGAGAAAAAAAAAGTATTAATATTACATGAGGATGCTGAATTATTTTTCTAGCCATTGACACCTATGGAGGATGAAAATGGCACTGCTGTTTTTCAATCAGCAGTCTCTGTGGCACCTGAGTATCCAAAGAGCCTAAAACAGTAGGAGACTGACAGCCTTCTAATGTTAATTTTTAACAGCTCTCTGTATAGCTACAAATGTGAAAGGACAAAGGAAACCTCATGTTATTCCAAGAATCAAGCAGAATGACCGAGGTAATAACAGACCTGGCATCCTAAGCAAAGCTAGACAAAACAGTGATGTTATGTGAATTAAAGCAGTCATGCTATGTGATACAATCAATAAGGAGTTAAAGGGTAGGAATACAATGAAAACAAGTCCACATGGCTTTATGGAAACAAGTCTTGACAAGCAGGCCTGACTTCAATTTTTGATGAGATTACAGGTTTGTTTGATCAAGGTAACCACATGGATGTGATAGACTTAGACCTTCCTAATGAATTTGATTTGGTACTGCTTGACATTTTGATTAAAACATTAGGATTATACAGCCTTAATAAAACACATTAAATAGATTAAGATCTGGCTAATTGATAGAGTTCAGCAAGCTGTTCTAACCAGATACTCAGCACTGACTGGGGATATTTTTAGTGGGGCTCTGCAGGCAGGAACACTATGCTTGCTGCCATTTGATGTTCTGGAATTAGACAGAAACATGGATAGTATTGGCGAATGTCCCAAAGTCTAATGAGATGGGAAGCTATGGTAAGTCACAGTTTTGCCTGCATTGGCATATATGTGTTGCTGGTATTTGATTGTGTCCTTTCTCTTCAGTTCTGCACAAGCAGAGGTTCTCCTGCAGGGTACAGCTGCAAGGCTGTGGTCTAGTCAGCTGCTGGTGAGCATACAATGATTTCTCTCAGGGGTCATCAATCTTGACTACTGATTCATGTATTATCAAAAGGAATAGTATGAATCATTTAAAAAGCATGAACTGTGAAACCACCATTTATTGCACACCTCTGCATGCCTTTATTTAAACAACCAAGAATATGAGCCTGAGATTAAAGTATGTTTGCTGCTTTACAAAGTCAGGATATTCTAGCCCATTGAGCAGAAATTGCTACAAAAAAAAGCCAAAAACCAACCAACCAAACAAGAAAGCCAGATGAGGTAAGCAAAAACACCCAAGACAGAACTGACCAGAACACTAATGATCAGCCATATACAAAGCATATACAATCTACTACTATCACTTTCTGGTCAGGTGATATAAGCACATCTTTCCTGATTCTCCATTTTCTTGGTCAGCTCTTGAATCAGACTGAGATTAGACAATGATGAATTATTGTTAGTCTCCTTTGCTAGGTTTGATTCTGACCAATCCTTTTATGTTACTATACATAGTAACAAGCTTACCTAAGCAAAAATCAAAATAAGAGTTCATACTGGTTTTTACAATGTAAACTGTTAAAGATGCTCTCTTTCTCAGAAAATTCTTGCTAGCAAACTGTTACCCTAAAAGGATAACATTTGGTTTCTGTTTGACTCTGAAGACTAAGATTACTGTTAAATACAAAAGATTAAAACACTGAAGAGTATACTCTCTCCTTACTGGATAGTAAAGATAACTGGGTGATCTTAAGATCCTTTCCAACGCTAACTATTCTATGATTCTGTATTGGATAAAATACAGATTCAGATACCTATATCCCACAGGACATTGGGATGCCTTATTTCATCTGTTATACATCAATTTAACATCTAAAAATCTTTCCACATCATCATTTTACAAACCCTTTAAAACTCTTGGTGTCAAAACTCTGCAGCCTCAGAGGTGTCCTACTAAACATCAATAATGTCAATAGCATCCCAAACAGTGTAAAACAGCAACTGAATGCATCACCTGTTTAGTGGGGTTTTTTCTCCACTAAACAAAAAGCAAGTGTCTTTTTATGCCAAAACCAAAACGTTCCTTTTTCTTTTTTCCTTTTTCTTTTTTCCTAACAAAACTCCTCACCAGCTATATCATTCAATGGACCCCTTTCTGTGCATGCCATCACTGTTACTGAGTTTTCCTACACCCCCCACTGTCCTGTCTCCCATTCCACCACTCATTTCCATCGCTCTCCCTCTGCTCTGGACTTGTGTCCATCTTGGAGCAAACTTTTCAGAAGGGACCTCCATGCTTCACATGCACAAGTACTTTTATCCAAGTATTTTTCTGCACTGATGTTTTTAAATAGGACTGTTCAATGTTTGGTTGAGGGTTTGTATTTGCCCTTTTGGATGCTCTGGCTCTAATCGCCAATACCCAGCTCCTCATACTGATTGTCAGAAAGATGAATGCTGGTGATATTCCACAAATGTATGCATTTTATTCCACTTCCAAAGGCTTTTTATCATTCTTCTAACTTTGGTCTTTCTTTCAGTTAAAACTAACCATCCTATCTCTGTCCTCCCTAGAACTGTCTTTCTCTAGAACCTCTGACTCCTACTCTAATCTCTTTTTCTCCACGTCTGTCCATGACATTTTCATCTTAATTACTTCATTTTTAACCTTACACCATTTTAGTCAGTTCCAACCCTCCAACTACGTTGACAGCGCTGTGCCATGAGTCACTTTCAATAACCAACTCATTTGTTTCTGACCTGAACAGCCTTCTTTATGTATAGAGTCTTGCGCACAGTTTAATGCTCCTTGTGCAGCACCGCACTTCGGAGGCCGGAGCGCCGTCCCACGCCAACTTCCATCACTTTGGAGCCTGGAGGGGGGGCAGCTGCTTGTTTTACTCCCCTCGGCATGGAAAAGGGGATTTGTACGCGGTATGAGAGGCCGGGCTGGTCACCGACAGCACACACTGCTCTGCCCCCGGCAGGGAACGGAGGCTCCCCCTCGCCAGGGCCGCTACCTCCCGTAACATTTGGGGCTGTTTGGGTCTGCGCTCGCCGCAGGGGCAGAGAAACCAACTTCAGCTGTGCCCATTGCCCCGAACCACAGCGGCCCCGAGCCCCTTCCCCACACAGCTCCCTGCCATCCGCCGTGGGGAGCTCTTCCCCCTCACAGCGCCCGCAGCGCACCCGCCGCAGTGGGGAGTGGCCCAAGGTGAGAAGCCCCGCCCCTCACACACCTCACACCCTCCTCGGCTAAGGGGCGGGGCGTCGCGGAGGGAAGGCACCTCACAGGCTCCCGGTGGGCGGGAAACCGGCAGTGCCCCTTTCCCATTGGTTGGAGAGCCTGTCCATCTTTGAAGAGCCCTCCAATCAGGTGCCGCGGATCACAACGGCTTTGAAGCTGCGCTGCCTCTCACCATCGCAAGCGTCGGGCTGAGGCTCCGCCCACCTCCCCTCTCCGCCAGTCACATCCACCCAGCTTGAGCTCAGCAACCAATCGGAACTTGCCGCTGCTGTCAATCACCATCCTTAGTCCCGCCTTCCCCCCCCCTCACGCCCCACAGTGATGCTGATGGGAGCGCTCGGTGCCCGGTTCCGCGCTGCTGCGGCGGGCGGGGCCTGGGGGACGGAGGCGGGGAAGAAGGGAACAGGGGGAGGAGCTGCGGCTGCTGCTGCCGCTGGCGGAGGTTTCAGTACCGCGGAGAGCGGCCGCGAGTGCTGCCGCCGCAGCCGGCGGGCACCGCCGCCCTCCGCTCACCCTCTTTTCTGCCCCAATCCCCTCAGCCCCTCTCCCACAGGCGCCCCCGGGGACCTTTAGGAGCCGTTGCCTTTAGAGCGAGTGGTCGCCCAGGTTACCTCCCCTGTCGCCGAGGGAGTCCGGTCCCCCTGGAGCGGCCCCTGGGGGCACGGCGACGGCACAGGCTCGGTGACCGGCAGGGGAGCTGGGAGCTGGGACCGGGCGGGTTTGAAGGGGTCCGTCACCTTAGGGACGGGACCAGTGCTCAGCCCAGGACCGGCCGGCCTGGCTTAGGGCTCCTTACCGCCGGTCGGTCCTCATAGGGCGGGTGGGTGGCAGGGAAGTGCGGGGCTCGCAGCCCTCCGTGGGGCCGCCGCGCACCCTCCCGACGGGAACACGAGGGGGAAAGAGGAGGATCCAGCGCGGCAGCGGCTGCCGGTAGCGGCGGGGCGGGCACATCGCTGGGGAGCGAAGTCGCGGCTGCGGGCAGGGAGAGGGAGCTCGCTCCTCCGGAGCCCTGGAGGCAGAGGTACCCTGGCTGCAAGGGGCTTGAGGGGAGGAGGAAGTCGAACGTAGCCAAAGCTTTGTAGTTCTGCTAAATAATCAAGTACTGAAGGCAAAGCTTAGGCAGGAAAGGGAGAGAGATGGAGCCTACTCTTTCGGATGCCGGCTTGAATTTTTTGTTTACTTTTCGGTTTTAGCCACTGCTAAATGTGGATTTTGGGAGAGAACCCGATGGCGGTTGTTCCCTCGCTCCTTATTTGAATTAAATCTTAGTTCTGCTGCTTGTGGATTATTTTTTTTATTTATTTATTTTTCTGAAAGGACCTTTCCAGGTAGCTGACAAAATGAAGCCTTTGTATTTTTCAATCAATCATACCTAATACTGACGTTGTGGTGGGTACCAGACTCTTGTACGAGAGTGCTGCCTCACTCAGAGGACCATTAAAGACTTTCCTTTCTGCTCCATGTAGCTGAATGTGTTACGACACATCCTTTCTCTCCCCCCCAATCTTCCGAGAGATTTTTCCAAAATGAAGAAATTTAATTTTCGCAAAGTTTTGGATGGTTTAACTGCCTCATCCCCCGGAGGAAGCAGTGGTGGTGGCAGTGGTGGTGGAAGCGGGGCTGGTGGAGGCTCCATGCACCCAGGAGGGACTGCAGGAGCTGCAGGGACACCCAGAGATGAGATCCAGGAGACGCTCACTTCAGATTATTTCCAGATTTGTAAGGTAAGGGCTGTAATTTGTTCTATTTTTCTTTTACTATGGAAATAAGGAAAGCTGTGTGGTGTGTGGGGGCAGTAATATGATGCCAATAAGCCTTTTACTTGAGAACTGCAGTGGTTGTATAAGGACTTCGGGATGAAAAGGCAGAGGTCTCGTTGATGCTTTTTTTCCTTCCTGCTGCAGAGTTGGGGTGGTCAGTAAATTAATAACAGTCTTGATTTCAGCATTCAGGGCCAAATCCTGAGTCTGTGCTTGGACCCCAAACTAGTAAGTAGATTGTGGGCAGGAAAGCAAATCAATTGGTGCTAGTACAGATAACATTTACAAGTCATTAGAGATTCAAAATTGTGTACAGCTGCTTCCCCTCCTCACTCTTCTCATTCTCTTGTCCTTCTTAAGGAAAAGGCACCAACTAGAAATAAAACTTGAAATAAAAAACAACGCAGTGATTACTGAATGTGCACCTCAATGATTTGTGAGGGACTGGATATAGGTTCAGGGTGGGTTTTTTTAGCGTTAGTACTGAAGATTATATGACAACAAACTTAGTGGGGCAGCATAAATATCAGAAGTTGCCAAATCTGTTTGGCATTGGGTTTTATGTACTGCTTAGGTCCTTAAGTGGGAATTTTCTTTGAGTAGAAAACATAATATCCCTGTGTATTCTATGTTCTGTGTCACTTTTCTGCAACAAAGTTTTCACTGGTGTTCCTTAATTGCACAAGTAAAATCAGCACAAACTATTTGGTACTTCTGACCCACTCTGGAATATGAAAATTACACTTTTGGAATGATGATCAAAAACGAAAGGAGAGATTATATTACAGTCCTCTGCTGTGATATTTAACTTTGATGTTATTCAGTAGACTTTACTAGAAGTTTTGTTTGCTTATTTGTTTTGCTTAAAAGGTTCAAATGCAGAATTTGTGACTAGTGCAGTTTACCTTACTGAGGGTAAATGAGCTTCACTTATTCAGTATACTTTCCTTTTATTAGCTAGGAAATAGCTAATAAAATTAGCTATTAGCTAGATACCAATTGGTTTCAAATTTAGGTTATGGCAAACTCGAGTGCATTCTCATTTCTTTTTGTGTTTTGGGGAGAAGGAAGAAATATAAACAATAAGACAAGCCCGTAAGATTGTGTGCAGATCTGATCCTTGTGAAACACAGCTTCTCTCATCTTGGATATCATGATTTCAGTTCTGTTTGATTTCCAGCTATAGCTGGTGTCAAAACTCTTGCAGAGTTCAGGGGAAGAAGGGTGAGCCACTATGACTTAACAGTTGGAGACCTTTGAAATAGGTTCTACATAATTCTAATTTCTGAAGGTTTTATACTTCTTTGCCATCCTGAACCAAAACAGGTTCAGGCCTTCTAAGTCAAATTATTCAGTAGTTTAATAGAGTGTCAGTGATCAGTGCATTAGAGTCATATCTGTTTCCCAGGGTTGAATTTGACTCCTTTTGCTTCTGTTCACAGTAATTTAGCATTTTGTGAGACTCCAGGTATTCAGTACAGCAATTTCTCATTGTTGCCACTTCAGTGAAAATTCAATAAAACAATAATGCAGATAATTAAGACACATTAAAATATCCTTATAAGGTCTGACATTCTGGGACTTTTAAGTAAGGCTGAAAACATAGTTTTCTGCATTCAAGTCATTTGATAGGGCCAAAGGTCTGTATTTAACATGATGTTTTTTGGTTTGTATGATATATTTGCAAAAATAGGTAATGTAAGATTAAAAGAAATTAGTTTTCTGCCTAATCTGCTAGATTCACTTGGAAATGGATCTGGTAGATCTACTTGGTGTATAGGTATATGTCATTTTTGAGAAGATTTCAGTGGGCAGTATTTGTTTGTCTTAGCTCTCAGGTTAAAATGTTCTCAGCAAAGTAAGTATTTGCATATAGGAAGGCTTTTGATTGCTTGCAGCAGCACTTGCTTATGAATGCATGGCACTGCAGAAGTCTACTCTATAGTATGCAAACCACCAGCTTCCTTTTTTTCAAGGTACAAGAGTATGCTAAAAGCAAACTTCCAAAATACTTGGTGATTATGTGCTCATAAAATACTGCAATGTTTATTCAACAGGCCCTTCTAAATCAGCTGTACTGCAGTTTAATAATGTTTCAAGCATGTTTGAGTGAACCAGCAAAGCCCTACAGGCCCCCATCCTGCATTATGTACTATGCAAGTGTACTAAAGGCAGTGGGACTTGACGCAGGCGCAGCTTTCATCCTGCGTGCTTCAGGGTGCAGGATCCAAGCCAGAATTCATACCTCATTCAATTTGAATTAAATCAAAAATACAGCAAGGCACATACAATCCAAGCATTGCCTTCCCTGAGCTTTTGTTGTGTAGAATGTCTGGTGTTTTGATTGTGTATTTTCATGTTAAGTTACATAAGTTATATAGGCTGCATATTTCAGGATCCATGATCTGTGATCCTGCTGCACACAGAACTGAGTAAAGCTAATGGCAGTTTTGGTTTGTTATGATCTGCAGGATCAAGGCAGATGGGCTCGCAGTCTAAGTAGCACCTCAAACTTGTTTTTCTTTCTTTGCTGATTATAAAATCTTTATTTAAATATGAAACACAAAAGCTGACTCATACTTGAGAATTAAAGAGCATTACCCTGCAGTTTGTATTTAAATAAATGGCCTTTCTGAAGTTTCTGGGAGGTCTGCTTGGCTAAAATCACAGATCCAGCCCTCTTCCAAAACTCTTTCTATTGGTAACGCACCTGATTTCATTAGTAACACATCTGAAAGCTGTCTCTCTGTTTTGTGATGTTTTTAGAATGCTTATTATCACAGTGTCTTTCTGAGATACAGGTTCAGAACTTAATAAAAGTAAACTGAATATCTCATTTTACACTGAGATGTATACAATAACTTACTTTGGGCATTTATATTTCAATCATTCATCTTCTGTATTGAAAGTAAAAAAATGAAATATTGTTGAAATTATTACATATGAGCGAACTGGCCTCTTTTAAGCATGATAAATTTCAAGGTTGGTAACTGTACTAAGGAATCAGTGGCACCCTTTCAAAGTATTCACGTAATGTCAAATTTGGTCAAAATTGTATTTTGTGATAACAGGAAGCTGAGGTATAGATTCTTATTTCTAGGGCTGGGATTTGAGTATCAAAGTGGAAATCATGAAAGTATTGATTATAGTTCACATTAAGTTCAACATGTCAGATAGGAGCATCATGCCAAAAACTAGGCATGATCCAGTAGAATATGTTAGTGAAGCATATGTTAATTTTAACAAGGATAGATCTAGTTTCCTCGGGTTTGCTCCTTTATATTTTCCCACTGTATATATGTTGGCAATGATTTTTTTAGGTTCACCTGTGTTTGTCCATAGCATTTGGAAACTAAAATACAGCACTGGGGAGAGATCTGCTATTAATATAGGAAGTGGGAAGATCACAATTAGGATGTTGTAAATTATTTGAATAGAACTTCAAACAGAAAGAAGATAAAAGGTGAAAGCAGTGTTCTTATTACTTTTGCAGAAGCTTCATTGTTAGGGGATGGTGCAGTTGGGAAAAACTGAGTAAGAATGAAGATGTACATTTTTTAAAAAGAAAGTGCATATTTTTCATGAAAATAAGTCTCCCACAGAAAACTCTTTGAGCTTTTCTTGAAGAACAATCATGGGGATTTAATTTGCAGAGCATGTTAATAACTGTGCAGAAAGTGCTTGAAATCAAGACCTCAGTTTAGAGCACAGTAACAGTTGCACTTTAGTAGATGTACCGTTAATGTAGAATGTTTTCTTCACCAACCTGATACCCTAGAAAAGGTATAAGAACAGCTGAACTTATCTTCCCACAGAGTTATTCCCCAAAAGCTGATTGTTATAGACTGCCTTTAAACCCTGAAGCACAAGATTTGCGTTCTGTCCAAAACTGGTCTTTAGTGTCAATTACTGAATAATCTTGTAATAAACATCCCTTTGAATCTTGCTGTATCATTCACATTGGTAGTATTGTCACAGTTTCAGTAGGCACATTACTGAATCTTTGTACAAAATCCATGCAGGCCAGAATAGTGCTAGGTTTTTGTTGAAACTGGTATGGAAGCTCATAGCCCATTGCAACTGTGCTTTCCTAACCCTCCTTATCTCTGACAAAAGAAGACCCTCAGTAGCCAATTTAAGTAACTTAAGTAGGCCTGCATGGATGAACAAGCAAGTTGTGGCTGCCTAGTCCTTGGCAGTGTTTAAGGCCAGTGTTCAAGGGCTTGGAGCAACTTGCTCTAGTGGAAGGTACCCTTGCTTATGGGAGGGGGTTGGAACTGGATAAGCTTTAAGGTCCCTTGCAGCCTGAACCATTCTATGATTCTATCTGGATTTCCTGTAAGGTGGTCTTAAATTTTAATTCCCACTGTTTATAGATGGTAATACTGTGTTTTGTTGACCAGTGAAGATGAACATTTCGTCACTTGTAGTTGACAACAGTCAAGGAGGTACTTTAACTGCAGATGCAACATGACATTATAGTTCAATGATAATGGAGAGAAGATGAATTTTGGAATGACAGTTTAAGAACAATTCCATAATAACACATAGTTCTATGTTTTGCTATGAATAATAATAATTCTTTGTTATAAACTATACATAGTGTTTTAGTTGGCTTGAGTTGTTTAGTTGATCTGCGTTGCTTCCTTAATAAGGGTATTCAGGGGAAAGAGAAGTGTGTGAAGTGCCACATTTCAGAGAAAACCCATATTAAAAAGAGTATTAACCCTTACTTGCAAGTGCTCAGAGTTCATTTAATGGTAAATGAACATAGTTACTTTAATGGTAAATAAGATAATTTCAGAAGGATTTTTCCTATATACTGCAGTTCAGATCCAATGCTAGGTGCAAACCCCTATTCTGTTTAAAACTAGAGAGGCATAAATGACACTTCTGTAATTAGATGATAGTAATTTTATGAAATGTGTGATAAGCATAACATACTTTTCTTTTTTAAATGTTTGCATTAATTACAACCCAGACTCTTTAGTGCTGAAGAGCACAACACATTAAAAGCTTCTTTAAGAACTTAGAAGATTTGAAGCAACCTATAGTAGTATAAGTGGACTCATTTGTTCTGTTTTTTTGCGAATACTTATCTTTTTGCATCACTATGCTCATTAATCAAATATTAATCCTAAATGCATTAACGTAGACACGTCATGGCCAACACATGCAATTACAGCTTCAAAACAATTTTAAGACTTTTAAGGTTGCAAAACAAGGCACTCAGAACTTCCAGATTTCTTAAGTTTGTTTGTGCATACAACCTTTAATTACATGATCAATATTTCTTCTATAGGTCTAATTGAGTAAAATGAATAGTGTTTTTTGCTCAGTGGAAAGCACTTCAGTATTTCTTGCATAATGAGAACTCAGAGCATGCCTGAATATAAGTTCCTCATAGACTTTTGTAACAGAAGTGCTCACCACTGTAGTTTTACAAGCTTTATGAACATTAGTGAATTGACCTTCATAATATTTTTGTGAGATGGAGGTATTATTGTTCCTGCAGTATAGATGAAAATCCCAAATGCTAGATTGTTTAGTGCCCACTGTTTTGAGCTTCAGCTGAACCTGATTTGAATCAGATTTGTTTAATTTTTAGGATATTTAATGTTTTTATACCACTTATGTCTTCCCATTATGCCTCCCATTGTTTTCACATTTTGTTGCAAGAATTGTTGCAAGAATAGACAGTCTTTGGGCTTGTTAGTCACATCTCAATTTATGTGTCCACCTTGGAATGGTTCTGAATTTCCTTCCTGTCTCAAATAACTACAGATGGAATTCTGGCTCCGTCCTGGACCTGTGAATTGTACTGAAGATGTCTGAATATCATCAACCTCAATTATCCCAAATTGGTCAATCACAGAATGGAAACATGATTAGCAGCCACATGTTAAAAGCTTAATTCATGGTCCTTGGCTTGCTCATTTACAAAACTAAATGATAAGAGCATTGATAGAGAATTGCAGAGAGGAAATTCTATCTGAATTGTACCTTTCACCTTCCTGGTTTGTGCCAACTACACAGATTTGGCAGACAACAGTTCTTCGATGGATCACTTTTGGTTTGTCCGTGCAACAGACTAGACTGTACTATGCATGGAGTGAGGCAGAAGTTCTATGGCAGAAAAAGAGAATTTGATTCCTATAAGAGGGAAAGAAATTCAAGTTGCATAGATTATCTTAGTGCATGTTCTAAATTTTCTGCTTCTTTAGGGTTGACCTTGCATTTTTTAGCAATATAAGAATCATAGAATATCCTGAGTTGGAACAGACACATGAAGATCAGAGGTCAACTCCTGACTCCACACAGAGTAATCTAAAAGTTAGACTATTTGAGGTACTTTTGTGTGCCATTTCAAGTGGGGTTATTTTGTTTTTGGTTTGTGGATTTGTTTGTTTGGGGTGGTTTTGTTTGTTTTATTCCAAGGGTTCATTCATTTCAATCATGTAGAGTCCTTGGATAAAAAATTGGAATCAGGGTATGTGTTTTCCTCATGAGAAAGAATGTCCCTCCTCACTGAAAGTGCATGTTAGGCATAGGTTAATACTCTCTTGGTTCAGGGGTCACTTTTTCACAGGCAGTTGTTCAGAGATCAGATCATCATAGCAGAACTCCAGTCTTCCTTCCCTGAGCTAATTATTGGACTGGGAAATCTATGGATATCCTGGAAATGGTGAAAAAACCCATAAAACATACTGAGAAATGCAGTGTCTTCATGTCTACATAGCTTAGGCCTGCTGTGTGGTATTGTTGTCTCTGCTTTATTCTATATTCCATGATTTTTATCCTCTTAACTGTTACTCCCTGGTAGTGGGAATTGGACACACTGGATATACCTCACCTTACCTGTGAGACACTGGTTAGTTAATGAGACATTTTCTCACTCTTTTAGTGGGAAAAGTGGTTTTGAATCTCTTCTGGGAGGATGGAGGAAATTCAGCGTGGTTGGCCCATATCAGAATGTTCTGATTGTAGAGCTGTTGTGCAAAACATTGACTGTATAAGCAACCTTTCCTACTTTTTTTATGAAAGAAAAAGTTGTACCTCATTAATTTAAAGAGATGACTGATAAATTATTTAGAAGTTCCTGAATAAAACTATGAAGTAATAGGAGATTTTTCTGGTTTTCCAAATAGAAATATGTATGCTACGTAAAACATGCAGTTGTCCTCAGTGCAATCTAAAACAGAGCATGTTCTCACTTGGTTATTTCAGATGAATCTCCATTCATATCTGATTCTTATTCTGAGACACGTGACACTGCCTGGTGCATAGTATATGCCCAGATCCCTTTGCAAGGTCTGTGTGAAAATACTGTGAAAAGTTAGTACATTCACTTTGGAAACAAAGAAGCAGTAGAGAAGTGAACTAAAATACTTGTGAGGTGTCCCTGCCCATGGCAGGGGGGTTAGAACTAGATGATCTTAAGGTCCTTTCCAACCCTAACTATTCTATGATTCTATGAACGTACTGGTCTATTGGCTATTCTAAGAAAAAGTGTTTAGAAAAGCAGGTTATAGGGATGTATTAATTTGTCACAATATATGTTAGAGTCATTATAGTGCAAAGTTAGAGGATTTTATGATTGGAAGTAAAAGTAATGTGCATCTGTGGAGAAGAGAGAAAGCAATATTGTTAGGTACAGATGGCTAGTAAATATGCTCAAATGTAATAAGATGTTATCTTTGTGCAGTGCTGTGTCCATTCCTAGCAGATCACCAGCATAGACTATGTATAGTAAAAAATGCTAGAGACAATCTGTCGCCTGTAGCTAGGGTCAAAGTCTGCTGAGGTACACTTTTTATGGTTCCTTTGAAGTTAAGTTGTATACAGTACTGGAAAACAATTGACCCTTAATATTTAAGGCTTTGAACTGATGAATGCATGTACTCAAAAGTAACCTTACTGAGTTCAGTGGTATATGTGCAGATGCAGGTGTATATGGTAGCATGTCTTCTTGCAGAATTTGAATCTAATCAATCAAAACCAATTGTTTTTATTACATTAAATAAATGCTATTGAAGAGTGCCATGAGGTTAACACTCAGAAGTCAGGTTTCTTATTCAGCTGGTATGCAGTTAACTCTGAATGTGTGGCAGTCTAGTCTTTATAGCATCTTTTTATTTTCTTGAAGTGTCTGCTTATATTTTGTTCCTGTCCACCACCACATTTGGTTTGAAGAGTACGCAGCATGTGGGAAGGATGGATGTTACTCACCGTGTGTTCCTGTGAGATAAAGTCTCTGCATTATCCACTGGACGTCAACAAAGATTCATTCTAAATAAATTATGAATGCTCCTCTTGGCTTGGTTCATCACATTCTATCTATTGCATCCCTTAAGGGTGGATATGTGCTTTCAGTTGTATTACAGATACATTCCACTGTAGCTGTGGATAAAAGTTAATTGTTGTGGATCCAAAGAATCCTAGTTTATTCCTCATTTGTCCCTACATATGTTTTTAAATGCTCCCTGAATGAGGCAAAGGCAGGAAAACTGGCATGTGGTTATGTAAACAGAGATCTGATTCTTGCCATCTTTAGATATATTGCCTTCATTTGTGTCTGTGAGCTGTGATCTTGGTAGCATCATGGGCAATGCAGCAGGGGATAGTAATGTGCAAGATCTGCTGGATTTCAGTTCTTTAGAGGGCAAAACCTGCCACAACATATCCCAAGTTAATCTGGAATATATCTTCACCATATGTGAGATGGGATGCTGGCCAGCATCTTCTGATTAAATTCTCCATTCAACATCAGAAAAAAGTCCACTTTGCATACAATATGCATACAGAAAGAAGGTAGGAGAATGTTAACTATGAGCTAGTAATAAGTAGTAAATGTGTTGTAGATGCTAGGAATGAAATCTTAGCATGTAGAATGCCAAATTTTGTTGCAAAATGAAAGATTTCCATGGAAATACATCAAGAATATAGATTATAGCAAAGTAGGGGGTTAGCACTGTGTTTCTATAGATTAAAAATAATAATAATAGAAAAATCAACCTTCCAGAACTTTAGTGGAGTAGCAGAGTTTTCTTGGATCACAGCAGCAGGGCATTTGTGTGCAAAAGTTTTTATGGCTCTTTTGGGGTTTTTGAAATTTTATGTTTTGTGTGGGTGGGTTTTTTTGTGATTTTTCTTTTTTTAATTGAAATATTCTGAAAGCAGCAAACAAAACATCTGCTTCAGAACAGGAACCACAATCAGCCAGAATAGAACAGGACATGATCAGCCTAAAGTAGCAAAGTCCCAGAAAATCAAGAAGTGAGACGACATGCAAAATGAATTAGTTATTGCTATGTTGTTCTGGTAGAACTTTAATAAAAATAGATGATTTTTTTTCTCCATTAAAGTTATGAAATTATGTTATTTTCTGCATCCACAGTCATAATGACGACAAAAATATTTTCTTTCAAGGCTCTTGGCTATGTTGAATGATTTTACAATTCTTGTAAATCCCTATAAGCCAGATCTCCATCAGACAGATGATATTCTGAACCAAACTATTTCAAGTTATAGAGTAATATGGTTAAATGAGACAACAACAACAACAAAATCAATATGAACTATTATTTGAGTTACTTTGGCTATAATGATTCCCATTTGGACAGAAGCCTTACTTAAGTAGGTAGGACAAATTAGGGTTTAAAATCAGTGGTTTAGGGTTGGATTTTTTTATTGTTAGTATTTTACATTAAAGCCAAGGCAAAAAATAATCCTATTAAAGTCCATGGCATTTTCTATAGATTGATGCCTCATTTCTTCTTGCTAGTTTAAATGGTAAGAGTGAGGAGTCTGCTGTAACATACTTACTGAAAATGGATGCAATTCCTTCATTGTTGTATTTTCCATTTTCTTCCCTTTTTGTAAATTTTTTTTAAAACTTGTTATTTTTTAGAAAGGATGGGAATGAAAAATGTGAAAACAGTTGCATACAATGTTTCTCTTGAATTTAGGTTTTCTCCAAAGGGGGTAATACCTACTTTGGGATGATCATATTCATGTATTATCCTGTAACTTACTGTATTAACTGACTATAAAGCTGTGACTCAGCGCTGTGGTAGATGTGGCAACATGGTGTAGTTGTCAAGTGGTTGCTTGGCCACAGCAAGACTGATTTAAATAGATCAATCAAATTAAAATCCAAACACTGCTTTGGGCAGGGGGGATTGGACTAGACAGTCAGCAGAATTCCCCTCCAACCTCATCTCTGCTGTGAACTGGGAATAATGCAGTTCATAGTATCATAGGGAAGAAATTTTTTCCTGTTAGGGTGCTGAGGTACTGGAATGGGTTGCCCAGGGAGGTAGTGAATGCTCCATCCCTGGCAGTGTTCAAGACCAGGTTGGATGAAGTCTTGGGTGATATGGTCTAGTGTGAGGTGTCCCTGCCCATGGCAGGGGGGTTAGAACTAGATGATCTTAAGGTCCTTTCCAACCCTAACTATTCTATGATTCTATGGTTCTATAGGATATTTTGGGTTGAAAAGGACCTGAAGGTCATCCAGTTCCAACCCCCTGCCATGAGCAGGGATGCCTCATACTAGATGATGTCAACCAAGGCCCTGTCCAGCTCTGAACACTGCCAGGGATGGAGCATTTACCACTTCTCTGGGCAACCTGTGCCAGCGCCTTACCACCCTCACAGCGAAGAATTTCTTCCTTATATCTAACCTGAACTTCCTCAGTTTAAATTTAAACCCATCACCCCTTATCTTATTGCTCCAGGCTCTGATGAAGAGTCCCTTTCCAGCATCCTTCTTTGAGGATCAATGTCATTTTATTTATTTGTAGGTTTTTGTCTGAATTATTAGTTGTGTATTTTTGATATGCTACAGTATATTTCAAAGAATGAAAATGCTTTTTGAAATTCAGAAGACCTTATTTTTCCCCCATGGTTCACTTAACTTGGCTATTTGTATCAATATGAATCCTGTGTGAATAGGACCATTCTTATTTGATGACAGTTCTTAACATCCAGTTTGCTGAAGTGAAACTGACAGTGGAAAAAAAACCATCTCTGAAGTTGCTGCAGAGATTTTGGTCATGAAAAGAGGAATTTTAGGAAGGACTGCAAGGTTTCTTCTACATTTTAGCTATTTATTTCTTAAGGTTGTTGTCTGGAAGATGCCTTTTTGATGTACTTTCATTTTCAGGGCCGATCTGCATGAGGAAACTGAAAAGTTATATAATGTGTGGTAGAACTAGCATGTTTCAAAACCCAGTCATGTGGTCTGCATACAGGCTTTTGAAAACTAGTAGAGTGAAAACAATACATATTAAAATGTAGACTTGATGCTGCTTTTTGCAGCATTATGTTTTATGTCTTCTAAGTACATTAAGCTGTTTGCAAAGGGAAAAATATTTCATGTGTTCATAGTACAAAAATATCTGTTGTCCAGGTCAGTTAATTTTAAATACTCCAGCACTGAATTTTCCATATAATTGTCAGTGTATGATATTTGTGGAACAAAACTGTAAAAATTCAGGTTGTGTTTGAAGTCTGCTTTTTGTCCAGGACAGAGATTCTTAAAAATCTACTGTAGCTTATTGAGGGACCTCTTACAGCAAAGTAAGCTCTGTAAAACTTGTAAATTTTCAGAAGGAAAAGACAACCCAAATTTGCCTATTGCTGAAAGTATCATTCCTCTATTCCAAAAGTTGTGTATGTAAATGTTAGGAACATTATTGACTAATCCTATTGTTCCCTGTGCATAGTTTTTCTTCCTGTCTCTGTATTACCTAATTCAGCAACATTTCTTTTTCCTTCCTGAACCCACATTTTCCTTTCTTTTTTTCTCTTCTGTGTCTTTCTTCACCAAGGCTGCTCTCCTTTCCCTCCCTCTCTCAGATGCTCTGCTGCTGGTGAAGATAATAAGCTTATGAGAAATACCCTGGTGAGACAAACCAATGGTCCATATCACCCAGCAGTCAGTCTCTGATAGTGGCAATAGATTATGTCATTGAGGAAGAGTAATAAGTTAGATCACTTTCTATAGATCATCCCCTTTCTAATGTCCCATCATCCACCATCACTTGATTGGAGACATCAGAGAGTGTATCCCTAGCCAGTCCTTTTATAATCCATTTCAGTAATGTCCATGAATTTGTCCAATGCCTTTTTGAACTTCCTGGTACTGTCAGCCTTCACAGTGGCCAGTTTCATAGCCTGTTGTGTAAGGAAGTTTTGGTTTTTTGGGTTTTTTGTTTTTATTTTTTTCCTGTTTTAAACTTTCATTTGTTTTGAATTGCTCTCTGGTTTAGCTGAAAAAACAGTTCCATGTTTAGCTTACCCACTCTTTTGATGATGAAAATCTCAGTCATATCCCCTCACAGCCTTCTCCTCTCCAAACTGAAGTTTTGGCAGTTTTAGTCTTTCCTGATGAGGTTTGTGTCTGACACCCTGAGCGTTGGTTGCCTTCTCTGTATCAGCTTTGACTTGACTACTTCAGATGTGGAGACTAGAGCTTCATAGTACTCAAGTAATGGTCTCACAGAGGTTTTATATAGCAGCAAAACAGTGCCCTCTGTTTTTCTTTGTGCTCTTCCTGATGAAATATGTTCAATATTACTTGGCTTTTTGGGTTGCTGCTGCACATTAAACCATAGATTTCAGAGGAATGCCAACCATGCCCATAAAATCACTTTCCTGACTTGTAAATGCCATTTCCAAATTCAGCATTGTGGAAATCTAGTGAAGAGTTGTGGGTTTTTTTCCTTTAGGTTCCTGATCTTACATTTGTCCACACTGAATCTCATTTATCACCTTCATGCACACTTACTCAGGCTGAGGAGGTCTTTCAGGAGTTGATAACCATCAGCAGTGAATTTCACTATGCAAAGGAGCTTGCTATCAGCTATGAACTTGGAGATTTCAGTGTTCACTACCTCTTACACATAATTAAAAATGATGAATGAAAGTGGTCCAAACACTTCTCCATGGAGTACCCTACGTTTTGAATGTTCTTCATGGTAATTGAATCTGTTAAAACCTATCCTTTATTTTCACTCCCATGACAACTTTATTTCTTTAATAATGTTGCTGTGGGATGTTACAGGAAGGCTTTGGAATAATTATCTGTATTCTCTTACATATGCATATTCTTTCTTACATAAATTGTTACATACAGTCATCCGCATCAAGGACTGTAGTAATAGGGCAAGGGGTAATGGGTTTAAACTGAAGCAGGGGAGGTTCGGATGAGATATAAGGAAAAGTTCTTTACTGTGAAGGTGGTGAGCACTGGCACAGGCTGCCCAAGGAAGTTGTGAATACTCTGTTGCTGCCACTGTTCAAGGTCAGGTTGGACAGAGCTTTCAGCAGCCTGGTCTAGTGGTAGTTGTCCCTGGGGGCTGGAACCAGATGTCCTTAAGGTCCTTTCCAGCCCAAGCCGTTCTGTGATTCTATTCATATTCTCTTTATTTACATGCATGCTGACTGCTTCATAGAACTGGAGAAAACAAGTTAGAGAGGATTTGCTATTGTAGAAGCTCTACTGGCTTCTGTAAAGGTCTTTATCCATGTGCTCCATTAGTCTTTATTATACAGTCTTGCAGGGGACAGCAATCAACCTTCCCAGTTTATAGCTCCAGAGTAGATGTTTTTTACTATATGACTGTTTCATAGAATCATAGAATAGTTAGGGTTGGAAAGGAGCATAAGATCATCTAAGCTTTACAGAGCGTAAAGAGCTGCCTATGGGTGTATTAACCTGGAGTTTTGGGGGTTGGTTGTTCTTTTTTCTTAGATAATTTTTAGGATATCCTGTGAAGATGCTCAAAAGCCTTGGTTCCTAATGTAGGTTAAGGTTATGTGGAATCTATGGCTTGGGTTTGAAGTTTTGGGAAGTTTCAGTGAAGCTATGTTTTGACAAAAAATTTTCCTTTAAAAAATGAAAATTTTATAAGAAAACAATACAGGAGGGACACTTCTTTTTTTTGGGTTGGAAGCTTACTGATATCTTGTCCTCTTTCCGTCCTTTGTGAGCAGGCAACAGTCTTAATAGAGATTCCAGGCACAAATGAGGGATGTCATTGTCTTAAAGCAATACAATACATGGCAGCTTATCTTTGTAAGCACCCATTTTCACCACTGCAACCTTGGTGAAAGCTATAATCATTGGCATTTCTAATTTCCTATATAGCTGAGTAAGAGGCTATATAGGTTTCAGTCAACATTCATCGTCTATCTGGTTAACCAATCAGTTCCTTGCTTCAATGAGGTTTTTGCATGTGACATGCTGGTCACAGTTTGGATGTAGATTTTACATCCAGAGTCACAGGCTTAGACTACAGAGGCCAGGTTTAGCAAATAGGCATCTAAGAAATATTTAGCTAAGTAAGTTTTGCTGTCTGATAAACAGGGTATCTGTAAAACACTGGTAGAAAAGTTACAAATTTTAAGTTTATGCAAATAGCAGGGACAGATTTTACTATAAACCATATTATTTAATTGATTAGGTTTAAGATTAAGTTTAGTTCTGTATTTTTGAAGCTATTTAGACAATAAAAAAAATCACTTTGAAAAAAATGGTCATTGCAGTCTAATATAAAACTGCCATAGGAAAAAAAAAGTTAAAAACTCTTCTGCTGGAAGATTGTATTGTAAACCATGTCAACAATTATAGTGGATAGTATATATTGTGCTACTGAGATTTTCTTTTTTCAGTTAATGACATATATCATGGTATAGAATCATAGAATGGTTTGGGTTGGAAAAGACCTGAAGATCATCCAGTTCCAACCCCCTCCCATGGGCAGGGATGCCTCACATTAGATCAGGTTGCCCAAGGCTCTGCCCAACCTGGCCTTGAACACTGCCAGGGATGGAGCATTTACCGCTCCTCTGGGTAACCTGTGCCAGTGCCTCACCACCCTTGCAGTAAAGAACTTCTTCCTTATATCTCACCTGAATTTGCCCTCGTTTAGTTTTAACCCATCACCCTTTTGTCCTATTGCTCAAGGCCCTAATGAAAAGTCCCTCTTCAGCACCCTCATAGGCCCCTTCAGACACTGGAAGCTGCACTGGGGTCTCCATACAGCTTCTCTTCTCCAGGCTGAACAGCCCCAACTTTCTCAGCCCGTCTCCATACAGGAGGTGCTCCAGCTCCTGATCATCTGGGTGGCCCTCCTTAATATCTGAGTAAGATAAGTATCTGGGAAAGATACTCTTATGTTCTGTACAGCATATTAAAGTGTCCTGTGGTAGAATACTAGTAAGCCCAAATAATCAATTTACTGTATTCATGTAGGTAAGCTGGTTGTGTGAAGATTACTTTAACGGTATATATGTATGTATATATATATATATGCAATTCACCGTAAGAATATTTGCTTACAATGCTTTAAAAGAAAATTTGAAAGAGAATAACGAAGCTGAACAAAAATTAGTGCTGAAATTGTTGCTGCATTTCTGACTGCTCTGTTTCAAAATTATTTCACATGCTGCACATAAACTGTTTGTCATAGGGAGCACAGACTGCCCCTAGAGACTGCATGCTAGCAGAGGAGACATAGAAGAAAGCTGGATAATGTGGAGAAAAGCAGCCCTGGCTCCATCTGCTGTCTGCTTTTTCTCTCCTTTTTTTCCTTCCTTAGGCCATCAGGGTAGGGAGGTCCTGTATTTCCTTGAACACAAACTGATGCTTTAGGATCCTTTTCCTCCTTTGACCTGTCATTGAGACGGTTTAATTTTGGAGAAAAAGATCTGCTTTGCCTTATGTTTTCTGCTCACTGTTGGTAGTTTCTGTCTACATTATTCTTACCAGACACTACTCAGATTAAGTAGGAACAAACTTTTTCTTGTCACCCTCGAATCAAGTTAATTTTGTGGCCTTCCCCTCTTCCTGATCTGTATTAGTGAATGCTCTAAGGAAGCACAGGTGCAGTTCTAGAATCATTCCTAATTCTTAGATGTATGCTCGTATCCACTTCAAGTGTTAGCTTGTCATGTCGTTTCCTCACAGTACTTGGAAATAGAAAGGATATTGGACCAAGGCTAAGGAGAAGAGTCTGAGGGCCTGAAGTGTTACAGCTTGTCCCTATTCTCTTTGATCTTCAGAACCATTTTGGAGGCTGCTCTCATTTGTGCCAAAGTCTCAATCATAAAGGCATCTTTTTCTGCCTTATTTGTGTACACTGTAGCTTGGCTCTCCAGCCAAACTGCATTTGTCCTTTATTTAGAGTCTTAATAAATTTAAATGTTTTGTTTGAAAATTGTCATTTACTTGGATGTTCAATAGTCTTCAACATTTTTTTTTTCCAATTCTACAAACAGAAGAATTTTGCATTCCCAAGAACTTCCCAACTGGAATTCCTGGAAATTCTCAAATTTGGAAGATGGCTGCAAAACAGAAATAACACTTTTGGGTCAATCCGAGAGTTCAGGAGGTTTGGCTCTACTTCTAAACCATTGCTTTGTTTCAGTAACAGGACTCAATTAAATTTCCAAATGAAAAGCCTGACTGAAGATTGCAAAAATACTGAAAATACAAACCTTTGCTAAATACATATGGGCAAGAATGCAAGCAAGACTTTAAACTCATTGATCTTTGCATTCTTAGCTGTAAAAAGTAGTACTGAAAGCTCAAGTCCTGGCTAAACATCAGAAACAAACACTGTCTGGGATTGCTAGAAATTCAAACTTTCTTAGAGAGGATTTCTAAAAATTACTAATGAAAAAGATCTTTTATGCAATATATGGGGTTTTTTGTTTGTTTTTTTGTTTGTTTTATTTGTGTGTATGTGTTTTTGTTTGGGCTTTTGGGTTTGTTTGGTTTTGGGTTTGGGTTTTTTTTCAGAAAAGGATGAAGATCTATTCCCAAGAATCCAGAAATCTCAAACATAATAGGAAGTTAGTAATGCAAGTTAGGCCAGACATTCAGCACACTAGAAAATACTACAGTTTGTATTTCCCAATGTGTTTGTGGCATGAGAGGCAAAACCATTTTTATAGTATATAAGTTAAGTTCCAGCTTAGATGTCAAATAAAATAATGTTGTATTTGGGTGATCTCACCACATGACAAGGTGGTAAAAAACCTCAAAGCAAACCAAGCCAGAAGCAGAATTGTGGAGATCTTTGACAAATGTCTCCATTGACATAAGAAGTGAATTACTTCTCTACAGCTTGCTGAAGTAGCACATTTCTGGATTTTTGCAGTCTAGAAACTAATAATTAGACATGCTTTTAAACAACATCCCCTATCAGCAATAATTAAGATGGGAGAACAGTAAGATCTCTTTTAAGGAGGTGGTTATGTGCTGAAAAACATACATTTGGTTGTTCCCAAGCTACTTAGGAATGTCGGTTCAAGTGTTTCCAGCTGGACTGGAAGAGTTGGAGTGATACAGCTGCAGGAATCATCAGCTGCCTTTTACTCAACAGGTCTGCAAATAAGGAATCCCTTTTATTGAATATGTTCCATAGAGACTGCTGAATGCTTTAGTGGACAGTTCATGAGCCAGATCCTTTCAAGGAAGAAAAAGATCTTAAAAAGTGGAATTTTATTCAGTTCAAAGTACTTCCTCTGCAATCCTAACCATGTACTAAAAAAAAAGTCAATCCTCAAGTTTAATATTCTATTAAATATTATAAATCATTAATATTATACAAAAAAGATATTATTTGTTAGGCAATTTTCAATAAGCAGTCACACACAAAACAGATCAATTTAATTTGGAGGTGTGTTTGTATATTCTACTCTAGTTATTTCCAATTTTTTTCTTATGTTAGTGTTCTCCCTCATCAGATTCTTCCTCATAAGAATCAGGCAGGTCACGTTGGTGAGAACCTCTGGGTTAAGGTAGATTAACATGTTATTTGAGGTGGTCTTCAAACTCAAGGATGTGTTGCATCATGCTCAATTCATTTATTCCCCAATATATCTATGCAAAAAATAGAATTAAAAGCATTGTATTACAAATAAATACTAAGAAAGGGTGAGTGGTTCAGTTGCTTATTTTGAGAGCATCTCTGGAGTCTTTGGTTTTTAAGTTTATATTGAGGATTTTTACCTCATAGACTCAATTCAGTTTATTGGTTTGTTTGATTTCTTCTCCTGAATGTTTTCTGTTTCTTTCTGCTGAAGCTCTTCTGTGGAGGATAAAGTTATTTGTGGCAGTGTTTTCAAAGCATATTACATGTCTTTCTTCAATTTCTAGTTCAGCTGCATTGCCTATTGAGGTTATCTTTTATTATACAATATAAACAATATGTATCAGTTGGATATTGGTATGTGCATTGCAATCTACTTTGTTACAACAAAACCATTTAAAATATCCCTAAGGACCATATCTAGAAATTGACATGAGTGAAACTCGCCCCTATTCAAAATACTATACAACTGTATCAAAAGAAGCGTGACCAGCAGGTTGAAGGGGGTGATCCTGCCCCTCTGTTCAGCTCTCGTGAGACTGCATTTGCAGCACTGTGTGTAGTTCTGGTGTTCTCAGCATA
Organism: Melopsittacus undulatus; assembly: GCF_012275295.1. Taxonomy (NCBI): domain Eukaryota; kingdom Metazoa; phylum Chordata; class Aves; order Psittaciformes; family Psittaculidae; genus Melopsittacus; species Melopsittacus undulatus. Next base: position 114,976,433 of record NC_047528.1, on the reverse strand, counting down.
AGAAGGATAACAGACCTATTGGAGCAAGTCCAGAGGTGGCCATGAGGACGATAGGGGCTGGAGCACCTCCTGTATGAAGACAGGCTGAGGAAGTTGGGGCTGTTCAGCCTGGAGAAGGCTGCATGGAGACCTAAGAGCAGCTTCCAGTGTCTGCAGGGGGCCTATAAGGATGCTGGAGAAGGAACTCTTCATCAGGGACTGTAGCGACAGGACAAGGGGTGATGGGTTTAAACTGAAACCAAAGAAGTTCAGGTTAGACATAAAGAGGAAATTCTTTACTGTGATGGTGGTGAGCCACTGGGATGGGTTGGCCATGGAGGTGAATGTTCCACCCCTGGCAGTGTTCAAGGCCAGGTTGGACAGAGCCTTGGGTGACATGGTCTAGTGTGAGGTGTCTCTGCCCATGGCAGGGGGGTTGGAACTGGATGATCTTAAGGTAATTTCCAACCCAAACCATTCTGTGATTCTATTAACATTTTTCTTGAAATTCATTGTAAGTAGTACAACATATAACAAAGTATAAGTGCTGTTATGCATAGATGCTGTTATGTGTGGGTTCAGCTTAATCACTTTGCTCATTTGTTCTGTTTCAGACGGTTCGCCATGGCTTTCCTTACCTACCCACTGCCTTAGCTTTTGACCCAGTGCAGAAGATTCTGGCAATTGGAACAAGGACAGGAGCCATACGAATGTATCCTTTCTCATTCAGAGTTTGCACCATTTTTGTGTATTTGTAATACATTGACATGAATCATCTTCTACAAGCACTCAGGTAAGGTTACAGTTTATATTGTTATGTTCTATCTAAGTTTGCTTTACTAGATGGGCTGGTAAAGGAGGTGCTGTTGTCCTTCAGGTGTCCAAAGAAATGGTTTTGCTTGAATTTTTGGCATATGGTTTGGCATGTATTGCTAATATAAAGCAGAATTAATTTTGAGTTTCAGCATGAAAAGTAGCCACTCTTCAGTACATAGACTACAAAGTGGTGATGGGCAGGTTGTGAATGTTGTGCTAGCAATAAATAAATTGGCTAGCTGCATTGCAGCAATGAACTTGATATCTAGGTATGAGATATTGTTCAGACTCTTCCAAGTGAATGGTGGCAAATAAGTGATTTTAGGGCAGAATCACCATTAGAGGAGAAGTGAAACACTCTGAAAATGCCTGTTCCTTTTCATTAATTATAAAGATACATCAGTGCCAGCACTTCATGTATTTTTTTTTATATAGTAGGAGTTTTAAGTTGTAAGTCTACACAGAATGAATTGAATATAAATGTAATGAAAAATCTGAAAACTTTGATTAAAAAAAATCTGAGGGTATTTGTATGTGTATTTCAAAATGTTTCTCTGCATCATTTTCTTTGTCATGGTTCAAATGCATTCAAATTTAGTGAAAATACATACAAAGGGGAAAAAAAAGAAGAAAGAACATTAAGGAAGGTTTAAAAGTTACAGGATATGACAGTAATTAACCAATATTTTTTACAACTTTTTTGTAGCTAAATAAATTCTGTGTATAAAACATCAATGTAATATTTTCTGGTTCTTTTTGCTACCACTGTTCCCAAGGTAACTATAAACCTAATGAACCCAAAGGCAGGTTACAAAGTAAAGAAAATCTCCTCCTGGAGACGTGTGTGCTTCATGTAACGTGATTAATACTTAATTTCCTCTGGTTTTTGCTGCTCTTGTTCTTGCATTTTTCATAAGCTTTATTTTCTATTTGGTCCGGCACTTCTCACAGGACTCAACTAAACCTCTGGTTATGTGACAAGCTTTGCTTTGATAGTTCTACTATCAAAGCACAGTTCTACTAAATATTATTTACTTGTATCAATTAGATTGAATATATTCTGTTTGATTTCAAAGAGGAAAATCCCCTTGAATTTGTGCACTTCTGGGAAGGTGCAGGTCTAGTGGTCACGTTTCCTTCTCCTTGTAGCTTTGTCTCTGGAAACTTCACTGAGACTGCATATGAGAGAGAGGGTATTGCATAAAGAGAGGGGGTATTGGGAATTTCATGGTAATGTAGATGTAGAAAGAAGACCTTGCAGAAGGCTGACTTCCAAGCACACCTCTTCTTTCCATCTCAGCAACCTGGATTTTGTAGGGGCAGTACTGTTTCCGGCTAGGCATTCTATACCTTTATAAATTCCTCCTTTGAGAAAAATTCAGGTACAGAGCCTGAAATAATGTAGATTTGTGTAGAAGTAAGTTAAACCTGCATGTTCCCTGCCACCAGAATAGAACATGCAGTGGAAAATGAGCTATATGCCTAACCTTACATAAAACTATCTATCCATCTTCTATAGAAATAGATTATAAAGGTGAGAAAAAGAAGGGGGGGGGGGAAATGTTTTTTGAAGTACCCTTCCCTTTAATATATCCTCTACAGCAAACCCCTACCTCATTCACAGAAAATTTGCTACCAGTTCTAGCATCTGAATCAAAGAAGAGCATCAGAATTACCAGGGATTTTTTTGTTTTTAGGGAGTTGTCATCTCATAACATAAATATTTCTCAGCTTAGGCACACAGAACCTGGTTTCCTTAATTAAGCTGGAAGCTGTGCTTTGAAGACAGAGGGTGCCATAAAAGGGATTACTTATTCATTTTAACTAAGGCTTCTCTGCTTGGTTCTGAAAGCTTCACAGAGCTTCTTGCATTAAAAGCCTAGCTGCGGACTAATAACTGCATTTGTACACAAGGCTGAACAGTAATCAATGAAACAGGCCTAGGACCACAACCACAACACCATTTGTTTAAGCCAGTCTTGCTGCAACCATTTGTAATTGTTGAAATTGGGCAATAAAATTTAAGTCAAGATGGAACAGGTTAGTATTACACCTGAAAATATAATTAATAATTGATTTATTTTTTTAAGCAAACTGAAAAGAAGTTTGGTTTCAATGGCTCTGTGTCTTCCACAGTATCCTGTAAGATACAGAGCTGCATAATTTCATTCTGCTATCAATGTGTTAGGTAATGAAAAGAGAATTTGTTTCACACATACGTTCTCTTTGGCTGCTTCTGACCAGTAGCGTGGATGGAGTAAAAGGACAAACTACCTTTGCTGTCATCAGAGAAATACACTAAACTATTCAGTTGTTTGTTTATTGGTAGCACCAAACAGGTTTTTTTTTGGATCAGACTGTTTTGCTGGGGAACATAAAGGCATAGCAAGACAGAATTTATTCATGTAGTGATATAGACCAAGTTTTCCTGTGACCAGTGTAAGCAATATCATGGTATTGATGCTTCCCTGTCTTTCTAAAAGATTCACAAAGTATTGGTATTTCTATGGGTCACAAGTTAACAGTTCTCAAGAGATAAGGTGTTTCCAAAGAAAATGAAGCATGTACCTCTGTGTTGTGAGTTAATGGTTAACATCTCACCTTCAGGTGATCATTTCAAATGATCCTGTAGCAGTACTGAAGCTGACTATGCTGAATTGGTCTGAAATAGAGTATGTTATTCAAAAGTCACCATCAGAGTACAGAGATAAATGAAAGTTCATTTTGGTCTGACAGTGAATTTGTCTTCTCCTAGATTTCTTGTTCAGGCTGCTTTAGATGCAACTGCTATAGCTTTTATAGCAGTGGGAATTGCTGTTGCTGTGCTCTACTGATCCTAGCAGTCTCTGTGGGATTCTCAAGGAACTTCAAACAACAACATAGGTTTTACCTACACTGATGAGTGCTGAGTACTGGATCCTCATAGGAACAGTAATGCTCCAGCCCACAGAATGAGAGTGCACTGTAAATTGTTGATGGAAGAGTGTCTTCCTATTACCAACACAAGTTAACAAAATCTGCAAATAAAGGGCAAAAGAAGCCCTCTTGAGACAGTTGCTATGTCATCCGGTCATTCTTTTACCTTGTCCTAAACACAGCAGATTTCACTTCCCCTCCAATAACTTTTTTTCCTGTGTGAAGGCTGTTCTCAGCTCCCATACCTTTGATCACTGCTCATATCATTGCTTGATTCTACTCTACCTGCACTATCTTTGCTTTAGGCAAGCACATTTAGAAGAAGAGGAGCTATAAAATTGAATTCCTTTTCTTATCATCTCCATGTCCTTCTTCCATAGTCCCAGTTCAGAGAACCTTCTGACATTGCACACAATAAAATGAAGTGTGCAGTCTCTGGTTACTATCACAGAAGGTTCCGTATCACCATACAAGGAAATAAGAAATTAAGAGACTGTCAGACTTAAGTCTCTCTCTCATTTTAGAGGAAAAGGAGAAGTCTAGGGGTTTGTTACATTCTCAATCTGAACAGATTGAAATCAGTGTTGTTAGCAATCATAGAATGGTTTGGGTTGGAAAGGACCGTAAGAACATCTAGTTCCAACCCCCTAGACCATGTCACCAAGGCTCCATCCAACCTGACTTGAACACTGCCATGGATGGAGCAATGATTATTCCAGTATCAGATCTGAAGAAGTAGCATGTGGTTCTCATACTTCTATACTGTCATTTATTCAGCTCACAAACGCTTGTTAAAATTCATTATAGGTACTTTCTGAAGTCACTGAATCCTTTCCTTTGGAATTCCATCATTGCAAAGATGTACTTAGCCGGTACAGCCACCTACGTCAAATATATAGAATAGAACATCTACATATTTTTGTATTGAGGTGCTGACTAGTTGGTAGTCAGCTGCAGTAAGGAATTCTGAAAGAGACTCTTCTTCAGCTATTATGGTTTTTGCTTATTAAGAAATGAAAGTTTGTCTTATCCAGTGCAAAGAAAACAACTTACTGGGTGCAGAATGGACTCCACACCAGTGAAAGCTTATTTATCATCAATGGCTTAAATTGGTAATATGTATTTTGACATATTTTAGTGTTGTTTGTTGTCATTCATACATACTCTTTAAACTGATGGGCTTCGTGTTGTCATGGATGCAGGTTATGGGGCATGTAAATCCTCATTTTCACTCTTTGTTGCTTGAGCAAAAAAGTAAGCCACCCACAACTCATGCAACATAACAGGTTCCTGTTTTCCTGTGTTGTCAGGCAATACAGTAGCCATTTTACACTGAAACGAAATTATTCTCAGTAGCACATGGAAGTAGAATTGTTGCTCTGCCCCCACCTTTCGCTTAACTGCATGGCCCAGACACTTTCATTGCTCTGACTGTGGCGCTCATCACATATTTCTATAAGCAGTCCAGTTCACTAACCTAGCAAAATACTTGTTCTCCTTTGCTGTGTGTAGTTAGAACTGGACAGAGAGGGAGATAGAGGAGAAATAGAAGTGTTGGCAGTAAGAATTGGCTTGGTTTACTGTGTGAAATTGCATCACAGAATTCAGCTCTGGCACAATGCAGGTGTCCATGAAATTTGTTACAAAATGTAGAAATAGCCTTCCAGGTTTGTGTGGTATGGAAGACAGCCTAGCTTTTGCTTACATGTAAGAACTCTTCTTCTAAAGCTATCTGCACATCACAAGGCTCTGCTCAAGGAGATTCTGCTTTAGGATCATATTTGAAATAATTTTTCTGATGTGTTCTATGAATTTCTTTCATTGCTTTGGTAACAAGGGTGATTTATGAACTTCAAATACAGTACTTTAATAGGTACGTTTTGTGATAAACAAAATATGGCTTCAAGGTGGCCAAGAATGCTAACAGCACCCCCTGTACTTGGCACTGGTGAGGCTGCACCTCAGATCTTCTGTTCAGTTCTGGGCCCCTCACTACAAGAAAGATACCGAGTTGTGGAGAGGGTCCAGAGAAGAGTAATGAAGCTGGTGAAGGGCCTGGAGCACAAAACTTAGGAGGAGCAGCTGAGGGATCTGGGGAGTTTAGGCTGGACAAGAGAAGGCTCAGGGGACACCTTATCGCTCTCTACCATTACCTGACAGGAGGTTACAGTGCAGTGGAGTCAGTCACTTCTCCCAACTCACCTGTGATAGGACAGGACAAAACAGCCTCAAGTTGCATCAGGGGAGGTTTGGATTGGTTATTAGGAACAATTTCTTCCCCAAAAGGGTTGTCAGGTGCTGGTACAGGCTGTGCAGGGCAGTGAATAAGTCACTATCCTTGGAGGTATTTAAAAGACATGTAGATGTGGTGCTTAGGGACATAGTGTAGTGGTGGACTTGATAGTTAATGACTGTACTTGATCTTAAGGGTCTTTTCCAGCCTATATGATTCTATAAGATTATCTCAGCTCTTTCGATGAAACAGCCAATAATCATATATTTGATTCCAAAGTTACTATCTCAAGTAGAGGAGAAGGTGAAATTTAAACCTAAGATAGCTCTATTGAAGAGCATGGATCCTCAGTAGCTGATTTACACAGACAGACTATATTACTGGGAAGTAAAACTGAGGCTGTTTGTATGCTCTAGTAAAAAATCAGGCAGAAACCCCAAATACCACCAATTAAACCATTGCCTGCAGAGTTCTGAGGAGGCATGGAATTTTGCAGTAGTTAAAGGAAGTGAGGTAAAGAATGTTTGACATCAGATTGGATGTAATGGAAACCAAGAGAATATAACTTGAGGTTTTGGTCTGCGAGAAGGATGGCATAGCATATAAATATGAAGTGTGACAGATTTACTGTCCCTGGAACTGCTGTCTCTTGATCTAAACAAGGTTTCAGTAGATCTTTATCCTTAAAATAAGCCAACTGTGTTCCATGTTGTTTACTCTATGTGATTTATTGGGCAGATGGAATGGGGGAAGCACAGGCAAGATCATAAACCCAAAGTTCTGTTGTTTGACTTGGAAGAATCATTGATGCATTTCATCTTTATCTCCTTGTGGAATATATTTGGGATTTTTCCAGAGCACTTGCATGACTCAGGAACACAAACCTCACCAAGAGTCAGTACTCCTCACATCAGTTCTTTTAAAAATTCCCATGGGAATCAACACGTACATAGAAGTGTATAGATGTATGGATAGTCCAATAGGTTATTGCTGAAATGAATTTATTGTCAGTCTACAAGAATAAAAAACATTATAAAATATATGGAAAGAATAAACTATGCCTGTATGGTTAAATCTGACAGAACCAGAATCTGGGGAATTTAAGATCTATACTGAGATTACTGTGCATCTGGTTATATGTGCACTCACATATGTACACATATTGAGTCTCTGCCTATATGCATAAATTTGGGTCCATTGATCTCACAAGCCTCTTTGATGCTTTTGAATTAATCGGGATAAATATGTTACAGTGAAATGTACTGGGCTTCCTTCACTTTCAATTGGTGTTTATCCAGGTGGTAAAAAAGGAATCTGACATCTGCAGGCAAATTTACTAATTAAAAATAGATTTTCATATATTTGGAGATGCACATAAAAATGGCATAGAGCTGGATGGACCTGGCAGCATTTTAATTGGAGCTGATGGCTGCATTTGTGATCACTATCTGAAAAAATGCTTTCTGGATGTTTCTTGGAAGAATTTCATTGAATTTAATCAAAACCCCCAACTTACTGTGATATTGCAGTGATGACTAGTGGTGATAGTCAGCCATTTACAAAGAAGTGATGTGTCTTAATTAAACTTTGTGTGAGCTTTAGAGCTTTCCCTGCCTTTTTTATTCAAACCTCTGTCATCAACAGAAGTGTGTTGTGCATAGGAGATAAAGCACATCAACTTGCCCTCCTTTCCAGGCTGCTAATGATATCTTTTAGACAAATATCCGTGACCTAAATTTGGCAAACATCTTAAACCACAGAAATCTGTAGTCATACTCTGCACTTACCTATTTATTTTTACTCTTTTCTTCTTTTGCTTTTGTTTGACAAATACTGTTGATGGAGAGAAAATAGACATTTCTTCAAATAAGTTAGGAAAATTAATATCTAGCAAGGAGGAAAACCTGAAGTACATAAGCACATACTTACATGCACTGGGTGTCTTTTAGCATTGGGAAGAGAGACCTATTTCTGTCTAGCCTACAGGCACTGATTCCATTGTAAATTCTTGATTACTTCTTGAAGTCAAGTTCCTTTCTTGCCCACTTCTATATGGAGGGAGGGCATGGACAAAAGAGAGCTGTGGAGGGTTCAATGCCCATCATGACATAGAAAGGAAAGGCTATAATGACTGAATAATTTTCTCTATAGTGGGGATAGCAGTGTAGAAGATCTTCCAAAGTTTCTGGAACCAAAGAAATCTGGCTGTGAGGATCTTCTACAGCAAGGAACATGTACCACATGTTGGTGGTTCACTATGAGGTAGAATAGACATAATCACACACTGTTTCAGCCAAAAGCTTAGGTATAGGTATAGGACAAACGCATAACTTTTCCTGAGGTCTGAAAAACGGGGAGATAGGCAAAACAGAAGCTACTATGATCTCATTCAGGAGAGGGGAGAGAAAGGTTTCTTTGAGAAGGTTCTTTTCCCCCCATCCATAACCAGCTCAATCTCTCCTTCCCTAGCTGTGACCTAGTTTCACTCCAGTTCTCATAGTTCTTGGGTTTCTACTCCTCATCCCTGACCTGTCTTCTTTTTAGTGGCAACAAAAAAACAATATTCTTTCAATGTCCACCTTTCTCCTGACCTGTGCAAGGTGGGCTCTGAATGACATATCTTTCTAATGAATCTCTTCAAGTCAGGAAATGAGATTTTTCCTGGGTGCTTCAGATACAACATGCAAAGCTACACATGAGTACAGAAGGAAGAATCAAAAAAAGAGCATCACAGAAGAAACCAAGCTTGTCCAAAAGAGATTGTGGATCATTAGGTGGCATCAAAGAATGTAAGCATAACCTCAATTGCATCCAGAGGGAGCACAGGAAAGAGAAATGACCCAGAAATTTTGGGAGCCTGTTGCTTTTTAGTGTTGTTGTGGAGAACAAAGGTAGTTTAGAAATGTATGTGTAGAAGCCATCACCACTTAAGTATGTTTCTACCAATCCACTCAAGCCTGTTCTGGACATATAATAAGTTTATAGCCCTCCGCAATCATGTACATCAGTGCCTGCATCATCTGGAGAATGTGGAAGGTAGTACTTCAAAAAGAACTGATCCTTAGTATTCCTGTCTGAATGGAAAAGCAGCTCTGAGTCCTTACAGAGGTTTTACAGGAGACAGCAGGCTCCTAAGACTGGGAACTGTGAACATTAATCCCCAGTCTCTTACATAACTTCTTGCACTCAAGACAAGCACTTTTTACTTCTTGCGCACATGTCCTAAGGGCCAGTTTAACCAGAAGTGGGTTCCATCATTGTCAAGGCATATTATGAGCCACCATCATCTCTTCTGGTGTAGACAAGCACCCAAACAGTGTTAAAGATGTACCTGATGATAAATAACACATTAGTCTTCATCAGCTCTTAGGCCAAAGTTAGGTAAGGCACAAACATCATGCCTTCTAGTGAAGTTTGTTAAGATACTTTTAAGTCTGTACTGACAGCCCTTCAAGACTTGCATAGCATGAAGTGATAGTCATGAGGTTTAGGTAGTTATGGTAATACTGAAAAGTGGCTTCCCCTTCATAATTCAGGCACTCGCAGAGATCAAAGACTTGGAAGGTTTTATTGGTGTCTCCTGCTATTACTATTTGAAGGAAGATAGTTTGAAGGATAATGTCTGGGGCAGTCATCACCACTGGTGGACTAATTGCAAACTGGCTACTGAGTTGGAGTTCCAGGGCTTCACAGGGTGATTGACACTCTAGAAATCAGGCATGGACTTCCAAGGCTGCATGAAAGGGTGATGGTCATAGTAGTAGCTTACAGCAGAGGGACTCTACAACTGAAAATTTGCATCAACTACTGATGGTTTCCCATCTAGAGGATAATGCTGCCACAGAAATCCAAGCTTGTTTTGTGGAACCAGAGCCTCCAGTCAAACATATGTAAAGCAATCATGGTGGCAAGGATTACCAAAGAATCATTCTGAATATCTTCTTCCACAGAAGAGGTCCAGGAGGATGGGCTCTTTAAAATATGCTTCCAACACAGCTTCTGCAAATACAAGGTTAAATCACATTCTTCTTCTGAAGCACCTCACAGGAGGCAGGCCAGGAAGCAGGCACCATTGTTCCACTCAGAAATGGTACAAGCAGGCACAAGAGAGTTAGAAAAAAGAAAGACTTTCCTTGGGCAGTGGTGGCATGTGAAATCACATAAGCAGTACAGTGCTAATGTGATCTGTGGGAAGGCCAGTGTAGGGCTCCCTAGATAGCCTGTAATGAAGTAGGTAAACATTTATGGAATAAGTCCCTCTTCAGATAGAGACATTTAAATAAGTGAAGCAGAGCTGTGCCTGCAAGCAAAGCAAAATTCATTCACTGCTTCCCATCAGCATGTAGATGTCCAGCCCCATCTTGAAAACCAGGGCCTCAGCATGTGAAACAGTCACTTGGGAAAACAAATGCTGTATCCACAAATGTCCCAACATCCCGAGCATCATACTGAGCATGATGTATAAAATCAGATAACCCTTTGGTCATTTTGGCTGTGTCCACCCTCAAATTCTTATGTACCCCAGCCTTACTCACTGCAGGAGCAGAATGGGCTAAATAGAAAAACTCAATGCTGTGCAAGCACTGCTCCACAGCAGTAAAATCTGGGTATGTTCACAGCACTGTTTTAGTCACATATTGAAGCCACACCACTATGCAGGCTGCCAGGAAGCAAATCAGCTCCATCACAGCCAGACTCAGTTACACGTCTCAAAAATTCCACAGTACTGTTTGTTTGAAAAGTTGTGATTTTCAGACAGTGAGGACTGGGAATCCAGTGATCTTCATGTGCTTTCAGTGTCAAACTGCTGACTTGAGCAGAAACAAGATTTCACAATCTTCTCTCTAATTACTGATAACTGTGCTTAACAGTAAACTGTATCTGGGATGTTGGGTATATTTATGTGTTGCTGCTCAACATTAGCTATAAAATTGCTCACAGATAACATAAGAAGGAAATATTGGAATTTGTTTCTTTTGTAATATGGTTGATTTCTGGATTGTTTTATTTTGAATAGCTCAAAGCAAGCTAAAGCCCTTATCACCCATTACAGTGCTAGATTTTAAGCAGCTACAGCAGGTGCATTTTAAATGCTAAAGCTTTCAGAGGAGGTTGAGTTTCTGTTTTGTTATTTAGCTGTTACTTTGTACAATGCAAAATTGATACCTTCATGACATTATATTTGCATATTTCAATTGCATGAGTAAATAAGCAAAGATTGGCTAAATTATGCAGTCTGAGCTGAGACACACCAATTTGAAATTCACTGTGCTTTTATTATTAGATGACTCAATCATAGAATGGTTTGGGTTGGAAGGGACCTTTAAAGCTCATCCAGTTCCAAGCCTCTGCTGTGGGCAGGGACACCTTCCACTAGAGCAGGTTGCTCCAAGCCCCTGTGTCCAACCTGGCCTTGAACACAGCCAGGGATGGGGCAGCCACAGCTGCTCTGGGCACCCTGTGCCAGCGTCTCAGCACCCTCACAGGGAAGAATTTTTCTTACTATGTAATCTAAATCTACTCTCCTTACAGAGGGTACTCTGTTGGAGTTCTGAGTTGAATGTGGTTATTCCAGATAGATGTTGTACTTTCCACCTCTGCATAACTTGACTGCCTTTCCCCCCAGATTTTATTCTCCTCATTAAAATAAAATATTTGAAGAACATATATTTGCTTTTCATGATAATGAGCAAAGAGTTGTATTAAAATTGGTTGTGCATAAAGAAGGTTGGACTCTTAGCCCAGCTCCTGGTCTTGAAATCATAAAATCCCCACTGTAAATATTTTCTTCAAGTTTTTGCAGGAAAAATAGCATCCATGTTGGTGCTATTCTGTTTAATAGGTAGCATAACCTTTACTTGAAATTATTTGGGGCTCCCAGGGTCTTTTAAAACAAAGAAAAAGCTCTTATTTACCATTGCCTATGGGTGTAACACCAAGCAAAGTGCAGGGGATCATATAGTTCTCTTGGATCTCAGTCAGTTTTGTTTTAAAAGGAAGTCTAACAGAAGTATTGCATGTAAAGGAAGACAGAATTCCTTAGTTTTATAATGCTTCCATTTTGCCTTTGTACTGATTTTCAATCAGTATTTATTTGTCAAATAGAAAATTGCAATTATTCTAAATCAGTATTTTATCATATATGCTGACATGAATTAAAATTACAAAAAGCCACACTATAGAATGGGGGGGAAATAGTATCTCTTCAGAAGACCTCTAATCAACACGTATCAGAAAGATTAAAATGGGTATCCATCCCAGTTTTACTGCTGAGGAGACTGAAGCACTGAGTGGCAAAGTGTCTTGACTCCGTGTTTAATGAGAGATGGTTAAAAACAGATTCTCTGATTTCTGGCCTGGCACTTCAGCCTCAAGCTGTTTGATTCAGTGGCATTTAGCCTGAAAGTTTGTGTGCATGTTTCTGGTGATCTTTTTTGTGTTATCTTCCAGATTGTAAGGAATTCAGGATTGATTCCCTTACTCTTCTACATTGTGCTGCTTTAATAGTGGCATAACAATTTATGTGTTAAGGATAAATCAAGTACATCCTATATCTTATTTTCCCCATATACTTAACTTTTTATGAGGCTTGATCCATACATTTTAGGTAACATGTTACTATCATTGAATGGCATATGTAGCACACATGGAAATTGTTCTCAGGGTCAGGTTTTGAGCACTCTTGATGGCATACACAGGCATTTGTTTAATGTTCTGCTACATACAGAAATGCTATATAAAATCCCGTGATAAATAGATTCAGTGTGCACTTTCCTCACATGTAAGAAGAGGTTGTAAAAAATTCATTGCCCAAATGTGCGTCACTGTGTGTTATTTTAGCTCCTATCTGAAGTGAGGAAAAAGGAAACAGTATGCACACAAAGAGAAAAGATAGTCTTGGCAGTTGTATACTTCCAGATTGCATTTGCATTTGAGGGGAGAGAATCTGGGAAAATGCTGTGTAATGTGGCCACCTGTCAGGAAAATTACCACCTCTCTCCAGCCTTGACCTTAGCTGTTCAGAACATTAGCAGAATGAAGAAGAGTGATATCCCATGTATTAAAAGGCTGAATAAATTGTTTGCACTGTGTGTTAGAATATCAGAGCCTCAGGAGGACGGAACTGGCTCTTGGTATCTCTCTGTATGTTAGCTTTTAGGTTCTGTAAACCTACATATTAAAAACCTCATTTCAGAGCTCTCTTGCATCTCACTAACACTTCTTTCATTCTAGTCACAGTGGCAAATTTTAATCACTATTGCTTATGGGTTCAAGCAACCACCAAATTTACCATCCATACTGTAGAATACCGTTGCTGGTTTCTCTCATCACTGTTCTCCCAAGCAAGGAATAAGAAGCTTTCAGGTTCTAAATTGTCACCTCTTCCCTATCTTTTCTCTCTGAAGGATGAGGCAGGATTAAGCATTGAGCATGCATTGAAATGATGAATGCATATGTGAAGACCTCAGCTTCCAGCAGCACATTGATACTACTACTGTTGGCAGTCCAGAATCCTCAGTCCTCAGTGTGAATCACATCTTAAAGGAAAAGCCTTCATAGGCAAGACCTCTTTCTTAGTCTCCAACTACGTTTTCTTACTAATTTCAGTTACCTGGGCTGCATTCCCATTAAATCACAAAAAACTACCAGGTACTTCACATCTTAAAACCCTGAAATGCTGCTTGTATTCTGCTGCTCTTTCATGTTCTGCAAAACTTTAGGAAACCAGTAGGTGTTTTTCTGTAGTGCTGCACATGTTAGTAGCTCTGCACATGTAATGTCTGGCATACTTCCTAGACTGGAAGCCTGGTATTGCCCATCTGGCCATTCTGCTGAGATCTAACGAGAAGATAACCAGGAGAGAAGGAATCTGAAACAACATAATAATCTTAGGGTAAGGACAGTCCTCCCAAAGTCTTCTGCAGTAGAATACTGTCCTGCTATTGCAGGAAAATCTAATATTCCAACATCTTGAGACTACTTATTTTGCTGTTTTACAAATCTGCAACTATTCTCCTGCATCCTCTCAGTATCAGCAGTTACCCACATTAAAACTGTCTTAGCAAACCTAGGAGTCCTTTTCTCCTACCTGCCTAGTACTCCTCTGCATGTTACTATGCCACTGCGAGTTTTTGAGGTGTGATAGAATCATAGAATAGAATCATAGCATAGTTAGGGTTGGAAAGGACCTTAAGATCTACAGTCCCTAATGAAGAGTCCCTCTCCAGCATCCCTATAGGCTCCCTTCAGATACTGGAAGGTTGCTATGAGGTCTCCATGCAGCTTCTCTTCTCCAGGCTGAACAGCCCCAACTTTCTCAGCCTGTCTTCATACGGGAGGTGCTCCAGTCCCCTGATCATCCTCATGGCCTCCTCTGGACTTACTTCATCAGCTCCATGTCATTTTTATGTTGATGACACCAGAACTGCACACAACGCTCCAAGTGGGGTCTCACAAGAGCAGAGCAGAGGGGCAGGATCACCTCCTCTGACCTGCTGGTCACACTCCTTTTGATGCAGCCCAGAGTACGGTTGCTTTCTGGGCTGTAAGTGCACACTGAAGCTGCTCATGTTCATTTTCTCATCAACCAACACCCCCAAGTCCTTCTCCACAGGGCTGCACTGAATTTTCTTTTTGCCCAACCAGTAACTGTGCCTGGGATTGCTCCCACCCAGGTGTAGGACCTTGCACTTGGCATGGTTAAACTTCATGAGGTTGGCACCAGCTGCACCTCACAAGCGTGTCAAGGTCCCTCTGGATGGCATTCCTTCCCTCCAGTGTATCAACGGAGCCACACAGCTTGGTGTCATCGGCAAACTTGCTGAGGGCACACTCAATCCCACTGTCCATGTCAGCGACAAAGATGTTGAACAAGACCAGTCCCAACACCGATCCCTGAGGGACACCACTCGTTACTGGTCTCCAGCTCCACTGAGCCATTGACCACAACTCTTTGTGTGCGGCCATCCAGCCAGTTCTTTATCCACTGAGTGGTCCACCTATCAAATTGGTGTCTCTCCAATTTAGAGACAAGGATGTCGTGTGGGACAGTGTTGAACACTTATTGCCTTTCATTCTAAAGTGTCTCAGAATTTCTCAGTATATCCAGTGAGAATTACCCTCTTCGTTCATCTGTGAGAGTTGTCAAGTTTTGCAGAACTGTGATCTTCTTTTGCTACTGTTTGCAGCAGGATATATTGACCATATGCACTGATGCTTGGAGCTGAACACAAAGGATTTGCAAGTATACAAATAACTCCATAAATTATTTGTGTTAAATATAGAACTTGAAGAGTTGGTGGTCATAAAGTAAGGGAACAGTTTCTTCTGCTTGCAAATGAAGAATATTCCAGTGACAAAAATTTGCTAACAATGAAATATCGAAAAGAAAAACAAGTACTATTTTTAACTAACTTTAATGCAATTTGATCAGTTGAAAGGAGGAGGAGAATAAATATCAGTATTCCAAATTCATCAGCAAGTCTCCAGAGGTTGTTAAAATACTCTTGCAGTTTCAAGTGGGTTTTTTCCAGTCTTTATAAAAACTTTGAAATCTCTTGGGATGTAGCACCCCTGCAGGCTCCACCGGCTGTGGGCATACCTAAGTTAGGTGCCTGGAGCACAACTGGGGTAGGAAAGAACTCGGTGAATGGCCTCACATTCTACCTGAGAGTGTGAATCATGGAATCATAGAATATTTCAAATTGAAAGGGATTCGTAAGGATCATTGAGTTCAACTCTGCTCCTCACAGGACTACCTAAAACTAAACCATATGACTAAGAGTGTCATATAGACACTCCTTAAACTGTGACAGGTTGAGTGACACGACCACTTCCCTGGGGAGCCTGTTCCAGCAACTGGCACCCTCTTAGTGAAGGAGCTTTTCCCAGTGTCCCATCTGGGACGGCAGCTTCATTCTGTTTTCTTAACACATACTGTCCCCTGCCCCCTTTGAGCAAGGTGTAGAATGCAAGGAGGTCATTCCTCAACCTTCTCCAAGCTGGACAAGTGACCTCAGCCATTCCTTGCCCTTAAGAATTTTCCTTGGCAGCTTCTTTAAGTAGAAGTATTGAAGTTGTGAGATAGCAGCTAATGTGAAAGCAACGTGTAAAAAGCCAATAATTGGTATTTAACACAAACAACACTTTGGGAGGTCAGGCCATTTTTATGATCATGCTGCTGTAGATAGCATTATTACAGTACCTAAGCTTGGTGAGCTCATTGTGAATTACCTGCCTGAACTGTAGCCACATCTTTGCCGGCTCTACGATTGTCTTTTTGTAACTAGAGGCTGTGTTCTTTTCATACTTTACAGTAACTCATAAATGTTTAAGACAGTTTTTGAGCAATTAGTGCTGCTTCTGCTCTTGGAGTTATGAATTTGTTATGTGCAATGATTTTCATAATGTGTCACCTTAATTGATTTCAGTCAGTTTGGCAAAGAGAAGCAGTAAAACTGAAAACATGTAAGATTGCGGTTTTCTAGTTGCATGAGTAATATGCAGTATGAATTCCAATCTGTTTGCATGGGGAAAAAAATAATGAACTGCTTATTCCACTCTATTCTTAGCCTGGAAATATGCTGACACATCTAATGCATCATCAGAAGTACTTTACACGTGAGTTACCTTGGTTAGCAGCACACTGGGTCCCCACATTTGTGGTTCCTGTTTATGAAACGACTTTACACTTGAATGCATTTTGTTTCATAAGGCTTAAAGAAAAATGACCCTTCACAGCTACTCAAATGTGAAAAAATCTTGGGCTAGAATTCTCCTTCTCTACAGATGTGTTTGGGTTTTTTTTCCTTCACAGATGTAGACAGCATGTATTTCTTATTCATCCCTTGTCCGTGACCTATCAGACTGAAGTGGTTTCTGGAGAGGAAAAGCAGCCCCAAGATAAAATACTAGGAGCAGCACTAGAGAATTCTGGTGCAGTTTCATTTTTAAACATCCACATCAAAAACCCATCTAAGGCAGTGATTTCTTGACTTGTGACCTTGGACAAACAGTTTTTCAGAACCAGTTGGAAAATACATCATGTTTTTCTGTAAGCTTCTCTTCTCAGAATGGGATCGTATGTACTTGATGTAATTCCTGGGAATCTTGTGGATTCATGCCTTAATGAGTGCTTGGGTTAGTGAGGTTGGGTATTTGACCTTCCTAGAGAAGGTCACCCGGGTGACTGGAAATGGTGAGCTGTCCTATGTAACCAGTCTGCTAAGGAAGTACTAAGGAAGAGTGGTGCTGCAATTCCTGCAATTGTCCTTTACACCACCACTTTCTCTCATTAAATCTTCTCCATTTGCTTCTTTTCACCTTATTTTTTGCCATTGTGCTGGGGGAAGGCTTAAGAGGGGTCTTCTAGTACCTCCATGGGGAAGGTCAGATAAAAGTAGTGAAATCATGACATTGCTTCACTTTAGTAAGTTCCTAAGATTATGTGGATCCAGTTCTTTTGTCCTATAATAGTACTTCCCTTATAATGCCTCTTTCAGAATTCAGGGTCAAAATAGCTCAAGCAATTTTGAAATATGATCAGGACCATACTATGCCACAGTGAATATTCACATTTAGAAATGTTCTTCTATATATCTACCTGATACACTTAATACAAGAAAGGAAGGAAAGAAAACCTTGCAGCAAAAACATGTTCTCACTTTGCTGCTTTAATGTGTTCAGGAACAACTCATGCATTAAATAAAGTCACTTTTGATTTAAACACTTCAAGATATTTCTTCTTTTTTAAGATTCTTCAGCCATTAACATTTGTATGACAGGTTATATATATTTGCCTAAAGCTTAAGGTCTCTCTCCATCATCCCTGAGCTCACTGAAAGCTTCGCTTGAAGCTCTAATCACATTATTAGTTTTATTCTATTGGCAGGGTGAATGACTGGAAACCTCTTTGCTGGAACTGTTCTGTGCTGATGCAAATAGTGCAAGGAATAATAAAAAATAAAGGGTGGGTTATTTCTGTTTGCATACTCTCTCTTTAGACAAGGTATCGATTTCAAGTATTCTCCTTTGTAGAATATTATTAGAAATTGGAAGTAAGATTAATATAGAATCACTTGCTGGTTGCTTTTACTTGCTGACTTCTTGCTTTATAATATACACTGATATTAAGTATGATGGTTTCACTTTTGATTGTCACATTGTCATTCTGATTGTCACTACTGTAATACCAAAATCTACAGAAACAAATCTAAGTTAGAAACAACAATACCACAGAGAAGTTAAATATACTAAAGAAAGTCGTGGGAAAACCCACTGAAGTATTGTTATGATCTTTTAGAACCTGGGTATCTTGTGTTAGGTTTCTAGTCTATAGGCAGATAAGGATGTGGTGACTTTTTTCCAAAGTGACAATCCAACAAATCTGAGGTAATTTAATTTGGTAAGATCTTTTTTCATCGTGAACACTGAGAAAAATCAAGCGTTTTCCCCCTTTTAATCTTACTTTTAGATTTGAGGAGTTCAGGACTAAAAGGTGAAAATGTTGCAGTGGAATATTTAACATTGTGCCAAAGGCTGCAGCCACACAATTCTAATTTGTGTGTGTTCCTACTTTGAGGACTGGTTCTGTTCAGTACCCTTCGCCACCAACCAGCATTCCCATCCCTCCCTCTTGCTGCCTGGTGAGCCAGATCTGGGAAGTGGGGAGTGCAATCCTCAGGCAAGGAGCTGTTTTGTGTTATGTTATGGAGCTGCTTTCCGGTACAAATGGTTCCCTGTTTGTTTTTGTGTAGCAGTGGAATGAGACATTTTGTTAGCACAAGGAAGATTGGACTTCTTAGCCATGGACAGTAATGAGAAAGTCAGGAGCATCACTTTCATTAATAGTATGGACTTAAGTTTGTTTAGACCAAGCATGAAACCACACGATAGGATTTCCCCATTTGCTATCTGACATTTGATGCTATGGAGGTATTAACTAGGTTGATTTTCACTTTGTCAGGCATCTTGCAAACATGGTTTACCTTCAAAAAGACAGGGTAAAGCAGAAAGATTGGACAAACAAGAAGAACAATCACAGAGTTACCAATATAGTAAGTTCCTTATGATTGAGTGCAAATACGTAACTAACAGTCTAGATGTTGTTAAGGTGTGTTGATCACTCACTGCAAAATTCAATGAGGAACATTCCTGTTTTCAGCAGCTCCTCTTGGGATGCAGAATGGCTATTTTTTAGTCACAGTTTCCACATACAAGGCCTGTCTAGACAATTTTTTTTATTTATTTCTGAAGTATATATATACTAGTAGTACAAAATTCCAAATAGTTTGTTGCCATTGTCTTCAAGAGTGATGTCTGCATGAGTTACTTACTTAGTTTTAAATAATTCTGTAGTTGTAAGCTCTGACTTTCCAATTGAGATGTTTTGGAGAATGTGACTGTGCCCTTCCTACCTTTGACAGTTCTTTATATAAATACCTTTAACCACATTTTTGCTTTATATTGTTC
The DNA here is from genome assembly GCF_012275295.1 of Melopsittacus undulatus. Taxonomy (NCBI): domain Eukaryota; kingdom Metazoa; phylum Chordata; class Aves; order Psittaciformes; family Psittaculidae; genus Melopsittacus; species Melopsittacus undulatus. The sequence goes on along the minus strand of NC_047528.1, from coordinate 114,957,019 downwards.
TCACCCTATCAGATAATACAGATGATCCCGAAGCACAAATATGTATCTTAATATCTATGATTTTAATACTTGCCTGAGTCGCTAATTTTCATTCTCCTCCCCCTTTACCCTTTCATTTCCCAGTACTTTGAGGAATTGTCATGGGCATTGAACCATCAACATTTTGCAGTTTACTACCAGAAGTGGACTACTATTGACATCATTCCTGAATCAGTTAAAAGCAGATTCCCATAGGGCAAAGATTACATGTGTACAAATTGTTTACTGCTTCTGTGTGGTTGGTGATGACAATAATAGTAGAAAAAAGGTCCTGGGAAGTTAGCCATGAGAGATTTGGTCTTTAATTTTGACAGTACATTGGCAGCTGCATGATCTTCATAAAGGGTAGAAATATAAAGCACAGTTCTTTTTAAAACATCACCCTCAGTGCCTGAGGCAGATGCTCTTTAGAATGATATTTAATGATATGTGGCATTCACATAGTCAACACAATTTTTTACATGTCAACCTGTTCCTTATCTTATACTATTTAGCTAATTATGTCAGATCTTATTGTATTACTGATAGCTTGTGATGGAATCGTGAAGAGTGTTATGACTCTGTCTTTGCTCTGTCCCTTTTTCTCTTCTGTTGCTATTATCTAACTCCGAGTGAACATTTTCCTCTTGTGAGCGTAATTTTATGCATAACAATCTGTTCTTCATCTAGTGACTGAGTTTTAAGCTGTTTTATAACATCCAGATATCACTCTTTGAGCTTTTGTTCCTTTTATTTCTGTTTAGTTTCATTATTGTCAATGGCAATCTTTTGCATATAGGAAGAGCTCTCAATCAAAGTAGTTTTCTTGTATATAAAAGCAGGTGTGTTTCATCAGTCAGGCACAACTTTACAGTTTAACAAAGATTAGAAATCAAACACTATCCGCACAACAGTTGTATAATATACATGTACGCTATGGAAAACAGGATTCATGGAAAAATATATATGGAACAGAGCAAATACTCTGAGACCTTTCAAATCCAAACTGACTTCATTTCAAAAATGCAGTATGTTGAAGTAATATTCAAGTCGTGTTTCATAGTTTAAGTGCCAAAAGGTTGCTAAACTCAAATAGTCAAAAGGTATTAAATTACCTATGTTATATTTTGTGTTTCAAGTGACTGTGCCAGTGAGCTTGCTGAGTACATGCCCTTGCATCCTCAGAATGTAGGACGTGAGTAGCTAAGGCAGCAGTTTCCTGTTGTACAAGCAGAAAAGACCTCAGCCAATTTGTATGCTGGATGTTGCCCTCTAGACTGCAAATATAGAAGAAATACATGGAAATGAATCAGAAAACATTCCGAATAGCCATCTGCCATGCTTCAGGATTTTCCTGGAGCCAGGGAAATTTTTTACCATCTATACTTAGTTTTGAAAAGCTTAAGCAAACTGCATGTTCTCCTGACCTTTTGCAGTCCTGGAAAAGGATTCCACAGCCCTTAGGTTCTAAAACAATTCTTTCAACATTCATAGAAGCAAATCCTTTAGGATTCTTTTTTTTTCCTTTAACCTCTAGAGGCAGAGCCTTCTTAGCTTGCCTTTTTTCTTACCATGGTTCATCTTGCTTTTTGACACTCTACTAGCTTTAATATTAAAGCAAAGATTTTAGTTAGCAGGACTGATGTTCAGGGTTTGATGAACAAGATTCTGTTCTGCACCTGATCAGTTGTTGTCTGTTTTCCCAATCACTGTCAATGACAGAATCTCTTCCCCTGTTTCAAATTTCCCCCACCTAAATCCTTTTTTCACTTTTTTATTTTCCTTTTAGCTGTGAGTAATGGTGACTCAGAGGATTAATGGACAATGCAATGGTGCGTCCATCTGAGGGAATGCTTGTTGAACTCCAAGGAATGGAGTATCTGACCTCAAAACTACTCAGGTCTTTCTGTTTCCTGAGACGTCACCCAGTGTAACACTTGACTGAGGTCCACTGTGGGCCTGAGGTGTTTTTTCTTTTGTTTGCTCTTTTCACTTCAAAGCCTCTGAAATAATAGGAGGGCTGTGTTTCAGCCCTACAGCGCAGTATTTGTATAACACATGACAAAGGTGTGTCTTACAAGCTGTAGAACATATCAGGAATGCATGCAGTGGTATATGAGGACAAAAAAGCTTTCTGGATAGAGCTGAAAAACTGTATAGGGCAGAAGAAGCCAAACCAGTCACAGATTTTTCACATTGCCTATATCCCTCTGAACTGTTCCCTGTTTAGGTCTCAGAGTGAGCTAAATGCATCTCTTCCAAACAGAGCCTGGGAGCTAAGTAACAATTATGTCACATGGACAATCAGGGAATTTGCTCCTAGCTTTGCTCCTGGGTATTTACTTAGGAGAATGGATGCAGTACTCTGCCTTCCAAGTGCTCCTTACATTTTGAACTGCTTTCACTTTTATCTATTGCATTTATATTCCCTTGGATTTAAACCCTAGACACAAATGCATTTGATGGCAGCTGTCAGTATCAAGCAGTTTGGCTACTTAAAGGTACCTACCTAATTACCGAGGAGTAACATCAACTATGGCAAAGCCACTGAGGTCTTTCACTGGAACCAGGCACTTTGGTTAAAGACTGTGCTCCTCCAGCCTGTCAGCCAGCTGCTGTCCTGCATGGATTTTGTTATTTTACAGTCACTGAATTACCAAAGCCACCATGACATTAATTTTAAATGGCACACAAGATACCTCTTCTCTCTACATATCGTGATCTTTGAAACCCTTCCTGTCTTCCCATGTTGTCAATGAAATATCATATCAATAAATACAGATCTCATACTTTGTTATTTATTACCTTATCAGTAAGAGTAAGACTTGATGTGAAGACAGAAAATGCACAATTCACACTTTTTCACTAGTTTCCACTATTAAGACCATTAGTTAACAAAGAAACAACAAAAACTTTGTTCCATATTTCCAATTTACTTATTTTTCAAATTTAGCTTTCAGAAATTGCTTGTTAATAAAGATTAAAGTGCTCTTTAGTAGTATTTTTTTTCTTGAAGCAGATTTGTAGACAATAAGTGAACTATCTCAGTATTCTTTTTAATGAACTGTACTGATATCTTATATACTCATCTTGATTCTTTTCTGTCCATTTTCCCTTTTTTATCTGTGAATATCACAATATTCCATTAGCTCTTCTAACATTTTCTCTGATGTCATTGCACATATCCATGTCGCCATGGTAGCCTTTGTTTTTAGAAGTAGTTCAAAATGAATTCCTGGTGTGTTAAGATTCCTGAATCCTATTAATCACTACTTTTTAGGAGTCAGTGCTCCATATTGTTTCTTAGGCCACAGGCTCTGGAATTCAGCAGGAATTTTTCCTTGAACAAGAGCCTTTGTGTTACTTGCAGATTTTACCAGCCCTGGTAATTTTACCTTGACCTACTCAGTAACTCTGTGGAGCCTCACTAGAAGCATCATCTCTGATGACAGAAAGTACCTCATGAAATTATCTGATACCTTTGTTTCTGTTCCGTTAATAATGCATATGGATAAAGGCATTTAGGGACCACCCAATGACCTCTGAGGACTGGACTTTGGCAACCTTGCGTTGCATCTGTCTAGGAAGGTCATCCTCACTTGTTAAAAGAGTGCCATCTTAGTGATCTGGATTATGGTTTAGGTATCTTTCTCAAGACCTGCTGGTGATATGCAGTACATCCACTCTAAAGGAATGTATACATTTTATGGCATGTTCCACTTCTTGGTTTGAAAGTTTTATCCAGTAGTCATGAATTTTTAATTATATCTCCCAAAACACTATTTATCTGATGAAATACTGTTGCTTAGTTTCCCATAAGCAAAAATGCAGAGAAACCTCTAGAAGGAAGCAAATAATTTAATTGTAGGTGTTTTCTGTTTGAGAAAGTGACTTCATGTTGACAGAGTTATCCACCTTCCTAGTCACAGTTTTGCATGACCACAGGATGTGTGGTTTGGGAAGCGGAAAGAGACATCAAGAAGCATGTATTTCTCTGTATCAAGTAAGAGAATGAGACCATCTTCATGCGAGCCTCTTGTCTGAATATGGTTTTATAAGACAGTTCTGCAGCTCAGTGTAAGAAGGGAGGATGCATAGTCTGAACTGTTGAACAGCACTTACTGTTGGCATCTTTAAAGCAATACCAGTCTCTTTCTAACTTACATATGCCTGTTAAAACAGGATCACAATAATGCAAGAACCACATAACAAAACCCTATACCTGTATTATGTGAAAGATATAATTATCCCATTGTAATAATCCTCTTTTGGTTTAGAAGCTCATTATGTATCACTTTCTTTTTAATGTAATCATTAACAAATCATCACACACGAAATCAGGAAGGCTACTCCATTTTCCAATCATTTGTTCCTATGCCTTTTGAAGCTATTCCAAAGATCCTGCTATCAGATAATTTAATTAGGTGAAACTATTTCCTTTGCTGTTTCCGAGCAACATATTATCAAACTTAATAGCACCAAAAATGTACTTCATAACTTGATATTTCTAAATTGTCACAGTCCAAAGTGAAGCTGGGTTTTCTTTGCTCCTGGTTCCAGAATGGCTTTTTCAGATGCTGTTTAGACCTTTTCTTTTTCTGTAGGAAAAAGAAGTAGGAAGTTCAGAGTTTAAACTAGTATCATTTCTGGAGGTTCCTTAGATTTTAAGAGTGAAATCTGTTTCACAGTTGCTGAGTGCAAACTTGTAAGGAAGCCACAATAAATCAGTGCATCACTGGAATTATCCTTGCACAAGGACGGGTTTCAAGGTTCTCACAATGAGTTCATGCACAATGAATTGACCATTTTTCATGTATCTGTTACCTAATGGTGATATTAGATCCTGTAAAGTGTTTATTTTAATTTAGAGAGACTGGAAAAACAATTTTTCTTGTGGTAATAAGAACAAATGTAACTCGGGAAGCCATGTGTTTAAAATAGAAGACTGTCATGCTTATATCTGCCACTGTAATTTTAATTCTTTCTCTGGAAACACTCAAGAGGTGATCTTTAATAACCTGAACACACAGGGGGTTTTTCCACAGGATCCTTAACACCAGTAAAGTTAGCTGATGGATTAGTTTGGGATAAGCTATATATTCAGTAGTTTTATGAACATTCTGTGCATGCTTACCTCTATTGTAGTTATTCTCCTGTGCTCAAATGTTGCGAAGAATGGGTTTTGGGGTCTTCTTGCATTTCTTTTTAGAGTACTCTTCACTGTTAACACAAACTTGATGCTATAGTAATGCTGATATATGACTTTCAAGGCATGGATGTGGCGTGCATCTGGTCTATTTGCAGCCCCTCAAAAACTGGGTGAGTTTTACTGCCGTTTTCTGTCTGGGTAGACTTAACTAATCGGTTCAAGTGGAAATAATAGGAGAATAGAACAAGCAGAGCTATTTAGAAGTATCTTTACCTCATGGGAGTGTGAGGATAAATCATCGTTTTGGAAAGTTGTGAGCATGAAATTTAGAATGTATATTCTCTTTTACAAAACAGAGGTAGCACAGTATGTTTGTTTGCAAGGCATGAAACTGTTATCACTGGTCTTTCTCCTCGAGGTAACGAAATGAGGAAGAGCAATGACAGTTCCAAAGATAAGGCAATGTGACTAAAAAACACTGACTAATGCTTTATACAAATGCAAAAATGGCAAATGGGCGTTTTGACTGCAATGTGCTGCCTGAATTATTAAATAGCTGAGGAATGAAAATGAGCAGGATTTTGGCAGGCTTCTTAAAAAGCTGATGCAGTGTTTGCCTTTTCCTTAATTGCTGCTCTTTCGAGGAGAAAAAATGCATAGATTTTATTAGTTTGTTTCATCTATTTAGGTTACTCATTGATATTATTAGAATGAGCTCTCAAAACACAACGTTTCAGGAATCACTAAATCTGTAGAATGATCTGCTCTCTGCTTCTTTCCTTAATAAATTAGAAATCAGAAGGGCCTGAAAGCTCATCTCCTTTCTTTCTTTGATTTGTTCTCATCATTTCCTTATGCTTTAAAGTTCTAACCTTTGCTGACCAAATTTCATTACCCTGTCTCAAAGGTAGGATTGCTGAAGCTTAAAATGTCTGCCTACTGTAGTGTTGTAATGTTGAATCCTTTAATGCACCAGCAAGAGTAATGGGTCTGTAGACAGTGTTTCCACTTTAGATTCAGATATTCACCTCACCATGGTGAGTACACAGCAGGTACTCTCACCAGTGCTAACATCACACAAGTGAGATGCTGCAGTATTAGCAGGACAAAATAGGTAACATACTGCTGGAGAAAAAGACGTGGTAACACAGGAAAGGAAGACGCTTTTTAAGTTTCCAGAACCTTGAAAGTCCAGTAAATTAAGCTGATGTTTTTTAATAGTTTCTTTCTATCTTTACTGCTTCAAAAGGAAACAAAATGGAAAGTGGATGGATCTCCATAGAGAATAAGTGGCAGGAACTTACCTTTTTTATCATGTAAAGGTTTCGTAAGGAAGTTGAAGAAGTCCAATTAATGATTTTTGGACATCAGTTAGAGCAGTGCAGGAGAAGAAGATGGACTAGATGATTCTTTAAAGTCTTTTGATCTCTTTATTTCCAGTTCTACCTATTTTTGTCTACATTACGAGGAATACCTTGGCTGCATACAGTTCAAAAAAATTACATAAAATATGTTCTCCTACAACCTTACATATAAATATGCATTACTAGTCTATCCTGTGTTGCCATTTCTAATAGAAATCTTACTTCATCTATGTGTGTGGTTTTACTGCTTCAGACGGTGATGCACACTTTAATGTGTTTTTCTCTCCTACATGTATGCCACATGCAATTAGACATTAGAAATTTACATCTAGCATGAGTATAGTCAGCATTGTTTGTAATATCTTTGATTTCCAAGTTAAAACGTTCTTAAAAACCTTTCTATTTTACTATATTTTGGTCATTTTACTTGAATAAGATTTTACCACATTTTTTTGCTGTGTGCATCAATAGGACAACCAAATAATAAATGCAGATTAGGATTAAATCCAGGAAATGCCCAGGGAAGTTGTGAATGCTCCATCTGGCAGTGTTCAAGGCCAGATTGAACAGAGCCTTGGGTGACATGGTTTAGTGTGAGGTGCCCCTCTGCCCATGGCAGGGGGGTTGGAACTGGATGATCTTAAGATCCTTTCCAACCCTAACTATTCTATGATTCTAAAACTGGATTTCTGGTATCATACATCCACATGGGGTTTTAATTTTACAGACAATGAAAGTTATAACAATGTGGTGTTTAGAAATTATTTGGTCTGTAAACCATTGCTGCCAAAACTGAGTACACACACTTTCTGACCACAGAAATGTTGAGATCAGTATGCAGAGGAAATACTGAGTTGCTTGGCTCTAAAAAAATTGATTACTTTTAAAACTGTCTAAGCACAGAACTTCAGGTGTATCATCTTCAGCTTGTAATTTGAGAGTTGGGGTAATTTTGCTTTCTGGCTTAGCAAAGGACAAAGAAGAAAGAAATGCTTCAGCAAGGATTAGTTCATGTTGATACTATTGATCTGGTTCCTCTTGTGACCAAAGGTCATGCTGGCTGCTAAAAAGAGAAAGTGGTTGAGCAGAAGGCTACTGACTTAGAGCCATTTTGTTAAAAGAGGTGGATCAGGAAATATTGTTAAGACATGGATTCCTTAGAAGTCTTTTGACCTCCTTTGCCCCTACTTTAGGCTTTTCTAGTGTCTTCTGGTTTTACTTCCATCTTGTTTCCAAGGTCTCAAGGATGTAAATGGAAAGCTTTTTCACTGTAAAATTCTTCTCTGTGCTAGGAGTGTGTATGTACATGTCAATCTGACATGGAGATTCAGTAGTTCAGAAATAGAATTTCATAAAGGTGCATTTGTCCCTGACTGTTCTCCAGGTTGAGATATATTTTTTCCTCTTTTTTAGTTTCTCTGGAGTCACTCTGTTTTTAACTGGTTCAGGCAGCTGCAGCACATTGACCACATAGAGTGCTGCAGTTCACTTTTGTGTTATTCCTAATATTTCTGATTTTTGGCTTCCTTTTTTTTTAAAAGCAGTTTCTTGCATTTTCTCAGTATTTCGTGTAGTCCAGTTTTTACCAGCTTTTTACTGTTACCTTTTTGGTTTCTCCACTTGTTACTGTAGTAGTTTGTAGATCATAATGGGAGGTGACCATATCAGCACTGTAGAGTTAGTTTTGTAGTATGGATTGTGCTAGTTAAATACTGAGCCTACAGAACTTTGAAAGTTGTGTTTGAAAAATCCAGTGACTCCTGCATCTGAAGAATGGAGAAGCAGCACTGGAAACTTACTGCAGGGTGAGTCAGATGAAACACTATGAAAGAACATTTTAGGGATTTCTGCAGTTTCTGCAATCATTGGCAGTGACATTGATGTTTTCCAAAGTAAGCTTTGTGGCTCTGGAGATTGCCTATACAAGCATTATATTTGAAAGCTTTAAATACTCTGTGGTCTTCATTTGTCCTCTGCAAAAGTCTAAATCTCACTGTGACTGAGCAGGGTCTTCACTCATTGAGCAGACATTGACTATGTGCCAAATGCAGCAGTGAACAAGTTGAGTTTGGTTTGCTTACCTGGAGAATTGTTCCTAGGTTGGGTGGCTCTTAGTCTTGCTTTCTGGAACTGTAGAAGAAACACCTTCCGAACAGCACTCCATGAGAAAAAGAAGTGGGGAGGTTTAGGGTTCACTACCTGTTTTTGGAGCAGCAAAAGAGCATAAAAGGTTGCATCTTCTCACCTTCGTTTGCATGTGACTTATATAGGGAATCACAGTGCATGACAGCACGTCTGATCTGGTTTTAGGGAGGCTAGACTTAAAGTGAGACTAGACTATTGCCTGTTGCTTCTATCCACTCTACTACCTTACTCTGTTCTGTGGGCTGGGGATGTTTGAATACCCTGTTTTCTCTCTAGTGCAGTCTTTCCACTTCCCATCTAGTGATCCATGGGAATTTTCACACAGTGTAAGAATACCTTTTGTTTAATTATGAGGTTTTCATTCTGAAGAGATAAGAATAGTGAACTGTTGTACTGAAACGCTGAAACAAAAAGGAATTACAGGTTGATAGTGAAAGATAAATTACAGCCTTTGCTATTTTAATAAGTAGCATTTATTCAATTACAGAACCACATGAATACTTTCTATGATTGTATAAATTACAAGATAACCCACATTTAAAGTACATATAGCAATAGTAGGAAACATGTAAAACTTACAACGTATATTATTACTGTAGACCAAACTATAAGAGATCACAAGTGATATGCAGCGATAAACAGCCACTGTATTTTACTGATCTTGTATTTAAAGTCTTGAAATTTCCAAATATTTCTGGTTTTACTACCTGGTTTATGTACCGTATTGTGTGTAGTTTTCATATGTCAGATCCTGCTCTGCTGTTTTTGGGTACATCACCGACACCTCAAAGGTAATTACAGTTTAATTTTTCATAGGAATTTGGCCATGGATGATCTTAAGGTCCTTTCCAACCCAAACCATTCTGTGACTCTATGACTCAGGCTTGATATGATGAAAATATTCTTTACAATGAGATCAGGTTGCCCAGAGAGGTGGTGGATGCCCCATCCCTGAAGACATTCAAGGCCAGGCTGGATGTCGTTCTGGGCAACCTGATCTAGTTGAAGATGTCCTTATTGCAGGGGCTTGGACTAGATGAGCTTTGGTGGTCCCTTCCAACCCAAATTATTGTGTGATTTTGTGATTCTATATCTTAGTCTGCATCAGCGGGTCACAATTTAGAGCAGGTTTTTTGTCACAGAAGTGTCTTTTGCTTCTCTTTTATATCCTCATGAGGAAAATAGTGACTGACAGCAACACATCAGTTATGTTGAAGCAACAGGCAGGTGATATATCTGCACTAGAAACTGAAGTGCACATGGCCTTGCAGTACTTGGAACTGTACTATCCCCAAACTATTCAGCTTAAATTTTAGAGCATTGTGGGAGAACAGTTCCACTGAATCCTCTTGGAGTCAAGTAGCAGTGTCACAGCCCTTTAGTTGGTCCACTTACCTTCCCCAGCAGAATGCTCTTGTTTGCTTGTTCTTCTGATTCTGATGTACCAGCAATGTTGAAGAGACATCTCTTTTTCATTCTAAAGGCAACAGATATAATTTTAACAGGCTGCACCACTTTTACTTGCTTCATTGTGTTTTGATAAATGGTTGTATTGGACAGCTGAAAGAGATCTTCCATTTACCTTGTGTTGGTTCCATCTAGCTTCATTGCTGGCTGGATCCCTGGAGGGAAGGTTGTGTCCTGGTATGCTTCAGAGACCTTCCAGCCATGGGAAGTTTCCAGCTGTGGCAGGAAGGAGTAGGGAGTGGGAGACAGCCCTCCCAGGAACTTGGTACACATGTGGTTCGTGTGGAAGAGAAAGAAGAGATCTTTTGTCCATGCCCAAGAGGAACTGTGTAGTGACAGTGTGCCACTTTGCAGGTGTACCAGCATAGAAGTTTCTTCTTGTTAACTTGTATTTGGAGCTGCCTCACTCCCAATGGGTCCGAGTTTTCTCCTTCTCCCTTGTTCTGATTTGTGCTCTGAGAAGAGCTAATGTCAGCACTTCTGAGACTTTGGGGAGCTCCAGGAGTCACCTGCTTGGGAGGAAGGGACCAGGCAGTTCTGCTGTGATATGTGACTGTGGCGGAGCCATGGGGTAGTGCTTCTCCTGTGTTCATGACTGGAAAATTGCAGGAAGAACAGAGGCAAGGCTGTGTTGTGTTCCCTCTCTCCACCCTCGGGAAATGTTTGAAGCAGTGCTTTGTGCTTTCTACAAATGTAAGCCTTTCTCTTCTGCAGTATTGGGGTAGCTTTCCATAATTTGATAGATCTTCTCTTTCTACTCAGTGGCTACCTCCTTCTGTTCCCTTATCTTCTTCCTTAAGACAAATGTGGCCTGAAGGATGGGAAGAACTGCTCTTCCTTATCTCTCGTGATTACAAAATTGTATTCAGGCTTGTCCTGAGTTCCCTGTGGTTTCAGACTTTTAAACAAATTAGCCTTTTAGTCTCACAGTATTAGTCACCAAGCAGAGTCTTCACAGACTGTGTCCGTTTCTGCTTTAGTGACCTTTTACCACATGCACCTGGAACAGGCTCCGGATCAGGTCCTGTATCAGAGCTTGTAGGACAGATTTCAGTGTGAAGTTAGAAGCTTTCCTACCTGTGTCATTTCAAGTGAACTTTCAAAAGTTACTACAAGGACTAGTTATTGGGTTAAGAGTGTTTTAGTGTAACAAAGTGATCTTTCTTGATCACCATGCTCCTCTTTGAAAGACAATTGACATGTATACTGCGGAAAATGTTTCTCAGTCTTTTCTGGCTGCTGTGTTTGAGCTGGTTAATGATCAAACAGCATTGATTTGGAGAATACATACATGTTTTCATGCTATGTGAGGGGTGAGATAATTAGAAGAACTACAGAAAATACTCTGATTTCAAAATACCAGGCAGATCTCCTGTGCCATTGCTTACCTGCCATGATCTGTGTTACTTTTGTTCACCTGAAATTTTTAACAGATTTTTTTTAATAATGAATTTATATAGTTAGAGAGTCAAAGGTCCCAGGAAATGATGTCTTTGTTATTATGTCTTTTTTATTTTCTATGTTACCTTTATTTGTTAGTGAAAGGCATGGAATTAGCAGCACTAGGTGAGAACTGTGTGTCTAGTGAGAAATCAGTCACAGTGGTTAAGGGTGAGTAATGTCCCACTTCTTGAAAACTCCTGCTGTTGTGCTTGAGACTTCTTTTTTAGTGTATAGCAAAATGTTAATTTTTAAAGGCTTAGGTGCTTTCTCTGAAGCAAAAGGAATTTTTATGTAGCTCTCTAATGATACAATAATTGTGAGTTTTGTCTGTTTCTTTCTCACTAATAAGGGAAAAAAAAGGAGCTTCTAAACCACAATCACATTCACGAACTACATGAAGATTAATCCTCAAAATGAGAGGTACTATTAGAGACGAAGAAAACATTCCTCAACTTCTTGGTGCTTGACTACACTATAAGGCTGAAAGTGTTTCATTAATGAGCTTTCAGATTAGTCCAGCTTTATAGGTTGAATACAATACCTTGAATGATACCATCAAACAATTTATTTAATAGGGTAAATTTATAGCTAACAAACATACTCTGAAAACCTGCTTTAGGAAGGGGTAAATAGTCTCTATTACCATCAGTCTGGAGATGATACTGGGGTTAAGTAGAAGTCCAGTTTTGAATGTGATACAAGTCCAATAGCTGAGATAACTGCTATTTTGAGTCACAGACTGTGCAGGAGTAGTCTGTGATTTAGAAGGGTCTCCCTGTCTTATAAATCACTTGTTTTAGAGGCCAGGGGAGGGGAGACGAGGAAGAGACAGCAAAAGAATTAACACTGAGAAATCTATTACTTGTAAAGAAATGTTCCCAAAATGTCCTAAAAATTTATGTGTCAGTCTCTCTCTCTCCCTGCTGCACAATAGCAGAGGTTTTGATTATACCAGCTGGCTACTTTTTTGACAGCCTTCCTAGTTAGGAAGCACACAAGTCTGATTATAGGTGGCAGCCTAAACCACCCTGGAAACTCCAGTACTTTTGTGACTAACAGCAGCTGTGGTTTACAGACTGGAGACTTCATACCTGCCATACAAAATCAAAGCTCAGTCTAATCTCTACCTGAAAAGAGGGTGCAAAGAGAAAGAGTTTTTATTTCCTTTTTCTGATCTAGGGCATGCTTACTGCCCCTGGCCTTCATGATGACAGTATGGGGAGGTCTCTCTTAACAGACTGCACAAAAATGCCAGTAGATTACTTCATCTTGGGAGAAGTAGTTGATAATTTGAATAAAGATAAAATCAGTCCATTTATTTCCCATGAAGAAACAGAATGCATGCCTCATTTTCTTGAGAAGTGAATTCATCATATAGCTTTCCATGATGTTGTACCTTAATATAAGGGTTATTACTTGGAGAGCTGGTTAATTACCTTACCAACAGAAGTGTGTGTTAATGGCACTGAATTTTAACAGACAACTGCTCCATTGCTAGTTTAATTCTGGTTGAGGTCTTTCTTATGGTGGAGATATAAATTACCAGTCTGTGAAATCTAGGTAAGGGCTATGTAACCAGAAGGCAATGCTTGTTAGGGAAATTTTCACTGTTTTCTCTCTTGCTTGCTTGCCTTGTCTTCTTGTTTCTTTGAATGGGAAAGACAACTCTAGAAATCTTAGTTGATTTAGGGAAGAGAGAGAAAAATAATTTGGCTGGACAAAGTATGTTATAATGACAGACTTGCAGAGCTCAGTCTGATTTAGTTTGCTAAAAAGAAGACTGAATGACGGATTTACTTCTTTGTACATGTCCCTTCTCTGGAATAAAATGGCCATTTGAAAGTTTTCTAACAGAGAAATGCATTGGTGGCTTCAAATTCAAGTCTGACAAATTGCCTTAATAGTTTTAGCCCTATCTGTAGTTAGTCTTGGAAGTGAATTCCCAAGGAAAGTTGTAGGGTCTTAATTTCTTGAAATCTTAAATTTTATCACCTTTCTGGAAGACAGGCTTCTGTTTAAAAAACAGTATTGCATCATTGAGGTAATGCAAGTATTTCAACTGGTTGTTTTCATGCTCCAGCAACTGAGAATATTTGCCTTTTCTCCATTAACTATCAGAGAATATTGGTACTAAAATCTAATATCAGCCAGAGTAATCTCTTTTTTTAGTACTTTGTCTAGTACTTTTTTTTTCCTTATTATTATAGTTTGTGTTAATGCTGATCCAGCAATTCTCACATGCTCTGTAAAACTGGATCTGGAAACAGAAGAGAGCTTGTGATGAACAGATATTATAGTAAAAATTTTGGTTAGACAATCATGCCTATGAGAGCTTTGGCTCCTCATGCCTTTTATAACAACATGGTATGTTACACAGTGACCTGAAATAAGTTCAGCACTAGAGAAAGTAAGAGAATTCTGGCAAATTAAGTATGAATCTGGTTCAGGTTTCATAATCTGCCTTGCAAAAAAGAAATTGTCAGAACATACCTAAATTAACGCAGGACACTTTGACATGCAAAGCTCCTTGGTGCAGAACTTGGAATTTGTGGTGTATGTTTCAAATGAGGTTTGAAACAAAAGAGGAGTTGCCTTGATTTATGCTTTGTGACCTGCATGTCTACCAGGCCTTTGCTAGTAAACATTTCCAGTAGCTTTGCTCTTCACCATTTCCTTCATTTGAAGAATTTCTTCTATTCAGCAGGATGCAGAATGCTGAACGCAGGGTCCAGCTGTGGCACTTGCATTGTGCTAGAAGAACAGTATTGCTGGGGATATCATTGTGGACAAATACGGCCAGCAGCTGAGTACTTTGTATCCAAAGATAATGTCTGTTACAGGAAACGGTTTTAAAAACATTGAAGTAGAGTGCATTAAAGCTGGTGTCGTTGTCCCGGACTCTGTTAGGTAAATCAGGATGCATAATGGTCATCCACAAGCATGCATACCTTGAAGTAGACAGAAATTCAGGATATTGCCTGTATTACTTAAAACCCATCCCTTCCCAAACCTACAAGGAACAACGATTTTTTCCTTGAATTTCTAAGTATCAAAAGCTATTTTCTTTCTTCTGCTACTGTAGTAATGGTGCCAGAATAAGTAATAGTCAGAATAGAAGAAATAAGAGTAAATGTAGCAAGAAATTTCTTACCACATTTTTGTTTCTGGATCCTATTCATTAATGAACAAATGTGTCAGGGACATTATGTGCAATGTGAATAGAAGAGCTTGGACTTTCCAAATGAAACAAAATCACTGTAGTAATTATTGTAGAGTCAGCAGGTAGATTTTATGTACCCTCATTGCAGATTGTAATTCAGAAAGAAGTAAAAATACAAGTAGTTACTGTCATGACATAGTAAAGGAAAAGCATAGCTTGACTTGCAACCTTTGATTCTGACATGATGTACTTTGCCAATGCAAAACCTGATCTTCCTAAAGCTGGTAGACTACTCTTTCTGTTGCCTACAGTAAGTATAAGTTCAACTTTAACATAGGAGACTTTATTGTTTTACTGATTTGCAAAATAAAAATGTATGTAATCTATAGTATATATTTGAGTTATGAGGTAGATAAACCATTTGGAGACTTTAACATCTATTTGATGAATACTGTTGAATATATTCTTTTTTGATTAAGAGTGACCACTTAATTTTGATACTATCTCTATCATTTTACAGTACCATTATTACATCTGTCATATTATTATTGTACAGTGAATGTGAATGCTAAAGATTAGAATGGATGCAGACTGGAATCAGACTGGATTTCTCTCTGTTTTACTCCAGGTTTCTCTTCTCTTTTGCTCATGCTGTATGTATGATAGATTGCTCTTAGGATTCTGTTTAGGTTGTAAAAGCTGTCTCCCCTAGAGAAACCAAGCTTAAGAAAATTGATATGGGGAATTCTTCAGTAGGCAGTATGGATGGCCTATACCATGTCTTGCTTCCTCTGCACAGTTAGCTCCCCTGCAGGATTCCTCCCTCACATCACACTGCAGAAGCACAAATTAGATAGGTTTAAGGTATTTTTCTCTTCGGCTTGAGCAGAGATGAGGGCCCTGGTGGTGTTTCCTGTTGATCTATGCTGGATTTACAGCTGTTACTGCAGATCTACTTCCTGAAGAAGATCTTTGTGTAGATCTTCTGCAAAACCTGTGGATCTTGCCAGAGATTATAGCAGTGGTAAAGCAGGGCTGGATTGGTGGCCATCCAGCCTCAACAGTCTCTGCTGGCTCTCTTCTCTCTGTAGCAAGGGATTTGGATTATTGGTAGTCACTGCCCTCAGGGGCACCTGGCAGAGCTTCAGCATGAGAACTATGCTTCATCTATGGCAGTATTTCAGTTCTCTCAAATTCTGCAAAGAATAATCCCTTGGAGGGAGGCAGAGCTCTCTGTCTTTTTGATTTGGATTGCTAAGGAAGTCTAAAAGTGGTTTTGATCCCTTTTGATTCTTGTCCAACAAGGTCTAGAATTGGGTTATTCTGAGATAATACTGTATTAGTATAGTAAGTTCTGAAACAGCATCCCGCTTCACTGAAACATGCAGGCTTCAGTAATTGGCATGGAAAAACTGGGATCCTTAGAGATTTCTGCTACATCCTGTTTTATTCCCAGAAGTAGTCAGTCTTTTCTTAAACTGAAAATGATCTTTGAACATTACTTAGTATTCACCAACTAGGCTTTCAAACCTTCACTCATGTTTTAACCCATGTTAACTAATGTAATTATAAATTCTAATTCAAATAAAGTATAAATGCTTAACACAGCTGGTAACAAACGAGCGTAGTTTATATAACACAATCTACAAGTATCTGTTTATAGTGGTAAATCATAGTTCATACTCATTTACACCAAAAGGGCTTCCTGAAATACATTATAACCAGCTGCTGGTTACCTGTTTCATACAAATTGGATGTACTTTATTTCAAAATCTGATACCATAAATATGTGGCTCAGGAGGATTATACGAGTGATGAAATGTAGGTAACATTTAACCTTTGTCTTACACTAGGAAGAAAACACTGCCTCTTCCATGTCATCTGTTGCTGAAAACTTTCCTTAAAAACCCATGAGTTTTACAGTAACAGAAGGCAAATAGACTGTTAAATAGCTTCATTGCCAGTTTTGACTCCTGTTGATAGCACGTGAGTTCACATGTTTTACCTGTCAATTCTTGTTTAATAAATGAAATTCTTTATTAATATTTTTCCTTATTGTCAAAATAAGGATATTGATTGGCAAAAGTGCTGAGTATTAATGAAGTGTAACTGAAATGTATAGAAATGTCTTTCATCTGTTTTTCTGAGGCAGGAATGAAATTACTGCCTAATTTAACATATTTAACCTCCTCTTAATAAGGTTTTGAATGTGAAGTACTTTCTGTGTTGTACCAGAAACAACCTGGAACCATCCAATACTAAAGAGATGATAATAGAGCTGATGCAGCTGATGAATGTGAGGGATTGCTCATAAACTGACAAGCTACAAGCAGCTTCCTGTTAAGTAATAAAATTATTTAATATTTCAGGCAGCCCTGCTCTGCCTAAGAAGACCATGGTGAATGAGCTCAGCATCTGCATCATCTTGTAGTGGGGTAAACACTGAAATCATAGAATAGTTAGGGTTGAAAAGGACCTTAAAATCATCTAGTTCTAAGCCCCCTGCCATGGGCAGGGACACCTCACACTAAACCATATCACCAAGGCTCTGTCCAACCTGGCCTTGAACACTGCCAGGGATGGAGCATTCACAACCTCCCTGGGCAACCCATTCCAGTGCCTCACCACCCTAACAGTAAAGAATTTCTTCCTTATGTCCAATCTAAACCTCCGCTTGTTTAAGTTTGAACCCATTACCCCTTGTCCTATCACTACAGTCCCACCTCACAAGCGTGTCAAGGTCCCTCTGGATGGCATTCCTTCCCTCCAGCGTATCAACCGAACCACACAGCTTGGTGTCATCGGCAAACTTGCTGAGGGCACACTCAATCCCACTGTCCATGTCAGTGACAAAGATGTTGAACAAGACCGGTCCCAACACCAATCCCTGAGGACCTCCATCAGGGAGCACCGAGTGCAGCCCTGCCCATTCTGCACCTTTCCCTCACCAGACCAGTGCAGGAACTCTACACTCCAAGCTCTGCACCACAGCCTCCCCTCTTACCGGCTCTGTCTGGGTGCCTACGCTGGCCACCGTTGGGGCAGCCAGGCAGAGCTTCGAGATCAGGGCCTGGTCATACAGCGAGTGCTCACCATCCTGCTCGCTGCCCGCGCAAACTGCCTTGACCCACTCTGTTTGCCCGCTCTGTTCACCTCTCTCCTGGTCACCTCACTCCTGGTCACCTCACTCCTGGTCGCCATGTTATCTGGGCAGGTTTTTAACCCCTCAGGGCAGGTGCTGCTCCTCCTGGCCCCGCCCCCAGTGAGTCAGCTCTCGAGTGAGCTGAGCTGTGGCTCCTGGGTAAGTTTTGGCGGGAACTTGAGGCTCTCACCTCAGCGGCTCTTGTCGCTCTGAGGTGAGGCTCCTGGGCGCTGATTTCCCGCCGCTCCGCTCTGGTGTTGCAGGTGTCCTCTCTCCAGCCACTCACCTCAGCAACTCATAGAAATGTCTGAACAAAAGGCTTTTAAAGTAAGTAATTTTTTTGGCATATTGATGTTATAGGGCACATTCCTTGAAACAATGGAAATGTTCAATCAAGGGAATGAACCTCTAAACCACTTACCTCTTACAAAGCCTGAGCCAAGATCAGGTACTGGCTGTCTCAATGCATTAGTACCTTTGTGTTAGTGCATTATTTCTGACTAAAGTGCCCTTGCATAATATAGCTCTCTAAGGATATACATAATTATACTCAGATCCCTCAGTCAAACACCAGTGTCATGTGTGTTTATACATGGAAATTTTCTGACATACTACTGGATAAGACTGAAAATGTATTCTCATTGAGCATCATCAAATAGTCCACTTTGACTTCAGTGCCTCAGGGTTATATTTCCACAGTATACCTTGCTGTTTATTCCAGCATAATCAGAAAATTTAACAGAATGATAATATAATCTGATTTGTGAAGTTGAGTTCTTACAGTAGATATGTGAACCAGAATACAAGTTCTGCTAATGATCTATTGCTGGACAATTGCTCCACTTGCATAACTGATAACAGTCTTCACAGCTGGTGGTCTGGAGACTTTCAGGAACTAAATTTCTTAAAATTAATTCTGGGATTTTTTTTGTTTGCTTGTATATGAAGGGGGCCTACAAGGATCCTGCAAAGGGAGTGACCTTGTCCTGTCAGAACAAGGGGTGATGGGTTCAAACTGAAACAGGGGAAGTTCAGGTTAGATGTAAGGAAGAAGTTCTTTATTGTGAGGATGGTGAGGCACTGGCACAGGGTGCCCAGGGAAGTTGTGAATGCTCCATCCCTGGCCGTGTTCAAGGCCAGATTGGACAGAGCCTTGGGTGACATGGTTTAGTGTGAGGCGTCCCTGCACATGGAAGGAGGTTGGAACTGGTTGATCTTAAGGTCCTTTCCTATGCTAACTATTCTATGTATCTATGATTCTATGATTTATTACGCAGTACATGTAATTGTGAATTTAACTTTGAAAAAAAGGTATCTGTGCTCCTGATTGCTTCTGCTTTGACCAGATCGAGGGTAAAACAGTTCACAGAGCAGAACTCATCCTAGAACTCCATAACTGCACATGAAACACAGAACTGTAGTTGTCAGGGACTCAGTGCTGTGAAGTACCTGGTACGAAGAATTAGCAAGTAAGCAGAGCAACTGTTTATTTTTCTAACACCCCTGAAAAAGACCTTTTCACTCTCTGTATCATCTAAAATAGATCGTAAACCAGTTTCAGATAAGAGGGAACACTATTTAATCATCTATTCTCATCTCCTGTGGACTACAGAATTTGCCTTAGGACCTTCATTACCTAATTCCTAGTCCAGTGGTTGGAGCTGGAAGTAGAATTTGGGAACACAGGCAGCCTTGTTTTAAAGATTTTCCAGTAACGGCTAATTGCTGTCTTTGTTTAAAAGAGAAAGTCTAGTGTGTATTTTCAAGCTATGTCATGACATGAAGGTTTAATGTATTTTTTTAGTAGTATAACTTTTCCATAGCAGCTACAGGAAGAATTAATGTTTGGAAAAATGTCTTTCTTTTTAGAAACAAGGAGTTTGACAGATCTTTTAACCTTTTTTGGAAAGACTTACTAAGTGATCACTTTGCATTTCGTGTTCTTTTGTCACCAGTCATTCTTCATTACTGGCAGCTATGAGTAAAAGCGGCACCTTGTGATCACTGTTACAAATGGCTAAAAATTCTGTGACCTTCTCTAAACATGTTATCAACAAATTCAGTGACACAGTGGACAAGCAGGGGTAACGTGAATACTAACACACATTAACTTTTACATGCACTGAGGTTTAGTATGAAAGCATTGTAGATGGTTGCATTTGTCAGTGACCGCATATGTGGTAATCTGCATCTGTTATGTGTGTTCTGGGTGCTCAGATACACATGGAGCAAATACTGTGTTAAATATTAATATCTGAAGGCTGAGTTAAAGCTACCTGCTAGGTTTCTTTTGTAAGGGAGAGTATTTTAGTCTACTCTCTATGCCCAGTGCATACAAATGGCCAGCAAATGGTATCATTTGCAGAGTCCTCTTAAAAAGCAATAAATTAAATAAATGCAGTTGTTACCAGTTTTTTAGACCTATACCTCTGTATGTTGTTGTGCAGACTTTTGGTTATGTTAAAGTGACTTTCTGGCTTTTGGATGTTCCAAGATATGCAGCCCTCATTTTGTGGCTCAGTTTAGTTTTCTATAACCTCCAGTGTACATTAAGACAAGAGTACTATTCTATCCCAGCTTATCCTGTCTGTATTTTTTTACCAGATGTGCTTGTAAACCAGCTTAATAGATAGGCTTTGGCTTCTATTCCTTATTTGTCATGCCTTTGACTAAACTTGTGTCAGCATTTGTAAACTTCTTTGAAACAATAACCCATGTGAGTACAGTCAATACGCTCTTCCCTCACTTCTATGATTTCAGTTTTCACTTCCTGTTGCCTTTCTTGTTTATATGTGTCAGGGAGCTTGCTGAGGTTTATGTCTACATGCAAAAAAGTAGAGGACACCCACTGTAAGTGCAAGCTCTTACAGTTGTTTGTTACTACCACAAGAAATACAACATCAATACAGATTTTTCAGGCCTGGCAATGTGAAGCTTTTACAGACTGGTAACTAAATGGCTCCTTTTTTGGAGGTGACTTTAGAGCTGGGTGGTTTCTGTTAATGGCTATAGATGTATGTATATACACATATACAAATGGAAATTGAAAATCATTGATACTCCTCAAATGGGATATGAACTTATTTGTCTCTGTGTGTTCTTTGCGAAACAGTGCTAGAGTCATTACCTCTGCTTTTCACAATTTGCTATTTCGGGTTTAGGGTTGATTGGGTTCAGTCACATGGTGATTGTATTCATATTCTGTTTCCAGAGCAGATGATTCCCAAAATGACAAAGATCTGAAAGGCGGTCTCACAAAGCGATGAAAATATATAGCCCTATAAGTGCTGGTAATTCTTGTGGTATCTGCAGATATTTTGGGAATTAAAATAGCTTCTAAAATCATAGGAATCAAAAAAACTGTGAATAGTGTTGATGTGAATTTGCATGTTACTTGAATAAATGGTCATATTTTTCACAGCATTCATTCAGCTATCCAACTGTAGTCTATATATATAGACTTGCCATTAAATGCAAGCTACCCATGAGGGCTTTAACCTGGAAGAAATCAAACTTGCTGAAAGCATTTTTTTCTGCCTATATATATCATAATGGATATTTAGCTGTTCCTGAGATGAATGCGTACTTCATTTGTATGCACGAACAGAGAAATCTATGTCAAGAGAAATAAATAAGGCAAAGTTTATTGTAGACCAAAAGCTTGCTTTTACCAGTGCCAAAAAGGTCTGTATTTATAAAATACATCACACTTAGCATCCTGAGAGATTCCATCTTTCCACAGTGAAGGGGAAAAAAAGAAGAGATCTTTATTATCAGATGAATGAACTCAAGTTACAGTGAAGCTCATTGTAAAACTGAATCCTTCTATATTTTAAACAAAACCCACTAAAAGTTGTTTAATGAAGCACTGTCCAGTGAATGCACAGCAAATAGAAGGCCATAAAGCTAGGATTAAATTGCATATTCTTTTTAAGGAATTCAGTGAGCTCAGCTACATGTATTTAACAGAATGAAGCTTCGTAAGTGGGTGCTTATTTTTGGAAAAGCAATGGGGACATCTCAAAAACCATACAAATGTAATTTCCCAATTTGTTAAGATAATTAAGAGGTGTCAAACACATGAAGACTGTATTGAATTTAACAAATCATAAAATGCCATATACATTTTTACATTATCTTAAAGAAACCATTTCCAAATGATGCGTAGCTCTTTTTGTACTGGAAGTTGAGCACATATTCTAAAATCTGTATTAAAAAACCCCATGAGAGCCATTCAAGAGCTAACAAAATTGCTGTGACATGAAAATAAAGGAGCTCAGGGTATTTTGGTTTTATTTATGCGGAAGATGGATAAGATACAGCTTGATCACAGTTTCAAAGCAGGAAATTTCTGCTGGGAGGAAGTTATTTAATTTAGCACATAAAGGCATAATGAGATCCAAAGGCTTGAAACTGAAGCTAAATGTATTGATTCTACATATAGCATGACATTCTTAATAGTGAGGAGAAGTGAACGCTGGAGCAATATGCTTCAGAAATCACAAAGATAGAGTATTTCATGAAAAGAGAGAAAAACTCCATTTGAAGACCATTTGAGGTACAAAACCTAGGGCCACGCCATTTATTTGACCCAATATATACGCTTTCCTTATTAGACAGAAAATAAATGTATGTGAGATTTACAGAAATTCCACAAAGGAACTGTAAAACTATATTCCAGGAACTGAAAGTAGCTATGTTCCGAATTACAAATCTAGTTGATAAAGATGATGTTCTCATAATGGTGATGTTTTGACAAAATGCATCCTGTGACCCAGATACAACTGACTAACCCCGTGGTTATAGTTGGCTAGTGGTATGTTTGAATTCTTCAACCATTCTAGTAATTATTTGGCTAAATAATTAGTGGGTTTCCAACAGAGAAATCACGCAGTGGCATAGGTCTTCTGCAAGAAGAAGCTGTTCTGTATTCCAGTTACACACTAAATCAATTTTACAGTTGGTTTATGTAATGGAGTAACACCAGCCCACAAGCATCTGCTTTTAGGGTGCTGCATATTCCTACTCAAACATGTACCAGTCAGTGCAGATCAGATGACAGGACTTCTTCAAGCAGCACCCCACAATTCCCAAATGTTTTAAAGGAGAGGCTATAAATAGGTATTGCCTGATTTAAGTGTGTCTTTTAATAAATCAGTGGATGTGAGACCCTGATTTCTGCATAATAATTATAACCCCTTAATTTAGTGCTCATTGCCTTACATAGATTAGTTTTAGTCATGGAAGAAGTTAAGTGGTTGAAAAATACATAGCTTGGTATCATTTTCTTCTACGGGAGAATTTTGGTTTTGAAAAGGATGCCATATGTAATTTAGCAGTTTTTATTCAGCACAGGATGTTTGTTAGCTGCTTGGCATGCTTTGGCAGGAGGTCCTTTATGATATGGCTTCAGTTCCTCTGCCTTGCAAGGAGGAACGAATCAGACTGCAGTCCTTGTTCCTGGAGAAAGATTTAATCTGACACTAGTAAAGAATTGCCATCTTAATGAAGAAAAACATGTCTTACCCTTATGGTCCTAAGAATATCTACTGCAGGTAACACTGGTCTCAACTCCAGTCAGTTCTGACGTATCTGCACTTTTGGTTCTCAGCTAACACTTAAGACTTTCAAGTCTTCAGATGCCATTAGTACTAACCACTGAGAAGAATGAGAGGCATCAGATCTGTATGTACCATGTAGTAAAAACGAGTCACGGAAGCTGTGGCATGCTGTGGAAAGTTTGGTCATGGATCAGGCTTATGAGAAGCATTGCCCATTGATACCTCTCCTATGTATGCAGTCATTCACTGGTAACTTTGGTTTCTAGTAAAAAATACCCATATATGCATGTACTTTGATATCAGGCATTCAAGATGAGTATGAATATGACATGGGAATATCAGATATATACTGTGACCAAAAGGACTTGTAGGAAAGATCTGAATTGGTTTGTAATGTTTGGAAGTGGAAATTAACTTGTGATGAAATGGCTCAAGACATGAGACTGTGAACTCTTTATTAATAATGTATTATGCTGTCATAGATGTCTTCATCTGGGAAGCTGAATTCAATTTTTTTCCCCCATAAAATAATGATAAGGTTTTGAATAACAAGACGTTGAAATACTCTGTAAAAAACTGCTGCATACCAAAGGATACAGAGCAAAATACCCTACTTCACATATATAGATATTAAACCTAGGATTAAACGTTTTTTTTTCAGGAAGATCATTTTTCCATTAGACTGTTACTGCTGTCACAGTTTCACTTCTCGATGCATGTAATTCTGATTTTACTTGTTTCACTCTAGATCTCCACAGATATCCAGACTTAGTTTTCATCTTTTTCCTTCTTATGTATAAGTTAGGATAATCTGGCATGTCTGTGAAAGCCTCTGGGAGATCCAACACACTGATGAGAGAGAAGATGGTGACGGGTTTTTATCCTTGAAACCCACGATGTCTGCTTCAAGGTATTCAGATGCTTCTGTGTTAGTCCCCCCTTTTAATATCCTCAGAGATATTCCACTCTGCCTGATAGCAGCATCATTATTTAACAAAAAAAGCAAAAGTAAAAGAATAAATTCAGTCAGAAGCCTGTACTGTAGCTACTTCTGCTCTGTGTCCTGCTGGAGTTCGCTGGTATGAAAAGATTTAATAAGGTAAGGTTGCAGTCCTCCATGCTTGGCAGCAAAGCACAGAATTTCAGAAGATGAACTAAAGTGCAAGAGCATGTGCCAAGTCATAATATCTCTCCAGCTACTTCTACTGAAAGGACCTCACTGCAGCTCCCAGAATGTTTGAAAACCACCATCAGTCAGTAAGAAAGCTGCTATTTAAGCACCAGTCCTTACTTCAGGGCAATTGGCCAGACTGACTCAGACGGCACAATTTCTCTCTTATTCTAGTAATTTGTGAAGTATTTCAGTCTGAACACTTATGCAAATAAATGTGAATTACTGGAGAGTGCTTTCTTTGTGACACACTGAATGAAATCATCTACTCTGTTAGGATATTTCCTAGAGAACTGACTTAGCATGATACTTACGCTGAAGGGCGACAGCAGCTTAATCAGGGCAATACTAGTGTAATTTTCATTAAGAACAGTCATTAGCTAGTACCATGTATTTATACTGAATGTAAAGCTTAAGTTAAAGGGAGATCACTTACCTCTTAAAACTTCCACTTGGTTTGAAATCCCTTTTGGGTTTAGTGCCAGTTTTGCTTCCTCTCACTTTACAACAAGTAGTGGGGAACGATATAAAAAAAGAGTGCCACAGAGCACTCATTCAGAATGGGCCAGAGAATTACCGTCAACCCTTAAAAAGTATCCTCGACATTTGTCTTTATTGTCCATTTTAAACAGGTTGTTTAAATGATGCACAGGTTTCTATTATTTGATTGGTTATGGTTGTATTCAGGACCACATTTTGGGGACAAGTTGCAAATAGAGCTACTTCCAGTACTTTTTCACCTTGTTGTCCTGTAATGATGTTTCATACACAGCTTTTCATCTGGAAATACCAGTGCACTGAGATCACTCTCAAAGGAGATATTGTATTCTTATGTAAAATACTATCTCCACCTTACAAATAGGGAAACGAAAGCACAGGGAAGAAAAGGTACTTTTTTTTCACCCTGAAGTTATGCAGTAGAGCGTTGACAACATCAGGAGTAGAGTTCAGGTCTGTTAAGGTCAATGGTCTCCATTGAACTGCTTTTTTAACAACTGGAAAAACAATTGTTTAATATTTTAAAGTTTTCACCCTCGCATTTGCCAATCTATGGATTCTACTTTCCTGAGGCCAATTTTAGAATAGTTTACTGCAAGTATCTTCACCTGTGAAAGGGGAAGTAAAGTTTCTGACACTTGCCTGCAGTATGGGTGCTCAGTTGGCACTTCTGTGTTCAGGAATTTACAATATGCTGTGTTCAGTTCTGGGTCCCTCACTACAAGAGAAACATGGTGGTGCTGGAGCGGGGCCAGAGAAGGGCAATGGAGCTGGTGCAGGGCCTGGAGCACAGTGTGATGGCTGAGGGACCTGGGGGAGTTTAGGCTGGAGAAGAGAAGGCTCAGGGGGGACCTCATCGCTCCTTACAACAGCCCGACAGGAGGATGGAGTGAGGTGGGGTTGGTCTCTTCTCCCAAGGAGCAAGGGACAGGACAAGGGGAAATGGCCTCAAGCTGCCCCAAGGGAGGATTAGTCTGGAGCTTAGGAATAGTTTCTTCACCCAAAGGGTGCTCAAGCATTGGAACAGGCTGCCCAGGGCAGCAGTGGTGTCACTGTCCCTGGAGGTACTTAAAAGATGTGCAGACGTGGCTCTTAGAGAGCCATGGCTTAGTGGTGGTTTATGGGTCAATGCAATGATCTTAAATCTCTTTTCTAACCTAAGGAATTCTATGGTTCCATGATTAAATATAACAAGTAGATAGGTTTTATGTTGTAAAATCTTGTTTCTGATCATAATCTTGATGTTTGAATGCGTAAGGTTTCATACAACATGTTTGTTAATAACATATTTCATATTCCTCTCTTGTTTTACTTTTTATCTTTGATAATTTCCTGCAACAGCATTTTCTTGTTAAAGTCTCTGATCCAGGTGGGAATAGTCCCATTTGAGTTAGGGAGATGGCAATTCAGCATGCAGAGAAAAAGACCCAAAGGGAACAGGGAGAAAGCTACATTCATGATATATCTGGACAAGAAGATACTGCTGCAAAGCAGTGTGTCTACATTGATTCCAAGTGAACTATCTGGGTTGCCAGAAGCAGTGTTAAGTAGTTTGACTCAAACTGTGGATTGGATTAGGTAATGTAGTTCATAGCTAGACTTGGGTAACTCTGCATTTCACTGCATTGTGCTTCTGTTGATGAGACAGAGCAATAGTAACATGTGAGCTTGAAGTGTGAAATGATGCACTCTAAAAAGCATTCTCTCAGATTAAAAAAAGAAAGGCTGCTACAGAACTGTTATTATTAATTTTATAACGTCTTGATAAGTACATAAATGTGATATATTTATGTGTATATGAATCAGTAATGTGTAAAAAGATATTTAAGATGTATCCTGCTGAATTTTTGTGTTAATTCATATACCTTTTTTCACAGGCAGAAAAAATACAGGGAAGAAGAGATCACTCACAGCTGCATATGTTTCAGCCTGCTGATGTTGGTGCTTTCATTAGAGCAGTGACAAGTCAGCATGACTCCTTTTGTTTTACAGAAAGCAAGAAGAATTGAGGTTAATTAGAGGTTAATTAGAATTTAATTGGTAGTTATTTCCTTCCCCCCCCACTCCTGGTGATAACAGGAATCTTAGAGTCCTTGACTGTGATACCAACAGATTGGGCAGGCCTGGTGTTGATTGCTACTGCCAGCATGAAAGTGGTGCTGCAGTTCTGCAGCTCCAGTTCTTAATCAATGAGGTAAGGACATACTTATTCAGATTCTTCTATATGAATTTAGTTCAATAAGTCAATTCATGTCTTGTAATTGAGTGATATAACTTTCACATTGACAAATTGTGCCAACAAATAAGTGGCATACCTCCAGAGGACATTCACCATACAGCCTTTTAGAAGATTATTTATGGGACTGCATGTAGGGGAAAGTATTGCCTTCATATACATCAGTATGAAGTACTGAACAAAAGGCAATTAATATATGAATGTGTTCATGTAGATGTAAAATCCATTAAATTACGAAATATGCTGCACAGTTTTGATTCAAATAGAAATTAATAAATGAGGTAAATCTTTCTATGGAAATATATTGATGGTTATTGGCTGAAAACTCAATATTTGGGAATATGCTTCTACTTGAAACAAGGAAAAGCAATTGCAGGGGTCATCAATCAAATCAGCATGCTTAATTTTTGCAAATGGTTTGTCAAAATCAAGTTCAGACAACATGAAGAAACAGTGACAGATTATAGCATCCTCTGTGCAGAATATCTCTAGAGATGGTAACAGTCAAGAGACTTTCTGGAGCATATAGACCTGTTTTGTTTGTTTTTCCTAGAACCTCTTAACTTGTCCAAATGATAAGCTAGTCATAGTTCAGTTTTAACTCATTTTTCTCCCATGATTTAAGGGAACACTTTTGATAGTTTCAAGTCCTCTTTCTAAGCATGAACATCTTAGAGCTTCTCAGTAAAAAAGTTTTAGTTTTGCAGTTTTTTAAATCTGAGAAAATTTTTTTTTTTCATACCTTTGTTTGGAGAAACTGCCTGAACCACAGAAACTGAGGAGGTGGGACTGAAACTTCAGAAACAGTCCAGTGGAATTCTTTAGAGGAAGGCAGGGATGAAAACAGGGAGGCCAAGGTTTACATCATTGTTCTTTCTTTTTATTAGGTGATCCCTAGAACCCCTAATACATAAGATTAATTTGATTTCTGTGGTGCAGATTCCCTCTGACACTGGTCCAAACTCTTTGGGAGATGAGAACTAAAGCATGGATTATACTGAGTTAGAGAAGTCTCACCTGCATATGTCAACATTGAAAAGAACAGTTGCTAGGATTAGGAAGGAAATCTAAGCTGCAAAAAGAGAAGTTTATCATAGTTGGTATGAACTGATCTTTTCAGTTACATCCTCACATTTCCTCAGAATACAGCATTGTCTTTTGTTTGGGCAATATCTAATTCCTCTCTGCCATAATAATACACAGGGATGGATCTTTTGTATTAGAACTGATCTGAGGTGTAAATGTAGTAAATCACTGCAGCAGCAGTAGGGAGCTTCCTCTGCAGTCCATTTTCACATGGCATCACTGTCCCATGGTGAGGAGAAAGTAGACAGGAGGTAGAGTAACTTCACATCAAGCTGCCCAGGCAGGTAGAAGTCTGGACTTTGGAAGATGCCCATTTTGGGGGCACCAGAAGCAGAACCAGTCTTCAGAGTATTTATCTGTGATAAAGACTCTCCTTTTGTCTACATCTCTTACTCTTTCCTGGGTCTTCTCCCCCTTCTACCTGACCCTGTGTTCTTGCCTGCATTTTCTGTTTGCAGTTCCACTTCTGAATTTCATGTTGTCTTGATAAGATTGCTGAACTGTGCTTGGCACCATCACTTGTGTGACAGTGTGTGCACTAATCCCTTTATCCTTTAGATACCCTTCACACCCCCCTTTTAAGTAAATGTTGTCTGTTCTCCATTTCATTATCTCTATGCTTATGTGGAAATACATGAAAGTTCACATGTACCTTCACATGTAACCTTACTATAAAGTTTTAAATTGATGGAGTTTTGATTTAACTTTGGCTGATCTTGAACTCATTTGAAATATTTACATTTACCAGATCAATTCAAATTGACTATTATTTACAGTAGAATATATTTTTTTTCCTAGAAGAGAGCAAATATTTTCCATAAACTGTATCATTTTCTATAGGTAAATCATTATGAGTCAGGATCACTGAAAAATAAGACAGGATTTGCAGAAAAGTAATATGTTGTGCTGTATTTTGTCTGTTCTAGGGTGCTTTGGTCAGTGCAAGTGCAGATGATGCACTTCATTTGTGGAATCTCCGACAGAAGCGACCAGCTATCCTACATTCTCTGAAATTTAACAGGGAAAGGTAAGACTATCTGACAGAATAAATGTATTATTTTTTTCAAAAACCAAGCTTACTTTCTGGATTTCTGATAATAGATGCTTATTAGTTTGTCTTTCTAAAGGTAGATATAGTTTTCCATTGTCTGAGTCTTGTTTCCATAGAACAAAACCTCACTTCCTGCAGCCTTCTCAGAACAAGACAAATTTTGTCTGCTTTTTGTCAAAATGTTTTTCATTTTACCTTCTTTTTGCATTAAGTGCTGTGACACTAGCGTATTTATTTTCCTTATGACTAGACACAAGCACTGTGGTCCTTTCAGCTGACCTGTTGTTCAGTTCTAGCCAGAGTACCTCAGCTGCCTGTATTGGGGAAATAATTATTTTCTTTACCTTGAAAGGGTTTTAAATCGTAAAATACTGGAAGTTGGGCAGAAATAAGTTGTGGATCTGAGAAACTGGCAAATGACAAATGAATCAGAGACTGCTTCTCTAATTTCTGTTTTGTCAGTATCTAATTGTAGAAATCCCTACTGATAATAAGTCAAATGAGTGGTTATGATTTTCAGACTCAAACAGAAGCTGAGCACCTCAGTCTGTATCTGGTTACCCAAGTAAAACCTGGTGCAATATTACGGAGTTTGAATGCTACCTTTCTACTAATAATACAAACAAGTTCTGTGTTTCTATTAAGGAATTAGGTCAGCAGAGCAAAATTCAGTGCAGAAATGCAGCAGTTGAGAGTCCTTGGGCAATACAGTTATTCTGTAGTTTGTCTTTGGCATGGACGCTTTTGAAGTTTGAATACATAGATAAAATACATAGATATAATACATAGTATGGTTTAGAGTGGAGGTTTCAGAGATATTGTCATTTTCTTAAGATGTACATTCAGTGTTTATTAAGGCACAGCAACTTCTTTTAGATATTTATGCTATATATATATATACGCTTGTGTAGTGGTGAAAGATACCAGTACTTTACCAGAGCTGTGAAGTAAACAGGGTCATCAAAACTTTAACTGCAGCAAGTCTGAAAATTATTATGGAAATAGACATTTTCCTTGTTTATTACATGTCATGCTTGCACTTAAATGCCACCAAGTTGCAGGTTTTGGTGTGGGAAGAACTACATAATAATCTAGAAAATATACATAGAATCATAGAATAGTTAGGGTTGGAAAGGACCTTAAGATCATCCAGTTCCAACCCCCTGCCATGGGCAGGGACACCTCACACTAAACCATATCACCCAAGGCTTCGTCCAACCTGGTCTTGAACACTGCCAGGGACGGAGCATTCACAACCTCCCTGCGCAACCCATTCCAGTACCTCACCACCCTAACAGTAAAGAATTTCTTCCTTATATCCAGTCTAAACCCCTGCTGCATCCTGATTCCAAATTAATAGAACCTATAGCAAAAGTATATGCAGTGTTTTGGGACTGCGTGGGGGAAGATGAAAAGCTAAAATGCCATGTCCATATGCTAGCTGCTTCTGAACAGTAAGTTATCATTTTACACACGTTGAAATATTTTAATCTTGGTATTCTCACCATGCAGGTACATTATCCACAGTTTGTCATTGATAAATCTGACTTGTAGAATTTATTCCAGTACATTCTGGTCTAGCTCTCCCAGCCAGCAACCTGCCATACAACCTAAGGGATCAATACTTATAAGAATGCAGTGTCTGTTCAGCAGTTTGCCTGTCATTTCTCTTCAGAGACACTAGCGTGGTATCTTGGTCCAAATGCTATCAGAATTTCTTGATAAATTAGAGTCACACACATTTAGGCATTGCTGAGAGCAACATTTGTGTCATCACATTTGTCTAAATCTTCTTTTGCTTCTGACAGCCTAAAGCATTGGGGAAAATATTTGGAAGCAAGTTATTTTGGAATACTGGAAACTGCATAAAGCCAAATTTAGTGCAATGACATTTTTGGACTGAGGTTTTTAATCAGATATGAGGCTGTAATTATTTGGAGCAAATGCATAGCTAGCTATATGGCCTTTTATCAAAGTTTCAGTATAAGTAAATATAACTCTTAGTAAGTTGTGAGTAAAAAAACAAATATTGTTTCATGCATATTTTCAGTAACTGTTGCAATTGCTGCCACTTAATTTTTATTAGCGTATCAAAGGCTATGAGGCAAATACCCTGATACAACTCTGTATAATATTGTCAAAGCAGAGAGTCCAGTTTTAAATTAAAAAGGAGTTTTCAAAAAGTATGAAGAAATAACTTTGTAGGCAGTTCCGTTCTTCTCATTATTGACTAGCACTACCCTGAGTTTCTGGGGTTTTGTATTCAGGCACTTGGCTCCAGAATGAGATCTTGTAATTTTTCATAGTATCACAGAATGCTTAGGGTTGGAAAGGACCTTAAGATCATCCAGTTCCAACTCCACTGCCATGGGCAGGGACACCTCACACTAGACCATGTCACCCAAGGCTCTGTCCAATCTGGCCTTGAACACCACCAGGGATGGAGCATTTTTTGCAGCTTCCTTGGGCAACCCATTCCAGTGCCTCACCACCCTCACACTAAAGAACTTCTTCCTTTTATCTATCCTGAACTTCTTTGGTTTCATTTTAAACCCATCACCCCCCGGTCTATTGCTACAGTCTCTGATGAAGAGTCCCTTCTTCAGTATCTTTATAGGCCCCCTTCAGACACTGGAAGCTGCTATGAGGTCTCCACGCAGCCTTCTCTTCTCCAGGCTGAACAGCCCCAGTTTTCTCAGCCTCTCTTCATATGGGAGGTGCTCCAGTCCCTGATCATCCTCATGGCCTCCTCTGGACTTGCTCCAACAGCTCCATGTCCTTTTTACGTTGAGGACCCCAGAACTGCACACAGTGCGGCAAGTGGGGTCTCACGAGAGCAGAGTAGAGGGGCAGGGTCACTTCCATCCACCCACTGCCCATGCTTCTTTTGATATTTATTATCTTTTCTTTTAATGTACATACCAATTAATTTCAATTAATCTAACTCAATTTTCTAAGCTTGATTACATATTTAGGATATAAAACTCAACATAAGCCTTTGGGCAAGTAGCAAAAAAGTAGGGCTAAAATCCTAATTCACCCTCTCATTAATTTGGAACATTTCTCTCTATATATGCTTAACAGAACTAGGTCTGAAAGAGAGTTTCCTCTTTTTTTCTGAATATGTTTTGTGCTAGAGCACAGAAGTTATAAATTATGTGATGCTCAGAGAAATAGCTAATAATGGTTGCCTTAACTATAAGAAATTTGGAGCAAAATGGGTGTAAGGGAATTGGGGAGGCTGTAAGATAAAAAATTAATTTTCTTCAAGAAATTCCAAGGTTTGTTCTTCCAAAACTTAAGTTTTCTTCAGAGTTGGAACTGTTAATATTTTATTTTATTTTAATCCTCTTGCAGGGGGAGATTAAGGGGAGGCAAGATTTATACTGAGGAGAGATGGTCTTTGGTCTTAAGTTTGTGACACAGTGAATGGGTTGGTTTTGATGTTTCTTAAGTAGGGAGAAATGCTTAGTGGCAGAGAAGAGGTTTTAAAATCCTGGTGCATGTTTTCAGAAAGCAGCTATTGAAGAGGGCCGTACAGTTTAGACTGTCAAAGGTTGTATTAGTCCAAACTCTTGATTAATTTGACCTAAGTTAATCAGCTTTCATGTAGAATCATTTTATTCAGGGGTTTAAAATATTTGATGTGTGAACCATGCAACTTTTAGATTCTGTTAGATGGATGACTGCTGCTTAAGGCTTTGGCTATTACTCACTGCACCAGTCTTCATATGGTTGAACTGTTTAAATTGCAACTTGCTTCTGCTTCTTGACATTTAAGATTGCAGGATGATGGACTAAAATCTGCTCTTAGCAGTGTTTCTGTGTATGTTTATTCAACTACTTGGGTCAAATTTTGCCAGGTGTATACAATATATATATTTCTCCTTGTTTTCAACAAAACTGATAACCATATCTGTATTTTTCTTTAAGTCTTGGTAACAACATTAGTGTAAAGACTAAAGAACTCTTTAATGCAGCACAGTGGTTATATTTCACTTATCATGTAGCATCCAGTATTAAAACACTGAATGGTTTAGGAATAATAATTCACTCAGAAAATGCACCTCTGTAGCCATTAAATCATACTTTGCAACCTCTCCAGGTATTTTTTTTCTTCTTGTGACCTAGTGTTAAACTAATGATGGTGCAAAATAAGCATTAACTTGTCTCTCCTTTACAAAGTGCCTCTTTGGATCATGCATAGAAGGAGCCCTGAAGAATGAGGCATAATGGCAAACGTATTTTTGTTCTACGGTGTAAAGCTCTGGACTTTTTGCAAATTATATGGTTTTGCCTGATATCAAAATACAAGGTTGTAATATTTCATTTTTATTGCTACAATTGGAACGGAATACAATGCATTAAGAACCTTAAAGAAAATCTAAATGTAAGCAATGTGTCTCAGTGCTCAGCCCTGTGCCAAAAGCTGTAATGATAACACAGTTACTCAAAGAGATGCTTGACAGTAGCATATGACTGATAATATACGATTTACCTTTCCATATACAAATGGAATGGACAGGTAAATTTTTTTAACCTCTGGAAAGACTGTACAAGAATCACTTCAGTATTTCTGAAGGTTAACATTATGGTGATATTCTTTATGTTAATCCCTGCTTTCCTGATGTCATAGGAGATGACATATTCATCTTCAGTAGACATTTTAGGCAAAATAAGTAACTCAGTTACTGGAACTGTCTCTGTCTGATGCAAAGAACCGCTGGAAACTATTATAGGCCTTAGTTATTTTTAATATAGTGACAGCAGACTTCAGCAAGTATAGATTTAATTATACACCAGTTTACATAGCTTTCCCATATAAGATTAGTGCAACTGGGATAGGAAAAACCAGCAAAGATTAGTGAGAAATCCAGGCCCTTTAGGCCTGCATGCACTTGTTTCACTTAGGAACATAGCTCATCTCTTGTCATTCAAAAGCTGAGCTAGCTTCAGTTGTGTTGACTGACATAGGAAATAGCCGTCCTCTTTTTCTTCTTCTAGCCAGTGCTGATTGTTGTGTTACAAGTGAGCAAGGAGCACTACAGCAGTTTATCCACTAACTTATACTCAGCATACATTAAGATAGTTATTTCGGATCTTTAAATCCAGCTGCACATACTGTGCACTAATGCCGTGACAGTATAAGTGACCTTCTGCAGGGGTATCACAGGGTGACAGAATCTATAACCGGCTTTGAAGTTCTGATCTGTAACACATTCTTTGGTGTTGAGGGTATCTTGGCACAGAGGAAGAGGAGCCCTTTAAGTGGGTGACTTTTAAAGCAATTCTCAGTTAGCTGTAACTTACTGTTAATTAGAAAGCTGACTATTACATCTGAGATTTTGCAGTATTTGAACAAGATAATAGAAAGTATTACTGCAATGCTTGGAATCAAAGAATAAAGACAGGTGGGTTTTGATCTGGTGACTTTTCTGTGTTATTCCATATTCATTCTTGCTGTATCTTTGCAGGATTTTGTGTTCTGTTTTATTAAGAGCTCACCTCATCAAAATGACAGCAAGAGGCTATTGAGTGAATGACAGTGACTGGTTGCGCAGTCTCAGCATACCTGTATCTGTTTGCGTGTGTCTTAGGGACTTGTGAGTTACTAAACTTAGATGATCTGTCTCATTGGCTGCTCAAGGAACTGAATTCCTGTGATACCTTGCCTGCTCATAAATGAGCCTCCTGGTTCATACTGTATAACTGTGAACTCTGTTTATGTACTTTCTGACTTGCAGTCAGAGATCTGTCATCAAGCGTGAAAGTAGTTGTTAGGTTCAGTGCAGTTGCACAGCCACAAAACAGTCTGATTACATGGTGTGGTGCAGCATTTAGCTATTCCAAAGAACCACAGAATTCAAATATAAAGCAATATTTCACCATGCAGTCCTGCCACAGCTTATGGAAAGGATTTAAACTTTCTTGGTTTGATAATGGCAAAACCTGAGGAAAGCAAAAGAAGCCATGCTGCTGTTTGACATTCGCTTCCACATCTTGAGGAAGTTCTCACAGAACTTGCTTGTGCAGGTGTATTAATTTTTTATTGCCTTATGAAGTGTGTGTTGAAGTGTGAAGACAGCACGGACCTGAGATGCATAAATACATATTAAATATGTGTGGCATGGTCTTGCATCGGTGCTTGTCACTTTTTGAAAGTATGATGCTCAGGCATTTCAATAGCTGGTGGGTTTTGTTGGCATGGAGTTATTTTCTTCATATTAGCTAGGCTGGGGCTGTGTTTTGGATTTGTGCTGGTAACAGTGTTGATAAAACAGTGATGTTTTAATAACTGCTGAGGCCACCTCTGCCTCTCACCCCACCCCACCAGCAAGTGGCTGGGGGTGCACAAAGAGTTGGGAGGGGACACAACAGGGACAGTTGATCCCAACTGACCAAAGGGATATTCCAAACCACATGGTGCTGTGCTCAGCATATAAAGCTGGGAGAAGAATAAGGAAAGGGCGGGGACAGGACAGGGGACATTTGGGATGATGGTATGTGTCTTCCCAAGAAACTGTTGTATGCTGGAGCCCTGCTGTCTTGCAGATGGCTGAACACCCCCCTGCCCATGGAAAGCAGTGAATGAATTCCTTGGTTTGCTTTGCTTACGTGCATGGCTTTTGCTTTACCTGTTAAACTGTCTTTATCTCAACCCAGGAGTTTTCTCGTGTTTACCCTTCTGATTCTCTCCCCCATCCTGTCAGGGGCA
Organism: Melopsittacus undulatus; assembly: GCF_012275295.1. Classification (NCBI taxonomy): domain Eukaryota; kingdom Metazoa; phylum Chordata; class Aves; order Psittaciformes; family Psittaculidae; genus Melopsittacus; species Melopsittacus undulatus. The sequence continues at coordinate 114,920,813 of NC_047528.1, read as the reverse complement.
GGGAGCAAGTGGCTAGGTGGTGCTTAGTTGCCAGCAGGGGTTAAACCACAACACCAGTTAATGTTGTTCATGTGCAATTATTGAGCTTGGAAAGATTCCTGAAGCTCACAAAGAACATGTCTGCTCTATAGGGCTGTGCCTTAACACTGCAGGGAAGGAAAGTGAACTTTGTCAAATGTCACTTCAGAAAGACCATAAACTAGATAAAAAGTTTGTCCAGTGAGACTGACCCAAATCACGTTCATGTCATTACCACACACCTCTGACTTCTCTGTTAAAAAACCAAAATCATATTTAAAAAATTACATTACATTCTTATTTAGGTCTTACTTCATGTTATAGAAAATTTCATTGGACATACGACATGTAGGATTGATGAGGGCCATAAGCTCATCCTGGTAAGGTCGTATGCAACCTAGTTGAAATGATGAACATCTTGGACATAAAAGGAAGCCCAGGGCAAGCTTTTTTGGTTTTTGTTCTTCAACACACATTAGCTAAACACTCAACAAAGAGCAAAATTATAAGCCAAGATTAGCTTGTTGGTGGCAAGAATCAGCAGGTTTGATTTGATGGATTGCTGAGAATATGCAATTCCACTAAAGGAGAATAAAAACTCACATGATGCCTAAGGTTTTCTTTTTAATGGATCTTAAATCTGAGGGCCTCATTTGGAGTGGAGCTGAAGGGTCCTCCTTGTTGTAGTTCCCTGCAGTTGCAGACTGGACAACTCATATACCTCCCTTTGTATAATGAAGACGCAGAGAATGTTTTGCATCAAGAGATATTGGTCCCTTATGATGCCAGTAAGAAAGGCACTTGTTCTCTGTAAGTTATTGTTCAAAATGCTGTTTATTAAAGCAAGCACTATAAAAAAATGAGAGGATAATATATAGCCTTACATTTCTGTAGATGCTGGGAATCCTGAGTTGTGCTTCATCAAACAGGCCTCCTCCGATCAGCCAGTTGTGCAGATCCCATCCATAGTTCTGCTTACCCTATTTCAGTCATTCAGGTTATTCATTATTTCTACTACCAAGCAGAGCAGAAAAGCCATTCACACTGGAACTTCTTTCTGCACTGTTAGAGAAAGGCAAGGCCATGCAGGTGGTGCAGTCACCAAGTAGGAACTGCCTGCATGCTTCTCTGTTGCGGCAAACTGATGCATTTATCCTGTGATCAAGGGGTATGTGCAGCACAGCCCAGCCTAAATGCCACAAAGTATATGCAGCACAGCGCCACACAGGCTTGTGCCCACTCAGGTTAGCTCCTGGGTAGATCACTAACTCCACACACAGTGGTCTTCCAGCCAGCATTGTGGCACTATTAAATAACTATTCAAGCTTAAGTCTACTCATCCTGTTAGGGAAAATTGCTCCATGCTAATTTCACCCTTCTGATGGCAAGAAACCTTCCAGCTTCAAGACTAGATTTATCTTTATGGCTCTGTTATTCCCACTTGCAATGATATTCTGGTATCTAATTGTCATGCATTTTAAATATCTTGTCTCTCCTTTGCAGTTAAACAGCTCATTCATATCCATTCACAACCTGCTGTTTTCTTTCCTTCTTTTTTTTAGTATTTTCACTACAAAAATCAAGATTACATGTTTTGCTTTCTAAATTTGTGTCTTCATCCCCTTTTCTTTGCCCTTTCTTCTCACATCAATACTCTGTGACCTAATGATTAGACAAGGAACATACTCTATATAGGGTCCCATCTGTGCTGCGGAGATTGCCATTGTTACCATTTTCTTTTTTAATTTCTGCAGGAATATGTTTACTGATGCTTACCGTAATAACACCTTACTTTTACATGGTTTCATCTTATCACTGCTTGTGGTCTTGCTGAGATTGACTAATACACCCATTACACTTCTTCACAGATGTATATCTAGCTGGCAGGGAGTGCTGCTTTTCAGTGTAAGCCTGTAAGAGCAGAAGCAAAGCAAGACAAGTGAAACTGGAATTATCTTTTCCCATCACTTCTGTATCATGAATTCCAAGTAGAAGTCCTTACTCTCTGAAGTTTGAGGCCTTGCCCTTTGCGTTTTAAATTTCATTCTATTTCATCCACTCTACTTGTGCAGATTGTCCTTCCTTTGTCATACTGTGTCCCTAAGATGTTCCCTTAGTCTTAGTACCAAGATCATTAAAGAAATTACAAGATGAGCTGTAAAACTAATAATTGAGAATCCCTCAAATATGCAGCAAAATATTCCCTTTTCCAGTAAAATCATGTGGAAAATAGACATTAAAAATAGAATTTTATAGCAGCATTTTTTATAAATGCTGTATTTAATGTTGACATACGCTAGATATCCTACCAACGGAATATTCTGGAATAGCCTACCTTTGGTAGACCTAGCTTCCCTATTTTACTGTAACTTTTTAAAATGTGTCCTTTGGAAACTCAAAACCTTGGATAGTGTGTGAGTTTAAGTATATTTGAGCAAGTAGTAATCATATTACGGTCACAACCTCAGAGATGACAACATGGCTTAACTTTATTTCTCTTGGGTTTAATTTTTTTATGCTTACCTTCTTGGGTAATTGTAATTCAGTCTGGGTTGGTGCCACTGCAGAGAAAGTGCTGCGAGAACTTAAGCTGACTGGTTTAAAACTAGGTTGATTTCTCTATGATTAAATTACCACAGGGTAGATGTCACCTTTTATTGATCCATTGACTGTTTAGAAGAGAAATCAGTTGGTTGCCATTTCCAGGAATATCGAGACCCTTCAGTTGCGAGCAATACTTTTCTAATCTGTACATGATGCTCTCTTTTAGTGACAGAAATTCTGGTCATATTTTTCATTCTAGAATATTAAAAATATCTCTGTTTATATCCAGGTCCAGCCTTGAATTTAAGACTCTCTAATCTCTTTTTAATGGTGACTTTCACAGTTCTCCAAAGTAATTTTTAGTCCACCAGGATTCTGCCTATATTATTATTTATAGCTTCATTTCAATTAAAAATGTCCTAAAATGCATTATGCCACAGTATCTGCTTTTATACCTGTCTGCAAAACAACTTCTCTGAAGGCAAATAGAGCTGTTTGAGATAGTTAAGGTCTATTTTTACACTGCTCTGTACATAAAGGTTATATTTCCATAATGGGACTTTAAAATAGACAATAATAACAATGCACAGTAGATAGTAATTTTATTTTTATAACCACTCAGAAAAGTCTTAAAACAGCAAATACAGTTGCCATGTTACATAGGTTACATATATACCTTCATTTAAAAAGCATGCGTACAGGACTTAAGATGTTACAAAGTATTATGAATAATTTGGCAAGTGTTTTTCTGTTTTGATGGTTATCAATAAATAGCAAATCAATTCATGTTTTCCTCACAGCAGTGCATTAAAAGCCCATTAACAGAAAATGGCTTATGTGCTATGAGCCATTGTTATACTCTCAGACATAGCAGCTGTATTTAATAGCACAGGGACCTAAAAAACTGAAAGATCACTCACAACCCATCACTTCTACTTTTCACTATAGCTAAAACTGTACTGGATAGCCTCTATTCCCCTCATCCCATCCCTGAGCTATTAATTTGATTTTATATAGTGTTTTACATGAAATATTTTGGCAAGTACGTAAAAGAGTCTGAGATTTGATCTAAGGCTGTGAAAAGTGATGAAGTGAAGGATTTTAAACAAGAACTCCCTCAACTCTAAAGCACCAAAACACTGGTTCTAGCTGGTAGTAGGCCAAATGTGATTAGAAATACAGCAGTTAAAATGTTTAAAAAGTGAAATTTACTCATAGCAGCTAATGAAATAACTTCATGAATTTGCTTTATGTATATGAATGTGTGTCAATGGACATATGTGTGTGCATGTATGTACGTGTGCATAGACACACACATGAAATCATCATGACCCATAGAACTACTGGAGAAAATGCATAACTAGCACATTTAACCTGAGGACTTAACAAAACTACAAGGAGTAGAGGGCTCTCTGACCTGACAAACCCACTTTCCCAATTTACCTCTCTCTCTGTTGTCACCCTGGCTGTAGTGTAGCTCCTTCTATTATTTCTATGAGAAAACAGGTATCTCTTCAAAATTCCATTTTGCAAAAGAAATTTGTGAAGTTTTGTTTTTAGTTCAATAGGCAAGAAAAGCATGTTCTGATTGATTTAATTTTTATGTCACCTGGCCGCTTCTCATTGCCTGCCTGAGTAACTTAATCAGCTCTTAGCAGTAGACCTAATGCTGGTATATGCTGGAAAACATTAGATCATGTGCTGAGCAGTGGGCTTGTTGTTTCTAATGCTTTGTAGAAAATAAAGCATGTTTGTCAGTAGCTTTATGCTTTTTTGAGAAAACACAGGATAACATGTTATGTTGTTTTCACATAGCAGCTGTGTTGCCAGATTGCTCTAAAGCCAGGTTTGGATAACAAACTTTAAAATGTATACATCCACACAGCCATACTTCAAACAGCCGTGTTTAGCGGCCTTAGTCATTGCAAATGAGAAGTCTAATATTGTGATCCAAAAATGCATCCAAAACTTAATCTCATACATAGCCATATTAGATAATAGCAAGCAAAGATGTCTTTTAAAATGGAAACAGGTTCAGACAGTGTAAACAGTCTATCTTATCATTTGGAATTTTCAGCTTTCATGTTAGTTACAGGAAATCAGTGGGTTTATTTTTTGAAGCTTTCAAATCTGAGTTTGGAGACATTTTTCATAGTCCAGTTCAGATCTATCCTTTGCCCTTTGTTACATTAGATTTCCAATCATATATTAAAGCAGCGAAGAACATGCACCCATCCTATTGCACTAAGTCATTCGGTTCTTGGAAACCACACCACCCCTTTCCTGCCCATGGCACATGTCAGCTTTAAGCAGAATCCAATGCAATGATGTAGGATACTTTTCCTTCTGTCACAATAAACTCCAGGCATTATTCCAGTAAATCAGAAATAGAGCTAGTAATGTCAGTGTTGAGATTATCTCATTAAACAGTACATGAGCAGGAAGAGAAGAGAGACTACAGATTGCAGCAAAACAAGGACCATTAATCACAGAGTCCCTGTCTACTGAAGCATAACAAATGAGAGCAGCTGGTCTCCAATAAGTCTACATGATTTTAATTGATGGAAGCTGGTAAGAAGTGTATATACATAGAAAAAGTAGACACATGAAAAAATACATTTCAGTATTTCAGTCTTACCCTGATTGTAGAGAGCTGTTCAAAAGAACTTGATCAGTACTGATGTAAAATAAGGTTTAAACTATGTTATATTATAAATTTATATTATAAATTTATATTTGTTTATATTATATTCTTTATATTTATATTATAAAATAGTTTATATTTCTATAAAATCACATTATTATAGTAAGAATGCATGACAAACACAGATTTATGTGTGTTGCAGCAAGCAGGGTATGAAATGGTACCATGTATTTGGTTTGCATTTCTGACAGATCTGTGAAGTCAAGCTGCTTAGCAGAAGACAGGTTTCAACCTTCCATCTTTAAGCTAAGTCCCATTTTCCTTTTTTGAAACTATGGGACTGGGAAGCAAAAACTGCATTTTTGATTTATAGCTTACGGATGTGAGAAAATCCACCTTTAGGTGGTTTTTATTTGTTTGGTTTAGTTTTTAATGCAGCTGCCACAAAATCAATGAAAGAAAAGAATCAAAAACTTTCTCTTTGGAGAGCATCCTCTCCCTCTTTCATCCTTTGGTTTTTTTGCTTTCTTTTGTTACTAAAAATCTCAGTGGCTCTTGTTGTGGTCTGTATTGCCCATCATTGTCACTATGCTTTGGTATTACAGCTCCATTTTTATTTAACCTTCATAGAACTTAATGGAGAACAAATGAAGTACTACAAATAAGAAATGGTGATTTCACAAGCCAGTAGACAAGAGGAAAATCATATACATTGTCTTTCCCCTAAAAGTGAAAGCAAGAGTCTATTTACCAACCCTGTTTCATTAATTTGCTTGCTATACTGATTCTGTCAAACTTCTATTCTTCTTGTTGTCTAGTGACCTTGAGTTGACACCAGAAAGCCAATGAAACGTATGCTGGTTTCTTCCAGCATCTTTTGCTATTTAAGGAAGTAAGATTCCGTGTAATTTTCCTACCTTTTTTCTTGGATCCAAGTCTGCATGTTATATCTGTTCAATCCACTGAAGTACCATTGTGTAATGATCTAGCCAGGGAGAATATGCCACTGTCATTGTCAGTGATCCTGCTCCCACATGTAAGATGTCCCTATGCATTTATAGTAAAAACCATAAGATAGAGTTGACAAAAGTGTGTGTCTCTTTGCTGTGCTTTTGTCTAAGAGGAAGGAAGGTAATTTTCTGTCATCCTGAAGATTAAACAAATTATAGTAGTGCGGCTACAAAAGTTGTCATCCCCTGGCACACTGGGATTTCAAGAGTGACTCTGAAGTTGTTCTGGGGCCCCAGTAATGCCAGGTAGCATGATGCAATGCTGCTGCAAAGGCAGATAGCCTTTGAGTCACAGAAGGTGTCAGTTTAGATGCCTGAATCTTGTATTATAGGAAGTTATAGTGTAGCTCTATGTTATGGCAGGCCAGGATGATCTTCCATGGAGTTGTAAGGTTAGCTGTAAGAGATAAAACAAGGGACCTGTTGCATGCTGTGTAGCTTGACTATCCTTGTAAACGTTCATGATGACCTCATAAGGTTTTATCTAAATACCTAAGTTCAGTCTTTATTCAAGGGAGTTCTCTGGGTTTACTAATCTAGTAAAATGTAATACATCTAATACAAAAACATCCTTTTCCCTCATTTATTCTTTTAAGTTTCAGTTAAGTGTTTGTAAATTATGTTAAGACCTGTTATAAATGCTCCCATAGTTGCAACAGTAACCTTTTGTGTAGCTAAGATAAGCATTTGTATCTTAACCCACATGTTTATGGAATGTTGTAAAATGTTAATGACACTTGTATTTGCAAATTCATCCAAAACAGTAAGGTCACAAATCAAGAATAGACCTAACTTTAAGCTTATAGGGTTTCTTCACCTGTCCAGAGGTTTTGCACAGGAAATTCTAGCTCTTGAGGAAACAGGAACAGACTCATTTTACTCTTGATTGTTTTAATAGGAAAGAAGGAAAACAAGGAGCTGAGTATCCTATTGATATTGCTTGCCTTCCCTCTATAGTTTAATTTTTAACACTTCAAAGGATTAAGAATCAACCCCAGTTTCTAAAAATCAGAATATATCAGAATGTGCCAGTAGATCCAGATTAAGCAAAAGAAACTCAGACACAAAATAGCTTGAGATGTGCATTTCTTAACATTGGACCACTTTTTTCTGCTTCTCATATTCCTCTTTCTTATTCTTATAGATTGTTTCTGTATAATATTTCAGGTAAGGGGCAACATGAAAGCATATATATGTCTTAAGCACTTTGAGAACAGCAGTGTACCACCAGCCAGGTGACATGTCTAAGAAGTTTGCATGGGAATGACTGCATAAGCCTTTTTGCTTTGTCACAACACAATAGCTGCATAAAGTATCAAGCAGCAGTATTCAAGCCTATTTGCCTAAAAACAAACCTAGAAAGTCAAAATATTTTCTTATCATTTTTTGCAAGTACAATTTATAGAACTGGGGAGGCGTGTGTGTCTGTTCATATATACAGCCCACTCACAAACAGCTAGAATACTTTGCTTTGGATATATTTATATTGACATTATAGTTTAGAGATGGAATCCTGATTTGTTGTACCTCAGCATTTGGAAGGCATCTTCCATTATGGATGTTATTGAAATCAAGACAGGTATCTTAGTAAATTGTTCTAGTTCAAGCAGTGATTAATTTGCAGGAAACTGATGGACTGTGTAAAGCAAAAGAGAGGAGCACCAAATGTGTATTTCCTGTATTACTATTACCACTGTTGTGCAAATAATGACTGTAATGAATACTTGTAGCTAAAGCAATATAAAGTAAAGACAAATAAAACTGTTTTATGGACCAGTTACATAAACTGAATGTGAGATACCAGACTTGAAGGGGACATTTCAAACAGATGGGTAATACTAGAAAGTAACTGCTGCCACTGATTTGACCCAGTATTCATTAATGTTCCTTCATAAGGAACATGTATTGAATTGCCTAATGTAAAGCAATTCATTTACTGTTTCTTTCTTTACATCACTGATCTCTACAGACTACTTAAGAGGACTAAGCTTAAGTAATGTGTTCAAGTAGTCCTGTTTGCAAGTATTGATAGTTCAGCCAGGAAATAGAAACAGCAGCATATGAGCTAAATGATGGCTTGTTTCGCAGTGTTTAATTGTAAATACTTTGTGACTTTCATTTTTAAACTAGAATTTATTATTAAATATGATTCACTGAGTAGTTATAAACAGAACAGTCACATTCAGCTCCTGACTAATTTGATGGAAAAATAGAACTAAGTTCTAATTATTACACTCTTCATTAGATATTCTTCACCTACGCAGGCCTGTCATAAACTTTAATGGCAGTGTATGCAATTAAGCACAACTAAGAACATTTGAGCAGTCTGTATAATGCCCAACTGGAAAAAATCCAGAGATGGAAATGTTCTTGCAATTTTGAGAACATAATTTACTCTTGTGTTCAGATACCCTTAAATAACAATGGACTTTAATACTCCAATGCCTTTGTTATGCTGTCATCATGACTGATGATGCTAGCAGAAAATATATGTGAAACAGAAGGGTTTTCTTAATGTAAATTGAAACTAAATAGCACTGTTAAAAGCCAGGTGGACCACAAGAGTCAGTCTCAAAGGCATTCGCTATCTGCTGGGATCTGTGTGTGTGGTTACTGTAAATGTTTTAATGATCTAGTGTGGTATGTGGAGAAACTCATTTGAATAGGAAAAGACTTCATGTGGTGATATAGTATCACCAAGATCCTGAAAGGAAAAGCTGCCCAGATGTGCTGAACTGCTATATACTTTGTTTTTTCCATGGTGTTCGAAGCCAGGTTGGACAGAGCCTTGGGTGACATGGTTTAGTGTGAGGTGTCCCTACTGATGGCAGGGGGGTTGGAACTGGATGATCTTAAGGTCCTTTCCAACCCTAACTGTTCTATGATTCTATGACTCTCAGTCCTGCCAGTTAATAATTTAAAATACTTCCTGTACTCTGATGTCAGCCCTAGAGACTGCACATACCCTTCAAGTAAATGAAACTAAAACTTTAACACTGGAAATCCTAATAAAGGAGTTCATCTTAGATTTCTGCCTTCCTACCACTTCCTGGTATATCATCACTCAAACAGGCCATTTTGGGGGGAAACACTGTTATCATTACTATGCACAGACCCAGCTCATGTCTGTCTGAGGAACTGTACAGTCAACTGCTGCAAAAACATCACATGATATGGATGTCAGACTGCATGGATTGCTGCTATTGTACATGTCTTTTACATGTCCTAGAGAGCTGGCAAGCTCCAAATTTATACATAGTCCAGGAAGAAGAGTAAATGCCTCCAAAGGCTAAATAGCTCATAATTTACATGTTTGCTTGATCTACATGAGACAGCTCCTTTGCTTCATTGTCTGTAGCTTTACCCTTTGCTTCTGTGTAGGCACTTCAGATCAGCTACAAATTATTTTGCTTGAATATCTGTCTAAATCTTCTTGTGTGTATTTCATGGCTCAAAGCAATAATCTCAGCTGTAACATTTCCTTGTTAATGGACAACCCCATGCTTTCTGAGAGTACGGGAGCCAGAAGCTCTTTCAAATAGGCCAGTCTGCTTTCAACCTCTGGAGAAGGAAGGGCATTTGATGAGTCTGCTCTTCTCTGTCAGTAAGGACTTTACATAGTAATTTTGTTTAAAAATACCAAAAGGTTAAGGGACTAGTGAGGAATAAATAAGTTGGGTTGAAATAATTTGTGCTTGCTACTGGAGGGAGAAGGACACTGCATACAGAGTTAGGAGGCACCCTCGGCAGCTATAGTTTTCATTGCTGGGGAGAATAAATCCTGCAGAAGTCAAGAAGGAAGGCAAAGGCTTATCTAGTGTTTTCCCTCTGTGGGGAATTTTTGTTGAGGGCTACCCAGGCCACAGATTCCTCTCTATAAAGAGCTGCTTTGAAAGAGGACCTGACAGAGCATCAGCTAGTTGTTGGCTAGTACTGGGAGGATGGTCAGTCTATCAGGTGGCAGTGCCAAGTAAACAGCTTGTGGTGATGACCAGCTGAGGTAAGTAACATAGATTAGTGGAGAGTACTGAAAGTATCAGGGGATGCTGGAGGAGTTTCCTTAAGCTGGGAGGGAGCTGTAAGCACTGTAATGAAAGGGTAGATTTTTTATATATATAATCTTCTTAAGAAGGTGATTAACTTTCTCAGCAGCTGAACTTATCCATGGTGGGATGATGCACTGTAACTTGGATGTAAGACAGTGCCTGTAACTTAGTACTCATGGAGAGAAGGCATCTGGGCCAGGACCATGGCTGGTGTGCCTTGCAGCTACTGGGTTTGCTTTCTGTCAGCTACTCATGTTCCAAGTTCACCCTCCATGTTTGTCTTCCTCATCTGTAAAGTTGTGAGATTCTCATCTTTTCTGAGCATGTGGATGGTGCAGTTTATCCAGGTAGGATTCTGAGTGGAATTCAAAATGATGGGGTTTTTTTTAGGCACTTACAGAAATCCAACCCTCCTGCCAGTCAATGCTGGAGATAAGGGCTATACATACTCTACAGCTGTCCTTACTTAAGATTATCTGTACAAGGGGAAGAAGCATAGTATAAATTTAGTTGCAATTTTTATATCAAGGAATGAGCAGTTAAATAATTAAATTGGAAAACCTGTCCATCGTTTGGGCAAAAATGCGGTTTCTTCTCCCTGCTTCCACAGCTCTCTCCAATCTCCAGCAGGAGTAGTGTCCCAGGGAAATTCTTCATACTAAAAATAGACAAAGAATAAAACCAAAGGAGAGGCAGAAGGAAGAGTTCTCAACATTATCTCCTCTTTTTCTTAGAGCAACAAGATTAGTGTAATAAAGATGATTTCAGGCCACTTGAGAATCTTTACTAATGTTTCAGTGAACGCAGCAGTCTCAGTTATTATAACATTGCAATATTCTGCTCACATGCAGTGAGGTTTTCTGGTCAGAGCTGTGAGACTGTAGAGTGCTGTGATTTTCTGAGAAATGTACCTTATCAAGATCTGCTGGTCAGAATATGTTCCTTTTGACAAAGCCTCTTTAAGTTATTTTGTTTTCCTTCTTTTTGCTTACATAAATTCAGCAATGTTTTCAGGATTTCTGCTAAAGAATCTTTGCTTAAAAAAATCAGATTTGGATGTTTTGTTTGTCAACTATTGCTTAATTTACATTAAATTTTATGATTCAGTTTTGTGCTTTGAATACCTTGGAAAACTGATACAATATTCCAGACTATTTTGGCAGCATAGGAACACTTTTTTTGGTCTCAGTCCATGGTTTTTACTATTTCTTATAATGATCAATGACACTCATATTGTGGTTTGCTGATAAAAATGTGTATTATCCACATTTCTGGCTGACTTTCTGTTAAGTGCTTAATGTTAAGCAAATTCTCAGGTCTCCATTTAGTTGGGGTCTATGTTATCTCAATCAGATTGACAATCTGATTAAATTTTGGCAGAAACACTTCATACTGGCATAAATCACCACATCCCCTATCTTCTTAAAGAGGAAAATAGCCTTTCTTTCTGGCTGATTGACTAGATGTTGTAAAGGCATCAAAGGACATCTTAATTTGCTTGTGGGATAGATGACTAATAGAGGGATACCTTTTATCCACCATGAAAACTACAGTATGAGACTTCATTGTTTTCTCTGGAAAAAATCATAATGTAATTTAAGTACTTACTGAAATGGAAGATGTTCATTAAAAATCTGAGTCTTGTTTCAAATCTTTCAAAACTCAGTCAAGTTAATATTTTCTGTTTACACTGAAGAGCCAATAATGCATAAAGCAGTTTGTATTTAGTTTCTGAAATGTAAAAGAAAGCTACTTCAGAGCAATACATAGTTTTCTGAGAACATAAGAGTCATATGGCTTTGGTGAAGCCTAACAACATATATTAAAATGCCTAGCAATCCTTTTTACAGAACTTTATTGTCTTTAAGGGAATAGCATTATAAGCTCCAATATTGTAAAAGATGGTATTTGATAATGTCTCGTAGCTGTTTGGGTAAACAATGAAGACTCATAGGGTAGTTTTCATTGTGGGAGAAGGAAGATGCAGAATACTTCCTGCATATTCATGGCTGTCCCATGAATCTCTTGAAACAAAATAGAATTACTTAAGAGGAAGCAGATGAGCTCAAGAAAACAGGAAAATTCATGATCATTTTCTTCATTCTTTAGCAATGCCTAATTCTCTTCTGGTCCTTCAGACCATATAATTAGACTTAACTACCTACTGGTGCCTGCAATTCCAGATAGGCCAGTAGGAAAATAGGTCTAGTAACTGATGGGCAGTAGTTAGTACTTTTGCTCTTACTGTAAGCCCTTGCTCTTGAAATACTATGTTCTTGAAATTTTCAACCTAAGGCAGACAAAAGGAGGACATGCAGGAGCTGGGAAATGGGACTTCCATTTAGTCTGATGGTTGCTGTTGCAGTACATGCTAGAGATCATAACCTCAAAGCAGATTTCAAAAAGGGAAACAAGCAGACCAAAGCAGCCTCATATAGGATCTGAAGTGATTTTGAATTGGATTCAGTCTTGCAGTCTGAAGACCAGGTTTTCCACAGTACAACCTACTGGCTTGTGGATGGATTTATCAGAAGACTGAAATTAATATGGTCCTGGATGCACTTGAACCTGCTTATGTCTGATGACATAACTGCAGGAATTTGGAATAGCAGCATTCAAGTCAACCAGGGTTCACTTTGTAACTCATGAGTTGTCAGTCACTCGACAGATGCGTTTGCAGCACTTCCAAAGTCACAAATATTTTCTCTTCCTGTAATTTAACAGTTTGCTGCAAACAAGTGCTGAATGAGCATCAGTGTGAAGTGGCTAAGAGGATTTATCTGAGGGAGCAGGGAAGTTTTTGCATGAGCTGAGACCTAACAGAGCATGCATTTGCTTTGGAGTGCAAGAGAAAAAAAGCAGCAAAGCAAACAGAGATATGCAAGAAACAAAATATATTTGGATTAAATATCAAACTAAGCAGAAGTGTAGCAAGTGATGTGTCTGGAGAAAAAGTGAAAGAAGTTGTTTAATGAGAAGGCTGAGGAAAGATGTGCAAATTGGCTTCACATTTGTAAAACTACAAAGCACCAAAGGGCAAATTGTTCTTTGCAACTGGGAAGAACATTACAATAAAGCTAACAGCTTTAACTCCAGCCAGGAATATGTAGGTAGCATATACATTGTGCAGCTCTTCCTGTCAGTCATTTGTCGATCTGACTGCACCCACAATGTAAGTACTAAGTTGCTGTTGAAGGCATTTCATTTATGCATACTAAACTGTACCATCATCAAAGCAATTCTCTTAACAGAACTTGGTTCTCTTTCCACTAAGAGCACTGGAATTATTGCCAAATTTAGACAACTAATGATAAAACATAGCCCTGTATGGATAGATAGAACGAAGTCTATATGATACTTAAGTCTCACTTTAATCAACAGAACAAGATTTCTGTGAAGGGTAAAGCCATATTCTGGAGTCATGAGTCAGTAATAGTTTTCCCATAAATTGGGATGTGAGGTCTGTACATTTCAACTGTGTGATACATGTGGCAAAAGTAATAATTTCTCACTTGGATTAATTCAATGGTAAATGTTCTGACACATGATTAGATACTTCAAAAGATGCAGAACTATCAAAATCCTGTGTAAAATCTGTTTGGAATCTTAATGTTTGTTGAGAGTACCTTCCAGGGAACAATTACAGAAAGTATGTGAAATGTATATAAATAGTGAACAATTCCTTTAATTCAAAGCGTGGCAGATGTTCTACTCAGAGGACTTTTATGTGACTGATAGAGCCACATCACTGGAAGGCAGCCAGCACCCCTCTCACTCCTTTCTCATTAGTTCAGAAAGATCACTGTACCATGAGAATAAAAGCTTTGAAATACCTGTGTTCTTAAATAATGTTTGTGCATTTGTGGGGGAAGAAGGTGTTGAGGAAAAATCAGGTTTGTATAGAAAAGCTAGAAATAGACTGCTTGGGGAACTGAATGATACATATCATAATGTATGGCATATCAAGCAAAATACCTGTGTGAATGTACATAATATCTATATAATAACTAGAATATCAAACCTGAACCTACTCATTCATCATCTGTGAAAACTTCCATGTCTTATAATGAGAAAATGTCATATCTTTCTGAGCTAATACAGCACTGGTTCATCACCCTGTAAGATGATATGAGTCTAGGATTCAGTATGTGTATGATAAAATACTTAACTGCTTTGATACTGCTGTTATCTTGTGCTCTATTCTCCCAGAGAGCAAATAAATTGAATGTTTTCTTGTGTGAATGATGGTGTTACACTTCTGATGTACAAAACGTTCATCCTGCTGATGTCCATTAACTTCTGTTTGTTGAACTACAGAAACTACTTGCTCTAAAAAAGGAAATAAGAAAGCCTAACTTCAGTGGTGGATACCAACATAGTGCAAATTACGTGCTCTTGGAGATAACATGACTTACTTCAGTTCTCAAGACATAGAGGTTTTTTTTCTCCTGCCCTTTATATAGGCAGGCAGGATTGACCCTGTTTTGTTTCATGTTCTGTTCTATTTTTTTTCCTGGAGATGACCTCCGAAACCTGCACATTTTTCAGAACACCGTGTCTGCTGGGCAGGCTTTTCTCAGGTTATGGACTAGAACAATTATTTCATCTGCAGAAATGATAAAAAATACTGTTAATACAATGTTCTGTCACTTCTTTTGTTTCTCTTTTCCAGAATTACTTACTGCCATCTACCTTTCCAGAGTAAATGGCTCTATGTTGGAACAGAGAGGGGAAATACACACATTGTAAATATCGAGTCCTTCATTCTTTCTGGATATGTTATCATGTGGAACAAGGCAATAGAACTGTAAGTGAAGACTTTTTTGCATCTGTGTCCTTGGTCATTTTCATAGCTGTCTTAAGATCTGCTTTTAGGAATAATTTCTTTTTACAAATATTAACAAATCCTTTGAAAGCTTTTTTTAATGATGCACAGGTGGTATTAACTACTTTTTTACAGGACATTGGGAATTCAGGTTTGTGGTAGAGACCGCATAATTATATATTATAGAAAAGAAAAAGTTATTTGGCAATCTGTTTAACTATGAAGTTCCTTGAAATACAGATATTCCTTAATCTCACACATTCAGATTTTGCTATTTTTATAAGGGTAGTTGGACCACCATCTCCTCCAAACATCCTATAAAGAGAATAATGGAGTATATTGGCCCCTAAGACTCTATGGAGAACTTTTCTTCAATGAAACGTAGAACCATGTAGGTGAAGCTAAACTGGAGGTCTCTAGGCCAAGCCTCCTGCTCAACACAGGACTAATTTCAAAGTTAAATCAGGCTCATCAAAACCTGATGAATGATAGGAAAGTGGCTGTTAAATGACAGTTCTCTGACAGCCTAACACCCAGGCGCCTGTGTCGTGGGTATGAAGGAATGAGACATAAAAATCTGAGCTGGATAAATCTCCACTTCTTGCAAGTAAAAGCCTCAGCAGAAACAAAACATTCTTTCTGGGCTGTTTCCTCTGTGAAGTTCCAGCAAGAGGAACTGCTGTGGGCAAACTCGTATTTCATATATCTTCTGAGACATCTTCTTCATGTTGTAAGGTACCTGTAAGCTCTAGTAGTAAACTGAAATTCACCAAGCTCAATAAACAGTAGGACAGTATCTACAAATAGGATTACAGGCCTACAGTGGTGGATCTAATTCTCTGCCCCAAGCAGACATCACAGTGATAGCAGCTTCTTTTCTCCAAAATTCTCCCCTTCCCCCCGACCCCCCACCACTATTATGACTTTCACTAATCACTGTGTCCCCCAGGTTGACAAAACTCATGCCTTGTTTTCCTTCCTCCTCTCTGCCCCCACCAGACTTCATAGACACAGTCATAAGAACCAGCTTCCATCTTCAAAAGAGATAAAAACCAAGGTTTCAAATGGTGATCAGGATCCAGTCTGCTAGGAAATCTTTTATCCAGTTCTTGATTTTGGAATGTTTGTTTGTGCTGCCTTTGTAAGACTTTGCTTGGGAGTTTTGGCTGAAAAATTACTGTTGGAAAATGTGGTTTAATCAAAAGCAGAATGAATATGTTCACTTTGAGTTCTTCAGGTGAGAGGTATCTCAATTATTTTCTCTTTCCCACTCTGTTTGGTGATGTTGACATCTTGAGAGCTATTTTGATTCCTATATTTTAAAACTATTATATATGATATTGAGTAGATAATGCCTTTGAAGCTTTGAGAATATTTTGTGCTCACTTGGATTTTTTTTTCCTTCAGACATTAGGGTATTTTTATTGTGTAACTTCCACCAAGTTTCACTTCCTACTTCCTAATTCTTTCAAAATTCTTTCTGATAATTTTTTATTTTAATGGCCACAACAACCTTTTACTGAGAACAGAACAGGAAATGTATGTGGGACAGAAGGGCTGCTTCAAACAACCTGCTCGCAGTAAGATCAGCTGTGAGACCAGATTCCTCAGGGTTTTACAAG
The DNA here is from genome assembly GCF_012275295.1 of Melopsittacus undulatus. Taxonomy (NCBI): domain Eukaryota; kingdom Metazoa; phylum Chordata; class Aves; order Psittaciformes; family Psittaculidae; genus Melopsittacus; species Melopsittacus undulatus. The sequence goes on along the minus strand of NC_047528.1, from coordinate 114,904,104 downwards.
TTCAGGGGACTTGATGTTAGGTACTTTCAAAGATGAAAGAAAATAGGAAAACATGTATGTAAAACTTCATGTTTGTATGGAACACCTTCAGTCTTAGCATGAACAATGGTAATAATGCTCATAACATTGTTTTTCATTCTGAGATAGTTTATATCATTTCAGAGTATAGGATTAGTTTGAAGATATCGCTATTCTCTATCAAGCTTGGAAGAAGCGTTTACCTTTTGTCCAAGCATATTTATGTCAAACTTACTGGCAAGGAAAGACCAGTAAAACTGATTGTTCTGCTGCTGTATTGAAGTCCTCAGTTTAGATGGGGTATATAGAAATAGAATTTTGAGTGTGTCAGGTTTGTGTGTCATCTGCACAAAGCAGCTCTTCCCTTTTCAGTGCAATTCTCATCCAGTTTGTAAAATTGCAGACTAAATCTGCCAACACAACTTGACTTTCTTTCAAAATTCCTCCTCATTTTCTTCACTGACTCACCCCTACTTCTAATGAAAGCTCCATGAATTGTCATAACTTGAATTTAACTCAGTTGTCACTAAGATTTCAAGGCTTTACAGTAAAAACCAATAGGAGATTCAACTGGTTCATTTTTTTTTTTAAACCTGGAATGTTTCGACTTTGGAATGTTAAACTGAATATTGAAGTCACTGTAAATCCAGATTACAGATCATTTTGTGAGTAAAATGTGGTTGAAGAGGGCTTCCATATACATTGCTAAAACGCTATGGCCAAGGTCAGAATACCTGTGTTATAAAGGACCTGTGTCCTTTATAAATCATGTGCACTCTGTAAGTTTCAGTGAACCTGGCCTTGTCCAGAGCTGAGAGAAACCATTAGAACATGGGGAGGTTTAGAAACATTTTGTCTCTCAATTCTTGTTGCAGCCACTTCTGCCATCTCATGCATTGTCACTACCTCAGATCACACTGAAGCATCTCGTCAGCTAAGAATGAACCATAACTCCAAACCTTTTCACTTGTCATATCTCTGTCATGTAGCAGAGCTAGTCCTTTGCCAGCCATGTTTGAAGCTCATAATATGGGTTGGTTTTCTTACTGTCTAAGAAGCAAAGTTTCTCTCTTTCCCTTAAAAATGTTTGGAAACAGGTCTGGAGGAGAAAACTAGTCAGTAGGGCCAGCACGTCTCCATTTATTCCAACTACAGTGAGATTAATTTTCTCAGCCTGCAGGATCATACATTTTGGAAGGTCATCTGGTGTTGGGAAGTAAAGGAAGATCTTGCTATGTATGAGTCTTCTGAACTCCAAAAATGTGAAATATGCATTGTAAGCCCTCTTCACAAGTATGTAGATTCCAGTGTTTGAACACCCCACTGAATAATGAATGAATAATTGAATCTTGACAAAATGTATGGGATTTGGAGTATCAAAGAATTGGGGAAATTGGAACTCAGTTATGATAGCACCATAACTGGGTCTTTCCTTTCTTAGCTCTTTCCTTGCCCATTCCTGTTTCCTGGATGTGTATCAGAGCCAACAGTTCCACAGCAGTGAGGGAAAGCAGTACACAGGAGAAGCAGCAGTCTAGGAGCAACTGCTACCCTCTCTGTGTGTGGACCTAACTGGAAAAATATGCAGGTATAAAGCAAGGCATCCTTCTAGACATTCTAGAAGTTGCATCTTGAGGTTGTACTTATTCTTACTTACTCTAGTTCCCAGCTTTGATCCACAGCCTGTGCATGATGTATCTAACTTACTCATTTTAATTTCTCTGTGATTATACCAATAGAAAGAAAGTCTTAAAATCTCTGGTGCACTGCACCTTTACGGAAAGCAGAACTGTGGAAGATGTCTGACTGCTGGCACTACGGGAAGTATCAGCTTATGCACATGATTTTCTCAGTACTGTCACATTCAGTCACCTCCAATTCTGTAACAGTGTCTAAGATAGATGGGTTTGGGGTCTGGTTTTTTTTCCCCTCTCTCCTAACTCCTTCTGCCACTTTCTACCACCAGGCTTTCATTCTGCTCAGAAATCATTACAGTGCTTCTGGAACTGGGCAGGGTACTTTTTTCAAAAGGAAGATCTTTTCTCTTTATTTGATTCCATTTTGTCGTACATTACTTTTACCTGCTTTAAGATTGTCTTGGTATTTGAAGGTCTTACAACAGTGTGTAAGTCACTCTGTTTGTTAGAGTGCAAGAAACATTCCCAGAATGAGGGAGGAATCCACCATCTATGTTTTTTCCACATTTTATGGGGTCCGAATTCTAACATTGCTAAAGACTACTTTTTGAGTTTTCTGGGTTTAGAATAAAATAATTACATACAATTTTCTGTCCTTGCAAGTGTTTTGAAGGCTGCTGTGTTACTGTGAATGGTTTCTTCTTCTCAATCCTGTTCTTCTGAGTAGAAGTCAAGGATTACAGCAAATCAACTCTCTCATCTCCCAGAAACAAACATTCCCAAATGAATGAATGCCTGCTGCTGTCAGGAATAACTTCTGAAGAAGTTCAAAACAGCTTCAAGTATCCCTAATTTCACAACAAACTTCTAGTTCTGTACAGCTGCCATGGGAACCTTTTGTTCCATTTTTCAGTGTTTCAATCTGGTTTTGTGGGCTTAAAGGTCAGTGAAAGCTATGAAATTTTGCAATCTTTTGTATCATTAGCTCATACTTTCTTCTTGCTCAGTTCAGGGTAGCTTCTGCTGCAGGAATTTTTTACTCTGAATCATTGCTGGTATTCTTTTGACTTGACCTTCATTGTTGTATCATTTCTGCTGTGTTTATACTTGGCTTTGTGTCTTATCCTTTGCGTGTCTCTTCAGAGCTTCTATTTTCTCATTCTGAGCTGTACCTCAGCTAGGATTTGGGAATAAAGAATTCTCTGCTCAACTGTTTCATTTATGCCTTATTTTTGCCTACTAATTCTTCCTTATTTTTCCCTTTCTCGAGGGATAGGGTCTAGCTAGCTTTCACACAGCTTGAAGGAATGCCTGTACGCAAGTGTCTGTCATCAACAGTAGTGTGTTTTATTCATGATAGCTTCAAGTGTGGTTGGTTTCCCAGCACCTCTTTGTCCTTTCCAGGAGCTATTGGATCTCTGCTTTTGCTTCTAATGTAATTCAGCTGTGCTCTTCTTTCTTTGTAGGCTGTTCCAAAATGACAGCATATAACTTTCCATTCTCCTGGACTACTCTACTGTAATAGTAATAAGGAGAAACAGAACAGTTTATATACGCTAAAACTACATGAGGCAAAATGTTTTTGCTTGCAGACATTTCCACATGCAGTATAATTTTCTGTATGAAAGTAGTAATTACTGTATCAGTAGCTCTGATAGAGTTTCATTAGAGTAAACTAATATTATCAATATAATATAGTTAACTAAATTGCTTCATTTAATCCTACTTCTAGTGCAGTCATGGTGTCTACCCTTTGGAGAAATTGACGTAAAGCCTAATGCCTGGCATACTTTTTACAAGCAACACTTCTCTAGGGATCCAAAAAAATACTGGTATTCCTTCTGTTTTTATACATACTTTCCTTGAGGAGATAAGGAGATGCAAGAAGTAAGGCACTGATCTGCTTTGACAGACTATTCCTGGTCTTACTGTGGTGTGAAGGATTATCTTTGGGTTCCTAGACAGTCCTGCACTAGGAAAGAGATGACATCTTTTCAGGAGAAGCAAGATAGATGTATTGTCAGAGATTTATCATGTCTCTCGTGGATACAGCCATAGGACAGGTTGAGAACAACAAGCAAAAGACCATGGAGGATGGAGAAAGTTGCAACCCTTTCACACAGAGTTTTCTCCCCTGCTCCCTGTGAACTGGTATTATTTTGTATCAGTATATGCTCTCCGAGACATCTCTCCCAAGATGGGGCATGTTCTGTCCTAAACCTAACCAAAAGCTTTGTGCTGCCACTCATGAGTATTCCTTGTTGTTTAGTCCATAAAGGAATTAGTTTTGATTCAAATACTTTTTTTTTTTTGTATGTCTAAAAGCTAATATTTCTTGGAGCCCTGGAAAGGCAGTGCAGGACAATGGCCAGGGAGTAGGACCTACAAGTCCAAAAAGCTTCAGGAACATCTGTTGTCATCACCCTAGAAACTCTGTAGGTGATCTTATCTGTAATGACACATCTGAAATGATTTCCAGGATATACAGCTGTTTGAAGAAGATCCTTTCTCATTTCCCAACAGAATTAGTGTTATGTCTGCCAAACTTAATAGACTCTGTTTCCTTTTGCCTGTATATAATAAAAGCTGTCAGCTGTTAAGCAATCAAGGTATTTGTGGTGGGTAGACCCTAGCTGGTTGCAGGACCCTCACCCAGCTGCTTACTAGGAACAACTAGTTTTGTGATAATGAAAATATGTTTAAACTAAAGTTCAATGTAATGTAGAGTAATTACAGCTCACATAAGAGTTGGATGCTCCCCAAAGATAAATGGACGCATTCTTTGGTAAGCAATCATGTATGCATCTTAAGAAGAAAACTGGTTGCACAGATTTATCTGAATTGTTCTTGACTTTTAATACTGGTAGGTACAAAGGGCAGACTAGGTGGGATCGACCTTTACGTTAGACAGTATATGCTTTCCCCTTCTCCCTTCATTTGCCCCTATTTTGCCAATATTCCTGGTGAAGTACTAATACTGGTAAGGCCAAGCAACCCAGCCTGCATACTGGATAGCTTAATGGGCTGGGATAACCGCCCAAACCAGTATGCCTTGTCAGCCTGTGTGTGCTCCTTCCACCGCTGTGGCTGTTGCCAGCTCAGTCGTGCCTGCTGTTTACTTGGCTCTGCTCCCTTTTCTGTCATCTGTCAGTGGTTCTCATCTGGCTAAACAGTAACATTTATTATGCTGCCTCTTCTCTTCCTGGTTTTGATTTCCCCTCTTATTCTTATCCTTCCTGCTTTGCCTGTCATGCCATAAGCAGCACGTACCCCAAACAGACCTAGTTCTTTCCATCACCATACTCTTGATCAGTTCAGGTAGGTGAACCAATGTCAGAAATGAAGTTCAAAGCAGCCTAGAATGTCCCAGAATGTCATATTCACTCTCTTAAGGACAGATGTGCAAGTCTTGTTTACAAATGCCCTCATCTTACCCCTTATTTACCCCTCACTGTCTACCTACCTGGCCTGCTCCAAAGTCTGGTGGTGTGGAAATGACTTTTTTATTCCAGTACAGGTTACTCACAAACAGAAGCTCAGCCCCAACTGGTCACTTGTCTTGGATAGGAATGACAGCCAGATCTCCTGCTAACTGCATCTCTGCAAAAATGGTTGAGTGCCAAGTCTCAAGCCAAATGGGTAGCTGCTGCTGGCACCAGTAAAGACTGTGTGTATAGAATATTACTGTATAAATTGGCTGTCTGCTGCTTTCCTGCTCATCTCACTTCTGTGCTGTGATATGTTGCAAAATGCTTTTGCAGAAACCTTGCTCATGGAAATCTTACATGGAAAAGTAACATACTGCAGGTATCTGTGGAAATAGGATCTGCCAAAGCTGAAGATGGTGGCATGGGACCATCTTGTGGAGAAGGTTCACCAAGGAAAAGGGTTTGCCACACTGTGGCTATCTTTGTGTATTCAGATAGAAATAATGGTAAAATATAAGCAAAAGGGTGGAGTTGTCTGGTCTTTAGGTGATCTGAAGTTTTCTATACCTTTGGCCTGGAATAAACATAGTTTGGAAGGTCGAAGGATGTCTGGAGTAATTTTTCACTGTCTTTAGTTGAGGAATAAATATCCAACAAGATCTTTACTACTCTGCTTTGGCCAAGTTTTAGTGCATAACCCAATAGTTGAAATATTTAAAACATTCTGCAGGCAAAAAAACAGAGGCCAGAGGATAGTGTGCATGCTTTCAAGGGTGTTGGAACATACTGTTTAGGGAAGGATGAATCTATGAGGATATGGATTACTCCACAGTATTTTAATGTTTGAGTTCCCTGTGAATTTTTGCATAACACTCTCAATATTGATTTGAAGTCTGACCTGGTAGAAGAGAGGCCAGTTTGGCTATAGTGTAGTATTTGAGTCAAAGGAAGAGGGACATTGTTAATCTAAGAGAAACCTTTGAGCATCTTGGCTGAAGAACCTTGTTTTGGTTTGCTTCTTTAATTTTCTTGCAACTTGTTTTAAAGCTTAGAGCTGAGGTTTGGCTTCCAGGTAAATTCTTAGCTTTATGGGTACTGTCAATCTCTGCCATATTTTTTTTCCTGGTGACCTTTGGTGAACCAAGACCATGCAAGTCTAGATCCTAAGCTGAACTCCAACAACTCTGCTCTGACCCCAGAGCCTAAATGGAAGAAAGGTCCTGTTCTGTTCAAGCATTCGCATAGCCTGAAGTTCTATGGACTGGTGCTTGTCTTCTTGCTCTGTATGACTGCCAGGGCCTAAAGGTTTGGTCAGAAAAGATGAAAGTTGAAAAATCTTCATCTGTCCATTCAGTTATGATTTGCATTTGCTCTCAGATGCTGGACATCAATGACTTAAGCAACAGTCCCTGTACTAAGTTGCATGCTTCACTGTTGGTACAGGTTACAAAACAAGATGGAACAGCAAGAACAAGAAGTAGTCTTTATGGAGGCTTACAAAGACTCATGGCCCTGTCATTATACAATTGGCGAGTCTTGTTAGCAGTATTTGAGATTAATACAGTGAAGACTTTGCAAATACTTGTTAGATTAGCCTTGACATTGGGCAAATGAGGAGGGAGGGCAGAAAGAGAGGGAGTGGATACTAGGAAAGGCAAAAACACCTTGGAAATGAGAGGAGGAAAGTACTGTAATAGGAGGAACTGTGAGATTTCAAACAAGTAAACAAACAAAACCCCAAAAACAGAAGAAAGGATTAATCAGCAAAGAAGAAAATTGCCTATAATGGCAAAATGGGAGATAGAAGAGCACAGGAAAAGATATCAGTAACTTTCAGGTAATTATCTTCCCCTGTTGGGAATTTTAGAATGACTTTTGAACTGTTGGAGTTACATGTTGGTAACACACCTAGGAATCAAGGTAAGCATCTAACTCTTCATACAAAAAACATTCACAGATTTAAATTGATTTCTGTCTTGCAGATCCACAAAGACTCACCCTGGGCCAGTTGTACATTTAAGTGACAGCCCAAGAGATGAAGGAAAAGTGAGTACAACCAATGGTATAAAGCATTTCATAGGCTTTATTTGCCTTGATAGCTCACTCTTCTTGTGTACTCAGTAATTTTGCCATCTGCTTTCTTTCTATATTTGCAAGGTCACTTTTACTATTTTACAGGTTTTAAGAAACAAATTCTCCTTGTGCAATTTTAATGCGTCAAATTGTGTGATACAAACAACATACTGTTCTTCAAAACCTATAGCCAACCAACATCTTTCCTGATTAAATAAACTTGACTTTGCTTAAGTAAGAATTGACTAAAAGCTGTATCGCGACTTAAGTACTTGGATAAATGTGCTATTATGAAGGCATTATTGTGTGTTTTCAGAAGACAGGAAGTATTTTCTTATACAAGAATAATAAGAAATGTAACCCACATTTGGAACTTGCTACTGTTTGTGAGCAAAGTTGAGAATAGCGAAGAGCTGTCAACAAGTGGAAGCAAAACATACAGAGTTGTGACTGGTAACATCAGGAGGCAAAGTCAGAGTTGGCTTTGTTTGTATGGCAGCTTTTTCAAAATGAATCTTGGTTGCCAGAATAGCAGTTTTTATGAAAGCTTTTTGATTTATGTGTTGTTATTGGATTTTGGAGCATTTTGCTTGTGTGGAAGCGACATCTAATTATCTCATTGGTTTTGATTGCGTTCACCAATTGCATTTTATTGTGCATTTATACAGGACTGCATCTTATAAAATGGTGTATGTATTTGACAGTGTGTCCCACATACAGCTGACAGTTATTGGAAGCTAGCAGCAGTTTGAATTTCTGATACTGATACGAAGCACATTATACTGAAATTAATATGGGTACCTAAAAGAGCACTGATGACTACATCTGAATTTCATTTGCATTATCCATCCTTAGATTTACTCATATTGTAAGGAGGCCTATGTGCAAAAAATGCACTTGCCAGCTAGCCCCTCAACAAGTGAGATTGGATGTCTAAGCTTTTTTGGAAGTATCACAATAGATCATGCAATTTATAATACAGCAAATAAAGTAATTGAACACTATAAAGTGTAGTGATTTAGCCTCAAACCAGAAACCATCAAGAAATGCTATTTAACTATCTATGGCAAAATACCTGATAAAAAAAAAGGTTTATTGATGAGACATAACTCTTGTTTGCTGACTACAACAGAAATTGCTGCTGACCTATCTAAAGCACATGGTGTAGGTAGAAAGGATGTGATACTAAAAGAAAAATGGTCTTGTGCATGAACATCTCTTACAGGAATGTCGTGCACCACAGCCAAAGAGGAGCCTAAAATATTCTTACTTCAACAGAAATAAATTCCATTTTCTTGTAGTAAGAAAATTAGTTAGGCTGCAAGAATATGTGAAAATACAAAAAGCAATTTCCCTCTTCCTGTATTGTTCTTCATTATTTGCTCTTGGCTGTTTCAGTACAAGATACTGCAATAGGTAGACCTTTTGTTTAATATAGCAGAGTTGTTCTTAGGTGATAGAGCTGTTTCAATATAATACTACATATTCTGCTTAGCTCTTCAGGTTCTAGTCAACTAAAGAGCACCAAGTGGTGTTAGTGGGAGAAATTAGACTCCCCGTATCACTTCATGAGCTGCATTAGATAAAAATGTTTTTTACATATGCTTTAGGACTTAAAGAATGGGTACAAATCAATCATCATCATACAGATATTGTTGTACCCTACAAATATGAGGATATACCTTGCAAGGGTCCAGTGGTATATCCTTCCTGGTGTATCACAAAGTTGTTTACAGATCTGGGTATGTTTCGCTGAAGTAGGTAGCATTTTCCTGTGGGCAGTGAGTTGTTGAGTTCTAAACCAGACAAACCTTTCCAAATGTAAGACAATTCTAAGATCTCTTTTTGAAAGCCTGAGGAATTTGTGTGCTGTCTGTATATTCGTCTTTTTAAAATACTTAAAATTGCTAACATTTCCAGTTTCTATCAGTGACCCATGACCACTTTGTCTGCAGCAAAACACTGGATATCATTCCAGAAGACTTGCCATTCACATTTTTTCCGGAGTGCCCTCCAGGCAAACTGTCAAAGCAGACTTTGGAGACAGTCTCTTTTATGAATCTAGTAAACCATGGCTGGAAGACAGACAACAAAGAGATTTTGGGCATTTAATGGGGCACTGAAGAACACTTTGGGGTCCTAGTGATTAAGTTAATGAAATATAACTATGCCTGCCAAATCAATGGGTAAGGGCACATTAAGAACAGACTGAAGTGCACATCCAATTTTAAGTGGCACATCTGTAGCAAACATGATTTCTCTTGCTGACACAGGAGAAGACATTAACTCCAGTGATCTGCAGTTTCCCAGCAAGTGAAGAAAACTTAATAGGAAGCAGTTTAATGTTATTAACTATTAGCTGGTGGACTAAACTTTCTATCTCTGAGCCTGTGTTCTGAGATGTAATAACACCTAATACAGTGTATTTGGAAGGCTTGGGGTTTTTTTTCTCTCAGCTGTTTTGTGCTACCAGGACAAGGAAGGGGCTGGCTGGCATGTACTGAGATGCAATTAGTTCACTGTAAAAGAGAAGTCTCCCTAAAACTCCATCATCAAAAGCATTTCAGGAAGCAGGATTTAAGGCAAAATGCAGAACGGCTCCATGAGACAAGGAAGATCTTGCCAGAGCTCCTCCCTCCTTCAATTTCTGTTCAGCTTTCTGCATATTTCTTGGCCTAATTAAGCATAAGTAATTAAACAAGGTGCCAGGAACCACCAGCTGAAGAGAAATCTTTGGGTTGTTTCCTTCTTTGACTCTTTTTACACATATTTACATATATTTTTATTCTTTGTTTTCCTCTCCAACTGTGTTCATGAATGTTTTATTTTTTTACTTCTGTTACAAACATAAAGGTTGTCTTACAGATCTCTCAGGTGCTCACCATAGCCAAGAGGAGTGTGAATGTTTGAGTTTCTTATGGTTCAGACAGGTCAGAATTTGGATCATCAGAAACATACTGGCAATGAGACTAATCACAGTTATCCAGTACTAGTAGTTAGGCAGCATGGCTACCATCAGAGCAAAGAGAAAGAGAGGCACAGCTATGCAGCAAATCACAGCATCACAGAATGGTTTGGGTTGGAAAGGACCTTAAGATTATCCAGTTCCAGCCCCCTGCCTCAAGCAAAGACACCTCACACTAGACCATGTCGCCCAAGGCTCTGTCCAACCTGGCCTTGAACACTGCCAGGGGTGGAGCATTCATGGCTTCCTTTTCCAGTGCCTCACCACCCTCACAGGGAAGAACTTTTGCCTTATATCTAACCTAAACTTCCCCTCTTTCAGTTTAAACCCATTCCTCATTGTACTGTCTCTACAGTCCCTAATGAAGAGACCCTCTCTGGCATCCCTGTAGTCCCCCTTCTTCCCTGAAATCACAGGACTTTGTGTCTTGCAGTTCTGTAATGCTGTTGTGCATTAAGCATTTCAGTAATACATCACATGAAGTGCAGTCTCTAACAGGAGGTATTTAACCTTTTAGGAATCACCTGTAATGTGATATCTTTGCAAAAGAGAGTGATAAAAAGCCCTGCTTTACCAGGGAGAAAAGCTTGTTAAGGTACAGGGTCACAGACTAAATGACTTTCTGTTCTTTTGGTTTCCTGAATATATTTGTACGAAAGCTGAGGTGAAAAGAATGCTGGTAGATAGGAACTGAGCTCAACTGGTTTGGTACCCAGCTGTATTGTACTAGTGCAAGTGTCTGTTATGGTGACAGTAAGGAAGGCACTCAGATTCCATGACATATTGATTAAAATACTGTTTTTTGAAATTATAGAAAAAAGATGATGGGAACCCAAAGTTGTGTAGCATTGGATGAACCTTTTATAAGGGCACAACACACTGCGCTGGTCCCATGTGTGAGGAGTTTGCCAGCATTTTGATCTTTGGAGAGCTCAAAAGATAAAAGGTTTTTTAATATCTGTTTCTACTATAAAGAAAAAGGGTGTCCACATGAGACATACTGCTTTGTATTAAGATAAAGGCAAAGACACAAGAGTACTGTAATTGCCCTTATCAAGTGGGGGCTGCCTACAGGCTTCTTTAGAATTAGCCAGTTAAGTTTATCTTGTGGCCAAGGAATATGTACAGCACAAAGTAGCACAGAACAGGCCTCACCTACTCAGGTTAACTGCTATGTAAATCACTAGCTCTTGCATAAAATAAGTCTTCCATTTAGGATCACTTCACTAACAGTGAAAGCACTCACAGTCAGACACTTCTTTGTTCACTCTCAGTGGCAATCTATTATCTCAGATTACCATATGGCATCCTGATACAAGTGCTATCCAGTTAGTTGCATGCTTTCTGAACAGGATGACTTTCCATATTTACTCTGCTCCAGGATCCCATATGAACCCATCCAGAGCAAAAATGATAAATACTGTGGAATTTCTCCAGGACAGTTTGAATTTTTCTCAGGAGCAGAATTCTTAAATAATCAAGTATTTTTCATATTCAGGTATTAAATATAGTAACTGTAAATCATTCCCAAATTGGGTAATGCATCCTCACAAAATTGTTATTCTCCTGTCAATACAAAGAATCACATTTAGTAGGACTGAGAGTATTCCCAGACTCTTTTATAGCAGTATTGATGTATCAGTTATACTTAACTTGGGAACAGTGATATTTTGTTTAGCAGTCCAGCCAAGTTTCATTTTTATGAGTTATGCAAGCTAAAATGGGTGATGGCAAAGATGCTGGTAAGGTTTCACAGAGAGATAATCTTGTCTTTCTTCTGCTCAAATTCTTAATATAGAAACTAAATTCTTGCCTGCGTTCTGTGATTCATGTGTTTATGGATAAAGAACAACTGCAGTTATCACTGACACTTGTATGAAATATTCTATAGCAGAAATGTGTGAGTCTGCCAGTTTGGCCATTCCCAGTCTTCATGTTTGGGATAGATTCTTAGGAAGACAGGCTCTGTGGGGAGCAATTTCCAGGACACCTAAGTAGGCTAGACCTCATGTCTTCCATAAGACTTGAAATTAATTGTGTTCAGATGAAGAGAGCTGAATACCGTGCCAGATCAAGGATTCAGTTCTTTTCAGCAGAGCCAGGGTGAAGGGATTGTGCTCATCCTTTTTTTTTTATCCTGGGCATTGTTTTTCTTCTCTTTTCATAAACCTTCTTCCCCAGTATTTTTTAGGTGTGCATGGTGATGCAACATCCCAGTTCTAGAAGGAAAAACTGGCATGCCAGTTAAATTCTTTTCAGTTTCTAAGAAAGCAAGTAGTTTATTCTCTGCAAGGGGAGGTCTTAAGAATGTTTTTAAGCAATAAAAAGCAGAAACCAAAGGAATGCAAGCAGCTGGATAAGAGTTTAAGCTGGTGACTCTCTGGTTTGAAGTTGTTCAAATGATCCCTTCGGTGTCAGTTTTCCCTCTAACCAGGGGCAAAGAAGGTAAGAGTGGACAGGAACATGCTATGGTCTTATTTTCTTAGTAAATGTATGTTTGTGAAGTCTACCCAGACACATCATCTTGCAGAGAAGTTAACTTGTCAAGAATGAGAATTTCTATTGAAAGGTAATTTGAAAGCAGGGTGTTACAAAAAGAGCAAGTTACAGTCCTGCACATCAGCTTGGCATTTCTTTATATAGTGCTTATTTGTTTTCTTTAAAATCTCTTAAACCCATGAAGTTCTTCAGCATTTGTTAATACCTTTTGAATCAGAAGCTATAACTATGTTTGTTTCTCTCCTCCAGCTATTGATAGGCTATGAAAATGGGACTATCGTATTCTGGGACTTACGATCTAAAAGAGCTGATTTAAGAGCTTATTATGATGAGGTAAGCAATTTCCATTAATTCAGAAAAGCTGTTACTCGGCAGTTTTCTGTGTGTTGTGTCAAGCAGTTGAATATTTATCTGAAGGCATTGCTTGTTTTGGAAATACTGTTTGTGCTGTGCTTTTGCCAGTAGAAATCAAAACCTGAAATCTCTACTTCTAATGCATTAGCTATTGTGAGTGTGTTCTATGGCATAGTCTCTTCCCCTTGATTCTGGCTAGTTCATCAGTTTCTGTATGGAGATCTGTTGGACAGAGTGTAGTAATGAGCTGACCTGAGATATAGTTACATTAGGAATTATATAATTATCAGTAGTTTACTAGAACATTAATGACAGTGAAAGGCAAATTACTTTGTAGGGCTGTTGGTATTGCCTGGTACTGAAGGTGTGAATAAAAGGTTTCCAAAATTACATTCTGATAGTTTTACCAGACAGTGGTCTCTTGCCATTTGTATGCAGGTTATATCAGTCATGGACCCTGTTCTTGTGTCGATAAACAGGCTGCTTCAGAAAAGGATATCTACTTAGTTATTATCATTTTAGTACTAGCCCTGGGGAAAAACATGCTTTGTTCTTCCAGCCCTTCTGTGAACTTCACACATAGATGAATGAATATTTCCAGCTGAGGCTAGAAAAGGACATTTTCTTTAAAGTGAGCCAGGCAGTAATTGGCTTCCTGTAGTTCCCTTCTTCATCTTGCTGCCTTATTGCATGTACAAAGTATACACATTTATTTTCACACTAAGAAGTCATCAGAACATATTTGAGTCCTGCACTCTTTCAGGACCATTTTCACAGACCCATTAACACTACACTGAGCTTCAAGGTCATGATTCTGAGCATCCACCTAGCAAATGTTCTAAAGGATAGGGTTATTCAGAGTTTAAACAGGCCAGCATTTAAGCCTCAAGATATCCCCACTAAATTGCCTCAAAGTGACAGTCCACCTCCGCATCCACTTGTGAAATTGCACCTGTGCTATTATTTAAGGCAGGACAACTTTTTCATTTCATAGGTCTCCTGCAGAGGGGAATCTGTTCACTCATTTTCCTCTCTCCGTGATCAGAATGAGACTTACATAAAACAGGATCTTCATAATATTGATTTTTTTTTGGGGGGGGGTGGGTGAACATTTCTCTGTACAATTCAGTTGTTCCACAGTTTTCGGTACTGTCCTCAGGAACAGTTTTTGGTGTTTTTATCAGTCATGTGCTTTCCTCCTCAGTGGTTACTCGCTGTGTCATTATTCCGCTTTGTGCAACTTGTGATGGCTTGCTGTGGTCTACTGAAACGGTTGCAAGATTCTTATTTTGTCTTTAAAAGGGTTGTGTGACTAGCCATTGTGCTTTATCCCAGACTTCCAGGCTCCAGATTGGTAATGTTCCAGATCTGCTAAGGTTCCCCTAGGGAACCCCTAAAAGGGCTCCTTTTTAAATCCTGGGTTACATGGCTTTTGAGAGTCACAAATCATTAGGTTGGCATGTGCCACTTGGTATGTGGCACAAACCCAAGTTTTCAAACCTAAGCTTCTTCTTACAGATTGGTCACCGAAGGTTGCAGTCCAGAAAATATTGTTCCTGTTCCCCTTCCCTTTTCTATCTGGACTGATGCAAGGTCTCTGTGCTTCATGACAGCTGTCTGATCTTCCAGTATCATTGTTGTGGCACTGAGCTAGCAAGTTGCAATTACTGGGTATCTGCAAGGTCTCAGATAAGATATTATAAATGTTTTGTACTTTCATTGAATAGCAAAGTGCCTCTATGAATGGGGTCTGAGCAAAATTAATCCAGCTGCATTTCTCTAATTGTCATTATGCTTTCTTTAGCACCGGTTTTAATACTAATGCGGTTGCCCTATTTCATGGTGAAAGAATTGCAAATCTCCTCTTACCTCTCTGCTTTCTCTTCTGGCATCTTTAAGGATAGTCTGATGGCACAATCTTTTTGTGGCTTATCAGTGGAGCAGATACTTCTGCTTAGTATCAGAAATTCCCCTGGCACCAGGTTTCTCTGTTAACACTTGGTGTCTACTTTGAGAAACAGCTAATTTTCTTGTCTTTGATGGACTGTCAGTGCTCATCACTGAGGCAAGTTCTTTATTCTCTGTAGTCTTCAGATAATTGACCATCTTGGTAATATCACTCAAACTAAATGTCAGCACCCTAAAGATTCCATCCAAATACTCATCCTTTCACAGGATCAAGTCATAACTGGATTTCTCCTCTGTTACCCTTGACAGCATTGGACTTCAGTCTCCCCAGACCAGCTGTTGAGAAGGAGGCCTTCTGTTGTTATTTAGGTCTGCTGTTGTTACTTAGGTCTGTTGAACCTGTCACTGTGCAGCACAGAAACAAGAGCTTACAGCAGATACTTTTGGACACAGAAATGGAAAGGAGTCTGGTTACTGTCTATCTACAAATCTTGCCTATCCTTTCCAGGCTGCATGTTACTGTCATACTAGTGTGATGCTCTGCATCACTTAAAGCTTGCATACTTCAGTGCAAGACACATTGCGGGCACCTCCTCAGATTATGGGTAATCTTAAGACAGAGAGGGGAATTGTTTCCTACAGTATTAGCAGGATCTTTCCAATATTTGCAGACATGCCTTTCGCTATCCTTGTCATCCAGATTAATGTCATGGACACATTGCTTCTAGAATAAACAGCTTACTCAGACAACCTAATAGCTCATAAGTGTTGGAGCTGAAGACTCTGCCCCTGTTCACAGACCTGCAATTATAGCTTTTGCAGCTGCACTCCTTACTTCATGCCTTGAAGGCTAGGAACCTTTAGTAGATAAAATATATCTGCTCATTTCAAATGAGAGAGCTTCTCACCAAGGACAAAAAAGGCTGTACAAGTTACATCATCTGCAACTTTTTTGCTTGGTGTTCTTGTAAGCCTGTATCTGTCCTTTAAAGCTTATCCCTGATACTTGTGGTTTACTCACTGGAGCTAAAAGTAGCTGTGTCTCTCTTTTAGCCCTGCTGATACCAGTTAGAGCCTGCCTCAGTTCATCAGTTCCTGACACAAGGAATTTCTGTGTTTTCTTCCCTACTGTGTCAAAGCTTCTCTAGAGACTAAACTGCTCTCGCTTGTGAAACACCTGGTCCCAGAGCTTGAACCTGCTGCTGAGGAATCTTGTGTCTGTTCAAGATGTCACCTGCAAGTTTGTTTCTTTGTATGATGATGGTCATTTTCTCAGTGGTGATATGTATGACATACCGAGAACTGTTCAATCGATGCTCTCTATGCTGCCCTCTGTAAAAGGCAGCAAGCCTCCTTGCAAGCCCCTTTCTGAATTCCTGCAAAAGTTTATTTTGATCAATTGGCATAAAATAGAATACATAAACAAGGCAGATCCTTGAAGGATTCTCAAGTTATTATTGATAGTTGGCAGATCCCAAAAAACAGCCGTCTTCATATACAGGCTGTTTAAAAGTTTGACAGTTTGTGTCAATGTGCAGTCAGAGCTTCCTGAAGCATAGTCATCATCTTTCATTAGAACACATCTCCAAAATGAAGCCGCAGAGTTTGTAAACTAATATTTGCCAAATGACATCCGCCTACCTTTATCAGGAGCTATGCCATTATGGAAGTATCAAATTGGGTGTAGCTCTTGTTATGGTCTGTAATGAGTACTACTAACATGAAGGATTCTTAAGATTCAAGCAGTACAATGAGATGAGTATGGTGCTTTTTCAAGAGATAGTTAAAAATGGTCTTAGAGTTCCCATGAGCTCTTTTCAGTGGAGGAGGTTTGTGGTTGGGAAGGAACTGAAATGGTGTTGGGCATGATTAATTTTAGTACATGCTGAGTATGAGAGAAGATGGAATACATGTGCAACCACTGTGGGTATTGCAGAAGGAGAAATGTACCCAATCTGGAGTGATATGCTTTATGTGCATACACTGTGTGAACATTCACATGAGTCACCCACCATGATGAACTCCTGTTCTAAGAAAATAACTGCTCCTTTTCTGTGTGTATGCTGAAGAAGTGGATTAGAATGCTAGACACATTCTAGCAGAGAGAAAACCACCTTTCAGTATTAGTCGTGACTCCCAGCTGAGACCTCCAAAAGCCATTCCAAGTATTTCTTGCCTGTTTCAGGGTAAAGTCTAACAGGTGAGATGAGCTGCTGCTATGCCAACTGTCTGTGACAGGAGCATCCCACCTCAGCTCCACTCAGCAGGAGGTTTATGCTGGCAGGTGGTACCAAGTAGCTGAGAGGCAGCTTAACAAGCAGCTTGGTATAATTTTCAGCTACTAGTTACTAGCTCCTGCTCAGACACAGTTAGCGACTGTAACCATGTGAAATGTTTCTATGTGTGATAACACATCAAAAGCAGATTCAAATTTGGCATGGGAGCAAGCATGAATAAGCTCATGTCAGGATTAATTTGTGTGAGGAGAGACAGTGTAAGTGAAGCAGCGCTCCCCACAGATCTAAGGTTTGTACTACCTGGGGACAGTGGGCCCTGTATGAAGCATCTTTCTGCATTGGCTTTTGCTGCTTCAGTTATAGTTTTGTATCTTCTGGATCTGTAGGAGGAATTGCGTGTCAAGCCCCCTTTGGAAGGCAGAAGTTTGAGTGACACCCATTATGTCACTCAAAGATAAATATTTAGAGTGTACTTTGCTCAGCTCTGTTTGTTGAGTTTGGCATGACTAGCTTCCTAGTGCATTAGCAAAGTATTCATACACAAGGGATGTCAGATTTCCATTAAAACATCTGGGTCATCTTAATGCAAATGCTCATTTGTGCTGTCCAGCCTCAGCAGATGAGCAAAGTTATTGGTAAAGGGTCTCGGCTTCTTCATTGATGTATTCTGATATTCCCTCCAGATCATGAGTTGTTACCAACCATAACAATCAATATACTGATTAAAAGAGAAGATCAACAGGGAGTTCTGAATAGTGAGCAGGAGCACTTAGGTTTATTTCTTGTCAGCTTAAGCAAAATTGATATGAACAGCTCCAGTGCTGACTTATGAATACCCAGGCATGATTTTAAAGTGATTAGAATAAATCAGGTAAATGCCCATATGCAATTGTAAGTGCATGCAATGCCTTAGCATTTACTGGCTTGCAAAAAAAAAAATGGAAATATATTAAACTGCATTCAAAAATAGGTCTCTTATTTACATTTACATACAAATATATTATGGGTTTTGCTATTTGGCAGCTAACATCTCTGGAAGGGAAATGGATTCAAGGGAAAATCCTGTCAGTTTGTGCTTCTGAGGGGAATGTGTGAGAAACTGTGGTATACAATGAACCAATACTTTGTTTTGACAGAAGAGGGCTTTACATTTCTGTCACCACATGCCCTTGTTTTGTTAGTTTCCAGCACATACCAGTGAAAAGGAAGGACTTGCACCATTATCCTTTCAGCTAGTCTGATGTAATTATGGATATTTCCAGTCAGTTCCACTAATTATGCACAAAATGAATTTTTGAAGTGTTGCTTTTTGGCATAGATAACATTCAGCATGTGGTACTTACATTGAGTACATTGGAGTGTGATATCCCTCTTCTCTGAAGCACTATCTGTTCCAGAAGTATCTTACATCATTGTTTTGGTAATTTCCTATATGAATTAAATAATCCTGGTCTCTCTAGTGGTTTTGGGTTTATATTCAACATCCTAGATTTCTGTGTATCTGCTCTGAAACTTAGGGGGAAGAAGGCGGAAATATTCAAGACCAGAGTACTGTTTCTACAGTCATGTGGGGAAGACTGCATGTGTTGCATGTTACCTGTAAAACTTGTTGCACAGTTTCCTGTACATTTGCCAACTGAAATGAGATCAGACATACTACTACTGCAGTGTATGTCCCTTGTTCTTATAATTTTCCCTTAACAGCCTGTTCCTTCAAGTTTGCTCTGATTCAGTACAGGCTTTCTTCCGTTCTTGTGTCATGTTAGCATTTATAATTAATTGTTTTGCTTGACTAGCAGTAGGTTGCAGCCACTGTTTACTAAAACATGCTGGTACTGGACTTTAGACAAACAAGACCTGCCCAAGTGTTGATATACCATTAGATTAACGTAATCCAAAGTCATATGTTAAAATACCATTAGTGGAAATACTGTATTTCATTTCAGTCTCAAGTTCTTCTTTCATTTCTGTAGGCTATTCATTCTGTTGCTTGGCATCATGAAGGAAAGCAGTTCATGTGCAGTCACTCTGATGGCAGCTTGACCCTATGGAATCTGAAAAGTCCTAACAGACCATTCCAGACCACAATTCCACATGGTAATTTTGATAGTTAAAATGTATAACTAAGAAACAATACAATATTCTCCATGCTGTTTGCCAGTAACTGTGTTTATTTCATTTTTTATTGAAGCCTAGATCCAGAGTTGCTTCTTGCATAAGTATTTTAATTTGCAAAGCAGCTTCAAAATATAAAAGTCAGAGAAGAGTTTTGATCAAACTTTGTTTTAATTGTTGTCACAAATACCTCTTACTGGATAATATTGCTTGAAAGTCTTCTTTTATCCAATTCCTCTTAAGAGCCTACCACTGGTCTTTGGGGTTTGCTGGGCAATGGGATTGTCACATTCCTTTCTTTTATATTTTGTACTTACATACTTGTATGTGCAATTTTCATAAGTAGTAATACATTTTGTACCAGGCACTGGGTGGCTTGTTAGAGAGATGGTACAAGGCTTCCCAAGTCATTGCAAAGAAGAATTTAAAGGAGTCGTATTTAGAAATGGCTGTGTCTTTTATGGCTGGGATTTTATATATCAGTGCTTTCTATAAATGAGGTTAAAAGGTATTGAATCTATTGCAAATGAGTACATTACCAAGAAGCCAGACTTGGGGAGAGAGAGGAAGAAAAAGAAAGCAAGGTCTATGTAACCCAGGAAAGTTTTAACATTTTCTTGAATTCCTAATTCCTTTTATCCTTTTTAGCTGTAAAATTGTACTTTATGTCAGAAGGGATCTCTCAGAGGTCCCCCAGCTGAAAACAAGCCTGATTAGATCCATTAGCTCAGGGAAGTGTCCAGTTGACGCTGGATACTTGAAGACTTCTAATGACAAATTGTCTCTGGGAAACATCTTCTACCGTTTAGTGACTCTCATGGTACAAATGCTAACATCAAAGGAGATTTTTCCAGTTCACAACTTGAGTCCTTTGCCTTCTGTCATGTCACTGTGCACCTCTGGGAACAGTCTGGCTCCATCTACGCTTTATCCTTCAGTCAGGTTGTTGTTGAAGACAAGTACAGACTTTCCAAACTAAACAAACAAACAAACAAAAACCAAACTAAATTGTTGGGGTTTTGGCTTACAAGTGACTTTTCTCTTGATGAGAAGTACTGAGCCATAATTAACAAAGTACCCATGAATCTCAATTGTACGTATCACTCAACGAATTACACTCCAGAGAATGCAACATTTCCTCAACAAAAGGAATTGTGTCAATCCAAGAGTGGCTTAGGAAAAAAAATAAGGTGTTTATGCTCATAATGTGCTCAGAAAAAAACATGTGCATTTGGTGTAATTCATTAATTATTAGTTCAGTGTCATCCTCAGTAATCTGCATGGGGTTTAGATGTCTCTGAAATGAGGTCTGTGGCAGTAAAACCAAAAAAGTCATAACAAATATAATTAACTTAGACAAATGCATACTTTATGGAAGTAGGAGCTAGTGCCCATTATCTTCTGTGGCTTTGAAGTACATTTTCTTCCTGTTTATACAGTTGCTTCAATGCATATGTTTTAGTTTGCTAGTTCTGT
The DNA here is from genome assembly GCF_012275295.1 of Melopsittacus undulatus. Classification (NCBI taxonomy): domain Eukaryota; kingdom Metazoa; phylum Chordata; class Aves; order Psittaciformes; family Psittaculidae; genus Melopsittacus; species Melopsittacus undulatus. The sequence goes on along the minus strand of NC_047528.1, from coordinate 114,883,394 downwards.
TATCATGATGTTTTAATACAGCTTTCATCTTCTTTTTTGCCTCAGGAAAAATTCAAAGAGATGGAAAAAAACCTGAATCTTGCAAACCGATTCTGAAAGTAGAGTACAAGACCTGTAAAAACAGGTATGGTTTTCCTTCTGTGATTAACTCCATGTTACATTCCTAAGTTAAAGTCCTTTTAGAATCTTTCACACTCTCTTTTCACAAAGAAATTTATTATTGTTTAAAGGTATTAAACCCGTAATGTAAATTTACATGTACTGTGTAAACTTATAAGAATTATGTTGATTTTTTTAATACAGTGAACCATTCGTGATATTTTCTGGTGGATTGTCATATGATAAGGCGTGTCGAAGACCAAGCTTAACAATCATGCATGGGAAAGCAATTACAGTTCTTGAAATGGATCATCCCATAGTTGATTTTTTAACTCTTTGTGAAACCCCATATCCAAATGGTGAGTTTATTAAGCAAAATGCTGTTATGGAGGATATAAATGAATTTATTTTCTCTCATACCTTAATTCCATTCCAGGGACTTCCATTCTCACAGCTGTCTCCACCTCAGGAAAACCAGAGCACTGAAAGTAACTGGAACCTGTTTGCATTCTCAATATAGGAAGCAAGTAATGAGTGGGCGATAAAGCATGCATGTATCTCTAGATATAAGCTTGAAACACATGGGCTAGTGTGAGAAAATACTGCTATTAATCAAATATGTGCTTATATTTCTGTCATTTTCCACAAGGCTTAAAATCTACAGGTTGCTAAATTATAGAACATTGAAATATCGCTTATCTGCAAAAAAAAGTTCTTGGACTTCAGCCTGAATTAAACTGCTAAAATGTGTCAAATAAAGTGGCACTACTAAGATTTTGTAGCTCCTTTCTCTGCTTATACAGTAATATTTAAAAATGGGGGATTAACCTGTGTTATTCACAGTCTTGTATAAAGAGGCCACAAAGAAGGAGTCATAATTTCACATACTTTTTAAAATCACTTTTCTCCTCTGTAAACTAACACACCCTATGCACCAAGGGAAGCATTCATTTGTCATTTTAATTGTTTATTTTTGATAAATGAAAATAAAAAAACAAACAGTATAATCTACTTAAGAGTGTATGGGAGGAAGGAACATGTCAGTATCTGAATTGAATATAGCAGACTTACAGGATTCCTTCGGAATTGCTTTAGAAGCGAAGGCATTGTGTATCATCAAGTGGACTGGACCAGCTGTTCACCATCTGGTTTCGAAGAGCAGTTAGAAGTGTTACTACTGGACAGCAAAAATACATTTTCTGTATAGTAATTGGATTCAGCAATGCAGTGATACACACAACTTATTCATATTCTGTTTCTTTACTTTCAATATACCATCATGCTGGCGTTTTAGAATATCCCAATTCTGTTTCTGCTGCATGTGTTGATCAGCAGTATTGCCCAAAAGTCATTTCCCAGTTCCTGTCTGGGCCTAGTTTGCAGTATGTTTAGTTTATAGATATGTGTAGGATTTGTACCTTAAAACTTTTGTTTAATACACTGTGACTGTTTAAAGAGCATAAATATTACTTACTTCCTTAAAATTGCTAATACATAGGAGAACTCCATGTCTTTACACTTGATTCCTTACTTACAGAATTTCAAGAACCCTATGCTGTAGTTGTGCTTTTGGAAAAAGATCTCATTGTTGTGGACCTGACACAAAGCAAGTAAGTATAAATTCTTATATGAAGTTATTTGTGTATCTTAACTGTCCAGGAAATAGTAATAAAAATCCAAGTATTATTATGCAGTGTCATTTACTGTCCAAGATCATTCACTCCTGGTAATAATTCACTCTATATGTTTACCTCCATCTTAAGGGGTAAGGTCAGCTAATCAACAAACAATATTTGTTCTGAATTTGGGGCATAAATTTGAATGTACTGTCCCTTCAGGATAACCCTCAAGCCTTCACTCAACATTGAAGTTAAGTAACATTTGGTCACATGCTGACTTATGACATGAATGTATGTTTTGGGAACCAGATAGATACACTTACTACTTATATGCACACCTGACTTCATTGGGCTTCACAGGAACTACCACTGAAGTATTTATTTAAGTATCTTAATAAAAAATGGCATTGATTTATAGTGAATCTACAGGATTATTTCATGATCCAGTTAGTGGTTTAAATGCCAACTAGTTCTTTCACATCAGAATCAATATTCATATCAAAAAGAAACTGTACATCATGTAATGCAGAATCTAATTCTTATTTATTTTGTTCTACCTCCAACACTACCAGTAATGTACATCCACATTCACAATGGTGTGACTAGGAACAGATTTTGCCCTTAATGTCTTGGAACATTTTAAGTGACTCATATTGTGATCTCACTTTCAAGAATACTTCAAATTATCCTAGCATACAAAATGGATGGAACTGAAATCAGAATTTCCCACATTTTTGAATTGTGAATAACATTGTGTGATATGCCAGAAGTGAGGCCTCCCTTCTTATCAGACTGTCCAAACTGATGGAAGTAGAAAATAAACTGAGATCATCTGTTATTGCAATTGTTTATTGTAGAATCATTAGTTTACCAACTTAATGAGCTAAGCCTCGCAGTATAAAATCTGTGCTTGTATAAGTTGTTCTTAGGTCATAGTCTACATCACATGCATCGACCTGAATCTTCTAAAAATGTGTCAGTTCTGTATAAATAAGATTTTTGAGATGTTGGGAAAAATAAGTTCCTAATTAGCTCATTCACACAAGGAGTCCTATTCACATCAATGGGTATTTATGTTACAAGACAATTCTTGTCACAGTAATGAAATTTTTATATCTTTCTTTAAGTAACTACACCTCATTATTGACATTAAAAACAACACATATGTTTCAATAAATAAGGGGAAATGTACTTTATTAGTAATGATTTTACTTAGATTCTGTTACACACTTTAATATAAGAAGATGTTTTATTCTATGGCTCAGTGTGTCACAGTGCTTCTAATAAATTGTCTCCCTCAACTAGTTTTCCAATCTTTGAAAATCCATATCCTATTGACATTCATGAGTCACCTGTTACCTGCACAGAATATTTTGCGGACTGTCCTCCAGATTTGATTCCTGTGCTCTATTCTGTAGGAGCAAAACATAAAAAGCAAGGATACAGCAATAAGGTAAGCAAAGCCCATCTTTCTATAAGGAAAAACAAGTGGAAGCACTGCCTATGGTTTTTGGAACATCTTACCACATAATTTTCATTTTACTTCTTTAATGACTACTTTCAAGTTGGTGCAACAAGCTGCTTAGCAGCATGCTTATAGCCTGGTATATATACCTCAAAAACATCATCTGTTAAGCACAACTGTTAATGACCGTTACATAGGATTTAATCGTTAGGGTGCTGGAATTATGCCCCATTGACTTAAAGGAAAGCTATCAGTAGACAATTCAAATATGTATGGATAAGTTATCTCTATCAAAGAAAAAACTAAAAACACTGTAACTGGAAGAAGTCAGCAGAAGATCTTCAGTGAAAGTTGAGGATTGGCAGCAGGTCTGTGAGAGTTTTGTTAAATGGGGATATTAATAATTATTCTACTGGGCTACCAAAGTCTTTACATAAGGCTTTTAGAAATGGGACAAGCTGAAGAAATATAAAAAGGAAATGCAATTATTTTATAAATTCCAAGCCTTAATCTGGTTTATGCTTGGACTAGAACTAATCCATCATAATAAATAAATTAGAAAGTATATTGGGTAAACAAATCGGACATCATCAGTTTTCTGTTCATGCTAACAGAATTATTCTCCTTGGAGCTGCCTTGTTTTCTCTGAACTGAGAAACTGGTCCCTATCTGCTTCTTTTTGGATCTTGATCCAGCAGAGTACTTCAGAAAAGACTTTTTTTCTCTTTTACTTGAGTTTGTCTGCTTTCCTATCCTTACCTCATGCATAGTTTCTGAAACTTTCACCACCTAACTGTGTTCAATTGCACACCTTCTTGTCCCCTTGCTTTATTTGTGCACATACAAATATGTGCACACTGATACCTCTGAATGTAGGTATCCTCTCATTTGCCACCCACCCATTTCTGTACCCACAAGCATCCACTCCGTGTATCCACACAACCAGTTTGTGCTCCCAGGATTTTTCCTCCTATTCACACTCTGCACACATCCTCCCTAACTCTACACGTGTCATCCTCCACATCCTGTATCTAGTGTCCATACACGACAAGCTTTAGGCACAGACCAGCATTTCAACCTACCAGCCTAGACCAAGGAAGAGAATGGCGGTCTTCCCACAAGTAAACAAAAGGCAGAGAGGAGATGATGATTTCATATGTTTTGTAAAAGTTGCATTCCCTTTTCTCCTATTTCGTGGCAGCATGCTCAGATACTTGTTTCTGGGCCAGTTTCTTCAGTAATCTTCATCCTCAAAATAGATTCTCAGTCTATTCAGTGTTCTGTAGAAACTCCAAGAGTCAAGCCACCTGAAGAGAGTAGCAGAACTGTTTGATACTCCTTCCTCCAGTTCCTATTTTGGGGTTTTGAGTGTTAGCTGTGCAGAAATACTTTTAAAGCCTAGAACTTTAACTGATAACATAAAAATGTTATTGTTTCAAAAGCCTTTATTGATAATATAAGAATGTAAATAAGTTTTAAAAGCCTTGAATACCTTTTATGAGTTCTATTGCTTTTTGGAGAAAGATGTTGTCTACTTCTCAGTTTAAAAATTAACCAACGAAGACTGATCAGAATTAGCTGTGATCTCTGTACTCTTGTTGTTTGCTCAGGAGTGGCCTGTCAGTGGTGGAGCATGGAACCTTGGAGCTCAGACATATCCTGAAATCATTATTACAGGGTGAGAATGAAACTGAGGATTGCTTCTTTTAAAATGTTAGTGTCTACAACTTTTGATTGTGGGTTAGCTATAGATAAGAGTTGACCCTTCACAAAGTATGCATAGCGTGGCCTTTTCATTTGAGGTACATAGTTTTTTCCTTGTGTTGAGTCATCACAGACATTGTATTGAGACATCCCATTTGTTGGAGAAAATAAACTTTGTCTTTAGGGATGAACTACCATTAACAATTAGCATTTGAGGCCCCAGGGTTAGGCAGACAGTTTATATACTTGTGAAGGTGGAGTCTTTGGAAATGAGAATCCTTTGCAAGAGAGTATTTTGGCCTTGAAGGGCATAAAGAATAGCATCGAAAATGGGAGCAGCTGCTCTTCTATAGCTGTTGTCCTTTGGCCTTCTGGGGACTTTGTATCTGGAGACAGTTTAGGAATTCTTTTTAATATCCTGGCATTAGTGAGAGTGTGGTGAACTGGGATGAATTTCACCTTGTGAGTGGAGACATAATCCATAGCAGAAAGGCATAGAAGGCTCAGATTGCAATAGAAGCCCCATGAGCAATGCCTGATGGATTTTCAAGGAGCCATCCTTTAAAACAAAAGTTATTCAGCTATGGTGCATGCTGTTTCCTTCTTGTTTTAACACATTTAATTTTCATCTTTTCTTTAAGCCATGCAGATGGATCAGTAAAGTTTTGGGATGCTTCTGCCAGTAAGTTTCTAAAGTTCACTTCTATATAATGCTGACAAATAACACACACACACATATATAAAACATGATATTTAACAATAGGAGTAGTAATACCTGGGAATTATACCATTAGGAATAATGAGGTGAAATTAAGCAAATTTTTATTAAATTAAGGAGAAAAAACACTTTTCCAACCTTACTCAGTTATTAAATAATGCCACTGATAAATGAATGTAAAAGTAGTAAAAAATAAGGAGGAATCTCAATAATACAAAATAGAGTTACTTAAAATCCTACTTTTATCTCCAGAAATCAAGGCACTCAAGTTCGAGTCTTGGCAAAGGCTTCTAGATAGTAAGGTTTTTTACACAAGTAGAAAGGCTATACTTATTAGTCAGGAAATTCAAAACGTTATAGAACTCAGAAGGAACTCCTGTTTGTTGTGTTGTCCAGGCCATCAGAATACTTCCCTAATGGTTGCTTTTGAAGTGCCACATAGTCTTTACATTTTAGCAAAATCTTAGTTTCACAGCTCATTAGGAAAATAGCAGCTTTATCACAGCCTCCCTATAACATTGAGAATAAGACTAATAATCATGGACATGATGGGTAACATACACCATGGACATCCTGTCCCAGAAAGTACTAAGTATTTCAGAGACAAATACCCATTATAAAGTATTAAATACATATCCTACCAGTACTGCATACCAGAGTAATATCCATATTGTATAATGCCCATCTTCTCCTTTAGGCCTTCATAAGACTTTTTGATATGCCAGAACTGAATAGAAAATGAGAACCAAGGAATTTTGTAGCTTACTTGTTTCATGTTAGTCAATATTTTTTATGTTTTAATATATTCCAGTTACTCTACAGATGTTGTACAAATTAAAAACATCAAAGGTCTTTGAAAAACAGAAAGTGGGAGAAGGCAAAGCAACAGCTGAGATTGTGGAAGAAGACCCATTTGCTGTTCAGATGATGTACTGGTGTCCTGAAAGCCGAATTTTCTGTGTGGCAGGAGTTTCTGCCTATGTGGTTGTTTACAGGTTCAGCAAACATGAAGTAAATACTGAAATTGCAGTAAGTCCTTCAGAATTTCACTCTCTTATAAAAGAACATCATTTCTAAAGCAAATTGCCTGGCTGTGTCTGTGATCATATAGCTCAATAAAATTAATGTTAAGCTGTTTAAATATATAGGTTGAGAAACATTCCATTTTAAACCTTCTGAGTGAAATTGTGATCCTACTGAAGTTAGTGACAAACATCTGAGTTTTTGGGAGCAAACTTTCTACTTTTTTTGCTTTAATAGTAGCATACAATAAAGATTTCAGACATAATTTGCTTCTAAGACTTTATGACATAGTAAAAGTCTGTTGTACTTAACCGCTCTAAAAATACTGGCTGCTGTATGTTTTTATCAGATTACATTATGATTGTACATAATAATCATCTTTTTAACTCCAGTATTTCGTCTATCTAATTTATGTTCATAGTGTTTATACTACAAGGGGACTGAAAATCATTCCTGGTTTTCTGTTGCTTTATCCTGCTCAAATACTCCTTTTTCAGTCTGCACATCTTAAGTAGTCCCCTTATTTCAGGTAGCATCATACAGTTCATGTTCTCCTAACTGCTCTGTAGTCACCTTCTACTTATTGTTGTACAGCAAGTCTGACTTTGGTTTAAACCTTGGTATTTTGCACAGGAGCCACAGTTGCTGCTAATGGTATGGCTGAACAGGATTTATAATTCAATGCGTTCTTTCTTAAGTCTAAGAGGAGATATAAGTTTTAGTCTTTCTTAAGTCTGCAGGAGACTAATCTTTAGGCAAAGACAAACTAAACATGACTGCCCCTACTTCATGCTTGCCATTCTCTGGTGCTGGAGAACGGTTTGCAGCTCCAGTCACTCTCTTGCCAGAAAGGTTTTTTTTGTGTCTGCCAGCTCATAACAAACCCCAGAAGTTGACCCAAAATGTTGCTTTCATTTTCCACCTTCCCTGACTACAGTTCCTTCCCATTTCACACTATTCTAATGTACTTTAGAAAGTCTGTCAGTTTTGGACTGTAGCCATGTGCCATCTGGTAAGGAAATTCATTACCTGTAGCTGTTCCATTGTTCTCCTCTTATTTTTCCCCTTAGAGGCAATTATGAAGCTAGCTGAATGTACCCTTTCAGAAAAGTTTTAAAACTAATGAACAGTAATATCAGTGACCAGCTCATGTATAATGCTGCTAAAATTACTACATTTCAGTATTCTTACATTGTTCCATAGCAAATGCACCTTATCTTTTATTACCTATAATTTAATTTCTTTATTTTGCTGTCTTTTACTTTTGTGGCTGAATTGCATCAGAACGGGTGTTTTCTAAAGTGTTAATATGTGCAATTCAACAGTTTCTCAGGTTTCAGCTGTAATTAAGAAGCATTTATATGAGGAATTATTCTCTGAAGAGTTGCTTTAGTATTATCTAATCTTGGTGGCATAGTCACTGAGTTCCCCTGGATCCCTGAGATAGGCCTTATCTCTTTTTTTCCCCACATTTTTACTGCAGGCATTCAAATCTTCACTATTAAATGGGGGTGGGGGGATGTTAAGAAAAAGTATGGGAGGCTTTGTTTGAATATGTACCTGAATTTAGGCTGTGTGCCTTTATCTACACTGAATCTGAGCTGGTTGGTCTCCAGAATTTCTTTGCTGCCTTTAGCAGCCAGCCTGAAGTCACCTTGAATTCGACCTACAAATCCCAGCATTTTAACGAATCCATGTTGGTGTGACTGCCTCATGTCAGTCTTGTTATGTTACTGATGTAGTAAATGGGAAGCATGGAGGCTATTCAAAGGTTTCTGCGTGTAGCAGGGAAGTCTGCTGCTGAATATGCCTTAGGAAGCATAGGCTGTGCTTGGGATTTTCCCAATAGAAATATTATTTGCATCATTCCATATCAGATTTCGGAGGCAAGTAATGTGCCTGAGACCAATTCTACTTTATATCCAACCTCAGAGTCATTGCTATGGTTGAGCAGAATAAGTTCTTTCTGAAATCTTCTGTGTTTTAACACAGTGGTTACAAAATAGGGGAGCTTTCAGAGCTCATCTTTACCTCCTGATTCTCATTGAAAGCAGGTATTTTCTTAAGCTCCATTCTGTTACTGATGGTTACTCAGTGAGAGATCAATTGCTTCTGATCACTTCAGGATGTCAGCACTGAAATCACTGTTCCAACTGGCAATGCCAAGACCCTCTTTGAGGACTATATCTTGCTTTTTTATTCTTTACAAAATGAGGATCTCCTTGGGCAATTCATGAGGTAGAATTGCCCAGTATTTACTGTGATTCTTTGAGGTGGTTACTTCTATGGGTTTGAGCACTGTGTCCTGTTTCCTTTTGTTTTGGAGTCCTTTGGAGTTAAGGTTTCCTGAACTAGTGGAAAGAATTGAAAGGTGTTTCAGCTGGGCTGGTCTCCTTGTCTCTATCTAGAGGGCCCCAAAGGAAAGCAAAAGGTAACTGGTTTGAACTTCATTTTCTGCCAAACTGATGTTCAATCTGAGGAATTGTCCTCTAAAGAGTTGAACTCTCATTGCTCTTATCACTGATTTCCTGACCCCTACCATGGACAAATATTCATTCATCAGTACTACCCACACTGTCAGACTTCTGAACACTGGCTAAACCCTGTCTTGTAGAGACTTTGTTGTACAAGCAATAAGGAGACAGTGTTAGGTGCTTGGGAAAAAGAGAACAGACAATAGGCAGAAAATTTTCCTAAATGATGCCTTCTTATGCCAAAATATTATTGGGAGAGGGAGTGTGTGTGTGTAGGAATGATCAACTTCTCTTTTCATAATAAGTTCTGGAAAGCTGTATTCTTGCCTTTCACATACAGGAAAAGGCTTGCATCAAAGTCAGCATTGGAAGAAATCAGCACAAAACTTCTCCATCAGCATAGGGTAGATGACTGCTTCCTCTCTGATGCTGACAGTTCTTTGCCTGCAAATGATAAATGGGGGGAGTGTATATTACTTTTTACAAAGGCCGACTGATATTGATTGGAAAGTGACCCAAACTTTCAGCAGTTTTCTCTGTTAAATTGTAACTGAGCTTTTTCTTTATTTCAGTCATTAGAGGTACGACTTCAGTCTGAAGTAGAAGATATCATTACTCCTGAACCGGAAATGATTCCTTCATTTCCAGATGCCTCCTCCCAGCTTCCTTCTTTAAAGAGCCTTTCAGGCAGTACCAACACTGTCACATGTGAAGGAACAATGAAGGATAGTATCCCATGTCTTAGGTAAGTCTGTGCTGTTGTTCAAAGATTTATCTTTCTAAAAAGCATTCCTATCCATTGTATTAACAATCCATCAACTATCAAGCAAGTGATGAATCGTATGTATGCAAAACAAAATCAGAAGAAATCAGAATATGGAACAAAAAAATGATTGAGGCAAAATAATCAACAAGGGATTTTGAAAGGCCAAAAGTAACTGTGGAGAAGATAAACTGTTACAGTAAAGGCTTGGCTGTAATCTTCCAGTATTATCTAGGAGTATATCTTCACCTCATACCCACGATTTGGAATGGAATACAAGCACTGCAGCACACGTCAACACATTTCTGAGCAACTTTTTTTTCAAGGCCACAAAGAGACTTCCATAAAGCTGACACATGCAGAGCTTCTTGTCCTTGGCTACTCAGCATAACGCTAAAATCTTTCTTTGTGAAATAAGTGTATGTGGTTTATGGTGCATAAGGGATAGAAACTTTGTTCATAGTCATGAAAAAATCTACTAACTATACAATTCTGAAAAAGATGCACTGTGTAGAAGTGTATATGTATGTTTAATGTTTCATAGAAGCATAGAATCACAGAATAGTTTGGGTTGGAAAGAGCCTCAAGATCATCCAGTTCCAACCCTTTGCCATGGGCAGGGACACCTCACACTTGACCAAGTTGCCCAAGGCTCTGTTCAACCTGGCCTTGAACACTGCCAGGGATGGAGAATTTACCACTTCTCTGGGTGACCTGTGCCAGCACCTCACCATCCTCACAGTAAAGAAGTTCTTCCTTAGCTCTAACCTGAACTTCCCCAGTTTAAGTTTGAACCCATCACCCCTTGTCCTATCGCTACAGTCCCTGATGAAGAGTCCCTCTCCAGCATCCTTGTAGCCCCCTTCAGACACTGGAAGCTGCTCTGAGGTCTCGACACAGCTTCTCCAGGCTGAGCAGCCCCAGCTTTCTCAGTCTGTCTTCATAGAGAGAGGTCCTCCAGCCCCTGATCATCCTCATGGCCACCTCTAGACTTGTTCCAACACCTCCACATCCTTCTTATGGTGAGGACAACAGAACAGCACACAGTGCTGCAAGTGGGTCTCACAAGTTCAGAAAGAAGCAAATTGTTGTCTGCTAGAGTACATTTGGAGTAGATTGATTTGTTCTTACTAATAAGGCAGATAAATTATAGGTTTGAATAGACTCAAAACAGAATTCTGTACAGAACTCCATAAACTGTAATTTTGCAGCAATTATAGTGCATTGCTGATAACAATTGCTCTCATTTTAATGAATTCATTATTATTTCAGTCAAATTATTATTAAATATTTTAAATGCCTCAATTATTTCAAAGGCAGTTTAAATGAACATTGCCTGACTTTGCAGATACTTTGGGCTGTTGAGCTCCTGAAAACAGCATTAGTGTTGAAAAGCAATAACATGACATTATTTTTGTAAAATTAACAATACTTTCTGGCTTCCTGTTTATGTTTCCCCCTCATTCAGTCAAACAGTTGAACCACAGACCTCAGTTGAATCCTAATGGAAACCATGAAAATCATTAGAAAAGGCAAAGAGAAGTTATTAAAAAAAACCCAATGTGAAATCCATTTATGACATCGAAATCAGCAAGAATGTAATTGATTTTCAGTGGCTAAGATTTTCCTTTAAGGGTTTCTTAGTTGATTTTGTCTGGGGAGGAGAGAAATTGTTTATCTTTGGGGCAGATGATCTGTAATGAAACAGTAGAGGTTCCTCTGGTTTGTTTGCTTATCTCCACATAACCTCACCTTAAGCTGCCAGCTGATTTTTGTCCCATTTTACTCAAAGTAAATGAAAACTTATTTTGACAGAGAAGTGATTTGTTCAAAGTAGAAATAATTCTATTCCTAGAACTGCTGGCATGATCCTTCTTACAGCTTATATAAAATACAGTTTTATACAAAATGTGTATACGCTCATCCTTTCCAATGGGGAAAGGTATATAAATATCCATACTTTTCTCCCAAACCCTAATTGGGTCAACATTCCTCGTGTGTCAAAAAACTTCTGTTTTAAGCAGAATTCTGATGATAAAATGGAAGTAGTGCTGGAAACACAGAAACCCCAGTAGAAACCTGGATGATGCTGTTGACTTTATATGCAAGTCATTCAGGTGGGCAGCAGTACAGCATCTAAGATACAGCAATAATAACTTAAAGCTGCAGCCACCTACACGTGCAGGGTGAGTGCATAACTTGAACTGTGTTTATAATCCACATAAAATTTTATATACAGACTAGCTTTTAATCTTGGCTCCATTGTGTTTATTTCCATATCTGCTTCTCAACCTTGTTAGAGGAAATGGGTGGCACTCGACAGAATGACTGAACATGTTTGTGTCTGCAAATAGGTACTAGAAAGAAAGTGATTGAAGGGGCTGAAGTATTGAAAACTTGGCATTCTTCTGAACTCAAAAGTAAATGTTTCCAAGAAAGGCATGCAGCAGTGTTGAATAAATACTGTCCTTGCTTATTTCAGAAGATTTTAGAATGAGATATGCAGCTATAATAACCTAAGAAATTGATGTATTTGTGATTATGCAGATAAATATTTTGATGTAAATATTCTCATCACAAGGTTGTATCCAGAATGTAAGTCTTTGTTCACAGACATTAAGTGTATCATCCCAAAAGTAATTCAATCAAGGGTTTTGACAGTAGCTCCAAAATTATAGAGGCCTGTGATTATCCTGTGAAGAAAACTAAAACCGAAGGCTGTGCAACAACCAGAATCAGTGTAGCATAACAAGAACAAGATCATTTTACCAATTCCTGTCATAGACAAAGCATACTCCACTTGGGGAGAAGGATCATTTATTGACAATTAAAATAGAGTGAGAAACAAAACAGCAACTGAAACACTTGCCTTTCACCCTCCTTTATCCCCACCTTCACTCCTTCTTTTCTAACTCCTCTACCTTCTCTACCCCAAGCTCTGCAGAGGGTATAGTGGATGGTGGCTGTGGTCAGGATGTAGCAGTTCCTCTCCTCTCTGCCATTCCTTCCTTATCACTCTTTTCCCTGCTCTGGTGTGGGGTCCTTCCCACAGGGTATACAGTCCTTCAGGATAAAACTGCTCCAGCATAGGCTCTCTGAAAGCAACAGTTCCCTCAGGAAATATCCACTTGCTCCACCATAGGGTCCTCAAGGGCTGCAGTGTGGGTATCTTCTCCACTGTGATCCTCTCCACAGGCTCCAGGGGAATCTCTGCTCCTGTACTTGGAGCACTTCCTCTCCTAGTTCTTTCACCTTGGTACTTGCACTGCTGTTTCTCACATTTCTTTTTCCCTCACTTCTTGCTCCCAGCCAACATTTTCTGCCCTTTCTTACACTGATTTTCCCAGAGATGCCACTAGCTTGGTTGACAGGCTCAGGTGCATCCTGCTATGGGTCTGTGACAGACAGTTGGAACCAGCTAGAATGAGGCTGTGTCATGCATGGAGCAGCCCCAGCTTCTTCTCGCAGTGTTTCCCTCTGCCCTCCACTTTCAAAACCTTGCCAACTTCTGTACTTCTGCAGTCTGAAAGGGGAAGAGGTAGGAGCTGCACAGGGTCATGAAGGGGGGAGATGTTCATGTCTTGGAAATCCAAGTGAAGGTCTCATTCCTCATCCTGAAATCCTGCATATGTTCTTCTGTGGTATCCAGATAATGTGATACCCAAAGGTGTGACCCCATATTCTCAGTAGAATAGATATACTCTGATAGGGCTATGGAGTTTGTGGAGGCTGCAGGACATGAGAAAGTTGCAGATGACTGTGAAAGATATCACACATCTAACAGTAAACTGGCTCCTTCACCAGCTGCATCAGTTGGTCCTTCACTTGCACTCTTGTTTCTCTTGCTTGACCCAACCATGTATTAGCTCTAACAAGGTGTCTTGTGCGACGCTACTACACCATGTGCTTACTCTGGCTTTGTCAACCAGCACTTCAGAAAGTCTTACCTCACTACTGCTATAACTGCCTTTTGGCTCCCATAACTTTTTTGGCATGCTAACGTTTTATGTTACTGTGTCTGTTGCAGTCTGTCACCAGCTGTGGATAACAAGGCTCCTTATGCAAGACAATGAAAGCAGTTACTTTATTGTCTATAACTAGGCAAATAAAGTACACATTTACACATTGTCACAATGAGATTCCCTTCAAGATTGGGTCAAGACTGTGGCTGTTAGTTGTTTCCTTTTGCTTGTGTGACTGCAGCAGTCCTAAGTGGGGAAGGGAGGAATGGTAGTCCAGACAGGGCCACTGGTCCTGGACAGTCAGGAGACAGGAAGAGGAGGAGAGGAGAAAGCATCCTGCTTGCTGAACTGTGACAAGATCTGAGCTAAGTGGCTGATTGCTGCTCCAGATAAATGGATGTGTAAGGTCTGAACTGTACAACAAGCAAAAGAAATAGAATAGTGTGCCAAGCCGCTGTTAAGGTAAAGCATTTAGAAAGATAGATGAGGAATGACTTTCTCATTAAATAATAAATAAGGGAAAGTTTTGGCAGGGAGAGTGAAGCCTCTACAATAAAAATACAAGCAGTACAAACTGTATTCTGGAAATGGTTAAACAATTTGAGACAGGGTGTGTTTCTATTTTGAAACGCAGTTATCAAAGATGTTGTATCAGGTGCAGGTGCCCAGTTGCTGGGGGGGGGGAAGGGGCTGCTACCTTGGTGTTATTCTATTATTACATTTTGCTTCGTTTTATTTTCTTTTTCTGCATCTATCTTCAATTTTCCAAGGTTTCCAATAGCCTTATTTGTTACCATAGCCTCCATCCCAAAAGATGCAGTAAGTGTAGCTACAAAAAACTTAATAGCCCTTGTTATTTTAATGAGGAGTTTGAATATCCTCTCTTAAAAGAAGTGCTTACTTATCTGCTTTGGACTAGAAGTTACGTGGATTTTTTTTCCAGTCTGATCCATCATCTTTTCAGGTGTACAGGCCAGGGCTGCTTGGGAAGCTTGCTGAGTCACATCGAATTCACATTCAGGAAATAGTCTGCATCATCAGTCATCAAAGATCTGTTCTTTAAGATCCAGTACATAGGATAATGCAGCTTCAACTATTTATGATAGAGATATATGAGTATAGCAGCACTAACAGCAGAAATACTATGTGCCAAAAATTGCAGTTCTTCAGAATGTGTTGTCCAGGTGTAGATTAACCAATTACTCCTCTTCTTCTCCAAGTTCTTAGTTTTTCTTTTGGCACTGTTTTTCACAGGGGTAGGGGATTATATGTGATAGACTGCCATATTGTGACTGTGTGCAGAAGGGTGCAACATAAGTACTCTCAGCATTTACAGCTACAGCAAAAATGCACTGGCCAGTTTGCATTATATATAAATTACTACCTACAGTGGGAGTGTACTAATGAATATCTTGAATACCTCAAGTATTGCTGGTTTTGCATGTATCTTCTTTCAGTGTATCATCATGTTATGTTCTACCAGTCAAGAACATGCATAAAGCACCCATATGGAAATGGTCAGTTCTCAAAATCCCCCTGAATATGTACACCTTCACTACCTGCTTTGCAAGTCACTGAACCTGCCATAACAGAATATGAAGCAGTGTTAATAATTATATCAGATTTGTGTAGGAAGCATTCATTCATTAAGACTACATCACATATTAGGTGATCATACTGTGAAGAAGAAAACAGCATTTTTTTGCACTAGATGGACAAACAGAATTGCCAAGTGCATAAGTTTTGTATGTACAGTGGTGAGGACCACTACAGAAAGATACATTGCTCTGATTTTTTTCTTGCCTCTTTCCATTTAGAATAGAATCATAGAATGGTTTGGGTTGGAAAGGACCTTAAGATCAAGTTCCAAACCCCTGCCATTGGCAGAGACACCTCACCCTAGACCTTGTCACCCAAGGCTTTGTCCAACCTGGTCTTGAATGCTTTACTTCAGAGCAAGGAAGTTCCAAAAATACAGAAATGTCCTGTGTCAAAGTTTCAGAAGGAAGTATTTTAGGTTTTCCATTCCAGTTGATTATTCATTGTGATTTTAAAAGTGTGTATTATAGGGCTTGAGAAAATATTCTGAAAATGGAACATAAGCAAAATGATTAAGCAAAAAAGATTTTTATTAACCCCCCACCTACAATTTCTCCAGAGTTTCTCTTGTAGGGAGCATAGAAGATTTGTTTCCATAACAGAATTGAAAGTCAAAACCTGGAATTCCTCCAAAATATCCCTGTTCTCATGAGAATGCCTCATTTCAATGTATGAGTATATGCATAGTATGCTGCAAGTGTTGGTACTGCTTTGTACTTATCAAGGGACTGTGCTTCACTAGTATTTTCTCAAGAGAAGCAGTTGTTAATCATTCCTCAGTTTGTTTGTTTGTTTGTTCTTATTTTGTACCTCTTGTTTTTAGCGTGAAGACTCGTCCTGTGCGAATGCCTCCTGGATACCAAGCAGATCTTGTTATTCAGTTGGTGTGGGTGGATGGTGAGCCTCCACAGCAGATAACCAGTCTTGCTGTAAACTCTGCTTATGGACTGTAAGTAACTCAAAATTAGGGTTGCATTTTTTCTTTATTGCACTAGATAATGTCTTTTCCAATTATACTTTTAAGTTTCCCACTGACAATGAAAGTAAAAATAATCAAAAGGTGCTAGAAGCAAGACTCTTGGAGGAAAATTATTTGAACTCACATAAAGATTGGAACATGTGCTGTTAATCTGCCATTTTTGCCAGTATCTTTACTGTTGCTATCTAAAAGACTGAATCTTTTCACGTTATTCTGTCTACCCTTTAAAATAAAAACTGGTTTTAAATCTGTAGATTTTAAGGTTAGTTTGAAAGGATCACCAACATGAAATACGTTTCATTACAGTGATGTGTTTAAGTGTTTAATGTCATTTATCATGACATTATGTCTTAGGTAGAAATTGTCTTCTAAGAATAGCATTTTTCTGACTGTGCTAATTTCTGTTTGCAAGAGAACCAATGACCAGAAATTGAAAGTGGAATAAGGAACATTCAGATGCTAAATCCTGTATGGAAATGCAAGTGAGCGTATCTGGGTATATTTTTCCCTTGGGTTCAATTTATTTGCCAATTGTTAATGTTTTCCCTCACTGAGAAATGCCCAGATATATTAAAATGGTTTTCTCTGTGAAAGGTGTTACCCCAGTAAAGACTATAGGCTGTAATGGGTATTAAGTATCTGACTCCCACTGATTTTCAGTAAATCACTTGACTCTCTTCAGAGACTTTGGAAATTTTATGCGCAGCCTTTACAGTTGTGCAAAAATACTGTAATTGGAGGGTTGTTTTGTCAAGTCTTTGCCTTCAATTTCCAGACAATTTCCTGTTCATGAACTCTAAAAGATTCATAGAATCATAGACTGGTTTGGGTTGGAAAGAACCCTAAAGCTCATCCAGTTCCAACCCCCTCCCATGGTCAGGAACACCTTCCACTAGACCAGTTGTTCCAGGCCCCATCCAACCTGGCCTTGAACACTGCCAGGGATGGAATTTCTTTTGTTTTACCATATCTAGATGCATTTGTCAATTGTTAGGGTTTGCTCAGTTTGCTCCCTTACAGGTGTCAGGTTTTAAGACAGCATCTAACTTCAAGAATAATCACACTATTCCCTTACCTGTGAACTACTGATAGGTTCCAGTTCTCATGGCATTCATAGTGGTTTCCTAAACATACCTGATTCAATCAAATATTTTCAATTGTGTGCTTTGCTAGGAGCAGTGATAGTTTATAGGATATCCTTCTTTAAAACACGATATAATAACTGTAGTTATTTGTTGGGGTTTAAACTCAGCCATGCAGTCTCTCTCTCTCTCCCCACCTTCCTCCCTCCCCGCTCCCAGAGGGATGGGGGAGGAGAATTGAAAGAATGTACCTCCCATGGGTTGAGATAAGAGCAGTCCAATAAATAAGATATGACACAAACCACTTCTGCTACCACCAATAATAATAATAGTAAGGGAAATAACAAGAGAAGAGAATACAACTGCTCACCACCCACCCAGTACCCAGCCCAACCCTGGCAATGATCTCAGCCTTCCAGGTAACCACCCCCAGTTTACATCCTGGGCATGACATGCTGTGGTATGGAATACCTCTTTGGCTAGTTTGGGTCAGGTGTCCTGTTTCTGCTTCCTCACGGCTTCCCCTCCTCCCTGGAAGAGCATGAGACTCAGAAAGTCCTTGATTAGACTAAGCATGACTTAGCAACAACTAAAAAACATTGGTGTTATCAGTGCTGTTCCTAGGCTGAAAGTCAAAACCACAGCACTGCACCAGCTACTAAGAAGGAGAAAAATGACTGCTACTGTCGAACACAGGACATTATTACACTAGAGTGCTATGTTACACTTGAGTGTTTCAGCAGTAAATGCATTTATTAATAAAATAGCCCAATAGCTTAAATTTAACTTTCCCACAAAACTACCAAAGAAAGGCCTATTTCTTGAAATTTCTTGTGCAGAATCTCTTTTCTCTCCCTCTCTCTTGCCCCTCTCAACTTTTTCCTTAGGTCTACAACAAGATACAATCCTACCTTTTATCTAGCAGTGAAAACAGTGCAAAAACTGTGCCACTTCAGCGTGAAGCTTAAGACTGTATAATTTTTGCTGTGCTAGCTGTAGGGTTATTTGGCTCATCTTTTGCATACCAGGTTTTTTTCCTGTACTAATCAGTTTAACCAGTAAGAAGGCATAAGATAGTGTGTTTTGGAGTGTTTGCTTCCAGTATTCTTTTAATTACTTTAATGTCTCTAACTGTTACTGATGTTACTGCAGCCATGACAGAACTAAAGTGAGATATAACAAAAATTTACCCCCAGCAAAGATAAAAGTCTTCAGGCATTGTAAAACTTTATTTAAGATATTTTCCTTACTTTTAAAAGGACTGAGCTATAAACTAAAAGTATGAACACCCATTCTATTGCTTTTGAAGTGAATCACCAAAATCTTCTTTTTGTTATGAAAGGAGAAAAGAAACAATTACAAATCACATCAGTTAGCACTGAAGATCTACAAGGTTAGATACAAATAATCAATTTGGTTTAAAGTATGTGCAGTAGAACTGAAAGCAGTCCCTTGAAATGTATTACCAGCTCATGTGATGAAAATCTTTTGGCCAATTTACATAATAACTGTCAAGAATGATGAGAATTTTATGACATTTCTGTGAAAGATACCCAGATACAGATAGACAGACAGAGAGACAGAGATAGAGAGAGACAGAGAGATACCACAAAGATACCAGAATAGAACATATCCTAGCAGGTAATTCTGTTCATCACTCAGAATTAAGAAATTCATGATGCTTATTGTATATTTCATAAAGACTTAGATTTTAGCACTTTTTCTTAAGCCTCGTTAATAGTAGTGTCATGTCTAGAATTTCTTATTGTTCCTCAGAAGTGTTATAAAATTAAGAAGCAATTTCTTATTTTTCTTGGGAAAGTATTTCTTTTCAGGTGTAAGAAATACCATACCCATGCTTGTGTGTGTGAACTTAAGAGGAGAAAAATGCAGACCAGGAAGTGATGCTCCACTTCAGTTAATTTGCTGCCCACAGTGAATGATCACTAGCTCTTCTTGTGACTCATGTTCTCCAAAATTAATAAACCTCAGGTTAATCATTTCCAAAATGCATATGGCTGTAAGTTTTGTTCCCTCAAGTATTAACAGATCAGATTGACACTCGTCATTTTTAGTCCTTTATTTCTCTTGTCTGCCTAGAACACAGCGACTTATGAACACAGGAATTGCTGTCACAGTTTGCATTAGTAATGTCTTTTACTTCAATATCCTTTCCCTGGCAATGCCTATTAAAATATGCTTTAAAGCAAAATACAAGAATGCCTAAAACAGATAGCAAAAGATTTTTTTTTTACTATTCTTTATTAGTCAATTTGTGTCGAGAAGCATGAAGACAAAACCTTGCACAGAATGATCTTCTGGCAAATGTGACAGTGCCAGGGAAATTCTGTTCTGCTATGAAGCAAAATTAATAAATTAAGTAAAAGAGGCTTTAGTAATTTCTGAAACAGATGTTACTCTACATTCATAAAACATGAAGTTTATTCCTTAGTTCACCTTCGGATCTTTTCACGTAAGCATTAAATACTGCCAAATAAAAGTGTATTTGTACACACTTAAAGCTGGTGTGTATTAATAGCTCCTTAAGCTGCTGATCAGTGAAAAGTCAATGGGGAAAAAAGGAGTATGTTTGTGATATTGCTATAGGTGTTGTACTAAAGTCAGGGTTCAGTCAAGAGTAGAAAACGTGGTGTAGTAACAACCAACAGAATTTGAGCTACTGTTGTAGATGATGCCTTAACTTCCAAGTTTGATAAATGAGAAAAACTCACCTCATTTCCACTCTTTACCTTTTCTATTTGTCATATGGAACCCTCTTTTTTATAAAGGAAGCAGAGAAAGAACAGGTACAGCAGATGAAAATGTTCTATCTACCCTGCTTCCCCTTCCTCCATCTTGTTACTTCTCTCTTTCCTTACTGTTTTTCCACATACAAATTCATATATCTCTTTTAAGATATTTTGGAGCTATATTAAGAAGTCAGGTAGAGTTCAGTGCAGAGCTCACTTTTAGTGTGAAAACTAAGTGTTTATTATTTTGCAGGACTTGGAACTGTCCATCCTCATTGCTTTTTACATAAAATCATGAAACTTGATCACAGATTATTCCTAATCTGATTGAAACTGGCACAGGCTTTCAAGTTTCCTGTGACTGTACCCAGTTCTCTCTATCTAGAAGTTAAATTGCAGTCTGATAGAAAAAGAAAGACATCTGTATAATAATTGTTAGAATTTAATATTCCTGTTTAAATCAAGTCTCCAAAAAATGCAATGTCAGGAGTTGGCATATGGATCCTTTCAATAGTCATATGATGTCTGGATTTATTTGTCAGTATTTAAAAAAGAAAGAAATAAGTCAGTTTTGCTTGTCTGTTTTAATATTAAATCTTAACTAGGTTTAATGCTTTAGTGAGAATATGAATCATGAAAGATTTTGGGTTGGAAGGGATGTTAAAGCTCATCCAGTTCCAGCCCCCTGCCGTGGGCAGAGACACCTTCCACTAGACCAGGTTGCTCCAAGCCCTGTCCATCCTGGCACTGAATGCTGTAGGGATGGAACAGCCACAGCTTCTCTGGGGACCCTGTGCCAGTGCCTCAGCACCCTCACAGGGAAGAGCTTCCTCATATTAAAGAATGAATGAAGCAAAGATATTATCTGCTGAGATTATGTGGGTTTTGATATGCTATGGTTAACTTTAGTCTTTCTCCCTGGTCTTCCATATAGGCATGTTTAGCACCTTTTTTCTTTTCCTTAGACAGATGCATTGTCTGCTTCCTTTCCCCCCCCCTCATTCTTCATCCCTTCCAAGCTGGGGAAAAAGCAAGACCAGAAAACATTTTTATGGGAGAGAAGGAGAAACTGCTGCTGGCCAATACAACTTCTTCTCTCTTAATGAAACTGTTGTCAGAAGCAAGTCAGTAGAAGCAATAGAGAAAAACTGGCAGAATGCTTCAGAAGGGACTTTCTAGGCAGCAAAAGAAGTAAATTGCTCCGAGTCTTTATCCTTATGACTGTACTGCAGTCAGGATCTCAGGCAATCTCACACCAGTTGAAGTATCTTGCCCATGAATCAAACCACCATCAAAATGCCATTTGTAGAAGCACGTTAAAGGGGTCGAGCCTGTTTTAGCAATAATCTATACTTTAGCCACACTGACAGAGTTGAAAGAAAATTTTATAAATACTTTTCAGATTTGGGTGTCTCCACAGTACAGCTTAATATATTTAATTATCATTTACATTTAGATTAAAATCAATATTTATACATGTATTTGTTTTATATCTTATTTTCATATTTCATATAGATGTAAACACTTTTCCAGTTCTACATCCAGATTTGTAGGCTTAATTTACATCATTATTACTAGAATTGTACCGTTCAGTAAAGCAACATTTAGACATTATTGCAGTGCATTTGGCACAGAAACTTGATTAAAGTGGGAAGTCTGCTTTCTGAAAAATCCCCTCCTGTGTTTCATGACACAGTCTTATGAATTGAGGACTGCAAATCTGGAAGAATGATGAAATGTAGGCTTTGAGTAATTTCTGAAGGAAATGTTTGTGGAGTGTCCATCATAATAAATAATAATTATTGCTTGCACCACTTAATTACATATTACTAATACCTTTGAGAAACATTTCTTTTCTCAGAGTGGCATTTGGAAACTGCAATGGTTTGGCTGTTGTGGACTTTATGCAGAAGACAGTACTACTGAGCATGGGAACTCTTGACCTATATGGATCAAGTGATCCATACCAACGTCAACCCCGTTCACCTCGCAAAAACAGGCAATTTGCTGCAGGTAGGAAATAAATTATCGTGGCTATAAGCCTGTTATGTTCTTTGATTTTATTTTTTCTTTTTTGCCTGTGGCTTTCTATAGTGCTTTTGAAATGCATGACTATTTGCTGGCCAGTGGAATTTCTGTAACTTGATGAAAGAAACCTGACACGTTCTCAGAAACAAAATGTTTTATGAAGTTTATTCTTTGGGGATGGAGGTCAGCAAGTAATTCTCTTAGCTGAGCCTGTAGCAAATCATAATGAGCAGAGCAGTCAATTATTTCTCTGGCAGGCACTTGAAGAGTAGTCTATATGCTGTTTTCTTTCTGGTTTGAATAAGTTCATACTGGTAGGTAAGAATTCAATTTAAATTTAATTGTATCTTCTGCCAAGTGCTTTTCATTGGTATTTGAATAAGCAGTTGTGTCTGGAGAAGGGTAGCACCTGAGAGACATGCACATTAGCTCAGAATAGCCACTTTGTTAATGAATTGAAACTTTAACACATTTCAAAATTTAATGCCAAGAGGATCACATTTGTGCTCCTTTATGTAAGTTACAGCTATTCTTATGCATTGTGTGTTAGAGATACTAGTCCATCACTGCAGATAGAATATACCATATCCTTTTGGTTATCTAAAAAATTTTCTATGAGAACAAAATCAGGTCTTTTATGTTTCAAGTCATTTTACTCTACATATTCCATAGAACATCCTAGATGGAGCCAGACACAATTATGACATGTGTTTTATGTAGCTGTGGAGTTTAGAATTCAATTCAAAAATCTGTTTGTAAATGTTTTTTTAAATCTAACCATAAAATTCTAAAAGCAGCAGATTATAGTGGTCTTGTGACATCAGCATTTTCATCAGCAGACTGTGCACTACTACATCATCAAATCCTATTTCTCCATAGAGTGAATGGAAACTTTTACACATTGGGAACATGTTTGTACTTCAAACAGAAAGTAAAATACAGAGAATAAAATTTAAGTCTTCAGTCCTGCTTCAGTTCCTGAAAGTCTGTTTATCTCACTTTCTAGGCATTTAATCACGGCAAGCTTATTTCTCATCTGTGCCAAGCCTTAAAAGATGTAAATTTGGCACAGCTGAGGAGAGAAGAGACAAGCAGCTTTAAGCTACCTTCAACTTCTCTCTCTGGTTCAGCCAGCCTCACAGCAGCTCCCAAAGTAATTTAAGCAGCTAGCCACAGGCAACATGCTGCAGAGCTCCCTACATAAAGCAGAGGGTATCTAGTGTAGAAAAAAACTGTTATCAGCACTGTGCCACATAGGGTTTCTCTCTGTCAGTCTTGGTCAGTCCTTTAAGGCAACATTCTGGCTATTAAGCACTGCTAGAATGGAGCCCACTGGGGATAAGGAATACACACTTCTAGATTGCTCATAGAAACTATGCACCTAAAAAAAGCCTCAGCTGCTTTCTCACCATCCATCCTACATCCTTTACTTTTTTGATTATTTTTCTTGTTATATCTCCCAACTGGAAGGTAAGCATCTGCTGAAATTTCTTCACCTTGGCTGTTCTAGATGCTGGTTATAATATCACTTCCTTTCACTTTAGACTGTTTTTTCTCTCTTTCCTCTGCCTGCTGCTGATGCTGGTGTACTGGCATGTTCCAAAGACAACTTTTGCATGCGTGGCCTGTCTAACTTTTATCCAGATTTAACGAAACGGATCCGTACTTCCTATCAGAGTAAGTTCTATGAAGGTTAGGCAAATAGCTTTATCATGATTGGACTATGCCTGACTTAAATCCGTGTGTTTGTGCTTTGTAATGTGTTTTATTTAAACACATTCAGCATGCATGCAAATTTACTGTATTTTGTGATGTTAACCATGCTTGATATTGACAATTATCTTTATTATACAGATATTTCAAATCTTGGTTGTTTTTTTTTTCCAAATGAGTCAATGAGAAAACCTCAATGTCTTACATGGGCTTTAGAAATGATTTTTCAACAATATTACGTTCTTAATGACAGTATTTTTCTTCGGGTTTATATTTGTTTTGGTGTACATCTACTTACATGAAGCATTTCTTGTTTTGCAATGGCACTGTCTGGTTCTAGCTATTAATTCATTCTTGCCTATTTTCAGAAGAACAATGTGGCTTAAAAGAGAACTGATTGGATTGTGTACTATGAAATTTACCATTTTAATCTTGTTTTGGTACTTGCAAATTTGGCTTTGAGGAGCCATCCCATGCCTCTGATCTTTAATAAAGAAAGTAAAATGGGCATAGAAATATGGACATCAAAGAGAGCTATGAAAATTAATGTTTTTATTATCTTTAAATTTTGAATTCTAGTGATAGGCAAATTAAATATTAGTATTCATCACTGTGGCATTCAATGAACAAAGCTATAATTAATTCTGCAAAAATGACTTTTCAACAGATGAGCTGTATGTATCTTAATTAACTGCAGTGCTTATATGTAATTAGGTCTCCAGGATGCCTCTTATTAATCTCTTTTTAAAGTCGTTTTCACAGACCAACTGGTTAGGCCATTTTACATTAAATACTCAGTATAGGCAAGATAAAGGGGTGGCAGTTGTTTTATCATCTCACATAAGTATGGAGTTGTGGAGCTATTGAAATGCATTTGTACACTTGTGCAAGAAATTCTATTCCTTCTGTCTAGACCTATTGCTCAACAGCTGATTGCTATGATTTTGTTTCATAGTGCTTCATAAAAAGTGGCCTGTTTAGTTAAAAGACAAGTCTACTTAGAAATCCAACAGTCCATAAAAACGTTTGGTACATAATGTCTTAAAGTATACTAGTCTGGTCTTAACTGCTTTCAAGTCTGCAACAAGAGAACCTGAGGGTAAACAGCAGTCAAATAGTTAGGGTTTTAGAAAAAATTAATTCTAAGACCAAAATCACCAACATTTTCATGAAAATTTACAAATACAGACCATAAAGTTCCTCATAGCTGAAAATATAGGATCTTGTGTACATCTTCAAGCCCAAAATCAGAAAAGTCCACAAAATCTGTCTGTATACATTGTAATTGAAGAGTATGAGTCTGACTCGTGTGCAAGATCATTGACAGCTCCATTTCTTCCTTCAAAAAGCATTTGGTTATTGCTTTTGCCATTCAGTACTTCTACAGGAGTAAGTACTGTATGATCTGAAAGATGCACCAGGCAGTAAAGAACAGGTCAAGAATATGTCATAGACTAAAAATCTCATGCTAAATCATTCTCAAGTTATGCTTTGTTATGTGACTTACCTGAGATAGGAGTTTTAAGAGGGGTTCTGAGAATGGATTTTGTTTCTCCCTTCCCATAAGTGATGATGATGGGAAAAGAAAAACACCTTATTTTTTGAAACTGTGCAGTTGAAGCTGATATTATTAAGGCAGAAGCAGGAGCAGTCATGCACTAACATAAGCATTAGGACTGAAGTTTTGAGGATTATATAAATGAAAATGGAAGTTAACGGGAAGACATATCAGGGGTTGATTCAATTAAGAAAGGAATCAGGAAGATAATTTCACGAGGATCAGTTTGAGAGACTAAGACTTGCAGGCAATGAAGCCAAGGAAGAGTTTATCAATGCACAAGGTACTTAGACTTTTGTTGTCATTTTGGAGGTGATTTACAGGAAGAAACAGACTACTTTAATTCTCAGATTCAGGGTGGATACTAAAGTGTGACATTCCACATGATATTACAAATTAGATTATCAGGGAAGAGAGTGTTGCTGTTAACTGTGCTGTAGTAGCAAAGAGAAGACTTCAGCAGAAAGATAAAAATCAAGAGTTCATCTTGACAATGTTCATGTTTGGACATTTTTGAGTCAATTTTAGAAAGATGGGAGTGCTACTCTAACTTGGATGGAAGGAATCCAAGTTAGAGATGTGTAGTTATGAATCATTAGCATCAACAAAAGATATTTATTGCCTTGTTAATAGTTGAGTGTCTCCTCAAATACTGGAATAGAGAGATAAAGGAAGTGTTGATGTTCTGCAACTGAAGAAGGAAGGTGAGGGGGATCAAACTGGGAAAAGAAGCAAAATGTTGGAGAAGAGAGGTTTGCCGAAGGAAAGACATAATCAAGAGTGTCAAGGGCAGCATCCAGTATGCAGAACACACTGGTGGAATAATTGTTTTGAATTTTAGCAATAAATCTATAAAAAGCTTTATAAGAGTTACAAACACATATATAAGCTAGACTCAAAAGCATCTAGGATGGACTTAGAACATTAAGACAGCACATTCTCTGATCTGAGAAGTGAAAGTGAGAAGGGAGAAACAAGAAGAATAGAAATTAGAAGGAGAAATGTGGGAGAAAACAGTTCTAGACATACCTAATATGAGAGATGGAAGCAATTGTCTTATCAGGGGAATTAATTTGGGGAAAGCAAGAGGCTCAGATTAGGGTAAGTGCAGAGCTTGGAGGTAGCTTCCTGGTGTTGATGACCTGTTCCATTTGATGTAACATCTGCTGGCAGCCACCTTCTTTTGTAGCAAGAATAAATGCCGAGCCAAAACAAATAAGCTCTCTCTGCAGTAGTGCACAACAATATTGTTGTTTGGTTATTATTTATTTTCTCTGATTAAAATCAAGTTGTACATGTGGTATCTAGTGGTAGATAACATATTCAAACAAGTACATTTACAGCATCTAGAAAAATAGTGCAGTAGAATGTAAAAATACCAACTTGCAAAAGCAATTTGCATCTCCTACTAGAAATTCATACCATCTGTTGGTAAAACAAGAAAATAAATGGGCTTTATGAAGCATCAAAAGAGTTGGCAAGTTCAAAGGGTGTTGATCCATTGGTAAATAGTTTTCAAAATGGAGACTTTTCTGGGAGAACTCCTTGTTCCTAATCCAGGCCAGTCCCTAGAGGGGATGTGAGCAAAAGCAACCTTGGTCTGACAGGAGGACACAGAAAACGGTGTGCTATGAGTCATTACATAGCGTCGGTAAGTGATGCTTTAAATCCCTCCTGACAACACAGTAGAAGCTAATATAGGTTAAGTTTTAAATTGACAGCTATATTCTGAACTGTCATTCCCAAAGAATGCATCACACTTAAAGAAAACAGTATGGTAATTCAGTGTGAAGAGGCGTCCCTGCCCATGGCAGAGGGGTTGGAACTAGATGATCTTAAGGTCTTTTCCAACTCTAACTGTTCTATGATTCTATGATCAAGATAATACCAGTCTTACTTATTGGCTTGTGAATATTTATGATGATTTATTTATAATTCATTTACTTATAAGCAAAGACTTTGGGTGGTTTTAATTCAATGATCAGTCTGAACCATTTAGTCAGAGATAGGAACTTAACATTTCAAAAACCGTTTTAAATTGAGAGCTCATGGAAGTTGTTACCCCATACTAGGCAGTATATTTTTCTATCCTGTGATAAAAAGGAAATGGGAATCAGAGTAAAACTTTAAAAGTATCCATAATGCCTTATGTTATATTTATATCTTGCATTATTTTCACATGCCTATAATTTGTTCAAATCATAACCAGTTTGTTTGGTTTTGGTTCTTTGGTCAATGGGTGTATCTTCTCACAGGTGGTCCTTTACATTGCCGATCTCAGTTATTTGTGCTCAGCTTTGCTGCTATGCTCTTGCTCTACCTGGACTCAAAATTTACTGTCATGGGGGCTCCTGGGGCTGAAAAAAGCTACAATCTTTTGGGGCACATATTGGGCCTACAGAGCTCTAAAATCAAAAAGTGAAAATAGTTTTGTAATCCAACTTCAGGAGCTGTTTTAGTCTCTCACATGTTCAAGGGAAGCTGAGTTGTGTGGAAATACTTATACATGAGGAATTATTGCAAAGATTTAGCTTGGTTCCCTTGAAAAGAAAGCGACAGTAGAAAATAAGCAGTGCAAAGAAAAGCATGAGGGCTTTGAAAGGGAAACAAAAGACAACATTTAATGGAATGAAAGGTAACACGAAATTTGACAAGTGTATGTTTATTCCTTTTAGTGAATGACGATTGTGCACTTCATTGCATGTAACACCTTTGGGATTTAGAATTCATAAGATTAAAAGATACTTTGGATATATAGATGGATGATTCGAAGAACTCATATCTGAGCAAGAAAGATTTATGGCAGGAGAAAATCTGCAAGTGGCAGTGCTTAAGCAAATCTAAGTGTCTAATATTAACGCACTTGTGCAGGGCACATATTACCACTTAGGCTTAACATGGGGACTTACTGCACTTCTTGGGTTGGTTTTGGGTTTGTTTGGGGGCTTGGTCATTGTTAGAGGTGATAGAGCTTGACCACAAGTCCAGACTTGTAGAGAAGTTCACATGTTTACCATTCTTAAATACCACAGCATAAAACCTTTACTGTTGCATATTGTACAGCTGTTGCCAAACAGAGTTATTCTCCCAGTGGTTGCTCTTGGGTTTTTAGAGCAGTGATTTAGCATCTTTCCTACTTACGTAAGTCAGTGGCATCATAACAGAAAGGAAAAAAGAAACTATTTAGAAGCAAAATAAGAGCTGGCAATTGACGTTGTAAATAGCATCTACAGTAACCATGCAAAGCTTAGAAGAATTTCATTAATCAGAACATCATAGCCAGAGTGTTAAAACTTTAATATTTCCAATACCACATTTACAAAAGAAACGGTTCAATAATTCATTTTGTTTCTCCAAGGCCTCTGATGCTATGCAGATGTGCCAGACTCACTCCCACTGTACCTTGCAGACAGTTCTGCAGCAAAAAGCAATTATGTTCCAAACCTCTAGGTACATACAGCAAATTGTACTTCTGCCTGACTCCGGGCTCTGGTAAGAAAGCTATGCATAGAGAGGCTCCCTGAATGCTTGCAGTTCCTGAATTCTCTTGTAACATCAAAAGTGACTGGACTCACAATTGATTGAAATATAAAATTCTCTCACAAATTCAGAGTTGAATTTAAGAAAGATTCAAATATGTTTCTCAAAAACAACGTTTTCAGTGTGCAACATTAATGTCTAGACTGATCTTTCACTGTTTAAAAGTCAGGAGCAAACATCATTGCTACTGACTTAACAAGCCAAATCAATGCTGGTTTTCCAGTGCTCAAAGTTGTTCTAGCACTCATGTAGCTTTGTTCATGGTAGAGACTTTTAATTCTGCTGGTTGGGGCCCTAGATTCTCCCCATTTCTCAGAGCAGTTCAAAATTACAATATAAGAAAAATATCAGTACTTACACTAGGATCCCACTGTTTTAATACAAAAAGAACAGCACTGGTGACCAAAAACATGAGTTTATATGAGTTTTAGAGATGAGGGTCTCTGAGGGTCCAGAAGCCATAAAAATTAACCCATGTCACATTGCAGGAGGCATGGTGCCAGATTAAAGCATATTGAAAGGTCGTGATAGATGTTTGACTTCTAGTACACAACATATGCAAAGTGTCTGTAAAAACAGTATCAATATGACAGTAATGCACATGAGTGTGGACTAATGTTCACTAGGCTGTATGACCTGAGTGATGAGTCCCACTGCTAGCAGATGGATGTCTGGTGCTGGGCTGTCTGCCAGTCCCAAGTAGCCTAACAGCATGAAGTGTCAGAGCTCCATATAACAAGTGTGAAGCACTTGATACAAACCGTAGGGCACCTTCGGATACATAAGAAGGGTACATCTGGAAAGGTGTGGCCATGCCCAGTTCATCCACGGTTAGTCCATGGCAGAGGGTAGCATGAGCTCAGGCTTTTTCTCCCTAGCATGCCAAAAGGCATGTTAAACTTGGACGTGCAACTTGAGCAAGGATGGATCTTAGTTTGATCACAGTAACAAGCCCAAGCTTAAGCAGTGTAAATTAAGGTTACCTGTTGCTGTCTTCTGTGGGAGACTGCTGCAAATGCGTTCCTCACAAATACTTCTAAGCAATATATCAGGATCTTGCACAAAAATTCTTCTATTCAGACAGCATCTGTCCCCCTGTTTTAAGGTTTTCTTCCTGTATTCTGCAGCAGTTAAAAGCATAGAGTTGCTTCCACATCAGTTTGACAGAGATGAATTAGTTTGATTCACATCACAGACATTTAAATTTTAAGCTCTATTTGCTTGTTTTCTCTAGTTAGATACAGCCACTATTTGTTTACCCTGAGGGGCTTGGAAAACAAATCTGAGTTGGCAAAAGGTGTGATTTTAAAATCAGACCTAAATTCCTGCAGCGCCAGCCTGATAACTGCTGTTATCTGAAGTATCTATTTTCCTCACGTTTCACACCAGTCCTTTCTCCAAATTGACTTTGAAGTGCAGAATATCATCAACCAAGAAAGTTGAAGCATGCCCTGTTAGATTGTAACTTAACTTTTTAACTCCATTTTTTCAGGCCTGACTGAACTCAGTGACAGTCCAGTTTCCCTGGAGCTAGAGCGTTGCAAGTCTCCCACTTCAGGTAAAGGTGATTGGCTTCTCTTCCTGCAGTCTGTATAAGCCATTCATGTCATGCATCACTGTGTTTCATAGTCCCTAAGAAGTGAAGTGCATAGTTACAAGTCCAGCAAGAAGAATTTACTGCAGAAGTGCTTATTACATAGCACAATTAAAGCCTAAGTCTGTTTACTTAAAGGAAAATTAAATGTACGTGGTGCATCTCAAGGTGAAGAGCATGAAAACATTTAACAAATATATCGTGCAGATATATCATGCAGATATATTCCTATATTCTCCTACTAGAGGTTTTTTTCTCTGCTTTGTTAAAAGGCTTTCTGATTTTTTTAGTAGAGAGTCTTTATCTATATGTATTATGCATACGTGCACATAGAGAAATTAGTTTTAAAAAACAGCAATATGGAGATGATGAATTTGAACCATTAAAACACAGTGCCTAAGTAATGTCATTTGCAATAGAAACATAAGCACAAATCAAAATATTTGCTTATCAACTACTTTGACCCAGCAGTGAAATTTTGGCCATTTGAAAATGAATAACTGTTTCCCATTTTACCCATAGTCCTTCAGAAGGTGGAGTTCATCTCATTTTGAGAGACTTTTTCTTCAAGTGCCTAATCTGCATTAATCTCTTTAATGTGAGTTCACTGTCTTAAAGGTAGTTGCTTACAGCTGTTTTCTAATAGCTGGCTTTTAAATGTGATGGATAATAAGGATATGTAACTTGAACAGGACAGATGGTGGAGCAGGTTGCCCAAGAATGTTGTGAATGCTCCATCCCTGGCAGTGCTCAAGGCCAGGTTGGACAGAGACTTGGGTGACATGGCTTAGTGTGTGGTGTCCCTGCCATGGCAGGGGGGTTGGAACTGGATGATGTTAAGGTCCTTTCCAACCCAAACCATTCTGTGATTCTATGATACATTCATTTTGCTCGTGGTATGTGTATCACACTACTTTTCCTTATAGTTTGGTAAGTATTTTCCTTAGTTATGTTAACAAGTTCCCACAAATATGCTTTTCAAGTCCTCTCTTATTTTACACATTTTACTTTATTGCAACAGAACACATTCATCTTGAATGAAGGCCACTAATCAGTAATCCACAAAAACCTTAAAGCTAATGAAAGTATTTCCATGAAACATCTAAAAGAAAATAGCTGTTTTGAAAGATGTATTTCCTTCCACTATTGTCAACCCAAACTCTGTAGACATGGGAATAGCAAAGTGAAATAGTCCGTAATAATAGTGGTATAACACTAGGAGCTCAAACTCTTGAGCTGGGCCTCAGAAAGTTGTGATATGGGCTTTAAAATAAAACATTTGATAGATAACTCAGTATAATCAGGCTATTTATTTGGAGGCACACTGGGGTTCATTTTTTCAGTCTTCTTTCCAGAAATGAGCTGTGTTCTCTCTTTTTCCTTTTACTGAAAACTAGGAGATCGCTGACTTGCTATACATGTGTGTATGTGCTTAGTTTTATAATGATGGATGACAACTATGACAATTTACTTTTTCTGCAGTTCAATTTTTCATTCTGCTGTTGATCAAAAATACCAATTTTAGATAAATTTAAGATCATCTGCTCCAAAATTTATTCTGCTTTTCTGTTTTGGAGATTATTCAGCATGGAAAACATGGCATATTTATGAATGTTTCCTATTTTAGCCCTTTCCTGTGGTTTTCCGAGCTATTTTTGAATCTTTAAAATGTGAAATCAGGTGCGATGTTGTCGGTAAACAACTATTATTAGAACTAGCTGCTTTTTTAAAAATAGAACTTACTTTTACCATGAGAGATTTGTTATTTTATTTTTTAATGGAAAATTAAAACAGTTTTGCTTTGGCATACCTGCTCTTAAACTGAGCAAAACCCAGCCTAAGCATCTGCAACAAAAGACCTCAAAATTGTGACCCCAAACAACTTGGGAGTGGAACTACCTTGTGCTTCTCAGCATAGCCTCCCAGCTGCATCAGCCTCTGCATTGGCTAATATTTCTTTCTTGTAGCACACAGCTGATGAATCTGCATAGTTATGGATACAATAGTCAGGATCCTTTTAATTCCAGCCTTGCCTTTGGTATAAAGTGCAGGGCACACAAGCTCTGTTATGGAAGCGTGCTGTACTCTGGAGAGATTCCTGTTCTGAAGGTCTTTCAACTAGAACATGAAATGAAACCATTTGATGAAAATGTTTCTAAAATGCACAGAACTGGCCACACAGGGGGTAGCAGCAAGTGGAGAAATGCCAGCCTTGCTTTGTGAGAATGGCAGCCAAAGAGGAACAAGCCTCTTTAACCACTAGTATTTTTATTTTCATTAAATTAGTAATTAAATACAATAGTGATGCATTTTTCAATGCTGTACAGCAAGGCAAAAAGTTCCTAAAGCCATTTGAAAGATTTCTGCTTCCTTATGAATATCTGAGTGGTGGCAGTTTCCGTTGCAAATAAAAAGTATCGCAGGAATAGCGATATTCATGGAATAACATTGCTAAAATTTGTGGAACAGAAAACTTAAAAAACCACCAAAATACTTATCTACGTAAAGTACATTTTGTGAGAACAGTGATGCAGCATGGCGTGCCATCTAATGGTATTTGACTGGCTTAAAAACACCCCTCAGATCAATCAGAACAGTGGAGATCAGGATTTTTCAATACCATCAGAATATCTTTGTCATGCAGGCCATGTTCTTTCAATAGAGAAAATCAAACTGCGTTTTGATTGTTGTGATTTGGAGATTGTAGGTTAGGGCTTTGTACTACATTCGCTCTGAAGTGGCATGTGAGAACTCAGTAGCCCTAAAACAGCATGAAGAACTCTGAGGCCTTGTGAGCACTCATAGTGTAAATGGTGCTACATCCAGTGCTGAAGTTAATTACCATATAATGTATTAAAACCAGTACCCATTCAAAAAAAGTTTACCTTTATTTTTATCACCTCAATAGGAAAATTTATTCAGGGGATCTTAGGAATATAATATACATAATTGTATAATATGTGTCCCTTATTGTTTTAGCTATATATTTGTAGCTTTATATTGAAGTGTGTAGTTGCAAATACACTGTGAGCACAAGAAAGTGCATCTTTGAGAGGTCATTTAATTTTGGTGTGTAAGATGCATTGGGCAGTTTAGACCGTCAGTCTGTGTACAGGAGAGTGACCTCTCAAATGTGTGTTCTCAAATGAAAGTGCATTTGTGTTTTTCTTTATGGAATCACCTTCATACTGGGGGTTCACATCCAAAATGCCTTTAAGACTATAGATCTCAGAGAAGGCTATGTAATTATTTCCACAATTGATTCCCATGAGCTTTAGAACAGGTCCCTAATGGCAACATTATGAGTATTTATATGTGCTGTGATTTCCAAGTGTTGTTACCCTGATGCATTTCACTGGTTATATCTGATGGGATTAGGCCCATGCCGAACTCCAACTTCCCTTCAGGAAATGTGTTTAAATAGCTTTGTTTCAAAAAGAGTATTATTAAGTTTCTAACACTGTCACTCGTGGGTAACTTGTCCAATTGAGAAGCTAAACATTAGGCTCTTAAATCCATGTTTTAGCAGTGGGGAACTAGGACTGACATTCAAAAGTGTTACACAGGCAGAAGCTCCCTAAGAGAAAGAGCTGTGTGAAGAGCTGTATTCATTTTGACTAAGTTCTCTGAATACAGTCCTGCTGTAATAGCTGAGAGGAACACAGCACTGAATGTCATAGCTGCGAGCACACATTTGTTTGTTTCTTGGTTGTGCCTTCTTGTTTTCACTGAAAGACTGATGGAAACCATATGGCTACAAGATACCATGCTGTCAGGTGAGGAAACCATTAGGGTTTTCAGCTTAGCTAGCTGCCAGACCATACCTATTAACTCTGTCTGTGCCTCCTTCTCACCCCACAGTTGGATAACTTGACTGTTGACACATTAATCTCTTTGGGGAGGGTCTGTCTTGTCTTTCACTGTGGCATCATAATTTAAACCGGCTGCTTCCAGCATGAATGCAAACAAATCATGGTAACAAACAACTCTGCTAGCGTCCTGAACCTGTGTACTCTGCTTCATACTTACACTGGATTTCAAAAGCTCTTTCTCAGCAAGAGAGGTTATATGCATGATCCTCCTTTATAATAAATGTAGAGATAGTAAAACACACATGATTTAAGTACTAAAAATAGGTTATATGATGATAGCTATATGATAATATCCACTCTGATCAGTTTAATAGTGAAGTTAGTTTTACTCCCCAAATATATTAGGCACAGCTTTAATCACAGTAAAGCATGAAAGCAACCAGCTACTCCTTTTGTTTTTACACTTGTGTCTTGACAATGGTCCATGCTTTCCCTAGCACAATCATGTCTTACACCAAAAAGTTCCAAATATGGTGGAGGAGGTGGTTGTAGGAGTAACTGGCTAACCCTTCCTCAACTGCACCTCCTTCATTTCCTCATCCTGTGTGTCTCCTTTGTCTTTTAGCCCCCTACTCCCCATGTCCTCTACTCACGTACCTGTAAACCAACTGATCAACTGCATACTCCTTTCTGATTCTCAGTCTTTTCAGCATCCTGAGACTGTATTAGATTGCAGCCTTCAGTATGGTGTGCCTATTTTGGCTGTGCACAGCTGTGGCAGCTCCCAAATCAAGCCTGTTTCCAGTCCTCCAGAGGAATCAGAAAGTGCATACTTTGCACGTGCTGTATGAGACTGCACACAAATAGCTGGGAGCTATTTCTGCAGTCTTGCAGTCAGACATATATACCATAAGTTGGGAACATCTGTGGCATATAACACAAGGCATAATTCCTGTTATACAGAAACACCTTGTAACAGAAGAGGTTAAACCACCAACTTGCAAAGCTCAAAGGCTCTATGGTGACAGCACTGTTGTTAAATGCAGCTAGGTTTTGTAGCTCTGAAATACCCTAATCTAGATCCTCACCTGCAAGTAAAGTTGTCCTACTGTCTTCCTTAGGAATTGGTAACCCTTTTTCAGAGGGTTGTTTGGGCCAGATGTTGTCCTTTCCTTTAAAGGAAATTATCTCACAAGTGATGTTTCTTTCTGTATAGCAAAGCACTGATTTTCTGGAGTAGTATTCACAGCCTATGTATGACAGCTGCTCAGATAAATGGATTGTTTTTAAGAGGCTGTTCTGAAAATCAAGCTGCCCTTTGTGAGAGTGCCTAAAATGGGTGTAGGAGGTGAACACTTGCTATCCAAATTTGAGAAATTTCATGTAGTAGTGTTAGTGATGTATATTTTGATTTTGGGTTGACCTGAAGAGATCTCTTTGCTTTGTCCCAAAGTTAAAGTGACAGCTAGAAATGGGTTACTGGGAAGGCTCTGCTGGTTCTACTGGTACCAAAATGTTGCTCAAGAGCCTAAATGGCTCCCCTTCTCTTCTCTGAAGAAAGAAAACCATCTAACATAGATGCCAGCTGGTATTTTCTTCTGCCACATTGCAGGCTTTGTAGTTTATGACACTACAAAAGAGTGCAGCAGAAATTCTATTTAGGAGCTTTGTGACGTGACTTTAAATGGTAAGTGGCTGTTTTGGGCATCCTTCTGACCTAAAAGCTTATTAAATAGAAATTACAAAGGACTTGTTCCTTGTATTCATATGTTCCAGTGTTCCTGTGACTTACCAAGTGGGACTTTCTTCAGAAGTATAATAGCTAGCTGACAACTACTGCATTGTTTGCTTCCAGTAACAGACAATATGGGTAAGGGGTAAAAGCCAGAAAACAATATGGAAAAGTACTGACTGAGTGCAAAATGAAAGAACCATATTGGAAATTAAATCTTTTGAATAATTAGTTAAAGATTTCTTAAGGAATTCTTTTAATAAATGTAATGCCACTTTGACTGCTACAAGACATGCTTCATTTCAGTCCTTTGGTGTTCATTGTTGAAAATGTGCTCTTGTGTAAGGAAATGAAAACATTTTTGAACAGAAGCAAAATCGTAGTTTTGAGGGCATAATTGGAACACAACAGATAATTAAATCTGAAGTAAATTCAGAGCCGTATTTGGATGTCTAGATAACACCACATTGTACGCTGAAGCTCTTGTATTTCGTTTCTGTGCAATCTGTCTTCCTTTCCGTAATATTACAATAGTGTGTTCTGTCTCCATCATCTGTACAATATGCCGTCTCTTGTTCAAAAGGTATCTTGAGGTATGATGTCGTCAGAGCTCATCATTTCATT
The DNA here is from genome assembly GCF_012275295.1 of Melopsittacus undulatus. Classification (NCBI taxonomy): domain Eukaryota; kingdom Metazoa; phylum Chordata; class Aves; order Psittaciformes; family Psittaculidae; genus Melopsittacus; species Melopsittacus undulatus. Next base: position 114,846,556 of record NC_047528.1, on the reverse strand, counting down.
GCACCCTGTTATTAGATTGGTTTCCAGGTGTTTAACTATTTGTGACGTGCTGCATTAGCAGCATTTGCAATATTTGCCTTCAGCTCGTTTGGGATTTTTTAATCATTCCTGTCACCACAAGGTAAGATATTGCAGCACACAGCCAAAGCTGTGCTAAACACCATTCACTTCTGGAGTAAGGTTTTTTCCAGTGCTTTTTTGTTCAGTTACATTTCTGTTGCTGAATGGTGGACATGAAAATATTGAAACCAGAATTCTGCCTCTAGATGCTGATTGAAAAAATAACCAAAACAACATCCTACACATTTGCAATATGGTGTTAACCAGAAGATGGCATGTTGTTTTCCCTCGCTCTTTTTTCTTTCTTACTGATTAACAACTGCCTTTCTCCTTTTTCTGTTGTTTCAGTTAAAGGATCAAGAAAGTTAAGTCTGCCAACAGATCTTAAGACTGATCTTGGTACGGTAGGCGAAAGCCAACAGCTTTAAACTTCCTTACATTCATTGGCAAAACATTTTACCGATTCATGAGATAACACAATAACCTTCGGAGGCTTTGTCTGAAAAGGCTTTCTAAAAACCACCTATTAACCCATACAGTTCTGTTGGCAGCTCTCAGCATTTTGCTTGGTTAATATTCATGTATTTCATGTAGACATATTTTGCCAATCATTACACACTGGGTGTGTAGCATTTTATGATGAAAAGGCTCCAGAACTTTTTACATGCTTGAGCCATTATAACTGGTTGTCAGTGATGTTTATCTCTGCCTCTAACACCCAATGCATGCGCTAGTCTGTTTGATGTACAAATTCTGTGCCACAGTTGAATATCTATATTTTATGGTGTGTCTTGGTCCTCTCCTTGAGACTTACCTCCACCAGTTTGCTGTAATCTCTTCCTCAATTCTTCTTTTATATTTCAGTGGAAATGCATAGTGAGAGCAGAGCTTTCACCTCCAAAAACCTCAAATGAAAATTCAACATCTTGCATAACCTAAAAAATGCCCTCTTAAGTATCCAAGTAAAGGGGATTGCTCCTGGCATTTGTGTTGGAATGTGTTGTTCCCATCGTTACTTTTATGATTGTCTTTAAATATTCTCACTCTCAATGAGTCCTTTCTGGTTTTGCTCTCATGGGAAATTTCTTATGTCAGATGACTGAAAAAGCCATGTAGCTTTTTCACATTACTTTGAGTCTCTTTTTAGAGATAGAAATTATAGTTAGAACACATCCTTGCATAATGCAGCCAAACTTAATTTCTGTCACTAGGAATCATGTGCATATATTAAGCAATGCAGCACTGTTCCCCAAGGCAAAAGTCGAGAATAAATATGTCTTCCACATTATAAATGACTGATGAACTTGGAAAACTGCTAATAGCTCCTGGTAAAGATTAAGGAAATAAACATTGAAAAATCGTTGGGAAATTCAATCCATGCTGTGCAGATTTCAGTGATTTTGTTGAAATAGCTCCATCATTAACAGTGATGTTTCAGAAAGTAGGAAAGGAGGAATGCACACACAAAAAATCAGAGAGGAAAATTCTAATACTCTTAATACACCAAAAAGGTAAAAGGAGTGATATAGGCCACTGTAGACCTGTAGAATTAATATTTATCACTAAATAAATTGGCAGCTATTAAGAGGAAAGGTACTTGATACTTAGGGTATTAAAATAGCCATAGGGTAGGATCTAAGGCTAAACATGCATGAAATAGATTTATATCCTGAATCATAACACAAGAAAAAGATAAGTTTGCTGTGTCAAAGACTGGGTTTATCAGTTTTTGGAAAAGCAAGATACAGACCAATGTAACTTCAAGTGCTGAAGGTTTTGTAGTGTAATATAAAAAAGTTGCATAACAAAGGAAAACAAACCTGCCTTACTGTCAGCTTTCCTGTAATCCGTCTGGGAGCTGGACAACACACACACAAAACCCCCCAGACTGAAAGCCACAACACACAGAAATACCCACAAAACCCCAGGGACTAGGGAGCAGGATGACTGTGTCAAAAAGGAAGGCTGTAAGAGTTAAAGAAATTCAGCCTACAAGAGTAGGAGGCATGATGATCCATCAGAAATATACGACATATGCAGGGAAGTTTGGAGTGCATAACCCTGTCTGTGCTTTTGATTTCATCACAGTCATGTTTCTGCCATGCCATGATTTACTTGTACTAGTGGTTTATGTTAATAACGTAGAACATAGAACTCCATTAACATCAAATTACAAAATTATCAAATTATCACTTAAACATTCTGTTTGTTGCCACTTCCACAGTACTCTGTCCTAGTATCACCAAGCAGCCTGCTGGATTGCTAAGGATAAAGCATGTGGCAGTAGCATGCAGTGTATAAGCTGGCACATACGGCTGATCAACTACAGAGGAAGGCTGAAACCCTCCCCATGAAACAAAACAAAAACCTTATTTCAGTTTTCCTTCATGACTGTCTTAGAAGGACAGATTCCTTTTCATTATTCAAGCCGTTAAAACTGTGCTGAATTACAGGTTGCTTAGTTTACAACAGGCTGGGAAAAGCATCTCTTTCTCAATGTAAGGAGCTAAATTTAAATGAGAGTTCCTGGAAAAGGTGAATAATGCATGCATTTCATTTATATCTGCTCCAAAATGTCTTGGCTACACTGGCAGAGCACTTAGAGATTATTTATCCATTGGTTGTTTCCTGAGATTATACCCATAGTCTGAATATACAAGGAATAACAGTTCTCTCTGGCCCATGCTTCTTGTAAAGATGTTCAGGTCACCACTTTCAAATGAGAAGATACTGTGCAACCATCCCATCGGCTCTGGCTCATAGCTTTTTACAGAGTGCTGCTCCATCACTTACTCTCAGTACCAACTGCAGCTAATTGGGAAATACATTAGCATTTGGCAGCTCACAGGTCTGCTCCTGTCTTAGGATCTGGCTCATGTAGCGTCCTTGCTTCCACTTTGCTTTGAACTGTAATATTAGAGGTTAAGTAGAAGTTAAATCTATTTCTGGTGGAGGTGCTGCCTGTACTGAGAATTACTTAGGGAATAGTTTGCCAGGATTGGAGGTAATAATGTGTGATCTGATGACTCAGGGTGTTCTAGTTAAACCTTGTCAGGATTTTTGTGACTTAAAGGTACTTTGGGACTCCATTTTGATCCTTGTATGACTAGTAAAGCTGACCTCAGCATCTTCTTATTTTGATGTAATGATTATTATGTATCCTTGCTGAAGAACTTGTTGCCCTGGATGCCATATCTTCACACAGAAATGTGAGAATTGCCCTACATACATTGGGGGCATACATTGGAACTTCCTGATAGTTTCACCTACTGCAGATCTGAGTAACTCAGTATTTATCTGAGTTTTCCAAAAGGAAGATCATAGAATCCTAAAACAACAGGTTGGAAGGGACCTCAAGGATCATCTGGTCCAAGTTTTCTTGTATGATTTACTAAATGTCTCAGCACTCTGTCCAGCTGAATCTTAAAAGTTTCCAATGTTGGGGAATCCACCATTTCCCCAGCAAGATTATACCAATGACTCATTGGAAAATCTTTCTCTTGTGTCCAACCAGAATCTCTCTGGGAGTATCTTCTACCCATTACCCCTTGTCTTGTTCACGTGACTCATTGTAGAAAAGGAGTCTCCATCTTCTTTGCAGCCACTCATTAGGTACTGGAACATGGTGGTAAGGTCCCCCCTGAGCCTTCTTTTCTCAAGGCTGAACAAACCCAGTTCGCTCAGCGTTCTCTTATGTGGCAGGCTTCCCAGTCCTCTGATCATACTTGTGGCTCTTTTGGACCCTCTCCAACCTGTCCACAACCTTTTTTGAGTAGCAGGGATGTGACATTGATGTTGCATGTACTGTACAGCTTCCTTATTATCCTTCAGAAGCAGCTCTGAAAAATCGTATCTTTATTTATGAAGCTAATACTGTTTCCCAGAGTTTGCTGAAAAGATCATCTACCTTCCATGCACTGCTGCAGTGAAATGCGTTATGGGGATAATCCTCATCTAATTTAATCAAGCAGAGAATCTGGGACATACCGTGGCATATACAGCTGCTTTTATATGAGAGGTTTCTCACTTTGCTTCACTACCCACTTAAGCATCAGCTTGTGTTTTTCTTTTAGGAAGTACTTCTGCTGATTTCATTAAAAGCTTTCAAAGTTTCCAGGTAATCACAGGGAGCTGGACAGAAGTCCTGACTAAAGATGGAGATACTGGGTAACTGCTGATTTTTATTTCATTCCTATGAACAGTTGGTTTCACTGCAGGGATTTCTGTTATCACCTAGACTTCATTAGCCAAAGAATGCAAGAAAATGCAAATAGAGACAGTCATCATTGCTTCCTCTTGCAAGCTGTGATCTTCAAAGGATGAATATGATTCCCCATTCTTTCTTCAGATATTTACAAGCAGTGAATGAATTCTTTACCAAGTCAGAGTTAATATATCCCATTCTACACAGTAGTGAAAAACTAGACAAAGTATCAAATAGTCTCAGTTTTCTCAAGGATCTGAGAAATGTCTTCTGATGCTGATGCCACCATTTGATGCCCTCATATTTGATTCCAAGGGAATGCTCCCAAGCCTATGAAACAGGATGTGGATATTGTAAACAAGACCTCATTTTGATTTTACAAGTGAACAGTGGGGTCACAGTAGTTCTTGCTTTCCATTTCAAACTGTTTTACAGCAGAGTTTAGACACTGGCAAAGTTTTGAATCTTTTAATGTGCCTTTGTTTTACTGCTGCATTGGCTAAGCTGGGAGCTTGTGAGAGGTGCATCCTGCACTGGTTTGTCTGGCCCTGGTGTGTAATGCTGTTTACAATGCTAAACAACAGTTCAGAAGTTTTGAACTGGCATATGCTGCTTTTCTTCTTGGTCTGACTTTTCTAGAAAAGGCAGTTCAGACATCCAGCTATAACAATGCTTTTCTTGAATGACATGGCAATATATATTGGCTGTTATATGTATTTCTACATGCAGAGGATTTTATGGACTGTTCAGAAGGAAAGAGTAATTTCCGTTCACTTTTCAGTCTGAAAATACCAGCTGAATTGAAGAGTCAACTAAACTCTGCTTGTAGTTAGAATTACAGCACAATAAGGTTGGAAGGGACCTCTAGAGGTTGTCTAGGCCCTCACCATACTCAAAGCAGGTTTAGTTAGACCAGCTAGGTGAGGGCAGCATCCAATTGAATCTCGAATGCCTCCAATGACAGAGGGTCCACAACCTCTCTGAGCAGTCTCTTACAATTTTGCATCATCCATAGGGGAAAAAAGGTTTTTCCTAATATTTAACCTGAACTACCCATCTTCCAAGATGTGTCCTTTGCCTCTCACCTGGCCAATGGGCACCTCTGAGAAGCATCTGCCTCGATCTTCTCCATATGCTCAGGTCAGGTAGTTGCAGATAGCAATAAGGTCTCCCCTCAGTCTTCTCTTCTTAAGGCTGAAAAAATACCCAGGTCTCAAATTCTCCTCTTACATGATGTGTGATAACTCCCTTGCTGGCTTGGTGGATCCCTGCTGAACTCAAGCCTGTATGTATCTTACATACAGTAAGTATCTTACATGTAATGGGGAGCCCAAAACTGGCTGCAGAACTTGAGATGTAGTCTAAAAATGACAAATAGAGGGGAAAGATGACATCCCTCAAACTCCTGGCTATGCTCCTGCTGATTCAATGAAGGATGCTCTTTGCCTTTTTTGCTGCAAGTTTGATCACTATTAGGATGAAAAACATTAAGGGTTGAACTAAAGTCTTTCACTTTTACAGAAATGCTTTCAAATGGTTGGTCCCTCTGCAATTTCACATTTTCAGGCTTTGATTTTGATATTCTATAGCTGGGACCTTCCTAGACAAAAGTTTCTTTCACCTGTAAAAGGTCAGGTAGGTATATGACAACATCAATTTCTTCTTTAATTAAGTAACAGAAGGTTTATGGTCAAACAGGTTTAAAAGAGAACCTATATCAACAGATACATTAGCACTCTGCCAGTTCAAATAACTGGAATAGAAAAAGGCAACAAGAGCTGACCAGCAGGTTAACTCTGTGAACTATGGCAGCAGATTAGGCACATGCTGTGTGGTTATATTTCAAAAGGAGAAAGGGGCTGCTATATGGGAGATTTAACAAGCAAATAGTCTAAAGGAAAGGTAAGTGATTAGGGTTAAAGGTAAAAGTTAAAGGTAAAGTGAAAGGTAATTACTAAGATGATACCCTAACTAAAATAATTATTACTGATACAGTGATATTTAGTCACAAAGGAAAGACAGTAAAATTTCTTAGCTGAAAAAACACAAGCAGTATATATCATTATACATTTAAGAGTTAATAATAACAAAATGAGAGGCAACTGTTAGGCTCACAGTGTAATAGATTTTTACTGTTCCTATGCTCTCTGGTTTTACTTAAAGCAGATTTCCTTACTAAGAATTCTCAAAGGTAAGTAATTCTCCACTCCTTTCAAGCACTGTAAACACATGTGTAGCATTCTTCCAATCTGTGATCTCTGTACACTCCCCAGGTTGTAGTACTTCACAGCAGTCAAAATCTGGGGCTACACATAGATTTAGTAGACTTGCTTGGACCAAGAGGTCTTCTATAGTATGTAATTCAGATTCGGACTGAGCTCTCACACAACCAGTCATCTGTAGGCAGAGATTCAGGCATGAGACAGATTGTCCTGTCACCTTGTTTGGACTTAAGGCAGTATCCAGTTTTAGTAACTGACTTGTGGTATGTGTAAGCAGAAGAATATTTAGAAAGTAATAATTTTCCATGAATAATTATTTTGACAACAAAGTCGTAACAAAAGAAGGATAAATTAAAACCCTAAATCACAAGATGTTAACTATAAAATCTGGTTTTGCAACATTAAAATAAGAATGAATAATTGTTGCTAGTTTATTTATTACAATAATGTGGGCTGAAGCCTCAAAAATCTACAATGTATAATGGTAAGTTTGGAAAAACTTGCATTTTTATTTTTTTTAGAATTTTTTAATTACTGCATAAAAAATTGTGTGTAAATTGAATTCTATTTGGAATGCTTTATTTGACCTTGTCTGTGCCTTTTCCTCTTGAGTACTTGCAAGCAACTTAGCATCTATGGAGTCATACTAGATCAATTATTTCAGATATGCTTAACTCTAGTGAAAAACAAGAATTTGCAGAAAAATTAGAGGAAGAATCTCTGGGAGAATCTGGTTAGAATAGACTACAAACACTTTAGTTGTAATATCTTCCATTTTATTCATTTGTGATTCCAGCTGGAATGGTGGAGTTTTGTTTAGAAAGACTCCAGGTCATACGTGTCAGACTTTATTTGTGTTACATTCAAGTTGAAAAGATGCTTCCAGTCCAGCCTCTTGGAAGAATGAATTTTTCACTTTCAAAACCAGGGAATTAAACTCAGATTTCTTTTTCCTCTTAAAAAGGCAGGTGCAGTGCTTCTAATGAGGGTGCTCAGGACCCTTGTTGAAATCCTAGGTCATACTGTGGTTCATCCACCTTAATTGCATGTTTCAGTGTTGTCCTCTGTGCAGCTCAGGGTGTATCACGTCCCATGCTTATTTCATAGTGAAATCGAGTTTTCTGTCTGTGTTTTGCTGTTTATTGCTCAAAGCATAGCAACCATTTATGTTATGTTATTCTGTTGAGGCACACTGAGGCATTCTTTGTCAGACAGACCGGCCAAAATATGTTGTTTTATACTCGAAACTCAGCAGAGTTTACATCCGAGCAGTCCAAAGTTTTCCCACTGCTCTCAGGGAACAAAGCTGGATTTGTTTTCAGATTTGCAATGCTAGGTTTGTTTTTTGGGAGTATGGTGATGTCGAGGTGATGGTAGGACATACGTTCTTAGTGATCTTCATTTGGATAATGCTTATTTTCTATTTTGGTGTCATTGTTCATAACTGCAGGCAAAAATACTAGTTTTAAAAGGGGCTCTGTCAGTGACAACACACTGAACATTCCAAACCACTTCACAGTATTTTGCTTCTTTGACATATGTATCTGCTGACCCTGTTTGAAAAGAAAAATTACATTATAGGATCAAGCATGTGATGAAAGTTGTTTACCATAGTAAGAATATCATTATATTACACAGGCAGTATATTACAATGATAGCCTGTTACACTCTTAATGCGGACCTAAATGTACTAGCAGTATGGCAACAAAGCAAGTCATCCTTCCTCTTCAAACTGCTGAAGACATAATGATAAATCTACTCTTTGGCTGGCAGTCATACCTATACTAACCTCTTCTGCTACGACTCACACCTCCTCTCCTGCCTGCTTAACAGAACTGCACCAAGAGAAAATGGTGATCCTGACTTTGTGAGGGATTTCTTTTTAAGGGTAATTTATGGTGTCAGTTTATATTCTCAGTAATGAATGGTTACACTAATTTTACAAACATTTTTGTTATTTTACTTGCAAACCTGAGACTGCTCTTCAGGCCATTTGTGCAGTTTTTTCCCTTGATTTAAATGTGTATCTCTGCTGTGTAAAGAAAAAGAGGCTGTTCATACCCATAATTATTAAGCAGGGCTTAATTTACTGATCGTACACAAAAAATCACAGAATCACAGAATAGTTTGAGTTGAAAGGGGACTTCAAAGGTCATCAAGTCCAACATCTGCAACTAGATGAGGTTGCCCAAAACCACATCCAGCCTGGACTTGAATGTGTGTACGGATGGGGCATCCACCACCTCTCTGGGCAACCTGTGCCAGTGTTTTATCACCATCACTGTAAAGAATTTTTCCCTCACATCCAGCCTGAATCTCCCCTCTTTTAGTTTAAAACCATCACCGCTCATCCTGTCACAACAGGCCCTGCTACAAAGTCTCTCCCCATCTTTCTCATAGACCCCTTTTAAGGCTGCAATAAGGTCTCCCCAGAGTCTTCTCCAGCTGAACAACCCCAACTCTCAGCCTTCCCTCACAGCAGAGCTGCTCCATCCCTCTGATCATTTTTGTGTCCCTCCTCTGGACCCTCTCCAACAGGTCCATGTCTTTCCTGTGCTAAGGACACCAGCGGGGTCTCAGCAGAGATGAGATCTGAATTAGACAGATTTAAATTCCTTTGTTCTCAGCCCCTCTCAGATCATTAGTGACAACTGGTTTTTGGCTAGTTTTTCCCTGTGAATTTATCCCTTTGTAAGAACATAAAAAAAATGGCTGGTATTAGTGGTTTTGTTGTTACATTTGGTGTAACACAATTTGCTGGGCAGCAACTGCAAATGCTTATTTCTCCTTTCTTGTTGACATTTTTTAGCACATTTGGTTCAGCTTTTCCCTTGAAAATAGTGGGTTCCTTTTCCTTTATACAAGGGGAACCAAGTAGTTTAAAATAGTTGTATGACAAGGCAAGTTGTGACACATACATGTTACTGTGTCTAAACTAAAATCAGAGTGTGTGTATAATACTTTCCCTATCTATGTAACACCTAAAAAAAGATTAATCTGAGGCTTTCCAGCAGGCTTGCTGCTCTCATGTTGCACATTGCAGCTTTCATAAGGGATCTCACTAGTTTCACCAAGTTCATGTAGGTAAGGTTAATTCTTCTTCTCCTTTTAATCTCATCATCTTACTGATAGTTGGTGTGACACATTGGGCTTCCATTCAGCACAATTCTGTTTCTTTTCTTACGCAGCTTTTGTGCTGCAAACTGCACTGAATGGTCCAATTGTTTGCTAACAGGTATAGCTAAGTTCATATGGGTAACACCATAAGCCACGACAAAGGCAACCAACCAGGACCTGTGCTGTAGAAGCAGCTCAATGAGAACATTAGAGAATTTTGTCATGATCTTCTCTTTTATATATTTTAATACATTTTAGATACAATGTATTACTCGCTGCTTCGTTAAATCAGCATAAGATGGACTAATATAGCACGGGGTAATCTGCTATGATTAATTCAAATGGCTTGCATGAGCCTTACATTTTTACATTAACAAACAGAATGGCTGCAAACTGAGCCCTGACTTTTTAGTTCACTCTCCACAAACAGGAGAAAAGGCTGCTGCCCTGGCGTGGCAGAATGGCTGTTACGCAGTCTGGTGACTGCTTCAAGGATAAGTTCTGCTGCGCCAGGATGCCTGTTTGTAGTGCATTAGTAACTCTGGTACTTGCTGCTGGAATCTGGGAGTACTAGAGAGTATAATGCAAATCCCCTTGACTTCATGGGCAGCAGCACCCATGGGAAGCAATGGGAGGCAAGGTAAATGCAGTGATGGAAGAGTGTAGAAAAGAGAAAGGGGCTTTTTGTGCAGAGCTTTCTCCACAAGCAACTACGCTCTGACTTCTCAAGAGGGAGAGTTAGGAGCTGTTGCACTATTAAATCAACAGCACAGAACAATCCATGCACTACTTCTTAAATACCAATGCTACTGTCTGCAATATCAGCTGGTGCTTAGTATCTACTGTTTCCGATATGAGAAAAGCTCCAGAGACCACAGGACAAAAGCAGTAAGACAGCAAGAAAAAAACCAAACTAAAATGCTGGTTTTCCTTACAAATGAAACAAGCTGGGAAAAAGCCAGGTTTTTACAAGTCTCCTGTATCATCTGTTCTTTGGGTGACTGGAAGACATCTGTCATGGCAAAGGAGGATCAGGTGATTCACTTATCAGAGAGCTGGTAAGTCTTAGAATCCCAGACTGGTTTGGGTTGGAAGTGACCTTGAACCTCATCCAGTTCCAAGCCCCTGCCATGAGCAGGGACACCTTCCACTAGAGCAGCTTGCTCCAAGCCCTGTTCAGCCTGACCTTGAGCACTGCCAGGGATGGGACAGCCACAGCCTCTGTGGGCACCCAGTGCCAGGGCCTCAGCACCCTCACAGGGAGAACTTTGTCCTAATATCTAATCTAGATATACCCTCTTGCAATTCATAGCTGTCATTGCTTTATCACTGTAGTCATTTTGGAAAGGTGTAATAGCTCGAGCATTCTCACAGTCTCCCTTAGAAAGCACACTGGAGGAAACAAGTAATGGTTTTTAATTAGCACTTTTCTTGCACACTTCATTTTAGAGCCAAAGCAGTAAGGAACCCTTTCTTAAATAGCACGTAACCTTTCTTTAGAAATGCTTTGTATCACTGAGCTTATATCATAAAAAACATGAGAAATTAATTTTTAAATACACACAGAAGATTTTCTCATAGATTTGGATGGTCTTTATCTGCATGATTCTTATCAGCTCCTCAGCAAAAATGTTGCAGTCATACTTCCATAATGATATTACTCTTTCTACAGCATCTTTTTGGGTCTACTAAGATTTGAAGAGCTGCATTTCTCCTTGTTGTATACCTTTGAAAGATAATCATATCTAATCAGAAGAACAGAATAGTATTAAAATATAGAAAAGTGTGTAGCTGATCACTAAAATCCCTCTTCCACTCATTGTAGCACTCACTAACATTTCATCAATGTCAGTACTTGAAGGGCTATCTCTGCAGCTTCTAGGATGAGCCCTGATTTTTTTTACTACACAGGAAGTGGCTTTGCTCATTTGGAAAGGCATTATCAAAACAACTGAAGGGATTTTAGGTGCCCAGACCTCACTTACCATTTTTGTTTCATTTGGGCCTTTGATGGTAACTAAGACAAGTAAGCATACTAAGAAACATAGCAGTATTTCTCTTCACATTTGATGTGGCGTGTAAGGATTTAGATGAATTGTGCCCATTCTGTACAATGTTCAGGGAAAGGGACTCACAAATGTTGTTGATGTTTCTGTAGAATATGATTCTTTTTTACTCTGTTATGTTCCTCACCACTTCCTAGGATCCCCCTGGAGATAATTAGATATCATGCTGAAACTCCTTCATACAAACTGAATTGTGAAGAAAGGAAGCAGCTGGATGACGATGTGTCTGTTGCTGAGGCTGAGCAGGCAGCCTGTGCCCTTGAACAAAGCCCCTGATCTCAAAGGATTTTCTACTGAAATATATGAATAGCTCCAGCCTGTTTTGGAAAATTCCCCACCTATAAGTTGAATGAATCACCCACACCAGTTTTATATCTGCTGTTAGCTCAGTTAATAGCCATGTATTAAGAAACATGATAAGAATCACGAAAGTTGTGTCTCCTGCAGAGCCGTCTCATTATGCAGTACAGATACTAAATTGCTTTTTAAACTATAATTCTTTCCAATTTTGTTCATTAAGACTGAACTGCTTTCATATGGGAAGGACATGACTTACACAATGAAAGACTAGTATAATAGCACACTATATGCTGTATTAAATACCAACTATGTTTTTTATCATCTTAGTATAGAAATAGCTTTTCATCATGTACAGTGGATCTATCATGGTATGGTAACCAAGAAATAAATTTTCTTGGCTTATTAACATTCATCTTTTCCTTAGATACAATATAAATCAAAGAGAGTTAACTGAATGTGATACTTCTGTACAGAATCATAAAGACTAATCTAATTCTCAGACATTTAAAATGAAGTCAGAAACTCCAAGCTTGTTCTTACCTATAGTATTGAGCTTCCATAGTTTTAGAAATACTCAATAGTGCTTGCATAGATCTGTTATGCTTATTACCTGCTGTTTACTTAAATAAGTATGAATGACCTGCTGAACAAAACTAACTCTGGTATACCTGCGTGTGTATCCTTTCATAGACTGAGCGGAAAATGGTGTTCAGTAATTATTCTCTTACTACATTATCAACATGAGCAGAATGTTGTATGAATGTTTTCTAGTCCAGTACAACCCACTCTGATCTAACCCCTGATCAGTGGGTTGTCGTGTTTTAAAGACCTGTTGCCAGTGAGGAAGTGAGGAAGAACAGACAAATGTAGGCAAAGTTTAAAGCATGTGCGTTTTGTTTCTCACCCCATCAGACAGCAGCATGTGCTGTGCTGATTGACCATGGCCTCTAGCAGGGGTCCAAGGACTTAGCCTCATATCTTTAGATCTGTAGCAAACAAGTCATTGTTCAGCAGTCAGTTTCCTTAGCAGTAAAATAAATCTATGCAGTATATGAAGAATAATGGGTTGAAACTTAAACAGCAGAGGTTTAGATTGGGTATAAGAAAGAAATTCTTTACTGTTAGGGTGGAGAGGTACTGGAATGGGTTGCCCAGGGAGGTTGTGAATGCTCCATCCCTGGCAGTGTTCAAGGCCAGGTTGGATGAAGCCTTGGGTGATCTGGTTTATTGTGAGGAGTCCCTGCCCATGGCAGGGGGGTTGGAACTGGATGGTCTTGAGGTCCTTTCCAACCCTAACTGTTCTATGATTCTATGAATGAAATACTTAGCAATATTATGGCTAGTTTTACAACTATACTGACTAGTGGCACTTCAGTGCCTCCTATTTCATGAAGCTTTGAGTCACATAGGGAAGATGTCTGGCTCTAAATTCCATCTTGTAATTACACTTGCAGTTCTTTATGAGAACAAAAAGGAAAGATAGTTTTCAGATGTGTTTGGTATCTGTGAGGAGACACAACATCAGGGATGACATTGTTACCAGCAGTATCTTGATAGATTTCCAACAAGCATAGGTCAACAAAACGCTGGGGAATCTGCAGCTGTAAGAACCAGTTCTATTGACCCTTGGTTTTGGTGCTTTTTTCAAGTATAGCTTAAAGATATGGTGAGTTATTCTTACATATGCTTGCTGGGTTGATAAATAAGTAGTTAGTCTCAGATTTGATTTAACCCATTCTTAAATATCAGAACATACATCCCCTTTCCATTCTGAACTGTCGGAGCTGGCCCTTTACCTGGCACTTGTTGCATTCACCTTCCAGATCACGTGAATGGTCACTGTACAAGTCCAACATCCCAGAGCTGCAGCTCAGGAAAACGACTTTCCAGCGCAGACGTCTCCAAAGCAAACCGCCGTGGGCCGGGGCGGCCCCCCTTCAGGAAAGCACAGTCTGCAGCCTGCATGGAGATCTCTCTCCCCGTCACCACAGAAGGTGGGTGGCAGTGAATATTCTGCTAGGTATTTGTGGATCTCTCGCTGGGTGCGAAAGCAAATAAGTTTAGCATGATCCTTTGTCCTTGCCCTGAACTGCTGTGTTCATCTGACTGTTTAGAATTAGAACAACCCCTGTGTGTTAGTGTTGTTACTAACAAGCCTGCTCCTGAGCTCTGTGCTGCCTAGGGATGCAGTATGCTGAACCTCGCCAAACTCTCACAGCCGTCCCCTCGCCTGGATGGATCGGGTGCGATTGTTCATAGCAGCTTATGTACAGTGATTGTGAGAGCTGGTAGTACTAACGTTTTAAACTCTCATTGTCTCTACTTACCAAGTCTGAAAATGAGTAAGATATTTTTAGAATGTAAGTTCAGGCTTTGTGCACTTTTATTTATTTCTTTATTGGTGCTGAAGACTCGAAAATTCCACAATTCCTGACAACTGTTTCTGGTGAATTTATAGCCCATTATCTGATCAGTTTCTTTTATTTATAATAAGTTAATTCTTTTAATGTTTGAAAAACAGTCTTCAAACCTTGATCTACCCACATGCAGAGACTGGATGAAGCTGGGATACACAACGTGGCAATGCATTGAACTTCAAACTTAGCAGAAGCCCGTTTTAATTTTAGCAGTGGCAGCTGTTTCATTGCAAATCGTTTAAATAGAAGCATTCAGCTGATGTGTTTTTCTTCAACCTTTATAGTGTTCCAGCTCTCCTGGTCGTATCCTTGACCCTTGTCTCCCATGCTTCCAGTTCCCCCGCATTCTTGCAACAGAACAATGCATTGTCTGTGCAGAAAAGCTTCAGTCTATCAGAAACTGAAAGAGCATAGCATCAAAATAAATGGTGTAGGACAGAAGTGTTGATTGTATTCCATTTTAATAATAGGTAAAAATTCAGTATTTAAACAACAGGAGTTACAATTTATTCTTTTAATAATAAAATAATTAGTTTTAACAATTAAGCCTTTTAAAAATCCAGCTTTTTAATCAAGTTGCAGAATAATTTCTTAAGTGCCTAGGAGATAATAATCTCCTGTGGCTGTTGTCTGGGCTGTAGCATGGCCTGTGGTTCTACAAGTGTCACTTGGACTCCCTGTGATGCTACAAGTGATAGTCAATTGACAACACCATGACCCTACAAGCCCTCTGTCTTTTAAGAGGCATTTGTATCCTAAGCTGCCTGCCTGCAAAGGTGTCTGCACCACAGAAGTTCTGTACAGCTGGAGCCAGTACTTCCTAATTTTGCTGGTTCTTAATGTTACAGAGCAAAAGAAATTGTACCACTCAGCATCTAATTTTGTATCTTTAAATGCAGTTGTTGCAAATACCTTTGTTACTAGTGGAAAACTGCTCAAATCTGTGATTTTATTTTTTTATTTATAATAATATAAAATAGCAAATACTTTTTTGGCCCTTCTGACTTATGTAGTGTGCATACAACAAAACAGTGTCTGTGTGTGTGTGACCCTATAAGAAAACATCCTTATTTGGCATAGAGAGTTCCAAGATTATGTTCTTGGCTGGAAGGGAGCTGATATCCTAAGTTGGTTGCAGTGTCCTCTAGCAGCTCCTTCAGTTTTATTTAAGAACAGCATTTACCTATATTCATTTGTGAGATACAGAGCAATGCATGGTTAGAGGCTCTCTGCAAAATGGCTCTGCTCACTGAAGGTGTTACTACCTTCTAGCTATCATTAGGTCTCTGTTAGAAGTGACCTCCCATCACCAGAGGTTATCACAGCAGGACAGATACTGGTGAAAGATAAATCCTTTGAGTTGTTAATTTCTGCTTAAATACAGAAACATTTTGCTTAAACAGTTTTCTATACTGGATTACATTTTCCAACTCCTTTAGCACTAAAGCAAATGAGAAGTGCCCACATGATCTGTCTGACTTTACTAGTTTAGTATTAACCTTATGCAGAGAAACAGGGTCAGAAGCTTGGGTAAGTAGTGACATTGCAACTGACATGGCTGTTTCTTCAGTGATCATCCAACAGTCTCTTTAAGAGAACATTACAGTGTTATGAACTCTTCAAAGATTCATGGGGTAAACATCAGAAATGTTAAATTGCAGTGTAGGCTGCATATAACTAAGAGTAATCCTCAGCAATCAGTTATAAGAAGTAATCCTGTTTAAATACCAAGCCTACTATAAATTTCAGGTTTCACTTGGATTATTTAATGGCTCCTGTGTGAACATTGCACTAAAGCAGATTTACAGAGCTCTGAGGTGTTTGTAAATTCCTGTGCTTAAAGGCAGTTTTCATCTGCATAATCACAATTTTTTCCTCCACATTAGTTATTGATGATGTTCATAGCATAACCCTTTCATCTATCTCTCTTCATGCACCCCACAGATATGGTAAGTACCACTGTCATATGATAGCTCATGATGGAAAATACATCACTGCCACAGTGATTTCTATTGCTGTGTGTTTTATTTCATCCTATGTAGTACCAAAGTCTTTTGGAATTCTTGTATGCAGATACTGCTACAACATCAGCACTACCTGCACATAACCAGGCCGTGATACTACCTAATTCTTATATGCTGCTTCCTTTCTTTTCCCTCCCACCTGCTGAGAGTAAATAGGATCACTGAGAAGCAGAACCTTAATCCCTTAAGGTCCCAGTGACCCTTGTGTGCAAAACATTTATTAAGACAGTGATAGTTTTGATGGTATGATGATGATTTCTGTGTCATGAAAGATACCTGTCAGGTTTGCTATTAAAGTATATCTCTTTCTAGAGATAATCATATAACTTTCTTTCAGGGATGAGGATTAAATTAATTGACATAAAAAATTCCTATTTAGATGTATGAGTGATGTTATTTAAATGATATTACAACCCTTATTAAGTTCAGTGAAATGAGTGTTGCAAGAAAGAGCCAGACAGTCTTTAGAATAATTGATACTAGCATGTAATAAGATGGAACATGGTTTGAGTTTGTCATTGAATGGGGGAGTTTGTGTACAAGTCACCTTCCAGCCAGCCTATAGACTAAAATAATTGTCTGATTATTTATATTCTCTCATTAAAACAAAACCATCTGTCCAACTTGTCTACAATTATTTATTAGATGCCCACTGTATTTGTATTCTGTGGTATTCTATCTCTACTAACTGAGCTGGCTGTAATGACTTGACATTCCCCTGTTCTTCATGCATCTTGAATTTCCAGACATGCTGCTTTGGCAAGTGGTTTGATTTATTTCTGAAGGTGTTTATACTAAATAATATGGTGGAAGGAAGGTGGCATGATCCTTGAAAGAGTCTTTACTTGGGGATAAAGAGGAGGGGGGAGGGAGAAGGAAGATGAGGAGTTAAAAGGTTTGAGAAAGAATATATTGAGAATAAGCATTTTCTCCAAAATGTGCAACTGGCTTTAATCTAAACCTTCTGGTTGGGCTGTTTCAAAAGCAAATCAAACAATCCTCTCTGTGCTAGGAGTATATTGATTACTTCAGAGCATATGCTGCAATAAACAATAGATGAATTCCTATGAAATTCTTTTTCTATATATATAGATATTCTCCTGTGGTGAATCAAGATACACATTTTATGTCCTTGCTCGAGAGATAGTATTTCAGGTTAGGATTTGGTAGGGTTTTATTGTTGTACTTGAGTAGAATTTTGATGAGAGACATAGTGTTAAGCACTTTCTTTTACATTAAAACTAAAATGTGCCTTTGTGTGTGGGTAAAAGGTAAACGGTAAAACCTTCCTTTGAGTCTGTCCCTGAGGCACTGAAAACACCTGGAGATTTTTTAATAATGCATGCTTCCAGTTCCTGCTATTTACATCCTCTCCTAATTATTTGATTACAAAGATAATACATTTTGGTGGCTAATCATAAGATACCTTTTAGATGAATAAATCAGTCTTCACCTGTCACACGGGATTTCAAAATCTGCTTATTTAAATCTGATCTTTTTGGTGCAACAGGAACTGCATTTCCAGCATTTTCATCAAGTGTTTTCAAGCAATTTTCACACAATAAATTCTTCTGACTTCATTCCTGTTAGCTGATTGTCAAGGTTTTGCTGACTCTTACCTCTTCATATGTGCAGAAGGTTTCCTGATATAGAAAAGCGTTTTTGAAGAACATATTTGCAATGATGAATCATAGGAAGGGAATTGAGGGAGGGAAAATGTCTAGTTTTCTGCTGGTCCAAATATTGCAAACTGTTCAGTTTCATAAAGTGCTGATACTTCTTTCACGCTCATAGAAGAATAATTCAAAAGCCAAGTAGCAGCAGCAGAGATGTATCTTTCAATCATGGTTACTCTTACTGCTTAAACCTATGACTTTACTGGTATCCTCATCTAACATGTTAAAACCTGAAAAGCTGTACAACTTTTTAAACTCAAGTAAATTTTCTTCCAAGCTAGGGATTACTGCTATTTCAGGTTCAAAGCCTGGGTTTATCCCAGAACACTGGTATCAAGATCAAATAGCTTGTTAGGGTTACATCTCTGTTGGTAATTAGCCAGACATTCAATACAGCACTTCTCAAGTACCATTTATGCTATTTAAAATGTTACCTGTTGTTCTGTAGCATCTGCTGGTTTTATAAATGCAGTATCCTTATGCTTTACTAGTGAATTCTGTAGTTGCTCAATATTCTGTGCAATTCTCAAAATTCATTAATTTTAGCAAGAAATTAGAACTTTACAAGATCTTAATAACACATTCTCGATTCTAAACAATCTTGTTTTCACTTACTTTTGATTAAGCTGTTTCTTCCTTGCAATGAGAATTTGTTTGCATTGTAAACAAACCCACGAATACGGGAAATTCCATTGCTGAACTTCTAAGTTCTCCACTTCTTCTAGTCCTTTTTGACCAGGCATTTTAGAGATTTTAGGAGTTAGTGATGGCTGTGGCCATTTGCACTGATCATGTTGTGGCCTGTCCAGCTCTGACCTCTGACTAGCACCCTATTTTGTCTGCAGGTATCCTGACAGAAACATTGGAATACAGATTACATTAACCTTTTGTTCAGCTTCTTTGGAGGAATTGTGTCCCCCTACCTGGCTTGCCTTCTGTCCTGTGACATAGACCTAAAACACTGCATCTCAATCTGAGAGCTAATACTACATAGTCGTTAAACCTGTTAAAGTCCCCTTTCCATCTAGAGCAGCAGAGATCTCGGCCTGATCAAGAATTTCAGTGTAGATGAATAGGCCCAAAACATCTGTTCTTTTTCTGTATAGGCAAACAAAAGCTATATTTCAGTCAGCTTTTTAACTGTAATTTTAGATTAAGGAAAACACTGACATTAAAGAATAAAAATGAAACTGTTGTGGGAAGGAGGGAACTCAGTGTGGTTACACTTGTATAGCTGGAGGGCACATAGATGTGTGCACAGATACAGATGCTAGCACACTGTCCTCTTTGCTTTTATAACTGAGAACCACCTCTGAGAAGTCTCTCAGGTTTGGTACTTCTTGGTTATTGCTTCTTTTATAAATGTTCTTTTTTCTACCAAGTTTGCATTCTCTAAACAGTTCTCTCTGCCGTGACTTGCTTGTTGCCATCAAAAGCTCACGCTGGCAGACTCTGCCCTTTGTAACTCCTTACCTGCATTCACACAGAAATTGGGGCATTCTGTATATGTAGTCCATCTGCAGCTATATCATCCCTCTAGGGAAGACAATAGAAACAGAGTGCAGCTTTTCCTTTGAAATGTTGTGTTTGGAAATCTATTTTCTCTCGGAGAAAACTGTCTTCCTTTTTTTTCTTATTGTTTTTAATTCCCATTATGTAGTTTTTAATTAGTCCAGCTTAATCTCCCTTGATTAGAAAGGCCATTTAGGTCTTAGTGCTACAAACTTGCCTCCCAACAAGGAATCCTAACAAGGATTTGCTGTGCATTTTGCTAGGAATGCTAAGGGTAGAGTCTTTGAATGTGCTTCACCTTGTCTTTAAAATAATTCCGTTTCAGCATTTTGGATTAACTCTTGATTATATGTAGTTAAAATTTGATATAGAGCACTTGAAACGTCACTGTGAGCTGGCAAAACAAACCGCTCAGGAATATTTAGTCATTATCTTTAATAACCTTATCAAAAATTCTATGGCAAGTACAATACAATTTCCACTTTAATTGAATAGACCCAGTATACTTTTTATACTTGAAGATTTTCTTTTGTATCTCATAGGGGACTAAAAGTGTTTGGGGGATAAGTTGTCTTGCGTGATTTTGTCCAATTTGTCTTGGAAATGGATAGTATTTGGTGTATAGAATAAACTTTGTTATTAGTCAGAAGTGTTTGTGAGGATCATCATAAGAAGCCTCATAGACAGCTTGGCAGGGGCTTCCAGATATTTTTCCTCATAGATTTTGGTCTAGGTTTTTGGTGCTGAGGTTTTTGAGGCTTTTGGTTTGGTTTTTAGATTCAGCACATTTTCTGTGTATGTATTGCAGCCTGTGCCTTTGGTCTGTTGTTTCTGTAACAAGGTTTCCAAAGTCTTAGGATTGATCTACCTAAGTAGTATTAGCCTGTAAATCTGTGTGTGAAGCCATAGAAAAGGGCTGAAAATTGCTCTCGCAAGTCCAATGTGCTGACTTGGAAAAGTGATACTGCATGGTTACCTTATAAAATGTCTGCAGCCTGAGAAACCAGCCCTAGCTAATGTCATGCTGCATATTGCAGGATTTTCTTGCTGTGGTATAACCCCAACCAGCAGCTAAGCCCCACACAGCTGCTCACTCACTCCCCTGCAGCAGAATGGTGGGGAGAATGAGAAGGGTACAAAGTGAGAAAACTCATGGATTGAGACAAAAAAGACAATAGGTAAAGCAGAAGCTGTGCACACAAAGCAAACCAAGGAGTTCATCCACTCATTCTCACCAGCAGGCAGATGTTTAGCCATCTGCAGGAAGGCAGGGTTCCATCAGGCATAGTGGCTACTTGGGAAGCCAGAACTTTGAATGTCCCCCCAGCTCCCTGCTTCTTCCCCCAGCTTTATTTGCTGATCACGATGTCCTCTGTCAGAGAACATTCCTGGTTTTATCATTAGCTCCTTTTTTCTTGGATTTCTTGGCTCTGAAGCCCACATGTGGGTCTGAATTAAGGGGCCTATAAGATGATTACTGCAGTTCTCAAAGGCAGCAGTTCCTGGGCCTCCAAGGAAAGAGAGAAACAAGCCGGTGGTTTGATCTAAAAAAATACTGAAGAAAAAGGACAAAATTATTCAAATGCCTGGCAGGGTACTGCAGAGAGGGAGGGAATAATCTGCTGTCCCTGGCTGCTGAGGAAAGGACAGGATGCAATGGACATAAATTACTAAGGCGGAGACGTGACTTCAGGGAGACAATCAGAGACGAATTTTTATCACAAGGGCAGTTAACCACAGAAATGGATCCCCTGAGGAGGTTATTGCATCTCAAGCAAGTTTTGAGAACAGCTCCTATTCCCTGCTCTCACTGCATGCCTTTTGCTGTGCCTTGCCATACTGCAGAGTGGATGATTTTGGTAAACTTCTTTGCCCAAGCAGCCAGCCAAACTGACACCTGAGTAAAACCAAACTGACACTTACTGACACATACTAACTGGGAGCACATTGCAGGAGGCCCCTAGGTGCCATGGCTTTTCCCAGCTAGGTTTTCAGAGCAGATGGAAATCCCTTGATGTGAAATTTCCCTTTCTTACAGTAAGGGGTGTATGGTGTTGGTTTTCCTTCTGAATCATTTCATTTGAAGTTACTTTACATTGTTGTAACTAGTATGGTAAGAATATTATAATAGGAAATAACTTAAGAGACACTATAGTAAACCATGGTCTCCACTAACTGCTCAGTTTGCCACCACATTTCTTGTCTGTACAGAGAAGCAGATAAAAATGTTGCATAGACCACATTTTGTTGTTGCATAGATGACCTGATCTATCTGCAGACAGTCTGTTCCTTACTGCACAAAGCAGTATCCAAATAAAGAAAGAAGTTATTAGGAAGCTGAATTTATCTTTTTCCAGTATTTAGCAAAATCCCAGCACTTCTGCTCTAATGGGCACTGCAAACTCCAGGTTTTCAGAACAGCAGATTCTGCATGGCTGTAATAAAACATTTGGCACCAAAAAAGCAAGTGTTCCATGGAAGGATATTAGAACATCTTCTGTAAGGTTTTATATCTATTTCCAAGTATTCCATTTGAACACTGAACTATAAAATCCATAGGTTATTCTTGAGATAATACCATTGTTTCCAGAAGTGGCTTGTCCATAGTGTTAATTTCTTTTTCAGTTATGATGGAGAATGTGTGTGCTTGTATACTACTGTAGATAAAATCCTCCAGTGCAAAAAGCCAGTGGTGCTGTTGTCATTTAGATTGAATCTTTATGGGATTTAACCACTGGCTTAAGGTTAGATCAGATGTTTAAGTGGCATTTAAGTGTGTATCCACCTCACTGTGGTCACAATAGAGCTTTCAATACCTTCTGTCCCTGGAAAAAGTAGTAGAAAGGTTGTCTGTAGACTGTGGTGCCTTGTGAAAGAGCATGGCCCAGAAAAGGCCTGGGAGGAAATGAAGAGCCTTGCGTAGATGCATGTGAGCTGCTGGTGTCTAAAATCCAACCCTGTTGGGCTAGATAAGAGTTAATGTTTGATTTTTCTTGGAGCATGTTTTCTGTCAGGTTCTATGGGATGTTAGGATCCACTTGTTTTCTCACAGGACTCTGCAGTTTTTACTTGTTTTTAAAACCACCAACTAATGAAAATTGACTTGTTCTTATTGCACTGAAAGGCTTTCAGTTTTGTTTCAAATGAGGAGTTGATTCCAAGTTAAGCTTTTTCACACTGTACTCCCGGCATGTAGAGTTTGCACTGCATGCTCAGCTTTAACATTTCTGTGCTTGCTGGCAATCACTTTAGATCAACATAAGCCACTTTTTTACATCTGAAATAATATTGGAAACATTTTTGGAAGTGGGACACACCATTGGGTGGTTCCTGGTACTTCTGTGGCAGAAGGGAATAGGTGGTGAGCTGTTCTGTATAGGAAACTAGGGAAGAGTATGGGAATATTCTGAGATTGTTCATTATCTGATAATAGCTGCTCCAAAGGGTTTTTTAAAGCCTTCTCTAACTGCAGTTGCACAAGCAGATCTATGGGGCAGAGGTGGGGTGGGGGGATTAAGAAGAGTCCTTTAAAATGCTTTCATTTGCTTCATTATAACATTAACAATATTGACTTTGTTATTGAATGAACTCGAGGTTTTTCTTCTATAATGCCTTTTGTGTCCACCTTATTCTTGGGTACTTCCACGTATGAAAGTTATACAACATCCTGTTATTTCCCAAACTATCAATGCTACAAAAGTCGCTTCAGCAGAATGGGTATTTTTAGGTTGAGATTTAAGTTTTAGAGAGTTCTGATATCTTATATTGAAAAATACGTTTCCAAGCTTATAACCTATACCAAATTGAGCTTGCTCTTAGTGATCTGAATGTGAAGACAGTTTGCTTGTGTAAGTCAAGGGAAGTGATTCATACAATTGAATATGGAAGTTTGAGAGACTGCTTACTGTAAAGATCTCCTGCATTTTTATCTTTCCATTAAAAATGCTTATTTCTACTTCACTTTCAATGTAAAGAATAGTTCTGCCTTAACAGTTCCCTTCTGGTTTTTAAAACGTGTTGAACTAAAACCTAAGCCTGAACTTTACCATATTCTGGAAATATCAAAATAAAGATTCAAGTCTGGTGACTTGGATCTGTTTTCTCTTTCAGGCCTTTATTTGCCATCATTTACATCAGTCTTGTATCATTCATGATTCCATGAAGCCATTCAGATTACATTGCTATAACTTCAGGGCAATACATGGCAGAACTTTTTCCAGGGAGGGTTGAGCATCCCACAGCTGTGAGCTTGTGTAAGAGCAGACATAACCACCTTGGTTTGAATGCTCTGCAAGCCATGTATACACAGACTATTCAACATAGTTTTAGTGAAACTTACTTGATTTGCTCCAGTAGGAAATCATTCACAGGATAATTCCAGATTATTACTGTGCTCTTTGTGCTTTAAGGCAACTTCTGCTGCTTTTTAGCGAGTTGCTTTATGTGGAATGCAGCTTTAGAGTGGTGCTATTAAAGTGTGCTCAGAGATGTTTGTAGCCAAGTAAACGTGCAGTGTTTCAGTGTGTGAAAGCCCTGCAGCCTTACTTCCTGCCCCTGTCTCCTCTGTGTTGCTGAAGCATTGCCATCAGTAATCTGGGTCAGTCTCTGTGTCTCTCTGATGTTAATGTCTGCAAATTCGTGTTTGAAGTATAATTCCTTTACTGTATGTCCACACTGGCATTCAGAGCTTTGCATGCTTTCCTGACTGTATCGTTCTAAAAGTGACAGATTTCTCTTAAAGTTTTCAGATTATTACCCTTGAAGTGGCAAATGTTTTAATAGCTCCATTGGCTTCTCTTAGCTCTAATATTTGGGCTTAAAACTTCTAGAAATCTCAAACTGAGGAGAACAGCAACCATTTAATTTGGTTTCCAGAAAGTATCAGTTTCCATATTATAAAAGGTCAATTTTTGTCTGTGTTTTGTAAGCAGATCAATTACTTGGTATGTTAAAACTGGGAAAGTACCTATAAATAGCATCTGACTCAATTGCAAAACCCTTCAGTAATGAATTTAAACATTTGCTGTGAAAATATTGATCTTGGTCACTGGCAGGTTTTTAGGGTTTTTTTCATTCCTCATAACAACTGATACTTTTCCTTTCATAAGGCCTAACTTCCAAAGGAAAATCAGTTTATGCTTCTGTGTTAGAGCTAACTCCACTACTTTAGTATAGTCACAGTGGAAATTTCTTGGAAAAGATGATAGGTGAGGATGTGTTGCCTTTACAAAGCCTTTGCTGCAGCTGAGAATAGAGAAGGCAGAATATTCTCCTCAAGACACATCCATGTTTTTTGTTAATATTCCCCTTCCTTTATTTCTTTTTTTTAAATCCTATGGAAAGTAATGAAATTCCAGTTTTATTCCCACTAAACAAAAGGAAGTTTAATAAAAAAAATCTCTGCAATCTCAAAACATATGGAATTATTTACTCACAGAATCCCAGGCTGGTTTGGGTTGGAAGTGACCTTAAACCTCATCCAGTCCCAGCTCCCTGCCACAGGCAGGGACCCCTTCCACCAGAGCAGGTTGCTCCAAGCCCCTGTGTCCAACCTGGCCTTGAACACTGCCAGGGATGGGGCAGCCACAGCTTCTCTGGGCACCCTGTGCCAGTGCCTCAGCACCCTCACAGGGAAGAGCTTCTTTTAAATTCTCAGAGAAGCCCCAGCCCCCTGCATTACATCTCCTGGACACCAGGGCTCTGCAGTGGGACAGCTCTGCCATGCAAGGAGAGCGCTAGGGCAATAACTGCTCAGGGCTGCTTTCGTATGAATGTCATGATGACGGTTGGCTCAACTGTTCTTGTCCTTTTGCAATGCATGCATTTTGTGGCAGTAGGTCACATTTCCAGACGGGCAATGCTTCAGCAATTACATCGAATCAGTAAATTCTCACACGACGAGCGTCACTATACTGCTCACACATGGATGAACAAAGGTAAGACCCAAAACCACTGACTTCGTTTTTATCCTAGCATGTGAGTTGAAGTGTCCTGTGTGTTTTTGTCAGTGAGGTTGCTAGCAGAGGGTTCGAAGTTGCTTTTAAGTCAGAAGCCTTCTGTTTGTGTGCTGCTGCTCATGGCTGGAGTTTAACAATCAGTCTGGTGTTACCAAGGAAGTTGGATCCTGAGTTTCCATCTGCATCTCACTAACCCAAACCATGCACAGGACAGGGCTGAATGAAAACACCTTGAAGAAAGCAAGAGTACTAGTGCTGATAGTGATGTTGTATGCTTTGACCCATGGAATGCAGCTCTCTAAAATGCACTGGCTACAGAAGAGAAGGCTTTTGCTCAGAGCTGCTCATAGTCTTAGCAGCATGAATAGCAGCATCTCCCAGATGAGACTTGTGTTAGCTCCAAGGGGATGCAGAACTAGTCGGATGGTGCTCTTAGCCCCTCTGTTGCTAGCTGCAGGAGCAGCTTAGAGACCTATTTGGAATCCAGGTCTGCAAGTATAAGAGGAGGAAAAAGGACATAGTCATCTGAGAGAGATGGCTGGGAGGGAGCAGAGGGATCCTGGGAATTGGATATGTGCCTCCCGGAGAAAAGGAATCCTGGACTCCCTCAAAGCAGGAGACAATTCAGAGGCAGGAGCACATTTATGAGGAAGTGTCAGTTAGCAGGATGTTCTGCAGAGGAGGAGAAGAGGGAAAGAGCTGGGGAGCAGAAAAGTGCCTGCTTTTCACATACATCATCCTATCCCCTTACTGAAGCAGGGAGTCCAAATTAACTTGGTTTGACCTAGGTTGCAGGGAGTACCTAGATGTGATCCTGGTTCAGACTCCTGTAGAAAGATGCTGTAGCTGACATTGTTGCTACAGTCAGCATGCACTGAGAGGAAAGGAAAATGTAAGAGAAAACCTGGAATATGGCAGTTGGGTTAAGGATTGCTACAGATTGGCAGTGTTCATACAGGTCAACCTTTAAACAATGAGACATCATTTTAATCATGCTAGGGAAGGATACAGCAAGTTCTAAAATTTCCCAAAGAAAGTGGTTTTCTGTTTCTCCAGGACACAATTGGATGGTTTCTAAATAGAGAATTTGGGGTAGAATCTCTTTGAGAAAGGATCCCCAGGGTAAATTGTATCCTGAAAGAGGAAGAGATTTCTGCCTTGCTTTAGAGCTAGCCAATAAAGCCACACAGTGATTGCAGCCTTTCATGGGGTTTGGGTCGCTGTTCACATATGTTTAATGACATCAAAATTTGACATTTATCATGCTGGTGTTCAGAATTTCAGTTTGAGTAGTGCATTTAATACAAAATGGCACAGTGTGTTCTCAGAAGTGTCCTGAAGATTCTGCCTGTTAGAGGCAGCTCTGCAAAGATGCATTGGTTAACTGAGCACAGGAGTGAGGAACATTTCTTGTTAATTTAGGGAGGGAGAAAGCTTGATGACACATGCAAATGGCACATCATATATTTTAAGTTCTGTGTATGTCGCCCACACTAACTGCATTTGTCCTTTCAACATCTTTCTCAGTTTGAGCACCACCATAGTTGAATTCTGTGTGACTGTGATATTAATACACCTGTTAAAGGGAAAATGGATAACATAATAACATTTTCTTTATATTAGATACCCTTTGGGGAGGGAAAAAGTCTACATGAATATATATATATATGTGTGGATCCGTGATCTCTGCCTTGAAATTACTGTCTTCCCCTTCTTTACCTGGCAGCTGTCACTGTGCTTAGGAAGGACCTGGGCCAATCAGTCCACTGCAGGAGACAAAGTCCAAAGTGCTAGGGGTTATGTGAGACATTAGTTCTCAAGGTATTCGAAGCCATGTTTGCACATGAATAAACAATCCCAGTTTTATGCAGATATATTTAGCAATACTGAGCCACAGCTAGAGAGCTACAACAGTGCCTACATGAAGGTGAAACAGGGTGAGGGCAACGTTTGGAAGGTCAAGTACATGTAAGTTTCTCTTCCATGAGCGCCAGGGGTGGCTATTCCTGTGGAGCTCCTGTTTGATGAGTTACAGGTGCCCTCAAAGAACAGAAGCTGGCCCAAGTATGAAAGAGCAGCAGGAGAATCTGCCCCCCCCCTCCATCCCTGAGTGCCACCTTTTAAGGTAGCAAATGTGGTAACACTTGGTGTGGTTCCAGCAGTGCTTTGTCATGGTTGTCTTCAGTCTTTCCCAGGTAGTTTCTGTGAAGAGGATAATTTCAAAGCAGTTTACACTGAGTCATCTGAGTACAGGAATGTAGTGCTGCAATGCATGATGTGAGGAAAAGATCCACCAGCAGAACTGCTGCTTCTGGGGGAGAACTGGAACCATATACACAGTATAAGGCTTAGCCCAGTTTTCAACTGGAGTATGTGAGAAAGTCCTTTTCTAATTCTATTCTTCAGCCATGGCAGAAAGTGTTCCTCATTTTAGACATTTCTACTGGCTCTGAAGAGACAGCTCTCTCTCTCTTCTGAGCTATAACAAGGATCATTTCATACCAGACACAGATCTACTTCATAATGATAGGTTCAGAAGCGAGCCTTTTATCTGAAGTCCAATAGCTTCAGCTATTTCTTCATCTCCAGAGCCTCCTGGTCCTCTAGTTATTGTTGCAGAAGAGCATGTGAGGTTTCCAATGATCTAGCCGTATGTTTGACTGCAGGCTAGTTGACAGCACAGATTGTTTTGCAAAGGCTGTGCTAGCAGCCAGCTCTGTTCTCTTCATCCCTCTGGCTCCTCTACTCTTCAGTAACCTTTTGGCCTCAGTCTGCTTTATAGCCTTCAGTGCATGGCCACCGACAGTTCCTGTTAATGCCAGGAGCTCCCTTGCACAGCTTTGTACTTCCTTCCTGGCACTAGGCAAAGCAGAGCAGCGATCCTTAGACCCTGTTTGTTGCTATTCCTCTCTGAGAAGCTCAGAGAGAGTCTCCAAACCTATGTATTTGCAGTGAGGACAATACGACTCTGCCACCAGCTGGCTCCTGCTGTTGCCTGCTGAAGCTTAGGCAGAAAGATGAAGCAGTCAGCCCAGGCTCACCATGCAGTTGTTGCCAGCGGCACAGAGCAGGTTTCTCTCTTTGCTCCCTGGGAGCACAGAGTTGATTTCTACCCCAGGATGTTTTGGATGCTGGGATCAGTTTAGCAGTCTTTTCCCCAGGGAGCAGTTATTAACAGCTTGACGATAAACGATAGCTATGAACACAGTGCTAGAACATCCTAGCAATGGAAACAAGGGCAGAGCAAAGGACACATGCTCTGAAGTTGGTAATGGTGTCCCCCTTCGTGTCCTACAGCAGTGAGATACATGGATTAATTTAAAATGCATTGGTAACATATGGGTCTAAAATTATTCCATGCTCTTTAGAGCAAGTCCTTTGAGCTAGGGCTGTTGTAAATTCTAATTAGTCTATGCTAATCTCCATAATAAGCAGCTATTTCTAATGCAGATCTAACTGATGAGGTCTGACAGCATTTTTCACACTTATACTCTGGCAGCAAGCTGGTATCAGAATGTTTGCTCAGGTTACAGAAACTCTCTATTTTCTGTACTCTACAGGGAGTTTGTATTTGCTGCAGGCTTGTGCCTCTTCAAGGATTGCCCATTTATGCCTGTTTGCTTACATTTATTTATGCAGAAAATAGGGAAAACTCCTTCAGCCGTTCCCGAAGCTCCAGCGTGTCCAGTATCGACAGGGACTCCAAGGAGGCAATTACTGCTTTGTATTTCATGGAGTCCTTTGCCCGAAAGAACGACTCTGCTGTCTCTTCATGTCTCTGGGTTGGAACGGGCCTTGGTATGGTCTTAATCCTGTCCCTTAATCTACCTGCTAGTGATGAGCTACGGCAGTCAGAGCCAGTCATGGTGTCACCAAGCGGTAAGAGTGCAACTCTTTTCCTGGCTATTACCTGCCTTGGTACAAGGGGGGAATAACTGCATGATTTTATATGGCCTTTGCAGCAGGAATTTCTCAATGCATGTATAAGTCAATGGTTACTCACTACACTAAAGGTACACAGGTAAATAAAGATGCTGTGGGAGACCTGCAGCTTCATGAACTGAGATACTTCAGTTGTGCTGCTTCTGAAGAGTACTGTGTGTCATGGGCAAAGTTACACGTTTCTTGTGAGGACAGGGAAATTAGGAGAGTTCCTTCACATTGTGAAATTACAGTCCTGTGTAACAGCTCTGATCCTATAACAATCCTATCTGGAATGCTGGGAAGTGTTTCGCTGTCTATGTGTTAAAAAGCTGCAGAGAGGCAGAAGGGAGTTCAGGAAAGGAAACACAAATGTTGGCAGGTTGAGGTACCTGGAGAGATACTTGGCTGAGTGAGTGACAGATGGTGCAGCAGAGAGAACAGAGGGCTGGGAGAGGTCAGGTCCGAGGAGAGGCTGTATGCACTTAGTACCTTTAAAGTAAAATCATGACAAAAATCAGGGAATGTGCTGGAATAGAGGGTTTCCTACCCACCAGCTTCTTTAAAAGAGCAATTCTGAAGGTCACCGAAGGACGAAGAGCAGCAATTTTACTGCTAGGGAACAAATATCCTATGAGTGTAATATAAAGACAACAGCCTATCTTTATGGTATTCAATAGCATGTATTATATAGATTATTTACTATCTCTTGCCTAAGACTTTTTCAGTACTGGCAGCCTGTTTGTTCACCTTGTTGTGTGATCAGGAAGAGCAGAGCACGCAAGACTTGTCACCTTAGCTAGATGAATATGTTTGCTCTGTTTACAAGAGCTGAACATCAGCCGTGCCACACGTGTTCACAGTGCTGACAACCAGCTTCATCATGGGGCCAGCATCAGTGAGAGCAAATTATGTTTTGCAGGCACAGTTCTGACACTGAAAGGAGCTGTGCTGACCTTCGCGTGCTTGGACTGCATGGGGACATTGACACATCCACCGTATGAAGTATGGAGGGACCCACACAGTGCTGATGATGGCGAAAAGACAAGGAGAAGGAAGCTTGTCATGCACTCCCCTTCCTCCTCCCAGGACATGGGTGATCATCAATTTGCGGTCATTTGTTCAGAAAAACAAGCCAAAGTCTTCTCATTGCCTTCCCAAACATGTCTTTATGTCCACAACATCACCGAAACGTCCTTTTTATTGCGAGCAGATGTGGTCACCCTCTGTAACAGCGTCTGTCTGGCGTGCTTTTGTGCCAATGGGCACATCATGACACTGAGGTACTTATCTAACTAATCTTGGGGCAAAACTAAGCAAAGAGGAGGCACAGTGCTGTCACATTCCACTTGTGTTTGCTCCAGAGTGCCTGATGCTTTGCATTAACTCCCTGGGGTGTATTTAATGCCCTGCCTTGCCACTGCCATATGTGCTCCTTGGCCTGTCTCCACACAGGGAGTTAAGGGAGTTGTGTAGCAAAGCAAACTGTTCTTTCGTAGTCATTCCCCCCC
The DNA here is from genome assembly GCF_012275295.1 of Melopsittacus undulatus. Classification (NCBI taxonomy): domain Eukaryota; kingdom Metazoa; phylum Chordata; class Aves; order Psittaciformes; family Psittaculidae; genus Melopsittacus; species Melopsittacus undulatus. The sequence goes on along the minus strand of NC_047528.1, from coordinate 114,815,569 downwards.
CCCAGTGATGACTGATGGCTGATGATTTTTAACTATCATAAAAGAAAACCCATATAATTTTGCTCAGTTATGGTAGGTCAGGTATGGAGGAGGACAGGAAAACTTGAGCACAAAGGTTCCTGCTCATCCAGTGTGAAGCAGCAAGTCCCACTCTTGCCATTTCAGAAGATTTCCTGCTTAGAGCACCTGGTTTCCCTTCCTTGTCACCTCCACCAGTGAGCTGGCTGCACAGTAGCCCTCTAGCTGTGCCCTCACTTTCCACACTCACTTTTCCAAGCCAGGCCATTTACACTTTGGAAGTGGTTTGCCAAAATGGCAAGCCAGGGGAAGCTGGAGGACAGCAAAGGTTAGACCTTACCCTGCAAACTGCCCAGCCCCATGCCACAAGTCATACACATCCCAGACCCAGACAGCAGCGGCAGATTAAGGGTTATTGAGGCAGCTGAAACTTCTTCAGCCAAGGAAGCGAAGTATGGTGGGAAGGCAGTGTGCTGATAGCAGAGCTTTAAGCTTGGAGCTGCACTTTAACTATTCCAGTTATGGAAAGCATGAACTGAAATGTTGGTTTAAAATGCAGCCCCATAGCAGGTGTACCAGGAGTGGCAACCGATGAACTAACATGGGTATCTGCTTCCCTGCAGCTTGCCCAGCCTTCGCCCACTGCTGGACGTCAACTACTTGCCAGTAACAGACATGAGGATAGCACGGACCTTTTGTTTCACTAACGAAGGGCAAGCTTTGTATCTCAGCTCTCCCACAGAGATCCAGCGCCTGACTTACAGCCAGGAGATGTGTGACAATCTGCAGGTAAGGCTCAAGCTCTTGCTGTGGTGCCTCGGTGCTCTTGTGGGAGGGCTGCTGGCCTGACGTGTCAGGTGTAAATTGCCACGTGTTCCCTGGTGGATTTCAGTATCTAAAGTGCAGGCTGTGCTGCAGGAGCAGGACAGACATGTTCCTCTCCACTTAGCCTGGCTGAATGACACCAAAGCAGCTCTGTTGCTGTTTGGACCTTTTTATGGCACTGTCACCTTGCTCCTGTGCCTGAGCCTATATCTTGCCCACATTTAGCTGCAGTCTCTGCTGGCTCCATACAGAGGCAGATTTGTGCTCATGTGGGACTCTTCACAGCCCAGTTCTCTAAGTCCTACCGTATGAAAGCCCAACTGTTAGAAATGACTGAAGGGAAAGAAGGGAAAGCTACACATGGATAGCAGCTACAACAGTTGGTAGCAGCATGTGTCCAACCACAGCAACTGCCTCAGTAACAATATGAATTCCTTCCTGTATTTTTAATCATTTTTGATTTTAACTGTTAAAAATACCTGAATACCTGCAGCTTGCAGAAGATTGGTGCGAGCAGGAGACAAACCAGTGTGGTTAGCAGCAAAAACTATGCCCTGTTTTAATCTGTTCTTTAATTATTTACCATTGTTTTTACTCCAATAATTGGTACTCCCCTTCCTGCACACGAGGAAAGCGTCTCCCATTGTACATTAAAATACAGAAGCTATAGAAAAGATCTAATTAAAAGAATTAATTTGAGCAAAAGGTCTTTACGATGGGAGGTTTCAGTTGGGGGTTTGGATTTGGGTTTTTTTTTTACAATGAAAATGCAAATTAAAATTTCATTTACTGAAGAGGAGGAATTGTGAGAGGTTACAGGGAGAAAAGCAGTAATAAAAGGGGAAGAAAAGGAGGGGGTAAGCTCTAGGTTATATAATTAGCAATGCACTAAGATAGAAATATGAAAGAAATGGTCCTGCCAGCACTCATTGTGCCCCATGGAATAACATGTGCTGAGCTGCTCAGCTCCCATCACAGCACTGCCTGTCCAATGTGAACAGCGAGCATTGCACTCGGGCTTTTGTGCATTGGAGAAGAGGCTGTTTTGTACAGAACCAACCGTAAAATGATCAGAAGGTTTGATCCAGGTACCTTAGAATATGGACCTACAGTGAGAGGCTCTTACAAGCTACATCATTTTGTTTATTAACCTTAATAGCATCATATGACAAACAACCAAAGGGAAGCTCAGTCCTTGCTTCTCTGTGCTGCCAGACTGTGGCTGCTGATACCTTGGCCATATGTGAAGAGGACAGTAGAAGGCTTGCCCAGTCCTGCGTGTACCCAGAGCAGATGACCCGGTGTCACCTCCTGCCTGGGAAAACAGATCCAGGCTCACGAGTGCCTCCACTTGGGCTCTAAGGGCTGCAGTGATTTTTCTCCCAGAGCAGGTGTGTGTGCAGAGGAGCGGAAGCACTGCTGCCCTCAGCACTCACCCTCCCGAGAGCACAACAGCGTGTTGGGGCTTGGGTGAGCAAACAGAGCTCAGCGACAGGGCAGTGAGTGTTCCTGGTGCACGCAGTCGTGCCGGTTCCAACCACGGGTAGGACTGCATGCTTTCTAACCCAGTCTGGTTCTGGAGAGCTCCCTTTTCCCAGTACTGCTGCAAATCAGTCTGAGAATCAGAGTTGGTTGGGCCAACAGCTCCAAGGTCTACCACCATTACAGTGCCTTCAGCTTATTTAGCATTCCTGATGGCATTGCCACCATGCACACCACAGGAGGAGTACATGGGGAAGTTGTATGGAAGGTGGTGGGATTTTGCTTAAATAGCCCCCAGAAACCAACCAAACAAGAAACCAAACTGTGAGCTGCTCGGAAGCACTGACCTCAGGTAAGCTCTAAAAGGAAAACAAGGAGTGACTGCCCTGCTTGTTTATTCAATTATAGTGTCACCTCTGCTGTTTCTAAGCAAAATGTGATCTTATCACTGGTATTTACACTCTGTAGTGCATATGGATTTTTTTTCTCTGTGGTAATGAACATAAGGCTGGGCAATGACAAACCAAGTCCCTCTGAAAGCATGAGTGAATCTGGTTAGTCTATTAGTCTGGTTAGTCTGCCTGTCACGAAGCACAAATGCTAAGTACTCAATAGTGTTTGCACAACAGAACCTTTTAAAACGAGCTGATTAAATGCAATGCATGTGGACTCGTTAATGCGAATAAAGAAAACACACAGAACTGCTCCCATCTCACTAATTTTTCACGTGGGCTTTTGTCTGACTTTGCTAGGACATGCTTGGGGATTTGTTTACTCCTGTGGAAACACCAGAAGCCCAAAACAGAGGCTTTCTCAAAGGACTTTTTGGAGGAAGCGGACAAGCTTTTGACAGAGAGGAGCTTTGTAAGTAATTTACTGGGGTTGGGTTGGTTTCCTTTCAGAAATTAATTCATGGGATCCTCTGCCCTTGTCATAGAGGAATCATAGACTGATGTGGGTTGGAAGGGACCTTAAAACTCATCCAGTTCCAATCCCCTGCCACAGGTAGGGACACCTTCCACTCGAGCAGGTTGTTCCAAGCCCCATCCAGCCTAGCCTTGAGCACTGCCAGGGATAGGGCATCTCACATGGTGAGAACCCTGTGCCAGGGCCTCACCACCCTTCCATTGTTTCAATGTCTCAGCATCCATCCATTGTTAACCATGTTCAGATCATAGGTGACAAAGTAAAGATGACACCATGAACAAGGGGGAGGGTCCTCAGCTGCCTCTCACCATTCTTTCACCTTGGCAGCTTCTCTCAAGCCATTGAGGATTTGGTGTGGCATGACTGTGCTGTAGCGGTGCACAGAGCAACATCTTCCACATGTGCCATCTGTGCATCAAATGGCATCACTCCTGTGAGGCTGCAGCTCGAGGGTGAGAAGCACTGACAGAGCCACGGCCAGGGACTCATTCCTCTCTATTTGTCCATTTCTCTTTTGCAGTTGGGGAGGCCACGGCAGGAAAAGCCTCCCGCAGTCTTGCCCAGCACATCCCTGGATCAGGTGGGATTGAAGGCGTGAGAGGTGCTGCAGGAGGCGTCATTGGGGACTTGACTCGTGCACGCATTGCCCTTGATGAGAGAGGACAGAAGCTGGGAGAGCTGGACGAAAGGACTGCGAGCATGATGGCCAGCGCCGAGGCGTTTTCCAAGCATGCACATGAGGTAGGAGTCTGGCACCACTCACCCAGAGCTAGGAACTGCCACTCTGCAACCAAGCTTTTGCTTCCCTTTGGGAAAGTCATTATGGTTCTCCCAGTTCACCCAGTCGAGTTGGTTTATGTGTACTCATGTTAACTGGCACAGCATCTTTCCTGCTCCCAAACAATGAGAACACCCAAAATAAACTTCCATTGCACAACTCTTCATGTTTTCTTAAATGAGCATCCATTGCTAACCTCTGAATTTAGAACATGGCACTTCTCATCTCTCGCCTTTCTTATTCTGTTGGGGTGGTTTTTTAAGCCTCTCAGTGCAGCACATCTATGCAGTAGGGCAGAAAACAGGTAGGTGGATGTGTATACAGGAACCTTTACAGATCCGACTGGGAAGAGGAGGAGAACATTTCTTGTACAACCCTGTGGTATGGTTCTATAGAATAGGGCTTGCCTGGAACAGACACTTCTGTGCTTAGAGCTGGAAATGGAAAGTTCTTCCATCCCACGCTGTTAAGGCTGGGAATCAACTACAGCAATTTTCCTTGCAGATAAATCATTAAAGACTGCTTCTCAAAATGCATGGGTTTAACATCCATCACATCTCTGGACAAGACCTTCACATTTTCATTGGTTTTATAAGTCTGATAAAAAAAAAACCCAACCATAAAACCAACCATTAAAAAACCCCAAACTCCCCCAAACTAACAGAAAGAATCTGTCCTGGAATGCAAAAAGTTTCTATATTCAGGGCATATCTACTGTGCTCCATTGGCAAGGTTCTTTCTATAAGGAATAAAAAGAAAGTTCCTGGTTATTCCCATAGCTCTGTACTTTTTGCAGTAGACCTTCCACTAGAGCAGCTTGCTCCAAGCCCCTGTGTCCAACCTGGCCTTGAACACTGCCAGGGATGGAGCAGCCATCACAGGGCAGAATCTTTGCAGAGCAGTGGTTTATATCACTTTGTCTGTTTCCTGTTTCTGCAGGTGATGCTGAAATACAAGGACAAAAAGTGGTACCAGTTTTAGACTTTCACAGAAGCTACTCATGGCTTTAAGAACACTGTTCAGGGAAGCGGCAGTCATTCCCAAATCTACCAGTCACTGGCCAGAGACAGGTTTTTTTTTCTCCTAGAAGATGTTTTCCTGTTACTATTATTGGATTCATCGCAGTGGGAGTCAAGGAGAAACGTTACAGACCAGGAGATGGAAGCTGTAATGACGTGGGTCTTACTCCAGCAGCTGGCTCATGCGGTAGACAATTTTTTCCCGAAAGCATCACTGTGGCATGTAGTTTCTCAGAGGTATGAACTGTGGGGAGTGCATCTGGTTGAAAATACTCTGTACAAACTCCAATGTTAATGCACTTACTTATAAACCTTTGCATGAGTGACATCTTAAAAAACAAAACAAAAAAAAGAGAAAAAGAAAGCATGTTGTGACCGAAGACAAATGGGATTTATTTCTATTCTGAGACAAAAAAACCCAAACCAAACACTTAAATGGCAAAAATCTTTATTTTTTAAAAGTGACATTACGAAAAGCCAGTACATGTCAAGCATGTTTGCTGTTGTTTTCACCATAAAAGTGAGTTGAGCTGCATTTTCTTACCTGCTATTTATTTCCCTTGAAAGCCCCTGTTTGAAATCAGTGCTCTCTAACTCCTACCAGAAAAAAAAACTAAAATTCAAAACCCTATACCCCAAATTTACAGATTTCTACAAGTAGTGAGACAGGCACTATCTAAAATGTCAAGAAAACCTGAGCATAGAAGGGTTATTTGCACTTCAGAGCACAACGTGTCATCCTTAGCTGTACTTTCTAACATGTGCTCTAGATTCATCTCAGTTGTCTTTCAAGGGGGCTATGGCAGTTGTCATCCCCATGGCATCTGTGTCGCTTGGTTGCCTTATTTCCCAATCACAGGAATAGCAAACCAGCTTAGGAAATGGCATATTCCAAGTGAGGAAAAGCAAGATGGGTAAGCACAGCCCTGTCAAGTTCTCCTGGCAGAAGCTGCTTAGCAGCTTGTGCACCAGTGGTCAGTTGAAATTATGCTAAGGAAACTGCATGGTAACCCCCCTAAAGCTGTGGCAAAGATCACAGCAGCAAGACTAAATGATGGGCCAGGGAAAGAGCATGGAAAACAATCGGCAACATGCACATATAACACATCTAGAAATGAGACCATGGGTGAGCAGCACTTCAGATTCTGCTCATGCTGCTAAATATCATTTGCTTCTGCTTCAAAGTGGCTTGTTTGGTTTCTGTAATGAGCTCTGCAGAATAGTCCCCAACCTGCAGCTAGAGAAGAGAACAGCATGTAGAACCTATTACCTGTCTACACCACTACAGCCAGAGTCCATGAGCATGCTACAAGAGCCTCTGTGCTGCACAGGTCAACTGTTAAGTTAGAAGTCTTTCCAAGACTGGCTTGGAGACAAGGCACTGAAGGCTTGGTTGCGTGTGCCTGGACACAGGTTCAAATCAGGTGGAGAAGCAGCACTTAAACATTTTTTCTATAGGAGAAAGAAGAATGAGGACCTCTCTCCCTTCATAGCGTCCTCACGGACACTGGTGCAGAGGAGCAGCATCACCCTCCTAACTAGACCTTGACTTCACTCATGTCTCTGTCACCCTAGTGTTTAGATGATGCCCTTCCCATATCCTTCCTTTTGTTACAATAAAACGGAGCCTGGGAAGGTGTACAGTCCAGAAGCCTGGCTTCACCATCAGACCAGCTGCACATGTTAAAGGGCTGGAGCACATCAGAGGTGTTAAGTTTTAAATCCACATTGTAGCACCACAGCAATGTCATGCTTTGCAGGACTTTCACATTGCTCTGTGGGCAGAACCAAAACAATGGCCCTGCCAGGTCTAGCTCAGCTGGGACTGAGCCTCAACAAGTTCTTCTCTGTCATGGAGGAAACTGCTCTACAATTGTCAGAACCTTTGAAACTTGCAGGGAAAAAGGTCAAAGCCTGGGTTTCTGCCAAGGGTAAAGGAATTGGAATTATCTATGAGCTGAGAGCATGTCTCTGAGTGTTTGAGGAAACAGCAAACTCACCCACCTGATGGCAACAGGAACTGGGGAACTACTGGCAGCAACTGGGTCACAGAACTGGGCACTTGCATGTGTGAGGAAGCACATTCATTCCTCACTGCTTTCTCAATCTCTAGAATGAGAAATAAATAACAACATTATAGGAATTCTATCTTCTGTTCAAATGTACATTCCCCCTTCCTGCACTCTGGCCTTTGCTCCAAACCTGGGCAACAAAAATCATTTAGGGCAGCGTTCAAACCCTCCAACCAGCTTTCAAGCCCTTATTCTTCCTGCCTTCTCCACTTTTACAGAGAAGTGAAGCAGTCTTCACTGACACCAGACCAAGGCCATCCCACCAGCATTTGGTCTGTCTGCTGCTGCAGACTGAAAGGCCATCACCTTGTACCCCTGGTTTCCACCATGAGCTGGTGTTCAGGAGGCAGCCCCATGAGTGCTGGCATGTGGCTCACTTCAGTGACAAGGAAGCTGCCGGTTCTGTGTCAGTTCTCAGCTGTACCTCCCGTGTGTGGTTAACACCGAGTCCAGTGGGAACGGCTCCAGGCTTGGAGCCTGAGCTGGTCACTGCTTTGAGCATCACAGCTCCAAATGCAAGAACAACTTCTAATTGCTGATCACTGCAGCACATCCAGAGAGAACTGACCTCAGCGAGTCTTTCACACAAAGCCTGACTGCCTCTGGCTGCCAGCAGGCTCAAGTTTAACACCAGGGAGGGTGGGAGGGAACCTGCCAGTAGATTTCCACTTTTTATGCAACAGAGAAGTGAGAATTTAGCATCCCTCAGACTGACACTTTTTAACAATAAACCTGGAAGCAGCCTTCCTTCCCCTAGCACTGCCCAGCAGGGCCCAGCTGCATCTTGCTTTCCACTCTTCCATATTTTACATCTTTCCAGACAGGTACAAATTGCTATTTCTGTTAAGTTCACCACTTGTGACTATAATTATCGATTTTCTTGTAGTCTGTAGAGATCTAAAACGTTGTATATGTTTGTATATAGAACATTCTATATATATAAATATATATATGTAATGTATATGTTGTATTAAGTTTGTTAGTGCACACTGTTAAATGCTTTCTATCCAGATTTACCATGTATGTGGAAAGAAACAAACAGCCTTCACTTAAAAACGTCAGTGAGGGAGGAGGAAGTCCTCTGGCCTGGTTGGTTTATTGTGAAATGAGGGGGAGTGTGGGATTGTTGAGGCCTGACCCTACCACTACTAAAGGCACAAAGATGCAGCATTCCAAGCAACAAGCTCAGCATCTGACCTGACTTGCCATTAGAAAACTGAGGACACTGGCTGTCAAAATCATGTGCTTTCACCTTCTCCCTTAAGACAGCTCCACCTCAGGCAAAAGCCTAACCATAGCCGTATCGTCAGCATTGCAAACCCCTGTTACAATAGACCACATTGGCTGGGAATATTAGCTGGATTTCAAATGCATTTGGATAGCCTGTTCCCTGAGCTCTCTATGCCACCTACACCCAGATACACAAACACACATCTGGGATCAACCAGATGTTTTTAAACTTAGGCCTAGAGCTGTAGGTAGACAGAATGCAGAGCAAACCCCTGAGGTTATTTATAAGGTTTGAGAGTTGACAAGTCTTCAATGAATTGCAAGCTATTGTATGAAAAAAAGAATAAAATCCATTTCCTAGAGCCTTAAATTCCATTTCAAATCCTGAATTCAAAACCGTGATTAAGGAAAATTTGAGAGTCAGGCTTTGCTTTGTATCATTAACTGTTTCCTAAATTCTTTTTACAGTTCTGCATTTCAACTATTTGTATCAATTAGACATTTCCTCTATTGCCAAAATACAGCTTGTTATACAAATATTTAACAGAAACACTCTATTTACGACACATAAAATTAGCACATATAGAAGTTCCTTTGGAGAAGCCCTTTTGCACCACAGTGTGTGCATTGTAATGAAGATAAACATACAAAAATGGTTTTATCAATATACAGTTTAAGGAGAAAGCACCACAGCTCAAAGTGCAGCTGTGTCAGCCTCAGGACTCCATATATAAACTGTGTGTATTGTAACACTGGCAAAACCCCCAGATTTCAGATACTTATGCCCCTTAAATGCCCACCCTGTGCTCCCCATACATCCTTCTCCATAGCCTAAAGGTGAATTCAAGCACAGCATGTCTGATCTACAGTGTTCTTCTGCCTTGGCATGGTCTCAGTAAGAACACACTCTCTCTCATTAAGGAACTATGTGTGGCCATTTGTAGTCAACCCTTCATCTTAGGTGTATAAGCAATAGTCACGTAAATGAGTGTTTTCATCCATGTGTTTTGTTTTGTGATTAAATCAACAAATCAAACACTGTACTTTTTTAAATAGCAACCAATATTCAGATTCAGTGACAAGGAGACGTGGACAGAATATGTGTGGGGTTTGTTACCGAGGCGTTACCTGTATTTGGGACTGAAGGCTGAACACTCCTGCACTAACCATGGCCTGTTTGCACAGGTATCCTCAGTCAGCATCACAAAAGTTAAAACAAGGCATCTTTAACTGAGGCTGTTTTGAATCCCCAGTGACAACCAAAAAAGTAAGAAGAGGGAAGGAAAATAAAGGCAAGAATTGATATTGGCTGCTGTAGATTTTTTTTCTTTCAACTCCTGGATTCCTTATAGTATTTCAAAGGTGCGTGATTCATGGAAAGCCTTAGGATGGAGTTCACACTACTCAGACACACAGAAATGCAGCCACAGCTGCTGCTGGAGCAGGGATGGACACCACCCTCCCTCTAGCAGCTCACACAGGAACAAAACCTGGACCCCAGCTCATGTTCCTGTGCTTTACTGCAGGGAGCTCATAACTGCAGCACCAGCCCCAGCAACATCAGCCTTGTACCTGGGCTTCCCCACAAACTGCCAGCACCCTTCCTGCCACTTCCACTTGGGGTTCAAAGCCATCACCTACCAGCTGCACCCTCAGACGGGCAGGAGTGAGAACACTGAAGGGCACTTACCAACACCTTTGCGTTGCTCTGCCAGGAGAGGCTCAAAAACGTCAGCCAAAGCTTCCAGCTCCCTCTTTTCAGCTATGGATCTGAAGGAAAAGCTCCATGGCTCTCGTCCTGATGAAACACAAACAACACAGGCAGAAAGCAAAAGGACCAGAACACATGCAATTACAAGCGTCATCCTTTGTCACCGGCCTTTCTCCCACCACTGCCCAGCTATGAGACAGCACACAAAGCACTTGCGGTGGGAAGGGATAAAAGGAAAGCTGCAGCAGAAGGACCAAGGCAAAACAAGCTTCTGGTCCACATGTGAGGGAACGGACAGAGTAAGTGTACCAGACATCAATGGCAGGAGTCCCTGCCGCTGAGTGTGGGGAAGCTCTGCCCCACACCAGCAGGCTGAACTGAAATCACAGCCATTCTGATGAGACGGTGGAGAGAAGCCGAACAGCACAAGACTGCTCAGCAGTCCCAGAGGCTGGGTTCTCACTGCAAGGTGCTGGGTTACACAGGTTCACATGATGTGAAGACAAGGTGCTCCTGGTGATCCTGGCCATTTGGGGGGGGGCAGAATCCAGACACCCACCTGCTGGTGGAGCCAGGCAAGGGCAGCACAAGGCAGGACTGGGCTGCAGCAGCCATTCTGTGCACACAAGGGGCAGGGCTGCCATCACAAATACAACTCTTGCCCCTTCCACAGCATCCATCTGTTGCCTTCTCGGGCTGCGGGACCACGCGTGTTACTGCTCGTGCTGTGCAGCACCAACCAGCAGGAGGCTGGAGCAGACTGCAGAGAGAGAAAGACACCAACCAGCTGAGGAACAGAACAGACACAACCTGATGCATCCCATCCTGGCTGCAAGAAGATGAAGAGTAACCTGCACTCAGGTTATCAGATCCTGAACTAAAACAAAGCTCAGTCTCCAGCTACACCACAGGCCCCAGCCCACCCAAAGCTGGGGAAGAGGAGCCCACAGGCAAAGGTAAGCAAGTGAAAGCAGCCAATCTCCTGCCACCTTCAGAAAACAACAGGTATTCTCTTGTGCACAGTTCTGCTCTCCTGACCTAAACCCTCCCCTGCTTGTCCTGATCAGTCTCATTAATAGTTAAAGTCTAATCAGAACTAAGGTACGTAAATAGCAGCAGTCAGGCAACAGCTCAGAACCAGTTCTAATATCATGACTCAAATGCCACTGCTGGCTCTTTCACAGAGCAGTAGCTACCTTTTATCTTTCTCATTTGCTCCAAATTAGTGCTTAATTAAAATGAACTCATCGAGTTTGGTGAACAAAATGACTTCAGGTCTGTGTCAATCCCTTATTGATGAGCATCACTGTGTCTGGAGAGCTTGTTGGGAAATACATCCTCCTGAAATGCCACAGACGGGAGGCGGGAGGAACATGCTGTAATGTGCCAAAGAACAAGCACATTCCAGCAGCTCCATTGAGGCCTGAAATACAGCACAGGTGTGTCACTGCATGACACCCAGGGACAGGAAATCGTGGGGCCATGTGAACCGATAATGAGTCCAACCCAGCAGCATCACAGGCAGAGCACACAAATGGTCAGACACCAGGGTGCCGGAGCTCAGCTCTGTTAATAGCTTTAATAAGCTAAGCAAAGAAACAACTGTCCATCAACCGAGGGCTACGTATAAAGAGCTCATCCATCCAGTGACAGATGTGGTACAAAACCACAGCACAGAGGAGGCAGGAGGGAAACAAAACATCCCAATGTGCAGTGAAACACGAAATGGGGAAAGCAGGCCAGGCCTCTCAAGGCTGAGGACTGTCAAAGCATCCTCGCCTGGGGCTTTGGCTCGATACCACAAGTCTGTTTTGCTGCACAATGGGCAGGTGGTGGATCAGAGTCCACGATGTGGCCTTTTGTACACAGGCCCCATTAAGATCCCTTAAAACTCACCATGATCTTGAAGCCTCGGTGCCAGGTACTTCTGATGTTGGGACGACGGCCGCACCAACAGCTCCGCTTTGAAGTGAACAAGCTCAAGCACGCTCTCAGGCTGTTGAAAGCTGCATCCCCTCAGATCAGGCTGGAAAAGGCAGCTTCAAAAGTACACTTCTGAAAAAGGAGCCAGCAGAGGTTCAGAAATGAAAGAGTAATGAGGGGCTTGGCAATTCCACACAGGAGACAAGAATGGGAAGAAGGAGATTGCTTCTGTAACGGAGGAGCCGCAGAAGAAAGATGGGATAATATCATTAGAGGTATCAAGAAGCTGACGGGAGGCACCTGTCCTCCTTTTCTGGGAACATACAAGAGCTAACAAGATTCAAGGTCAGGCATTGTATGGAATTAACAAAAGCAGCTGGACTTGTATAACCATTGCCACCATGTGGAAGGGAAACAAAACCATGTGATGTGAGGTTCAGCCAGACCAGAAGGCGTTAGTGAGGAGAGTAACACTGAATAGCAGCAGACAAATTCCCTGCAAGCTCCCTCCTTGCCCCCTCGTTTGAAGCACTTGACCCCAGCAGTCAGACTCAGCACCAAGCTCAGCTTGACCAGCCCTGTCTCCCAGGAAAAATTCCTGCCTGGTCACAGGGATGGAGTCAAAGGTGCTGAAGCAAAGCACAGTGGAAACCTGAGCACTTGTCAGCAAGGCTGCCAGCAGGCAGGGTAGGAGGCTTCACCAGGAAGCTCTGTGAATGAAGAGCCACAGGTCACACACCACCGCTCCCTAAGGCACCAGACCTCAAACCCCAGCAGGGCTGTCACCTTAGCTGCCCACACTGAGACAGGATTTTTCCTCACAAAAGTACCAATTGCCATTAAGATTTCAGCTACTAAATTGTGTTTCATTAAAAAGGAATGGTTTTGCTGGTGATTTTATGTTCACTATGAGGGTGTTCAAAGAGTATCCCTGTCAAGGCCAGTTTGCAAGGTAGCAGTAGGATGGATGATGGCAATCAGTCACCAAAATGCTTTCCTCAAAGTCAGAGGCCAACCAAGCACTAGTTCCACACACTGTGATTGCTGCACAGCTGCTGAGTGAGAAACCCAGCCAGCTGGAAGGCCATGTCTGCACTTGAATATCATCAGTGAATCCAGTACAAAACAATCCCAGCAGAGGCCTGGAGAATCCAACATTCAGTGCACACACAGTTTGCATTCTTTTTGCCCTAGACACAGTTACAACACAAGCACGGCCGAATCATCTTTTAATAGAATAACCCAGCTCATTTCACATGTAATAAATTCATTAGGCATCGGGGTTCTGTTTTAAAAGGCAGGATCAAGCATATTTTAACAGAATTCATCGAAATCTTATGTTTTTAACAATTAATCATCTCCCAGTTCTGTCCGTGCTCCACAGTGCTGCCTGACCTTTGAAGAGTTTGACTCAGTGAATTCATACCAGCTTCAATCACACATCTCAGGAGGTAGCTTGCCACAACGTGTACGGACTCAGTACAGGAGGGTGCCACCGCACACAGGTCTGTCACAGGCACTGGGCCTGCCCAGTCCACAGCACACAAACCAACCCAGTTCCACCTCAGAGCTCCAGGTCCTGCAGGTCTCCCCAGCTAGGTCCAATTTTCACTTTAACACTCAGCTTTACTGAGAGCTTGATGGCATTTTCCATCTCGTGCTTGACAATCTGGGCGACCTATGAGAAAAGACGGAATGTCAGATGTACACATCACACAGTGCTCTGTGTGCCTCACAATAGGGGGCTGGCTGGACCCCTGGAATCACCTCATGCATTTGCTCACACTGATTTGCCAGTGCTGGGTATGCAACCAAGCATTCTGATCCTGATGAGGGTTTATGAATGGAGAAACTATAAAGCCAGCAATATTTAATGCAGCACAGAGTTGTGGCTAATTCTGCACTAAGACTACTCAGAAATGTACTGAGAGCAAGGCACAAAGCAAATACACCCGAGGCAGGGAACAGTGTTCTTTCTCAAGGTGTTGGCACAAAAGCACTCAGAAACACAGACTACAAACCTCAGGGAAAGCAGAGCACGTTCAGTGCAGGTGCTAAAATACCACCCAGCTTCCCCCTCATTAATTTGTTGAGGCAACTCCAAGATTTGCTGTCTGCCCTCCAAGAGTATTCCTAAGAAAAGCTTCATCCCAGTACACACAGGACCAGAAGGTATTTTTAAATGTGACTTTTTGGATTGTAAGAGACCTGATTCCTTTTTTCCTGGCTGTAAATCCATGCCCCCTGGACCCATGTGGAATCCAGCCTGTCCTGGATTGCTTATTGGAATGCATCTTTCAATCCACACCAATCCTATGGACCCTTTCCGCAGCAGAGTGAAAAGGGTTTGGAAGCTATCTCGATTCCTCAGCTCAGCCACTGTGTCAGCACAGGAATTACTCCACCTTTCTGACCCTTCCACACAGCTTCATAATCCTCTCACAGGTACTCACAGTTGAATTCCTCCACAGCCTTTACTGGGGAATGGAGGAGAGGATTTGAAGAGATCAGAGCACAAGCGTTTACAACGGCATTAAGAACTAGGGGGAGAGGTGTCTTCCCAAACCCTACGCCCTTACATACCACATCTCAAACTGATCTTGATAACCTAGCAAAATGCTCTGAAATAGGATGTAATTCAGCACAGACAAGGGCAGAGCAGAAAGAAGCAGAGTGGAAAATAGGGATAGAAATAATCTACTCTTCAAAAGTAGGATGAAGAATAACTGCCTGGGCAGGAAAAAAAACAGGGTTATCTGAGATTAAAAACTGGAGAGGGCTTAAGCAAGGCACTGCTGTGGGAAAGAAAGCAAATGCAATTCTGCAACATAGAAAATGCTGCTTGTGTGACACACAGATCCATTCCCCACTCTGTTGAAACCACTCCAACCATGCTCAAGTTTGGGGCCCAATTTAGAGGATAGTTTAGAGGATAAATATAGAGGAGAACAATGCTGGGGTGTGCATGCCTTTGGAGGAGCGATCCCCCATGCACCTCAGCACTGAATAAAGCATACCTACTTTACAACTTTAATGAGTTGTGGAGTCTACCTGCACATCAGTATTTCAAAGGAAACATGAACCATACACAGGGAGATTCTGTCACCAGCAGGAACATTGCATAAGGGCTGCTGCACAAGGGAGCCACAACAACCTGCACGAGGCTCCTGGGGAAGCCAATGGGATGAGACAGGACATGCACCAACAACCTGAGCTGGGAGGCTCGGGACTCTGAATTCCCTGCAAACAGCACCACTTCAGGGATCTCAGTACTCAGCTAAAATGTGCTTGGAGGAATAACAGGCATCTTAAAAACATCCCTGCAATGCCACTGGGGATAAGCAAGCAGTTTAAAAAGCACTAAGGCTTTGAATCCTGATCTAGTCCCTGCCTTTATGTCCCTGCCTGATTCCTCCTTGCCAGGGTCAGCTCAACAAATAGAAGGCCAAGCCTCCTTCTGCCATCTTTGGCAGTACTGCTACAACCTTGTTTTTGTGGTACGCTCCGAAAGCTCACTCTCTTCACTTTGATGCTCTGCACAGCCTAGAAAAGCTCTGGTGCCCAAAGCATTTCACACCTTCAGCACACGAACAAACAGGCATTACCCCAGTGTGGCCTTTCTGAAAGAGGCAAGCTAACTCACTGAGAGAGTGCGAATGGAACAAGAACACTCACTAGCGTTGTTTCTCTTACAAACCATCTGTAAGGGCACCATGACCGAAACACAAACACATACATGCATGGAAAGATCGCTTTATTTTCTTCTATGCACTTCAGCAGCTCACAATAAGCTTGAGCCAGCATCAAGCCTGTGACCCAACTAACTTATCTGCATAAAAATTGCTGTTGCAGCCAAGAAATACATGATTTACTGTAGAATAAAGTTTTAGTGCCAGCAAGATGAGAAAAAAACCCTCCTCAGCAACACAGAAACCAAGAAATGCTCACTTTGTGCTCACTAAAACATATATTGCAGATCAAAAGTCTAATTCATTCAGGCCCTACTTTGAGGGGTCTTAAGAGGGAGAGACTTCAAGAGATCCTTTCAAACCTAGATCTTTTTACTATGGGACAATCCTAATGGTGCATCTGAAAGCACAGCAAGCAATACTGCCACCAAAAAGATCCTTTCTGTCCCTAAAAACATTTAATCAAAGGGGTAAGAAGTACCCTGTTGTCTTATCTAGACAGAAATCCTTGAAAACCAAGCAAATCTGGCATGCCCAAGGGAAATGAGTCTAGGAAACATGCCTTATGTACATACGTTGTTCTAAGTGACTGCCTAGAGAATCTATGGACAGAAATAGAGCTGAAAGAAGTTAGAAAAGCTGGTGATAGTTGAAATTGTTACTGAATGAATAACAAGGAAATCCCCTCACTTGGCCCCAGTTCTTCTGGAGACACTGTGATAACTTGTTGTCAGTATCTAAAGACATAAAAGCCTTTACTCGGGGGATTTCAGTTTTCAACCGAAGGCAATAGAGGAGCCTTTTCATCTCTAAAGCAGCCCTCCTGGATTGAAGCAGCAGATGTGTGAATGGAGCTGGCAATAGGAAGAGAAGCCGGAGCTGAGATGCAACAGAAAAATATTAAACCTTTTGTTCTTAATAAAATGTGTTTTTAAAATGTGCTCAAACCAGTCAGGGCTGCTGCAGATCAGGAGTCACTGCTTGCCGTAAGGAAATGGCCTCTTGTCATTAAAGATGTGCATGCACAGAATGGAAGCAAAGACATCCCCAAGCTATGGAAGCACACCCTGGGAGCCTTCTTGCTGTTGGGCTCAGGACTGAGCTGCCCAAATCCAGCTAAAACACTTGCTGCTGAACACTGCCATACAGATACCAACCACCATGCCCAGCCACAGGAGCACCTCCGTGGTGGAAGAGCACACACAACAACACATATGCACAGTAAAGGTACCATGAAGTCCACACAGCACGTTTCTGACAGCTCCCATGCTGCTCCTCAGCACTGAAACTCTCCTACCAGAAAGACAGGTAGAGTGGGAATGAGGAAACAAGTACCTGACGTACAGAATTCTCCCTTCCCTACACAGAGTACAAACCAGAGCGGTAACAACACATGTTCGGAGCCGGGCACCAGAAGACTCGAGTGTGAACAGGGAGGCAAAAATACCTCCAAATAAAGAAAGCACTTTGCCCTACTCCTGTCACCAATACAAAGCAACTTGACTCATCGAGTCTTGTAGAGAAGTTGTACGAGCTGCTGTTAGAAGCATTGAAGAACTTCAGCTAACAGGATGGCTTGAGCCTGACAATAAAGGGGTCAGGAATACAAACGTTTTTCATCCAGTTCAGCTTTGTTTTCACAGACCTTTTAGCACACAGCGAGAGGAGATAGAGGGAAGAGCAGCTGAGCACCTAGAAGGCTTGTTTCAAACATCATAATGCAGTAGATAGCTGAAAAAGCATGGCCATACCTGGATGACATCTTCCTCTGCAACTTCATAGAGGAGCTCATCATGGAGCTGGAGGATAAAGAAAGCTCCTCTGATGGGATGTACCATCCCTCTGTTTCTCTTCCTCACTAGGCTTCCTACAAAGGTGAAGAGCACAGTTCATTAGATCCCATTATGCAAAGGCATGTTTCTTGTATCAAAGAAACCTTCCACATTCAAAAAGAACTTTAAAATGCAGAAGCCCATGCCTACAGATAAAGCCACAAAGCACTACTGTTCTATCAATATTTGTACAGCTACTGAGGGAAAAATGTTAATGAGAAGCATTTTAGATACAAACATTTCAGCCTTCCATTATAAAGCTATGAATCAGAACAGAAACAGGAGACAGTTGCGTCTCCTGAAACCATCTGTTGGAAAAAGCAAAGTTTAAACAAAATCCTGTCAAGTTTAATCAGGAGTTAGTGCCCAACATCCTCTCTGGCAATGAATGACAACTCTGCTTTTCCTCCAAGCCCATTTTACTGGCTAGCCTAAAAAGGCAGAAGCCTCCTCCCCAACACGGTTATCTGGAACTGCAGCTACTACTGCTGATGAAAAGGAGGGAAGCAAAAAGAGCAGTTTTTGAATAAACAAGCAGCTGAATTACCCATTTTGTCGTTTGCCTGACGAAAATAAAGCAGAACAAACTGTTCCCTGCTGAAAGCTTCCCGAAAGAAATAAACAAACACAACCTCACACACGGAGCCTCAACAGTTATTTATTGCTCAGGTTAGCTACTGGGAGGACTCCGGTTCACAACTACAGGGAGGGTTTCACAGCATCATCAGTTCCTTGCACAAGCCTCACACTGGAGCATCAATGTTGAGGATGCCACGTGATGCAGGGTCCTTCTCTGGTGGCACAGGCATTTAGAATGTGCTGAAAGAGAATCTAGGGAAATTCTTCCAGTTCTTGAAACCAGCTATTGTCAAAGGAGCAAGAACTGTCACAAATGCATCTCCTCCTCTTCCTACAACTACCCAACCTAAGGCCAGGAGCTGCTGTTCCTGGAAGGGATGGGAAGTTCTGCTAAGCACATGCCTTTGACCCATAGCAGGCCTCTGAATCTTGTCCCTGATTAACTCTTTAGGGCTGAATACCCATATTACGACAGCTTCATGTTTCAGCTGAAGCACGAGAGCTATCACAGAAATACAGCACTGCAGCCCTTCAACTGGCTTTCTAAAAACACAAGACTGATAAACAAAACACTGTCTGTTTTATGCTAAACAGAAAACCTTCAGAGCACTCCTCTGGGAGTAAGTATCCCAGCACAGCTTTGCTATCTGCAGCCAGAAGAGATTTATGCTGTTAAGTACTTACAGAATACTCCTCTGGAGCCATTCTATCTTTACACTGCCTCTGAAGGCAGAATACCTGCTCAGTTTCACCTTCCTGCTTTTGAACAGTTCTGGGGTGGCATCATGGTCCATCTCACATATGAACTCCCACTGTCAGCCTTTGGAAGATCTGCTGTGAGGCAGCTGGGGGTTCTGATCTGATCACAGCATTGGCTTTAGTTTGTGTGTTGAGCAGACGTTCTCCCTACACGTTTCCCTCAAGTGTCATAGTTTGCAGTTTGTTTGTTGGCTTCATTTAGATCAAGCCATTTACATGGAAGATACTTTCACCTAACAAGAAAATTTCCTTTTGCTTTGATAAACTGGATAGGCTTCTGTTCCAGGTACATAGAAATGCATGGTTAATGTTGCAACAAATATACTTTTCCTCTTATTACTACAATAACTTCTAATGGCACTATGTCAATAGCCTTTTCAAACTAAAAACCACCACTTTACATGAAATGAAATAATGAAATGAAATTAAATTAAATGAACCATCCTTGGTTTTCTAAAAGCACAACAATATTAGCAATGAGGTCTGATTCTCCTGAGACCCCACCTGGAGTATTGTGTACAGTTCTGGTGTCCTCAACATAAGAAGGACATGGAGCTGTTGGAGCAAGTCCAGAGGAGGCCACGAGGATGATCAGGGCTGGAGCAACTCCCATACGAAGACAGGCTGAGAAAATCAGCCTGTTCAGTCTGGAGAAGAGAAGCTGCTTGGAGACCTCAAAGCAGCTTCCATTGTCTGAAGGGGGCCTACAAGGATGCTGGAGAGGGACTCTTCATCAGAGACTGCAGCCATAGGACAAGGGGTGATGGGTTTAAACTAAAACAGGGGAAATTCAGGGTAGATATGGGGAAGAAATTCTTCACAGTGAGGGTGGTGAGGCACTGGAACAGGCTGCCCAAGGAGTCTGTGGATGTTCCATCCCTGGAAGTGTTCAAAGCCAGGTTGGATGGGGCTTTGAGCAACTTGGTCTAGTGCACGCAGCCCTGCCCATGGCAGGGGGTGGGACTGGACGATCTTGAGGTCCTTTCCAACCCAAATCATTCTATGATTCTGTGTCGTTCACCCCTAGCCCAAAAGCCTTAGCTTTGGTTTTGCAGGCAATTTGCTGAAGGTTTTGCCCTAGTGTGCAAGAAAGAGGCAAGCTTACCAGTCTGATCTCTCTGGAGGAAGCTCTCCAGATGTCCATGGGACTTGATCACGGAGGAGAAAGCTTCCAGGCGCCTCTGAATGTTCACAGTGGCTGTTTTGACAATGTCAGCAGCAGATCCCTGAACAGTTGTGTTCACAGCCTGTCGCTCTGCCTAAACAGAGAGAGTTGTTCTCAAAAGTCACACCCAAAAATAAATCAAATCCTGCATACCACTTGGACATTCATTCATTAAAACTAATGAATACATGGCCAAGTACAGGCATAGGAAACCCTCCAGATACAGTTTGTTTCATTTGCCTGAAAGAAAGGGGTGTTATAGACTAGCTTCAGACAGAAGATTTCTCCAGGTGACTGAGAGAAGCAGGATTCCCACTAATTTAAAATTAATTAATATCAAGAGTAATAACCTGCAAGAGTCACAAGCTACAAGATGGAGAAGTATATACACATGGCAATAGTTTCATCAGGAGCCAAAAAACCTCACAGTTCATCCAAGTACCATTCTGCCTATCTTCAAAACCATCAGGAACCAAAGGTAAGAAGCTGGACTTCATGGACATTATAATAACCTGGTCTGCTGCACTGAATCCTGACTGCCAGCGCATTACAGCTGTGCAAAACCACACCAGACCACACTGTGACTCAGTGGCATTTCTTTCCACACAAGCAAACTGTCAGATAAGAAAACTATATTCAGAGGTTCCTTTCTCTTTGATTGGAGCCAAAATGCATGCAAAAAGTTACGAGGAAGCTGAAATGAAAGTGAAGATAATTCATTAACTGGTCTTCAATAGGATTTTAAAGACTAAATCAAAGTTGAACAGAAGGGGTATCTACAAAGCTTCATGCCAAAGTATCCTTCAGATTAAACAGTCACATTATCTCAAAAGTCTTTTGAAAGTCTCCTTGTTTCCCTTTGAACCACTTGGAGTACAACAAACTCCCCCAGTTCCTCCCTCTTCCACTCAAGTCTTTAATTCCATACAACCTAATCCAGCTTCCTACGGGGAAGTGTAATGCTTCCTCCCCACAGAAATGTGCCAGCATTACCCTGGTGAGTCAATTCACACTTACTGAAGTAGAGTTAGACAAGTGTGTCCAAAATGACCTTGGAAAAAACTAATGCCAACACAAAGGCATTAAATAAAGTAATTATTTATCTAACAAGTTTGGGTTTTCTTTGAGGGGAAATAAGGAACAAATACCAAAAAATACAGCACTTAAATGCCCTTTCTCATTCACGTGCTGACAGCATATAATATGCAAAGCCTGATGAGTGGGAGGAACTCAGTGCTGTGAAGAGCACTACCTGAAGAGTTAAAGCACATCACTGCATGGAGGCTTCTTAAAATCGTGTCCACTTATTTCACTCAATTACTCACTCCAGTTCCAGCGTGGGAGTTTTGAAGTGAGGTTAGCACATGATGACAGCTGTACACCCAGTCATAGGAGACTTGCGTCAAGCAGACCATGACAAAAGCTCTGTTATTCAAAGCACAACCGAGGAAACAATGAACTAAGTGAAAAGTGAAAGGTCATGACCAAGATGGCTCCTAGACCCTGTAAAACCATAGTTAGATGTGCAAAGAAATCCAATACTTTAAAAAGTTAATAAATAAGTAGAACCTGCACTGCACTCAACATACATGAGCTTTACTGTAGGGGTTTGGATCTTTGATAGCTGGCAGGTATCTCCGTCTTCCCAGGATGGTCTGCACAAATCCATCTCTTCTGCAGTTCCTCACTGTCTCCCTCAAGAATTTCTGTATCCCTGTGAAAGGAAAGATAAAGTTTTCCCTAATACAGCTGATGACCCTTGTGGACTTCTCACGGGGGTCACTGAAAGCAGTCTGGGACACTCAGCACAAAAGCAATTCCTTGAATTCCCAGACCATATCAGTGGACAAGGGCACACGATCACTCATTCAGCCTATCTGCAGCTCTGCTGGGAAACCTAAGTAAGACTTTCGAGGTAGAAGAGAGTGTGTAGTGTCAGGATATCTGGCTGTGCACAAGGACACAGGAAGTCCATTCTGCACAGTGCCCAGGCACGGAGTAATATGTGCATTACTGATAACTGAGAGATCAGGACCTGGACCAGCACTAGAAAGACAAGTAGCAGGAAGGGGGTAAGTTGAAAGCAGAAGTCAAAGTCCTTGATGCCTCAGGCTGCCTGACTTCAGGCTGTGTCACTTCACATTCTAGGATGAAAGAAACTCATCCACCTGCACTTTGCAAGGGAAGGAGTGAATCCACCAAGAGCATTAAAAAGAAACTTAGGTGAAAGAAAGACGAGATAGGGAAGAGTCCTTTCCACTGCAAGTTCAGGTAACAACTGCACTGAAGTGCAAAAACTTAACTTCAGGCAATTTCTTTCCAAGGTTTACAGCACATAAAATGTAACAGGAGCTGTGCATGTATACAAGGCCAAGACTATGCCATGGCCAGCATGACCATTAGTCAGTTCATTAGGTATGTAATTTAGCGTGTCAGCCTGGCAATACACAGAAGTGAAAATTTGCATGAAGTGAAGTTAAAATATAAGGTAGGTGGCAGTTTGTGTGTATGTACATGTACAGAGAGGAAAGAAACAGGAAGTCATTTCTAATGGTCAGGAAGGACAGACCACCCAGGAATTACTGGGGACTGAGCAAACTCTTAATAGGACATCATTTCTCAGCATCCAGCTCCTAAAGAAACAAAGCAGAAGACAAGAGGAGTAGAGAGAAATGGTCATCTTTAGAAAGAAGTGTGGTCTAAAGCTGTAGTGCATATCCTTTGAAGCTGTGTGTTTTCGTAAGGAAAAGGGTTTCTTATTCAGAAAGTTGAGAGCTTTAAAAGGAATCCCCAGAGCTTATTAATGAATTAAAAAAAACCCAACAAAATAATGAATGCAAGGAAGGGACAAGGTCCTAAGGATGAATAAAACAAGAGTTTGGAGTAAAACACTATAAAGTAACAAACTCTGTGCTCATGCACTAGACCTTTTCAAAAGAGACAGGAATAGTAGAGGGCTGAGACAAATTTAGGATTTGAAGAGACACAGAAAGAAGGGATTAAAAACAACCAGCACCATCACCACACAGCGCCCAACCAGCCATATCCAAACCTGTGTATCTCGACTTGAAGGATTCAATGTAACTGGCAGCTTCAGTTTCATCAATCCCCATCTGCTCGCCTAAAGATTTTGCTCCTATTCCGTAGATGATTCCATAGCATATCTGCCAGAGGACGGTGTAAAGAACCACGACCATGTGGTGAGTCATGCAGAGAAAGCAAAGCCAAATCAAAATGTGATTCAATGGAGGACAAGCAATTGGGAACAAGGGCAAGCGTTTAAGTAGAGACACTACCTCTGAGTGAAAGCCATTCACACTGGTTTTCTCCACCTTCATTCCCCAAAATACAGACAGTTCCAGTTGAAACGTACCAAGAGTGGGGGGACATACAAAGTAACTACTGACTAATCAGGGCTGAACGCAAAATGAACTCCATTCTATAGTTACTTCCTGATGTTTTGAGCACTGAACCTTCCTGGTAAGAAAGCTGCTGTTGATTTTTATTCCTAAAATGTACCTGTTTTGCTTGTTGCCTGGTCCTGTCTCCAACAGCTTCAGGATCAATCATTTTCCATTCTGCGGCAATACTCTTAAAGACATCAGTACCACTGTTCAAGGCTTGAATGAGTCGAGAGTCGCAAGACAAATGTGCAAGGATCCTTAGTTCAAGCTGAGAGTAATCGGCAGCCAAGATTAAGCCACCTGAAGGCAAGAAGTTAGCAGAAATCATTATTACATACATTACTCCAACACCATTCCAACCTATGTACCAGCAAGCAAGACTGAAGTTATCCTCACACCTTCTGCTCTGACAGTTTTCTGCAGCCATTTCTATCAAAGTTTTGCTTGTTTTCCCAATGCCCATGTATGCCTGCTTTCAATCTAGCCCCTCCATCTAGAATCCATCAAAACCACACAGACAAGTATCCATCCAGGTGTGTGTGTAAAAGTGTAGCACCTCATAGGAATGGCTGCCACAGGGATCAGATCAGCAGACTTGTACTGAGCAAGGGCAGGCAACATTAGAACTGACATTTGGACAGGAAGGACGCAGGTTGTGTATTAAGAGCTGTCTAAGCTCTCTCTTTAAAACCAGGTATTCTTAAAGAGGAAATGAAGGTGTGAACATTTGAATACCTTCCCCAACTGACACTCTATCCTTTACAGTCTTGTGATAAGTTTTGAGGGCATGCTAACTACTGCATTAGTTTTCCAAGCAGGCTGCTCAGTTAGATATATACTGTCGTCAATTCTTAACTCTTCATTAGGTCGAGGATATTTCATCACCTATATTCTTGACAATTACAGAGCAGGATCTGGCCAGTACCTGGGAAGGGAACAAAGGCATGCCTCATGCTAACAGAAAACGGTATTCCTCTTTCTTTGGATCTGTCTTCAGCTTGAACCTTCAGGCCATTAGGTACAATACTGGAACACTTTCTGTATCTGTGGAGACAAAGAATGACTTCTTCACCACTTTCTAAACCATGTCAAGATGCATAATCATTTTTGCTACAAAGAATCAGTGAAAACAAGTAAGACAGTAGCCTCTATTCCACTCCTGTGGACAATCCCTACCTATATATGACGATGGCAGAACTGGATGGAGACCACATGTACACCTGAAGAGATTTACTGGCTCTGAACAGATTTAGGGATAAATCCTTCTTGCACTGTCAGGGCTTGGTCCACACATTTGATAATTCCACTTCAAAACAGATAAGATGAAAGGTCCCAGACCTTTGATGAGTGCCTAATCCTAAAAATTCTACACCCCACCTCGAGTGCCAAGTCTTCTCTCATCATCATTCTCACACACAGAATGCCTATACCAGCCCATACCTAGCAGAGACAGAAAGATTCCTCCCCAACATCAGCCTCATGTCTGTTCACATGCATGTACAAACACACACCAGTAAGCCTGCAAAAGCAGAGCAGAAGTTGCAGAAGATATGCTCACCAAACACTGCATATTTCCTCACTACAGACTGAGCAAAATGCACCAAAGCAACTTCATTTTCTTTAGCAGGAGGGGAAAAAACGTATCTCTGAGAACAAGACTAGTTTCATCAAAGCACAGAAAAAAGCATTGTGCCTTCCCTTGTGCATGCGCTTCTTGTACCTCATCATTCTAGGGATGGTGGGGATCAAGTTGATGAAAATAGCACAAAGTTCAGAGAAATAAATTATCAGAAGAAATACAGGTGAGGGAATGCCCCATCCCTGGTGGTGTTCAAGGCCAGGTTGGACAGAGCCTTGGGTGCGATGGTTTAGTGTGAGGTGCCCCTGCCCATGGCAGGGGGGTTGGAACTGGATGATCTTAAGGTCCTTTCCAACCCAAACTGTTCTATGATTCTTTGACAACATGTGGGAACTGCAGAGAATCACAGTGTCCAGCATAGGTTCCTAACTTAGCTGAATGAATAAGGGCCTTATACCATGATTTAATTTAGCTACACTCCTTTGGTCGGAAGCTTCTTACAAGAGGAAGGATTAATAATAGTAAGATAAAAGACAGTTTGGACCAAGGTTTGGAAGGCCTATCAGACTTAGGCTGCATGACAGCTTATTTTTGTGCCAGGAGGCCTTTCTGTGCCTTTACAACTGCCCATTTTCCTAACACTGTGGTTGCTTAATTAAGGAATGTAGTCCCAAGAGTCAGCCTGAGAAACAGACCTCTCCCAACATTCAGCAAGCACTCCATGCTTTTGATGATCTGCTGCTCTTCAGAATCCAGCTCACTCCCCAGCCATCCTGCAAAGCTGCTGCAAGCCTTAGCACTGCTAGAGAGATTACTCAGAGAAACATTTCTGCCACCATGGCTAGGCCTGGTTCTTCTGAAGAGAGATGGACAAGGTCCTGCTACTCCTGAGCTCCCTTCCCATGATCTACTCAAGGCACGAGAATGTTAAACACATAGTGGTAGGAAAAGAAAGACAGAAGAGCCAAAGGCTTTTCACATTTCTCCTATCTTGCTATGGGAAAAATGATGGGAAGTCACTCAGGTGAGATGTAGGACAAGAACTTGAACAGAAAGAGAACTGAAAGGACAGAAAACCACTACCAAGTCTGAAGCCCCAGAGCTCACAAGCAAGCTGCTAAAAGATCCACGTTGGTATTTCATCAGAAATTCATTCCACACAACTGTTCAGGCACTGGCATGTAACACTGTCAAACCAGGGCGTTCAGTTAACAGACACCTGATTTAGGTATCTCTTTCTGCTAACCTGGTAGCTTTTGCAGGATCATTAATACAAATCAAATTATTAATAAAGAATGAAAAATAGATTTACCAATGCTCCCTTACACAGGGGGCTGCACAACATAAAAGAGAGAAATGTTCTTTTGCCTCTTCCACAATATCCTATCCTCTTTCAGATTAGCTCTTAAGAAAGTCAAAACAGACCCTAACATCAGTTTAGTTCCTTTTCAGACTCAGGTTTCCATCCACCTATTGGAAGCATAATGCTAATCTCACCGTAGGATTTCATGAAGGATTTCAAAAAGCAAGTGGCTGCATGTTGCTGTTAGCATTATTAGGTATTTCATGTATCACTGACTTTTAGGTATTTATTCCTCTGAACCTGTAAGAGAAACACTGAGGAACAAGTCACACTGACATGACAGCAGCCACAGGTGAAATCACAAAAGAGGAATTTGACAATCACAGTAAGATCAGAAGAGTAGGCAGAAGCTTTGCCAAGTTCCTCCTACCTGGCCCCAGAAACAGCACAAGAATTAACATTTCCATGGGTTCCGGAGGGTGGGCTTTCTTCAACCACAGCTGGCATTTCAATCTCAAAATCTCTTGGCACGTTCTGGATATTTGGCTCTGTGAAGGCTATTCGACCTGAGAAGGAAGATAAGGCAGAACTAAGTAAGGGTCCAAAAGGAGTATCTCTAACTTAACACAGCAGAGTGCACATCTGCATCTCCAAAAACCAAGGGGCAGGAGGGCAGGACATGACCTGAGAAAACTGAAGGCAAAATAATTTGGATGGAATGGGCCTGAGATGGTTCCCCTGCAGCATTTCTGTAGCATTAATAAGAAACTCCCAAATCCAGAAGATCTTCTGGGGTCAGAGATTTACATGCTAATATATGCAAGAGATTAATAATACTGCTCAGTGAACACAAAAGCTATTTTAACACACCTACACTTTCAAATTCACGTCAAATACGTATTTCAGTATTTTCATTTGGTTTAAGTAGAGCAGGTTTGATTTTCCATCTTTTCCCATTGGAAAGCTGCCCCCCCCCCCCCCCCCCCCCCCCCACAAATTATTAAGAAGTAAGGATTATGCACACTTTTCTTTACCTGTAGCTGTGTGAGTCTGTGACACTGGATATATCCTTTCCATTCCTAATGCAGAATTCAATCGCTTTTCCCTCTGTAGTGGGAACACCACTTTAGTAATGGCATTGTTGATCCTCCTCCATTCCAGTATCAGCCCTGGCAATGGGTGAAGTTTCTTTAATTTCTCCAAAACGTCCTTGTGGGGAGAAAAGGGCACACCTATAACCAACTGCCTTCAAAGCTTGGTTTAGAAAGTTCCTGCAGGAAAAAGTGACTCCTTCACCCACAGTGAGCTTCGAGTGTCACTGCCTTAAAATGAAATGGATACCTCCTGCATTTATGTCACCTACACCTGGATAATCAAAGCACCATGAGACACAGTTACTTCTCTTCAGACTTCTGCATCCTCATCACCACTTTTAGTCTGTACCAACCAATAAATCATATGAAATGATCAAATAAAGTGTCACTTGCCATAAGTCCCCTACATTGTCTCCTCTTGTCCAGCGTTAATGCTTCTCCTCCAACTTCTTCCATATTTTTCTCCCTGCTCTCTCCTATCCGTACACCAGGAACATATAAAATGAAGCCCTTGACCATGCTCCTTGAAAGACAAAGCTGATCACTAGCAATCAAATCCTTTCAGTTTGATCAGAACACAAAGAGACTAACAAGAATGTCAAAAGACAGTGGCACACAAACAACTTAAAATAACCCTTTTTTTGTGTGCAGCAGGTAGCTCATCCTTCCATATCACCAAAGGAAATCATCACTTTGCTTCTTGCTGTCTGCTCTGCCACCACCACTGCACTCACTTCATCACTGCCACTTGAGTTTCAGAAATCAATACCTGTCCTCCAAGCACTGACTACACTGAACAAGGGGAAACTAAGAAAACAACACAGATTAATGAGTCCTGAGAATAGGGAGCACATATATCTGCTAATATCACTTGTCTGGCAAGAGAACTCATTAGCTTGCAGCAACTGGTATTAATGCAGCTCCACAATATTTATCAACTAGCAAGTATGTCAAGAGCCTTCACATATATACAAGCTTTTGATAGACTAAATTTGTTAAGCCATCAGATCAGCCATTTCGAAGACAAATTCTCTAAAGCACAAAATAGAGATATGGTTGTACCAGGCAGTGAAAATACTGGATTTATCACCATGGGATTTAAGTATCTTTCAAGCTGATGTTGAAAAATTCTTCTACTATTGGTTTTACAAAATTATTGTGCTATTTTGGTCTTACATGTGGTTTGGGAAATCAAATTCTGCCTGATTCATTCTTATTGATGCCTGCTATTTATAGTCATGTCCTCACTACACTAAGGTTTTAGGAAAGTAGGAGGAGCTAATGGCTGCTAAGAGAGAAGGCAGAAGCCAGTTTGAATTTCCAGTGGTAACTGGAGGAGCAAAAAGCAAGTAAAATTTACTTTCATTTAAGTCAGCGTACCCAACTCTGATGGATCCAAGCAGCAAATGTGTGAAGCAAGAGGGAGTTATTTGTATAGACCAGAACCCAGCTTTACTGTACCTTGGTTGTACTCAACTGCTTGCTTAACCTAAGCCTGTTTCCCTTAGCAGTTGCTCTTCTGGTGTAACCCAGAGTTTTCTTGTTCCCTTGAACCTTCACATCTCCATTCTGTGGCAGCTTCAGCTCCAGGAACAAAACCTAGAAGAGGTCAGCATTTCCCTTCAGCTTCTGCATGCAACATGCAGGAGAACACAAAAAACAACCGAGCATTGAAACAACAAACACTTGTTCCAACCACAGGACAGGATGAACTCTTCAGGTAATTAAGAAGCTAATGCAGGATCTCTGCCTTCACTACAATTCCATCTCATTTTAATTAACTACAAATGGAATCTAAAACTCATTTTGTGAACACTCTGAGGTATGTTTTCAGAAAAGGTAATTACCTCCATCCAAGAAGTAAGGTTACTGCTGACAGGCAACTGTAATCAAATGTGATGGTAAGATGACTGAAAGTGGGAAGAACATCGGTGGAAAAAAGAAGTGTTAGTAGGGAGCAGGCTTCAGAGCCACAGGAATGGCACAGGAGGAGGTGGGCACAAATATAGAATAGCCAGAATATTAATTTTCCTAAAGCACTGCCAAGAACTGGAAAATGAAGTATCTGCTCACTTAGTGACAGACAGAACATGGGTCTTCATTTCGCATTTATGCAGCATTACACACTATTTAGCAGCTATTGTGTTGCATTTCACAGCTGGCAGAAAGGAACAGAAGCGGCAGAAAGCTTTTATCTTCCTCATTTATAGAGCACGAAATTTGTACTGACACAAAATTAGAAGGGTAAAGCTCTACTAACCTACACAAGATACTTCCACATGGGAAACAAGCTTCTGTAGTTCAGAGAGCAGCACATCTGAGAACACTTTCCTTCCCCTTCCCCAGGAGGAGGAGTGAAATTGGAGCCAAGCGTTATCTCAGGAGTTCCAACTCACACTCCTGTCACTGAGCAAAACTGCATTTGCAAAAAGGGAGAATTATTTCTGTAGAACTTCTTTTACTGGTGGCTGCTTGCACATTTTGACTACTTCCATATGAAGTATAGTCCCTCAGCAAGCAATTAGTATAGAGAAAAGAAAGAATTAGGGGGAAAAGCATGCACAGCAGTTAGAATCTATTCCTATGGTTCCATGTAACATGCATTAATAAGTATATAGGAAAGTCCTTCAGGAATAAATGCCTTGCTAATTTACACAGAAAACTTTCTTAGGCTTTAAAAGAAATCAGTTCTATACCAGTTCTTAAAATCAAACAGTAGCTGACTCAGTTAAAGCAGTCTTTCCTGCTCTTTCATGCCTGTGTAGGGACCAGGGTAATATGCAGCTTATTCAGTACCATTCTTAGACTCAAACTACACATCACATCTCATGTGGAGAGCACTGGTACTGCAAAAAAGCTTCTCTAGTCCCGCACCATTCACCCAAAATATTCCAAAAGGCATTTAATGGTCAGATCATCTCATGCACCATGAGAAGTCAAGGTCCTCTCAAACGTGCTTATTTCCACTTGGCTTTATTTCCAACATGCTTACTTCTACATCAGAACGATCAGTAACAAGCAGGAGACACAGAGCATCTTGCAAGCTCACCATGAGTGTAAAGACAAATCAGCTCTGAGCAGCATTCAGTTTGTGTTTTGTCTTTTCCCCATATGCAGTCTCCTCAAGAAGGCTTTTTTCGACTCCCTCTCCTGCCCTAACCCCTACATACCTCTGCAATGTCATCAGGGCTGGTCAAGGAGAAGCTGTGGCCTGCCAGCTGATATGCCTTGGTCTCAAGCTCACTCAGCTTAGCTAGCATGACTTGTTTCTGGGTTTCATATGCCGCTGTGCTAAAGCCGATGCCATTCAGCTCCAGCAGAGCCAAGCAGTAATGGGAGGGCATCTCCACTTTAGAAAATACATCTGTAGTAAGTAAAAACACCAAGAAGAGTTTTTATGACTACAAAAATAGATCAATTGCAGATAACAGATTCAGTAAAAAAACCCACAACTAGGGAATCCTCAGGTTTTTAAATCCTGAATGTCCTGACACACGGAAATCTTTCAATATAGATTTTAAATACTTTCGTTTCTGAAATATTTCATAGTCAGAAATATTTCATAATAAGTATTCCAGAAAATATTCAAGAAATAAATATCACAAAAATATTATGAGAATAACAACTTTTTTGTTTTCCTAAGAAATACACATTTCTTTGTACTATTGATATTTTATAAACCATAGACATGCTTAATCTAAAGCTTTCCAACTTGATGCACCTCAGAGCATCTTCCAGTACCTGAAGTGGGCCTACAAGAATGCTGGAAAGGGACTCTTCATCAAGGACTGCAGGGATAGGACAAGGAGTGATGGGTTCAAACTGAAACACGGGAAGTCCAGGTTAGATATAGGGAAGAAGTTCTTTACTATGAGGGTGGTGAGGTACTGGAATGGGTTGCCCAGAGAAGTGGTAAACCGCTGGCAGTGCTCAAGACCAGGCTGGATGGAGCCTTAGGTGACATGGTTGTGTGTGGTGTCCCTTCCCATGGCAGAGGGTTGGAACTGGCTGATCTTAAGGTACTTTCCAACCCTGACTATTCTATGATCAAGGATTCATTCCACCACCCACATCTTTTAAATATGTTCCAAGGCTTAATTGTAATCATCAGAAATGATGTGGTAAACTTGCAAGGCTTCAGTGAGACTGGACCCTCATCTTAGGCTTTGGATATAACTTAGGGGAAACGATCATAAAGCCCACCAGTAGTTATGTGCTTTTTGCTTGCTTTTAAACAGAGATAAGTGCTCAGCAAATCTTAAGTGTAAACACACTGAATCATTCACTATAGGAATCAAAAGTTCCATGGATGCAACACGTACATGGGAAACAATGTTATGCGGGCAGGCAAGAAGAAAACATCTGAGAATTTTAGGAATTGTTTGTGACAAGGAAATGCAAAAAGTTTTGTAAGATTTTCATGAGAAACCATAGACAGACCCAAAAGTCTCCTCAGAATGGCCAGAGGACTCACCTGGGACATAGAGATCAGCTTGATTCAGAGACTTAAAGCAAGACTCTGCAACTGCTTTAACCAATGGAACTGGTGGATATTTGGGATGTAAAAAACTTCTTTTAATATAAAGTTCACTATTTTTTTTACAAAAGAGATGTACTTCCAAGGGAAGCTCCCTCTTTTTTCTTAAAAAATGAACAGTTTGCCACAGAATATACTTAGAGAAGAACTTCCATATGTCCTCTCTTCACTGATCATTCAGGACAGCTACCTTTACCCTCCATCTTTGCCCCCAAGTGGAGGAGATCTCTTTACCTGTCAGATTTTCCTTCTGTAATTCATTATGGAGCTGGTTCATGACATTGAAGCAAAGCACAGACTCTATCGCTGCTCTGTACCGTCCAGAATGATCTGCGCTGGCACTAAGCCCCAGGCTCTGCACCCCTTGGCCGGTGCCCACCCCTTCCAGTAGAGGTAGCTCGCTGGGGAGAAAGTTGATCACCATGTTGTGGAGTGTCCGTTCCTTAGAGCCAGAATCAAGCAGCCAACACGCAACCTTAAGAAGGGAGACCTCCATGAGACCTCTTTCCCATTTAAGTCATCACACCAATGTTCCTGTTTAAGTGCAGGTTAATACAAGGTCATAGTGCATTCTTCATTTGGCAGGCAGACTGGCATAACTTGTGGAAAATTTACAGGATTCCAGATAAAACCTTCAAGAGGGGCATAAGTCACTGAAAAGCTTCATTCTCACTCAAAGTTGAAAACCTTATCCCCTGTCAACTAAACACATCTAGAAGTGTTGTCCTGAGGCTTTTTTCACTTATTAAAACCTAACACAAAGGGGATTAAATATGAAGGTCAGAATCAAAAACATGTTTAATCTGAAAACTGACTTTGTAAAAAGTCAGAACTTGCTATTGGTCTAGAATATTAGTCAAGCTGAGCTCTCCTATGTTTTACACATCAGCACTAGTACCAAGAATTATACAAGGCAAATTTTATTCATGGTAAGCCTCATACCTCCCACTGTCTTCAAAGCTATTTCACTCATAGCTATATCTCAATTTCTTGTGTCAAAATAGGACAATACATAGGTTTCTGCACTGTGTCTACTATGCAAGCAGAAAGTAAAAACCATACGTGTATATATAGGGTGGCAGAAGGGGTGAATATGTATATATTCATTGCATCACTAAAATGACCAAATATGAATATGACTTCATTTAAGACAAGAAACAGTGCAGGGAAAGGTGCAACTTTTATTGCTCTTTAATTTTATCCTAACATAAAAATATGTGTCAGTGTAAAAAGCTAAGTTCTTGCATTGAATACCTTAGCTACTTACCTGCAGATTTTAACACTGACATTTTGCTATCCAGCCCAAGTGTGATACAAAACCTTAAAATCAACACTAGAAAATTCAACACATGTAGAGCATTCCCTAACAAGGACAAGAAGGTGTTTTTACCTCTTTTTAGTGTTTCTTCTGAGCTACAAATGGTAATCAAACCTTTTGAAATTACATGGCCACTTTGCTTTGTTTGAGAAAATGATGGTAGCAAGGTGGTCCATACTCATAGTGGACAAATCCTTGCTTACAAAATCTTCTGCTGTTAGAATCAATAACCTGACCAGAAGTTCTGCCATTCTGGTCCCAGGCTTCCTACTGCAACAAAAGAAGAGGTTAGCCCTGTCCACTGCTACAGGGGAAAGAATTAACTTCATCCTCCCCACACAAGCAATCAGGTGTGAAAGATGAATGTGTTAACCTATCACTGAACCTACCCTGTTTCCCCTGCTGGCACCATGAAAACAAATAGCAGAAGTCTTCTCTAAATACTGTTATAGATTTCCCACTGGAAGAAAATGTCACTAAACCTCTTGAGAGGTGTGAATATCCAAATCAAAATGACAGAAGGAACATACCAGAAGGTATTCCTGCCTTTCCACTTGTGTGTTTAAACTAGTAGTTTTACCCAAGCCAAATTTCTTAATCCTGCAAACCTTTGGGTCCTCAAAACTTCCTTCCAAGGAGATGCCACAGGCCATCAGCAGAGTCTTGTAGTGTTGAATGAAGTTATACATCACAAGCGAGCGCTCCTGCTGGGGCTTCTTCTGCAGGTACAGCTGCAGGTGATACAGTCTCTCTGTTACAGACAGGTTTTTGTCCAAAGGTGGCGGTGCCAAACTCATGCTGATTTCTAAGGCAGGAAATACAAGCAAAAGTCCTTTTTTTTACCCACTGCATGATAAGAAAGGCAAGAGAAAAGTCTTGAATGCAATCACCTAAAGCACAAACCCTACAGTTGGACTGTGAACACATAACAATAACTCTATATGGATATTACATATTTTATCAAACCAGACAAGGCTCTGAAAACAATATGCTGTGTCTGTACTACCAAACATGAGGCCACATAGCACAGACTGAGTTATAAATCAGCATTCTAGTGTCATATTTCTTCTGGAGAGCAAAAATTGGAAGAGGCTGAAAGAGAAAAGCAAGTAAGCTAAAAGGAAAATGGGAGTAAGCTAACATCTTAGCTATATGCATGCTCAGCAGTCCAGTGCTTGAGTCAACTACCTGGACTTATATAGCAGCATAGATGCTTCCACAACAGCATGTTAAATGGTGTTCAAAACTTAAGACTGCTGAATAATGTGGCTAAATTACTCCATCACACAACTGAGCTGCACTTGGGACACTCAAAACAATTCCAAGAACCTAGCTACTGAAGGTACTTTCTTGAAATGCCATGTCAGGTAACACAGTGCAGCCTGGCCACTCACCAGTCTGGTCTTCCACCTGCTGCAAAGAGATATAGTAGGCATCTTTTCCACCCCAACATACTGCCAGTCCAACTACCAGGATGTCTTCAGAGCCTTGGACAGGAAATCCGTCATCTTTAACTTGCATCCACTGAGGAGAACTTGCTAAAGAAATCATTTTAAAGTTACAATTATAAAATGGCACCATAAATACAGAAGAGTTTGGATCTGGAATAACACACAGTTATTTTCATGTATAGGGAGAAAAATCTGTTTCTTTTGGGGGAAAAAATATCACAAAACCAAAACTATTTAGAATAGCAAAACTTTCTCTTAACAGAAACAACCACCCAGAGAGCATTCCTGCAAACTCTGGCCTCTCTTCAAGAGCTGAAACAGAAATGTATTCCCTCCTTCTACTCTGATGGATGTTTCTCATTGGTCTGTCAGGTAAGGAACATTGTTGTTGTTATGGCAATATGACAGCAAAGAATCTAACTCTGCTTAATCTCGTCATTTTAAAGGAAGAGTAGTTTTATAAAGCAGCAGCAGCAGCAAACTGCAGCATCTGAATACTCCTGTGGAGAAACTGAAGCCATACTGCAAGAACCCAGAGACTGATCTGAATTTCACACATGCACATTGAGCCTTGGTTAAGAGGCAGTCCCACAGGTAACTCTGTGGAGATGCTGCGCGATCTGTACAGTTTACTGTTGCATATATTATTCATGTTAAAAGATCCTAAGGTTGTTTCTGAGATGGATGAAGGGTCTGCACAAGCCAGATGTATTTTATACACAATGAAACGTTAAGAATGTTTAGATGCTCTCACATACACACAAGCTGCTAACACTTCATTACTATAACCAAAGACTTACTAATGAAATGCTTGACCCTAATTCTCCTTCCTCTGCTAAGACTGAGCTGGCAATATCTAGTTAATATCAGTAATTGTAACCCTTTTTGCAATCCCCTTCATTCTCCACTCCTGCTTTCAGCTGTAGATGCCATCCTGCTGTTCACAAAATAATACACAGGAACATGGAACTGACCTTGTCTGAATTTGCCCCCAATCGTTGATTTGGGAGACAAAAGACATTTTGTCCTTTCACATGCCACTGAGATGGAGAATCTGCTCTTCTTCTTCCACTCTGCAACAAAAGTCTGGAAAAGTTCTTTGTTACTTGCTACATCAATGATAGTGAAACTTTCAGCACTTAGGGGAACAAGTGGAAAAACATCCTGAGAGAGCTGCAGCGAAAAGCCTTCGTCTACAGTGGAATCATCTTTTATCTCATCAGTCTCAATCGAGTCTACACTTCCAAGATTGACCTGGAGTGTTTTTACCTGCTGCTCTGCATTGTCCTTACTATTCTGCTGTGGCTGAATCAGCTGCCCTTCAGGCAAGCAGGTGACTTTTCTCTTCCTTGCAGATGTCACAGGGAGAGAAAAAGAACTCGTCAGAAAAGGTTCTTTGCAGGGTGTTGGAGGAATAAGCCTGTTGTTCCTGTCTGGTGGAGGACAGGATGTTCTGTTGGTTCCCCTCAATGGACGCATTACGCAATCTGTTTTCTGAAGACCCAACTTTTCTCTTTCATTTTCTTTAACCTTGAAAGAGTTTACCGAGTGCTGGCGAGTGGGCAAAGGCTCTGGCTGACAACAGCCAGATTCTAAACCTGGATCTTGCTCTTGATTAACAGGAGCAATCAGCTTTCCTTTCAAACAGGAGCTTACTGAAAGCAGTTCAGTGCCTGAGGCACCAGGCCATTTGTCTAATACATCCTGCAATCCCGGGCTTAATTCAAATGAGTGGTCAGTCCACACTGCTGGATGGATATTCTTGTCTACAGTTTGATGGCTTCTCTGGAGCTTCTCACCTTGATCTTCTGCTAGAGCCTTTGGACAAGGATCACTGCTAGAAATCACTGGGTTTCTTAATCCTGACTGACTGTGAAATGTAGAAGGAAGATCTCTGAGAAAAGACGGGGAGTTTGCATGATCTAAAACTTCAGCTATTATATCAGAGAATGTTGGAGACACACTGGTAGGCTGCACAGGATCCCCATGCTCTTTCTGATTGCCATTGACATCAAATTTATTCTGAAGAGGCCTTAGGTTCTGCAAAAGACCATCTGGAGGAAGCAAAGCCTCTTGCTTCTCCACAGGGTCCTTTCTATCAGGTTCCGTGATGTGAGCAGCTGGAAGGTCATTGACATTACCAAAGCTATCATCAAACAGCAAGCTATCACTCATATTCAGGCTTGTTTCAGGGACAGGGTTGCATTCTACTTGCATGTGCTCCCTGCCAAAAGGGGAGGTTGCTTTATGAAGGTCTTTGGACACACTCTCTCCTTTCACTGACTTTTGGGTCTGGAAATCTTGCAGAAAGCTGTGTAGCTGAGAGTCAGTCACTGAGAAATCACTTCCTGGAAGGAAATGCACAGATTCTGCTTCCTTCACAATGGGCTGGAAATTAAGGCCTCCAGACTCCAACAAGTTATTACTGCAGTGCTGAGATGTGGTTTTTGTGATATTATTTGTAGTGATAAGACTCGATAAGCCCAGTTTCCTAAGTGTTGCAGTCAGCTTCTCATCAGGAGCATTATCAGTCCGTGAAGTGCTCAGTTTCCTGGGGATTTCCTGCTGTGGTATTGCAGCCAGCTCTGAGCCTTGTATTCCCTGCTGTCCAGTGATTCCAGCTGCTCCCTCCTGTTTTATTAGCATCTCAGTTTGAGTATCCAACTGGAAGCTATCTTCAAAGTCCCTACAGTCAGAAAACAGATGAGAGGATGGACCATTACGAACTTCAGCTGCATTGCAAACACCTCTGGATTTTACTAGAGAACCTTTAGGATGACTGCTGGCTTTCTGCAATGCTCCAGCTTGTGGCAATACTCCATTGGGCTTCTCACTCCCATTTTGGTCGCTATTCTGAATCTGAATATGGCAGGATTTATCCTCACCAGAACAAAAAAGCAGAGGCTTCTGTATCCTGCTGCCACAATGGACATGTCTGCTTCCAGAGCAGCTAGCAGTTACGTTACCATGGACTGTGTCTAAAGCCATCTGCTGCTTACCCATCATCATCTCAGCACATCCTGCGTCTGTTTGTATTTTACTCATTTCATTCTGCTTATTAGTACTGGTTTTCTGTATCCTTGCACTGCCAGGTATTACCAGACTTCTTGCAGTATTATGTTTCTCCACATTAATGCGTGGAGTACCCTGCAATGCATCAGGTGCCTGCAAACACACTCTCCCCTTAGGCAGTCCTTCATTGGTGGTGGTAGGCTCTGGAAATAATTCTTCCATTTTGTCTTTTCTCTCACGGTTTATTTCCCCCATCTGTACAGAATTTGAGAGCTGATGACCTCCAGACCCTGTTTCCACAGATTTCTTACTATTTTGGTCTGAAAAATGATTATCTGTTGAAACAGTGGGGTGGAAAGCAGGTGGCTTTGGTATGTCTATGGTAAGTGTATTTGAATCTTCAAGAAGTGACCTCTGCAGTTTTGAAGCAGTATTTCTGTTCCTAGTCCTGTTTAAATGCATGTCCACACTTTTTAGCA
The DNA here is from genome assembly GCF_012275295.1 of Melopsittacus undulatus. Taxonomy (NCBI): domain Eukaryota; kingdom Metazoa; phylum Chordata; class Aves; order Psittaciformes; family Psittaculidae; genus Melopsittacus; species Melopsittacus undulatus. The sequence goes on along the minus strand of NC_047528.1, from coordinate 114,777,383 downwards.
ATCTAGAGGCTGAAGACTTTGTTCTCAGTGCTGGCGTTTTTGCTTCTTCAGTAGGGAGTACTGGAATTGCTCTTCCAGAATCCAGCTTGGGTTTGACCAGAGAAACTCCTTCTACATTTGCATTATCTCCACACCTATTTGGCCGTTTCCTAGCACTGCACACAGTATCATCACTGCCTTCCTCTGCTTGAGCCTGTCTCCTGCCTGGGAGTTCACTCTCAAAGCTAGAGCTTTCTGTACTACTGCTTAGTCGCCTTTTGTGTCCCTTTTTAGTAAGGGATAAGTTTCCAGTTTGAGAACCAAGGCCGTTACAACGTTCAACTCTGCAGCCTTTCTTGTTTAACACCCTTGAAGACTCAGAAGACTGCTCTCTACTCGATCTATGTAGTCTGTCTTCCCGTTCTGACTCACTGCTGATCACAGAAGATGTATCAGTCTCAAGAAAAGACTCTGGGTTCCATTGCACTCCCATCAGTGCCAAATCCTGCTGGAGAAGTCCCCTGGCTTCCTCCACAATGAGGGAAGCTGCTTCTCTTTCAGTTAAACCTTTCATTCCAGCCATCCAGATGCTGCGCACAGTCCGACGCTCCTCTGCTGATTCTTCATCTTCATCCACAGCCCTACGAACACTATGGGAAAGGTAACAGACAGATGTAAACATTTATGCATAAAATAACAAACAACACAAGGAGATGCCACTATTCTCCTCAGTCCCATTTCATTTCATTTCACAGCTTCACTATATCCAAAATATAATGCACTTAATAGGAAATAACCAGTTACTTCCTATTAAGTGGTTGAGTTTTCTATATGTGAATTGATGCTGATTAAAGATATTACTGCCTGTATACCCCAGAAGCATTCCCAGGTTTCCATGCCCAAGTGTGTACCCCAGATGAGTCCCACCTCCCTCCTAGGGGAAGATTCAGGGTCTGAATCAATCCCTCTTCATGCACTGTTTTCCAAAGCCAGGAAGCTTCAAAAGCATGAACCAGACAAGTGCCACAGCACAGTCCAACAAGTACTTGATCAAGGAAGATTGTCATTGCACCAACATGAAAATCACAAGAGAATCTCAAATGATATACAGTAATAAATCATCAACTCTTTTGATCATATGGCAGAGCCACCTTCTAGTGGCAGCAAAAAGTCTTCAGAAAGCATTAACAATTCACCCAAGACTGAACAGTGCATTGAAAAGAGGAATAAGAAGAAATTTAGGTCTCACAAACTTATGCTGCAAATAGAAGATGCTTCTATTCATTTCCAAATAATCATGGAATGACTGTGAGCAGTCACAGAGACCTACAAGTTATTTCTAACTAATGCTTGACACTGAATACCAGAAGGTTGCCACATTATATTACAGGTTTCATCCTGTTATCCTTCACCTGACAAACTCCTTTACTTGACTTGTGGACTTTGTGATTTCTCACCTTTTAAATGGTACTGAATTCTTCAGAGCGGTTGCCACCTCATCAGGACTGGCTTTAGCAACATCAGCCACTGTGACAAAGCCAGCGTTGTACAGCATCCTGGCACGCTGTGCATTCAGCAGAGACACTCGTACCAGGTCACAAAGCTCCCTGTGAACCCCAAAAGTGAGGCGGCTCTGGAACTGAGAGAGCAACAGCTCCATGTTGTGCCAGCCCAGTCGATTACAGAAAACCGTTACCATTCCTGGAACACAGAATTACAGCAATGCCTTAACTCCAGCTCCACAGTTCAACCAAGCTGAATCCATTTTTCCACCTCATCTGATCTGCATTCACTTCACATTTCTGACCTTCCCATTACTTACAGAAACTAACTCATGTTCATTGTACCCATGACTAGGAGCTGGTCTTGCAAAACTCAGTCTCATAGCAGCCTTCCAGTATCTGAAAGGGGACTATAGGGATGCTGGGGATGGGCTGTTCATTAGGGTCTGTAGTGATAGGACAAGGGATAACAGATTCAGACTTAAACAGGGGAAGTTTAGATTGGATATAAGGAAGAAATTCTTTACTGGGAGGGTGGTGATGCACTGGAATGGGTTGCCCAGGGAAGTTGTGAATGCTCCATCCCTGGCAGTGTTCAAGGCCAGGTTGGACAGAGCCTTGGGTGCCATGGTTTAGTGTGAGGTGTCACTGCCCATGGCAGGGGGGTTGGAACTGGATGATCTTAAGGTCCTTTCCAACCCAAACCAGTCTATGGTTCTAATCTAGAATTAACTAGTTTATCAGTGAGTCATAGATTGTGAATGACACTGCTTTTTCAAAGATGCTGATCTTGAAAGTGTGAAGCACATGTATATCCTGTAACGGGAGTCCAAGGAACCACAAACTGAAGAAGGCAGAAAAAGCAGTGATGAGAGCCACTAAGAGAAGCCATAGATCTTTGAGGAAAGCCAGCACTGATGTCCATGAGAGCAGAACTTGGCCTGTAGATCTTGGCCTTCAGTTACTGAGAGCATCACAGGAGGTAGCAAAGTCTGTGATAAAGGTTACGACTGTAGTTCCCAGCAGATGGAAGGTGCTAAAGAGCAGAGCAAAGATAGTTTCTTACTCACACATTGCATCTTCAGAATATGAAAGTAACTGAAAGACACACATTTCTGACTACTTTTACAGTGATTATGGAATACAACTTTTATCCTCTCATAACTATATGTCATGTCAATAGTTCATTTTACTTCCAAAATTACTTTTGTGAAAATTATGAATACTGGGAATAGAGACTTATGAAACTGCTACAACAAAAAGTTATTTCTACTCCCAGAATTAATTTGAACAACTCTGCATCATTTGGTGTGACCTTTTCATTTTGGGGCTTTGACTCATGCTCAACCCACATACAAGGTTTTGCAAATCAAGCTAAAAATGTCTTAAAAATTGAAGACCCATTTACGGAGTAATAGAGGACTTAGGCATGTCTCATCCACATGGTGGGCTGTTACTTTTACTGCTACACAGCCCTCTTAAGGAAATGAAGTTCAAGGTGACAGCTATCTGTCTTCTTGTTATATGGTGACAAATGACCCAGAAACTACTCACACTGTTTTGAAAACTACAAACTTGTATTTCTGGCCAATTAACATTGCAAGCAGGAGAAAGTCATGTTAAGTTTTAGAGACTCCAAACTTTACCCATATTGAAAGGTATTCCTGATAGAGCAAAGCTTCAGGATGGATCTGTACTTATTTCCACACTTAGTACTGAACAAACCATATTCTTGCACAGCACACAGATGGTTTCCACAGACCTCAGCATGCTACAGCACTGCTTGATTCCACTCAGCTGGCCCCCTTCCCACAGCACACTCTGTGGTTCCATCTCAAAGCAGGGACAACCATAGATGAATCTATCAAGCTGGAAGTGGTCTTACAAGACTGCTTGTTGTTAGTACCACACTGTGACAATCTTATCTGGAAGGAAAGAAAACAGACTAGCCTATGACTCCTGGAGTATTTTGCCCTGACAACTCACCTGCATAGGTGGCAGCAGATTGCTGCAAGGACTGAAGCTGGCCACGACTGCAGCCGTATTTCTTGGTCATATCCTTTAAGGGAACCTCACTGATTAAATCCAGAAGGGCAAGGCTGGTGAAAAACCTGTAGTAGTAGTAGCACACATGGACATAAAATCATCAACAAGGGCACATTAGTGTACATGGCAAAATGTACCATGATAGCATAGAACACAATGGTACTAATAGCATAGCATACAAAAGAAACAAAGGTGGCTTCCAAAAATATCAGCACAAACATCTTATGGCAGCAGTGTCCAGAGCAGACCAGATCCAGACTCTCTGAGCTATCAGCTCACTCAGCAAGAGAGCCAGATTCTGGAAACAGATACAAAGCCTGTTCACTCCACATGTTATATCCTCTAATCTTCACACATTCACACCAATCTGTGGCTACCTTTTGTGAATGGCCATTTGTCTGTGCTGTTTCTCTGTTCTAGCAATGATTTTGCCCTTTACAGAGCGAGCCAGAAAACCTTCTTCAATCCCCACCAGCTCAGCCACACGTTTCATTGAGGCAGGCAGCTTCTCCCATAAACAGAAAAACTGGTACCAGTCAATTGCAGTCCACTCCTCATACACTGGGGTGACCTAAAGAAAGGAAGACAATGCAAAAACCTATTTCAGAGAAACAAACAGAACAGAGCTCTGGGTAAACAAAAACACAGCCTAGGGAATGTGGTTGGAGCATCCTACACACTACTCAGAGGAACTGAGTCATAACCATGTACCCTGAAGAAAGCAAAAGCTCTTCTAACCTAGTTTTTTGGTATTTGTACTGATGAGATATGACTCATATGGGTACTCTAATGATCTAGCAATCTGGAATCTTGGTCAGATTGCTCTCTACATCCAAGCCACTAGAAGATGTCCAAGTTTCATCTTTATTTTCCTTTAACAGAACTAGGTTTTATGCTGGTTTTAACAAAACTGACAGCTAGGTATTAAAACCAGTAGCAACCACACTAACCACTGCCACAGCATCTGACAAAGCCAGAGGGATTATAGCCTTTGCCAGAACTTGCTGAAGCTTTCATTTACCCGGAGTACAAGAAAACTCAGCTTTGATTAACACTAAGAAAAAAGCCACCCAGAGCATTCAAACACTTTTAGACAGAAAAGCAATTCTGTTATAGCTCAGTCAGCACAGAATCAGTGTCAGTAAGAGGAGACAAAATGTCTTCATATCTGTATTGATATACTGCAAGATTCATGAGTCTGAAACTACTAATAGCTCTTGGGGAATATTTAACATAACACAGAATACCAGATGTCTACATCATTGTAAATCATCCATGCCCCTTCATCTGCTGATAAGAACAAACTCTGTTAAGGTTGGGGATTGTCTTTTGTTGTTTGCTGCTCTTTTTTGCTGCAAGTTCTTCTTGACTAGCAAATACTTGCTTTAATCTACTTGCCTAAAACACAAGGAGCTGGAATTCAGTTTCCTATTTGTAATAAGTAGAAGATTCAAGCCTTAAAGAATTAAGAAGCATTATAGCAGATGTCCCTTTAGCAGATGTCCCTTAAATTCCCTTTAGCCTATAAGGAACAATTCTTTAAAAACTAAAGAGCCATAAAACCCAATCAAACCTTCACCCTTGGAAAGGAACAGACTTGCAAGAAAGTGTTTCAGGCTAGCTAACAGAGGAGAATCTCAAGAACATGCTGTTCAACAGTGTATTTGACTAAAAATAACATTAGACATGCTGCATTAGACATGTAATGAAAAAGTACAAGGTAAAAAAGTCTATTGCCATCACAGTCTTTGATTTATCAGCCTGGTAAAGAGAACTCACTTTATACTTAAGGAGGCTAAAGACAACTATCAAGTTTTGGATGATGACTGTATGATGGGCCTCTGGCAGCCATGAATACTAAGATGTTCACTGAAACTCCATCTTGTTTCTTCAGTAATCTTCACAGGTTCATGGCTTCCTCTCCAAAGGTCTTAAATAGCATTGCTTAGCTTAAGTGTTTGTGCACATGACAAACTTTGGGACACATTCCCTCAAAAGATTTATCATGCTTCTTCCTTTAGCCCTGGAAGCATCACCAGGCAAGTAAACCAAATCAGAGATGAATTTCACTGCTACTGAACTGGAGAGAGGCTTTTTTGTAGGCAAAATAGATGATAAAACCCCAAAGGTTTTCTGAGCCTCCAGAAGCAATCCAAGATGCAGCCTGCTGAACCCAAACACGCAACAAACCAATTCTGAGTATCTCAGAAGAATTACCATTATTCTACACACTCAAAATATACAATGTTCCGAAATCTTTCAAGGTCAGAAGTGGCCACAATGGGCTTAGATGGGTATAGAGTACCTGCTTCTGCAACACGAACTATGCGAGCAGACTAGTTCTGAAGGACATTCAATTTAGAAACTTTTCCTCATGAAGCATGAGTGAAGCAGAGCACAAAACACCTCCCTACATTCATGGAGCCCTTGAGTTTTGGCAGGACAAAATACAAAACACAGAAGGAGGAACCTACCAGGTAGACAATATGTAGATCATTCTCCAGAACAAAGCTTTTCATAGCTCGCTGCAGGTCAGCAAAGATTTCCATGGCTTCAGTTGGTGAAAGAGAAGAGGAAAGGGTAGCTGAGCCAAGATGTGTTGGATGATAAACCTTTGCTGTGTAAAAAAGAAAACAGAACCACAGAAGAACATTGAAGTGCAAGTTTCTATCTTACTTTCAGGCTGCAAAGTATTTTATAAGTATCAATTCTACTCACTTCTCCCGACTGCTTTCTCAAGAAGAAATAGTATATTTTTCCATTCTGAAGGAAAATGGAAACAATAAAAGCCTTAGACTTGCCTAAGTCTAACCCAGCCTCTTTCAGAGGGCTGATATCACAAGCTTCTATCTCTCTAACTAGTCAGACTAACAGCTGTGACAACTCTGAAGTAAAACACTGGAATCCCATTTGCCATCCTGCTTAGGAGATATAATTTTTGAGTATTTCTTTCTCAGGAACACAAAACATCTCCTATCATCTTGTCTTAAAAAAGAGATACAAACCACTTGCAATGGGGATTTTCATGGGGATTACCTGACATTACTGTAAGAGTCTCATCCTTAGCCATTTTAATAAAATCAGGAAAAAGTGCAACCATGCCCACCAAGCAGCAGCTCTAGAAGAGACTCTTAGAATGTACTGGTTCTTCTTGAGAAAGCCAAAAATCACAGTCTATAAATAATATGCAGAAATCCTACAGTAAAAGTGTGCCTTGTTTAAGGATATTTTGGGCATTTGTAGACTAGGATGCATCAGTCCCAAAGGTAACAGGCAGAGAGGCCGTCCAAGAACACGCACATGCACAAACTGTTAAAGCAGATGTAAAGACACACTTCAGAAAGCTAAAAACCTCTTGAAACAGATGAGAACACCAACATTACCTTTCACATCATCGCCAGAGTCCAGAACCTGAATGAATTCATTTTCTAGCAACCAAGCTACGCAAGCTTCAATAGGTCCAGTCTGCACTTTGTCTTGTGCTTTCTCATTTTCCCACTTGTCTTCTTTCAAGCTTGATGCAAGAAGAGTGCAAGAAGCATAGGTCTTCACATCATCTGGAGTGCTGGCCACTCCCCCCACTATGATCTGTTGAAGACAACTACTTGTTCACATCATCAGAGAAGCACTAGGATGCATCATAGATCAGAGAATCAAAGACATTGACCCATCAGATATCTAAGTTTTAAAGAACCAGTATGAGAGGGAAACATGAGGCAAAGCAACTGCCAACCTTTAAGCAAGGTTTTCTTTCTTGGCAAGAAGTTAAAACATCTTAGGTAGAAGTAAAAGGACTAAGCTATGGGAAAGAATGAATTATAAAACCTTATTTTGATAGCAGACATACACATAGCAGTAATTTAGATTTGAGACTAGCCCTTGCCATTTTGCTTAGCCAACATTGTGAAATCCTTTTAAAAGGTTAGAACACAAACTGCAATCTTCTGAAGACATAAAGCAAAGCAGGAAGGAGGCTCTTCAGCATACTGAAGTTTGCTCTTAACAAATGTGAGTACTACACTCCACTATTGTTGTCCTGATTGAAAGTGACTTTTTTCCCCTGGATTTTGTTATCTTTTTGGCTCGTAACTGTTTTTTCTTTCCAAGTCATTGCCATGTGTGTATCTTTCTTGAGATAGCAAGGTGTTTAAATAAGAACTTTCTTTCATGGTTTCAATGGATTTGTTTCATGTTATAAATCAATGCTACCAAAAAGGAACCCCCATCTTTTAGATGGCTTTTAGGTAGAAAAATACCTTTAGAAATTCCATTGGTCTGCTAAAAATTCAAAATCTATGCGATCACAACCAACTTGTAAGTGCCACAGCAGCTTTCACAAGGCAGTAGAAGTAGTACAGCAAATGAGCTGTATTTAAAGAGCCTAAGCTCAGTTCCAGACCAAAGGCAACTCTGGAAAAGGAGATAAGCTCACATATGTGGAAAAAAAGATCCTTCTGGTCCATTTTACTCCTGTAGGAACTCTACGGAGGAGAGCAGGCTAAAGGGAGCAGATCAGGTACCACATCTGCTCGTTCACCAAAAATCTACTTACAAAACTCCATTTCTGTGCAAAAGAGGTAGATAAGTTGAGAAAGGAAATAAGGAACCTTCCAAGGTTCTACAAATATAATGGCTCAATTCAGTCTAGAAAGTCTCTGAGATCTGTAGTTTACAAGTATCTCTCAGTTAACAGCTCAGGTCACATCTGCAGAGTGATGCTTCCTCCACTGTGTGCAGTTTACATGCAGACAAAAGAAACTTCTGCTTCCAGGATTAATAAAACTCACAGTGTGTGTGGAACAGGGTGATCAGAAAAGCTGGGACTGCCCCATCCCTGGCAGTGTTCAAGGCCAGGTTGGATGGGGCTTGAGGCAACCTGTTCTAGTGGAAGGTGTCCCTGACCATAGCAGGGGGTTGAACTGAATGAGCTTTAGGGTCCCTTCCAACCCAAACCATTCCATGATTGTGTGATTATTTCTGCCTGAAGTCTGAGCATATCTAAGCAAAGCTTAGTAACCCTTGTTTGACTGTGCTCAAGCCCTAAAACACAGCAAGAAGAGACTGAATCATATCAAACAAAATGCTGAATATTGAAGCGAGCTGGGTAGACTCAAGTAATTTTCTTCTGAAGCTGCTTGGGTTGACAAGGGAGGAAACAGAAGAAAGAGAAAGTGCACAGAAAACATTTCATGGTCTCACAAAAGAAACCACTCAGTTCTAACCCCTCTCTGCATGTCCTGTACCTCAAGTATTGCTCTTTTCATGCTGGAAGCAACACCTTCCCCTTCTCTTCTAAACAAACAACTGCGAACAGGCTTGAGAGATCCCTGCAGTAGAGCAGTTCCTTTTGATCTTTCTGAGGGCTTGCAAACTAAAATGCTCTCACCTACGGGGAAAAACAAACATAAGCAAACAAACAACGACCTTTGTATCACATCTTAGCAGTGTAACAGCTTTTCATCACAGACATATTACTGGAATGGAAAACCATAGATGTTATTTAAAAAGCTGAACACCAAAAAAGAGAAACACCCGTGCAACTTTGAACAGTGTATATCCATTGCTATGTAAGAACTCCACAGAAGCATAATACTTTCAGAACTAAAAGTAGAGCAAACTTAAAAGTTACATTATGCTGGTCAGGGTCTTGCCAAATCATCCAAGGAGATTCCATAGCCTCTCTTCTCATCTCTTTTTCTGCTGAACTATTCTATGATTCTATGAACAACTCTCACTTCTTGTTCTGGAATGGACTAGAACTATAATATCCAGTGGCATCAATTTTTCTTCTATGCTACATTATTAAACTGAAAAGATTCTCAAAAACAAGAGGAAAACATAAAAGCTGAACAGCACTTCAACAGCTTGGCTAAGTCAACCAGCCTCCACTCCTGAGATGAAATAACACAGACACCAAAGTAATTCAGAAATCCAAAGTTATTAATCTAAGTAACTATGCATCCTCTGAACTTTCATATGTGCACATATACCTACACACACATATCTTAAGTATCATAAATAGATACTTAAGATCTGAAGTATCATAAGTATCCTGAATAGTTTCCACTGAAAATACATCCAAATATACCTTACCTTAAAATTCTCTCAGACATCAAGTGAATCTCTTAACTACCCATGGAAAACGCAGCACAAGACAAAGGAGATCTTTCCAACAAAGCAATTTTGGTTTTAGTGTGTGGTGTCTGCCCATAGCAGGGCATTGGAGCTGGATAATCTTAAGGTTCTTTCCAACCCAAACCATCCTATGATTCTATGAAACTAGGTCTCTGGGAGACCTAGCCTAATAAGAAGCCTTGCCAGTTGTCACAGGATAAATGAATTATGGGTAGGACAAGCTTGCCTTTGGCTAAGAAGAGAGCATTAGATATGATTGGCTGTACAGTAAATACCATGATAGGTTTCTGACAACTACTTGAGATTTAAGTGCACACTGTCTGAACACCAAGGTACTTTTGGTAGTGGGTATCTCAGTAAGATCCTAGGAATGTTATGATAAAACCGTAGCTGTGACAACGCTACCATAATTAGCAAATCCAGAGGTAATGAAAACACAACTGCACTTTAATGAACAGAATAAATAGCACAAATGCAGTGTAGGTGAGTAACAGAATAGAGCTTAAACATTATTACATGAATGAATTACAGAATGAAAGGCATGCTCAGAGCATGTGCCTCTGGGAGCTTTATCCTGCCAGGTGAAACTTTTAACATCTGTTCACCAGGTGCTTTTGCCAGAGGTGAGAGTACAGAAGACAAACTGCCTGTAAGCACTTTTCTGTGAAAGCAAAGCTTGTTTTGATTGCAGCAATAAAGAACATTCCCTTATTTCATAGTTGGATTCTGATATGACCTCCAGTTCCCTCTGAAAACACTGACTCTTCAGTGTGATAAATGTGACAGAAGATGGGTATCCACTTGACTCTACTGTATCTGACAGTCATTCAAGACTTGGAGGAAACTCTTCCCAAAGATGCATCTAAGAACTTAAAGCCAGTAATTGCAACCTAATGAACAGTGTGTGTGTGTGTTTGGTGTGGGGGGGAGGGAAGGAACTAAGCTATCTGAAGAACCCTTACTGAACATTTCAGATGAGAAGGGAAGTCTAGGTTAGCATTAGATGAGACAAGCACCAGAAAACTTTGGCTATCTACTCACAGAACTCCATTAAAAGCAAAAAAGGCCCTGTTATATTGCAAAGTTGTGTTCAGTGATCATGAACAGCTTTACCTTGGGAACGTGACAGTTTTGATGAATGCAAAAAAAAACCCAATTTCATTCTCTAAAATGATGGGTTTAAATTTACATCAAATTAGAAAAAGAAATAAAAAAATCAAAACCTGAGACAACCCAACACTATCATATTGGGAGGAGAGGGGAAAACCAACCCAACAGCATTTCTCTGCTGTCAGCTGAATTTCATATCCACATAATGCATTTTTTCCAGCTGAAGTTGCTAATCTCCAGTGTCCCTCCAGTGTCCCTGAAAGAGCAGCAGCTGGTAATGTAGCTTTGTGTTCTCTCCAAAAGACTCTGTGGAGTGGGAAAAACCCAATACATTTACAAGGCTCATCAGCATAAACACAAGTGATTACGGTGCAAAACACAGACATATCACAACTGTCAAAAATGGGCTCTAATTATTGTATCTTGGGGGGGGAGTGAAAGAAACTTCAAGAAATAATGTCATTTTACCCCTGCCAACTACACTCAAATGACAAAGTCTGTACCATTTCAGAATACAGCATGCAGCTGCCTTTTGCTTTAACACATGGGGATAGCTCCCAGAGATATAGGTCGCAAAAATGCTCTGTTGCTATGCTACTCCAGCAAAAATAGAAAGTGAAATGTAAGAACAGTCTGCTTACACAGGGTTCCAGCAAGCACCAATCACACCATCAGTAGGGCAAATCCCACTTCCCGCTTCTGTTAAGCTTCTGATTCCCTGTTTATACTTGTATAATAGGATTTTTCCAAATATCATCCATGAAGACAAATTTCCATTGCAAATTAAAATAGCAGGCAGGATTATTTTGTTGAACATTAACCAGTGCCGCTGTGTGCATGAAGACCCCATGTTATCCATGAACCACTGTTCTTCTTTCCCTGCTTTATTGTTGCATTGCTGCTTTCAAGATCCATAAAGGTTATGGTTAAGTTTAGTGGAAGTTTAAGAAACCCAAATCAGAACTTCAGATAACAGAAGTTTCCAAATTCTAGTTACAGACTCTAAGTGCATTTCATACATTTTAGGCCTGTGCAATAAGAGTTCACCATAAATATTGTCACTGAAACTGTAACTGCTTTAGTAAACTCACCATGGATCATGGATCCCAGACCACGGTTTCCAGAACTAAGGCAAATGAACAACACAGCCTTAGAAGCTAACAAGTATTCAACTCAGAAAACAGCCCATTCCTGAAGTAACTGCCATGTAAATACCAAAGTCTCATGCAGTCAAAAGAACGCCCTGGGAATTACAGTTTTTACTCCATTAATACCAAACAAATTCATCTTGATTAACTTAATCATACTGAATACCAAAGGAATTTATCATGATCAGCAACTAACTGCGAAGCACTGCACTGGATTTAATCCAGTTAACGTTGTTCTTAGAGAACATTAATAAAGCCTCTGCTTACCCTCTGTGTCTACTCCTTTCCTGCCAGCCCTTCCAGCCATCTGCTTGTAAGTGAGAATGTCCAGCAGTTTGCCACCAAACATGGGAGTGCGTATAATGACTCGGCGTGCTGGCAAATTCACTCCAGATGAGAGAGTGGAGGTTGCTGCTAGGACTCTGATCAAGCCCTGGCGAAAGGCTCCTTCAATGATGTCCCGTTCATCAAAAGTAAGACCTGAGGAGAGATGGCTGTTAGTGAATCTAGAAAAGGTGAGACTGGGTTTAAGAGCTAATAATATTACTGGCCAGCAAGGGGAAGAACAAAGTGAATGAATATTTGCCTTTCAGGGTTAGGAACAGGACTTATAACACCACCTCAGTTAACTTCTTTCAAACTGTAAGTGTAGCAAAACTTCACCATTAAGTTTTTATTATTCAACTGACAGGAAGAGCTATAAACTAGCTTTTCTAAGGTTCTTGTACACATCATAACAAGATGAGCAACTGTCTACTCCATATCTACAAGCAGTGCAAGTGAGGGAGAAAGAAACAAAATGAAAAGACGCAAACTGGATGTAAGAAACAGTAGGAAACTAGGAATTAGTCATTTGCCATCCTAACCCTGGAATCCTCCTTCATTATTTCCAGTCTAGGTTAGAGGGCTAATATGTATCTTACTACATTTCCTTGAGGGCTTCAGGCCAATTTTATTCTTGATAAAGAAATCCACACTCAAGCATTTGGAATTACTTACACTACATATTCAATACCATAGATAGTGCTCTCTCTACCAGAGTCAGTCTCTCAGTAGATCAACAGCTCACATACACTAGTGTCAACTTAAATAAGAAATAAAAGATGTAGCCAGAAGTATTTGCAGCACATGCTCTTTTTATTTATGCTTTCATTGCTATACTTCTATTTACTCATCTATTTTAGTATGAAGTTGAGGAAAACTGCTCTGAAATACTCCAGCAGCTTTAGGGACAAGTTGGAAATGACTGGGCTGCAAATCAGATGAATTTTCACCAAAAAAAAAAATATTATGTTACTCAACATAATCGAGAGAAGATTTATCATAGCAATGAGGGAATTCAAGTCTTAGGCCACAATAAAACAATGTGAGGTTCTTGAAGCATTTTAATTCACTCACAAGCTACAGAAGGCTTCAAAAAGCAACTGATTAATTACTGATAACTGCAGCAAAAAGAACCCTTAATACTTGACCATCAAGACCAAGAGATTCAGGAATACCTGCATGATGAAATGCCACTCCCCATGGCAAAGTACATTGGAGCACAGAGTCCAGGCCTGAGACAGAACGCTTCAGCTGCTCCAGAACCTCATCGATCCCTTCTCTGTCCACAGCCACTGGGGCCAGGGTTGAGTTTTTTCCAGAACCTTGAGATAGAAAATACCTTTATAGTTTCTACTAACATTAATTTTCATTCAAGGCTTCAGTCTTCTATCAACTACATTTCTCTTACTCTCAGCCTGTTGCAAACTGTAGAACTCCCTGGCAATGATGCCTGCCAGCTTCTCACACCAGTTCTTGGACGGACAGAAAAGCAGGACTGAATGGCCATCACAAACAGTCTCATAACACAGGCTCACGACATGGTCTTCATCTCCCTGAATTGAGACAAAAGATTTTCAATGCACTTGCACACTGAATGGGGCTTGTAAATGCTGTCATTCTTCTGTGTCACAGTACCAATCTTCTGCTTCAAGTCATAAAGGGGAGCAAACAAAGAAGATGGAGCACCGTTTCTTAGCTTCTCTCTGCTTTTGGAAGTCCAAGCACCAGTATGACCACATTGTTAAGGCCAGCCCTAGATCTACCCATGAATAAATATAAGGTTTAGCTCTTGCTTTCATAGCTCTGTTTCTGAATGAAGGCCACACTGCTCAAAAAAATCACTGCAACCTCTATGTCATGGCTAACAGCAGTGATGAAGAACTAGGAAGAGGTCCAAGGGAAAACATTCTTCTGCAATAACTAAGCAAGACTTATCAACTAGGATGTCTGAACTAAAAGCATGAGACTTAGAAGTTTAAGCATACCCAATAAGATGCATGCAGCAAGCACAGCTGACCAAAGAGTGCAAGTGGAAGGCTTTTATGGATACTTACATAGATGTGCATGCAAACTCCTACTGTTCACATCTTGCTTTTTAGGTTTTAAGATCCTAACAGAGTGCCTGCAACTGATCTGTTTTGCTTGGCTAAGCCAGATTCTCTTCCAGAAAGCAAAGGAGGAAGAGAAAAATGTAGGTGTACAGTAAGAAATAAAAAGCACTAAAATGCAAATGAAAACGGGAGCAACGGCAGGAACTGCATATACACAGCAAAAGATCGGTAAGGATTCAGCCAAATTCAGAATTGGTAAGGTCAAGTTCCCTCTCCTGGTTCAGTCTAAGACACAGAAGTCTGAAAGTCCAGTGACAGATTTCAAGCCCAAGAGGATCATCTGGTCTTATAAAATAAGCTGGCTCCCATAAACTATTGACTCATGAGCCTAGTTTACCTCTTTCTCACACTTAATTTAGTACCTACCCAAAGCAGCCACTTCAAAAAATAGCCAGAAAAGGAGATGTAACACCACCTTCTCAATATGACCTCAAAAGAAAGCTTCCAGGTATTTAGTCACAGACGTTACCTTTTGCTTCTAGGTTATTTTTTCTTTGCTGTACCACCCTGCTACTGGCAACAGAATGATGGTGCACCACAAAACTGTGTGCCAAATATTCCAAAGTATTGCTCACATTCAGCCCGTATCATCCAACTACTACACTAGTATTACACAAAGCAGTTAGAAGAGCTGGGGAGAGAATTCATCCTTCAAGAATCCACAGAAAAGGAGCCTACAATTAGGAAGTGCTAATTTCCTATTTCTACGCATTTGGTTCTTCCAAATCATTACAGTAAATTACTCATAACTTATATCTTTTTCAAGTGCACAAAAGGGCTAACTACTGAAGCAGATTCAGAAGAATCAGGATGGACATCTGCCTTAATGACAAAATTAGATCATTTAGGAATTTAACATAAGCAGGTTCAATACCAGATTTTAATGCAAATATATTCTCCCAATGATTAATGCAAATTCCTTGGCCTAACCAAGAAATACTTTCAGTTATGAAAGTGAAGTGGATTACAGGACACAAGACAGGGTGGTAAGGGAAGAACCAAACTCTTTCTACCTGTCACGTGCTCAGAAACAAGATAACTGCAGTCAACTTTGTCTTCAAGTCAGAGTCAAGAAACTTCATGCATGTGTGTTTTGGTTTGGTTTTTGTTTAAATCAGGAGAGGACAAAACCCCCAATTTTGTTCTCAGTTTAAGCATACAACCTGGGAAGCAAACAGTAAAGTTGGGAATGTCATCTACTACCAAAAGAAACCAATTAAAAAGGTACCAGCATCTGTCTGTTTAACATTAGCTGTATAAAAGCTGTTATTCCAAAGCCACTGCTCAGTTTTGTTACCTTCAGTTGAAGCTTGGGCTGGAATTCTCGCACTAAATTCATGGAGGAGTCATAAATGTTGCTGCCAATTTTCACCCACTCTTTGAGGGGCACAGGCCGAAAATCTGTAGAGTACAGCTCTGCGTCTAACCATGAGGCTAGGAGTCCCAGATTAGGGAGGGTAGCACTCATGCCTATTATCTGTATCCCACCAGAATCTGGACTGGTCGTCTTCACCTCTCTGGAAGTGGTTAAAAGAACACGAAAGTTAGTGACCACACAGGCTCCTGTGCTGGAAAACAGGATTCAGAAAAGCTAACTGAATCCACTTCTTTCCAGTGGCTAAAGTGCAAAGCTGTTTCATTCAGCATCTTGACAAAGAAACAAGACATACTCTTTTCTTAGCAAACACACATCAGGTTATGCATTGATAACAAAATAATACAACTTTTTATCACTTTGAAGCTAAACTTGAAGATTCTTTAGGTAACAACAGCCATAAAATGACTGCATATTTGGAGAAACCGGAAACAAATCAACTATTTCCTTGCCATTCACAAAAAACATGCAAAAAAGGAATGGTTCTTTCTAAGCTTAAATGCCTTAATTAAAACGCTTCCATTTGTTCCAATTTCAGGACAAATAATACTCAGCTAAGGTCTTCTTGGAGTTGGGAACCAAAGCCCTTAGTTCAGCAAAGCAGCAAGCAGCTTCAGTTCTCAAAGTGCTGAACAGCAGCTTCCACTAACAGCAGTGAGAAGTAATGGACTCTTAACAGAACTGAAAACACAAACCCTTAATTTAGATGCCCAGATCTATATTTTAATTCAGGCTTTTACATCCACACAATAGGGGGGGTTATGCTCCCAAGCCTACATTTGAAAACTCCTCATTTGTATTGCACTGAGCCACAAATTGAGACTTTAAAAATTAAATAGTCTGACAAATCACTGTGAGCTCAGAAATAACTTGAACCTTCCTTAGAAGATCCAGGTAATCTTAGTTAAGATAAAGGAAAAAAGACTACTCAGAAGCTACAGTAGATGAGACAGAAAAAAGGAGGATGTGGAGAGGCAGACTCTGTGATCCAAGCTCTTCAAGCATTTGCTAGGATAGCTCTGCCATCTAGGTTGAAGATTTCCCCCCCTACAGCTCCACAACACACTCTCTGCTTGGGAAGCAGAAAAATCTGCTGCAGAATTCTGGCTGGCTCTGCAGAAGCCTCGTGGAGAAGCAAAGCACCCACACTGGTGATGGGCATCAGAGGATACTCTCTTGGTGAGAAGACACAGCCTCATACTTCAGTGGAATGTCCAGCTAACCACTTAAAAAGCTCTTAAAGGCACTGGTCACTCTGATAATCAGTCAGGCTGGACAGTGTTTAAAGAATTTGGATAAAGGAAAAAAAGCAGCACAGACTTGGGAGGACATTTGGGATAAAACGTGGTCTCCAACTCCAGGAATCTCAAGTGGATTCCAAAACAAAGTAGCAGTCACCTCCTTTGTGTCTGTAGGTGGTACAGGGAACCAGTGTCAACTTGACCATAACAAAGAGATGCTGAATCTGGGCATTTGGGCCTATATGATGAAGGCTGAAGTACTGTGTCTTTCCAGGAACATTCCTTGATACATCTGTCCCTTTTTCCCTGACAAATGTTTTCTCCCTCCTGCTTCTTCAATGCAAGGGATGAAAGCAGAGAGTGGACTTCACCTGTGCTGCAGCTGGTGAGGTAAGGTAAAAAGCCAAGGTATATAGCTATGAGGTAAGGTAAATAAGGTATATAGTTATGAGGTAAGGTAAATAAGCCAAGGTAAAAGGAGTGGCAGCCACTCACTCTGCTCTGAAGTGTACTGGATTCCAGGACTTATGGGCACAATATGAGAAAAACTCAGAGGTGATTAAATCCAGAACATTGCTGGATGCTGGAAATCAGGATAGGAAATACTGGCTAACATGTCTGCTGGAGAGCCAGTGTAGAAATGGCAGTTCCCCCAGCACTAAATAGGTAGTCTGTGCTTAGCCAAGCACTGGCACAACTCCAGACAGGAAGCAACAGAGAAAACTGGCAAAATCTGGCTTTTAGTGCTAAGGAAACAGTTGATTTTGACTTTCTCTCAGCACCACCACCAAAGGTTAAGAAGCTTGATGCACCATCTCCTCTATGTGCCTTTGTCAGTGGTTGGGCACTACGGAGCCACTGGGCAGTTTGGTTCTGGGAATCTAGATTCCGAATTCTTAAAAGCCTCTAAAGCTCTTCTGAAACACCAGATCTGTTCTCCAGTGTCCAGTCAGTTGTGCTAAAGGCAAGAAACCATGAAACCATGAAACCATGAAACCACGAAACCACTACGATAGCACATGATACTAAAGATCATCCTGAGCAGTATTGCCTAAGCAGACTACTGGCACATCCCCTCAAGTCTTCTGATCAATTCACCATTGACAAGTTAACAGCATGCTCACTCTTCCACAGTACCTGACCACTTCAGCAGTATAAATACCCCATTCCATGAAACACTGAAAGATGAAGCAGAGCAAGTTTGCTGACAAAAACATTAAAAGAAATCCAGGCTTGGGGGGTTTGTTTTACATAAGTAGGCTAAAAAAAGTAAATGAAAGTTTCAGCCTTATTTCTTTTCCTGAGAGAATGAATCCCATGGCAGCACGCGAATTGAAAACCATGAGGACAAGAGGTTTTGACTACAATGGCAGGCCCCTGAGAGGTGGTAGGATGAGACTCTAATAACCAAAATAGGTCACCATTCTCAGAAAACCTGGAGCAAATTTCCTGTCATCCATACAACAGAATATTTAGAACAACACATAATTTAGCATTAAGAGACAAACATCTTGGTGTACCCACCGTTTTGCAAGCTTCTCTGTAACATATCTAACTTTGGTCAGGAGGAGTTCCAAGAGATATCCTCGATGAGAGTCTCCCAGCATGTGCAACTCATCCACAACCACCACTCCTGGTAAAGAGAAGCACTCAGGTTATATTTGACAAATTGACCAACTAAGAACAGATAGGCTCTTTTCTTTCAGATTCCATATGATGAACTGAAATTTATATCCACAAATGCAGCTGTGCTTACTAAGACCACTTCCTTCTGTCACTGATTCTTCTGAGAGGGGCAAATCATGATCAATGTCATGGCATTTCACCCTCCCACCCCAAAAACCATTTACATACACAACCAGCTCTTACAAAAATAAACATGAACAGAGTGAGGTATTAGTCTGGCCTCCAAGCAAAACAGTACTGCAGCCTCTATACTGGAACCTCTTTGCAAGCAAAAACCCCCAGGCTTCAGAGTATCTAGCAAGGAGCACAAAAGAGCTAGTCAAAAGCTTTGTTGATATCACTGCCCTAGTAAAAACATCACTCCTTACTAATCCAGTAATGTCAGACAAAACCCCCTAGAGCACATGTAATTACACTGGCATACCCTGCTTCCTAGTTTACCTTTTTTCACTAACCAAACCTGAATGAGCTCTACTATTTAACTTTGCCTTTCTATTGAGAAAAATCCTGATACAACTGTCCTGTTGTCATCCCATCTCCTGCAAATTCCTTTTAATCTATTAGCCACCTCCATCGAATGTGTGAGAAATGCAGAACTATTGAAAAGAATGATGTCTAAAAAGCTTTCTGCCTCTCAGGAGCTGAAGACAGCAGAGCAGACTAGGATCTCCCCTGAGGAGACAACATAAAGCCACAACAACTCAGCTACCTCCTGCACACATCCCAACTAGCAGCCGCATGTGCCCTTTCTGGCCAGCTGATAGGGTCACAGTGCCATGGAAGAGGCTGAAAGAAGGTTAAACAAAAGAAAGCAGGGCATAGAAGACACCAGGCTTCATTAGTTCTGCTGCTGAGGAGGTTTTTTCCCTCTTTGGTGCAGCTATGTAATATCTTTCCAGTACAGCTAAAATAGCAGGAGCTTAAGGGCAAATGTGACCCTTTATTATCTGTTTCAATGCTTTTTTCCTGCTCTTTTTTTTTCTCTCCTTCCTACATATGTTCCTTCTCTCTCCGTCTGTTTTCTCCCCCCTTCTCTTCCACAGCACTTAAGTTAGAAGAGTGCTGCAATGTTTCATCAGCCTCTTGTACAAACTCCCACCCATCCAGCTCCTCTGTCTTCCTGTACTTCCTCTGTTCTGTGCTCACTTGTAAAAAATGGTAATTTGTTGGTCACCAAATACGTATTTATCCAGATACCATAAAAAGCCTTTTCCTGCTTCCCCATACAACAGTCATCTGAATGCTTCCAGCAGCTGAGACAGGACAGTATAATCAGGTATCTACCAAAGTGGAATGCATGCAAGTTACCTTCCCAGTCTTTGTGCCAAGCAGCACGTTTTGCTTCCTGAAACAAAACACTAGTAGTACCTACAGGCCAAAGCACAGGGAATGCTTTGGCTACTTGTGCACCTTCTGCTGCTACACAGCTGGAAAACATATTCAAGCCCTCACTAAACCTGTGTGCTGTATTGCACTGACAGCCTGCAAGCTGCACAGTGCAAGATGCACAGTGCTCTCCTTTGCTTAGGCTGTGCTCAGAGCACACCTGCTGGGATAACACAGCAGCAGCCATCAGGCAACCAGCATTTTCCACAAAGTGAATCCTCATCTGGAAATGGAATTGCAGCTGAGGAGAACTTCAGGTCCCAGCATGCAATGGCATCTTCTACTCAACAGCAAGCTCAGAATTGAATCACACTGCGTTGCTACTGAGAATGAGGCCTCAGTCTCCTGTTCCTGTCTGCAAATAGGTCTCTAGAAGACTGCTGAAAAGCACCCATAAAAAAGCACCCGAGAGCTATCCAACCTGTTTATTGTAGCTCCTTCAGGTGTACATCCTGCTTAAAACAAAAGAATTCTGAATAGCAGGCAAGGAGGATGTGATTATTCCCTTTTTTAATACAATTAAACCAGTAATTTTTTAAGTTTAAATTAAGAGAAACAAATTGAGTATCACAAGAGCACATCACAAACCCATTCCCCACTGACACACTGAGACAGCAGCAGATTCTTCTCTAACCACTTTCCTAAAGATTTCTTTAGCATCAGTGTCAAGAGGCTGAAGGAGAAGAGGAACAGCATCTCTTGTGTACCAGGATGTTCAAACCTGACACACGTTCTATTATAATTAGCCACACAAAATTGCTGTTAACTGCTTCATACAGCAAAGAGAGCTCTGCCAGGCACAGGATTTGAGTTTCTCTCGATGATTTCCAGAGGCAACGTGAGCTATCAGCATGGGGTTGACATCAACAAAAGGAACAGCTCAAGCTTGAGATGGAATCCAGCCAGAACTGCAGTCATCTCCCAGTAACTCATCTCAAAAGATAAAACACCCTCGTTATAAACTGGTCTAAATTTAGACTCAATTAGAAGACAAGGTACAATCTTGCAGTTTCAGACATGCTGCCTTGCTTTAGGTGACAGTTAAGCTGGCATTTTAAGCTCATGACTGTATTTTGCAGCTTTTGAGAAAACTTATCTCCAAATAAAACCTCATCTTTAAGGTGAGAACTTGACAAATTTAAACCTCAAATTGAATTTAAAAATTCACTTCAAATAAGGACATCAAGAAAAGGAATCCACAATATGTTTATCCTTTCAGCTATAGTTATATTAGGGCACAAGAGAAATGAGGGGTTGTAACAGAGGTGCATCAGTGTTGAGGACACATATTCGTACATATCTTGTAATCACTTTGTTGGTTATATTTATATGACTATTCTCAGGTACATTCATCTTAGAGAGCACAACAAAATGGAGGGATGGAATGAAGGTACCAACCAAAGGAATTTGGCTTATCTCTAGCTTCTGAAAGATGTTATCATTAAATAATACATTTTAGTATACTGAGCATGCTTCCAAGCCAACATAAATATGAACATCATGACCCCACTCTCTGGCTTCTGCTGGCAGTACAGCTTGTACAGTGTGGTGACCTAGGATCAAACTAACCTTATTTAAAACAAGACTAAAACCCCCTAAACTGAAAACTGAAACTGAAAATAGTCATATATTGAAATAACTAACTGCACAATCAAGTTCTCTTACAAGGGAAGGGATGATGGTATACATTCAAGAATCAGGCTGGACTGCAGAAGCCTTAATTTGAATGAGCTTAAAATGCTGCACAACCATGATCACCCACTCATCTTCCAGCCCACTGGCAGCCTAAAGCATTCATGGTGATTCAGCCCCTATAGATGCAGGTGTGAATGAGTTATCTCATGATTGCACACTGAAAAAAACTGCAAGGCTTTATTTCCCTTATTCTCTCTTGTATTTAATAAACTCTTCTGGCATATAATGCTGCAGAATACTGTGACACCGGCTGCCCATGGAACAGCAGTTTCATAAGTGGAGGTCTCCAAGCAGTTTGATACTCATCTAGTTTTCCAATTTTTATAGTGTTAAAATAGCAACCATCTATGCTACAGGCCAGAATGAAGCTTGGAGGGATTACTGTATAAGATAAAATTTGGTATAGCTTTACTGAGCAGGGAAACAAAGCTAACAAATTTCTGACTGGACTAGAAAACACATCTCTCTCCAAATGCACACTGGAAACATACGGCTTCTTCAGGCTTTCTCCTCCCAGACACTAAATGAGTATTACAATTACCCAGTGGCCATCAGGGCCACAATGATCCAGAAGTCTACATTACAAGAACAGTGGGCTTTTGAGTGAGCTACAAGAGAGAAATGAATGTCACAGCCCTCCTTACTTACTGTCCCTACCCAGAAGAGCTCTGTGCATTCGTTCCACTTATCTGGACCCAGATGTGCACCAACAACAATTCCTTCTCTTCCTTGAGCTGACTGAAGAAAACCAAGGATGCTGGATAACAATCTTTGTCCAAAACAAACATACATACATTCTTGAACTCAAACAAATCCCAGGCATTTAATTCAATTTTATTAACTAGAAGACATTTTCTAGCTATGGGAATCACTGCTTAATGTAGCTGATCACTGTCCATAGATTGTCATCCATGTCAGAGAAGCCAAAAACTGCAGCTTCCACCTACACAATCCAGCCACTGAGCTACACAGAACAGTCCTGACTGCCTTCCTAAATCCAAATCAGAGGTGCTCTGGAGGAAGAAAAACTGCTCATTTTTCTTATCTTGCATGTCTGTCACATACCGAACTGAGAAAACAAGAAATATCCCATGACTTCACATGTACTCAGAGTATGTAATAAACCTTATCCCCACAACAGTCAAGCCTTAGTATTTTACCCAGTGAGTCCATTTTGTTTTCTTCTATTAACCTATTGATTAGACCGTTGGCTTTCTCAATGGTGCAGACAGCAACGTCCAGGGCAGAGAAACGTCCAGCAGGAGACATGCTTCCCATGTAGCCTTCAACTCTCACATTCACATCCTGAAACAATGCCTGTTTTCCAAGGATACAGAATGCCACACCAAGGTTACAACTCTGAATACTGACCAATGCTTGCAACCACATAAAAGCCTACAACCTACAGCCATGATTTCTAGTACTTACAATGTCAACTAATGAGATTAGGGCCACAGCTCAGCCATTTACTTTTTTGTTCCTTACTGCCATCTTTTATTTCCAAAGCCACACAGTACACACTGCAGGATAAAGTGTGCATAGTTGAGTAAGAGATGGGGATGACTGTTTGGTATTAAATATTTGCCATTAAAAAGGCTAGAGAACACAAGTACAACAGTTTATAATAACAATGGGTTATGTACAATGGAGACTTGCTCCTGAGAAATACCAAATGTGGTACCCCAAACACAAAGATGTCACATCTCCCACTGAAAGTTAAGAAACAACTTCTTTTCTTCCATAGTTTGACACTGCAGTGCCAATGCTTTGGCATTTTACACACTGCATTAACAAAACGTATGGAGATTTGAACTAGACTGGGGAGGATACCATAGGATTTCAAGCATGTGCAGCTACAGCCAAACCTTAGGCCAGGAGTAGTAGAGCACAGCATTGAAAATCCTCCAGCTTTACAAGATCAAAGCATCTCTAATTAGAAAATTCCTTTAAAGTTTGTGTATTTTAAAATCTGTGAATAAATTTGCCCTGAGGAGAAGGCCTTGCGGGTGTTGGTCAATGAGAAACTGAATATGAGCTGGCTTCAGTGTGAGCTTGAGTTTAACCTCTCAGGATGCTACTTACCTGCAGGTAACTTTTTTTCTCTTTGGCCACAGAGACAAAGGGAAGGATGAGAAGAGCTTTCTTACGAGTCTCCAGGACTCGCTTCAAAATAAGCAATTCTGCAACAAGAGTCTTTCCTGCACTGGTAGGAGCTGGAATTAAAAAGAAATACATAAATCCAAGAAAGAAGCTTTACAAAGTTAGCATAGAAAGCAGTTACAGGGGGACATGGGCAGGACTCCTCAACAGATGCCCCTCTCCCACAGCCACAACCACATTTCAGTTAACCCCAGAAGACTGCAAAGTATTTCTCTTCCAGCCTCTTCCACCATGCTACCATGGCCTTTGTTCTTAGCTCTGCTCCAGAAGCAACAGCACCTCAGAGATAAGCAAGGGATAAAAATAAACTAAAAACAGAAGAGATCAGCCACAACCTTACTGACTTAACCCATGTATTAACCCCTCTGCTTGGTGAGCACTGCTGTTTCTCATCCATCGTCTATAGAAAACTGTGGAGGAGATGCCACATACCAGGGGACAGCCATTACCTGGCAGTCAGGTCCAAAGTCTTCTGGAACCAAGTAAATAAAACTCAACTCCAAGCCTAAGAAAATCACCCACCCCCCTTCTAAGTTCTTCATCCTCCCAGTGCTGCTCTAGGACCTGCTTCCCATGAAGAGTAGACACTGAACTGCTGATCTGCCAGATCAGAACCCTTCAGCACCAATACATTCCTGTAAAGGGCACTGGGGATGTCAGTGGGGACAGGGTTTGTCAGTTGTTTGCATACCTGAGTAAACCAGGTTCTTCCCTTCGAGAACATGTCCGAGCATTAGGCATTCTGCTTGCCATTCAAACATCTGTACTACCCCCAGGCTGTGGTATTTCTCCAGAACAGCACTGGGAAGACCCCAGCTTGCAAGGAGCAACTTGTCTGCTTGTTCCTCAGGAATATTTACCTGTGGATGTTGCCCTTTAGGATGAGAAAATGAAAAACCAAAGAAGTCAAGTATCATCCTTGAACCTGAGGTCACTGAGGTTATACACCTAAATGTCAAACTTCTCTGCAAGCTCCTGTATTATGAGGAAAGGTAAGAAGAAACCATCGTCCCTGTTCTTTTTCTCAGTATTTCCTATGGATGTTTCACCATTCTGCTTACCTCCTGAAATCATTCTTCAAGTTTTCCTCCTCTAAGATTTTCTGTATTCAAATAATTTCTTTGCCAGACACTTGCTCTAATATTTGCTTTTGAGACAGAGCAGCCATTACCAAACACAGACTCAGTACTGATTAATATAACAGCGTTACAACATATTTGCCATCTCAACTTTACCTATACTACTACAGAGAGCTCAGGAATCCTCAGAGACCACAGAACTGGCCAGCCTTTGTCTTGCTTTATGAAGGTATGAAGAAACCTGCACAAAGCAAACAAGCAGCTCAAGCTACTCTGTCCAATGTGTGTTACTTCAGTTTGTCAGCCCTGATGAGAATCTCCACCACACGGCCAGTACCTCTAGCTTAATTATTGTCTCATTTCTTGTCTTTATGATCCTAAATGATTTTCGGCTGGCTACAGATATTGCCTCCTCCCTCCCCTCCTCTTCCCGTTTTCCAAATCAATGAGAAAACTCCAACGTTTTGTCCCTTTCTTCATCTGAGATAGAGGTTTCTGATCCACAGAAATGCCTTCCCTGTGACTACATAGCTCCCACAAAGCAGTCTGTGAAAGACCTTGTCAAACTGAAATGCAAAACGAGCAGTTCTGTGACTGCCTCTACTGCAGCCATTCTTCTCCTGGCATGTTCCAAGAGCTGAGAGGAGCTTCCCACCATTGCTGACAGCACTAGGGCAGGCTAGATCAGAAACACTACTGGGGATAAGCTGCTACTGTTCTCAAGCATGGTTCCCTTCCATGGGGTGCATCCTTCACAGACAGACTGCTCCAGCGTGGGTCCCTTCCATGGGATGCATTCTTCAGGAACAGGCTGCTCCAGGCTGAGCCCCTGCGGGGGTCACAAGTACTGCAGCAAACCTGCTCCAGTGTGGGCTCCTCTCTCCACAGGTCCTGCCAGGATCTGCTCCAGGGCAGGCTTAGCACAAGTCACAATCTCCTTTGGGCATCTCCCTGTTCCAGTATAGGGTCCTCCACGGGCTGCAGGTGGATATCTGCTCCACATGGACCTCAATGGGCTGCAGGGGAACCTCTGCTCTGTGTCTGGAGCACCTCCTGCCCTCCTTCTTCACTGATCTGTGTGTCTGCTGAGTTGTTGTTCTCACATATTCTTGCTCCTCTCTCCCACTGCAATTGCTGTTCTGCAGCAACTTTTCTCCTTAAACACACTATCTCAGATGTGCTACCACTGTCACTGATGGGCTTGGCCTTAGGTTCATGTGATGTGTCCATCCTGGGGAAGCTTCTAGCGGCTCCTTGCAGAAGCCAACCCTGTAGCCCACCCTGCTTCCAAAACCATTCCCATGCAAACCCAATACAATGATTCATAGGGCAGAATTAGGATTCAGAAACATAAAAGCAACATCCATGATGGGTTCTCTCAAGCTTCTTTCTTAATGTTAAAACCAATGAACTGCATGTAAAAGGTTAAATAAGGAATGGATTACGTGATTCTGCTGTTCGAAGAACATCTGTAGGTCAGCACTGAACATGAGTTGGAAACCTGTGCCTTGGTTTCTAAAGATCTGTGTACAGAAGTATACCACTGACACTAATCTCTTTTTTACCTACTAAAAAAGTGCTATGGAATGAGGCAAATGCACACTCACAACAAGGAAGATGGACAGTGTTATGTAAAGCCCCAGACATCAGATTTCTGCAAAAGGAAACCATTCCAAGAAGTGGTGCCAGCAGGACACAAGTGTGCCACTTACTCAGTGGTCTTTGAGGAGTTGTCCTGTGGAAATACTCACATTGCCTTCCTCAGCTCCATTTGCAGAAGCTGACAAGACTGGATCTTGCAGAACATAAGCATATCAGGGAGATGCGACAGGACTGGGTTAGAGGCTGAAGGATGTAAGTGTTTTGAAGGGTTACAGAGAAACTGCAGAAGAGATGAAGTCACAAGATGTTATATAAACATCTTGATTTTAGATGTCAGATACACCATGATGCTGTGTACACTTTGATTTCTTGATTCAAGAGCACTATGAGCTAGTAAGAGGTACTGCACCTAGAAGCATTACTTTCAGTGGTCCTGGCTGGTGACAGGCCCACTTTATGTGACATCTGGCCACAAGATATTTATATAACACAAGATGTTTATATAACATATTGGCTGTTTTGTGTATGTATATATATATACAGTCAAGATGTCATGTAATAAAACACTTATCTACATTCGCAGGTATCGGGGCACAAGCCAGGACCACGTAAAGCACAATATCAGCTTATTGTGTTCTTGAATCAATTTAGAAACACAATCCAGCCCTGTATCACACACCAAAAAGCGCAGACAATACTGATTGTCTGTATTATGGTAGCACCTAGAGGCCAAGCCAAGAATGAGGCTGCTGTTCAATGACACACAGCGAGAGCAGCGTGACTTCACAACCCGCACAGAACACACGTTTTCTTGCCTTCCTCGACCAGAGGGTGAACAGGGCTGCAAGATCCTTCGGTTCCTATTCGTGCGCTACCGCCCATGCTCCCATCAGCACGTACCCCGGCTGCAGCCGCTGCCCACCCGAGGGCGAACTGATCCCGGACCAAGGCCCCGCACCCCGGCTCGGGAGCGGCTCAGCGCCATGTTGCCCCAACGGGCACCGGCCGCAGGCCGAGCGGGGCAGCCCCGATGCCCTTGCCCCCTGCACATCCCTACCCGGACCCGATGGAAGGAAAGAAAGGCTGCGCCGGTACCTGCTGAGCCAGTGGCGGAGCTGCCGAGCATGGAGAGGTCAAGGCCGGGCGGCGGACTCAGCACAGGGCGGCAGGGAGCGGCGGGGCCGGGGGGCCCAGCTTGCCCCGGACCTCCCGAGCGGCCCCTGCCGAGCCCCGCGGCCGAGGGTGCGGAGCCAACCCTGGGGAGGACGCCGCCATCTTCCCGCCGCGCCATTCAAACCCCAGCTCCGCCCCGAGCCGCAGCGGCCGCCGGGCGCGCTCGGTGCCGCAGGACAGCTCCCCGTGGGGGGGCCGCGCACGGCCGCATGCCCGCGGCAGGCTGGGGACTGACCGGCCGTGTGTCCCACAGCTCCGGCAGGCACACACCGATCACAGGCTCTGATTGCCCCTCGCTCCCAACACGGGATTGGCTCCCGAAGAGCCACACTCACCTTTGTCAGTTTCACCTAAAGATCATCCAGTTCCAACCCCCTGCCATGGGCAGGGACACCTCACACTAAACCACGGCACCCAAGGCCCTGTCCAACCTGGCCTTGAACACTGCCAGGGATGAAGCATTCACTTCTCTGGGCAATCCATTCCAGTGCCTCACTACCCTCACAGTAAAGAACTTCTTCCTTATATCTAACCTGAACTACCCCTGTAGTCAGTTCACCTGTAATGGGTTCAAACTTAAACAGTACCCCGCTACAATATTCATTTTAGATTAAATGTTAAGACAATGTTTGAACTCCTTGAATGGTTATCCCGACCCCAGGTGATCGGTTTTCTGTGCAAAAATACCTGGTTCTGTTTAAGCAACACTCAGGAGTGTACTTATCATCCAGATGAAACACAAAGGTAATTAAGGAAGCAATGTGAAGGAGTCTGCTTTAATGAAACAACCTTGCCACGAGCACACAGACTTACCTGGTAGAGCTTCTTCAACACTGCAGGAAGAGACTGAAATTATAAAGATGGAACAGTACAAAGGACAAATGGCCTTGCTTTCTGTTTTGAATGGCTCAGCTAGTCAAAATAACCTCTCTGGATTCTAAGAGTAGTTTTATCTCTCCCCAGTGACATCAGTCTCAGAAGCAGCCATGTGAAAACTGTGCAATACCCAAAAAACACAGATCTCTGTCCATCCTCACCTGCAGAGCTAGGGAAGGCTGATACACAATGAGTAAGACTCAAGGGAGAAAATTAAGGCTTTTCCAAGTTGCTTTTAATTTCAACTTAAGACAACATATTAATCTTTCTAGAAACACCGGAAGTTACAGGTGAACGTTCAAAGTGGTTCCAGCAGCATGAACATATGCAGCATTTTCTTCTGTCCATCAGCAGTGCATCTTATTGTGGGTTAACACACACACATTCCACTCTCTCAGAAAGGCTTTCATAGAATCCCAGACTGGTTTGGATTGAAGAAACCTTAAAGCTCATCCAGTTCCAACCCCTGCCACAGGCAGGGACACCTTCCACTAGAGCAGATTGCTCCAAGCCCCTGTGCCCAACCTGACCTTGAACACTGCCAAGGAAGGGGCAGCCACAGCTTCTCTGGGCACCCTGTGCCAGCGCCTCAGCACCCTCACAGGGAAGAACTTCTGCATAAGAGAGAACTTTCTCTCCATATTCTGTATATCTCCACAGAGAAATGGATCACAGCTCGGGAGGCTGACTTCATGTGAAGCACTGTCAGTGCACATCATCTCAAACACATGCACACACCCTCTCTAAGGCACCCAAAACCCATGTGAGGGGAGAGGATTAGGGACAAGAACTGGTCACTGGCCCAGGAACATTGGGAAAACAGCTGCTGGTAAAAAGGAGCAGGGAGTGAAGTGCACAAGCAGCAGCCTTCTTTCTAGCTGTCTACCTCTGTAACAGCCTAAGCTTCTGTACTCTCTTGTCCTGCATAAGGAATTTCTGGCCCACAAAGATGAGCATGTGCTCTCATTCCTGTCATTAAAGCAATCTCTTAAAATATTAAATGGAAGCAACATCCTTTAAGAACACTGCTGTCATTTCAGACAATTCTATTTGAATTAGTGTAAGGAATGGTCTAATGGAACAGCCAACATAGATAAAACCTCTTTAAAGCAAGCAACTCAAAAAAGCTTATTTTGTTGTTAAAGTTTACAATATCAGATGCTAACAGTAGCCTCTTCTGTGTTTCAAAGTCCAAGCATCATTAAGGTACAACACATGTTTCTTCTGAACTGATTATTTTAATGAACTGACCCTTGGAGGATGTATCCAGCTCTGCAGACCA
The DNA here is from genome assembly GCF_012275295.1 of Melopsittacus undulatus. NCBI lineage: Eukaryota > Metazoa > Chordata > Aves > Psittaciformes > Psittaculidae > Melopsittacus > Melopsittacus undulatus. The sequence goes on along the minus strand of NC_047528.1, from coordinate 114,747,473 downwards.
AAGGTTGAATGCATTAAAGGGAAGAGAGGCATAAGTAAATCCTTTGTTGAAGACTCCTCAGTGCAGAAAACAATTCCCACAGCAGACTAACCATTTCCTGCTTTATTATTGACAAAATACTGAAGAAAATATTTCAGTAAAGACTTCTACTTGGTAACAATATGTAAGTCTATTATACCAGAAAATATACCAGAATAAGTACTGTTGCTATCTGAAAATACTCAAACCGACATATTTCACTTTAACATGTAGTTTTACAGTTGCAGCACAAAATCTATTACTTCCCCATGACCTCATGTCCAATGGAGTGCAGCTTTGACAAAGCTATTTAAAACAGTAAAGGGACTTCTAGCTCCATTTTAATATTATTTTTAAGGGGGAAAGCCAAGTGTTGCTAACTGAAAATTTTAATCAATTACAAATAGTTTACAAAATGTGAGGACTGACTTACTTTACCAAAGTAGGAAAAAGGGCTAACTAGCAACCAGTCGAAGAATTTGGTTCCTTAAGTATGTGCACAGCTGGTTCATCAAGTCTCTGTTCTGCCCTTCAACCCAATGCATTTCTACTAATACATCGTTTCCTTCTTTCTTGACATTCATTAAACACTTAAAGAGAAAACATCTACTAGGTTCTTTGGGGGTTTGTTCTTTTTCAACCGTCAGATTGCTAGATTCCTCTGAAGAGCAAGATTCCTCCTTTGCATTACTGGAACCTTTGCCAAGTGATGTTTCTCCCTGCTTTGCTTCTGTCTCCTCCTCCTTCACATGCTCACCACCTTCTTCTTTGGCAGCAGATTCTTCTGGTAGCTCATCACCTGTGGTCAACTGGACATCCTCATCAGGTGCCATAAACCCCATTTCAGAGTCTTCAGTCTTGGAGTTTTCACAGCCTGAATTATTGCTCTCACTCTTCTGGCTGGTTTTTGTCTCATCCATTGCTTGCAGAACGTCTTCAGAAGCTCGAGGAAGCTCTCGTAATTGCCTTACTCTCTCTCGTTTCTTTCTCCTCAAATGAATCCAGGAGTTCTCAATGGCAGTCACAAACAGGCTAACTTCATCTTTTCCACAGGGAACACGTTTGTGCTGAACCTATTGCAGAAAACAGCAGAATTTCATACTGTCCTCTCACAGGTATGCTTTTAAGTAGGGTGCTGTTTTAACGTATAGTACTTAATACTGTACCTTCAGATCAGTGAGAATCTTCTCTACCCAGGCTCTAACCACAGCAATGGCTTCTACAGCATCCCAACCCATAGCTGCAGCTTTGATGGATAACTCTTTGACTGTTGAAGCCAAGACCATAAATGTAATTGGTTTTCGTGGCTTTTCCAATTTTCTTCTTTTAGAGGGAGGTGACTAGAAAAAGAAAGAAAAACAAATCATAAAGTTATGCAGTATTACTGGGAGGACTTTTGTACTCAGAAGACATGGGATTAAGAGTGCTATGTTTTAGCGGTGGTCTTGGCAGTCCTGGGATAATGGTTGGACTCAAAGATCTTAAAGGCCTTTTCCAACCTGGTTGATTCTATGATTCTATGAAGGGTAGAATGTAAGCCACTAAACAGTCATTGACATGGCCTGTGTTTCACTTCACTTCAGAGTTTTAGATTAAAAACACCTAACAGGAGAATAAAACCAGCTAGCACGGTCATTCACCTTACACTAGCCTGATGGACAGAGAGCTTATCTTCAGATGTTAGCCAAAAAGTTTCATGGGTACCTTCAAACTATTCTCTGTGAGCTGAAAAAGTGTGGTTACTCTTGAGAATAGTGCTAATATCCACATTTTGATGAAAGTTCACTGAAGGTGTATTTTGCATCTTTTATAAGGCTGGTTATCATCTGTACCTATCTTCAAGTATATATACATATGGATCCAGAAAAGCAACTGGTTCATGCAAAGTAGACAACCTCCACTTACATTCTCGTAGGCAAGTCTGAGATAGGCATGTTTAAGTCTAGTTGGTACGGAATCTATACAGGAAATCAAAACCAAGTTCTCAGAGGGAAGCTTAAAGTTAAAATCTGGTCCCATACTTGGCATATTTTTAATACTACAACCTTGCTATCTGAAGTATATTACAAGTGATCCTTACTTTCACTGAAACCCACAGTAAGTACCTACAAAGGCTTCTTTTACCTTCCTGAACACAGGTTATACCTGAATCACATCTAATGACTGCTAACAGACTGGTGGCCAGTTAAGAAATCCCACTGCACATCCAGTGTTCTAGTCTGAAGAAGGACAATTTGTTTCACAGTGGTCCTACTCATTAGGCCCTTCCTCAAGTAAGAGGCAGAGATAATGACAAGCAAACCAGAATGAAGCAACTTACAGGTACTTGTACATCATCGTAGAAACTCCATGCCAGTGCCCATCTCATGGTGCGTCCTTGACAGAATTCAGTATGAGTAACTTTAGGAACCTGTGCAAAGCAGCAATACCAAACTTCATTTTGTATTCATAAACAACACTGCTTTCCTGCACACATTTTCAAATATTAAATACAAAATAGAGTCATTTTCCCGTAACAGAAATGGAGATCCTTTCTGACACAGCTCATGGATGTCAGGTTGGATATAAGGAAAAAGTTCTTTACTGCAAAGGTGCTGAGGCACTGGCACAGGTTGCCCAAATAAGTGGTAAATGTCCCATTCCTGGCAGTATTCAAGGCCAGGTTGGATGGAGCCTTGGGTGACATGGTCTAGTGCAAGGCATCCCTGACCATGGCAGGGGGTTGGAACTGGATTATCTTAAGGATCTTTCCAACACAAAACATTCTGTGATTCCATGAAACACACTCAGACTACTATTGAAGCAGCACCTAAACAACCAAGATGTCAGATACTTAAAGTTTTGTGCCTAGCTCAGCATCTGCTTTTGGCACTGAGTTTACAGACTCCCTCTGGCCTGCAGTTCATCCTTCTGGGAACTGATTTCACAGGCATTCTCTTTCCTTCCACCTTTCACCACATACAATAACAGCTCTCTCAATCATTTTCTTTGTATGGAAATTAGAGAAGACTACACTTCCTCCAGAAAGCCAGAAGTCCTTACACAGCCTTCTTGCATGAGAACAGCAGCAGAAAGTTCAATTTTTCTTGGTGCCAGAATTGAACACAAAAAACCAGCACTGCCTCTTGAATGATGCTAGCATTTCTTTTATCATGCAAATTGCTAGATTTCATGGTAGCTAAGAGGAAAGAGTGCTAGATTATATTTCTGTGGTTGTTAACAACAGCCCTGTTATTTTAAAGCAGAATCCCTGTACGTTCTAGCGTAACAAAGACCTGCTCCTACGTGTGATAAAAACATAAGTCTGGAGACAATATGTTCTACTTATGTATCAGCTTTGAATCTGCAATAATTAAATCCCAACCACTTTGAGTGCTTCCCTAACAAGGAATCACAGTTTTGTCTTGCAATTAAAAACCTCAGTAAAATAATTCAGTAATAATTACCCACATGCACTGGAACACAGCACACTTTGTATAGAACATATACAGGACTACACACAAACTCACCCCTTGGATTCGAAGTTCCTCTTTCAATGGTGCTAAACTGCATTTCTTCCCCAACATGCAACTGTACCATCTGCAAAAGAACATATTATTTTACAAAGACAGGTCAACTGAAAGTGGCCACTACCAGAAAGAACTACTTGCTTCAGAAACCCGCAAGAAAAGTAGGAGGTTTAAAAACCAACAACAGAAATCACACTCTTAAACACAGCAGCTGGACATGGTACAACATATATTGGAACAGAAGGCTTAAAGACAAACTGGATAGGGGAATCTCTGAGGTTTTAGTAAATAAATGTTCCATGCCTGGCAATGTTCAAGGCCAGGCTGGACAGAGCTTTGGATGACATGGTCTAGTGTGAGGTATCCCTGCCCATGGCAGGGGGTTGGAACTGGATGATCTTAAGGTCCTTTCCAACCCAAACCATTCCGTGATTCTACGAAATACATTAAAGCTATTATTGAAACAGCACCTAAACAACCAAGAAACCTGTTTAAAAGAGTTACTTCAGTTATGTGAAAGACGTTACCCCTTTCAATAATTTGTTTCAATTTCTCCACTTTCTTTGGAGAATGAATCAGAATAAGAAGGAATATTGAACTATTGACAAGCGTTTGTGCATCAGAAACACCCGACTACCACTTCTGCTCATTTTTAACGTGTGATCCAAGATTCCATCACCTAACCTGTACTTCATGAGAAAACACAGAGGAAAAAAGGAAATATATTTATTTTCCCTTCTGGTGAATCTCATCCTTCCACCCAGCTCCACAACTTTAATATAGCTAAACATTACACCTCTGCTCTTCATCTCAATCACTAGTTGAGCTCAACAATCCCCTCTTCCATACTTCTTTGATGACTGGATCCAAAAAGCTTATTCATAAAGTAAATGTTAAAGAGTGCCCAGTTATCAAAGGACACTTTTCTCAAGAAAACGCATTTAAGCTGAAGACAAGCACTTTAATTGCTCACATACACAAATTAAATATATTGTAAACTAAAATATTATCAGCAATGTTAAGGGACAATTGCTTAAATTTGTTTTCTTCATAATCACAGAATCATAGAATCCTAGAATGGTTAGGGTTGGAAAGGACCTTAAGATCATCCAGTTCCAACCCCCTGCCATGGGCAGGGACACCTCACACTAAACCATGCCACCCAAGGCTCCAACCTGGCCTTGAAAACCGCCAGGGACAGAGCATTCACATTTGCTTCCTTGGGCAACCCATTCCAGTACCTCACCACCCTCACAGTAAAAAACTTCGTCCTTCCATCCAATCTAAACTTCCCATTTAAGTTTTAACCAGTTACTCTTTGTCCTATCACTACAGTCCCTAACGAAGAGTCCCTCCCAACCAGCCTTACAGGCTCCTTTCAGATACTGCAAGGCTGCTAGGAGGTCTCCATGAAGCCTTCTCTTCTCCAGGCTGAACAGCCCCAACTTTCTCAGCCTGTCTTCATACAGGAGGTGCTCCAGCCCCTGATCATCCTCATGGCCTCCTCTGGACTTGTTCCAACAGTTCCATGTCCTTTTTATGTTGAGGACACTAGAACTGCACACAATACTCCAAGTGAGGTCTCACAAGAGCAGAGTAAAGGGGCAGGATCACCTCCTCTGACCTGCTGGTCATGCTCCTTTTGATGCAGCCCAGGATACAGTTGGCTTTCTGGGCTGCGAGCACACATACATAATGCAATAAACAGAATTTAATGCAGCAATACTTAAATGAAACCCCAAGATTTCTGGCAAAATGAAAACACACATCTTTCCCAAAATGACAACATCCTAAATCTGCGACTCCTAGTTGAAGTGAGAATGGGGGTAAGTAAGTCAAGACCACATCCTGGCCCAAGGGAATCTCTATTAACACCCTTTGGTGGAGTTGCCAGACCTCATCTTTAACAAAATAGGAAACAGTATTTTAAGTGAACTGTTCTTTCTGTAACAGACTCTTATTTTCCCTAACTGATACATAGTTAGCATCTGGGGTATGTTCTATGCTTTAAGCAATTTATCAGATTTATCAGATCAAGAGATACCCTCCTCTTTCCTAGAGAAATGATGTTGCCAAGAGGAGCAATACAGGGATGATGCATTCCTCGTAATTCCACCTCATCTTTTCAAGGCAAAGACTTCTTGCCTTGAAAGTAACATCAGTCAGTTCCCTACTATATTTGCTCCTCCTTTCAAGCTCATCAAATGGCAACTTATCAAAAGCAAGTTTCTCCTGGACCTAAACACAACATGTGGAACCAGAAATCACGTTGCTACGGCCTTTCAAGAAGTCATCACAGATACATCCTCTGCCCTACCTTAGAGAATCACTTCTGAACATCAAAACCTCTATTTTACCACTCTGACATACTATCTATCCCACTTTTATATTTTATAAGATTTGAGGGTGACAAAAATGTAATGAAAAAAAGGCCCCAAAAAGACCCACATTTCAAGGTTTGCAAAACTGCAGCCTCTGCAAACCTTCTCAACTGTTTTCAGAACACTAGAAGATAGAAGCACTTCTAACAGAACCCAATGCAGTTTTGCTTTGTCCTTTCCCAAAACTGAATATAGTCTGAATTTTTTCAGGCCCATTACTAGAAAACAACCATTCTAAATAAAGATTTTGGTATTAGACAGATGAAGAGGTGGCTTTAATGCAATGCTAAGCCTGGTAGGGTCTTGAACAAACCAAAAGCAAAACACTTCTTCAATGTACAAAAAGCAGACTGTATTTCCTCTGCTTGGAGCACTGATGAAACTGTGGTAACACACACATGCAAAAAAATTAGCAGCTGTAATTTAGAAGGGTATTAAAACAAAACCAAAAAACTAAAAGGAATCTTCCAGAAGAGCCAGAATCATAATGTACACAACTGGGGGAGAGGAAGTCTGATAGTCAGGGAAGTGAGGATGTGCCATCTGTTCATCTTATTCAAAAGATCTGTTTGTTCCTGCAGCTTTTGCTCACCCACGAGAGCATTCAGTACAATAGTGTCCTTTAGCTGCAAGTTACCAACATTCTGCCACAAAAGGACAGAAACTTTTAGATAATCAACAGGCAACATCATAAATCCTCCCCCAACCCAGAAGCCCTTAAGAATCCACCTGACTGTATTTTGCAAGCATGTGTGCTAATTCAGCCGCAAGCTGCAGGTGTCATTTGTACAGGGTTTTTTTTTTGCCTTCAATGAGTTGTAAACTTTTCATGCTCAAGAACAACTAATCTTACATCAACTGAAACTAATTCGTGATGTGTATGTATCATTAAACAAACCAAACAGATACCACCAGACCACAGGTACGTTCATACTTAAAACATCTTGTTTCTTTGGCAGAAATCACATGCAAATGATAAAAGGGGGTTGATTGGATGTGTTTTAACTAGAACAAAGCGCTTACCGCAACCTCTTTTTAAGTTGTAGACTATCGTGAATAATCCTTTTGACAAATTCTAGTTCTCCCCCCTCAGCCATGATTTCTGTGATCCCTCCTGTATTCACAGAACTGGGAGGAGGACGCCGTGGATTTCGAGAATTCACTCCCTGGATGAAAAAGAACACTTGAGATGAACATTTAATGAAACATTAGGCTGCTTTGTACATTGCTTCCTGCCTCAATTGTTAATGGGTAGCAAGCATCTCTAGTTACCCTCCCCACCCCGTAATAACCATGGATAATAGAGAAATACGTTCAAAACAAGCATAACTGAGTGAATTCCCTACAATCTCAAACCTAGGTAAGTTACTTGTCACTTACGTATCACTATACTGCTAATAAGAAACATATGGTTCAAACACATGTAAGACATGCTGGTTACATGCATCTACACAATCTATAGTGTTTAATTTCAACGCTTAAATTTCTTCTGACCTATATTATACAGTTACATTTCTGACTGTATTCAGTGGGTACTGAAAGAACTGTTCTGACATGTATGATCACTAAGGAAACAAAAAGCACAGACAAGCACAATGCCAGAAGCTAATTCCTCTGTACCACTGGTACACAACAGGCACCTGATTTTGGATGTAGTAGCTATTTTCCAAACTAATGCTCTAAGACAGCAAGAACCTGTGAAAGAATTCTACAGGTCATCCTCCACTTTAGGAAGGGCAACATTTAACTTTTCCAGAACTCCTCTGGAGCCAGTGGGTATGGAAAAAGAAAACTTAAATGCTATATCATAATGATTTGGGAGGTTACATTGATGCTACCCTCCCACACACTGACCACTGAGTATATGCAACATTTAGCTTGTTAGCTTACCTTCGCTTCCAGCTGGTTGGCAAAAAAGGGGGGGTTGCACATGCAGAAATCGTAAATGATCTCCGATTCTTCTTTCAGTGCATCCATTAGAAGAGTCTTCTGTGGTACCTTAACCACTAATAGAAAACAGGAATTTGGTCAGTAAGGAACTTCAGATTTTATCTAGCATGCCATTCACATTTCAGTGTGTCTTGAAACAATACATTGTATAAAAAAAACATACTTTCTAAACAATACTTTCTATCAAAAACTGTAACAACATGCAAAAAGAGACTTCAGGTCAAAGACTAGCATACAAACAAATTGTATGTTTACATACAGTAGCAGAATTATACCAGGCTGTTTAAAACAATTGAAACTGCTTGAGTTACACTGAGCTCTCTGATGTAACTACAAACATACCAAAAACACTGTAGTCTTAAACAATTCATCAGAATCACAACGAAAGAAACAGAGGAGAGTTCCTTTCTGGAAAACATTCTGCTTCCTAGGGTCCACCAACTTATTATTTATTCCCCATCACAAGGATGAAAGCAAACATCCAGTGTTGACCTCCACTGCCTTTCCCCAAAGGCTGTATCATTCTCTTAGAAACTGTGGTCAAGTCCTGTAATACATACACTGAAGACCACAGGAACTCCAGCCCAAGAATTTCAGTATGGATGAAGTCCAGTTAAAGCATGTGTAAAGATTACTAGAAGAAGGACTTCTTACAGACTTTACCAGTCCTGCAACTCTCAGATAATGCACACAGAATGAAGATATTTTCAAAAGAGGCAGAAGGCATTCCTCTCTGTCTAACATTTACCATGTCTATCACAATCCTAAGAAAACTAATTCATTACGGTAGCAGACTATCACCCAGGTGTTCAGGTGATATGTAGCAAGAATAATGCCTAGAATACCCACTGACTTCAAAGCTGCAGTTCTGTAAGCCACAAGCATTTCAGAGTACAGAAATCTACAGACAAGAAGGAAACAAATTTTAACTCCTATGAGAACAGAAGGATGGTTCATTTTAAAAATACATTAACATATTGTTCACTGGCTTATAATCTAAATTAAATACTTAGCATTTCTCCCTATATTAAGTTCTTCACATTTAAAATTACTGACATTGAAATGTGATGCTTTATCTCTGCATATCTGTTCTGCTTCCCTTGTAACACTGTCCTACACAACATCCTTGTCTCTAAACTGCAGAGACATAAATTTGATGGATGGACCACCTGGTGCTACTAAATACGCTATTATCTCGTACCTTTTATAAGATCAGACAAGTTATTCTGTTCCACATTCTTCTTGGCATAATTGAAACACATATCATCCACTTCTGTTGCAAGAAAATACCAGCCATTCAAAGTTGCTCCTAGCAGCGGGTATATGCAAGATGCCCCTGTCCCTGCAGAAGAAAAGGCATGAGAAAGGCAAAAGAAGTCTCTGCTATTATACACAGTGTAAGTGTTGGGTGAAGGATGTACTTTTTACAACAAAAAGAACTGATTTCAGAAAGTGTTAATAATCATCTGCTACTCAGCTCTTTAATGAATTTTATCTTCTTGATTTGAAATACAGAATTATCAAATATACACTTTTAATAAAATAAATAATTTAATAATCTGGAATAAAATTTTTAGTAAATTATCAACCTTTTTTTTCTATATGACAATGATTAACTTATATAGCAAAAGCCAAATATATTCTGGTTTTACTGGAGGAAAAAAAAGAACCTATGACATATATATTTTTCTTCTGCATTTTTCTATTATCTGCCACAAATAAATTACTTCAATGCATACAACAACGCCCCAAACAAAAACCAAACCCACAACCAAAGAAAGCCTACAAACATTTCTGTTCCATAGAATCACAGAATGGTTTGGGTGGGAAAGGACCTTAAGATCATCCAGTTCCAACCCCCTGCCATGGGCAGGGACTCCTCACTCTAGACCACATCACCCAAGGCCCTGTCCAACCTGGATGGAGCATTTACCACTTCTTTGGGCAACCTGTTCCAGGGCCTCACCACCCTCAGACTGTATTTCCCTAATGCCCAAAATGGTCAAAGAAACAGAAATGCCAGTTAAGACATCTAAAAAGATAGATGCACCAGATAAAAATTTGGTAACAAACAGAAAGACACAACAGCACAAAATAATTCCTTCTCATAATTATCTAGATATATTTCTAGATATTTCATTATATCTAGGTGAGCATGTTACCCATGACAGTCAAAACTTAGGACTAACGAGATACAAGAAAAGGGAACCTTGAGTTCAGAGGTGTATCATGAGCCTACTGTTACACTGACTTACTAAAGCGTAACTAACAAAGTCAGTCAGTATACAAAAGTGTGTGGTTATTTGAGGCACTCCTGCAACATCCACATTCCTCCTGGATGACTTACTGCTTCCCAGGAGTTGGAACATCAACACTCATTGCAGACTCAAACTGAAGATTTTGCAATAATTGGAGGATTTAAAGGATCTGTCTCTTCTACCCATGATGAAGTTCACAGAAATTGTTTTCAAAAATGAAACCTGCTATCAAATGCATACAAGCTGGCTAACAAGGTTAAAAGTTATGAAAGGAAAGCAGTTGTGCACACACCATGCATGTGATGATACAAAGCTTGCATGAATCACAAATCCAACTAAAAGTACAAGTCAGTACATTTCAGGAGATCACAAATTCCATTAAAAAGAAAAAAATAAGTCATACTAGCCTACACCAAGAAAACATTACCAAGCTTTGAGGGAGTCAGTAACTTCCCCATTTTAATGTCAACCATTAAAACACAACTTAGAGAGGAAATTCCAGCTTCTCTCAATTTCATTATGAGTTTACTTCAGCAGAAAACAATCTTCAAAAACAAACCTTTGAAATCTTACAGGAAGAGTCTATAAACAAAAATAAAGGGTGTGAACTAAATCCAAATGTACTATCACAGGTGCCTTTTACACAATTCATGCAGGATCACCTAAAATGTGGACTCCAAATGCCAGTTTTATTATGTTTGTGGAATATAGTTTCTCTCTCTTACAGAGCTTGCCACTTTTTTTTTCTAATGCAAACCAAATTCTGTGCGTAAGTGTATATCTTATAAACACACATCTCTACTGAGTAACTGTTCACATTAATCTCCTGCTTTATCCACATTGTCCAGATATGATCCAGTAGGAGGTGGCTATAGGAGATCTGTGGCTGGTCTCTGCTCCCAAGTAACAAGACAAGAGGAAACAGCCTCAAGCTGTACCTGGAGAGGTTCAGACCAGATATCAGCAGCAATTACTTCCCCAAAGGATGCTCAGGCACTGAAGCAGGCTGCCCAGGGCAGTGCTGGAGTCACCATCCCTGGAAGTGCTCACACACCATGTAGATGAGGCCCTCAGAGACATGGGTTAGCGGCAGCCTTGGCAGCAGTGGGGAACGGTTGGACTGGATGAGCTTAAAGGTCTGTTCCAACCTCGTTGATTTTATGATTCAATAATCCAGATATTGAAACTGAACAAATGGCACTGGAGACAACATCATCCACCTGTGGATTCTCAGTCCAGTTTGAAAAATATTTTGTTTTCAACACTAAACAGAAAATCTTTGACCACCCACAACCAAAACACAGCTTTGCCAGCATTTGCCCTGGTTTCTAACTAAGCCCCTTTTCCAATTTAGCTCATAAAAAGAGCTGTCTTGGGGAAGAAAAAGCTTATAAAGACAGATCATTCATCTGTCAAATACACCTGAAACAACAGAAAAACATTATTAAAAGGAATGCTAAAAACACTGCTATGCAACTCACAAACTGATGTAGAAATCCAAATCAAAGTTAATAACAGCTAACATAATTCACTAGTTAGAAGACTGAGAAGAGTTGCCATTTTGTTTTAATTCCTTTGAAGTGACATCTTTGCCCGTGTTAGTGGCAGCACCATTTTTAGGTACCACACAAAGCTAAGCTCAAGGCCACAAAAAGCGGAACAATTGCCTGCTATGGCCATGCTTGTGTTTGCGCAGAGAAACCCTGCCCACCAAGAAACCAAATGACATATCAATGCAGTCAGACTGCCCATTTCCCCATGGCAAGCACAGCTCAGCTTTTCTGTCTCTCAAGACTCACGTTTACATACAGACGTGTTACAAGGCTCACCAGCTAGTCTTACAGACAGCAAAGAGCATGCCAAACATTCTGTTTTCCCAAGTACCTATATCAATGCCTCTTCTAACGACTGGCTCGCCAGCATCCTGATGACCGATGAGATCCTCCACCCAGTGGATGTAGTTCAGCCTTAAGGGCACGGTCGGAATAAGCCTTTCCACGGGGATGTCAATCGTAAGCCCAAAATCCTCCTTCAGGAGGGTGCACGTTAGAGCTCTCACCGCCTCGGGGTCCTTGAAGTTCAGGCTGAAAGGTACAAATCACTGCTTAAAGCGGAGCCAGCGCCCTCCCGCTCGCCACACACAGCCCGGCCCGGCCCGGCCTACCCCCGCCACCGCGCGGGCCGTACCTCACCCTGCCGGTGAGGGTGGTCTGCACATGCTGCTGGAACTCGGGGTACTTGCCCGCCAGGTAGGCGAAGTCGGGCGGCTTGTCCTTGTACCGGTTGCGAGCGTGCATGGACTTGTTGAGGGCCATGGCGGCGAGGAGAGGGGCTGGGAGAAGGAACCCGGTGCCGGAGCGGGGCGGGTTAACGTCCTCCCCCGCCACTGGCGGACCGACCGACCCAGCTCCCGACGCGCACCGCGGTGCCCTGGGCCGTACCAAGGAGCAGCAGGCGGCGGGGGATGAAGGCGGGTACCGTTCCGCGCAGACCATAGCGCAGCGCGCTGAGGGGGGAGCAGTGAGTCCCTGTAGGCCGAATAGAGAAGCGACCAATGTACTTTACCCGAGTGTTTTATATACATTCGTCGCCTCAGAGTTAGATACTCAATGAGTAATAAAGATAAAAGAATTAAATGATGCAAGCAGCTGGAAGTGCTGTTCAGGCTCAGACCACTCTTTGCCATTCACAGCCATCACCTGCGGGAGTCACCTCCACTACGTTGCAGAGATTTTTAAGGTTGGGGGAATGGCTTTAACCTGCCAGAGGGGAGGCTGAGATGAGCTCTTAGGAAGAGGTTCTTCCCTGTGAGGGTGCTGAGGCGCTGGCACAGGGTGCCCAGAGAAGCTGTGACTGCCCCGTCTCTGGCAGTGTTCAAGGCCAGGTTGAACACAGGGGCTTGGAGCAACCTGGTCTAGTGGAAGGGGTCCACTAAGAACGGTGTAGTAACTAAGGTATAACACAAACTGCTACTGCTACCACCAAGAATAATAATAATAATAATAATAATAAGGGAAATAATAAGGAAAGAGAATACAACTGCTCACCACCCAGCAACTGATACCCAGCCCAACCCCAGCAGTGATCTAACTTTCCAGGTAACCACTCCCAGTTTACATCCTGGGCATGACATGCTGTGGTATGGAATACCCCTTTGGTCAGTTTGGGTCAGGTGTCCTGTCTCTGCTTCCTCCTGGCTTCCCCTCCTCCCTGGCAGAGCATGAGACTCACAAAGTCCTTGGTCAGAGTAAACATTACTGAGCAGCAACTAAAAACATTGATGTGATCAGTGCTGTTCCCAGGCTGAAAGTCAAAAACACAGCACTGCACCAGCTACTAAGGAGGAGAAAAAATACTGCTACTGCTGAACCCAGGACATTATCATACAGTTGTGCTTGGTGAACATGAATTATGAAAGACAATGTGTATTACAGTGAGCTTTGTACTGTCTCCTTTGATTAAGAAAATAGAAAGAAAAAGAAGCAGCCTTAACTAAAATAGGATGTAAGCATAACAAAACAAAGCTTTACTTTAGTTCCTGGCTTTGTCACTGGCTTCCAAGTTTCTCCATCAGTGGAGTCAGAACAGTCCTTGCTGCCTTAACGCGGTCCTCTGGTTCCTCAGACAAAAACATGGTCTTGTGAGATTAGCATTAACATTTAATCTACTACTTTAAGATATTTCCTCTTTAAAATGCAAAATATAAATCACAATGACTGGGTATTGTCTAAAAAAAAAATCACTTTAAATATGTTATCTGAGAATATGTTATCTGGATATCTGAGAAAACCTTCAGCCCAGTTTAAGTTCAGTCCTAATTCCTGCCCTCAGCCAGGTTCCTGTGACCTGGGGGCAGCTAAGCTTTACATACAGCAGTTCATAAAACATACAGGAGTTCATAAAACCTCACTTGTTTTGGGTTTTGGTTTCATTTTTAAATCAGACCATCAAGCCACCCACTCTGGCAACTTCTGGAAGTCACTCCCCTTTCTCTGCCTCCCCCCCCATCACAGAAGTTGATACAGAGAAACCAGAACAGAGGCAGACGTAAAAGTATGCATTTTAATTCAGAGCACTTAGTGTATTTACAGTAGAAAGTGTCTCTCCAGCCAAGGGATGAGAGAATAAAACCAGTCCACATTACAAATCAGCCTGCACCTGATGCAGGCTAATTGATTTTTGCTGTTTACACTTCAGCCAGTGTAATACCCATGAGAAAATAATGGTGTGAGCAGGGAGATGGTACCAAACAGCTCTTGTACCCGGGCAGCAATCACAGAGTGCAGCCCAGGAAGTAGTGTGAAATTATTCAACAGTTGCTAAAAACACGTATCTATCTATATCTATAGACTTATATATCTATCTATATATATATATATACATATATATATATGTACACATACACAGTCCCATTTGCAGTTAGATCAGATCCAGCAAATCATTCAGAGAGAGATCAGCAGGTAGACACAAGCCTACCAACCTGTGTGCAAGCACAGATGTGCAGAGGTGCTCATGCTACCAGGTACATAGATAGGTACCTTCTCACCCAGACAGATGCACACATTCCTCTGTTTTCTGCACTTGGACAAACACACAAGCTGGTGTTTTGTTAATGCTATCTTATATGGTTTCTAGATATAGGAAAAAAAAACTTCACAAAAAAGCACCAACCTTCTCATCTGACTCACTGCCTCAGAATCCCTGTTCCACTTGAACCTGAGGAAAATGGGAGTGTGCAAAGGATAATATCCTCCCGTTTCCCACAGCCACCACTTCTGAATCTCCATGCCTCTTTTGCCACAGGGATAACCAGTTGATGCCGAAAGGGGGCAGTCCTCTCCTGCTCCCAGAAAGGCACAACCTCCCTCCACTTCCCGTGAATCAGGTTTAGCAATCCAAGGGCTGTAATGTGAGCCAGTTCAACTGTCTGATCTTGCAGAAACACAGATCTACAAAAAGCGAGTAAGTACTTTACCATCTGAACAGCAAGCTTAACCAAGACACCCTACAAGTTCACCTACCACATGCTGCATGGAGCACCTATTTCAGAACTAGTCCATAGAGCAGCTGATCTAAGTCACTCTAAGCTCCTGTTTTCATCCTGGTCACATACCACTTCTTTTATGAGGTGCTTCGCCTCCCTAGGAAAGGAGTTGTTGCAGAGGTCTGTCTTGGCTTAAAGGCATTGAATATATGGTGACTGAGAAGCAAACCTCAGCCTTCCTCCAGCATAATGTGCTGCTGTTCCCAACAAATACAGATGAGTTTTAGAAAGATAAGGAGGTATAAGAAAAGGAAGACAGGAAAGGGATGACCTTATGATCATCTTTTAACAGCCTCAGCCAGGGCAGCTGAAGCAGAAACAGACTAATGATGGAAGTGGAAGCTGCAAGGTTGAGAACTCTGGTTTAGCAAAGCCTCCTGAATGGCTTCACTGCAGCCACTCAGCTCCATCTGGTTGAGAACACAGCTGATGTGCTCCACAGTTGCAGCATGGCTCTTCTGCAGTTTCCACTGTCTTAGCATTTCATACTGGGCATCTCGGAAACACCGATGCTCCATCTCAATTCTCTCTAGATCATGGTCACTCAGGCCCAGACGCCTCACAAATTCTTTCCACCGGGATGGCGGTACATGATCCACCACAGTGTAGAGAATAGAAGGGCCTGTGAAAGAGAAGAAATAGTGTGAGAAACAGGATTCTGCTGCCTCAAGGAGAATGTGAATAAATCCAGGGCTGGATGGTGCCTTGGGATCATGCATTGCCCACTCCTGTTTATTTCTTCTACAGATTTGCTCTTATGCCTCAAAAAGCAAAGGGGATGCTTCCATATGCTCTTGTGTAAAGTTATGAGCAAAGCTGAGCACACGTTTTGGCCTTGCTACCACACATTACAGCAAAAACAAAATGCTCTGTGTTACCATCCCAGAGCTATTAAGACTGACAGCATGTCACTACACGTGATGATCCATTTTGCTGGTAGAGAAAAAGGACAATGGAAAGACCTAGCATAGATATTAAGCATATACAGCCTCACAGGCTCTAGGTGTGCTTCTGGCTTTGTACTGCCTTTGTGCCATGCATTAAGTATAGACACAGGTCATATACACTGAGTAAGGTCTGTCCAACATCCTCCTAAGCTGCATCTGCATAACCAGGTTCTCATTTGCCTGGGGAAAGAGGGAAGGATGAGGGAGTTTCACTTACTGTCTGGAAGCTGCCTCTTCCTGGCAGGTCTGACACAGTCCGGGAACTCATGTGAGCTTTGTGGCAGAGGTGCAGGTGGTGGTGTTGCATTCACCAACAATTCTGTTTCTTTCCGGGACTCAGAAAGAAGGATGGAAATTTCACCTCTTTTTACCTCAACCTGAAAGACACATTTTCTTAGTCCTGAATCACCTGCAGCAGGACAATACACATGTCTCCTGCAAGGAGCCACTAGCTTTATACATTAACATTTATTCCAGATGGGGGGAGCAGGTGCTAAGGTTTTATTTCTTCCTATATGCCTTTTTTGAGCAGAAGGCACCAAACATTTCCTTCCAGCAGAACCCAAGGGGTTTAACTCCCTTCTGGCATCAAAAAACTGTAGTCCAGAAGAAATTATTTCTTTATAAAACCTAGTAAAGCTGGTATCCAAAATCACCACAATTTTAGGAGCTCCACATGCCACCATTCCCATCAGCCTGTGTAAGGCTGTGAAAACCCCAGCTCAACTGCTGCTTACTTGCAGAACAACAGTGGACCTGAGAGAACACTGTGATGCAACACTGACTGGTTTGTAGGGTCAACATCTGAAGTGAAGTAAATTTAGTTAAATCCCCTGAGCTTGGGGTGTATAGGGAGAAAATGGGTTTAAGGACCTATTTGAAAAAAAAATGCATAAAGAAAGAAAAGGAGGGAGTTTGAAAAGCATCCTCTAGAAGAGGGGAAGTAAAATGTTAGTGGTTCCACCCTCAAGAAAACTTCTGAATTTAACAGCTCTATTACTCAGCTCATTTGAAAACAGCCCCATGAGGAAAATTGTTACTCTGGATCCCAGGCTAACAATTGAGAGCAGAAGGAAAGCTCTTATACCCGTCATCTTGCTCACCTCGGATACTGGCTCCTTGGTTGTCTGCGGCAAAGTGGCTTTAAAGAAAAGGAAAGATAAAGCAAACATTATTTTTATTTCCTCTCATCCCAGGAAAACCAAACAGGAAAGCAGCTATTCACAGTCATGCCCACTAAAAGGTTTTCTAGTAAAACACACATATTCCAGCAATAAGCTCACATGCACTTCCAGTCACAGCTATGGGCGTGGATGCAGAATTGCAAGAACCACTGCTCCAACAAGCTTAGCTGTCAAGTTCTCACATTCCTTTGCCCTTGCATCAAAGCAGAAAAATGGGATCCCACTTTTTCCCCTCCTTCACACTTGTGCATACACAAACACACAGAGAATGATGTCGATCCCAAATAACATCACTATATATGCTGTACTCACCACAGGAGGAGGAAGATGTTATCCTCTTTTTCTGGATGAGCTTCACTATTTTTTTTACAATGTAGAGGATGAAAATAACTCCAAATATTGCAACGATGATGCCAAGGACAAGGTTCCCATCTGGACAAAAGGAAGACAGCAAATTAGTGAGTGACTGAGAAAGAAAGAGTCAAGTGCTAGAGGAAGAACAGCAAGTGAAGATGTATAAGCAGAAGGAAGAAAAAGAACAGTTCTGGAGAATTAAGAAAAGATGACTTTACAAAAGGCATTATCAGAACAAAAGCCTGCACTGAAAAGATACCACTGCCCCTCAGTTCCTCCAGTACTCACTCAGCTCCGCTGAAGTTGGTGAAGCAGTCACTGGGCTATGACACTGCAAGCATTCTTCACCAATGCAGCTGAAAGGGCAAATTAGAGGTGAGCATGAATAAAATGAAACACCACTCATTTGCAACAATCTTAAGTAAGAGACAAGTCAAGATGAGCCTACAAAGCAGAGCAATGGAGTGTGGCTAGTGACTCTGGGTTCTTCCTGGGCCAATGCCTACTAAGACTGAGGATCACAGAGGAGATGACCTAATTGCCCCAGAAGGGCAGAATGTTATAAAGTTACATTGAGATGGACAGAGCCTTGAGAAAAATTTCTTCCTGCAGGGCTGTCCTGGGTTCAGCTGTAACAGTTATTTTTCTCCTTCCCAGTAGCTGGTGCAGTGCTGTGTTTTGGCTTTAGCCTGAGAACGCTGATAAAGCAATGATGTTTTAGTTGTTGCTCAGTATTGCTTACCCTGATCAAGGACTTTTCAGCCTCATGCTCTGCCAGTGAGGAGGGGCACAGGAAGCTGGGTGGAAGCAGAGACAGGACACCTGACCCAAACTAGCCAAAGGGATATTCCATACCACAGCACGTCATGCCCAGTATAGAAACTGGGGGGAGTCACCCGGAAGGCCCAGATCGCTGCTCGGGTCAGCCTGGGTATTGATCAGTGGGTGGTGAGCAGTTCTATTGTGCATCAACTTGTGTTCATTGACATTTTTTTCCCTTCTCTTTTTAGTTTCATATTCTTTCCCCTTGTTATTTCCCTTATTATCATTATTATTAGTGGTAGTGGTTTTGTATTATACCTTAGTTACTGGACTGTTCTTCTCTCAACCCATGGGATTTACATTCTTTCCATTCTGCTCTCAATCCCTCTGGGAGCAGGGGGAGGGGGAGGGAAGAAGGGGAGAAGTGAGCATGCAGCTGTGTGGTGCTAAGTTACCAGCTGGGCTTAAACCACACCAGTGGCTCCTGTCTGCTGTCTCTCCTATGAAGGGTATGCCCCCTTCAGTACATGAGCATATAGAGAAAAAAAGCTCACCTGGTGCAAGGCTTGCAAACATTTCTAAGTGTCAGGAAGAATCCAGGCTTGCACCTGCAAACTGCATCTTTGTTCTTTGTACCTGTAGAGAAAAGAAGGAAACATTGCCATGATCAGAACAGAGAAAGAAACAAAAGGAGAAAAATCCACTCCAAGATGGGTGGGAGATTTTCCCTCAGAGTCTGAAGAACTGCCTCTGAAGAACAGAGAGAACTCTGTCTACATTTGAGAACAGGTTTGGGAGAGGATAAAAATAATAACAAGGGTCACTGTCCTGGTAGGCAGGGAAAGGGACTAAAATTACAGTGCATCTGAAACTGGTCTAAAGGATAGTGACAGTTCCAGTGCAAAAGTGGGAGAAGTCACTCAAGTTCAAGCATGACAGGAAGAAGAAATCGCATTACTCAGGCAAAGATGAGGGAGAAGTGGTCCCGTAGCAGCTGAGGTTGGTGAGGAAGTCAGTTCAGGGCAAAGAGAAATCACTTCCAGCCATGGGACACGTTCACTCCTGTGATCTGCTATGCTGTGACTGGAAGGGGTAAGAAATCAAAGATGTATTGCTTCTAAGTAAGTCACAGTATGGAGACTGAGTAAAACAAGCATAGGGAGGAGCAGACAAGAATAGTGAGGGAAGGACATAAACTTGCAGGAGAGGAAAAGATACTAGAACAAGCAGCATGCATACTGTGACAAGTGAGGGACAGGACTAAAACAGTTCTACATCAGCCAAAAGGAAAGGGAATTGCTCAGGGCCAGGGTATGAAGATGACCCTTGAGGGTAAATGTAAGTTTGGAAACAGAGAAAGATTACACAGCACCAGAAGGAACACATGCACCAGTGGGAGAGCAAACCTCACAGTACACAGGCTATGAGACAGGAAAGGTGTCAGGAGAAGCAGAATTTGCAAAGGAGATAGCTTGAGGACAATGTAGGGCACATGAACAGAACAAGACTATAGCTTGAAGTGGAGGGCAGTAAGCAGCATCTGGTTAAGATTCGATTCCCAACTGGAGATGAGCAGCTTATGACAGCTAACACGGGTACTTTTCCCAGACCCATTCCCAGGTCATGCCTGATGCCACTGCGTGTATAGTTCAGCATAACCTGAGCTTTCTTGATCTCTTGACATCTGCTCTAGAGCATAAAGACATGCAGTACATGCAAGGCAGAGGTACCAGAATTGAGTAAAGAGTATCTCCTCATACAGCCAAAAGCAAGAAGCCACTCACAGAAGGAAGATAGAAACTGTGACAGAAAACAGGGATTGATACCAAGGCAGGCAAAAAATGGCAGTCTTCCTGGGGAAATGGGGCAGGCAAAACCAAGAGTTGATCCACAATCCCTTCAGGGCAAGGCGCTGAAGCATGTCAGAAAGTAAACAGAGGTCTGTTAATGTCTACCCTAGAACAGTATGACTGTATAAGAACCATGTCCATGGCATACTCACAGTCGGTAATAGTCCCATTGACACATGAACTGCAGTCCCTACACTGGAAGAGATCGTCCAGACCAATCTGGTACTGGTTCTTCCGACAGCCACATACGGTATCTTGCTTTGGGGTGCAGGGAGTCTCTACTATCTGCTGGAATTCTGAGGAAAGAAAGGAGAAGTGATTATTCCAACCTCTTCCTTCACCTTCAGCTGAGAGCACTATTATTACTGGAGGCATTATGATCCCCTTATCTTCCCAGAAAAGGCCAAAAAGGTCTGCAAACTATATCTCAGGCTGTACACATTTGGTAACTCTTGTTCCTGCTGTCCCCAATCCCTTCCCATACACCGTCCTTCTGCCCAATCAATTGTTCATTTTTCCAAGCTTCCTTACTCACCTTGCCATCCCTTCAAGCCCCCACTCGCCAACTACCATCCTTTTTCCTCAGTTCTATAGACAGCTCACCTGTACGGCAACGTGTGCACTGGAAGCATTTAGACATGGTGTTATCCACAGCTGTGAATGTGCCATTAGGACACGGAAGACAGATGGGTGCCTGGTCAGGCCGACCACAGTCTTTTGCCTTGTAGGTACCTGCAATAAAATCACTTATCAGAGCTCTGACAGAGTATGCTTCCCCTCACCACTATGAAGGACACAGCCCAAAAGAAATGATCAGGAGTAATAGTTTATCTGGGTAGGGACATGTGCCAAGTAAAGAGAGCACTGATGTAGCTGTAGGACAGAGACAGTTTGAGTGTGCAGGGAAATGCTCTAAGGTGAAGGTCACTATTACTGTCGTTTTCTACATACCTGCATGGCACCTCATGCAGCAGTGGGTCTCTCTGGGATGTAGATACTGTCCCAGTTGACACTGTATCTGCCTTTTTTCATTCAAGGAGCTAGAAGGGTCTCTTCCATCCCAAGGTATCTGATGGACTTGCAGTGTATATGGTACTGGAGAAATTTCTACAGATTCCTTCGTCAACATGCAGACAAATGTTAGGATAACCTGTAAATACAGAGGGAGAAGGAAAGGAAGAGAGGAAACATCATATTCCCTTGCAGACTGCACAGCTGACTTCAGCACTAAAATATTGTTACAAAAGTGAGTTCAATTGACTTGACAAATTCTGGTATTAGGAAAAAAAGATAACCAAAAAACCCTCATGCCTGACATTTGTGTTATCAATACTCCATACAATGGTCTCTATGACCAACTGGCTGTATATAAAGCAAATGCTTTTTTATGATGTGAATTTATAGGTGGAATGCCTTGAAAATGCTGCAGCTTGTAAGAAAGTTACTCAAGAGCACAGAAATGTTTTTATTAAGGGAGGCAGTAAGACTGCCCATCCAGAAACAGTTTCAGAGAGAAGAACACGTCCAGTACTTGCAGTTCTACTGAATAAATAAACCAGATGGGAAGTCTGGAATAAGAAGGCAGAGAAGGGTATCACTGCATGCAAAGTCCAGAAAAGCTTCCAGAACTTCTCCTGAGCAAGTGAGCCCTAGAAACATGGGAAAGTTAGGTTTTAACTCTCCCCCTGACAAATGTACATTATTCATCTTAAACTGCAGCCACTAACATAAAGTCTGAAGAGTCTGTCACAAAATGTACACTTTTTTCCTTTTTTTTTATTATTCCTTTAGGATTACTTGCTATTCTTAATTTTTAAGATGCCAGTTGTCAAGAATGTTAACAGGAATATTAAGACTGGCATGACTGCAGTATGACTGTAAGGGAGCATGTGTACACACACACAGGAAGGAACAGCAGAACAAAGGGTTAAAAGAGCAGTCTGCCCTGATAACGAAGAACACCATTTCCCTGGCCATTGTTTTCAGAACACTATTCCCAGCACTGAAATTGAGAAATGTGCTGTTTATGTTGTGGCCAAAAGGTCTCACTGGTGAGAGGACAGTGTAGATGACTCATCTGCAAAAGAAGCACCAGGAGGATGGTCACGAGACTGCAGCAGATCACAGACACGATTCCTTTGCCTGTTGGCCCAACAGAACAGATCCTCAGCATCTATTTCAAACACACATTAAGGAAAAAAAAACCCATACAATAATAAAAAATAAGTTAAAAAAACAAAGCCGTGAACTTAGCCCAAGATATACAGAGCCTAAAGCCAGACAGTTTCTGTGGCAAGGGCCCATCCCATTCCAGCTGATGAGTCCCAAAGAGTATGATGGACTTGTCCAAAAACTAGTCTGTAGTGCCATGAAGAGCCCCAGCAGCACAGTCAAGCCACCACCGCATCCCTTGCTGTCTGTGCTGCACACATGTGATCCTGGCCACATACCTGCTGGTATTTCTGAATATCTCACAGAGTGTGTGCTGATGTAGTCTGTGCATTAGATTGAGTGAATTCATGAAAATCAATTCATGTTTTTGCAAATAAACACCACCCTGCCTGTCTGTACGATCTCACACCAAGTTTTACTACACCAGCTTCCCTACATTGTAATGTTTTCCCACCTTGCTCTTGTGGATGAGGTAAGATGCTTGTACACGCATAGCTTCAGAGTTTGGTTCCTTTTTGCATTTTAAGGTAGGAGAGTTACAGCAAAAGCAAAGTAAAGCAGTAAGGGCAAACCACAGCGCTGATACCAATTTTGTGGTTGCAAGCTTAAGAAAGGATATGCAAAATGAGACAACTATGACAGCTCCAAGCTGTCCTGTTGCTCTCTCAAAATTAAAGCCTTGGGGAGAAAGGTACATACATGAAAGCAACTCAAAACCTCAAACAAGATAGAAGTTTGCAACTCTGACAAAGCAAAAACCCCATTTTTCAGAGAGCTCTGTCATACAAAGACATATTCAATAGACAAATGCTAAAATGGTGAACAGGAAAAAGAAAACCACATATTTAAATACCATCGTTCCAGACTTAATTATCTGACCACAGGGTAGATGTAAGCATTCCAACAACAACCCAGCAAGAAATAAAATTCATTTCAGCAACTGGCAGTCCTACAGATTGACTTGACTGCAAGAAAATGGGTAAAAGATCATTCACACAGATGGTTTGACAGCAAGAATCCTGATTCTCTAGCCGATGATTAATCCCCAACATTGCAATATATACAGCAGGCCCGTAAGTCAGACAAGTCAGCAATAGAAATAACAGAAGCATCAAACACCAAGCCAAAACCACAGAAAATTAGTCAAATACACCTTAAAACACAAAAGAAACCAGGAAAGGTGTTTTAAAATTTTTAGATTAAGTGAAGGCATGTGTATAAGTGTGATCAACCCAGAGTTAACACATTATTACTGATGACAATCGGAGAGCCACAGACCACAAGTGACTCACAAGCCAATGACTTGGCCTTCCAGAACAATGTATTCACATAGCAGCAAAAAAACCCCACCACCATCTTCAGCAGCTTCCCAAGCCATTCTGCAGCTGCAGATTTACACCAAGGACAACTTCATGAAATACATTAAATTTGTATAGACTAATAGACTAGACTATTTCAGTTGGAAGGACCCTCCAATGCTCACCTAGTCCAACTGCCTGACCTATTCTGAGGTGACAAAAATTAAAGCATGTTCTCCCCAAACCAGACAAGCCCAAAGCACACAGCCCTCCTCACAGGCCTTGCCTTCCAGCCCTGTCACCAGCTTTGGTGTGATCCTCTGCATCCATTCAAGGACCTTCACATCCTTCTTAAGCAGTGGGGCCCTGAACTGCACCCAGCAATCAAGGTGAGGCTGCACCAACACTGAAAACAGCAGGACAAGCACCTCTCTTGACCTGTGGCTGTGCTGTGTTTGATGCACTAGGATGGGGTTTGCCCTGCAGGCTGCCTGAGCATCCTGCTGGCTCCTACTGAGCAGCTGCCAACCTTCCTGCAGGACTGCTTCCAGCCACCCCTCTCTCGGGTTGTACATGTGCCCAGTGCTACTGTCCCAGCTGCAGCATCCGACATTTCCACTTGTTAAATTGCATCCCATTAATCATTGCCCAGTGCTCCAGCCTAGCTAGATCCCTCTGCAAGGCCTCCTGTCCCTCAAGAGAGTCAATAGGACCTGCCAGTTTGGTATCATCAGCAACCCTGCTTATGGTGCATTCATCTCCTGCATCCAGATCATTGATAAATATATTGAACAGAACTGGCCCTAAAATTGTACCCCGAGGAACACCACTGGTGATCGATCACCGCCTAGATACACTCCATTTACAAAGTACTAAAGCTTCAAGTCACAGGTAAGAGCTTACCAAGGCAAAGTTCAGAGATTTCTACAACTGAAAATCGTTTTCCATTGTTAGATTTACAACATGCTCCGTTTTCACTTGCCAGGAGAAAGAACAAGTAGCCATTAACCAGTGCTGCATAGAAGTGTGGACAGCATGCATTAGCTGAATGGTAACTCAAACCACCAAACCACATCATGCACACCAGTGACTCACGTTCTTAGTGAGCCGGGAGCACCCAAGAGAAAGAAGAGTAAGCAGAAACTCTAGGTTTTACTTCTGCAATTGCTGCTGAAAGAAACACAACAAACCCAGAATGCTGGTTCCCTAAATCATTCTGCCCCTCGGGGTGACAGCTATGTGCCCTCACATAGGAGGAAACCATAGCTCCTTCTCATGTCTCATGAGAGCACTTACTGTTGGACAGCTACAGTGAAAAAAAGCCCACAACACTGCACAAGCCCAGTAGCTCTTCTGTGGAAGGTTTTGACAGCTGAGACAGGAGTTTGGAGCCCCTGCAGCATCTTCAACCTCAAACATCCCTGAAATACTGCCACTGTTACAATTCACACCCTTGCTTGCTGCTTCTGCCTCAGCAGAACAGTGAACTGGTGAGGTGAGGTGACATCTCTATAGAGTAAGGAAAAAAAGGAGGGAACAGGAAAGATAAAACTGAAGAATGTAGCAAGATGCAAGGAAGATTGGGAGGGCAGGGTGGAAATAAGAAGAGAACTTGAGAACACTGTTCTCAGGCCAAAGAAAAAGAATTGTAAAATCCCAGACTGGTTTAGGTTGGAAGGGACCTTAAAGATTATCCAGTTCCAAGCCCCTGCCACAAGTAGGGACACCTTTCACTAGGGCAGGTTGCTCCAAGACCCATAGAACCTGGCCTTGAACACAGCCAGGGATGGGGCAGCCACAACTTCTCTGGGCAGCCTATGCCAGTGCCTCAGCACCCTCACAGGGAAGAACTTCTTTGTTATATATAGTCTAAGTCTCCCCTCTGTCAGGTTAAAGCCATTCCCCCTTGTCCTATCACTACATGCCCTTGTAAAAAGTCCCTCTCCACATTGTTTCTAGGCCTTATTTTGGTATTGGAACACTGTTACAAGGTCTCCCCTGAGCCTTCTCTTCTCTAGGCTTAAAAACCCCAACTCAGCCTGGCTCCATAGGAGAGATGCTCCTGCCCTCTGATCATCTTTGTGGTCTCCTCTGGACTCACTCAAAGGCAGCATAGTGACTGAAACAGAGGGCCAAGGACAGGGAAATGCAGCATAGCAGGGTTACCTTATTATCTGCCAATGCCCACAAGGCTAGGAAATACCAAATCACTCAGCATGGAATGCTGCAGCTCTGTATCATTTGCTCTGCCCTCCCCATGCAAAGCTGTAGCCTTGCTGCTACCTACAAGGCTCCTCATCCTCAGGTAAAAGGGCAGAGGAAGCAGGTACAGTGACACACAGGTATGACAGTATGACAGGAAAGAGCAGATGGAGAGGGTCATGTTGGGAGCAAGACTCCCTTCTCTTAGCAAGTTGGTGGATGCTTAGAGGTGTCCAGAGTAGAGCAAGGCCAGTCACAGAAAGCAAACTGACTGGGAAGGGAGGGATTGAACAAGTGAGAAGTGACTCCTGCCCCCACCCCCAGCAGCTGGAAACCCCAGTGCCTGTTCGCCTGAACTCACAGGAAGACAATACTTGCTGGAGCAGCTGCTCAAGTATGAGTATTCCAAACAATTCACATAGTATTGCTCATCACTAAGATAATGTTTCAAATAATCCAGATTAATAATTTCCAGAGTTTAAACATCCTTAATAGAAAAGCATAAAGTGGAAAATTTCAGAATAAAACAATTTTATAAGTCCAGATCTGCTGTTAAAATCCAGAGATGGAGGCTTACTCCTTTTTTAGTACATAACATGCTCATTTAATAAAGTGTTTCCCCCCCACCAGCTTATTCAACTGCTTCTCTCAGAAAAGATATCCAGTTTACAACTTCCATTTTCAAACTAAAGAACTTCCTGCAAATAAAAGACATTACAAGTTGTTAGAATTTCTCAAACATATATTAATAGAAATTTCCCTTTGCTTAAGAGTTCAGCATGGTACACACCAAGTAATCGACGCACCAGTTCTATCTTAGCCTTTTTGAAGGGTCATTAAAAATAAATCAGCCAGCTTGGAAGTTCAGAGGAAAACAGATCCTGCTCATAATGAGGTATCAAAGAAATCAGGGTGCAAGATTACCCCTATGCTCCCTGACTGCTTCAGGCATATCCAAAAGCTCTGAGATTTGCATTGTTTTTTGGTTTGCTATACAGTGATGCACAGGGAACCAGAACTTCTGCTTTACACATTGAGAAATGTATATTAAAGCAACATTTACAGGAATTATTTATCATTGCTCCCTACAACTTGGAAAGGTCAAAAGAATGATGTTAAGAGCTATTATTGTGAACAGTACTCTGTTTAATGAAGATCAGAGAGGGGCCCTGTCTAAAATCAGGAGAGTGGGAACAGCTTTCATGCCATGAAGAAAGGCCTTAGAAATCTTCACTTTAAACAACAATAACAGAAAGATTTATTTATAAAGATCACAGACTTCACATCACAAGATGTGTATATATATACATATACAGCATACAAAGCTAAGTTTGTATTTCATATTAGCAGACAAAAAGAGTGAAAACTCATTGTCATGTGAAGTCCTATTCATTGGAATCAAAATACTCCTGGTTTAATAGAGAAACATAGCAACATTGCTTTGAGATGTGCTTTCCACTCTCAGATTCCCAAGACCACAATAGAAAGATCTGTGTTACCAAGGGTTCAAAGGAAACATTCAGCTATCCAGGGATGAGGACACAATTATGGAAGAAAGCACAACACATCTGCCCCAGAAAACAGTCAGAAATGCGATCAAATGAATTATTAGCAAGAAGATTTGAGGACAAAACAGACAGTGTTGTTACGCCAATACATTAATCCATAAGGACTTAATCCTAACTGTGTTTCTGGTCCCCAGTCCTGAGAATATATATTAACCCAGATATTATACAGAGAAAGGTAACAAGGATGATCAGTGGTACAGACTAGCTACCATAAAGGCAATTATTCAAAATACCAGTAGAAGATACTATAGTGGGCCCAAAAGTCATGGATGCCATGAAGAATGTGAACTGGGATAGCTATTCTCTATCTCTCCCAATGCAAGAACTAAGAGGCATCACATTAAACAAGCAGGAAAAAGGTCTGAAACACATACAAGGAGGAACTTTTTTATCCAACATACAGCTGATGTGTGGGACTCCCTGTCAGAGTGCTGGGGGTGCCAGAAACTTGCCTGTGTTCCAAAAGCAATCATCACATTTGTTAGCAGAAGAAAACACACACTCAGGGCTCCAAAATATGAAGACACTGTCTCAACTTGGGAATTCCTATAGTCACAGATCACTGGAAGCTGGGAAAGTGGTTTTATTTTTCATTGTTTTTACACTCACCCTGCTCCAAAACCCTCAGTAGATACATGCTGTTGGCCACTATAGAAAACCGGATGGTAAGCCCAACGGCTCTTCCTTACAATGCTCTTGGTGGCTTGATTTTCAATTTTCATATAACATAGCTTCTAACTTCAAAATTGCATTTCCTCCCTTTACCTTCAAAAGGCTTCAATGCTTGAAGTTCTGTGCACTTACTTCCCTGTGCACTTCCAACTTTCACAGTGAACAAAAGGGCCTGAGGAGAGACAGATGCCCTGTGAAAATTAGAAGTGCACAGGGAAAACACGAAGGACCTGGAAATAAGGTTAAAGACACACAAAAAGGGAAAAATGCAGGGAAACAGCCAACAGGAAATTTTGAAGAATCAGTGGAAATGTAAAAGAATCAAAAACTAAAAGGGGGGGGGGACATCAAGGGAGTAGAAAAGGCCATGAGGGCAAAATGCAGGATGATATGGAAAATACAGGGAGGATGGAAGGGCACACAACAGAGTGAGAACTTTAAAAAATAGTATTATTTCATGGAAAAGATGAACATTATCTGTAATGAGTGAGTATGGTGCTATTGAGAACTTGAAATGACATGTAAATGAAAGAGGAAAAATGTCCTCAGAAAGAAACATAAATCCCACTGAAGGATGCATGCTCTTCTCCACCATATTACTGAACTGAAGATAATATAATGAATTTGGGGAATACAGTAAATTCTTTTTTTTTGTGTACTTTATCACCAATAATATGAATTGCAGCAAAATATATGCACCACTATACTTAATACTTAAACCACCTTTCCAGATTTGCTAACTGCTTTGAAATCTATATGCAAGTCAGTTTATGTATCCTACCTATGTCCCAAGATAGTAAATGATCCACAATTAGAGCCAAGGTGTAAACTTCTTCTACTCCACTGGTTTGGTTGCATTGTCCTTCCAGTGCTAGATGCAATGCTATTTATTACCTGGTTTCCAAAAGCTTCAAGTGCAAAAAAATACAACTTCTGGAAGAAAGGGACTTTGAGCCACGAGTCACTATTTTCTGAAAGCAAATTAACAACTAACCCTGCATTACAAGCCCAGTGCAGTCAAGTGCAAGTTACTAGAACACTCAGCTACTGGGGAATAAAGAGTTTGATCTTGTAACTTCTACAGCAGAATTTATAGCCATGTCATGATGCTGATGCCACCCCTACTGTCATAACTTTATCACACATCTGCCAACACTGGTAACTCATAAAACTCACAATTTCTTCTACAAGTAACTTTTTCACCTGGAGAGTTACAGCTGACAGCTTAACACTCTTGAACTATGATACCCAAGAATTGTGAAGTCACTGAGGATGGAAAAGACGTTTCAGATCATGGAGCGTAACTGATAACCTCACACTGCAAAGTCCACCACTAAACTACATCCCTCAGTACCACATCTACATGCCTTCTAAATACCACCAGGGATGCTGACAACAAAAGCAAATGACAATGATTATGTGCAGACATACAGGCATGTGGAATGTTTTCATTGCTTTGTCAAAGAACCCCCAAGCGGATTAAAAGGTTTACTTATTTCATACTTCATGTCCTTGCTTTCTGTTCTCTTTAAAATTCAATGCAAAAGGCAGCTAAGCTCTTCAGCACAACTCACTGTTCCCAGGCTCAAACCTAAACGAAGATGCTCGACACACGGGGAAAAGATGATTTACCGATGAACACAAACACATCCCACTGTTTGGGCAGTAGGTACAGCCCGCTAACCTCTGGTTAAAAGCCCGCAGAGCAGCAATACAACTTCCCTTGCTTCAGGTGACACCGACGTGCCCATGCCGGCCGCGGCGGTACAGCCGCAGGCACCTGCAGCCGACCGCACGGCGAAGCCGAGCCCGGTGAGTCAGAGGCAGCTCAGTCTCCTACCGCCTCCGCCGGCCCCGACCCCCGCTCGCCGGGAACGGAGCCGAGCCGAGCTCAGCCCAGCCCGGGAGGCTCCGTGCCCTCAGCAGGGTCAACCCAGAGCATCGCTCCAGGAAATTCTCCTCCATTCCTGGAAATCCAGCGGCTTTTTCTCCTGACTCAGGGATAAACCCCGGAAACGGTGCTGGCGAATCCAGGGGCCAAGCGGTGGGCGGGGAGGGAGGGAGGGAGGGAGCCAGCCGGCACCGAGGCCCCAGCCCGGCCTCGAGAGCAGGACACCGGCCGCCCCCTCCGGCCACGACCGCCCACCTCAGGTGATAATGGCTCCTCGGGAGCTGCCACCGCCCTCCCTTCGCTCCCCGCCGCGGCTCGGGGCTGCCATGAGTGAAACGAAAGCCCCCAGACAGCGGGAGCGGAACGCGGGCTCCAGAACGATGCGGACCAGGAGGATAGAAGGGAGCCCGGGCCCCAGAGTTCCGCGGCGAGCACCGCTCTGTAGCCTCGCAGCTCCGGGGAAAAGCCCCCAGCCCGCCCTGTAGCGGGAGCGGAGATGCCGCTCCTGACTGAGGCGCCTGAGGGTCCGGACCCGTCCCGCTGTGACTTACCGTCCCCAGCGAGCTGCGGGGCAGCGCAGGGCCGCGCATCGCTCCGCGGCCCGCTACGTCCCCATGGCAGGGACCCGCTGCGCCCAGAGGAAGCCGTCCCAGCTCTACCCGGCCCCGGCCGGAGCAGCACGGAGCGGAGCTGTGCCCGTGCAACTTCCTAAGGGCGGCAGGAGGAAAGCGGGAGGCGGCCCGAGCCGACCAGGCCCAGCCCCGCCCGCCCACTCATCCACCGGCGCTACCGACTGTCGCCGGCTTTCCTTTAACCCTGAGCTCAACAGGCTAAAAAGGAACGACCGATGGTGTGTCCCGTGGCTAAAACTGCTGTTAAACACCTGGGAAAGGAGTCACTTCAGTGGGACGTGTCCCTGCCCATGGCAGGATGATCATTTTCCAACTCAAACCCTTCTATGAGTCTATCTTAAAATTTCCTATTGTTTCACCTTTACCCCCTACTGTAAATGTTGAGTTCATGTGAAATTAACCATACAGTGATGAGATGGTAACACATTGCACCTCAACTGCCTTGTCAGCACCTAAATAATTCTCAATAATGGTATTTATCAGCCCAAACTAGCATATTTAGAGTATATATGCCTATACTTTTTAATTTAAAACACATTTTCTTGTATGCTCCGATGATCCAGCTGCATTAACAATAAAAATATAAAGTGAAGGTAATGTAGCATTCTATGCGAGCTCTGCTTCATTTAATATATGCTTTTAATTATAGTGTTTAAAAACACTAAAGATTAAGTGGCAAACAGATAAAGCACTCCCTTTCATATGTTGCACATTAAGATCCCACCTTCCTGTTGTTTCAGAACTATTCCCTGTTGATATAACCAGCTGCCAGGTTAGTTACCTAATCTTGACTCCTTGTCTGCTAAGGGTGATAGGAACTGGTTGGTTGTTAGCACAGGATACACGTATCATAAATGGGAGGGATCCCGAATGGAAACAGCCACAGCACTGACTTCCCAGTGATCAGGTTGTGACAGAGAATGCTCCCCTATTTCCTGCACTATCCCTGTCATGCGAAGACATTAAATTGAGGTATTAAGCACTGTTTGGGAAGAATATATCCATTTCATGTATGTAAGCCCAAAATTTGCATGCAATTCACTCTGTGCACTGCCTGAACTGCTGTGAAGAAAGGCAAACAGCTCCATGGGCTGCACCTACTATGCAGTTGCTTATCTGCACTGTGGAAGCCAGCAATGGCACATCCACAGGACAAAATGACAAGGTCCACACAGCTACATAGCTCTCCTCCACACTTATGGCTTGGGCAGCTTTGACTTTGCAGTTGCAAGTGGGAAGAAAATAGAATAATACGTTATAAGCCTGCAGCCATCTCCAGGGATAGAAATAGAAACAATTTACTGAGTTTTGTCTAGTTCTTTTCTTTGTATTAATTGGGAAAATGCAAAAAATAGAAGGGGGTTTGAGCCCCTCTCCTATGGGGAAACCTGGAGAGGGGCTTCAGACAAGGCCATGTAGGGACAGGACACGGGGAATGGCTTTAACCTGCCAGAGGGGAGGCTGAAATGAGCTCTTAGGCAGAAGCTCTTCCCTGTGAGGGTGCTGAGGCGCTGGCACAGGGTGCCCAGAGAAGCTGTGGCTGCCCCATCCCTGGCAGTGTTCAAGGCCAGGTTGGACATGGGCTTGGAGCAAACTGCTCTAGTGGAAGGTGTCCCTGCCTGTGGCAGGGGCTGGAACTGGATGAGCTTTAAGGTCCCTTCCAACCCAGTCTGGGATTCTACGAAAATTATCCCCTAAAGGAAAAATCCTCATGCACCGATAAGTACATTCTGTGGATAAGGAAATCCCATTTCTAACGGGCTGTGTCACATGAGTGCAGCAGGCACACCCTTCAGTGGAGCTTCAGTTTCCACAACAACAAAAGCATTTCTCCAGAAGAGAAGTGTCAGAGGAACCCCTCTCCCTGCACTCCCCGCAGGAGCAGGATCTCACAGCCCGCTGCAGGCCTGACATTTACACTAACACCAACCGCCCCAGCGCACTTCCCATCTCCCCCCACAACTGCTCAGGCCACGCCGCGCCCCGTCCCAGCCGCCTCCCTGTGTCCCAGCCTGCGGAGCCCTCACGGGTCCCGTTTCTCGCCAGTGTGAGGGGTCAGAACCGTTTCCCGGTGAGCCGAACCGCTCCCGCCGCCGCCATTGCGACACTTCCCTTCCGGAGCTGCGACCGCCTCCGGCGGCGGCCATTGGCCTGAGCGGAGGGAGGGGGCGGAGACGCGCCCGGTGCCGTGATTCGTGCGTTCGGGCCCGGTCATGGCGGAGCCCAGCGCGGCGGTGAGTGACCCAGCGCGGATCCGCTCCCTCCCCGCCGCATGGCACTGAAGGTCCGTGTCTCTGCTTCCCCCTAGGAGCAGCGCTGGCTGCAGGCGGCTCAGGACTTCACCCGCCGAGCGCTCCCGGCCCACGAGGGGTCTGGCGCACCGGAGGAGCCGCCGCTGCTGGACGCGGTGCTGCGGTGTCTGCGCGGTGCAGGTGGTGGGGACCTGCCGCTGGGCTACAGGTGACAGCGGGGTGGAGAGAGGAGCAGAGATGGGGAGGAGTGAATGGGCAGGGTCGGACCGCGGCATGGGCCGGAGGAAGTTACACACACATGTGCAGGGCTGCCGGCATCGGGGGGCCGGTGGAACGGGGCTGGTGGGGTCCCCCCTTGAGCTGGGAGCTCGGCAAAGCGGCTACCGCCGGACCAGTGCCGCTCACTCATGTGCGGTGCCTGCCGCGGATGCTGGTGTGGGAGGGATGTTGTCAAAGGCAGATAACCACATGCGTGTTCTTGGCTTCGGAACGCCTCCGGTCTCTCTTGCACCGTATCTGCAAGTCTGCAGTAGGGAGAGTGTGTGACCGAAATGAGGCATCCTGCTGAGAGCGAGCTGCTGTCCTGCACGGCGGCTTCCCGGTTGGATACTGGCGTTTTGGTGTTTACCATCATGAAAAACTCACAGTTTGCCGAGAGATCCAGACTGGAGGATGTGGCTCGTCTGGATCTATTTCTCTCTTGCTCCAGTTTATGGTGGAAGGATGTCTATAAAAACCCCTGGCACAGCTGGTTTGGGGAAGGTCAACTGGAATTGATTTGGGTCTTATGACCTTTAATTTTGTACTAATAGTTTATAAATGTAGATGATGCATCTTTCAGACCAGCTAAACTGATTTCATCTAAGCCTTATGTTTTCTATAGACTGTATTTCACAACGTTTAAAACAGTTTGGTTCATGTAGAGGAGAATTCATCAAGAAGAGTTGGTACTTACCTTGCGTGAGGCCAGTGGTCTGTTTGTGAGCAGCGTTCTCCATCCACAGTCAAGCTCTGGATTACCAGAAAAGTCCATATAGTTTTCTGGATGTGATAACCAGGATCCAGCACACTCCTGTAGTTCTGGTTTCTCTCAAAAGCAGCCAGTACATGTGATGTAAACACAACCAGTGCTGTGTTCTCCTTGTAGATCATAGATACCAGTATCATTACTGGTGCTGTTCTGACTCTGAGCACAAAGCAATTTGCTTATGTTATTTTCAGCTAATCTTGAACAAGTGTTCAAAATCTGTGTAGACAGGCCCTCAGTGACATGGGTTAGTGGTGGCCTTGGCAGTGCTGGGGAGTGGTTGGATTTGATGATCTGAAAGGGCCCAACCTATTTGGTTCTATGGTTTATTGCTGATGCAGACCCATCGCTCACCTAGACTGGTTTCTGGCTTTGAACTTTTAATACCTGACTAATCAACTGAAACTCATCAAATTCATACTCTTGCAATTTGATGTCCTGCTACTGAGCAAGTGCGTGTTGAGAATAGAGTTCCAGTTTCACAACCTAAATTTGTCAGCAAACCTCACTGGAAACAAGTATCGAAATCACTAGCTGGAGGCCAGTTTGTATTCACTCTGTCAGTATTTACATTATTGTGGAGAGGGAACTTCTGTTAGTGTATTTATGTTATCATGGAGAGGGGACTTCTGTTAGTTCTCTAGAATGCAGAGCCAGAATGTAAACAATGATGATGAATGCTGCCAGAATCATACACTGAAAAGCCTTAGCATGTACTGAGAATGCTGCCTTGCTCTCCCATAGTTGGTACTGTGGCCAGTCTAAGCGTGATAGATGCTAAACTGCGGATGGCCTCACATGCCAATTTGATGTTACATCTCCTCCCCTCACTCTCCAAAGCCAGGAGCATAGGTGGGAAGTTTCAGGACTAGCTTGGCTCTGATATTATAAATGAAGGCCGAGTCTAAGATTACTGGCTTGTTGTCTCTGAGTTTTGTACTGTGTAAGCTATTCACAGGAGAGAATTTGTCACAAAACTGTCACAATCTTCATCTAGAAGTTTTCAACCCTGCTTTTTACCACAGTTCATCAACTTAAGCACACAATGACAGAATTAGTCTGTATTTACCTGTGTTCGTAACCGGTATGTAAACTGTTCGAACAGTTGTTGGGGTTTCCTCACAGTCTCCCATTCAAGCTAAAAATGTCTGAATTAATAACTGTTATCCTTCCCACACCCCACCTCCCCCCACCCCCACCCCACATGTACTAGAAAATATGTTCCATTTTCTTACCCTTCAGTTACTTTTTCCCCAAGCCTTCTGCATGCCTGCTAAAGTAACCATAGTAGCAGAGGATGTCTGTTCTCAGAGAGGATGCTCAAGCAGCATAGACATGTTGACTGAGCTGAGAGAGATCATTGAATGAGCTGGCTTTTGCCATGTGGTATCATCAGATCATATCAATAGCTAAGGCTTGTTTGACTTGGCCAAACTTCGTGCACTGCAATGATCACTGTAATCCCTAAACTTTGTAGACTTGAGTTTTTCCTACATCCTTCTATAGTCTTGCTTCTCTTTTTTTTCCAGTTTCATCTCCATCTCTGACCTGCAGCATCAGCAATGTGTGCCATGCTGCAGCCACCTGACCTGGAGCACTAATGAGTTTAAAGCATGGGCTCGTCAAGGACAAGCTGCTTTACCCATGGAGAGCCCTTTGCAGAGGACTTACCTCATTTTGGTTGGCTATTTAACAGATGGAAGGCAAGAGACCAAAGAAAAGTTGGTAGATGGTTGTCTATATGTAAAAGACAATACTGGGATAATCCCATGTGAGGTATGTTCTCAGTCTGAGGAATCCTGCTTTTACTCCCACTGATGGGGCAGTGTCACAGACCACTGGGGCTTCAAACGGTCTGCCAAAGTCTAGTGAGGGAAATAATGCAGGCAGGACAACAGGTTCTGGGGGGAAGATAGAACATGAACATTTGTCATTGCTAGGAGAGCAAATGTTGGATGCTCTGGCCTGGAGAAAAGAGACAGCCTAATGTATAACTGTTAAATTCTCAACAGTATAAGGTGGCCTGGGAGACCTGGAGGTCATAGCACTCTCCTCTGTTTGATCTAACCAGTAGAGCAGAAGTAACTTTCTGGAAAGTCATACTGGGTGCTCAGCGATGCAGTGATGACATTCTACCAGCAAATAAGAAGTTTGCTTGATAATTGAATTAAAAGCCTTCTGAAAGTCATTGTATGGGGAGTCTAGACAAGAGGTAACCCCTAGAAACGGTGATGAAAGAGTGCTGAGGTTGTGCTTTCCAAGGAGATGAAGAAAAAAGCTTTATTGGTATGAACTTCTAACTGAAAACAAAGGGGAAAAGAAGGCAGGTGAGAATTCTAGAGTAGTCTGAAAACAGCTAAGCCTTGCAGTGAATCAATGATCCCCTTGCCAGGAGGATGCACCTATAACCCAGGAAATGCTAGCTGTAGAGCTCAGCAAATTTCTTCCAGATTTCCATCTGCAAGGACAAAAGTTCTCCTTGCAAGATAAGAGTGTCAGCAGAAAACACCACTCTCATATAGAAATGAAGCCCAGCAGTAGAACAAGTTTGTGATGTGCATGCAAGTGCAAATTAGTAATGCACATTGTAAGTAATGCTGAAAAAACATACTATTAACTCATCTCAAGCATTTATCTCATTATCTTTTGTCTTAGCTCCTGCATTTTGAACTTGAGTGGCTGGAGTCACTGTTTGTCTTCCCAAGTTGGTCATATATACCACAGACAGACAAGAGTGCAACAGGGTATTTGGAAATCCTGTTGGACCCAGTGCCAGTAAATCTTCTCAAGAAAGTACCTGACAGCATTCCAGTCACCTACCAAACATCAGCCAAGACACTGCTTACCTCCAGGTAAATAATTAGCATGCTCAACTCCATCATAGCACTGTTGCTCTGGTGTGGCAGGTACCATGAAGAGCACTGGCCTCAGCAAGAGCCAGATTCTGTTTCTGCCACAGGTGGAAGCATAACAGTGAGTGGTGGAAGTAAAAGTGATACAATTAAGCCATTTTTCACTTACCTGGCTCTGTAGTTCCAAGACCTCATACCTGTTATTCAAGGGCAACTGGGAGGGAGGAAGGGATTGTGAGGGTTTTCGCTTACCTCTCCGAGGAGGGACCTCCCTCCATACCTCCTTGTCCCTTAAGTTCTCTCCTTCTGTCTGATGGCAGGAGGGAAGAGGATCCATCACTTGTTCAACCACTTCCCTCTGCCCCTGCCTTAGGGTGTGGCTCTATTTCACTTTCACGTTCTCTGATGGCTCTCAGCCTTTCTACCTCCTCCCTCAGTTCACCCACCTGCCTGAGCAGGTCATCTGTTTGCTCACAGCGAACACAAGCAGTGTCACTGGCTCCCTCCAATACAAGTGCCAGGCTCAGGCATTCGCTGCAGCCAGAGACCTGCATGGCCGCATGTCTGCAGGAAGGCTTAGTCTGGATACCCACATTATTCCTCACTACAGGTTTTGATCATGTTCTATCTGGTCGATTGATCCATCTACGTCTCTCCACACAAACAAGCACTCCTTCCTCCTCCTGCGCTCCAGGCGAGTCCTCTTGATGAGGTGGTTATCCCGCTCGCCTGCCCACAAACTGCCTCGACCTGCTCTGTTAGCCCACTCTGGTCACCATGCTCCTTAATCAGTTGTTTCCCAGGAAGCTTTACTGGAAATTTTAGTTCTGTGTTTTGACAAACTAAAGCAAATTTAAGTATTTCGAAGTGTATTTTGATATTACAGAAAGGACATGAGAACAAAGGGATAATTCAGCTTTCACTGAGGCTGGAATTCACTCCTTTGATTAACACAACTTTTTCTTTGACCATGAACCAAAAGTATTAAAAGTATTATTGAAAGTAATTATAGATTCTAATGTGGAATTAATATACACCACTGGTCAAGTTCTTGTCAGATTGCTGAGATAAATGTGCCAGTTAAATGTCAGCTGCTAAGATTAACTGTTGTCTTCAGTGGAAATAATACAGTATGTGAAAATGTAGCCAATGGAATTGCAAATCTCACTGAAGCTGATAATTTCAGGTTGTGCTGGATCATATTTTATCTTCTTTAATAGAGAATTCTTGGTGTAATAACGATAAAATGTCACTAGTCAGGCTGCTGTAGTTTCTTTTTAGTTTTGTTTTAATTGGCTGTATCTGCTTTGCTTTAAGTGTTTCATGTAGCTCACCAGACCTTTCTGAACAAGAAGACTTTCCCTATTTCAGTGTACATTCTCAGAGCAGCTCCTCTGCTGTTACCTGATAGTTTGAACAGTTTTCCATGTTATTTCTTTAAAAATGTTACCAATAAAGTGCTGGTATTAGTGTATGTGGGCTTCCCTTCTAGAAAGTCATAAAGGTAGATAAGTGTGTGGTTTAGAATCAAGGGTGTGTTTGTTCACAGAGGGTTATATTCAAGTCCAGTTGGAGCTGAAATGAAAATGACAAATGTTTGAAGTTTTGGTTTTCAGCTTTTAAATGAAGGTTTGGCTGCAGAAATGTCACCTTTCTCTCTCATCTCACCTACTTTCAGTTTTGCTGCTCTTTCACCCTGTGCCAAGATTGTTAGGAAGGCTCCATTATTGCCCTCAAGCCTCTTTTGTTTATAGGCGTAGAGCTTCCACAGTGTCACATTCCATGGATCTACAAAGCCAAGTTCTCTTTTCTGCTGAAGCTTGTGACTTCCCCTCTCCTTCCCTTTTGATCTCTAATTAGTCTCTTATTTGTGGTAAAGCTTTTTAAAACCTGGTTGTTGTCATGGAGCATGTGCTGTATTCAAACGTGAAGGTTTTGTGAAGTGTCAGATGGTTTTAGCATATAAAACTAAAGAATTTTGCAGTCAAATATTGGTCTGAAAACCTCTCTGAGAGGTGATTCATGTTGGATCCTTTATTTCCAGAAAGTGCATGCTGCAGATTTGTTTATTTTGCTTTTGAGACACTTCTTTCATCTCTGATTTCCTTTGCCTCTTCAATTGTCTTCTAGGAGTCTGGGTAAGAAAAGATCACAGCTCACTGTGGCAGGTGAATTGACCCAACGTAGGCCTCTCCTTCGTATTCAGCACAAGACATTCTTCTTTCTGTTTCTGAAGTGCTGTATCTCAGGTGTTCAGGTCCCTGTGCTGGTGCAGGCAAGTGCTTGGAATTTTGCTCACATACTCACTGTCTGTACCTGTGTATGTGCTACTTGATTAATTCTTTGAAGGTTGCCCTTGACTTCCTGGTTTGATTTATTATTCCTTTTACTAGTGATTTATATATTTTATTCCATGCAGCCTACAATAGTCCTTGTGTGTAAGAAGTCTAGTACTCTAGTTTTATACCCTGCAGAAATATAGCCCTCCTTCCTTATGCAGTTGCAGTGTTCCTAAGCATCTATTGCAGAGTGATTGCAGATATCACCCTTTTGGTAAGAGTGTAAGGCAGTCCTCTTGAAGCAAAAGGTTTTTTGAGTGGGGTTATTGGGGTTGGGAAGAAGTTTTTCCAGTGCAAAAGATGCTGATGTTGCTTTTGATTTCTCTGCTCTAGAAGCCCAGCCAGCTGGCATGGCATTATACCCTCCAGTTGGGTCGCAGGTATGCAATCACAGGACTGAGTCTGGCCAGCCTGAAGGAATCTGGACAAAGGACATTTGTCACCAGTGATTCTTCCTGCCTTCTGCCCTACTGTGCAGAACAAGTGAGGGAGCAGTCACTGGACAGTGCTTGGCAGGACGAATCCACTCAGTCTTCTTCCCTTGAGACTGATGAGCAGCTCAGTGACATTTTGGAGCTGAGAGTTGAAGAAGAGAGGCCAAGATCAACCAAAGAGTCCAAGATCATCTCATATGTGGTAAGGATTTGTAGGGTTACCCTTCACCCACTCATGCTGTAGGGTATCAGCTCCTGGCCTGCAAGATCTCATTTTTCATCATGAATTTATTTCCTTATTGCTCAGGCCTATCAGACTCTTGTGTTCTGGGTCTCTCTACACTCGTATAACTTTCTCTTTGCTTTCTGTTTTAGGGATTTGTCACCAAAATACTCAACATCCAAGCTGGTCTCTTTTTACTGGATAACAAAGTCTGCTTGTGCCTTGCTTACCACCAGTTGTTGAACTCTGCACGTGGACTCCGACCAGGAGCATGCGTGGAGGTAACTTGTGACTTAGAAAGGCATAAAGCATTCAGTGGGAAAGACTTGGGCCCTGGGCATAGCTTGCCAGTGTGTGGCTTAACAGAAGACTATGGAAACGTTGGAATTATTTCAGCAAGTCAAGTATCTGGAACAGAAGTGGGGATCTTGCTGTCTAGGTTTGGTCATGAGTGTTGAAATGATGATTATCTGATTCCTCCCTAAGCAGTGCCAGGTTCCTCAGGCCCATTTGATTTATAGATAATCCAGTAGAGTGATAAAGGATTTGGGGTGGGGTGATAGTTTTGGGGGTGGTGGCAGACCAGCTATCTCTTCCCTTAAGTTGTACATTTGTGTGTCTCAGCTCATCGATGTCCACCTCGTGCAGAAGCCTCTGGTATCCTTCCCTTTCATTGTACTTGGTTGTTGCCTGAGCAGCACTATTGTGCTGAAGAGTTTTTCAAGGCTCAGCACCCCCTACCAGCCACCAGTCTCTGCTGGAAATCTCTACTTAGAGCTGCTCTTCCGCTACAATCTTGGTGTGCCACTCTACCTGTGGCTGGTGAGCCTAATGGAGATGTTCGAGGAGAGGTGAGGACACTTCTTCTGAAGTCAACTATGTGTGAATATGCTTCGTAAGCTACCTGGGTGGTTTGCTTGGCAAGTCAAGGTGGATGCAGGCTGGAGTTGGAAACGGCTGCTACAATCAGATAACAACAAATATAAAGGCTTTTTAGTCTTGGCTGCTCAGAGGAGCAGCTGCAGCTGCTCAGCAAACCACTTTGATATATTCTGAGTACGGCCAGTAGTGCAAGCATTTGTTTGAGAGCCTCTGGCTTAGCAGAGGTATTCCAGAAGGCTTCATGCTCTCCCTGACAGCTGCACTGCATAACAGCTGTGGGCCAGATCTGGATTTATTTCTGGGTTTGTTCTGGAACCATTATGGTTGATCACTAACAGCAGCCTTGGACTTCAGAAAGGAACATTTATGTGTTTAATCTCAGACAGTTAAGTAGCAGTTTATGGAATGCTCAGTCTTCCCATGGAATTTTTACGCTTTCCAATCAGACAGCTTCAGTTTTGCCCTGGGAATGATGCTAGCCATAAGTTTCAGTTTTCATTAGCTTTTTCACTTTCTTTAAATGTGACTGCTTTGCCCTGGTGCTGCCTGAAAGTTGTTGCAGTGAGTTAGTTGCTACCTCTCTGAGTTTGCTTTCTGTCGTGTTTTGACTGTCAGCGTGATCACTTCCAGACATTCAGAAGCAGTGAGCTAAACTTGTGACAGGAGCACAACAAGAGGACAATGCTGGAACCAGGGCAGCCTGTGGTTGTTTCTGTCTTGTGATTGTTTTATTTATTTATTTCCTGTAAAAGAAAGCCAAGCATACCTAACATGAGTAATCATACCAAGCTTAGGCAACATACACGCAGATCCATTTGTGTGGCTTAGAGAGAGACTATTTTCAGGTGTTTTGGGGTGGAGTTTTTTGTCCACTTGAGTTTTGAGATTTTGCCTTTCCTCCCATTTGTGTACATTTCCCTCTTCCTTGTCTGACATCAATCTGCATCACCCTTAAATGTTCCTTTTTTAGTCACTTCATGTTCTTTTTGTGCTATCCTTAGTTCTTGTCCTCCTGAGCACATTCACTCATAATAAGCAGAAAGAACACTTGAGTTACATGCAAATCTCCCTAAGAAGCAAGGACTGCTAATGCTTTTTGTCATCATTTTTTTCCAGGTTTTCTTGTTTCTTTGGCCACTCTCACTCATTGCTTCGCTCCACGCACAGAAACCTTGGAGCTGCTGAGAAGTTCCTTGTCCCCCTTCTGCAAGCTGTGGTCCCAGATAGAGAGAAAGCAAGAGATATTTATAATGAAATGCTAGATAAAAAACACCGGTGCCCCCTGCAGAAGGTGAATAAATGGTCTGTGAGCTGCTTCCTGTTTGCCTGATGGGAATAAAACTCACCTGGTTCACTTGTTCTTTCTTGTTTTCTCAGTATTCAACCTTGAACCCCCCATGCCAGGCCCCATCTCTGTCTGCAGTTTGCCATATGGCAGAACAGAAGAGCTGGGAAGGCTTCAGTCCATCACAGTTGTTCTCCCCCTTGGAGGAACAGCACATGGGCACCCAGGAGCTGAACCGCAGACTGGCCTGGTCCTACTGCACATTCTCAGCAGGAAGTTTCCAGCCCCGACTGGTAAGTGCCTTGTTCCCTGCCTTGAGATTTCCCAGATCTCCCCATGCCTTCCAGCACCCTGTTTGATGCATGCCTGTTCTTCCTGTTTGGCAATAACACTTTTTTTCTCACTTGTATGTTGAACACAGGCCAAATTCAGGCTGCTGCTATATGGAGTTTGATTTACAACCTTCTAAGATGGGAAGTGTTTGATGCTCTTTGCAGCTTCCTTTCTGTTGCAGATACTACTGGGTGTGCTGAGAGTCTCCTCCAGGAGCAGTTCCCTCCAGCTGCAGGACAAGAGCAGCTCACTGCCCTGTGTGATATGCAATAGGGATGGTAGCCCCTTTGCCTGTACAGCTCTCAGAGGTATGTCCCACTAAGTTAAATTTGAGAGTGCTGAGTTTCTGGTGTTCTGCCATCCAGCTCCAAAACAAGGAAGAGGAGGCTTAGCATGGAGATGCTGAGCTGGCACTGCCTGGCCTTGTGACTGTAAAATGGGGAAATCAAGCTTACTGGTTTTATGTTTCCTTATTAGCTCCTCTCTGTGTTCGCAGGATCACTCTTGCAGGTGGAGACCTATCAGCTCATAGTGGAGAGATTCCTTCAGACTGATTTTCCCTCCTGGGAGCACCTGGCAAATCTAGAGCATATAAGGGAGAAAAAACATAGGTGAGTCCTTTTATTTGGTGCACAAGTAAAAACATCCCTCTTCAGTTCCACAAGCATTTTGGACTGTGGCAAAGCTGCTGATCAGCATAGTATGTTGTGCCAAAGCAACTGTCTTTTGCTATGTGCAGAGAGGGATCAGCACATAGGACCCCTTCCTGCTGACTGCTTGTGGGATACTCACTAAAAGTGCTTTTCCCAGATAACTGCTTGTTTTGGACAACCACCTGTCAGGAACAGGGAGTTTCACTGCTACAATTTGTCGTTTCAGTGTCTACGTGCAGTTTTACTATGAGGATGCTCAGGTTCTCCGTGCTGCAGAAGGACACATCCAGAAAAGCCTTGGGAGAGCAAACAGCTCCTCTTTGAGAACAAAAGACGGTGGCAGCTTAACATCTGAGCTGGAAACCCCAGAGGCAAAAATGCTCAAATTGGAGGATCCCAAGCCAGATACTCGCAGAGATGACAATTGTCAGGAGGGGCAGAGCAGCGCTAGGACAAACAGCTGTGTATCTCACCTCTTCTTGGTTACCCAGAAAGAGAGTCTTATGTATCGCAATTACCAGTTACCCAGGAAAGACCATGGAGAAGGATGGAAGCTGCAGCACAGTTTCCAAGCCACGGTGCTGTGGCTGGGCAGACCTCAGCTCTGGAGCCACCCCAGAGAAATCAGGAGTCTACCAGAGCTGGAGGAGAGTGGCTGTGATGGAGAACAGGACATGACACAGCAAGAAGTGAGGCAGGAGGCAGCTTTGGCATGTGGTTTGATAAGGCTGGGAGTTGGCTCTTCAGGGAGCCTGTGTGATAAAGAAGTATCTGTATTCCTAATCAATGGGAAAGTGATTTGTGTGTTGGGTACAGATGCATGTTTATGCAGGGGACTTCCTTGTGCCATCCCAAGGGAGTTTCATCTCTTTATCTGTCACCTTTCTGTAAATGCATTCCCCTTCCCTTACCTTAATGGTGCCAACCTTACTTCTCAACCAAGACATCTTCTGCTGGGCTTGCTCTTTTCTCACTGTCTTTTAAATTTCCTACCTTATTCTTAACATTTCTCATCACCTTTTGTCTCTCTCCCTTCCCCACCAGGCACTGCTGCTGTTTATGGGGAAGTCTCTACGATGGTTTCCATTTCTGCACCGGGATGGGCTGTATCGCTTCATTGTGCCCCACTGCTTGGTAAGAGAGAGGTTGTCTTTCTGTTCCCTCTTAAGACTTGCTGAACTGCATGTTGAGGTGTCAGAGGGTGACTAAGCTCTTTTTGAGGCTTGGAATTCCCATCCATTTTGCCAAGGAGCTGCTTCTGTTCTGTGTTTGGTTAAAATTCTTGGAGCTCTGAGTTCAAAAGTTGGGGTTTTTTTTTAGCTTTAAA
This sequence comes from Melopsittacus undulatus, assembly GCF_012275295.1. Taxonomy (NCBI): domain Eukaryota; kingdom Metazoa; phylum Chordata; class Aves; order Psittaciformes; family Psittaculidae; genus Melopsittacus; species Melopsittacus undulatus. The sequence goes on along the minus strand of NC_047528.1, from coordinate 114,703,174 downwards.
CCATTGTTCTTCAGGTTTTTTCCTACATAGTTTTCATCCCTTCTTTTAACAGTCTTCTTTCTTGTCTTACCACTCCTCTCTCAGGACTTGGAAGTGTTTGACAAGCTTTGTTTTCCACCTGTGCCAGTAAAGTTCCTGAGCAGGTCATCCTGCCCCCCGTGCCTGCCTGTCCAAGATACCTGGCACTTACAGCATGTGACATGGATCTCCTGTCTGCCTGAGGTAAGTGCCTGATTGCTCTGGGCTTTCACAGGTGACTTGTAGATCTCTAGAACTAGCTCAGAAAACTCAGTACAGAATGTCTTGTTGATGAGACCGTTCTGCTCTAAACTTCATCAGAGAAGGATGCTGGGTTTCACATTAATTAATCTGGGGAGCAAGCATCAGCTCTAAGTATGACCTAGCCCTAAGCATGCAGAGCTTGTCTTTACTGCTCTGGCTGGGGACAGCTATAAACTACAATCCATCTGAGGCTGTGTCTCCCTCACTTCTAGCTGGCAGCCAGGTCAGTGCTGACAGGCATGGACCAGAAAATTTCCTCCATTCCAGAAGTACTTAGCAACAGGTATGTTGGTCTGCTCCCGATTACATGTGACTGCCTTAGGGAATGGGTCTGTATTCATCTTTACTGCAAACAGATTACATTAAGCAGCAATGAATTATCTGCCTTAGAAATATGGTTTGGAAGCCCTCCTATGTGCAAGCAGTTCAGGCTGCCCCTATTCTGTCTAGCAAAGCTAAATTAAGTGCTGGTGACAAGATTGCAGAATGGTGTCCAGACAAAATTTGAGTTACTGCTGGTGTGGACTCGGTCCCAAAAGTTTCTGCTAAATTCCTGTCAGAAGCAGGAACAGGCACATCAGGGAAACAGGCTGAATGTGTGATGGCTTTTGTTGTTTTTTGATTGTTGTAACATAATTTGCTCAAATATTAGGCTTAGAAGGTTATCTGCTCAAGAGCATGTTCAGATGTTTAATCTGGAGTGACAGGCATTCACACTGAAATCTTCCCCAGTGCCTTATGGCAAACTGAGTTTTGATTTGCTTGGCTCCTTCCTCTAATTAAGGAAAACAATTAGGAGTTAAGCAGATAGGAAGGCTGTAATGCCTCTCCCTTTTTCTTCTTCACTGCTGAGCCTGAAGAAGCAGAAAGCAAGTTAAAGGAGCCTCTTGACCCTGTGGTGGGGTAGGATGCAGTAAGCTGCCTTCAGTCCAGTAACTCAGGTGCTCAAAGGCAGGTTCTCCTGAAACCAAGCTCAAGCAGCAGCATTCCACCCTGTCCTTTACAGCCATCTTGAAGGCAGGCATTCATCCACTCCCTTTGTCTTCAGAAATCCTGGTCTGCTCTCAGTTTCACAGGTTCCCTTGCTTCCTTCTCTGGCAATATAGTGGAGAGGACCTTGTGTGCCTCTCCCAAGACCGAGAAGCCACATGTGACTGTCAGCCTTCAAAAGCAGACAGGTAAGATTTTGACAACCTGTCAAGTAACAACAGATTGATTCTTGCTTCTCTCTGTTTCAGGGACAGTGCTAACTGTGCTCCTATGTCTGACAGCAGTAGAAGTATGCCAGGGTGTTGCATCCATTGCATGTTAGAGGGTTGGGAAACTGTGCTGCTTGTGTGTTGGGATGGGAATGAGAAAACCCTGCCTGGAAAATCTGGGAGGTGGAACAGTGATAGTCTCATTGTGATGGGAGGGAAAACACCTCTAGCAGATCCAGCTCCGTGACAGATTATGCTACCTGCTTGTGAGTGAGCTCATGGTGTGTGTGGTGCTGTACCCTCTCAGGGAGTCTGCTAGCCAGTGAGCACACCGTGAAGCTCAGCGTCTCAGTTGCACCAGGCTCCCCTGTTGTGTTGGACGTTTACATTGCTTCCACCTATCTGCAGCATCTCTGGGGTTTGCTACCTGGAGCCACGATCCTCTTCCAGAACTTGGAACGCAAAATCTCAAGGTACCTCTGTCTTTAGAACCCAGATCTAGGCTGCTGACCTCTCTTATTGTCTTTGAAACTGTATCTTAATCTCTCCTCTCATGTGAACTTCCTTTATCCCTTGTCCATACTTTCAGGTATGCCAATCCCTTACTACAAGTTATTTTCCCACCATGTTACAGATGAAGATCAGCCCAGTCATCTCAAGAAAACTGAGAGTTTTAGTTTCTACAAGCTCTTTCTGACATCTACTCTTTCATATTGCAGATTCCGTAATGTTTATTGCATCTACATTGCCTCCAGCTGTGTGAGCATCATATCTCTGCCAGCTTCTCCCTTACCTTTTCCTTCCAGGTGAGTTCAGCTTCTGTTCCCACTGTACAGTGTCCTAAGAAAGGTTTTTGTGTTCCAAGATTCTCACATTCCTGTTTCTTCTAGTCCTGCAGGAGAAAACTCCTCCCCCTCACTAGTGTTTCTATCCAGCCTGCAATCTCGCCTGCAAAGCCTGCCCCAGGCACGGATTTTATGCCACTTGTCCTGTGTTCTGAGTCTGTCCTTGCAGTGGGTTTGCTCACTTTGCAACAGCATCTTCAAAGAGGTATACAAGCTTCTACAGGGATAATTTGTGAGGAGCTTTGTAGACTTTCTACTCTGATACATCCTTTGCTACCATGTAGGAAAAAACAATAAGTTTCTGTCCCAGTTCCAAACCCTCTTTTTTCCAGTGTCTGAAAAGGATTTGCATATTTAAAAAGGGGCTAGAGTGGCTACTGATTAGAAGTATGTATCTCATGCCAGGCAGGCTGGCAGCTGAAGTGAGGATACTGCAGGGGAGAATCCTGCTCTGTTAATGCTGTGCTTTTTCCATGTTCACTGCTGCTGGGGTTCAGCAGGTTGCAGCACGTGATTTTTGTCTCCATACAAACCTTTCCCAAGACTCTCATTGGAAATGCAGTGAAGTTCCGTAATCCTTTGCATATGTAATTAAGGGAGGGCTAAAAGAAGCAGTGGCCCTTCCCCTTCTCTCTCTTATACCCTTCCCCATACATAGCTGTAGCTTTACTCTTCCTTCAGGGGAGGTGCACCCGCCACAGTCCACCATGTCCATCACACACTGGAGTGAGGCAAGCCAGTGCACGGTAAGCACTGTAGAGCTTGGGTATGGGAAGAGGTTTGTAGGAGGGAACAGATTACACCGCAGAGGGGAGAGGAAAATCAGATCAAGGAGGAGATGTGGACAGAATAGCAAATATAGGTGGTAGAGTTGTCATGTCTTTCCAGATGCGACCAAAACTCCCGCTCTCTTTACAGAGATCCATTGTCTGGCACATGACCCTCATGAGGCCAGACATTGTCCTGACCTCCTCCACATCTTATTCTGCCTGCTCTCTCCTTAGGGTGGTGGTAGAAGATGGAACAGGTGAAGCTTTGGTGCTGTGCCGGAACCAGCACGTGGCGGCAATGCTGGGCCTGAGCCTTCTCGAGTGGGAAGTGCTGCAGAACTGCGTGCAGAGCAGGGGCAGTGTGTCCATTCAGCACGGGGAAGCTACTGGCACAGGGGTGAGTGGGTTATTCCTGTAGCAATAGCAGTGTGCTGGGCTCAAGCCTCAGCTGAACTGTGTTTCCCTTTGCTGTAGATGTTCCAGAGGCTCCCTGCCTCCTTCTGCACATTAACTAGCAACACACCCTTTCCTTCCTCAGTGTGTAGAGGAACCTGAGGATCTCATTGCTTGCTACCTAAGGAGCCTGTGCAGGAGTCCTCTCATCTGTCGCCCTATCCTGCTGGATTTCAGCCTAGACAGGAAGCCCTCTAAGATCCTGCAGCCTGGTAAGCAAGCACTGTTGGCTTTAACCTGGGACGGAAGGGAGGAGGCATCTCACCAGGCTGGGGAAGGAGAGCAAGGTCTTTGGAGGATTTCCATGGAATTCTTAACACTGTAGTGTAGAGCTAAGATGTGTCTTAGTAGAACCAGGGTTGCAAAAACACAGAAATAATATAAAAGTCACTATCTGCAACAATATTATATATTATTTTTTTCTACTTTACATGAAAACATAGAGCTGGTTTAGAGCAAGGTTCCCTGCCCATGGATGGGAAGGGATTCTGGCCAGGCAGAGTTACTGTGCAGACCTCTCAAATCAATCGGGTTTTAACTTTAGACAGGACAGCAGGTGGTGTCAATACTAGGCCTGGAAATCCTCACCATGGCCACAGAACTTAAAGTGCTGAGAAGTTTTGAATCCCCATAGATGCTGATCCCTGAGCTCATGCTGCCATAACTGTGCAGTTGCTGTGTTAAGGGACATTTGTCTTAGCCATTTTCTCTAGCACTGACGTTTATGTGTCCAGGCACTGCAGGGGTTGGTTTGCTGAGCTAACCAGAGAATGTTCTCCTGTGGAGATATTATCTTTTGGCTCTCATTTAACACAGTTTGTAAGGCCAGGTTGCTGATAGTGATAGAAGGTATAAAGCTCAGCACATCAGCTGTGTGAGCAGCACATAGTTCACAGCATTTCACAATGTAGTATGCTGTTTCCTCCAAGCTGCAGGGGTGCTGGCCAAATGCCTTCATCTGCTTACATCCTGGATTCATTAATCATGCTGTCCTTGGAGGTTCAGCAGATGCCAAGCAGCTGCTGTAAGGCCTTCCTCCCCCAGCAGCTCCTACAGCTGTGGGCTAGAACAGAGCAGGAGCCCTGGGCTGAGCTGTTAAAGGTTGTGTCTTTCCCCTTCAGCTCCACTGCAGCTCAGGAATTTTCGGTGTGATGAAGTGCAATTTGTGTCACAAGTGGGACCTCGGCTGAGCCTGCTGTGCCTGAATGTGAAGGAAGTGGAACAAGACACCTTGAGCTATCTGAACAGCCAGAGGATGAGAAAGGACATCTAGTCACTGCTGAGTGAGAGCCACTGCTGAACATCTCTCCCAGTGGGAGAGGAATTATGGAAATGCCTGCTGGGATTAGGAGTTTCTTTTAATCTCCTTTCTAGTGGGAGCACAGGCCTGTGAGCACAGGGTGAAGGGTGCAGCCAGGAAGCTGCTGTGACTGGAATTCCTGAACAGTCATTCTGGACCATTGCCACCAGCGACACTGGGTTACGGTTTGAAAGAGAGATGTTGAATGCTTCCTATGTGATAGCCGTTACTTTGGGGCTAAGGCACACAATGTGTGAACTTCATGTGGTAGTATCTACTAAATAAAGCTATTAAAATGACATTTAAATAACACTGTAACTGTCTTAATATTAAGGGGGCTTTGCTGTAAGAGGGATGAGGTAGAACACAGATCCTCGGTTTATGAGCCAGAGCCAGGCATTCTGCAGATCAGCTACAGTTGCCACAGGGCAGAGTAGTCTAAACCTAATTGCAATTATTAAACTGCTGGTTTTAAAGCATTTTCTTCCTCCAAAAAAAGAGAGGGGAAGTGAAGAAATTACAGTTTGGAGACTAAATCATGGTACTAAAGCTGGAATCCAGCTAAGAGGAAGGCAGAAGCCATATTCAGGCTGCCAAGCCTTTTCAAGGCATGAACACAAACCCTTTGGAATGTGCCCCAACAAGCAGCTTTGCCCTCTTCAAGAAGGACAACAGAGACCATCAATCCCGGAGAATGAGATGTATCTTGACCCTCCTGTGAGGTAACTGCTCAGACTGTTTCCCCTTAGAGCCTGACCTCTCAGGAGTGCAGGATTCTGAGTACAATTCTGAAGTAGTGCAATTCCCAGTCTGCTCCTGTTCAGACACAAAACAATTCTGCACACACACCCCTGGGTGCAATATAAGGCACAATTTTATTTTCTCTCATCCTCCTCTCCCAGCTCCCACCCATCACAACATTATTCTCTGGCATCAAGTCTATGCAATGATGGTGGGGATCCTCAGGGTCTGTGCCCATGCAGAGGCAGCAGCAGTGCCCTGGGCTGCAGGAGCTCACCTGGCTGCTCAAAGTGCCACTGTCCTGAGCAAGCCCTTCTGCAAGGCATCACTGGGTGGCCCACCCGAACACTCTGAGCTCTTCTTCACCTGTCCACAGCATGACCAGTGTGGGCAGCCAGGGTGACCTTTGTGTCCATGGCCACAGCCCTGGTACCCACCTGCAAGAGAAGAGGTACCATCAGCTCAGTCCAAAATGGGCCGGAAAATCCCAGTGCATCAGAGGTTTTCAGACAGTGCTTCAGCTCCAACACTTCTCTAAGATGGGGAGGCATGTGCTGATGAAAGCATGGCATATTCAAGGCCAAAAGTACCAGCTCCCCATAAAGAAAGGAGAAAAACCAAGGAGAACCTCCCTGTTCCAATAGCTGGGAAAAGATTAAGATTTCTATCCCATTGCCTGTTGAGTAATGCAAGACAGAGGCCTGCAGAACCCCATGCCAGCTGCTAATGGCTATGGGCAGAGATAGAAACAGATTAAGCACAGTAAAAGGAAGAGGTCAGTTACATACTAAAACCATGCAAAACACACAGGGAAGCTGGCTGGGATTAAACAAATAAGAGAGTTGAACTCTCATCCTAAGCAAGGAGTGAAGCTTCTCCAACATACCTGCACAGGAACAGTATAGACACAGTGCTGCTTAGCCTTACTGAGATGGGCTGAAAGACAGAGGTTCGCTGCCCATCTCCTGCACAGTTAGCTCAGGTTTCTGTTTATGGGGTGTGCTCCAAAGACCCTTACTGTGTTCTGCTGAATTTCTCACTGCTGCAGTCACATCCTACCAGATCTTATATACCTATAGGTTACCACAGACCTGAGGCATGCACAAGGCAAGAGTTGGGCTACCAAATGCAATGAATCCTGACAAGAGCAGTGTGGGGAAAGCTGACCACCCACCTGGCATGGTCCCACCACAGGCACAACGGGCAGACTTCTGCCCTCCGCTGGAGCAGAACGTGCAGCAGTGAAACACACCTTGGTGCTCACGGAACTTGCCCTTCACCATCACAGTGAACGGAGAGCCCTGTGGAGGACAAGCAGAAAGGCTGCTGCAGTGGATGCTATCAGATGGTGTCTCTGGTAGAGGTAATTCCTAGAAAGACTGAAAGCAAATACTTAAAAATCAGGTAGAGCAGCAGCAGTGCAAGAGAAACAAGAAATGCTACCTGTACATGCTGCCCTTTCACACAGACACAGACGGTGTACACGCCTGGCTCCTCAGCGCTGTAGGATACATGGTAGGTCCCATCACCATTATCACACACTGTTGGCTTGACTGTACTATGAACAGAGAGAAGTCCAAGAGGTCAGTGACTGGCAGAAAATTGCTCTCCATGTGAACCACTGTTTGGTCTAGATGTGTGGTCAGCTCCTTACCCTCAGCCTTGTGGGTCTCAAGCAAGCTTAACAGGATGCACGAGCAATGCTCAAGCATGGAGTTGCTTATACACCCTACTGCTCCTGCTGCTAGGAGCTGCAATAACCATGCAGAGGAAGTCACACAAAGCTAGCTGCACAGCATGAATCTGCAGCAACCCTGAGCACTGAAAAGAGCAGATAAGAGACACTTGCAGGTCAGATTATCCTGTCAGATAAGAGCCCTCAGAAATGGGGTGAATTCACAGTCTCAGAGAGCAGTTACCTCTGGAAGACCCCGTGAAGAAGACGGGACATAAACAGGGCAGGTTTGAATCACTTCAACCACTGTCCCAGCCACATTGACTCTGAGGAGTTCTAGGTCCCTGCTGCTGAACTCTCCAAAGTGAAGCTCACTGGGTTCCACAAGAACACAATCTGGTGGACAGGGTGCCAGGGAGAAAGCATCAGCTAGTTCTTCAGGGACAGGCTGCCTGCTTCACAGAGATGGAAACAGCTTTCCACAGACAATTACCAGGCAGCTCTGTACAGAGGAAGGTGTTCTCTATAATCCCCACTAACTAGTCTCTTGTGCTTTATGACAGTTTAGAATCTGCAGATGTGCAGACTGTATTCCCCACCCTTCACCATTTCACATCAATACAGCTGCCTGCATCATATCCTGCCATGAACTGTGTGGTCGTACTTCACACTCATCTGTCGCTGCTGTGCCTCAACCCAAACCCAGACAGCTTTCAGCAACAAATGGAGCAACTGCGTGCACGCAAGAACAAGGAACTGAGTTAATGTCGCCACACCAACCCCTAAGCCATCAGGCACAATCCTTGTGTGCACACCTTACCTTGTATGTGCACCTTGACACATTGGAGGGAAGGGATGGGATCCAGAGGGACCTTGACACGCTTGAGAGGTGTCAATGCAAACCTCATCAAGCTCAACAAAGCCAAGCGCAAGGTCCTGCCCCTGGGTCAGGGCAATCCCAGGCACAAATACAGGCTGGATTGAGAGCAGCCCTGAGGAGAAGGACTTGGGGGTGCTGGCTGACAAGAAGCTGAACATGAGCTGGTTTCAGTGTGTGCTTGAGCCCAGAACTTCCCCCCCCACCACCTTGTGTGCTGAGCTGCATCAAAAGGAGCATGAGCAGCAGATGGAGGGAGGGGATTCTCCCCCTCTACTCTGCTTTTGTGAGACCTCCCCTGCAGTCCTACACTCAGCTGTGGGGCCCCCAGCATCAGAGGACATGAGGCTGTGGGAGCGAGTCCATGTTGGTTCTGCTGTCAGTGGCTCTGTACCTGTTCTTGTCTGCTTTATAGTAACAAGTGCAGCCTGGAAGCAGTTACAAATCATTTGTTCTAGTTGGTAATTTTCCCTGTGGAAGCACCGAAGAGCTCAAGGGCAATCTTCCCTGCCTTTGCTAAAAAAACACCAAACATGCTGATGTGCCCAATGCTTGCAACCACAGGAGAAAGCACAACAAAGTCCCAACACAGATTCTTTCTCCAGAACATGAACTAGGCATTTCCATCACTTGCCAGATGCTCCTGGCCTTGGTGGACTGTCCAACCTGGGACAGTCATTCTGGGGTTGTGATGTTTTATGTTCATTCAGTCTTAACAAAAGCAGGAGCCCTGGATGTCTGCTGTTAGGGGCAGGAAGGAGCAACAGCTCATTCTGACAGTGTCTACCACCCACTGAGAGCTGAATATGTCTCAAATCACTCTAAGCCAACATTGTCAAGCTCCACATAGTAAAATACAACCAGTAAGAAACACTGCTATAGCAGTGTGAAGAAGAGTAATGCCCTTTCCAACAGATTCTGACCCACACGCTGAAGCGTGTTCTCCCACCTGCCCAAGCACAGAGGGAGCCGGGATAAGGGAGGCAGAAAGGCAAAGAACCAGGGAGTTTTCAGGTGAAACACTCACCAGTCCCTCTTGTCCTTGTGGGTGATGGTGACCTGCACAGCCTCTCCTCCTCGCCCCATCTGCTTCCCCATGGTGTCATTGCAGAGCAGGGTAAAGCCAGTCAGCTGGTTCTGATGGGCATTATGGAGATCTGCAAGGCAGAAGAACAGGACCAGAAAGGATTCACTCCAGCCATGACTGTCACCTCCCACCTATTTGGCAGTGCTGTGGTCCCATCAGAGTACAGTCAGGACCTTGCTGCTGGGGTGCACAGCTCCTTCCACTCAAAGGGAAAAGTAAATACATGAGTGGGGATCAGGAGAGTCGTCGACAGCCATAGGCACAGAGATGTCAGGCAGGCTCAGCCCAGGTCTCTATGGTACTGGGTGGTCTTCCTGCCCCCTCCAAGCCCAGCTGGAATCTTCCCAGAAGGTCTTAAGGTGCACAATGCAACCAGGAGGGAGAAGGAACAGCCCTACTGTGTGGTGTGGAGCCCCCAAGACCTCAGAACCTAGTTTGGTATGGAAGAGAACAAGCAAGCCCTGGGTCTGTCTCAGCTGCTTGACCAGTGATGGCTGTGCTCTGTGGGCTGGTCTGAACGTTATCTGTTTGCTGGCACTGCCCCAGGTCCTTAATAAACACATACCCATGGAACCATAAATGCCAGTTATTCCCATGGCAATTCCAGCAGAAGTGGTATGGGAAATGAAACTACTTGCTCAGCCAGATTGGGGATCTGCAGGGGCCCATGCTGCAGAACAGGAGACAAGAAGAACTGACGTTGTAGGCATCATTCCCATCTCAAATAAGCTGTGGCATTTGCCCTAAGGGTTGCTCTCCTCACACCTGAGCCCCATGCTGAGGTCAGTGATATTGCAAAGGGCAGCTCCAATATGCTCAGTACATCTGGATGGGGATAGGCCTCTGCCTCCCTGCCCCACACAGATTCCATAGGCCCTCAGCAAGCAAAGCAACCTCTGGCAGAGCTGTGCCTCTGCACCTAGGCAATGCCTGGACAGCAAGGAGCCCACAGTGCCTAAGCTGCACACCAGGTAGGTACAGAGAATGGAGAGATGACTCAGGGAGTGGTGCATTCCCATTTGGCTGTCGTACAGCTCCCCATTACCTTCCCCATGCAGGGTACATCTGACTGGATCAACTGCTTTATTGAGAATGGCCCCAAAAACTTCATAGCCGCAACACTGCCCTGCCTTCTCCTGGGGAGAGAACTGGATCCCGTCATCCATGCTGGGGTGGGTGTTGTAAGCAACTCTGTTCAGCTTTGTCAGCCTGCTTGCCACCACTCCTTTGGTGATGAGGATCTCCAGATCCGAGCCGCTCGCCAGCAAGTGCTCTGTGAACCCTACTCCTGTCCTCATGTCCAGCAGCAGCTGCTGCAGCTGTGCCTTCTGCAAGTGCAGCAGGTTTACCTTCTGCACCTTCAAGTCCTCCAGCTGCTTCAGCAGCCTGTCCCGGTGCTCCTCAATGGCTTTCACATAGCCACTGGCAAACAGACAGATCTCTGTGGCCACAGCCTCTGCGCGACTGTGGACAGCACTGCCCATGGCATCAATCTGGCTCAGTGCACTCTCCAGGGTGCCCATGTGCTGCTGGGTGCTCTTCAGCAGCTCCCGTAGGGCATCCCCATGCCTGTGGATGACATTGCCAGTGAAGTCACAGGGGTGCTGTCGGTGTCTGCCCACAAGGCAGTGCTGGCACACTGCCTGGTCGCACTGCTCACAGAACAGCCTCAGCTCCTCTGTGGGATGGGAAGGGCAGAGGAGAGGCTTCCCAGCCTGGCTGCAATCTTTGCTGTTCTCCAGCTCTGTCACGGTATGAGAGGCTGTCTTCTTCTGTCTCCTAGAAGAGAGCAACCACACATCACTTTACACATGTTGGATATGAAATGCAAACATCAGTGTGAGCTGCTCCCTCCTGTCTCCACTGAAACCCACTCTGCATGCAGGGACTTCACGTCTCCTGAGGACAAGGCTCCACACAGAAGAGGACAACATCTGCAAGCAGATCATTAGAGGCTGCTCTCGAGCTCCCTGCATGCAGTCAGCACTGTTTTCAGACACAAGAGCTTCGTGCCCCACCATGGCCACACACAGAGCAGGGAATGGGCTGTCAGGCTGCTCTACCAGCAGTGGCTTCATGAAGTAGGATACTTGCAGTGACCCCCAGAGCCTGCTGTGCCAGCAGGAGGGTGCTGAGCCCTGCAAAGTGAGAGCTGGCAGGAGGTGTCTCAGCACAGAACTGGTCACTGACAGTCACTTCTGCAGAGGGACAGGAGGTGCCAGGCTCTTTAGCCTGTGATTTTCACCAGCTTTGAATTTGCTGAGGCAAATGAGTTCTAACATCCCTCAGGGGAAAACCCATTTTAGGCCACTGCCAGAACACAGTCTGTGGTAAAACATTTAACATGCCCAAAGCCAAACTCCATTTCCTTCTGGCTGCCAGGTTAGTTCCTGTACAGAGGAGGCCAACAATGGGACACAAAGAACCTGTTATGACCCAGACATCCACCTTGTCACAGGGCAGCACTAGAGTGTTTCCACTTTATGCTATTTTGTACTAAGGGAACGAGTTATTGAGAAGGATGTAAACACCTTCTCTCCTTCCTTGTCTCCTGCACTAGTGGCTTCTGGAGCTCCAAGCCATAAGACTCAGCCCTTTTGCTACTCCTTTCACTTCCCACTCATCTCCTTTGGGCCCAGCACTTTTTCAAAGCCTTCTAGCAATATCTGCATAACACCCTTTACATTCCCACTTCCCTGACTCCAGCCTAAGATCCCTCTCACTTATTTCCAATGAACACAATGGCACTCAAATATCTCCCCAACACACCAAGGAATCATTTCAAAATGTGTTTTCTTGGCCCACGTTCTGCTCTACCATCAACTGAATCAGGTGCAAGTCTGCAGATGATAGCAGGGTGAAAATGGTAGCAGTAAATAATGTAGGAACCTGGTTCTGGGGACAATTCTTCTACTGCTTTACACCTCCTGCAGTTATTTCTGTCCATGCAGCAGCCTGCTGCTATTCAGCGTCTCAGTTTATCACCCGTCAGCACTTGCTGGGGTATGAAGCACTATCTAATCCAAATGGTATGCTGAAAATTACAGCCTGGGGTGGAAAGGTGACTAAGAATCTCAGCCATTTCACCAAGATACCATGTGTGCAGGGAGGGCAGGCAGTGAGGAGTATGTCCCAGTTCTTTGTGGGGAAAGGATCTGCTAATCAAGTGGAAAGGAACAGCAAACGTGGATGGAATGGGCTGAGCTGATTAACCCAGGCTGAGGCTTCCCTGGCTAGTGCTGCGGGGTGTTTTGTTCGACCCTGCTTGTGATCTCCTTGCTTCAGAAGGCCATTCAGACTTGCTAACACTCTTCTTCCTTAGCGCTGCCTATCCTCTGCTGTGCTCACAGCCACTGTGGACGCCTCCTCTTCAACTCCTACCTCTGCTGCTGTCATCTCTGCTTCCCACCTTACCCATGTGTCTCCCTCTACACAGCTGCCACTTCTTCCCGTATTCCAAGAGAACTAAACCCCGCACCATCAGGCACTCTGCTACAGCTCCTGGCCCTGCAGAAGCACTGAAAAACAGACTCAGAATCATCAGGGTTGGAAGGAACAGGTGAAACCCCCTGCCAAGGCAGGGCCACCCAGAGCAGCTCACACAGGAATGTGTCCATGGTGGGGTTTGAATGTCTCCAGAGAGGAGACTCCACAAGCCCCCTGGGCAGCCTGTGCCAGGGCTCTGCCACCCTCAGTGTAAAGAAGTTCTTCCTCATGTTGAGGTGAAACTTGTTGTGTTTTAGTTTATGGCCATTGCTCCTTGTCCTGTCGCTGGGCACCACTGAGAAGGGTTTGGCACCACCTTCCTGGCACTTGCCTTGAAGATTCACTCAAGACACATGTACATACCAGTTAACGGTCAAGCACATGGGTTGATCATCAGGAGGCAGTAACCACAACAGGCAGGATAGTGTCAGGACTTCCAGCTATCTCCTTTCACTTCTCCTAAGGGTGCATTTGTACATACACCCTGTAAACGTTTCTGGAGGTGGAGAGAGGCAGACCAGCAGCTGAACTTCCCCATTTTCCCCCGGGGCATGTACCTTCTCGGATGCAGGTCAGCACAGTATGTGAAGCACTCTGCCTACACCCTGTACCTGTGGGAGCATTGCCAGTCTTCCCACCCAGCTATGGTCGTGAACACCTGCACATGCAGAGGGTGTCCTGATTTTGGCCTTATAATGGCTTCAGCTGAGGAGGGCTGACCAACCCACTGCTCAGCAGCATGCCTGTCCCACCTGAACACAGAGAGCACCCTCCGGGAAGGACGAAGCCCTGCTGGGGACTGAACAAACAGCGCGACACGGGGGTTGTCCGGCCAGCTCCGCTGCATCCCCTCCGCAGGGTCCCGAGCACCTCCGCACCCGCTCACCTGTGTGCCTGGCAGCAGAAGTGGCAGAGGTCAGCCCCGCACGTCAGGCACCGCCTCACGGCCGCCCCGTCCACGCACAGGTCGCAGCTCGCCGTTCCCACCGCCCCTCCGCGGCTCAGGGCCAGGTAGTCGGGGGTGAGCTGCCCGACGCCGCCGGGCGGCAGCGGCACCTCGGCGTCGCACACCGGGCAGAGGACGGAGCGGGCGGCGGGGCGGCCGGGCTCCGCCAGCGTGCAGAGCCGCCGCAGGCAGGGCGAGCACAGCGAGTGCAGGCAGGGCAGCAGCCGCGGGGACACCCAGGGCTCGCCGCACACCGGGCAGCCCGGCCCCGACGACATGGCGGCAGCCGCGACGGAGCCGCTGGGCCGAGCATCGCGCCACCACCGGCCGCTGGGCGCGGGGCTGCCCCGTTGCTAGGGGAGACGGCTGTGGGGAGGGGGGTGTAGTACAATGGCGGCCGCGGCGTGAGGGGAGAAGCCGGGGCCTCTCCATCACGGACGGGACGAATAGAGGAAAGCGGAGGGAACCCAGCAGCTCGCTTTGTCCTATCCCTCTTCTCTTTGTGCTTCCCCTCTTCTCTCCTCTCTCCTGCCGCTTGCCACCTCATACCCCCCGTGCTTTCCAAGCCAGCTGTCCAGGAAGTAGCCCCTTTCCCCACCCCACCACGGGTACGCTTTGTGTTCCCAGCTCTTCCAGCTCAAAACCTTGAGGTTCAGCTCCTGATGGAGCCTGCTCTGACCGGCCTTGGCAACCATACCTTTGGCGGTCCGCTGGGTGCTTTCAGGGGGTCGGGGTTTTCCCTTCCGATCAGCGGTGAACTTGCTGAGCAGCTGAGGGATATCGGGGAAGGTCTTAATGGAAGTAACGCAACACAGTTGGGATTCCCCCAGGTGCCTGCATTGATTCACTGTGCCTGCAGAAGGCAGGCTTTGAAATCGGTGTCGCTGGAGTCCTACATCAAGCTCCTTGGGCATCGACGGTATCTGCATGATTGCTGTGATCAATGTGATTTGTAAGCTCCTCAAAGAATGAGAATCACAGAATGGTTTGGGTTGGAAAGGACCTTAAGATCATCCAGTTCCAAGCCCCCTGCCATGGGCAGGGACACCTCACACTAAACCATGCCACCCAAGGCTCTGTCCAACCTGGCCTTGAACACTGCCAGGGATGGAGCATTCACAGCTTCCCTGGGCAACCCATTCCAGTGCCTCACCACCCTCACAGTAAAGAACTTCTTCCTTATATCCAATCTAAACTTCCCGTTTAAGTTTTAACCCATTACCCCTTGTCCTATCACTACAGTCCCTAATGAATAGTCCCTCCCCAGCATCCCTGCAGGCCCCCTTCAGATACTGGAAGGCTGCTATGAGGTCTCCACGCAGCCTTCTCTTCTCCAGGCTGAACAGCCCCAACTTTCTCAGCCTGTCTTCATACAGGAGGTGCTCCAGCCCCTGATCATCCTCGTGGCCTCCTCTGGACTTGTTCCAACAGTTCCGTGGCCTTTTTATGTTGAGGACACCAGAACTGCACACAATGCTCCAGGTGAGGTCTCACAAGAGCAGAGGGGCAGGATCACCTCCTTTGACCTACTGGTCATGCTCCTTTTGATGCAGCCCAGGATTTAAAACAGATTATTGGTTTTTTTTTAGTTCTTGTCTATAAACCACATTGACCGGCACTAGTGATACTCCTACAGTGTGCAGGGTTCAGCCCTTGACTGAACATTGTCCGAGCTTCTCCATTATTTTGCCTAGGACCATGGCTGTCTTATCTGTACTATCCTGCTGGCCTTTTTTGTGATATGAACACCATTTGAGACTGCTGGATTTTAAGTTCCCTGAGTTGTATTAAAAATGAACAAGCAAAGATCTCTCGTCAGGTTTCCTTAGGACTGCTGAGTGCAACATATCTAAACCTGTCCGTACACACTTAATTCGTCATGGATGTTAACAACCCTCTGATAATGGCACAATGTCTTGATGCAGACATTGTCTTCTTCATGCAACACATTTCTGTGTCTTTTATGTTGTAATATGGGATCGAGTGTTTACAACCTTGCCGCTGATCAAAGATGTTCTAACAGCCTCCTTTCAGATTAACTGGTAGTGAAGTGGTTGCTGAGGATAGAGGGTAAAAGTTGCAGTCATTGTGAGACAAGATGATTACGATACTAGATATTATGGCAGCTAAGAAAGACTTGTTCTTCTAATGGTGTTGGAGGAAGGAATAGCAAATTACACTCAGTGTGGGAAGAAAACAGGAGGAGAATCATAATGTCAGCATCTTCCATCGCTGCAGGGAGATGATTAAATAAGCCATGGCTGGCAGTTGCAGAGGAAACCTGAGGTTTCTTTCACCCCAGCAGACCTGATCTGATCTTGCCCTCCACCTGCTCAGGTTGGAGCACAGAACAGATCACTGCTGAGTAATGCATCCCTGAGTCATCAGCAAGCAGCAGCAGCCACCTCCTGGTGACTAAAGAATGGCAGTGAAATGGGCTGGAGAGAATGGTACTGAGAGCCCCAGCAGGCTCAGAGAGAGAAAAGAGAAGCAGAAATGCCAAAAACCAGCCATGCCTGAACAACCCTCACCCAGTGACCTGTGTCAGTACAGACTTGTGCTTTGGTTTGGGTTGCTTTCCCCATAATACTGCTTTCTTGGCTACTGCCCATCTGTGGAGGAAGCCCCCATTTCACAAAGTCCTTAATTACGGAAGACAACTCAGTGGACCTGTATACTGTGCCTGTGAATATCTTCAAGAAAGCACTGCAAGAACTGGCCTGGGAGGCCCTCTCTCATTGCATTGTAACTGGCCAAAAGGTAAGGGTTTAAAAAAGGAAGTGTTGACTTACAAACACTGGTGGGCAATACAGGAGCATAGTTAAAAAATGAAACAATAGAAATGTGTCATTAAACTCACACTAAGCAATAACATTTTCCTTTTGCTGCATTTCATAAGAGCTGATAGGTGGCTAATTATCCTTATGCAACCCATGATTTACTTGAAATGGAATCCTCTTCAAACTCATTTTCCTGCTCCTATTGTTAGTGATGTCTATCAGAGCCTCTCAGGGTACTTGCTCTGAGTGACCTGTTCTTTCCTGACACTTTTGCTCCCAGCTCCTTCCCCCTTTTTCCTGTTTATCTGCTTCTCATTTCCCACCATTAAGACTGGATTATCCCAGGGACATAGAAGATTTGATGGTTCCCTTCCCTTCAAGGGCTCTTGAGTAATATTTCTATTGTAGTTGCTAATTAGCCTGTTCTGGGGGGAGCTTTATGCTCCTTTTCTGTTCCTGCTCTTTTCTGAAGAAATACTGGTAAAACTTCTTGTATCACAGACCAAAAACAAATCTTTGAGGCAGAATTTCCTTCCTAGACTCTTTGTGAGGAGCATGGGCATAAGGCAGGCATTACATCTTGAATGGGATGCCTTACACTTCCCTGTTCCTGCCTACTCAGTTAATTTTAGGGAGCTGTTTCTGGATATCCTGCTGTAAGAAACAAATGGTTAAGGTGGTGAAGCCAAAGCCATTACTGAACAGGCCAGTGAGGAGCAGATCTGCAATCTTTGGGCTTGCAGGAAGGTCCAAACTTGCTGATGATGAAGAAGAAGCTCTGAAATATGTTCAGAAAGAGCCTTTTTCACAGAAAGAACCTTATTCACAGAGCCACAGCCTGGCTTAGGGCAGCCAGAGGGAGGTGGGAATGGCTTATTCAGGGAGTTCGGAAAAACTGAGCTGGTGCTCATCCAAGCCTGTCCATCAGCTCAGGGTGTGAAGCAAGGTTAGATCTGGTAACAGGCTCAGGACGTGTCATTAATGTGCTCTCTGTGAACAAGACCCTCCCATGGCTCCAGGTGTTGTATGCAGTGTCTCAGACACAATTCTGGTGTGTGCCTTGTTACAAAGGGTTTGTGTGTCTCTGTCTCAGCCTGAACCTCTGGGTTGAGTTGGTGTCTCTTTTGTCTCCTGCAGCAGTCTAGCTACTAGACAGTAGCTCTGACAGAGCTGAAGGAGTGGACCTGCTCCCTCCAGCACATGGGATGAAGCTGCAGTGAGCAGGTCTGCCTTTGGACCAGGAGGAGCCAGCAGAGCTGTGCCTGTGTTGGACCTGGAGAGCACATGAGCAAACTGCCCTAGCCCAAGGCTCATGTGACAAACCTTGTGCAACCTGACAGCATGGGTGTATGTGAGCTGCTGCAGGAGCACAGCGCTGATCCCCTGCCTGGGGACACTGCCCAGCACGGACAGGGAGCACTTCTGCACTGGGATCTCCCATAGACTTTCTACAAGGCATTTCTGAGGATACTCACACTTTGGAGAAAGACCTTCACACATCTACTCAATACACTCCATTTTACACTTGCTGGTAGGTTTTGCTCATCAGTGTGGTGTTGATCTTAATGGAATGAACTAGGCTGAAAATCAGGAGACCTCATTTTACATAAGCCCAAGTCTCTTCACGTCCATGCTGGACTCCAAAGCACATTTCTGTAAGCTGCTGTCATATATCAAACCCAAGCTCCAGTAGAAGGGCTTAAGCAACTGCTGTGTGACCCAGGAGAGGCAAAGGCAGAAGGCAGCAAAACTACACATCTGGCAGACTAACCTCTGTTGCTCACTGGGTAATGGAAGGGACACAAAACACACTCAGGTGCTTGGCTTGACCCTAAAAACAGCAAACTGGAAGCAAACAGGATACAGAGAGCTGGTTATATAGGAACCACAGAAAGAAAGTGGCACCAGAGACGGGTGGATCTCTCTTGTCCTCCCCATTTGTGACAGGAAGCACAGTGTTTGAGGTGATCAAGCAGTATTACTTTCAGTTGGCAGCAGCACTCTAAATCACAAACAGTTGCAGCTGAACCACCCAGCACCACTGGCTTTGTGCAGTCTTGCCCTTGCAGTGGCATCCAACCAGGCATTCTTGCCTTCCCCTCCTCCCTGCAGCTTCCCAGCCACCTGCTGCTGCTTTCAGCTTTCTGTTGCTATGTATGTCCTTTGTAATCTCTTCTGAATCCTGCCTGCATTTTGTGGAGGGAAGATGAAACTGGATTTGTTTTCAAGCCAAGTTTTCTAAGGAAGAAAGTTCTTTGTGGTGTCCAGCCACAAAGAAAGTTTTACCTCCCCTTCAGCCATATATGAGACAGGGGAAGTGACCTGAAAGACTGTGAGCAAAGTGACAAGCAAAAGAAGATTGGTAGGTCAGACACTTAATCCTCACAATGGGAAGATAATGGTGCCATTTGTTGTCGGGACCATGATGGACAGGAGGATATTACAGCAGGATATTACATGTGCATGGAGGGGAGGGCAACTAGAAAAATGGGGAAGCACTCCAGAGACAAATTCAATTCATTCTGCTGCTCACAGAGCATCTACAGACCATACAACTGAGGGGGGTGTGTGGGGAGAACAGATCCTGCAGCAGAGTGTCTGTGCAGTGAGCACACAGCATCACAGTGTGCCATCTGATGGGGCCACTTTGAGGCAGCATCCCAGCATCAGTTTGGTTAGCCTCCAGCACTATATAAAATTACACTATACAACAAATAAAAAAAGCTAAGATAAATAAAGCAGCACATTTTCATTCGTGCACTATACTGACTGTGCATCTTGCAGTAGTAAAATATTCCAGTATTCTGGACTTAAAGAGCTGTGCAGCTTCCTCTCCCTTTCGGTATAAATGTGGCTTTTAAAACATCCTTGTCCTAGCAGCCTTCCTCTTTCTGTGTTCACAGGGTTCTTCAGGCTGTAAGAGAGACCTCTTGCTTCCACAGTTGAAAAGACATCTCAGCACCAGGCCCCATCACTGCTGACCTGCAGGGTTACATCACTGTCAGCAAGGGTGGTCACCTTAACACCCACCCAGGCAACATGAAGTAACAGGGCCAGGCTGTGTTCACAGAGGAGCTGGCAATTCCAAATAGCTAAAGGTTCCAGGGGAAAATACTCTCATTTCAGATTCTTCTGTTTAAAAAGACCTTACACAATCTCAGGCACAGCTACAGGCTGGGGAGAGAGAAGATTCAGAGCAGCCTGAGAAGGCCTTGGGGCTGTTGGTTGATGAGAAACTGAACATGAGGCAGCTTCAGTGTGCGCTTGAGCCCAGAACCCCCACCATATGCTGGGCTGCATCAAAAGGAGCGTGACCAGCAGGTCAAAGGAGGTGATCCTGCCCCTCTACTCTGCTCTTGTGAGACCCCACTTGCAGCACTGTGTGCAGTTCTGGTGTCCTCACCGTAACAAGGATATGGAACTGTTGGAGCAAGTCCAGAGGAAGTCACGAGGATGATCAGAGGCTGGAGCACCTCCTTTATGAAGACAGGCTGAGAAAACTGGGGCTGTTCAGCCTGGAGAAGGCTGCATGGAGACCTCAGAGCAGCTTCCAAAATATGTACAGGAAAATTTCCCATGCTTTCCATAGGGAATATTTTCAAAGGGAAAACAATTCCTATGTGGTACACCAGGGAAAGGAGAAGGACAAGAGAAATCAAAGGCTGCAGCTCTTCCCTTTCCCTGCTCTTTACTACTGTGCTTACCCTGGTCTGTAGCCAAATGTCCTGCTGCTTGGCTGCCAACCCCCAGCCAAAGGCTATGGAGGAGTTGGTGGGAGGGTGACTAGATACCTGGTAGCACATTCTTGCCTTCTGAGATGAGCACAGCACACTCAGCCGCTGTTGGAAGCAAACACTGGCACCACACCAGCCACATCAGTACAAGGTGACACCTGATCTACTTAGCTGTGCCAAGTGGAAGGAGGTGCTAGCTTGAACATGCTGCTCTGCTAATGCAGCTTTAGGGAGCCAGGCTGGAGCTCTGCATAGACCTGCTGCTTCAGATGGGCACAAAACGGGTGCCTGGCACCACAGATGCTAGTTTTTGAGGTAACAGAGTCCCAGCTAGTCCTGACTTTCCTCCTGGACCTGAGTTCTACTGATCTCAAGGAGACTTGCATTTCACTTAACAATGCAAAGGAAAAGCTGCAGTATTTCTCACCTCACCAAGTGGTTTTAGACTGGAAAATAGCAAGATGACTCAACTTAGAAACAAACAGCTATTTGACAGAGCAGCTTCCAAGTTAAGGAAGCCAGAGGATGACTCAAAAGATCAATCCCATGCTCCAAAAGGAGATTTCTGACTAGATGGTTTCGGAGCATTCATAGCAACCATTAGCCTGCAAGAAGTCAGAAGCAATGATATTAATGTGTGGGCACTATGGTTATGGTAGCCCATCCCAACCTTGGCATTCCTGCCTCTGCAGGAACTGGGGGACATCTTCCAAGCATTTTTAACTGTTACTTCACAAAATGCAAGACTAGAAGCCTTCTTCACATCCCAAAGTTACCACTGGAAAAAGAAACTGCAGAGGTGTCAATGAATACTTGAGCAGGTCCTCTTTTGAATCCCATTCTAAATCTATTTCAAACACCATCAAATTGAACATTTTAAAATAGGAAACCATTAAATCAAGTTGATTCTAAATCTAGTTTTGAGACTTGCAGGTATTTTCTTCCCCAAATGTGCAGATTTTATCTCCATTATAAAAGGTTTTGCCCAGATCTCCTACACCATAAAGGAACAGAAGTATCAGCATTTCTTCAGTCCTAGATTTTATTGTTAATTATTAATAATAAAATAATGGCTCCTTTAAAAAGTCAAATAAACTCAATAAAAAAATACAGCCATTAGAGTACTACATACACCCATAACAAAACAGCTTAATACAGTCACACTTGCATCAGTTTTCTGTTGTATCAAAGACAGCATACCTTAGTACACAGCAGAGATTCTGATTTCAACTTCAAATAGTCACTTCAGATTTAGTATAAAAATATTAAATGGGATCTTTAAAAAGCAATCCTTGAGTCCAGATGTAATTCCTGATACAGAAACTGCACAGAAAGCAACTTCTAGGAGCAAGTGTAAACCATAGAAGGAACAAGTTACTTCTTATGCAGGAATAAGCCCAGAATAACCTGGCCTCCTAATGTCCAGGTTGCTTTTGAACATGAGGCTGCATTCCCTCATCTCAGTTTTTCCTGAATTTTTCATTCCCATCTTGTGTGAATACATGACCCAGGAAGTTTCACATGGAATTTCCAAAACCTCCTGTCTTCAGCCTATCTAAGCACAGGTATCAGTTGTATTACTACAGCAGCCTGAGTTTGCACTCTTGTGAGTTATTTGGTGTAAAGATCTGATGTCACAGCAGTATGTCTACCTCAGAAACTCATTCCCAGGAAATTTCACACGGAATGTGAATGGCATTGACAGAAAAGCACTTCAGAGTTAAACTGTACATCTGGAGAGGAGGACTAGCTAGTGTGGTAGTGACCTAGTGTGGTTCATAAGGAAACCATACAAAATATAGGACTTGAGCGCAGCTTACTTTACATGACGTGCATTGACAATGCAAACCAGCCTTCCTCTTTGTGCTTTTCCACCTGCACAGAGAAGAAATCAGTTGAAATTCATATATCATAGATTTCCCACAGATTTGCTAGTTAGTTCTGGCTTGTGTAGGGTTGGTACATATCAGTTCACCAATACATAGCAATTGTCTGCCATTGCCACCATGAGGGGAGTCATACCACCTACTTTAGACACCTCACTTAAGCCACATCTACCTTAAATATTCCAAATTTCCCCTCAGGGGATGTGTGCTTTGCTGTCAGGACAGGCAGTCTTGGACCCTAACTTGTTTCTCTTTATCACTCCTAGTTTAGGTTGTTCTGGATATCAGGAGAGATGGTTAAAATCTCCTCATGGTTGCTTTCAGACGTATAAACAGATGTCTGACTGGTTCACCAGACTGTGCTGCTGCCTGGAGTTCCCCATGAAAGCATCTGGCTGTAGTCTATTCTCTTTGCACATCAAGAATCAGAAATCTAGATTAATGATTTTTCTTTACATTTAGATTTATTTATCCTTCAGCAACTAACTTGTGCAAAGCTAGGTAAGAGCTTGCTGTCCTCTTACACATAGCTCTACCAGTACAGCATAATGATTACTTGAAATTCTCAAGCCACCAGTAAAAGACTGCCAGAGGTTCCCAGTTCCAATACATGAAGATGCCACAGCAGAAAATGTAGTTACAGGATTACTCAGTTCTAAGTAACAGCTCTGTGGCAGCAAACAACTAATATCACTAGCACTGCACTCAGGGCTTCCCTTACCAATTGTCCAGAATTCTTCCCTGTGAGGGTGCTGAGGCGCTGGCACAGGGTGCACAGAAAGGCTGTGGCTGCCCCATCCCTGGCAGTGTTCAAGGCCAGGCTGGATGTGGCTTGAAGCAACCTGCTCTAGTGGAAGGTGTCCCTGCCCATGGCAGGGGGTTGGAACTGGGTGAGCATTAAGGTCCCTTCCAACCCAAACCAGTCTGGAATTCTATGAATTCAAACCACCATGAATTGATTACTATTAGCCTCAGTAGGTTTAAGGTAGGACAGAGATCTCTCCCCTTCTTTACCAGCCTTGCTTTTTCCTTATAGGACAACCACAAACAAACTTTCTCACACTGAAGACTTTAGTCTTACCTTTGGCCTTTGGCTGACAGGAGTTAATTTCACACTTTCTGATGTGTCACTTAGGGGTGAACAAGGTTTGCTAGAGTCTCCTACTGACCTGTAGACATTGAAAAGGAGATTGAAAAAGTGAAAAATGGATGTGACTACTAGAATTACATCTCAGATCCTGAGTTAGGACCCCTCATCAGTAGCCTTCAACAAGCCAAGTCATCTGGTTTATGTCACATTGCAGGTATTTCAAATACAAACAATGGAAGCTGTGAGAAAGCTATTGGACCTTTGTCCCATATCCATAGAATTGAGTGTGATGAAGTCAGGGGAAGTCCATGAAGCCAAAGGAAAAACATGGCAATTTTTCCACTGTGAACAAGTTCAGCTGCATGGGTAATCAAAACACCACAAAAATCAAATAGTAAAGGGTTAACTTTTACCTTCTTATACTGACCATACTGGCAGGAGAAACACTGTCTTCTTTGGAGCTGTCCATAGCAGCTGCCACAGGAATAGACACTTCAATTGTCCTGGAATTTTCTAGGCAATAAAGAATAGCTTGATTCTGATGAGAACACAGCAACATCACACAACAGTCACTTAATTTTCTCATTTTTTGATGGCACCACATATCTCTCCATCATTGCACAGAATATACAGATGAGACATAAAACACCGGGCTAAACAGCAGCCCCATACCCAGTCTCTGAAAATGACAGCTGTTGAAGGCTGATACTCAGAGCTACTAGGGACAATGTGCACAGACACAGAATGATACTTCCATGGATAAACCTTTCGGTTTTGGCAGTCAGAGGCACAGAGAATTCTGATTACTTTGTTCTTTTAAGATTTTACTTATCGTGCTGAACTTATGTTACAACAGCAGTAGAAATGTCAGAACTGTTATGATCCCACAGCATGAGTCATTGCATATGAACCTGCATGCATAAGCACACACCCATGCTCACTCCTCCCCCTCCTTCCTCTCCCTCTCAAGTCCTTTCCTTTATACATCCTCTGTGGTTTAGGAAGGGGAAAAGGGTAGGTGTCCTAGACACAGCATGTCTATACGCTCGTATGTTCTGCCTGTCATTACAATGATTCCATGAAAAGATACTGAAACCTTCACCTGCTGGAAAGCATTTCTGTTTATAGTTACACATGGCAGCTTATCTATGAATCTTGAATTAGCAAGAATATTCTCTTTGCTAATTTACCTCTTCAGATGACTGCAAAGCTCCAGTTATTTCTTTCTATTAGCACTGGCAGTAACTCAGCAAGGTAGTCTGATGGAAGCAGCACCCAAAATACCAAAAACTAAAAGTGCTTGAAAACTGGATAACCACTCTACCATGAGTTTTAGAAACCTAATGTAAATACTTAAAACTTATCATTGAATGGTTTGGGTTGGAAGGGACCTTAATGCTCACCTAGTTCCAACCCCCTGTAACAGGCAGGGACACCTTCCACTAGACCAGGTTGCTCCAAGCCCTGTCCAACCTGGCCTTGAACACTGCCAGGGATGGGGCAGCCACAGCTTCTCTGGGCACACTGTGGCAGCACCTCAGCACCCTCACAGGGAAGAGCTTCTGCCTAAGATCTCATCTCAATCTCCCCTCTGTCATGTTAAAGCCATTCCCCCTTGTCCTGTTACTACATGTCCTTGTATAAAGTCCCTCTCCAGATTTCCTGTAGGCCCCTTTAGATACTGGAATCTTTTAATAGAAGATTCTCCAACTGATTAAAAAGCCTAGTTCTGCCCATCAGTGACTATGTAGCAGAGCTGTTCTGCAGACAAGGACACAGCAAACAACAGATTTACCATGAAGCATATCTGCAACAGGCTACTTACTAAGAAACTAACTTCAGGAGAAATTTAGCTGACCTATTTTTGGCTCTCTGAAGTAAGCAGTGTTTGTATCACAGAGACATTAGCAGCAACTGTACCACTGACCACAACTGCTGATCCAATCGGAAAAGGACAGAGAACTCTCAAAAGGGGAAAAATATTGTCTTTCTAGTTTTGTTTACTCCTGAAGATGGTTACTTACCAGGATATTTTAGGGATGGGGGCAGAACAGGAGATGTCATTGGAGGGACCGTATCAGCAGCAGCTAACTTCTCCTGCTCTATTAGCTGCAACAGTTTATCACGTGCTTCTGTACTCTGACGATTCAGCTCTGCTATTCTTTCCTCCAAGCTCTTCGATGCCATGAGATGACTCTACTTGGATAAGGACTTCCAATTAAAAACTTACAATTTGCACCTTCAAGGAGAGTATACAGTGTACTTCAAGCACTTCTGTGGATTTCATTTGCAAACTGAAAGTAAACATGATGATACAGCACCTCATTTTGTCCCTTCCTCTGTCCTGTATCTAGTTCCTTCACTGACTAAACACAACAGTGTTTTAAACTGGTCTTCCTACAGATAGGAAAAGAACCCCAAACAATTGCTGTCTGCATAATTTAAGGGAAAAAAGAAAAACAAAGAAACCCCAACCATCCAGCAATTAACCATCATTAAGAAAGTATTTACTCAGAGATAACACATATTCAGGAGAGTGTGGGGAAGCAAAAGCAGATTTTTAGCAGAAGTATCCTGGAACTCATCTTTAAGCTCGGTTTTCATCCACTTTGATCTCTTCCCCTTCAGAACTGCTTCCACAAAAACACCACTTCAAAAAGTTTGCATCATTTTGCACGACTAAAGGAGTAAATATTACACAACATAATAGAATGGGGAAATGATCAACACTCCCAGGCTGCATTTACATGAAGAGATTTAAAATCTTTAGGATCTTTAATTGAACAGTAATTCAACCCCTGTGATGGAATCAAAGTAAAGACAGTAGCAATGGCAGCGATTAGGCATTTCTATGATGTTCATTCCATTAATGGGTGCCACTGAATAGCTGCTTAGTTTCAGCTTAAAAGGTTTTCTATGTGAACCAAAGCCTTCAAGTTCTCCTTTTCCCAACAATCATGGGATTTTCACCAGATAGCAGGACTAACAAGGCAGACCCAACTAGTACATACACTAGAATCAAGTATTTGCAAGAGATGCACCTGCACTAACTTCAATCTCACGGGCTTTTGGGTCACAATAGCAGGAAAGATGTTTGACATGGGTTTAAATGTGTAATTTATTAATAATAATAAGCTTGACAAGAACCTGTGGGTTGGTGCAGTGCTTTCACTAGTATTGTCCAACATTCAAGAGGATAACATTGCAATCAAACCTCTTTTTTACATGATAATCTTATCCTAAACTCATAAATATGCTGCACACTTTCAAGCACTCAATATACAACATAAGCCCAACATAAGAAACTACTGTTAAGCTCCTAGGGAAGGATAAAAATCACAAGCCTCCAAACGAATGGATTAAAAGAATATTTGGTTTTATACTCTTTACAACAGAAAAGGAACAGTATTAAAGCATCAGTAAGCTATAGGAAAGCAGATCAGCAGAAAGGGGAATCCATAATTTATGTTACATTCTCACCTGTCCTTGTGAAGAGGCTGGACTAGGATTTGCATTTTGTAGTGGGTCTAACTGATGTAGGTAGTCACTTGTGTCTTCAGAGAAGCCTCTGAATTTGCTGAGTTGAGCTTTAATGAGAGAGTTCTGCCGGGTGAGCTCAGCTATCTGTCCCAGCAGATCGCTGTTTGGAAGTAACTCTTCACCTGGGCTGCTTTTCCTAGTGTCACAGGAGGAGGACACACTGCTTTTCTCATGGGAACTCTCCAAGTCTCTGTCTGCAGGAGGAACTGGTTGCCTTCGAGAGATGAGACAGTTCTCAACTGTACTCTGTGCTCTCAGGAAGGAAGGTGAGCTTCTTTCCTTGCACGGTTCTCTGTCGGTGTTTTCAGGAGACTGAGGAATGACTGTGAATGCTGCAAACAAGAAACAAAGGAACAGTAGCGAAACAAACGTGATAATCATCAAGGAAATTGACAGTGACTTTATTGCATCAGGTTAGTAACAATCAAGCAGGCATCTGAATTGTAACATCTAGCTTGAATGGTGCTATGTAACTGATCAAAAATCACTCTCACTGGCTTTAATATTTCCTATTACAAACAGTCTTACATTTAAATGTTTTAATTTAGCTGACAGACCAAACACCACTTCTTAGTTAGTCCTCCATTTTCCAAAATACATCTACTTTACCTAATGGATTGTAACTTTGTATTTCAGCTCAGATATTTATACTGGGTTGGGAATTAAACTACTTGAATAATAAAACAAAATAATACAGACTTTTGGCATAATAAACTGGCTACTTACTCACCCTCTAGGAAAGGGGCTTCCATGCTCTGCCCTCAATAGTGTCATGGTCATCATTAGAAACAGGTAACACACCACACACTAAGCATGTTACTGCACTGTCAGCTGCTATGTCCTAAATCCAAGCTGGATTTTGTGATCAAACACAGATTTCCTATGTTTTATATACCAAATAGCCTATCCCTTCCCAAGCTTTAGCTTCTGCCTCTTCAGCAGAGCATGACATTTAAAAATTTACACACAAATTTGCTTTATGAATCATTTTTCATACAGAAACATTCAAGAAGTTTAAGACTGGTTAAGCCATTAGCATCCTTCACTGTCTTAAAAGAGTAACAATACATTTCGACATAGCTGAATTGTAGCCAAGTCCAGGAATACAGTTTTATATTCCTGTTTCAAGTAACCTACAGTATCTGACAGTTCTCAATGGGACTGAAACTAGATGTTGCTCTTTGCAGAACACTACCTGTAGCTCATATCCTCCTGATGTGCCTTCTCACTCACAGCAGCCCACCAGAAGGTTAAACTAGACAGAATCTTTCAATTACCCTGCTAACTCCTTAGAAATCAAAAGGACTTGTGGGTTATTTTTCTGACTTGGAAAAGGCTTACAAAGCCACACAGCTGAGGTGTGGAGATATAAAACCCCACTACTGTGCCCTGCTTCCTGTCAGCACAGAGGATTACAGAGGCCTAGCACATCCAGTAAGATGCATGTGGTTACAGTGACAATTGCAGGAGAAAACAGCTGATTTGGGGAGTTGCAAAGGGTCCTAAATACCTTCCCTAATTACACCTGACGAACTTTCTTCCTCCTAACAACCAGAATTGAGTGTCTGCCTATGGATACTGATACAAGACTGAGTTATTCTGGTTATCCCGCACCACACAAATTCACTCCAAACTTCTTCAAGCCACTTCCTGTGTATTAAATGAAACCAAATGGAAACATGCTCCCAAAGCCTTTAGAAAAAGCTCTGCTGGGAAGATTGGCTCAAAGCAAGAATATATAACCTACAGACATCCTGGTTTGTCTGCAGCACAGAATGCAAAGGCATTGAATTTACAGCTTTCAGTGGTCCCACTGTTACAGGTGATATAGGCTGGATTACACCAGCAGCAGATAGCAGTCTGAGATGATGTGATGATATCAAAGAGCTACAGCAATACTACAGGTCACAATCAAAACCAGTATAAAATAAAAATGTCAGTCTGGATTGCCACTGACAGGATCACAGGCAGCAGACGGAGAACTGCAGAAGACAGAAAGTCTAAAGGAAATCTAGCAAAAGGCACAGAAAGCAAAGAAATGCATACGTGGATGCACAAGTTGAGTGTTCCAGTCATATAGGACTAATGTGTTTAAGTATACAGATTAAAAAATTTCAATAGAAAATCATAGAATCACAGAATGGTTTGGGTTGGAAAGGACCTTAATATCATCCAGTTCCAACCCCTCTGCCATGGGCAGGGATGTCTCACACTAGACCATGTCACCCAAGGCTCTGTCCAACCTGGCCTTGAACACTGCCAGGGATGGAGCATTCACCACTTCTTTGGGCAACCCATTCCAGTGTCTCACCACCATCACAGTAAAGAACTTCTTCCTTACATCTAACCTGAACTTTCCCTGTTTCAGTTTGAACCCATCACCCCTTGTCCTATCACTACAGTCCCTGATGAAGAGTCCCTCTGCTTGTAGGCCCCCTTCAGACACTGGAAGGCTGCTCTGAGGTCTCCAAGCAGCTTCTCTCCGCCAGGCTGAACAGCAACAACTTTCTCAGCCTGCCTTCATACAGGAGGTGCTCCAGCCCCAGATCATCCTCGTGGCCTCCTCTGGACTTGCCCCAACAGCTCCATATCCTTCAAATAATATATCTCCAAAGGTAGTGTGAGATTGAAACATCAACACCCTACAGACTCCCAAGTCTACCAGAGCCAGAGAGATCTCACCATTCTGGAGGGGAGACAATTCCTGACTGCTCTTCTGCCGGGGGGGTGACAACAGCACAGCTGGCTGGAAGACATGAGCTGGCAAGCCTCTACCAGATCCCACACCACCTGAGGTGCCTGGCCTTGGGGGACACGTGAAAGGAAGTTCTTCCTGTGGGAGTTTCAGCATATTTTCCCTGTTGCCTGCATCAGTCCTGGGCTCAGAACAGCTCAAGTCAGGTTTTTCTAAAGAAAAAGACAAAGCAGGGATAAAGTAACAATAAATAAATAAATAAAATAATTAGTTTTAGTGCAATAGCAGTGGAAGGAAACATCTCAATAACAACGCTTCTGTTCAGGTATCTGAAAAGACAGACTACAGTACGCTCCACACACACTCCAAACTTCCTTTTGATCCACAGGTACAGAACTCCTTCATTCAAGTATAATATAAATCTTTACTGTCCTTAAAAGCAAGAAGGGCTCTTACATGTGGCCTTACAACTCGATCTTTTTCTGACTTAATTCAAATCAGACATCTCCTACATTAAAGAAAGAATAATCACTCTTCTGTATTTATCTACAAGTAGTTTATGTCTACATTGCCATCTATTTTGAAAGTACTAGGGAAGCAGAAGATGTAAAACATGAAATCAAAGTTTTAGCAAGCTATGAGACTACAGAAATTTTAATATGCTTTACTAGTGCTGACTTTGAATTGTCCCTTAATGATTTTGTTTGGGACATTTGTTCCCAGGAGAGAGTTAGTGGAAAATTAAGCAGAACGTACCTGATTCCAAAATGCAAGAGTAGTCAAAAAGCACCCTTCAAAGGTGAAGAGCCAGAAGAGAATGTTCACATAAAATACTGCTTGTGGTTCACATTACTGATATTCTACGATTGAATTTAAAACCTATCACCTATTATTCAATGACCCTGGCAAGAAACAAGCAAGATCTTCCTGTTCTGCTTCACTGTACAGAAATGCATTTATGAAGTACACTCCTCACATGCTACTGTCACTGTGATATCCCCCTCTCCTTTCTCAAGTCATTCTTTCTCTCTCCAGAGAAGTCCTCTGTTAACTTTCACATGGTTTCTGTCCTAAACTAGCTATCTCAAATGTTTCACATCCAGTCAGATGCCTTAAGGGTACAAGAGATCTCTTTCTGAAGCAGGAGAAGGAAGAAATAGTTTTGTAACTTTGGGAAGCATTTCCATAACTTTAGGAAGCTTTCCTCTCAGGAAGATGCCTTTTCCTCAGAAGAGACCTATAAGAAAAGATTTGGATATTCCACTCCTGCAGAACTGTTGATTAGGGAGATTTGGGCTTTGGCTGTTTTTTGTGGGGAGAGTGGTTGTGTGGTTTTTTCCTTCTATCCCCCAGAAAATCAGAGCAGAACACTGACAGAACAGGCTCCTTTCCTTCCATGTAGCTCTTGCCTTGCCATACTTCTTGGTAAGTCTCTCCCAAGGCCCTGTCCAACCTGGCCTTGAACACTGCCACGGATGGAGCATTCACCACTTCTTTGCGCAACCTGTGCCAGTGCCTCACCACCCTCACCGTAAAGAACTTCTCCTTTATATCCAATCTCAACTACCCGTTTCAGTTTACAAGTATCAGGTAGCAGATTTGTCTGGTTAGCTAACAGGCCTCAGAAGCTGCTATTTCTGATCAGCAGCGACCTCCAGTGTCTCATGGAAGAACCATTCTCAGACTGTCAGGCTGCTTCAGGAACAGAAAGGCAAGATCTGATTCGGTTTTTTGTTTGCTTGTTTGGGTTTTGCTTTGTTTTAAGGTTAATCTTGAAGTCCTGATCCGGACTGAATGATGCCAATGGGGATGGAATACAACCTATAATATTGTTAAAAAATAATCTGTAGCAAAAGACAACGGAACCCCTGGCATATGAACTACCAAAAGTAAGGTTCATGCTCATGCAAGGCATAGATGTCTGCTTGAGTAACTATTAAGTACCAGATTTCCCACTACAGGGATAAACTAGCCACAACTCCCGTTTCATCCTTCACACACTCATACACACACCTTGGCCATTTGCCGGACCTTTGCCTGTAACTCCAAAATGGTTTGGACTTTGTTCTCTTCTGGGTTCTACCAAAGGGAGGCCTTCAAATGCTCGTGTGAGAGACATCAGCTGTTCATCTGTTACTGTCATGTATTGCTGAAGCTTCTTCTAAGGAGGAAAAAGAAAAAAAAGAGAGGGATATGGAAATCTGTACTCCACAAACTAGAAAATTAGATACTACAAGCAGCCCTGTGAAGAAATTTGGCCTCTTAATACCACTGCATGTGTCTGTATTAAATACCAGTGTCTCCAGGTTTCTCATTTATTTCCTCTCCTGTCCCAAACAAATTATTTGGTATTCCTTTCCTAACTCACGACCCCACTTCCTCTCCAATGTTGCTTTATTGCTTCATTCCCAAAAATAACCACTGAACAAATCTACATCCACTGCAAACTGGAAAAAAAGAGTAAATGCAGTTTTACATCCAGGTTACTCAGCTGCTCCAGTAGTCTTACTAGTACAGAAGTGCTGAGGAAGATGCTTAAGGTTTTAGATTGATAAAGTAAAGCTCAATTTCACAGAAATACAGTTTTCCTCAGGCTTTGAATTTAAATGAAGGTAAAATAATGACTTTCCAAGCATTCCTTCCTCACATCTCCTACTTGCTGTTGAAATTCCCAGGCTCCTCATTCAATTTTATCATTTCTTGAACATGAGACAATGCATCTCAGCCCATACTTGCAACACAACTCAGTATTCCTGCAAGTCATCCTAATGGGTAAGGAGCAAGGGGATCAGTACCTGCATAGTACTGTTTTCCTCCCTGACTAGAAGTATTTCTGCAGTCAGAGCATCAATCAGTTCTCTGTGTTCATTCAACGTCTCCTCGTGCTTCTGCCTCATCACCTCCTTCTCACGCAGCTGCATTTCACTCTAAAGAGGGAGAAAAAGTTAAAAACCTACTATAACCCAATACAGATTTATATTTAGAACCAGGAATGGGTCAACAGGAGCTCGAACTGCAACAGCTCTTGCCACTATTGCTAAATTGACTTCATTACATTCACAAAATCCAATTTTCATGGCTTAAGAACTGTCAGAGAGCTTACTGTTCCTTCTTTGTTGCTCCAGAACACTGTAGGGAGTCCTGTACGTCTTTTTTTTTCCTGCCTTTACAACTTTTTCAGACTGTAACTACCAGCATTGTCTCTCTGCATGGATACAGGTTTTTAAGTCACTGAATCTTCGTGCAGTAACTCCAGATGTGTTGATGCTTGTCAGTATCCTATGCTACTTGTGCCTATTCTTTAGTTTCCTTAATTCATTAATGAAGACAAATTTGACTAAATAGAGAAAATATTTACTTTCTAATGTGATCCCTTAGGGAAAGTTCTACAGGGTTTAGTTTGTTGTTTTGTTTTTTGGGGTTTTTTTTGTTTTTTTTTAATTTAAAAAAGCCAAAAGTTTTATATGATAAATAATCAACTTGAGCATGAGGAAAAAGACCTTACTGTAATGAACCTCTTGCACTAAAAGGATATTATCATAGAGTTCCAGACTGGTTTGGGTTGGAAGGCACCTTAAAGTTCAACCAGTTCCAACCCCCTGCCATGTGCAGGGACACCTTCCATTAGATCGGGTTGCTCCAAGCCTCATCCAACCTGGCCTTGAACACTGCCAGGGATGGGGCAGCCATAGCTTCTCTGGGCAACAGGGAAGAACTTCTGCCCAAGAGCTCATCTCAATCTTCCCTCTGGCAGGTTAAAGCCATTCCCTCTTGTCCTGTCCCAAGAGGACCTTGTAAAAGATCCCTCTCCAGACTATCATTTATTATCAATTGCTAAACAGATTAGTCTATTATTCTGACATAGACCACTGTAGTAGCCAGGCTTCCTGTACATAAAAGAGTACTATTCCTGTTCATAAACATTCCTGTTCATGAAAGAGGCCCTTCTATCACTAATGGGTAAATGGACTGCCACTTTTTGGACCACCACTACTAAAAGAATAGAGGCTACAAAGTCAAATAAACATATCAGTATTAGTAGGTGGAGCTCTTCCCCAGATGGTTGCCTGTATTTACACAAAGGAATTCCTGAATAAGAGAAATACACCCCATCTCCAAATTTCACATAATTTCAGCTGGTATTTTCCACTGAGAGACACTTGCTCCAATCAAATCCTCTCTTTTCACTCGGGATACCTGTTTCTAACAAAGTTCTAACTCTAAATTGCATGCAATCCAAATAATAAGAAACAATAATCAGACTTCAAAGTGAACTGACTGGGAGCCAAAAAAGACAGAAGTTCATGTCTGTAAAGCAGCTTTATACCTTTTTTATGCACTCTATAGAAGCAATACAAAGTCTTCTCACCTCTTTGAGGTAGCGCATCAGACGACAGAGAGCGTTCACCAGTGACAAGGTAAACCCACTGAGCCCTTCACTTCTCTCAGTTTTCTGAACCACACGACCTGTACATCGTTCATATTCCTCCAATTCATGCTCCACTTCATGCATCATGTGGTTAAGAACATCCAGGCTGGATTTATTGTCCCTCTGAAGGTCAATGGGGATTGAATTACCTGGGGAACCATCTCTCCTCTGTCTCACAGAGCTCTGTGCAGTTTGTTTCCTTTTCACTGAGGAGAAAAAAAAACCATAAAAAGTGTAATTGGAATTTCAACTTTTATAAAAGCTTTGCAGTACCAGAAAAATGACATTGTTTATTAAAGCAAATCAAAGGAGAAGCCCTCTCTTGCCCTGAGCTGGAATGGACCATCAAAGAATGTAATTTCAGTTTTCACATCATCAAAAAACACATCTTCTACCACCGCATTAGTACCTCTCAAGTACGATTGCTTGGTGCTTTTATCTTAGATACCTGTTTATACTTTCCTCCTTCTCAGCTAACAGCACGGAAACATTTGCCAGTGAACAGCCAGTGAAAAATACCAGCTGCTTTCAGGTCTCATATTTAGTGAACAACTCTTTTACAACAGTCCTTTCATGTTACAGTTTGTATTTGATATCAGTTCCCACATACAAATTCGTGTAGAATATGGGTACTGAAATGCATCACAAGTCTGTGCAGCATAAAATAGAAAGCTGTAACAGAAACTGGCTCACAAGAAGCTCAACATGACCCACCAATGTGCGCTTGCAGCCCAGAAAGCCAAATGTAACCTGGCCTGCACCAAAAGCAGCATGGCCAGCAGGCTGAGGGAGGTGATTCTCTCCCCTCTATTCTACTCTTGTGAGACCCCACCTGCAGTACTGCATCCAGCTCTGGGACTCCCAACACAAGAGGGACATGGACCTGTTGGAGCGAGTCCAGAGAAGGGCCACGAAGATGCTGTGAGGGCTGGAGCACCTCTTCAATGAAGACAGCCTGAAAGAGCTGGGCTTGTTCAGCCTGGAGAAGAGAAGGCTCCAGGGAGACCTTAGAGCAGCCTCCAGTGCCTATAGAGGCTACAAGAAATCTGAAGAGGGACTTTTTACAAGGACATGCAGTGACAGGACAAGGCGGAATGGCTTTAACCAGCCAGAGGGTAGATTCAGATATTAGGAAAAAATTATTTACTGTGATGACAGTGAGACATTGGCACAGGTTGCCCAGTGTGGCTGCCCCACCACTGGCAGTGTTCAAGACCAGGTTGGATGGGGCTTGGAGCAATCTGCTCTAGGTGAAGGTCTCCCTGCCCATGGCAGCAGGTTGGAACTGGATGAGCTTTTAAGGTCCCTCACAATCCAAACCATTCTGTGATTCTAAGAAACAGAAAAGCCCTGCACAGCAAAGAACTCCACAGCTTGCAAAGTAACAGATGGCATCAAAGGGCTGTATTTATGGTTCCCAGATTCCTATGGAATTTGCTTTGCCAACGAACTTGCAGAATAGAGGGGAACAGGCTATAAGAGGGACTATGAAACATCCATCCTTAGAGATGCTCAAGACTTACATGGACAATGTTTCCCATAATCCAACAGTCAGCCCTGTGACAGCTTCCAAAGATCCCTTTCAATCTATGTCACCTTATGATATTGAGGACATTGGTCAAAGGGAGGTAAGTACTAAACCTTTTGCTGCAATTTGCTTTTGTTTCCTTGACTTCGGGTTCAGCACTTGTCTCACACTGTAAGTGGAGTCTCCAGTATCTTCTTCTTTGTCTTCCTTGTGAAGTCTTGAATGAATTCTCTTGACTACACTGCTACCATTGAGGGCTGATTTAAACACAACACAAAAAAGTACATAAGTAAGTGAAGTATTTCAGGAATGTTCTGAACAGTAATATGTTATAAAGTAATTTTATTAGAAGAACTGTCTTTTTAGTCTGGAAATGTATCCAAGCTAAATAAGCATATGTCTCTGTCTCCCACGCAAAAGAGGAATCCACACAGGATCCTGCGAGTAGCTCAACCACCCCCGAGATGCTGATTTGGCAAATCCAACCTGACTGATCCCATGATGGAGAAGCAGTTGGAGTCAAAGGCACATTTGATTCCTGTGATAAGGCAGTTTTTCTCATATCCTTTTCAGCCCACAACTGGGAATTCACCAAGGAATTTTCTTCTCTCAACAACCGAAGTAGTCTACATGCAAAACAAGCATAACAGTGAATTGCAACAGGATAAAAGCATGATTCTAAGTTATCTGTACAGTCTGGAAAAAGCTTTTTAAGATATCTGTAACTGCTCAGGTGAGTTTCCTCCTCTAACTAATGCCCAGTCTGAATGTTACAAGGAAGGCTTTCCCTGGAATTCTGAGGTCAGGAAAGGAGGACAAGGGCAAAATGAAAAACTGACTACAACCATGCAATACCTTAGACATTAAAAAATCTTCCAGTGTTAAGGAGGTGGAAACCTGACTGGATATATTTGTACTGACCTGTCAGAACTGATGCTGGATTTGAAACGCGGAGAGTCATGGTGTCCATCTTCTGATTGACAGATTGATGATGCCTCCTCTTCCACTTCATTAAGAGCCTTTTCAGGAGACAACAAAGGAAACAAGAAAGGGACTTTCAGAGCAATTTCAGTTTAGTTTTAGGAAGAAGTTTGAGATAAATTTTTGGGAACTGTTTCCAAGAAAAACAAAAAACATTTGTTCCAGTCTCCACTTCCGCAATAGTATTGGGAAGAAAAACAAGAAAAGAAGAAAACCCAAGAAAAACGCAATCCTCTGTGGCAAGAATTTTTGGGGACTTCAGCACCGATAAAATCCTGATACTAACAATTGCCTCTGAAAATATCACAGCAAGTGATTAATTCAATTTCTAATACTGGGTTTTATTACTTGTATTAAATAAGAAAGACTGCACACACTAAGATAAAAAAAAGCTTTAAAGACTGCACCAAAACAAATGCAGACATATAGCAGGCAGAGGATGGAAAAAGCAACTTAAATTACAGCATTGCTAAAATTCCAGCCTTTTGAAATTAAAAACTAAACAACTTTGCAATGAGAGCTGTAAAATTACATTTATATTCTATGTGTAAAATGCAACCAGAGCAAGATACAATTCTATGCCCTACATGCATAGCAAAATTTCAGCAATCAAATTTGGAACTAGGGTTCTTCAAAATACCAGATCTCTATGCTTCTGGATAGGCTTCACCAGAGAGCCTTTAACTATGATTTTGTAGGCAAATAAGGACAAGAAAAATCACACAGAAGTTCAGCAGACAACTCTCCGTATATGTTTCTTTTACATAGCATAAGCCTATCCTGCAGCACGCATCCAGCGACACAGCTCACAAAAGATGCTACACTTAATTCTTCATATTAAAAAAAACCCAAAACCAAATACCACACTGAAATACATGACAAAGAAGTACTGCAACTCCAATTGCAGATATTTGTGCAAGATAGTAAGAAACAGGATTAGAGAACCATGAGAATAAGACACCATCACTTTTGCTCCCACAGCCCTTTTTGTCTTTATCAGTGAGCTGTTTTCTGGGAGTGTCATATGCCTGTTCTCAAGCCACAGTGAGCATTCCTGGTACAACTCACATTATGAAAAGAAAACAGAACACAAGGTCAACCTAAATGGATCTTTAAACAAACTTAAAGAACTTCAAAACTTTTTAAACAGATCTAAATAATTGTAAAATACTGTGAAGTATTAAAACTTGAACTTGTAGGACTAATCAAGACAGCGGAGATAACTGGAGTACATGTACATGTGTTGTCAGAAACAAATTGGAGCCCAACTGGCTATGTCCCCATATATGCAGACATAATTAGAAAATCAGAGGTATGTTTTATATATTAAATATACTATTTCTATGTGTATATATAAATATGTATTAAATATTAAAATATACATACATTTCACTATGTAACAATTAGTTAAGCGAGAGAATTGCTTTCTTAGTCTGTAATTTGTTCTCAAGTTGTTAATACCAGGATTGCAGAGAGAGAGCATGCTAACATGAGGGCACTTCTATGCCACGTTTGTTGTTCATATTCAAAGTTTAAGAAATCAAAAAACCACAGTTCCCAGAGTCTCACAAAACCAACTCAGCTCCATTTAACACAATTTTCTACATATGTTCTCAACATAGTATACAACACACAGAAGACAGGCTTCTGCTTGGAAACTCTGCCGTTGAATATTATTCCTTTGTGCAACCAAAAAAACCACAGGACATGCACAGAACAGGACATACATTACCTGGGAACGCATGACAGATTCGCTAAGGATGGAAAGCTGAGTGGGAGTATCACATTTTTGTACAATGGGTCCTTGAGATGATTCTAGGTCACAGTTAGGAGCCATTGTTACATTAGGGATACCTAGAGGAATTAGACAAAACAGGGAAGAACACAGAGGACTCGGTCTGTAGTGTATCACAAGACTTTGTATCAAAAAGCAAGTTCCCATACTTATCACAAAAAGGGTTATAGGGATGTACAATGCTTTAAGCAACTGCCAGAGGCCAACTATACTGTTATCTTAACATATTTGGCCACGTACCAGGCTTTTGTCCTCATCTATGTGAATACACTTGTGCAGAAGCAGCATGTAGTCATTATAAGCAAAAGACAATGACAACCTACAGAGAAAATAACCTATGTTTAACATTCCACATGAAAACAGCCAATCCTGCCTTCCAGCAGCGTAACGACCCACAAACTAGGGTAAGAAAATGAAAAGCCTTGTTCACAAATTACTGAGGAACTTTCTGCAATATCCAAACAGTCAACCAATGTGGTAATGACCATCAAAGCTACTCCAGTGGCTCAGATTGGTGCTCTGTACAGCCAGTAGCTTGGCTGTGGGAAACAGTAAGCATGAAGTGTTTCACACTAAATGATCTGAAATTCCACAAGTGGTCCACAATTCCATAGTACAGCAGCATAACAAGCCATGGGTCGCTCTACCCTGCCATGGAAGGTGCTATCTGTGTTTTATCCAACATGAACAGGATCTGATCTGCTACATCACATGATGAGATGAAAACAGTTAAAAATAACACTTTGCAAAGCGGAACTATTTAGGAAAAGCAAGGAGATAACCTTAAATGTGCTACCATATATAAATGAGATGGTCTACCTGTTCGCGTGCGAGGAGCATCCCCAACCAAGTCTTTTGCCACAGCTATAACCTGATCACTTCGTTCCAATACATCTTGCAACTGGTATTGATCAGACAGAATCTGAAAGTATAGCATATAAGGAAATATTCCATACTGGGCAGACCAATTTTTCCTTTGTTTTTTTTTAGTATTGTTCTTTCAACAGCTAGCAAGAGAACAGCCAACAAGACAACGTTTGCAAAGCTGGTACTGTGCAATTAGATCCTGATTAAGATAGAGAAGAAAAACATCCTTCATTCTTGAGTTTCTGAAAAATTAAACAGTTAATATTTGTGGGGCCCCCATCTGCACTGACTCTTCCTCATTAATCCTCTCACACTCTTCTCCTTCCAGCTTGACACAAACACAAGAGTGTTTGACATGCTCATCAAAACAAAGACATACAGCTGGTGATTAAAAAAACACAGTATGTATCCACAAACCATTTGATCTGAGTTGTCAATAAGTGTTCTAACATATCATTATAAGATGAAATGATGAGGCAAAGAAAACTTACCTAGGTCTCCTTCCCAACCTTAACTATTCTACGATTTGATAATAATTATCAGATAATTATAGTTTAATTACAATATATAAATAACATTATTAAACAGTCAATTATCAGATAATTATACTGAGTCAAAGAGCCCTTATCTACATCTGATCGTAACGATCAGATGTGATAATGATAATGATGCTGTCAAGTCATAGAACACTTATCTACATCTGACAGGCAACCAAAACTGCACTATTTGCTGAGATCCAAACCAATTCAGGCAGACTTGCTTCATTCAGCCTTGACTACTGAAAATCCTGCTGAAAAACTTAAGCCACTGACCACGACAGAAGTTTCAACAGACATAAACACAGCTGACTACATCTGTCATCAGAAGATGTTTTGGGAATCTCCACACATTTCTCACAAGGCACAGATCCTGTATTCAAGGTCTCTCTCCCCCAGTATTTGAAGTCCATCTCTGGCACCAGGGTGAGTGACCAGAGTCCTTAAAGTGCAAAGCAAGAGGCATTTAGCTACTGTGAGCTGAATAGAGCTGAGCAGGGATACGGTTTCACATGTCCCCAGTTTGAATTGAACACAATTTCAAACTCCTCACTGACTCGTGGTGTTCTTCACAAAGCTGGAAATTTCAACTTAGTAAAATTACACCCCACAACTTGGGAAGAAGGTAGTTACTCTTGTACAACTGAGAAGAGAGCAGATGTGAGAGTGACCTCCACTTCATCGTGGTTAATTCAATTTAGCCAGAGAGGCTGCAAGCACTTCAGAAAATCCTGCAGAAAAGACAGGTGTATGTATGCTCTCCTGCTCAAGATCTGAGAACTGAGTGACCTTTCTTGCTCCCCCAGGAATCATAACAGGGACTTGTCTGCAGCAGTTTCACAGCACTATATGCCGTTATCTCCACTAAGCTTCTTTCAATGTCCATTGATGAAATGGTTTATATTCAGCCTCATTCAAAAAATTCTAGGCAGTGGCAATTTCATCTGTTGCCCAGTCCTGTATCTTAGTATGCTTTGTTATGTCAAGAAGTTTCCCCACATACCTACATTCCATGTCTTTCTAATCCTTGAGCCTGAATTACACTGCAGGACATTATATTTCTCCTCAAAAGCAATTCAGCAAACCAGTGAATATTCATCTTTCAGTCATCTCACATATCTGTTTTCCCAAATCACTACTGAGTTTTCACACATGACACCAACTAAATTTAGTCTTTCCATTCCACCATCTGATGTCAAAACAATGGAGGTTTTTAGACAAAGCTATGCCAGATCTGAAGGAAGAAGAATGCAAGGAAGGCAGGGAAGGCATGGAAATAATTTCCTGTCCCAAAACAATTTCTTTCCCCAAAGCAATTAAAACTAAGGTGGTGTGTTTAATCAGACAAAAGCTATACCAATTCATTTTTCACTTTCC
This sequence comes from Melopsittacus undulatus, assembly GCF_012275295.1. Classification (NCBI taxonomy): domain Eukaryota; kingdom Metazoa; phylum Chordata; class Aves; order Psittaciformes; family Psittaculidae; genus Melopsittacus; species Melopsittacus undulatus. The sequence goes on along the minus strand of NC_047528.1, from coordinate 114,662,275 downwards.
CTACTAGATCTCTTTCAGCATCAGCAGCTTCTACAGCTTCACCCTGCTGATGAAGACATTATGAACATTTCAGAACATTGTTCCCAAGTTAGCTTAGCTCACATGTATTTGAGATCAGCAGAAAACAATGTGGTATCTGCTTCTAGCCCCTCTGGGCTCATTTACATGCCCTTGACAAATGCTGTACTTTGTCTCAGTTTAGTATCAGCCATGGATTTCATTAAAATTCATCTTCTCTTTAAATTGTTTTTAAAGACTAGACTAATCCTAAAACCTCCCCATTATGATAATCCATTCACCACCTACCCTTCAGTGCAATACATTAACATGTGTGGCACCTCCACATTCACAATCCACAGTTACAGAGGCAAGCTTGTATTATTTTTTTCATTCAGATTTTTAGACAGACAAATCCCAAGATACTAAAATTTTGCTTATCTATTTCATAACTTTTCAGCCTACAAGGTTGAAAAAATCACTAGCAGCAGCATCTTCCTAGTTTTTGCCTCCGAGTCTGTTGCAATAGAGTAGGATTCAAGAGGCTTAGGAAGCTATACTCACAGCAGTAAAGGAAAAGAGATCACCAAGATAAGAGGACACAATCTACAGTGGTGTCTTCTATTGGGAGACACAGAATGAAGAGTCCCCTCAGTTACTCTGAGCAACAGGACCTAGTAATTAACAAGATTAAAGCCCCAGACAGGAAGAAGTGGTGACTCTCCTCCACTTATTTTTTCTCTCCACTCAAAAAGATGCTAGTGTTTCAAACAGCAACAGCCAGATGGGTTTCATCTCACCTGGCATCATCTCCTGTTGTCCTCCTGTCTGGAAACATCTTTTCTCCAGTTCAGAAGCAGACACAGAGTATGTTGAGTAAAGTAACCTCTTAAGTATGAAGGGCAAAGATACTCAGTAGGAATTGGTATGTGTGCATTACCATTAGAAATGGCAAAAACTTCACAAGACTATTTCCTATTGATGAGTTATACATCTGTGAAATGAGTAAAATCACATAATAGGTAGTACAGCCAAATCGTAGCAGGATAGCCATCAAATCTAACTTTGTGTTAAATCATTTATTTCTGCAGGGAAGTCTTACTGAAACTAACTTTCTACTACATTAGAGAAATCTGTATAAAAGCCCATCATAGCTTTTCTGAATGCTCCATGAAAATGCACTTGGCAGAAAAGTATGAAGGTAACTAAGGTAAAAATTAATTTTGAGGCTTCATCAGCACGATACCCTTAACACAAAAATTCTACGGGGTCAAGCAGGTGTCAAACAGGAAACTAGAAGGTGAACTTCAATTCCAAGTACTTAAATTCGTTTCTGTCTATGTCTGAATGTTCTGAGAGATCAGAAGACTTCTGAAAATGCAGAGAAGCTGCAAGAGAGAAGGGGTCTGTGATGGCTAACTCACTGCACATTTATAGCACTACCAGATCATGTTTATCTGAACTGCTAGATGAATACTGTTCATTAGCAATTTTTACTTACAAGAAAATTCTCAGGTTGTCCAAGTGCTGATGAGGTCTGAAAGCTAACAACCATGTTTTGAGACTAGTTTTTGTAACATATGGCAAGGAGTTGTCTGGCATATGAAACAAAAGGATGTCTACCACTGAAATCTTCTTCCAGATAGGGACATCTACTGTCTGTTAGCTAAGCTTAGGTTTCCTGCTATAGTTCAGTATTTAAAAGCAATTAAAGCAGTACATTTTCAGTAGGAGTGCTTCAGAATGCCCAGAGAACAACCTTTTCAATTCCCAGATGATAAGCTTGTCTGCTAGCAGCCATAGCTCCCCAACCTCTGTTGGGTCAATTTTCCTTCCAGACAAGCTCTTTCTTACCAACTTCTTGCCCCTATGATTGCATTTTCTCTGTGTTACAAAAGCTATGGTAGATAAGGATGTCCCTCCCAGAAAGAGAAACACTGATGTTTCCATCAAAGAAAAATACTAGAGAGGAGGAGGAAAAGGTGAGAGAGCAATAAGAACACAAGGAATACAGATACTTTTCACAACACAAAGTTTAACTCTGCAGTTACTGCTGAGATGCCAGGAGGCCTGCAAAATTACACAGGGCATAGCCAGGCAATAAGGATCAAATGTACAACTGTATAGATGAGTTAGCCTATACTGTATGCACACAGCACAGAGAGGAGGGAGAGTGCATGCATATACAAAGTCAAGTTATCCACCAAGAGGAATCAAATGCTGACCTATCTGCAAGAGCAGTTTTCCACTACTGCTGCAAATAATCTTCAGCAGGCTGAAAGTGTGGGTTTAGCTCTCACCTCACGCATCAGAATCAATTTTCTTTTCTCCAAGGAATCAGTTGCCTTTTGCTTCTTCCATTTTCTTTTCAGTGCTTTCTCTTGCAGTTCCAGCTGCGCCAGTGCTTTGTTTTTTGACTTGTGTATTTCGTGGCGACGCAGCTACATAAACATGAAAGAAACCATTTCAAAATCAAGGGATGCTCTAGAGCAGAATTTGCAGGGTGATGCTAACTAGCTCTTCTTGATTTTATCATTCATTCACTGAATACTGTTTATATTCACTTCATGGTAGCACCAATAACAGCTTCACAAGCATCTAGAAGCTTACAGTGCCATTGTTTTCACCTGCTCCACACCACTGACTCAGCAAGAGTCATCTCAGCTGTAAAGGGAGAAAAAAACCCAAACACTTTCACCTCTAATATGCATAAAAAGACATAATGCATTTCCTGATTTAACACTGTCAGTCACCAGCAATATTCTCTCCTAACACTTACTAAAGTGTCTGGAAGCTATGAAGTCAACCATTTATAGAACCAGGCCTCTCTCTGCTATTGTGTCCATATGTCCTGACAAACCTGTCAAAATTCATAAGCATCAACAGCTCATACTGCTATTCCATCCTGGTAATCAGTGAGACCAATGACAATGAAATAGAGCTTACATATTTTGTAATGAACAGGTGTTTCAGTATAAAGTTACATTAAGCCATTAAACAAAAATTGAGTACACTCTGAATTAGAGAGATTCCTAAAATAAAGCACAGCTTTTAATCCTTCCAGCAGAGATGAGACTTAACTTCAAAACCCACTGAGTTTTTATGCATTTATGGTTTTATGATGGGATATAGTTTACTGAAATAAAAACTGTAGCTCCTGCTTCCCCAGGGAAACACAAAACTGAAAACCACCAACCACCAGAGCTGGGGATGCATGTTATCATGAACAAAGAACTAACACTAAGGAGAGAGTATTTTCCGAACCTTAAAAAGGGAGAAAATATCCCCCAAAGTAGGGTAAACACTTAGGTCAGATAACCAGCTATATCTCCTTGCTGCAGCGACTGCTATTACACTTACAATGTCCTCAGGAGTTGCACGGTGGACTGACAGATCATGGACGGTGCTCTGCAAACAGGAACCCCAGAACACATTAAAACCCAGTACAAACTAGGAGTTTTTTCAACTTTCATATAAAAAATACAAACCAAAACTCTAAATTACAATATAATTATCATATACAGTATAAAACTGTGAATTTTTAAGCCACTGTAAAGCATTCCATCCTCAGCGAGGTAGGCAAACAGCAAAACCGACACCTCTACCAAGCCAAATCCACACACAAACTGAGAATGTCCCGTATGTGACCCCCCACCATGGAGGACGGCTTCCCCCCACCCCAGCCAGCACCTCCGTGGGCACGGAGCCTCCTTGGCTCTTCCCCAGCCGGCCAGAGGCCTTAGCTCGGTGTGCGCGGCACCCGGCTCAAACAACCCCGGGCCCGTCGTGCTGCCCGCAAGGAAAAGCCTCCCCAGGCCGGAGCAGCCCCGGGGAGGAGGAAGCACTTACGTCCCAGTCCCGCTTAACCGGCAGCGGCCTCCTCGGGCCCTTCCTGCCGGCGGCACGGGGCCTCGGCCCGCGCAGCACCGACATGACCAGTCCCACAGCGCGAAGGGGGCGGGAGCACAGCGGCGTAACGGCGCCTAGAGCCTCCCGCTGTTGCCATGGGAACGGCGCCATTACCCGCCCGCCGTGCTCGCTGGCCCTCACCCCCTCCGGGCGGGTCGGTACCGCCGGTGCCTGCCGCTCCCGTCACCGGTTTGCGGTGGGGAAGCAGCCGCTGCCCCTGCCCGCCCCGCTGGGCAGTACTGCAGGGGGGCACAGGGACTCCCGGTGCCCTTACCCCTGGTGTAGGGCAGCGCCTTGGCAGTTCCAGCCCTGTGTGGACACGGTTCTTTATACTCCACAGGGAAAATCCACATGAGCTACTCCTAGCACTGTCGATTAGCCATATCTTCTGCCTGCCGCATTAATGTTCCTTTCCTTTACATCCTTCTTCACCACAAACACCCTGCCAGGCCATCTCTCAGTGTCCTGAGGAAGCCTTGGAAACCTCCCCATGTAACTATGTATTTCAGATCCCATTAGGGATGATTGAGAGCAGGACATCACACACACTACTACATTGAGAGCCCATCAGATTAAAGAGTGGCCCTGGGTGGTGTATTAACAAACAGATCCCATTAGCTGTGCCGCTGAGGAAGGGTGTACTTCCATAACCACAAGGAATTTCTGGCTTCCACAAAGCAACTGTCTGTTTTTAAACAAGTCATTTAACTTACACAGTGTATTTCCTATAGACTCACCCCACAGAAATGTGACAGATCCTCCATCTCTCTGTCACATAGCTAGAGATGAGATGTAAATTACCCTGAAGGGTTAGGGTTAGCATCTTGTATTATGGTATGAGCTTAGTATTTTGTCTGTGGGAGCTGGAAAGTGAAGGCACAGGATTTATCAGCCTTTAATTCAAAACTCCTTCCTTAAAAAACTCCCTTTCATCAGGGTTTCCTGGTGCTTGAGGTCCTCATCAATCCTGTTCTGGCTTTACCAACATCACTGTGGGAAGATTCATGTGAAGGTGTGAATGGTTAATATGCCAAGGGAAGGAACTGCATTGCATGTGATACAAAAGGTTGAAATTATGAGGGGGAAAAATGTGACAGAGAAATACTATCAGCAGTTGCCTCTGCTGAAGTGCTGCAAATGTGGCTAAGTCTTCTTTAATACTGGAGGTTGCATCTGAACTTCAGTTTCTGCCTAGGCACTAAACATAGATACCATTCACAACCTGAAACTGAACATAGGAACACCTGCAGTAAAACAAATCCTTGCTCCTAGGCACATGTGCAGGGCAATGAACTGGATTCATTACTCCCTGTTTGAAAATTTGGAGCCCAAAAGCATGAATCAAGGGTGCACCTGAAGTTCTCTCCTAATATCAAAAGGAGCATGACCAGCAGGTGATCCTGCCCCTCTACTCCGCTCGTGTGAGACCTCACTTGCAGCACTGTGTGCAGTTCTGGTGTCCTCAGCATAATAAGGACATGGAGCTGTTGGAACAAGTCTAGAGGAGGCCACGAGGATAATCAGGGGCTGGAGCACCTCCCGTATGAAGACAGGCTGAGAAAGTTGGGGCTGTTCAGCCTGGAGAAGAGAAGGCTTCATGGAGACCTCATAGCAGCCCTGCAGTATCTGAAAGGAGCCTATAAAGCTGCTTGGGAGGGACTCTTCGTTAGGGACTGTAGTGATAGGACAAGGAGTAACTAGTTAAAACTTAAATGGGAAGTTTAGATTGGATGGAAGGACAAAGTTTTTTAGTGTGAGGGTGGTGAGGCACTGGAATGGGTTGCCCAAGGAAGCAAATGTGAATGCTCCATCCCTGGTGGTTTTCAAGGCCAGGTTGGACAGAGCCTTGGGTGACATGGTTTAGTGTGAGGTGTCCCTGCCCATGGCTGGGAGGTTGGAACTGGATGATCTTAAGGTCCTTTCCAAATGTAACTATTCTATGATCCTATGATTCTATATGGACTTAAACAGTCTTAAAGAATAAGGTCTACTAAAGAAGAAAGTTATAAAGTCACAAACAGATCAGCACACCATCCACTTTGAAACCCTTTAAACCTCTCTGTGAGTATTATTTACAATCAAATATAAACACTAAACACTTAATACAAGCCAGAGGCATTTCTCATTCAACCAGCCTATTCTCAAACACTTCAGCCACCTATAAGAAAATGGGAAGCAGGTCCTATCAGATGTCTTAAAAGCCTGTCTGCCTTCAAATTCTTGTTGTTCTTCACATACATCTCCAGTAAAGTCTGAAAATGTTGCCTTATCTCTGCAGAAGCCAGCTGAGCATCTACAACATCTATTAACTCACAGCAGAGCTTACATAAGATGCAGATAACATATTCAAAGAGCAGTGATTTAAAACCAAACAATTTGGTTTGTTATACATTTATACTCTTTCTCGCCCCCCTTCCGAGCTAGTATGATTTGGGGAATTCCTTTGTAATCAAGATCTTTCCTTTATCTTGGATGTTTTTGCAGCCCTGGTTACCAGGAGAAATGTCATTTCTCTACTGTGTTGGTTTGGGTTTTTTCTCCTCAGTAGCAATGAGATTTTCTACTTTTGTGCTACAGAAAAAAAAAAAGGAAAAAAAAAGAAAAAAAAGAAAAAAGAAATAAAAGGGGAAAAACACCAAACCCACTCTCTTGTGAGCCTCTGGTTCAGCACAGTTCCTCCTTCCCCAGAGACACTCACAACCCTGGGCTTTGCTTATATTGGAAAAACAGGCCACATTAGACGTGCCTCACACACAGCCACAGGCAAGGGCCTGGAGAGCATCACCCCCTTACACAGGCAAGGGCCTGGAGAGCATCACCCCCTTCCTGGAGCTCTGACACCCTGGGCTCACTGGCAGTCAAGAGACAGTGCAGCTGAGGGCTGCCCCTTTCCCTGCAGGGATCTTGGAGACAGGGCTGGAGGGAGACCTCAGGGAGGCTCTGCTGCTGGGCTCTGCCTGAGCTACCACTGCAGCTCTGTGACGGCCAAGCCTATAGCTCCCTGGACCTGCTGACCAGCTTCCTGCCATATCTCAGGCCTGCCTCACTGCTACGGACTTCCCTGCTGATCATGGGGCTGTGTCCAGCACCATCGACTGTCACTGGACCTGACTCATCAGACCTATCCCATCGCCATGTACTTGTCCAGCAATCTGGACTATCCATAGACCCCAGCTGCCATCACCAGGCATGCCCTGCTCACCTTGCATAGATCCTGTGGGATGAGGCCCTGGGCAGTGAGGTCCATGCTCCACTGGCCATGTTCTAGCACTTAGATCCCTGTCCTTTAGGGAGCAGCTGGCCCTCACTGGCCCCTGATGTCAGAGTATTGTGGCACATAAAAGAATACCAGGCCACTTCCTCAGACCCATGTTTGTCCAGATCAGCATATTGTCTCTTACAGGACTAGTTCTTTTTCCCAGAATACATGCTGCCATTCAAGAACAAGATCCAGGTAGAAGTGAAAAGGGAAAACAGGCTACCCATCTTTATCAAAGGGTCTGAGTGAAGAGTTATAAATCAACTGACCTCCCTTTGTTATTTGAAGAGATAATGGAACAAGCTGTTCAGCAATCAGTGTGCAAACAACTGAATAACAATAAAGTAATGAGAAACAGGCAGTGTGCATTTGTCCAGAACAAATCATGTCAAAGTAACCTAATTTATTTCTTTGCTGAGATAACTAAGTAGGTGCTGAAAGGAACAGATGAAACATCTTTTTACTTCAGTAGGGCTTTTGACATTGCCTGGAACACCACTCTCATAAAGGCAAACAGGTCTCAGATGGTATTAACGTGAGAGGTGTGTGTGATTCAAAAACAATTCCCAAACTGTAGCAGTGGATATTTTGCTGTCTATAGGAAGATACATCAAATTGTGAGATCTGATCTGTCTGCTAGGATTGATTAACTAGGGACTGACCTTTGATGTCAAACTTCTGCAGATAACAGGGAGTCAGGCAGTACCACACTTTGGAGGCAAAGATTTGAACATCATCATCAGTTTAACATCACTAAATGGCAGAAAGAGCCTCAAACCACTGAGATGAAACTCAGTGAAGACAAGAACAAAGTATTACACTTCTAAAAGTTGAATTCTCAAATTCAAAATGAGGAAAAAAATGTGTAGCCTTTGGTAAGATACCAAAAAGTACATCCTCTCAGGGCAAATACTTTAAGAAATCTGTAATTATACATTGGAAAATGTGGACTAAATGAAAAGCCACTTCTTTGTCATGAGGACAGCATGACTGGGAAGTGACAGTGTGCTGACAACACAGTGATCTCCCAGTTAGAAATACACACAGCACCAAGTAACACAAAAATCATTCGCAGCATCAAAACTACCTTGGTTTGCAGAATACTGGCCTTGTGCCATCTGTCATACTGCTCTGAGCAACCTCTCATGGCCCTGATGTGCTTTCCCTTTGCCATACCTCCTCCTGTTGCATGAAGCCTCTTTTATCTGGGAGAAGATGCTGCTAAAGGGCTGCTCACCCTGCTAGAGGGCAGTGGGTGAGAAGGGAGCTATAGATTCGGGAGCTCTGGGCTCTACAGGACGAGGAAGGGAAGACACAAGTCTCCCAGTGCCACCACTGCCTGAAGTCCCTCAGGACAGGTCAGGACTGTGTCCCAGTAAGAGGCAAGACAGTCACAAGAGCTCAGAGGTGACATTGCACAGGTCTCCTGGTCTGCACAGCATACTACAGGCTGAGAGGCAAACCCTTCCTGTTGGAGTATCCATTTTCTAGCAGAGCCTGAATCGATTATTTTTGCCCTCAGTGCCACCCCCTGTTTGGACTGCCAAAAGGCAGGGTGACTTGAACAGCAGCCTGCTTCAGGACAAACACAGAAATCACTGACAACTGTTTTGGTTTTGTTTCTTTTGGCAGATATCACACAAAGGCCCAGAGATCAAAACTACGGCATAACACATGCTGGCTCGTTTTACTGAGCTTTGCAACTTTTCCTCTGAAGATGCCAAGTGACCCCCAGGAAATCTCTGTCTTGAAGCCAAACCCTAAGCTTGGAAAACTTCTGTGGCCAGCGACACCACAGTTGGAGACTGCAGACAGGCTTTGTAAAACAGGGTCCCCTGCAAGTTCATCCTCAGGCTGAAAAACCTTTCCAGTTGCTTTCTAGTAACACTCTATCTTCTCTGTCTTAGAAGTGCATCTCTCCGCCATGGGATATGACACATTTCCCAGATGTGGTTTCAGCAGAACACAGGAGGGCTAAGCTGTACAAGAGACCCCTGATGCTTTCACAGCGCAACAGTATCACTCCCATCTTGCTGAAAGGTTAAGGGTATCACACTCACAGCAGTTTCACGAACGACTCAAAGAATGCAAGATGTACCAAGCCACGCTTGAATTAAGGAATTTACAATTTGCTGCAGCCTTTCACACCTTCGGACAGAACTAAAAGACGAGGGCATTTATCCCAAAGTTACGAGCAGCCAAAACTGAAGGCTGGGGACGGCTCCGTGCAAGATGCATTGCAGGTGCAAGCCGGGAGAGCGCTGACTCGGTGGGCTTGGGAGTGTTGAAGCCCCGCGGATGCCGCTGCAGCGGCCCCGTACATCATGTGCCTGACGGTGCCCCTGAGCTCACAGCACAGCTCCCCAGGGGGAAATGTTCCCTGACAACCGTCTGCCAAAGCCGGCTCAGAAACTGGGGCCGGGCACAGGGAGGAGACCCTCCCCCCGGGGCCAGCCCGCCGACCTCCCCTCCTTTTCCTCCCTCCCCTTCGCCTCCGGCCGGACTGCGGAGAGTCCTTCTCTGGGCAGGGGTGTGTGGCTGCTCATTTAAATCGCAAATACAGCCGCTCGGCGCCCGCCCAGCCGAGGAGAGGCGGGTCCGGGTGTTGCACCGGTCGGCGGGTGTGAGGCTGCCCCGTGGGGCTGGCAGCGGCACGGACGAGCCCATGGCTCGGGGGGCGGCCCCGGCCTCCGGGGCTTCGCTCTGCGCCCTGCTCTGGACAGCGGCGGCAGCAGCGGCAGCAGCGGCAACAGCAGCCGGCCCCGAGGGCAGCCCCGCACCCGGCGCCTTCGGCCGTGTCTACCGGGGCAACGTGAACATCAGCGCGGAGCGGGTCTACGCCTTCGCTTACCGCAGCCAGCCTGGGCAGGTAGGAGCGTCCCGCGGAGCGCCGGCTTCCCCGCGGCAGGGACATGTACCGGGGCCCCTCTCCCCGCCGGTGTGGCCGGAGGTGGGGGAACCGGAGCCGCTGCGGCTCCGCCGCTCTGCGGGAGGGGGCCGGGCTGTCCTCAGAGGCCCGAGGGGTTCTGCCTGCAGCCTCCTGCCGCTGCGGGAGCAGGCAGCGGTGCACCGGTGGGCTCCGCTCGCCCTCCCGTTGGCTTCCCTTGGCACGGCCGGGGCACACGGGGCTGTGGGGCCAGAGGACACAGGGCGGGCGGTGCAGCCTCTCACATGGGGGTTTGGTAGCCAGTGCTGCCAGCTGCAACATGGGCTTAAAGTCTAGAAGGGAATTAAGAGCATAATAGTACTACCTAAAATATATATATCTGTATAAAAGGTATATGTGTGCCTGTGCAGTTAATAAACCTTTTAAAATACCATTTACCACCCTTGAGCACTCCTGTAGGATCAGGGTTCTCTCCCCTGGAAGGTGAGACAAGTAAGGTGCCATGTGAAGAGGCTGCCCAGCAGCACTGCTAAAGCCATGGCTGTGAGACTGGGGGGAGGAAACCTGTCATAGCTATTGCGGCTTTTTCCCCTTCCCCCCCTTTTTAATGTGGTGTTTATCTGAAGGAGCTAAGTGGTACCTTGGAAACTGTCCCCGTTGTTTGGATTGGGTGTTAATTGCTGGGCAGGATGTTCTGATGAACCAAAAAGATGGTGAACAAGGCAAATGAATCTTTGCTCCTGTCCTCAGCTGCACAGGGCATGAAAAATTGGAAAATACTGCTTTTCCCACACTGTATTTGTCATCTTTCAACATGGAGTTGGTAGAGAGCATGATAAAAGGGGGAGAAGGTGAAGCAGGGGGAGGTGGTGTTAACCATCCCTTTGAGAGGCTTTGCTTTACTCTGAAATTCCAGAGCTTTAAAGACTCCTCTTTCTTCTGTGTGTTACTATGTAACAAAATGCAGCTGGTATTTATGGGGCAGGAACTGCGTGTCAGGGCTGTGATGCAACTGAGTCCAGCATTACTTACTTATCTCTTAGGTATCACTACTGAACCCAGTAGGTCAAAAGCACACTTTGGGCATGAGCCTCTGTGTGGAAGCTGGTGATGATGTACATTAAGCTTTTTCAGGTGTTACAGATACTGGGTATTAGGATGAGGGTCTGTTGGCAGGCCACATGTTAGTGGGGCTTGTTAGTAGTGACAGCTCAAGTACTGACTGCAGCCAAAATGAATGTGGTTCTTTTGATTTAATGTCTGTTAATGTGTGTTTGCCAGACACCTTCCATAAAGAAGGAGATCTAGGGTGATGGCAGAGTGGGAGGAGGCAGGTAGGGAGCACATGGCTGCTCTGTGGTGTTTGTGGGCATTGAAATGCATCTGCTGCTCAATGGCTACTTTCAGACACTAGACCATTCCTATGGCTGTGAAGAGCCACCTAGTCCAGACTACTGCATCAACTTTAGTGGACTGATCTCCACGTTCCTGTGTGCTGGAACATGAAATTTCTGCAGAGACGCTGAGCAGGTCAAGGGCATATCTAAGATGGGAAACCTCTGGTTTGAGGCTTAATATTTTTTTAATGCAGAACTCTCTAAGCACTGCCAGGAATGTGCTTTAAAAGGGCCATGCAACCAGCGCCTGCTGTGAAACCTAATTTGGAGGAGAAAGACTACTTAAAGATGAACTGTCCCAGGCTTTCTGGTGAGGGATACCCAGAACAGGTTATGAGGATAGAGAAGGTACTAGAGAAGAGAATGTTCCAGGGAGATCTTATTGTGGTCTTTCTGTATATAAAGGGGTCTTATAAGAAGGATGAAAAGAGGCTTTTTACAAGTCTGTAGTGACAGGACAAGGGGCTACAGCTTTGAACTGAAAGAGGATAGATTTGAGTGGGATGTAAGGAAGAATTTCTTTTTTACAATGAGAGTGGTGAGACACTGGAACAGGTTGCTCTGAGAAGTTGTGGATGCCCCATCATTGGGAGCATGCAAAATCAATTTGGATGGGGTTTTGAGGAACCTGATCTAGTGAAGATGTCTCTCAGCACATGGCAGGGTGTTTGGACTAGATGATCTTTAAAGATCCCTTCCAACTCAAACCATTCTATGGTTCCTCACTGAGAAGTCCTACAGATGCTGTTCCTGTGCTGAAGCAGAAGCCTGCAAGAAGATGTCTGGCATAACTGGGATAATGGCTGCAGGTATGCACAGCCCCCTTCCCACTACAGCCCTGAGCTAATAAGAGGCAAACATGGCTGGGTCTCCTCTTGCCAGCCTGGTCAGAGGCAGAGGTTGATCTGTTCTGGTGGTCCTGCATCTCCCTGCTGACGAGGATTGTTCAAGGTTTAGAAGCTTGATAGTGGAAATCTTGATTTAAATCTGGTACCGTGCAGGTATTTCTTGTGCAAAAGTTGTGTAGATACTTAGGGAGGTGCTGTCCTCTAGGTAGTTATTGGATCTTCTGAATGAATGTATGTCCTGCAATGTGTACTGGTGTTTGCCTTCCACTGCGGTCTTTAGCCTTGAACTCTTGGTGAGTGGAACGTGAGCCGTAGTTTGCTGGTTGCCTGCCACTTGCGAGCTCTCTGCTCATCTTGGGCTTTCTCAGTCTCTTCCTGTTTGTGCTGATGGCAGGTCAGCCAGAAGCCTCTGATACCTTGAGGCAGATACCACATGGACCATTAACCTTAGTTACAGGAAATATAATTGAATAAAACGAGCATTTTCTATGTGGAAGGGCTGCAGTGGGTGAGTTTAATGGCTTTCCCTCTGAAGCAAAGTCAGGGCCAGAGTGGTCTGGCTCTGAAATAGGGATTTTCATTTTTTTTCCTGAGCTGTAAATTCTGCTGTTTTCCCATCTCTGTTGTTCCCCCTCATGAGGGCAGGCCTGCAAAGCAAGGGATGACATGGAGCCCAGGGTAAGGTGTATGAGCTGGCTCGTGAGCCATCAGTTCTTTGGATTTGTTCTGGTTGCACATGTGCTATGGCTGCCTGGGCACATGTGACAGTGCAGCTGGATAGAACAGTGCTTGAATGATGGATGAGAGAAAGGAGGTAATTGTATCATAGAACCAAAGAATCAGAGAATGGTTTGGATTGGAAGGGACCTTGAAGCTCATCTAGTTCTAACCACCCCTGCCATGGACAGGGCCACCTTCCACTAGACCAGGTTGTTCTAAGCAACATCCAGCCTGGCCTTGAACACTGCTAGGGATGGAGTATCCTGTTTGGTGCTTATCACTTTCTGAGAAGTGTTGTGCTTGCCTGATGTCAAAGGATGTTCTTCATCCACATAATCTTTCTTACTCCTTGGGATACAAGTATGCATGCACAAGGGAAGGGGAAAAGCAAGTCCTATCAAGACTGTTCACGAGCAGATGTGTACAAGGTGAAGAAAGTACCACTTAGGCTTCTGGAACACAGCTGTTTTGAGACAGGCAAGTGACTTCCCTTCTGTGCAGCTCTTGGATGTGTAAAATGAAAATAAGGTTACTCGTATGCTGTCCAAGTCACCTAGCTGAAACTCTTATGCACATATACTTTGCCAGGTCTCTTCTCTGTGAGTGTGAAGCAGGGAAAATCCTCCTGCATGCTATGCAGGAGCTGTCAGGCTTTTTTTGTACTTGGCAGCTAGGATTTAGGACTTAATTCCTGAGGTGGAGCTGTAGGGTAAAGCTGTGTAAGGAGAAGCACAGCCACCTGTGCTGCAAGGGTCTTCTCGAGATGGCCTGTGAACAGAGGGATGTGAGAAACTCCTTCCTCATGGTGGAAAGTCTCCATTTGTTCTGGGATAGCCTTATTGCATTTCTAGTTCCCTTCTTCTCCTGGCTGCACTTGGGAATCTTCCCCTCTGCACAGCTGTTTAATGTTTAACTGTGAGTGTAAAAAGGACAGTAACAAACCCAGCTGTTGTGCCTGTGACTGCACCCCTGTTCTAACAGCAAAGGCAGATGTGCACTGTCACAAGTCTGGTTAACAGTTACTTGAGCAAATAGGATTACCTGTTTTAGTATTGTTTAAACTGGAGTCATTCAGGATGGGGGAAAAATGAGCACACTCATGAGCATCTCCAGTTCAACAAACTCAACGTGTCCCTACTTGAGGGGGTGGAAGGAGGGAGAACTGATTTGCCTGAGCTGCCTGTGCAGTGTGTTCCTACCCAGAAGACTGAACAACAGTTGTAGAATGACTTACCATTGACTGGGAAAGCCTTTATGTGACAAGTGAGAGAACCTGCTTAGTTCTGTGCTTGCGATAATACAAAGGCTTCCAAAAGGCAAAACAGGTGTGTGTGTAAGTACCAAAGGAATTCAAAGTGAATGACTCTTTCCACCTCTGTAAGCTCTGGTACTTGCTAGTGGTTGATTTGCTGAAAACGCAAAACCCACTAATATTGTGCATGTGAGTATTTCCTATACCAGTTCCCAAGTGGCGTAGGACAGTATTAGGAGGAAGAAGACTGCTGGAGACAACCAAGTTCTTCCTGATTTGGAGCCCAGGTCAGCTGAAGGTGTGATTTGGGAGATACTTGGTTTCCTAACTATAGTCCAGGTATCTCTCAGGAGAACAAGTTTCCATCTGTCCATTTGTAAGCAAAGCTGCTGTAATCCAGACACAGCTCTTGGACATTCATGCAGTACATCTTAGTTGTGATGAGCCCAAAAGCTGAGCAGTGGGCTGCACCTCTATGATGAGCTCAAGCTGAGCAGTGGGCTGCACCTATTTTAGGAGAAAGAGTGGGTGATATTTCCCTCCTCTTCCTCCTCTTCCCTTGCCAGGACTAGGAACAGAGCTTCAGTATCAGTTACCATATGGCCCAGCCTTACTGTAAGTTGTGATTGGCAGTAGATTAAGCTGTGGCTTCTCTGCTGAGCAGTCGTGCCCTGTGAGGATGGGTAGCTCAGGACTGACTCTTTCCTATAAGGACATGTAGCTCTGGAGTGACTCTTTCCTCTGTGGAGTATATGAATGAGTGAGAGATAGAGGCTGTGTGCCACCGTGGAGGGTTGCTAATATCATTACCTTTCCTTCCTTTATGATTGCAAATGTGGAAAAGTTAGCTGATCTAAAGGAAGAGGGGAATTAACACTAGCAAGAACAGAAGTCTTTCAATTAGATGTCTTAATTTCTGTGACCCTCTAATAGAGACCAAGTGCTTTTTCCAGCCCAGAGGGCATAATGTGTTTGGATTCCTCTGTCCCCCAGTGAATGGGTCTCTTATATCCCAGGTGTACATGGCAGCTGCTCTTCTTTGCTCTAGGCAAAGAGCCAGAAATGGAATTCACCCTCTGGGGTTTTGTGATGAGTCACTTGCTCAGACCAAAGCCATCTGTCATAGCTACAGGGAAACTCCTTTATCTGCTACACAGGGCAATCTGGTTTAATAAATGGCAGTGATCAAATCTTCTGTTTCACAGGTGAATGCAGCTCCCACTCCAGCAGCAGCCATGTCTGTTGTAACAACTCTAGGAATCATTTTTTTCACCTGGTTTTGGGCTTCATGTATAGAACTCTTCTGGCAGGAACTAAACTACCTCAAAGTATTCCCTTGCTCTCCTGTGCGTCTTCTCCATAATGTTAGTCTTGGCTCTAGTTCAAGTTTCAACCCACAGCTATTCCATGCATACAATAAAACTGTTATCTTCTGTTTGGGGGTAGCTGAACCTTAGCTATATTGGGGAGCACAGGTAAGGTTTTGTCGTTCAGTAATGCTGAGTGGAAGCCCAGCATTTTAGCCACAAAGATGGAGGTAAAACACAAATTGGGAAGATTATGAACGTTTGAACAAGAAGACCTCCTAAGGTCAGTAGAGCTTTTGTTACTGCAGGATCTCCAGGACCTGAGCACTGTTATTTTTCGGTTGCTGGAACTAGTCTGTTCACCACAGGATGCTGGAAGGGCCTCAGCACACCATTTCTGGAGCCTACTATTAAATTCCTTATGAGGTAGAAATGTTGGCACAATGTCAGATCAAGAAAAATCAAAGCAAGTTCTAGTAGATGAAGTCTGAAGCCAAGCAAGGTTCAACAGAATCCTTTTGGGATAACTTTTGTATATCTAATTAATCTCCTTTAAAGGAAACAACCAACCCTAGGAGATGACAACCTAGCGGTGTAGAGCACACAGCACTTGGAATGCTCTTGCTTAGTGGGGTTTCTTGGCTGCTCCTCACCCTGTGTGAAAAGCTCTTGCTTACAGAAGAAAGCAAAAGTAAACTATTGGAGAAGTGGAGTGGGGATGTGCTGAAAACACAAGCTGGACTGTTGTTTTCCACAGCAGAAAACACAGTCTTGGAAACTTTGGCTCTGGCAAAAACTGGAAATCCTCGGTTAAAGAGTGATGTGGGAGGTTGCTTCTCTTTGAGCTGGGGATGAGATTGTAGGATTTTGTTCTTTGTGGGTTTCCCTACCTGGAGGGGAAAAAGAGAGCATACCTTGAAGGAGGATATCAGTTTGCAGGCTTTAAGAAAACAGCCTGAGAGATCCACTCTAGTTTCTTGCAGAGTGGCCTGCAGACCTTCAGATGGCTGCTTTGGTGCTGGCAAGTGTTTTATTTCTAATGTGTAAGTTGGTGCTGTCAAGCCTCATAATTTACCATTGAACTGAAGCATCTCTTTTGAATTTTGATTTTGTTCTTAATCTTCAAATCACTCTCCTGTTGGGCCTCCCTGTTGTTTGAAATCAAAGACACTCGGGTTTTGTTGTCTGTGTCGCTCCCCGCTGCTGCCCCTTTCCCACCTCCAAAATGTTTCCATTAAAACCCTAAAAATTAGCTGAATAAGAGTAACTTCATCAAAGTGTCTCTCCTGGGTTTGAAGCCTTTCCAAGAACAGTGCAGCAATTTGTATTACAAACATTTGCATTGAAAGTGGAGCCTGAAATGTCCTTAAATAACTTGTGCAGAAGTTGTTGGGTAGAAAGCTTTTCCTATCCAGACTTCATCTGCTCTTTTGGGGGATATTTAGGGAATGAAAGCGCAGCCTGTAAAAGTTGTATTGCAAGGGTGTGCCATCTGCTTGAGTTGAGAATATAGTTTAGTGTGTTCACATAAGCAAATGTTATTCTCTGCTGTGTGTACTTAGAGAAACACAGGATTTCAGAAACAGGCTTCATTTCTTTATGCTTATGTTTTTCTTTGGGCATGGAAACAGCTACTTCAGTGTGTTTTAAAACAAATGAACAATGATTTTAAACAAAGAGATGAAACTGACATGTAGGATATGTAACTCAGTCAATATCTGAAGTGTCACTGAGGTGAAGAACCCGGGAATTGACAAAGAACCAGATGTTGATGTTGTGACAGTAATCCTTGGAGTTATTGCTGTGAGCTTGGAGTGGCAGCAGATTTGGGAAGGTTCTAAACACTTTTGTTTCAAGGGTTGCCCTAACTCAGAGTTCCAGCTGCTGTGGGTTAAGAAGATGCTGTTTATTAGAGAACAGTTTGTTTCTTAAATGGCTCTTCAAAAAAAAGAACTTATTTTCTTTTAATGTCTTCCTGAAGCCTGAGGGTGGTCAGGAACAGGCACCTCCTTCATCCAGCATGCCAGCTCCTGGCTTTTCTTTCTGGCTGTCCAGGAGGCTCCCTAGTGATGTTGGTTAGAGGACAAGATTTCAAAACCAGGAAAAGGTAAATATTAACATGCTTTGTATTTGTCTTCCATTTATGCTGCACAGATACTCTTGCAAACAAGTGAACTCCTGGGAATGACCACGGCAGACAGTAAATCCACAGAGCATGTTTGCGCAAAGTGGAACTTTGAAATGAAAGATACGAATCCTGGAACAATTACATTCATGTGGCTGAGGCTGTGCCTGACATACTGAGTCTGCTGCTTAGTTTAGGCTGCTTTGGGTATTTAATTCTCCTGGAAGAAAACTGTGAGCCAAGGTTATCTGACAGATGGCTTTTGACAATTAAGACTTATTGATGTTAGGGCACAAAGTCAGATAGAGAAAGGCTGAAAGGGAATGCTCCTCTGAGCTCCATTTATTTAGCTGACAGACAGAAGTAGTGCTCGTATCTCATAAGAGGGCAGGAAAAAGGTTCTGTGGTGCCTGTCACTGTCTTATATCTATTCCTTCAGACTCTCAGCTTCCCACTGGTCAGTGGGAAGAGCAGCTTTGGCACTGACACCTATGTGCTTCTTTCACTGCTTGAACTGCTGCAGCCCATCCAACTGCATCCTACTTCACTTAATTTTGGGGTTTACGTAAGATGAAGCACCTCTTTCTTGTGCAACAGCAGCAGCCATGGCATTTGTAGATGCACCCTGCACTGAGACCTTCCATTGTAACTAGCAGCCTCTGTGTGTGCTTGCTGGATGTGTTCCCTGCCCACTTGCTTGGCTTGGTGCCTTCTCAGGTCCATACCCAAGTGCTGTTGCAATTTGGACTGATAATCCCCAGAGGTCTTGCAAGGAGTGGCTTGTGTCTAGGTGAGGCAGAGAACATGGCAGAGGGCTGGTGTGATTCGAAGGCTTTGCTTGGTGTGAGGTGGTGGAAAGGAATCCACGGGAAAGCTTTCGAAAAGCTTTGCTTGCAGCAGGAACTCTTGTTGGCAACCTCCTGCCTGCCCTTAAATTCACATCCCCACAGTCTTAAGCTGATGTGTAATCTCTGTGGGAAATGCAGACTTGATAAACAGTCCAAGGACTCTTTGTGTCAACAAGAGCCGGGTTTGTTCTCCTTTATGTTTGCAGCCGTGTTGCTCCTGTTCAGCTGTATGAATTCAGGCCTGGCTCCTTCTGCCTGTTCCGATCTAGAGTATGGAATCCAGATATACTTATGTTTATTTCTTTCCATTTTCCCCCTCCCCCTATCTCAAGGGTGGTGATAGAAACAAAGTACAAATATTTGTCTTTCCTGGTCTAACACATTTTTATATAGTGCTGAGAGCCCTCTCTTTATTCAGCTGTCTGACTGCTCTGGCCACCTTGAAATACAGAAAAGAACTCAAGGTCACTCATCTGGGAAACAAAACTGCCATCAGCTTGGGTTGAAGAGAGGAGTTGCACATGGCAGAGGCTTGGCAATGGGAAGGAATGTGAGGAGCAGAAGTCTCTGAAGCAGTCCTGCCCCTGCCTCGGTGCAAAAGGAGTGTCCTCCAAGACTCATCCTGCACAAGCTTTGGTCATCAGGATCAAAGATTAGGCTAGAAGGAGGTTTTGTCTTGAGGAGGTCACTTCCACAAATTTTATAACAACCTTGGGATCAGAATTCATGGAATTGCATGGACAAAATTGCTTGGAGGTCCATTTGCAAACACTAGAGCTTTGAGAAGCACCAGGGTTCAAAAATCAAGCAAGGGACTCCAGGTGAGGTATCAGCAGAGCATGAAAGAGGAGAGTGGGTTGCTTTGAGTGCTGCTGAGATGAGAGGCTACAGATCTGCCATCTGGGGAGCAGAGTATTGCTGGGCAACTGCTGGAAGGAGCTGGAGGGATGTGACTTGGGAGGGAAATATGCACCCCAGGTAGCTGCAGATGTGGTGGCTTCTTGGCCATCCAGTACTGCAGCAGGAAGGGGACAGAGCTGTGAGCTGCAGGCTTTATGACACCGTCCCCCAACCTGATGTTTCTGAAGGTCATGCAGTGCAAACTATACAGGGAGCAGATCTCAGGCTTTGAATGTTTTGGGCACTGCCACAGGTTAATCTCTGAACATGTTGCTTGTGCCCTTCTGCCTCTTCTTGCACACTTGAGTCTCCTCATCTGTCAAATGGAGATGATTATAGCATGTCATTGCAGAATCAAGAGGCCTTTCAGTAGTTGCATAGTAACTATATGGGGGAAGATAAAACTCATGAAAATCTTTGATTACCTGAGCAGGCCCTGCAGGCATCTAGAGTGGCAGTTGCGGTAACAGCAGGGCTGCCTGAAAATAGATGATCTGTCTTTAACAGCATGAATTAATCTTGGCATTGCTTATTGTCAGTGAAATGAGTGTCTAAGAGGCTTGGATTCATAGGCAGGCTCCTCCCTCCCTTCTCTCTCCCCACCCATCCCTTCCTTGAAAAAAACTTGACTGCTTGGACTAGTAAAGCATTTAATGTGGGAGAGCCTTTAGATCTCAAAAAAGAAATGCTCAGTGCCTAGAAAGGTTGGACCAGATGATGCTGGAGGACCCTTCCAACCTGGTATTTTATAATTCAGTGTTTTCATCTATAGGTTAAGGAGAGTTAAGTTCACAGCAGTTTGTAACTCTGTGCACATAAAGGCAGTAGCTCTTGCTCAGGGACATTCCAGCTATCCTGGGTGAGGAGCAGCAGCACAAAGAGGCCTGAGCAGAGTAGGGCCTTGGCTGGGTTCAGCTTGCAGAGTTTTTCAGCTGTGTTATTGCATCCACAGCCATGATCTTCATCATCTCTCCTTTCAGAGGAAATGAAAATGCTAAATCTTTTGGCTAGATTCAACAGTGGGCATTAAGACAAGCAGGAGGGTGTCTGGGTAAAAATGTGTGTGAATGGAGCACTAATGAGTCCCTGTATGAGCAGTTGAACTGTTGGGCTTGTCTAGGAAGTTCTTACAGAGATGGTCTTGTGTTGTAAAAGATGGGGGGTCACATGCTCCCCAGGTTTGCCTTGGGTAGTTACAAAGCTTTCACACCTGGAATACTGTGTCCAGTTCTCAATACTACAATTATATGGACTTACTGGAATGAGTCCCATGCAGAGCCACAGAGATGATTAAGGGAATGGAGCATCTCTGCTATGAGGAGAGGTTGCAAGAGTTGCACTGTTCAACCCAAGGAAGAGGGGATCTCATTAACATGTATAAACACCTGATGGAAGAAAGGGGAGCTGAGCTCTTCTCAATGGGTCCATGGGTAAGAGTGGCAGGACAAGGGGCAATAAGATAAAACACTGGAAATTCCGCATGAACTTTTTCTGTTCTTTCTTTTTTCCTAACTGTGAGGGCAGTTGAAAATAGGAACAGGTTGCTTGAGAGGTTGTGGAGTCTCCATCTGTGGAGATATCCAGAACCTGACTGAGCCCTGAGCAACTTTGCCTTGAGCAAGATACTGTAAATGTACAAAAGGTGAGGATGGGATGCTTGTGCCATGTTAGGTGCTGGGAGTTACTGTCTCCTGCAAGGACAGAAATTGCTGTTTCAAAATGGGTTCTTGATAGAGGCTCCAGAGGAAATTAGGCTCCAAGGCTTGTCTGTCCCCTTTGGATTTAAGGGCTTGTCTCATCCAGCGGTGAGCTACCTGTGAAGGTACTTGTTCAGTGTGTGCATAAGCTGCCATCCAGAGTAGCTGTTCTTCTGCTACCTTGCTACCTCTGGATGTTTTTTCTACTTCTGCTGTTCTTGGAGGACATACAGTTGAGATATCTGTGTTTCACTGATCAAGTGAGAGACTATTCTAATTTTTCAAGATGTGGTGGGCTTAAAATGTGTGTATCTTATCTACTTCACATGCTCTCGTATCACATCATATCATCCATATCTCATCAGCCATCAACATCACCAACAGAGATATACTGTATCTTCTAATAAGTTACTCATTCTCATATTTTCTTGAGCGACATGTGCATCTCTGGAGAGAGAGCTGAAGGGATGTTCTCTTCAAATGGAAATGGTGGCATTGCATGCAAACTGCTTGCTTGCTTCTCAAAGCAAATAGAAAACTGAGGGCATCCTACTCCATAGCTGTACTACCTCTGCAACCGTGTGGTGGCCAGATAAAGTAAGGAGAAATTCCAGTTGCTGGTGTGGTGGGTTCCATTCAAACCCTTGCTCACAACCCAAAGCAGCCTTCCTTGTGCAGCTGAGAGTAGCCAGCAGTGTATTCTTGTTTTGTTAAGTGGTGTATGTATGGGTTATGGTCATCTCACTATCATTTACAGCAGAGCCAGGTGTTAGCTGCTAACTTGCTTTTTCATTCCTATCTATTAATGTTGGCTTCAATAATTTTTGACTCCATGATGTTGTTTGAGTTGGGTACATGAGAGTCCAAGCAAGAAAATTCTCAGTTATAGCCTGTGTTTTGTGTGTATGTTTGCTTGCTTTTAACACAAGTTATTCAGGTTGCTCCCATTTGGGTAAGTGAATGTCTTATTACATCTGCTGCATCTGTCCATTGTGCCTTGACTGACAGTCACCTTTGACCTGGGGACAGGGCTGTGATTCTGGTTTAGAGCAGCAGCAAGGGGGCATTTTTGTAAATGACCTCTGGATCTGAATAACCAGCTCATTGACAGTGTTGAAGTCCTTGTGGGTATTGCCAGTATCTAGGTCAGACTGAGGAAGGGGGGCAGGCTTCTCCCTCTTGGATTTGTTCTTGTTCTTTCCCTTGAGCTAACACCCATCTGTACTTTCTTTTCTCTTCCCACAGGTTGATGCAGTGCGGGTGTATGTGAACAGCAGCTCTGAGAACCTCCAATACCCTGTCCTGTTTGTAGTTCGCCAACAGAAGGGAGTGCTGTCATGGCAGGTCCCACTAATTTTTCGAGGCCTGTAAGTACTGGAGTCTCTTCCTTGTAACACACTTGTCCGTCAGCTGTATCCATCATCAGCCTTCCTCATGTGCTACCTCTTGCTGCTTGTGTAGACCACAGGGCTTGGTTGCAAAGTGTGATTGCTAACTGTCAGCTGAACACAGGAAGACAAAGATTTGGTAGGTAACTTCTTAGTTGGCAGCCTGCTTGGTTTCTCTATGTCTGCTGGGGATCTGCCTGTATTACTAGTCAGTGAATCTACCATACAGCATTATTGTCACTTCCACAGTTGCTTACAGTATGTGCAAGCAGTTCTTGTGCTCTAGTTTGAAGTGGGGTTTGAACAAGCTCTCAAAAGAGCACCCTAACTGCTGTGTTACAGTGTGTTTGGGCAGTAAGAGCTCTTCTCTGTTTCTCACCCCAGGTACATCTAAGCTGAGTCTGTTATGGCTGGTAGTGGTTGTTTTGGGAATATTTTCTTTATGAAAGTGATGCTGCTGTGTATCTTCAGCAATCTCAAAGCTCATCAGGCTGCAAGTAGTGAGACTTTACAAGTACCTTAGACCATCTGAGATGGGAAGCTTCATCCTGTCACTGAAATGCTGGTGCCTGGCAGCAGATACCCTGCAGTCTTTTGCCTGATACAGGGGGTGGTTACAGCAGTGATTGTCCTGGGCTGCTGTTGTTCTCTCTGCCACCAGCAAATGGCAGATGTGCTAGATCTGCAGATGGAGCAGGCAGCCTTGAGGGAAGTGAAATGTTGGGGATGGCTCCTCCCTTATACAAACCACAAGATGCAACAGAGGTGGAGTTTGGGCTCTGAATAAAAGGCTCAATGGTCTTGGCCTTTCAGATTAGTATTTCAGTTATGCATGCAGGGGATTGTGTCATTCTTAGAACTGCCAAACAACTTTTTAACTGCTTTCTTTCTCTTTTCCATCCAACTTCCCCTTCCCTCCTTCCCCTGGCTGTTGTAGCTATCAGAGGACCTACAATTACCAAGAAGTGAGTCGTACCCTTTGTCCCTCTGAGCCAACACCTGAGACAGGATCCTCTGACCAGATCATATTTGTGGACGTCGCTTCCATGGCACCCTTTAATATTGCGTATGAGCTACTAGTCACCAGGCTTGAGAACTTCCAACTTGAGTAAGCTGGGATGTGAGAACACAAATGTAATTTCTTAATGTATCTGTTCCACAGGGATTTGGTTAATCTGCTGACTCTCCCCCTTTTCCTTCCCAGAACAACAAAAAGAGATTATGTTTTATTTTACTTAATCTAAAGGTATTTTGTGTGTGTTCCAGCTCTGAAAGTTTTAGACTTCAACATGCTGGCATTTCTTTTGTAGGACCAACAAAGCCTTTAACTTCACTGCCAGCCCTTCCCAGCCCCAGGTAAGGAGGTGTATGGTTTGTCTTACCACATCCAAATGGTTGATGCAGCCCTTTGTTAGAGACAGCAAAAGCCTCACATGATGAGGTCATTTCTCTTAGGATGCAGGAAAACTTCCTTACTCTTGAATTTTCTGTGGATATAGTGAAGAGATAACAGTGCTTTAGCCCCTCTAAGGGCATGTTTGGGTCCTCTTGCAAAGCAGTTAAGTAAACCAAGAAACCATGACCAGAGCAAACAAGTAGTGTCTGTAGTTCAGGAAATTCCAGAAATATATAGAAGACCAGAGGCCACTGGGGTGCTACATTTAATGGGGAAGGAGATGGTGTGCACAGGTATCTTGTTGCAGTCATTGCTGGTTCAATTGCCTGAGTGTGACTTGCCAAGATGCAGTCTTTACTGGAGAAAAATAAATACCTAAATAAATAAGCTAATGATACAGCAGAACTTAAACTGCTGTTCCTTGCTCCTGGCAGCAAGGTGACTTGGGAGGTGCTCAATTAAATGTCTCATTATTAGTTCAGAAGAGTGCACACATGTTCAGCACATCCAGCTGAGCAGTGCTGTTTAGAGCCCTGCAAATACTACAAGTCCTCTCTTGAATGAAAATGCTGTTGGCAGTAACTATAGTGATACAGGAGCTCTTAGAGCTGGGGAAGTATGTAATTTACCCAGGCTGTCTGGCACTCCAGTTCTGTTTGTGCTATGTTGTGCACTGTTAGTAACACCACTTAATTTTAGGTTTCCTATTACCAGGCATTCCAGTTAATCTTTTTTGCTGTCAAATGTCTTAAGCTGGTTTGCAGTTACATGTAGTATTTTATATTATAGAATAAATAGGGAATGGTGGTGACTCTTTATAAACCCTCGTTACTTAGGATCTTGTAATTTGAATGTTGAGTTTTTAGGATCTAGCCTGGAATTAACTTTGTGACTTTGGTCTGTTATTTTTCACGATTAATAATATGAGATCAATGACTTTAATTACAGACCAGATGTTAGAGAGTGGAAGATGAGTGCTTCTTTATTCCTATAGTGCTGAGGCTTTTGTATATCGAAGTATTAAGTAGTTTGCAGGGTGAAAGAAAAGAAGGCAATTCAAAATCTCTGTGGGTGTTGGAATAGCCCTGAGACTGGAAAAAGACAAGAAAACAACTGAAGGAGTTGTTGCCTGGAACCCAGCTCATGCCTTAGGGCAGAAGGAAAAATTAGAAGTGGTTGTATAGGTCAGGAGTATTGCCTGAATGTGCTTATACCACTCACAGCCTGTGCAGCAGACAACTGTAGGTCTCAATGCCCCTTATGTTAATTCTGTACTCTGGTATAAGCATGGCTTAAAAAGATGATGATGGGGAAGTCCTCATGGGTGACTTCTTCAAGGACTTAAAACTTCCTAAGGGTAAACTCACTTCTGTGATGGGGTGAGGTGCCCATCAGCCGCTTGTGGAAACTGTGGCTGTGAGCCTGCACAGCCACATCTGGGCTTCGGGTAGGGTGACAAGCTTGCCTGCTGGCATAAAACACCCTCCTCCTTCAGCACCCAGTTGGTGTAGGACATCAAACTTTTATTGAAGAAAATGCAAATAATGCTGTTTTCTGGGACATCTTCTGCCCAAATCTGAAAAGACCCTTGCTAAGACAGGGACGGGCATTTCCTGACCCCACAGACTGTCCTGTGGGCCTGCTCAAAGTATGGGAGCACAAAACTCACCATTCCTTGCCTCCAGAGGAAAAGTAGGAATATTGGCAGGTGTTAGCATCTCCCAGATTATTTTCAAAGCTGAACTGATAAGAGAAAACCCCCATTACCCTTTGCCCTCAAAACCAAAAACCCTAAATCCTACAAGTTCACAGTTTCACAGCTAGTTGACAGAGTTCCAAGCATTTGACCTAATACTTCTCACAGCCTCTCTTTGAGTCAATTCATCTGAAACTCTTTAGCAGTATGGAAACATCTGGAAATTGTTCATAGCAGCATGAAATGGAGTAGGGTATAAAATGAAGTCACTTTAGCTTCATTGGGTAGGAAAGAGCTTAAGGGGAGCTGAAGTTATGCTGTATCTTGCATGTTCAAGATGTGTGCGTCTAACAGCGTGCTGTGCGAGGGGGAGAGTTGTCTGTGCATATTTAATCTGCTCTTCTGTAGCATAAAGTCCTATTATTTGACACTGAATTTTTGTGACAGGCCTTGAGATCCAAGCCCAAAGCCCAGCTTGGGCTGTGCAGGTACCTTAGGGAAGCTATGAAGCTCCTGGCAGGGGTAATTTCTGGACTGTAACTCTCAGCACTCTGCTTTCTCCTCAGTATTTTCTGTACAGATTTCCTCAGGATGTCGATTCAGTCATCATTAAAGTGGTGTCTGATGCAGTTTACCCATGCTCCGTTGTCTCCGTCCAGGACATTGTGGTAAGCCTGAGCAGAGAAGAGTAAGGAGTTGCCTGCTGCAGCATTGTGTCCTGCTGTGAGGGGGGCTCTGCTCCAACAGAGGGAAAAGACCTGGTCTTTTCTAAGTCTTTTTCCCTAGGGCTTTGCCCTAGTGTGGCAGTGGTGAAGAGAGCCCCTTAAAGAGGAATGGAAACTGTGGGATGGAGGCAAAGACAGGGCTGCTTATACCCAGATTTTTATTGCAAAGAGATGAACAAGCTGTTTGTCTCCAGCCTGTACATAGGGCATTTGTTATGTTCCCCTTGTAAGGTTTAATACCTTGCTGCACTGTGACATGGGTCTTTGTCTCCATGGAGTGGTGTTGGATGGGATGCTGGTGGCTGAGAGAGGAAGACAGTGCTGTTTCCTTGATGGAGCCTTCCCCTGGCTCAGGGCAGCATGGGGAGATTCTGACTTCCAGACAGGTGTCTCTTCCTTTCCCATTCTATTTCCTCTCTATGCAGTTATTCATCCCTTTCCATGGGAAGGGGAGATCAGCTGTTCCCTGCTATAGAAGTTGGCTGTTGCTTGTAGCTGGGAATAGCCCCATATTTATCCTCATTTCCCAGTTCCCTGAATGATCCAATGACCTGCATTGTGGAAGCAGCATGATAGTGACAGAGGTGCATGATGGTGCACAGAGGTACAGCAGCCTTGGCTGCTGGCTCTGAAATCCTGGCAGTCGCCTTTAATACCTGTGGTGAGGAGAGGAATGAGTAACATCAATTCCTGCCCACATCCTTGTGTTTGAATGGTAAAAGGGCAGGAGCAGAGACTGACAGGTGATTTTCAACCTCCCAGATATTAAGAATAGTGGGAAAGATTAAATGTGGGCAAGCACTTGGCATATAGGACAGACTGCAATGCATGACACAGCCAGTGGACAGATGAGCATATGCACTGCCCTCTGGGAATGATAGAGTGATCAATCTGGCTAAATGCTTCTAGGATTGAACTGCAGCCCTCTTGTGATAATGCCAAGATCAGTAAGTGGAGCCCACAACTGGTGACTTCAGAGCAGCTTTTCTCACTTCTGAAAGGGTCCTGGTTGTTCTGTTCCCCTTGTTACCCTGAGCAGGGCCTTTTTTTCTGCTGTTCTGCATTGTCTGTTCTCCTGCAGGCTTCTTGTCAAATTAATTCAGATTCTTCCCCTGATTTAACCCTTAGTTGTATCTGTTTTAGTGCCCAGTATATGACCTGGACCATAATGTGGAGTTTAATGGTGTTTACCAGTCTATGACTAAGCAGGCAGCGATAACGGTGCAGGTAAGATGATGATTTTTGTCCTGGTGTTGTTGTTTTGGGTTAGTTTTGGTTTTGTTTGTCTGTTTTACTGGCTTGTCCTATGCATTCCAAGCTTGCTTTTGGTTCTGGTGTGCTATGAGCTTTTGCTTTTTAGGTTAGCTGATATAAGTGGAAGAAGTGATATTACCTTTTGCTACAAAACCTTGCTTATGTTTGCTTAGGTAGGTGTGTTATGTTTTAGGTACTGAGGTTCTAGATCAGAGTGGCTTCAGACAAGTGCCTTCTGTTTGAACCTGGCTCTTCCACCATTGAATGGTGGTAATAGAGCCTTTATAATAAGTAAAGCTTAGGTAGATTGTTTGCACTACTTAAATAAATGCATTAGTATTAGCTTGCTTGTACTTGGGTACTGCTGTACTGCATAGTGTTGAATTCAGTCAGTTATTGTCAGCAAGGAGGAGAGGAACACCCCCAGAAGCCAAGCTCTGTGCACAACAGGCAGGTCTTTGGAAGGCTGCTGCCTGTCTAGTGACTAAAACATGATTTCTGGCCT
Organism: Melopsittacus undulatus; assembly: GCF_012275295.1. Classification (NCBI taxonomy): domain Eukaryota; kingdom Metazoa; phylum Chordata; class Aves; order Psittaciformes; family Psittaculidae; genus Melopsittacus; species Melopsittacus undulatus. The sequence continues at coordinate 114,634,165 of NC_047528.1, read as the reverse complement.
TTTGGAGCACTGCCTCTGCTTTGCATTGGAGGGAGAGGCTCCTTCACATCTCATGGAGTCTGTCCTCTTCTATCCTTCTGTGCAGAGAAAAGATTTTCCAGGTGAGCAGTTCTTCGTCGTATTCGTCATCAAGCCAGAGGATTATGCCTGTGGGGGTTCTGTGCCTTCTTCTATTCATGGTAAGTTGTGCTAGGGGGTGGATTTGGTTTTGTTGGAGCAGCAGGAGTCCTTTGGGACCTTCTTGTGGGAGGACACAGGATGGTCTGTCTTGTAGCTCTGTCTCTTCCAAATAGCTGTAAGGAAGAGTGAAGTATAAACTTGATATTGTTGGGTAGGTTACAAGTCTTGACCAATACAGGAGGTGGCTGGCTGGTAGAGCACCTGGCTTCCTAGGGTTATGTGCTTGTCAGAGGAGTCACTGGAGTCTTGGGAGATGGCCAGGGAATGCTGTTTACAGCTTTTTGGAAAAATGAGTCATTTTAGGAGAATAATTTCACAGATACTTTTAGAGTCTCTTTGGTTGGGAAAGGCAGTAGAACAAATCAACAAATCTATTGCCTTTCCCAACCAGAAAACACTGTGTTCACTTCCTGTGCAGTGGTAAAAGCAACGCCTTCACCACTAATGTGGTGGCTGTAGCTGGAGTGGGGACATTCATATCTTCAAAGTCAGATGGCTTCCTCCTGTATGAGAAGCTAGACTGCAACCAGTAAATATACTGGGCTCCCTCTACAGCCCCTTCCTTCTACTTGTCTCCCAATTGCACCCTTAAAACAAGAGTTGGCACCTTCTGGGTGTCTTTGCTGGTAGTTTTAGGATCATGTAGAGTTGTACTGGCAGAGTGTGCTGAGCCCTTTTGAAACAGTCACTAGCATGGCAACCTGCACAGAAGTGATTTGCCAGCAGAGCTTTGGCTAAAGGAAAAGTGGTGTCATAGTACCTGTAGTGAGAGAAAATGCCCTTTGAGGACTAGATGAATAGGAGATAAGATGCTCTTTGGATTCAGGCATTCAGACCTGAGTGTATGGAAGGGTCAAGGAGGGATTTGTCATCTGAAAACCAGGCTGTGGATAGGGAGGAAGGGGAAAACCTACAGAAAAGGCTGTGTGTTGATAAGTCTGAGTAAGGTTTAGAGCAAAACCACACACAGATGATAGTGAAAAGCCAGATGCTGGTGCTTTTTGCAAGTGCAGAGAACTAGGATCAGAGCCAGGGATTTAATGCTTGTTTTTATATTTGCTGTACACTTTGTGTCTCACAGGGAATGTCAACCGTACCTGGAACCTGCAGCGGACAAAGAACCTTCAAGTGACGATTGTGCCCTCTGTTAAAAGTCAGTGCCTTTGGGCAGAGCAATGCAACTTTACTTGGCCCTTCTGTGTAGAAGGGTATGGGTGGGCTGGCAGCCCTCTGATGGGATGGTGAAGAAAGCACCAGCGAAGGAGTCAAAACCCAGCTGCAGCCCTGGTCCCTTCCAGGAAGTGCTGTGTGGTGCAGGGTGGTCTCATGGGCAGACCAGCTAGTGCTGGGGTGAAGAAATGGGGGGAGACCTTGCAACAGGTTCTGGCAGTTCCTCTTGAGGAAAGCAGATGGGCTTTGGGGGGCTGTTTTGAGTTTGGTGTTGCCACCAGGTGGTGGTGGGAAGAGCAGGATGGGAGCTCTGGCTCTGAGAGGGGCTGTCTCTGCTCTGCATTGACTGATATGCTGTCTGTTTCCTCAGAGTCTGTTTATGTCCAGGCCATGTTCTTCAGCTTCCTGAGTTTCCTCTCCTTTTACCTGGGCTCAGTGGTTGTTGCTTTTGCGCACTACATCAGGTGAGTTGAGGGGTTTTACAAGAGCAACCTTTCTATCATCTCAGAGGTGCCTCACCCTGCGCTACATTTGGGGCCAGTGGGGCAGCAGGCATCTGAACAGAGCACTGATCTGATACAGGGTGCCAGAGCACTGTGGAGAAAAGGTACTTCAAAGGGTGCTGGACTGAGTACTGCAATATGTGGCAGTGACTCAAATAGGGCCCTGGAGTCCTGAGAGCACTAGTTTCCTTCCTGACCTGTGCCCCCTGCCCCAGACTCTGGTGTCTGGGCTTGTGTTGAGGAGAATATCTGTGTCTGAAGTGAACTTGGGCACAGGTACCATGACAAGTTGTTCTAGGGTAAAAAAGGGGGGGAGGAAGGGGAAATAACAAAATCTCTCCCACCATGCTGAGCAGTGTAGGATGGGATGGTCATGTAACTGGTGGTCCTGCCTCTGGTGGATAGTTGAAATGGTAAAATCCCCTCTGTTGCTTTGGAAATGGGAGAGGTGGGTAGTAGGCAGTCATGGGTGAACCATGGCTGGTCCAAACAATGTTTTTCTTCTTTATTGCTTTTGCTTGTTTCTTTTATGGTTTATTTATATTGGGTTGGTTGGATTTGTAGAGGTTGTACCATATTTACCTATTGGCGTCCTAGATAATACTGCCATGGCTGGCAGGTGATGGGGTTTGTTTGCTGTCTCATGAGTGCTGTGTGTTCCTTTTCAGGGTTCAGAGGAAGGCTTCATCTGGGAGACTGTGTCCTGAGGATGGTAAGGGTTTTCTTTCCTGTGTGACAACTTTAAGTGAACAGCACAGCAAGGCCCTTCTGTCCCTTCTAGCCTTTTTTCCCTGTACATGTACCACATAGTTCCTGGTGCTAATAAAAGATGTTAGAGCTTCTTCTCTGCCCTCACAAGGGTGCCTGAAGCAGGCTCCCCTGAAACTGGTCCTGACCCTGTACCCCAAGGAGCTGGTTTTTAGAGGGGTGGAGGAAGGGCAAGCCTTGGCTAGATCTGTCTACTAGCTGATGTTCCTGATGCCAGGTCTGTTCATTTCGAAGCAAGGCACTCTGAAGTAGCCAGGTCTTACGTTTTAAGATTTAATCTCCCTGCTTTAAGCATAGGGTCTCTGATTTTTTTAAGTTTAGTTTAAATTTTAGTTTGTTTTTAACTGGAAATATTCTAACAAGTGAATGACTGATACAGTTTGGTAGTGCTGTTTGTGTATTTACTTGTGGTATCGGTTTCAGTTTACTTTATCCTGCATCCACCTTTCGACATGCTGCAGATTTCTGCTTTATACAAACGTAGCTGCAGCTGAGAGGCTACCAGTGGAAGATGGAAATTTTCATCATGTGAGGAGGGGCACTGGGAGTTCCTGCTTTTTGGAGCAGTGTTGGAGGCTGTTTAAATATTTAGTGCCTGCAGAGTAGTTCAAAGCACTGGTGGTGTTAAGGACATTGTTGTTTGTACCCTTCTCCTGGAGAAAGGGAAGATGTTGGTTTTTGGCAGCACTGAAAGGTTCTTGGTGTGTTGCCTTCTTTAATCCTCAGCTCCTTCAGTCTCTCTGCTCTCCTGCATGCCACCAGATAAACATGCGATTATCACTGACCTGTACTTAAAAGATCAGCAGTGGAGCTTCACTCTGACCTGGCATTACTTGAGTTAATGTTTCTGCTGAGGACCTGAGGATATATGGATTCTTCAGCCACTGAGATCCACATATTCCTCCCTGTATGTGGAATGTGTATAAAGGTTTTCTTCACAACCAAATGAGCAGGGGACTGTAAAAGATGTGCTTAAAAATACTCTAATTTTAGGGATTGGGATGGATCCTGCTGTGAGACAACAGCAGGTCTTAGAACACTGGAGAAATGGGAAGGGCCTGTGTGTCAGGGGAGTTAGGGAAAGCCAAAGGGACCTGGCAGAGACTGGAGGCCATGGAAGAGCTCCAGGGTGGTGACAAGGGATCTCTGTCTAAGGCAAGGAGGCACTGCCTCAGCCGCCTAAGACCAGCAGCCTCTAGGAGTGCTGCTGGTGATGGAGCTGAGGGTTCCTGTGCTGAAGGTAGCTCAGAAGCTGTTTTCCAAGCTGCCCTGGAGAGAGGTGCAAGTTAAATTCTGGTGGTTGGGAAGTCCCTCCAGAAGCTGCAGGGCAGGAACGTTGTGCTCAGCACAGATCTGTAGGGTTCTGGGGCAGGGAGGTGTCCTGAGCAGCAGCCCTATGACAGGACAGAGGAGCACAGTTCCTTCACAGCTCCTCCCAGAGGTATCTCTCCTGTGACCTGTCCTGTTCCTTGTACTCTGACACCTTCACAGACTTGGCACTGCACATCAGAGCCACGTCTCCTTTAGGGAGGAACTGTGTCCTACCCACGTGCTGTTGCTTTCTCTATTGTGTCTCTGCAGGGTGTGTGTCTGACTGATGCCTATAAAATAGTAACTAGCATCCTCCCTGTCCTCCACGTCACCAAGAGCATGCTGGCTTTCTCTCTTGTTTTTCGTTTCTTTATTTTCCTCCTCTTCCCACCCACTGGAATTTCTCTTCCTCTAAAGTACCCCTGGATCTTGTTATCTTCATTGTTCCCCTTTCCTTTCCCCTCTCCAACCAAGAAAGTGTGGATGGAGGTGCTGAGCAATCTATCTCTGCCCTTTGTTTTCAAATATCCTGTAATAACATATGCCCCTTATGCAAAGGGACATATGCAAAAGCTCCTTTGCACCCACCTTATGCCCAGCTTCTACAGTTAAGTTTTATCTAAGCTCATGGCACACCTCCCATTCCACATCATCACTACCTGGTAGAGGCAGTAGCTGGAGGAACCACACCTAGTGTGGTACATTTACTTTGCTGACTCACTTGCACACTGTGAGGTGGGACTGAAATTAGTGGCTGAGCTGGGTCCAGAGCAGCTGTTAGAGACGGGGCAGAGCACCACGTCCCTCTGGCATTCCTGCTTTGTCCAGATTTAAATCTTTCCTTGGTTGCTTGGGAGTGAAGGTTGACAGGTCACTTGAGAGGGTAAAGCCTGGTCTCAAATTAGGAGGAAGCATTCCTATGGGGTAGGATGGACAGGGGCAGGAATTGTGCATGGTGCAATGAACACTGGGTAATGCTTTTTTCACCCTCTTCCTGGTGATCTGGATTTCCAAGTGACTTTAAAGCAACAGGAAAAACTGCCATGAGAGAGGGAGGGTTGCACAGTGGGTGATGAGTAGAAGGTGGATCTTGCTCCTGTGGCAACCTACAATGGCATTCTGCTAATCCCAGCTCAGGGCTGAAGGGGTGTCATGTGAGGGACTGCAGTGTGCCAGAGCCTTCCTTCTGTTCTCAGTCCATGCCATGTTGTCCACTTCTGATGCTCCTCAGGGCTGTTCACTGTCTAATCAGAGAGATGGGGCAGAAGGGTAGAGAAGCTGAAATAGAGACCAGCTCTCTACAGCCCAAGCAGCACAGTCAGTGTGTCGAAGGAAAGCAGAATGGACAAATGAATGAGGTGGGGAAGGAGAAGTATTAAAAATTCAGAAGGGTGCTCTGAGTATTGGGAGACTTGCACTAGGATTTGCCATGTCTTACAGCCCCATAATGTGATCCCTACAGGGAGCTGGAGGAGGTTTGTACTTCTGTGAGTCGAACTGACAGTCTGTGTGGGGAGGCTGAAAGAGATGGGTTTGCTTCCCATTGCAAAGCAGAAGTTTCCCGTTTGCACAGTATGCCCCTAGAGGGAGACTGCCACCTGTCTGGAGAAATGATGTATTTCCCAAGCCCTCCAGCTCTTCAAGCTGTTTGTATTCACCTCAAAGATGTGATTCGAAGCACTGATGTGAAACTAATTGTCCCTTTTGGGTCTGCTTTCCTGGCAGGATCTGGGATCATGACGCCTTCACAGCCCATCACAGCCAGCACCCCTGAGGGAAGCAGCTATGGTGCGATTGGTACAGTATCTTCCAGAGCTGAGAACATGGGGAGGGTTCTGTTTGGAGCAGAAGAAACTTTAAGGTGCTTTAAAGCCAGAAGAGAGTAAACCAGCAAACTGCTTTAGGAGTAGCTTGCAACTACTTGGGAAAACAAAAATAAATAGCAGCTTGAGAAGTTCAGGTTGCACTTTAGGCAAAACATCTACATCAGAAAGGTGACACATCTCTGGAAGAGGTGCCCAGAGAGACTCTGTCACTGGAAATGTTCATCTCAGCTAGACAAGTCACCTTCTAAGTGTTAGTGTGTGCTGCAAGGCAAGACAGAATCACAGCTTATTGTGGTTTCATTAGGGGAGAAATAATGTCATTCTGTCCACAGGTGAACTACTCCCTGCTAGCAGAGGAGGAAGACAACCTCTCAATGGTCCTGTTGATCAGAGATGATAGGCAGTGCCTTCCTTTGCCAGAGTATTTCTCAGTCCTTACCAACAGTTTTCCCTCCTGTGGAGGGATTGGTATTGAATAGCTCAGTGTTGTGGCCTTCTGAGCGTAATCCTCGAATTTGACAGCCTGGGGACCCAGTTTGCACGGTGAGGTGGTGCAGGTCCAAGGCAGCATGAGGCAGCTGCTCATATCAGTGTAATTTTTGATCCTTGCTCAGGATGCATTTGTTCACTGTGGTGTAAAGTCAGCCCTGATACTCCAGATGTCATCCACTTATTAGACTGTGAAGGTGTGATATCTCTGAATGCTTGACAAAGAAATACAGAACTGATACTTCATGGGGTTTTGGAAAAATTTTAAGTCCTGAAATAGAGGGCTTCAGCACCATCCTATCCCCCTTCCCCAGTTCCCAAGGAAACACTTTAAAAGCATTTGGGAAATGAAGAAGAAACCTCTGTTCTGCTCATGTGAGGATGAGCAATGGGCTGGCTGGGAGCTTGGCAGCTTTTTTCTTGCTACGCACAGAGGGATTTAGCCTTTACCCTGCCTGTTTCCTTCTCCTCACTCTGCTCCAGATGAGTCAAGTTCCAGTGGTGGACGACAGTTTTCTTCCCCTGAGGGCAGGCCACGAGCTGGTTCTGACACAGACAGCTCTGTGGAGGAGGAAAGCGACTTTGACACCATGCCAGAGATTGAAAGTGATAAGAACATCATCCGTACTAAGGTATGTCTGGCACATCAGTTGTGGCCATGATGCTGGGCCATGGACACACCTGGGCCAGGACCAGCACTAGTCACTTCGGTTTCAGATTCTCTTTTAGGTGGATCTAATTTAATAAAGCTGAATGTGCTGCTTAGTGGGGTTTGTCGTTATCTAGAAAGTTTTTGTGCTGTACTGAGTGTGTTGCTGAAATGAGGAATTTGGTATGGAAAATCAGAATGTATTTGGAACTATTGAGAAAGGAGGAAGAAACACAGAAGTGTCCTAGAAAGTCCAAGGAGGTGCAGCAGCATAGGGAGAAAATAATATGTAATAGTGGGTCATTATCAGGTATGAGCAGTGTGGCTGCAGTGGATGTACAGAGGGGATTTAAGCTAGCAGCTCTCAAAATGCCTCCTTTTGTCAACCCACACTGCTCTGTGTGGTCAGAGCCATTCCTGGAGGTTAGAGGGTTTTGCAGAACTCATTCCCTATAGGATCAAAGGACACAATGAGCTTACTGTGTAAAAAATGGTCCAGATAGCACCAAGCTGCATGTTGTCCCAATACTTCTGTAGTCTTCATTAGTTCTTTTCTGTTCTATCTTTCCCTTCCCACTAACAGGTGTTCCTCTATCTATCAGACCTGTCCAGGAAGGACCGAAGGATTGTCAGCAAAAAATACAAAATCTATTTCTGGTAAGAAGACAAACCGATAAGGCCAAAGCTCTGGAACCAGTCTCTGGTTGTGAATTCTGCCCACATGCCCTTCTGAACAACACTTTAGACATGAGGGTATTCTTTGAACCACCCTGCTACATGTTCTGACCCTGATGCAACTCGTAACTGCAGATCCACATACCTCAAATAAGGATATTTGTGGACCAGTGCACATGTGATCCTGGCAATGGATTCTGGTTTGCATAATTGCTTTAAAGTGTGGTAACAAGCAGTGTGCTGGAACATACTGGGGGAGGGGAGAAATTGGCTCTCAAACACATGAGCCTGTGGTCCACATGCTGCTTTTTTCTTGTGCCTTTAGCATTTGCCTCACATTTGTTTAATCTCCTGCTTCAGAAGATCATAGCCAGAGGTATAAAGCTTGCAGGGTCTGTGCCCTTAGGCATCAAGGTGTACACCTTCCTGTACAAGTGCTGTGGGGATCTGTCCTGGGTGTGCGACAGTTGTTTTGGTGCGTGTAACTGCTGCTACTGTCTCTTCTCTGCAGGAACATCATCACCATTGCAGTGTTTTATGCCCTGCCAGTCATCCAGCTTGTCATCACTTACCAGACGGTGCGTTGGGTTCTGTCTGTCTCCCTTGTTTGGGTCCTCTTGTCCTTAAACTTGCTCTGTGGTTGCATGGTGTAAGGATGGCAGTCACAGTCAAACCCAGGAATCCTGCTAGGCTGAAGAGCTTACCTTAGTTGCTCTCTCTGCTCTGTGTTGAGTGTAGCATGGCTTGCCAAGCTTGCAGTTCTGCTGTTTTTGCTTGGGAAGTGGGAGTGTAGCTGGCTTTCCTGCTCATCTGGTGTCTCATTTGGGTCCTATTTAATTTTAAAGGCAGGAGGAACATGCTGTTATCTCTAAAAGACAACTGAAAGCAAGTAGTGTTTGCTATGATATGAGTGACTTCTCCCCACCCTTGCTATCCTGCTGTTATTCAGGTATCTGCAAGCAGATCTATTTTAGTGATGGGGTTGAGAGCACTAAATGTGTTTCCTCTGAAGACCATTGTCAGGTTTGTGGCCTGTGGCAAGATTTTATCATACAAAGACAGGCTGAGAAACTTGGGGCTGTTCAGCCTGGAGAAGAGAAGTTGCATGGAAACCTCAGAGCAGCTTCCAGTATCTGAAGGGGGCTACAGGGTTGCTGGAGAGGGACTCTTCATCAGGGACTGCAGCGACAGGACAAGGGGTGATGGCTTTAAACTAGAACAGGGGAAGTTCAGGTTAAATATATGGAAGAAGTTGTTTACTGTGAGGGTGCTGAGGCACTGGCTGGTACAGGGTGCTGAGAGAAGTGGTAAGTGCTCCATCCCCGGCAGTATTCAAGGCCAGGTTGAACAGAGCCTTTGGTGACATGGCATAGTGTGAAGTGTCCCTGTCCATGGCAGGGGGTTGGAACTGGATGATATTAGGGTCCTTTCCAATGCTAACCATTCTATGATTCTATGAATCACAGAATAGTTTGGATTGGAAGGGACCTTCAAAGGTCATGTAGTCCAGCCCCTCTGTAATATTGTCCACCCATGAAAAGCTTCACTGCAGATGTCAATACCCCACTGCACCAGTGTTAGAGCTAGGTTTTTCCTGGTACACCTTGTGTTACATGCTGTGTTTGGATGAAGCAAACCCCACAGAACAAGGAGGATTTGCTAATACCGGGTCTCCCACCTCCTCTTTGTCCAGGTAGTGAATGTGACAGGCAATCAGGACATCTGCTACTACAACTTTCTGTGCGCTCATCCCCTTGGGGTGCTGAGGTGAGTGAACCTTGTGGATCACTGCATTATTGTCTTGTACCTCCTGAGAGTTTGTGCTGAGCCCAAGTCAGGATTTTATCCTTGCCAGGCTCATAGTAAGAGTGTTAAGACCACTGAGAGTTTAGAACTCTGAACTTTCTCTTTTGCTTGTCAGTGGCTTTCTGTTGCAGTGAGACACATGCATCCAGGATCAGATGACATGTGGGTTCTCCTAGCAAACCTATGGCACAGCAGAGAGGTGTTCCGGTGCTCTTCTGGATACTTTAATTTGTATCCAATGAGTAGCAAAGAAGTTCAGATCAGACCTTACAGTGCAGTGTTCCTCTGGATTAATGTGGGAGTGCAGAGAAAGCTCAGAGCTGGGATCTTGTCCCAGTGCATTTAACGTTCTCTCTGCAAGTGAGCTACTCAACCTAAAGTTGCCATCCAGGGTGTAAAACCAGCAGGTGTTTGGTAGCTGCTGAGGTGGAGGATGTCGGGGGGGGGGGAGCAAAATAGATTCAGCTTACCAGGGCCCAGAGTTCAGCTTCCTGCTGCTGTGCTGCCTTTGTCTGAAACCTTCTTTTTCCCTGCAGTGCCTTCAACAACATCCTCAGCAATGTGGGCCACATGCTGCTGGGCTTTCTCTTCCTCCTCATTGTGTTGCGCAGGGACATTCTCCACCGTCGCGCCATGGAGATGAAAGATGTCTATACACTGGTAGGAAGCACGGCTTCATGGGGCTGAGTGGAGGGAGAAAAGAGAGGGAGAGCTTGCAATCCAGAGTGATACACAGTGGGTTTCCTTTTGCCTTCCTTGCTGGAGAACTGAATCCTCCTCTTTCTTCCAATGCTGGAAAAGGGTCTCAGTGGGATGCTTATGTTCTTGCACACCCCAGTGCCTGGCTGCTTACAGTATGTCCATACTGCCTTAGTGATCCAGCCTGGGCTTGCAAAGACAAGGAGACGAGTAGAGGTCACTGTGCTGCACTGGTGACTGAAGGATATGTGTAGGGTTTAGGAGGGAAGGAGCGATGGAGAGTGGAAGCTTGCTTGACATCAGAACAGTAAGGGTACTTGCTATATAGCTCTGCTCTCTTCCAGGACTATGGGATCCCAAAGCATTTTGGTCTCTTCTATGCTATGGGCATTGCTCTGATGATGGAAGGGGTTCTCAGTGCCTGTTATCACGTCTGCCCTAATTACTCCAATTTCCAGTTTGGTAAGCTGAATTTCCTTCCTGTATTTGAGCTTGGAGGTAGGATTTAGCATGCTGTGTCTTCTGCTGAGTCGCACATTTTTCACATCCCTCTACCTTTGCAAACTTCCTTGGGGTGTGCCTGTTCCAGGCCTCAGTCAGGAAGAAGTGAGGCTTTAGCTTTGGATGCTGGGGACTAACACATTTCAGCCTCCTTTCCAGGCCTTGGGACTCTGGTAGTGTACTGCTGGCAAGATCTCCTGTTTGCAGCTCAGTGTTTGAAGATAGTAAGCACACAGCCTGAGTGGCAAAGTGTTCAAGCCTAAGAAGCCTCTGTTTGCCATCTCTGTGGAACATTTCCTCCTTTGGCTTCCTGAGGAAGAGAAGACTGAGGCTGGTTTTTGTCTATGTGCATAAATTCCCAACTACAATGAAGACGAGTGAACCAGACTCTTCTTAGTGGTGTCCAGTGGCAGAACAAGAGGCAATGGGCACAAATTAAAACACATCTGAAGAACTCCATCTGAACACAGGAAAATGTACTACCGGCAGTACCTGTTTTAACTGTTCCTGTTGTGCTCCCTCCGTAGATACCTCCTTCATGTACATGATCGCAGGACTGTGCATGCTGAAGCTCTACCAGACTCGCCACCCAGACATCAATGCCAGTGCCTACTCTGCCTATGCCTCATTTGCTGTGGTGATCTGTCTGGCTGTCCTTGGAGTGGTATGGGTCCCTCTTACCTACCTGCTTCTCTGGGAAGGAGATGGTGTGCTTAAGTGGGCAAATGACTGGGGAGAGCAGCAGAGTACAATAAGAGCATGTTAAGCAGCTGCTAGCATTTGTATTTCTGGTACTCTGGGTTTTCCTTCTTCCTTCCCCTGGGCTTGCAGGGAGAGGAAGACCACAGCAGTTTTCTCTAGTTGGGCTTTGACTACCACGTGCCCTGCTTCTTAAGAGGAAAAATCTGTGCATCCATGGTGTGTGTGTCCAAGCATGCAGCTGCTCTCCTGCATGGTGGCTCGACTTGGAGGAGGGGGATGAGGCTGGCTGAGCTTCCAGGAGAAGCTCTACCAAATTCCTTGTGCCTCTTTCTGCCCTTTGGAAAACTCTCTGTTGCTGGGCACAGCTCCTGCAGTTGGCCTTCCTATCTTTGGGAAGTGCAGGGCTACAATTACAGGCTGGGGGCTCACAGGCAAGTTTCTGGCCTGGACCTGCCTATAGAAGGCCACTGGAGCAAAAGGAGTCACCAGAATTGCTCTTGCACACCTGTAGTCACAGACAGGTCAGATTTGTACAGGGCTTTGCCCATTTGCTCATAGCATTGCAATTACTGAGCTGGGCTTGCCTGAATCCCCAAGCTGTGCTTTACCTTGGAGCTCTCTGCTTCCCTTCTTTTTAAGGACTTACTTCCATTCAGCTGCTCTGAAGTAGCAGCTAGATCCCAGTGGGCGGTCAGCCCCTTACTATCACACGTAAAGCAGAGTATCAATTGATTCTGCATAGGCCTCTGAATAGGAGACTGTCTAATAAGGCATGCAGGAGCACCTGGTGAACTTGGGACCCTCTAAGAATCTCCTTATAGCTCTGGTAGATCTGCACACCCAGGTTCAAAACACTGGGGTTTTATTGTGGGATGCTGTTATCTTTTCTTGGGGGATGCTTTTAAGCTGTTCAGTGTAGCTTATAAGCTGCATGTTTCCCTTGCTCTATTTATAGAGAGGTGGCCTTTCTGCTTGATTTCCCCCACCAAAGAAAAAGTTCAGATGAGGGCTGTGCCCCAGGGGAGGGCAGTGTGTGGTGAGGGCAGTGTGAGGAGAGGCAGACCTGAGTTTCTGGACTCCTTAATGTATAATGAAAAACTAAGGTTTTAATACAGTGTTAACATGCATTTGTAAGTCACTTCCAGATCTTAAAGCAAAAGTGTGGAGCAATTGCCTTCAGGGTCCCTCCATTTCTGCTCCCTGGGCCAACTGCTGACCTTCCAAGCTGCTGTTTTTCACTGAAGGGATGTTCAGAAAGAATGGTCTCCTCTCCAGAATACTGAGCTCCTCTTGCTTCTCTGAACTTAACTTTGCATTTATAGATACGTTTTCAGGTTGGAAGGTTAAGGGTTTCTCTTCCACATTCAGTGAGGGTGTCTAATGCCCCACAATCATACAGGACAGGAAAGGATTAAACTGCTGATAACTGAGCTCTGTTTGCTTTTAATATGTCTTTGCTTTCAGGTGTTTGGGAAAAATGACATCTGGTTTTGGGTCATTTTCTCAATAATCCATGTCCTGGCCTCGCTGGCTCTCAGCACACAGATCTACTACATGGGTCGCTTCAAGATCGGTAAGTGCTATGACTGAACCAGCTTGCTCTCAGGTATGCAGGTGCCTTCTGCCCTCGGCTGCATGAGTTGCCTATGCAGCATGTCTGTGAGCACAGTCCCGTGCCCTGTGCTTGTATTCTGTGTTATCCTGTCCTCTTATCCATCTGATGCTTTTCTGGCATCTTCTGAAGTGCTCTGCTGCTGCTTCCCAGACCCATGGGAGTCAGCAGGACCTGTTTGCGCTGTGGTGGCAGAAGAGCTGGGCTCTGAGGGTGCCTGCCCTTCAGCTACAGCTCTCTCTAGCACTGTGCTCAGAGCAGTGAGCTACATAAAACCCTATCATGGGATGAGGGGGGAGAGGGTTTGGGGGGGAAGCTGGCTCTTGTGCTCTGCTTGCAAACATATTTCTCCTTCCTTTTCTGCTCCTGTCTGCCTCAGATGGCTCTGAATCAGGTAACTGTCAGCAGCTCTCATTTTTTCTCTGTTGAACTGAGCAGGGGTGTAGCAGCTGGATATGCTTGGATGTGTGTGGGGAGGCAGGCTCATGTGTCACCTGGGGTGGGCTCTTGAGAAGCAAAGTCAGTTTGCCAGCAGCACTGCCAGTCCTGTTCCTTGGCAGGAAGGTGGTAATGCAGCACAGGAGAGCTCTGACCTTCGTGCAGGAGCCTTTTCAAGCTCCACGTTTGTGGCTGGTGTGTGTGTATGCATGTCTATCAATCTTGCAGTCACTGATGGCTCTCCAGTGAAGCTTCTGCAGTAATTTTCAGAGCAGGAGTGTCTTGAGTCTGCTCTGGCCCTTTAGGACCCTCTCAGGGCTGTGGGATCTGTTCCTGATGTTTCCCTGCTCTGGCAGCTTGTTCCATGGAAGGTGATTATTTATTTTGCCCCTTCCTGCACACACATCTCTCTTCCAGAGATGAGATTGCAAAGCTTTACCTGTTGTTCAGGCCACATGCCATCCACATCCTGTGGTGGCTTCCCTTCTGTTCCCAAAAGGCAAGAAATAAATCTGCTGACACCTTGACCATCCACAGCCTGGGTTCTCTGTTGTCAGCTAGTGGGTGTCTGTGTCTTCCCCCATAGGCATTTCAGAGCTCGCTCTGCTGGCTGTTCTGGCTTTTTATCCTCTTCTTTGACAGACTTGGGGATGTTTCGACGGGCAGTGATGGTGCTGTACACAGACTGTATCCAGCGGTGCAGTCGACCACTGTATATGGTAGGTGATTTCTCACTTTGGCACCTCTCTCAGCAATTGCTCACTTTCTAGGCAATGTGCAGAGGAAAGAGATGTGGCTGTTTGAGAAATGATGCTCTCTGCTTCCCTTCCTTGCTTTCCCCAATGTTCAAAGGGATAGCTGTGAGGCTCTGTGCAGTGCAGCCTCTTTGGGGAGGGCAATGACTGTTTTGTTCAGTGGCTTAAGCAATAGCTATTGCTATTTCTACAGCACCTCAGGGCAGACAGCAAGAAAAGGTAAGAAATGGTAGCTGCTACCTTGTGTTCCACTGCTGACTTTCTTCTTGGCACAGAGTGCTAATGAGGGCTTGAAGCCAAATGAAGCATTATCCATGAGCACCCTGTTTATGTTTCTAAATTTATTTACTCTCCTATCTCTGAATACGTGTCAGCCCAAGTTTTGCAAGCAAACTTGGTACACTCAGGCATAAAGTAAGCCTGGCTGGCCTGAAAGAGTTACATCATAGAATCATAGAATAGTTAGAATTGGAAAGGACCTTAATGAAAGCAGCTGTAAGCATAAAGGCACATGCCCCACAGGTGCAACGTGTCTGCCTGATGCAGTTCCAGGGCTTCCCTAGCTAATGATGTGGTGGATGAAAACAGGCCCTGTGGGCATGTGCAGGATGGTATTCCAAAGCTTCCGTTGCTGCCTCTTTCAAGCACGTCCTCCCTTTGTGCAATAATTTTTCTGTAAAATGGAGGGAGGGAAGGAATCATGCTAGAAAAATAGTGGATACAGTCAAAGGCTTTGCAGAACCTCCTGGGGCTGATTCTTAAATGCTAGGCTTGTGCTTCTTTAGATGTTTAGTCTCCTCCTTGCAATGCTTTCTTCAGATTTGCAAAGGCCAGAGCCATTTCCATCTGGGAAAAGGTACTGCAGAGCAGACTGCAGAGCCAGGTGTACGCATGTTTGCAGGAGCCAGACTCCAAATCCTCACATAATGATATCATGAATTCCTGAGGCAGAAACCTCTGTGCATTTCCTTCTGCTTTCATATGATCACCAGTGTCTTCTCTCCCAGGACAGGATGGTGCTGCTCATTGTTGGAAACCTGGTCAACTGGTCCTTGTAAGTAGTGGGGTGCTGGTGTCTTGTATACATGTGGGCAGCAGGATTCCATAGTGATATACAGGTGACCTGAATTGGTGGGGAAATGCAACAGTGTCTGTGCAATAATCCTGTGCTGGAGCCACTCTGACATGTTTTGGCAAGAAGCTTGATCTGATGAGCGCTGATGGATGGCAGATCCACACAGTAATAGAATAGACTGGACTGGGTTGGAGAGGACCTTAAGATCATCCAGTTCCAACCCCCTGTCACGGGCAGGGATGCCTCCCACAAGACCAGGTTGCTCAAGTTCCTGTCTAGCCTGGCCTTGAACACTGCCAGAGATTGAGCATTCACTATTTCTCTGGGCAGCCTGTGCCAGAGACTCACCACCCTCACAGTAAAGAACTTCTTCCTTATATCCAACCTGAACTTCCCCTGTTTCAGCTTAAACCTACTGCCCCTAGTCCTATCACTACAGTCCCTGATGGAGAGTCCTGCTCCAGCATTCTCGTAGCCCCCTTCAGACACTGGAAGCTGCTCTGAGGTCTGCAGGGAGCTTCTCTTCTCCAGGCCGAGCAGCCCCAATGTTCTCAGCCTATCACAGGATGCAGTGCAGCACTGCAGAGCTATGTGAGGCATCCCTGAGCATTTCAGCTGGTGGCTTTCAGCTGGCTGAGCTGTGTAGGGCTGGTCTGGTACCATAGTGTTGCACTGTGCTGTACATGTGCTTTCTGTGTAGCTGGAAGGTCTCTGGCACAGCCAAGGTGCAGGAGACTTTACAGACACTTGTGAGTCACAGTCACAGAGCCTGGCTCAGCAGTATCTGTGTGGATGGGAGGGATTAGCTCTTGGATGAGACCTAAAATCATTGTGAAAAGCCCTTGCTTTTCACTAAAAGGTGCTTCTCAGGGACATGCCTTCTGCTAAAATTACAGGTCTGGAGCCAGCTCCTATTGGGTGAGATGTGTTTGGCTGTGGGTTGGAAGCAACTGAAGGCCCTTGCCTGGGGTCTCCGGTTGCTCTCAGGTGTTGACCATGGCCAAGTTTGCTTGGCAGGGAGCAGAGGCAAACACTGCATTTCCTCCAGGGAACTGGGAAGCTGTGGCAGTATTGTTGTGTCCTGTGGTTGGTTGGCAGTGGGTGGCTGTCCGTTTGGGGATGTACCCTGTCCCCAGTGAAAGGGCTGTCTAACATCCCTTCTTCCTTCTCTCTTAGTGCCATCTTTGGGCTGGTGTATAGGCCCAGAGACTTCGCCTCCTACATACTGGGGATCTTTATCTGTAACCTCTTGCTATATCTGGCTTTCTACATCATCATGAAGGTAAAGGGAGGCAGCCATAGCTGTCCTGTCCCTGGGGCACCTGCCTTAAAGGGGAAAGGATGGGCATCTTTTTCTGGCTGCAGTTAGTGTTCCTGTGGTGCTGCTGAGGGAATTGTGGGAGGGTCTTTGTGGGGCTAAGGGTACGACAAGGTGTTGGTGTTGGGGAGGGATGCTGTGTAGCCATCTTGGGGTGGCTGGGCGGTATTTCCCTGGGATGAGGAGCCCTCTGTACCTGCAGCTGGTCCTGACTGGCATATCAGTCCTATGCATGGCTCCAGACCCTGGGAAGGGCTCAGAGTATGATGTGATGCTACTTACCTATCTGCAGCTCCGCAGCTCTGAGAAGCTCCTGCCCATCCCCATGTTCTGCATTGTGGCCACAGCAGTGGTGTGGGCAGCTGCCCTCTACTTCTTCTTCCAGACCCTCAGCAGCTGGGAGGTAAAGTTTCCCTTTCACTGACCTTCTGTCCATCTCTGTCTCATCACCATTCCTTCCTGTTGTTTGTTTTACACAAAGATACTCTGGGGAAGAGTCTTGGGCTGCTCCTGGACAGCTGAAAGGGTTCAGCTCCTTCAGCAGACTGGGATGGGAGCATGGGAAGCTGTGTGGGGACTGTGCAGCTTATGCTATGCAGGACCTCAGATGTGGAGACCAGAGGGACACCCAGCTGTGGGCTGTGGTCCCAGATTCATCCCCAGGTCTAAGTATGATGTTGCATTCCTGCCCTTCTCTCACCACACATCCAGCCAGCACAGTCCTTTTTCCTGGTTTCTGCATGGAGAGTTAAGACAGGGCATTCTCCAGAGAGTCCAACATGGCCAGGAAGGTCCCTGTGTGAGTGGCTATTGGGTAGTGACCCCTTGCCTGCTCCCCTAGGAGACTCCAGCAGAGTCCCGGGAAAAGAACCGTCCATGCATCCTGCTGGGCTTCTTCGATGACCATGATGTCTGGCACTTCCTCTCTGCGGCTGCCTTGTTCTTCTCCTTTCTGGTGAGTCCTGCTGAGCCTCCCACTCTGCTCTGTGGTCTCACCCTCTCCTCTTCCTCCATGTCCCTTTGTGTATGTGGAGCTGTGGCTGCCTCAGGAACCCTACAGAAGTGCTCAACTTCTCTGCTTGGCTCTGCCTCCTGACACCCTTCACAGTAGGATCAGGGGTCAGGCTTTGTCAGTTGGCTTGTTGCTCCTTGTGCTTCCTGGCATCAAATTCCCTCTGGGCTTTGGGTTGCACAGCTACTGTGGGAAGCTGAGGGGCTGCTGGTGTGATCAACCTTCTCACAGGTTTGTGAGGACCTCCCAGGAAGGGACCCTACCCCCTTTGACCCAGGCAGTAGAGTCACTGGTGTGGAGCTCACCTCACTCCTCCGCTTTCCATCAATTCCATAATTGTCTCTGTGCTCCTTTACTTGGAACCTCTTTTCAGGCCTGATGGTCTGTGTGGTGGTAAAGGTGGAGGCATCCCCTGTGATGGGGTCAGAGCATACTGTTTTGGGGAAGTAAAAAGGGGGACCTTAACCCTAGCTGCACAAGGTGCAAGCTGTGAAGGAGCTGCCTGAACTGTGATCAAGTAGTTCCCACCCTGCTGCCTCCTGGATGGTTCTGCAGAGGCTAGGACCAGTTTACAAGCAGCATCTTCATCATAGTTGAGGCATGATTACCT
This sequence comes from Melopsittacus undulatus, assembly GCF_012275295.1. NCBI lineage: Eukaryota > Metazoa > Chordata > Aves > Psittaciformes > Psittaculidae > Melopsittacus > Melopsittacus undulatus. The sequence goes on along the minus strand of NC_047528.1, from coordinate 114,616,066 downwards.
GCTCAGGTTCTGGCAGCACTGTAGGCAGAGCTACCTGTCAGCTGTGCTGCCAGAGTGACTTACTAGGGCATTACAGAAGCAAAATGAATCTGTCTTACCTCCATGGGTTACGGTCATGACTCCTGTACATGCTGGAGATGTGGCCCAAGTGAAACCCCCCTGTGATGAGGTGCTGTCAGGAGCTGGTAACTCTCCCCAGCTGTGGGCTGGCCAGTGAGACCTGAAGCTGCTTTGTGCTTTCCTCCACAGGTCCTGCTGACCCTGGATGATGACCTGGATGTGGTGCGCAGGGACAAGATCCCGGTATTCTGAGTGCCAGGGGATGGGGGCGCAGGGGCGTCCCAGACTGCTCAACCAAAGCCTATGGGCCACTGGCATCTGTGGGGAATGAGCCTGCTCCTGTGGCCAACAGCCCTGTGGGAGCAGGGGAGCCAGATCCCACAGCAAGCATGAAGGGTGCTGCAGTAACTGAGGTGGGACTGGGAGGGAAGATGACATTTTCTCCTTTCTCACCACATCCTCTGGGGCAGGCATGACCCACTGCTGAGGCCAGTGCACAGCCCTTTGGCTTGTAGGTGCAGCAGGTGCTGGAGCCAGTGAAGAGGGAGGAAACAGGTGGTGGATTTGAGACCTTGGCTTCCCTTCCTCCCTGCTGATGTGCTCTGCTTCTCTCTAGTGAGCAGGCTTGAGAAGTGCAGTGCAGCTCCTCCTGCATTGGCAGCTGATGCCTGTACCCTCCAGGCTGCTGACCTCTGATAGTTCCTTTGGCATCATGGGAGGAGTGTTTGATTCCTCTCCCGCAGCTGCCAAGGAAGCAAAGGACTTCAAACTGAGGTGGCAGTGGGACACTGCTCCTATAGCTGGTGGGGAGCCATGGTAACAAACCCCTGCAGTGTTGCAGGGAGACGATGGACTAGGGTTGCCCACCAGTGCTCTGCCAGAGGCAGAAACTCCCACTTTGCTCCTGCAGCCCCTCTCTTACTTGTGTTGAACAACATTGGTCCTCTCTGGTGTCTTCCACGCAGGCACTTGTCAGTGTGATGGTGTCCTTCACAACACCAGAACTGCTGTCCTCAAGTGGCCCTAAGAGACAGTGTGGTGAGGCTGCAGCCTTGTGCACTGGGCATCTCCTTGGTTCCTGCTTTGTGGGCTTGCTAAAGGAACAAGGTGGAAGGGAGAGGCCATCCAGCAGCCTCAGACTTTCTCCTTTCACAAGCTGGCTTTAGGTAAACTTGGCAAAGCAGGATCCCTTTCGGGCTGGGAATGTGTAAGAGGTTTTGGAGCAGTTGGGGTTGAGCTCTTTGGCTAAAGATCTGGAGCAAACTTCTCTGCTCTCCAACTCTTCTGCATGTGGAATAAGTTTTTAAATGGTTTCTGCATTCTTCCTCATTTCTTAGTTATTTAAAAAACAAGAATAAGGTGTGAATTATTTCAGGCCTTGCACCTAAAATGTGACATGTTTTGCTAATTTTGAATTAAAAAAGTATTCTTTGAGGCCTGCTGTCCTTATTCTTGTCATTGTCTGAGCATTTTTCCTTTGGAGTATGTGCATGTACCTGGTGATGCAAAGGCTCCATTCCACTTGTGCTTACCAAAGCAGAAGGCTGTGGTAATTTTCTGCTTGAAGAAGTCTGCATCTCCTGGTAAGGTTTTGCACCAGTTGGTGTTTATTTTACTTTTCCTAAGTTGGAGTTTGTCAGGATGGTCAAAATGAATGTTCCTGATTCTCTGCTCTGCAGAATGAGCTGAATTCTTCTTGCTCCAGCTTTCAGCAGCAGCAACGAGAGCACTCAGGGCAGAGGGGTACCAATGGTGTCACACAGCTGCTGTCATCCCTAGGACCCTCACAAAGCTGAGCATAGGTGCCAATGACCTGCTTGGTTACAAACTGCCTTTGTGAGGCTAAATAAAGAACAGACACTTGTTTCTCAGTGAGGCCCCTTCTGCAGGATGAAGAGAGGCTAGAGGAGGAATGACACAAGAGGCTGCCAGCTGTTAACCTTCCCAGAGATGGAGCTGTGTTTCAGGCAGGGCATGCCAGAACAAGCAGGTGGTGGTCCTTGTGTGCTGCCATACATTACAGTGCTTTGGGCTTGACGTGGGAGGTTTGCCATGTGGATGGAGTCGTGAATGATTCTTGTTGGAAATAGCAGCATATTTCTCAGGCTTTTTGTGAAGCACAAGTTTCTCTTCCTTAACAGTGTCAACATGGGCTGCAGGGAAGGAGATGACGCTTGCTTTTGTCTGAGTAGCACCAGCAGAGGAGCAGCAAGCTTAGGATAGTCCACACTTTGCATTCAGCCACCCTGCAGCCTTGCCATATGTTCTTGGCTAGTCGGGCTTGCCTGCAGCTTCCTTTCTTCCCAGAAAGTGCCTGCCAGCACTAGCAGGTTCAGCACCAACTCCCAAGAAGTGCTAAACCAAAGGGAAGCCTCCACTGGAGTCAAGGCTTGTCTTGTTCCTCTGGGAGCCAGAGAGAGATGTGTAAATCTCATCTAAGGTTGGAGCTTGACATGGTGGGAGGCAATTCTTGGATGATTAAAGGTGCTTGAAGTGGAGACACTGCCCTGCTGCTGCATGAGGCTCAGCAGTTACAGCATCTGCCTCCTGCAGGAGCTTCACTAGCTTTTAATCTTCTAACTGCCTGGTTTCTCTGGTGTTCATACACCAGTCACACCTTGCAGCTGTAAAGCGCTCCAGAGCCCACTGAATGCTTTCATATGAAGTGGACAAGTCTGGCCAGAGACTCCTGTGTGGTTTCTTACTAGAATTAGCAAATGCTGTCTCCCTTAGTTCCCTTAAGGCAGAGAGATGGGGAGAAGAGTGGCACTAGCTGAGACACACGTTGGTCTTGGCAGATAGTCAGAACTGGTGAGCAAACAGGTATTGAGGTGGGTGGAGAGTAAGACTTAGAGGATCCAGTGTTGGATCCTGCTGTTTGTGAATCTAACCTGAAAGTGCTCTTTGTTCACTGTGCTGCCTTCACGCCCCTGCTCAGTCAGGTGCAGGATGGGCTCTTGGCCTTGTAGGACTGTCCTTACCCTGTGTTTAGGTGCGGAGAAGGGTGAGCAGCTTTTCCTCTTCTACAGATACGTTCTGCTCTTGGTGTATTTTGCAGTGTGCAGAAATCAAGGACATGGGATAAGGTCATGAAATAGTAGGACTATCATTTCTGTGCCAGACTGAAGAAGAGCTTGTGTGCCCCCAAATTTGTCCAGTTTTGGGGATGCATTTTAATTCCTTCTCCATGTGTCTTCCATAGTTTATAATCTCAGAACTTGTTCCAAGCTTGTGTTTGTTTCTAGCTGGAAAACTGGTATCTTCAATAAATAGGGATGTCAGAAAAAACTCACGTTGAACAGCAGTTGGAAGGCTCAACGTAGGAGGTAGAAAAGCAACATATGGGCTCTCTGAGCTAAGCAGGGATGAGCACAGTATAAAAAGGGGAAGGTGAGAGTAGTGAGGGAGAGGGAGGGTGGAGAACAGCACCGAACAAGCAGGAAAACATGCAGTAACTTGAAATAAATACAAAGAAAGTAATCTCTAGCCTTAGTGAAAGGGATAGAACTGTCTCCCTGCTGCTTCTGTGCCTCCACTTTTGCCCTGTCTGCTGGTCTGTGCTTGTACTTCAGCTCCTTGGGCCCAGCCTGGCACCAAGGCCTCCATGGCTCTGAGTGGCGGGCACCTGACTGAGCCCTCAGGCAGCTCCGTGTTGAGCTCTGCTGTGCAGCCCCCCTGACCAGCAGCTTGTGTCATTAGTCCACCTCTCCTCCTCCAGGTGACTGCCCTCAGGGAAGGTAGAATCAGAGAATCATGGAATCATCAACCAGGTTGGAAAAGCCCTTTAAACTCATCCAGTCCAACCATTCCCCAGCAGTGCCAAGGCCACCGCTAACCCGTGTCACTGAGGGACTTGTCTACACTGGCTGTGAACACTTCCAGGGATGGTGGCTCCAGCACTGCCCTGGGCAGCCTGTTCCAGTGCCTGAGCACCCTCTGGGGAAGGAACTGTTCCTAATCTCACTGTAGGGGCTGAGGAACTGGCCTGTTGGGGAATGGTGTCTGGCAGCATAACTGTGTACCTGGGCAGGAATGCCTGCCCAAAGCTTCCTTGCAGTTCCTCATTAAATACTCATCTTGTGATTTGGCAAATAAGCTGATGTTTGCTGGTTTTTACAAGCAAAACTGCTGTTAACACTCAGCTTAGTATTGATTTGATGGCTTGCCTTCACGAATTAAGATTTTGAGAGGGGCTTTAACCACGCATACTTCAAGCACAGAACTGGCCCTGCCCTTTACACCTGAGGTGTAACTGCCAGGCCTAGCGAACTAGGACCGTGACAACAAAGTCCACAGGTCATAGGTTTTGTAAGAGTGTCCTTCTCTTAGATGGCAGACCATACCAAGGCTGGATGAGCTCCATCAGCCCAGGTTTGAACACAGGAGTTTTCCTTCTCCTAAGTTCTGAGCAAGACTGGCATTTCCTGGGTCAATCTCCAGCGACCGCTATTGTGAGCCCACTGAGGCGCCGGCTGCGCTGTGGTGTCGCTATGTTTGGGCGGGATTCTGACTATGAGGTATTCAGTCATAAGCCCGCAGATGGTAGCCTCACGCCAGTGGCTCCTCAGGGGTCTGAACCTGTGGTTCCTCTCATACTGAGCAGGATTACTATGGCAACAACACAGCATCAGTAGGGTAAAACTAACCTGCCTCACGATGAGGGGAGCTCTCGCTTTTGGCGCCAAGTGCCTGGCCCGTGCTGGTTGTGACCGGTTCTGGGGACAGCGGCAGGTGGGGGTTTGAGTGGGGCGGTGCCACCTGTCCAATCGTAATGCAGGGATCCTGAGGTGAGCTCAGGGAGGATGGAAACCTCCTATGGAGCAGAAGGGCAAAAGCTCACTTGATCTTGGTTTTCAGTAGGAATACAGACCGTGAAAAGCGGGGCCTCATGATCCTTCTGGCTTTTTGGGTTGTAAGCAGGAGGTGTCGGAAAAGTTACCACAGGGATAACTGGCTTGTGGTGGCCAAGCGTTCATAGCGACGTCGCTTTTTGATCCTTCGATGTCAGCTCTTCCTATCATTGTGAAGCAGAATTCACCAAGTGTTGGATTGTTCACCCACTAACAGGTAATGTTAGTCTCAGCTTAGTATAATTGTTGTGTTACAGCTCCCGCAGTGCCTTCCCTGGGCCTCCACCACCTTTCCAAGTGCTGTGGTTGGGTCAAGGGATTTTGGGTGCTTTACAGCCATAAGATCAGTAGGTTCTGCTCTATCTGCCCCCCTCTTTCTTCCCTCTTCCATGCTCTTCTCTTCCCACAGTTCCTGAAGGTATCTCCCGCTCTCCCAGAGCTGTGCTGCCCTGGGTACACAGGGGTGGTGGGTACCACCATCACAGGCTCCCAGTTGCATCAGAAAATGGAGGTAAAGTTGTTGTTCTGCCAACTCAAGGGTGACAGAAAGAGCTTTTGTATAATAATAATAATACTCCCTCGCAGTGTAGAAAAGTGAATTATGGATTACAAGGATCCCACAAACTGACACTGTTACAGCTACTACCACCACCTCTGAGACAGCAGAAGAACAGCTGAGGCAGGGGCAGCACAATACATTTGAAATGTGAAGGCATGGTTTTAGGGGAGATGTCAAATACAGATTATCCGTGCTTGTTAAACTGAGGGAAAAGGGTCTTGGGGTTAGCATCTCCTGTGTCAATAAGAATGTTACCTAGGTACTTCATTATCAGTCTAGGTTTGTTTGGGATTAGGTGGTTTTATACAGCCAAATAAGGCGGTGCATAACTCTGGTGACTATAGAGCAGTGCAGAGCTGTAACTACGTTCCCAGGCTCAAAACAAAGCTTTGATTTTTACCTATCTCACAGTGTGATGTGGCTTTCCTTGGGGAAAGGAGCTGCACCAACACGAACCCACAACTCCCAGGGTTTTCCTTTTTCTTTTTTAATAAAATACTATCATGTTCATATCTATACAAATAATTATTACAACTATTAAACAAAGTATTACATTTAACAATAGAAATCTCCGAACTCTGAACAAGATCATGGTTTGGGATATTTACACCTGAATGCAACACATTTGTAAAAAGCTGCCAAAATAAACAGAACAAGATCTTATTTACAATAGGAAGGTGATGTTCCTGTTCATTCATTATAGATTTCTACTGCAGAGTTCCTTTTTGCCATTACAAAATAGTAAGGACTTTCCATGGGACTGTATGCAAGCTGTAGAAAACAGAAGCACAGCAGAAAACACTGGACTGAATATAAATAATTCATCGTGGAGGGCAACAGCATCTGTGATTAATCTCCTGTGGCAAAATCCATCTTTGCTTCCCTTCTCACAGCAAGCAGGCAGGAACAGGGGTACAACCCACTGCGAGCTTGGTTGTTTCATGGTGGTGATTGCCAAAACCAGCTGCACATATTGCAAACTTGGGAACCTGCTGGTAAAGATAGTTCTGCTGAGACAGAAAGAAATGCCCTTTTTCTAATTCTATTTTACATTTCTTTCCTAAACACTGGTATCAGCAGATAAAAAAATGGCTTCTGTGTAGCTACACCCAGGGCTTGTTCACAGAGAGAAGACGGTTTTGTATTGCCATGACCAAAAACCTCTGCTCAGTCTTTCACTGTTCACAGACTAACTTGTGCTTAATGGGGCCAGAGGGAAGAAAGTGTTGGTGCTCTGAGGTTTTCAATTTACCCTAATAACTGCAGAGGCAAACACCCTCACACACAAACCTGTGTCTGCACTAGCACTCCTGTCCTTGGGGCTGCTCCCTGTGCTCCATCCGTAGCTGCGGGAGAAGGGAACAGCAGTAGTAGGTAACTTGTGTTACATGACAATACAGAATGAAGAACCTTATGTCACTGTATCATATCAGAAAACATCACAAATGTAACCAATTTGGTATAAATAGAATCAATGCTGCTCTGCCTTTCCAGTCCAAGGGAGAGCATTATAAAGTGATGAGCATGGAACATATCTGGGGACTAATGAAAGATCATGGCTCGCAGCACAACTGACTACACTCAAGTCATCCAGAAACAGTGGGAATTGGGGCCAAGTCCTCAAGCCAGGGCTGCACAAGTACCTCTGGATAAGGTGAAAAGACAACAGGAGATCAGAGATAAGGAAACAACCCCTTTCCTCCAGCAACACCTCTGCAGGTGCCCTGCCACATGACTGATTTCCTGCAACAGCAGCAGTCACCAACCACAGCAGCAGCGCAGCTTTAAAGTGCAGTAGGAAATGTGTCCAGCATACATTCAGGAGGCTCTGAATGGTGCTCTTCCATCTGGGCAGCAGTATAGAGACTGGAGCTAGGAGCAGGAAACATTCCAGTCAGGCTCAGCCACCGACTCAAATCAGTGTCCTTAGCTGTCCTTAACTGAGCTCCTTTCTCTCAACGAAAGGGTAGATAAATGCTAACACATTGCTTTGCTATTGACTGCTTTCAGCTCAGTCTGATTCTGCTCTTACTATCCCAGGCTACTAATGGGATTAATCAAGGGCTACACTGACATCCATGCAATCCAGCCCTATAACCTTTGCTATTGTCTGTTGAAGTCACTTAGGCCAAGCTAAAAGCCACAGCTATGCCACGATGGTGGCAGTCCCACTTTAGAGGTAGCACTCTCCCTTCTGCTACTGATTTTGCTTACTTAATCATTACTGGGTATTTTTCCTTCTTCAAAGTTAAATCAAACCCCCACTTAGTGTAAGTACCCATCTAAAAGGTATCATGGAAGACAAAATGCCATTCCCAGGATAAAAAGTTGCAACTAAGCCCACACAATCTTTTCCAAATATACCTTGAAAGACAAAGGGACTGTTAATTACCAGGTTGGCATCATAGATGTTTGCTGAAGAAAATGCATCTGTTGGTCAAACTGTCACCATACAAACTTCACCCCTTCTCCTGGCATAGGTGAAAGGAAGATGAACCTTCCTTAACATCCTAACAATCCAATGCCAAAACACAACAGCTTCAGGGGTAGGGGAAAGGAAAAAGGAAAGAAAAAAAAGAAGGAAAAGGACGAAGAGTTTCCACTCAATAGTAAAGATGTTCCCATCGTTCTTCTTCCCGAGGGCAGAGCGCAAAGCCCTGGGAAAGGGCCAAGAGTTGGAAGCAGAAACATGAACCTGTCAGTGGCACAAACTGACCTACAAACTAAATGCAAGAGGCCTGATCAGTGTGAAACAGGACTAGTTAGTTTATGGTAAAGAGGAAAACCAAAACAATTTCTTAATGAAAAACTAACCAGAATTACTTAACATCTAATTTCCTCTCTTTTGATGTGAAATACCCACTGTTCTTCCTAAAGGCATGTAAGCATATCAGCACATGAGAATCTGAAATCTGTGGCAAACCAATGAGTTGCTCAGGGGACCTGACCAGATTAAGCATTCAAAGACCATCTTGGACAGTCAATTAGACCAAAAGCCTGCACAACAGAGCCGGTTTGTCTTTAATTAAATTGATCTAAGAGCCAATCATCACTGTAAAGAACTGAGTTCAGACAATTTGTTCACATGAAGCTCTCAAAGCCCACCTTTCTTCTCAAAGCAGTCTTCCTGACCCTACATCAACACCAGAGGACCATTCAGCACCAACTATGGCACATAAAAAGACTCGCACTGGTGTGTGGTTGAACTTCAATGGCAATTGTTCAAGGAGGGTAAGGAAATGCTATTTCTCCATCCCGGTCTAAGCAGGTTTTAGAGGAAGCCCTGGAAAGGAAGACAGAATAGCGTGGTGATGCCACAGGAATCACCATGCCCTGTCACAGCAATGTGAGGTCCAATTCCCTAGAGAAGACTGATGGGCATTACTTTAGAGCCACATACCACAAAACGGTGCAGTTCCTGCCGAATCCTGATAGTCTCTGTATCACTGCAGTACCTGTGCTGTGATTACCTGCACTACAAGCATCCTGGGAATAATAGCACTCTTTTTTGGCTGTCTTTCTGTGCAGAGAAGAGGCTCATGAAAGTGACTGACACAGCTACTGCCTCTTCAGGAAATGATGTACAGCATTAACAGAAAACCAAGCTAAATCCCAGCTGACCTATTGTATTGCAAACACTCAGGATCACATTTGACCTCTCTATAACGCCAATGAAATGAATAGTGAAATCAATATGAAAGAATAAATATATAGCATAGACTAGACTATTTCAGTTGGAAGGGCCCTCCAATGCTCACCTAGTCCAACTGCCTGACCTATTCTGGGCTGCCCAAAACTTAAAGATGCCTCTTGAACACCGACAGGCTTGGGACATTGACCTCTGCTCTAGGAAGCCTGTTCCAGTGTCTGACCACCACAATGCATTGAAGAAATGCTTTCTAAGGTCCTTCCTAAACCTTCCCTGGTGCAGCTCTGAACCATTCCCACATCTTCTATCACTGGATAGCCAATGGAAGAGCTCAGCACCTTCCAATCCACCTCCCCTCCTCAAGCAGCTGTAGAGTGATGAGGTTGCACCTCAATCTCCTTCTCTCCAAATCAGACAAGCCCAAAGCATGCAGCCCTCCTCACAGGCCTTGTCTTCCAGCCCTGTCACCAGCTTTGGTGCGATCCTCTGGATCCATTCAAGGACCTTCACATCCTTCTTAAGCAGTGGGGCCCTGAACTGCACCCAGCACTTGAGGTGAGGCTGCACCAACACTGAAAACAGCAGGACAAGCACCTCACAGACCTGTGGCTGTGCTGTGTTTGATGCACCAGGATGGGGTTTGCCCTGCGGGCTGCCTGAGCACCCTGCTGGCTCCTACTGAGCTGATGCCAACCTTCCTGCAGGACTGCTTCCAGCCACCCCTCTCTCAGGTTGTACTTGTGCCCAGTGCTACTGTCGCAGCTGCAGCATCCGACATTTCCACTTGTTAAACTGCATCCCATTAATCATTGCCCAGTGCTCCAGCCTACCTAGATCCCTCTGCAAGGCCTCCTGTCTCTCAAGAGAGTCAATAGGACCTGCCAGTTTGGTATCATCAGCATCCCTGCTTATGGTGCATTCATCTCCTGCATCCAGATCATTGATAAATATATTGAACAGAACTGGCCCCAAAACTGAACCCGAGGAACACCACTGGTGACCGATCACCAGCTAGATATAGCTCCATTCACTACAGCCCTTTGAGCTCTGCCCTTCATCCAGTTCTTCACCCAACGCACCATGGACTAGCTCATCTCACAGCTGGGCAACTTGTGCAGAAGGATACTGCAAGGGACAGCATCAAAAGCCTTATTAAAGTCCAGGAAAACTCCATCCACCACCTGCCCTTCACCTACTAGGTGAGTGACCTTATTGTACAAGGATATCCAATTAAACAGGACTCTTCCTTTGTGAACCCATGCTGACTGCCTTGGTGGTTAGATTGTTCTTTAAATGCCTTTCAATAGTACCTGGTATAGTCTTCTCCATAATTTTTCTAGGAACTAAGGTTAGACTCACAGCACCGTAGCTCCCCAAATTGTTCTTCTGTCACACCTTCGCCACAGACTGGAATAACACTACCTAGCTCCCAGTCAGCAGGGACATAACCAAAGTGCCAAGGCCTTCGGCAGATGATTCAGAGAGTCCTACAGTAACATCCACTATCTCCTTCAGTACTCGGGGGTGAATCCCATTGGACCCGGTGGACACATGAACCTGTTGTAGCTGGTCTGTGTAAGCTCACAAGCTCACTCCAGTTTTCAAAGACATCATGAAGCAGAGTAGTTTTCGAAGCACAGAAAACTAATGTGGTGCTACTTGAATGTCTGGAATGATGAGCAGGATTAACAAATTTATATAATAAAGTCCTGGAAGCCAGGGCTTTTTCACTACTTTGTCCTGAAAGCCAAATACACCAATGCACACACAATGCCATTTAAAGAGCGCAAGAATGGCTGTTTTGCTTCCCTCCTCAAGGTCCAGATGAGTATGTAATGCACAAGGTAGCTGCTGCCCAAGTGTGGGCTTGATGATCAGGTAGTGAGATGGATCAAGAACTGGTTGAAAGGAAGAAGGCAGAGAGTTGTGGTCAATAGCACAGAATCTAGCTGGAGGTCTGTGACCAGTGGAGTCCCTCAGGGGTCGGTGCTGGGACCAGTGCTGTTTAATATCTTCATCAACGACCTGAATGAGGGAACTGAGTGTACCCTCAGCAAGTTCGCTGATGACACTGAACTGGGAGGAGTGGCTGACACACCAGAAGGCTGTGTTGCCATTCAGCGAGACCTGGACAGGCTGGAGAGTTGGGCAGGGAGGAACTTGATGAAATTCAACAAGGGCAAGTGTAGAGTCTTGCATCTGGGGAAGAACAACCCCATGTACCAGTACAGGTTGGGGGTTGACCTGCTGGAAAGGAGTGAAGGGGAAAGGGACCTGGGGGTCCTGGTGAAGAGGAGGATGACCATGAGCCAGCAATGTGCCCTTGTGGCCAAGAAGGCAAATGGCATCCTAGGGTGCATTAGAAAGGGTGTGGTTAATAGGGCAAGAGAGGTTCTCCTCCCCCTCTGCCTTGGTGAGGCCGCATCTGGAATACTGCATCCAGTTCTGGGCCCCCCAGTTCAAGAAGGACAGGGAATTGCTTGAAAGAGTCCAGCGCAGAGCCACAAAGATGATGAAGGGAGTGGAACACCTCCCTTATGAGGAGAGGCTGAGGGAGCTGGGTCTCTTTAGCTTGGAGGAGACTGAGGGGTGACCTCATCAATGTTTACAAATATGTAAAGGGTGGGTGTCAGGATGATGGAGCTAGGCTTTTTTCAGTGATGTCCAGTGACAGGACAAGGGGCAATGGGTGTAAACTGGAGCATAGGAGGTTCCATGTGAACATCAGGAAGAACTTCTTTACTGTGAGAGTGACAGAGCACTGGAACAGGTTGCCCAGGGGGGTTGTGGAGTCTCCTACACTGGAGATATTCAAGGCCCGCCTGGACAAGTTCCTGTGTGATGTACTCTAGGTTACCCTGCTCTTGCAGGGGGGTTGGACTAGATGATCTTTTGAGGTCCCTTCCAACCCTTGGGATTCTGTGATTCTGTGCTTCAATATCCCTGTCTTTATCATCCAGAACTCATGGAGCCACTGACTGCTACAGAACTCACTTCAAGGCAGTCCCTTTGGAAACTACTGTGCTTGGGAAATCAATCTGATCAAGAGACCCAGACCTGTTCCCCTGGTTCAGAGTTGAGGGCTGAGCATCCTTCCTGACCCTCCTGCTCTGCACAGGCCAGTTGCTGCCATTCAGCCAGTAACCATACTTTGGTGGCCTGGCTTTCAGTTGAACTTAGGCAAGCTGCTTTGCTGTGAAGTGAAATAAAGTGTCAATCTAAGAAACACAGAGCACTGATGCATTGCTCACTTTTTAGTGTCCTATGATAAGCTTCATCTGAATTAAAAAGTGATTTCCAATTTGAACTAGAGCCATTAACTGCAGGAAAACATCAGACCGCAAGTTACAAGGGCAGAGATGTTGTCAAGATAAACTACAGACACAGTCCAATGAATTTTTATGCTGAAGCCTCTTTGCTTTCCTGGATCACTACAAGACTTGGCAAAAAGAAGGCCTGGGCAGCCAAGCTATGGAAAAATGTTTATCAGTTCCCTTTTTGTGGGTCCTGGTCTTGGAAACAGAGTAGTGACTTCCTCTTTGCCTCTCAAAGAAAGAAGAAAATCCCCACAAAAATCCCTGCTTTCCACTAGGAGAGACCTTGGGGAAGAACCTGTGACAGGTTCCAGGAGTAGCAAGACCATGCACTGGTGGGCAACACAAGTGTTTCAAACTTACTGTGCCCAGAGAAGAGGCACCAGAGCAGATTTTGCCAGCCCAGGAGTACTGCATACAAGAAAACCTGAAGTGACTATGTTATTTGAAGAATCAAAGCCAGAATAGCATTTCCAAGCACACAAGAGACAAATACTACTGCCTTGTTTGAAGGAAAAGCACACTGCAGAGCCATTAAATAAATAAAACTTACCTAGTTTTCCCCCTTTCCTTTAGAAGAAACAGGACTGAAATTTGTCTCAGTCCTGGAGACTCAGCCAGCACTCACACACTCACTCCATCTCCCATGCACATCCAAAGCATCCCCTTTCCTAGTAGTGCTCAAATCACACCTTCTTGGTGCGCAGCACTTCAGTCTTGACATGTTCATGTTCCTCACTGCCAGCCACAACCACACAGGTTTAGACTAAAGGTGCATTCCAGTGCAGAGTACTGATATTAACTTGGGCTCAATCCTCTCAGCACAATCCTATCAGCAGCATTATGTAAAAGCCGCTTCCCCAGGGATCCCTGCTCATTCTGCAGGATGCCACAGGCTCAGTCTTCCTCTCATATGCTACCTGGTACAACAAAGGGCTGTCACTCACCAGAGAGCTGGTGTTTCCGCAGGGGCCAAAGAACAGAAGGGGGGGGGGGGTAAAAAGAAAAGACAGACATTAAGAAGGTGCTAAACAAGGTACAAACCCACCCTGAGGTAACTTGCAGCATATGAATACTGAAATGGCAACAAATACAACTGCTGTCTCTGCTGACTACACCAGGAGTTGTGAGCTACATTAAAACATTGACCACATTCAGCAGTAACTGAAGTCGCTGTTGAAATGGATCCAAACAGAATTCTTTTCAGGAATAGAAAGTTAGGGGTTAAAGAAATCTGGATTTTCTAAACCCCTGTTTTGAACTGCTGACCATGGAAACACACAGGAATTGTTGCCAGGTGAGGTCAGCCTTACATCAAATGCATGTGACAAAGTTCAGGCAGCCAAAACCTGCCCAACAAATGCCTTTACCTGTCAAAGCTATGACTTGTGCTGAGGCTCCTGAAGATACTGTACAAAAGGAAAGAGAGAAACCAAAGCGACTTCCAAGTTTGTCTGTAGTTTCAGGTAAATACAACAGAAACAAAACCAAACCTGCAGCATATTCCCCATCTCCCATGCAGATGCTCTCACTCCATGTGTTACTGAGGATGGCCCTAACCCTGGAACAACTGCACATCAAACTTGACTGTTGGAAAATCAACAACCAATATTTGCACAGCTCTCAATGTTGCATCCTTACTGTTTACAAGTAAGCATTGCTATAGGCACTGGTGCTTTAGAGTTAGTAAGGTGGATGGAAATACAGTGTGTATATAAATACGAAAAGTACCCATATACATACATTTAGGCAAATAAACAGTGATGCTATGAATGATCTCTTCAGGGATGCCAGTGAGATCCACTTTCTTCTTAAATATATAAATGACGCATCAGACCAGAGTCAGTCTATCAGTTCTCATACAGCTGAGCTGCAGTCATGACCTAGAATATGGCTTATATTGTGGGCAGGTCGGTTCGAGGATTGCTTGGAAGAATCTGAAGCAGATGTGTTTGCAATGGACAGCAAAGGTGACATTGCTGAACCATCCGGAGGAAGAGCTGTGGCTATTTCTGGAAACAGAGAGGTTAAGTTAAAATTGGATAAGTGCGAGGTGTTGGCCATGTGCATTGGCGGCATATCTGGGAGCAAAGGAAAACTGGGCTGAGCAAAACCAACAGGCCTGGGAGGAGACAAAATGGAGCCAAATCGATTGTTTAAACTTCCACTACTCGGCTTCTCGGTGGTTGGGTTAGGAAACATTTGATTGGGAAAGTAAGGGATAGAAATGTCATTGGAAAGGGTAGGATGGGCAGGAGAGTAAGGTGGATAGAAGGATGGCAGAGTGTTCTGAGGATCAACTGGGATGAGAGCCGGAGTTCGAGTGGCACTGGGCTGAGTGACTGGTGGGATGAAAGAGGCGTTGGCATTTATCGGTGGATTCATGCCACCCTCCGGAATAAAAGGGAACCCAAAATTCTGAGAAAGAGTATGTTGGTCAGGGGCTGCGTTGTCGTTAGACACTTGAGGGCCATCAGACATAAATCGGACAATGCTGCCTCTTTTTTCTATGGCAGACTGCTGGCGCCCAAGGATCATACTGCTGCTGGTGGACAGGGGAAGGTGTGGAAGACTAGGGTCAAAGACATTCCCATGTCTTTGATTTCCCGATCGATTCCTTTCGGGCTGACGTATTTTAGAACCTCCATTATCTTGCAGAGGATGCCTCGAGCGCTGAGTCACTGAAGAATTTGGCTGGCGAACAGAAGGTTGCCCTTGCTCGCCATTCCCATGAGAAACTGCAGGGTGAGGGTGAGTTGGTCTCACAACTCCATGCATGTTGCTAGAAACAGGTGTATTCATGTGGCTCTTAGTTCCATGACTGTCCGTCATCCTCATGGGATTGGACTTCTGCACAGAGATGTTGGGGCTTGTATTGCGACCCTGAATATCTCCCGAGGACGAGGACGTTGAAAAAGGAATATTCAAAGAACTGTTCCTTGTGTTGATTGCACCAATAGACATGTCACAGCTCTCCCTGCTCTGGCCATCACCATCTCTTCGGATGTGGACACTTTCTCGTGCCGGCGGACAGTTGTATTCAATTGTGGAGGAGGCGCCACACTGCGTGTTCCTTTGATGTTCTGGGATCGATCTTTGGCTTCCACTAACTTGATCTCCAAGGTGAGGGGCAAGCAAACTCTGCATAAAGCTTTGGTGGCACGTGTTTTCATTTTCCCTTGATGGCAGGGTATTTCCGGTGGGAATACCCTGCACTGGCTGGTAGGGCAATCTCTTCTGCCTCTCTATGGACGGCCCAGTGTTTTGACTGATCCGAAACGCTTGGGACTGCATGCCCCTGAGGGATGACACAGAGTTACCAATTTCGCTGTTTCTTGAAGCCTGTACATCAAAGTTGCCCGTTGGTTGTTGGTTTGGTCCAGCTGGCTTAAACGTCTGACAATCAGAAAGCCGCTGCACATCTGAGCCAACCGTATGGTCAACAGGTAAGCGGCCCTGCATATTATGAATCACCAACCCTTTATTCCTAGAAACATCAAGATAGCTCCTCATTTCAAGCTGGTCAGGAACCCGAGGGCCTTGGAGAGATATTCCTATTCTCTGTTCTGAATTTGAGGGTGTCTTCCCAATGAGTGCCTCAGCAGAGTAGCTGGAAACTCTGTTTCTTTCCTGCCTGTGAGGGGTGCATGTCATGTCTGATGGTCTGGTTACGATACTTGCTTGGGACACCATTTGCTGCTCTAAACTCCTTGAAGTCATCAGTCTTTGCATCTGATTGTGCCCTGACACGTGTTCAGAACCTGAACCTTGCTGCCTACTGCTAACATCCTGTTGCTGTTGATGCATAATATCCTGATTTATATGGCTCTGAGGGTGGTTATGGTGATTCCTGCTTGTTGCAGGATTTTCACAGTTCTTTTCAGGCTGGGAAGCTCCAAAGTGCTGCTGCATCTGCTGCTGCATTTGCTGGTGGTGAGGATGAGGCTGACCACCTTTTTGCCGTGCCTGGTCACTTCCGTGGTGTTTTTGCTGCAGAGAAAGCTGCGTAGCTTGTGTTCCCTGGATGAGATTTCGCTTCTTCTGCATCTGCACCTCCTGCTGTATAGTTCGCTGTTGGTGGACACCGTGGGGTTGAGAGTGGACTGAGTTTTCCCCGTGTGTAACATGGTGCTGCAGCTGATACAAGTGGTGCCTTTCCCTTAACTGACCAGCCTGCTGTTGCTTTAAGTATGGGTGGTTACTGTGAAGGTGAGATATACCTTGAGCAGGAGCGTGTTGAATTGGCTGCAAGTGCTGCCCTGCCTGGCCTTGCTGTTCTGAAATTGATGGCTGAGAACTGCACTGAACTTCAGTTTGCCTCAGAGCTGCTGTTACGAAGTTGCTGTTGGGTGGGAATAACCTATTAAGGGCATCAGTATGGCCTTGATTGCTCACTGGTACCACCGAATTGGATGAATTAGGGGGAATCTGACTGACCAGCATCTGTGTTTGATCAGCAATACTCTCTGGTGTTCGGTTCATCAACGCCATCCCTTCAAGCCTTATGGGTGTTGTCTGGCACTGCTTTTGCCTCTTTGCTGTTGAAAGCAGAAGGTCATCTTGAACAGCCCGCTTGGCAGAGTCCTTGCGACCTTCATGATTTTGCTGCTTTAAGTGTGATTCCTGCAGCTGGGAAGCCTGCATGGTGCTTGCCCTAATAGCATTCAGTTGTTCCTGAGCATATTCACTCATCATAGCGGGTCCTGGAGACTGATTGACATATGTGCTAGATGGAAGGGAGAGGCTCACAGTTGAAGGGACTATTGCTGGCTCCGAAGACTGGGATAAACTCGAGCAACTCACAAGGGGATGGACAATGCGACTCTGGTGTATTAGATTATTCACACTTAAACTGGTTAGGCTTGGTGACTGGGAAGAGGAAATCTGCAGAGAAGTGTTTGATGTTTCCACACCTCCTACAGAACAGCTTGGATTCTCAACCTGTCTGTCAACATTTGTCTGGACTGTATCTTGAGCACTGAATTTGTTTGGTGCTGCTTCCAATGGCCCAGCATTGTTTTCTTTCACTGGCTGAGGTTTAAAAGGCTGTTGCTCTCTCTCCAAAGGTGCAACCTCAGTTGACTTTGAGATGGCATCCCTCACGCTAACCTGTACTCCTCTATCACCTTTCTCAAGGTTTTCCTGGTCAAAAATAGCTCTTGCTGCAAGAGCTACAATGTCAGTCTGTTCTGAAAATGTGCAGCTATTACACGTACTGGTTGAGGTGCTGCTAGTGACGTCTTCTCTGGTGGTATCTGGCAACATAGATGCAACTGAGAAGCCTCGACTGCTGCCAGAGCTAGTTGACATTGGGGAGTCTGCCTGCCTGTTAGCGATAAGGGAAGCACTGACCACTTCCTGATCAGAAATGCAGGAGTGATGCTGGGAGAGAGCATCACCTTCCGTGTTCATTAGCAAGAGTTCCTGTTTGTCGGGCAAATCCACATTTGGTTCTGCTGATTTAGGGTTTTCCATGGGAAAATCAGAATGCTCCCCCTGAACGGCAAACGAAGAGGTTTTCTCCACAGCTGTTCTTTCTTTTGTGAGATCAGACAGCATTTTGGTTAGACCCTGTCCTTCCAGCAAATCTGTATCTTGCATCACCGCTGAGGAATCCTGCGCAACGTTGCAGGGCTCTGAAACCGTTCCTGCCTTGGAAGGATGACCTGCTGTGCTGCTCTGTGCTGCTGACGTCCCAGCAACCTGGGGCTGTGATTCGGCAGGAGAGGATGTTAAGGTGCTGGGGGGGTCATAGGGTTTGGAAGACTCTGATGAGGCAGAGTCGGTTGATGGATGGTCTGGAGATCCTTGGGCCTGCTGCTGCGGAGCATCTTTGGCAGCTGGTGGGACCAGCGGCAGCTGCTCTGACACCACGGACTCCAGCAGTGAGGAAGCAGGTGCCTCTGCGGAGCTCAGCTCAGGGGCAGGGCAGGTTTTTACTGCCTGCTCAGAGCGCGCAGTGTCTTTGGAAGGAGAGTCAGGAACACTGACACCACTCGATGCTGCTGTACCACTTGCCTGCGATGTCACTAAAGCTTGTGCTGCTGCTGGAGCGGTTTCAAGCAGCCCCTCACCATTTGAATGCTTTGCCCCCGTTTCCACAGCAGTAGAGTCCACCTTCCCTGCATCTTTGCAAGGAACTGCTGGGCAGGACACTTTACTGATAACTGCTTGGTGTTTCTTCGTACTTGGCTTTTTGTTTGTCCTTTTGGACTTTGCATTGGCTGGCAAGCCAGCAGCTGCTTTTTTGGGGGAAGCATTTATTGAATTGGCTGCAGTAGTTAATACCGAAACCTCTGCAGGTACTGAAGTTGCCACAGAAGCTGGCAATGACATGCAGTTAACTGTGGCAATCTGGTTACTGACAGTTGTGGGATTCGGAGGATGGTTGAGAGACAAGTGTAAGCAGCTCTGTCCAGCCATTTGTGATATGCTCTGATTGAGGCTAGCTAAAGCACCAAACGTATTGAGGGCAACATTGGTATTCGGATCTTCGCTGGTGGTGGGTTGAATAATTTGCATAGGGGCTTGATTGGAAGCTCCAGATGAAGACATCACAGGCTGCAATGCAAAAAGCTGCCCGTTTAATGAGATAGTTTGAGGATGCTGTTGATTGGACATTGTAACTGAAAAGGTTTGCGTAGAGCTAGAAGATGGCAAAGAAGATGGTCTTGGCAATATATGGACAAGGTGTTTCCCTCCGAAAGCCTGTTGAAGTGACACATTTTGGATGGAGCTGCTGGTGTTTGCAATTGCAGTTGGCCCATTTATGGGAACTCTCACAGAAGCAGAAGGCTGAGCGGACAGGAGGGGAAGAGGATTCTGGTTAGCAGCTTGTATAATGACAATTTGCTGACTAACAGTTTGGCTGGGAACTTCTGCTCTCACAATCGGAGGGCATGGAGTGGGGTTTGGAGGCTGGAGAATGATAACATTCTGGTTAGCTGGTGCTCCTGTAACAGCTGCTGCGACTGGCTGAGCCATCTGAATCACCTGCATAGCTGAATTTAACGGAAGGAGATTTCCTGCAGCCTGAGTTTTAACCTGTGGCTGGCTGATTAAAGGCTGCATAGGCAAGGGTGGGCACGAGGGCAAGGTAACCACAATCTGTTCAGCTGCCTGGCCATCCCCAGGCAGAGAAGTGTTCAAACTGATACTTGCAGTCAAAGGCCTGCTGTGAGCGGAAGATACAGTACCAGCACCATTAACTGGCTCGTTTAATACTGCAGTCATTATACCAGATGGTGTTTGGCTTAGTGGCTGAACAGTATTTCCTGCTAGCTGCAAAGTTGTCCATGTGGTCTGTGTGTTTCCAGCTGAAGGCATCCGTGTAAGGCTACTCATGTTTTTCAAGTCTGAAGTGCCAACACCTGAAGAGCCTGAAAAAGACCAGCAGTTCTCTAGGGAAATGACAGACAGAGTGCTTATTGCCGTTGCAGCCTTAACTCCTTCTGCTGCAGAAGTCACAGGCATCCCAGCACTACTTGCTAAGACTGTACTTTTGAGGACATTTACAGAGGAAGAACTATCTGCAGCAGACAGTCTCACAGATGGCACACCAGCTGTGTCCGTGGTTGAAATGACACAGCTTTCCTGAAGGTCACTCCTAGAATTCTGTGCGTCTGAGCAAGCTGCATTCACTTGTTGAACTTCGGAGGCTTCCGCGGAGGCACTGGAAGGAAGGCCGATTCCCTGGAGGAGTGTTTTCTTAGTTAATTTAGTGCCCTCCTCATCAATTTTACTTTTGGGAAGGTTTTGATCATTCTGTAGTGCATTAACTGAAGAACACTGTAGTTCCTGTTCTGTTCCGGATCGAGATGTGCTCTGTGAGCCAGTGGTAGCAGTGGTAAGCACGCCTTGCTCATTCTCTGGGGTGGAAAGCTCAAGAACGTTTCCTGCTGGAGCTGTCTGAGCAGACGCCACTGGAGAAACTGTAGTTTGTGGCCATGGCTTGTTTTCTGTGGGGTAAATACCAGAAATCGTCACAGGAGTCACTAGGTTGCAAGTTCTCTGGACTGGCACAACATTGGCTGTTTGCTTTTGTAAATTATGCCCAACATTAAATGTTATTCCCTGGACAGATGCTCCCTGGTTATTTCCATTGGGTTGACTCCCATTTGAATAGACAATGATGTTCTTTTGAACCTGATCACTGGGAATAACAACTGAGACCTTGGCATTTTTGAGATTTCCCTTCCAGTGGATTGTAGGGTCATCATACAGGCAAATATCATTTGCTTTCAGTAGCTCGATGTATCTCCCATTCTCCTTTTGCAGTTCATCCAGCTGTTTTCGGAGTTTTTTTATCTCTTCAGCTACAAAACAGTGAGAGCACTCCATTACATCAGCACCAGAGCAAATACTAGGTGACATTACCACATGACTTGCACAGTAAATACTATGTAGTATTGAAATAAGATGTTAATTATGTATGACCTCTTCAAATGGGTAACATAATGAAAATGAAGACTCTTATCCCGATAAGCCTCTCTGCTTAAGTGGGAAAGTGAATGAACTTCATAGACTATTCTGTTGCCAACAGCAAGGCATGTCAAACTATTTAGTTATTAAAAACCATCAGGACAAACTCACATGAAACTGAACACTCAATAAATGGTTTAATTACTGAAAGATGAGCACATTAATTTAACTTGTTCTCTTCCCTGCTCCTTTGCAAACACTAAAACTGTTTGCATATAATTGAAAATCTTGTGGTTTTGCAGGACAATTAAGTTTCATTACTTCTAAAAATGATAATCAAAATGAAATACAAAGCACTTATGTACAGCCACAAACCCCAGCAGTGCACTTGGAGACAGCTCACCTAACTAGAAAAATCACTTAGGTTTTTCAAACCAAATTCCATCACCAAGATAAAAATAAACTATCAAGAACTCCATTCTATGGGTAGAAATAAAACTCACAAACTGCAAATGAGCTCTGAGATTATTTCTGTCTTACTTCCATCACTGTATTTTATGCATCTGTTCAAGAAGGTTTTAATGATGCATTTTTATTAAATAGGCTGTTATCATTTACAGCATCTCAGAAAAAAATGGGTCTGTGCATGACAAACTCCATTGTTTTGATGGAAAAAATCTAACTAAAGTTTGTCAGAAATCATTCTGGTCACTACAGCAGACTAAATTAGGATGGAATCTACTAGATGATGCCGCATCACCTGTAAGCTCTGTAATTACATCACAACACAATTGCTCCATATGCTCTCAGCTATGTACAAGAACACACACTTGGGCATTTTGCTGGCTTCTTGTTTCAGGATATTCTAAACAGCTGTGTTTTTCCTGTATGTGCACAATGTCTTGGAATTCCCAAGCCTGTTGATCCAGGCTTTGCTGTTAGTCTGTAAGAACAGACACACACTGGAAGTGAGTGACAGAAATTCTAGAGCCTCCAGCAGCATCTGTACTTACCCTGTTCATTGTTCCCTCCATTTAACAGAAGTTCGTCATTCTGTCTTTTCATTTCTGTTATATACTGAAAGGCCTGATCCAGGATCATGTTCTTGCTCTTTGAAAGAAAACATGTAGATAAAATTAGGATAAAGGTCTATAGTTGGTAGATCCATTGATGCTATTGACCCCAGTGCCACAAGCTTTTACAGAATAACATTTTCAGCGCTGGAGCTGACATTTTCCAATGCCCAAAGGTAGCTACTAATGCCATGGAACCCAAACAGCAAGCATCATTTCTTGTTGAGCAGCCTGAAATATGTGTTCACAAACAAACATTTACATCCTATGAAATTTCCAGGATGTTGCTTTGGAAATATTTTCTTAGGAAAGAAACAAACAAGGAGCAATTACCCAGGAAGGTGTATGCATAACTTTGAAAGTAATATACTGGAGAATATGTTAAGAGAAAATATGCTATAACCCCTTCACCATCTTCCCTTTATGAAACTATGCTTACTCTGCCTGCAAAACCTCTTGTTCACTTCTCAGTTGCTAAAAGGAATTCTATTACAAATAATTCTTGAATACTAGTAACTAGTAAGATTTTTGAGCATATTAATTCACACAGTTTTGCCTTCACCTTGAGACAAACAGCAAAGTAACTATACTTCTTTGCACAAGGAAATGCACAAGCATTTTACAGGAAACTTGTACACACCTCTGAATGGACACTCACCTGCTTAAGTGCTGGAGAGCAGGGAATGAGTTCTCCGATTCTGCTTATCCCAGCATTAATCTTCTTCTTTCGATGTCTCTCCACTAAGCAAAACCAATACATGCTGTGTCATCTGCTTGGGCAAGTCACCACAACAGCAGCACAACTAGTACTAGTTTAGGGACTCATAAATATGTTATTTCATGGTATACTGGAACCCTGAGTAACTTGAGAGAGGAAAAAAAATCCTCTAAAGTAAACGTCAGTGACTGAATGGAGAGCTGTAAACATAAGCAGCAATACCTTTAAAAGCAGGGATGTTCTGGACCCCTTTGTGGAAAGGAAGAGTTACTACCCCTCAAAATTCAGGTTTTGATACTGTTTTCAAACTGAGTGTTATAGCACTCAGCCTGAGGGATGCAACTCCTACAACATACAGCCAGTATGTGTACAGAATTTCTGGGATGCCAACATCGAGATGCCTCAGGGACAGGTTACAGGAATGTTTCTAATACAGGGAATCCATGAAGCTCTCAGGTTGGGTATCTGTCTCTGTTTTAAGAGAGATGGGCATTACTGTGTGAATGCTGTGCATTTAATTCCCTTTAGAATTAAATACAACTGAAATTGTTTAATTCTTAGTATGCTAGCATTGGAAAGGCAGTGGGATGGTCCTGCTTTGATATTTGGGTGTGCTACTGCAACCTTGTAGTATGGAAAACAGCAAACAACCAAGACGCCCTTCTGCACAGATATGCAAGGACACAGAAAGGTGTTTGGAAGGGTGGGGTTTTAAATGAAGTAAACTCCTTCAGAGGAACCTTCTCCATGCAAGATCTGTTTTAGCATCAGTGCTTATTTCCAGACCAAACAACAAAGCATAATGTTCCTACCTGCATTATGTGTTTCCCGGTCTTTCTTTCTGTGAAACATAAAGGGTGAGCAGTGATGTGAAACAGAAAGGAAAAAGATCTGCATACAAACAAATACTCCTCTTATTATTTTCTTTACAGCTAAAAATACTAAATATTATATTCTGCTCTGTGAACAAGGACATAGCAGAAGTCACATTCACAAGGACTGGTCTTAGACATTAGTATTAAATAGTTTCTAATACTAATTCATGGAAAGGCCCAGGTGCCCTTTGATTCTCACTATCAATACAGAATACAAAAAACCCCACTATTTAGTGGGGTAAGAAAGAGCCCCAAAATCCAAGCAGACTGAAAAACAATCTGTAGGACAAATCAATGTTCTCCAAGCTTTTCCTATCATAGATCAGATCCTACATGGGTGCCTAGCACAGGATGAATGCTCTATTTAACCAGGGACTGAAGGATTCCCCTACCAATCAGGTATTAGATCAATGTGCAACTACAAAAGAACAAAAACCTGGAAACGTTGTAATGACCCTGATCAACCCTCAGAACTGCTTGTCAATACCCAATTGCAAACTCTTAGCTAGAAACTTCACACCTGTGACATGACCACAGAGGACAGAAGTAGAACTTACCGATGTTGCTTCTTGGTAGGTGTCTCATTCTCTGTCATCTCTGGCATGGTTTCGGAGAAGAGAGCCTGAAGAAAATTGGGGAAGGAATTAACAATTGTACTCTTCTGTATTCTCAGCACATGGCTTTTATTACATCATTTTGTCTTTGACCACAAGGACAGGTCCATACTTTAGTGTACGCACAGGTCCATCACCCTGATGTAGAGCAGTTAGTCATGTGAGTATTAACTCACATGTGAGTACTCGTGCGAGTAGTTTTGTGAACCTGCCCTGCTGTCTATGACAAACTGGTTTGCATTTCCTCAATTATTTTAAATATCAAACCAATTATAGTGCCAACTACTTTAAGGAAGTAGGAAGGAAAATTAGAGTGTATGACTGGTTTTTGAATGGGAGAAAATACAGCTGAGCTTTCTTCCATCAGCCTTTCTTAGTTGAATACGCATTCAATTCCCAGCTCTAAATAAAACATGAATGCCAAGCAAAATACAAGCTACAATAAGGACATTTTATTAAATACAAATTTAGAGTGCTATTAATATAGCAAATTACAAAACCCACTTACTACTGAATAATGTACATCTTAAAATGGCCAAAAATGACACCCTATGTTCTCAGGTATGTAAAATTCAGTTGAAAACAAAGTTATGAAGTAAAGTTATGTGTAATAGCCTCAGCTTGAACACATCAGGAGCCTGTATTTAAACAAACAAAAACATTATGAAAAAATAAACAAAAGATGAAATTAAGTCAATGATGGTTGAACACGTATCTACCAGAGGAATTAATTTTAGAGAGCAAGTAACATGAAGTATATTGTAGATTACATCAGGAAAACCCCCCAAGAATTTCCTTTTTGATAAGGCAGAGCTCTAATAACGAAATATTTAGTTCCATGTTTCTGCTTATTCTTTCACCAACCAACCTGTTACTATAACTCTTTGCATGGGCCCTCAGACTCCTCGTGGCTTCACCTCTCCCTGGTTCCTCCTAGAAAGCTCATCATCTTCTTTTAAGGCTTCGTATCTTTAGGGTTTTTTTTTTGTACTGGAAGGAAGTGGGGGTGGGTCTTAATATAACTTTCAAACCCAAGCAGTTTTTAATGTAAACCAAGCATTATTGATACCGACATTAAAACATCCCCAGAACAACATCTTTATGAACCAGGAAGCCAGCCACTTATAAAGAGAGCTCCCAAAGCACTGAAGCACACACTTTGGAAAGGGCTCTGCACACACACTTGCATGCATGCTTGTGTAAAGTCAACAGAAATAATCTGTATTGTACCAGAACAGAATTTGGGTGCTGTTCTCCAGTCTAAAATGTAGGGTGCTCTTGTTCAGTAAAGATTAACTAAAAACAAGGGTGCTCTTGTTCAGTAAAGATTAACTGGGGAGAAACATCAGGGCTGATGCTGTTTACCATTCTGTCCCTTCTTTAAATACATTATCTATTCCTGTGAAGGCAAGAATAGGGGAATGTTGGCAAACCTTAAAGTAAAGGAAACAGATCCAGCTTGGGGAACTCAAAGTCCTGAAGTTTTCATGAGCATAATTCAACTCTTCCACCTACACAACAGTGTTCACACCACCGTAAAATTAGACACAATCCTCCCTGAGATGAGTTACTGCATTACACCACTCCTCTGGGTGTTACACACAGCCCATCTGAAACAATCACCACAGACTTCCCCAGCCCATCAATGGGAGTGCATCATCTTCTATTTGTATTTCGCCACAGGTTTGCTTATTCCATTTTCACTGACCATGCTGACAGAGTTAACATTCTTTTATTGTGAAAGAAAGTCGTGATGTAACATCAGTACTTTCATTCACTCATTCCCTCTCTTTTAAATTACCTTGTGTTATTTTATCTTAAAACCAAGATTTCTTCTCCTTTAAATCCATTTAGCTTAATTCACACGTTTATTTTTGTTTATACACCATAAGACTATTCTAGTCAGGACCTTAGGTCCTCCAAGTTGATGAAAACTCACAACTCTGAAAGCCAGGAAAGCCAGTTTCTTACCCAAGGCATCTGTAACTGATCCTTCCTGTGCATAACTGTAGATGGTCAGTAGTACTTACTTATTCTAGTTGCATTCATTGTATCAGGTGATGATGGAGGGTTTAGCTGGGAGAGTTTAGCAGGTGTGCAATTCTGATTACTTCAAAAGTAAATCTCATCAATATACTGTACACAGTATTTAGGAAGACCAGCAAGGCCTTAGTGGTAACTTGTGCTGAAATTTATTAACGCAGTTTCCAACTATTTTTTGATCCTAGGAACTGGATCTTTATTACGAGTCAAAGAACACTGATTTCTTTCTTCCTCCCTTGCCCTTCTTTCAAATTGTCAATGAGCTGCTTCTGAGTGATGCCATGCCCTGCACATCGTAAGCCAGATGCCACCACATGCTGAGGATGTAAGCCTCACAAACATAAACGACTGTAAATCTGTGTTGGATACGCTTCAGTTCCACTGGGATCTACAGCCCATTTCACATAGAAGACAGGGCACAGGAACGCAATGAACACTATTCTAACTTCAATGTGGAATTAAAGTTAAATTTATCACAATCTACCAGTCAACCAATGTTTCCTCAAAAGTTTCAAAGCAGGTTTGTGTGACTGATAAGAAAAATCAAGGCTGCACACGTTATCTCATTAACCCAGTGTATTTCAAGTGCTGATTTTCTAACTGAAAAGAGGTGGTTAAGTTTGTTAAGCGGCACTTGTATACAACTCCAGGGTTTCTCCTGAGAGACTGTACCCTAAGAAACATGGTGAACTAAAGGTTTTTTCCTATTCTTGTTCTCTAAGGACAAAGCTCTGACTGGGGGGAGACTTCTGTGGGCTCACTAATAATTATTCTGTCTCCATTTCTTCCTCTTAGCTGTTGTATCACCAGCGCACTGACAACGGGTTTATCTTCTTCATGGACAGATTCCTCCGCTGATTCTCTAAAGCAGAAGGTATGTATTTGCTTTATAAACTCAAGGGAAAATATATTTTAAGTTCACTCACATTAAACACTCTCACTTGACTCAGCTGAGTGCCTTTTGCAAAGATAATGTAACAAGTTCCAAATTATTTAGCCAGATGAACCAGAAGCAACACAATATTCATACTTGTTTAGTACCAAGACTCCCTCAAGCTTTGTATTGTCTGTAGCTCTTCCAGTGTCAACCTGAAATACCAGTTTATATGCAGTGTCATCCCCAGAAATGAAAAGAGTTTTTGTGTTCTGGAGAATGAAGTTTAATGTAATCTAATATCCTCTATAGTTCTGAGAAAGTAGGGTAGAAAACTCAAAACCAAACTGGTTTGAAGGGTCTTCTTGTCTCCCACCCATCTTTGCAGGTATTACTCAGCAACTTAGTTTATGAAATCTTTTCTTCAAAACATAACAAATAACAGGTGGGGAAAAAATAATCACTGCTTTTAGAATTTACTTCCTTTGTTTGCACGATCTAAACTCAAATACATTGGTTTGGGTTTTCTTTTTTTCTTGCTCACTTAAAGCAATAAAGTTTTCAGTAAGGCTATTGTATAACAACATAGAACAGTTTGGGTTGGAAGGGACCTTAAAGCTCATTCAGTTCCAACCCCCTGACATGGGCAGGGACACCTTCCACCAGACAAGGTTGCTCCAAGCCCTGTTCAATCTGGCCTTGAACACCACCAGGGATGGGGCAGCCACAGCTTCTCTGGGCACCCTGTGTCAGCACCTCAGCACCCTCACAGGTAAGAACGTGTTCCTTATATCTAACCTGAACTTTCCCTGTTTCAGTTTGAACCCATCACCCCTTGTCCTATCACTACAGTCTCTGATGAAGAGTCCCTCTCCAGCATCCTTGTAGGCCCCCTTCAGATACTGGAAGCTGCTCTGAGGTCTCCATGCAGCTTCTCTTCTCCAAGCTGAATAGCCTCAATTTCTCTCAGCCTACTGTGAAGAGGTATCAAGTGATTCTTCAATAGCTACATTAGACACACAGACACACACTAAACTGGCTTGCTGCTCCCTCCTGAGGACCCTAACTAACAAGCAGTGCAAAATATCATAGAACTGAAATGTGCAGGCCATCCAGAGAATTCATATGTTAAGGGGTTTAATTCATCTTTTTAGCTATATAGGTCTTTAAGTTACAAAGGGTTACACACTCAAGTTCTAGAGTATCTTATAGGCTTGAGGTTTGAGAAATATGACACAAACTAAGAACTTGCCAAGGATTTGTGGTACAGGAAGCAATATTGTATGGGTCTTCACTACAAAGCTCATTTACAACATGCAGAAGAGATCCATCCTGAGATTTGGTTACAAACACAGACCTTCCAGGGTAAAGGATTTTCCTAGGAATCTTTTTTGTGGCTTAAGGCAAAAATGGCTGAGGGAGAAGGTACCATAAAAGAATATTTCAGTTTTAATGTATATGGTGATCAAATTTACGCCCCAACCCCACTGTTAAGATACATAATTTCTGAGCACATTGACTTTACAAGAATTAGTGAAACTTCCCATCAACTTCCAGAACTGTGGAAACTGGCAGCTCTATGAAAACCTTCCAAAGCACTCATTCAGACAGCGTATTGCCACGTCCTTCAGAGAAGGCCAGCACACGATTCCAGCAGTGGTGCTTTCACTGTTACGAGCAGTAATGAAATTTAAGCACATGCTCTGCCCCCAAACTCCACAAAATCAAGCAAAACCCCAGAAATCTGCAATGTACATTTCATTCCAGGCTCCTCTCCAAGGGTTTTAGCAGACAGAAAGGGGCTCAATTCTCCTTCACAATCTTAATGCTATTTCACACTTCTGCTCTTCAGGGTTTTTTCTCCATAAAGCAGGCCCGCTGGGCAATTGCTTCAGTTCCAGGAATAAAGGACTCGTGATCTGGATGTTTGACAGTTTTGAATAACACTGGCAGGGATAAAGCTGCAAACCATTTCAATTAGGTTTAACAGAGAGGTCCAAACTAAAGATATCTGAGCCGAGCTGGCCAGGGAAAGTGGGTACACTTTCTTAACACTCCCAAAGAGTAAATTTAACAGCAAGATCGATGCATGTTATACACCAGAAAATGGAACTATTAGGAACCATATCCATAGGAAATCTGAATTCATTAATTCCACCACTTTCAGAACTACTTATTTAGCTTAGGAGCATTAATGTACATGAGCCATCCAAGAGTAAATAAGTAGCTCTGAAAGCACTAGATAAGCAATAAGACTATTAGAGAAATTTAGCACTGACAGTGAAGCAGAAACTAAAACCAGATTTCCAAGTTACTACTTTGCAGAGGTCTGAAAAGGATGAATAAAGGGAAGGGACAGACTGATACCATGATCCTGCAAGTTTTACTTCATTAGAAAACCATTCAATAGCATTAAAATGCCTTCACCTCCATGTTCTTTTATTTTTCATTAACTGTCTGCAATCACCTCCTTATTGCCACCTGACACTGACTTTGCAAGAGTATCTTAAAGTGAAGCTCGAAGTGGGAGATCTCCATTGTGTTGCTTTGCAAGGGACAGCTTATACAGTTAATTTTTCCAAGCTAAGAAACACAGGGTCTTCCCATCCCCACCCCGAGTAAACCAGAAAAACCACAGCCAAAGTGAGTGAGATGGACTGGAAAGCCTCTTGAGACAATTAAAGGTGGGACTCTCTATAGATGTCAACCACAGCAAGTACAAAACATGACCGATAGATACCACTGCTTCACATAAAGGCAATACTTAATACTCCAAAGTACCAGCTGAGACTGAGCATCACTTCTGCTCACAGACTTCAACAAAAACAAACCCAAGAAGCCCCCAGATTCCCCCCACTTTCATTTAAATGGACTCAGACAGCATCTAAGCGCCTGACAGCTGCCTCCAACAGAAGCTTTGAACTTGAGCCATGGAGACCAAGAGAGAAGAATGTGTGTGCAGGTGTTACAAGCGCCATTGGTTAGAAGTACAAAGGCAGAGCTGCAGCCTGCAGTTAACACTGCAGAGCAAGGAAACTGCAACTCAGAAGTACAGAGCACACACAAGCTGACTGAACACACTGTATTTATACTATATTTGGTTAAGTACTACACCAAGTAGGTATTATCCTTTTTTTTGTTGTTAGTTTGGATACAAATTGTAACTGCTGCCGTTGCAGCTAAAGACAGCATTAACAGACCAATGGGCATGTAGCCCAGATGTGACTATAGCACTATAAATACTGTTGGGTTTTAGTTTTATGCACTCTTCTGAGAGTTTCTTAGGTTCTGAAGTATGTTATGGTTTATAGAATCACAGAAAGGTTGAGGATGGAAGGAGCCTCTGCAGGTCCTCCTTTCCCTGGCTCAAGCTGGGCCACCTAGAGCCGGTTGCCCAAGACTACATCCAGATAGCTTTTGAATATCTCCAAAAATGGAGACTGCACAACCTCCCTGCACAATCTGCTCTGGTGCTTGGCACCTTCACTGTAAGAGTTTCTTGAAGATCAGATGAAGCTTCCTGCATTCCAGTTTGCGCCTGTCACTTCTGGTCCTGTTGCTGGGCACCACTAGAAAGAGCCTGGCTCCCTCCTCCTTGCACCGTCCCTTCAGGTGCTTATACACACTAATGAGATTCCATCCTGAGCCTTCTCTTCTACAGGCTGAACAGTCCCAGCTCCCTCAGGCTCTCCTAGGGTGAGATAAGGTCTAGTATCTTAATTAGTCATCTTTATGGCTCTTCATTGGACTCTCTCCAGTATGTCCATGTCTCTCTCATACTGGAGAGCCCAGAACTGACTACAGAACTCACCAGTGCTGAGGACAGTGGAAGAATCACCTCCCTTGACCTGCTGGCAATACTTTGTCTAATTTGTTCCAAGACACCATTCACCACCTCTGCCACAAGGGCACATTGTTGGCTCACGTTTAACTTGGTGTCCATCGGGACCCTCAGGTCCTTCTCTGCAAAGCTGCTTTTCAGCCGGATGGCCCCCAGCATACATTGGTGCATTAAATTGTTCCTCCCCAGGCAGGGGACTTTACCCTTTGCCCTTGTGGGACTTCATGAGGTTCCTGTCAGCCCATTTCTCCAGCTTGCTGAGGTCCTTCCTTGAGCACCAGCATGATGCTCTGGCATATGATCCACTCCTCCCAGTCTGCTGTCATCAGCAAACATGCCGAGGGCATACTCTGCCCCATCATCCAGATCAGTAATGAAGATGTTAAACAGGACCAGACCCAGTACTGACCCCTGTGCACACCACTGGTTACTGCCCTCCAACTAGACTTCGTGCAGTGATCACCACCCTCTGGCCTGGCCATTCAACCTGTTCTCAATCTAACTCTCCTTATGTTGAGATGTAAGCTACAGGGTTCTGAAAGGCAAGGAACAGTTGCGACCTGATGCACTGCAAAAATGATTTCTTTCTGCTTGTATTATTTTACCAAATCTCAATGCTAACAGAGTCGATGAGTTATACTGCAACATACGTGAAACTAACTACCTAACTTCCTTTAGTTAACAAACTGCCCTCACAGCAGTAATAAACTCAGTAAGAGGGTTACTATTCCCTACTGTCCTACCCCCTCCAAAATAATACAAAATTAAGCTCTCCCCCACTTCACCAGCACTTGCACAGGAAGCCAGATGAGAACATTATTTCAGCTTAAAGTTGACTGCAGAAGGATCACAAAGGATCCTCCACTGACAAACAAATACACTGAAGATGCTTATGTTGGTAGAAGGTTGCTTCTCGCAGTGGCAGCACTGGCTTAATGTCTGTGTAACTATGACCCAGCATGATGCCAAAACTAAATAAACTTCTTCAATAAAGTCTCAGAATTTAGAACAAGCAAGAGATTTCCATAGAAGAATCAAGCATTTAAACTACAGATACATAATATTTAAACAGCATCTCTGAATATTATGGATCCCCCAACAGTGAAAAATGAAATGGTGTTCCTTCTCTTGTTGCTGATTTGGTGTTGCTCAGTGTTGGGCTAGCACCATTTTATTGCTGTAGTAAGTGGTAAGAAGAGCTGTAATATGAAGCAAAAGGTGATTTCCAGCCCATTCAAGATTTGTGTTCAATTTCTACCTAACAACTTCACTGATGCATGAAGGCAGAGTCCAACTTCAAAGGTTGAAGGCTGGCATGAATTAAGTGTCCCTTAAGCAAACCAGTCAGTCCAGAGTGCAGATGCAGGCAGACACCCCAAGGGATATTCTTTTCACTTTAAACTTCAGTTACTTGAAGAAGAAACCAAACTTTTCAAAGTTAAGCTCTCCTCTTCCTATATACACTGCTTTTAACAGTGTCAGCAGCCTACAGAGCAATGGTTTTGGTCATTTTCTCACGACGCTGCCCACCACATCAATGACATTCAGATCACAAGAGTTGTCTTTAGGCCTGTAAGTTAATACATCCATACTCTGCTCATTCCATCCTCTTTAGAGATGGACCACAAAGAACTCATTTTGCTATCAGAGTACCAGCATGACTGAGATGTGCTTTTAGAGGGCACTGATCTCACTTCATGTTCTCTCATTTTGGTCACTTAACCTGACAGAAGCTCAAGTAACTGGGTGAGAAAGGCACTTGTTAACAGGAAGCATGAAATGTTTTTAACAGGCTGCTACTTCCTTCTTAGGTGAATCACAATGGCACACAGCGTGGCTGATATAAAAGACTGCTATCATTATGTCATGGTTGCAAAAGTAACTCACCTTAAAAGCCTGACACCATAGCTTTTCATACAAGACACAAATGTGGTTTACACACAATTTGTCAATCCTCTGCACACAGCAGAATCACTCAGAGCATGACAATAGTGCTACACTTGTAAGGTCAAACCAAAGTACACTTTGGATACATCATGTGCACATAGGAAAGCTGGAATTCTACTTTAACCTGCATGTCAACCAGTAACCAGTTAGCATTATATAAACTGGACACTATACAACATCAAGGAGTTGTAACCTTTCCATGTTTTACTACAGTCTGAGACAAAGAAAGCCCTACAGGTCAACCATTCTATCTGAGATGTTTTCACTCGATTATCCAGAACACACACATACAACTCACATTATGATTGACACCCTTCAGAATAGTAAATGCATTCCTGAGGGACTTAACTTGAACAAAGGAGTCACAAATGTGACTGAGATGACAAATGTTAGCACAGGAACTAAGTTGTAAGGTGACTGGCAATACTACGGATGAGCAATCAATCAGTCCAGACATAAGTATAACACTTCCTCAGAAGCCTGAGGATTATCCTTGGACCCATTATGAAATGGTTAGGAACATTAAAGCTGTCAGATGCTATGCACACACATGTTTTATATATCCATTTTCATTTAATCTCCTGGTTTGTTCATACAGCTAGGCACACATCTCCACTGGTGGTTTATAACCAGGGACAACGTTCAGAACTGTTCTTTAACTGAAAACTGTCTCAGCTGAAACACTACTGTGGTACTTACTCCTATCCTTCAAGGTGGCACAGACTTCACAATACTTTTTCCAAGTTCTTCCAGTGCAAATAGCTATTGTTCATTGAGAATCCCTTCACACTAAATGCTACGCTACTTATCCATCCCCCCAGGCACATGTCATTCACAAAGTTATTTTTAAGACCATTTTGCATCTAAACACTTATTACAAAACCCCAAACACTGCTGTACAAGTAAACAACAAAATGGTTCTTGTCAAATCCAGCATATCCCAGCCCTTGACTTCCTTATTTATTTCTTCCTTTCCTTCTTTCTTTCTTCCTTCCTTTCTTTCCTTCTTCCACCCTGTACAGTACTCAGCTTGAGCCCATACTCTGATTAATTCACATCCAAGCTGGATGTGATTGGTAACAGTGTCACACACCTTATACCATCACACTTTGCAAATTAAAAAGCATGCTTGAATATCTGGGATTCACTACTCCAAATCCCTTTGTTGCCTGATTTGTTATACTTCAGTATCTCAAAGCCAGAGGTGTTCTTATGATTACAACATCCACGGGGGGAAAAACCCATCGCCACCACCGCAACCACCCAGGTAGCTCTTTAATTCCTCCCTTTAAAAAGGTTGGAAGCACCCAAGGAAAAACAAGGTGAAAAGCAGCTGGAGTAGCTCAGTCAGTGGTGTCAGCAGGACACGCTCACTGAACTTTCGCTTTCCTGTTCATAAGATGTCTTTGGAACTTCAGACTACTACTAAACTTCAGCTACAAACAACAGTGTGCAATGCACACAGCAGGCACGTGCCAGGCACGCAGCAAAGCACCACATGAGTGGCAGTCACTTCAGTCTGTCCCTAGTCAGCTTCTGGGGACACTACTTGGAAAACCAAGAATTAAAGCAGCAAAGCCACCATCAAGCACTTACATCCTGATTATGTCCTTGCAGCTGTCAGACTTCTCCAGGATCCACCACCATTTTGCATCTACTCCATTAAAATCCTCCCATGTATCCATAATCTAAGGAAATAAGTAAGTTATCTTTGCTAAAAGGATTTAATAATCATATGTGTAGGTGGAGGCTAATAGAAGGAAAAGCTATGATGTGAAAAGCAGAAATAAGCATGTGTGATTTTCTACGTACCTATGGCCAGTGACTCAACACATCACTATTCTCTTCTTCTTCACCTTATTTTCACCTTTTCCCTACAACCTTCCCTGGACAAAGGGCATAGTAACCAAGGGCTGTATTCAGCCATGTGTTTGCTGATGGACTCGGTTCATCTGTGCTGTCTGTCACAAGAAGCTGGATTCTAGGTGCCTTGCCCTTAGCGTGCACAAGAATTGGGATCTTCTGCATTTGACAGATGTTGATTTCCATAAAATCAAAGACTTCAATTCCTAATACCTCTGCTGCTGACAACTTTGACTGAAATAGGCCAGAGAGCTCAAATCTCTAGGTGGAGAAGGAAGAGACAGAGCTCATCCACAAGCCTTCTTTCCTTAGGAGACCAAGCTGCAAACACACCCAACAGGAAAAGTTAGTTTAGAGGGACAGAGCTCTGCATAAAACTGCTGGACTTTCACCCTGCCCTCAGAAGCTGACTAACCTCCAGACCGAGCTGTCACCCAACAACAGCACGCAGAGGTGATGTTCAGCACGTTCTGTATCCCGGCCTACGCTGACAAGATGCTGCGATGGGGAAACAGCACCCACGTTTTGCTGTCTCCGGAGTGAACTTTCCGACTGAACCTCACGGTCACTTGTCTGTGATCATCAACATTTCAAACGCACAAGCACTCCGCTCTCCAAACCCTCCATCATTACTTTCCCCGATGACAGACACACACCAGCACTTCCAGACCTTATTTCTCCACGCGGAGCCAACCCTCACGACACAAACAACACAACTTCTCCGGAGCACACCCCGGCCGGCACCGGCACCGGCACCAGCACCAGCACGGCGGTGCCGGCGGGCGCACCCGAGGGGCAGCCGCCTTCTCGCCGGGGGAACAGCAGCATCTACCGAGGCCCCACGGGCAGGCCGGGCGCAGCTGGGCACATCGGGCAGACAAAGGGACCACCGGAGCGGCCCGGGGCCACAAGGGCGGGGAGCGACCCCCAGCCCGACCGGCGGGCGAGGAGGCCCGAGGCGGCTCCCGGAGGGATGCGTAAGGGCCCGCGGCCCTCGGTCGCCACGGCGACAGGGCCAAAACCCCGCGTGGGATGGAGGAGTCCCTTTGCCAACCGCCTCCTCACGGCAACCGGGGAGAGGAGGGGCGGGCGGCAGCCACCGGCAGCCCCGGCCCGCGCACCCTTAGCCCCGGCCCCACTGCCGCGCCCGCTCGTCCCCCCCCGTGCCGCTCACCAGGCTCCGCTCCGAGCGCAGGCAGCGGGCTCACCCCGGCACTCACAGCGGCGCTGGGCGGGCTGAGCAGCGGCGGCCCCACCACGGGGACCATCCTCCGGTCCTGCCGCTGCCTCCGCGCCAGTCCCCCTCCCGTGCAGCCCACCCTGCTGCTCGCACGCGCGGCACATGGCAGCCAATCCGAGCGCACGGGCTGAGCCCTGGAGGCCAATCACAAAGGCCGAGAGGAGGGGAGGCGGTGCCCGGAGCAGATGGGGTGGGGCGGAACCGGCACGGACCAATCAGCACCAGAAACATTGACGGGGCGGCCCAATCAGAGGCCAGAGAGGTTGAGATTGGCGTGAGAACCGTCAACAAGTTAAGGTGGCCGAAACAGGAACTGCCGGAGACTGGCACCTGAGCTGGCCAATGGGGAGAGCCGGAGGGGAGCACTCGGGGGCGAGAGGCGGGCAGAGGTACTTAAAGGGGCAGTGCCCACGTTCTCTGCCATCACCGGGTCTGTAACAGAATCAGCTGTTCCAGTGCAAGCTTCCTGACACTGGAATGAAACCCTTCATCCGCTTTCCTTTTGAATTAAATCTGACCGGAAAAGTGTTGCTTTGTCCTCTAAATTAGACTCAATCATTAACAGTTCTCCACTAGCTCCTGCTAACCCCTCAGTTGAACAACTAGTCACAGTAAGACAGAGCTTTTCACCTCCAGACTCAGTTGTTTCCTTCCACAGCTGCTCTGGAACTCTTTTCCTATGCATTTTCCTATTCCTAATGAATGCAAAAAACTCCATCTACTGATCAAAGAGTTTCCAGAGGAATCTAAATTAAGTGGATAGAGTATTATGGGAAACATTTTTTCCCCACAAACTGTACCACAGTGCAACCTTATCAGTTCGTAAGTTGCATGTCAAAGCAGGAGAGGAACAGAAAGGAGCTACAGACAATGAATGGATTTAAGAGACTGGAATAGTTAAGAAGAGAGATGAGTTTTACTGCAATACCTGAGAAAAAACAGTGTGGAAGAGTACTCACTGCATCTTAAGACCAGTTATTTTTACAGGTACAGACCACAGTTTATCAAAGATTGTTGTTGAGATTTGCAATACCTAACAATTAGTTTGAATGCTTTCAAATATATAACCTATCCAGCCCCAAACCAGTTGCAGTGTTCTTAATGCCTGGACTGTTTGTCACCAGTCAATGCAAAGCTATTCCAGCAGAATTCCTCTTTCTCTCCTCCCCCTGACCTCAAACGACAGAGAATTTCTGAGGAAAGTCTCATAGCTTCAGGAAACAACCAGACCCCAGTCTCAGCTGCAGACACCCACGGCATTCACCACAGCAGCCCAACTCACAGCACGGGGTAGAAATCTTCCCAGTTACACGGTTCAGGAAGCATCTGAGGAATATTCCATCTCTGATTTCAGAGGGAAACAGCTGGACTGCAAAGAAAGTGCACGTGACAAATTGTAAATGACGTAACTCAAATAGTGCACGTTTATTCTGAACAGTATTTCTAAAGAGTTTGAGAAAAAACAAAACCATGCTCCTGATGCACAAGGGCAATGATACAGATTAAAAATGGACCACCTTGTTGGAAATAATTCACTCCCCCGCAACTTAACTTGTAACACTGAGAATGCATCTGTAAACTGTATACAGTTTGAGTGAATCTTAACTCAAGACACTGGGGGGGGGGTCTTAGCCAAATGAATCAGGAAGCAGTTGCAGATTCAAAAGAAACATCCAAGTCAGCAAACACTTTACAAAACACAGACTTTGTGCATAGCAGCTGACCCGGATTACAACATGGGGGAGAACAATTCGAGGGGTCAATTTTTATTAGACACAGGGCACCATCAAGATTTAACGAAATACAACATAAGTTTATTTCAATGGTAACAGTATGTCATATTTAGTTGGCAGGTTTAACCATTAGCTGCATCATGTAAATTCAACCAGCTTCTGTATACACAAAATAAATTCTCTCCTTTCCCCTCCCAAAAATGAGGGATATCTCTCCTGGATGATTCTTTTTCCCCTGTACCATGGTTTCCTCTAATAGGAGTCTTTTTGTGGATATCATCTTCATCCTTGAACCGATATATGACAAAACCAGTTGCAGAGATTCAGGAATAACTCGTATATACACAATTTACACTCTAAAGCTGTTAGTTACATACATTTTTCTTGCCCTATCTTCATCCATAAGAGGAAGTGCCAATATCTTTTTTTCTCCCAACTTTTAGACAGTTCAGGTGTTCATAAGCTGTTATTTCAAGCTCAAAGGAGGTCCTGCTGCAGCAATGACCAAACTAACTGGAGGTCTCTGCAGTAAGCAGACAATTCACACAATTTCAGTACCTCTGGCTAACAGCACTAAGATACAGCATTCTCCTCCCACACTGACCATGGCTGATATACCAATAAAATACAACTGTTTGTCACCCAGAACTACTGACTTTCTCCTGCCCTTATCCATGTACAGGGAACACAGCTTTCTATGAGATTCAGATTAAACCTTGTATTCAAGATTAAACAACTGTCTTCTAGAATTAATAGCCTGGGAAAAGGAGTCTTAGATTTGTGGTCACTCTCTCTTCTACCTCCTACAAAATGTTTTAACAGGAGTTACAATGAGGCAGGTTTGCTGTAGAATAGGAGCTTTAAGAATTGTTTTCAGGGATACATTCATAGAATGATGGCAGCCCAAAGCAAAAGAGACAGAAACAAAGGTTAATCCAAGTAACTTCAGACATCAGACTCATACTTTTAAACCTGAAGGAAAACTGTCTGTGAAACACACTGATTTGTGGAAGCCTACGACAACAGCAAATCCTAAGAGTTCATATCCCCACACCCATCTACCCAACCCAAACACTTAGTTCTATTAGAATGAAGAGCACTTTGCTTGGCACCAGAGGCAGCTATGGTCTGAGTTACAGCTGTGCTGCACAAACATCCTCAAATACAATACTATCCCTCTCCCTCCACATACTTCTCTCGGTTTGGTCTACAGATGGCCAGGGAAACTATGTTGGCATGACAAGCTAATTGTGCTTCAATACACCCCCTTCTAGAAAGATGCTGAAACTGCCAATGTAACCAGTGCAAGCAGGTCCTAGCAGTACTAAAAATAAGCTTTTGTCAAAACTAGGCTGCCTCTGGCTGAGGAAACCGTTTGCATCTTTCTAGCCAGAGTCTGCCACAGAATGCTGCAAACACAGATGCTCAGGCCATGCAGAGGGGCTTTTGTTGTTAACGATCTGCCCATCCTCACAACTCAACTAGTGCAAACCCAGCAAATAAAGTATCCACTTTCCAGCATAGGTCTGTCAAGATGCACTCCAACAAGGACTGCACACCTCTGGGAAAGAAGCAGTAATTCTGGAGCAGCTATAGTCACCCCTCTGGATATCAAGGACCACAATGTGCAATGAGGGGTGCCATCCCTTGCCTCACCACAACTCCCTGTCTTGAAATCCTTAGTTCCCAAGTCACCCTTGAATGACTGGACAGCACCTACTAATGAGATGTATGCTGCAATGCACACTATAGAGGTTGGAGGCTTTCAAAGCAGATGCATTTGAGATGCAGTCTTAGACTTTAAAAAACAAACAGGAAAGGAATGCAGTTCAATATCTACCTGGGGGATGGGGCAGGTTGGTGTTGTCTCAGCTCAGTGCACTTTCCCATGTGCTTGGAGAAGAGTCCAAGCTCAAGTTGATATCTGTATTGGCATACATAGAATTGCTGGCAACAGTGCATAGAAAGGAGCACTGGTATACACGCAAACAAAGCATGGAAAGATGCAAAGCAGGCTTGCAGAGTTTACTGTAGCTTTGAGGTTACAGTACTAGGAAGAAGCCAGTCAGCATATTTTCCAAACCCATAAAATGCTCTAATATATACTGCTTTCTCTGGTGCTCCATGAACACCCTCTCAGAGAGGAGAACTGCATTATTACCACTGAACAGGGCAAGGGGAAAGTAATTCTCAGCAGGGCAAACTGTGCAGTTCCTCACCACCTCCTCCCAAAGGAGCACATAAACACAGCAAACCAAGCTAATCCCAACAAAATCCAGGAAACCCCTGCAAAGCTCTGTGATTAGGGTTGGATTTATGTTTGCCTTCTCAGTCTTGCTGCCCGGTCTCCTCAACCCTTGCCTCATCTCAGATGTGTCACCACATACTTAGTAGCTGTAAAAAAATGTGGTATATATTATCAAAGCTGGTAAGGTGGTCACAGTCGCTTTTCCCATCCCCAAAACACTGATGAAACTAACTCTCAGTGAGTACAGCATTTCACCCATTTTTAAAGCAAGGGTCCTGCCTCAGGATTTATACTTTTACAATGTTACTCTTGCCAAAACCAGATCTAGCTCTCACTCTGGCAAAAGTCTGCTGGGAGTTGGGTAAATGAAAATGAAAACCAAAGACCACTCTAAATTCTCCTGTCGGTCAGTTAAGAAATGTAGCACCAGCTTGGGTGAGGAGTAGTTAAAAAAAAGCATTCAAAAAGGTCAGACCAGGCAGAGTGAAAAGGTATGGTGAAGCAGCCCACCCTTCTCAGCAAAAGATGGAGGAAAAAGCCATACTTGAAAATACTGGGAAGAACTAAACATATTTTTGAGGTGGGAGGAATAAAGAGGAAGAGTGGGAAGAACTGAAGTAACATTCAAAGGTTGGAGGGGGGGAATAAAGTACCCTGTAGGTTGTAAAAAACACAATAATGTGGGAGTCAAAGGACAAGATATTGCTTTTCCTTTCCCCTTCCCCCCCATTGGATTTACATTCTGCTTATTGAAAGAAATAATTGTGAAGGGAACTTGTCACCAGGATAACCTGCTCAAGCCCTCCACACCTCAAACTTAGATCTACACACCTTTTCCCACCCCAACAAAGAACAAAATACAATAAACAAGAACCCAAAATGATCCCCCCTAAAAAAAAAAAAAGGAAAAAAAAAGAAAACCCCAAACCCCAACAAAATCAACCCCTAACGTATCAGAAAGGAGAGCTCAAAAACCCACCCCAACCCCAAACATGACTGGACAATCCTTGGAAGAAGCATTACATTACATTTTGTTGGAGAGAGGTCAAGAAGAAAAAAATTAAAGAGAATGAAGGGGTGGAGATAAACCAAAAATCAAACTCAAGAGGCCTCTCTTTCCTTATTTGGCGACAAGCAAGTGCAAGAAAGTGTTCATTGGGGGTTTGTTCAGTTGTCGGTCTTTTGCACATCTGCATTCTGGCCAAGATAAGGGGCTTTGAGGTTTTTCTGCAGCACGTGGGCATCTGCAGGCTCTATCCTCTTGTAGTAGTTTTTCTTCGTCTCAATGATCTCAAAGCCAAACTTTCTGTAGAAGTCAATCGCAGACTCGTTGCTGATCTGGACATGCCTGGGACAGAAAGGGAGAGAGAGAGATGGGGATCAGAACTTTCTGTGGTTCAGTCTTCTGCCTCCACACTCAGAACGGACAAAGACATGATAAGAAAAGGAGCTGCCTACATAGAGACAGAAATGCTGGTGGAAAATCAGGACTGGAAAGTTTGGTCTTCCCAAATCAATCCCGAGCTAACACACAGCTCCTGGACTGCCTGTAGTAATCTGTCTGAGAAGTGGCAAATGTTTTCCCTCACTAAAGCTCTTTTAAGGAATGCAAATAACAGACTGAAGCATTAATAGCTCAATAACTTCATTTTTTCTTAATCTGGAAGTGACAGAGATTGTGTGGAAATATATAACAAAGTTTGACTGCACAGCCAATTTTAGCTTCCTGTAGTGGCACTTCTTAGGTGACCAAAACAGTTGTCTGACTGCTGATCCATACATGCTGCTACACAAATCTGTCAATGGTGTCTGATGCCATTTTAACTCCTTGCTCACTTCCAAGTACCCCTCTCTCCTCACAGAAAGCAATGGAAGCATAAAAAAATCCCCATGGACTTACAAAGTCCTTTCCCCCTGTTACCTATCTCCCCCAGAGTTTTGCAGATCTTGCTAGCATATTCCAAGAGTTTCAAGGCCTCCAAAACAGCCACCAGTTCTTCATCCTAAGCAACTAGGAGATTTATTTGCACAAGCTCTATTAAAATAAAACTAAGAAAAAAGGGACGTTTGGCTCAACAAAAGGCATTCATTAAACACTCCCAAAAGTCGGGGACACTGCACAAGCTCATGAATCACTTTGTCATGGCAAAATGCTGCCTAACCATAGAACCAAAACAACTCTGGGAGCAACAGCAGAACGAAACAAAAGATCTTAGTGTTAAGCCCAATAAACACCAAATAGCTAAAAGGGAACTTCATAATAATGACAAATTTACACACTGATAGCTAATTGGGTGCTAAGCTACATAGTGCGTTCAGACAGAAGATGCACAAGCAACGGACATAGTAATAAAATCAATGGGCAACTAAAAGAACTTTATTACACCTAACACTGTAGGGTAATAAAAAGAAATAAAATAATTCGTCCACATTTTTTTGTCATACTCATTACTCTGCTGCAGAAAGTCATTTGTAACTAAATGATATCAGCAAATTTGCAGAAGCCCTTCTAGAGAAAGCAAGGCTTAGTTTTCTCAGCATCACACAAGCCCAGAATGTGACCCTTCGCTTTCTTACTAGCGCTTACAAGATGTCCCACGACTCCACTGTTACACAAAACACAAATGTTCTTGGATCTCCCTCCCCTTGCTCCCATATTTGCCTTTATCATCTCTCAAAAAAATGCATGAGTAGAACTCATTTACTTACAGATAGATGTTGTCAAAAGTGCCATCTTTTTCACAGATGTTTAAGACGTGATTCAACATTTTAGTTCCTGCCAAAAGTTAAAGAGATACTTAAGAAAACCAGAAGTGCTCAATAAAGTCTATACTTAGCTAAGGGCTTTCTTGAGGAGAAGCAGGTTAACCGTAGATAGGTTAAAATGACCGAGCTCGTGAGAACTAGGCAAGGCAAATAAAACATGGCTTATAAGTATGTCACTAACTTTCTGACTGCTCACAAAATCTAATTAATTGTTTCTTTGGAGAAAAAAGAAAACCAAAACCAAACAACCCAAGAAGAAAACACCATCCCAGAAGCACATGTATAAAGCAGCTTATTTAAACACTAGCTTCAAGGTCCTAAACTCACCTCAGCTATGGGGTCAAAACAATGTATAAAGCAGTGAGAGCACTGGTAAGGTTTCTAACAAAGATCTAGTAAAATAATTTAAAATAAAGGCATTGCTCCATGCCAGCTCGTCAGAGCAAACAAGTTACTGTAAGGTCTTGGTTAGTCTGGCCTACAAATCTGCAACAGTAAGAACTAAATGCAGTACAGACAGAAAGCAGGTATTACCCCTGAGCAGTGATAATCAGTATTGAAAAAGATAAATAGAAACACCCCTTCCCTTTAGAAACCTAATGAAGGAATGTTGTGTTCTACTTATACATGACTTGCATACTGGCTGTGTACCTCTAACAAGTTATTTCATGTGTCTGTGCATCAATTCTCTCATCTATAGAAGCAGAGTATTTACCTCACAGTATGATAACATGATTAAGATTAAAATACTCTGAAATCCTGAAAGTTCTACAAAAAGCCCATTTCTGAAAGGCAGGGAAAAAGGAGCACATCATAAATCATACTCCTTCCCCAAAGTCCCTTCCAGAGAAATCAGTGGTCTAAAAGTGAACGATCTTGGTCAAAAATCTGAAAGAGCATTTAGTAGGCTACACAGCAATCTGATTTCTTTGAACACTCAGATACAAAAGAAGATCCTCCTTACCTATTCCTAGCCTTCGGTAGGGTGCCAGGCATCCAAGTGTCATTATGTACAGTCTCTTCTGGTTCTGTGAGTGATCCACCCTACAGCACACCGCTCCCACTGCAATGTCATTGAAATAGGCTGCCAGGGAGGGAAACAAAATGTTATCAGTCACAAATTCAAACTATACATACAGCTCCTTCATTTACACCCTTCCTTCCCTCTTGCTAATTCTCCAATCCAAATGACATATCATACTTTGTGGCTTAACACTAGGAGTGACATTACAATGGTGCTCTGACAAACCAGCTAGCAGTGACATCGGGATGTAAGCTGGCAGAACACATCACAGTTTTTCTGTCATAACAGAAAACCTGCCTATTCCCAGTAAAGTGGAATCTATTTAGTACACAAACCCTCTGATGTTCAGACTGGGGCTTCTTTGAGGTTTCCAAACAGTTCTTTTTCACTACGTAAACCAACAAAATAGAAGAATATGCTGTTCAAAACCATTATGGATAGCAATGATGAGCACTTCTGCCACCATAGCCCACAGTTACTGGCAAGAACATTTGTACCTAATTTGGCTAGTTCGCCAACCTCCAGTACATCCTTGTAGAACTTGTCATTGTAGCTGACAGGAAAAATGACCTGGTTTAGCCTCTTCAGCTGCTTAATGTTGTGTGGCGTCACATCTCCCAGCTCGATCCGGCTACTGGAACAAATCAAAACATGCTTAACATCTGATACACACCCAAAAATAATGATTTTATTTATGCTTAGAGAACTGTCCCAGCTCAAAATCAGCTTGACACATACCTGAACTGCGACATTCAACCTGTACAATTAAGTCTTCTGTTGGTGGCTGATTTACTCCCAAACTCAATTTCAGTCTGTACTACAGAGTCAGAAGTTTCTCAGGCCACACTTAATAATGACATATGACAGTATATGTGTGGGTTTATTGGGTGGAAGACAGGAAGAGCACACATTTCTGTAGGAGTATTAGCTTTAACTTTACCCCATTAATTTCCTCATTGACCATCAAAATTGGGAGAAGGGTGGGAATTGGGGTGTGGGGGGAAAGAGACAAAAGATGTGAGGGATGGGAGGCTAGAATAGAGACCAAGAAAATG
Organism: Melopsittacus undulatus; assembly: GCF_012275295.1. Lineage (NCBI taxonomy): Eukaryota > Metazoa > Chordata > Aves > Psittaciformes > Psittaculidae > Melopsittacus > Melopsittacus undulatus. Next base: position 114,571,299 of record NC_047528.1, on the reverse strand, counting down.
AAGTCCTTATCTGTGCTTCCAAGACAGCCTCAATTTTACCACTTACCAATATAAAGCTTTTGCTTAGACAAAGACTGAGTGTAACTAAACATCTATCTGAAAAACAACAATACCGTGTGCAGCATACTCGTATTAAGCCGAATATGCAAGTGTGCCACTTTCAAGGTGATATCAGTATTCTTCCTGCTGACAGAGAGCAGAATCAGAACCTTAAAACACCAGTACTGCACTGAATTACAATGAAAAGAAACAAACCAAACTCTTCCCCCTTTTCTAAGACTAACTTCCTGACAAAAACACTGCTTACATAGAAGAATATATATATATATATACATACACTAGTTGTTCATATTCCCAAGTCAGTTTCTTGGCTGCAGGCAGGCAAGTTTAATGAGGACTACAAGAATGAAAAAACCCCAAACAACAAGATAATAAAATTCTTTCCCCAGATGGTCACCAGAACAGATAGGAAGGGAAAAAAAGCCAATGCATGTCGAGTTAGAGATACACAATCCTAGGTTCAGCCCAGCCTTGTGCCCAGGACACAACAGCACAGATTAACTTAAATAATACAGTGAAACAAAGACATAACAGCCTACAACCTTCTTCAAGAATTGTACCAAGCAATGAGGTGTCTCTGCTTTATTATCTGACCTTGATTATATATGAAAGCACCTTAAACAATTAGTACTCCAAGTATCACATCAGTTTTAGTTGTTGCTACCAACTGTGGGTCATCAATACATAATGCCTTCTAGACATTGTACTGCAGCCTGCAAAAGTAACAGAAAAAGCTATAGGAATGAAGCCTTTAACATTTACTTCAAGCAGTGTAACTCTCCCTTACATCCACTTTCTCCTTGTCTTTTACATCAAAAGATATAGTCTTCAGATCTGCAAAGGCATCAAGGATGACCACTGCCCACTTTGGTATGAAACAGAAGATACAATCTCCTCAGTGAGCCCCACAGAAGTTAAACAATTTCATAGTAGCACCTTTTAGAGACCCATCTAGCATTAACTAATAGACTACTGATGATTTTGCAATTCTCCATCAGATTATTATGTTCCAGTTACTACTTAGAATTAATGGTGGTATTTACATATTGAACTTTGCTGACTCCAAAAATCTAACCTTTTGTGCCAAAGAGATTAAAAAGCTCCCCAGTGTGAAGCATCTCACTCCAGTATTGCTTCCACTGTTCCAGGCAGCTCCTCATCTATCTCCCCCTATACCACACTGGATTTGTCAGTCTTTTTCCTCCCCCACTGCAAGGGCAATTGCAAAGCAACTAATCCTTGCAGTCTGCCCCTGAGCTCTGCCCAATTATTGTACAGCAATCTCTTGAGAGACATGTCACTAGAGCTCAACATAACAGTGATCTCAAGGATGACTTCCACCATCAGCAGCTATTTGTTTCACAGCCTTTTCCATCTCCTAGATTATTTCTGCTCTCAAGATTCCTTTCTTCATGTATCACCACCTGTGCAAGTCCCTTTGATAATTATATTCCAACATGAAGCAAGTACTGTGCTAGTAAGGACCATCTCCTCACACCACAGAAGGACTCCCATTGTAAGCAAGCATGTTATCAAAGTTATCAGATGCTGTGGTAACTTTAGTAGTTGCTTTATACCCAGCTTTTCAGCCTAGCACAGCAGGGCTTCTGCAGGCACACAGAAGGCAAGTTGTGTCCCTTTACCAATCTCAGCCAGCAGTGCTGCTATCTTTTCCTCACAAAGGGTAGGAATAAAACTGGCATGTGGATTTCTGGGTGTATTTGTGGCTGGGAGAGAGTTTTACTAAGGTAGAGCACCCCAGTAACCTCATGCTAGCAGCAAAGACCCAGCAGTCTCTTTGCTGCAGTCTGTATCAGAGTGGAAACCAAAGCAGGAGCAGGTCTCAGCTGCCCAGTTAGATCAGATGAGCTACAGAATAGGAGGTCAGTAAGGGAAGGAAAAAAACCTCACATTCACACTCAGTCTCTTGAAAGCCTCAATCTCTTGTTCAAAAAGATCTAATAGTATATTAACCTTGGTGATACCTTTTACTATCAGTAGATGCAAGCTTCAGTAGATCAGTAACACTAACATGAACTCACAGCAAAGCTGTTACAGAACAAGTCTGACATAGACTATCATCAAACAGCACGTTTTCTAACATTGTTTTAAAATTAATTAGTTACTAATGAAGAAGAAATCAGGCATTAGAAGACAGTCACTATGGAGTATGAATGATGACAGTGCAACAGAACAAAGATATTGTCACAGACACCCAGGACAAGAGAGATGAGAAAGGGACCATGGCCAGAAGATGAACCTTCACCAAGAAGGTTTCCGGCAGATAATAAGTAAATGCAGAAGCAGAGTCTAAGGCTGCTTGTAGCATCTGAGCCAAAACATCACCTCTGAGGCTGGCATGAGGCCAGAGAAACAAGTACCAGTAGTAGGTAGCTAAAAGGTGCTGTTGACAGATTTCCTCAAGCCCTTGGGCTCCCCAGCAATATCTCTCACCACTTGCCACATTCATTGCTGCCTCCTGCCATCTCCTTCTGCCTGCCTCCTAGGCTGTCACTAGCTGTTTCCTTATTGCTTCAGAGTTGCACCAGGGCCAGTAATTTATCCTGGAGGTTAACACGAAAAAAGTGTGGAACCACTGCAGGAAGCATTAATCAATATGCTAAATATGTCTGTTTAAATAGTATGTACTTAGACCACAAATTATTTTAATGTATAGCACTAGCTGATTAAATCAGCACCACATCTATTACACACAAAAACATGTAGTAAATAAACTAAATGAGGACATGGAAAGGAGAACCCAAATCATGAGAGTTCATCACTTTGCCTGAGGATACTGTGGCAAAAGTGCCACTAGAGCCTTAAGTAGAAGCAGGGGAAAGCTTGCAGTGCTGCCAAAAGCATCCACCTTGCTGCCTCCGAGTCACTCATTTCCATTCTTCTGCTGGCACAAATGTGGGCAACAATGTGGTGAACCAACCTCAATTAAAACTAACCTAGCCAAAAAAAGAAAAGTTTAGTTATAACCCACATCAGTCCTCTGATTGGGTTTATCACACAAATCTGCTAGCTTAAAGAAAACAATTGCCAGAGGCAGAGCCAGTCATTCTTGAGCAGAGGCACAGCCTGCCTCAGTTAAAATTGGAAGTACTATGCAAGAGGAGCACAGGGATCATCCAGCATCTAGGTGTGCTGGCCAATGAAGTTTCTAAGCCACTGTCCATCATAATTGAAAAATCATGGCTGTCAGGCAAAGTTCTCAACACCTGGAAAAAGGGAAAAATAACCCCCATTTTCAAGAAGGGGGAAATCAAAGACCTAGGAAACTACAGACCAGTCTCACTTCTCAAAAGGACAGGGACCAGCAGGTTGAAGGAGGTGATTCTGCCTCTCCACTCTGCTCTCATGAGACCCCCACATGGACTTGGGGGTGTTGGTCGATGAGAAATTGAACATGAGCCAGCTTCAGTGTGCACTTGAGCCCAGAACCAACCCATGTGCTGGGCTGCATCAAAAGAAGTGCGAGCAGCAGGTCAAAGGAGGTGATCCTGCCCCTCTACTCTGCTCTCGTGAGACCCCACTTGCAGCACTGTGTGCGGTTGTGGTGTCCTCAACATAAGAAGGACATGGAGCTGTTGGAGCAAGTCTGAGGATGACCAGGGGTCTCAAGCACCTCTGGTATGAAGACAGGCTGAGAAAGCTGGGACTGTTCAGCCTGGAGAAGAGAAGCTGCATGGAGACCTCAGAGCAGCTTCCAGTATTTGAAGCATCCATACAAAGATGCTGGGGAGGGACTCTTCATCAGGGACTGTAGTGACAGGACAAGAGGTAATGGGCTCCAACTGAAACGGGGTAAGTTCAGGTTAGATATAAGGAAGAAGTTCTTCACTGTGAGGGTGCTGAGGCCCTGGAATAGGTTGCCCAGAGAAGTGGTGAATGCTCCATCCCTCTGAAGTTGCTTCAACATCACCCATTGCAAGGCTGCTCCCAAGCTACCATTATCCTTGTAGATAGGCTTTCTTCTGATTTCCATCCTAAAGGTACTCAAAGACCCATATGCTGTCTATTGTTGCTCATGAACTTAAGCATGTTGATAAACACCGATACAGCCTATCCCATGTGCCTTCCAGAGCTACCATGATCTCTTTATACTTTTCTTCTAACTAAAGCCAAGCTCCTGCCTCCTCCTTTAGGACTGGCACTTAATTCTTACTATTGTCATACTAGCTCTTCTTTCCATTCCTTCAGATTAAAGTTAATTTTCCTTAAACATGGCTAACCAAAACTGCTTACAGCACCCCAAATACTTACTATTGCCAGTAAGTTATGGCAAAACAAAAACTTATGGCAGTAAGTTTTCCCCATCTCTCCCAGAAGCATTTTCCTGACATATCCTAGGAATATATTTGCATTTCTTATAACTGCAACATCCTGTGACTCCGTTACAGGGGAAAAAAACCCTACGGAAACTTCACTAGCAAGGAGAAAGAGTTTCTGGTGCATAAGGCTGATGTTCTTCAGAAGCACACAGCCAACACTGTCCAGTGATGTAAGGGTGGAAGTGATCCACAAAATCCAAATGGAAATGGAACTTTAGCAAGGTGTCATGCAGCAGTTAATGAAGCTGGCTGCATGCCCAGAACATCAGCATTAAGATCCTTCAGGCACTTGCTAAAAAAAATGCTCACACTTTCTGTAGGACCAAATGCAATTCAGTTAGTCCCTACTGCAGCTGTATTCCTCTATCTACAGCCCACAACGGGGCTGAGATTTGAACAGTCTATTTTCCCTATACTGTCTTAAATTTATGCTAGTGGAAGCAACACAGGATAAACAAGACACTAGTGTTTGCTTCTGTAAGGCTGCCTTTTGCCTCTTGATGTATAATGAGGGAGAGCTGCTATACAGAATGACAGCTCAAGAGGAAGCCAATTTCCAGAGTTACAGTTCACGAGGAAACACAAACTCAGTCCCAGGGAACAGCAAGTGTTGAACACCAGTTTATAATCAACATCAGGGAGAAAAAGGGGGAATTTTGAGTTTCTTAATGCTGTAAGAATCTCAGTCTCATTCAACTTTAAATAGTGTAAGTCTCTCCCGAGAGGGATGTGCCTGACTGAAACAGATCTCAGTGTAACTGATAGCTGGGCTCAGGCTTATTGAATGCATCTGGCATGCTAAATTTAGCAGAGCTGTATCTGCAGCCTGTAAGACTTACTGAGGTATCACTCAACAGTCAGGAGAAGGAGCACAGAGGAGAAAAGGGCCCTAACAAATTAAGAGGACTTCAGAGAAGGTTTGTCACCCACTAAGCAGCCAGTTAGCTTTACTGCTTCTATTCTGGCTTCCAAGTCAAAGCAGGAGTCTAGACAGGATAATCCACTCATAAAATAAAACCAAACCAGAGCTATGCAAGCTATAGACCTGAAGGGTGTGGCTTTGCTTAAACTCCAAAGCCAAAAGAGCCTCTCTAGTGTTTTGGGTGGTTTGGTTTGGTTTTTTTTGAAAGCAGATGAGCTGTCTTGCTAGGCACACAAGTTAGGCTAGTTCTTGTGAACAGACCGGTATGTTTCCAATTATCTAGAAGATCTGTGGGCTGTAAATCTACTTTGCTTCACTTGTCAGGAAACCAAAAGGATTAAGTACAAGCCTAACATGCAGAAAAGTCTTACCAGTTTGCTTCTGAGTCCCCCCCCCAATCCTCTTTAGCTCCACTTAACTACTGAAAACCTCTCTTTGCATGATACCAGATACCCTGCTGGAAGTTACCCAGTGTGCTGGGCTGTAGAAGGGCACAGTGATGGTCAGAAGAAAGCTAAGCAATTTTAGAATGAGAATTAACAGAAGACTTGGGATTCAAATGCATCTCAGTGTGAAGAAGTCTCACCGGCATGCCTCCTCGTTCCCCAAAACATGCTTCAGACCCTCCTTGCCCCTCTCCTTTGTAAGGAAAAAAAAACAACCCACCAAAACTACAGCACATTACATTCAAGGTTTCTTCATTATATTTAGATAATTCACCCTGCTTCAACCTAGAAAACCTGACCATTGTATAGAAAACTGGATTGCAAGAAGCAAAGTTATGCTATAATAGACTCACAGGCTTCCCAGCTCAAACGTGTTCTTTGAGAGCTGTACTAGACCTCAAATCTAAGCTCAAAACAATCTCAAAACCACACAATCCTAAAACTGAAGTAGCAGTATAGTTATGAAGATCAGGAAGCATCTCAGCTGTCTCATTATGCAAGTACAAAGCAGAGGCAATGAGGTAATTTCAACAAGCGTCAAAGAAAAATAACCTTTCCCAAGAAAATTAAAAGCACTCTGCCTCTGCAGCTGGATACAAACAGCAGAAATCACCATGCCTAGCCAACAGAACGGCTGAAGTCCCAATATATCAGAACTAAATGCAGTTGGTCTAGAACAGAGAAGCATCCATATGTACATCAGTAGCCCATAACACTTTGCTGTTTCAGAGCACCTCATGAAGTAAAGGTTTAGATTTTATACCTGCCTACTCCAGGTGCATCAAAGTCAGGTGAAAGAGGAAACAACTTGCCTGTGATCATACAGTAGATAAAGACCTGCCTGGAAGCCTCATTCTCCATTTCTGGTCTAGCCACTTTTCATTATTAGCCAACTAAACTCACAGGAACATTCAGATTTTGAACCGTGACTGCAAAGCAGAAGCACTTCACTAGTTTGAAACAACTTAGCTCAAAATTAGTATTGTCTCTCCATTACCAATAGCCTGAGACATCTTACAAATTACTGCCCCTTCCCAAACCCAGTGTCCCTGGATATAACAATTCTAACCCTTACTTGCCTCCTAGGAGAACATAAACCTTTGCTAAGCAGTGTTCATGAATGGCCTGATGATCCTCAGCTAAGAACAGACACCTTCAAATTCAAAATAGAAGTGATGCTGGGTTCAGAAAGTGCCTTATTTACATACATCTGTGTATTTCAGGGGCACTTCTAGTGCTTATGTTAAGTTACAGACTATAGAACTGACATATCAGGAGAAAGGCATTTTGCTGCTTTGCACAAACTATTCCTGTGGGTCACCAAAATACTTCTGTTTACAAATGCCTGTGTCCATCGGGTCAGTACAGAAAGAACAGCAGGTCATTCTAGGTCTCCTGACTGCCTTCAGATTTCACCCCCAGGATTGGTGGGGGGTTTTCGAGGTATTCAAATAATGCATTATATAAATAACATACCATGAAAAAATAACAGAAAGCACCATCAGTTTTATGAGCCTACCTTCAAAGACTTCTAAAGGAACAATCATTGCAAGCTATAAAGCACAACCACCTATTTCACCCTCCTCTCCTTTTCCCAATTTTCAGTAACAATGACTTTTTTTCTCAAATGAAAGCTAAAAACCCAAACAAGTCTCTTATAATTGCAATTTTCAACCTAATTTGTGATCTTTACTGACAAGAAAATCCAAATGCCATGTAGAAAAAACTTTCACAAGCCTTCAAGAGCTGCCCTGGGCCTCACCCCATCTTCTCAAAAGATTAATATAATGGTCAGATGGTGAAAATGGGATTTCTTTTCAGGGATCAAGATTCTAGTCTCCTATGGGCCAAAAAACACATGGAGCCTGGAAAAGAACAGGGAGAGGAAGGACTAAGGCCAAGTGAACTCAGGAAGCACTTCATGCATCAAGATCTTAACATGCAGCATCATATTTTCAATCCATTAAAAAAACTCAAATAAATTACTCTGTCCTTGGGAAAGTTCAAACACCTTAGCTCAGTCACCTACTGATGGTGTTGTGTTAATGATTTTGGCTCTATAAGGGTCAATAAAGGCCTATAAAGCCTTGTTTTATTTCCTTCCCATAATGAATTAATTCAGTATGCTTCGAAAGAAATACAGTTACCTCATTTCAATGCCGTGCTTCTCCACCCTCAGGTCTTCAAGTCTAAGAGTCTCCAAATAACCAGCAGTTCTTCTATGCACTCACTGCTTCTCTCATCCCCTCTCCTCCCCACCTCAGACCTCTATCTTGACAAACTTGCTGTAAAACTCCCACCGTGATCATTTCTTCCCTTCCCCTCTTTCAGTAGGGAGCATAAAGTAATCCTGACATTGCCTGCTCACTTAGAGCAAATGGGATGCAAGGAGGTACTGTACTTCTCTCTTATCAATTCCCAAACAAATAAAAAGACACAACTTCTCCTGTCCTTTCCCCCTCCTGCAGTTAAAAATATCTAGCACCTTCTCAGATTATTGGTCTGAACACTTGTAATGCTTGCCAACTGGGCAGGCTCTATGAGTTCTGAATCATTTCCACTGGATAAAAGTATTTTTCTGGCTCAACCATTGCCCATTATTTCCCATTTTAGAAAAGATTTAATGTGGCAAAAGAGGATGCATCATTTCTCTCGTCCTCAGGAGATGGCAGCAGAGTATGTGGCATTTGGTCATTAACTACATTTTTCACAGAACCTAACAAGCCACTCATGTGAAATGAGGTGAATGGGCAAACACCACTCAAAAACTAAGACTGGGTTCTAAAGTGCTTCAGTAAAATGGCTACAATCCCTATACTACCTTCCTGTACTCCCAATCCTTCCTACTCTGTGGAATGTCTTAATCTGGTTATGGAATTAAAGTGGTAAGAGTTATAAATCAGGTTAAAGTACCTATAATAAACTGCACAGAGTCTTTATAGACTAATTTAGAAGCTATTAAGCCATTTGTAAGCATGCATATAGGATTTACCATCCATGAAATTCAATGTGGAAAGTATAGCTCACGCTTGGACATTTCTAGGTTCAGAAAAATCCTAAAACCAAACAGCGATTTTCAAGCTCAATTACCTTTTTTGTCCTGCCAGCCGTGTATATGACAATTCAGCAGTTTTCTCCTAAACTTGGAACTTCCTCCCATATACGTTAAGCTCAGCACTGTGCTTTGTGACTGGAAAAAACATTGGTAGCTCTGCATGAACTCTGTAAAACTAATTCAGGAGAGAAAAACATCTCCCTGTTCTCGTGAGAAACATGCATAACTTCAGGACCTTGAAGGGTTTAGTTTGTGAATACTGGCCAAACAGAGATATCAAGGCTGATCCATAGCGACTCAGCCTACTTTCAAAACCACTATTGTTTTTCTGTTATCTCAGTACTCCCCAGCTGTAGTGTCTCTTCTACAAAGGCAGCTAGAAAAGCACTAGTCTGCAGAGCCTCTGTGTTACCAAGTTCTCTGTGGCAGCAGCTACCTGTTGTGTAGCATCTAGTCTGAAGGGCTCTTTCCGCAGCAAGTTGGGACCTTTAGAAACTACAAAGTGTAAGACTTAACTTTAACTGCAAACACATAAAAGTTTAGAGGCAGTCTCCTAACAAATTCCTTACACAACAGTAGTGCCCTGTTAATTTCTAAAACAGAGGTGTAACACACAGTTCTCTGCTCCCTAGTTCAATCCATCTTTCATCATGCATGCTGCTACATCACATTCCCATCAAAACTGGAGAGAGGTTTGGTCAATGTGGCAGAATAACACATATGTACAGGACCACGGGCTCCAGGCCCTGCTTGTAACATGTGCTACTTGCTTTATATATGATACATGCTTTATGTATCTGATACTCCCAGTCACATAGCAGGTAGAAGCATACGACAAGAGCATGTGCACCCTGTATTACTCCCCCTGTGTAATGTGGTTTTAGGTAAGGGCAGCAAGGAAAGGCCGGATGATCTGTTCTCACAGGCTTCATCTGAACATTACTGAAATGGGTCAGTAAAGCACCCTTACTGTAAGACATCACAAGGCCACAGACAGTGACGAGCAAACACTCCAGAAATAATGCAAGACTTTCCACTGTCTTTCCTTAAAACCAGTGGCATAACAGCTGTACTGAAAATATAAAACTGCTTAGCAGTGACTCAACACTGCAAAGGCATGAAGATGTAGGGAGTATTATTTACATCTGCTCTGCAAAACCAGACAAATTACTACAGACAGCAGAAAACAAGTCCTTTCTACTGGAATTTTCACTTGTGCAAATCCAATTCTAAAACAGATTTTTAAATTCCAGACCTAACAATAACATTTATGAATACAATAAAAAGACAAATGAATCTCTAGACAATCATGAAGTTCACTAACAGAGCAGTGAATTACTCAGTTTTTTAACTCATCTCCAAACTATTAAAATCATTCATAAGATGAAGAACGATTGAACATAAAGCCAAGTAACATGGAAGCAGTACCCAGTTCAGAAGCTGGTGTTTTATCTCATCAAACAAGGGAAACCCCACAGAATTTTAAAGCAGCTGAGAAAGTAAAAACACCAAATCTTTCACCCTCCTTGAAACCAGAGGTCCTCTGTAAAAGTCACCTAGTCTCAAACACCCCCATGACAGAGACTCCACAACCTTCTATGCACTATTACCATTGCTATGTGCTCTTTGGAATTCAGAGAGCTAAGAAGGAGGGCTGCAAGCAAAACATGTTGCCTACACAATCTCTTTCAGATCTGAAATTTCCAATTGTCAGTGGACTTGCTGATTTCTTTTGTCATTCCTTCTCTGCCAAAATAGACTGTTGATAATTACAGCTGATGTTACGGGTTTCAGTCCTCCCAAACTCTGCTCTGCACTTTGCAGTGTGGGTTACTATGCAATGCATACACTCCAAGAAAAAATACTCAGATGGAGCCAATTTGTTCAAAGGAGATTCAAAAAGACAGATCAGAACCCTTCAAACAACACATTAGCATTAGTATGTTGGAAGTTGAAGCTTTAGATCTATTTCTGGACCTACCTTCTGACACTACTTGTTTCTTAGAGATCTTCTCCAGTCTTTGCAGCTTGACAAACAATCTGGTTTTGCTCCAAAGTATCCCTATGTGATTTAATATATTCCTTCTGAAAACTTTGCCCAGTCCTTTGATTCTCTCACTGTATTTAAATTGAGTTATTTTTCAGTTTCTATCATCCTATCTGCCTCAATCCAAATCTTTACAGAACACCTGGAATTAATATGAAGATTTTATTCTGCACCAAAATTTGCTGCGTGGCACTAAGAGAGTTTTGACAGGAATATGCTGCTCTTCAAAGAGATGAAAGAATACCAGAAAAGCAGAAATATACAAGTATAGAACCCAAAGACATCAGTTCTGAAGTAAAATCAGGATTAAACCTGCCCAAAGTGAAAGCAAAGTAACAGAAATAAAAGTTTTGGTGCTCTGGAAGCAGAAGAGGGGGTACACATACCTTGGGCACTGCCACTGCATCGTGTACAACCCTGGCTGTAACTTGCCAGGAGACCTCCACAGTTCCCACTTGGCATGCCTGGGCTGGTTTCCACCTCACACCTCCATACTCCAGTAATCCCCTCAACTCAGGACTGACAACAGAGGATAAAAGAAATCTGGTTTTGTCAGGAGCACTGCTGAACAGTGACCACATCACCTGCCACTTGATGAGTGCTGTTGCTCTTCTCACAGTCATCCTCTTTATAAGGTGACTAAGAGCTGAAGCACCCTATTTCATGCAGGATAGTGCAGGCCTATAAAGGATTTACTGATATCCTAAACACACCTATGTCATGTCAGCTTAGAGTCAGTTTATTTGCAAATCATTTCTGAACTTCTCTCTACAGATATCTGCCAACACCTTGCAATGTCTGAAGCTGATTACACACTGGAAGAAACAGCTAAGCATCTGTTATCAAGCAATCTTGTTGTGTGACCTCACAATGATTGCTAATAAGCTAAACCCCTTATAATTTCTAAGTAAATGCTTCGGCTTCCATTCACCCTGCCTTAAGCCGCCAAACTGGAATAATAATACCCAGCATTGCGTAACACCAGTTTGAAGGGGACTGGTTCAATACTCCTTTGAGAAACAGCTCTGAAAAGCTTCCTTTGCAAAAATGAAGAAACTGAGGTATGGAGCAGAAGGTTCATGTTTGGTGGCACACAGATGACTCTGACATTGATAAACATTAGGTGGTTTAACCAACATTGAAAAACCTGTCCTAATGTGACCTGTGCAAGGTCAGGCAGGTCATCTGACACCCAAGCAGAACTGTGACTCTAAAGGCCTCCTGTCTCCTGTTTAATCACTGCTCCCCACAGCCTCCACTGAGCAGGAAACTGAGTGTTGCAGTCAGCCACATCTGAAATCTCTAGGTTTTCAAGAGCCACTGAAAAGTGCAGCCAGGCCCAAAGAAGTATTGCTACAGAAATCAGACACAAAACACAGCTCGTTTTCACCCATTTGTACAGCCTCCACGCAGACAAACACCTACAGATCTAAACCACAAAAAGTACTAAGAGAATGTTACAAACAGCGCTGCAAAACCACTCGTCCGAGGGTAGCAGCTTCATAGAGACCCGACAGCGCTTCTTTGCTATGTCCAGACGAGTACGAACGACCAGTGAGGCGCATCCCCCGCGCCGACTGCTCCCCCCGTTCGTCCCTCAAGCCGAAATCACTCAGGAGCACGAAGAGCCGCTGCGTCCCACCAGCTCATCAGTTTTCCTTACGGCAGCAGAAGAGATTTCAAGGCGACAGAACTCCTACTAAGAACACCTTTTGGGTGGGAAGGGCACCACAGGGCAGCCAAGCGACCGCCCGAAGATACTTCCCTTGACACCAGCCCCGCGCGGTGCAGACCACGGCCGCTCTCCCGAAGAGCGGGAGACGGCACCGAGACATCCCGTCCCATTCCCGAGGCGCCAACGGCATTTCTCAGCTCCTCCATCTCCACCTCCCGCCGCCCCCCTCAGCACGCCGCGCCTGGACCCTCTCCGCTCGGCAGTCAGAGTCGGCGAGGCCGGGCCGGGCCGGGCCGATCCCCGTGGGGCGCGCTGGGCCCGCACTCACCCCTTCATGGTGCGACCACGGCCTGGCCGGCACCGACGTCCGCGCTGGCTGCGTGCAGGTCCTAACGGTGCAACTCCGGCCTCCTCCTCGGCCCGGGCAGCGCGGGCGGCTCAGCCTCCTGCTCCCGCGCCCGCTCCACATGGGCCTCCGTCCGCCCGTCCGCCCCGCCCCCGTGACCCCTCACCTCACGCCACAACCCGCGCGCGCGGGGGGCACCGGATCGCGCTGGGGCGCTTCCGGTGCACGCAACGGCGCATGCGCGCGGGGGCCGGCATCAGCTGATCTAGCACCGCCGCTGCCGGAGGAGGGAGCAGGGTCTCGGGTGTGCCGGCGCCGGTCGCAGGTGAGACGCTCCGGCCTTGTCTGCTCCGCTGTCTCTGTCCTTCCCTGTCCTGATGCATGCCTGGCGGCTGCCATGCACCCGGCGGGTCGCCATGTGGAGGAGACGAGATCGTCTCGCCCCTTTCTTAGCCGCGGCCGTTACCTGCCCGGTGGTTTCCCTGCTGAGCCGCTCTCTGAGGGACCGCGCGCGGCCTAGGGCTCCGGGAGGGGGAGGTTGTAGAGGGGGCGTCCGACCTTCAGGGCGCGGTGAGGCCGGAGGGCTGCGCTGCGTGCAAAGGCCGAGGCTGCCGTCTCCTCGGCTGCGACTGAGGCGCCCAGCGCTGCGTGCGTTGTCCGTGCGGAGCCGTTCATTGCAAGGCAGGGACCCCTTTCACTCGACCAAGCTCTGTCCAATTTGGCCTTGAACACTGCCAGGGATGGGGCTGCCACAGCTTCTCTGGGCAACCTGTGCCACTGGTTTACTACTTGCAATTGTGTGCAGTGACCATAGCTCTGCAGCTATGGTCAATGCACAATGGGTGAGCAGCAAAGTTATGGAACACAAATGTTGCTGTTGGTTTCTGACTGCAACCATTCCTTTGTAAAGAGTCCACCTGTTCTTTTGCAGTTGAAAATACTGATGGTCAATTAAATGTTTCCTATTCCTGTAACTAGTAACATAATCCAGATATAGATTAACTGTTCTAAATGTTACACTTAGAACTGAGAGGCAAGAAGGCAGTTTTACAAGACTGTGTTCCAGATGATATTGTACATGTTACAGATAGCTGTGACATCAGAGTATATGACGTGTGGAGATCTTTCTATTCAATGCAGTTGCCCATAGTGATTTCTCCTGAAGATTTCACTAGCTCAACGCAAAGAATTTGCACTACAACTGGGAGTAAAAGCAATTTGGTGATAGTTTTACTCGCTGTAATTCAATACTTGAGCAAACACCACTTGATGAAGTGGAGAGGGGGTGGAAAAGGAGGAAAACCTGCTGATAGACCACTGAAGGTGGTTTATAGCCCACCCATTCTTTGTGTTGAGTGTAGGTTGGCATTTGGAAGTGGAAGCTTGCATAGCTGAGGCAGATCCTCGACATATTGTAAGTTGCTGTACTTGGGCTGACTTTAGCACTCCACAGATCTGCAGCAGCTGAATGTTTGCCTTCTCTATACAGTACTTTAAAAGGCCTTTTCAATAAGCAGCAAGCATAAATAATCATATATACATTTTATTGTTTTTGCTTAAGAATATGTGAAGTGAGATCAGTGTCTACTCTTCCCAAAAATATTGCAGATTACTTTTGCTGTGCTTGTCAGTTGATTAAGTTGAGTCTTCTTGAAATCACTTTTACTCTCTTATGTGGGGAAAAACCTAGTCTTGATTCTATAATCAGGGTACAAAGCATGGCATTCAGAAACGATAAACCACCATGAAGGTCAACTTGAGAGGATGGGGAAGGAGAAATTAAGACAGTGCTGGAAAATGACTGCTGGCATCAGCTGACTATTTAAATGGGGTTGAAGTCTTGTGTTGCAATAGTAACACAAGATCTGTTTCCTGTAAATGCAGCCTTTCCATTTTCTAAATCAAGAACTATTTCCTACAGATAGTGCTAATATTAGGGTTAAGCTATGAGTGGTTACTACTACCTGCTTAATTTCTAGATAGCATTAGCTTAAATTTAACTCTTTTGGTCTAAGTATGTAACAACTGTTTTATACCTCATTCAATCTGACTTACAGAGCTTGCAGGCTTCAGTGTGCTGTTGTCTAAATTTTTCCTAATATGACTTTGTGTAGTCATCTTCCAGAAAAACATGGGTACTGGTATTGGCCGTTATTATTCAAAGCTATGACAGACCAGCAGATGATTCCCCTGGAGATACATTTAGAGGCGCTGTGCTTCACCTCCTTTGTTTGATACCGTAACACTGTCCTTTGAGTTCCCAAGTCTTGAAAATTCCTACCAATGTTTTTCCCTTGTGCTTTTATATTGCCTGTTTGTGAGCCAAGGGCATGTTCCTAATTATGCTTTTTAAAAGAGTAGAATGATTACAGGATAACCTGTATGATGTCTTTGATTACTTTGGTGTTGACCATAAGATGTTGTATGCTATTGCTGGCCAAGTAATAGTCCCTCTTTTTTTTTCTCTTTCTCTTTTTTTTTCCCTCTAAACCTTAACAAACCACGCAACAACCCAATGCTACATTGCCTGGAGCTGAAATAGATTTTATTTCCTTCATACTTTTATCATTAGCTACAAAGAAATGTGGGGGATTTTAGACTTGGAAATGTTGAGGTATTGTTGAACAATGGTATCCACATGATTTGCTTTTAGACTGGAAGTGTACCAAGGAAAAGACAATGTAGTCAACTGGAATATATCATGCTCATTCACTCTTACTCACCATCTTAAAACATGTGACTTCTTTAGCCTTCCAGCTGGACAGAGAGAAATAAGCAGGGGGGGACCTACTCCAGCAGAGGAAGTGGAATGAATCTGAACATTTCAATCTTTTCTTCCTGTACAGATTAAGCCAGTAATCACCTAAAGGCCTAACATGCAAAACTGTCTTAACCTTGATCTTATGGTTGTCATTGTTGTACCTTCTTTTATGTACTGAAAATGTTTGTTTTTTTTGTTCTTTGTATTCTGCCCTGTTTGAAACTGAAAGCTAAGCTTATACTAAATTCTTGGGTTTGGTGGTACCTCATGCATGTGTTCTTCAATCTTACAAATATTTTTGTTTGGTTACTTTATTTCATCTGTGTGTTTATTTCTCGTGTTTTTGTCAAATACTCTAGTTAAACGCCTCCACTTCTCCAAGGATTGACTATTTGCCTCAAGATTTTTTAGACTTCTATATATTACATGGCTGCTGTAACAAACTTTGCCTTACAGGCTCTGTCTTTACTGAAATGATTACCTTACTCTGTAAACCAGTAAGATGTGTATGGCTAAATCCTGCAAGTCATGGTCTAACAGACTTTACTATGACTTAACCAAATTGCAGATGAAAATCAGTTTTAGCTGCTGAGTTAATTTTCTTTGTTCATCAGCTCTATTGCCCTGCTGAGCTTTTGTAACAGTAAATGTCAGTGTTACTGCTTGCTCTTTTCAGAAATGGTTTCTCTGCCCATGATCTAATACATGAATGCTGCCTTCTGACAGATCTTTCATTTTGCTATAATCTTGGAGGGTTTACTGTGGGTGTCTTAAAATGGTCATATCTGAAGTAACTGGGAAAAACTAAAACTAGTATAGGCAACTGCCATCGTGGCCATGTTTTTATAGTGCTAGGTATTCTGCATTATCTACCTGCCATCTGTTTAATCCTAAGAAGAATAATTTTGAAGACCATTGCTACCCCAGCTGAGCGAGACTCATCCTGCTGAGCAGTTAAATGAACTACGAAGTCTGCTGAAAATAGACTCATTGCTGTTGTTTAAGAGAGAAGTGGTGTTTCTAAAGGGTACCTCTGTAATGTGAAAGTCTTATCTTTGTCCTCAGTCAGTTGAAGAGTGCTCATATTGTAAGGATTCTCATGGTCAAGCTGAAACATTGGTGTGTTCAGCTGACCAATCTGTAACTTCTTGCTACATGGCATCCCCAGAAAAACACTGAAATCTGTGCTGTGAAGGTGCCATGTTCCCATGCTGTGTCCCACTTTAGGATGCTGTAAGCTATGCTTGCTTACTGGAGTGGGTTGTTGTTGTGCAAAAGATAGGAGGTGTCTATGCTGCTGGTCTGCATTCTGTGCCCTAAGCTTGAAGACTAGTCCTGTCATGGTTGGGATGGTCAGGTATGATATGGGATTAGAAATGTTATGGAGAAGGTATTAACTTCATAGTGACAAGACTGTTCCCTTATTAGAATAATTTATTATAGTAGGACAGAAGCTTTCAGGTGTGAGAGTTTCCTTTAAGGGCCTGAAGAATGATTTGACTTTTTTCTAGTATTTTTTTCCCTATTTTTACTATTTTAGCAAAGAAGCTGCATCTTTCATGAAGTCCAGTTAGTGGGACAAACATTTGGTCCTTCTTATTACATTATATTATTCTTTTGTTTCTCACTGTGAGAATAATACCTTAAAAAGTATCTCCTCAGGAAAAAAAACGCACAAAATGGTATTTCTGGCTAACTGGAGGTAACATTGGTAAGACCTTCTAAATGTGATCCTTTTATGTGAATTTCCTCTAGATCCTTGAAATCTTGGGTTGTTTTCTTTTATTGTGAGATGAATTTACATCACCTGGTAAATAGTCTGACAACCATCACAATATGTAGTTCAAACAATGTTAAAATACAGTATGTTGGAAGGGCTCTGGTTATTCTAAAGAAGCTGTACTTCAGGTAATTGAACGTAAAATCTCCAAATGTGGCTTAACTTGCTTTAAAACATAAAGATGATGTTTTCCATTACAGGAAAAGTTGACCTCAATTTAATTTCCTTTTACTGGAATCGAATGCCAATGTGTGTGGTGATTCCAACCAGGTGTTTCATTATACCAATGTGCTGTAAAAGACTACTTCTGTCTGCTGGGGTATTAGGTCTTTCTCAAAGACCTTCATGCAAACTTACTCCTGGTTCAGCTTTTAAAACTAGCTGTCAAATACCTTGGGTAATAAACTGAAGATTCCATAATATCCCAACTTTAAAGACTGATCTGAAAAATAAGTGTAATGATAAAATGCTTATTCCAAACTTGTGCTCAGTATTTTAGCTATTTAGGGACAAGGAGTTACATAGCAAGGCTTGGATAGGAGCTGATGTGTTTTCATGAGCCCAAATTACTAATATGTTTCTGCATGTGAAACTGAGCCTGACTTACAAATCTGGTAATAGTTGTGTTAGGAAATTGTGCAGCTTTTGTCTGGTAAGAATCTTTAGCTATTCAGAAATGACTACTGAACTGAAGTTGCTGTTGTGATCACCTATAGCTCTGTGTTCATCTCATTTCCATGTTTGTCATCTTAAAGGCTAGAGCAGTGATAAGTGTTTCGAGTAGCAATGCCAAATACACCTAGAAGTAGAGTGACTTTCATTTAGTAAAAGCAAGGGCAGATCTTATCTTTGCAGTAATGTTAGTGAGGTTAATGAAAATGTTGCTTGTCCAGAGGAAGTGACTGAGCACTGCACTAAGCAGATGGCTGCAGGACTTTTCAGTCCTAACAGCTAGATCCAGGATCAAGGCAGCCACTGTGGGACACAGAAATGAATATTGTATTAGTATTATGTGTTATGGCTTGGATCTCAGTAGCATTAGATCTTTTGTGTGAAAGTCTATCAAGCCAAACAAGGGCAGAATGTGTAGCAGGATGAAAGGAACAGCATTTTTTTTGCATAGGAAACTTGTGAAGCAGTGTAGCAAGTAAGAAATAAGGGGTGGCTCATCTCTTTCCACCCCAAGAGCTCCTCTGGAGAAGCCTTCTGGGCTGAGAGGAAAGAATTGGTGTAGGAAACCCTATTGTGGAAACTTTGTGGCATGCAACCAGTCAGCTGGTGGTTTTTTTCTTTTCCACATGAGCAATGTGGTTTTTTCTAATAACAGGAGTATTGTAATAGATAAAACTGGGATCTTTATCAGTTCTAGATACAGCATGACAGTAGTGTTTGAAGACAGAATGCCAGCTGTCTGAGCTGATCAAATCTTCAGTGGTCAAAACAATTCTGCAATGAATGTCTTGCCTGCTTTTCTCCCTGGTTTTATTGCTGCTGCTAACTTCACAGTTATGTTTGAACACAACTTTTTCCTCTAGTCCTGCTCTGGGCTAACTGAATGAGTCTCCTAAGCTTCTGAATAAAAGCTTGGGTGCTTGAATAACAATTGTTGGTGATGGAATTTGCACAGTCTTCAATCCTTGTCTTCATGGAAGGGGTGTCTTTCGTGCTGTATGTATCTACTGCATATAAATACATTTTATATGTGTTTAGCTTGTGCGCAAGGCATGATGTTTGCTTAAAATACTAGACTTGTATGTATTGCCATACCCACAGGTAAGTCTGCATCCATTTTGAGGAAGAAGGCAGTGAGAGCTTGTGATGGGCTTCGTGAATTGCCAGTTTGCACAGTCTCACTTTGCAGCCATTGTCTGCTCTGCTGGTAGCAACAGCATAATTCTGTTTCCTATCTTTTTCTGGAGTGCATTTGGATTTACCTGTACATGTACTGGGTAGCAAGCCTCATGTGAAAGGACGGGGCTTTATAGTACCCAAGAAGCAAGTGGTGTGAAAGATGAATTGCCTTGTATGGTTGTAGGTGGATCCACAGTATGTAGCTGAGCATCACTTAAGCAGATTCCTGGCCTATCAAGAGCAGACGTGGCCTCAGAGTGCCCTGTGGCAACTGGAATTGTATACATAATTAAATGAAAGAACATCAGTATTGTTGAGTTTAAGAAACAGTGATACTTCTGTCTTGGAATTTATTGCAAGAGGTTGGTACAGTTAACTTCTTGATGTTTGTGTGAAGACTAAACCATATCATTGTTGAGCTGGGGACTGACTAGCTGTGAAGTGGCTTTGCTGAAAAGGACCAGAGGTCCTGGTGGCCACCAAGTTGAATGGGAGCTGGCAATGTGGCCTTGTGGCAAGACAGCCAGACTATCCTGCCATTAAGAAGAACACAGCCACCAGGTGCAGGGAAGTGTTTAATCCCCTCAGTTAAGCTCTGAGGAAACCACATCTGGAGTGCTAAGTCTGGTTCTGGGTTCTCCAGAAGAAGGAAGTCATGGCTTAATGGAGTGGGTTCAGAAGAGGGCCACAAAGACTGTTAAGGTTTGGAGAGATGAGGGGAGGGTAGGAGAGCTTGGATTGTGTAACTTCAGGAAGAGCAGGCTCCAAGAATCTTAATGTATATACATACCTAATGGGAGGGAGCAAAGAGGATAAAGCCACCACTCTTTTCAGTGCTATCTGCTGAAGTAACAAGAAGGAATGGGCACAAACCGAAATACAGGGAATTCCATTTAAACATAAGAAAACACTTCTCTACTGTGCCTAAACAGAGGAACAGGTTGCCCAGAGAGTTGGGAAGTCTTCATCCTTGGAGGTAATCAACACCCAGCTGGACGTGGCCCTCAGTAGCCTGTTCTAGCTTGCTCTGAGCAGGGCCTTGGAACTAGATGATCTGCAGAGATGCCTTCCAAACTTAGTGATTCTCAATTTGGTGGCTGAGAAATCTGGAGCAATTTTCCCTGCTGTGTTGTAGTAAAATTATAACTCTGCATAGTATGAAGGTACAGATTTCCTATTTGGCTTCCCTTCCACGTGACCTGTGTTAGAGTTCTGGGCGTGCTGTTTCTTCTGGGACAATATCCCGAATTTCTTGCACTGGTGCAGAAATGCTGCCAAACTTCTGCATTTGACTAGTAACTTAGGCTCTGTTTTTTTAATACTTCCTCTTAAAAATAGTCTGTTGGAAGGGGAAGTATAAACTGCCCAAGTTACAGGAAATCTATGACAGTGATTATCCTATTATTTATGAAATCCTTGCAACACATCCTTGTTCAGCTGGACACTGGGATTTATGCAGTGTACCAAAGCCTGCTCTGGTGAGCACAGTGTGTGTTGGCAGTCTTCATTCTAAATCATGTCTTGAATGGAATGCTAAGCTGACTGTGCTGTGTGGGTTCTGATCTTTACTATCCTGTAACATCTACATTTTTACTAAGAGGAGGAGGAGGGCTTTTCTTTGGAAAACTTTATTTGGCTACATTTTAATGTGTATGCCTATTAAGCTTCCCTGAATATTGAAGGTAAGGGCTTATGTTCTGACTCAATTTTTCTACCCTAGGAAGTCAAATCACATTAGTCTGTTTCGGATATAGTAAATTCTATGATCGTAATTCAAAGTTACTCCAGCAAAATGAATCCTGGTGACTTATTAATGTAATGCTGCAGCTTCTGAATTGCTGGTCTTATGCTATTTACTACAATTTTAGTTAGTATATTTAAGTAATTTGATATGTTGCTAATGATAGAACTTGCAAAGATAGTCTTGGGAAGCTGTGAAAACTACAGGGAACTCTTCAACTCATGCAGCTTTTTGGGGGAGAGACAGCATAACTGCTTGTCTTCTGTACCACATACAGGACAATTTGTCAGTGCCCATCAAGCTTTGGCTGTTGCTCAAGGTGGCACATCAGTCTGCTTCATCAAGGTGCTGGATGTTGTGCAGCTTCATCAATGCTTTTGCTAACTAAGGGCAGGGGCTCTTAGCAGAAGTAAGCCCCACAAGACTTAGTATTGTGTATGTACCTATTGTACATACTCAAGCAATTAGGATTACAGTGTCTTCAGTGCCTCCCCTTGTGCAGTCTGTTATTAAGCAGTTCTGTTAAGCTCTTCCAGAGCAGAGCATTCACTGCCATGGATATATTAGACTGGAAGCTGGGGGTTAAACAGATTTCAACAGAAAGCATCTCTCTGAGGGATTTTAATGTAGTAGCATGCACCATTGGGATATTACCGGCTTTGTAGGGGGCCCTTAATGCGAACACTGAATTTCTTCTGCCGGGTCCTGTGCAGTGCGGAGGGCACAGATGGGAGTTCAGCTGGGCTCTGGGAAGCTTGATTTGCTATTGCGGCATTCCTGAGTGCTGGTGGGAGAGAGAGAGACTGATGACTCACCAAGTCAGGTGGTTATGCCTCTGCTGTGTGTCAGAAATTGCTTTCCCCTCTGCAGCAGGCTTTCTCATCCCTCTGTCGGGGCACAAGAAGGACAATCATTTCCTAAGTGGTAGTGCTTAACTGCTGAATTCTGGCTTTGCTGCACTGTTACTCCCTGTTTCTGCAGAATAAGGTAAGGATCTGTTTTTATATGATAAAATAGTGATGGATTTTCTTCCATGCTGTGAGAAGGCTCCTGGTAAAAATCTCACTGGAGTCTTAATTTTGAAGAGATCTTTGTGGTAAGACAGTTAATCCTGTAAATTCTGGGTCTGATCAAATGTTTGAACTAAACCCAAGGAACTGTAACAGAAAACAGGTTTTTCCAGCATTGAGAGCTAGACAGTTAAATTTTTGGGGTTACTGTGTAGCCAAATTGCTGTGCTGGGGTTGAAACCAAGATAGGGCCAACAACCCAAGTATTCTTCCTTGTTTAATTACAACTGAATATTACTTTAATAAATCACCTTTTAGTCAGAGATGGTTCTTCAGCAAGTAATATGTTGATTTCTGGCACCGTTAGGCAGAATATGTCCATGTTAGAGCTTAAGAGCATGTTAAAAATCAATTGGTGAACTGCTGAAGATGAGAAAGATTCATGTATGTTAGTTGTAAAGGATGCAAGATGCATCTTTGCTCATAAGGGAATTAAAATTAAGCTAATATCCTGTGTAGGTATGCTAGTGGACTTTTGTAGGAGTGGATTACATATAGTGCCTAATACCCTGTGTTGGCAATAGGCCTCTTGAAAGGCTGCAGGAGCTCACTAGCTTTCCAAAATGGCTAACTACCATGGCTTCTGGGGTAAGTACATGCTGCTTACACATACATCATGTTGTGTTTAGCAAATCCTGACGTGCTTTAGGGAATTCCATTTTATCTGAGTAATAACACTGAACATTTAACAGTGTAGGTAGGTAAGGCAACGCTTCTGCCCTCAAGGACTTTTCCATATAAAATGAAAATCTGTTAGTGCTAATACACTAGCACAATAAAACTATGCAGAGATAAATAACAGCATTTTGTTTTCTTAATATGCATTCAATGTTAAATGATGTGTAGCCCATTAAAAAAGAGGTCAGCTTGTCTGGGTGAGGACCGGCTTTTTAGACTGTGCATTTTATTTGGAGGTATACAGGAGATGGAGCACATAAAGGTGAGGAAGAATTCACTGTGCCTTTTACACTTGGAATAGTTAATAAATGTGTGTTTAAAAGCAGTTGGTGCAGGTGATAAAGATCAGGACAAAACCGGGGTTTGTTGGTGCATTGCTAGGTGGCCTAGGAGAGGAATCCCATTCCCTTTTACCTGCCTTTGCCAGCCATTTGGGAAAGTGGCTGTAGGAAGAGAGAGCAAGCAGAGCAGCTGCAGCAACAGGAGCTGAAGGTGCTGGGTGTCAGGATCTTGCAGTTTAACTGCAGAATGACTGTTCTGAGGTTCTTATTTGCCTTCCTGGAAGCTCAGCAGCTGCTTGCAGTGGTGGGCAGCAGTGGGGTTCGGATACGAAGAAGAGTTAATGTAGATTGAAACTGGCTGGTGTTCTTGCCTCTCCTTGCTTCATAAAGCGACTTTTCTCTATGGGCCCCTGTACTGTCTCACTGACAAACAGGATCGCTGATTCAGTTATGAGGATCTGGTTTAGCTCTCTATTCACACAGAAGGTGGTAGGACTCGAGTGTTCTGTGTGGTGTGTTGAAGTAAATGCTTTGGGTAGATTTATAAGGCAGGCTGCTTTTTCATATGACCAGTAATTGTGCTCCAGTTTTACAGCATTTTAATTGTTAAAAGGAAAAAAGCTGAGGTAGTTATGTTAGTCTGATCCAAAGCAGCTCTTACCAGTTGCTCAGAAACTGCAGATTGCTTTGCAAGGGCCTCTCCTCTGCCATTTGTTAAGAGGATGCTTTTGAGAAATAAGCAGTGAAATTCACATTGTCTTCTGGGCCTAGACAAGTTTAAATGCATCATTACGGAGAGGAAGGGGGTCTAACAGATACCTGACCTGTGACTCTGCCTTTGAGCCTGAGAGCAGTTAGCAGTTCCACTCCTTGGTGGTGGTGATCAGCTGTTGAGATGGCAGTTGTGAAATGAATCAGTGGGAGCCATGTTAAACACAATCTGCTCCAACGAGACATGGAGCCTGGAAGAAGCTATTCCTTCAGGATGAATAGGAGTTTGGAATCATTTGATCCTTTTATCACAAAGCAGAGCCAAGGTTTTTAAAACATTTAGATTGGGGAAGAGGCTGAGGGGCAGAGGTCTTGTTAGTGTAGTATTAAAAAGCTGGGCAACAGTTACAAGATTTTAATAGCAGGTATCTGTTACTTACTGCTACTGAAGAGCAGGCAGAAAAGCATCCTTTAATGATGGTGGATAGGGTAGCAGTGTAGCTGTCTTTTTCCTCATAGTAGATGGGTCAGGTTTTCAAGCCTGAGCATGTCACTGTATTTGCTGCCTTGTAGAAGATGCTGGGTTAGGTTAAACTTGCAAAGACTGTGAGAGTCAACAGATGCTTCGCCCAGTTCCCATCACCAAACCACAGCATCATACACTGGGGCTACCATACTGTGCCTTTCACCAGTGCTGGGTGGTAGACATGGTCAGAGAGTTGCCTCACAGTTCTTTAACACTAATCAGTTTCCAAGGTAACACAAAGCAGGATAAGGGCTGACAAAGCAAAACCATTATTCTTATCGGCACCAGAAGCAGGCCAGCTCAACTGTCGATCACAGGGCAAACATGGATGGAGGAGGTCTTCTAAAACAGCTTTTCCTGTTCCCTAAGCAGTGACTGGCAAGAGATGGCAGTCAGGTTTTTAACTGTTGCAAGTTGGGGGTTTGGGCCATTATTCATCACAATTTTCCTGTAATGCTCCATGGATTTCATTGAGAGCAAGGGTTGTGTAATACCTTGCTGTGAGGCATCTAGAGAGAGCTCACATATTTGTGTGCTTGTGGAAATGTATATTTCTTCTTCTGAGTGCTGTGTATTCTATTTCACACTTAATGTTTGTAATATTGCTTTTAGAGACCCTGGCAGTAAAGCAGCACTAGAACATTCTCGTGCTCAGAATCATAGAAACTCCATATTTTGAAGGAGAATAAATGAGATGTGGAAGACAGAAGAGATTCTCCATTGTTTAAATATCCTGTTACTGGGCTTGGAAATAGTCCAGCAATGTTAGGGCATTTCTGGAGTGTAACTGTTTCACTCAGCAGTGTTTTGTGGAGCATATTATGGAGTGATGTTCCACTCTTGGTGTTCTGCAGTGGGGGATGTTAGTTCTTTTGTTTGCTTAAATAAGTTACCTTTTAACTTTTTATAGCTTTAAAATCAGTGTGGTTAAGGTGCTTGAGATTGCATGAGTTCGGAATTCTTTCTCACTAGAAACAAGGAGAGAACAGAGGGAGGAAGAGGAGGAACTCAGAACATGCGTGTACTCCTCAGGACTGACTCTTTTCTTTTTTCCTTCTCTACAGTTGAAGAGGCAAAATGAACTTTTCCAAGCTACCCAAAATCCGTGATGAGGAAAGAGAGGCTTTTGTTGGTTATGTCCATGGAGTCTCAGGACCTGGTGGGTATTTCATAGGTTCTGTTTAATCTAATGTCTTGTTAATCTTGTTCACTTCCAAGTGGGGAAGTATACTAGAGCTCTAGGTGGGGCTTTACAGAGAGCTCTATAGTAGAGCTCTTTCTTTTTTGGGGAGGGGCTTTTTAAGAAGGGTCACTGATGAGTCTGATAAAATATTAAGAAAAATACTAACAGGATATTACTGCTAATTCATCTTATTTAAGATGTAATGAGCAGAATCAGGCTTAATAATAATAATGATAATAATACCAAAGGTAGTAAGCTTTCTGTATGAGAGAAAGCCAGTTGGTCAGAAATCTGCAGGCCCAGTGCTCCTCTAAAAGGGTGAGAGATGCATAGTCCAGTCTCACTGAAAATGCAGTTTGACCCTGTGATCTCTGGAATACTCAGTCCCTTCCCACTGTCAAGCTCTTCTGTGTTATTGTACCACAGGCTGGAGGGGCTCAGTGAGGAGCTGTAAAGGTCAGAGAGCGTGGCACAGTGTGGTGGTAGTAAGACTTGGGAGAAGGAGGAGGTCTCCTCCTCCTTTATCAGCTTAAATAGTTTATTTAGGCTTTGATGGTAACAGGTTTGGAATACGTGCAGACTACCAGCTTTTCTGCTCCCTTCTGCATTCTCTTCAAGAGGTAAAGAAAGGGATGGGAAAGTGAGAACAGAAGAATAGCATGTATTTTTGTTAATGCAGCCTATTTGATGAGTAATAATTGTTGGCTCATGTCTATCTAAATAAATACCTGTTCTTTAACTGCCAGTTCCTTAACTGCAGAAGTGCTCCTTAAAACCAACAGCTTTATTTCCTAAAAAGTGGAAATATATTTTTATGGAAATATGTGAACCCTGTGTGGATTGAGATTGTGTGATTGAGATTACAGTATAAAAGACTGTCATGGTTTGACAAAGACATAATAAATTTTGTCCTAAAGCAGTTAGGCCTCTTGTATGACCTGCCAAAATCTAACCCAAAACAGTTTTAAGGCCCAAAACATGCTGTAAAACAGTCTTTATCCATTGAAAGTTAGGTGCCCTCATACCACTTCTCTACAAAATAAAATAGCAAAATACTGTTTCTAAATGCTACCAAGGTAAATAGAAGTTTGAGTGATTTGAAAATTATGGTCCCCAACTACAGGTTTATGAAACCATCAGGTATTAGATGGGCTTTTTCCATTTTCCTGTGTGTTTTAACTTGGTCAGATAGGAATGTGGCCTAGCTCACTGAAGGGGAGAAGTGTCTATGTAACTTGTCTGTCAATGGTCACTGTGTCTCTAAAACTCTAAACATTCACCATCTGTCAAGACAGATAAGAGATGATGGCATGAATTGTCTGTGACCTACTACATTCTGATAGTGTCCTCTTACTGAGCATAAAGGGACAGTGTGAAAAGTATAAGGAAACTTTGTCTTTTAAACTAGGAATGTCAGGATTTGTGGCAGTCTGCTTGCCCCTTTTGTGAAATCAAGAATGCATTTCTGATTTGGTTGAATCCCAGACTTATGCTGTGCAGTTCTTACTAACTTTTGATGGGTAAATTTCTTGAGCTATAGGAAAAAGACTCACCCACATGCTTGTCTCTTCCAGTGGTCACGGCGTGCAACATGGCAGGTGCTGCTATGTATGAACTGGTACGAGTAGGCCACAGTGAACTGGTGGGAGAGATCATCCGGCTGGAAGGTGATTTGGCAACTGTTCAGGTGTATGAAGAAACATGTATCCTTTCCACTAATCCCTCTGGGCCTGCCAAGACTGCTCAGTCCAGAGCGCTGGAGTGATGGGAATGAAGACAATGACCAAAACTGAGTGGGACCAGCACTGGATACTTCCAGTGCCAGCAGAATATATGTTCTGCACATTCTTGGTAAATACTGATGGCTAGGAGGTGAATCTTGTCTTGCCTGGCTGTGTGCTGAGGAGATCTCAAGTGGGTATCAAATAATGTGTTCCTTAGAAATTAAGTTAATTTTAGTTTAAATAATAGAGCTCATTCTTAAGGAAGTTGTCTGACAAATGTCAGCTATAAAGGGCAAAATTATCAAGTACTATTTGTTGCATTTATTTTCTTTGCTTTTAAAAACTATGCTTGTATAAGAGGGCAGGTTCCTGCCTTCTGGGCAGAGTACTTTGCCAGACATAATAGGTTACATTTTTGCTTCTGTAGTGTGCTTACAGAATCTTGGTCCAGCTAAAACACAGCATGTATCTTAAAATCTAGCGAACAACATAAAATATATTTTCTATTACACATATATGAAAGAACGTCAGAAAAGAAGTCATAAAACTTAAAGCCAGACCTTTTTTTTTGTGTTCTTTTCAACTTAAGAGTTGGCTCTCTATATGGGTGGTAAACTGGTGACTAGCTCCTCTCTGTACCTAATGATTTATCCTTTTAGATGGCATCATTATTGTAATACCTAGTAACCTTCCAATAGTACATGGAGCAAGTTTGAATATAGTTTACTCTTATGTTCCTCATGAGAGGAGTCTGACATAAGGCTCTCTAAAGTCAGCTTGCATTTAATCTCTTTAGTCTTGCACAGGGTTTTGGGGGTTTCTTTTGTATTCTAGCAGAGCCTTTCCCAGGCTGCTGGCCCTTTGCACAGGAGTCCATTGTGCATCTTTGGAGTTAGATAGTGCATAGACTGGGCAACTTAATAATGGAAAGGGAGGAAATAATGCTGGTCTTGGACAAGCTCCCTTTAAAATTAGACTGCTGTCAGAAAGGCTGGGGTCCAAAGGCTCAAGGTCAAAACATTTGTGCTCTCTAACAAACAAAAATCTATATATTTCATAACATTGTCTGACTTTAACAATCAAACCTGTTTTCTAGGTTTGAAGATATAAGAAATGCTAGATGTTTTGTCATCCTGATGCCTGACACTCCAACAAACTCATCCAAACAGTTGCCTTGAGCTGCTGATCATGAAGCAGAGTATTTACCCCTAGAATAAGCAGCTTTGTTGCTTTGGCAATTTCAGCTTGAGTTGAGTATAAAGCATACATGATGATGGTTAATATAGTAATAAAAAGATTACCTTAAAGTCAGAAAGGAGGTTTTAGGTGATGAAGTTGTGAATGTGGTACTTTCTTCCCCTTGCTCTGGATGAACTTTTCCTCAGCAAATCTTTAGCTGGTGTCTCTGTAGGAGATCCTGTACTCCGTACTGGCAAACCCCTGTCAGTGGAACTAGGACCTGGCATCATGGGAGCTATTTTTGATGGTATCCAGAGGCCTCTCTCGGACATCAGCACTCTGACCAAAAGTATCTATATCCCCAGAGGTGTCAACGTGTCAGCTCTGAGCCGAGATATCAAATGGGAATTCACACCTTCAAAGAATCTTCGGGTAGGTTCTCACAAGCCTTTCCCCCTTGCTCCTCTACCCCCAGAGGTTAAGACTTGAGCAGAGTGCCAGGGCTGGGACTGCTGGGAGCTATGGTTGATGCAGTTTATGTTGGGAGGTGGTAGTGATGTATGAGCCTGGATGGGGACCACCAAAACTTACTCTGTGTGACTTACAATGTGTTGCTGCTGCATCTGAGAAACTTGTAAAGTTTTAATGTGTTTGCAAAACTGTAAAGAAGCTCATGGAGTTGCACTAAGCAAAAAGAATGACTGTGGAACGCATTTTGCAAATGAAAGGTAGCCTTAGAGCTGGAAATTGTCATGGCTTTAGCCCTTGGTGGCATCTTTTTTCCCAAGCCTGCAGGTTTGAATATGCTATTCTTTCTCCACTTAACACATTAGGCTGAGAGGTGTATATGAAACAAGGAAGATTCCTTGCATCAGTCAGTAATTGCTACTGTCTGAGCCTTGAAAGGCACCTCAACCCAGATAGTGTTGCTAGCAATGTGCAGTTAGTGTAATGATGTATGCAAATGGGCTAGTGTGCTCTAACAATGCATTTACAGAGGGAGTAATCACAGTGCTAGACTTAATAGCTATAGTTACTTTATTAAGGTTAAGGTTCTTTTTTAAAGCTGGAGTTCTTGCTTATGACTAATACACCTGCTTTGATTCTAGGTTGGCAGCCACATCACTGGTGGAGATATTTATGGTATTGTGAATGAAAACTCCCTTATCAAGCACAAAATCATGCTGCCCCCACGGAACAGGGGTACAGTTACATACATTGCTCCGCCAGGAAACTATGACACTTCAGTAAGTCTCCCAAACAGCAGTTGCTGATATATTCCCTGTCTCTCTCATAGGGCTGATGTATTCTTTCTGTTCTGCATGATGACAACTAAAAAGTGTTTCACACAACAAAGTGTCTGAGTTAATGCTCACCTCTGCTGACCTGCCTGCAGGGATTACATGAATATCTTGTGCAATTATTCTCTGTATGGCTTCCCAATGGCACTTGAGTATGCCACATTTGCTGAGCGCTGGGGATCTGCACTACCTCATGAATATGTAAAATTCAGTTGCTCTTCAGAAGCATGTTTTCAG
The DNA here is from genome assembly GCF_012275295.1 of Melopsittacus undulatus. NCBI lineage: Eukaryota > Metazoa > Chordata > Aves > Psittaciformes > Psittaculidae > Melopsittacus > Melopsittacus undulatus. The sequence continues at coordinate 114,541,385 of NC_047528.1, read as the reverse complement.
GTGTTGCTTTGCCTTGCACGTCTTTTTCACTCAATAGTGTTGTAAATACAATATGGGAAAGAGCTATCATCCTCTTTTCACCTTGAGAATGGATGATAGCACGTTGAAGTTCAGAGAAGCTGATGATGGCATCAAAGACCTAGCTGTGCAGAGTAGTTGAAACAAGAATTTGTATGCTGGTCCAGTGCAGCCGTTTGCTTACTTCAGATGTCTGGTGCTGTCTGTTAGGATGTTGTCTTAGAGCTGGAGTTTGAAGGCGTGAAGGAGAAGTTCACTATGGTCCAGGTCTGGCCTGTACGTCAAGTCCGTCCTGTTACTGAGAAGTTACCAGCCAATCATCCTTTATTAACTGGCCAGCGGGTCCTGGATGCCCTCTTCCCGTAAGTACTACTTCTTCTTTTCTAGTATGTAAGAAATCTCTTTTTTGAAGGGAATCAAAGGTAAGAGGCCTTATTTTTTTATGGGAAACAGACCCCAAGTTTTCACTGTGTATTCACAGCATGATCTTAAAAAAAATATTTAGCTGAATTCATCATATTTCTGTATTTGGCAAGAGGTTCTACTAGTGGAAAAAGGAGGATAAGTTTAACAAGATAGTTCTAGTGCATTAATCTAGAAAAGAATGGACAAGCATAAACTTAACATAATCGTGCAAAGCCTATGGAAAGGCCAGAACTTTCAAGCTTGATACCTCCGTTCAAGCACATCAGTAGGACTGCCTTCCATGGTCTTGAGGATGCACAGTTCCCAATTATTATGGGGTCACCACTTACAGAAACTGTTGCATGTAGCTGTAGCACAAAATGCTTATTTAAGCAGCTACCTTCCAAGACACTGAATTCAGTAATTTTGGTCCTAAAAAATTATGCTGCTTATTCTTACAGCTAAGTACAGTTGTTCCTTTCTTAGCATTTGCATTCTGTACGTGCTTCCAGCTGTGAAAACTGCTATGCTTCAAGTCTGAAGGTCTAGCTGTTTTACCAGCATAACTCACGTACTTCAAGGGCAGGAGAAGAAAAGGATAGTTTATAACCTCAGTCTTTTGGTTTAGTGAAATACTTCTGTTTTTCTAACCCAGCACACTGAATGTGTCTCGTGTTGTTCTTTCAATTAGGAGTTTATTGGAAAACATATTGTAAGATAGGAGAGAGGTGATTTGTTTCTTGCAAATCAGAGTCCTTTTTCTTTATTCAGGTGTGTACAAGGAGGCACAACAGCAATTCCAGGAGCATTTGGTTGTGGGAAGACTGTGATCTCTCAGTCTCTCTCAAAATATTCCAACAGTGATGTCATCATTTATGTAGGCTGTGGAGAACGAGGAAATGAAATGTCTGAAGTACTGAGAGATTTCCCTGAGGTTAGTATGGAGAATTCATGGAGACTGAACTTGCTATTGTACTGGTACTGTAACTGAATAACATACTATATCAGCAGAGTGACTCAAAACAACCTTTTTGCCTCCTTGCTGTAAGTTCTGGCTGTAGGAGCAGAAATCCCTTTTGGCTCATTCAGGAATTATTTCAGTGGCCCCTCAGTACAAATCTGGACTAGTTTTTGGGTTTACCTTTTAACTTGTTTTAAAATAAAGCCAAAACAGACACAGTTACAAGCACCTTATCTTTCCCTGGTAAAATCTCTAACTTAACCATGCATAGCAAACGCAGCATCTGTATTTACAGGGTGCAGGGTGGTGATACACTTACTGGGTAACAGTGTGACATGAGGCTTTGGAATGCCTTCTGGAGGAAGTAGAAAATGCCTGGTTAAAACAGAAAAAACAGTGGGTTTACTAATCCTTCTACATGTTGTTATATGTTAGTGAATTAGTTGTGGCATGTTCTGTAAAATACTGGAAAGCCAGATAGTCTGAACTGTTAGGGGAAACTCTGCTGTCAGAAATAAGGGGTAAGGGGCTTGGATGTGTTGGTTAGTTACAAGATGGGAAAGTCAAGATGAGGTGGCCATGAAAAAAGGTGAATGCCAATGTATTCCTAAGTGGAATTCTGTACAAATGTCAGGATATGCGTGCTGTTCAGGTGTTTATGAAGTTACACTGGGCTTATATTTATGGTTTAATGTCCAGTTGTCAAAGACAAACTTGGATCATTTTAAGTTGGGAAAAAAAAAGCTCTCTGATTCCTAATGGTCTTAGGATACAGGTGAGGGTATAACTTTTTGGCTCTTCTAGCCTAGTAAGCTGAGAGAGGGTAATGTACTTCCTGATGCAGTGGATTTGTCATTACTCATTTAAATGGGATCAATAGAGATTTGCCAGTTGCAGAAGATGAGGTGAAGCAGTGCATTAAAGAGTTAAGCTGTGTGCAATCTGGGAGGCAAACCAGCATAGCATCCTCTAGTCTCTGCTCTTGGTAGAGTAGCTGTGAGGAGAGGATCCTGATGTAAAGGGAGTAATACTGTAAAAACCAGGCACCCCACAAAACAACAACAAACACTTTGCTACTGTTACCTTTTTCTTTTCTTGCATTTTAGCTAACAATGGAAGTTGATGGCAAAGTAGAAAGCATCATGAAGAGAACAGCTCTGGTAGCAAATACCTCCAACATGCCTGTGGCTGCCAGAGAAGCCTCCATCTATACTGGTAAGGTTTACAGGAGGCTGAAGAAGCTGTGTGCTCTATAGAGCAAGCCATAATGCTGGAGTGCTTCCAGTTCCTTAGATGGTCAGTACTGAGAAACTCGCTTAGTTTCAGAAGTCAACCCTTTCAGACCTTGCCTGCATGAAGTCTTAGTATCTTAATTGAATTTGGTATATACTTATGATTTCTGAATATTGAGTAGATTTTGCTTGTAAGGTGAATGTACTGCACAAGCTCTTGTGTAGGTTTGTCTCCATGTTTTAATTACGTAAGCTTTTTTTATGACTAGTGTTTTGCTGACAAGTACAGCCACTTACTGGGCAGGATTAGGAGTCTCTGAGTTGGCAGGTTAGTCTGCTTTCCTTTGCAGCCTCTCATAGTGCCTTTTTAAGTTCTTTGTTATGAAAACTTGTCAGATCATTAAGATAAAACATGAGCTTTTCTCACTGTTGCATTCTGGTAGTTTGAAAGGGAAGAAGACATTTTACAATAAGAAGAGGCTTTGTTCATGGTTTCAGTGAGGCAAAGGGTAAGATCAGTGACATTGCCATGTCGCTTCAAAATGATACATGGGTATGTAAGATGAGCCCTTGTGGTTCATAAGGGAAAATGGGAAGAGTGAGAAGAAATATTAAATAAACACAGCAAGGACACGATCTAGTGGGAAGAAAGAATGAATTTCCAGTGTCTGTTTCCATCCAGATGTGAACTTGGATATAATTTAGCTTATTTGCATCTTGGTGACAACATGAAAGCGTAGAATTCCTTCCAGAACCTTATGCTGAGCGCGCTGTTGTCTTTGTTCTAGGAATCACCCTGTCTGAGTATTTCCGGGACATGGGCTACCATGTCAGTATGATGGCAGACTCCACTTCCCGATGGGCTGAGGCCCTCCGAGAGATCTCTGGGCGACTGGCTGAAATGCCAGCTGGTGAGTAGTCTTTTGGCAGTCTAGCCTTGTAAAAGCATCCTTTAAACTCTGAGCCTTTGACTCCATTTCTGTGCATTGCTGTTTGCAGACAGTGGTTATCCAGCATACCTTGGTGCCCGTCTAGCCTCTTTCTATGAGCGAGCTGGCAGAGTGAAGTGTCTGGGGAATCCTGAAAGAGAAGGCAGCGTCAGCATTGTTGGAGCGTGAGTATTGCAGCATTTTGCTTTGCGTTGGGTGCAGCTCTTTCTCTGTGTTTTTGTATCTCAAAGTACCTATTTTTCAGACAAAAAAAAGGCTTATTGCTCTGTGCAGCCGCAGGACTAAAAATACATGGTTGAGTAGGTAGATATTTAGTCTGTTCACCCAGAGCTGCTGCTAAATGATGGGGGGGGGGGGGGGGGGGGGGGCAAAGGAATGAATGTGGACAGGTGCAGACTTGCAGTCACTCGCAGCAATCGGAGCAAATGCCTCAGGGAAGAATGTCATTAGAGCTGTCACTGAAAAGTATGTCAAACCATGTTCAGAGCAGGAAAGAAGGGACAATCAAAGCATTAGTGTGTGCATTTGGAGGCATGATGAGTGGTGATTCTCTTGCTTAAATAGAGTAGAATTACATAGCACAGCACATCTTAAGCTGCCATGGGCATGTGGTCCCCAGATGCTGTTGTAGGTGACATTGATTTGTATATCATACTTTGGGCAAATGAGCTTTCCACCACATGTTTTGAGGAGATGCTTCAGCATCTGCAAGAATGCCTGGAATCCATTTTTTGCTCTGCTTAGTTCTGTTGCCTACAACATCCATATACAAATGAATTGTGCTTTTTGAGTCAGATGTTAAGTATTTTCTCTCTGGTGAGGCATATATTAAGGTGTCAAGCCCAAATGAAATTTATGTGGTTATTGTATAGGTGAATATCTCAAATAATTTAAAATTGGGGTATAGTTTTCTGTAGCATAATCATTGCACTGTGTTTCACCATGCTCTGTCAGCACACTTGCTGAATCTGTTCTGATGGAGTTACATTTGATAATCCAAACTGTAGTTACTTCCTGGAGCTAAAGTGACTGAAATCACACCTTGATACTGTCAGTCAGTCACTGATACAACTGTATTTCCTGGTGTATTGGATACAACACCTGTGTGGGTGTGCATCAAACACTTTCTGCAGTGGAAGCTTGTGATCTGTTACTTAAAATCACGTGGACTTTTGTGTTTGCTGTGATAACTGAGCTGTGCACCCTCATGTTCAGTGCTTCAGTTTAAATTGTGAAAGCAACTCTGATTCTTCCTTATCTTTTCCTGCCCAGTGTGTCTCCTCCAGGTGGTGACTTCTCTGATCCTGTCACATCTGCTACACTGGGCATTGTTCAGGTATGTCCTGCAATGTTTCAGCTTTTCCATCCACTTTGTTGATCCCAAACTGATCATGCTTTGGTACATTTGTGCCAGTGACAGGGTGTGAAAGCTTTGATTTGGCACAGGCAGCTTTGTTAGGGTGCTTTGCAAAATGTCCTAACAGTGTAAAAGGTGACCTTACAAGATCTCTGAACTGATGTGTTTGAGATCCCTTTGGAAGAGGAAGTGAAGGTTACAATTCTGTCCAATGCAACTTCTCAGGACTGTCTGTGCTTCCTGATTGCTGCCCACTGAGCTGCACTTCAAATGTGGCTGCTGTTGGCTGAGATGGAAAGTGAATCACTCCTAATAGGTGCATTGAAACCACGGAAAAGTCCTCAGAGCAGATGACTGGGAGATTAATGTCTTGCAACTGACTGCAGCCCTGCTTAAGGAAAAGCAGTTACATCTTATAGGTCCCCACTTCATTAGACTCTGGTATTGACATTGTAATGGCTGACTTCTTCCTCTTTAAGAGGAGTCTTAAGCTGAGTAAGTCTGAACTCAGTTTAGAAGGCACATCCTTTTTTGAGAAGTGTATTTGATAGTCACTGCTATAGGTAATATAAGGAAGGCTTTCATTTTCTCTCTGAAGCTCTCATTTGTGATAGCCTTTGCCATATTGCTTTTGTGCAGACTTGCTTACTGTACTTATCACCTTCAATTATTTTTGGTTCATATTTTATTTGAAACACTGGTTGATATTTGTGCCTTCTGCCAGGTTTTCTGGGGCCTGGATAAGAAGCTGGCACAACGCAAGCACTTCCCCTCTGTCAACTGGCTGATCAGTTACAGCAAATACACGCGTGCCCTGGATGAGTACTATGACAAGCATTTTACAGAGTTTGTCCCTCTCAGGACAAAAGCCAAAGAGATCCTACAGGAGGAAGAGGATCTTGCAGAGATTGTGCAGCTTGTGGGGAAGGTGAGTAACCAGCTCTGAGGAAGTGTGGTGTCAATGAGCCATCCTCCATTTCCTTACCACTAGTGCAGGCTTTAGATCATGTCTTACCCCAGACTTGGTTATTGCATTGTGCAGAAAAGGCAAGTGGCCACTGGGAGATGTCAGACTCTCCTTCCTCTAACTGTGCTTTATTCCAACTTCCTTCTTTTTTGACTTCTAACAGCAAAAGAGTTTTTGGATGAACCTTGGCTTGATGCTACTTTTCTCATGTAATTTAGTTTGCAGAACATCTAAGGCTGGAGTTAAGAAGCTTCTTGCTTTAATGCTCCTGTTCTGCTGAAACGCCCATTGCTGAAACTTACAGTAGTAAGTAATTTTTGCAAGAGAAATGACACAAACTGATCTTTACTGTTGAAGTCATCTGAAGGGTTACAGTTTATTAGAAGCCATATTGCCAGCTGCAGAACAGAGGTGTTGGCATTTACAAGCTGGCCTGTAAGAAGCAATGCCTGCTTTTGCCGAGACCTGGTGATTCCGTAGTTTCTCTGGAAACCTGTGACAGGACATATGGCTCCACTTTACTGGCATTCTTTAATTTCCTTCATTTGCTTCACTGTTTTGGAGAGAAAGCTGAACTTGGACAGGAATATTTCCCTTGAGAACCCTCAGAAAAGTGACCTAGTGGAAACTCTTGTGTTTCAGCTTAGCATTATAAGCACAGTTACTGACAGGTGCCCAATACATACTTGACAGTAACTTAATCCCATGAGGTTTGGGTGAACTGTGCTGATTTACAGGCTCGTACTGTGTGGGATTTTGTATTCATTATTGTTATTTGGAGGGAGTTTTCTCCTGCTGCTCTCTATATTCACTGATGATGCAGCCCAACCGAGATGAGGCCTTCACTACCTCTTGCCTAGCAGAGCTCTTTAGATGTGTCTTTGAAGAAAAGGAAATGTGATCACATTGTTATTTGGTGGCTTTGGAGGCTAACATCAAATCCTTAATATTACTTAGTTCTAGTTTTTCCTCCATGGACATAATGATTCAGGAAGATAAAAATGAATCGATTTATGTCGGAAGGTGATGTTTCAATGTACCTTGTAACAAAGTATTTTCTCTCTGGTGGCTTTCCCATTATATTAAAGGAAACTTCATTTCCGTTGTCTATCATCAGATAGACTTAGTAACTGTTTGGCCCATCTTAGTTTGGCAATCAATGAAATTGGCTGGACTAGAGCAGGGAGTGAGAAATACCCCAAAGATAAAATTGTGCTGAAAGCCATCTTAAGAGGGTGGGAAGTGAGAAATACCCCAAAGATAGAATTCTGCTGAAAGCCATCTTAAGAGGGTGGGAAGAAAACAGGCACTGAAAGATACAGGTTCTTGGCCAGGATATACTATGTCCTCATGGAATGGAGTACTTAACTAACAGTGTGCCTTATTTTTCTAGGCTTCCTTGGCAGAAACAGATAAAATTACCTTGGAGGTTGCCAAGCTGATAAAAGATGACTTCTTGCAACAGAATGGTTATACGCCTTATGACAGGTGAGATCTGACTGGCTGCTCTGCCCTCTTAGGCCTGTGTAGTCTGCATATAGACAGCTATTGTACTTGGAAATTGCACTCAGCATGCAAATGGAAGAGCTGTGCTTGGGTAGACCACTGAACAGTGTATTCACTTTGTCTTACCCAAGGTACGCAGACCTTTTCCAAATGCAGTTGCACCCTTTGAGTTTCCCAGGCCCTCACCTGTTGCTTAGTTAACCAGTCGCATGTCCTCCTTAGGAGGAGAGGACCACTTTATTTTCAGAGACAACATCCAAAGTCTCCCTGGTTATTCTGGCCATACGTGGGGGATTGCAAGAATCTGCTTTCAGTTACTGTTGCGTAATTCCTGAGTAAATTAGGTCCATAGAAAAAAATACTGGATCTTTTCCCTAGTGTGATATTTATCCCTGTCTGCTTTGCTGCTTTCTATGCTATCGTCGTGTTTTTAAGAGCCTGACAAAGGGGCTTTTTGTACTTCATCTTGCTCCCCTGCTCAGGTAGATCAGGAGGTCTTCAGTTCTTCATCACTAAAAATGTAGATGTCCATCATTCTGTAGCAGTGCATGCCTTTGATTAGGTTACTAGGGCAAGCATGCTCGTATGTCATAGGGAAGCACAGGAAGTAGCATGATGCAGGGTATAAATAATAACGAGGCACTTTGCATGGCAGTCATCCAACCCATTAAAAATTGAGCTTTTTGTGTGTGGAGTGTTCTTGTCATAGAAACACTCCTTTTCCTGTGAGCAAAGAAACTTGCAGAGCTGTCAGGTCATCCCAGGATGCTTGGAGGAAGCTTGTTCCCATGATGGACAAAACAGGAAGGAGGAATTCCGTTGGCTGATCTGGTGTTTTCCCTTTCTTGTTAGCATTGGCACAGGTTGAAAAGTAAGACTTTCTACAGCTATGGTTCCTGTTCTCTACTGTTTTGCCCAGTGTTTGGGTGCTACTTCAGAAACCTCCCTCCAATATGATTGTACTAGCCTATGATTTGCTTGTTTAAAAACGTGTCTTTTGACAGTGTATAGTCAAAATGCCTGGAGTAAAGCAGGCTAGTGCCCCTTCTGTCAGGTGAGAGCTCAGAGTTTTGAAGGCAGGAGCCCTGTTAACTGTGACAAGATGCCTGATCAATCCTTTCCTGTCCCATCAGGTTCTGCCCTTTCTACAAAACAGTGGGAATGCTTTCCAATATGATTGCATTCTATGACATGGCACGCCGTGCTGTAGAAACCACAGCCCAGAGTGACAATAAGATCACGTGGTCCATCATCCGAGAGAATATGAGCGAGATCCTCTACAGACTTACCTCCATGAAGTTCAAGGTATGTTAAGGAACTGGGTTGTGCTGCTTTTTGTGAGCTTCCAGTACCTCTGGAAGGTAAAGGTGGTCATCAGTTGCCTTAGATAAAGGTCTGTGAACACAGACTTTCTGAATGCACTTAAGAACTGGTTTTAGTTTGTGAGCACAGGTATGGTAAGTAGAGAAACCAGGCAGGTGATGCATGCTGTATAGCCTTGGCACTCCCATCTTGGAGAGTCTCTTCTATGTTACAAGTATCATGGTACTAGTACAAGCACCTTTCCTGTTTATTTAGGGGTATTGTGATAAACTTTTACGTACAAAATCATAATATTTTCTAAGGAGAATTAGCAGATAAAAGCAGCCTCAAGTTTAAATCCAGGAATGTGCTAAAAAGTGAAGGGTAGAAGTGTTGATGGCATACTCTTAAATGGAAGTTAAGGAAAGAAATGCTATTCTCCTGCAGTAATACATGATGTGTGCTGTGTTTGGCTTCAGGACTTAAGACAGGTAATTAGGAGGAGGGGAAGGGAGAAGTAACTTCAACGTGAGCTGAAAACAAGTGCCTTGGAGCACCTGCTCTGGGTAAATTCAGAAGCCATCTTCTTAGGGTACAGCTTTCCTAAAACTCATCCAGTGTATGCTGGTGTAGAAGGTCCTGGTAGGACAGTAACCTGTGATGCTGACTAAAGATGCTAAGAAACCAATGTTAAAGTAGTTAAGGAATAATCTCTGTGAAGAATAATGCTTACTCAGCTATAATTCGTGTGAGCCATCATTGAAAATCTTTCAAGAACAAGTACCATAGGATAAAATTATGTTAAATTTAAATGTTCTGGTGTGCCAATGGATTCTGTTCCTGCAGGTTTATTTCTTTGGCTTGTTTCTGCAGTAAGCAGATCCCTGGTATATATTCTCAAAGCATCAAGAACATAACAAGATGCACTTATGAACATGAGTTTCTTTGAGGGCTGGTTGTATAGAGATAGGGAAGTAACACATATTTTACAAACCATAGCCAGAAGACATCTGGCATACAGCAGAATGGTGGACGGAAAAAGGGAAGCCAGGGGGAGAATGCATGTTAAGAGGAGCTGGCCCTCTAATACAGGAGTAGTTATGAAAGTAAAGTTACATTCTTGGGTGAAAGGCTAAAAGGCATGAGAATGTAAATGCCCTGCATCCTGCAGTCTGTGCTTTGGAGAGACAATGAAGGAGGATTGCATCCACGCGTGTCAAGTCCTCTGTGTTTCCTAAGAGCTGCACTGGCGGAGGGAAATGTAGTGCTGAGAGGGAAATGGTGAAGATACTGAGCAGGTTTCAGAGCCTGGCAGATACTGCTTCTCACAGGAAGGCCTTGCAGCCTCGGGGCAAAGCCTATTGTTACGTTTCTGTCTTTGTCTTTCATGAAGAGTATTCAGAGAAAATGAAGCAGTGCAAAGAGGGGCTTGAGCTTCTGATTGCACAATAAGATTTTAATTGGAACCAAATGTCCTCTGAGTGATGGCAAAGTAGCTTCTGCACTTACTAGGGGAGAGCACCTCAGAACGTACAGCAGAGCATTTCTCAGTCACAGTGAGCCTTGCTCCACTTGGTTTGGGAATAGGAGTTTGTACTAACTACTGCAGCTCTTGAATCACACAGCATTAACTAAGATCCTCTGTATTACTGAATCCTCTCCAAATCGATTGCTTTTCAATAAAGTAACCACTGCTCATGAAAGAAAATCTGTCCAGGATCCATCCTGCCTGCTCCCTGAATGTGGCAAGAGGATGACATTTAAATCTTGTGACTGTCAATGAGACAGACAGGAGCTATAATGCTTGCTCTGCAGTTGGCAAGGGTTAATCCCAAGGGCAAGAAATGTGACAGCATTGGCAAAGCAGGGTTGTCTAAAGTACCCAAGGCTTTTCCTCATGGGGTTGTTCACTTGCTGTGTTATCTTTCAGGACCCTGTCAAAGACGGTGAAACAAAAATCAAGGCGGACTATGCTCAGCTGTTTGAGGATATGCAGAATGCGTTTCGCAGTCTGGAAGACTAGACTTGACCTCTGTGACCACTCCAGTTTGTCCTCTCAATTCCTCATCTCAGCTCCTCTGCTTCCCTACCTTACAAGAATGATGCAACAGTACTTGAGTTGATAAATAGCCCTATGTTTTCCCTGTTCATACTCAGAGAGTGTCCTTACAGAACATTCCTCCTAATTTGTGTTTGGCATTGCTTTGTGTGTCTGAAATGGTGCGTGTTGTATGGATGGGCCTGGCTGAGTGAAGAAATGCTGTTGTACACTTCTAGGGTGGGAAGAATTTCACTTTGCCTCTCCCAGCTCTCTTGGTAACTGGTCTTTCACCTTGGGATGTATCCAGCTGAGCTGTACTGGCAGAGGAGTTGTACATCTTAATGCAGTCACGTGGTACGTTCTGAGCTGGCAGGGGTAAGGGCATTTACATCTGGTGCTTTACTAAGTGACTGTCATGACATAGAGCTCTCTATTCTCAAAGAGGTTTTGACTGTCTTCTGCTGATACATTGATACAACCAGAAATCCTTCACTACTCTGTCCCTTTTGCAGCCCTCAGCCGAGTCAGTTGGTGTTTAAACATGGTAGGTCTAGATCTCTCCAAGAAGGGACTGACTAGAAGATGAGCATGTACCAGTGTACTTCTGTACCCTGGAGAAATAGAGTTTTATCTTCCTACTTAATAAAGATAGGACTGCTGGGCTCTGCATCAGCTAAAATCAAAGCCATAGGTGCTCAGCTTCCAGCAGAACCTGACCTTCTTGCCTCCCACTCACCCAGTAAGATTTCATGACACTCAGCTGCTTTAGTTAGTGAAGCTTGTGACTGCTGCCATGTGCTGCAGGATGTTAGATGGTAAGTTTGGAGATGCCATGCATGTGGACCAGGAAGGCAGTCCTTCCTTGGTGGTGCTCTGCCTCCTAGTGCAATGCCCAGGTCGTGCTAAGGAAGGGAAAGCATGTGCCCAGCCTTCCTCCTCCACCTGTGCTCATGTGGCCAGTTTGGCGGTGGCATAGAAGGTCCCTGGTTCTCATGTAAGAGGAATGTATGATGCTAAACTGGGGGCGGGGGATGAACAGGGGGAAGGCTGGAAAGTACAAAATGTAGTTATTCCTGCCGTGTTGATAGCAATGCAAGAGAAACCAGTGACTCTGGCCTTGTGCTCTGGAAGCACTCTTGTCAAGCAGCTGAAACTGCTGCTTCTTGGGCTTGGTGACTTGCAGACTAGTAGAAGGTGGGGAATGAACATAGGGCAGCCTTTCTGTCACACTCCAGGAGCCCACTGCTGTGGAGAAAGACAGAAATGCCAGCATCCTCTCCCGTCTCTGCCTTGCTTGTGTTGAGTGGCATCCAATCCTGCTTGCCTGCACCCAGCAGGCTTCCAGCTGATGTTTTTTACTGCTTTGTTATGTCATCAAACAGTACCCGGGGTTGGTGACACCATGGTGGTGGCATGGCTGTGCAAGCATGAATTCTGTGCTGAGGTATTGCTGCCAGCTCTGAACAGTAGTGATGCAAAGAGATCTTGCACTACGGACCAAATGCTGCCACTTCCATTACAGTATCAACTTGCTGTTTGTTAGGGGAGAGCCAAGCTGAAAGTTAAAGGGATTTACTTTTGATCCTCCCAAAAGTAAGTACTCCTCCAGCCAATATCCTGGTAGTGAATGGTTAAGTTTACAGCTCACTGAACTTCTGGTGTATGCTGCTTATTTTACCAATGAGCATGTGTGAATGAGTAGTCACTGTCCAAAGCCCTTGCTGGGTTCCTCATCGTTTGTACCCTTCACCACTGTACTATGTAGCATTTCATGCTAGAAACCAGATGTTCTTATCTCTTTAAATAGAGGATGTTAAAAACTTTACAGAAGATGTCTATGATAATGCATTCTAATATTTATTGTTCTGTATCTGGCCCTGAAGTGTGACCAGTTCAAACAGTTTCATATATATTTTTGTCTTTTTTGGTTTGTGTCTGTTTTCAGTGTTGAGATTCTGATGTTCACTGTGTCCTGCAGGTCCTCCCTCCACAGCTGTGGGAGGAACTAAAAGATGGGCAGAACCCCACCACCTACTTTATCTTGTATATTTCATAATGTATGTTGCAGGAAATTGTGTAAAAAAGTAAAAAAAAATACGTTGAAGTCAATGAAAATAAAATTGATTTAAAGTAGGTTTTAACTGTCCTTTTATTACAACAAACCAAACCCGTGGCCTTCTGATACATACACAGCATGGTATCAGGACAGCTCACAGCTTGCTTAAAACGTTACTACTTCATTTTAGGAATTTCTTTAAATCAGTCTGGCAGGGCCTTAAAGTGTTTCTCTGCTCTGGAATAAACCTCCAGAAATCTCTAAATATGAATGTTTGACAAAGTGATTGGAACCTCTGGATGGGAAGATCACTGTGGCATTGCTGGCCAAAGCCCAGAAGTTAGCATTCCTTTTCCATAAGGGTGAAACCCACGTGTAAATAGCAGCACACAAAACGTATTAAGGCATTGTTGTACCTACTTGACCAGTGTGTAACACCTCTTTGAGGGAAATGTTTTGCTGTTTTTATACACATATTAAAGATACAGCAAGCTTGAACAAAGCAGGTATACAAGTAATCCCTCTGCCTCACAAAGGGGTGGAGGTCACAAGCTCAGCCCTGGCAGCTGCAGCCTGGCAGTTCCCTGTGGACAGTAAGAAATCCATCGAGAGAAGTGAAGAGTTCAGGTTTTGGCAGTGTGGAAGTTCCCAACCGGCAGTGTCCTCACTTCATCCACGCGACTCTTGTGGATCTGGAAGGCAGGTGTCACCCAGCGGCCGCAGGAACACTGCTCACCCCTCCAGCTGAAGGAGCCCAGCTTCGAGGTGCATTTGGGACACAGCAGCTGCAAGAAAAAGCATGACCCAGTCTAAGGCACGTGCAGATGGAGAGCTACTTCAGTGTACTTCTATGGCATGTTCATCGTGACAACCTCTGCAGAGCCAGGTCCTTCCCTTTAATGCTTCAGAAAAGGTAAATGGGCTGATAAACTGACAAAAAAGCTAACCTGGCATGGCTGTTTAGCCGTAGGGTGTAGCAGGCAGCTGTGCTGGCATAAGGGAGGGTGTGGAAATGCAGTTACTTAGACCTGGTGTGGTTCCAGGACAGTTCTGCCAGTCTCCAGAGAGCCTCAGTCAGTGCAAGACTGCAACAGATTGAAGTACCACAAACTCTTTTCTCACACTAAAACCAGACAGCAGATAAACCCTGTCCAATGCCCTGGGTAGTGGTCTCAGCCCAACATAATCAGCATATGTAAGAATCTATTCACAAGCTGGAAAATTCATGCCAGAAAGGCTGGCAGACCTCAGTCCTGGTGTGGGTCCTACTGCATCAGGGAACAGAAACAGTTTGTTCTGCCTCTTAGAACAAAATCCAAGACTAAAGCACATGCTGCCCATCACCTGCCCTTCCATTACTCCGAGCAATGCTGGCTCCATCCACTGCACAGGCTCAGTGAAGTAAGAGGTACACTTCTCACGGGTGTCACCATAAAGCTGAGCAGAGTCCGTTATCTTCTTGTGGGCAAAGGCTGTCGGGCCACTTCCTTCTGTGTGGGACAGGATGCTGGAACTACGGAACAGAGCACGCCTGCACACCACAACACAGAGGGGAAAAAGAAGTAATTGGGTTTTTACTAGGGAAACTATAGACAACAGGAAATAGGGATGAGGACCTCCTGACAGTAAATAAACAGGACTGCAAACCCTGCGGTTTGGGATTGTTTTCATCTAGTCTAGAAGGCACTGATTTCTTGACACATCTAGCAATTGGTGTAGTTTTGGGCTCTGCCCCACTTGTGTGCTTTTATCTAGACCTGTTTTCAAACAATTCCTGCCTACAAAAACTTTATGTTCATATTCCTACACCTAGGAAACAGCAGGATTACTCAGTTTCACTTAAAGCAAGACATGAAAGGTAGTTAAATGCAGTAAACCTACACATTTAGCAGAAGTTTCTTCTGGAGAAGCTGTCAAAAACAGAAGTTATGGTCTCAGAGCAAGCTGCTCAGAGCCAAGTGGGATTATGTTGGTCCATAGGAGGCAGCAGATCAGGCTGCACAAGTGCCACAAAACCCCAAGGAACAAGAAATTCTATTTCGTAAGATTTCATTTGTGTGATTTTGGGGGCACACATGGCATGGAACCTTGGGCAAAAGCTCATCCCTGTTCTATCAATGACAATGATTCATACAGGCTATTTTTCTCAAGTCCATTACAAAATTACATCTTATGGAGAAACAAAAAGTTCAGTACCTGCATTTCCTGCACCTGTAGAGAACTTCTGTGTTTGGAGTCTGACATACACTGGTTGGATCAACAGCGAAGACCTCTCGGGGCAAGTCTTGAAGTTCTGCAGAGGTGTCAGTACCAAGTTGTGAGTCAGATGGATGCAGCTGTGCTGCATATGGGACAGGACAGCACTGCACCTCTGCCCCAGCACGCACAACTCACCTTCATCCCATTCATTTGTCCACACACCAACTCCATTAGGTAAGGTGAAAATGAAGGAGCCTTGCCCCACCACACCTAAGACTGGGATTCACTTAATACAAGGAACTAGGATCTAGACTTCAGCCTTAACAAGGGTGAAATAGCTGCATTTTGCTTTGTGTTCTTACTTAGAAAGTAAAGGCAGAGAAGGAGTTAGAACAGCTCTGCTAATCTTTCAGTGTACACAAGTCAGCTTAAGAACAGGGCCTGCTAAGAAGAATGACACATAAGGGGAGTCAGCACTGTCATGCTGAATATGCAACACTCAGATCCTACAAAAAAGCTATGGATTATGACTGTATTGTAAGATTACACATCTGCCCACATTTCTACTGCAGTCACCCTTGGCAAATCAGAAGTTTACTTCATATCTTGATTTTTGAGCTCTATCTCAGTTCTGCATTTGCCAATTTTGTTATTGTTGTTGACTTCTTTTTAGAGGATGTTCACTTTGCTTAGCCAGGTACATAAAAATCAGGAAACAAATCAAACTGACCTTTACCATTTCTACATTTTGCTAAAGGCAGCAGTTCCTTACGGACCTCGTTTCTTAGAGATGCATTTTTTCCCCCTGATGAGCTGGAATTCTTTAGGGCCAGTACAACGTGAATCTTTGCCTAGCCAACCCCATTGCTTTGAGCGCAATACTCCAAGTCAGCCACCTCTGACACGACCTTCTGTGTTCCCTTCCCACAGGGACCACCCTCCTTGGGACACTGCCCGAAGCATCTCCCCAAGCACCCTGCAGAGCCCAAGGCCGATGCCCGCCGAGGCCCCGCCACTCACCGGGGTACCTCTCCGTGAGCATCTGCAGCCGGTACCGCTTGTAGAGGGCGCTGCTGCTGTCCACGGCGCAGCCCATGGCCTCGTAGAGCTTCAGCTGCGCCTGGAAACCCGGGTTCATCCTGCGGCGGGGCGAGAGGAGAGCGGGCTGAGGGGACAGCGGGCGGCCGGGAAGCGGAGGGGAGCGAGCGGGGACAAGGGACCCACTCGGCGTCGGGTTTGGCGGCCCTGACGGCGGCGTAGGCCTCTTCCCAGCCGAGTCCCTGTGTCTTCATGAGGTAGGCGGTCACCACGGCCACGCTGCGGCTCACCCCGGCCTGGCTGCAAGGACGGGACAGGACAGGCTGTCAGGAGCGCCGCACGGGGGGGAGGAAAGCCACCGGTCCCCCTCCGCCGCGGCGCTCACCAGCGGACGAGGGCAGCTCCGCCGCCGGCCCTTGCTGCGCCGATGAAGGCGGCGCAGTCATCCAGGCGGCTCAGCAGGTCGGCACAGGGCTCGTCCAGCGCCCGTACGTGCATGGCCCGCACCCCCGGCACGGCCGGCGGCTCCTCCGCGTCCACCGTCAGCACCGCCACCACTCCCGCGGCCGCCAGCGACTCCGGGGACGAGCACGACCCCGCGCCGCCCACGTAGAGCCCCGGTAACACCGGCACCAGCTCACCGGCCGGGCACGCCATGGCGCCGGACACGCTGCGAAGGGGCAGGGCGCTGCGTACGGCGGCTGCCGAGGGACCTGTGCCGAGCCCACGGTGCCGGCAGGGGGCAGCCGGGAGCCGCAGGTGGCGGTGTTGGAGGTGTCAGTGGGAGCCGGCCCTGCACAGGTGTGTGAGGCAGACGGGAGCTGTAAGGGCACCGCTTGAGTTATCCCTCAGCGGTATTTAAGTAACGTCCATAATAATAGTCACACTTCTGCGGGTACCGGTGCAGCTTTGTCGTCCCGGTGTCCGTAGGTTTGTGCCTTCAACTGATTCGGGAAAACTCCAGGAACAAACTCGCCAACAAAGTTTTCAAGCTGACAAGCAGGTATTCTTTATTGATGCACCGGGAGACACGGGAGATAGGTCCTCCTAACGTGTGTCTCTCTATTGCTACACAAGCCGTCCTTATATAGTCCCTGGGTATACATACATATTCATGAGGCTACGTATGGATTACATTATTTTCCAGGAAGTTCCCAGCATGCATACACAAATGTGGTGGTGGTCTCTGAGGGTTGTTTACTTCTTCCAACAATCTTCATCACTTCTGGCAGCCTCTGAAGCACGTGCAGTAGATGCTTATACCAGTTTAATTGGGTTGTTAGCACCAGAGACATAATAATCCTCCTACTTATCAGTGAGTTTAACTGTAGCCCATCCTGGACCCCTGCCATTCCCAGATACTCCTTATCCCTGTGTCCTGTTCTTCTAGACTTTCTCTTAAAACTATGTCAACTATAACGATTTATCTTGAACAAGAATTCTCAGGATGTTCTCTAGCTGTACTCTTGTTTTTTCTATGTATCATGCACCTCAGTAATCTTCCATAGAATCATAGAATAGTTAGGATTGGAAAGGACCTCAAGATCATCCAGTTCCAACCCCCCTGCCATGGGCAGGGACACCCCACACTAAACCATGTCACCCAAGGCTTCATGCAACCTGGTCTTCCATTGCTACTGTTACATAGCCATCAGATTTAACATTGCTTAAAACTAATTCTAAAGGTTTATATATTCCATTTTGTGCCCCCCTTATTTCACACCTCACCCTTTTTAAAACCAAAGGGTTTCCCACCTCCCTGTCCTGTCTCCTTACACATGCTCAGAAAACAAAACCACCTGGAGCACTCCTGAGTGCCCAGTGGCCATGGGCACAATGCTGCTGCCATCTCAAAGCCATGGCGGTTGCGGTGGAGATGCCCATTGTGGCTGGGGCTTCCCTGGTGATGTGGGGTATTTGAGGTGAGAGAGCCCTGGAGTAACCAGTGCAGAGGAGGCAACTCCCTTGTGAGGCTGCATCTCCCTTGGGTGCCCTGTGGATCAAGGTGCCTTAAGTTTCTAAGATATCTTAAAACTCCATCTGCACACTGCTGCTCTGGTTAGTGGTCTGTGGTGTACATACAGGAGCACGCCCTGCAATGTATGAACATCCAGGCCTTGCTCTCACAGCTGAATAGACTGCCACATTGGTGGCACTGTACTGGAGCTCACCCTGTGTAAGTCATGCCAAGCACCAGCTTTCTATGAAGGCACCTTAGGCCTGGACTAAGACACCTTAGACTTAGGCATTTTAGGCACCTTAGACACCATCAGGGTCTGGACTTTCGCAATTGGTTTGTGGGTCATGAGAGGGTGCTGTCCAGTGAGGCTTTACACAGGTGGAGTTTTAGGTGGGTAATCAAATGAGGATATCCATATTGGTGGCACTGTTAGGTCTGGCACCATGTGTAGGACAAGCTGAGCTCCTGGGTTTTGTCCTAAGACATTAGGCTTATGAGCTGGGTCTGGACATTCACACTTAGGAAGGTGGTGTCTCAGTCACCTGAGGGTGCTGTCCCTTGAGCCTTTAAACAGATGGAGTTTTAGGTGGGTAAGTATGTGAGGATATCCATGCTGGTGGCACTGTTCCAGAAGACACCCTGTGTAGAACATGCCCAGCTATTTCTTTTAATCCTAACACATTAAGTTCAGGAGCAGAGTCTGGACATCTGCATTTAGCAACCTGGTTTATGGGGCACCTGAGAGCACTGCCCTGCAAGGTCATACAAGATGAAGGTTTATGAGGATAAGCAAGAGCGGATTGCCATGTTGGTGACACTGTTGCAGAGTGTAGGTGCACACAGCACCAGCTCTCTGTCCTGGCACATTAGGCTTAGCCTCAGGATCTGGACTTTCACACTCTGGGAGCTGGTTTTTGGGTCAGCAGAGAGCGCTGTCCAGTGACGCTTTACACACATGGAGGTTTTCATTTAGTGAGGTGAGCAGCTGCAGAGAGGATGCTTCAGCACCGAAGCCTGCAGTCCTTGCCAGGCCTTGCCCAGGAACAGGGCAAGGGTGTGAACAGGGTGGGCAGTCAGGGCCTGGTGCTGCAGTTGGCACCAGCAGCACAAGGGTAGTGAGCACTTGCCTCAGGGCCAGGGCCTGGTCTGGGAGCTCTGCTCTGGCTGCCCCAGCAGTGGCAGTGTCAGCACCAGACAGAGCCGATGAGAGGGGGAGGCTGCAGTGCAGAGCTGGTAGTGTACAAAGTGCCTGCACTGGTCTGGTGATGCCAGGGTACACAATGGACAGGGCTGCACCTGGGGTGCCACGTTGGAGCAGCAGGGGCTGAGCTGTGGGTATCTGTCGGTAAGCTCCAAGCTCAGGAGTGTTGTGTCCTGACTAGAAGGAAATGGGGCAGGAGGGGCAGGAGGCGTCCATGGATGGGTAAGGAGCTACTGAAGAAACTGAGAGGGAAAAAAGAAGCTTATAAAAGGTGGAAGTGAGGACAGGCAGCCTGGCTGGGAAGAATACAGGGATGTTGTCTGGGAAGCTAGGGACCAGGTTAGGAAAGCTAAGGCCCAGTTAGAATTAAACTTGGCTGTTAAAGATAACAGGAAGGGCTCCTACAGGTACGTAGCAAATAAAAGACACACTAGGGACAACGTGGGCCCTCTCTGGAAGCTATCAGGAGAAATAGCTACCCTGGGTTTGGAGAAGGCAGCTTGTTACTCTTTGATACAAATATCAACAAAATCCCATCTCAGTGAATGATCACTCACTTTGGAAGATGCGTTCTGTAAAGAAAAAGTAACTTCTATGGTCATTAAGAGTGAGAATACAGGCAGGGCAAGGATGAAGAATTAGAGGAATAAAATTCCTACTGTGTCCTATTTATTATTAGAAATATTTCACTAAAGGACTCCAAGCTCAGAGAAATACATAAAGCTAACATTAGCTATAAAGCTAATATAGCCGAATGTGTTGATTTAAAGAGTAACTGATGATATAACTTCCAATTTTCCTTTATCATATCTTCATGTGCGTCCTGGGTTCAGCAGTAGCAGTCATTTTTCGCTCTCTTAGAAGCTGGTGCAGTGCTGTGGTTTTGACTTTGAGCCTGGGAACAGCGCTGATAACACCCATGGTTTTATTTGCTGCTCAGTAATGTTTACTCTGACCAAGGATTTTTTGAGTCTCGTGCTCTGCCAAGGAGGAGGGGAAGCCAGGAGAAAGCAGAGACAGGACACGTGACCCAAACTGGCCAAAGGGGTATTCCATATCACAGCACATCATGCCCAGTATATAAACTGGGGGCAGTTACCTGGAAGGGTTACATCACTGCTGGGGTCAGGCTGGGTATCGAGCGGGTGGTGAGCGGTTGTATTCTCTTCCCTTGCTACTTCCCTTATTATTATTGGTGGTAGCAGCGGTGGTTTTGTGTTATACCTTAGTTACTGGACTGCTCTTGTCTCAACCTGTGGGAGTTACATTCTTTTGATTCTTCTCCCCATCCCTCCAGGAGCCAGGGGTAGGAAAGGGGAGTTGCTGACTGGGCTTAAACCACAACAGTGTGATATCACTTTACCTGATTTTAAATGTAATGCTTATTAACAATGCAAGATATGTCATATATGAAACATATGTGTATAACCATGTTCTGTGTGAAAACTTTAACTTTGCTTTGTGGTCATATATATTACAGCAATATGTATACTGTTCTTGTCCTCCCATTACATGGATTTGTTCTGTTCTTTCTCCCGTATGAATTCACATCAGCCATGGTGGGAGGAAACTGGTTTAGAAAGGGAGAACACAATCTTAGACTAAATTCTGATCTCATTTATATCACTCTATAAGAGTTACCAAGCTGAAAACTTCATTGTAACTGCTGTTTTGACACACCCTCCCATAAGAATTTCTTGCAGTTGGATAATTCACATTCTAATATACACATATATGCACAGAGACACAAGAAAATCTCCTGTAGCATTATGAGATGCATGAAGATATTTGATGTACTTTTAATTTTTGAATATTCCCTAATG
Organism: Melopsittacus undulatus; assembly: GCF_012275295.1. NCBI lineage: Eukaryota > Metazoa > Chordata > Aves > Psittaciformes > Psittaculidae > Melopsittacus > Melopsittacus undulatus. The sequence goes on along the minus strand of NC_047528.1, from coordinate 114,520,369 downwards.
TCTCCTGCTAAAAGAAAACACCATCTTTTAAATTTCTTTTCAAATCATAGTCTTTTCTGCCTTACAGAATCATAGAATGGTTTGGGTTGGAAAGGATGTTAAGGTAATGCAGTTCCAACCCCCTGCCATAGGCAGGGATACCTTCCACTGGACTGGTTTGCTCCAAGCCCTATCCAACCTGGCCTTGAACACTGCCAGGGATGGGGCAGCCACAGCTTCTCAGGGCACCCTGTGCCAGCGCCTCAGCACCCTCACAGGGAAGAGCTTTGCCCAATAGCGACCCTGAAATTTCCCTGTTTCAGTTTGAACCCATCACCCCTTGTCCTATAACTACAGTCCTTCTCCAGCATTGAGTCCCTCTCCAGCATCCTTGTAGGCCCCTTCAGACACTGGAAGCTGCTCTAAAGTCTCCATGGAGCGGGAGCCTCTCCAGGATAAACAGCCCCAACCTTCTCAGCCTGTCTTCATACAGGAGGTGCTCCAGCCCCTGATCGTCCTCATGGACATCTTTTTGTTGACCATTCCTCCCTTGCAGTGGCTGTATCTTTAGGTAGACATCAGTAAGACAAATAGCAGAGGAGTGAAATGTTTTCCATATCTCATGTAATGAACCAGGGAAGATCTGGGTCTGTGGAGAATGCCAGAGGCTTTGCAAGATTCCTGGTACTCTCAGGAAATATACTGTTATTGTGAAGGACAAGGAAGGCACACAGGAAGGGATGACTTTCCTTCACATCCCCTCCCCAATCCAGAATAACTTGTGAAGCCCTGACATGCTTTGCAAGGCTGCTGGACCATTATGTGAGCTCCAATATACAGCCAGCTCCTTGGGAACCCCCAAACTTGATGCTGAGCTCTCCCAAGTCCTTCTACCCCTTCCAACAAGGTTCTCCTACCACGTCCCCTTGGTCACTTGCACCTGAGGCTGGCTGTGCTCCCACCAGCACTTCTGAGGGCCTGCTCTATCCATCAGCTGGTCCAAATCATCATCACCTGCATTGGGACCAGCTGATGATGTTTAAATCAGGGCAGGCCCCACCACCCTATAAAACCTGAGGTGAGGAAAGGTAGGACTGTTTTTCTCAGACAGGATCAGCTCTTGCAGAAGTCTGTATGGAGAGAACAGAAGCATGCATTTCCTTTCAGGAGAACCAGCAGTGCAGCCTGGAGAAAGGTACGGTTTTTGCTGTGGTTACTAAGTTGTGGCAGTACCCCATGTTGTTGTTGACTGATGTGGAAAGGTTAATTGGGTAGCTTTGTGGAATCATTGAATGGTTTGGGTTGAAAGGGACCATAAAGCTGATCCAGTTCCAACCCCTTGCCACAGGCAGGGACACCTTCCACTGGACCAGGTTGCTCCAGTTTCGCTAGACACAGTCGCAGACACAGATTCCTTGGACAACCTGTACCAGTGCTTTACCACCCTCCTAGTGCAGTTCTTTTCCTAATCGCTCATTTAAATCTGCCCTCTTTCAACTCAAAACCATCCCCCTTGTTCTGCAGTTCCAGTCCCTCTGCAGGCTCTGTCTCGCCTGGCAGGGCTCATGCCTGCTCTCAGGTGGTGTTGCCTGTTCAGCGGGATGAGGCCGGTTTCGAGCGGGGCTGTGCCGCGCACGGCCATTGGCTGCCCGTTCCCGCCGCCTTGCCGAGGGAAGCCTGTGATTGGTCGGGCCGCAGTTGCTGGGCAGATCGGGGCCGCCTGGCAACCGGGGCGTGGCTCCTGCGCGCGCAGCGGGGCGGGCCGAGCTGGGCAGTGCGCGTGAGCCCGCGGCCGCCGTGAGGAGAGCCTCAAAGCGGCGCCAAGAAAGCAGCGGGTGCCGCAACCCCGCGTGTGTGTGCGCCGCAAAGAGCCGATGGGGCAGGGGCTGGGGAGGCTTTGCCTTGCCCTGAGGAGCTGCTCGGGGTGCGCAGCTGCCGGCGGTGTTCTTGCTTCAGTTACACTGCGGACCTGGGGCTGAGCTGAGCTGGTGCTGTCATTCTGCCTCTGGGGGACTGCAGTACAATGACACGACTGCTACGAAGCAGTGTGCTGTTGTGTGTCCCACAGGACAGCAAGCAGTTGTAGCCCCAGGTGGAGTACGTGTGGTGGTGTGAATCTCACACACAAACTCACCTGCTGTGCTGTGGCTGTATGGGATGCTCTTTTCCCTGTGGCAGTCCCTGTTAGCAAACTGGGGGCTATTTCTACAAGGGAGGTTTAGAACAAAGAAGCTTGTTCCTTGCTCAGGAGGATGGGTTTGAGTGGGAGAAGCTTCTGGGTCTGGTGATCCAAGAAGTGAAAGAATTGAAGACACAAATGAGGCAGAGGCAACCACTTGCCACCTCCTGTGTGTAGGCTGGTGGCAGTTTCTGAGCCGAAGGTGGCTAATCCTCCTAAAGCCCTTTCTGTTCTCGTTGCTGAGCATGATCCCTGTTCAGCAGATCCCTCCCAACCTGCTGTGCACCTTCAGTACTCACAGGTGAGGCAGTGATAAGCCTCAGTGCTGTGCAAATGCTGTTCAGCAGAAGCTGCATTACTCTTTTGAACTGTTTGGTCAGAAATCTGAACCGCAGTACCCTGTGAGGTGCTGTGCAGAAAAGTGATGCTTTTCTGGCCAGGTCCACTCCATTTGAGTGGACAAGAATGTCCAGAGGTGGTGGTTCCCCTGTGGGCACGGGCAGGTGGTGCCAGGTCCTGGGGCCTCACACTATGAGTGTGTGTGATGATGAAGGGAAAAATGGTGTGGGGAAGAAAGTGGAATGAAAAGTGAGGAAGAATATGGAGGAAAAGACTCCGGGGGAAAAAAAAAAAAAGATAAAAAAGACCACCACACCCAGAAAAAAAAAACAATAAAACAGAAAAAAGGAAAAACCAAGCCCAAAACCCAGGAAAACAAACAAAAAAAAAATATGGGGAGGTGGGAAAGAGCACCTCTCCAGAAAACGAACACCCTTCCTTCATCCCCAATACCTCAAATCCTAAGCTGGAAGAAAATCCCTGGGATGGGGGCAAAACCCCACCAGCTCTGTGGGGTAGAAATCAACCTGTGGGGTAAAGACGAGGGGGGGGGAAGAGGGACATGAGGAGGAGAAGGGGAGGGGGGAGCTATGGGGGCAAAAGAAACACCAAGCAAAAGGGAATGAAAGGGTAGGGGAAAAAGTGAGAGGGATTGGGCGGGGGGGGGGAGGAACCTTGGAACAAATCCATGGATAAAATGCAGGAAAAGAGAAACTAAAAAGCAAAAAAAAAGAATAAAAATCCCCTCACGGCCATTGGCTGCCCGTTCCCGCCGCCTTGCCGAGGGAAGCCTGCGATTGGACGGGCCGCAGTTGCCGGGCAGATCGGGGCCGCCTGGCGACCGGGGCGTGGCTGCTGCGCGCGCAGCGGGGCGGGCCGAGCTGGGCAGTGCGCGTGAGCCCGCGGCCGCCGTGAGGAGAGCCTCAAAGCGGGGCCACCAAAGCAGCGGCTCCCGCAGCCCCGCGTGTGTGTGCGCCGCAAAGAGCCGATGGGGCAGGGGCTGGGGAGGCTTTGCCTTGCCCTGAGGAGCTGCTCGGGCTGTGCAGCTGCCGGCGGTGTTCTTGCTTCAGTTACACTGCGGACCTGGGGCTGAGCTGAGCTGATCTGATGCTTTCCTTCTGCCTCTGGGGGACTGCAGTAAAACGACACGACTGCTACAAAGCCGTGTGCTGCTGTGTGTCCCACAGGACAGCAAGCAGTTGTAGCCCCAGGTGCAATACGTGTGGTGGTGTGAATCTCACACAAACCCACCTCGTGTGCTGTGGCTGGATGGGGTGGTCTTTTCCCTGTCGCAGTCGCTGTTAGCAAACTGGAAGCTATTTCTACAAGGGAGGTTTAGAACAAAGAAGCTTGTTCCTTGCTCAGGAGAATGGGTTTGAGTGGGAGAAGCTTCTGGGCCTGGTGGTAAAGAAAGAATTGAAGAAAATAAGTGAGGCAGAGGCAACCACTCGCCACCTCCTGTGTGTGGGCTGATGGCAGTTTCTGAGCAGAAAGTGGCTAATCCTCCTAAAGCCCTTTCTGTTCTCGTTGCTGAGCGTGATCCCTGTTCAGCAGATCCCTCCCAGCCTGCTGTGCACCCTCCAGTATTCACAGGTGAGGCAGTGATAAGCCTCAGTGCTGTGCAAATGCTGTTCAGCAAAAGCTGTGTTACTGTGTTGAGCTGTTTGATCAGAAATCTGAACCACAGCACCCTGTGAGGTGCTGTGAAGAAAAGTGATTGTCTCCTGGCCAGGTCCAGTCTATTTGAGTGGACAAGAATGTCCAGAGGTGGTGGTTCCCTTGTGGGCAGGTGGTGCCAGGGCCTGGCGACATACACTATTAGTGTGTGTGGGATGATGAAGGGGAAAATGGTGTGGGGAAGAAAGTGGGATGAAAAGTGAGGGAGAATATGGAGGAGAAGTCTCCAGGAAAAAAAAAAAAAAAAAAAAAAAAAAAGACCCCACATCTGGAAAAAAAAAAACCAATAAAACAGAAAAAAAAAGAAAAACCAAGCCCAAAACCCAGGAAAGCAAAAAAAAAAAAAAAAAAGGAAAAAAGGGGTGGTGGGCAAGAGCACCCTCCAGAAAACGAACACCCTTCCTTCACCCCCAATACCTAAAATCCTAAACTGAAGGAAATTTCCTGGGATGGGGGCAAAACCCCACCAGCTCTGGGGGGTAGAAACCTGTTGGGTAAAGACGAGGGGGGGGAAGAGGGACAGGAGGAGGAGAAGGGGAGGGGGGAGCTATGGGGGCAAAAGAAACACCAAGCAAAAGGGAATGAAAGGGCAGGGGAAAAAGTGGGAGGGGGATTGGGGGGGGGGGGGGAACCTTGTAACAAACCCATGGATAAAATGCAGGAAAAGAGAAAATAAAAAGCAAAAAAAAAAGTAATAAAAATCTCCTCACGGCCATTGGCTGCCCGTTCCCGCCGCCTGCCGAGGGAAGCCTGCGATTGGACGGGCCGCAGTTGCCGGGCAGATCGGGGCCGCCTGGCGACCGGGGCGTGGCTGCTGCGCGCGCAGCGGGGCGGGCCGAGCTGGGCAGTGCGCGTGAGCCCGCGGCCGCCGTGAGGAGAGCCTCAAAGCGGCGCCAAGAAAGCGGCGGCTCCCGCAACCCCGCGTGTGTGTGCGCCGCAAAGAGCCGATGGGGCAGGGGCTGGGGAGGCTTTGCCTTGCCCTGAGGAGCTGCTCGGGCTGTGCAGCTGCCGGCGGTGTTCTTGCTTCAGTTACACTGCGTACTGGGGCTGAGCTGAGCTGATGCTTTACTTCTGCCTCTGGGGGACTGCAGTGAAATGACACGACTGCTACGAAGCAGTGTGCTGTTGTGTGTCCCACAGGACAGCAAGCAGTTGTAGCCCCAGGTGGAGTACGTGTGGTGGTGTGAATCTCACACACAAACCCTCCTCGTGTGCTGTGGCTGGATGGGATGGTCTTTTCCCTGTGGCAGTCGCTGTTAGCAAACTGGAAGCTATTTCTACAAGGGAGGTTTAGAACAAAGAAGCTTGTTCCTTGCTCAGGAGGATGTTTTTGAGTGGGAGAAGCTTCTGGGTCTGGTGGTAAAGAAATGAAAGAATTGAAGAAAATAAGTGAGGCAGAGGCAACCACTCGCCACCTCCTGTGTGTAGGTTGATGGCAGTTTCTGAGCAGAAAGTGGTTAATCCTCCAAGCCCTTTCTTGTTCTCGTTGCTGAGCATGATCCCTGTTCAGCAGATCCCTCCCAACCTGCTGTGCACCCTCCAGTATTCACAGGGGAGGCAGTTGATAAGCCTCAGTGCTGTGCAAATGCTGTTCAGCAAAAGCTGTGTTACTGTGTTGAGTGCTTTGATCAGAAATCTGAACCACAGTACCCTGTGAGGTGCTGTGAAGAAAAGTGGTTGTCTCCTGGCCAGGTCCAGTCCATTTGAGGGAACAAGAATGTCCAGAGGTGGTGGTTCCCTTGTGGGCAGGTGGTGCCAGGGCCTGGGGACTCACACTATGAGTGTGTGTGATGATGAAGGGAAAAATGGTGTGGGGAAGAAAATGGAATGAAAAGTGAGGAAGAATATGGAGGAGAAGTCTCCAGGAAAAAAAAAAAAAAAAAAAACAAAACAAAAAAAAAAAACCAAAAAGACCCCACAGCCAGAAAAAAAACACAATGAAACAGAAAAAAGAAAAAACCAAGCTCAAAACCCAGGAAAACAAAAAAAAAAAAAATGGGGAGGTGGGAAAGAGCACCTCTCCAGGAAACGAACACCCTTCCTTCACCCCCAATACCTAAAATCCTAAACTGAAAGAAAATCCCTGGGATGGGGGCAAAACCCCACCAGCTCTGTGGGGTAGAAATCAAGTAGTCTGTTGGGTAAAGCCGAGGGGGGGGGAAAGGGCGACGGGAGGAGGAGAAGGGGAGGGGGGAGCTATGGGGGCAAAAGAAACACCAAGCAAAAGGGAATCAAAGGGTAGGGAAAAAAGTGAGAGGGAGTGGGCGGGGGGGGCGGTGTGGGGGGGAGGGAACCTTGGAACAAAACCCATGGATAAAATCCAGGAAAAGAGAAATTAAAAAAAAAGGAATAAAGAAAAGCAAATCCCCAAAAACTCTTTTTTGGAGAAAAAACTCCAGAAAGAATCTCAAACAAGGAACAAAAATAAAAAACCAAACAAAAAACACCCCCCCCCATGCCACAGAAAAATAAAAAAAACCCTGATCTGGGGGAATCCTAGAGGGAAAAAAAAAATGCCAGCAAGCAGAAAATTTAATAATAAAAAAACCTCACTAAGAAACCATCTCACTGCAGTTGAAGCTTATCGAGTTCTGATCCTGTGCCACAGGCAGGGACACCTTCCACTCGCCACCTCCTGTGTGTAGGCTGATGGCAGTTTCTGAGCAGACGGTGGCTAATCGTCCTAAAGCCTTTTATGTTCTCGTTGCTGAGCATGATCCCTGTTAAGTTTGGGTCACCTGCCTGGTGGTGCCCTCACAGCCTGCTGTGCACCTCCAGTATTCACAGGTGAGGCAGTGATAAGCCTCAGTGCTGTGCAAATGCTGTTCAGCAAAAGCTGTGTTACTGTGTTGAACTGTTTTGGTCAAAAATCTGAACCACAGCACCTGTGAGGTGCTGTGAAGAAAGGTGATTGTCTCCTGGCCAGATCCAGTCCATTTGAGTGGACAAGAATGTCCAGAGGTGGTGGTTCCCCTGTGGGCAGGTGGTGCCAGGGCCTGGGGACTCACACTAGGAGTCTGTGTGTAGAGGGGATAAAAAGTGTGTGGCATGGTGATAGGAAAAACTGGACAGGGAGGAAAGCCAAATAGAAAAGGTGGGAAATATGGGGGGAACGAATCTCGGGGAAAAGAACTAAAAAACCCCCGCAGTGATGACAAGGAAGGAAAACCAACCCCAAACCCAAAGAAAGAAAAAAAAAAAAAGCATGGGGCAAGCTATTATTCCAAAATATTAATTCCTCTTCCTTCCTCCTGAACCTGAAAACCAAAACCTAAAGGAAAGGGGAGGGGGGGGGGGGAGCGCAGGCAAAAACCCACCAGCTCCGTGTGGAAGAAAACCTGTTGGGAAATGTGGGAGGGAATGGACGGGGAGAAGAGCAGTGATGGGGGAACTGTGGGGGGGACAATTGCCAAGCAGAAGGGGTAAAAGTGGGAGGGGGGAGTGTGTGGAGTTGGGGGGGTTGGAAGCTGTGGAACAAAAACCATGGATAAAAACTATGGATAAAACCCAGCAAAAAGAGAAATCTAAAAAAACAAAATCATAAAGCCCCCCAAACCACAGCAACCTGGGGGGGAAAAACCCACAAAAAAATAAAGGGGGGGGCAAAAGAAAGTCCAGAAACACCAATCTCCCCCAAAGAACAAATACTCTGAGGTGGGGGAGAGGAAAAAAGGGGGGGGGGGGGGGGGGGGGTGGGGGGGAACCTAACCCTGGGGGGAAAAAAGCAACCGGTGGGGAAAAAAAAGGGGTGGGGGGAAGTGAGGGGTGAGGAAAGTTTTTTTTGGGGGGGGGAGAAGGGGACGAGGAGAAAAGTGGGTGTGGGGGGAACTGTGGGGAAAAACTCCACCAAGCAGAAGGAAGTAAAAAAGGGTAGGGGAAGAAGTGGGAGGGGGAAACAGGGACAGGACAGGGAGGAAATTGTGTGTGTGTGGGGGGGAAAGTGGGGAGGGGAGAGGGGAGGTGGAACAAAAAACATGGGTAAAATTCAACAAAAATAATAAGAAGAAATGAAAAAAAACCCACGATCAGGAATAAGGAAAAACAACAAACATCATACCCCAAAAAAATAATGGAGAAAAAACCCAGCAAAATCCAAAATAAAACCCCAAAAACATGGGGGAAGCTCACAAAAAAAGGGGGGGGGAACCTTTGAAGAACAATTAAACCCAACAAAACAACAAACCCACCCTGTGGGGCATGAAGGGGAGGGAAAGTGCAGAAAACAGAAAATCCTCACCAACTGGTGGAGCAAAAAAGGGAGGGGGGGAAAGCTTTGGGGTGTGGGAAGTGGAGGGGGGAAAAACTTTGTGGGGTTAAAATATGTGGAACAAAAAATATGAAGAAAAAAAATGAGAAAAAAAAGAAAAATTCTCAAACAAAAAATGCAACAAAAAAAAAAGAAGCCCTAAACCAAAACTGTTCCAAAATCCCAACAACCTGTAGGGGAAAACCTCAGCAAAAAAAAAAGGGGGAGGCAAATAAACCTCACCTCAAAACACTAACAGAAACAATTTCCCCTTCCCAAAAAAAAGTGAAACCCGGGGGGGGGGGGGGGTGGGGGGGGGGGGGGGAAGCTTCGGGGGAGAAGGGATGGGGGAGAAGAGTTGGGGGGCGGGAGACAGGACACGGCTGTGGGGAAAAACACCACCAACCAGAGGGAAAAACGGGGGGGAAGAAAGTGGGGAGGGACGTGAGTGGGTGGGAAACTACATGAAAACACTCTACCAACCTGGGGGAGTCACTGGGTGGGAGAAAGGGGGAGAGAGAAAAAAAAAGGGGAGGGGGGAAAGGGGGGGGAAAAAGCATGGAACAAAAAATGCCATGAAAAAACAGCAATAAGAAACCACCCAAACAAAAAACAAAACCCGAAAAACCCCACCCTAAACCCAAAAAAGCCAAACAAACCAACCCTGGGGGAGAGAAAATTGTAGGAAAGTATAAAAAAAATGGGGGGGGGGGGGGGGATGTGAAAGTGGGAGGAAGGGGTAAGGGAGAGGGGGGAAAGAGGAGGAAAAAAATAACTATGGGGTTCAAAACTGTGGAACAAAAAAACAGGGAAAAATAAATCCATGTGTAGGTGATAGCCAGCACCAGCTTTCTGTCCTGCCATCTTAGGCTTAGCATCAGAGTCTGGGCGTTTGCCCACAGGGTGCTGTTTTTTGGAGCTCCTGAGAGTGCATTCTGTGTAGGCAATAGGAAGATAGACTTCTATGGATTGCCATGTTGGGGTGAGAGAAACGTTTTTGCACACTGGGGATGGGGCTTTGCAGTATTAGGACTTTGAAATATTGGGGCTGGGGCTAAGTTACTAAGGGAATTAAACCAAGGGCTTGAATACCATGACTTAGACACACTCTGTAGTTCAAGACAATGTCATCTTTTGGACTATAGACACACTCTGTGGTTCAAAAGAATGCTCTCTTATTACAACCTATGCAACTACACTGGTGCAGGCAAGTTCTGTAGTTAAACAGTAGCTGGGGTACCACATGTCTGCCACAGAGTTATGAAATCAAACCATAAAAGGAGATAAAAAATAAGGGGAAGGAGATTTCATGTTTCAGTCATTACCACTTTTAGGAGCAAATAATCTACAAAAATATGGACTGAGATGAGATCTCAGGAAGAAGTTCTTCCTTGTTGAGGGTGCTAAGGCACTGGCACAGGTTTCCCAGAGAAGCTGTTGATGCCCATCCCTGGCAGTGTTCAAGGCCAGGTTGATGGGGCACTGGAGCAAACTGGTCTAATGGAAGGTGTCCCTGCCTGTGACAGGGGGTTGGAACTGGATAAGTTTTAAGGTCCCTTCCAACCCAGACAAGTCTGGGAGTCCATGATTATCTGAGAATCTCGGTCACTCTCCTTGTAGGTGGATTGATGCCCTCTTCCATTGCCCAGGTTGAGCTGTGATCCCTCGCATGCTGCACCTCCAGATGAAAGGCGCTGAGGATGAGCAGCCTGTAAGAGACCTCCCAAAGCCAACTGGGCAGAGGCTGGTCCCACAGCAGGGACTCCTGGAGCACTCCTGGGTGTCCAGTGGCCACGGGCACGATGCTGCCTCCATCACAAAGCCATGGTGGTTGCTGTGGGGATGCCCGTTGTGACAGGAACTTCCACGGTGTTGTCGGGTGTTTAAGGAGCGAGAGCCATGGAGTAACCAGTGCAGAGGAGACATCTCCCTCGCGAGGCTGCATCTCCCGTCGGTGCCCTGCGGATCAAGGTATGTGTTAGGCTGAGAAGGAAAAAGAACTCCTGTGTTTCATTCAGCATGCAGAGATGTCTAATAGCCATTTGACCTTTCAATTACATTTTAATGTTCTCTTTAAACATGTGGGTTTATGCTCTAAAGGGAGGAGAAACTGTCAATAGAGACATCTTGGGAAAAAAAGGCTTATTTCAGAAATGGTTCATCTGCATCTATGTTCTAAAGCTTAATTTTGTCTCCAGCCTTTCAATCACACCTATTTTGCCTCAGTCAGTGAGGCTTTACACAGATGGAATTTTAGGTGGGTAAGTGAGGATATCCATGTTGTTGGCACTGTTCTGGAGGGCATTATAGAACGTGCCCAGCTATTAGTTTTTATCTTGACACACTAGGTTTAGGATTTGAACGTTCACATTTAGGGACTTGGTTTACAGGGCATCTGAGAGCTCTGCCCTCTGCAGTCATACACAAATGGTATTTAGGTGGCTAAGCAAGGATGGATTGCCATATTGGTGGCACTGTTGTGGAGTGCACCATTTGTAGGTGATGCTCAGCACCAGCTTTCTGTCCTGGCACCTTAAGTTTAGCATCAGGATCCTGCATGTTCACACATGGGATCTGGATTGTGGGTCAGCAGAGAGTGCTGTTCAGTGAGGCTTTACATAGGTGGAGGTTTGCATGGCTAAGTAGTGAGGATATCTATGTTGGTGGCACTGTTGCAGAGGGCACGATGTGTAGGACATGCCCTGCTCCTTGTTTCTGTCCCAAAACATTAGGCTTAGGAGCAGGGTCTGGACATTAGCACTTAGGAAGATGGTGTCTCAGTGGCAGTAGACTGGTGTCCAGTGAGGTTTTACACAGATGGAGTTTTAGGTGGGTAAGGAAGTGAGAATATCCATGTTGGTGGCACTGTTCCAGAGGGCAGAATGTGTAGAATGTGCCCAGCTATTTCTTTTAATCCTAACACGTTAGGCTTAGGAACAGGGTCTGGACACTGTTACTTAGGGTTGTGGTTGCATAGCATCTGAGAGCGTTGCCCTGCGAGGTTGTACAAAGATGGATGTTTAGGTAGCTAAACAAGGGTGGATTGCCATGGTGGTGGCACTGTTGCAGAGGGCACTATGTGTAGGTGATGCCCAGCACCAGCTTTCTGTTGTGGTACCTTAGGCTTAACATCACGATCTGCATGTTCCCACTTTAGGAGCTGGTTTGTGGGTTAGCAAAAGGGGTGTTCAGTGAGGCTTTACACAGATGGGGTTTTAGGTGTATAAGTACGTGATGATACCCATGTTGTTTGCACTCTTCCAGAGGGCACCCTGTGTAGAATGTGCCCAGCTACTTGTTTTTATCGTATTACATTAAGTTTAGGAGCAGGGTCTGGACATTCATACTTAGGAATCTGGTTTATGGAGCATCTATTGTACTGCCATGTGTGGTTGTATACAGATGAACTTTTAGGTGGGAAAGGAAGTGAGGATATCCATGTTGGTGGCACTATTGTGGAGGGCATCATGTGTTGGGTGATGCCCAGCACCAGCTTTTTGACCTGATGCCTTAAACTTAGCATTAGGGTCTGGACCTTCATGCTTTGGGAGCTCGTTTGTGGGTCAGTGGAGGGTGCTTGTCCAGTGAGGACACAGACTGAATTTTAGGTGGATAAGTAAGTGAGGAGAATATCCATGTTGGTGTCACTATTCTGTAGAGAGACATATATAGGACATGCCCAGCTATTTGTTTTTGTCCTGACTCATTACTCTAAGGAGTGCTGGTTTGTGGGTCAGCAGACAGTGCTGTCCAGTGAGGCTTTACACAGATGAAGTTTTTGGTGTTTAAGTAAGTGAGGATATCCATGTTGGTGGCATCCTAGCTGAGAAAAAGAGCTCTACCTTTCCTCACTTCAGGTTTTATAGGGTGGTGGAGCCTGCCCTGATATATAAACAGCATCACCTGGACACTGCATTGGGATCAGCTGATGAATAGAGCTGGCCCTAAGAGGTGCTGGTGGGAGTACACCAGTTTCAGGTGCAAGTGACCAAGGGGACGTGGTAGGAGAACCTTGTTGGAAGGGGTAGAAGGACTTGGGAGAGTTCAGCATCAAGTTTGGGGGTTCCCAAGGAGCTGGCTGTATATTGGAGCTCACATAATGGTCCAGCAGCCTTGCAAAGCATGTCAGGGCTTCACACCTTATTCTGGATTGGGGAGGGGATGTGAAGGAAAGTCATCCCTTCCTGTGTGCCTTCCTTGTCCTTCACAATAACAGTTACTGAGAGTACCAGGAATCTTGCAAAGCCTCTGGCATTCTCCACAGACCCAGATCTTCCCCGGTTGATTACGTGAGATGTGGAAAACACTTCTCTGCAATTTGTGTTACTAATGTTTACCTAAAGATACAGGCAGTGTAAGGGCAGAATGGTCAACAAAAAGATGTCCATCAGTACTCAGCTGTGACTGATGACATGAACTTAAAAAGGACTTCAATATTCACATACTAGGGTTGGGTTTTTAATGATGGGGGTCTGCTAATGTTGGTGTTACTGCAAGAGCAGGGGAAGGTCAACTTGAAAGCGAGCATGTAAAAGTACTGTATTTGTAATGCTTTACTGCCTCACAAAAGGCATCTAATTTGGACACAGCATTGTTGCAGTGAGTAAGCATTTCTGTGGATTTCAACAGACAGAAATTTTTATGGAAAGTTGCACATTTTTGGGTGGCAAATACTATGTGTGCTTAGTTAAGTTTTGTAAGCAGCCAGGTTGTGGTTTCTATCAGGTATCATTTTCTGCTGTGCGCACTTTAATTTCACAGCACAGGTAAAAGTTGTTAAGAGGAAATCACTTTTCCACTGGGACTTACTCTTTTTTGATAACCTCTCTATTATTGGCTTCCACTATTCTGCTGCTGCACTGTTCAGGTTCTGTGCAAGGTGACTGACACTTTAAGGGCCCCTTCCTTCTCTCAGTTTTAGTAATAGGAGGTCTGCAGATACAATGACTTGTGCTTTTGTGTATTTTCTGAAGTAATTTTTCCTTTTATATGACTACCCTTGTCCAATTGTGCTTTCTTTTTTTCAACTATTCTGGTTACAATTAAGGAGCTGTGCTGTTAAAACTATCCAGTGGTTACCAAAGAAACTGATACTTCTGACCAGCCTGTCCAGTCCATACAGTCTATTTCTACCATTTTCAGGGTCCTTAAGATTTAAAAGGATTCTCAGTTAAGTGCAGCAACTCTGAAATGGAGTAAAATTGTTATGGATGGTTCGGTGAGATCTGTGCTCAATGAAAGCAAAAAGGAGAACAAGGTACTAAGGTACAGAAGGAATGAGACTAACGTTGGTAGTATTTATATTATGCAACAAAAAGTGATTAAGTCCAGATCTGGTGTCACCAATGTAAGGAAGGACATGGAGCTGTTCCAGCAAGTCCAGAGGAGGCCATGAGGATGATCAGGAGCTGGAGCAGCTCCTGTATGAAAACAGGCTGAGAAAGTTGGGGCTGTTCAGCCTGGAGAAGCTGTGTGGAGATCTCAGAGCAGCTTCCAGTATCTGAAGGGGGCCTACAAGGATGCTGGAGAGGGACTCTTCATTAGAGACTCTAGAGATATAGGACAAGGGATGATGGATTCAGACTTAAACAGGGGAAGTTTAAGTGCAGCAGACATAGTCACGAGTGACATGACCAGCCATGTTCCTGAAGAGGCTACAGTCTGCTCTCTTGTACTCCAGGGCAGTGAGCTTGCTGCGTGCCCATCTCACTGTCCTGAGGATCTCAAACTCGATCGTCTCATTGATACGTGGATAGACTCCACAACTCGTTAAAGCTGTAAAGTAGGTATGCTTTATTCAGCACTGAGGTGCATGGGGGATTGTTCCTCCAAAGGCATACGTGCCTTTCCTTTGCCACTCAGTTTGTTTATATTACATATAATGATTACATAAACATGAGATTGCTCACGCCTAATACATATGCAAAACCTATTCCTGACTAGTATTATAATTAGTTTTCTGGCATTCGTCTCATTGATGTGCTTGAGGAGTGCTTCTTGGTGTGGTCATTGTTAGGGGGTCGTGAGGATGAAGGCCTGTAGTTCCTCTTCACCATGAGTAACCTATTGTTTTCACACAGACTCAATAGGGTTTCAGCTCCTATCCAAACCTCAGGTTTGGTACAAGCCGGTTTTATGTATCTTAAAGTAGAAACTCATCAAGTATGTATATTTTGTTACTCTGGTTATCTTTTGTTCCTTTTCTTCCTATGGATACTGTTTAAACAAGAATGTTTTAAATGTTATTAATTGTATCTACTATAATTCTGCCTAGCAGCTGTAACTCCTACAATTCTGCTTCACCATTCTAACAACTTAGACTCCTATGGTTCTGCTTCACCAAGCACAATGACTGCTTAAGCAAGCAGGCACAATGTTAACCCTTTATTCCCAGGTATCATTATGATCGCTACAGCCAAGGCTGCCCTGGAGCATCACATTTCCAACCAGCTCCTCTCTGTTGGTGAGCACGAGGTCAAGCATGGTACTTCTCCTTGTTGGCTCCTCTATTTACTTGCAATAGGAAGTTGTCTTCCTCACAATCGAGGAACCTCCTGGATTGCTTGTGCTAGGCTGTACTGTCCCTCCAACAGATACCAGGATGGTTGAAGTCCCCCACAAGGACAAGGGCCTGCAAGCATGAGGCTGCTCCTATCTGTCTATAGAACGCTTCATCCACAGGGTACTATAACCTTCCATTCCAACATTCCAGTCCTAGGAGCCATCCCACCATGTTTCTGTGATGCCAGTGATACCATATCCCTGTAGACGTTCACACATCTCTAGTTCCTCTTGTTTATTCTCCATACTACAGGCATTTGTATAGAGGCATCTGAGCCGAGCTCCAAATGAAGCTGACACATTGGCTGGAGCAGCTGAAATATCTCTGCATCACTCCAAACATTTATTACAGGTGCTGGCAACTGACTGGGAGTGTTGGGATGGATTGATGCTCCCCTCCCCAAACACACCTAGTTTAAAGCATCCTTGACAAGTCTGGCAAGCTTCCTGGCAGCTCTTCCTCTTCACAAATTGAGTCCTATGTTCTAAGTACCCAAACCCCTGTCTATGGTACCACTGTTCTAACCATTTCCTAACCTGCCAAATCCACCTGGCCTTTTTAAGGTACTCCCCTTTGACCTGGAGGATTGATTTAAAATACTGATCCCCAAAGTCCCTGACCACCTCTCCCAGGGCTCTGTAGTTCCTCTTAATGATTCCCAGGCTACTGCTGTTAATATCACTAGCACCTACATGGACCAGTAGATGTGGGTAATAGTCAGTGGTACTTACTAGACCAGGCAGCCTTGCAACATCCCTGATCCAGGCCCCTGGTAGGCAACACACCTCCCTTGCGACTGGGTTAGGGTGACAAATGGGTGCCTCTGTGCCTTTCAATGTTGAGTCACCTACTACTATGACCAGTACTACTATGACTAGTACTAATCCTCTTTACTAGTGCATTATCTGTTTGTTCATTTGGTGTGGTGTGGGTGTCCTCATTAGCCCCCTGCAGAATTGCAAAGAAGTTGTGGGTGAGGACATCAGATTTTGGAGAAAGCCTCTTACTGTTAATTGTCCTCTTCCTGCTTTCTTTGTGGTTTGTTTTGTTTTGTTTTGTTTTTTGTTATTAGCTCCCAGCTCCCTGGATCACTGCCCTCCTTTTCTGTATGTGCTATGATGGACGCTTGTGGCCCCTGCACAGTTCGGGCATGGAGCAAGCATTCCAGCTGCCTCTCAGCTTCTCTCACCTCTTTTCAGCCTGTTGACGCTGTCCCGCAGCTCAGCCCCTGTTGCGGAAGAGCCTCCACCAGGGAGCACCGAGTGCAGCCCTGCCCATTGTGCACGCTCCCCTCACCAGACCAGTGTAGTCACCCTACACCCCGAGCTCCGCGCTGCAGCCTCCCCTCATCGGCTCTTCCTGGTGCTGATGCTGCCACCACCAGGGCAGCCAGAGCAGAGCTCCCAGACCGGCCGCTGGCCCTGAGGCAAGCTCTGACCATCAGCCAGCTGTAGCTCCAGGGTCCTGTTCGCTGCAACCTGGGCCATGTTTTATCCTCCCTCCTGGCACCGCCCCCTGCGAGTCCCTGCTTGTGTCAACGGAGCTGCCGGCTCCGGGTAAGGCCTCTCGGGGATTCGAGGCTCCCTCAGTGGCCCTCGCCGCTCAGAATTGAGGCTCCTGGATGCTGGGCTTCCCCTGTGTTGAAGCGTCCTCTCTGGAGCTGCTCACCTCGGCAAAATCACCTACACATGGTGCCCTCTGCAAGAGTGGCACCAACATGGCAATTCACCTTTGCTTAGCCATGTAAAACTCCCTCTGTGTATGATCTTGCAGGTCAGCACTCTCAGACACCTCAGAATCCAGCTCCCTAGTTGCAGACGTCCACCCTGCCAGGTCTACCCATTCTCCTGGCCACTGCGTCTCCTCAGCTCCTTCACACGCAGCCGCCATCCCTGCACCTGGCAGCACGTGTCTCCTTTCGTTCCTTCCCATGCAGAACACTCGGGGCTGGGGGAGAAAGGCCCAGCCAAAGTTCTGACAATTCCAGTTCCAAATCTGTTTCCACCGGGATCACTCCTCTCTTCCTGTTTAACCCCGGCTGTGGCTCTTGGCAGTGACTTCTCACACCGTGCAGCTCTGGGACCTTCCACTGGGACCCATCAGTGGCCATTGAGTCAGCTGGAGCCCCATGGGGCCACCTCTGGCCAATAATTCCTGTATGGAGCATATTGAGCAGCAAAGCCGGGGGCAGCCCCAGCGCCGATGGATGTTCTAGGCAGAGCCTTGTGTGGCCGGCAGTGGTGCTGATGCAAAACAGGCCCAGCTGTGCATGGACATCCCTGCTCCCAGGAAGCACTGTGTCGGGTACCGTCCTCTGGGGAGGGCTCAGCAGTCTCCCACCTCACTGCTCCATCACTTCACCTGCATCTCTCCAGACACAGGTCACATAAACACCAGTGAACCTCAGGAAACCACTCTGCAGCACCAGGTCTGCAGCCCCACATGTCCTGAGTCTCACACCCCCTCGGAGCGGTGCTAGTGGTCCTGCAGCATGGTCCTGGAGCGACGCATGACAAAATGGCCACTCAGGGCAGACGGCTCCTTGGGGATGGCATGGGAAGATGCTTCCCATGGCCAAACACAGCCGCAAGGAGCCGCCTCGATCCAGGATGTCCCCATAGTCCTGCTGTCAGTCCCGGCACTAGCCCAGCGCCGGGGGGTTTATGCAGATCCCATCAGACCCCAACAAATACATGGCACAGGGCAGCGCTCTCAGGTGGTCAACAAATCACCTCACTAAAGTGCAAACATCCAGCCCCTGCTCCTAAGCTTGAGATGCCAGGACAAAAAGCTGGTGGTGGGCATCACCTACGCGTGATCACCCCCAGAACAGTGCCACCAACATACATAACATAAACACATACATAAACATACACACACATAAAACTCCCATCTGCATACTGCCCATCTGTTGGGCACTCTCAGGCATCCCTGAAACCAGCTCCCAAAGTGCAAACTCCAGCCCCTGCTCTTAAGCCTAAGGTGCCAGGACAAAGATTTTGCTGGCATCACCTACACATGGTGCCCTCTGGAACACTGCCACCAACATAGCAATCTACCCTCACCTAGCACATAAAACCCCATCTGTGTACTGTGTTTAGGGACACTGCTCTCAGGCACTCCAGAAACCAGCTCCTTAAGAGCGAATGTCCAGATGCTGCTCCTAAGCCTAATGTGTTAGGACAGAAACCAGGAGTTGGGAAAGTCTTACACATGGTGACTTCTGGACAGTGCCACCAACATGGCAATCCACCCCTGCACTGCCACCATCTGGATACTGTCAGAACTAATGAGTGGGGATTATTTTAAGATGTTCTTAAGCTCTGGGTTTGCATTTCCTCCTCACATCTAAATGCAGCGGGAGCTCAGAGCTCCAATGCACGGGTCTTGCAGGTGAAGGGCCCTGGTGACATTTCTTGCCTCTTGGAGGAGTGTCTCTTTGTGGTTGCTGAGTTCAGAGCTTGCTGGGAGTTGGGAAGTTACTGCACAGTAACATCTCATCCCTTGGATCAGGGAGTTCCTGATTGGCCCTGTGCTTCTAGTGGCAAATTTAACCTTAAATTTTTGGAACACTGCTGTTCCATGCACTAGTACACTCTGTGCATCTGTACCAGACTTCATGTGTCTACTTTGATCCATGTATCAGGAGGAAGGATTGCTGCATCTCCCCACAGGAATCTTCAAAGGCTTAAAAAGGCAGCTAGCAACAGAGAAAGGGACTCCTCACTGCTGATACTGTGCAGGAGGATTTCATGCTCAGTTACAGAATGGAGCATGACAGCTACTACACTTTATGGGTTTAACAGCTGTAGCAACCAAGATTTATAATGACATGCTCAGCAATGCATCATGTAAGGAAGCTAATCTGACAGCACCAGGTCACTGAGCCAACTGACAAGTTTTTAAGTGTGTTTATTCTGCCAAATTTGCCGCCCTATTTACTGGACTAAAGCGAACAAGTTGCACTGTGTTCATAAAACTCTGTACTTGCCTCTGTTTTGGCAGCTCCCAGACTCTTTTTCCCTGTTATGCTGCTATTCTGGGAACCATTTGGTTCTTCTTCTTTCCCCATTCTCTCCCTGAAAACCATACAATAGGGAACAAAACACCATAGGATAGGGAAGAGGAAGGACTGTAGCTGGGAGGAGGTGCTACATCATGGGCTGTGTGCTTCCATGTTTTCCATCCTCACAGCACAGTCATCCACTGCCCAGACCCAGGTGGATGGATAGCAAAGGATGGCTCTCGTCAGGGGTAAATGAGCTAGTTCTCCTAGAGGTTCATTACTGAGAGATGCATTCTCATTATCCCTGCAACTCATCCAGGAGTCCAGCAAGCTTTAAATCACATTCCACAAACCCTTTCTGTGGGTCCAATGAAGGGCAATTAAGAATAAGTGTTTTGCCAGGTCTAAATTCACTGCAGAGGGTGCAGCAATTCCACTGACAAATACTCAAGGTCTGCAAATCAGAGGAGGCAGAGAACACCCTAGGTATCCTTTTAAGACAGGGTGGAGATACCTCTTTGTTTTTACAAACATTGATATGAAACAAGGTCTTGTAAACAAATAATGTAATGTGTGACTCTTTTATTAATGTTTTAACATCTGTAATAACAGCAGCATGTGCTGCAATTTATTTTTCTTTTATTGGTATCTAACGAACATTGCAAATATATTTATCAACAGGTAATTTAATTGCTCTTTTCCAGAAAATACACTGCCCAAAATAATCAGTTATTGCCAAAAGTTAGTAATATTTGAGGCAGAAACATTGCTGAAAAAATATTCTTAAGAGGCAAGACCATTCTCTGTTTTAACCTCCATGTGAGACACTTCCTAACTGGTGTTAGGAAGAAATAACTCCGTCACTTCCGCTCCTACTTCTTTTTGAGTTCCCTATTTCTCTCATGAGAAATGTCAAGAGAGATCTGGAGCCTCACATCCGACTCCACACCACCACAGACAACCACATCACATACTTTCTTTTCTAGTTCCATCTTGAGACGAGTTAGTTTTATTCCCCCCTCCCTCCCTGCTGCAATGTTCTGAATTCATGATTATCTCATGGGACAAAAAGATGATCCCATGAGCTTGTCTTGAACCCTATTCTTGTGTCAATGTTATCCTTTAATTTTAAATAGCTCTTTTTGTTTCCTGTTATTTATCCCAATGATGCACTACTACAGAAAAATAAATAAACAAACAAACTAACCCACCCATATTCCTGCTCAGCTTTAGCTTTGTTGGTAAAACAAGGCAAGTCTGTTTGTTTGCTTGGCAAAAAGAGGAGCTTTTCAGTTCCTCTTACAAGGTCAGCTCTTCCCTGTGTGTGTGCAGGTTTTCATTCATTTTTTTTGACTGCATATGACCAAACAGTGTAGCAGATGCATTGGGACTTTTTTTTCCTTCAGTGCTTTGTAATGTCCTTTCCCCTCAATGCTTTGTAAATACTCAACTGTCCTGTCCTAGGATAAGTTTTGCCTTTCTTATAGACCCTTATACCGAGTCCCAGTTATCCTGCAGGAAGCAAATACCCCAGGTCCTTTCCCCTTTTGCTGAAACACTGGATGGTTTATAGAAGAAATGGTAGCTTTTATCCCTGGAGTGCATTATGTTGCACTGTGTACTATTAAACTGATCTTTATTATTCTGTATCTACAAGTTATCCATTGCTTCCCATCTTGGCAGTTCCATCCTCCTCCATGTCCCCAGTGCCTCCCACAGCCCATCACCTGTGGTGTTCAGCAGCACATTGT
This sequence comes from Melopsittacus undulatus, assembly GCF_012275295.1. Lineage (NCBI taxonomy): Eukaryota > Metazoa > Chordata > Aves > Psittaciformes > Psittaculidae > Melopsittacus > Melopsittacus undulatus. The sequence goes on along the minus strand of NC_047528.1, from coordinate 114,499,630 downwards.
GTTTCAACACTATTGCTGCTCATTGTAAGCTCATCCTTGTACTTTCTGTATGAACTCCTGCTCTGGCTGTTTCCAGTGGAGCACCACAGTCAAACCCTTTAGCAGAGCCTGGAAATTTTGGGTCTATGCTGACAGTTGTTCTGCACAAGACAAGGTAACTTTGGGGAAACCTGTTGTTATTTCAGCCTGCTTTTCATTGTAGTCCACTTCCCTGTCTTACAAAGTCACAGGATGGTTGGGGTTGGAAGGGACCTCTGGAGATCACCAGCTCCAACCCCTGCCAAGGCAGTGCCACCCAGAGCAGCTCATACAGGAATGTGTCCATGGTGGGGTTTGAATGCCTCCAGAGAGGGAGACCCCACAACCCTCCTGGGCAGCCTGTGCCAGGGCTCTGCCACCCTCAGTATAAAGAAGTTCTTCCTCATGTTGAGGTGAAACTTGTTGTGTTTTAGTTTATGGTCATTGCTCCTCGTCCTGTCGCTGGCACAACTGAAGAGTCTGGCACCATCCTCCTCACACCCACCTCTGTGATACTGATCTGCACCGATGAGATCCCCTCTCAGGCTGCTCTTTGACTACCGAGACCCAGCTCCCACCGTCTCTCATAGGAGAAATGCTCCAGACCCCTCGTCATCCCTGTGGCCTCTGCTGGACCCTCTCCAGTAGTTGACTTTCTTGTGCTGAGGAGCCCAGCACTGGACACAGCACTCCAGAGGGGGCCCTTCCAACACCGAGTGGGAGCATCACCTCCCTCGCCCTGCTGCTGCCGCACTCCTCCGATGCGCCGCAGAGTACTGTTGTGCCCCGTAGCCACAAGGGCACACTGCCTGCTCAGAGTCAACTTGACATCCACCAACACTCCATTGCTTTCCCTTTCCGCGTGCAGTCAGACATGGGGGGGAAGGACGAGAAGCGGAAAACAGCCACCCCAAACCGAACTCCGCCGGGATCCCGATCCCGAACTGTGATGGGAAGCCTGCGGCCACGGTACCCTGAGGGAGGGGAGCCTTGATGCTTGAGGGAGATAACCCAAGGACCGTTCCTAGCGCTGCCGCCGCCCCGCCCGCCCATTAAACGGCGGAGAAGGGCGGGGCGCGGTGCGGGGCGGAGATAAAGGGCGGTTGCGGAGCCTGAAGGGTGCGTGCGTGAGCCTGGCGTGGTCAGTCGGGGTGCGCGGCTCGGCTGTGCTGACCGGTGAGGAGCGGGGACGGGACGTGGCCTGGCGGCTCCTCAGGTTCGGGCTCTGCTGATAACGGGGTTTCCCTCGGTTTAAGTGGTCGGTGATGCTATTTAAACGGGTTGCTGCTGTTTGAAGCAGCGCTTTCCGCGTGCGGGTCATGCGTTGCTCTTCTCTCGGGAGTTGAGCCTCTCCGGTCTCCGATGCCGCTGGGGTCTGGATGCACCGTGGTGTCACAGGGCTATGCTGTCTGCGGGTTTGTTAGGTGTTGGGTCAAGTTATATGTCTTATAGGGGGGAAACTGCAGCTGGAGGGTGAAGTGCTTCACTGTGCCAGAGGTGAAAGTATCTTCTCATTTCTTTTGCCTCTGATTTGAGGTCTGCATCCTATAGAATGGGTATACATTTGGTATTAAATAGGCAGTGCCTGTCTTTGCTTCAGAGTTAACTGCTCTCCAGTGAATGAGCATCTTATGAGTACTTCCTTGGCAGTGAGAAGGTTGGATGGGGCTTGGAACAACCTGCTGTAGTGGAAGGTGTCCCTGCCTGTGGTAGGGGGCTGGAACTGGAGGAGCTTTAAGGTCCCTTCAACCCAAACCACTCCGATTCTATGATCTTTACTTATCAGATGATTTTGTGATTGAAAATATCAGTGGTTAAACAACAGGCATCCAAATAAATTAAAGTCACTAAAGACCTGTTGTTGCTAATACAAGCCTTGTAAAGTAGACAAATGGGAGTGATTTAGGGCTGGGAGACTTGATTCTCAGGTTGATAGCCTGAGAATTAAATTCTCCACTGAACTAGAAATTAAATACTTCATTTTTCTCCTATAAGGTCAGCAATGGACAGCATTGTCCTGGGTGAGGATCACCAAGCAAAGCCAGGTGTGCATGGTGTGGTGGGAAGTATAGTGTCCTTTCTGATTGCTGTGTAGGCTGCACAGCTTGCAGTGTTGCAGCTGCCAAGGAGGCTATGAACGGGAAGGATGAGAAAGAATGTTTTCAGAGGTAGTAGCTAAAAGCACTTGTAGCTTAAGTTGAAAGTTATGGAGGACACTTGTGTTCTTTAGTGATCTGAAGGATTTAATGGAAATACAGTGGATTTACTATGAAAATGTACTTTAATGTGCTTGAAGTGCCTGAGGGCGGCTTCTGGCAGGCTGGATGTCAGGTTTGTGCTGTGTGGGATCATTAAGGATTGAGTTTGAAGAACCCCTTGGTTTGTCCTGATTTCATCTTGTGAATCACAGGTTTGGTTTTGTACCTGCTGGTGCTGATGTGACCCATAGCAGCAAAGTTTGTAATTCAGCAGCTCATGCTCAAGGACTGAAGTTACTTCCCCAGGAGCGTTTTTACCTTACTGTGTACTTGATCTTGGATTTGACTCTCTTTGGAGGAACTGACAGATCAAATGAGCTGCTCCAAAATTAAAAGCTGGAAGAGGACAGAAATGAAATACCAGCTGTTCTCTGAACCTTGCTTGGGAAGCATTCCATGCACTGTGCTGTTACATGTTAGGAAGCTATACAGTTGGGCTTTCAACAGTTCTTGGTAGGCAAGAATTAACTGGCTTAAGTTTGTCTAGACTGACCTTGGCAGCTGCAGTCTTCACAAGTACTTGGGGCAGAAGGAGGTGAGGCCTCAGTTTGTAGCTGTCAGGAAGCACCTGGCCACAGCAGAAACTTGTAATGTTAAGTGTATTAATACCAGTAGGAGTTGGGTAACTGTAGAACATGTGCATCTACATACTTCAAATACAAACCACTTAAGGAAAACATCTTGTCAACTGTGACAAGACTCCTTAAAAAGTGCAGAAGTTTCAGGTGAGGCTGTGACCAAGTCTGGCCAGTGAGGTTCTCAAGTCCTTAGTGTAACACTGACATAATACACATACAGCAGCTCTTAGAAGCTTGTTTTTCCTCCACAAATGAGCAAAAGTTTGGGGGAAGTATGAATATATCCCCAAAGGTAGTTTTAGGAAGGGTGAAGAGTTGCATACAAGGACTGCAGTGCAGATCAAGTAGTTGTTATCTGACTTTGCAGCTGGAATTCTGTCCAGGATACTGAACTGCAGTAGCTTTTTGCAGGAGTAAGGTGTACTTGGCCTTTATCCCAGGAGTGGTAGATGCTGGATGGTTGAGAAAGCAAAAACTTTTATGATAAGAAGGAAATCTCTCGGGCTTAAGTATTGAACTCTACTTCACCAAAAAAGGGCAGTGATAACTCAGTATTTTGTCTGCATCAGTAGTAAATCTGTGCATCATTTCAGCTGAAAGGCTTGCTGATAATTATTTGTACATAAAATTCTTTTTATTTGTGTTTGTGTGTAGGCAGAAAAGCAGAGTATAGAATATATCCAGGAATCATACAGAAAAGTCTAAAAAAAGTCTAATTTGTCTCTTTCGTATATATTTCACCTCTCTACAGTTTCTTTGGAGAAGAAAAGTCTTAAGATGGCAGGCAAAGGAAGCAAAAAAGACTGCATGTCATGCAGTGTACTGAACTGGGAGCAGGTCAGCCGTCTGCATGAGGTTCTTACAGAGGTGGTTCCAATCCATGGCCGGGGTAACTTCCCAACACTGAAGATCACTCTGAAGGACATTGTTCAGACAGTTCGGAGTAGGCTGAGTGAAGCAGGCATTGTGGTACATGATGTCCGTCTGAATGGCTCTGCAGCTGGTCATGTCCTGGTCAAGGATAATGGGCTGGGATGCAAGGATCTGGATCTCATTTTTCAAGTTTCTCTTCCAAGTGAGGCAGAGTTTCAGTTAGTTCGAGATGTGGTGTTGCGATCCCTCTTGAATTTCTTGCCAGAAGGAGTAAGCAAGCTAAAAATCAGCCCAGTAACACTGAAGGAAGCCTACATCCAGAAGCTAGTCAAAGTGTACACAGAATCTGACCGTTGGAGCTTGATATCACTTTCCAACAAACATGGTAGGAATGTGGAACTGAAGTTTGTAGACTGTATACGACGACAGTTTGAATTCAGTGTGGATTCCTTCCAAATCATATTAGACTCTCTGCTCTTTTATTATGACTACTCTGAAACCCCCATGTCAGAGCACTTCCATCCAACTGTGATTGGGGAGAGTATGTATGGAGACTTTGAAGCAGCTTTTGATCACCTCCAGAACAAGCTGATAGCTACCAAAAATCCTGAAGAGATCCGTGGTGGTGGGCTTCTGAAATATAGTAACCTTCTAGTGCGAGACTTCAGGCCCATGGATAAGGATGAGATCAAAACTTTAGAGCGCTACATGTGCTCCCGATTCTTCATAGACTTCCCAGACATCCTGGATCAGCAGCGTAAACTAGAGACCTACCTCCAGAACCACTTCTCCAAAGAAGAGAGGAGCAAATACGACTACCTCATGATTCTGCGCAGGGTGGTGAATGAGAGCACAGTCTGTCTCATGGGACATGAGCGAAGGCAGACTCTCAACTTGATTTCTCTGCTAGCTCTCAGAGTGCTGGCAGAACAAAATATCATCCCTAATGCCACTAATGTTACCTGTTACTACCAGCCAGCACCTTATGTTAGTGATGTAAACTTCAGCAACTACTACCTTGCAAATGCTCCTGTGTCACACAGCCAGTCATATCCCACTTGGCTGCCTTGCAACTGATTGCTTCACTTGAATGTTCTTGAATAGAGGCTACTGAAGGCCAAGATGCTGAGTGTATATAGACAAGTAATAACTGTTAAGAGGTTTTTCTAATGGAAACATGACTGCATGGGACTGTCCATTTCCTGGTGTGTGATAGAAATATGCAACCAGGTGACCTGCTATCACTATATATCTGCAATTTCTGAGAAGCCTTATTACCTCTTCATTAGGAGAAGAGAATCAACAGCCATATGTTAAGAGGAGTAGTTACAAAACTCTGTACTAGTTCTGGAAGTGGCTGTTAACATGTGATCTAAGTAAACTGGATTAGTGATTCAGTAAACTGGATTAGTTAACTGACTGTAAGATGTCTTGAGCAGAGAAGAAGCCACTCCTGGAGTAGCAGCAAAACTGTTTTCTGTTGCTTAACCTCATTATTCTATACTTCCTCAGTTCAAGTTCTGGCCAACTTTCTGTTGAACTAATTGTGCAAGAGTGGCTCATGTCGTGCTTAGGCTGCTTCTACTTCCTGGCTGTGTAGAACTAGTAATAGGATGGATACTGTTTGTCTTGTAAAGGACCTAAATGTTGTTTCCTGTAGTACCTAGGCATACATGGTCCTGCCTCAAGTTCAAGATTAATTTATTTGAAGATGGATTAATAAGTCTAAAGCATAAAGTGGCTGAGTTTTTCTTGAATACATAAATTTGGAAGGGTGGCATCTCTAAACATGCACCAAAACACAACCTGAAACTTGGTAATGTGAAAATTCCTTGAAATGAGGAATTGAAGCCTTAAATAGAATTGGAACCACAGCTTCATTAGTTGAATCCAGGCTCAAGATAAAGCCATTCAGAATGCATCTTTCAAAACCATTTTTGTCACAGCTGGAAAGTAGCACAGCTCTTGTATGGAAGTTTGCCCCAGCTTTCTTCTTCACAGGTCCTCAGCAAGCAAAAAAAGAAGAAAAGCCACCACCAAAAAAACCCAAACCACTAAGCTGCAGGATGATGTGCACTCCTGCCACAACACAAATTCCTAAAGTGCCTCTGAAAATAAGTTCTTATTGTACAACTTCAGGCAGGTCCTGAAGGCTTGTCTTTCTGCTGGCATTTAGGGGTTGAGCTTTGTGGGTTATCACTGTCACCTGGTTACAGTATGTGATCGTATTTTGAGTGGTTAGCATAAAATTCTTCTTTTTATTGGTCTTAACCCTCACCTGAAGTGGTATATAAACCCTCAACAGAGCTCTCCACAGAAACTGTATGTGTTGAAAGCCTGTCCCTGTTTTCAGAATATCCTCTAGAAGAGTATGTACTCCCTTGGAGAGGGGTAGGGGGCTGACCTTCCTAAAGTGTGTGTGCTGAACTTGCTGCTTTGAAACTCCTGTGCTTTATAAGGAAGGTTAAAAATCCCCCAGTTAATGTGTATAGTGGCATTAAACTGGTATATTAACTGGATGATTTTCCCTGAATTGCAATAGTAAAATACACGTAGCAAATGACCTTGAGTTTTCTTTGCTTACCAGAGGAGTAGACTAAAAAGGCAAATATAAGAGCTATTTAATATATGTTGGTGCAATGTGCAAGAATACCTGTTTGCTAAACCTTTTTTATGACTTCTAGCTGTCTCTGCAAGCTTGTAAGACTAAAGTGACTCATCAAACAAATTATTTAAGATGAGAAGGTAAACCAGACAGCAGATGAAACACCAAGGTATGGTGGTTGTTCAGGGTGGAAAACAGTAGCAGTGCAGCACTTAAACGGCAGTAAAAAACCCTGTCTGTTCCTTATAGGACCAAAAACTTCTAGTTATGTTGCAAGTTCTTTCACTTTTCAGAACTACTTCATAAACATTGCCTCCTTAGAACAGTGAGGTTGCTTTTTTGTTCAGACTTAGGAAGTCAGGGAGGGATACAGAAAACCTGTAGCAGAATATGCTTTAGCTTAATCTTTTTTTCCAACAGCCTTGTAAGCAACTTCTGTAGCAAATAGACAAATAATTTGGTGTCCTCTGTGTGGTGGTGGGTTTGTTTTGGGTTTTTTTTGTACTTTCTTTGGTTTTTGTTGTTTTTTTGTTGTTGTTTTCCCATTAGAGGCTCCCTGAGGAGTCAGCTAAAGGAGCTAAACTTGAATGTGAACCCAGCCTTTTTTATTAACTGCGGCTTGGACTTGGTGTAGCTTACAGACACCGCACCTCTCACCCAAGGCTTAGGCTATTTGGAAGACTTTTTTAAAACCAGCATCATGCCAGTGTTGTCACGTGCGTTAAACTTAGTGCAGGATTACTGCTGGAATGCAGACCTAGGCATGAGTAACTTTGGCATGCAAGGCAATACTTGGCCTAGTATAAAGTGTCGCTAGAAAGAAGGAACTCTTGCTTAGGAGTCTGTAATTGCTATCATCCTTTAAATAAGTGTTTTTAAAGCCAGCCTGAGCTATACCCATTGCAGAAGTAAACCATTGCCTAGAGGCAATGTTTGATTTGCATATCGAATGCCTAGACTTATGTCTCTGTCTTGTGGCTGGTTTTTAGAAACTGTTCCTCTGCGTCAGCTCATGGAAGAAGTAGTCAGAGACTCAGGAGGAGTCCTCACAAGCTTGAAACAGGCTTGTTTTGTTAGTCTTCAAATGCCTTGGCTGCTTAATGTTGGGCCATGTGTATCTACTGGAAAAGGAAGTGCTAGAAAAAGGCTCTAATGAATCCCTACTGAGATAGAGCTATAGAGAATTTAAGTTTTCTGCCATAAAACTCTACTTTTGCTAACATAAGTTACTGTTGAGTTCTCTAAGGAAGCTTTATGTTGAATGGCTGCTTACTGAACAGCTGACTTGGTTTAAGCTTTGCAGGACTGCTGTGCTCTGTGTGTTTCTTAAGTTGCTCTGGCATATTAGAAACATAAATGCTTTGTAGCCTGGATGCTTGATGGTAAATGCTTGAGTAGTTAAAACTGTATCTGGAAGCTGCACACTACTGCATTGGCCCTGCTGTATAATGGATTGCTGGGATACTGTCTCATAGCCTTCAAAATAATCCTGGTTTGGCATGTAAAGCTGGAGTACTCAGTAGCTTTTTATCATTGTGTTGCAACCAGGCTACCTCTTTCTGTTTCAAGTTGTCCTAGCAGCTTTGTGTTGCATGTGGCAGTGGCTTAATTTGGTGTGTGCTAGTGGGTTTGTGTTCAGCTCTATGCTGGTCCCTGTGGCAAGGAGTAACATGAGAATGAGCACTAGGTAAGTTAAAAGTGATGACCATAGGCCAAGTCTAGGCTGCCTGCTTAGTTTGGTCTCCCTTCAGTACTTGATGCCTCTGCAAACCTTCTCTGTCCTTTGTAGACTGCTACATTTATTGCATTCCCTCTGGCAGTGATATCAAAACAAAGCTGTAGTAACACTAGAATGCAAGTCTAGTATCAGTGCATCATTCCTCAGGACTAGGCTTCTGATAAACTAGACAGTGTAGTTTAAAATAGCTATTTTCTTCCTTTAGCTTATAAACTCTACTGGGCTAAGCCAGTCTGAGGTTAAGCATCTGTGGTCAGTATTTATTGCCAAGCTCCCCCTTAAGAGTTTACTGGTGTGACTTTCTCATTGTAAGAGATTAATCTTTTTATTTGATAAAGATGCTACCAAGGAGACCTAGTAGCAGACTGGATGTTAGTCACTTTGGTAAAATCTCTGTGCTGATCCATGGTAACTCAGAAAAGTTGTAAGGGAAAGCATACTTCATGCTCGCTGAGCTCAAGATTTAATTGTTGCTGCATTTGTCCTTAGCTAGTTCAGTCAATCACGAAGATGGAGGTTGAAGACTCCTGCTTGCATTCAAATAACTAATTTTTTAAAGATCCTCACACTTTGACATTCATAATCCTGTCTACAAAGCAGTAGGTAGTATTTAAATCTAGTCCAAATACCTGAAGCTCTTTATTGAAACCTAAGGACCCATATTTTGGGATTGAGTTCTGGGGTTAAGCATTTGGTATGTCTTGTGCCTAGGCTTTGTGGGCTTCTGATCACTAACTACTAATGTTGGTAGTGATCTCTGCTCATTGTTATATGAGTGCTTGGGGAAAGGCCTCATAGAAGAGAACTTGGACAAATTGCTTCAGTTCTAAGCTGTTGGTGTACTGATGAGACTGTTTTTACTATTCCTCTCAACGCATTCAGTCAGGTTGCCATAATTGTTGAGCACAGGAATAAGCAATAAATTGACCATAGTCACTGGCAGCTTGGTCAAATTTGGGCATTGGGAGCAGCAGATGGATTGTAATACTTGTAGCCTTTGCATCTAAGTCTTAACCATTTGTTAAATATGAACTATATTTCTTATGTTCTTTAATTTCAATGAAACTAGTTATAAGGTGGGATGCTGGGCTGTAGTTGTAGAAGCTTTGGGGGGAATGGTTGGAGCACTCTGGTTTTTCTCGCTCAGAAGAGAAGGTCATTCGCTGAAGGATCTGGATTGGGCTTGTCTCTGATTGAAATTGCACTTTCTGTTAAAATTTAGAAGGCCTTTTTCCCCCCCCTATGTTTATCTTTGGTTTTTAACCATTAAAAGAAGTCAGCTTTGGGAAAACCCTTCTCATACCTCTTTGGAAGAAATTAGTTGGATTTTTGTTTGCTTTTTTTTTTGTGGGGGTGTTGTTCATTTCTTTTTAAGCTGACAAAACAAGATACTAGAAATACTTGGATTTGTGATGAGCCCAAATGTGAGATTGATCACAATAACTTTGTCTCCTATTCTGCACTGTGGTGTTCACTTATTCTTGGAATTTGGGTTTTGGATGTTGATGATTCTGAAATTCTTGTGCAAATAAACTTATGCTAAACATTGCTTGCCTCAAGTAATTCTTGCCTCTAAATTAGCACTGACAAAATATTTGGGGAGCTTATTGGCCAGTGTGTATATGAATATGCTGGGAGAAAGGAAGAAATAGTGATGGCATAATGCTTGGGTTTAGATGTTATTCAAGGTACTCTTTTTCTTCATGAATGCACACATTTGCCTCAGCTTACTGAAGATTAGTCAGTGAGACATCTATCTTTCACTTGCATTATAGTGGCATATTTTAATCCATTTTTGCACTGATCATTATCTGACCTTAATTTTGAGTTTAGGACTGTGCCTCAAAATGTTTTAGGCCTGTTAGGGTCTGGTCTGAGCTGGAGCCTGCGAGTCTCTTCTGTGATGCACTCCATATCCTATTCTAAGTCAGTGGCCCCTTCAGACCTCAACCTGTGAGCCAGGCAGCTGAGAAATAAAAGCACTTGTTCTTCAAGTTAGCTTACAGGTTGAAAGTCTTTGTGCTTTCACTCTGTCTGAAGAACTGATGCTTCTGCAGACTGATGGTTAATGTGGGTTGAGCAGGTCAAAGCTAAATAAAGCTAGGAGTGTGTAGCAGTCTACTTGTCGCTCCTTCTGCTCTAGGATTGAAAATTACTGTAAGAAGTGCACTTGTTTCCAATCTTCTCCAGAGCTCAGGTAAGTTCTAGCCTCTGTTAAGTAATGCTGGAGAAATTCTAGTCTTTGGGGCCTTGTAACACCTGCAGTGGAAACTTCTGTGGAGATCAGCAGAGGCAGTGTGATTCCATGGAAGTAATTGTGAAGCTTGTGTAGTCCTTTTTCAAACTGTAACTGCTTCCCTCTGAACTTAAATGGAGGGTGATATTACAGCTGGGCAACATAAGCCATCTGCTTGTCACCTGAAACTTCTTCACCTCAACTCCTCAGTTTATGCCATCATAAAAGCTTCAGAGTTATTTTGAGTAACATCCTTAAGTTTCTAGAATACCAAATTTAGCTTTGCAGGGTCAGACACTGAAACAGAAAAAGAGCTATGTTTAAGCAAGTGCTGGTATGTACTCTTTCAGTTCCATAGGGAATGTACATAATGGTAAAAATTGAGAGGAATTGAAGAAGAAAGCTGTTCTTGCTCTTTTGCTGTTGTGTTGTTGATGAAAATGCAATTACATGTGTTCTGTCCTGTTGTAGTGCTAAAACCTGGACTTTTCCATGCTGTGGAAATATGAGCTCAGTCTTGTGGTGGGGTGGGAGAGGCATTAGACATATGTTGTTCTAAATTGTTGCTATTGTTCAGGCAGATGTACTTATTTCCTTCCTTCCATGATGGAATAGTTAATACTTTTGAAACTGGAGTATTCAGTGCACCCTTCCAGAGTAGATGCTCCTCTGAGAGAAACAAAGATTTTTCTTTGTATGCCTGCTTATTCTGAATACTGATTATTACATATTAGTATAGTTAGTTCACTAGTAAACTAATCAAAGTTGCTATTTTAAGCAGTAAAATAGCATTTGTGTTTCTCCAGCAACTTCAAATGAAGGTATATCAAAAAGTGTAATATTCCACCTCACTGTGGGTGTTAGACATAGGGGTTCTGCTTTACTGTAGTAGCAGTGCTGCACTCTGTTCTGCTTTGTCTCAATGAGAGAAAGATGAGCTCCATATCCTATAAGCAAGACTGCCTGGTGAAGGGAGTAGTTAGCCTGCCAAGCCTGAGTAATTTTCCTAGTAGGAAAGAGTTGAGTCATATTGCTGGAAAAAAGAGAGTCTTGCCAAGAACTGTGCAAAGCAGCTGCTAGACCCTGAACTGGTAGTTCACATGTACATTAAGGAAAGCTACACTGCCTACCCCAGTATTACTCACTGACTCTCAGCTGAAGAGAAGGCTCTGGAGTGACCTTAGAGCAGCCCTTCAGTTATTGAGGCTTATAAGAAAGCTGAGGAGAGACTTTTTAGCAGGGCCTTTTGTGACAGGATATGGGATGATGGTTTTAAACAAAAAGAGGGGAGATTCAGGCTGGATGTGAGGAAAAAGGTCTTTACAATGAGGGTGGTAAAACTGGCAAAGGTTGCCCAGAGAGATGGTAGATGCTCCAACCCTGGAGACATTCAAGGCCAGGCTGGATGTGGTTCTGGGCAACCTGATCTAGTTGAGTATATTCCTTCTCATTGCAGTGGGGGTGGACTAGATGAGCTCTGAAGGTCCCTTCCAACCCAAACTATGGTATGGCATCCAGCAAGGCAAGTCTGTGTTGGATTTGTGGCACAGGCTTGTCCCTTTGTGGATGTGCTTCTCACTTCAGAACTGATCATCCAACCTGCAACAATTCCCTTTTCCATCCCCTTTCTCCCTTATTCTGAAAGGTACATCTCATTGTGCCTCCCAGAAAGGTATTCAGTCTTGCGCTAAAGGTGCTCAGTAGTGGCAATTCATCATGTACTTGGAGAAGCTGTATTTGATCATGGCCATTACTGAGAAATTCATCTGCATTTCCACATTGATGTTTGAAATTCATCTTTGACCTGCAGATTGCTGCATCCTTATCAACAAGGCTGAAGAATTCCAGACTGTCTCCTGTTATCCACTAATCCCTTCAGCTTCTGGATGAACTGTGGAAAATGAGCATTTGAAGCTTCATGTTGTATATATTGGACTCTGAAGCTGGAAATTTTTTTCCTCTGGAACTTTGTGGTTCCTGGGCTTCTCACAACCCAGCACCAGTTGCTAGCCCAATGCTCTACATACCACAGATAAAAAGTAGTGCTAAGATTGCTTCTCAACCTCTTGATGTCTGTGTCCACAAACTGTGCCTGTGCTTTTTACCATGGCATTGTGGCATGCTAAGTGCTTGTGCTGAGTCAGTTATTTGTGGTGATTTCAAAGTTCATCTGCTGCTTCTCAAAGCAGCCTCTCCCATCTGGTGTGGACATCATCTGTGCTCCTGGTTGCCAGATGGAGTATTTTGCACTTGGTGGTATTAGAAAAACACTTTGTCCAAATCCTATGGGTAAATGGTTGCAATGTAGATGGGCAGAATAACTCCTTAATTATCTGCTACCTTACTGACTTAAGTGTTGCATGGTGCCTGGAGATGATAGAAGTGCTCACAGGTTTGCATTGTTCTTGCATACAGAAGGGTGCATAAGGTTGTTGTGGGAACTTTGAAACCTGCAGGTGGTTTAAAACCAACGTCAGCACAAAGTACCCGAAGGTACTGGATGCAGGTTATTTTGGGAGTATTTTTTTTCCTTCTGTAAATAGGGGTAGAGACAGCAAAGAAAGCTTATATGCTGTCACTGCTTAACAGCCCTTCCTCAGTCCTTTCCTCTGCACCCCCATGTCTAAACCACTGTGGTGACAAGTATCCCTAGGACAGCAGTTCACAACATGACCAAAGGAAGGAGCTCCATGTTTCTACTCTTGCCATCGCATCTGTTAGTCATCACAATCATCTGCCTGTCTGTTTTACTGCTCATGTGGGGCTCCCCAAATGTTGTACAGCCCTGACTAATTGCCAGGACTGATGTAGTTCTCTAGACCTCATGAGCTCCCTTCCACTTTCTTCTCCTGAGCAGTTTTAGTTAACCAGTTTAGACTGGGGGAAAGTAAGTTATTTTGGGGAGGGGATCCTGCCATCAATTCTTCCACCCAAATTCCATGTGACACCAGTGGGAGTTTGACAATTGCTATGATGGATATGCTAATAGCCTGGCAAACCTGAATGACTGGGCTTGTGTGTTACAGCTGCACTGGAGTAGGTTTCTGCATCCCTGTTTGATTGGTGGAAGTAACGTGTGGATGGGGCTCAGCCTCTGGCAACAAATTCATGGAGCTAGTCCAGAGAAATGTTACTCATAAAAAACCCCCCAAAACCAGCATCTGTTTTGGAGCGGAGGAAACTTTGAATGTAAAGTAATATTCTAGCTAGGTATGTGCATGCTTTAAATTGGTGCTTAGCCTCCTTCCTTGCAGTGCTTCTCTGATAGAGAGTGGATTCCTATTTACTGCCATTTCCCAGACCAAAAAATGAGCCCTGAAGAGAAGCAGCAGCACAGTTAGGTAACACAGGGACTTGCTGGCAGAGCTAGGAGGAGGTATTTTGGAACTCTTGCCCTAATGGTAGGATGGGAAGGGGGTGTGGATGGTACTGGAATATGTCAGAAATTGAATAAAAGGATGTGGGTGTTTAAAAAGCCACACACAGATGAACATGGAATGCAGTTTTGAAGTAGGGGTGAACATCTTCTCACAGGCATGTGTGACTTAAAACTGCAACAGCATGCCAGCAGAACTTGCAGAGGGACTATGTTATGCCAGTGTTTAGGATGCTCTACACATGTGATTTGTAAATGCTCAATTGTAATGTAAAATCATGATGGTACATGTCCTGTTCTGTGTATCATGACTCCTCAGCAGTTACTGTGTGAACCTTGGCCTTTGGTAGCATAAAAGATTACTGTAAGGTATAATTGCAACCATGGTCAGGAGTTTCAGTTGACCAGGATGTCAATTTTGTTTTAATAGCAGTTGAAAACACTGATTTAGTTAAAAAAGGAAGTTTCTTTCATAAATAAGGCTTCATTAACTAGCAGTGTGCTGTTTAATGGCAGTGGTCTTGCCTTTAGCTGTAAAAGCTTGTGAAGTTATGACTTTTAATTCCAAAACAGAGGCTGTTGCTTTGGAGGTTCTTTCTATCTGATTACTGACTTTACTTACTGCTAATGAAGAATAGATGAGTAGTGAATGGTCTCTGGTTCATCTCAGGGTTCCTTTGACTGACTTGCAATATTGTAACATCAGCTCATTGTCAGAGTTTATGTCCACTGCTGAAACCTCCAGATCCCAGACTTCATTGAAAAGTAGTAGTAGTATAATGCATAATGATCTTGAATAAGAGAAAAACTGCAGAGGAAACAATTTAAACCTCATTTCTTTATGACAACTGCTCTTGAGGCTGTTTCAGGTGTGCCTGATAGATTACGAATGATGTCTGATTTGTAAGAGAGACCATCTCAGAGGAGGCTGTTCATTGCAATATATATTACATTGTCATGCATCATAAATAGGCTGCAGTGTAATAGTACTGGCTCACGGAACTGTTTGAATGATTCTGACTTACATGATGACATTTTATACCCATTGAAGTGACACAACTTCTCAAAATGGCATCAGAGAAGCCTGCAGAAAGATGTTTAAGGTCGGGGTGCCAGAGCTGTCTGGAAGCTGACAGCTGGCAGTGTACACTCTGCATCTTGAGGAGAGGATTTCTGTGCTTGGGCTGTTTCAGAGAGGACCCCAGGGTGCTGCTGAGCACCGAGCAGCAGCACAGGGCCTTTCAATCCCCTGCCATATTCACTGCTTAATGATGTGAATTAAGCAGCAAGTTAAATCTTGCCTCCAACTTTAATCAGGCTCCATAGCAACCTAACATACTTGTTTTGTTTTTCCAGTGGTTTAATTTCCTTTTTATTTCCGTAGTGATGGATTCTTGAGAATCCAGACATGCCGGAATGCTGGCAGAGTATCTAGACTTGGTCCAAATCTTTATTCTCACAGTACAGACTTAACAGAGAACTCAAGCACAGAGAAAATAAGGCATAAATACTGTATAAATGTTGTAAACAAACACATAAAAGGCTGATTTTAATGTTCAGAAGACCCTTATTATGGAAGATATTTTTAAAGAGCTAAAAATCTTATTTTTATCATATAGCTGCCATTTTAACTTTTCCTCGGGTAGGTGCCAGAGGTAGTTTGTCTTCCAGATGTCGTCTGGAGATTCCTGTCATCCGTGTTAAGGACAGCAAAATGTAGGTGTCATTCAGGCTAATGTTTTACTTCCTGTACTCCAGACTGAAGATAATATTTTCCTTAAAAAATCATGGTAAGATATTGCATAGGCTCACAGCAATATTTTTCTTTCACGAAAGATCACATATACATTCTTTTCTATAAAAAGATGCATTGAAGCAAGCCTAGAGGTTTATTTTGGCAGGGGGTTCCTGACGTACAGCCGCCTAAAATAAGTTGCTTGCAGCATTTCACACAGAGTTGTGTCTGCGCCCAGGGTGTCATTGAAGGATGAGGCAGCCTGTGGTGCTGGTGCCTGGCTGCAAAACCTTGTCTGGTGCTTTTTGGCTTGTGATAATTCAGCTTTGGGTTAGTTAGGGTCCGAACTTGGTCTCCAGTTAACCTTTACAGTATTGCTTCTACAAGGGGCAGGCACCAGGATTAGCTGATGTTGATGCAGCGTGGGGGATATGAGGTTTGGGGAAGAGAAAAGCTGTTGGTGGTCACATCAGGGGTACCAGAACAAGCTGCGAGAATGTGACTACTTCTGTACGCATGCTGTTTGTTGGCAGTATGTTTTGGAAACCTCTGTTCAACCCTGTCCTCTCTGCTGACAAGCTGTGCTGCACTGCAAGATCACTGGCCTCTAGGAATGTCCGTATCTCTCCAGGAACTATGAAGATATCCTGGAGGGACTGGCTCAGATACCTGCACAACAAACAACTGAAAAGAGTGAAGAAGAGTCTTATCCCAAACTGCTAGAAGTCAGACAAAAATACCAGGAATTTCCTTCCAAGCCCACTGGAAGCATTTCTTCCTTTTCTGTGAACTTTTGTGATGACAATATGGGTTCATTCTTGCAGGTTGCTCAAATCTTTCTGCACACTGTGTCAAGGCGGGTGTTTGCAACTCTTCCAGCCAAAGGTCTGCAGGGAGCAGGGTGGAGATGTCTCTTGCAGGGAAGAGAAATCTGCACCATCTATCTCCCACTCTCCCCTACAGCTGAGTGACCCACTTGACTTGGCTTTTGCTTTTCCTTGTCTGTGCATGTGCCAGGAAACCCTGCTGCGATGGCAGGAGCAGAGAGTCAGGGGAAAAGTTGGACTCAGAGATCAGAGCTTTATCGGGGAATGATTCACATCTTTTGAGCATGTTTAACCCATGCTCTTAACCATTTTTTCCCCAATTATCTTTGGTCCACAGCTGAGTGAAGTCATTGGACTTCAAGGACTCTCCTGTTTCCAAGTGAAAGTCACTCCAAAATGACTCCAAAGCATTTAGGAGCCAGAATGAGAAACCTAGTCAGTGCTGAGCAGTGGCTGGTGACTATATAGATGAGACTGGTTCAGCCAAGAGCAGTTCAAGGGTCTGGAAGCTGGTCACGGAATATCCCAGCGATAGCCTTTAGGAGGTGAAACAGGGCATACCTGCTAGTGGTTCGATATGTTGTGGTGGGTATCTCTAAAAGCCTGATATCCCAACAGGAGGAAATTCTGAATAAGACAGGAAAAAATCTTTGTGAAAAAAACCAAAAACCCAACATTTTCAAAGGGGGAAAAAGTTCTTTAGGAAGAATATTTTAGGTAGCCAAAGAGCTCTCTTTCCATGTTTGAGAGACAATAGCTTTAGCTAAAAGCCATTGTACTGAACAGTGAAGGCAGCAAGTTGAAGCAAGATGTGCAGGATATTACATATGGGGAAAAAAGCAGTAATAGGTGGCATTTGGTGTAAGTTATACTTCTGAAGTTCAAAAAACTGTCAGGAGGGGATGCTGAAAACAGATATATTTTCCTTAAAGATAATGTGACAGTCTTCCATTTTTGGAGCTAAACTTACTGTGCTGAGGACATGCACCATGCTGTTATTTGGAAGTAAGTCTGTTAGTAAAGATTCAAAAGGATGGGATAATTTTTTCTGATGGATGTTTGGAAGGGAGGGTGCTCTGCTTAGATGACATGCTACTCTTGAGCCCAGTAGAAATAGGGGAAACTTGTGAGAGTTGTTGTCTGGGCTGCTGATATAAATGTTAAATCTTGAAATACTGGGTAAATTCCAGGAGAATGAAAACATATGGCCCCAATTCCAATATTGTAAGAGGGAGAACCACATAAATCATAGAATAGTTAGGGGTGGAAAGGACCTTAACATCATCTGGTTCCAAGCCCCTGCCATGGGCAGGGATGCCTCACACTAGACCATGTCACCCAAGGCTCTGTCCAACCTGGCCTTGAACACTGCCAGGGATGGAGCATTCACAGCTTCCCTGGGCAACTCATTCCAGTGCCTCACCACCATCACAGTAAAGAACTTCCTCCTTATATCCAATCTAAACTTTCCCTGTTTAAGTTTTAACCCATTACCCCTTGTCCTATCACTACAGTCCCTAATGAAGAGTCCCTCCCCAGAATCCTTGTTGGCCCCTTCCAGATACTGTATTCTCATCTCTGACTCCAGTTCTACAGGTTAGTGAAAGAAATGCCTTGTACATGTGAGGGAGTGGTCCTGGCATGTGAGGACTGTTTCTGGTAAGCTTTGGAAGATAGTATGAAGTGAGGTCCAAGGGGAAGTGTTATACTGCCTTTAAAAGATAAGAATTAGAAAGATCTTCCTTTTTCTGCCATGGTCTCCATGGTCTTGTTCTGGCTGTGGACAAGGGAGGGGCTTCGTACTCCACTGCAGAGCATGAGGTGATACAGACAGATCAGCAGCTTCAGGTATAAGGTTCCTCTCCTGCAGTGTGTTTCTGCAGCACAGCAGAGCAGTCCCCACTTGCTTCCATCACATGTGAGAGGATCTAGAGTTGAGTTAAGGAGGGGTGATACAAGACGTGTCACTTCACCTGTGTCACTAGCATAAGGGGTTCAGAAGCTACAACTGGCCTTCTCTAGACTTAGCTAGCAAATGTATAAGCCTCCATCTAGCCCCAGTTAGCACTCAGAAACACTCCAGTAAACCCACTCAAATTTGAGATCTTGCACTCCATGTGGCTGACAACAGGGAGCCTGATGTCAGCTCTGAGAACCCTTCCATAGGTTTGCTTGGCTGTAGGGGTTTCCACAAAGTAGCCCACTCCACACTTACTCGTGTCCCATTTAGTAGCAGCTACCAGGGTGTATCCAATAGCAAACCAGCCTCAGCAGTCCCATTGCATGGTGCCTCTGCTGAATGTAAGGCAACTTTCACCTTCTTTAAAGCAAATTTAAAGGGAAAAGGCCTTTGTGAAGACAAAAATTGCTTTTCTCTGACAATCCTTTAATAGGATTTAGGAAACCAACCACTCAGTCTTCATGAAAAGCAGGGTCCTTCTATGGGTGTCTTTACCCACTAGAAGCCATCCTGATGGACACTACAGAATGAGTCTTCTGAATGGACCCTCCTGAAAGGAGGACTCTTATGAGTGTCTTGATGGAGGCCAGGCTTTCACATGCAAATGGTGGTGGTGCAGTATTTGCTGCCTAGAATGACCATTCCAGTTTTGAGTGTGGCCCTCTAGACGTTGCCGTGGGCAATTGACTCTAGGGCACACTACTTGAGCAGGGGGCTTGGACCAAGTAATCTCTAGCAGTCCCTTTCAACCTCAACCATTCTTGATTTTGGGAATCTGGATAGCTCAACTGAGTCTCATGGTATGTGTTGGGAGGCAAACCAGATTACTGTACTTCCTGGAATTTCAGCCATCTCAAAACTTAAAACCATGGAGGGCTGCTTGAATCTTTTTTCACTGAAGTCATCTCTCATCCTCTTCTCACTTCCTGCATTCCCTGCCCGCATAAAAGAAAGGGGATGTGGTAGATCACGGACTGGACTGAGCCATGAGGCTGGTACATGAGAGGAACTTTGCTTGAGAAACACGCGGTGTTCTTTGCCTGCTTGAGAAATAAAATGGACTTGGAGCACAGAGAACCTTCTTCTAAACTTTTGTAAGCCAAGAGTCTTTGAAAATGCTTCTAGTACATTCTGCCTATATTTTAGACATGGTGCTTTGGAGAACGTAACTCAAGGCTGTAAGGGCAGTGTTCTCATTAGGAAATGATGTAATTTGTTCATGAGCTTTTGTCTTCTGAGTATTGAAAAGAATTCTTCCTATGTGTATTGTGCTGTGCACACTAAAAGTCACAGATGATGCAGGCTTTTTTGAAGAGGAAACAAACCAATGTTACTGATCACTGATGTTCAGATCCCTGATTTTGTCTGCAAAAGGGAATGTATTTCATGTGTTTTAATTCTGGCTCACCTCAGCCAATAAACTATATCCTCTGAGGTTTCAAAACCAGTTCCTGCTCTCTCCAAACCCAGTTCACCTTGCCCTAAACAAATATAGCTAACAAGAAAAACTTTGTTTTTTTCTTCAGTTTCTCATTTTTAGAGAAACTTGGCCTCTCCATGTAAGAGAGAAAAGAGAGACATTTAAAAGCCCACTTTTAGGCTCAGATATGTTATTCCCTCTGATCTTGTCTCTGATGAATTGTCTCAGTGAGTAAGCAGTGACTCATTCTACTTGTGTATGTCTGCTGTGCTTTTTGGGTGAAACACAGAATGGTTTGGGTTGGAAGAGATCTTAAAGCTCATACAGTTCCAGCCCACCTGCCGTAGGCAGGGACACCTTCCACTAGAGCAGGTTGCTCCAAGCCCCATCCAGCCTTGCCTTGAACACTGCTGCCTGCCACCTTTCATACATACCATGGTTCAGCAGCTGCATGTGCCTATTTGGGCTAGTGATAAGTGGGCCACCCCTGCCACAAGTCTCATTGTATGAATTATATGAATTCCAAGTCAGAGAAAGGCCTGGACAGACTCTAAGAGTAAATGCCTGTGGTGAGGTTGGCTTCTTGAAATCTGTAAGGACGATTAAAAATGTATCTTTACAGCAGTGGTTTTCTGAAACTCCTTAGCCTCTACACTTCCCCTCTGTGCTTTTCAGCCTCCTGCAAAGCTCTCTCTCCTTCAGCAGCTAGGGAATTTGCTTCAGAACATGGATTGAAGCACGAAGCCCACAGTTGTGTGTGGGTTGTAATCATTTTGTGCCTTTAGGGATGGAAGGTGACAATACCCCTGAGGTGGTAGGGGTGAAGAAAGCCATCCCTCAAACTGAATTTCTAATGTGAAATTCCAATTTTTGTGTTGGTTTTTGCTCGCTTGTTGGGTGTTTGAGGTTGGGTTTGGGGGTATTTTGTTGGGTTTTTTGGAGGGTAGGTGTGTTTGTGTATGTGAGTCTCCCCCTGTCACCCAGCTTCACCCAAGGAGCAGACGCTTTCCTTTGCCCATCATTGCCCCCGTTCCCCCTCCCCAGCAAGCCCCGGGCAGCGGCCGCAATGCAGCTCAGCACCGCGGACAGCGCCCGGCCCAGTTCTGCAGGGACGGGAGCTCTGCAAGCTGAGCTGCAGTGTTCCCTGCGATCCCAGTCTGAAGGGAAGGCTCTTCTTCTCCAGGACCCTTCCCTTCAGTCCTTCTGAAGCCAGCCTCCTTCTTGAGCCCAGGCAGAGCACTGAGCCAGCGACAATTGACTGAAGTAGGGCCCTTGCTTACTGAGCAAGGACTGGTCTACAGCAAATGGAAGGACTAAAGTTGGAGACTTCAGTCTGCCTGTAACAAAATCTCTCCTGAGCTTGCAGGTCATCCTCATGTTCTCCTCTGATTAGGAGTATGAATGAAAGGTGAGGGCTCATTTACAGCCTTCTCAGGGCTTTTCTTGTACGTGTCACCTACACAAATTCTGTGCATCCACCTACTCACAGCTATTGTATGTTTATAGCAGTCCCTCTGTCACAAATAGTTAATACCATTTCACTGTGAGAGTCTCATGAGGATCAACTAATTTGCCTTTCATCATGACAGATGGAAGTATTTTAATCCCAGTTGTATTGGTGGAGACCTGAAAAGAGAAGGAAAGAGAACATTCAGTCACAGTAGTTTCTTCAGGCTTACCTCTACTCCTATTATGAAGCAATCTTTCCTGCAGCATGGGCTTGCAAGGATTTCTTTGCTTCTTCCTCACAAAGCACAGATGAGCAAAGTCTCAAGGCAAATCCTCTTTAGTAGGCAGCTGCACAGGAAAGATAACTCAGGTCTAGGACTATGACAGAACAAATATGAGAAGAAAAGCTTTCCCACCTTAGTGCCCACCTCATGCTCAGTATATGCTAATAAAAAAAAAAAACCACTAGGGATTTGTTTCCAGCCAGATTAAGGCATTTAAAAGACACTGTTTACCTGGATGATGGTTTTGAATAGTAGATTCCCCCTCTCTTCTGGTGTTACAGTGTGAGCTCCCTGCCCTGTTTCAGTCTGCTTGCTCTCTGTGGCCAGAGGCCACGTGTTAGCTTGCAGCAGTGTTTGGCAAGTACTCTATTTAACATGTAACTTCTAATCCCCTTGACATGTGGTAGAAAAATAATGAGTAGGCTGTGCTTTTTGGGGTCTTGTGTAGACCTTCGTACAGAAGTGTGATACCAATGTGTAAAAGAAGATATCAGAAGGGAGAATATATAAGTAGGGGTAGAGAGGTCAGGACTAGATCAGCCTGACCATGGAAGTGTCAACAGGAGGAAGGAGCTGGATACACAGATGGCTTTTCTTGGATTGCCCATAAAAGCTCTGTCTGGGGTATATGCCCTACTGTGTTGGTGCACACAGTCAAAGAGGACTCAGCTGCCTCCCTCCTCTGTGCCCTCTCTGGCTGGGGAGAAAAAGGTGAGAGGACTTGGCTTGAAAGCCTGAGTGGGTTTGAGTGGCCTTTGACTACTAGGAGAATTAAAGGTCCCTTCAATGGTAGAAAAATAGATAGAAAGAAGGTGTCTCTGCCCATGGCAGGGGGTTGGAAATAGCTGATCTTTAAGGTCCTTTCCAAACGAAACCATTCTGTGATTCTATGAAAGGAAAAGCTGCCATGGGATAGAATTGAAGATAAAAGGATCATGCTGTGGAAAAACCCTGCCTCCCAGGCTGGCAGGTCTCCCTACAGTGGAAAAATCATTATTATCACCCTCAGGAGCAAAAAAGTGCTGCTGCTGAGGGACAACAGGGAATTCAGGAGCCCAGCCACCCAGGATGGCCTGGGCTTAGTGGCCTTCCTTTCTTCTCCCTCTTCTCCTACAGACCTCAACCCTTACAGCCTCCGCTTGCTCCCTGACACCTCCCTTCCTGTTATCCTTCCCTTCACACCACTTCACAGGGGCTGCTGGCTTTAGCTCTGTTCTCACCCTCTTTAATTGCAGAGCCCCTGCTGAAGCTTTCCTGCCTTTTCTAGAGGGATGTTCCTCTGGAGAAGGGCAACTCCATCTCCGGACACCTCTTGCCATGCAGCATGGTGGGGTCAAATGGGATGTTTGTGCCCAGCCTGGGCTGTCAACAGCTCCTCTCCAGTTTCACATGTGCACTGGCACGTTGGTGATACATAAAGCCCTGTGACAGCATTTGCATTCCCCTGGGAATGCTGTGTCCCTGTGGTGTGGGGGATCCCAGCCAGCTGTACATGCTCCCTGGCAGACGGAAGCTGGTATATTGTGTACACAAAAGTGTGTGAACTCAGTCAAACTTCACAAACAAGGATAAGAACAGAGCCAGGGCATAATCAGTGCTCAAATATAGCAACTCAAGGTTTCCTGAGAGAGAGACAAGCAAAACAGTGAGGCAGAGCAGGTGGTTTGGGCCCTGTGGCTTTCACTTCCCCTACCTTGGCTTCTCAGCAGTGAAGCTGGTGCTGGCTACAGGGACTAATTTAGGCTACAGGCAGCAAAACAGCCCGTCACAGGCAGCCTTGTTGCTATGCAGGACAGGAGGATTACTGTACCCTGCATGGTGGCACGTCCTGGTACCATGCAAGTTCCTCACCTCTGGGAGCGTCACTGCAGCCAGCCCCCACCTCCCTCCTCATCTCCATTGATGGCTCTGGTGCTGCTAGCAAAACAGCCAAGTGTGATCCCAGCCTGCAGTTTGAAGCAGCCTTGTGACATGGACCAAGAGTTAGGGGCTATGCTCCTCTTCTGCACAACCCCTCCTCCTGCTCTGCAGAAGGAACCAAGAGATCTGGAGCTCCAGCAGGGAAGCCAGCTCCCCACATCAGAGGTGACTGCAGTGCCTGAGAGAGGTCTGCAGCATGGAGGTTTCCCTTCACCTCCAGAAGAGAAGCTAGGCAGCTGGAGATCTTATAAATATCGACATTTGAATTTCATCCAGCCCATTGTTTCTCCAGCAAGGGGATGAGTAATGTTGCTTGCAACAACTGGCTAGATTCAGGCCAGCCTGGCCTCACTGACAGGTCTGGCCACATCTTTTGGGTGGTGGAAAGGTTGGCTTGGTTAAACAAGGTGGGCCAAGGTGGCTCCAGTCTCTCTCAGCCCCCCGCAGGAGGGACATAACTCCCCAGCAGTGTCCTCCTCAGCCCAGCAATGAGATGTGTGCTACTTCAGCTCTCTCTGGGAAGAAGACCCATGCTATGGCAATGCAAAGCAGAGGAGTGTATCCCCACCTCAGTATGGCTTGGTTAACATGGGGTAAAATAAATCGCTGCCCCTCTAAGGGCACAGGGAACTGCCATAAGAGATGGTGCTGGATAAGGAGAACCACCTGTAGCTCTCTGTAGGTTTGGGCACAGCTTTGGGGTGAGGTAGTTGTGTGTCAGACATGGCCTGAGAGAATGGAAAGGGGAACTTCTCAACCTAGGGCCAGGCTTAGAGCTCTCCTGGGGCTGGATCTAGGCAAAACCTGGCTTGTGCTCAAGTAGGGACCACCAGAACATCAGCAGCCTCAGAAGACCATCTTGATCAGAAGCATTGCTTGTGCTCGGCTTTCCCATTGCCGTACCGTGGCAGGTACCATGGCCATGCCATTGCTCTGGAGGAGAAGCTGAGTTCCTTTGGGAGCTGAAGCCAAAATGGCAAATGTTCAGAAACAGGGGCCTCCTGGATACACCGAAGTCAGGGCACTTGGTGGCTATCAGCATCCTGTGGAGCACATCTGTCTCCTGACCTGCTTCATCAGCTAGGCTGGCTGATTTTGACCTTGGGTGGTGGTACAGCTGGGAAGGGCCATGCTCTCGGTGTCCTTTTCTCACTCAAACCAGCAGCTCTGTGAGAGGACATGGCACTAAAACGGGATAAAGTTGGAGGGCCAGGTGCAGCTGGTGTGAAAGCTTTTGTGGTGTACTGAGTGCCAATGATGTCCTGAACAGCGGAGGCAGAAAAGCAGAGAGAAACCAGCTGCATTCTCCTGTGCACTCATGGTGCTCAGGCTCTCAGAAAAGGCCTAAACCAGGTGTTTCCTGGAGTGTGCAAGTGAGGAGGGCCAGCAGCTATCCCCCTTCTTCAAGATGCTTTGGTCCTCATCCTCCTCCTCTCCCCTCATGCCTGCAGACAGCATGGGAACTGGAGTCACCTATGGCCCCTGAGATAAAGAACTTGTTCCACTGCTTTCCTGCACCCCACAAAACCACTCCTGTCCCTGGTTTTGTGCTCTGAGCTGAACACCAGCACATAAATGTGAACCATGGTCAGCATGGAGCTTGTCACAGTGGGGCTCTGCTCCATCTCCATCCATCACCATCAGTGCGGTTAACTGCAATCACAGGGTTTGGCACAGGCAGAAGGAGGAGATCTGCACCCAGGTGGCTGTCTGAGCTGCGTGAGGGAGAGACCTTTAGTGTGTGCATCCAGCCACTGGCCATACTTCCTCCTCTGCCACATGTTCCCAGGCTTGTGTGGCCTGGGTATTTAACCCAGACAGGGAGGTGAAACAAGCTCTGAGCTTGTGCTGTAGCTCAAGAGTCACATCCTGCTATGGTTTGCTGCAGAAGCTGCATCCCCAGCAAGGCAGCAACTGCACCAACACCTCTCCTGAGTGCTGGCATCCCAGGCTGTGCCTGCACCCAGAGCCTGCTGGGTGGGTTTTGCTGGGGCAGCTGCTGCTGGCCTGGGCAATTGGGATCATCAGTTAAAGTGGGCAGAAAATCATTTAAAAGGGTCTACTGAGCTGCTGTGTGCTGCTGCTGGGCTGGAAGAGGTTGATACAGTCATGGCAGCACAGGGGATGCTGGGGTATCACATGGAGATTACATGTGGTGCTTTCACAAGAGGTTTATGGGTGTCCCTCCAGTCATGCTTGAGACTGCTCATTATCAGCCCAAACCCGAGTCAACCCCATCTTTAGGCTCACTAATCTTCACCACTGCCCTTGAAGCCTGATCAAATATTCCTGTCCGTTTGTACCCTTTCACGTGGTCTTGAGCCATGGCAGCGCTTCACCCCTGTAGAGACTCACTGGGCTTTACTCGTCCTTAAATATACAGGTCAGGAACCAAGTAATGTCCGTATGGCCTTGTAGTAATAAGGAAGGCTTTAATATCTATTTTAATAACCTTAGGTTGAGCACCATGAGGCAGAATAATTAGAAAGGAAAACAAACCCAACAAACCCACAAGGCCGTATCCCTACACTGTCCGCACGTTACCTGACCAAAGACCATATTAAAAACTTTTGAAAGCCCAAATAAACGTTAGCTCGTTCCCTTTTAGTCACTTTTTGGCTGTCTCAGCTGAACATCCTGTTGGGTTCATGGGATGATGGAATTTGCTCTGCAGCAGGCATTCCTTGGCTATACTCCATGAGTTTCTGGTTTTTCAAACCATGTCTTTGCTTCTCCTTGTTTTATTGCCTCCTGTGATTTTCCAGGTAGAGGTATAAGCCCTAAGGGTCTGCACTTCTCTCAAATGATAGGCTGAAGCTTTTTGGAAGTCTCAACACAAACTGCTGGCATAAAAATGAGCTCATTTCATTCTGTCTCCTACTTGAAAATGTCATTTTTCTTTGAAAAGCAGCATTAAACTGAGAGGAGAGCTGGCTTTCTAGCCCATCTTGCAAGGGGGAGGAGGGAGGACAAATGCTTTGCTTGGAGCATGGTTTGGGCCATTTGTTTCTTTAGAGGCAGAC
Organism: Melopsittacus undulatus; assembly: GCF_012275295.1. NCBI lineage: Eukaryota > Metazoa > Chordata > Aves > Psittaciformes > Psittaculidae > Melopsittacus > Melopsittacus undulatus. The sequence goes on along the minus strand of NC_047528.1, from coordinate 114,473,330 downwards.
ACAAATACCTACATTGGCAGACTTGAGTTTCTTTCTTTGATTCTTTTTATTTAGGAAAATAATCATGATTGCTCTTTTTCCTGGAAGACTTTGCCAGGTACCACTGATGTAGAAGATGGTTTTGATGCAACCCAAGCAAAAGGGAAACCCCAGAGCAAACAAAAAGCTCCAAGAATAGTTAAGTCAATCAAACAAGTCAAAGCATACATGTTTTATGTCGGTTCCTTTCAGCAGCCCTTTGTCTCCAGATATCTGGCAAGTGGTAGGAAGAAACATTTTATGTGAACATTCAAAGAGTGGTTGCTGCTTCAGCTAGCAATGGAGAAGGTTTGCCTCACTGCTTCTCCTTATCTGTCTTCCTGCAGGAAACAAGGGAGATGAGATAGAAAATGTTAAGGAAAGCAGGTAATGCACAGACAACCCAATTCAGCATGAAAAACCAAATCTATATCTAAAAAAACCCAAACCCAAGCCCCTTCTGGGCTATCTTGGGAGTTTTATAGACAGGAGAACAAAAGCCCTACAACAAATTAAACTCGTGCAAAGCCACAAATTGCCTGTGACCTTCTGGAGACCATAGGAGACTGTCATCACCCTGCCTCTGCCCTCGGGAGTGGTGTTGCAAAGGGGTGACTCCACAGCATGAGCCCTTTTTCTACCCAGGGAGGACACTTCAGCTTAACTGATATGGCTTGTACTTTGGGAAAGATTAAAACTGGTTTTCACACACTTTCTGCCTGTTTAACTCCTGGCTTTTCTTGGCTGAGAAGCTTTTACAAAACAGAAATGGAGCTGTAGGGACAAAAGAAGGATAGCTGCTCTCAGCATTGGGAAAAGAGGGGTTATTAGAGTTGCATGCCATGGGCCGAACAGCTTGAGCAGGAATGTGCAGAAAGCCTGTGGAGCCCATCTGGTCTGTTCCCACCACCCTCCAAGGTCACCCCTATCAGTGCTGCTCCCCAAAACAGTGCTGTGGCAACAGCTGCTCAGCTTCCCTCTGCTCAGCCCTGGGGTTACCTGCACCAAGGTCCAGCCTTGCCAAAGCCCTCCCCTTGTGGGTACCAAAGCTCCCTATGCCCAGCCAGCTTAGTGCCAGGAATGGGGATGAGGGACTGAATTCAGGACTTACTTAGACATGTTTCCCCATTCACTGTGCTGCTGCCCCTCGCATCTGGTGTCTGAGTGATCAAATGGTTCTGTGATAATTTCCCCTTTTATTCTTTTTTATTTATTTATTTATTTTGTTCAGAATAGATAGTAAAAATTGCCTCATTTGGCTTGGAAAATGACAATAGGATGGGAGGAAGTTGCCTGGATGTGACCCTTCCAAAAGGTGTCTGCCAGCAGGAAAGTGGATGCTAAAGGAAAAATAAGGTTTTAAAAGTGAAAAATTTAAAATTAAAGGAAAAAATCCTATGAATATCATATTTTGGACCATCAAATAACACTCTTAAGGTTTATTCTTAGGTTGAAGAAGGCCCTGTGCTTTCTGGCTCATTTTCTTGCTGGCTGTGCACAGCGGCTGTCTGTCCACTGTGAGCCTGGCTGTTGGGTGTCTGTCCTGGGACACAGCAGCCTTTCAGAATACAACAGAACTCAGCAGTCCACATGAGGCAGGACTGAGCCCGGTTTAAAAACCAATACAGGCTTTTGGGCCCTGGGAAGCAGAGCGCCTCATCTGTCTGTCCTTGTCTCCCCCCATCTTCCCAAAGGCACCAAGGGACTTTCTGCCGGCCTTGCAGGCTCCCAGTTGTGTTCCCTGGTCCAGCATCGCCCCCATCCTCCCCTCCCTGTGTGAGGTCACTCAACTGCACATATGACAATAACACACATGTCCCAGTTTATTATTTCTCCCAAGCGGATGAGAGGGCTGGAGGCTGATCAGAGCAGAGCAGTCTCCTGGTGAGTTCATTCTTCAAAAGCTCAGCTGGCCTGCTTCTCATTAGGGCTTGCTATAGTGCCAGGGGAAAATAATATTCCTCTCTGGATTCATGTGCACGTCCCTTTACTGCTGTCCTGGAGCTGCTACAGCTGCTCCTCTCCTGGGATTTGCCAGACACAGCAAACCCCATACTGTTTAGGCTGCACAGGGTGCTGCAGCTGGAAGTGGAGGGTTCAGAGCACTGCAAGCTGTGCTGTGCAGTGCTGCCATGGGCATGGCACTGATGTCTCCAGCAGTGCCTAAGTGCAGGTACCCACCACATTCACAGATCCCGTGATACATCAAAGAATGTCCAGGAGTCCCCCAAACAGCTTTGTTCCTCCTCACCCACAAAACCCCATTCCAAACCACACAACATGTGTCTGGGGTCAATTTAATGATGATGGTTTAAAACTGCACTGAGCTGTGCTATGGGATGGGGTGCTCTGGAACTGCCCACAGCCCTGTTGTCCTTGCTGGCTGCTCTGGGGTTGCAGTGTATTTCCTCAGGCCAGTGGGTGAGCATTGTTTCAGGCAGAGGACACATGTGAGACCAAGCTAATGGAGCAGTTCTCCATGGGAAGACTTTGCTGCTGAGGGCAATGTATTTTCCACAGGTGTAAGGTCTGTTTCTAGTTTTACTGCTTGGCTGCCTATCTGAATCAGTAAGGTGACTTGCACAGAACAGCAAACACTGGCATGCCTTTCTAACCCAGGTGTTGGAAAGGTTTTGCACTTTGAACCCCTTGGAAATGGGCCACTGGAGGATGGGGCAGGAGGGAGCAATGCATTTTGTAGTTAGGGGCAGCCCCAAAGTCTGTTTTTAGTGACTCAACTTTGAAGGCTCATTGCTAATTGTGAAGTATTTCTGCACTCTTGCTTCTGTAATGACTATTTAACTAGTTTTGCTTGCTAATGATAACAGCAATGATTGCAGCATGGAGAGTGAAACATTTACATGTGATGCAGCAGAGGAGAATTTGACTAACAGCATCAATGGCTCCAAAAATGTCTAGAAGTGCACATTACTCACAGACAGATGGAGATGTGCAGAAATTCCATCATCTTCTTTGGGTCTTGGCATGCTCTGCTGTACCGAGTACCCATTTCAAATAGATGCTCAAGTGCAAACAAAGCTACTGAGATGGGACCTGGATCATCTCCCTTTAATGTAACTACTTCTTTGGGATCTGGCAAAAGAAGCTATCCTACTGTTACCATAAAATATGTTTGTGTTTTCCAAATGCTCTTTGGCTTAGTGGTCCTTCCGATGGCCCTGAACAGAAACTTTTGTTTAATGTTTTTGTTCTGACCATGCTGTTGCCAGTCTGCTCAGTAACATCTTCCCAAGTTCATATTTAACACTGATTGCATGTGCAAGCTTCTGATGCGCTTTCATACCACATCAGAGAGGCTCATGTTCCTGCAATGCCGTACTGTCCAGCCACCTGTGGTAGAGCACTCCGAAAGCCACTGAGACCAGAAAAGAGGGATTGCCCTGGCTTGCAATGCAGAACTCTTTCAGGGGGAGTTTCAGCTATGCCCAGCAGTTTTGTGTCAGGTTTCCCCTTCCTTGCAGACTTAAGGGTTTGGTGGACTGGTCTGATTAGGCTTCACCTGCAGATGGTGAAAGATTCAAGCAACCTCAGGCTCTGAGGTTTCTTTGTCCTCTTCTGTGCTTGGGTGAGCACTTGCCAGGCTGGTTCAGTGACTCTCTTTTGGGATCTCCTGTTACTGGCTCATCCCTGGATTCTTACATCTTACTGAAGAGGTGGCCAAAGTCTTTTAGGAATGCTGTAGTCCACACAGGGTGTATGTGTCTCTGAGGGCAGAGTTTGGTTACACTTGGCTTGTTACTGCTGGGTTGCTACTGAGAAGAGCAGGTTCATTTGCTGTGGATCACCTGTGCCAAACTGCACACTTTTGCTTGCCCACTTTTGCCATTTCCCTGGTGTTTGATCCAGCAGGCACATGGTGGCTCACTGCTCTTGTAGATACCCAAGGCAGCAACATCCAACGAAGAGGATGCTGATGGATCACTGAGACAGAGAACCAGCAGAACTAACACATGCCAGCCAGTTGTTTCCTTTACTGCCAGTACTAATTCAGTCAAGGGGCCACATTGCACCTTCCCTTTTCATGTGTCTTTCATTACTGTTAGGCTTTGATATGCAAAGCCACCTTTGAAATTCACTTTCTGGGCAGACTTGGTAACATCTTACTTGGAAAGAAGCAAACCTGTTCAGATGATGTAAACACAGCTTTTCTTGCCAAACTATTAGCAAAGCCTAAGTGTGTCCAAGTGGTTACAGCAGCCAGCTGCTGTTATTAACCTTTTAAACCACAGGAGTTCTGAGCTCTTTAGTGCTCAAACATCCTGGTGAGAATGAGAAAGAAGGTTTGTAACCGGTTCTTTCTGGAAAATAAGCACGACAAACCCGTGTACCACACTGGGCATGATGTGGACCATGTTACCTAATCCCAGCACAGGACACTCCCATGCCAATACAAGCACCTGATGTTTTATGTGTTGCTTTATGGTAGGCGTGAGCTTGTTGCAGTGTCATGCTAGAAACCAAAGTGAGCCCACAAACAAGACTCAACTGTGAAGGGTCTTGTTTATAAAGTAACTCTATTTAACAATACACATCTAAAACTCCACCTCCACCCCTTTCTTCAAGCATTAGGCCAGACTACAGCCCATCTGCAGTGACCATGCAGGAGGTGATTTATCCATGTGCCAAGTAAGACCTGCAGCTTGAGAAGCAGTTTAGGTTTATGGCAGCCAGGAAGACCATCCCACCCAAAGAATTCCCCAGTCATGCACAGGAACTCCTTTCCTGAAGGTTATCAGGCATGCAGGTTTTCATGGGGAAATGATGCACAACACAGGACATCTACTGCTCTGCCACAGGCTACACAATTGGTCCTAGGACAGGTCCTGACTACGTTACTCCAGGGCTCCATTAAAAGGTCAGCAATTCATTCATTCTCCTTATCAACTACTTAAAAATTGCTTTTGGTTTTCTCCTCCAAAACTACCAACAATGCAACAAGAGATAAATGATCATGCTAAGCCTTTCTTCCAAGCGTTTGGTCTTCATGTCAGTTCTCAGTGAGTTACAGGACCTTCCCAAAGGACTGAGATTAAGCCCATCATGTTTTCCCACAGTTTCCCTTAATGCGTGATTGAAAATCACATATGCAGGTAGTGAATCAGCTGCAGGTACCAGGCAGAGACAAGTCAGGATCACGCTTGACTAATATAGACACAATGCAGATCTGGTGTAGACTCTGGCTTGGGTCTCTAGTCCAGGGACAGTCTCTCCAGACCATCTCCCCAGGACCTGGCTCAGCCTACTCATACCATTGCTAACTCCCTGCTGACAAAGCCAGATCTCACTCCTAAAACCAGTTCCACCCAGAAGCATCAGTATTAGAGGAGGACACTGAACTGTTGCTTGATGCTGTAAAGACAGGACAAGAGGTGATGGGTTCAAACTGAAACAGGGAAAGTTCAGGTTAGAGATAAGGAAGAAGTTCTTTACTGTGAGGGTGGTGAGGCACTGGCACAGGGTGCCCAAATAAGCTGTGAATGCTCCATCCCTGGCAGTGTTCAAGGCCAGGTTGGACAGGGCCTTGGGCAACATTGTAAGGCATCCCTGCCCACGGCAGGGGGTTGGAACTGGATGATGTTAAGGTCCTTTCCAACCCAAACCATTATGTGATTCTATGATTCTATTGCTCAGGCAGTCCTCCTTCCACAGCATAGGGATGGGCATTTAACAGCTGTTCTCCCCTAAAAGGGGAGAATAAACTCCAGTACATTGGATAAATGAAGCAGAAGAGGCTCTGCTGCCTACATCCTCCCTGGAGTATAAGGGCTTCTTGTAACATTGCAGTGAAAGTGTTGAGCACGTGATAACATTTTGGGTTCTGCTGCTCTGGTGCAACCCACGCTGCAGTTGCAAGCAGCTCTGCCCCAGCTGGATGAGGAATCTGGTTTAGAGGGGAAGCACAGCTGAGAAAGGCTTCAAACAGGATCTGATTAGCCGATTAAAAGCAGATGCTGTGTTGGCAGACAGGCTGCTGTGGATGATCCCATACAATCCCCTTCCCCTCGGTTTTGTACATGATGTCCTTCCAAGAAAAGCCACCTCCCCCATAGTTATGTCCAAATTGCATTAGGAATTCTGGTGCTTTTGTGTTTTTCAGCTATACATGTTGTGAATGGTTTTGCCATTTAAAATATTTCGGAGGGATTGTAGAGTTGAACAGTTGACTGCTGATCCCAAATCCACCTGGTATCCAAAGGAGGCAAAAGCCACGCTGCAGTGGGCCTGGGGCTGTAGCAGGCCCCAGGACTGCATTTTAATCTCTGAAGTCCTTAACCTTTACAGAACACTTCCCACCTTCTCCTGGAGGAGGGAGCTCCATTGACACTGGGACCAGAGGAGGAACACCCTCCCCACCATGCCACATGCTTTAGTTTTAAGTGTGAGCGAGCTGAGAGGGCTCTGTATTCCAACACCAAGGCATAGAATCATAGAATAGTTAGGGTTGGAAAGGACCTTAAGATCTTTCTCCCATTTGACTTCGGAAGGAAACAGGTTTGCTTACCTCTCACTGCTCTAGTATGGCTCAGGGTCTCTGCAACTCATCCACATCCTCATCTTAGCCTAGGGCAGAGACTACATGTTGCTGCTGTATGTGTTCAGTCATTTATCTAACTCGGGGCCAATTCCTTTCCCATGGGAGACTGAATAAAACCCAGTGGGACAGCTGACTTAGGAGTACAGGCTAGGAGTTGGTGCTGCACTTTCGCTGCACTGGATGACCACAAATTGAGTTGTTCCAGGGAGACTTCCTATCCTCTTCCACAAACACAGCTCAGACACTTCCCTTACGCTACCCCCAAGGCTGCACTTGCTAACAGAAGTCACTAGGATCAGTTCCTACTTAGCCAGAATCAACATCTTCAGGAATTTCTGTAATATGCTTGAGAGGTGCAAACAAGTTTCAGACTGGGACTATTCATTGGGTTGCTTGGTCACAGATGTAACAGGAGACTCATCCTGGAGAGGCCAAGGGAAGGGGACAACTCCATGCTCTTGTTTTCCAGTCTGACAAAGGAGAAGGGCTGATATCAGCTTGTTGAACAGCAGAACGATCTAAATTAACTTCACATGGAGTGTCTGCTCTCAGCAGCATGATGTTAATCTTCTCTGAGCACGTAAGTACTCAGGGATAGTGCAGGGAAAAGGCCTCATTCGGTGCAAAGCTGAGGCAAGAGGCACATGCAATAGGAAAAATCCTAAAAAAGGAAGTAGTTTTAGGCTGCTGCTGTGTTAGAGAAGATGCCAGAGAAACGGAGCAGCTCTGTCTGCATCCTGGGATCTTGTAAGCAAGAGACCACAGAGAAAGAGCAGTTCAGCTTCCAGTGTACATGGCACATTCTACAGGTCAATGGCCTGGAGGAAGCTGATGTTCTGACTTTGCCCGCAACTTTTTCCCACTTCCTACTCCCAGCAGCATCCGGTTAAGAAACAAGCACAAAACACACCAGGAGAAGCAGCCACCAGAAACTTTACCTTTCACTGCCTTGGGAACTGCTTCAAACTCTGCTTGGGCAAACAACAGGTAAACCAAGACACTGTGAGTCACTTGCCCATGGTCAGACCCAACTGCAGTGTCAGCAAGGGAGGACAGGATGCTTTCTGAAAAGGTGTGGCTGCATAGTGCCTAAGCACCACATCTGAGTTTTAGTGACAACATACTCTACTGTCAACATCCCATAGGGCATTACGGTGGTAGTACCACTCACAATTCTGTTAATGCATTTCCCTATGGAGACTCCCCTTTGGAGCCTGCACATGGTGTGAACCTTCATTGGAACTTTTAATTATGCAGTGACTGCACTGGGTTGGGGGAGTTAAAATGCACACAGAGTTATGACATACATAGACTGCCTCTCTGGCCTCTTCAAGAAATCAGTGTATCCACTCTTAACTAGGGCATACCAGTGTTTATCTCAGCCTAAATCAAATGCAGCTCAGTTGCTTTAATGCAATTTTTTGGCTTATTAGAACTAAAAACCTAAAGAATTTAATAGCAGTGAATGTCCTGAGCATTTAAATGATTTTTCTTTTTCTTCTCCATGAAAAGCAACCATGAACTGGTAAATCACCACAACTTCTGCCTCACTGGAAAACACAGGATCTTTGCAGCACAATGTGGTCTGTCTTGCTGCTGAGATTTGTGAGGCTTGGGTAAGAAAAACCCCCAACTATTTAAAGCAAAATCTTTCAAGGGAAAAATACACACACAATAAGATGCACAGTGCCAAAATCTCTTTTTTGCTTTGCAAATGCTCTGGAGGTACATTCACACTTCACTGAGCCAAGTCGTTTCTTAAAATGACTGGCCTTGGGTTTGAAAAACGTGCAGACTGAGTCCTAAGAACTGTTTAGGTTTTATGACTCTGAGCCATCTGTGAGTTAAAGGGACAGAACCCACCTAGACTGTGAAGTGGAGAGTTCAGTTTTCACATTATGCTCTGAATCACCTTTAATCTGCCTCTGAAGTGCCCATGGGCTATTCCGCAGCAACACCACTGAAAATGCCATGGGTGTGAAAAACAGCAGATGGTTAATGGGGGTGGAAAGTGACACAAATCGTTAGAGAAGCATGGAAAATTCATTGCTGGCTATAAAAGTCACTGGACAAGGGCAGCTTGAACAGCTAGGTGAACAGAGGAGGGAGGGACACATGGTAGCTGCTCTGTGTAGATTGCTGCCATTTTCTTCTCAAAAGCCATCAGAAAAGTGCTGAAAAGAACACCACACAAACAGACCATAAGGTGGAATGCTACCAAGCATTAACATCAAGGTGGTTTTCCATTGTGTTAGTTTCCAGCTTTTGGCAGCATCTTGGATCTGATAATGGAATCACGTAAAGACCCAGGGTAGACTTAAAAAGCAAAAGCACTTGTTTTTTATATGCTGTATATGCATGACTGTTAAACCGCAGCCAAATGATTGTCTTAATCTGTAACTGACACACCAACATGCTGAGGATCTGTGGAGTATTAACTCAACATTTAGCCAGGATGCCAAGGCAGGAAAGAAAGGAAACTCTGTATGGCTCTTCTTTCACTGCAAAGCCCAAACTCTGACCTGCAATTACATGCCCAAGACAGGACTTCTTTTCTTGTTTATCCCAACAATTACAGTATCTCTAAACAGAAGAGAGATATCTATTTCTAATCAACTTAATGGGCCTGAGTAACCACCTTCTAAGTTATTGCAGAAGTGGCAGAAGGAGGAAAACTGAAGTTTGGTAAAGAGACAGTAGCAAATACAAGTCAGGGCAGGAAGGTAGCTAGAATGAAACCATGAAAGTTGTACAATCATTTTCATATTCAATACTGTTGTGACATTCTCTTTACCAGGGATTCTATCCTTCTGTATTTGGGACTGCCATCCCTGATTATGTTTTATAAGGGAGCATTCTCCCTCTTTTAGCTTTTTAATGGCAGGCAAAAACACTTTTCACCTCCAGTTGCATAGGTACTGGAACTTAATAGTGTATGGCTGAGCTCTTGCATGTATCATATCTGTCAAAAATCAGTGAGTGTCAGTGTATTAGGAAATAAAATGGGCACTGGTATCTTTAAGAAGCAATCTGCAGTGGAGGTTGGCACTGCAGTCACTGTTTCCCCCTCCATGCATTCTTCAGGCAGATGGCATTCATTTGTCATGCATACACATTTGGCTATGTCAAAGGAGGACATAAACAACTGCAGTTAAAGAAAAGAAACCGCAAATGCCTTTCAATTTTATTCTTACTGGAAGGTAGTGGCATCCTGACATGTCACATTATCCAATGAAAACTGACAGGGACTTTTGTCAAGGCTCCTAGCTCACCTAGCATTTATGGTACTAAGTCTTGCAGTAATCTTGGTTTGGCTGTAGTGTTTTGTTCAGCCTGCAGCCATGGCATTCCCAATTCCAGATAGTTTTGCTGGGTCAAGACCAAAGTAGTCAGCACTTACAGATAGGGAAAGTAATCAGATGTGAAACACAGAGACCATATGATGAGCAATGTGTCAGGCTGGTGCTGTACAATATTCATAACAGACCAGCCAGAAATGGGTACTACAAATGGAGCTGGAAAATGGTAATAGTTAAACCATGATCAAGTACTTTTGATGAATGTCCTGGAAAAGGGAAAGCCTGTTCAGAAATAAATGTAACAGCTTCAAAAAAAAGCCAAAATAAAATGCATCTAGTGATCTTTAAATCAACTTTTCCATTGGATAAATATATTTGAAATAGTTGTACAGTTCACAGTGGCATAAAGTTCTCTGATTGCTTGAGTGCTTGAAAATATCTCATCAGTAAAAAAATACCAGAGCTGGGGGAGGAAAACCCTCTCTCTGAATTCTGTACATGGGGAAATGCACAGGTTTTGGCAGGCATCAGGTCATTGGATCCATGGGAAACCAGCAGCATTGCAGGACTGCAGATCACAAGTCAGGGGATGGAGGATAAGAAGAATAGTAAGGCCCATTTTCCTGCAATGAGAACAGAATGAGCAGTTGAGCAAAATCTTTCTCCAATACACCTTGGGGCAACAGGTGGTGACACAGAGGCAGAAATAAAGAGGTGCTCCTGACTTTGTCTTTCACAAGTATAGTGACTGCTGCAATTCACTCAGGAGAGGACTGTGCTGGTGATGAGGCAGAAACAGGCCTTGGTTTTGCCTCTGTTTAAAGCAAAAAGTGCAGATTAAACTTCTGACATTAAGCCAAAGCTGTGATGCAAGGATACCACAAATGCTAGCATAGCCAGTCATTCAAGACAAAGCTGCTTATATAGACACACAGCTCTGGCTACTACTTTGTAGTTACAGCACATCCTCTTCAGAATGATTTGGCCAGTGAAAGCTGTATTAATTTCACCATTTGGTTAGGGACGTGGGATGGAGAAGGGGAGAGTGCTTGTTGATAATGTGAATGAGGGAAGATGAAACACAGGTATAAGTTATTCTTTGCAACCAGAGTAAGGTATATAGCAAGTTTACAACATGAATTTTATCTTGCCCACAGGCTCTTGGTGTGTTACTTTACGATTCTTGTCTGAATGAAGGTGGCCTGCCCTTCATGCACACAGGAGCCTGCTCTATTGAAAAGGAGTCTGCTTCTTAGCCAAGCCCTCTACTTGGATTGATGTAGAAAAGAAATAAAGAAAGAAAACAGTTACTCACAGAAGAACAACCTGACACTCTAGGAACCCTCCCTTTCTTCTCCCCATTCTTAAGATGTGGAATTCAGCCCCTTTAAAGCTTTGGCAGAGCAGAACAAAAGCACAAGAATTACACTTAGGAGCAAAGACTCATGCTTGTTACACACAATCACTTACCCTGGCATCATACTCAAGGACGAAGGGAGGGAGATCTATCTGTTCTGGGGGTATGGCTGTGAATAACTGCTGGAGGCTTTCCACATAGTGGATTTTGTCCTTTAGCCCTGAGACTGTAAAGGTTGTGAAGAACCAAGCTGAGACCTGAAAATAAGACCCAACAAACCCAAATTAAAATGATGCTGTTTCAAAACATTCCAGTTCAACATAATACTCCATAGTTAGTGGTACGAAACACTATCATGGCAATAAAAAAAGCAAGGTCAGGAAGCACACACCAATGACTGCTAGCAATCACACCACATTCTCCTCCCCAGCTGCCAGTTTAAAGGTCCCTTTCTACTGTACAAGTTACAGCTATTCTGCTGGTTTCAAAACCACAGTATAGTGGCACCTTTTCACTTCCAGTTTAGCCAGCTCAGAATATGACCTATCTGACTCTTACCCAACAGCAGCATTTTCAATCTTTTGCCTTCAAGCTTTCACAGAAAAGGCAATTCAAGGGAGAGAAAACCAGAGATTTTCAGCTGTTCAAATGTCCTCTTGAAATCTTTCTGGTTTGGGTTGGCTGAGTGTGTCCTTCTGTTTTACATTTCTTCTCAAAGCCTTATCAACTTCTTCTACAAGATTTTCCTTTTAAGTACTCAGGCAGGACAAAGCCAGGAGGAGGCTGGTCTCTGCTTCCAAGGAACAAAGGATGGGACAAGAGGAAACGGCCTCAAGCTGCACCAAGGAAGGTTTAGATGGAGTTGAGGAACAATTTGTTCCCCAAAGGGTGCTCAGGCATTGGAACAGGCTGCCCAGGGCAGTGCTGGAGTCACCGTCCCTGGAAGTGTTCACAGCCAGTGTAGATGAGGCCCTTAGTGCCATGGGATAGTGGTGGCCTTGGCAGTGCTGGGGTAAGGGTTGGACTGGATGAGTTTAAAGGGCTTTTCCAACCTGGTTGATTCTACGATTCTGTTCACATTTTTGTCCCTTTTGGATGGAAACGGGACAAGGAATTTTTGTTTTGCAAGGGCCAGTGAGACACCACTGATACTTCTACTAGTTATTAACTATTCCTGTTTAGATTGACTACACAAGCTTTTACTTTTCAACTCACCTTCTCCACAATTAAACACTATATTACTTTTTGCTTATTTCTTATTTAGTCTTTTCCTGGCAGGCTGAAGGCAAATTAGAAACACCCTTCTACAGGTCACAAATGCTCATATTAGCAGCTACTCAGAGGGTCCTCCTGCTGACCCTGCTTGAGGTGGGGGCTGGACCAGATGACCTGTGGAAGTCCCTTCCAAACAACCACTGAATGGTCAAGCTTAGTAGTTGTACTTTGACTACAGTATTAAGTTAACAGAAAAGAAGCAACACCACAAGAGAAGCCTTGAGGAAAGTGGCATTTTCAAGTGAACTAAAACATTAGGTCAATAAAAACGATCTGCCTGAACACAGCATTAAAGGAAAAAGTTGATGTCTAAAAACTGTCCTGGAATAACTACGCTGCCACCTCAAAACAGAAGATTCTCATGAGAAAGGAACAACAACAAAGAGAAAAGCAGGTAAAGAATAGGACAGAACATTTAAGATTGGTTCATTATTTTAAGGGCAGAATTAGAGATTAGCAGAAAGCATGGAGACAGATTATTAATGGCATCCACATGTATAAGAAGACATCTTACGAGTGACACTGGGTGACAGTTTAATACTGTGATAAATACAGTAGAGTGAAAACCAGGGTTTAATAGAGTGAAAAATACTGTCTCAAAGTAGCATGAATTCCAAGGTGCATTACAAATGATAATCCCTGAACATTGCTGTGGATGTTTAATGTATAAAAACCTAATAGAGAATATTTTTGCAGCCATCATGAAAACTGTCAGCAGGAAAAGTGATCCCCCCTCCCCTCAGTATATGAGCCATTGGGGTTTGGCACATCTTACCTAACACAAAGGGAAGGAGTCTATCTAGAGAATTTTGATATTTTCCCCATTCTCAATAATCACAGGTTATGGAAACAGTAATAAGAGAGTAGCTATTTCCTTACTTGTAAGAGGACCCAGAACTTGAAATTAAACCAAATCCCTGTTAACGCACTGAAAGCAGAGCAAGTTACACCAGAGCAGTCAAAGTTAAAAATCTAGGCATCTGCTGAATTTTTCCTTTATTTTTCTTGTCCTGCAGTTCTGAATCTGAATAAAAGGTTATCAGAGTCACTCTGCCAAGCTAGAAAACAACAGGGTTCATGTAGCAGATGTCTTTCCCTCAAAAACCCCCATCACAACACAGATAAACTCTGTCACCAATCTCTTGTGAGTCATATCCCAAAGAGGAATTTATTAAATTCTGGGATATTTTATTACAATTGTAAGGATCCTGTGTAAAAAAAGCCACAAGTGATTTGTGACAACCTTTACACTGGCATCCAATCTGCAGAAATTGCTTTTATGACTGCTACAGAAAAACAACACAAAGATTATTCTTGATACATACAAAGATTATGAATATCTAATTTGAGCATTCAGGTATGTTTCACTTTTGAAACATTCTTGATTCACAGCTAAGTTACTCAGTTTATGAAAGCAATTTCTCTGGGTGATATTGTTTCAGACCCAGCCACCAATGCTTCCACTCAGAACATAGGCTCTGAACAGCTTTATCTGGAGAGCTCTCAGAAGGGGGGAAACTGAGGATTCACATAAAAAAGCCCCCCAAAGCTCTTTATTTATATATCAGCAGCTACAGAAACAACAAGCAGAAGTACACTAACATGAAGAGCATGAAGGAACTTGCGATAGCACTTCAAGGGTATCTTAATCTAAGGCTTTGTGGTGAAGTGTTAAGAGTTGCTGTAAGCCTAAAAAACTGCTGTTGCCTGTGCTGTGATTTCATCACAAGATTACACTTCACCAGCACAAGAGAATCAAGCTCTTCACAGATCACAAGAACATTCACACCAAAGCACGAAAAGGCAGGAGCAGTGTACAAAAAGGGACTGTGCAGTGACACATCTGATTCAGCCATTGTGTTTTATGTTAATGGCTGAACCCCCCATATACCCTCTACGTTCCTTGCGTAAGGGCTTACACGCTATGCCGCCAACACCCAAAATATACTTCTCTTTTGTACTGTTTACCTCACCTTTGAACGAAATGTTGGGTGGACAAAATACAGTGCCTTCAAGTTCCTCTTGTACCTAGTTTAGAGAAAGAAAAACATCTTTAAAAGTGACTTCTAATCTCACTTCACAACCCAACTGGCAAAACATAGATTTTTTTTTTGCTATAAGGGCAGATACTAGAAAAGTAAATGTAAAGAAACAAACAAAGCAGAATAATTATTTTTTCAGATCGACATCATAGCATGCAGTCTTCTATGTGCACAGTGAAAGTTATGGACAAATTATGATTGCCAACGTCACTCAAGCTTCTTCATTCACAACCAGCAACATGCTTAAAGTCAGGCTCCAGAAGCTCCACCTCTGGGCAGACACAAAAACAATACACCCAGTAGGCCTCTTTAACAGCTCCAAAAGGGAGATTACAAAGGACAGAACTTCCTGGTTTAACAGATTTAGGTTTTGAGAAGGAAAGAAAACCTATCTTCCTTTCTCTTGCTTTTGTCATTTAAGTCTTTGTCCCAGCAAAACTCTACTCAAAAATAAATGGGAAACCAGATACAGTGAATAACAAACATTTGCACAGCACAGAGGAAGACCAGAAAGGCTTCTTTTCCTATACACACTCACTTGGCATCAACAACATCATAGAGTTTCTTCAAGAAGTTAGAGTCTAGTTGATTGTAATCATTTGTGAGTGTGTGGAAGTACACTAGGACATATTCCTTCA
Source organism: Melopsittacus undulatus (assembly GCF_012275295.1). Lineage (NCBI taxonomy): Eukaryota > Metazoa > Chordata > Aves > Psittaciformes > Psittaculidae > Melopsittacus > Melopsittacus undulatus. The sequence continues at coordinate 114,458,145 of NC_047528.1, read as the reverse complement.
CGGCAATATGGTCCATGACGTGGATGAAATACAGAAGAGCCTGAGACAGAAAGAAATTAAATTTATATTTGCAAAGAACTCTTTCACAGTTACATCTTAATATGCTTTCTTTGATTCATTCTTTCACAAAACAAGAATCGTGAGGCTGGGTGGCATTATGCTTCAGCTAGAAAAGCAAGTGAATATTCCAAGTCTTCAACTTGACTGTAATAACTTACATGTCTCTTTTGTCTACCTGACCTCAGAGATGAAGATGAATTCTTGCTGTTCGCATGAAAAACTAACCTGACACTCTTCATGACTAAGCAGTTATAAAAGCAGGTCAAGCATCTTCTTGAGACAAAAAAGGAGTCTATGGTAGGCCTGTTTTTCTAAAAGTAGTCCAGTTCCTCCTTGAAAGAGGCCACCCCATCACATACAAAGCTTTATAAGGGAATACATTTTCATCTGCCTGTAAGAATAGTTTCTATTTAAGTCTTTTAAGTCTTCTACTGTGTGACAGTGTTCTCACAAGAGAATGGATATTTGGTACATGAACTCTGAATAACTCTGAAAGATACAGCAAGGCCATGAGAGGCCCGATGGAAGCTTAAGCAAGCAAGATAAGAAGAAGCTGGAATTCACTGAGTTATGAGAACTGTAGACTGTTGGCAAGCTTTCAAGGTCAAGTTCTCACACCTGTGCTTAACCAATTATATGTTAGTCACTAAGGGTCTTCAAGACATGTATTCAATCATGATATGCCAAGTCGCTGTAGCTGGGTGTAAGCAGTAGTATATAAGGAGTTAATGCTTTGCAGTGGCTTTTGGTCTGATCACATTGATCTCTGACTGAGCCCATTCAGCAGCATTCTACAGATGAAGTTTCTAATATTAACACTGAACTACTCTTATAATCAGACTCTTACATACTGAACATTCATATTCAACCTATAGAACTCTAGTTTCCCAAAGTCTTACCTTTTCCATGTCTATCAATGTTACTGGGATATTCCTTCCAACCACCACCATCACTGTGCGGCCACAGTTATCTACACCTACAAAAGAAAGAAAAATATGTCCCAAAACCTGGCATGACTGAGAGTAGTTTAGAAGTTGGTCCCTTTCAAACCAGCAACAACCAGTCACAGCTCTGAATTTTTGCAACATATCTGCTTTCCATCTTAACAACAGAGGAAATACGCTTAGAGGTACTGTTTTCACTATACCAGTAGCTATTCTGATGGAAAAAACCCCAGTTCATCACATCTTAAAACTTAAGGATTTACATTTTCTGTTGCTTGTGTACCCTGTATTTATCCAAATCTCAAATACTAACAACTAACATGGCTTTTATTAAAGAAAACCTCAAAACCAAACCAGCAAGCAAACAAAAAATCCCCACAAGAGCAGAATACAAAACCCCCACCCTTCATCTGCAGTTCTGCCACTGAAGTGAGCCTCTTCCAAGAAGCCAAGCTCTGAAATCTAATGCACAGATTCCCAGAGCACACGTTATGGACCTCCTGCAGTCCACAGAGCCTTGTCTAAGACAAACAAAAGGATTCTAAAATTGCAGCTACTGAGCAGAAGGTATCACACAGCCTGATACTTGCACCAAGATCAAGCACCTGGATTTTCAGGAGGCCAAAGGATCAGCCAAAGTGCTGAACAGACTTTCTTTGCAGCAGCACAGCTATGCTTTCAAGAGCCTGACTACTTGGCTGTTTCTTGCTGTCATGGTGCAAAGCAGCAATAAGGCGCTGGGACTATAGCAAGTTTTTATGTTTGAGTATGCTGCTACCTAAAGAATAAAAGTTAACTGAATAGTACAGGTTCCCCATCTCTGCTTCCCAGGCTGCAAGGCTCTCACAGCTATTTTCTTCCAGTGAACTCTCCATTGGATTACTGGATCTCTCCCTAATCTCCCCATCTACTGAACTCAAGGTTGCAAGATGTGCTGCCCATAGGTAGGTGGCCATTAGTACTAAGAAACACATACAGAGGAGAGCAACACATACCTAGCCTTAGAGAAATAAAGCAAGCCATTTTGTTCTGGAAATCTCTATTAAAGTTGCTTTGTTAACTGCTTATTCTGTACACTAATCACCTGAAAGCAACATTCATTTCTTTGTAGTGAAAGGGTAGAAACAGTTCTTTTGGTCTGAATTATCTCATACAGAGCACCTTATGTGTTGGCTTATTCTAACAGTACTGATTTATATCTAAAGCTACAGATAATTCAGGATATGCATGTATCTTCATATTGTTAGAGCAGAGCAGTTTGGGAGTTTACCACAAACTAGCTTTCAAAACCAATCAAGAAAGAATTCCTGCTTTACTGCAGAGATGATGCCTAGCTCTTGGCCAGGCTTCCAGCTTAATAAATGACTTATTGCATACTCATGTCCAAAGCAAATATTAGATTGCTACTTTAAGTTATCATACATCAGATATTGATACCCTGAACTTACCTGTCTGGTACAAGGCTTTCAGAGAAGCAATATCAGAGAGGTCTTCAGCTCTTGCCTGACACAGCCAGCGATTATAACTAGAAAGTTAAAAACATCTGGTCAGATCTAACCCCTCTTCAGATTAGCATTATAATTATTATTATAATTAGAATTTATTAATTATAATAGGTTTAGGGATTTTAGTGTCTCAGTTACATAGCTATTGATTTTCAGTAGGGCAATGAATATGCACCAATTAGTAACTATAGTGGTGTGGCATTTGGGTTCAAAAGATCTGAGGCTTTTTTCCATTCAAATATATCACTGTTTAAAAAAATAGGGAAAAAGTAATCTTTAAAAAGTCTAGAAGTCAAATACAAATATAGAGCAATCACTGCTCCACAGAGACTTCTCCCCTTCCCACCCTTTGAATAGTGAACAGTTTAGTGCCTCATTTGACAAAACAGGCCAAACACTATGCTTCAAGAGGACTCCAGCATGGAACTTGTTCTAAGAAAGTGATCATGCATGTTAGGATTAGCTGGAGTGGGGGGAATAGAAGCCTCAGAATTTAGTTATCTTTTTGTTTTGAAAGACTGAAGAAACCTTTTTCTATCTGCCCAGGGCCTCAGGAGCAAGTGGGTGGTATTGAAAGCAGGTGACCCCACCACAAAAAGAAGTAACAAAACAGTGACATCTTGTGGCAAAGAAATAAGGCAGCTGGTAGGCTGCACTGGATACCCCAGGGGATTCATCATTAGCTTCCTTTCCCCCTACTACTGCTCCTTCCCTTCTCCTTCTCGCTTCATGCCAGAGAGGCTACTACAGCGATCCAGGATGACACCAGACTTTATATGTATTTCTGTGCTAAAAGAATAGGCTTTACAGATAACAAAGTCATCATAAGGGTTGGTTCTCCAAACAGCTAATTAACACATAACATTCATACTGACAAGGAAATTCTCACTTCCTCTGATGCTGTTTTTGCAGTGCTGCCTCTGACAACTGCCCCTGAAGGATGAGGCGTCTCTGTTTATCAACATCTCCCTCCATGCGGGCAAAAGCATGGGAACCAATGAAAGACAAATCTGCCTCCAGACCCTCTTCATCTGAAGCATCTGCAGTAGAAACAAAGGTAGCGTAAAATGTTCAAGCTGTGTACAAGACAGCAATGCTGCTGCTGAATTGCTGTATATCTCAATGAGCCAACCCAGTCCTCATGCTACAAGCTAGCATAAAACCCCACAATGTACCATGATGTAGGCCTGATAATCACACTGACAGATTATAGCACATGACTAGTAACTACAGACTCCCTTAACATGCTGGTTTGCCTGGACAAGTCTTAGTCATCAGCCTGTAACAAGGGGTTAATGGTAAACTCTTAAAAAACACCACCTGGAAAGAGTGATGGTTTTTACAGCTGTCTCACTTGTCACAGCAGGAAAAATAAGAGTGCAAAAGGACAGAGATGCTGCAGCTTTACTCAGCTTGAGAAGCTGTACTTTAGAAAGGGCTCACTCTTTGTATCGACACTGCTGTAGAGCTGGCAGTGAACTGCGTTTAGATATTTTTATTGTATTGCTTACAACATGATTGGGTGATGAAATACAATAGTACAGGACAGGCTCACTTGCCGGTGACTATACCAGAATGCTTCACTGAACTTAATGCTATCAAGGAATATTGGCTAAGGTTTCTAGCACTACCTCTGGGCAACCACAATGGGAATCAAGTACCCCAGTTTTTATTGTGACATGCTATAGTAGAAATGGGACAAAAGTGCAGGATTCTGCTGTACCCATTCACTCCTACAGACGCAAACCCAGTAATTTCACAAATTATTAGCTAGTGGTTGAATGCCTAAGACTGAACAGCCACAGCTGCAAATACTGTTCTAAACAGCATTTTGGATGGGGGTGTGTGTATTACTGGAGTCTGATCAGCAGGAGTAGGTACATCAGATATCAAACTGAACAGGAAAATTGTCTGATCCTCATTGCATAGTCAGCCTTATCCCAACCAGCTATGCAAAAGTAGAAAACCTTTGAAATCCACTCCAAGTTATCTGCTTTTGATGGTTTCAGACTTCTGAAGAAGTGCAAAACTCTGACAGCACTGCTTAATAAATCAGGCAGTGTGTGCCAACTGTGCCCATTTATATATTTTTTTGCCATACATCTCACTTCCTCAACCCTGACGTCCAGGCAACCACTTTACAAACAGACTTCTTTGGCAACCTCCTTACAGACTTCTTTCACTGAGCTTTTACAGCCATTTCCCAAAAACTGATCTTCGGGTTGATCTTGTTCCATCTTTTAGGGAGCTTCTGCTATTTTTCATTGAGCATCTGCTAGTTTGATACACATGAATATGATGCATATTCAACAGTATCTTATAATTTGAGACAACATTTGCTAATATGTAAGCAACACTTTGCTAATATAGAAGCTAGACCATTAACAGTAATGCCTTTTTAAGTTAGAGGCTGCACAAGATTCTGCAAAGAAAGTCTCCAAAAGTCCTAATCATCTTGTAGAAAATTCGCAAAGGGAATGAAAACTTAACTATCCAGGCTCTCTCCCAAGAGAGCAAACAGAACAACAGCTCAAACACATCCTCTAACCGCATCACTCTACACAACAAGGCAGAAAGCAGAAGTTACTGCTGTGGAACACATGAAACCAACAAGACAGCTTGACAACTGCCTTCATTATAGCCTGCCTTAAGTGAGGTGAGTCAAGGTAGGAAAACATCTCTCTGTTTCCTATGTGCCTTTCCTGGTTTCCCACTGATTTTCACACAGAGATACTTATTCCAATGTTCAGTTAAGAACTCACCATCTGGAACACCTGGCTTTTCAGTAATCCTGATCTGCCGCTCTGGTACTACAGGCTCCCCTTCTGCATTGCCAATATCTGCAGGGAGGTAAGGCAAGGATTGTATCTCTTCTTCCAATGATCTTGGAAAATACAGAGGCAGCAACTTCTGGTAAGTGGCCTACAAATAAGAAAAATGCGTGAAGGGTCTATCACGCATCCTTGCTCTTCAGTTAAGTAACTGCTGAGGGGTCTTCCCAGCAGTTTGCTGGCAGAGTACTACTTCCCTCAATAGCTGAATTTCTTTGGTCACAGTAGCAAATGACCTTAAGAGGAAACTACTTTAACCTGCATGAACTCAGGAGATCGCAGATACTTTAGCTTTGTAATGAAGTTGCAACATGCATGGATGACAGACTTCAGTGAAGGCTGCTTATATTTAAGTGCACCATTACAGAGATTACATTTAGGAATCTGGTGAGGAAAAAGAAAAAGCCACCACCGATCAAGAGGAACTCTCCCCATATGGATGAAAATAGTGGAAATCTCTATTAACAATGTAGTACTTCATGTGTTCTCCTCCCATTGATTAGGAGTTTTAGAATCCCCAACAAATGAGTTATTTTCCTCATTCAGATGCCACAGAACCTACATGACAGCATGGGTGTTCTGCCCCAGGACCGTCCTTAGCAAGTCCAAGGTACAAGAAAAGTCAATATTCAAACTGCCAGCCTCTGTCTGGACACAGATAATTCCATGTCCAGCTTGTTATTTCAACAAACCAGAAAGCAAGGTATTTGTAGATGATGTGTGGGCATGCTAAACTGGTTCTTTTTAAGCACAAGGGAAGCAGCACTGTATAAGGAGGAAATTTTGAATGAGGAATTTCCTTTCTGGCTGGCTGATGCCATCCAGCACAATTGCATTGCTATAACCTCTAGTATTGGTTTCCTGTTCATGGAAGCCAGAAGTGGAAAGATTGTGAACATGACCATAGTGACTGCTACAAAAGCATAAGCAGTACTGGGAAAGATGCTATGCTAGTAGGAGGCAGAAGGACCCTGTGGGACCAAAAGCCTGTGTAATCTGAAGGAGAAATCCGAATCCAGCTCTACAGTGCAGGAGTTAATACTGCTGCAGAGAAGACTGAACATGCCCATGAGTTTTGGTGGAATGAATGTCAAGGAGATACCTCTTCAAGCTCAGAGACTGCAAACACCACCTTCTCCAGAGTTTCTCCATGAATTTCCAGGAACCTTCTAACTGTGCCTGCAAGCAAGAAGATTAAATGTAGTCAACAAAACAGGAGACATTTATGTACATGACTGTAAGCAAGGAAGTCAGAGTGCAGAACAGACACACATCGCTCTCATACAAAACAGCTCCACAGGCTGTACACAAGTGTGGATTAAGTGGCAGTTTAGCACACCAAATGGGCTATTTGCCACCTCTATACTCTCCTGTTGCTCACTTTAGTGATGGGTACAAAAAGAGAAGAAGTCCCTCTCTGATTTTAGCTTACAAGGTATTCCACAGTCTGTGGAATGTGATTCTATGGCCTGCAAAATAAAGCCAAGTCCACCCTTTACAGAGACCTGTGCAAATTGCCAAACCCAGACACTCCTAGAACAAGTCATCATGCCTAAAGTTACCAGGAAAGCAAGATTATAAACAAGCTGCAGGAGAGCTGGTACAAGACATTCAGCCACACAAAAACCCAGGGGTCAGCTATGCCCAAGAGGCATCTAAAAATTATATTTGTAAATCATGAGAGAGTTTATTTCCTCTATTACTTTTCTGGAACTCCACCAAAGCTTTGGTATAAACCAGGGACGCAGTCAAGTTCCTAAGCATTTGCAGCTGAGGGGAAAAAAGGTTTTGTAACCAAGCTCCCAGCCAGACATATCCTTGTACAGATGAGGTCCTTGAGCTATAATAATCTTGACACATCAGGATTTTCAAGTGCTTTCCTGTCAGACTGCCAAGAGAGACAGCGTCCAAACAAATAGGTTGGCCTGGCAGTATTTTATTAAGTACTATATAGCCCTACAGAGACACCAGAAGAGAGCAATAAAAGAGCCTACTCTACAGAGAATACATTAGTGTGGGGGGGCAGGCAGGGGGGAAAGCAGCTATTTCCAAATACTTCCTGTGCAGAAATTTATGCAATCGGGTTGACCTGGGCTACTTTACAGGACAAATGTAGCTGTGCAGTTCCAGAGCAAACAGTGTCCTGAACCCATGTGAGCATATGTATTCAGATGTCTCACACAACAGGCAGATAGAGCACACAACAGACTAATCTGTTTCTCCAGTATCAGCACCTCTGCTGAACAGAGGGTAGGAAAGACTTCGCCAGTCAGCTTGCACAGCAAGAGGAAAACCCACCCCTCCCATCTGCAACAACTTCCCTATTGTGCTGGTGTACCATGCAGGAAAGTCCAGGGACTGGGTGGTGGTGGTGGAAAGCAAACAGGACCAGGATAATAAAGTCAGAAAAGGGGAAAGTAAGAATGACATAAGTATATAATTTCTTCTCTGAGCTCTTTACTAGAACTATTTTCAGCCTAGGAAATGTTCTGATTTGTTTTTAACAGCCTTCATTTTTTAATATAGTTTCCTCTCGAAAGCAAATTTGAGAACTGTTAGCTTATATAATGCTTCTGGTAAGAAATCTTATAAAAAACCTGCAAGCATAAGAACAATTGCCCCTTGTTTGTTCTGAACCTGATTCATACTAGCATTGTCTAAAGGTTCTTATCTTGGGAGACAGTAAACAGCTGACTCCTATTCACCACTTCTACGCCACTCATAAGTTCCTCTATTACACTCCCTTCAAGTTCAGCATATTCCAGCCTGAAAAAGACTTCTGATTACTTAGCTATTTCTTGCCTTTTCCTATTCCTGTTGACCTCCTCAACTTTCACTTCTGCTATATTCTTTCTGAACGTGCAGCTTTAAAGGGTGGACAAAACAGAGATTTATAAACATTCTTAATTTTGTTATATCTTACCCAGTTTGCTGTTTTGAACTCCACTGAGCTGGTGTGTTCATGGAACTATTATAATCTCAAGATTTTGCTCTGTAGAATTAGCCCATCATTTTGTATGTGAAGGCATCTTTTCCAGGTTATTAATTAATATATTGAAGACTATGAGTTCTAGCACAGATTCTCATGGATATTTACTGATGATATCTCTGAGAAAGGATCATTTGCTTTTACCCTCCATTTCTTGATCAATCATGGAAGGCCTTTTCTTTTTTACAGCCTCTAACAAACTACAGCCCCCTAAAAACATGGTTTCCCCATATCAACAGGAACCTGTCAGAGGTAAGTGATCTGCAGAATACTGCCATCCAAGTTTGCATTACTTTCCAACAAACTTACGCAGAGCTATGTGGGTTGCATCCTCCAAGGGGTAGCATCTTTTCAGAGAGTTAATGACACAAAATCCTATGGAGCACATTGCCTGTTCCCTGAAATCCAGAAAAGAAGGCAAACAAATGAATAGACAGTCAGAAGAGAAAGCATGTCTGGTGGTACAGTAGCTAACACCAGTACTTTTTATCCTCTGCAGCAATCCTCTGCAGGTTTTTGCAGAAGGATTCTTCCCTGGCAAGATGTATATATACCACCATTGAGCAGAGGAGGAGGGAACCATTAATGATTCCCCAGTTTCCTCTTGTGTTTGTATTTAGATTTCTCCTTCCACCTCAGCTACATTGTTCCTGCAGTTTTCCATATCCTGAATGAAGTTCTTGCCTCAAGCTCTCTGCAATCCTTTGCAAAACACAATCCTTCCAGCACAGGAGTGGCAGTGAGGAGAAGAAGGGGAAAAGAAGGTGCTCTTTATTGCAAACATTCTCCCATTCTTCCACCTGACCTACCACTTGTTTTGTTAAAGGTCTAGACACAGTTCAAGGTGGCTTACTCAGTACTAGGTTTTACTAGATTAGAATACTAGATTAGAAAATCACTGGCATGGAAGTAACACATACTTTAAGATCAGTAAGATGCTTCCACCAGAAAAGTAAATTAGAGGTGTTACTAACACTCATCAGAGAATATGAGCAAGCTCAGAGCTGGTAGACAATTTCACAAGCAACAGAATTTACTCCAGAGAATAGAATGACCAAAAGAATTCAGTAAGCAGAATTACCAGAAACTTTGGACCATTAATAATATGTTTCAATCCAGGCCTGACTTTGCTTGTTACTTCTGAGGCAGAACAGAACTGGCACATACTAGAAACCTTAGCTGTAATCTGGATTATGAAATGATTACTATTGTACTGTAACACATGGGGTAGATTTGAAAGAACTGATCTTCCCAACCTTAAGAAACTGTTAAGTATGTTTTCTGACACTGCTCTTGTTCAGGTATTTTTTTGTAACTGCTACCATTACAGCAGCTATCACAGGAAAAAAACAGAACACAGGACAGCACAGTTAAACAGAAAGAAAAAGACCCATTAGCTAAGAGGAAGTAGAAAACACCACAGATGAAACAGGAAAAGCTAAAATCCCCACGAACTGTAGTGACAGAACAAAGGGTAACAGGTTAAAACTTAAACAGGGGAAGTTTAGATTGGATATAAGGAAGAAGTTCTTTATGGTAAGGGTGGTGAGGTGCTGGAATGAGTTACCCAGGGAAGCTGTGAATGCTCCATCCCTGGTGGTGTTCAAGGCTACGTTGGACAGAGCCTTGGGTGGCATGGTTTAGTGTGAGGTGTCCCTGCCCATAGCAGGGGGCTGGAACTAGATGATCTTAAATTCTCCTTTCCAGCCCTAACTATTCTATGATTCTATGATTCAGAAATAAACTTGCACCCTGACTCAGAGTTTTAGATGGCTGATGAACAGAGGTGGAAAGGCCAAATATATGAACTGATACAGCAGTCAGATCTGCCTATGGGTCTATCCATGTGACTGCACAGACACATGAAGTTCCTGCTTGAGAAAGCTCATTTAAAGCTTTTCACAGCATGAAACCCAGCACACTTAACCAATGCTGCCTCTCCTCAGAGTAACTGACTGCTACACAGCTCTAAGTATGCTGTTTCAGGATCTGAACCAGCCCAGATCTCTCTGCACATTCTGACAGAAGGCATGAAGTATACCATGAAGACACTAATGTTCTCATGTCCTTAATCCAATCCAGTATGTAGAAGACATTCAGAGACATTTGGCCTCTGTGCAGACCTGAGTAACTAGAATAGATGTGCAAACCCTCCTGGAAGTTGTTGTGTGCTTACCTGGCAAGCTGCAGGACATTCCGGTAGCAGCTGTATAGAGAGCTCTCGGCTGCTGTGCGATACCGGCTTTTGTATTTGGGTCCCACTGTGTGAATGATAAAACGTGCAGCCAAATTAAAGCCTTTGGTGAGTTTAGCCTCGCCTGTCCTGCACCCTGAAACAAATAAACACAAGGATAAATGCCAACATCATAATAACAAAGCTAGAAGCATTCAAGCCCTTGCCTTCCTCCAGAGTCGGACAGCTCCACATATTGGTCAGTGTTTTAGACATTGAATACTAAGGACAGCATTCTACCTTGTATCAGCTGCTTAGTATCACCTAGTCAGGTTGAGGTGGCAAGAGCTGTATTCATTCCCCTCAATTTCAAAACTATGCAAAGCCATTAATATAATAGACCAAGCACTTGTTCCATCTAGGCTTCCAGTACAAGGTAGCTTGCTTTGTTTTGCAAGTTTCTTCATGTCCACAAGGCAGAAGAATGATTCTTAAGGAGATCATACTTTCTTGACAGACTAGTCTCCAGGCAAGGAAGTTCAAGCCGCACATTTAATTGTTCCATTCACAGCACCCTCCAGTTATATACTCTAGGATCATTTACTGCATGTGGTTTTGACTGCTCTTTGGCTATCCCCTGAAAGTTACTCATACTTAATTCCTGTAATTTTTCACAAGGGAACCTGTTTGTCAGAACTCCTGATGACATCCACAGCCCCCTCTCCTTCCCTCAGTGTGTCAGTACATTTTTGACAATGAAACATCCAATAACAGCTATGTTTTTTTTTCTATCTGTTTTTGAAGTCTGCTTTTATTTTGGCACCTGGAAGAAAAGCCTACTAACTCTCCCCTTCCTCACCCAAATCTAGTCCACTTCAGTTGTGGACAGCTGGAGAAGTACTTTGCTATCTTCAAAGACAAGTATTTTCCACCATCTTCCTTCTGCTTGTATAGCTGCACTTCAGTCTCTGATCTGACTGAAAATTAGTATTTTCACTGGATCAGCTTTTAACCTGATTTTATAGGTTAAGGTGCTAGTGCTCATGAAAAGGAATGAGATGTGAACAAGTGGCTGTGACCACCTTTCTGGCAGCAGCACTGCAGTAGCTTGGCTTAAATCAATCATGAAGGTGTCCACTGAACAGGAGTGCTCACCTCCCTCACTCCACTCTGTTCTTTGTGATACTCAGGCAGGCTATCAGTGTGTATATGAAAGCGTATTTTATGGCAAGAGACATTCCAGGTTGAAAATCTCTCTTACTCAAAGCTTTAAGCATGACTTCTTAATGGCAATAACATGCTGCTTTTAACCCAGCATCTTGTAAACTTTATGATCCAATAAATCACATTGTTAGCTGCTATAGATCTCCACCTTCTGGTCTTATCATAACAGCATACTAATACTAAGAATCTTCTTCTGCACATCCTCCAAGATGTATCAGCTCAAGGGAGCAACTAAATGAGCACCATATGGAAAAAGTAGAAGATAAACCTGAAATACTCAATACATCATCTGTGGTCCATCCAAGTCACACAACTTGAAAAGAGCAAGCAAAGGCCTGCTGGAAAAAGTGACTTATGAGAAAAAATGAAGCAAATTTGACTGAGATAGAGTTGTGAATTCAGTAGGGAAACTAATAAATTCAGACAACCAGATGTACCATTGATAATCTCTAACTAGACTTACATACGCTTAGTACATCCCAATGCCTTCTGCCTGGAGATCTCTACAAAATTTATAAAACTAAAATGAACAGCAAGTATTATTCCTCTTTTAAGGTATAAGGTGAGGTGAGCTAGTAGAAAAAGCTGCACAGATCAAGGTCTGTGGCAAAATAATCAACAAAGTCAGTATCTTTTTTATCTGATGAGATTGAAACATTAGAATGACTTCTCTTCAAGTTTAAAATGGAAAGTCTGAATCCCCTCTATAAAGTGTGCAATGGGAAAAAGTCTTGCTAGAGTTGGAAGATTACTGTGTGTTGCTGTTACAGAACATCCTTATTAGACTGCAACAAGTATGTGTTGATAGGCACACATATATCAACAGCACTTCATTGGCAAGCCTGGCCCCTTGGCTGTAGTATTTCTGTGTTAATCAAAACTACATACTATTCCCAGGAATGCACAGGTTAGCTAAGCCTCAAAGAAAGCACAGACCTTTGAAAGGTCAGCACATCACACACTTTAATATCATGATTTTTCTTGGAGTCTATGAAACATGAATATATATCAAGCAGTAGGAATAAAGCAGGAGAGCATGAACTGAAAATCACCACTGCACCCATTTTACTGGGTGCACCCGTTTTTTGCTTTAGAGCAGAGACCACACATTTCCACTTCTTCAACAAAAACATTCTCCTATGAAAAAAGATCAAGGTTAAATGGGAAATAATGCAGAAAGGAGGTAGAGGTGACAAAAGAATCAAACTAATTTCTGAACTACAGAACTTTTGAACTTCCACTTCCACTGTTGTGACAAACACACGAAGGGTATACAAAAGCCAAAGCTGTAACCCAGCCTGTCTTTCCTCCCTTGTGCAACACACCAGTGGAGTGTCACAGAATTGATTTCCAAAAAGATCTTGTCACAGGATTAAAATGAAGCTATCATGTATAGGGAGTCATGAACCTGCAGAATGCATTACAGAGTTCAGTGCCTTCACAGGGGTGGAGGATGCAAAACTTCATGGTAAAAATTTAGGAAGCTAAGCCAGCTTTCACAAATAACTCCATCCAGAGCTGACAGATCTCAAACTTTAAGGATGCTTTGAACTCCTGCCCCTCTCTTCCTACCTCACAGAGCACACAAGAGACCCAAGTTTATTTTAGAAGAACTCTGGCATACATAGCAGGGTCCTAACTATTCTGTAACACCTGCTGTATTTTAACAGTTGTTTCCATCAAAGGACAAACTGACTTTTCCCTCCCCTATGAAATGGTTACTTTTTCTTCTTGCTTTACTTCCAGGTTACTCACGAAAAGCAAGCTAAATCAGCAAAACACAATTTTCATTAAAACTAGAGAATGTCTATTCAATTGAACAGCAAAAAGAGTCTAGATTGCATATGTTTCCTCCATTCAGTTCTCATTAACACCAGACGTTGGGGGGGAAAGGGGAAACCACTATAACCTGATTTCATTTTATGCCCAAATCCTGATGCTTTGTACTATGCAAGGACAACGGATTCAATATGATACAAATGTCTTCAGTTACTTACCTTTGAGCTTCTGGAGTTCATCCCTCAGGTCAGGCCCAGCATGCATGAATATACTTTCAGATACTGGATTTTTATCGGTGAGAGACTCATTACTGGTATTTACTATGGCTGTGCAGTTCAACAACGCTACATCGCCTTTCCTGAGGAAATAAGGGAACAGTTTATTGCAGGCCAAATGTAAGATTAAGCAGGATATTCTCAAATAAGTGCTAACAAGCACGGAAATGCCAAGTTAAAGGAAAAGCATTAATAATGCTCCAATGCCTACAGAGTGTAGAAGACCCCGACATGCAGAATCATCCTTTACTGATGAATACTGCATGCACCCATCTCACAGAAGCAACAGTAACTTATTTATGTAGAAAAAACTGTGTTTTAGTGGTACATATGGCAGCTTAGCTAGCAGAATATGCAAAGCAGCATGTTAAACTGATGAAGTGTAATATGTTCCACAAAAACCCAAGTATTCACACTTGGAGAGGACAGTCCTTGTGAGATGCAACTTTCAAAACTCCAATGGTTTTTTGCATGTACTTTCTTCAGCTTGCACACACACTATTGAGGGCACCAGAGCTCCTGCTCTTCCTCAGACCACTAAGGATCTAGAACGACACTGCAGCTAGACAAGTTTTCATTGCTTTTGTTCCAAAACTGTGACCTTGCAATTTGATCATGTTTATTCTGCTGTTCAAGGATCAAACATGCAAAAGATAAACAAAGCAGAGATGTGTGAGACAATGGAGTAGCAGAACTCTGACCTGCTTTCTGTCACAGCAGCAGCCATGAGGGATTTTGGGATCAAAGAGCACAGGAAGGGAAATAAAGATTCCCACATGCAGGGAGATATTCAAATAACTGTTGAAATTGCACACATTTATTACACCTAAGCCCTTAATCAGGTTCAAGAAATCCATTTCATGGCATGTATTAACCAGAAATGGGTTCAGGCTGATTCCTGAATATACATCCCTGAGAAATCCTTCTCTCTTCACACTGATTAACAGAATTGCTCTTCTACAGAGCAAGTTCAGGCACCTGAGTTAAAGGAAAGAAAAAATGATGGAGCAAGTTCACCTCAGCACACTGTACTTTACCAATTGATTTTGGCAGAAAATCATGAAAACAGAACACACAATGGAGTGAGGGGAGGGTAGGGGGAAGAGCCCAAAGCAAGCCACAAGAACCACATGAAAGAGAGGTACTGATCTAACCCAGAAAATTGAAGGTAGAATAAAGCCAACAACAAAAATCTATCAGACAGCAAGAGTATTTTTAGAAAGTTTAAAAAAACAGTATCAAAATGCCCAATTCTGTTTTGGTATTAATCTTGCAGTGTGACAGCAGTAAGTACACTTCCAGTCTGCTGCATCAAGGAATGATTATGAACATGCAATTTATAACCCATGGTGGAGCAAAATCTCAGATTTGCAGATTTACAGTGAAGATTCTTTTCTTCCCAGATCAGTAATGTTTTATTCAAGAAAAGAAGGTTTAAAGCTTTATTCTATAGCAGCGATTGTTATATAAGGCAATAAGATCATGCAATAAATGGAGAATTATGGCAAACACACCAGAAGCACATGGAACTTACCATAAAATTATTTTTGCATTGATGTCTTTCCTGTATGGAAAAGGTGACCTAATATCAACTTGAGCTTTCTCAATAGGATTTTGGTGAGAGTCCAGCTGCTTAGCCTCATAGGCATCAGTCCAGCCTGGCAGACTGTCAACATCCACAAACTGGGAAGGAGCACCCAGGGGATCCATGGAATGGAAACAACAACTCCTTTCCTCTGCTAACTTTTCACACTCCAATTCTCACTGGAGTCTTCCAGGTGCTTTAAAGGAAGAAAATCAAATCACATCAGCAAACAGTCCACTAAAGGTAATTCCTGTGGAGCCAGACCTTTCCCAAGGCTGCGGTGCAATTACAGCTAGCAGAATACAGAAACAGTTTTCCCACCCGACTGCTCCCTATCTGGTTTATTATCTGTTCTCAAAAAGGCAACGCAAATACTTGCAGTAAGACAAACCTTTTCCAGTAGTGCAAGATGAAAACACATTCTCTAATCAATTGGTCCAACTGGCTTATGGTCTTGTGTTTTGAAAACTCTGAAAACACATATTCAAGTGCAGAAAGGACCTCAGCCTTTCTGAAAATTATGATTTCTTTATATAAAGAAAAAACCAGATCTGTAGCAGGGTTATGTATAATCCATCCCTTCAGATTTCAGGCTAGCCCTGAGTCATACTTAAAAGAAACCAATCAACCAAAGAACCTCAAAAGAACACACACAACCTCCCAAACCACCACTACCCCAAAAAACCCTAAATGCAAAGAACTGCCTTGCAAACAAAGCAATGAAAACCTCATCCCTTCCTCCCCCCAAATCATACAGCTCTCACAGGTCAGTGATTCTGAAACACTGCAAATAAGGCTTACAATTACATAGATCTTACAGGCACGGTCTTAGGGACAAAACCCCTTCACTCAACTAGGTTTTGCAAGAATGAGAGGAATGCTGTAGATATGAAAGCTGGCCCAATGAACTTGCAGGCTCAACTGTAACATCTGACCTTTTTAAAGTCAGGGACAATACCGGTTGCTGGATTAAGACTCACTCACCAAAACACACTATTCAATTGCTAGGACATAACACCTAAGTTACTATGTTTTCACTGTAACTCCTAATCTATCCTAGTGAATTAAGCCAGCACAAACATACTTGCATTAATAACTTCAGTTTGCCACATACACACCTGCTACTTAACCTTTTCACAGGTTCATAATTAAAAACATCCACAAAGGATGATTCTAAAATATGAATTATGAAATACATTCACTAGCTATGGAAAAACACCCTTAATGACCAAACGTCCAACCCCAAACTGAGGCATAATAAAGGCTGCCTCTAGGACAAAGATAGCCATAAGTTCAAGGCCAGGTTGGATGGGGCTTAGAACAGCCTGCTCTAGTGGAAGGTGTCCCTGCATTTGGCAGGGGGCTGGAGCTGGATGAGCTTTTAAGTCCCTTCAACCCAAACCATTTAATGAATCTAGGATGAGCATCTAAATGATTTATTTTGCCACGAAAAGTGGGAAGAAAGGCAATGAGCAGGAATGTAAGAGCACTTGGCCTGGCTCCAACCAAAAGCGCATCTTTAACAGCGTCTTCCCCTCTGATGACCAGACGAAAATAGGGGCCCCAAAAGGAGATAAGCGGCAGGCACAAGAAGAGGTGCGCACATCAACCCCTCCTGGATGCTCCCCTACGCCCGTCGCCCGGGGCCTCCAGCGGCAGAGCCGAACCCTGCGGGGGTGACAGGCTGGGTAAGCGGAACGAAGCACTGCGAGCGGCATCCAGCGCCCAAGAGCACCCTTATCCGGAGGACTGAGCTGCTCTCCCTCCTCCTCCCCAGCACCCGACAAGGGCAGCAGTAACCTGCCCCGCCAGGGGCCGAGCCGGTGAGCGGACAGCAGCTTCCTCCCGCCCCGGCTCGGTTCAGACCCGTTCCGGTCCCACCCGGCCCTACCACCGGCCACAACTCACAGGCAAGCCGCGCCGCTGCCAGCCCCACCCGGCCGCACGGTCCCGGTCGGCGCCGGCTCGGCGACATCACCCAGAAATGCGCAGCAGCCGCCGCACGCTTCCGCTTCCGGGAGGAGCCATTCACCCCACGCCCGGTTCCGGGCACTTCCGGGGCGGGCTGTTCCTGCCTGCCGCACACCACTTCCGGCTAGGTACATGTGGTGGCCGCTCGCAGCAGCCCGGCACCGCCATGGGCCTCACCCGGCAGTACCTCCGGTACGGGCCGGCCGCGCTCTTCGGGCTGGTGGGCAGCGCTAAGGGTAACACGGCCTTCGTGGCCCTGCGCGGGGAGCGGGGCCGCTACGTGGCTGTGCCGGCCTGCGAGCACGTCTTCGTGTGGGACACGCGGAAAGGAGAGAAGGTGAGAGCGGGGTCCGGTTTTGTGAGGCGGGGACACACACGCTGGTGAGGGGCAGCCACGTGTGGCGTGGGGGTGTGTGTGTGGGGGTAACCGTGTGGTGTGTGGCGTTTTGGGGCCACCCGAAGCAAAGCTCTTTGTGTTACTGGGCTTAAGGGAAGCGCCGCTTCGACATGTTCCCCATCCCCCTTTTGTGTAGTCTAAGCATGTAGAATCATAGAACAGTTAGGGCTGGAAAGGACTTTAACATCATCCAGTTCCAATCCTCTGCCATGGTCAGGGACTCCTCACTCTAGACCATGTCACCCAAGGCTCTGTCCAACCTGGCCTTGAACACTGCAAGGGATGGAGCATTCGCAACTTCCCTGGGCACGCTGTGCTTCACCACCCTCATCGTAAAGAACTTCCTTACACCTAACCTGAACTTACCCTGTTTCAGTTTGAACCCATCACCCCATGTCCTGTCACTACAGTCCCTGATGAAAAGTCCCTCTCCTGCATCCCTTCAGACCCTGGAAGCTGCTCTGATGTTTCCACACAGTTTCTCTTCCAGGCTGAACAGCCCCAACTTTTGTTCATGGGTGAGCCTGTGAGTGTGCCTTGGTTGAATTTAGTTCTTGATTCTTTGAGATTTGCCTTTGATATCTCAGTTGAAGAAGTGTAATTACTGTCATAGTGACTGGAAAGCTCTTCCCTGTTTTGCTGGTGACCAAAAAGTTACGGGATGAAATAGGCATGTTGCGGAATTTGTTTTCAGCTTTGGAACTGGGCTTCACCTGTGAAAGTTGTATCCTATAGGGGTTTGTGAGCTGTAACTTTAGGGACTTTACTACATGTTGCATCCTGTCAGATTCTGAAGTCATAGTAAGTACTACTGTCCACTGCAAACTGAATTCATAATTTGCTTTACAGCCCCTAGAATGCTGACTGCTGGCATGTTGTTTTGGAGATGTTTTTGTCTTTCTCAAGTTCCTCTGTAGCCTATGGAAAAGAACTCTGTCCTGTCCCTTAGAAAGAAAGGCCAAGTAAGAGATGATGGGTCAGGAAGAAGCTTTCAGACTTTATACTTGAGCAATGTTCCTTGCTTTCTGGCACTTAAAATGCAGGGGGAGAAATTTCGGCTTTGGAGTTGCAGGACTCGTTCTGCACCAGTTTTCTGTTTGATTATGAGAAATTACTTCCCTTCTAGCTTCTCTCTCCCTTGTAAAATGGAGGTAATGACACTGGTGGAGGAAGTGGAAAAATAATCTTCTAAAGTGACAGAAGTGCTCAGCTGGAAGTTCAGTAGAAGAGTACAAGTATATACTTTGTGCTGTGTAAGTATCTCACTCTAACAAGTCATTTATCTATATTGTATGTATTTTGTCTCTTAAAAATTGCAGGTTGTTATCCTCAAGGGTCTTAAGCAGGAGGTCAGTTGTCTCTGCCCCTCTCCAGATGGGTTGCACCTGGCTGTTGGGTATGAAGATGGATCCATCCGTGTCTTCAGCCTCCTAAGTGGAGAAGTGATTATCACTTTCAATGGACACAAGGCTGCAGTTACAGCCATGCAGTATGACCATCTGGGTGGCCGGCTGGTATCTGGCTCAAAGGTGAGGGTTGCATATCTGGAGGACAGCATTTTCATAGAGATGCTCCATGGAGAAGGCTGACCTGCTGTAAAATGTTTGGTATTCTAAGGGGGTTATGTGGCCTCTGCCTATAGGGCTGGGAGAGCAACTGAGCCTGCAGGGCAGGAGTGGGGTACCAGTAGAGCTGTTAAAGTGAAGAAGCTTGTGAGTCAGGAATAGTAAAAGCAGCTTTTAACTGGGGCAGAGGTGCATTTATTGGCCTGAATGCACCTTTGGGGAAGGAATGTCACTTGCATTAATCATACTTGACGTTCAAATTCAGAGGGAGAAAGTGTGCTCCTAGGTAATGTCTCATAGCAGAGATAGATGTTTTGCAGAGACAAATGTCAGTCCCTTAGAGACACTCTTGTCTGTTCCAGGATACAGATATCATTGTGTGGGATGTCATCAATGAGAGTGGTCTATACCGGCTGAGAGGACACAAGGATGCTGTCACTCAAGTCCTTTTCTTAAAGGAGAAGAACCTGCTGGTCACCAGGTAAGCCAGGCTAAGTGTAGTAGTTGATCAGGAAAACAGCCATGGTTTTACTTGCAATTTAGGCATCTTGGGTGCTACAGCCATTTGTGTTTCCCTTCTCAACTCATGGTATCTCAGACCCACCAGTATTTTAGAGTATGATTTTGCCATGTCCACAGATTTCTTAAGTCTGATGCTTGAATACAAATATGGCACACAGAACTGAAATGTTCATTATGTACGTAGCAATTTTTGCTGTTTATCTTGAAGAATTAAGCAGACTTACCTTCTGAAGGTGTAATTCACAGCCATAGGACAGAAAAATTGCCTCCTGGTAAGCTGGATTATAGGAATTAATTAAAAGATGAGAGATGTTTTTTTGAGTTGGTTTTCAGTTATTCAACATGAGCTGCTAGTGACACTATAGCTTTAATAATAAATGGCTTGCAGAAAATACACAAATAACAGTCAGTGATTTCTTTATCAATAATCACCTAATAACTAAATAGAAATCAGTTCAGTGTAAAATTAGAACAAGTTTCTTGTGTCTCTTTTTGTTGTTTCCAATGGAAAAACTAGTATTTTGTTGGTTTGGTAGATGGTGCCTGTTTCTTAATGCAATTTCAAGTCCTTGCAGACCAGCTTTAGAAATGCTTCTTAATTCTAAATTGGGATAAAGAAATCTGCTCAATTTATTTTATTGACAGAGTAGAGATCCTGCTTTTCTTGAATTAAGATGTTGCTTCTCTACTTTATATTGGCTTTTTTTCCCAAAGAGCTAACTGTAGTCCTTTGTGTACAGTTTCTTTTGGTGATACTTTCATATGTTCAGTTTACAGATATCTTTGGATCCTGTGTAACAAAAGAGATGGATTAACAATAAATACCACTTGTAATCAGATTTTTTTTCTTGTCCTGAGGGAGCTTACTAATGGAACAAGTTTTCTATTTTGATTTAGTTGAAACTAATTGAGGAAAAGAGGCACTAGCAAAGTTATAACTCCCAAAAAAGAGTACTAAATAGTGTAAGGTGTACTGAGAGAATCTATATAAATGTTCAAATTACTTTTCTCAGGTGCTCTTGTAATATTGGAGTAGCATAATATGGCCAGAAATGTGTTTTAAGGGAGATCTAATCCTACAGGGGCTTTGAAGGACTGAAGGAGCTCTCATTCTCTATTAGGAGGAGCAGTTCAAAATCACTGTTCAGAAAGAAGGAATCTGCTTTTCATGTAGCCTCGTGAATGCACAGGCATGGCACAGGTTGGGAATGTAGAGGGGAGGTTTTAGAGGCAGCTTTAGAATTGACCAGGACTTTGCCCTTACCATTCTCACCCGTAGTAAAGAGTATTGTTCTCACCCTAAATAAGTGAGAAAGGAGGCTGTGTGACACTCGGGCTTGTAGCTGAATCCAGGGGAGGAAGCAGCTTTCAGTGATGTGCTAAATAGCTTTATGCAGTACCTTTGTATTTTGCTATACTTTGTTCTTCTATAGCTTGAAAATGCAACATCTGAGCAGCTGCATTGTGAAATGTTGTGGCATGGTTTAGATTTTGTTTCTATCACTTTTCTAAGCACATGAGCTCTGGCAGTCTTTCCTCATGTCTTGAGTTTTTCCTTCTTTATGCTAGCGACAAAGACACATTGGTGAAATGGTGGGATCTGGACACCCAGCACTGCTTCAAAACTCTGGTTGGACACCGTACTGAGGTAAAGAGGGTGTGTGGCGAGCTGTTGGGCTGGAGGGATTTAGGATTATATGTCATAGAATCACAGAATGGTTTGGGTTTTAAACGACCTTAAGATCATCTAGTTCCAACCCCTCTGCCTTGGGGAGGGATACCTCACACATGGCTCACTTTTCTCCCTTCCTGCTCTCATGAGTTGTAAACTGGCACTGTGATACGTTTTGTTTGTCATTAGGCTTTAGGGATGAGCAAATGAGCAACTTCCAAACTTTCCATATGCTGTGGGTGACTCCAGTACAGATGTACTTGGAGGAGGTCCTGGATAGATCCAGTTTCCTGTTGGTTGCTGTTTAAATAAATCAATTAAAGATGCTCTGTTGTTACAAGAGTTAAAGGAGCCATAAGCCAGTTCCTCACATTGTGCCTCTGGACAGGTCTGGGGGATGGCCTTGATATCTGAAGAGAAGCGTCTGGTCACTGGGAGTGCAGACAGTGAGCTGAGGGTGTGGGATATTGCATACATCCACGAGGTAAGATACTACCCTGTAATGCTTCACAGCCTTGCCCAACTGCTTGACTTTGGACTAAGATGAGATTGGAACATGTTAGATCTGGTTGATGTTCTAGGAAACTGAGCCAAATCAATGTCTTTGCTGTCTGAGGGGTCCATAAGCTGCTCTGGGGATAGACTTTGCTGGTTTCTGTGCTTTAAGCTTTCATGTGGACCTGTGAGCACTTCCAGAACAAGATTTCCAGATCTTGTGTCAGATCTTCCTGCCTTCTGGCTTATGGCTAGAGAAGATCAGTCTTGTGAGTGGATCATAAGGAGGGGAGGACACAGTGTTTGGTGTCTGCAGACATGCTATAGGCCACTCCTTAGTTGCAGTGCACACTAACCACTTGTTCCTCCAGAGAAATGAAATGTGAGACAGAAACCAGGACACCATAGCTCTTGTGATTTAAGGTATTCCTTATATTCTTTTTGTCCATGAGCAGGCAAAAGACCCTGATGAGCCAGAATCCAAGAAAAGCAAAGGGTCTTCACCTGGAGCACAAGAAAACACTGAAGAGGATGAGACTCTAGAGTTGGATGAGAATCCTGAGGAAGTAAGCTGTTTCCCATGCTGTCTGTGGGATATTGTATCTTAACACCATTTTCATAGTGCTGCTTGCAGAGCCAGCAGGAGTTTTAGAGCTGGTCATACATTGTTTCCCTGTGTTGGGTTTATACCCCAAGTGTTGTATTTAGCCTGCTAGGGAAGTTGTTATTCTTGTTTTGCTTCTTGACATCTTCGTCAGCAGCAGTCAGAGTTGTACCATAACAAAGTACAGCATGGGATTTGACTGCTGAAAGCCATTCCCACTTGTGCTCATTCATAGTACTGGTGAAGACTTTACTGACTGTCTTTCCAGTAGAATTTTCCAGGGTCGTGCTCAGATTTCAGATTGCATTTAATTATGGTAGATACCTGACCTTGCTAAATACTTCTTTCAACTCCCTCTTCAGCAGATTTTCTTCCCTTCAATCACCTGTTTAAGAGTATCAGTTATCACCACCTCTTGTCTCTTCTGACAGAGGAACTGAGCTCTGCTGCTGTTGTAGCGTAAAAAATCAGCTCTGTCTTTACTGGCAAGCTGTAGTCATTTAATTCTTCCACTGAGCCTGTCAATGATTATTTTCAGCTAAAAAGCAGCAAAAGTTCAGGAGACAAGCTCATAGCACACACAATGCTTATTTTGTCCCTAGGTTATCCTTGCTAGCTGTTCTACCAGGACCCTGTAGGTTTATTTCCCCCTTTTCCTCTTGACTTCACGTGCCAGTAGATTTCTGAATTTGAGAAGATCACTTGACCTTTCAGACCAGAGTTGTTTTCCTTCTTTCCCTATAGCGCCTTGTAAAGTGCAGCAAAGTTGGATCCATTATGCGGGAAGGGAGAGACCGAGTAGTAACTCTTGCCACAGACCGAACGGGCAAGATTTTGGCCTGCCATGTAAGTAGTGTGGGGTGCTGCTATCAAGCTGTAGATGAGGCTTGTGGAGACTTTGGATAATTTCTGTATGACCAGGGCTTTGCATGTCTTTGACTTTATTTGCTGTGTCTTTAGGGAACAGGTTTTGTTCTGGAAGTGTTCTCTGTCCTTTCTGAAGAGGAAATCCGGAAGAAATTGGAGAAGAAAATGAAGAAAGCAAAGAAAAAAGCCAAGTAAGCCATCTTTTGTGTGTGTTTGGAAGCTGTCTGTTTCCAGAGAATTGCTAGAAAAGCCTTTCAGTAGCACGAAACAGTGGGTGAAGTCCAAGCTATTTCTCCTTTCTCTGCTAGCTGTTCTATTCTGGGGTCACTCTTCCTGTGCATCCTTAGTGCTTGTCTGAGCAACACTACTCTGAGAGACTAAGGAAATTCCTTCCTGCAAAAAAAGCTAATGTGTGCAAATGAATGGACATAAAATGGGTTTTTCAGAGCTGCTCACTTCTACCTGATATTTATATTTACACTGCTTGGTGCATCAAAGGAAGTCATTGATAGGATGTACAGGAATGAGAGTTTTATCTGAGAAGTCAGAGTGACTCTGATACCTCGTCTCCTGTTTTAAGTAGGCAGAGATACAGGTGAGAGCTTTCTTAATGTTTAATTTGTGTTAAGTGTCCTTCTGGGTATCCTGGCACTTAACAGGGGCCTTAAAGCAGCCCTTAGGAAGAGGTCTGGCTCCAGGATAGAAACTGAAGCACAGGGTATATAAATCTGGAGATGGATTTTGGCAATGGCCGAGGACTTTGAATGAGTGGTAGGACACAAGCAGAAGTTGAACTCCCTCTCAAATACAGCTTTCTGTCTGGTTTAGAATTGTAGAATGGTTTGGGTCGGAAAGGACCTTAAGATGTTCCAACCGCCCTGCCATGGTCAGGGCACCTCACACTAGACCATGTTGCCCAAGGCTCTGTCCAGCCTGGCCTTGAACACTGCCGGGGATGGAGCATTCACCACTTCTTTGGGCAACCTGTGCCAGGGGCTTCCCACCTTCACAGTAAAGAGCTTCTTACCTATATCTAACCTGAACTTTCCCTCTTTCAGTTTGAACCCATCACCCCTTGTCCTGTCACTACAGTCCCTGATGAAGAGTCCCTCTCCAGCATCCTTGTAGGCCCCCTTCAGATACTGGAAGCTGCTCTGAGGTCTCCACACAGCTTCTCCAGGCTGAACAGTCCCAACTTTCTCAGCCTGTCTTCATCTGGGAGGTGCTCCAGCTCCTGATCATTCTCCTGGCCTCCTCTAGACTTGCTCCAACAGCTCCATGTCTTTCTTATGTTGAGGACACCAGAACTGCACACAGTGCTGCAAGTGGGGTCTCACAAGAGCAGAGGAGAGGGACAGGATCACCTCCTCCAACCTGCTGATCACACTCCTTTTGATGCAGCCCAGCATGTGATTGGCTTTCTGGGCTGGGAGCACACACTGAAGCTAGCTCATGTTAAGTTTCTCATCAACCAACACCTCCAAGTCCTCCTCTTCAGGGCTGCTCTGAATATCTCTCCCCAACCTGTAGCTGTGCCTGGGATTGCCCCCAGCCCACATGTAGGACCTTGCATTTGGCTTGATTGAATTTCATGAGGTTGGCATTGGCCACCTCTCAAGTGTGTCAAGGTCCCTCTGGATCCCATCCCTTCTCTCCATTGTGACAACTGCACAGATTGGTGTCATTGGCAAACTTGCTGAGGTTGCATCAATCCTGCTGTCCATATTGATGGCAAAGATATTGAACAGAATCAGTTTCAACACTGACTCCTCAGGGACATCTTCCTGGACACTGAGCCATCTTTTGTATTCATCTTTTGTCTTGCATCCATCTTTCTAACATGCCTTGTTCAAATGCTTTCATTCCAGAAGAGATAGTCTTTTCTTGTTTTTCTTGTTATTCACTGTCTCTGTTAAGTTTCTGTTGGCTATGCTGGGTTATTTGACTCTTCTCCATTACCTGACATTCGTAGACAGAACTCTGAAGAGGAGCCTGAAAAGAGTGTGGAGCTGAGCCTGCAGGAGGAGATTCAGCGACTGACTAACATCAGAGCTTCTTCTAAAATCAAGTGAGTGGAAAGCCTGTTGTAGAAGCTGAGCTGTGGCTGTGTAGCTACTTGGGAAGAACTGTGCATAGCTCAACATAGGGAGAGGTAGAAGTTTACCCCTTGACATGTGTTCTGCTTGAAGCTGGGGAGAGGTCTACTGTTATCTCCAGTCCATTCACACTTCTTCCACAAGTGGTCCCCTTCTTGCACACCTCTGTGAGTTAGTTTGGACTTGCTTGTGGCATGCACTCTGCCTACATTACTCTTTCTCAGTTCTTTATATTTGATACATCCTACATTTTGTCTTAATTGCCCCTGTGTACAGCTCTTTTTTTTTGGTCTAATTTAACAGGTCATTTGACTTGTTTCTCTCTCCAAAAGGAGAGCTGAAGATCGTTCTGCTGCTCCAGAACAACGTCATTGAGTCATACAACCTGAACCTGTCAGCACAAGTCCCACAAGCTGTCCGTGCATCCAGGATAACCATTGGAGGCCACCGCAGTGATGTCAGGACATTGGCTTTCAGCTCTGATAACATTGCCGTTCTCTCTGCCGCTGCAGAGTCTGTAAAGATTTGGAACAGGTATGCAGACCAATTGTGTCACTCCCCTCTGCCCTATGGGTCAATCTCCCAGAGCTTGGGGATGCTGTGTTCAGATGGGTAGTGATGAGGGGCTGATGGAGAAATATGAAATAGTGAATGAAGTAAAGGATATAAACAGAAAGCTATTTGGCTTCTTTCCTTCTTAGGAAAATTAAAATCTATGGAGCTAAAACTCCCTAATTAACTCATGGAGTTTCTTCTTGTAAAGCAGCACTCAGGCTAAGTTTAGTAGCAGGTATGGAAAGATAAATACCTAAACACAGAGGTAGTATGTAGCAGTCCAGTGTAGACTGTATTTTGTTGCTTTTTTTCCATTTTAGTAAGAGGTACTAACCCTGAACTAGCTACTACCTGTTCTTTTGGCAACATGGCTTTCTTGGCATTGTATCAGAAGGATCTAGTATTAGACTGAGTAAGCTGTTTAGATTTAGAGGGTTGTCCCAGTGTTTCCTGAGTGCTGTGGATTTCAAGCTCTTTTTCCTTTGAGTGTGCTGTCTTATACTTCTTCATCCTCGCCTGAATGACAGGAGCTGTCCTTGCTCCTGACAGCAGGAAGTCATGATAGTGGACTGTGTAACAGCATGTTTTTATGGAAAACGTTCTTAGTGATGTTGGACAGCATTTGCATCATAGCATGGTGGTGGTGTGTCCTCTGGCCCCAGCTGAAAAGACAGCCCTAGGCAGAGGCCACTGTGGAGCATGTCTCAGTGGGACAGACTGTGTGTGTGGTAAGAGGTTTTGGGCTTTGCCTTTATCTCCAGAGCAACCTTGCAGTGCATCCGGACGATGGAGTGTGAGTATGCGCTCTGCTCGCTCTTTGTCCCAGGAGATCGGCAAGTCATCATTGGCACCAAGGTAAGCAGTATGCTTTTGTACTCCAGAAACAGCTTCCATATTTGCAGACTTGGGCATTTCCAGACTGGCCAACTCTGGAAATATGCTATGAAAATGTCATGAAGACAGCCTTACAGAAAATGCATTCATTGCATCTCGTTGTGTGGAGCATTCTGGTTTAGGTGTAAAAACCTCTCTGGCAGTCTGGTTCTGCTCCATTCCCAAACTCTTTATGCAGCTTTTGTGGCTTTTTGAGCTGGATAGCTTTGGCAAGTCACTGATGGGGATCAGGAGTTTGGGCATCTGTGTAACAGCCAACTAATGAAGCTGGCTGCCAGAGAGATGTGTGGCAGGGGTACTCTTCTGCTGGGAGCTATCAGGTGTTGTCAAGGGGCTGATTAGTCCTCTGATGTATCTTCCCAGACAGGGAAGCTGCAGCTGTATGACCTGGCTTCTGGGAGTCTGACAGAGACACTTAATGCTCACGACGGGGCGGTGTGGTCCATTGCTCTTTCACCAGACCAGGTAACTCAGCCACCATTCTAAGTATCATCTGTCGCACATCCTATCCTGTGTTTGCACTACTCATGAGAGCATGGGATCTCTTAATCCTGGGAGGTGGAGGATACAGCTGGTAGTTTCTAAGAACTTTAAACTGTGGATACAGGCACTATTTGTTGAAATACCTGTCTAGCTGTGTGGCACATGCCAGTAAGTGTTTGGGCTTAGTGGAGCCTCATCTTTATCACCTAATCTTTCTTCTGCATGATTGAGAACACTTGGATTTCCCTGGTGGAGTCTGTGTGTGCAGCAATACAGGCCTTGTGGATGTGTTTAGCTATGGAGAGCTTCAGCCCCTGTAACCTGCTGATGGTCATTAGGGTGAAATTCTCCTGTTCCTGCAGGATGTGTTTTCCAGGCTCTTAGTCCTTGTACTTTTTCAGTTACTGTTGTATTTTTTTAATGGTGGCCCTGGGATCTGGGTGCATTGTGTAATAGGGATTACAGCAGTGCCAAATGCCCTTTGGCATCCATCCAAGGGCTTAACTAACTCTTTTGATCTTAAGGAAAAGGATAATCCCTGACAAGTTAATTTTCCATAAGCTCTTTTCTCCATATTCAGTTCCCTTTGTTTGATGGAAACTGTAATTACCTGTTTGTTCTGTTGACTGTGCTCACAGTTACCAGGCCTGCCTGTTCACTCTGAATGATAGTGTTACATTAGTTTCTTCCGCATGTATTTCCAAAGTTGCTGAGAATGGGAATTGAGAGTTTAGAGAGTCCTCTTCATCAGGGACTGCAGGCATAGGGCAAGGGGTAATGGGTTCAAACTTTAACAAGGGAAGTCCAGGTTAGATATAAGGAAGAAGTTCTTTACTGTGAGGGTGCTGAGGCGCTGGCACAGGTTGCCCAGAGAAGTGGTAAATGCTCCATCCCTGATGGTGTTCAAGGCCAGGTTGGACAAAGCCTTGGGTGACATGGTTTAGTGTGAGGTGTCCCTGCCCATGGCAATGGAGCTGGACCTGGATGATCATAAGGTCCTTTCTGACTCAAACTATTCTATAATTCTGCATTGTTCTGCTCTGTAAAAATCTTGGATTTGGGGAATCTGAACCACTGATTTATAAACATCTGACATGGGTGGTAACTGCTTTTTAACAGCCTTGTGAGTTTTTGGAGCAGTTTTTCATTGCTGTTGTGTAATGTGATTATGGAACATGTTGTTCTTTTTTCCAAGCACAACAGATGATAAATGTTCCTGAACCCATGTTTACTGGGCATTGCTGTTTAATAGTTCTCATACTAGCCTTCCTAACACTCTACTTGGCCTAACTGCCCTAGCTGTAGAAATCTATTTGTGTCTTGTACTCCTTGTATCAGTTTTGCTCCATTACCACAGTTCAGGTTCATACTGGTTTCTCTCAGTTTCCACTTTCTTCAGTTTGTTGTATATACCTGTCTTTTCTCATGTTGCACTAGAAGCTGGAGTGGTTTTTAGTGGAATCAAAACCATAGCAAGTAATAACTTGCCTGAGATTTGGTTATCCTACAGATTAAAACATAAGGGATAGATTTTCCCATGTTATTAATCTAAAAGGGATGATGTTGAACTGTTCTTCCTTTAGAAGTCTGTGCTTGTGGGATAGTGAAGTGAGCGATCTGGTAAGAGTGAAAGGGTCACCTTGCCTGCAAAACACAAGCACAGCATTACCTACAGCTGAGGTTAATGCTTTCGGGCCCAAAGTTTCAGTCCATGTCTCAACATTTGGAGTCTTTGTCTTTGAGGGTCCCTGTCAGCTTTTGAAACGGTTGTTGTTGCTCAGCCAATGGGTAGTGCGTGATCTAACCATAGCTAGTGCTCCTGGTGGTGTTCACTTCATCATTAATAGTGTAGGAATATGGGACATTTCAAAAAGCACCTTGTGTGTTGACAGTTCCTTGCTGTAGAATTTCTCTGTGTTACAGCAAAACTAGTTTCAAATATGATGTTTTCTTTTTGCTTTCCCTTGCAGCGTGGCTTTGTCACAGGTGGTGCTGATAAATGTGTCAAATTCTGGGAGTTTGAGCTTGTGAAGGATGAGAACAGCATTCAGAAAAGGTGAGAAAATAAACCTTTTGAGACTGTGTTCAGCTGCAGTATTCATTGTTGCTGATGGGTGCTTTGGCTTTTAGTGTGCACTGTAACAAGTGCCCATGACTTGTATGTGGAACATGTGGAGAAGTGTGTGAGCTCAGTGCTGTTTTGTGAAGGTCTGAGCTTTGTTCAGCCACTTCAAGGACACTTGCCACATTCTGATCCCTTGCTTTTGTGGGAGTGTAGCTTCTAATCACAGGATGGTCCCCCAGCTCAGAAAGCAGTAAGGTTAGCAGTGAAGTTTATCAGCCTGCAGTGCTGTGCTTATTTCTAGGCTTGTCTTGTTATAATAAGGAATGAGATGCTGTGTGTTAGAATTAAATTGCTTTCCCAGGGTGCAGTCTGGGAGTCATATTTTTATCTCTTCCCAACTTGTTTGTTTGGGATAACAGTTGTTTTTATCTTCTTGTTACCAGGCTTTCTGTGAAACATGTGCGTGTTTTGCAGCTGGATGAAGATGTCCTTTGTGTGAGGTACAGCCCCAACCAGAAGCTACTGGCTGTTTCCTTACTGGATTGCACTGTGAAAGTTTTCTATGTTGACACACTCAAGGTATGTGACCAAATGGGCTGTGAGGCTGTGGAGAGAGTGATGCAATTGTAGCCTGACTGGAAATATGTATTGTGGGACACTAGTAGAAAGACCATGCATCCCACTTCAGGTGCCTGTTTGCTAGCAAACCTGTCAGAACATGGCTGGCCAGCACTGGGGAGAAGGTAGTTTTTCATCTGGGAAGTACTGTGAACCTGCATGTGCAAGGTTCACTCTAAACCCTGAGGGCACGGTGGTTCTTCAGAGCAGCAAGGCACTGTAAAGATGGATGTGTCACACATGGCATTAAATAGGGCATAGCAGAGGCAAAGCCTGGGAGAGGAGACTCTTCCTTGTGATCAGCATGTCGTGATTTTGTGAGTTATGTATTAGCACATGAATGTTAGGAAGTGACACAAGACAGACCAGCACTGACAGACAGGCAAAGAAAAGCAGAGAGAAACTCCACAGGGAGCAGTGATTAGCATCAGTGTTAGCTTAGTTCACTTGAGTACTTCCACCCTCAGTTCTGCCATCATGGCCCAGCTGCTAACAATGAAAGTGGGACAGTGCTAGAAAGACAGTGCTCCTGAGGCACATCAGAGCTAGCCTGGAGCTTGAGATTTGCACACATCCCTACCCAGCATGTCTAACTTAGACGCCTTTCTTCTGCTCCAGTTTTTCCTCTCTCTGTATGGACACAAGCTGCCAGTGCTGTGTATGGACATCTCCTCCGTAAGTATCATTAGGGCTGTGTATTAGGTGGGACTGCAATGATACTAATGATTGCAAGAACCTCTACTGGCAGCCAGGCCTCTAGGAGAGTGCTTTTTTGTCATCTCCTTGCTCTGGCTTAGCAGTTTCTTAATGGGATGCAGCAAGCCCCTCCTTATCCTGCAGTTCTGTGCCCACCAGGAGGGTCACTGAATAGTGGTCATGACAGAGCTGACCAGGGCATCCTGTGAGCAAGTGGAAATCAAAATGCTGTGGTGGTTCCCTACACTCATCTTAAGAGATACAGCTTACTCTCTGCTGAAGTTACTGATTCTGTGAGAGGAGCATGAATTCTTTGGTAGTGTGAGCAGAGAGCAGGTGCTGAGGTGGAGCAGCCTCCTCATGCCTGTTCATTCTTGGGCTGCATCTTGTTCTGGGGTGTCCTTGGGAGGAGGCTTATTGGAAGTCAAAAATGTCAGGGTATAGCTAAGGTCTTAAATGTGTGCAGAGGTTCAGAAGAGAGGCAGGTTGCTGTCAGTGGGCTGTGCTGGTAGCACAGGCATGGGCCACCCTGGCAAGAGGTGATGGAGGAATTGGGGGGAGCATGTTTCAGGAGCCAGCTATCTGTATATTCAGCAGTTCTTAGTCATTGGTTCAGCAGCAGTTCTTCATGGGGCTGCCAGCCAGTTTCCCCACACCTTCCTCTCTGTTGCTCTGTAGGATGGGACTCTAATAGCAACTGGCTCCGCTGACAGGAACGTGAAGATTTGGGGCTTGGATTTTGGGGACTGTCACCGCTCTCTCTTTGCCCATGATGACAGGTCAGTCAAAGTTTACAGCATCTCTGGGTTGTTGGTTATATTGTTTCCAAGGGATTGTGATCCAGCAATAACCCTTTTGTCCAGCATAATGTGAGGGTAGGTGTGCAGTGTTCCCCAGGTGGTTGAATTTGAGCCTTTTTCCTTTTCAGTGTGATGTATCTGCAGTTTGTAGCGAAATCCCATCTCTTCTTCACAGCTGGGAAGGACAGCAAGATTAAGCAGTGGGATGCAGATAAATTTGAGCACATCCAGACACTGGAGGTAGGAAGTTTTAGAGACTGTTGGAAGCAAGCACTATTTCTCTAGGAGCAGCACTTCCCTCAGGAGTGGGAGCTGGGTGGTGTTCTTGTCTAACCTCTTCTGTCTGCCACACAGGGGCATCACAAGGAGGTTTGGTGTTTGGCACTCAGTCCCAATGGAGACTATGTGGTATCAGCATCCCATGACAAGTCTCTGCGCCTCTGGGAAAGGACAAGGGAGCCACTTGTTTTGGAAGAGGAGAGGGAGATGGTGAGAGTTGCATCCTTCCTGCCAAAGACAACTGTTTTCTCTTTGTTTTTCACTGTGGAGGAGTCTGGCTCCACACTTGGCAGATTGCTCACTGCTAACCACAGCCTGGTGTTGAGGTGCCCAGGGTTGACTGGCACCTTTTGCACCATAGGTCTGTTGCCCTGAGCTCTCTAGAGAGAGCACTGCAGATGCTGCAGGTGCTTGCTTGTTTGCTGCATTGCAGATGCCTGGCTGACTTGCTGTCTGCTTTGTTTCTCTCTTGCTTCTCAGACTTTACTCTAGAGCTATGTTTTTCAACAGGTCAGTTGGCTACACTGTTTGATCTTCTCTTATTCTCTTGTGCTCCTTTCAATGTGTGTACTTTGTAGGCAGTTCAGCAGGTGGCTGTTGTGAAGTGATGGAGAGCACTGCTGCTTTTAAATGCAGTTTGTTTTGTTTTCCCCTTTTCCAACAATGATAGGTCTATTCTATCTTGGAGGCAGGCCCCAAAGATCAGGGAGGATGGAATAAGCCCATTCTACTCCATTTTAAGCATATGTTTATGTAGCATATATATATGTGAATCATAGACTTGCAGGAAGACTTAAGTAGGATAGAAACACTGTTGTCAGAGTCCAGTCCAACCCCTTGCTCACAGCAGGATCACCTTGAAGCTGTATCAGATTGCTCAGAGACTTGTCTTGATATGAAACCTTAGGTGACCCATTGGCAACATCTTGATGCCCAGTGGTTGGTGTGCTAGGAATGGTGATGGTAAAAGGAGAGCAGAGACAGCTCTTTTTCCAGATGCCAGGAAAGTGTTGTTTGGGTCAAGTTTGAGTAACAGGATGGGCATGAATACACCAGTAGTGAATTACACACTGATGGGGCCTTATTGATGTGAGAGATGCCAGACAGGAGACTCTTTCCTCTTGCAGGCTAGGATAACCCTGGGACTTTTCTAGGCTCCTCTGTGCTGTGTGCCAGGTGGAAGGTCTGCTGAACTGCTGTTGCCTCCATCTCAGCTTGTGGCTTGTTTATGGGCTATTCCTGTATCCAGAGCAGAGACCTTCATTTCTTTCAGTCTGGGAGATTCCAGAGTTCTCTGTGGGGTTGGGACCAGGGACAAGTGGGTATTTTGCACTGTTGTTGTTGATCCCTGCTGATTTGTCCTGGTTCTGCAACAAGCTGCATGAAGGTGCAGGTTCCCTTGCTCAGCTAGTCTGGAGGGGATTTGTGCCCTTGCTTGCTGCTTGTTCACCTCTGTTAATACGTTGTTCTCCGCTATAGGAACGAGAAGCTGAGTATGAAGAGAGTGTGGCGAAGGAAGAGCAGCCTGTGGTGAGTTGCAGTGAGTGTGTGTCAGTCTGACTGTAGAGACGCTGGAATAACTACTTCTGTAAGAGGCATAGAAGAGGTGTCAGAGAGGACTGGTAATCTCACTGCTTTGAGGAGGTGCAGGGGGGAAGGTACTGATGAAGCTATAGTTTCCCCAAGGTGGAGTTGACTCTGGTACTTCATACACACAACTTCAGGAGAGAGTGTGGAGCTGGCCAGACACAGTAGCTGTGGACACTGAAACCTGCTATGCTGTAGGCCTTGCTATCTCTAATGTCCAGGTCCACACCAGCTCAGTACCATGGCTGCCTTCTGACTCTGCTTCCAGCTCCATGTAATGCAGGATTGGTGGGGGAGCCTGATCCCTCTTGTTTAGGTGCTTGGGTTGTGCTGCTGGTTGTTTAGATGCTGGTTGTATTACTCAGCCTCTGTTGGCAGAACAAGAGCTGTGTTTACCTGCCTCCCAGAGCATACTGTTAGCACAGCACCTCTGTTCCTCAGAAGGAGCTATGCACTTGACAAGTACCATATTTTCCCACATAAACCACCAGTTTAGGGAATGGGGCTGTTTTTCCTAATATGGATTGTGGTAGGATGCAGACTCTGTATTTTGTAGGTGGCTGGGGAGACACAAGGAGAGACGGGGCTCGCAGGAAAGAAGACCATTGAAACCATCAAAGCGGTAAGATCGTGTGGGTCTGCCAGCACTGCTTTGTGCCTCAGCCGTCTCTAGAGGGTTGGAGCATCAGTCTGAAAGAGTAACCTGTGCTGTCACATAAGGGAAGTTTACCATGCATGCAAGGGAAGCTTGTCCTGCTCCATGGCCCACAGGGAAGGCTCTGACTCTGGAGAGTCAGGCACCAGTAGTTGTCCCCAGACCTCTCCAGAAAACACATGAGGTTCCTGTAGCTGCAGCTTTCTCTGCTTGTCATGTGTGGGACAGATGGGGCTGCTCTTGCCCATTGGGGTCCCAAAAAGAACACAAGGCAGCTGGGATGTTCAATAGGCTCCAGGCTGCTCCCCAAAGGGCCACTCAGTGTTGTGGACATCTGCAGTAAGTAGAAATTTATTGCAGTGCCTGAGGCAGAAGGTGTACCAGGAAGGTGTGGGGATGGCTAATTTCATGGCACAGATTTCAACAGGCTGGTGCTCTTGTAAATACAGAGGAGATTGTTAATCTGGGTAATCAAAATGGGACCCTGACTTTGCTTCAGAGGTGTGCTGCTTGCTTGGGTAGGGAGTGGGAGTTCAGTGTCAAGGCAACAATTGAAGCTGCAGCAGAGAGCACCCAGGGCAGTGGGGGAAATCACAGAATGGTTTGGGTTGGAAAGGACCTTAAGATCATTCAGTTCCAACCCCCTGCCATGGGCAGGGATGCCTCTCTCTAGACCCTGTCACCCAAGGCTCTGTCCAGCCTGGCCTTGGACGCTGCCAGGGATGGGACATTTACCACTTCTCTGGGGAACCCGTTCCAGTGCCTCACCACCCTCACAGTAAAGAACTTTTTCCTTATATCTAACCTGAACTTCCCTTGTTCAAGGTTAAGCCCATCACCTCTTGTCCTGTCACTACAGTCCCTGATGAAGAGTCCTTCTCCAGCACCATTGTAGGCCCCCTTAAGATACTGGAAGCTGCTCTGAGGTCTTCATGCAGCTTCTCTTCTCCAGGCTGAACAGCCTCAACTTTCTCAACCTGTGGGAGGTGCTCCAGCCCCTGATCATCCTTGTGGCCTCCTGTGGACTTGTTCCCACAGTTCCATGCCCTTCCTGTGCTGAGGACACCAGAACTGCACACTGCTCCAAGTGAGGTATCAGAAGAGCAGAGTAGAGGAACAGGATCACTTCCTTCAACCTGCTAGTCACGCTCTTTCTTGATGCAGATCATGTTCTGGCATCTTCAGGGCACAATTGATCTCAGAGTAGTGTTGCAGTCTGGAGCAGAGGTTACCTTTCTGAGGGATATGTCCTGTGATTCTCCACATCAGTCTCTGCTGCCACCTCCATTTGTCCAGTTGGACTTGAGATTTGCTTTGGCTTCTCTGGTGTCACTGATGTACTGTTCCTCTGCTGCACAGGCTGAGCGGATCATGGAAGCTATTGAGCTGTACAGAGAAGAGATGGCAAAACTGAAGGAGCACAAGGCCATATGCAAAGCTGCAGGAAAAGAGGTAAAAGACTGAAGAATGTGCCCATCGCAAGTGTTTGGGTGTAGCTTTCCAACTCAGCATGCAGATAAAATCAGAACAGCTGGAAATAGCAGGGATTTGCTGAAATCTTTTGGAGAACAAAATGGCACTGCTCTGGGCATGGCCAGTGGGGTGTTCTTTCCAACAATCTTTGTTTCAGGTCACAGTAGGATGTAAGATGAGTGGTTTTGTTCTTGGGAGAGCATGCTGCTGCCAATTCATCTCAAAGCCTATTCTTTGCCTGCAGCTCAACATTCCCTGCAAAATTAGGGGCTGTGATATCAGTGGGAAAAGTGACAGTGAAGAAGTGGAAGAAGATTCATGCATGTTTGAGTTAGCTGTAC
Source organism: Melopsittacus undulatus (assembly GCF_012275295.1). Taxonomy (NCBI): domain Eukaryota; kingdom Metazoa; phylum Chordata; class Aves; order Psittaciformes; family Psittaculidae; genus Melopsittacus; species Melopsittacus undulatus. The sequence goes on along the minus strand of NC_047528.1, from coordinate 114,422,145 downwards.
ACATCTGAGAATGAGATTATCTGTAAATGAGGCTTCATCAATGTTCTGGGGTGGGTGGAGGTGAAATTGCAGGAAGACACTCGATAAAAGCTCTCTCATTACTGCAGATTAGAATTTTCTCTGTGAATATGCATTTGTACATGTACATCTACCTTATTCTAACCCATTCTATGTCTCCAGGTTCCCTTTCCTGTTAATCCCATCCTGCGTGCCTATGGAAATATTACGGTAAGTGGAATGCCCACTGGCTGTGGCCCATTCTCAACTGGAGTGGGGCTGGTTCATTTGCAGGCTGAGCTAAAACACTGGGTTGCTGTGGACTACTTGGTTCAATTTGAAGTGAAAACACTTCTGCTTGTGCAAAGTGAACACAATTTGGGGGTTTTGTGGTGGTGGCTTTGCGTATTTTTTAATATCCTGGAGGCGTTACAGATGTTTCACCCCATCAGGGTTATGTTTAACCCTGATGGTAGCCGTGACCTTATCATGGACCTTACCATGAGCTAGCAGTTGACAGTATTCTCCAAGATGTGGGAAAGCTAGTTCAAACCCTTCCTGTGCCTGCTGCCAGGAGGGTGCAGTTGCCATGATATAGTGTACTCCAGAGGAGCTGTGCCATGTTACCCAAAATACCTGAGCATTCCTGGGAATTCATGCTGGGGTACCCATATCACTGTGCCTCCCACTCTGTGACAGCAATAAACACTTAGCCAGAGCCATTCTCTCCCTTCCTCTGTGGATAGAGGCATATTTAAATGCAAGTGGAATAGATTGAAGTGGGGTGAATGAATTCCTATGGCTCAGTAGCTAGCAAAATTCTTTGGAAGCAGGTAATATTTAATTGAATCTTACTGTACAAAGAAGGGGATTCGAACCTGTTTCCAAAGCATTGTAAGCATAGTCTACTAGGTAAAAACATTAGCCACAAGTTATGATATGTCCTGTTAGTTGGTGAATTGACCATGATGAGCATTCAGTGTGTCAGACCATGAACAGAAAGACTTCATGTATTGACAGTCACTTACCCTTTTTCTTGGGAGAGATGCTGCTTGTGGAGCACTTGTCCCAGCATACCTACTGTGTTGCCTTGATCAAGAAGTGGGAGCTGGAACCACATGAAGGTTTCCTGACCCTGAGTCACTGCCTGTGCAGTTGTAACCACAGCAGGGCGGCTCTGAGCAAGGCAGGGTTATGTGGTAGCTGCCCAGGCTTATTTCTGTGGCATTGGTACAGCAGTTACTGATTCTGTTTTGGTTTTCCTGGTTTATTCCAATGGGTACTCCCGAATAGCCTTTTGAATTACCCTTAAGAAGATCCTTGTTTTTTTTTCATTCTCACCTTCTCTGAGGAGTATCTCAATACCAGATGGAACAGCCTTTTGTCTTCCTTCTAACTACATGTAACCACCTTTAAGAGCCCTTCTGCCTCCTCCCCTGTAAATATAGGTATATTTAATTGCAAGTGGAATAGACAGAATGGAAGTGAATGAAATCCTATGAATTAGTAGTCAGGCACTATGGCAATTCTCAGCTCTGCTCTGCATCTGCCAAACACTTTCAGCAGATAAACAGGAATTTAGTCTTTGGGAGATGAGTTTGTATAAGGTTTTATCTCTGTAATTTGTCTGTTTCACCAGGCTTTTCATTCCAGGTTGTACAGGATCTATTGAACTGCACATGAGATGATTTAGTTGCTTGAACATAAACTTCAGTTTTCACAATATTCTTTACCAGTCTGGGGTATCTGAGAAGACTGGGGTTATGTTATGGGGAGGGAGAACTTCTCAGACTGATTGAAGCTGAAGAGTTTCCTCTTTGCTATAGTCAGTCTGATCTGTTCATCTCAAGATGTGATTGCATGTTTGTAACTGGTTGAAACAGACCTTAAGGCACATGTTTGTCCTGGTATGTTTCTTGGTATGCAGAGCTGGTTCTTTCTTCTGTTACAGCCTTCTGCATACGTACTAGAAGTTTTCAAGAAGGTCAAGTCGAGGTGAGTCCCGAAAACCCTCTCCTTGAACAGCTTTGTGACTGAGTATTGCATTTCTGGGCCTGGAACTGGCTGGGGTCCTGGAATGGTCTCTCATGCTGGGTTTGGGCAGTGCTAGAGAGTCTTGAGTTCTGTTTCTGGCAGCCTCATGCATGGAATTGAGAAATGGAAATTGTTACTTCGATGGGGAGTGCTGGATAGAGGTTGTACATGAGAATTGGCTGCTTGGAAGTGCACATTTATGTGAAGAGCAGCTTGGGGATGCTGAGGAGCGAAGGTTGTGTGCCTGCTTCCTGTGCCAGAAGGTATTTGCTGACCTGGGCTGTAGTCTGTGAAGGTGCACTGCGCTTTGAGGGCGGTCAAAGAGCAGCAGTCTTGCTAAGCACAGCTTTTGTACCAGAACCTCCCTATGCAGAAGTGCTTCCTGCTTATCTGTAGCAGTGCAGAGATTCTGTCAGTTAACTAAAGCTTCTAACGCTTCTGTCCCTTTGCTTTCTCCTCAGTGAACTGGAAGAGTCTCTGCTGGTGCTGCCCTTCTCTTATGTCCCTGACCTGCTTAGACTGTTCAATGAATATATTGACCTGGGCTCAGATATTGAACTCCTGTGCCGAGCTCTCCTCTTCCTGCTCAAGTGAGTCTTTCATCCACCCAGACGGATCTGTTGGTATCAGTTTGGTTGCTGTTGCTGTCCAGAACCTGAACCTGAGACAGCTCTAACAGGGCTCTGATCAGCAGTGGGCTTTCTCTTATATCTCTGGGTCTGGAGCTCATGAGAAGCGTTGTTGGGCATAAGGATGTGGTCTCTGTAGGAGGTAAGGAATCACTGCAGCAAACAGTTGTGGGAATTGATTCACTGGTTGCAGAATGTTGACGTGCCCAAATGGGGTTGCTGGTCCTGATCACTGAAGTTCATTGTATAAAGATCCTGCATCAAGGCACTGTTGACTGGCACAGCCTGTGTCCTCAAAGAGTGCCTGACAGAGACCTTCCCCTTGAAACACTTAAAGAGAAGCTTCAGAAAATAGCTTTTCCAGGTCAATCTGCCTATGCCTGGCTGTCCTAATTCAAGAAAAATCCTATGTCCAGAACACAGAGAGGCTCAGGTGAGGGCTTTCTGATGTTTCCAACAATAATGCTGCAATACATCACTTCCTGCTTTGTTCCCAGGATACATTTTGGACAGATCACAGGCAACCACATGCTGGTGACTGTAATAGAAAACCTGAAGAAAACCACCATCTCCAGAGTCAGTGAGGCCCGGGTGAGTGTTGTACCCTCCCCCTGGGATCTGGAGTAAGAGGATGGGCTGGTGTCTGGGAGTGTGTGTTGTCTGTGGTGTCCAGTGGGAAAGTTGGTTGGGGGTTTGAGCCCATTTTGCCTTCCTCTGCTGCAAACAGGTTGCCTTTTCTTTACTTTCTTCTGTTGTGTGAGACTGCCCAGTGATGAGCCTGCACTTGTGCTCCCTCATTTACTCTTGAATTTGAGTATTTGAGTTCTGGCTCGCTAGTTTCTTAAGATGTTGGAGGTTAATAAATTATTTCTCTCGGGCTTTTCTGTGCGCTTCTAATATCACAAATGATGCAACTAGTACCTGTCAGCATCTTGTCTTTTGGCAAATACAGTGGATTATAGCTGCTCTTGGGAGAACTGTGGGGAGCAAGGTGCAGGACTCTTTTCCTACTCGGCTAAAGTTTACGTGTAAAGAATGCTGGTTCATTTAAATCTGAGGGCTATTTTGCTTTGATTGTTTCTTAGTAGAGCATGGCCAGTGCAGGACCCTCTGCCCCCAGACAAGCTTGTTATGTGCCCAACAGTGTGGTGCTGGTCTGTTTGCAGGATGTGCTGGGATTCAACATGGCAGGACTTCAGTACCTGAAGAGAGAGATTGAGGCCAAGGATGAGGTGACATTTTTTGCTGATGCTACAGAACGTTTTGAGGAGAAGAGGAGGAAGAGGAAGAAGAAGGAGAAGATGATTCTTGCAGTGCTCTAGCGTCTGCTGCCCAAGACCCAGAGCAGCTGGATGAGGTTGTGTAGCCTCAGTGCTGGCCCTGGAAGTTTTCTGTTGGTTGAACAGCTGTGATGCTGTCTGCTGACTGGGACAAAGCCTGTCTGCTCCCCATGTGGTATAGCCCAGCATATAACCCCAACTCAGAACGGTTGTCTCTGAGATGAGCTCTCTGTAGGCTGCTGCAAATGTATGTATGTGAACTGTTTCTGAGGTGGTTGTGTGAAATGGAGGTGATTTCTCCTGCAGAAGAGTTCAGCTCATTCTGACACTGTGGTCTCAACTGAGTGAATCCTGCATATGCAGTGCTGGGGAGACCATGCCCTGGCTGGGAAGGCAGCTGACAGGATTTCATGCTGCTTTGACACCTACTGGTGGTTTGTGGCAGTGCTCAGAGCCTCTGGGCAAAGCTATGTGACTTCTGCTCAAGTGTGAGAACTTGATCTGCAGCCACTCACTTCTCGATGGGATGGGAAAATACGGCTGCCCTCTATTAAAGGCATATTTGTATATGCTTTATGAAACAACTTTTGTTCGTGGGGTTGTCCTGATAGTTCTCTGTAAAGCCTCAACTGCCTTGCCTTGTGTGTCAGTTCTCAAAGGATTATTTTTTATTCTGAGAGAATAAAATCTGTGGGAGCAAATGAAAGGGCTGCCATCCAGGCTTGTGGTATTCCTTGCAGTTGGCAGGCTGAGTATGAGAAGCCTGGGTTGGGTTGTTTGCGTCGTACTTGTTCCAGTTTTCAGAAATTGCAGTGAATTGTTGCAGTGTTGTACCTGTCCTGTATTAGATAAAAGGATTTATTTTCACAGCAGGGGTGGTGGGGCAGGATAGAATGAGCAAGGCTCTGCTGCTGCTGGTAAGTTACTAGCTTGTGGTACATGCTGTCTTTTTTTTACCCAGTAGTCGCTGGTTTGGTGGATGTCATAGGGGCTACTTCTGAGTAGTTTTCTGACTTTTGGACTTCTGTGCCTGAGTTGGGTACTCGGAGCAGGACTTACTTCTAACTTGAGCTTCATGTGGACTTCTAATTGCATCCCAATTGTTTCTGGCTTTGACTTTGGTTTTCTGTTACTAGCAGTTACAGACAAGGCAAACAATTCACTTGGTCACTCTCTTGGCAGCACCTCACGTGTAATAACCATGCCTATTAGAATAACTTGTTAGCAATTAACTATGTCAGGGGACTGATGGTTCACTTGCTGCTTCAGAGTCTGGGTAACTTGCAGCAGCACCAGGATATGGGTCTCACAGTCTTCATGGGAATAGCAGTCTCCATACAGCTGTCAGACAGTTGTTTCTGGGTGCCTCTATGATTTTATATTTGTCCAGATATAGATGAAACTTGTCCTAAAACAGCTCAATTCAGACATGTCTCCATCCTGACCTATTCTGTTCTATTCCATTGTATTCTGTTCTATGTATTTATTTCTCCCAAAGGAGACTCTCAGCAGTGGGAGAGAGAGGAGACTCTGTAGGATGATGAATTGTGTTGGTAACTTCAGATGACATCTTCAGCTCCTGCTGAAATGTGCTAGTCCATTAGGAAACAAAAGGGTTGCAGATGGAGGGGTGGCTTCAGCAGTGAACAATCAGCAGGGCTGACTGAGGAAAGAGATACCAAAACCAGGTACCACAAGGGGCAGGCTGACTCTATGCTTTTGTGTGATGTGCTCTGTTTACCTTCATGCCAGGGCTATAAATGTTACAGAACCTATGTAAAGAGCTGCTGTGGGTTGATCCTCTGGGAGGTCTGGGAAGAAAAAGATTATCAGTTGAGGGACTGATGACAAGGATGTAGATGGTGGTATAGAAGAGACACTTGGGATGCAGAGTCATCTCATGATGATGACAGGTGTCTCCTCTGACCTAAGTTGGAAGAGGTGGAATTCCTTCACCTTTGTTCTGTTACTGGGATTTGGGGAGAACCCTTGGAAGAAAAGGTCTTTGAGGTAGTAGACATTAGTTTTCTCTCCTGGTGCTGACACAGACTTCCCCTTTGAGCTTGTTCTCTGATTTCCACTACTTGTGACCAGTCTGCCCCTGCCTCAGTGGCCTCAGTGCCCAGAATGCACTCCAAGGGACTGATGGAGGTGAGTGTGGCTGTGTCTGTAGAAACCTGAAAAGCATCAGGGCAGAAATCAGCAGAGCCAGGTGGGTATATATCTGGTTTAGCACATTCCTGAGCTGGCTTTCATCCTTGGTTTGTAGGTCAAATCTGACTCAAAGGGCTGATAGACAAATAGCCATGTCTGGTGAAGCAGTGCAAAACACCAGTAAAGGACTCGCTCAGCTGCTGTGGGAGCTCAGCACATGCTTTAAATGGAAGAGATCTGTCCTGTGCCAGCAATTCACTAGTATTCTAGAATCCTGATATCCTTGGGTACCTCAGCTTGCCTTTTCTTAGGTGCAGGTCCCTGGATTTACAAACCTGAATTAGAATTTGTGTCTCACCATTGTGGATGGAAGAGTCCAAAACTGGCATTCATATTTAACACTGAAGGCTATTATTTAATCTCTGATCATGGGATTCTTGGTCACTGTAAAGTGTTTAGGGAATGAGTCGTGTGCATGTAGCAAGGAAAATTCCCCATCTCTCGTGTCACATGCTGGAAAAAGCACAGGAAAGCAGCTCATTGGAAATTAATAGAAAGCAGAACTGAACTTGGATATACAAATAGTGTCTCACAAAGAGACTGAGATGTTTCTTTTAGTCACTACTGTGTCAGTGGGAACAAAGGAGGGGGAGGAAAGGCCATCTTTAAGTGGCTCAATCTTCCACTACAAAGAGATGTGCAGAGAGCATCTGAAAACTATCAGAGCTGAGAATAAGTGAGCTATGACAAGAATAATCCATTTCTGTCAGTCCCTCTCTGCTGAGTGTCACTTTATGTACTCGTAATCCACATCTGGTGGCTGCAGCCAACTAAAAGTAGGTGAACACCCAGAAAGTTAAGCCTATGATGGCACAGGTTGCCCAGAGAATTGGTAAATGCTCCATCCCTGGCAGTGTCCAAGACCAGGTTGGACAATGCCTTAAGCAACTTGGTCTAGTGTGAAGCATCCCTGCCCATGGCAGGGGTTGGAACTGGGTGATTTTAAGGTCCTTTCCAACCAACCATGTTAATCTGATTAAATAAATGACCAAGTCTACATTGGGATGTTTCCATAAGATTATTCACAAGTGGTGTGTGAGTACCATGATGGCTACAGACTGGCTTCAATAGAACTGACCTGTGCTGTTGGAAGGGAACAACAAGAGAAAGGGTTCTCATGTGGGCTTCAACTAGATTAAGGGTTTGCTTTTTCTTTCACAAATTGAGTGGCATAAATATCATGCCACTTGAGTTCAGGATTTGCAGTCTACTTGGGAATGCTGAAGGCTTTTGTGGACAGCTTCCTGTGCAGTATTTGATATTGAGTATCTTTATGATCTGTTTTAAATATAAATACCTAAGAAAACATAAATGAGGTATGACTAAGTTGGGTCAGATGATGCTTCAGGGATTTTTGCTTGTTGGTCTCTACTAGGAGGTGTGGTATATTTGTGATCAAGCTGAATATTGCAGGGAAGTTTCTAGATGTCAATGGAGAGAATCACTGGGTCTGCTGACAGCCACCTGGAAAAGGTGATACCAACTTAAGAAGTTGTCACAGTGCCTCTGCAATGACTAAAGTATTTCTGTTGTGGATGGTTGAACATGACTGCTTAACCAAATCCAAGACTTTTGTTTGGAGTGTCATGGTTTCATGTTTTGTGAGACTAAACCAGCCAGTCCAGAGTCCCTTGACATGTTTGAGATAGATATGGTTTTGAATTCAGGAGATTTTGTGGAGATGAGTGTTCAAGAGGCATTTGGTACAGCTACTTGGGTAGCATAGAGTAGCTGTCAAGTCGCAAAAAGACTATCAGAACAGAAGGGAGATTCGGCCATGGCAGCTATGATGAGGCCCTACATTTGCTGTTCTAGACTATAACTGCATGTTAATCCAGAGGTAAAATTCCACACCGGAAGAGGTAAGAGGATATTTAAATGGGAAAGAGCTGTTTGCTGTACTCTGGGCAGTCCTAGAGCAGATGCAGCAGTCAGAGGTGCATGTCTCTGAAGTTTCTATTGAGAACTGACTGATGTGGTTGCTTTTACTCTGGAGGAAATGAGCTACAGCTGGGATTTCTTTACTGACTTGTTGGATAACGTGGCAGCCTGACAGATGCTGAACTTAAAAGAAGATGTCAGTGTTATACATATGAGGCAAATGGGGCCTTTTGAGCAGAGAAGAAACATCCACAGAGTTACTGTTTATCACTACCTGCTCTCCATCTACTTTGACTCTCAAAAGCTACAGAAATGTGTTGCATGACAATGTGTGCAGAGGGTTGTGTGTGCTTGAACTTCTTATGTTAAGGTTGCCCTCTGTATCTGCAAGACTTCTGTCTCCTATTAGACTTGCTGTCAGTGTCAAAGGGTCAACAGTAAGACTTGGTTTTGAAATGTGAAGAGCGATAAAGGGAGGCTGATTTATTAGAGCTGAACTGAAAAAATCCAGCCTCTGGCTGCCAGGAGGCTCAGTGACTTGTTTAATGTGGAGACAGCCAAGTGAAGAGTTTGGGACAGGCCTGGGGAGGCTCTGCTGCGAGTGCCTCCACTGAGCTGAGCATCTGCAGTAATCTAAACCTCTTGCACTCATCCTTTGGTTAATGTCATCCAGTGCTTCCTTTCCTTGTCTCAAGTTGTTATGTCTGTGTGATGGCAGTTGTGTGAGGTGGTTTGACGATGTGAACCAGAAGCCAAGAGGAGGTAAAACAACTGTACTTTTATTTGTGACTGGTACCTCTGCATCCAGTAATTCTGTTAACTAGAAAGCTTCCAGGGTAGTGTAATCCGGAGCTGTGGCTCGCGGCTTGCAGGCAGTGCCCGGACTGTTGCTGCCATCCCACCCTGGGGGTATCCTTGTGGGCGACACTTGTAAGTGTCATTGGTCAGCACAGGTGGAATAACATGTTAAGGATCAAACCATTTCTGTAACTAACATAGTATGTGTGGATGCTGGAATGAACTCTGGAAATAAGGCTGTGAAACAACTTGAATCTACACTACTGCCTTCAGCTTGAAGATTAAAGACCAGGCAAAATGCTGGGGAATGTCCAACCACTACCCTCACACTGCTAAGTCCCACTAACCTATGTCCTTAAGTGCCACATCCACACGGCTTGTCTGCAACTGTGTGTCTGACGACTGGGTAAGTGGGAAGAGAGCACGAGCTGCTTTTGCTGCTATGCCACCAGTCATGTCTAGCTTAGTTCGACAATAACAGGCATGACAGATTTCCTGGGGTCACTATGAAGTGAATCTGGGGGTTTCAGTGTCACTTCTAGAGCGTATTAAAGACTCAGTGGTGTTTCTCTGATTATTCTCAGAGGACCCTGAAGTTCTCTGTCCTTTGGTAAGGGTGGCTTTTACCTGGGGGTGGAGTTTCAATCAGGGATGGTGGGAAAGTTTTCCTATTATTTTCCTTTCTTTTTTTAAAAGCCACATCTTTCTGAGTTTACTGTTCTTCCTTCCCCACTTCCCAAAACCCTGTATCTCTGATGTAAACCACTTTTGGTGTCAGAATCTTAAACTATTCATTTGCTGTGCTTTTGAGAACACCCATTTTTGTGTTTCTGAAAGGGCAGTAAAGCTTCTTGCTACCTCAGCAGCCTGCACTGGGAATGATGCTTAAGGCTCCTGACAGGTGAAGGGTCCTCAGTGTTGGTGCTACAAGGTGTTTGTGTGGAAGGTAAGACAACAAAGGATATTTGCTCTCACGGGCAGAAGAAGAGTCTCTGTTTCCGTTAGTATTTCAATATTGTGGGCAATTTCTTCAAGGCCACCAGTATCTTCCCCTCCAGTTACCATGGCAAAAATCTCAATCTCCAGTTCAACCTGCAAGCCTGCAGCCACCTAGCAGAGACAGAGGGATACTCACAGGTAAGGTGCATGTTTCATACATAGTCCCTTCCAGCAGTCTTTGAAGCTGCTTCTTGATCCTTGTTTTCTGATGACATTAAAGACTTAGTGCCCAGCACACAGGATTGTGCTTGCCAGTCACCCGGTATCTGTCTCACTAGAAAGGTCAGCACAAACCAATGTTTCTTCACATGGCAGCTTGGGAGAAAACTGCCAGGGGTTTGTATTTTTTCCCCTTAACTTTTAGGTTGCATAAGGAAAAAGGGGATTGGGGCAGCTGAGAATCAAGAAGAGAGGGCTTGCTGCAATAAGACAAGGAATGGTTTTAAACTAAAGGAGGGAGAGATTTAGGTTGGATATAAAGAAGAATTTCTTTTTACTGTGAGAGTGGTGAGGTGCTGGCACAGGTGTGGCTGCCCCATCCCTGGCAGTGTTCAAGGGCAGGTTGGACAGGGCTTGGAGCAACCTCCTCTAGTGGAAGGTGTCCCTGTCCTTGGCAGGGGGTTGGAATTGAATGAGCTCTAATGTTCCTTTCAACCCAAACCATGCTATGATTTGAAGTACTGATTTGTGGCTAGGGCTCTGGACTCTTTCTGGCACTACCTTCCTGTACAAGTCATTGTTTCTGTAAAGGCTTTGTCAAGAACATTGCCTGGTATGACCTGGATACTGTGGGGATACTGACCAGCACAGTATTTATTCAGACACAGGTGAAGAGAGACTGAATAAAAGCAGAAATGTGACAATTTAGCATGCTATGGTGCTTTGCTAAATAAGATTTGAGGTGGAGAATAGTTGCAAGCAGAAGAAATAGTTGAGGGAAGAGTTTAGTTCTTGAAGGTATTGGGACAGGAGATGAAGCTTAGGTGCAGGACAGAGCAGATGTTCATTCTAAATGATGGGAAAACTCAGGCAGTAGTAGAGTGTCCCATTTCTAGAAAAGCTCTCTTGAATCTCATTGTTTCACCTGCTGCTTTCCACTGAACTTTACATGTTTACCCCTTTGCATCCTGGCACAGGCTGAGACTAGGAGTGCATGGAATGCTTGGTTGAAGGCAGGAGAGAGACAGTGGAAAGCAGCATCACTTTAAACTAATGTATTCCCTGACAGCTTTATTCCCAGCCAGTTGGTGAGAGAGGAACCCAAGATGGGCTGAAGGTAATAAAAAGCCAAGGGTTGTTTGTGTAACCTACAGGTCCTGGTGTGTACATCACTCTCAGTCCTGTGTGTGGAGGTGGCTGCTTCACTCGAAACCTGTCAGAGAGAGAAGAGAATCAGTTTGGAGCAGCTGTTTCAGGCAGGCAGGAGGCATTGCTGGGAAGCAGCCAGTCTGCTCTTCCTCTGCCTGTGCAGCCAACAGCAGAATGTGTTAGCTCATCCTTCCTGTCCCAGTGTATGTCTTGGGCAGCAGCAGTATTTCTGGGCCTCTCCCCAAGGCTCAGGTTTCAAACAGAAACACCCGAAGGAACAGATGAATGGGCTAAAGTCAGACTCCAGCCAGAGACCTCTTTACACTGCCTGGTCCTTATGTGAAACATCAGCATGCTCAGCCTGCATACACAAAGAAAACTAAAGTGCACATTACACCTTCCTGGCAAACACCTGCGTGTTGTACACCCAGAATCACAATCTTTATTTAATGTCCTTTTATATTATTCTATTGCAGATGACCTGATACCAGTATAAATTGTGTGTAAATAATTTCACTGTACCCATTAAGGCAGTAGTTTTGCTTCTTCATTTCTCACTGATGGTTTCACATCTCTGCAGCCCTTTTGTGCACACAGCTTCCACTGTCAAGATCTCTAAAGGTCACTATAGCAGGTATGACCTCTACTTTTGCAGGGCTCTGGACTTTATCCTCTGGTTTTCACCTCCACCTGAAGAACAGTTACCAGCATGTGCTTGCACCAGAGGCTGTTAAAGGAAAGGCAGTAGAAGAGGCATTCCTAGTATATGGCTCCATCTTATGGGAAGCTCTGGCAGACTTCTAAACTGGCTGTCTGAATTCCTGTGCTTTCTCTGGAGCCTGGACTGTTATAAGAAGTTGGACTAATTTTCATCAGGATGTCACAAGTTTAGACTATGATATGAACAATTTGGAAAGCAATAGTTAGCTACTGTCCTTGTCATAGTAAAGCTCTGGCTGCAGCACGAGGCAGACATAGCTCAGGATTGCCATTCAGGAGCTTGCAGCTTAGCTCCCCTGTCAAAGCATCAACTAAAAACCTTAAAAGCTAGCCTGGACTTACCAGAATCATGGTGGTATTTTCCTTGACTGTCCTTACTGCTGTCCTTAACCAATGCTAATGTCGCAGGAAAAAAACAAAGACTATTTATCACCCGTGCTAAAAGGAACCAGCTTCTGAATGACCTGGACTGGTCTCAGAAAATAGACAAATGGGTAAGATTGGCCTAAATAGCAGCTTTCAGTTAACTGCTAAATAAAATCAGAATCTCTCAACCTGTAGGAGATAACTGAGGATGAGGATGAGTGAGAGGCTGACAACAGAAAGCGGGAGGGAACAGCTGTCTTGGAACACAGCAATTTGAAAACTGGGTTTTGGCTTTGGGGCTTTTGAGCCATCTGAAATGAAAGCCTCCCACCAGGTACTGAAATTCCTGAAACCAGCTGCTGGGATTATAACAATTCAAATGTGGCTATTTTGACGTGACAGACCTTAGGTGGAAGCCCAGAAGCCGTAAGGACATAAGAAACCTGTTGTTGTAGGCTCTCTTTTCAGCCAAAAAGCAAGGTATGTATAGCACAGCTAAGGCAAGTCCAGTTGAGCAAACTGACGGTGAGAAAAAGCTTTTGCCCTCTTTTCTGTCAGGTGGATGCATGGGGGAGGACAGGGCTCATAAGCCTAAAGTAAAACCACTGGAGCTGTGCTGGTGCAACAGTGATGGAATGAACACGTGTGCAGTACCTCCAAAGGGGAATTCTAGGACAGAAGAGCAATCATAAGCATTTTCTTACTGTATTTATATATTCTTTAAGCTGCAGCTGGGTAAATATGATCATTTCCTGTGATTTGTCATGCAGAGCAAGAAACAATCTGCTGGACTGCAGGCCTAGAAATGGACTCACTTCTCACCCCACTGGAACACAACTGCAGTGCTGGTTTGAGCCATGTACTGAATAAGGAAAATGTGTGCACAAATCAATGCTTTATTTGCCTTGTATTCTGCCATCACTGGAGCTGTTTCTCAGTGCAACTAAAAAGATCTCTGTCTGCCTGAATACAGCTGTACCAATTTCAATTGACTTACAGCATCCAGTACCATTTCCTAAAGCCAATATAACACTGGTTTCCATGAAGGACTTTGATTCTGGAACCTGAGAACTTCAGTGAGAATGAGTAAATCTGTGTGGGCCAGGACATAAAGTTCCAGGGCCTGCTGGTCCGGACTGCTTTCCATCTTCCTAATAACATACACAACTACTGCTGAAGTATTTCTAACATTATTTCCTCTATCCAGTCAGTTATTATTAAATGATTCCAAATATAAGAATAGCATTTGTTATCTCGCATTAATCAGATCAGAAGGTTGACAACAAGCAATGCATATTTGGACAGTTAAATCCAAGGCACTAAAAAAATCAAACTAACCTTGAGAAGTTCACACCAACATTCTTCAGGATCACTGTGGCTGCATAGGTGCAGCCTTCCTGTAGTACCCCAAGTGTCACGCTGGATGGAATGAGGTGGAAGCCACTAAGCTGCTGTCCTGCTGTTGCAAGAGAAGATGTGTTGACCTTTCCTGCGACAGGATCTTCAACCTTTGCAAAGAGAATTACAGTGTTAAATAATAGAGAAAGTTGATGGCCATCAAGGTAGATTTACAGTTACTTAGCCTACATTTGACCTCTGGTTGCTCATCCTGATGAATTACAGAAAGACATTCTAATTTGAGTAAGAACTGAAGAGGCACTTTGAGTATTGTCTGCGAACTTATACTGGTTTGAGTTTTCAGACTATTAAGCCATTGAGATGTCTCAGGGGAAATGGGAGAAGTTCTGCTCTTCTGGAGTTTTCATGTGGATGCCTGGTGCAGAGTTTGGCCTAACAGCTGAGAGGAAAGGTACTTTTAGAATTGCCAGTAAGCTTACTTATAACATAGAATCATTTAGGACCTGTAAGGACCACTACCTTTGCACTGCCAAGTCTCACTAAACTATGTCCTGAAGTGCAGTATCTATCATGGCTTGTGAGAACTTTCAGAGATGGTGATTCCACCACTGCCCTGGGCAGCCTATTTCAGTGCTTGACAAGCTTTTTGGGGAAGAATTGCTCCTTATCTCCAGTCTAAACCTCCCCTGGTGCAGTTTGAGGCTGTTTCCTCTTGTTCTATGGCTTGTTCCTTGGGAGAAGAAACCAACACTCACTGATAAAGTCCCTCCTGAGCCTCCTCTTCTCCAGCCTAAACCCCCCAGGTCCCTCAGCTGTTCCTCATCACGCTTGGGCAACACGGCTGGTGAAGGGTCTGAAGCACTTCTCTGGACCTGCTCTAGTACTTCAATGTCTCTCTTGTGGTGAGGGGCCCAGAACCAAATACAGGATTCAAGGTGTGGCCTTCCCAGTGCTGCTGGCCATACTTTATCTGATACAAGCAAATAAATTCAAAATACCTTCCAGTATTGCTCTAGAGTAAAGATTTTATGCAAAAGAGATGACTGAAAGGATATTAATATCAAGAAAAAATATGTTATTTTACCTTTTTATTTGGTATGGACTTTGGTTTTCTCCCCTGAAGGGATGATGGTAATTTAACTTCCTCTGTTCTTGGCTGTCCTGCAACATTCACCAGCAGACTCTGAACTTTATGTTGTAAGGGTGTCTCTTGTGATCTTGCAGCCTGGTTTAGGCCTGGACAGGAAAGATTTCCAATAGCGTGAACAACTAAGCATCATATTAAGCATAGTCCTGAAATTCTTCTTTAGATAAGAGCTTTATTTTCTATGAAAGCATTTGATCAGCACAAGGACAGTGGTCAAGAAACCCCAAATAGTAGTAGGTAAATAATGTAACTAATAAGCCAAGTTGTACTGTATTTATTAGAACTAACCAGTGGAAGAATTTGCAATGAAGATACAAATACCTGTGGAAATGGGAAAACAGAAGTGTCAGTACAAAACCTTAAGCACTAAAATTAAAATCAAAGCCATTGCTATTCCAGAGGCAATGCCTCTGCCATCCGCTGTACAGAAACAGGCTGCTCAAGTCAGATCTGTCCATATAACCACAAATTCCAGTCCAGGGCCCAAAGCAGTACAGCTTCATCAGCAGAACCAGGTAGGAAGCACTGTCTCTGAGCAGGATTTATTATCTTGAATGCACCGATTCATTCATACATGACTTGCATGTGTCTAACTCTGGGGTTAAAATGATCCTGGCTATCTTTTAATCATTTTGAACTGTGCTCTCCTCCATAATGCACAGAATCTGAGCATAGGGATGACCAGAGCAACTTAGATCTAAATACAACTTCTTTTGCTTGACAGACTAAGACTCAGTTTATGGTAAAGTCTGATAACCTCTGAAGAGAAAACACAAGACCAGTATGGTGGCTGTCTTCTCAGGAGATGAACAGCTGAATATTTTACATGGAAGAGAATTGTTTTTCTGTTTGGACTCCAAGGCCCTGTCTAGCTGGAATGCCAAGTCTTGTCAGTCATTGTGAGGAGGCAGAAATGTTACTTGAGAACAGCATCTTCTCTAGATTCCCCTCTAATTTCCAGACAACAGAACTGCAGGTGGTGGAGAAGAGCTTCCCATCTACACAGCTGATGGCCCACAGCTTACAACAAAAAAGCCTAAGCATGGACATTAGGGAAAAAACCACCAGCATTTCTTGTTTTGGCTAAAGGTGAGCAACATTTATGCTTTGACATGATAAGTTAGTGTAGTTTTGGCATCTCTCTCTACACACCTCCCCTCTCTTCTTGCCCCTCCCAAGGTGCTCTCCTTTCATCACTTACCCTCTGGCTCTGGAAGTACAGGTGAGTACATATGCCCTAAGGTCTCTAGATTATGCATAAATAACAGAGGAAATCTGGGAAGTGTGAAGGCAACAGCTTGTTGCCAGTAGTAGGCAACACTCCCACTCCTAAGAAAGTGTACCAGAAAGAGTGGAAAGGAAGGATGAAGGGAACCTAACTATGGGATGCAAAGACAGATTTTGCAAGCATGCACTGCTGAAGTTCAGCTGGTGTTTGGTATTATGTGAGAGCCAAAGGTTGGGACCAATTAAAGCAAACTAGTATCTCTCCAGTGGTGATCATCCAAAGTCACCACAAGCAGATGCATAAACAGAGGGAACAACAATAAAATAGCAAGGAAAGCAAAACTGAACAGGGGTATTTCAATGGCAAAGACCATTTGATCACAGCAAACTCTGTTCTGGAGTGTTCTGTTACAGACTCTTCATTGACAGAAAGAAATTACTTCTTGGATTTGTCTGCAATTCTATCCATCACCCCCATGTTGTTACTGCAGTCTCCTAGGGTGAAGG
This sequence comes from Melopsittacus undulatus, assembly GCF_012275295.1. Classification (NCBI taxonomy): domain Eukaryota; kingdom Metazoa; phylum Chordata; class Aves; order Psittaciformes; family Psittaculidae; genus Melopsittacus; species Melopsittacus undulatus. Next base: position 114,405,679 of record NC_047528.1, on the reverse strand, counting down.
AGAAAAATCTCTGTGATTAGTTTTATACCTCTCTTCCTTTCTGCCAGGCTTGCATTCAGATGTATTAAGGATGCCAAATAAAGGTAGGTGGATTTAAGTTTCTACTGAAAATATTTTCTCAAAAGTTATAAGAAAATAGGTATTAACCTCCTCCAAACTACATTCTGGAAGTCAAATTTACCTGTTGTGCTGCTGGAACCTTTATTTTCTCTGGAATGAGCCTGCAGCAGGTCAGGTGAAGGTGAGTGATCACTCATGGTACTGAGACATTCAGGTGCTAAAGGGAAAATAATGGAATACTGTGAAAAGTGTTTTTTATAATCACCATTTTCATAAACATAAGAAAAACAATTCACAAAGTCTTTGGCACTTTAATTTAGACAACCTTTGAAAGCTGTCTGCATGTGACATACAGCTCCACTGGGCAATGGGGATCAAAAATACATATCTTGTGATCAGTCATTTCTTGTTTTCTTTCTAACTGAGCAATAAGCCTTAAAGGGCTAATGGGCAATTCAACACAGGTCTGCTGGTGATTGCAATATGGTGATTCAAAATGAGGAAATGTGGGAATTAGTGGGGGGCTGAGAAGGCCCTGGGGAGGACTGCTTCCTGATAGGACTCTTTGCTATGTATGACTTTTAATCTCACTATGTGATTTCAGTCATTTGTCAGGGCTACTTTTCAAACAGAACTGAAGTATTCCTCTCAATGCTGTAAAGCTCAAACCCAAGATGATTCATTCTTTCGCTGCTTCCCATCATCCAGTCACTGCTTTCTTTCTATATCATAGAATAGTTAGGGTTGGAAAGGACCATCCAGTTCCAACCCCCTACCATGGGCAGGGACACCTCACAACTAAACCATATCACCCAAGGCTCTGTCCAACCAGGCCTTGAACACTGGCAGGGATGGAGCATTCACAACTTCTCTGGGCAGCCCATTCCAGTGCCTCACCAGCCTCACAGTAAAGAACTTCTTCCTTATATCCAATCTAAACTTCCTCCAAACTAGCTTTAGCCTGCATGTTTCCTATTCCACATCACTTTTGCCCCAGTCCCCAAGCTGCCTTTCTTACCACTGAGTTTCAGAATTCCATCTCCCTTTCTTTCTTTCCTTGCAGTCAGGCTAGTGCTTTTCTAAACTCCTCAGTTCTTGCTCATCAAGAATTACTGTTTATTCCACCGAAGTTTTTCTTGAGCACTTTGCATCCATCCACCACTCATTCATAGCACAGTCCTTCAGCTTTGCATCTTAAGCCGATGGTGCTCCCACCTCAGTGTTGTTGGCAAAGGCTTCAACACATTAAATGTAAAAGCCTCACAGACCACATTTATATTAGTGGATTAAACAGGAGCATTCCCAGTTACTAGAATATGCTATTCTATACTTTTAACTTGTTAGAACACTGGTATGACGTTGACTGTGCAACTTAGCGATCTCCCCAAAACCACTCTTGGGTTACATAAGTTTCAGCCAGGGAAAAGCCCATCTTGATTTGGGAGACTGAATTTACATAGCTTACTCAGTACTGGTGGATCTCAAAGTCAGAGAGTGCTGCTGGATATGTTTCATGTATCAGAATAGGTACAGCCATTGTGGTCCAAATAGTTCACGTGTCAAAATGACTGGGAATCCATAGAGTCAGTGAGACAACTGGACAAAACAATGAAGAAGATACTGAGATGTTGCCAGACAGTAGATTACCTGTACTGGGTTTCTCAGTTGTCTCCAGAGGGAAATCATGACTTTCCTGTTTCTGAACTGGAGGAAGTTTCCTAGACAGTGCTTCCACATCAGGAAACTAGAAGAAAGTAAAAAAGAGGGTTTAGATCTCACCAACTAAACACTCAAGAAAAAAGAAACCCAAACCAAACCAATGGGTGCAAATGAAACAAATAAGCAGAACCAAAGTGATGACTTTATACATAAGTAAGCCTCAGATTCCAAAGTACATTTGTGAGTATGCTTTATGCACTTACAGCATTTATCAAGTGAGACTACACTAGGAAAGTTCCTAAGGCCACTTTTTAACCTGGGGGGGTGAGTCTTATTTATTTCCTTTCTAGTTATGAACAAGAGGTTTAAGAGGGGTAAGTGAAAAGACATGAGGTTCAGCTTTTGCTCCAAATCAGCCTCTCCCCAGAGTATATGTAAGGAATCTACAGAGTTTGTACTCAATAAACATACAGCATCTCCAAGATATGTTCCCTTGGGCAATGGCATATAATTCTCACCATTAATTCTGCCACAATTGTCCTCTCTGTAATGGTTTGAGATAAACTGAGGCTGAAATACAAACCCAAACCTATTTGTGAGAGCAGGGCACTAACTACCTGGCCTAGTACAAACTCCCCCACTTTTCAGCTACATTACCTTTGCTAGGAAAAACTCCTTGCTGAATTCTGATTCAAAATACGGAGGAATTATTTTGTGTCTTATTGCCATCAAGGACTTCTTTTCTTCATCAAGTTCTTTCCTAAGCAAGTTGTAGCATTTTTGATAAGGAAAAGAAAGAAAAATGCATTAGAGCCGAGTGCACACTGATTTTCAGTGTTACATTGAAAACACTGAGGAATGGAGCTGGTAAAGGCAAGCGATATCAAATTATGTTCTTTTTATCTGCAATTATCTCAGTGATAGATCAACAACAGGGTGGTCTGTCATGCCCAGACAATGGCCTCCTCAGCTATGGTGGAGATGTTTTATGGAGGAGCTGACCAAAATGCATACAGACAGTGGTTGGCTGTTAAGGAGACCTCCTCCTCAAAACATGCCCTAGTTGTCTAAACCTTGTGGAACACATCTGAGACTGCCAATAGCATTTTTTCAACCTTCTACCAACCATTTAAATGAGAATTGATATTTCAGATGCATTGCTAAAACATGTAACACTAAATTAATCTGATTCCCTTATTTTACCACAACCTTGATGTCTCTGTGGATACAGAAAAAGCTGTTTGAACATCTGAAGATTCACCAGAGTAAAGACCAGTTATGGTTTCAGCTTGATTTACTCCAGTTTTACAATGCTATAGTTTCACTGACTTGCAAGGTCTAACATCAGCTATGAAATCATCACTCTTAATGATACTGGAAGTTTTGACACTGCCTTTAGAGCCAGAATTGCACATGATGTTCTTGGATGCTGATTCCACTTCCCCCTATCCCCCCCAGCACACACACTTAAAGCAATTCTTTAAATAGTATGTAAACCAGTGTAAAATGCTGTATTAGAATATAAATCTGAAACTACATAAGTTTTTTATCTCATGTAAGTCAGAAAGTAATTAAAAAGTAGTATGGAAGAGAACTTCATTTTCAATTGCTATTTAACCTTTCACAAAAGTAAGAAAAAGCAAGTTTCTGATCATATTAGTTCCTCATCATTTCAAGTTGTGTTTAACTTAAAAAAGACTAAATGACCTAAATAGATGTCAAGATAATGATTTTCATTTTTTTGTGAATTAATGTATATTACTGATAACTTTCTCTATGTTAATCCTTGTTTGTGTACTGAATTTTCTATTTCAACCTTGTGGCAAAGATGACCAGCAGAATCCTGTGCTGCATGAGGGGGAGTGCTGTCAGCAAGCCCAGGGAGGTGTTACCTTTCCCTTCTGCTCAGCCCTGCTGAAATCACACGTGGAATTCTGTGTCCCTTTCTGACCTCCCCAATACACAAAAGGACTACAAAGATGATTAAGTGCTTGGAGGATCTTTCAGCTGCAGAGAGTCTACGAAAGAGAGCTGTGAGTTTTCCCTTGAGAAGCTTTGAAGCACCCCCATGTGACAGACATGCCTCGGATTCTATTTGAACAGCTGGGCTTACCCAGTGGAATACCCAAATCTTAACCTAATGTATCAGCATTTGAAAATATTCCCATAAGTCATTTTCCATGCTGGTGGCAGAACCAGAAAACAGAACACAGAGCATCTGACTTCAGCCTTGTTGAACAGTGTAAATTATCAGTAACACTGCTAGGAGAGACTTCATCCATCCATTCTGTATTTCTGTTACAGAGAACACCCATTATTTGCTAGCGAACCACTGGACCATTACCCAACACCCAGTGAAATCAATAACAGTCTTGCCAAAGGCAGAATTAAGTTGGCTCATAAAATAAGTAACTTTCTATCCTGCTAATGCTATTACCTGTGCTCTTCTTTTCTCCTCTGCCACTTGGACACTGGTGTTAGTCCTTCCGGGCTGGATGATCAGGGAAACAAAAAAAGGAGTGAAAATGAGAAAACTAGTATTATGTTTTATAAGCACAAACATATTTACAAGATAAGCCTGGAAAATTATGAGAGTATGTTTTGTTAACATCTCTGGTGACTCCTGACTTGGACTTTGATAGTTGGTACAAAATTGTTCACTCATATCTCTCTCTATATATAATTTTTATTATATTATTCAAAGTAACCTTCAAAATCTTTTTGCAAACAAACTTTGAAGTATCTTTCAGATAAAGAGTCATAGAGAGACAAGATAATCATAGGAAAAGGCAGTATAATGTTGTGATATGTCTAGAGATGTAGGTGCCAGTCCTTAATGACAGCCAATTAAGAAAATTGCCTTGCCCATGTGCTTGGTTCCATCCTTTGTGTTACTCACATTTGCATCAGTTCTTACTGGTCTGTCCTACCTGAACCTCTGCTGCTGGTCCTCTACTTGTGTAGTGACTGTCTTCTCTGTAGGATACTGGCAAGGAGAAGCCACTGCCTGTTCATACAGCTCAGTTACGTGAGCTGCAAGGTGAAGAGTATTATTAAATGTGTGTGGTCTACTAATCACTGCTAAGTGTTATGAATAAAAACCTTAGAAGGATATATTTTTAATGCATCTTTCTGTCACTTGACGAAAACCTAACAGATTCTGTACCATCGTGAGGGAAGGGGCAGAAAGAACTTCAAAATCAAGTTCTGAACATTAACAGACAGGAAATCAAATCAATGTAGAAAGCACAAGAAGCACATTAAGTTCATACCCCTGTATTTCCTGTAATATCTTTATCACCTATGATAAGATATATCTTATCATAAGAAATATCACCATAAGACACAAAATATCTGCCAATAGGAAAAATTGCTGATATTCAGTCACTTTCTGACTGGGGAGCAATGTTCCTTACCTGTATTTCCTGCTGAAGAAAGTAATGTGGGCTTTCAGGAACCTTTGTTACTCTCAGCTTATTTAAGTTATGCTTAATTATAGCTCTGAAGCAGCCATAATCAACACTTATAGAAAGAATTACTAGTTCAGTATGTAGAATGGAGAACAGCCAGTCTTGCCTTATTTAAGACTGTGACCAGTTCTGGGGCTTTAACAAGAAGTTTCCCTATCCTCTGACACCATCTTTTACAAAATGTGTTGTTTACTTCATGCTTTAAATCTAAAGAAATTTCCTTGGTTGAAAACAAATTTCTGTGGCAAAATTTAGGAGACTGAAATATTTGAGTGATACTATCCATTTGACTATGACAATGTATCTCAGTGTTTCAGGGGATTTGGGCAGCTTTTTCACCATAGAAGAAGACTTTATTTTCTCTGCTTTTTCTATATTTACCTTTTAAAGAGCGTTCTTTCCCACTATCATCTTCATTAATAATATTATGCTAAAATTGCACCTCCATTTAACTCAGGAAACTGGGAAACAAGCATTTGCTGCAGCAGTTTTCATTTACTTTGCGCAGTATGCTTTTTTTAACAGCATAAATATTCTTGACAAGGCAGGAAGGACAGAAAAATAACCCTTTAAAGGCTGGCATCACTATGGGATTGAGTACTATAACTTTTGCTAAGGGAATGTGAGTCAAAATGCCAAATGCGCATGCCTAAACATAGGAATTGGTTTTTAGAGGTACTGAAACATTAATGCTAGTAAGTTTTAATCACCTGTAAGTTTAATCACCTATCTAGCATATAGACAAATTCACCTTTATGTTCCTCCTTTAAAAATAATACTATAGTACTTTAAAACTTACTATGATATTTTACAATTTGGAAAGATATTAAAGTTTTATTACCTTTATTACTGAGATTTTCAATTGACTTCTCCCAGTTAGGAAACGACTGCAATGAAAAGGAGTAACTGTGACCATGTGAGAAACAGACTTCACAACAACAGCATCCTATTCAAAGGATTTCCGTCACAAACAAGTGTTGTTACCTGAGAACGTGGCTACAAGAATGGAGGTATTTCAGTGTGTTAGAAAACATGAGTTGGCAAAAAAGGAAATGAAGTATGATTTCCCCGGTCTAAAGAGGTATTCATTTCCTTCTTCATGACCTACTTCACAGAGGCTTTGTATTTTATATGGTTGCAGTTTATTAAATCAGCTAAGCCAGTTCACAATCAAACGTGAATCCATCTGCAAAGGATTTGAACCAGATCTAAAACTCCTGGTCACAACAGGAAGTCAAGTGGAAAAAGTGTTCAGCAATTTGTAGGCTTCGTTACTGAGGAGCAGTCTTGTAGTTGGCTTACAGTAAAGTCTTCGAGGGGTAAGCAACTCTAAACTAAGCTGTTTCTTTTATTCTCATGCTATCCCTGAAAACCAGAGATCCTATGACCAGGCAGTCTAGGTTGTAACAAAGATAGGGAACAATCAAGACTTATGAGGAGTGTGACACAGATTCCTAGGTCACAACAAGGTCCACAATGAGACTACTACTCAGAAAAGAGTTATCCAGTGTGAAATCTGTACCTGGAAATGTGCTTGTGGTAGCCAGGACAATTAACAGTAACTAAATCACTAGGTAAGTTCATTGGAACCAAGCAGCATGTGAGATTCAGCACCTGGATCTCATCAAAACAAAGAGGTAGATGTAGTTACTGACACACCTCTTTTCTATGTTCCTCTTTCCAGAGAATTTGTGAGCTCCTTCCAGATTCTTTTGCTAGATACTTCTTTTCTCTACTCTCTTTTTAAGACTTGTATGTCACTTGAAAATAACGAGCAAAAAATAAATACCAAGGCTCATAAAATCAAATAAAATAGGCTTTAATTTCAGCAAATGAAAATGCTATCTTGGCTAAAAAGTTCAGAGACAGATTCTAGAATAAGTTAAAATAACATCATAACATTCTAGAGTAAAGTTAAGATCTATCCAGAAAGCCAGGAAAAGGAAATTAATAGCATTTAAAACTGGAAAGATGCATTCTTAGTATTTTTCATGTTGAGACAAGGTTTAAAAGGTAGACCGTAAGGCTAAGATGTGTTTGCTAAAATAAATGCACTTTTGAAAGGTCAATGGAAGTGAATATTTAAACTAACATGGCTAGATCGTATTTTTCAAGTGCCAGATTTTTTAATTCAGTATGTCTGAATTCACTATGTGCATTTTAATTGATTAAGTGGAAATAAAAGTATTTGAGACTAAAAAAGAAAATGATGTTTAATAACTACTAAAGATTTAGGATGTGAATTCACAGCATGCAAGGTACCAAATCTGAAGGAAGCTGTAGGAAACAAATTATTTAAAGATGAAAGAAAGCAAACTGATCACTCTTTCCATGAGATGTAAGCAGTGTTTCTCTCATTCATCCTAATTCATTCCACCCACTTCTGTTTCTTTTACCACTCATCTCTCACTAACCTCACTATTTCCTGACTGCTACCCCAAGTCCCTCTTCCCCTATTTAGCCACTTTTCCCATTACTTACTCTCCTCCTTTTCTTTTCCTGCTCTAATAATCTGTGCAAATGAGCAGAGCACCTTTACCCAAAAATACAAATGCTTCTCAGCAGTAATAACAATATTCTTTCAAATTGTTTTTGGATTATCTCAAAAGCAGGGCTTAAGCTCTTATCGTGGAGGTGGCTGTGGCTGAAATACAAGTCTCCCAGCTGCAATGACAACAGACTGGGAACATTCTCATCTTAATGTGGGGGAATATAAACATTTCAGTAATTTGGGCCTTTGTGTTTCAGATTCATTCCATAGAGCCAAACTTCTAAACTGTTTTGAGGGCTGTTACCCCAAAATGGCAGTAGTGCCATCCAGGCTGAGTGTGGCTCTGCTTTACCATTAAACTACAGCAGAGACAGCACTATGCTTTCCTGACATTTGTTATTTTATTAGTAGACAATGATGTGTTTTAAGACTGACACTTCCAATACAATACAATGGTTTTGTTGGAAAAAGAAGTTAAAAATGTAATTTTTCTCACTGTAAGCAGCTCAAGGAGACTTGCAGCCTTCTCCTTTTCCTCTTCTGTTCGTGGTTCTTTTAGGTTCATTTCTTCCAGCTCTTTTTCCTCCTTTAAAATGTTGTCTGTATATTCCTGGTGGAGCAATGAAAAAGAACAAGAAAGATGCAGATGTTTTCTTTGCAGAGGTAGACTTAAGGGCACATATATAGGGAAAAGAGTTTGTAGAAATAATCATAGAATGGTTTCAGTTGGAAGGGACCTTAAACATTATCTAGTTCAACCCTCTGCAATGGTGAGTTCCTCAAAGCCTCATCCAACCTGGCCGTGAATGTTTCCAGGGATGGGGCATCCACAACTTCACAGGAAAACCCGTTCCAGTGCCACACTACATTTACAGTGAAGAATTTCTTCCTAATATCTAATCTAAATCTCCCCTTTTTCAGCTTAAAGCCATTTCCTTGTGTCCTGTCACTACACAGCCTTGTAAGAAGCCCCTCTCCAACTTCCTTGTAGGTCCACTTTAGGTACTGGTCTCTTTGGAGCCTTCTCTTCTCCAGGCTGAAAAACCCCAGCTCTCTTGGTATGTCTTTGTATGCTATTTCTCAATGTCATAAAGGTCCCATCTATCAATTTTTGTGAATGGATTATGTAGATATTTAACAGTCTGCAGAGAAATACTTTTTAGGTCAAAGAGACAAGTGCATGCTGAGAAAATAGCATCTGAAAACTTACCAAGGACTCTGAAGACTAGCAAGACTACTGAACATACAAGAACTAACACAGCAAGGACACCCAAGAGTCTGCTGAAGCTCTACCATGCCAATAGCACACATTGCAATCCACAATGAACTGTGTGACTTGAGCCACATCCAATAGATATCTAGATGCCACCTGTGTGTCAGTGTGATCCCCTGCTTCTGAGTAGGCAGGTAGGTATGGCCTCCCAACTGTTGCAACAGCCTAGGCAAGTACAAGTGAGCATACAAGTGTTCCAGTAAATTATATGAGCTATGTGAGTATAAGAATGTGTTGGGTAAATAGCTACTATTAATAGTAATCAATGATATTTTTAAGGTCAGCTTAATGAATAAAGGGTGTTCTAACAAACCTTGTTTGTGATCTCCATCACCCTCCTATTTGAACTCTTATGGAAAATTAAATTACATCATCAGAATTCAAAAACTAGTTTCAGAAAAAAAACTGAGGCTGTTTTCCAGACAGAGTCTTACTTTGCCAGAATCACACCAAGTGCTTCAGAAAAGAATGCTGTAGAAGCTCAGTTGGATGGAAAACAAGGGTCCTTAAAAAATAATGTCCTAATACACCACTCTGCTAGAAAGCTACATGCAATACCAAGCTTTATGACAGACAAGGTTTGCAGAAGCAATCTGTTTCCAGTTCTTTTTCATTCCTTTATACCTCTTATATATTGAAGGAGACAAGAGGAAGGAAGTATACCTTTTTCTTTAGATCTTGATTTATTTCTGAAAAAGTGAATATTTGGCTAAAAATTTAAGATACCTCTTTCTGAAAAAAAAAACATTACTTAAATACTGATATATGAGCAATGAGAATATTTTCATTGCACATTAACAGCATTATTACAAAAGTGTTCTTGTGTCAGTAATTGCAGCTCTTCTTTCCCAAGGTAACCCAATGGCATTCTTCTTTCTCTAATAGCCAACAACAGACCTGGTCAATGGAGAGACTGAGCTTGGGATTGTAGTGTTAAAATAATAAATTGTACAACACATATAATTTGCTCTTTTCTAGTAAGTAATACTGAGGTTTTCATTCTAAAATCCCTTCTAAGAACATCCAGTGTGAATTAAAGAAATAAATGTTTTATACCAACACTGTGAACCTTCTGACAAGGATCAACAGCAGAACATTCAGATTCCACCTCAGAACACTTGCAGATGAGGTATAGCTTCCACCTTGCTATGTACAAGTCACTAATGAGGGATGGACACACACTTTGTTAGAAGGCTACAATAGCTATTTTCTAGACATGGAGAGATTGACAGAACTAAGACTTGAAGTTGGAAATGTTCTCTATTGATTTATGAAACAATTACACAGCCAAGACTAGAGTGTGTCTCAGTGGCCAAATTAACTGTAGAATTATGGTGGGTAGGAAATTCTTATACAAGTTTATAGATTTAAGACTTTGTGAAGGGGAAAGTAAAAGCAAAGTAACAGATTATCAATATTGACAACAAGGAAGCTATTTGTTAGTGTCCTATCTTTGATGTGTACTGGACTGGATCCTATGTATTTAACACAGAGAATAGGTTTCTCAAGAGAGGAGTAGAACAGTTAAGCTGCTTCAGAAATGCACTTTTCTTAGAGCATTTGTCTATGTTGATTGTTTTTCAAATGTAGTTAACTTTCTTCTTTGCCTCAGGTATATACTGCAAATGCATGTCACCCAATTTGTTCTCTGGAAGAATAAATAAATATGATTGTACTACCTTGAGGGAAAGCTGCAGCTTTTCTCTTAGCTCATCATCGAGTGGCTTATACTGGAATAGCTGACGGATTTGCAGTTTATGAGGACATTTTCTCACAGGTACTGACAAGCATGTCTGCTCTTGGGATCCAATGCAGAGACTCCTCCAAATATATGTTCTGGCTGAGGGATCTGTGATTTTCCTCTGAACATAGATAAGAACAAGCAAAACAGCAAGAGGCTACTTATATTACTGGCTAAATGCACATATGGCAATATGTGTCTCATCTGAAAAGCACATGCTCTCCTTAGAGCGTCACAGCTCTAGACAACAAAGCCAGTAGATTCCTGGCCACAATTTATCTGGCAAGATGAACCCCCCTGAAAATTACTATATTCCCTCCCTTAGTGTAAAAGAAGCCCAAAGAGACTACATTTTCGCTGACACAGCCTACCCCTTCCTTGGTCTGCTTAAGAAACTAAACTTACCAATGTCACGCTGTTTAGAGCTCCATTTCACAATGACAAACATCTAATGCTTAAGCAGTAAAAGACAAGTTTGGAAAAATTATACCTCAGGAGGAGAATATGTGTCCTCTCGGGTCCTTGGCTGAAGATTTGGAGGAACAATACTCTCTGGTTCTTTCTTCATTTCCCAGGGGGAAGCTTCAGCCAAAGGGTGGAGGACAGTAATACTTAAAACACCTGGTTTAAAGGCAGATTTTCCAAGAATCAGTTCAAATAAAAAAATGACAGACAAGTGTCTCAGACCTCCAAAAAATATACTCACCTAAGTGTAAAAAACTCTAACCATCATGTAGGAAAAGCCCATGTGAAAGTGTGATCCTCGTGGCTACAGATACTATTGGATCACTGAGGTGATTACAGAATAATTGAACTAGTTCAGACACTCTGATTCTTCAGTCTGCCGATGCTTCTTTATTTGACTCTTGGGTGCTGTATAGTGTGTGTAATTCACAGTCTAATTACTGGATGGATTCCATTAGAAGATGATTTGTTTTTATTGTTCTGATTAATTTTAATGTTCATAAAAATATTTTTTCCAACCCAGCCCAAAAATCTACTTAATCTACTATTATCTACCTCAGAGGTAGCCTTCAAAATGGCTATTGCCACTGAGGTACTTTATCACAATGATACAAAACTGTGAAGCTTGCTCTGAAGGCAAATAGAGTCAGTACTGTGAGAGGCAGAGTGTGAAGTGTGGAAAAGCAGATGTGCTACTCTGAAAAATGACAGCTGGTTGTGAGCAAGTTTTCTTGACTGGGATTTTCACTGGGAAGGTATCTTCTCCATCTTCCTGATCTTCCCACCTTCTGGATCTTCCTATCTCAGTGTCCTTTTCTCTTTACCCATGGCAAAATTATTTCATTATGTTTTTACAATGGGGAACCAGTCATTACTGTGAACAGAAGTAGCATTTAAAAGTGTACAAGACCTGGTAAGAGCAGTAGGTGGGAAAGATGTTCCCCAAGCTTATGTTATAAATCTTTGAGAAGAATATACTTTATGGCTTGAAGTAAACTATCCTTATCATCTCCCCCCATAACTAGGGGAAGCATATGTTCTTGTCTTGTTTATCTTAGGACCTTACACCACCACAGTGCATTTCATAGAAAAACAGTATCTCCAACTAACTTTGCATTGATTTGGCAATCATGTTGGATGTAACTTCTTCTACTGCTACTACCAGGTGGTTGGTGCTATGTGAGGTTGTGTTTTCCCACGAGCTCATTCCTCATGCTTCACCACCAGAAGAGTGGGCACTTGCCTACATGGGGAAAACCATTTTGGAATTTCTTGCCCAAATACAGAGTTTTGAAACTTCTGACTTCAACTTTGCAATTATTTCTGTTATTAGTTTGTCAGAAAAGTTTCCTACCTGGAAGCTCTTCTACAGGATCCTGCAAGACAGCAGCAGCAGGATCACTACAGACCTTGGCCAGATACTCTTGTACATCCCTGCTCCGTAGGAGCTCAGTTCCAGAACCATCCGCTTTGATGATGAAGAACCTACACAGCCAGCCACACACATCAGACTGTATCAAGAAAATGGAACTCCCACATAATGACATCAAATGTAGAAATAGAGAGTACCGAACAAAGGAAGCGCAAATCTACAAAGCCTGCACAAATACAGAGTAGTGAAGAAAGTGTAAACCTAGGAATCCACTGCAGGTTACCTGGGGACATGCTCATCATAAATGATGGGTTTGTTAACTTCTTGGAGTACTGCTGCTGAACTTCTGTCCTCCTTGTCATCGGAGTCAATGCTAGGAACACACACGTCTGTGCTGCCATCAGCCATGACCTATAATAGAAATTATATAAAATTACTTGAGTTTTAAAACAGTAACTTGCTGTTGAACTTTAATATGACTTAGCTCAGTGAAAGAGACAGAAAAAACGTATTTCATGTTGAACAACCTGAAAAACAGAGGAAGAAGAAAACTGAAAACACAGTGAAAAAGGCAAACCAAACACTTCTAGGAAGACATGTCATATCATAAACACTAATATCACATGCTGACATTTAACAATGCTCAAGGACTGTTAGTTGTCAAACAGGGCCATGCATGCTTACATTCCACATTCATCATACATATCTGCAGGCATCAGTAGGAAACTTCAAACAAAAATACTCACTTGCTGGTCAAGTCAGGTAACAGTATAGTCAGACACTGATGTATCTCTGTGGGGTATATGTGTATCTATGTGTATACACCAACACACAGATATAAACAAATATGTATGTAATTGTATATATATCTATCGATGTGCTAATATGTTAGTTAATGACCACACAGCACATACACATATAACTGTGTATATACAAATATAAATGTGTATATATATGTGTATATACATATGTACAGGTGTGGCTGTATATACATTTATATAAGCAAATGTGAATAAATATGTATACACATCTGTATGCATGTGAATATATGAAGAGATATATACAGATTATGTACTTGTATCTGTCTGCCTATAGATATATATATTTATCGAGGGGGCCATTTTCAGGCATTCATTCACTTTAAAAATATGGTCTCAGATTACCTTATGATAATACTGAGTGAATTTCTACAGTATATTCATTCTTGAAAATACTATTTGATTATTAACTAACATGTCATTAACATACCAATAAGGTAGCTAACAATGAATAATAACCTAACCAGGAATAATAATGCTTTTGGAAGACACAGTTTAAACCAGGGTGATTCAAAGGGCAGTCAATGAACTAACTGAAGCTGACATACCCACCCCACGCTTTTTTTTACTGTAGTCTCAGGTGTGACTAGGACAGAGGAAAACTGATCCTATTGCACGTGTGCCTGGTTGCTATCTCTACCAAGAATGCAGAAGGTGAGAACTAGATAACAGCTGATTGTAACAGCAGTCAAGGCAGGATCCAAAAGCTGGATGCTTATCATATCGGTACACAATGAGAAGATTAGATCCATGAGCTGTTATGGTTACCCTCTCCATCCCATTTGTTGATCAATTTAAAATTTATTAGGGAGAGACTGACATATATCATAGACTATACAAGCACTGCTTCTTCAGCCAAGTTAAACACTGTTACAATATGTCCAGAGGGACCTCAGTGCTGTTTTGCAGGAATATGGGAAACTGGTAATGATTACAGTTACAACAGCAGAAAGGATACTCTTAAGGATGTCACATCTAGAAGCTTCAATGACAACCTTAGAAAACAGCATGCAGGTCACAGACACTTAGATTATGTTCCTGGAACTCAAAACTAAGCACCAACCTAGCTCAAAAGTATCTCTTAGATGTGAAAGGATCACAGGACAGAGTATGACTTTAAAGACTGAATCATTCCTTTTACAGCATTTGCCTTACTAGGCAGATTAGGGTGTTTCTATGAACTTTCTGAAAAGCAAATGTCTTCATTTGCAGAGCTGATTTTTTACTCTAATCCGAGTCATACTAATAAGGTTTGCTTACAGGTGAGGTGAACTGAAGACCAAGTCTCTCTAAAAAGGAGAAAATCCCCAAAAAGGGAAACCTATCACATACTCAAGAAAATTTCAGAGACCTGATTCAGAAGCTGTTTCCTTCTGGCTAGCTAGGCTACTTTATTACAAGGCTTAAAGCTGACTATGAGAGATGTTTATGAGATAACATTACTTAAAATTACTTGTTCCCTTGCCTTTATTTTACCTTGAAAATATTTCCTTCAGTATCCACCACTTCACAAATAGTGCTGGAAGTGTGTTTCATAATGTAACTCCCTGGCTGTTTCTCTTCTTCCTTGCTGATGAAATTGACAACTTCATGGGTATAAACTGCTGAGCCATCATCATTAATGAAAAGGGATCCTATCTTCGTGGGTAAAACCTATAACAGTAAAAAAGGGAAGAGGTTCAGTCCCGAAAGGTGAAATCTTCAGTCCAGAGGTACCGTGAAAATGAAGAACAGACGCAAATCAAAAGGAGAGCTTTCAGACCATCACTGAGTTATCCAGTTTTGAAGGACTGAAGGGGAAGAAAGAAGGTCCAGGAGGCAGGTTGATGTTAGTCTTCGTAATATTTTTCTTTAACTTAGGGAAATCTAAGATTGTGATTTAACTATACTATACAGTTGTGAGCAAGTATCTAAGTATTGGCAGAATATAAAAGAGACAGTATCACAGGATTTGTGAAGGCTATAGAAAAGGGAGTTAAAACAGTCAAGGTCAGACTTGCTGGTGGCAGGGAACTTGTAACACAATGATGAATTTCATTGTTGCAAACTGAAAATAATTCCCACCTGATATGTTCCCTGTGGCTTTGCAATAAGACGTGTCCCATCTCCAAAGATGGTACAACAGGTACCATCCTCACAGTTTGTTATAACAGTAGCAAACTCAGGATTCTCTACTTGGATATATTTCACCTTCTTCATGATGGCTCCTGAGGGTTTATCTAAGAAATAATACAGAACAATGAGACACTGAAATTCTTAATGCAATTCTTAATTGCTCTAATTCTTAAAGCTCTAAGATATGAAGAAATTCCTACTCAACATCACAAATCCTGGAAAACAATCACACTGGTATGTTAATCTGGCCACTGCCTTCCTGTTGAATATACAGACCAGTTTGAGGTCAGTGTTTTGACTTTTGAAATCACAGAATGGTTTGGGTTGGAAAGGACCTTAAGATCATCCAGTTCCACCCCCCTCCCATGGGCAGGGACACCTCACACTAGATCATCTTTCCCAAGGCTCTGTCCAACCTGGCCTTGAACACTGCCAGGGATGGAGCATTTACAACTTCTTGTACCCATTCTAGTACCTCACCATCCTCACAGTAAAAAACGTCTTTGTTATATCTAACCTGAACTTCTCCTTTTTCAATTTAAACCCTTTACCCCTTGTCCTGTCGCTGCAGTCCCTAATGAATAGTCCCTCTCCAGCACCCTTCAGATAATGGAAGCTGCTCTGAGGTCTCCATGCCAATTCTCTTCTCCAGGCTGAATAGCCCCAGTTTTCTCAGCCTGTCTTCATGTGAGCTCTAGCCCCTGATCATTCTCATGCCTTCCTCTGGACTTGCTCCTATGTCCTTCTCATGTTGAGGACACCACAACTGCATGAGAGCAGAGTACAGGGAAGGATCACCTCTTTCAACCTTCTAGTCACACTTCTTTTGATGCAGCCCAGGGTATGGCTGGCTTTCTGGGCTGTAAAAATCCCATAGGGAAATGCTCCTGAACACTTCCTGTGAATATACTGCCAGCCAGAAGAAACACAGAAAACCATTAGCCCCACTTATTACAGGCAAACGGAAGTTCTACTTCTTCAGATAAGATTCAAATCAGCTTGCTTGCTAGTATCAGGATAGATAAAAAGAGGGCAATGAACATACTAGAACTGTGGTCTCATGGTGAAGGTGGGCCATGGAAAAAGAAATTTGCTTGTTTGAAGCTATGTAATTTTTGCATTGAATACTGCTGAAAAAAAAGACCAAGCAGACAAACTAAGCCTTGACTGTACTAGTGAATTTGTTATTTAGGCTACTAGCATAAGCTTTCTTTAGTATATATTTTGACAATTATTTGCTTCACAAGACACACCAAAGACAAGTGTTCTCCTTTTGATTTTACCTGTTTCCTCACTATGCTTGAGTTCAAAAAGTTCTTCACAGTTTTTATATGATGTCATGATCCTTGTACCATCAGCATGATCTACCACTCTGGTCCCATCGAGCTTCTCAACAATTATCACTGCATCATCTCGTACAGTCATAACCTGGAAGAATGAAGGGACACTCAGTTATTTAGCACTGTGATAGTTTAAACAGCAGCAAGAGTAACACAAGGCATTATGTAATAACATTCCAAAGAAGCTACTCTACTTCAGAGATTGAGGAATCACATTTTCAACAAAATCTAAAGCCTTTGTATTAGTAACAGTGTAATAACACAACCTATAGCCTATGTGTTCAAAAAACAAAACCTACAACTTGTATGATGGCAACCCTCTTAGTTTAGTAGCCAATGCTGTAATAACACAAAAATAGTAATACCGTTCCATCAGCTGGGTCAGTTGCTTGATAGATTAAGAGTGGTTTCAGATCTATTCTCTTTCCTTCCTCAGTGCCCACTTGAATGCCTGATGGAGTTGTTGTTATCCAGGTTCCTGCCTGGTTCACCTCAGCTTGCTCAGACTTAACCACATTGTGTATAGTATTTTCAAACAACTCATCCTTGGCTGGGTGTAATTTCTTGGTTTTGTCATTGGCTTTCCCTGCTGAAACAAAACATTTCTGTATCAGACTTGGCATTCTCTAAGGCAAAAGAAAAATCAATGAAGTGCAGAGATTCTGTGAGTAATAGTTTTGACAGAGTTGAAAGAACAACTATGTATCAGGTTGGAAGAAAATTACAAGTCCTGTTATTCAAAGGTGTGCCCCTGAACCAACCTTATTTAATGTGTTCACTAATGACACAGAAAAAGTGAAGAGCATGCTACTGACATCTGATTGTGATGGGGGGAGACTACATTGTGAAACGGAACTGGAGAATGGAGTGATGATATTAAGAATGTGATGGAGAACTTCAGTCTCCCATATTTTGAAATGAGAAACTTAGATTAAGGGTACAGTGTTCACTATAAATATGTCAAGACTAAGCAGTAGAGATTGAAAGTGTGTGAGAGAAAGCAATCATGAGTAAAGGATATACACTGGCCACAGACAATGAGACTTAGAAGATGGTTCATCAGAGATGTTCTCAAACATCCAGCCACTTACCCTAAGGAACATCTTAAGAACAAGGGCTGGATTTGATAACCCAGAAAGTCTCTGAGAGACCTTTCTCTTTGTCAGCAATTTTTATTCACATATGTACAATAGATTCTAAGTTAATATTATGATGGGTTATAATTATTCTGTGCACCACGTAGCACTGATGATGTTTTTGAACTACATTCTGAGGAATGAAGTAGACTTTTATTAGGTTCTTTCTCAAACAAAATAATGTAAGAATGGTTATACTGGCACAGATCACAAGTCTACACAACCAATTGCTAAGTTGTCTTATAATAATAGTTGCCCTGAAATACATACAATGAGAAAGAAAAATACACTAAAAGTCCTCCATGAAAGAAGCATTATTCAACAGCAAGGCTAAAAACTGTGTAACACTCAAGTTAACAATTTGACAAGACTATAGTTACACAGATTTCTTTTAAAAGGCTTTGTGTTGAATCATTTTGGTACCAATGTACTTCTTACACAAACTTTCCCTTATCAGAGTCCTAGCATGTTAAAAGAAAAATAAATCCATAGTAGAAGAAAAAATATTTGCTATGAAGGTATCAAATCAGCAGTGTGCAGCAGTGGAGTACAGATAGATTTGTACTAGTAGAATTTTCAGACTAAAGAAAGATGCACTTTATTAAGTATCATCAGCCTTTCTAACTGTAAATCTATCCAAAACAATTGAAATATTACTTTTCTTAGCACTGGTCTCAGGTAAAAGATGAGATTCCGGTAACAGCTGCATGTAATTTGGAACAGCAGGTGCTCGTAGGACAGGGCCAGAATCAGGACTCCTACTCACTGTGCCATCAGCAAACAGAATCTACAGAAATCAAGGAGGTACTAGAGGTTAATATCACTGCAAACACTAACAGAAAGTCTCAAAACAATGTGCTGCAAATGCAATAGCCACTGGAATATTTTGGGTGACAGAGAGGAAAAAAGTAAAAACTCTCAAAACGAATACAAGAATAAAGAAGCTCCCTAAAAAAGGAGAGGAGGGGAAGGGAGGGGAAGGGAGGAATTAATCCCATTAATCATTTCCCAAAGGACTGCTAATTGCTGCAGTTCATGTATATAGTGTCTTACTTTTATAATGACAAATAGGCATTATAAAACCAAACAGTAAGATTATTCTTTGACTATTTAAGTGGTCAAAAGTTGACTTTTTTCTTTGTAGCAGTGGTAATGCATCTGTACCACCATACTGATCTATATTCAGGTATTCCACATGTTTAGGATTACTGTTAACTTTTTAGCCAACAAGACAGCTAACAAAAAGAAGTCATAGTTCTTTCTATAACAGCTGTTTTCTGAGATCTATTGTCTATTACACTAAGATCTTGATATACAGACAAAGCCTAGAACTGCCCCAACTGTCTCTGAATTCATTTACAAATCAATATAGATGTTCTAGGGAGAAGGTACAATGTACAAAACAAATAGACAACATAAAGAAACATCTCAAGAGTTACATTTACTGATCAGGAATATAGTCCTCAAAACCATATTTAGGTATTTCCCAATCCCAAAGTTGCCTAAAATCTTCACATGCCTAAAATTTTCATCATCAGAATTCCCTATGTGCCTTAAGTTCTGATTCTGAACAAAGCCAAAAGCATGTCTTGACATGGCTGCACAACTCAGTGGTTACTTAACTCCTTCGTCTACAAACTGGACAATTCTCTATCTCAGTTGACAAGCACAAGCTTAAGGGTAATTGCACACAGGCTGCTTTCAATTAATTCTATTAAACTTACCTGGGTAGATCCATCCATCAGGTACTTTATGACAGTTCCTTGACTGGTGATGACTCTTGACACCTCTTGTTCTGCTTGCCTTGCCACAGATGTGTATAGATGAGAGTTCTTTACATTTTGAGGATAACTCTGCCTAACCAGGATTTCCCAAGTGGTCTCCTTGTCCTGTTCTCTTTCAGTGTCTTCATGCTTTCTTTCACCCTTTGTAACCTCATGTTGCTCCTCCTCTCCAGTATCCATAACCTCTCTCTTCTTTGCTTTGTTTGCCTCAGCCTCCTCTTCCTTATCTTCATTTGCTTTGGCCTCCCTTTCCTTTACCACCTCTTTCTCAACTTCAGCTGCAGTGGCTTCACCTTTCAAATATGAAATCAAATTCTGAATTACTTAATACTGCACAGCACATTCAAACAGTGCTATACACCCAGCATTATGGTTTCTACAGAAATTATGCAACTTTAGGCAAGTAAGATTAACTCTCCTTGGCTTCCTCTCTAATCCACAGAGTAAGTGACAGACTCTGTTTTCAAAAGAACAATTCAAAGCAGTCATCTGCTCAGAAACTCAAAAACATTCTCCTGTGGAGGATGTTTTTCAGATGAATATATGGGAAATTTGAAGATGGATTTATTATGGATGCTGAACCTTTGAAAGACTGACATTAGGTGAGAGGAATTTCCTAACTGCCTATAAAGATGAAAAAAACTTCCTGAGTTACACCAAATTTGAATTTGTATAGAAAATGAAATTAGATATTTTGTCTACTAGAACAAATAAGGTTTTTAGACTATTTTATGGCAGTGTGTTGAGTATATGAATGAGAACTATTATGGTAGGTGTGTCACAAGATGACATGGATGAGTCCATATTTGCTGTTCATCTCATCTGTTCAACATTTCAACTTGTGCTCCTTGGCAAACTATGTATGCTTGAAAACCCTGTGCATCTTCTTTACTTCATACCAGACTCATCAGAACACATTTACCCTAAACTGGAAAAATCTGGCAAGCCGGCAACTTGCATCTGTAGAGACTTAATAGCGGAGACAGAGATGTGATCATCCCACTCTATCCAGCACTTGTCAAGCTGCACATGAAGTACTGTATCCAGTTCTTGCCTCCACAATTCAAGAAAGATGCAGACAGACTGGACAGGGTCCAAGGGACGGCCATGGAGATGATAGAAAGGCTGGAGAACCCATCCTATGAGGAAAGGGTGAAGGAGTTGGGTCCTTTCTCCCTGGAGAAGGCTCAGACAGGACCTCTTCACAGTATTCTAGTACTTAAAGGGTGGCTACAAAGAGGATGGAGGCTCTCCATAAAGAGCCACATGGAGAAGACAAAGGACAAGGGGTACAAGTTGCACAAGGAGATGTCTCATCTTGATATAAGAAAGAAATTTTTCACAGTGAGAACCATAATTCACTGGATCAGTCTCCCTGGGGATGTGGTAGAGACCCCACTGCCATAGGTTTTCAAGATGCAACTGGACAGGGTGCTACATGATCTCATCTAGGCTCCCTTTTCTACAGAAGGTTGGACTAGATGATCTTCCAAGGTGGGCTGTTCTGCATTTCTATGATTCTGACATAAAAAGGGAAAAGATGTCTGAGAAGAAAAATGAGGGAAGCTTTTATTAGCTGTTCAGATCAATGTGGCCCTCCAAATATAATCCAGACATTCCTCCCTCACATGATTATAAGTTTGTGCTGGATCCTTGTGTACCATATTATATTTATTAATGCTATTAAATATGAATGTCTTACTTTTGTTAATTTATAGGCACTGGTCTTACCACTTGGCTGATTCTTAGGAGGTACGTTGTTTCATCAGTTGCCAGGAAGACAAATGGCTCTGTCAAATTTTATGCAACAGCTCACACGTAGGATATTATAGGTAATAGGAATTACTACTGGCATCTACTTGGTGTGTGTGTGATAAATCCATTTTATTCCTGGATATGGCTACCTCTGAAGTTGTGCTGATCTATTTTCACATATATGTGTAGATATATGCATTTATGAAATACGAATTGGTGTATTTTTCTATATTCCAATATGCATGCATATTTAACTGATTATTTGTCATGATTCCCATGTGCTTTTTAGGATTGCTGTTTCCCTGCCCCCGATCTGTTATGTGCAATAACTTGCAATTCTAGATTTTAATTTTGTTTGAACTGAAACATATTATTTATGTTGCAAATACCATTAAATAGACATTATGAGAGACTTAGCAATCCAAGACATTAAACTGGTTATACTGTTACATCTAAACCCATCAAGGCAGAAACTAGTGGCTCAGAAAACTAACCTCCAAAACTTTCACCAAGGAAAGTTACTACTAGTCCATTGGGACAGGAGACGTTCAAACCTGGGAAAGCAGGAGCATCAGGCGTCACTCGTGTTGGAGAAATTGATTCTTCCACTTCTATCTACAGAAACATGAATTAGTTTTATTCCTGTCGTGGTTTAAGCCCAGCCAGTAACTTAGAACCACGCAGCCTCTTGCTCCCCCCCCCCCCCTTTCATGTTTAATTAGTTTACTTCTGATAATTTCCTCTGATGACATGGGCTAGCAGAAGAAATGATGGTGTCCCTTTAGCTCTTTACAGAAGGCTATTCTGTCTTTCTACTCTTGATCAAATAAACCCAAACTAACTCTTTTAATCTTTCCATAGTTTTTCTAGACCTCTGTTTTTTCTTGGTGCTTTTCTAAAATCTCTTCAGTGTGGCTCATATTCTTCTTGCAGTGCCGTATCCGTAACTGGACACAATACTTCACCTGAAGCCCTACCAGCCCTGAATGGAAAATAACTTCATGTATTTAGCATGCTGTACTCTTGTTCATTCACCTCAATGTGGTCTTTGCCCTTCTCACAGCAAGATGGCATTGTTGACTTATGTACAGATTGTGATGCATTGCCACCCTCAGACCTTTCTCTGTAAAACTGTTATTGATAGAGATGTTACCCATTCTGTAGGTATACTGAATTGCATCCTATTTTACAGACCATGTCCATGTGAACTTCTCTAGCTTGCTTTAGATCCTAATCCTGTCCTCCAAATACTTGCACAATACGCACACAGTGGGTGCTGCATGCACTAATGATAGTCTCTGTCAAGGACATTCTAAACCAAATAGTAAAAAGCCTTTTGGAAGAAGAGGAGGAACTCAGATGTCCAGACAGAATTCTAATGGCAGTGATATTTGTTTGTATAGGGTTCCTTTGTGCCACACAACTGCTGTATATTATGCTGAGTGCTGTTTGGCAACCTCCTACTCACTTTCCATGTTCATGCTCTTTAAATACCTAACTAGTTGAAATTAGGCAAGCAGGTCTTTCTGTGGATATGGACAGAATATATGCTGAAACCTTACTTCATCCACTAGGTATCATGGAAACAGCAGAAGTACATCGTGTTTAGAGTCTTTCAAGTCTATTCTTACAATTCCCAGTTTGTACTCATTCTTGTATTATTACTCTCTCATATGCTTTGTAATGGAAGCTACCTCTTTTTTTTCTAATAAACCTGCACTGCATTTAACCCTAGTTCAGGTTAGATGTAAGGAAGAAGTTCTTTACTCTGAGGGTGGTGAGGCACTGGCACAGGTTGCCCAGAGAAGAGGTAAATGCTCCACCCCTGGCAGCATTCAAGGCCAGGGTGGACAGAGTCTTGAGTGACATAGTCTAGTGTGAGGCATCCCTGCCCATGGGGGGGGGGGTTGGAACTGGATGGTCTTCAGGTCCCTTCAACCCAAACAAGTCTGTGATTCTATGATTTACACATAAAGTCATAAATGCTAGCTGCCAATACGTGTATCTGAGAACAACTGGATGAGTAAAATATATCCTTAGAAACACCATAAATAATTAGGAATTTGTGAAGGCACAGTTCAAGTCCCTCTGAGAAGAATTTGTTTCTGTTTTGTAAGTTTATGTATTTGAATTTTTGTCATTTCTTTTCTGTTTTCATTGGATCATGTGTAATCTCTCACCTTTTCTTCTCCATGCTTCACCAGGTCCGCAGGAGGTGGAGGGCCTGTTTTGCTATTTGCTTTTGTAGATGACTGAGATTTTCCTAATTTTTGTTTGATGGGCTTATCTTTTTTTCCTGTAGGTGATGTAACAGGAGAAACTATGGTTGGAATATGAACAGAAGGGATGTTCAGAATTCTTGCTAAGACAGGATCCATTTCATCATCTAAGGAAGGGAAAGACAATATTTTTAATGCAAGTAAGTTTCATAAATATACATGGTCACAGTTTAACAATATTTTGTACACTGAGTTTTACCTTAGAAATAATCTCAGTGAGGGTGTTCATTATTTCAGATAGAGGGACTGAATATATTAAATTATTCATTATTCCACAGACTGACTATTTGTCAGCCTAAAAAACATCTTGAAATTACTGTGTCCCACAGGTCACCACTTGTCTCTCAAAAATAGAAAAGACAGCATTTAAAACTCTCTTTTACCTCCAGAATTCTAACACAGGTGGAGACATTCTGAGTCTAGTATCTAGGTAGCTGTCACTGTTATGCTTTATGACAGACTGATCCAGAACAGACTGATTCCAGTAGTTTTGCACTACATAGCTCTATTTTGCTATAGCGATTCAGAAAGACTCTGATGTTCTAGACAATTAAATTCTTGTTTTGGAGAATATGTTATTGCAGATGGAGAAACTTATTACCCACATCTTAACTACACATATACAGATAAGAACTGAAAACATCAGTGAGCAAAACACAGTGATCTCAGAAACCACTTTTGAAAGCCTTTTTAAAGTAAAGCAAGCTTGATTTGCTTAGTAGTTGCTGCAAACTATGAAGTTTAACAAGTCAGTCATTTTAAGAATGTCCTTAGGAAGACTTCCAAAAATACTTGGTTTTGTTTGTTTTGGTAAAATTACATTTTAATTCTGTTTCTTCCAATGAACAGTATTATTTAATATGAAAAGCGTTGCATCAGGCGAGGAAAAGTTAAATAATGCATTGACAAATTGCCATTCAGATCACATTCAGGCAAAGAAGGAAAGAAATACATCTGGAAGCATGATAATGGAACCATTCTGGTATGACATAATAGCATTTTCTTTAATGCAGATGAAGTGTTAGTATATTTTTGGCTAAAAAAGTTAGAAGGTAGGCCTGAGTGCTACTATGTCTACCATTTCCAGAAAGGTTTTGACATAGACGGTTTTAGCTCTGCACATTTTCCTTATGGATGATTCTACATTTCTGGCAACTGATAATGTGTCCCAAAACCTAAGATTCTAAGGCTAGAAGAAACTATTATCATCTGGTGATAGACTCCTTTTTTGACTTGTATAACAAGCCTTCCACCTTAGTATTTAAGCCTTCAATCTCAGTATTTGTCTAGGTGCCAGCATTAGGGAAACACAGATATATTTGAATATATCCCTGACCTTTAGTGTGAAAAGGAAATTTAGGTCACCACAAAGATTTCTGAAATCCCCATTTTCATTAGCTGGTGCATGAGAGTCTGGTGCTCTGTTAGGTGGCTCTGCTTTCCTGTACTGAAATTAGGCTGTGTGGCTTTTATGGCTTATTAGAAGTCTGAGGAAAGGAGAACAAATCTGTTTCTTTCATAATAATCTAGAGATAAAGTCTCAGCTTATTATATAAAATAGGAAAGTTTAGAATTCTCCATGGAATCTGTTCTGATACACGTATTTGAGACAGCATGGCCATGCAAGAAACAAGCAGTAGTACCAGTCTCCAGGTGGATGGTGAGAAGAATTAGCTGACTAAAAAGCTTTGACAGAGCTAGCGCTCCTCAGAGAAGTAGGATAGTTTAAATGAAGGATTCCGAGGCAAATGTACAATAAAATCATTAGTGAATGTAGTCCATCCTGTCAGGTGAGTATAAATATCCATGTGAACACTGCAAACTGCATAAGCATGTTCCTATATGTAGCAATTGAGTTACCATTCACAGGCATCCATGCTGTGAAATGGAGCATGCTCAGGTTCAGCTGACATTACTTCCCAGAGTGCTGAATTAAAGAACAGAAGCTATTATAGGCTCTTGACCCCTAACGAAATTTCACCTACCCCTTTACTCTGATTGCCCTGAAAAAAGAAAACACAGTGTAGGAGGATAACAGTGAAAAACTGTATTGTTAAAACTAAGGAAAAGTGTCTTCAGGAATCTGAAGGTTTCCTTCCTCCTGCACAGACATGCAGATTTCTAACACCTGGAATTGTACGCTTATAATTTTATCAAAGCACAAAGAGCAAGTGCAAAGGTGCTGTAGTACCCAGGGGTGAAAGCCCTACAGGTGCTCAAGCAGTGCCAGCTTCACAAAGCAGTGAGGAGCTTACTTACAAACCTGGCTGTAAGGTGATCTGAAGTTAGAGAAAACAAATGCTCATTCAAAACTTCAGCAAATACTAACATTTAACCAAGAAATAAAAGATGCATAAAGCTGCAAACAGACTGAAGCATTTCATCTTAGCTTCTCTAAAGGAAGATGTAAGAGAGGAAATGAGAAAAGCGGGAAGAAATATGAGCATTAAAGAGGTTCCAGAAACTCACTTTTGTAATGCAGGGAAAAGAAGCAATTTGCACCCAATGTAACCACTCAGTGGAGAGAAACTGGATTACATGGCATACTGTTCTACATTAGGGATGGATGGCATATGAGAATAGTCTAATCAGAGTATTTCTGGTCAGAATTTTTCTGAACACTTATGGTTGGAATTACATGACCTTAAGATCCTTTCCAACCCTAACTATTCTACGATACAAATACCCACAAAAGGAATTAGGCATAAGCAAGTGATTGTAATAAAACTGTGATCAAAAAATGTCTGTCAGCAGCACTGCACTAAAGCTCAACACAGCAAGGATTATTTTGATGTAGAATAGGACGAGTATGGTAGATGTGAAAAAGCCAGAACATCCCAGCTGACATTTTTAATTAGACACCTCTCTTTTATGCCAAAATACAAGTTTTCACAGTCCACTACCTTAGAAATGCTCTCTTGGCCCAAGTTTTAGAAGTTTTTTTTAGTCATTCGTTTGTAAAATGTATTTTAAGAATTAAAACGGAGTGTACAGTTGAATGGTTTCCCACAGTCCACACAAAGACGCAGCCAATTAAATGTTTTCAGATTTTAAGAGCTGAAAAATGTTGGGATTATTTTCTAATCAGAGGAAGGTTTCATTTTTATCCTTATGATGGTTTCAGTAGTCTTTCAAATGTAATGGAAACAAAAAGCTCTTGGTAAAAGCAGATGCTATTTTCACTGTGGTTTTGTGAAGCAATTGCTTCCAGTTGGTGAATGTGTTTATTGAAGGGCTGAAAGAAATCCCTCCTTATGTCTGCACAACTGTAAGCTAAAGTCCAACTCCTCATGTCAAATGAAAGGTCCATAATCACCTCTGTAACTTTACAAAAATATTATTTCTTGGAAAACCAAGGAGACACCTCTGCAATTCACATTTGCTTTGGCTCAAGTGAATTGGCTGATTTTGCTGGGCTACTTAATAACAATACTTGTAAAGTTTCTCCCTGCACTGCTCTGTTTTCACAGGAAGCAAAAAATCATTGAGACCTCTCTCTGTTTTGAAACTCAAATCACAGAATATTCTTGACAATGTCATCTCATCTTGAGCCTTGCTAAAAACTCCCCACCATGTAGTAACAGCTGCTGAGAAAGGCACAATTGCATGTGACAAATTATTGGGGTAAGGAAGGAGTGGATGAAGAAAAAAAATTAAGCAAATAACAAGAAAATATTTCCCTCTATGGTTCTCAAATATCCACTTTTATTTGCTTACTTTACCTGCTGTCTTCCCTGTAGGTCCATAATAGCTCAGGGACAGCTGGATTCCATTTTCCAAGGTGGCTGAGAAAGATCCAAACTTGCTCACAGCTTGCTTCTGATTTTCCAATTTTCCTTTTAAAGAAAAATGGAAATGAATTTTATAGATAGCAACACAGACCAGAACCACCTGACCTGCAAACCAATGACTGGTATGAACAGGGGCATCTCCATGAGGATGATTAGCCTGTAAAATAGACTAATATAGGATGAGAAAGCTTTATGTGTATATATATACACGCATATATATGTGTATGTATAATATAAAGTAGCATATAAGTCAGTTTTGTGTAATACAGCTGTGACTTTCCATCTAGAAATTGCATTCTAATTAGCTAGGGATTTCCAATATGGGGAAAGCTTCTTAAAACTGTGAGGAGCAGCAGAGAAGCCTACAAAAGAAGGTTAAGGAAGGTACTCAACACTTAGTCATCCCCAAGGTCTTTCATTAACAAGACACACATTTAGACCTTGCCTGCTTCTACTTACTGCCTGTCATTGCAATGTTCATTGGTGACTACACCTGCAGAATGCTGTATTGCTATTTTGACTGCATTAAAAACTTACCATGCTACCATTCAGCCACTGCCAAGTACCACAGTGGATTGATTCTTCTCTGCCCTACTGCCTTTCTATGAGTTCCTTCTGTTTACACAGGAGGAAAGCCTCCCACTCATGCCAAGGGAATACAACTTGCCTCAGATGCTAGCACACTGGTGACTGGAAGTACCATTTGGCATTCCCCAGAATGATACAGGTCTACTTTCAGAAAGGCAGACAAGAAGCATCTCACCTGTGGAAGGGATGCAAATTTTCTATTCAGACAATCTGCAATTACATCACTGCTGGTAGCTGAAGCCAATGAGAGGAGCAAGAACAGGATGCTCTCTAACACTGATGAAGATTGAGCACCTACTGAGTTATACTTTTCCAATACTCTTCAGTTCAGTGAAAGTAATTCCATAGTGCTTTTGGCAAACATATAAATTGTTACAGACTTGCCTCCTTCTTGGAAACACCTGGTTTCAGAAAGGATTTGGATTCAAAGCTTTTGGAGCATTAGCAAAATATGAACCAGCAGCAGAAGCTGCTGAACTGCAGAAAGATCTATTTCCACAGCACAGGTCTTTATTTACACAACACTGATCTTATTTACCCTCTGCCATTAGTAGGAATTTATTTTCTATTAGTTGATAAAGTTTGAATCCAATTAAAAAATATGTCAGACTATTACATTCTTTGTATCAGTAATGCCAGTCCACTAACCTGATCTCATTTTCTGTTCTTCGATTTCTTTTAAGTCTTTCTTGGGATCTGTGATATGAATGAAGAAATTGTGGTTGTCTTTTATCACTCTCACCTTTACCATGGTTAGACCTGCAAAGCAACAGACTCCTGTTATTGCTCCCACCAGGCTTCAGAACAGCCCTGCACCTGCAACTCTAAAGCACACAAAGAAAAAGATTGCTCAGAAGTGGACTGCATTGCCCAGCAGCAGACCAAGAAGACAAAATAAAGGTTAACACTGAGCTTAGCCTAAAAATTCAAAAGCTTCCTGACAATTAGATCTGAGAGACAGCAGAATAACCTTGTTAGGTACACTGCATTTGACTGCACAAATTATTGGAACATGCATTCTCGAAATATCATTCATTGGCTGAAATGAAATTACTGGTACCCTCACAATGTCTTTACTGAATTTCTGCTACTGAGACATGAAGAAGCATTTATGGATTAAGAAATTATACCATCAGTCAGTAACTGAGACAAAGCAAAGCATAAAGAATTAACAAGTCACCTTTTACAAACTCTATCTTCTCTACTTGAATCTGTCCTCCATCAGATGGGAAAAGATACTGAGTGGTTCCTGATACTTGAATGACATCTTCCCCCATATTGTAGCCACGAAACTAGAAAACCAAGTTTTCAATTATGCATAAATGAGAAAGGCAGAAACCATAAAAGAGGTAAATGAAGGTCAGATCACCAGGATCCTGCTTTCTGGTTAACATTTTTTTGCTTAGATATTTAACTAATGTAAGAATGACATTAGCAAATACATAGCATGCTATTCTCATATCCAAACGCTTTCTCAGTTACTAGCTGGAGTAACTTGCTCCGCATGAGAGCAGAATCTGGTCCTTTAGTGGTATGGTGCCTTCATAGAAGCTGAAGACTAGCAAGTAGTCTGGTGGCTAACACATAATAGAAGGGAAAGCAAAATTCTGGCTAAGTACAAAGAGACAAAGTACAATAGGATCAGATAAAGGGCAGGTAAAGATTCAACTTTCCACCCTCTAGATTTGGGAATTCAGACACTGTAAGTCTGATCCTGAGATTGATGTGCCTTCTAAAGAGCCACAAATTGGCAAAAATTAGGTGCATGTACTCAAGTTCAGATGAAATATTATGTACCTCTGAGTCTGAAGTTCAGACTAAAATATAGTGACACACATAAGTATGGGATGCAAGACGCAGACTCTGCAATTAAAAAGCAGGGCAAACTGCTTAAAAACTGGACAAAACTAGTGAAGAGCTCCCTCTGTAAAAAATATCCCTCTGTTAGTATAGCAGGTGGAATACCTTGTATAGGGCATTCCAAGAATGAATTTTGAAACAGGAAATGGAAGAAACAGTTAACTCCTCCTCCTTGACTTCCAATATCAACAGCCAAAACTTCAACTAGGTCTAGCAGTCCCCGAAGAATATGGGTGTTAGAACAGGTCTTCATGGTCCCCCCTTCCCACCCGCTCCCATGGAAGTCACATTTTTAGGTAAAATTCATCCCATAAATATGTATTTCCATGGGCATATAAACATGATCAACTTATCTTTGTGTTCATAACATATACATTAAAACCCATGAAAGTTAATTAAATATCTTGCGTAGGATAACCTTAAGCATCAGAAACTGCTTTCCAAAAAATTTTAGGAAAGGAGCTGCTGCAACAATGGGGTTAAGCAGGACCTAGCAGGCTTAATTTGCCCTCCAATGTCCCAGTGGATAATAGCTTTGCTGTAATCTTGACTATATATATGAATAGTTCACACTTTCCTAGTGTAGTGCACTCTTTACCTTATAAACTTTCTCAGAACGCGGTTCTGGGATGCTGGGATCCTCCTCAGCTTTTTCTGACTCTTCTTTAAGCTTCTCCTGTGAAAACTTATTGTTGAAACCTTTACTTTCTTCATGTATAACGTCGTTTCCTTTCTTTTTACCTCCCAGAGTTTCTTTTCTTCTTTTCTTTTCATCCATAAGTTGTTCTTGCTCTCGTAATTGCTCCTGCTCCTGTTTCCAAGCCTACATTAAACATTAAGAATTCCAAAGACTGTGGTTCTCCTTGTATTACAAGATACTTCATATATGCATGCTGAAAGTACATGTAGGTAACCTCAAATGAATCAAAGTTCAAAGTCACCCTAAGACATGCCTTCCAAACACGCTGAAAGGTTTACAATAATACGCACTATATTGGAGCCTACAAGGATGCTGGAGAGGGACTTTTCATCAGGGACTGTTGTGATAGGACAAGGGGTGATGGGTTCAAACTGAAACAGGGGAAGTTCAGGTTAGATATAAGGAAGAAGTTCTTTACTGTGAGGATGGTGAGGCACTGGAACTCACTGCCCAAGGAAGTGGTAAATACTCCACCCTTGGTAGTGTTCAATGCCAGGCTGGAGAGAGCCTTGGGTGACATGGTCTAGTGTGAGGTGTACCTGCCCATGGGAGAGGACTGGAACTTGATGATCTCAAGGTCCTTTCCAATCCAAACCACTCTATGATTTTGCATAAAATTACTGACTTGTTCAATCCATGGGATCAGAGACCCATCAGATGATTATTTGTATTTTATGCAGTCAGTCACAAAAGAATTACTTTGTTGTGCACTTTTCCACAATGTTCATCACAGAATCAGAATGCATCACTGGTATTAGCTTATTCCCAAAATGCAACTGAGATAAAACTATCTTATTCTTTTACATAAAGAAGAATGAGGTATCAATGCCAGAATTACCAACTTGTACCATGGATATCTGAGATTTTTCAGAGTATTTAGGGATTTGCAACATTTTTTATTCTAAGCATTCCATAGCACAACCATTTCTGTGGAAGAAATGGTAAGCATTCTCAGTTACATGTTAGGCATTAGTCTAACTTACACCATTGCAGTTCAAGCTGAGTACCCAGGAACTGGTTAACATCATTTCACATCTACATTCCAATATCAGTACTTTAAGTGCAGAGAATTACACACTATAAGAAAGATAAGACATGCTATGTCTGTGAAAAGTCAAAAACTGAGGTACAAAATAAGGGAGAACAACGTTAATTAATCTAGATTTTTGCAGATTAATGGATAGTCCCAAGGATGAGTTGAAAAATGTGTGTGTAACTCCTATCCCAGCCAGAAACTGACTGTGTGGACCTAGGTAAGTCAAAAATCTGTAGCCTATGACCTGGACTACATCTATAAAACGTGATTCTCTGCCAGAAGGGAACTCTGAGGTCATACTTGCATTCCTTAATTTCAAAGAGCTCTAGAAAGCAAAAGTAGAAATCGGGTACATAAGAACTTCTATGAATCTGGATCTATGTTTCCATAGCTTTATAACCAGAAAAATTCAACAAGAAGCAGGATATTATCCGTAACTCTCATTTCCCAATATTACAGTTATTAATTGCCTTCTGAAACTGTAGTCTAACTCCAAATAGCCTTCTCTTCAGAAAATAACATAACTGAATCAATAAGGAACAAACTAAAGAAAACAAATATATAAAATATAGCCAAGAGCAGAAAAACTAAGAGGAGTCAAGCCTATGCAAGAATGAAGGCTTACCTTCCTAAGAAAGAAGTGTTATTTAGTCCGTTTCAGAAACATACTTATTTTTGCCTCACCTTTAGAGAACCTTCTCTGATAAAAGGACTTCTTTCATTGTTGGACTGAACTTCTGGAATGATCCCCATTATACCCTGAAGTATTGATGCGTTGCCTTTAAGAAATGAAAGGGGAAAAAATGAGGTTACAAAAACATGAAAATTGAATAATTTTTTAAAATGGAAAAATATAAAGGAAGTGCAAGTAAATTACATTTAAATTATATATATTTGAAAATATTAAAAGCATAAAAGTAGAATAAAGATTTTTAATTTTTTTTTAATGAAATAAAAAGTCTATTCAGGTTAGAAGAAACTTCTCTCATAACTAGTATTACTAGATAGTCATAACAGGTGTCCAGATTTGCTAAACAATATATTTCAGCTTCTTGCTGTTGAAGGCTTTGTTCCTGCAACAAGTTTGTGTTTTTTTAGTAGATGAGCAATGTGCAATAAACAGTAAGCTGTATTTATCATTTGTGCTGCTATTGTTGTTTCAGAATTCAGATTCAGGGCTTCAACCAGCTCACCCTGAACAAACTCAATACTGGAGTCAGATAAAATAAGTGAATAAATGCTGCCTGGACCTTCAAATCTTAACTAAAGAAACACCATATCCCCTGTTTACTATTAGGTCTTTGTAGCATCCTGACTTATGAAAAGGTTATCTCTCTAGGTGTGTGGTTTTCTATCATGCCTGGACACCTAATACTTACCTGGCTAGAAAAGATGAAGTATGCTAACAGAAACATGTAGTTAAATGACTTTGTATTACAAAGTAGAAATTGCAGTGTGGGTTACAGGAGAGTCAGTGTTACTGAAATCACTTAAAGACATTCTTGCCCACCTGCATATCCCACCTAGAATGAATTCTCTATGAATCATATGTTTCAGGAGGCACCAGATGGGCAAGATTCATTATAGCTCCTGTGAGAAATTGATATATAAGATTTAGAGCTCACAACTGTAGTTTCTGGTTCCAAACTATAATCTGAAGTGTTAACTTGGTTGAGGAATAACATTCCCATTTTTGTAAATGCTAATTACTAGTACTAGAAGGTTTCAAAAAGCATTCTCAAAAAAGGCGAACAAAGCAAAGGCTAAATATCAACAAATCATTGTTAACACCATTTAAATACGCAAGCAGACAATTTGGACAGAAGTTCTCTTTCGTCAGGAGTTTGCAGTCTAGTCAATTCCAGTTTCCAGTTTTAGCTTCTAGTCTGCAGCTCCTGACCTAAGCTTTTATTGTGCCCTTTTAAAAAGGAATTTTCCTGAGCCATGTTGCCAGCTTTAACTACTGCTCATCTCTTCAGCCATCTAAATAGAAATTCATACTTGTATGCAAGTCTTAAAGTAAGTCCACTAAAAAAACCCAGCTATCATAAATGTAAATTCACATTAAAGGTCTTAGTTTTCAGAACAGAGGATGATGCAGACTATTTAAATTAATGTATTTAATTTCAAAACATAATTATGTCTATGCAGATGACAAAACAAGGTTACCCTATGAAAAAAAATATTCAGTTCTGCTCTGAAGAACTTTGTGGCTCAGCAGTCAACATGAAAAATGAATTTTCTAGGATAAAACAAAAGGACACTCACTTTCAGCTTTCATAAGGAAGCCAGACTTTTTGACTGTCAATTCAGGAGGTCCTTCTGCCATAGCTTTAAGAGACTCTGTTTTCTTAGCCATCTTCTCTTCTTGGTATTTGACTTCTTCCTCTTTCACCCAGTCTTCAATTGAGTTGACCACCAGCTCGAGATAGTTCCTGAAAAGTGCAATATTCCTCTATTTATATAATAATACACTATAATACAATTTTCACTCATGATTTTAGATCAAGCAAGATCACTTGGCTTCTCAGTTTCTTATACGAATACTACTGTATAATCTTTGAGAGAAGGCTTGTGTTTGAGGGGGGTTCTGTTTTTACTTGCGAGCTGGTACTTTTGCCTGCTTTGCTTAATATATCTTACTGTTTGGGGATTTGGTTATCCTTTTGCAAAGAGGTATTAGAAACTTTTCTTCCAAAGAATGTCTGCTCCCAAAGAAAATCCAGGAAGTCAGAAAACATACAGACCTTCAGTTTAAGAAAAGTTCAGACTCATTCTGCTCCCCTCTGCTTTACCACCAGGGTAACTTTTTCTTACTCTTAAAAATCACAGAAACATAGAATGGTTTGGGTTGGAAAGGACCTTAAAATCATCCAATTCTAATGCCCTGTGAGGAAGGGATGCCTCACACTAGACCATGTCACTTGGCCCAGTCAGTCTCAGGCTTTCAAAAGTAAACACTCTGAAGGCCCTTTCTACTTCAGCCCGACTCAGAAGTTCTATAAAAGAATTACAATCATTAACTGAAAATGTCCTTATGGCTCACAGAAGATAAATAGAAGACTATGTAAGTGTATTGTTCTTGGCAACTCTGCAAAAGCCAACAACAATTTCCTTAACAGTATTGGATCAAATTAGGTGAGCTACATTTTACACTGCATTCAAAGTTGAATGCTTCCAAACTGCAAACCGATATGCCTAACTTTTAATCCATCTTAAATGAAGTGCTTCCTACATCTGAATACCTCCTGGCTCATTACCTTTCTATAAATGATGTTGGTTTTGAAATACTGAGTAGACTTTATCAAACCAGTTAATAACTGGTTCAGTTAATGAAAAGTTTTCCATTATCATATGTTTTTTTGTTATCTGTAGCTCTCAAAACAAGTATTAATTTTTCTGTCCTCAGACAAGATTTTAGCTTAATTTTTAGAATTAATTTTTATTTTAATAATTTACACAGAAGTATGCAAAGTGCAAATGGAATAATAAATCCTATTTATGGTTGTATGCATTGGTGTCCATATAACAATGATAATCATGAGAAGCACTGAGTTTTAAGGAAGGTAGTTCAGTGCCCAAATCACCCAAAGAGTATCTTCAGTTTGAAATCTTTTCCCTTTTTGGTAGTTAAACAACCAAGCATGTTACACATCTTGAAAATACTGGATATCTCCTATTCAGATCAATCACCTTCTTGGTAAAAGCTAAATTAACAGCTGGGAGAGTTTGGCCATATATTATGGTCCAATGATGACCATCAAATATGATACCCATCAGTCAGCATGCTACAGCAATACAGACTACCTAAATAGCAAAATGTCCAAAATGAACACACCAATAACCAGAAACAATGCAGCAAGTGCAAACTAATCCAACACAAGGGATTTAAGGATTGAATAGCTGGAAAACAACCTTCAAATCCAGAGCCTTATACGATGGCACAAATGTAACCAAAGGGATTTGAATGTTTGTGTTTCTTAGTAACCTAAATCTCTGAAACTACCTAAGGGTATTTATGTAGTGTCTGGGACTGCTTCTCAGCGTGTATCATGGTAGTATGCACACTCCAAGAAAAGGTAACCGCAGAAGTGATTACAGTTGAAGAAGTCAATGTATTCATGGTTTGATAAAGGGACTATTACAGAAGCCACTTCATTATTGACACCAACAGCTTCCACCAAAATACATTCTAAAAGCCATTCATAGTGCAGTAAAAATCTAAGATACATGTGCATTTTACTTCCTAGGGTCAAAATAGTGATAATAGTTGTAATTTGTACAACTTTTTTTTTCCCCTCAGATTTAATAAGTGCTTGTATATTTGTGAATATAAATAGATAAAAAGTTCTGACAGACTTTCAGCTCTTACTTATGCAATATTTAATACTTGTATAGCTTTTCCCACCAACCATGAAACTAAGGTCTAAAATTTACCCTAACTTGTTTAGTAGGCTAAGACATAAGCAAAAACAGGAAAATGGGAAATTCTGCAAAATGTTTTAGGGAGGTGAAAAAACTTGTCCCCAGATTCCTGCTGTCTAATAAGATGATCAACTACATAAAAAAAAAGAAAAAAAAAGGAATTTTTATCAATGCAAAAGATAATCTCTTTACCACTGGTACAGTAATGCATGAGCTTGTGAAGACTGGCCAGGTGTTTAGGGTTGTTTTCAGCTGAAGGAAGGTTTAACTGGATAAGTTCTGTAAGAGGAAGTTTATCCATCATTTCCCGTTCAATCTTTTCCGGATTTATGTTCTCCTGGACCTGGAATAAAACCCAAAGTTACTAGAATTAAATTAAACTTTCACACTAGTGGATTCCTAAAAATTATGTTTGAATACGGAATTCTTTTTATAGTGAAAGACATAGGCATGTGCTTAAGTCAGTTGGACTTAAATTTGAGCATGTGCTCACAGCGTGGTTGTGAATTATGGTGTCAGGTATTTTAGGCAGAAAAAAAAAGGAGATACATAAGAGAATAACTTATGGCATAATTGCAGACACTCATTAGAAGACATCTGCCTGTGCTATCTAGACTTCAAAATTCTGGAATACAAAACCATATACTGATCTATTTAGAGAGGCAGCAGGTCCCTTCCATGTATCTTTCAGCTGCTCTGTGCTACTTCTTATAGTAATTAGGTCTGAAAACTCATTTATCAAGTCTGTGGCGGCATCATCACTACATATTTAAGGATTTATCTAAAAGATAAATATAGATAACAATAAGCACTGGTATCTTCCAACTTCACTCTTTTCAGTATTAAACACTTTAATTTTTAAATTAAACAATTTACTATTAAACACTTTTTAGTATTAAACACTTTTTAAAAGTATCTTTTTCTTGGAGTGTATCTTCCAAAACTTTTTCCTCTATCCACCACTCATTATTGTGCTATCCACTCCTCATTGTGTTATATCCTGAACTTCCTCTTCAGCAAGTATATCATATGCATCAAGTATATGACTGCTTAGAGCATCTCTCTCTGTGGTTACTCAGTCCTGCTTTCTGCTTGAATGCCTCCTCTAATGTATCAAGCTCAAATTTGTTTCTGAATACTGTTATAATCAATTGTCAAAATATTTCACAGAGAAATATTCATGAAGCCAGCAGATGCTCCTTAACTGTGAAATCTACAACTGTATTACCACTTGTTTTATCTTCTGAGTATTGTCAAAGTTTAATGGCAAAACTATACCTTGGCTTGTTTTGGTTCACAAAGTCTGGAAACTTACTTTGCACTAACCCCAAACCTTGAGTCTCTGAACATTTCTGCCTTTGTTAGAATTTGGCAGCACCTTGGTTATACACTATGCTTCAACTATTAAGCCAATCTGAATACACTTGTCTTCACTAACAACCTTTGTGTCTTTTTTCATGTTTCTCTACATCTTAGTATTTAATCTAGTCCAAATGCTAAATCACTGTTAGTTAGTAACTAATTTTCCAGTTTCACCAGTGTTTAGCTACAGTAAATCAGAATTCTGTAGTATCTTTCTTCTGTGCCAAAGATTAAACATTCTTATTAATAATGCCAACAGATCACTGAAATCACTATCATGCTCTGCCTGTGATGTGTCCTCTGTCAGTAGCAGTAACTCATCACTTCTTAAGCCGACTAAATATGTTAGTCTGTCTATCTCAGGAGGAAAGAATGTAGGCTACACTGTTCTGCTTTGGAGAAACACCATCCTTTTTAGTGCATTGAGTGTTTACAGCCTGTGGATTTTAGAACTGTTTGTATATGACAGGTGGCACCATACCTTCAGCAGATGCAAGCGCTGAGCCAGGGTATCATGGTAGTTAAATAAGAGAGGGTACTCTGGGATAACAGGCTTTTCTTCACTGTAGTTAGGTGAAAAGTAGTCATATAGATTCTGTTTAAAAAAAGAAAAAAAGATGCACTAAACACTAACAATAAGATTTATTTCTCATTTGGGGAAATAAACCAAAGACAACACAAACCTTTTTTTCACTTTTAGAAAGTGAAAGAGAAGGAAGAACAGAAGCTATATGTTCTGCAATGGCATGATGTAGCCCATCTGCCCGAGGCTCTGGCACTACCAGACTAGGTGGTGTAAGGCCCTCTTCACTTGCGGTAATCTGGCAAAGATGATAGTTGTTAGCTTTCATTACAGTATGACTGCTTCTTAACTTAAAACTACCAAACAGACCTGCTTATAGCCAAACACACAGCCATAAATTTTGCCAGGACTGTAGCAAAATGCAACTTTCCATGTTAGTTCCTGCCCAAAACAAAGATTATAGAAAACAGAATGAATTATTTTCTCCTATTACTTGCTTTTGGAAGGATAAGAAGAAATATATTTCCAACTTGAAATGTTAATGAACACAATGAAAAACTGATAGTGTATCAGGTGTTGAACTTATTTTGTGCGTTTTCCTCTGGGTCTATTTTCAGACTAAATTGGAAAAAGTAAAAAAATAATTTAAAAATAATAAAGGATTGTACCAAAATTTTCTTTCTAAAAGGAGGATAATTTCCAAATCATGCTGTGGGGCTCTGCTGACTCCTACCTTGTGCCTAAACTCAACAGAAGTCAGCTCTGCCTAGCATGAGCACCAACATACACCACTTTAATGTTAGGCTTTCCCTTAAGACCTTTGTACTGAGTAAAACAATGCAAGGTCACAATCACCAACATTGTGTCAGGACATCGGGACATGAAAAACAGATATACTGACTGTGCTAAAAAAAAAAATTACTTTTTTTCCTCATTTGATTATATTTGACTTGTAATCTTGGAAGAAAATAATCTTAGAATAACACTACATATACACAGTTAAGTGCACAATACAAAAGAAAAGCAAAGATGTCACTTCTGAGTTGTGATTCCTTTGTATTGAACCACCTTGGTCAGTGTTTCCAGTCTTGTACTTTTGGCTGAAACAGATGGATTTATTAACCTCTGATCAATTCATTTTACCAGGTCTAACCAGAATTACCCACAGTGATTATAAAGAGAATATTCTCACCTGTTCCAACATGCAGTTCAGCATTAAGGGTACAGAAAAGTATTCCTCAGGAATCTGACTCAGTAAGTCATTGTAATACCTCATGTCCACAGAAGTATCCAAAAAAGAAGCTGTTGTAATAATAGATAAGACATTATGATCTATTTCTTCAGAAATGCTGATTTCTATTACTAATCAGTTCAATGTTCAGACAGTTTTTCTTAGAAAGGCTAACAAAGTCCACCCTATAGACCTCTTCTGACTGTGACTAGGAACAGATAGAGGAAGTGATTTCTAAAGAACCTGGTTATCACCACTGTAGTTTTTGGAGACTTTCACAATGTATTCACCAAGCAACTACTCCCACAACACTGAGTCACATCTTCAGCTACTGTGCAAATCATGCCAAGGATTTGTGCTCAGATGAATGACAGTTATCAGCTACAGATGAGTGCTTTAATCCTTTAGACATACCCTGTGACAAGGTTGGTGTTGGAAGAATTTCTTCTGCTTGTTTTTTTTTCTTTGAAGTCGTAAACTGTGACAGTGACTGTACCTAAAAGAACAAAAATAAAGATAAAACCTATCAAAAAAAGTAGAGCAAATGAGGATTGCACAAATAGGTGGGAGAAATTACTGATTTTAAAGGTCTTTTCCAACCTAAAAATTATTTGATTAATTCAGATTTGGTTTCACTAACCCTAGGCCAGATGCTAAACTTCAACACTTCTCCCTCTGGGGGAGGGAAATCCCATTTAATTCTCAACAGAACAAGACAGTAAGAATATAGTCTTATGAATGCCTTAAATGAACATTCAGTAGTACTGCTACAGATGGAGTAAGCCCCTTTTTCCCTGCACCTAGTACATGTCCCAATAAGCCACTTTCTTCTGCCCACTGAAGCTTTTGTTTACCATGAACAAAATAAGGAAGCTGATCTTACACAGAACTAAATCTTGTTTTGACACTTCACAGATCTGCAACAAGACACAGTACCTCTGCGCAGGCATGCTCAGTTTTCAGCCCCAAGAAGGTGTCATCATAAGCTAATAAAGGAATTTTTACACCTGTGATACTTTATGCCTGTATGAACCTTTAACTTTCCCTTTTCCTGCTTTCCCAATGCTTGTCTTCCTTCCCCTCCTCCCCATTCTTTGTGGTTTTAAATGCCAAAGTAGAAGAATCCCAATTTTATTCACAGAAAATTACACATGGAGTGATGGTCCAAGGGGAATTTTTAAGTTCAGAATTAAAGACAGGCATTTCTAGCCTACATCTAGTTATTCTTGACAAGTAGAGAAGGATCCTTGCCTCAGATTCACGCGGTTGTGTCAATTTGCTCTCTGATAATGCAGGCACATTAGTAAACTTGATGTTTTCCAGGTAGTTACGATGCTGTCTTCTCCAGTCCAGGCAGTCATACATTAAACAAGCAATGTTTTCAAACACCACAGTGCCAAATGCAAGCTATGACAGAAAATCAGATACAAAGGACGAAGTTTGCATACGAAAGTATCATGTAACTTAGTCATGTAAGTCCTTAGTTCCCTAACCAGCAAATCTACAACTGTTTAAAAGTCTTGCAATGGATTTTTTTTCACCACTAATTCAAAATGTTTTACAGAGTTATTCTAAGAAAACAAGACTTCCTCATTTTAATTTTATTTCAGTTGTAATACAGCTGCTCGCAGGATATTCACAGTCTGATATGATGTGATGATGGGAAAGATAAGATAAAAAACTTCTTTCCCAAAGCCAGAATATTTTAACATGAAATCAATAATATACTGATAAGTAATGTTGTAAGTAGCAAGCCTACATGTTTCCTCAACTGAGGCATTTTTAGTGTCTGCCTTGGAAACCATTGTGGATTTAGCCAAGGTTGGTTCTGATCCCCTCAGGATCAAGTGTACTTCCTGGTTCACCAGATTGTTTATATACAGGATTTAGTGTACAATAAATAAGTGTTAAGAGGATGCAGTTTATCCTTTAACCCTAATAACATAGACCACAAATACAGGAGGTTGAATTATGGCATATTGCTTTATTCTGCTTTAGCAATTTGTATCTTTTTACTACTGCCGTTGTGGATTGAAAAATATTTGACCCTTTAGCTCACTATACTTGAGAACCTGGCTGCAAACAATTCTTTCTGCTTCACTTTCTCTTGCAGTGCCTAATAATAGTCCTGACTCAGCAGGTGATAATGAATAATATGCCAGAGCCATGTTTTGGGTTGGAGAAAACAAAGAGGTACTGGGTATGCTAAACCAGCATCTTCTGTCAAAAAGGGTTCTTACATTCATTTTAATTTGGTTTCATGTGAATGTTCTGAAATACAATAAGTTGACCTACTGTTATGAGGACAAAACTGTAATTTTGGTGTTATTTTATACAGACATCTGACTCTCCAATGAGATCCAAATTGGGTCTATGTAAAGATGCTGAATAAATTTAGTATCTTGAACTGTTTTAAAACTCTGCTGCTGTGGCCTACAATATTAAGAAACTCCAAATCAGGTATTTTTATGCAAAAGACTCTTTGTGAATACATGCTGAATAAACTTCTTTGATACAAGAAAATAATTTCTGATCAGGATTACAATATATTAATTGCACTGGTTCTGTTTCACAGAAGGCTAAGCTAAAATTCCTGTCATTTCTAAACTGTCTTAAATGCTACAAGACCCAAAGCATGCCATATGTTCTGAAAGCAGAATCTACTGACCAGCATTTCCCTGTCAGACCAATCAGGGGGAAAGGCACTCTCCTTAACTACGTGATGAAGTCTGGCAACATCAAAGAGACTCGATCCAGGCTTTCCACTGTTCAGAACTGGTTCCAGGTATTTCCAAAATGTTTCCAGATCTTTGATAGCTTCATTGTTCTTTCTTCTCTCTGCTTCTATAACTAAAATGTGCAATTATTAGATAAATTACAGTACAATGCATTTTTACACAAAGCACAAATCATGTACTAGTATACATTTAAGTATAGTGTAAGCATGCCTTATTATTACAATTTTATTGGTGTGGAAGCTGGAGATTAAGGTACAGTATGACTACAGATAGAGAACCTAGAAATTGTATGGTTTCCTGCTTCACTGCATAGTAATGATCAATTTTAAAAGATGCTCTAGCTACTGCAAAAAAGGAAAATTCTCTCAATGTCAATCTCACAGTCACACTCTGGAATCTACTATAGCCTAATTTGAGAGACATAAGGATGCTAAACTTGCAGTGACTTGCTTTCCTTTGTATTTATGGGTGCTCAGCACTTCTAAATCGTAATTATGATGGCCAAATACTTATGTATTTCCAGTGGCCCCACAGGTTTAAAACAAAACAACTCAATGAAGCCTTTCCCCCTTGTCCTGCCCCTACAGGCCCTTGGCAGAAGCCCCTCTTCCAGACTTCATATAGGCCCTTTAGGCACTGGGAGCTGCTCTAAGGTCTCCCTGGAGCCTTCTCTTCTCCAGGCTGAACAAGCCCAACCCTTTCAGCCTGTATCCATATGAGAGGTGCTCCAGCCCTCTCATAACACAGGTTAACGGTTTCCTGTTTAAAAATTTCTCTGTACATTACAGAAATGATCAACCACAATCTATTTTGTAAGTCACTGAACTATGAAATACTTTAGTTAATAACTGCTCCAAGGCACAATCAACTATACCTGCATCAATGCAAGCAGACATTTGTCTTAATATAACTTTAAAAACCTCAAAGACTCAATAATATTCCCACTCTGACTACTTTAATACTTTTCCTCATAAGTAAAATTTTATACATCCTTAATAATCTTCTTTTCCATCATTTGGAACTTTTGTGATTGGCGCATATTTCACACAAGGTCTTACCTCACCATTGATTTGCTTAATCAGATTACTTCAGGTATTTTTAGGACATATTCTCATTTATAATCTGAAGATTTGAATTTGAACCTCATCCCCTTATTCTAATACCCATGACAATACCTAGTAATACCCAACACAGCACAAACTCCCTTGAGTCCAGTCCATGCATCCTATTCGAGGGTAAACCTTTAAAAGTTACTCTAGAGAGGCCAAAGTTTTTGAATGAGACTGCACCTACTATAGATTTATTTTCATCTAGACCTACCTTTCTCACTGCAGGCTATGTGAAACAGCCTTATTAAAATCCAGTCATACAACACTGACTATTCCTCTGTTCAGAAGGCCAGTACTTCATTTTGTAAGTAAATTAAACTTGTCTGACATGATTTGCTCTTGAACTGCATACATTAGGTGTTACTCATCTCCTCATTCTTTTTTTAAGTGGTTATAAATTATTTGTTCCAGTATTTTTCCAGAAACAGAAGTTATGCAGATTACAGAGCTTTGGCTATTTGTGCTCCTTTCCCTCTTCCTCACAGCTCTTTTTCCACTATCTCACTTGCTTTTTATGAGTTCTTAAATAGAAATGAGAATGGCAGGCAAATCTTTAAATAGAGTACAATGTAAGTTAATCTGAATCAGCTGATCTGAAAAGTTCTCTACCTTACCTAAGTA
Organism: Melopsittacus undulatus; assembly: GCF_012275295.1. Lineage (NCBI taxonomy): Eukaryota > Metazoa > Chordata > Aves > Psittaciformes > Psittaculidae > Melopsittacus > Melopsittacus undulatus. The sequence continues at coordinate 114,361,937 of NC_047528.1, read as the reverse complement.
GCTGTTATTTTACCTATTCCTTCACAACTGGAAGATGAATCTTTCTGCTACTAGCATTAATTGTGGTTACTTAAAAGTATCACCTGTCTGGAATGGTATTTATAGTGAAAACAAATTACAACCCCCCAACCCAATTCCAACAAGTATATGTCAACAAGAGGTACAAAAAGCCCCCCCAGACTAACCACTGCCAGCCTTCTCAGGATCACCTCCTGGCAGCTCTTCCTCTCTGTTGACCAGCTAACAAATATTTAACTTGTTCCTCCTCCTGCACCCCATTTTATGTCTTGCCCTTTCTGACTTAGTGCTAATAAGCTCATAATAAACATATATTCTCATTTCTAGTGACCTGATCTAGTCCTAGTTCTTAAATGCTTTCTTGTATCTGAAGTCTACAAAGAACATATGGTTTAGCCAAGCTATTCTTACTATGCCACCTGTCCTTTCTTAGTAATGAGAAAACTTGCATTACTACCTATAACACTGCTTACACAAGATACTATCATCTAGATGTACTTTTTTTTCCCTTTAAAATTTCCTTGCAAATTTTACTTAATAATTATCTAAGTTTATTAAAGTCTTCCTGCTATTATACATACAAGACAAAGAAAAGATAGTATCACTTTGGAAATATTTTTCGCCACCTGCCCTGTTCCTTCATCCCCAGTAGGCGTTATAAACACAATGAAATTGAACAAATCCATGCTTTCTGCTCTCTGCACTTCTAACTATTTTCTAGTAAGTCATTACCTTCAAATTTCACCATTTTTGCAACGGCAAACGCAGTTGCAAACAACTAGCATACAGAAACACAAAGCACAAAGAGGGAGAAAACCACAGCAGGAACAGTCTTCACTTGGAGATATAATAGCCTCTTTTCTATACAGATTTTATTCTTACGACCAGATTACCTTTAGTTGACTGTGAAGATTCTTCTTTATGTTTAGTTGCTCCCAAGTACGTCTGCAATGGCTCGTAATTCTCAGAAGAAATTCTAATTACACTTGAAATGTTAATTCCAAGCTCAAACATCACAAGCAACAACTGAAGGTTGTGGAAATCCAAAATTATAAAGTAATGATGGGCACCATCTTCTGGTTCATCATCTATTCAAAATGCAATAAAACCAGATGAAAGACAAGGGCATGGAATAGCTAAATAAATTCTGGGTTTGCTTGACTATATAGGGATACTGCAAATTAAGGTCACAGAAGCAGCTCTTTTATAACCTCAGCAGGATAATTACATATAAGTTTCAAAATATCTGAAGCAGGCCTACAAGGATGCTGCAGAGAGGCCCTTCATCAAGAACTGTAGTGAAAGGACAAGGAGTCAGAACAACTGATCCCATGGACTGAATGAGTCAGGAATTTAATGCAAAATATAGAATCATAGAATGGTTTGGGTTGTAAAGGACCTTAGATTATCAAGTTCCAACCCCCTGCCATGGGCAGGGATGCCTCACACTAGACCAAGTCACCCAAGGCTCTGTCCATCCTAGCTTTGAACACTGCCAGGGATGGGGCAGCCACAGCTTCTCTGGGCAACCTGTTCCAGTGTCTCACCACTCTCACAGTGAATAATTATTTTTTTGCTACATCTAATCTAAATCTCTGCTTTTTCAGCTTGAAGTCATTTCCCTTTGTCCTATTACTACATGCCCTCATAAGAAGTTCCTCTCCAGGTTTCTTGTAGGCCTCCTTTAGGCACCGAAAGCTGCTATGAGGTCACCCTGGAGTTTTCTCCAGAAGACTTAGACTATGCTGTCCAGAAGACTTAGATGACCAGGTGATGTAATTCATCTAGCATGGTTGTTTACCCTAAGACAAAAGAAACTGCCTACTGAAGTCAACTATGGAACACATACAGTTAGTGTAATTTTACATTCTATTTAGTATTAAGATTTTTTCTGACGCCTACTATCACAAAACACTTTAAAGTCCTTTAGCCAATCATAAACTCACATGACTCATTCATCCAAGGGACAAAAACAAGGGTAGAAAAAAGGTAGCCTGGCACTGACATCTACCTGTGCTTAGATAGAGTCAGAGATGTGCAAATCCTGCTACTACCTGGAGCAGCAGGCTAGTAGCATGGTTGTCTCTCTCCTTGTAACATTAGGTAAACATAAAAGAATTTAGGAATTAGGAGGAAGACTGACTGAGGAAGCAGCCACCATAATCCAGTACATACATTGCACAAAGCAAAAGCAAAACCAGAAGAAAACTAGTCCATTATATTACTGCTAGTACTGAAACTGAAATACATAGTTTGATGCCCCAGTTACTGCAAAAGAAAAAGCATGAACACATAAGAATTACTGAGCATTAATGATTCCTAACAAAAAAGACAGATAGCTGCACAGTCACTTAAAGATCCAAAAATTCCAGTGCATACATGCCAAAGAAAAGACTGCCTACCATTAAACACCTATAATTAGGATTATGCTAATAATTATGACAAGTTGATGATAATCAGTCAGTTCTAATAATCAGTGACTAGTTCATATTCAAATGATAAAAGACAGCAACATAAGTAATCTCAAGTTTACTCAAAATCAGAACTATTCCTTTCAGTAAGGTGATAATGTACTAGGGATGAATGATAAAGAGGCTGTTAACCATCAGAAACAGATATGAATTGTCTCTGAGTTCAAGACATGGTCAGATATGAGACTACTCAGACTACTCTCGAGTAAAAATTGTGGCATTTCTCTCTTTTGGCTTTTTTACTTACTACAGTTATATTAAAACAACTATAAAGAGGCAAGGTTTAGATTGGATATTGGGAAAATCTTCACCGAGAGGGTCATCAAGCATTGGAACAGCCTGTTCAGGGAACTGGTGGAGTCACCATCCCTGGAGGTATTTAAAAGGCATGTAGATGTGGCACTTGGGGACATGGTTTAGTGGTGGACCTGCAGTATTAGGTTTATATGCATGAAATATGCATGAAGATTTTTAAAGTACTACATTTTCAGTAGAAAATTTTCATAGATCAATATGTTCTTGACACTGAGAAATGGAGCTGGCACCACCCTGTCCCAAGATACAAATCAGCAGGTACACATAATGCATCCAAAAATCAATAAGTGCTTCTCAAGAAAGAGAGATCCTATTTATGTTGATGTAGCTCAAACATATTATGGTCCAAATTAAATGCAACTGTGATCTAATAAGGAGAGCTAGGTCTCAGTTCTATCCACATTTTTTTTACAGCAAATGAAATCATATTGTCCTTTGTATAGAGCCTGGCTTCATCCCCAGACAATGGTATACAGCTCTGTTATACTTTATAGTACAAAGAGAAAGCCATCTTTGGATACTTTCAATATACAAACACATTTAGTGGGTATTTCGAAAGGTTTTCTGTAGCATTTGTTTAGCCACTTTCTTCTAGTCTTACACATGCTAAAATATTTTGATGTCGACATGCCACATATGCCTCATCTGTATTTTATTTCTTGGACTGCACAATCTATCCTAATGCTGAGCAGAACACAGTACCATTTTCAAATGGTAATGCTTTTCAGTGGTAATGCTTTAATATTGCCAAATAAATCTCGACTTTTCAATAAGCTAAAAAACAAAGTCAGAAGCTAGGTTGTGAGATTTCCAACAAGTTTATCAGTATATCTGGTTTTTACATACCAATGTATGTGACTTCCTCTTCCACTTTTCCCCGTCGCGTCAACTTGGTTTTCTTTTTAACAGTGCCTGGTGCTTGAAGGCCTCCTTCTGTGTTTTTTCCTCTCTTTTCTTTTTCAGATGCCTTGGCACTAAGAAGGCTATCCCTCTTGCCAAGCCGTTTAGTTTTCTCTTTCCCTCCATCTTCTTCCTTTTGTTGTTCTTCTGCCTGACAAGATTAATAAATTCTCATTGTAGCCTTTGTGAAGAACAAAGGGCTGTAAATTGTAGTGCTTTAACTTTTTTATTTGAATACTTTTCCCTCTCAGCCACTATAATGTTGATGTAGTAAAGCTGTCTTGAGCACTCTGCTTTATCCTTCTCAAACACAGTGTTGTTTATTATATTCTTTCTAAATCATAGTGTTAAGTCTTCACATTAAAAAGGAACTGTGAGGTGCAGGTAGGCAATATACCTACAAAACTAATGAAATATTCTGGTAGAAAGATGAGTAAAGAATTCTTGTGCTTTAGTTACTGTCACTACAGCACTTGTATCAGCCAGAAACCTGCCCTGGACTGAAGGAAAATAAGACAAACCCTAAATTTCTGGTAAGACATCAGCATCTCTGTTAACACTCTTGAGTATGGTGTAAAATGGTACCAGCACCATTTTTCTTTGATCCAAATATCTGTCCACTATAAACTAGAACCAAGCCTTTGTGCTCATTTCACACAGGATATTACTCAGCCATTCTCATTATTTTCAAACAAAACCACCTACATTAAATTCTGCTCAGTAATTTAAGAGCAAAGAATGAAAAAAGGTTTTGTAAGTATCCCAAAGCCTCACACTATAAATCCAGAAAGCTCAGAGCCAGTCTGAAGTTCAAATAATCCAAAATACATTAAGGTAAAGCAAGGTGCTAGAAGAGCAAGAAAACCTCCACCTTGTGTCTACTCAGCAGCTATATTACACACTAACTATGCAAGAATGACATTTAAGGATTGTAAAGCTAAATTAAATATAGTAAAATGATATTAAAGCACTGTTACTATCCTGCTGGTATCACTTTAAAGGCTATTAAAGGAGAAAAGCTCTCCATGCAAATGAGATAGGGCAGTTTACACAGTTGCTTTTCCTACATCCAGCTGGAAAAGCAGACTTTCCAGCTGTAGCACTTGTGTTTAGTTTGAATTCAAAACCAAAGCAGAAAATCTTTTCCTGCTTCTCCCTTCTTGATGCATTCCCTTTTGTAAATTCCTTTTGCCTTCAAGAGATTCTTTGAAAGTATTTGTGCTGTGAAATGGGGGACTTGGATGATTTCATTATTTTCTTTCAAGTTTATTCCACTTCAGACATTTCAAATCAAATATTTTGATACCATTACTTTGAATTCTAGGCTGAGAAACATATCAAAACAAATGATACAGTCATCAGGTTACCAAGTTCACAATCAGCTTTATCTATTGCATTGGCATTGTTTATGTAAGTCAGTCTCAAATAACTAGAGACATTTCTGAACTTCAAAAGACACTAACATAGAATGCTAGTTGACTTTAATATCTTAGGAAGTAAAAGTGTTTCCTTTAGAGGATGCTTTCATTTCCACTCAATGGCATATTTGCCTTTTCCTACAAGATGCAGCTTTTTGTGGAGTTCCTCATCTTCCATTAACTTTACATTCTGTAATTTTATTATTTTAAGAATCAGATTACAGAATCTTACTACCTGAAGCTCTTTTCTAATTCAGAGACACTTCTCTTCTGCAGATTAATTTCAATGCATACACCTGTCAATGCATCACAAGCTTCTCCTAATGAAACACAGACATTTCATAATGGCTTATTTTTGTTTATGCACTTGCTGGTTTACTTCTGCCAACTTATTCTATTAAGTGGTGTCTACTCTAGAAAACAATAGACAGTTATGTTGGCTTTCTGAGAACTGATCTGCTAGCAAAATCCTGGTTTCAACCCTGAGATGTTGGCAATGGAGCTTGTACTGTACAAGCTAGTTGGAAAGGATTAAAAATTTTATGGCAGGCAATTTAAAGCAAGAATTCTAAATGAAAAGCAAGTTTCTGCTGTTCTGTACTGCAAAGCATCCTCATAGACAAGATCCCTTCCCATTCTTGACTCCTTGTCCTTCAACTGCTGCTCTAGTGTTTGCCTGTCACGCTCTGATGTAGATACAAACCAGAGGAGGTGACAACTTTGTCCAGATTGCTTGGCTAGAGCAGAGGAGAAACTGCAAGTTCCAGAAATTCTTCAGTCTTCAATACCAACTATCTTCAGATTCTCCAGGGAAATAATATCATAGTTACAGGAGTAATCTTGCCAAATCAAAGCTAAAGGCTCTATCTTAATATTGAAGTGCATAATCTTTAAACTTCAAATTCTTGTTTTGCAGTTTACTTCTTCACCGTGACTGATATCTAAGAGAAAAGCCACCTTTTCTCAATTCACTATAAAAAAAATCTGCTCTATAGCTTCAGCTTCTCATTTCTCTTCAGATGGAAAACATTTCTTTCTTTTTTTTTTCCTCAGATTCTTCATATGTTTCGTGGCTTACCTTATCATTTGCTAATCTAATAATAATCTAATAATTGGAGCTTTGGAACAAGTCCAGAAGAGGCCAAAAGGATGATCAGGGGCTGGAGCATCTCATGTAGGAAGACAGTCTGAGAAAGTTGGGGCTTCTCAGCCTGGAGAAGAGAAGCTGTGTGAAGACCTCAGAGCAGCTTCCAGTATCTGAAGGATACTGGAAAAGGACTCTTAATTAGGGACTGTAGTGACAGGACAAGGGGTGATGGGTTCAAACTGAAAAGTAGAAGTTCAAGTCACACATAAAGAAGAAGTTCTTCCCTGAGGGTGGTGAGGCACTGGCACAGGCTGCACAGAGAAGTGGTAAATGCTCCATCCCTGGCAGTGTTCAAGGCCAGGCTGGACAGAGCCTTGGGTGACACAGTCTAGTGTGAAGCATCCTTGTCCATAGCAGGGGGTTGGAACTAGATGATGTTAAGGTCCTTTCCAACCCAAACCATTCTATGATTCTATGATTGACCTTATAATTTGCTAATTTATTTTGCAGTAAAATACTATGGGAACAGGACAAAGCTTTATCACCTAGAATTTAATATTCTTGTCCCTGTGCACTATGCTTTATCCACCACTTCCAGAAATAGAATTATTGGTAAAGAAACTTACAGACTTTTCAACTACACAAAATCTATGAAATTCTTTTCTTGTACCTTTTACGTGCATGACACCTCCATGTCAACTCATTATACATTATAGTTTTTGATCAATTAACAGAATAACACTATTGCAGCAACTATTGGACTTCCCAAGAACAGTCATCACCTGCATGAATGTTTGCTGGAAAAGGACTATCTACCAAAGACCAATTGTTCAGTAAGTTGTTGAAATGTAACACTGACAACTTCTTTTTGCTAAATGACAGGTGTTAGAAAGCAGTTAGAAGTGTGATCTGATTGTGATTCTGTGCAAACTTGGTGAAATTCCTCCTAGAAGAAATAAGCAATTTGACTGAGGCAATCTTGGAGCTAGCAGTGATGAGCTCTGAAGAATACATGGCGACAAGTTTTGGGAACACTGGAAAATGTCTTCCCAGTTCTGAGAAGCAGACTTCAAGATACAACCATTTGGAGAGAGTTCAGAGGAGCAGAACAAGCATAATCAAAAACTAGAAACCACAGCATGTATTTGGGTTTGTTTAGTTAAATATGTAATATATTTCTGGAGAATGGAGGGGAAGAACTGTTGTCCCTATACATAGTGAGAGACAAAGAGGTAACAGGTTTAAATTAGATATGGTTTATACAGCTAGAAACCTTTTCCAAGTGGCTATGTTGCGGAAGTAGTCAAGCAGTAATACTGACTGCTGTAGAAAAGCTAAAGCACAGCAGTGGAGGGTTTTAAGAACTGCTTCAACATACATCTGCCAGGATTAGTTCATGTAAATTTCATCCTGCTTTAGTGCCAGAGGATGTAAAAGATAACTTCTTCACATTTCCTCCAGAGAGGTGATTCATGATAGTACCTTCTTCATAGTGCTGCTCTGCATCTGTCCTTGATACTTCTCCTCCCTTTTCCTCAGAAGAGACAATCAGCTGAAGCCAGTTTTCAGCTTTATTTTCTACTGGGCCTAAGACTGTGCTAAGAAACTGCTTCTCCCTCTAGCACAGGGTTCTTGCAGTGTATTTTTTCTTTCTTTCCCCCCCCCCCCCCCCCCCATCTTACCTGCATTTGAGGAATTGAGAGCTTCTTACCCAAAATCTAATTAACTAAAAAAAGATACATTTCTATTAACATCTTTCTTCAATTACAGATCTAGGAAGCTAAGCATGAGGAGAAAGTTGAATTTATGGACTAGACACTAGAATAGAGGTGTCTTCCTAAAGTTAATTAAGCATCTTCCCTAAGGCATACAATAGTACCTTCTTTTCAGCTTCTCTTCTCTGAAGGTCCTTCTCTTTGAGACAAAGCAGTTGAAATTTCAACAGCTTTCCAGTTAGTGTTACTGGAATTTCTTCACCATTATCCAGAAGGGCTTTGGCTACTTCTAACACCTACAGGACAACAAACAAACAGAAGAACTGTAACTCATTCTAATATTGTACTTGACACATATTTTGCATGATGAAATGAGGAAATGCTCTCTCATATTGTACAATGTGTGGGTGAAAATGAGCACATGGTCAGAAAAACACCGTATCATCAAGATGCCTGCCTATTTTTTGTTTCCTAAGACCTCAAATGAAGTTATATTTGCTACAGTATGAGACAAAAATAAAACAGAGACAATTTCTACGATTTATGTAAAGGTCAACAGACACACTTTTCACAGTAAAAATATCATTTTTTTCAGGCTTTAAACAAAGAAGCAACATCAAGCAACTATTTAATATAAAGTAATAAATGTGAAGGCATTGAACAGATAGCAAATGAAAAGGAATAGTTTGGAGTACTATTTGCAAAGTGACTAGTGGCCGAGGCACTAGCCCTGAATGAAAGATAAAAACTTCTTGAAGGGAATTTGAGAGGGTCTGTCTCATGAAAATATCCCCCCCTCCTTCTGTAATTCTGATTCTTCTGGTATGCAGCCTAATTGGGGTGAAATAAGGCTATTGAGTTTTCTTCGGGCGATGACAGCAGCAGGAACATACAGCTGCATTGTCCAGATGTGTGGCATTGACAGGCTGTTTTATGACTATGTTTTTTACAGCTTGTTTCCACTAAATTTCATACAACTCCCTAACATCTGGGCCGTTTTCCTTGGAGCCTCATAACCACTTTATTTACTGTGAAAAAAATAAAATAACATAAAAATACCATAAAAAGTTGTTATATGTTTCTTTTCACTTGTGTTGTCTCCATGATAAAGTTCACCTATGTAGGAAGCGCTGTTGAGGAATAATACAACCATAATATTTTTCTACTTTTGTTTTTAAGCAACCATCAGCTTTATTTTATAACCATGGGCTAAATTAGGTGTTACTCAAATGTTCTGACATGTTTCTCTTTTCCCCCTCTTGGAGCAATTACAGTTGGGCACATATGGTGTCAATTTTGCTTGCTAACATTCAGACAATGAAGGTGCACACTGCATCTCACTGAACTGTGTCTTGTCTAATGCAAACACCATCATTAGCTTTGAGCTTTCATAGCTTCTTGCCCAGCTCAGAAATTCTCACTTCTCAAGTAAAACCTAGGCAAACAAATGTAGCCACTAAAAATGCTTCTTTGAATAAAACAAAGCCAAAATCCAGACTACTACATGCCAAATTATTGTTTCATACAAATTAAAGCAAAATACAGAAATCCCTTAGAATTCAGATTTTGCTGAAATCACATAACAAGGAGAGTAACAACTAAAATAAACTCTCCCAAAGCAATTCTGCCCCCCCCTCCACACCAATAAAGCTGATGCTCTCCTTAACATACACATAGAATCATAGGGCTGGGCACATAGAATAGTTAGAGTTGGACAGGACCTTAAGATCATCTAGTTCCAACCCTCTGCCATGGGCAGGGATGCCTCACATTAGACTATGTCACCCAAGACTCTGTCCAACCTGGCCTTGAATGCTACCAGTGATGGAGCATTTATCACTTCTCTGGGCAACGTGTGCCAGCACCTCACCACCCTCACAGTAAATAACTTCTTCCTTATATCCAGCCTGATCTTCCTTATATCTAACCTGAAAATACATCATGGTTAAAATCAGCTCTGTTTTATATCTTTTGTATGCAGAGTAAGACTACTTACTGGTCACTATCTCTACAAGCCATCCATAAAAGGCTTCCGGAAAGAGTCCCAATGACTTTGGAGTCATGGCAGAAAATCAAGGCCATGTTAAGAAGAAACTTAAAAACTCTCACAGACTGTGGGCACACTAGGAATTAGTAGCTATTCCAAAAACACGTAGTCCCCCAAAGCTGGCTACACAAGTCTGTGCTCTGAAAGGAAGAGACTTTGGTAGAACTGTCATAATAATTTCCCTTAGAGAAAAGTACCAATCTCACACAGTTTGGTTTTTTTTGCAGCAGTGATGTTAACAGTCTATGGAAAGGGATGCTTCCCAATTGCCTAACCTAGATGAGTTGCACATTTCTTGAAAAACAATAGAGGGGAAACACGGATTCTAGAGGAATTCCTCAAAAGAGTATATATAGTAACCCTGCTTGATGGCAGTTGCTGATTTATTGTTCGTGGAAGAAGGAAGGAACGCTTCGACTTTTTTACAACCTATTCTTCCTGAGAAGTTCAAAGCATTTTACCAGTCAAAAGCAATGCATCATGACTATTCCTATTTTGTAGATAGACAATGCAGAAATTAAAAGATGTGTCCAAGGTCTATAGTGAGCTGAACAACTGAGTGGGTTGGAAGGACAAATTTTCTTATGTGTGGCATTAGAGAAGTATAAACCACACTAATAGAAGTATGGTCCATGCCTGTGAAGAGAAGTCAGATAAGACAAAGACAACATGAGCATGCTACATCTGGCAATACAAAGAAAGCAAATAGTTTGCATACGGCAATGTAAAGTCTGCTTTATGCATAAGCAAATAAAAACCAAACCCTCATCACTGACAACTTAAAAACAGAACATAGATCAATCCATGCACAGTAGATGAAAGAAATTAGATGTATCACACTTATGTATGTTTACTTTATCTGTGGTCCTGGGAGTTATTCAGACACCTGGCATAAACAGTTAAGAATCCACAGGGCCTCAAATTAAAGAAAGATAAAAGCTAAGACAAAGACTTGGTAGGAGAACAGAAGGAATTTTTTTTTGGTATCCTATGAAGTGGATTCATTTCAGATTGGCTGTCCTTCATCCCTCCAGTGATGACCTTTTTCTTATGTGAGAAACCACGGAAACTTGGATGGACAAACTCAGTTAGGTAGGGCCTCTTTTCCTTTAAAGGAAGAGGAAACTCAGCATTCCTCACACAGCAGGGGTCACATTTGTGAAGTGCAGAAAGGCTTCAGTGATGCAGTATTTGATCTCATATGGTGGCAGTATGAACCATGCAGAGATTTAGCTGACTGGTGCAAAGGGCATGTATTTCAAGCTATTCAAACACTGCATGAATGCTTGTAAGTGACACTATACTGTTGGCAGATGACAGCACCATTGAGATAGGAGACAGATTTAAAGTCAGGGGAACATTTAAAGCTAGCATCCTTATAGTATCTTTCTTTGAAATGCCTTCTTTTCGATATACAGAACCATTGTGGCAGCTAAATTATAATCAGAAAAGCTTTCAAAGTCATAAATTGCATTATCAACTTTATGGCTTTATCACTAGCTGGAAGCAGTAGCATCACTTGCTATGTATGCAAAGAGGTCAGCCCATTTCAGAGTGTAGCTTTCCTATATCCAGGGTGAACTTCCCAAACCCCTGTGTTCCCTCTTGTTCTTGATACTGTAAGAAATCCAAACCATCTCATATACCTCAGACTCACATAACACTTCCTAAAAGAAATTTAATGATTCCTAGAAGAACTCCTCAGTAATTAATCCCTTAGCAGGTGATACAGTTCAAAGTCACTTTGAAGCAGGAGAGAGCTCAGTCAAGAGACTATATGGATTACACATACCAACCAAGCTCTTATTTACTGTTCTAATGTATTTTTCCAAGCAAGATAATAAAATGTGTGTGTGTGAAGCAACCTGCAGTTACTACAATATGCCATCAGTATCATGAAAACCTCACAAGCAGCTTTCAAGACAGACTGGGGAACAAAAGGTGCATGTGTCATACTGACACATTTATTTTGTTCAAAGAAAAAATGTTTACACATACTATTAAATAGCTCTGAATTTGCTGCTGTAGTTTCATTGACTATAGCATACTATGATCAATCACTCTGAAAGAATCCTAGGAAGGCACTGAGCTAAAAGAAACAGCTTCTTTCAGATCAGACCTGCAGTGTGCTGAAAGACAATGTAGTCTATTATCAGACCATTCACCTGATTGCATTTTTCCTCTCAGAATCTTTTCCCAACTAGGATGTCAAAAGATCAGTTGTTTAATTTCTATCTTTCATTGGAGAATTAATGACTCACAACTCAAACCAAGCTTAAGGACTCATGTAAATCTAAATTAATTGCATATCTGAACAGAGCTCCATATAGAGCTTATGCATGAACAAGGTGGACAATAAAACCTAAGCTAATAAGCCAATGAATCATCTTTGTTACTCTCAGTGAAGAATTTACTAGCACGAATTCCAGAGAATTAAAAAAACTAAGATGGATTTGATGACTCCTTCTGCCCCTCAGAGTCCTTTTCACACAAAGCTACTAAAGTAAGAGTAGGCTACTTTCACTGTTGAGCAATACTGAGCAAACACATATGTTGTCTATGTACTAAATAACTGCCTTTCTCCTGTAAGAACATTTCTCAAAGCAGCAGCAATGGCCATTTGTGCCCTAGAAAAACGCATTGTCACTCATGAGTGAGCCTGGTTTTTGCCAAATCACGACACAGCTTGATCTGGTTAGCAGAAATCTAGTTAGAAAGATGCAGTGTTAGAAGGTCTGCTCTTTAAACCTCTCTCTACAGAAAACGTGCAACCTGAGGGCATACCTTCACTGGTTTCATCTAAGCAATGCAGAATGAGATGTATACACTGTACGTGTCTTAGTGTTACAAGTACTTAAATTATGTTTTAAGGCAAATAATCTAATTTAAGTAAAAATGAGGAGATACATTACATAAAAATTAGGATGACTTTTCACTTTGGCTTTACGAAAGAACTCATACAGGAGCTTCCTGACCACTTAACTGCTACCAAATTGAACTGCTTTAAGGGAAGACAAAATACAATAAAAATATCCAGTGATTCCAAAGATCAGTCATTAGCACTGCTATCTAAGGAAGGAGTTTTAGGCATAGGAAAAGTTTTCTCCTGTGACCCTTAAGATATGCTCCTGTTTAGCACTCTGATTGTGGGGAGATAGCTGAAATAGCATTTAAGTGGTTTCTGAACAACTCCTACAGAACCCAGCCCTCTTTAAAAGGGGAGATTGGGCCAATCTGCTGCGACCTGTGCTCAGAAGCAAGGTACACTACTATGAACAAATCTGGACATGTTGACATTTCAGTGGCATGAAACTGCCCAGCAAGCCTTTCCACTGTGGAGCAGAACAGAATCATAGACTAGTTTGGGTTGGACAGGACCTTAAGATCATCCAGTTCCAACCCCCCTGCCATGGGCAGGGAAAACTCACACTAGACCATGTTGCTCAAGGCTCTGTCCAGCTTGGCCCTTGGACACTGCCAGGGATGAAGAATTTACCACTTCCCTGAGAAAGCTGTGCCAGTGTGTTAACACCATAGAATCTCAGCACCACCTAGGTTGGAAAAGACCTTTAAGATCATCAAGTCCAACTGTCACCCCAGGACTGGCAAGTGGTGCCAGTACAGTGGCATATGGGGCTACTTGAAAAAACAGGTATCTTACCACCCTCACAGTAAAGAACTTCTTCCTTATATCTAACCTGAACTTTCCCTAAGTTTGAACCCATTACCTATTGTCCTATCACTACAATCCCTGATGAAGAGAATATTTTATGTTTTGAGGAGTAAATTAACCCCAGTAATTTCAGACACTTGGATCCACACAATGAACATTAGAAAACTAAAGGATTTAATCATGCTTCTCTAACATTGCATCTGGCTAGTATGGGAACCTGACCAGAGATGGGACAAGAACATTTAAGCAGCAAAGTTGTCTCATCAACCCTTGCTCTGGCAGAACCCCTCAAGCTACATCTTGACAGAGTTTTCTAAGCCACCTCAGAATTTGTGGGCCAGGAAGCCACAATGGCCTCGCTGGCTTGGCAGCATGAAACTCCTAGGCAGGATCTTTCTTCCTGTGTCCAGTTCTGCAACAGGCTTTGGACATTTATATGACCTTCTTCCTTTGGTGACAAAGGATTCTGGGACTAGTTGCTCTACTTCAGAAAAATGTCTCACATAAAAATGTCCTTAATTCAGCAGTTTTAGTCACCTAAAATTACTGAAGGCATCAAAACCAAGAACAGCATTTCCTTTGGCTATTCCAGAGAGTCCCTCTACCCATTTAAGGATGACATTCTTACAGACATAACTGCTGTTTGCTCTAGTTACACAGAGATTTCAACAAAACCTCCACAGGAAAAGCAGAGAACTTTATACCAAGCTGCATGCATGCAGGAAACCTTATCATCTAGGAAGCAAAATCGGGGTCCCACCAGTGTTCTAAAGCAGGTTTTAAATAGACAGATGAATTTCAAAAGGTATTAAGTTTCTTTCCTAGAAAATAAATTGTCAGTAATTTTGAGTGTTATGAATGGCCTCAGGCCAAATAATTACAACTAAGAGTAGTGAAATAATAATACATGCAGAAGGCACTGCTTCTAGAATCAGGACTATAAAGAAAAGTTGCTATTATTAAATGGAAAGATTAATATGTTCAATTGTCTCATGTAAATAATAGAACCCAACTTCTCAGATTTGAAGAAACAGAAGACTAGAAGACACAGACTGCTCTTCTGCAGGAGCTCAAGACTTTTAGTCCCAGCTTCAGCATTCAGAAATCCTGAAACATCTAAACTTGGCTTATTGACCTTAGAAGGGTCCCTGTAAAAGGACACTGAGCTGGATAGTCTTTAGAAACTGATTGCAAACTATGGTTTCTGGGATGGATTGGTTCACAGCAACAACAGTTCAGTCTCATGAAATATACAAATCCCAAATGGAAGGCATAGTATCTGATAACTTAGAGGACTACAGAGGCCATTACTGATCACGCAGTGGCATCAGAAGCTCTGACAATGGCATCAGATGCTCTGACAATGGCAAAGGCTGCGCAAAAACATGGTGGTATGTCTTTATTCTGGGTAATATTTTATTCTTTTTAGGGGGCATTAGTTTCGTATATTCAAAATAAAAACCCCTTTTCTGTTATCCAAGGCTTAGAACTATTTACTTTACACATACCTGTCATGACACTAGGATGGCCTATGTCATAATGCATCCATACTGTACAGGCATATATAAAGAAGACAGAAGTAAGCAAGTTCTTTCCAGAACTAAGCTGTTCTGGAAAGGCAGATGAATCCAGACGCATGCCTTTTCTTTTACCAGGACATTTTTGTTTCCATTTAGCCAAGTTATGAGAAGGCATTTAACAACAATAACCTATTTTCTTGGATATTGGTACCAGCAAGGCAATTGTCTGTGCAAGCAATTTAGCAAGCACAAAGTCCACCAATGAAAGGCATTATGAAGAATTAAGCTGAGCATGGAGGTAGAAGCTCGTGCAGCTTCTTCTCAGTGAGGTTTTGTGAAATCCTCAAGATGTCAGAAATCTTAGACTATCTTAACATTATCTAGAAGGAATGCAGATAGCCCAAGTTTGCAGTTCATCTGAAGAGGCCAAAGATTTGTGGCCTGGGATGTGACAGCATCTGTTTGGAACAGTTTGGCACAGCATAAGCTGTTCCTATTCAGTTGGCAGCAGAGCAAACTGAATTGCCTTTAAAGGTCTCCTGTAAGATAAAGAGTGGAGTAAATCTAACCTCAGCTGATATTGGAAGTCTTCCAAAACTCTCATTCATACTGATAGTCGCAAATTGCTGAAGACCAATGGGAGTCATGAAACTTCCTAAACTTGTGCTAACATATTTTTTCCTTAGCATTGTTTTAAGCAAACTGAACTAAATACTTGGACCCAGGAGGAAAAGTAATTAAACTCTCCTCAGAAGACAATAAATATCTCAGGTAAATGTACCAGTTCATGTAGTGGGATTATTTACAAAACATACTATGTTCTGTACTATGATGTACCCTGTAGGAGCTTGGTAACAGATGCAACAGAGCTGAAAACAGGTGAATATATAGTGCCCACAGGAGGATATAAAGTTCCTTACCCTTCCCTGGAGCAAGTACTTCCCTAAAAGGCATCTTCATTTAATAACTCTCAATTGTTTCTTGAGTATTAATCCTCTGCATATTTATACACTGTAAGGGCCAAGTCCTTCTGCAGTAAAATTCCTTTAACTTGCATCTACACAACAGCACTTGACAAAGACTGACTGGAAAACCGTTCCATTTTGTTACACCATTTGAGCCTGCAGTATTTGTTTTGTTCTGTACTAGAATGAAAAATAAGATTAAATCTTTCCATCCTTCTCATTATTCAGCATGGCTGCCAAAATTGTTTTAACTGTCAAACTCTCTCATCAAAACAATGACACCAGACAAGTTTTGTTTCCTGAGCTGTTCCATTTTACAGCAACTTTTAAAATTAATTTTGTTCTACAGTGTAATGAAAACAGAATCTTTTATTACAAAATAGAATTCTATTCATGTACATTTTTAGACTGCGAAGGCTGATTTCAATATGACTATCTCCAGTTTTGATAAAGCCTATTTTTGACCACCAACCTTTCTGAGGGTGTTTTGTCAAAATCTATACACCTCCACAAAAACACCACCTTTAATTGTATGTTTCCATAAAAAACAAAAAGGCTTCCTTAAAAACACTCCTGACTAGCATTATCTCTGAACCTGTTTTCTTCATTGGCACTGACTACTAACAAGCCTTTGCTCCACATGCTGCACATCTCCCAGTAGCTTGTACACTTCTTGGGTGGAAACAGTCCTTGCCATAAACATTATGTCTGTGACACTAAGATTTCTGTTTTCACATCAAGCTAGACTTAAGACTTATGATTTTTCTACCCTAGGTATTTACTATAATCCTTAACACATTTACTACCTCAACTACTCCTTGTCCCCAGCACTGCCCTCTTTAAATTGTTGTCTTTTCCCTGAAGACAATGATGAGCAAGTCTAAAATGGGGACAGTAGAAAGGTGTAAGATAATAGAAAGGTAAAAGGTATTCAAGACCTATTGAGAGATAACATAAAAGTTATTTAGCAACAGAATAGCTATTTCTTGAATGAAATTCATGCCATTGGGGTAAGTAATAGAAGACAGTTTTGAGTAATTATGCACATGCACACACATATTTTTAATATATATTTAAAAGTATATAGGACATAAAACTATGTGATATAATTACATAGAATACAATATAAATATACACACTCAGTTCCAATTTAAAGTGGACCTTCTCTTTGCATCATGACATCATCAGCACTTCAAGTAGTTTACCAGCAACAACCCCTACTTCATAGGTCTACATTCCACACACTTCTAGCAAAGCATTAATTCACAGAAATGCTTAAAATTTGCTTTAACTTCACTGCTTCCTGGCTAAATTAATTTCACTTCTCTCTACTTCAGCTTGTTCATTGTGATGTTTTATTATCCCACAGCAGTTCTTAATATCTTGGCTTATGTACTTTGTGTTGGAAGTGACAGGAGAGGAATCTGTTTCATTTACACCTAGAAAACCCAAGAATCCTTTTGTCTCTGCTACAGCCAATTGCCTACTAAGGCAGGAAGTACTGTGAACATTACACAATTTCCCAAGGATTCTGACATCACAGTCCTAGGAAAAAAAAATAAACCAAAGAAAAAAGTCCAGGTACCATATAAATAATTATAAACCAATGCAATATTCTATTCTAGCCAATAACCTTTTAGTTCTCAAAATGAGCTGTATAAAGAATGAACTAATTTAAGATTTATATGGAAGCACTCAGCTGAACTGGATTTTAATGGCAAACTGTGCATATTATATTTGCCAGTGGAAGGATTTAATTTGAGGGTCTCTTTTGTTTGTTAGTTGAAACTGCACAATCAGATTGGTGCCTCAATATGCCTGGTGATACGGGTTGGCTGTTATGTACCTTGACTCAGGCAGTAAAACTGGCACTTCTGCTTTTATCAGGCCAGAAGTTTGAAGTATCTGAGTTGATACTACCTCCCTTTTAGCAAGGAGGTAAAATAAAGGGAGGTTTTATGAGAACCATTTGCCATGCAGATCTGGAAGCAAGTCAACAGGAGAATCAAACAGATCCTCTGTTCAGCTAGTGATGACAAGAAGCAGAACAATTTGTAATCAAAATACTATACTCTCTTCTGTTTAAATATTAATAGTTCCAGCATGTTATACCAAGCTAATGTTTACTTGCTTGTCACATGCAAAAATCAAACAGAGATAATTCAGTGCAATCAGATGGGTAACAAGATCCTATATAGCCTGATTTAAAAGCCATCACTATTTCATATGTAAGGAATAAGAGCAAGTAAAATAAGAGCAAGACAACATGGAGTCATGGAAATCAGCCAGGTTGGAAAACACCTTTAAGACCATCAAGTCCAGCTGTCCAACAGCACTGCCAAGGCCATCACTAACCCATGGTGCTGAGGGCCTCACCTGCACGGTTTAGGAACACTTCAAGAGACGGTGACTCCACCACTGCCCTGGGCAGTCTGTTCCAATGCCTGACCACCTTTTGGGGGAAGGAATTATTCTTAATATCCAGCCTAAACCTCTCCTGGCACAGCTTAAGGCTGTTTGCTCTTGTCCTACCCCTTGTTCCTTGGGACATGTGACCTGCACAGGCCAGCAGAGATAAGAACAATAACAGATTATTTTTCTTTTAATTGGCAAGAAAAGTATCACTAACATGGCATTGGACATGGAAACAGCAGAAGAGTCAATTAAGATGTAGGAAAACTAGGGCCAAGTAGTGATTATTCTGCTTTATATTTGGAACACCAACAGCTAATACTGCTTGTTGTACTGCTTGGTTGTACTGTTTCCTTCATAAGTGGTTATCTCCAACTGTATCAATAGAACCTTGCAAATAAGCAGGTTTTAAATCACTGTCATCCCTATATATACACATGTATATTTACTTCTGTAGCATTCACTATGGTCTCTTGGGAAACTAGATTGTATTTACACTTGAAAAGCAAGTCTGAAATCTTCACACCCAACCAGAAAATTTAGCTTTCAGACAAGTGATGTAACTCCCATTTAAAACCTCTTGTAAGCCAGAACAGTGTAAACCTTAAAAGTGTAAGCCTAAAATACCAGGCATTTACACAGCCCTTGCCAGCCATGACTGTGAAGAACAGAAAGCATTTGTTTTTATGCATATACCTTCATATATACAAGGATACAAAATTCTACCATGCTTAGGAGCTTTTCTAACTTATGTTCACCTGTATCTGTCCTCAAGGATCTCAGGAGTGCAGCGCATGCTGCTCTTGCTGCCTCCCAGCCTCAAAATGTAGATGTAGTTAGCTATCTACCCAGCTGGAATATATTTTATGATTTATTTACCATTAAGAATGATTTATTCTGCTCCAGTCCCACAGAATTCCAGGATGAGAATGGGCCATGATTTGTATTTGGCACCTGATTTGATTGTATTTTTCAGCTTGACAACTACAGGTAAGAGCTTTGCTGTGAGAAACCAGAATTAATATCTTAATTCTTGACAGGGAGTGGAATATAGATTCATGATTTTGATTGCAATTAAGCCTTCTTGGTAACACAGAATGGCTTGTCCTGGAGAGGAGTCAGAGCAGTGTGGAAGGACGCTGCTATTATAGGACTTCAGTTTTGCTGGCTTCACAAGCACAAGGACACATTTTGAAGGCAGCAATCTGGGATCTACATCCAAACAAAACTGCTCTTGTGTCTGCCACTTGGGACTTCTTCAGCCTTTCACGACCCCTCATCCCAAGCATCTCAGTTTATCCAAGAGCCACATGTCCCTCCCTTAAATCCCCCCCTCTTTCATGACCATGCCCCTTATTCAGCCATGCATTTTCAGCAATGCCAGCTGTAACTTCCAGCTTTTTCACATGAAGGGGCCACATGAAGCTCCATCCTCTTTCACAGCCTTTCCTCACCATGGTACTGCTCTGCAGGTCAAGCTTGTTCCCTTACAAGGATGGGACAAGATTTCTTCTGAAAATTTCCCGAGTAACCTAAAAGCAATTCTCCTGACCCTGTCATATGAATCTAACAAAGCTGGAAAACAGCTGCTGAAAGCACAAACACACAAAAACGCAGCCTGCCATCCATACAGCCCCTGGACTCAACCTCACCACAATTTTCAAGGAAGAAAAAATTAAAGTAATAAAAAAAAAAATCAGCCTCACAAAGAAATCCAGAATGGGAAATTTAGGCTTTAACAGATTTTCCAAAATCCAAAGTTTGGAAGTTAAAACACTATCGTATTTAGTAGTGGTAAAGCACCTGAATTACAGATGACATTATCAACCTTAACAGAAAGCTGCCAAAACAAACAGGTACATAAACAATAAAAGATACATACCTTGCTTATAAAATGGATATATTTTATTCAAAATACTGTAGAATCATAGAATGGTTAGGGTGGGAAAGGACCTTAAGATCATCCAGTTCCAGCCCCCTGCCGTGGGCAGGGACGCCTCATACTAGACCATGTCACCCAAGGCTCTGGCCAACCTGGCCTTGAACACTGTCAGGGATGGAGCATTTACCACTTCTCTGGGCACCCTGTGCCAGTGTCTCAGCACCCTCACAGTAAATAACTTCTTCTCTACATCTAACCTGAACTCCCCTTGTTTCAGTTTGAACCCATCACCCCTTGTCCTATTACTACAATCCCTGATTTTAGTTTTTGTCTGTTGGAAAAACTGTCCATGATAATTTAATGATGAGATTTATTGATACAGAGATGTACCATTTTCCCTTCCATACACAAAGGAAAAAGAATCATTTCCATGGCATCTTTAGGAGAAAATCACCCCAAAATAATTTAATTCAGCGCTGGAATTAGCACAAAATTACCTCTCAGAACTCCTACTCCCATCAGGTCACCTAAGAGACATAAAAGGTGTTAGATTATCTCTTCCTCCTGGATTTGGAAATCTTTTAGCTACATGTTCATAAACCCTGCCCTGATCCTCTCCACTTTGTACAATACAAGTGATAATGAAATACAACACAGTAAGATGATAGAAACCGTGAAGGGAACTAATTTAGAGTAGGCAACAGGTATATAATATATAATTAGCCCGCAATATACCGAGAGCAGTTGGCTAAAGTTTGTTGTCTTGCAGGCACTGCAGACTGCTGCACTGAAATATATTAAAACCTCCTGCTTTTCAGTAGATTCAGTGTGCAAGTCCAGTGACATGGGTAACAGTGTTACTATTAATATCACTAATAACCACATTACTATGCATGTCATCATCCCCAAACTGACACACATGTACACGTCATATGTTCAAAGATCATTAAATGTCGGGAATCTCATTTACAGTCTGCCTAAAAAAGAATATGCGCTTGTGGAAATGCCAGCATGTTGAATCCTACCACAGAGAAAAGAATTGGTATGTGGTGAAGACAGAAATGCTCTCAGAAGAACATTTCACAACCTTGTTTCCTTTGCTAACCTCAGATTTGCTTCTCTTTGCTGCAGTGAAAACTCTGAAAGCACAAGCTGCACATGTACTTTAGGTGAATGCTCAGGAGCAAACTCTGCCCAGAGAGGCAGGATCTTAATGCTTGTGGCAACACGATCAATCTTCTAATTTGCTACAGCCAGAACGGAAACTGAGTCCAAGCAAAAGGTCAGAACAGGCATTTTATATTCTCTGTTAAAGGAGGGAAGGAAAAAAATGTCCTTGAGGAGTAAAGTAAGTAGCTAATGAGACACAGCACTGACAGCTGGAATTTAATAGGTATCCACTTCACAAGCAAAACTGCTCTTAGTAATTAAATACAGGTATCATACAAAGCTGCTGCTCAGAGCTAGATTTCAAAATCCTTCTGTCAGTAGGACTGAAGAGGTTTTATATACCAGGTAATATAAGGGTGAGTTTGCCTGGGAGGCTAGTCCTAAATGAAGAGGGTTAATTGCATAAAATTCACAGTCATGTCAGTGGTAAATAATTCCAAAGGGACTTGTTCAGATAGTAGTCTGGCATTACTGAAAAACAGACTACAACTAAAGAGACCTGTTATACAGTCGACCAAAGCCTGAGACACATAAAAAGTTTATTAGTCATTGCAGAACTAAAATGCAAACAAGATCTTTTTAGAGGGATCCAAAATTCTTTATGCTCCAGGTCTGTAGGGCCATAAAACTACCTGAGAAAATTTTAAACAATCTTCTAATTAATCACAGGATTTTATAAGTTCTCACAAGCTGTAAGTAAAACACTAACAAAGTAGGAGGAAGTACTCTTTGCATAAGCATGGTTGCTAATGCTGTTGACATGCCGCACTAGGTGAACCTGGGTAGAATTTAATATCAAACTGAGATTATAATGGATACAAGCATACAGAGATGGGGTTTCATTTATAGGACCGCATTCTTATAAACAAAGGTGTAAGTCTCTCAATTCCTAGGAGCATCTGAGCAGGATCTAATTGTTTTTCTGTAATTTGTGACACCACCATCAAAATATGACCACATAATATATAGAATCACAGAATGGTTTGGGTTGAAAAGGACCTTAGAATCATCAAGTTCCAACCTCCTGCCATAGGCAGGGATGCCTCATGCTAGACCGTGCCATCAAAGGCTCTGTCCAACCTGGCCTTAAACCTGGCCAGGGATGGAGCATTTACCACTTCTCTGGGCATCCTGTGCCAGTGCCTCACCACCCTCACAGTGAAGAACTTCTTCCTTATATCCAACCTGAACTTCCCCCGTTTCTGTCTGAACCCATTATCCCTTGCATTATTCCTACAGTCCCTAATGAAGAGTCCCTCTCCAACATCCTTGTAGGCCCCCTTCAGATACTGGAAGCTGCTCCGAGGTCTCCACACAGCCTCTCTTCTCCATGCTGAACAGCCCCAACTTTCTCATTCTTTACATAATAAAACCCATACCCCTGGAAAGACATCTTCACCTTTACTTGATCAGCAGTCCAAAAGAACATTGCTGGTATCACAAAAAGAAACCAGCTGAAGTACCCAGATGGTTGAGTGTTTTTATCAGCTACATCCATTTACTCAGGTATGCATAACAATCACAGCTGCATGTACTTCAGAGTAAAAGAACAGTGACTTTGCAATACATATTTTCACCTACCTCATAGTACATAGGCATATCCATCACCTTTTTTCCCTTCTGATTCCCTGAATCTCTGATCTGCAAGAAAATAAAGCATTCTACTGTGAGAAGACTGGAAGTTTACACAAATTATTGTATTCATTATGCCCTCTTACAAACACTACACTCGCACTCCAAAACACGAGGAATCATCTTACAGTACCCCTGTACCTTAGCGAGGGAGTTTTTGTGCTCAGCAGCTTGAAGAAGTCTGCAACAAAACCTCACTATTTACAAGGAACAGACCAACTTAGACAGTAAACTTTTTATTTTTTATCTCCTATGAACTACTGTAACTTTTAAACCTTCCACAGAGTATTCAATTGAATACAAAATGTCTAGTTACCACAGACTGAAGAAGTGAGTATAGAGAAGTGAGATTCAGGGTTTGGTTTGTTATCAAATGTTCTTTTCTTGGAATACCTGTGTGAGAATGTCTTCATGTGTTACCACGCTGAAGAGCTTCCTCTGTGGCACCCGCACAGCAAGAGACAGGGCCTTGGTGTGGATTTCATCCTCTATTCTGTTCCCAACAACAAAAGCAATGCTAGGCTTCCAGTCATCCTGTTTTCCAAAATAAAATATTTCAGGTGTTAAACCTCAAGCAGACAAAACTGCTTCTCTGCAGTTTCAAGTTTCATCCTGTAGAGATGGTTACTGCATTTAAGACATATTAAACATCACCGTATTAATCACACTGAAATAAAATGCATAAAACCTGAAAAAGCACGCACTGCATTGTCCCAATCATTTCTGCCATCAGGTGGCAGCATTATCCTATGAAAACCACAAATGCCAACTAACAACCTCGGCAAACCCCACCGGCTGCGTACGCATCACACAAATAGAAAGTAACTTTTAAATGTCATTTGCAGATTTGACAGCTCAGTAAGCAAACAAGTGAATTTTCAAAATATGCATTATTGCCATTGAACATTATTGTGATTATTTGCTGTAGAAAAATAGTAACAAAAATAATAATAGTAATAGCAGTAGTAGTAATAATCCCAGCTCCCTCATGCAGAGAATCAGACAACACACACATCCTAACTCCTAAAAACCATAGCATTATTTATATGATGCTTTATGAGGCTATAATTATGCATAACACAGTTCTTGGACATTTTCACCAACTATTCTGAACTAAGAAAAATAATTTTTTCAAAGGCAAATTGTATTTCACTATAGGAATTGACACGTTAAAACCACCAGAAGCTGTCAAAAATTTGCAGTAAAATAGACAAATTTTAATGAAAATTATCTGATTTTAGCATTACAGAAATGCAAAATAAGAGATTAGAATACATCATTTAATGGTGTCCATCTGCAAAACCTTCAAAATTATGTTATTGCAGTAACTTTTCCTGGCTATTCTTCTCCATTTCTTATGTTTGAGCCTACTGTAATCCCTTTCACAAAGTGAGTGGCTATCTCCAGCACATCTACATCTGACTTCAGAGTATTCTTTAACAGCATCAGTGTCAGCTGAACCGTAAGCACTTCTAAGGTTTGTACTCTACATCAAATCACGTGTAAACTGCAAGCTACCAATAAAACTACATAAAGGTGAATACAGAAAGTGATTGAGTAGCTCCAGGGAGTCTCAAGGTGGTGTCACACTGACCAGGACCAGGCTAAGCAGATTCACATACTACTTAGCAGGGAAAGATTTGAAAGAGAAGTTTCATAGAGGGTGCTAACTCTAGGATTTTGATGGAAATATTTTCATATGTGTAATACGCACAAAGTCCTTATGAAAAAGAGGAACAAACCCTGAGTTGATGGCAAAGAGAGGGAAAGGCTGGTTCCAAAACAAAATCAGATGTAAATGGCAGGAGAAATTTCTTTTTCCAGTTTTACTATACCCTTCTTTCTGCATTCCTTCTCTTAGGTGAAAAAAGTCCTTCCTAAATGTTTGCAATTTGAGTCCCTGATGACTTGGGATAAGAGAAAGCAACAGTTGTCGTAAGTTTCAAACTAGTAAATGCTTGCATGGAGGGAAACTGTCATACTCTTAAGATATCAAAGCATAACATCACGTGTAGATGACATGACATAGTTGTACATACACGGAAAAGATCACCTGCATCACTAAGGGTAATCTTCTGAAACTGCAAGTAGCCACTGAGCAGGTATTTAATCCAAAACGGCTCCATAATTCCATACATAAACTTCCTTAATGTTTTATAGCAGCATAAAAGAAACTTTCAACTTTTTAAATGCAGGACAGTGCAAGCAGATTGCTGACTCTTTAGAAGCATGCAAACATGATGGAATTCATGACAGTGTCCCACTGACCTGAGGCAGCAAGCACTGCTCAATGGAAAAGTGGCTGCAGTAATGGTCTGTATAGGGACTACCCAATGAATTTTTTCCCCTCCTTCTATGTGTGTGGGGACCACGACAATACCTTCTCCTCAAAGTTGCCAAGATAGCTACTGGTGCACAGCACTATGAAACAACTAGACATTATGATATTATCATCAAAACACATGCACAGGAGTTGCAATTGAAGTTGTCATATACAACAAATTCATGTTAGAGTTGTCATTGTATATTTGCCAAGAACTGGACAGAATCCTTGAACAGAGAGCATTTGCTTGTGTACAAATGCACAATTCTCCACACTTTCAGAACTGAGATTGAAATGTCCCCTTGTGGCAGTGTCCTGGTGTTCCTATGGGTCACCACCAGAGACCTTTGAACAGTCATCCACCTATGACATGAGCTAATGGAGCAACTGATACCACTATGCTTCAGTGAGGACCACCAAGAAGGGAACTGGGCCCAGGAAGTCCTACAGACAGATGCCGACAGCACAAGAGCAGCAAGACTCAGGAATGTCAGGTTCTAATCTAAATGCTAGAAATATTGTCCAACAGCAATATAGAGCCTGCCTCCACAATTTCCTGCAGTTCTTCAGATATACAAAAAAATCTCCATCAGAGCATGCTAAAACTTATGCTTTATGCCTTCTTCAGTTTCTCCTTAAAACATGCTGGTATCTTGGTACCCACAAATTAAACCTGCTGGCACTGATTAACACTACCCTGCAACATTTGTGAAACCTGAATTCCTTATAGTCCTGTCTCTTCTTGGTCTTTCTATCCCTAAATCACAAATGTCCCTATCTCATTTCTCTTTCCATTTCCACTTTGTTCCTCATCCGGGTCCCATCACTTCTCGTAATGCTTCCTGCATCTGTGCATGCCTTGATCCCCTAGTTCTCGCCCTCAGTCTCCTTGCCCAGCTAATGCCTAGTTTTAGAATCTAATCTCACTTCCTGCTTCCTCCATCTCCAGGTTCCTTCTCCAAATCCTTATTCTCTAGCCCCTCTAATACTTCCCAAGGACTTCAGAATTATGTTTGAGCAAGAAGACTCTTCTTCACGTTATTTATGCAGTCCTTGGAAAGGCATTACAGGCAATGGAGAGAGAATTTTCCTGATTTCCCTAGCTGCAAAATAAGGGAAAATGTATTTTTTATTAAAAAGGTAGAGCACCTGGGAAATGGAGCTACAGAAATACCAAAACCAGCTACACATCAGAGAACAATCCAGAATTCCTACTCATCTGTTTCTACACTATGAAGCCCTTTAAGAAGAGCTGAATATTGAGAACAGCAACTGAAGTCACTAAGCACAGTGAATGTGCAGTGTTAGTATATAGTTTAAAGTGTTTAATCGACTATGCTCTTTTCTGACCTTAAAAATTTATTATCTTTGCAATATTGCCCTCATATTATCAATATTGTAACAGTATCCTTAATGTTCAAGGCACTGAAAGGCTAGAGAAGAAACAGACCCTGCTTCTACAGCTCACCACCTAAAATCACAACATAAAAATGAGAAGAAAAAGTAGTAAAACGTATATGGTTACTTTAAAAATATTTTCTCCCTCAATATACAACTGCTCCTCTACTTAGTTTAATTCTTTCAAATGTTATTGTAGAAGTGAGACCTGAGAAAGGATCTGAAAGAGGATAGATTAGTAACCCTAAGGCTACCTCAATTGAAGTTACCAGCTTAAAGAACATAGAAATAACTACTGAAAAGCATGGAAACAGCCTAAGGAGGCTGCCATCCAGAGTATAGCCCAAGCACTATGTACTGTGAAAAATGACAACCAAAACGCGGGAGCGGACAGCCCACAGAATCAACAAGGCTGATTCAAGCACCAATGGGGTTAAAAATGAAGCTGGAAACATGGTGTTGGTAACTGAACACTCGTTAAACAATCTGCACCCAGCTCTACTTAAGTGGAGGCCAGACCCCTCTTATTGTAAAACATCCAGTGACAATCACTGTCACACTTGACACTGTCCCCACCACATTTTAAAACTCTTAGCCATGGGAAGAGTTGAAATGCACTGAAGTCTTCCCCTGTGTTAGAAATAACCACCTATGTGGGAAGCTTGTATGCCCCTCAAGTGAAGAGACTCCAATCCCAGCAAGAGCCCCCCTAACTCTGAAAGCTCCAAGTAAGCAGCTAGCAGTTTTCCAAACTCCTCGTTTCCACAAACACACAAGGCATTTCATCTTCTCCTGACTTAGCTGTCAAAGCTCCATTGCGTCCCTCTGTAATGTGATTTTTCCCAACTGTTAAAAACCAGTACACACAGCCTACATATCTTATTTGCCACAGAGCTATTGGAATATCAAGGGGATGATAAAAAAGAAATCCAGCTTCACATTGGAGAAGAAAAAAAAAACCAAAAAACAAAAACAGTAGCTTACAAAATCTTGTTTCCTTTTTAAGCACATCTCTTTTTCTCTGCTTCATTTCTTAGCACAAAAAGGCAGCAGCTCTAGACAAGGCATTTGAACAAGTCAGCTATATTGTTTATTTCTGCAGTACCAGTTTCTAGATCTCTGCCCACGAAAAGCATCAAGCAGCCGTCAAACACCCCCCCCCTGCCATTTCCAAGCAATCTAAGTAACCATCATTTTGCAGCATAACTTATGCTTATAGTATTTAACGGTGAGGTTTTGTTTGGCTTTTTGTTGGTTAGTTTCTGCTTGGTTTGTTCTGTTTGGTTTGTTTTTTCCTTAGGCTCACAACTAATAGCTTAATTTTACTGCAGCACAATTTCAAATGTCACTGTAACAGCTAAAGAGAAACAGTTGAATACTGAATCTCTAAGCATCTCAGCATCAAACAGCAAGAGGTTTTTTAAATCTCCTGATTGTTTCCTTAGAAATCATGAAATTAATTAGTGATTTCTGAGCACTAAGGACTATATTACATCTAGCACTCATTGCTTTTGACAATGGGGGGAGCTTGCAAATCAGTAAACCATAGAATCATAGAATGGTTAGGGCTGGAAAGGACCTTAAGATCATTGCTGGGAGAGGCTGCTCATCAGGGATTCTGTAGCTGTAACATAGTGACTGTGTAGGGCATCACTGCCCAGAAACCTGCAAGTCCACACACCCAGATTACTAATGGATTCTGATTTTAAGACACTGACCTTTTGCTGTATAATCTGGGCAGGTTAAAGAATATGAAAGCTCAGTTGAATATTAATTTCAGCAGTATGAATAGTTATGAAAAGTGAAGCCACTCCACTCAGTACATTTTTAATGATTTTACAAGGTTAAATTTCAGTTCAATTTGAAGGCCCTAAAATGCCAGTAAACTGACAGAAACTATACAGATGGAAGGTCCGAGCAGAATGTGGCTTCCAAGTGCTATGAATAGTTACACTAGCTAATAAGAATACATGATAAATAGCAGTTATTTTAATTAATGGCTGTATTTGCCCAGAATTCAACTTTCCCTTAGCAGACATCACCCCTGAACTACATAAAACATGCAAAGTTTCAAACTAAGAATTTTAATTTACATTTTGTAACTTAATCTGCAGTGAAGCCAATCAAAATATCTTAATATCTGGAGGCAAATACAGCTTGCAGACCCATGTTCTTCTGTGTAGCACATTGCAAACAACACAATTTATATAAACTATAATGTGGGGCTCTGCAAAATCCATATTTCCTCTGTACATGGTTTTAAGCTGTCTGTTTGCCAGTTTTTACAGTGTGTTTAGTAAAAGCAATTATTTGGTTAGTAAATACCATTTAAATCATATTTTAGTTAGCATTCCCCTCCATAAAATCTTAACACCACTGGTAAAATGACTCCTTTTCATAGATCAGACTAATAAAATATTGCAAGTCATAAACACACATTAAAATGTGAAATTTCATTGCTTGGTCTATCTGGTACAATTTAAAACCAGTTCTAGTAAATTCCGTTTGACTCCACTAAAGCAAAAGAATATTCTCTAAATTGATACAAGTAAAAGATTTAAAATTTTTAGACATGAATTACAAGGAGAAATTTGTTTAATTGACAGGAGTTCCTGTCATCTCCCAAGTAATTTCAGATTCATATGGTGTATCACATACAATATCGAGCAGGAGTAAGAAATAACTGTATGCACTGTGTCTGATGATACCTAGAATTAAAGATGCTCAACACTCGCTTTTACAGGCTGCTTTCAGTTCCTGAGCTTTATATATTCAAGTTTAAATCTCATATGCTATGCAAGTACCAGGGCAGGGTAGGGTAGGGATAGTATGGTTGGACTATTTGCAGAACGAGATTTGATTTTTAACAACCATGTCTATCCTTTAATAAATCCCCCCCACCCCCCATGTTATTAAGTTATTAAGATATTAAATTCCCTCCGTGTTCAAGAGGAAGGAACTAAATTTGGCAGCACAACCATACTTGTGTCAAAGATGTGCTTTCACAGAGCATGTTTATTTATAAAAGTATACCCACATTTGGCCATACTTGATGAATCTCAAGTCACAGAATCCTTACTCATAACAGATTCGTTGGCATTTGTCAGCTTTGCACCGAGCTCCTGCCCATGACTGTAAGAGCTGAATAAGACTTTTCCTGCAATAAGAAATGTCAGTGGCTTCTCAGCATCAAAGAAGCTTGAGTTCAAGCTAACTACAGCAGGCAGACAGTTTTTCCCATGCTCGCAAGACTCTGCTGCTACAGTGAGATAGAGAAAGTGGAATTAGCTTAACTGGAACAGAAAACAGTTGAACAAGAGAATTAAGCAACCAAGGAATCCGAATTCAGTCCCCATGGGTACAGGCATTATGATAATCTTTAATTAGGTGATCACATTTCCCTCTCTCCCCCCTTACAGAATTCTTGCGCTATTCAGTGAACATTTCAACATTTCTTTCCATCTGCCTCAATGCATGGTCCTAAATAATCCTAATTCTGGCATTTTGAGCATTTTATCTACCTTTTAAAATACTTCAGTACAATGGTTTGCATTTACCAAATGTAATAAATTTCACACAGCAGCAGCAGGGCAAACAAAGCACTTTGTTCTACAAATTCACTGGTCAATATCCACAACCACAATAAACACCCCCATAAAGCAAAAATATCACTAATTGGCACCTTGCTATGCTAGCAAGCATGGGAGAAAGGTCAGGAACTAAGGAGGTGATGGAGACTAAACCTCCATCCCCTTCTCATGCTTCAGGGAGGCTCTCCTAAGGTAGGGGAGAGATTCATAAGCAAGAAATGGCTCAAGCACCTATGAACTCTACTGGAAAATCTACGTTCCAGGGAAAAGAAAGGAAACACCGGCCTTAGCACTTCAAAAAGTGATTTTCTTTGGCTAAACTTGTACTATACAGTTACTACCAAATGAAAGTAAAAGCAACTCGGTATTTAAGAGATGTCTGGACATCTGTGGCAACCAATTAGCCGGTTTAAAAGCCTTCTCCTGAACTCAGAGCTGCTTGTACTTCAATCAGAACTGCTGGCATGTTAAAAAAACAAGAAAAAAACAGCCAAAACCACAGCAACAACAAGAAAAAACAACTTCTTTTTGTTTAATATGGAATAACAGAACCCATGGCACAAGGAAGCCGTGGAAGTCATTTGTCTCACTTGCAGAAGCAGCCCTAGATAAACACACACGAGGTAAATATTATTGTTTGCTAAACTCCTACCCTATTTTGAAACCAAATTCTCTCTTGCAAGTCAGGATTTATTAGAATGACATTGCTTACACAGAACCTGGAAACCTAAACATGCCTTTAGATCCTTGCAGGCTGTAAAAGAAAATAAAGAAAAAGGGAAAAAGCGCCTTTTAGCTGCACACACACTCAAGCAGGAAAATTACAGCCTCCCATTTTCAACGCTACAGTTAATGCTGTGTCAGCACCTCCATCAAACCTCGCTGTTCAGCAGTTTATGAGAAGTTCACTCCGAGCCGAAACTTGGCACCCAGAGCCCCAGAAAGAGAAGCACCGAGGAGGGAAAGCAAGACACACATTGGGTCTGGTGTGCTCCGCTCCCCGGGGGCACCTCACCGGACCCCCAGCAGCTACACTGCGACCACCCCACCAGCAGACCGGCGAGAGCTGCCTCCGCCCTCATCCCCCCCGCCCCATCTTCAAGCCCCAGCGCTCGCCCGCCTTCACCTCCTCGAGGTGGGCGGACACCAGCGCGGCCTCCCAGTTCTTGCCCGCGGCCACTGCCGGGGCCACCGCTTCGGTCTTAGGCCGCTTCGGGCCCATGGCTGTGCGGTGCGGTACGGTACAGGCGGCAGGCAGGTCCCACGCGTCGCCCTAGCGACCGGCTCCCGCGGGGTGTCGCTTTCCGGCCGCGCCCTGGGAGCACCGACCGGAGGGACCGGTCGTTTGGTACCGGGTGAGCAGCTCCGCGGCAGAGCCTGTGCCCGACATGAGACCGCCGTAGCTTAGGGTTTATATAGAGGCGACAGGAGATGAACTGGTTTGCGGACATTGGCATCGTGGTGTGCGGCCCGGGCGAGAAGCTACGGCCGCCTCCGGCATGGCTGCCTAAAGGCGAGGCTCCGGTGGGGCTGCCCGGTCCCAGAGCCACCAAGTTCAATGTGACACCGAAAGGACTGCACGAAACCGGGCACCGGCGGCTATCGGTGTGCTCGGGGAGGTGCTGCCGCGGGCCTGGAGCATGACCCGAGCGCAGGTGTGGGCAGGCAGCCTGCTCCCAGGCCGAAATCACTCCCCAAACACTACCATATGTTACAGCGCCGGGACCAGAAAGGGAGAGGGAGGCACAGTTGGGAGAAAGCAGGAGAGCTGCCAAGATAAAGAATTCATTACAGAAGGAGTCATGTCGTGATCTCACACTGGAGACGAGTGAAATATTCTGTGTGATTTAACATTTGGTGAAAATACCCCAAACCACATGCTGCCCTTCCCCCAGCCCCTTCCACCGACCAGGGCTGCTTGGAGCCTTCAAATCTTTAGTTGAATTTTATCAGAGCCTTAAAGCCTTGTTGTGCAATGGATTGTTGCTTTAGTCAATTTCAGTGTGGGATGAAACTGAATGTGCTGAATAAAACACCTTTGGTTACACGGTTTTAGTGGAGAAGTAGGAATGTCATAGGGGACGTAACAGGCGAGTTTCACATCATCTTAGTTTGCAGAAGGCTATCTTCCCTGGGTTTGCAGACAGTGATGTAGTTTATAACATGGGAAAGCTGCACAGTAGATTTGCCAACACCCATAAACATTTTCCCCCACCCTGTTTCTTGGCTGGTGTCCATTTTTCTCTTTTTGAGTTTTTCTTTTGTTGTCTAGAAAAAACATCAGACTTCAGTTGTTCACAGAAACAGGCAGTGCGACATTCCCACCATGCCCTTGTTCTTCACTGAAGTTTTGGATATGCAGCCTGTGCCTGGTGAGACGCAACACGAGAGCAGGGGAACACAGCAGGATCACCAGCCAGTGCTGCACAACAGGGCAGAGGTGCAGGGCAGAAGGCACAGATAATAGGGTGAGCCACCCTTCTGCTTTTTCATGGCTCAGCTTTCAGGGCTGGATGAAAGCTTCAGGAGGACCAATGGTAGAGGGTAGACATCCTGATGGTTTGGCTGGCACTACCACGATGTCCATGGGAGATGACAGCTGCTTAATGATGCCCACACTGGGATCTGTATGCTCAGGTTTGTTAGTTTAAAAACTAGCAAGATTGATGTCAGCTACAAACAGCTGTGAGAACATGATCAATAGCTGTGAGAACCATGACCTAGTCTGTTGGTACTTGTTGTGTGTTTGCTTGGAAGCATAAATATTATTTGAAGGAAATGGCTTTTTTCTGCTGCTTGCTGCCTTAGTAAATGCATCTTGATAACTTGCGTAATGACGTGCTGTAGGAGACAGCAAGTTGAGCTGAAGTAGGGCAGCCAATGACCAGGAGCTTATACCAGTTCATTTACAATTACCTTCACCACTCTCCCAAACAAAGGAGAGAAACAAATTGTATTTATTCTTAATTTCAAAGGGTCCTAGTGTATAGTCCTGATACATGCTCTCCAGTAGTAAAGTCAGCTAAAGACTTCTCCTGCTTGGCTTCTGGTCACTGTCTGTTCAGTTGTGCTGCCAGAGATGCTTGCACTCCAAGTAAACTAGATCACTGAAACACTCTTGGTTAAATCCTCCAAAAGGCAGGAGACAAATCACAAATATTGGGAAACTACATTTTGTTTCTTCCAAATAGTCTGCACTGAAACCCACCCAGGTGTCACTGGGCCATCTGAAAACCTTCAGCTTCCTTCTGATAACTGAAAGTTAAAGTTGCTGCAATCTTAAAACTTGTATTGCCAAAACTGAAAGTAATTCAACTGTACCAGTAAGCTGCAGATGAGAAGAATAGGCAAACTGAGGATCCAGAGAGACAATACACAGTTTGGGGTGCCTTCTGCATGAAAAAGAAGTTTGCAGTTGTAAGCCTGACATTTCCATGTAACAAAATTGGGTCTACCATTAGTGCAAGAGTTAATGGGCCTATCTGTGATGACTTTGCATATAACAAGAACATTTATGGTGAGATTTTCAGAGAGAGTAGCAACCTAAAAATCATAAAGTCAGGCTTTTATTTTCTATCTTGTTATAAACCCATTGTGAATATGGAAGTTGCAAAAAGCCATGAATTTACAGTACACTTGCAAGTCTGAATAATACTCTGTGTAAACTAAAGGTCGCTTGCCTTTCTCTGGGCAGAATACAAGCCTGTGCATTCTGAATTTGCACAGCAGGGTAAGAAAGCATGCATGGTTAGTACTGTGGAGCAGCTAGACACAGTAACATGCTTCTGTGCCTATACTTGTAACCATAATATAGAAGGAATATTTAAAAATTGGGTATACTCTTTACCCCCTTCAGGAAGAAGTAACATTTGCTACCTTTTATTTTAAGGTGACTTAGGGAACATTTACACTTGTTCTCCAGTAAAGTGTGGGGAATGGAAAGGCATTACTAGTTGTAAAAGTCATGTCTTCTCCACTTGATATTTCCTGAAAGGCTGCCTTTGACTAAAGAACTAGTAAAGGCTTTGAATCTTAAGTATTTAAAGTTTGATTGACTGAGGGGGGAATGAATTTTAATCATGCTCTTGCTTTTTGGTTTTTAAGTGCTTATTTTAAATCCTTGACAAATACTTGGAAAAAATACTTTTCAGTAAGAACCATCAACTTCTCGGGTTCAGTTGAGAAGTGAGCAGAGAGTCTGCTTTGCTTGAGCCCTTAAGAACACACTTAATTGCTTTATATTGCTTTCATAAGATTTAAATGCTTCTTAAATGGGGAGGCTTCCTGACTTATGGCTTCAGAAAGCTGTTTCCGTTTTAGAACACTTTCCAGAAGGTTGTGTAGAACAGCTAACATGGCCTTCAGCACTGCTAAGAAAAACACTCCTTCATAGTCCATGCATTTCTAAAAGAAACAAGGAATATGAAGAGAGAACACTGTTCAGTCCCTTTTCCCTCAAAAAGGAAGAAGGGGAAGACCATAAAACTCACTTTTCTTTCCTTTCCTGTTTCATAGCACTGCAGTATCTGGGCTGGGAACAGCTTTTGCTTGATGTTTGAAACCCCCCAGGTTACAACCATCTCACAAGTTACACAGATTTGGCAGCTCTGCCATGTGTTTCCACAGCCTTTCTGAACTCTCACATACCAATTTGAATGTAGGAGGTCTTTGCCTACAGTTGCTGCTCTGGCCACCAAATGATCCCTTATAATTTATTTCTCAGCCTCTACATTGGGTTATATAATTTGCATAAAGCTTCCCACATGGACTGTATTGGCCTTGTGGATGCAAACCAAATATCTGTCTTGGCTTTAGGATCTAGAAAGCTTATTTCTGCATCAGCAAATTATAAGTACATGTGCCCTGAAAGGGACAAAAGCAAAGCTGAGTGTAAATATATTAATGTAGTCCACTTCTGAGTGTGGCATGGTGTGCCTATCATTTTCCTAGCACCCAAGTCAATAATTTCTTAGTTAGGACCAAGTTCTAACCATAATTATACAATAAAATAAACTCTTCTCCTCAGATTCTAATAAGATAAGGTAGCTAAGTTCTTGCTGAACTGTGAGAACATGCAGGGACTCTTAGAGAGAGAGGGAACAACCAAAGTGTGAAGACAACACAATTTAATCAAGTCCATCCACCACATGGCAAGGCCTGCCCTCTGATGCACAGATCAATAGACTTTGCCTATTTAAGCCAGTCTGTGTAATAACATTGCCAAAAATCAAAGCAAGTTGTATCTTCTTCCTCTGAATCTAACATTTAGTGCTGGCCTGGCCACTCACTGGTTTTTCTTCACTCAAGTATTTCCCATCAAGCTGAGTTACAAATATGTGTAACCTCTGTTGTTTATCACAAGCGTAACATGCTGAACAGATCAAACTCCCTTTGTACATACAAATAAGTTTACATTTAAGAGTCTCCACAAACTTCATTTTACAGGGGGAAGGGGGTGTGAGGGAGGGGGAGAAGTCTTACAAGGCCCTGCATTTAATTTTGGGAAAGATGCTTTCGCAGTCTGCTCTCCCACGTGCATGCATGTGCAGGGCGAATGCTTTTTCCTGTCAATAGCCAATGGTATAAGGATTCCTGGCAAAGCTCAGAATGAAATCCATTATCATCTGTCAGTAAAATGACTTCCAAATTCCAGCTGGATGCTGTGCAACAGCCTCTTGAAAGACTCCCTCCGCATTTGGTATTGTAGTTCTACGGTCTCTAGGTAACTGAATTTTGGAAGCAGTTCAGTGCTGCCAGTCAGCAAAAGTCCAGCTTCAGCTATCTCAAGCTTTATTCCTGCCCCTTTCCAAAACAGATCACAGGGTTTTATTCTTATCCCTGAAGAAAGAAATCCAAAGAAAACATTTTCCCACCCTTACAGAAAGCCAAACTCCCCACCTCCACTCCATTCTCTTGCACTTTCAAATCCTGTATCGTTGCCTGCTTTCTTCTGGCACTAAAGTACTTTTCCTGATGTTGGAGGGTCCTCCAGGGAGATCTGCTTCTGTAGCACTCGTCACTCCTATCACCGTCGAGAAAGGGAGTCTTACGCAGTAGTGCAACACCATGGAGGGTAAACAGACATGGGATGTATGTCAGACTTTGCACCAGTGATATTGATAATAAGTGAGGGAAAGACATTGTGTGTTTGTTAATTTTTAAAGGAGAAGAGATTATTTGTAAAACTACATGCAAACTCATATGGAATTGGAGTAGTTAAATGGCTAGAACCATCATTCTTTGACTTTTGTATCCTAAGTCTGTAACTCATAGTTAGATAGTTTTAACTGAATTTTGTGAGAATAATGTCTAACTGCAGAATAACTAAATTGCAACAATATATATTATGCTGAAACTGCTCCTTCAGCTTTAATCCCCCTCCTTTTTTTCCAGTCGAATTCCCTGAGCATATACTCTCCCCAGTAGATCTAGTTCAATAAGTAGGTTTTGGAAAGCATACATGGAGTAATGACTGTTTCCTGCTCAATTTTGGCACCCGTCTCTCTCTGTCATACTAGTGCCTAAAATCTGCTTTATAGAATAGCCATGATTAAACTTCTCAGTCCTAGAACTGTATCTCAAAACACTGTCATGCCTTATCTTTTCATGCACTAAATCCTATACTCTTACATAAATCTGAAGTCTAAGCGTTACCTCCTTACCTCAGACCAGAACAGCATCCTCACCTTTTGTCTTTCCTACCTCCATCAGTCTTAATTCACAAGCTGTTCTTATTCTGCATCTCCAGAATTCAAGCTGGGCTCCAATCCCCTGGAATACTCCCCTCTGGCCAGCATATCTCCCTGCCTGTATCAGCAAACTGTGACACCATAAAGACTCAAAGCCAGCATCTCCCAGCAGGAGCAGATCTTTCACATTCGAAGGTCCAGCACCCCTATCCTGCCAGTCCATGCTTCTAAATGCAGCTGGACCCTGGTCCATGCGATCTGTGATACACCCCAGCCTGCCCCAACAAAAGTATTTATGCATATGTAGTCCTCCCCCTCCTCAGCTATGCTGGAGTGCCACCTCCTTTGCCGTCACATTATTGCCCAAGTGACATACAAAATAGAATATGGGAAGGCTGGGTGCTGTGCTAGCTAAAGAAATTGAGTTCACAACCTAAAACTGGGCCTGCCATCCTATAGAAACTCCTATAGCTAATTTTGGAAATCTAGTTATTCCCGAGGGTGTCAGAATCTAGCCCTGAACCTATGCAAGTGCTGTAGCCCCAGCTATTATTAGGAGAAGCACAGTGAGAACCAGGTGATGGGGATGAGCACAGAAAAAACTGCCCCCCAGAATCTATGTATGTACCCTATATGAAAGATCTGAGTGAGTCTAACAATGTGGTAAGTTGAAAGCCTTTGTGCTGTTTCTGCAAATGACAGCAAACCCAAGGATCTGTCCGATTTTCTGCATGTCTTAAATCAGCTGTTTAAATGAGAGCAGATTTAATTGAAGTTCTCAGAAAACAAATTCTTTAAAGAGCAAATGTTACCTTTTAGAAAAGGCAAACAATATTTTAATCCTATCGGATGCTAACACCTGCTTTAATGTAAAAACTCCACTTACTACTGGCAGAGGTTGTATAATAAATAAAGCTTGCAAAGTAGAATCTGTAACACCTTATCATCAACACTATACAGCTTTTGCCATCAGCAGCCATTCATATGGATTCAGTAAGCTTTAAGCAAATAAAATTCAGCAAGTGTTTACATTATAACATTACAGAGATCAAGTTTAAAAGGATTTCTAATTAGCACTTGCCTTAGTTAACAAACACTGTTAGCACTAATTCCCATCAGCCAAATTCCTTCATTCCCACTGACAGCACTCAGAATGAAAAATCAGGCTTTTCTCCATCTCTTTCCATCATTAATTCAGACAAAGCAAAACATTTACTGTGGCAGGGCTGCAAAATGCTGAAGGCCGTCAATGGAAAAGGAACATGAGTTAGCTAAGATTTGGCCATACTCCCAACATACTGACTGCCTGTGCCAGTGTTTTCAGATCATGCCATCCGTAATGTTATTTTGTATGTAGTGAATTTTAAGAGAGGTACTCATCAATGTTTGAAAATAATGTGGAGAGATTTAAAATAAACAGCTGAGCTCAGCAGTTCAGCCCCATGCACTGACTGTGGTGTCTAAAACCTCATCCTCCTCTATGTAGCTATTTTCTGAGTACACAAGCATCATAAAGTCATTGTGACTGTCATGAGGTGTGACAAAGTAAGACAGTGAGCAAAATGAAAGAAAGCAGAATTTCTTGGCTTTCTTTAAAATCTGTTATATGCCAACAGAAAACTTTTTGTGGTGAACACATCTGCTTCTGTTTGCCTTGAATTATCTTTTATTCATCTCACAAACTTCTGTAACTCCTATGATGACTAAACCATAACAATTTAAAGAAAGCGTTTATGAATTAGTTCTTTTTACTGCAAGCTCCCATCAGCAAACTTTGAGTGTCATTACTACCATTGTGTGTCAATGAAGTGCAACTTGTCTGGTTTTCTCTTATACAAAAGTCTGACAGTTGCAAGATTTATTTGAACTGGGTTTGGATTTTGCAACACCAACTATTGCTTTCCAGGACAGAAAATTAATGAACTGAAATTGAAAGGCTGTCTCCTGGTCTAGTGATGTTTAGAAAACACTAGAATGACAGAGCTATGCCACCAAGAAGTGTGAGAGTTTGGATGTAATAAAAGGCTACTCTGAAATTGAATCACTCCTAAGGTGGTTTTCATTTCAGAGGTGATGGAATTGTATTTCAGAGATCATAACATAGCTTTTGCACAAAAGGTTCAATCAGTGCTTCATGTTTCTTTTTGAA
Organism: Melopsittacus undulatus; assembly: GCF_012275295.1. Lineage (NCBI taxonomy): Eukaryota > Metazoa > Chordata > Aves > Psittaciformes > Psittaculidae > Melopsittacus > Melopsittacus undulatus. The sequence continues at coordinate 114,322,563 of NC_047528.1, read as the reverse complement.
GCTTAGTACTTGGGTTTCCAACCTGGTGCAAATATACTGCTGTTATTTTGGGGCAGTAAGCAGTGGGAAAAGCTGATCAGTTCTGAAGCAAGGAAAATTCTGACTACTGAAGGTCAACACTTACCTCATTCAGACCTTTCCATCAGAGTGAGTAATTCTAGCTGCTTCAAACAGCAGGCTGAGGCCCAGATCTGTAGACAGTTAGCTCCCCAGGTACCTTGAACCATCTGAGCTTGTGTACCTGGCTCACACACCTTTGGCCACACATCCTGGTTCAGAGGAGGTATACTCACATCTAATTAGAAGGCTGCCTAATAGGGCAAAACAGGGTAGACTGAGCTGGCTTACACTTCTTTTCTGCCTAGAATGAGTAGATTAGCAACCTGTAGTAGATGTGATTGGCAGAACTACACCTCCAGTGGTTTGATTAGATTTTAATGAAACATTAGTCAGTTGATCATGTACTAGGATGCTGTTCAAATCAGAGGCTTGGAGATCTTTACTGCCAAACACAGCAGAGTTCCCTGCAGAAAGCTCTATGTTTTTCAGAAATAGGGCAAAATTATGGAAAGCTTCACAGTGCCATAAACCATATTCTTTGAGTGTTCATGAAAAAGCACTACTGATAATGCAGCTTGGCCTTTGGGAGACATTCCTCAAAGCTGCATTTATGCCAGCATTGGTATTTCATCAATTAGCCAGGAGCACTGTAGTTTTCTGAAAGAATGAGTATGTTACTATTCCTGATTTTATCTATGGAGGGGATGTGAAGGCCTGGGGAGAACCAGGGAGGGACAGAGCTCAGAACCCTGGGGCACACTGCATCACTGCTGCTGCACACAGACAAGTAGTCCATGCAGCTGGAAGTGTGATGAAGGGTGAGTTGGCACTAAATGCAGGCATTTGAAGCTGGGAGAAAATAATTCCAGTTCTCTCCATGAAAATACACTGCTGGTGGGGCATGGCAATATTAGGGCCTGCACTATGTGTTTCATGTCTTTTTAAGCTGAGGTACCTTGACCTGCCTTAACCCATTTGTTTGCCAATCCTCCCATGCTGGGCTCCACTTATGTATATGGAATTTAAGGAATTGTTGAAGGGGGGAAACATTAGGCTCTGACTTTCATCCATTTGTTATCCTCAAGTCAGTAGGGACATAAAATGTTCTAATCGAGTTTTGAAAGGCTCCTGACCTAGAAGGAAGCCTGGAAATCATTTGCATTAGACTTTTTAAAAGAACAGCTAATCAGTCTGATAAGGATCAAGCTGGGGATGTCTTGCCCAGCTGATTTCTAGGATATTTATGAGGATTTGATGTTGGGTGCTTCAGAAAACCTGTGTTTTGTTGCTTTGTTGTTTGGGTTTTTTTTATTTCCCAAGGAATGTAAGACACTTCTGTACAGTAGTATGTCTAAAATAAAATTTGAGGGGAAAAAAGATAGAAGAAGACAATACAAAGCTAGTTGTAATGTTAAATATCTGTATTTTTTTCATTGTGATTCTGTATGCATTTGTAAAACTGAAGGTGTAAAACTCAGGCTAGATTCTTGATAGCAGTGTTCTACATAGTGAAAGAGCAAGATTGCTCTCAAAGCTAACAGATGCTGAGTACTTTGTATCTATGAGAAGTACAAGCATAGATATGCAAACATCAGTGTGGGAAACTACAACCTTTCCTAGGTAGAATAGATAACTAATCTCCCACATGGAAGGGAATGTATGTGTTATAGATTTATCCCCTCTGCTATCCCTCCAACTATACTTCAGATGAAGTCTACGTACCTGGACCAGAAACAGTGGGATGAGAGTGTACATACTGAACCATGAAACTGTAATGTTTTCTATATGATTATTTAGCTGTTTCAGACTTATACTCATGGCCTAGAACTGTGGAAAACACTCATGATTATTATAATATGCCCAATCTGGTGAAACGCAGACTTGTGAGCTGAGGGAGCCTGTGGTAGGTACCTCTGTTACTGGTGAGGTGGGAGTAAATGTTATGTCTGGTTTAATACAGATGTGCACATTTTACAGTTTGAAACTCAGCTTGCTGTACTGGTGAACAAGTTCCTGATGTCACAGATCTGCTCATCCATATGCTGCTGCCCCTGGTTACTCTCTTATATCCAGCAAAAAGCCATTTTCATAAGGATGGCTCACTAACGATTGACATGCTTTGCATTTGTGAAGTGCAAAACCAGACACCATTCATTTGGCCCTTTTCAAGAACAACGCTGTAATTAATCTTATACAAATCAACCAGATTCCTACTGGTCTGGGACAGTGAAAGTCTATTTTCTCTCAACTTCCCAGTAGATTCCCAATTTATGCATTTCCAGTGGTCACTCTGCTTACTCTTTGCAGTAGTGGTTTGGGCTGCAGTTTGCTGGTATAGTGATGTGGGCTTATGGCATGATAATTGTCTTCAGGGTGGCACTGGTGAGCTGGCAGTAATGCTGGAAGCTGGAGTAGCTGTGACAGCACCAGGACTCATGTCCACTTTGGGGATGTTGTTCGAGGTGGTGGTTTAACTCCTCTGGCAGAAGCTTCCCATTGGCACAGGAGTCTCCATGTGGACAGTCACACTGGCAGAAGGCTGTAATTGTAGTTTAGACAAGAGAGCATGTAAGGGAAGCTCTGGCAGCCGATCCCTGTGATTTCCAAGAATCCCAAAGAACCGGGTGGTTTAGAGACCATGCAAAGTACATCATGACAGGACCACTGCAGAACGAGCCTGTAGAAGTGCTGCAGTGCAGTACCAGTCTCCATCCTGCTGGGTGCTGCTAGGGTAGGGACACCACAGCCCGGCCTGGGTCAGACATCTTTCAGAGAATTAGGCAGTGTGCTCATCCCGTTATCAAGTCAGAAACCACTAGGGTTATTGGGGTTTGGACTTCTGAACAGGAATCAATGCAGCTTGATAGAATCATAGACTCACAGAATGGTTTGAGTTGGAAAGGACCTTAAGTTCATCCGGTTCCAACCCCTTGCCATGGGGAGGGGCACCTTCCACTAGACCAGGTTGCTCCAAGCCCCATCCAACCTGGCCTTGAACACTGCCAGTGGTGAAGCATTTACCACTTCTTTGGGCAACCTGTTCCAGTGCCTCAGCACCCTCACAGTAAAGAACTTCTTCCTTGTATCAACCTGAACTTCCCCTGTTTAAATTTGAGCCCATTACCACTGATGCAACTCCCGTCTCCTTCAGAGAAGGAAACTGCCCTGCAGGGCTCTCTTCACAGTGACCTTGGCCTCACTCTATAGCTGGCTGATTTACATCCTCCAGCTCCTCTTTCCTCTGCCCTGGGTTCGCAGCAGCATATTGGAGCCCTCCGCCATAGCTGGAGCTGGTGCCCCTCTACGGCAGCAGCTGCCTTCGTCCTTGCTGCTTTGCCTTGCCACCTGTCGGTGGATGGATGCTCACAGGCAGCTTGAGCCCAAGGAGATTAGACCCATTCGTATCTGGGGGACTGAACTGTTCAACCAGCTCCTCCATGGGCCCTTGTCCCCCCCAAAGCAAGCACGTTGGAGCAGCTGCTGTCTGTCTGGCTGCCCGGGCCTCCTGGTCAGCTGTTTGGTGTCACCCATCAATCTTCCATCTCTCCTGCAAATCTCTGGTGATCGAGTTTCACATTGCCGGGACTCCGACCGTGAAGCCCCTTTCACTGGTATAATTAGTAATTAGAGGAAAAATGTTAGCAAACTCCTCTTGGCATAAACAGACACTCAATCCCCATCTGTCAGGTCAGGAAATTCACATCAGGGTGAAAGCCCAACACAGATTTTGCTATCTGAGGTGAGTGACCGCACACACTCTGCACAACTCAGTTAAGCTGGCCCCATGACAATGATCAAGAGCTATTTATAGGGGACCACTTTGATTATAAACAATTTTCAGTGTTTTGAAGTCATTGTGTCTTTCCCACTAGGAGTCCCCACAGACTTCAAAAGAAATGGGGTCTCTCAGTGATGAGCTGCAACCCTCGGTAAGGAGGCAGGAAGTTTTCTTCATGGCTGGTGTTTTAGTCCATGGTCTTGCACAGAGCTGTGCTGCTGAGGTAACGCCATTCAGTGGAGTCACCCCGTGATTCAAGCACAATAGATACGGCAGACCTGGGGCTGGACCTCTTCACTACAGCAAACAAATGAGTGATGATATGCAGTGGGCAAAGATGAAGACAGACTGGTTCAGACTGGAAACAAAGCCCCACATATTTAATGTGGAACACAGCTAACGGCTGGGGACGATTAGCAAGCATTGTAGTGAATGCCCTTCTCTGAAAAGCTTCCAGGCAAGACTGGAGGTTTTTTCCTCCTATAACACATGCTGTAGCTTGAAGATAAGCTAATTTAGAGAAGTCCTATACCGTGTATTATGCAAGAGGCTGGAGCAAAAGATGGCTTCTTCTGGCTTTATCATCTGTAATATAAGCAAATGATGCCAGCCAGCCCTGCCTAATGCCTGCTTGGGCTCCATGCATTGCTGTTCCATATAGCATATCCTCTGGTCTTGTTTGGCTCATCTTAAGAACTACTCTTTCCCCTTCTGAAGAAGAGGAAATTCATATATGACTGGGGATCAAACCTCTGCTCCTTCCATAATTATCTGAGGGAAAGCAAGAGGTTGCAAAGCTGGGCAAAAGCTCAGCAGTGGTTAAGATCAGAAACCCTCTTATGGGGTTTTTGTTTCTTTTATATGTGTTGTTGCAACCAAAGCAAAGATAACCAAGCCAAGTCTGTGGCTGCATTCCATGCCTGGAGTTGAGTGTCTGCTCAACATGTATAAATACAAAACCCCAGCTCCACAACCAAGGCAATTCTTATGTGCCCACAGTTTCATGTTGCTCTGTAATCCAGTCCTGTCTGGTCTCTCCAGCAGGAAAACAATCTCTTTCCAGGTTTCTGAGGTAAAGTAGACATAACTGCACATGGTTGTTTCAGGTATGGGCAGAGGATCTGGGCTTGCTTGGGCCATACTCTAAATGGGAACTGGAAAATATGATTCAGTTTATATGATCCAGGGTACTTTAAAATTACCCTTTAACTTTAAAGTACCCAAGGCCAATGGGTGAGGCTTACTGGATAGGCTTAAAGAGACCTATCTCTAAGGAGTTTGAGAGGGACAGGGTGAACCACAGCTGCTGGAGTGGGAAAAGAAGTTTCTAGAGGAGTGGAGAACCCCTGAAAGCCGTATGAGACATTTCTTGTCATAGGCTTTCTCTTTGCAGGATGTGTAACTGAAGAAGGGTGCAGATAACAATTTTTTTTTGTTGGAACCATTTCCAGATATGCTGAACACTCTGTCTCATGGTACTAAAAATCAAACTGGACATTGAGCTCTCTGCTAGGGAGAAAATAAAAGTTAATACAAAATCAGTCACAAGAAAATCAGAGTTAAACTCTTACAGTAGAATAACCTTAAACTTTTGCCCTGATGCATGCTTCACAATGCTGAGCTTATTTTAAACAACTTAAACCACTTTGACCTTAACAGCTTAATAGAATTCTCTTGGAATATTTCTGTGAGTTTATGTTGCAGGCCTCAAACAGGCAAGGTGAACTTGAGGAAAAATAAACCAGTTGTATAGGTTCACACTGACATCCTCAACTCCACAGCTGGTAACTTTAGATCACTTTCAGCAGCCCCTGTCTCTTGACTAACTGAAATCACTGGTAATATTATGAAATATTCTAAAATATTATAAAAAGAGGTTTGCTACTTGATAGGTGAATGAGCATGAAAAAGAGATGAGGTCATACAATTCATACTACCACATACTATTGGCTTTCAGAGAGATTCCATGGCAGGGAAGGAGAGGGGAGATGTGGACTCTGTTCTGATGGGGACTGTGATCAAAGCGGATGCCTTCTGCCAGCTCCAAACAAGCTGTGATCCTTGTGTCCCATATCTGTTCCCTGGTCATAGATGTTGTTCTCTCTTTCCCCCATCCGTAGATACATGTTGTAGTTCAATACCTTCTTCCCCTCCCTGCCCCAGCTTCTTGGCTCAGTTTGTCCCTGACTCCCTCCTCTGATTTGTGTCACCAGCATCGACTAGTTCCCTGATCAGCATTTCTCTGCTCTGAGTTCACAATGGTTTCTCCCCGTCTGTGTTTCTCACAATCCCTGTTGCTCTGTACCACTCTGATTTTTCAGACTCTTCATTCCCCCTTTGTGTTCATCATCTTTTCTGCCTTCTGTACTCCTTGCTCCCTCTCCAGCCTCTGTGTTTATCTAGACCAACTCCTTTACCTTGAATACAACTCCTACTAGAAATGATCTCTCTCCTGCCACACTTCATCTGATGGGTTTCCAATATAGCTTGTAGCTTCTCCCCAGGCTGTCTTTCCTCCTCAGATTTCTCCTCTGGTAGCCTTCCCTTTTCCTCAGATCTCTGCCCCATCTTTATCCAAACAACCCCTTGTTGTGCAAAGCATGCACAAAATCCTTGGTGACTTCACGTGCACAGCTCTGACCTGCACATATCAAAGTGTGCCCCTTCCAACTTGGCCAAGCTTTGATAGTTTTCATAAGAAGAGAAAGAGGAGCACTCCAGACTCAAAAGCCATTCCTTCTGACAGGACCACATTTTCCTTTTGAATGTTAGTACCACTACAGCTTCTAAAATAAGCATATTTATCAGAATGTGTTCAATATAGGAGGGGAAAAAAAAGTTCATACTTAATTTTTCAGGTTTTTAAGTTGGTTTTTTTTTTTTCCAAACAAGTGTCTGATTATGAATATGTCAATGACTGGAGCAGGCTAGGGACAGAAAGGGAGAAGCCAAAGTGAGTGGAGGCTTGAAAAGGAAGAAATCTATGACAGAGGTGCCTATGTCTTCCTTTCTTTATCAGTGGTTGCAGTAGATCTTTAACAACATATGGTTGTTATGATACTCCCTTTACCTGTCTGCTTGTCTTGTTTCCTCCTGCTTCGTTCAATCCCTTCTCTAATTCCTTGTCCCCAACATTTTTATCCTTCAATTCTGTACCTGTGTCATCTCTTACTCTATCTCCTTATGCTCTCTTTGCACCTCATTTTGTTTTCTTTTCCCACTCTACCTCTTAATTACATCCTAAATCTCTTCTCTTGGCTCCTTTTCCCTCATGTCATAATTTTCTCTCCCCTCCCACCCCTCGCCTTGATGTGCTTCATGGAATAACTCTGTCTATGAAAAAAAAGATCCCAAACCAGCCAAGAACAATAGCTATAAGGCCAGATGTCTGGACATCAGCATTCATTTGTGCTCTTATTTTTGGTCATACACAAAATGTGCCCAGCTGTTGCACTAAGCTCTTTAAGCAATCAACAAATCCCTGCTCTGGCTGCCCTGAATATATATATGCATGCTTAGAACTCCATCTGGAATTGCTCATCTCCTCTCAGGTCCTCTTAAACTACCTTATACTTTCTGCTTGGAAAAAAAGGATTTTATGCAGACTATTTTGAGCAAATATGAATAAATCCCATAATCTTGGAAAACTCTTCAACCGACAATATGCTTTCCACTGTGAAAGCAGGAGGTTTCCCCTTCATTGTTCTCTGTCCTCCCTATCCGTCCCTCCCTTGCTTTATCCCCATCCCTGCAGATATTCCTGCTGTGCTGCAGATCTGCTGCTGAGCGTGTCTGGTTTGTCTGTGTTTGACAGCCCCAGGCTGCTTAGTCCAACACCTGTCCAGCCACTTAGAGAGGGTCCACATCTAATGGGGACTGTGAAGGGAGGCAGAGGCAGCTCTCTCCATTCAGCATGACACTGAGAGTTAATAGAAGGAAAATATTGATGTTTGATTGAATTACTCCTATAGGTTGGATCATATAACATGCCCAAGATCTAAACAATGATCCTGTGCTGGAGGAATGTGAGGTTCAGACTGATGAGATAAACCGTTTGCTGGAATATCTCTCTGAGTTCACTAAATTGCTTCCCTTATTTAATTACAAATTAATTGAAAACACTCCTTGCCCAGCAGAACAATACTTAAAACCTGATTTGTTGATAGTATCCTAATCCTCTGTAATATTCCTGTAGACTCTCCCACGATTATGTCATCAGTTTTACACTATTTTAGACTTTGGCAAAACCTTTTTTGCAGGACTCAACATTAACAAGAGGAATAACTGGAGCCCTGGGGTACACAAAGCCTTATTAATCCCGGCCAGGATGATGCTGACATAAATAACCATGTGGCACAATTGCAACTGATGTGTATTTGGTAGCAGACTATCAGAGCTCAGGATGGGAAGATGTAGCTCTGTTAGAGGAAAGAGGAGACAAGTATTCAGACAGGAAGCAAATTAAATCTCTGCAGGAAGAGGCTGAGTTATAGAATTACTTGAATTTAAAGCACCTAGGGGGTCACGTGTCTGCTGCCTGTTGCATTTCTAGTCTTCAACCAGAACAAGATTACTCACCTTGCTGCACTTTTCAGTGCATTGCACAATCTTTCCCTTCATATTCCAATGAAGGCAGTTTCCCTGAAGCAGACAGCTCCACTTTGTCGTGGAAAACTCCTGCTGACAAGGAATAAAATCAGAGTTTACTTTCAACCCCTAAGAAGCAAGTTGCTAATTTTTCAGCCAACTCATTTGCTTCTCAGTTTGGGCTGATGTCTGTGTGCCTAATATGAAATGCTTTGTAAAAACAATAGCAATGCAAATACAGCAAATACTTAGTAATATCAAATTTTTACAAAAGTTTGTCAAGTAGCTCACAAGGTATTTTTGCTCAGACAACCCAGCACTAGAAATGTGAACCACTGTTCACTTTCCTTCATCAGGATGAAAGTTCCTACTTTTCCTTTTACCCTATAGCTGACCCTTTTCCAGAAACACTAATCATAGAAACAATTTATATTGTATACAAATGCTGAGCAGTCTGGGCAATTTTGGACACCACAGTGGAGGAAAGACAGATCTGGATTTGTCAAAGCACCTTCCCTAGCTTCACCATGGACAGGATGCAGGGAAGAGCAGATGCTTTATGCAGGTTGGTCCTGACTATTCTGAGTCAAAGGGAAAAAGTTGAAATCTAATGGGCATGTGGGACAAATACCAGTTGGGACATGTGTGCTGTAGATCTGAAAGGATGAGGCTGCATGTGCTGAGTTTTTTCAGATAACTGGGGCTTTCACCACAGAGGAACTAGAAAGTACTGCCCAAAGCTCTATGTTTGGTTGGGCTGTTAAGCTGGGTTCCTGGGAAAACAGGATGGTAAATGTAGCCTGGGGTGTTACATAAGCAAGCAGCTCCACTTTTGATCAGCTACAGCTAATCTCAAACTGGCAAAATCTATCCTAGATGTAGCTGAGTGTTCTGGTAGTGGGTCCAAGACTCATTTGCATCCTCACTTACGTGGACATGTGAATCTTCACTAACCCAAGGAAGTGAAAAGCTGGAGCAGCTCATCAGAAGTGACCATCATATGAGTAAAATAAAAGGAATGAGGTTTCTGCTAGTTCTACCCTGCCAAGAGAATGCAAGTACCTCCTTTGTCTTTGATGGAGAGGGCTGTGTACATGTGGTGGGCACTCACAGTTACCTCCTCTATAATTCTAACTAGTCAATATCCCTGTGCATTAACAGCATCATGCCATTTGCACTCGTACCCATCAGCCAAAGAGTTTTTAATAGTGCCTTTTCCTGAAGAAGACTGCTTAGTGCAACTAAAGTCAATTCAGCACGCCAAACTCCCCTAAAGTAAACACCACTGTGGGCTATGTACCCAAGAACTAGGGAACATGAGTCTAGGATTGGAGAAAATGCTCTCACATGTTGGATAATCAAGTAACAGAAATATTAATGTATTGGTGGATATAGTGAATAAAAAACTCTATCAATGAATATAGCTAATGGTCTCAAAGACTTCAGGATATCAGTGATACAGTTTGGTGTGTTTGCAATCTACTTGGGGATTTCAAGACAAGGAAGACCCAGCAGAGGTTCCAACCAGTGGCTATGGATCAATGAACAAGTACAGGGACAAATGACTGAGGATGTTTAAAGATCATCTTTAACATCTAAACATGAAAGTTGGGGCTGTTCAGCCTAGGGAAAACAAGCTGTGTGGAGACCTCAGAGCAGCTCCCAGTATCTGAAGGGGGCTACAAAGATGCTGGAGAGGGACTTTTCATTAGGGACTGTAGGAAGGGGTGATGGGTTCAAGTTTAAACAGGGCAAGTTCAGGTTAGATATAAGGAAGAAGTTCTTTACTGTGAGGATGGTGAGGTGCTGGAACCTATTGCCTAAAGAAGTGGTAAATGCATCCTTGGCAGTGTTCAAGGCCAGGCTGGACAGAGCCTTGGGTCATATGGTCTGGTGTGAGGTGTCCCTGCCCATGGCAGGGGGTTGGAACTGGCTGATCTTAAGTTCCTTTCCAACCCAAACCATCCAATGATTCTGATTCTATGTAATAGCTACATACTTGCATCACCACCTACGTTTTTCTTAAAGTCAATTTATAGCTTCCCTAATTTCACTCTCCCAGGGCTAAAGTAGTCCCTTTCTTACCATTTTGACATGGTTGGAACCACTTCAACAATAATCAGGAAGATTCATTTCTCTTTAATTACAGTGAGAGCTGGGGACGGAAGGGAGCAAGAAACCCAAAAGTCATAAACTAGTTAGGGAAGAGAGGGAGGAAAATGTTCACAAACTGCTGACAAGATTAATATGGAGTTGATGGGAAGCCCTTTCACACCAGGGTGCCAACAAATAAACACAATTCAAAAATACCATCCCTGCTGCAGTGGATAAGGGTGGATTCCCAGCAACAGAGAGGGAGGGAGGAAGGGACAGGGAGACATTTAGAGGGAGCAGGAGACCTGTTTGCTCTGTGAAGCTTCGTGCCCAGAATTCCTCCAGTGGAATCTGATAGCAGGGGGCTTGCCGGGCCAGAGAGTTACTGCTTTCCACATTAAAACACAACAGGGAGAGGAGGGGAGGCTGAGGACTCTGTGTGAAAACCTGAAGATCAAGCCTGGGCACAGCTGCTGCAGGGCTGGGAGCTTCACCCTCTGCAAGTGCTGAGCTCCCTTCCCAGTGTTGGCATGAGCTGGGGAGGAATGACAGGGTGGATGAGTCCTTTCCCTGTGCACCACACAGGGGAAGGTTGAACCTGGTTTAAGCAATGGCAAAAAATGTCTGGCTAATGCATGTAACCCTAAAAGAACTAAAGAAACAAAATGGGGGGAGTGGGCAAGGTTGGGGGGGGGGGGGCAGGCACTTCTGCCTGTGCTGAACAATGTGCTGCCAGATGAACAGTTTACAATTAGTTTACAACACACACGCATCCCCAAGTGGTGAACCTGTTCGTTTTCCCCTTTCCTGTCACCTTTTCTGCCTTTGTTCTCGGCTTCACCTGTCTCTGCATAGCCCTCTTGTTTCCCCTCCACACTGCCGTATTCCAGTATTGAGGGAAATGCTGCCATTCCACTGTCAGTCACCCAGTTCAAGTACAATTTAGACAGTATTTCAGCTAAGCTGGGATGCAATTGCCAGGCCTGGCGATTGAACAGCACTGGATTATGTATCTATATCTATCATTAGAGGAGGTTTAATGAAATTGTTCACTAATGAAATCTTAGCTTTAAGACTTCACATCCCTTCAGGGAAATGTGACATTAAGAGCCCTCTGCCTCTGCTATGACTGAGAATTGTTCCTGTGACTGCACTGTAAACAGAATGATAAAAGCCGTTGCTGAAGCCAAGGGGAATGCCACCAGTTACTTCAGAAAGGAGTTTTTAATCCCCATACTCATCTTCTTATGTTTGAAAGCAGAAACATCTTAGTTCTGTCTGTCAGCTCCTCACTCTTGCAGTCCTACAACCTCTGTCCTGTGCTGCTTATTTCCCCCTAGCTGTGCCAGCCCTACTTCCCATCCTCTTCCAGCCTTCAGCCATTCAATGTCTAGTGCAGGATTTGCACACAGCAAACTATACAATGGTTTTAAGATGCACATAATTGGAGACTATGAAGGACAACAGTGTCCCTTGCCTGCTCGAAAGTCAGTGTTTAAACATAGGTTTCCAAGGGAAAAGGCACTGGAATATCTCCATTAAGCTGCACTTCACCTGCGCCTCTAAAACACTGCTGGATAAGGAGGGATGGTTTTACTTCTTGGGCTGATCCGATTGGTCTTGTAACCTTTTGCTTCCCACAGGAGCATGACAGCTCTGACTGTGTAACAGCTCGTGCCTTGCCGCTGACCTCCAGGGCCAAGGGCATTGTGCTGATCTGTGGATGGCAGTAATAGTTGTGTTGACAGATGCATTTCACCAGCTGTACAGCCACTTGCTTGGTGGGACTTGAAGGTAACCCTTCCTGTGCCACCTGACACTGGTGGCTCAGATATAACTTGCATGAGATGGATCATCGACAGCCCCTTTGCCCTCCACCAAGTATAAATCTCTCCAAAATAAGTTGCCACATCATTTCAAGGAAGAAATATGCAAGTTCTAAATACCAGGCTCTCCCTATGCCCTCTCCTTCCCCTCAGCATAGTCTGTCCAGCTTTATGCCTCTTACCTTTTCCCTCTGTTTCCTTCCTCTCAGATCCCTGCTCAATAGTTAAAATGTTCGTTTAGACCTTGCAATCTTTCTTTGGTTCTGCATCCTGTCACTAAGGCCAAGTCCTCTCCTGATGACAAGACTGGCTGAACTACTGTCCGGAGGATCTTGGCTGATTGTTGTTTATGAACCTCCTTCTTGCTTCTTTTCCTGTTTCTCCAATTTCTTTCCCCATTCTTTTTCACCTGTCCACCTCTTTCTCCCTCACCCTGTGGTGCGCAGTCCTTGTGCTGAATGACTTCACTGGTCACATCAGTGATGTTTTGAGCTGACTGCAGATTTCTGTTTGCTTTCATCCTCTTTAGGGCTGGCCCAGTGCCCTTACTCACCCACTCGAGCTGCTCTTACAGCACATTGTCTGTGAAGCATTGCCTTCTTATATTTCTCTCTCCAAGTTTCTTTCTATTTATTTCTATTTCTTCCTTACTTGTCTCTTAGCCTTTTTAGGATCTTGATGGGGTCTCCTTCCCTAATAGCTTCCCTAGCATCTGTGTTCACACCTACTCTGCCTCATTTGCCTTTGACATGTTTTTTTGCCTTCTCTTCTGTTGACTCCCTCATTGCCCCAGGTAAGTTTCTCTCCAAGCCTGTTCTCTGAGTCTCCCTTAAGACTTGTGTAGATGGCTCAGGGATGAAAAGCTCTTTACAGCTCTTCCAGTCTTGAAGCAGTGTCTGTTGTACCTGCAGTGACTTGGGAACTAGCTGAGAACCACCAGAAGCACTGCTGCATGCTGCATTGAGGCCACAGGTCAGGCTCCGCTTCCTCGTGCCTTGGCTTCTAGGAAAACTCCTGAGACTGCGTGACAGATACACTTGAGCCCAGACCTACTCACCCCACATCCACCTGATTTGTGTAAGTGAACAGTAAGGTGACAGAGCCCCCCAAAAGGGCTTCAAACTTTGGATCTACAAGTCTTAACAGTCCCAAATTGCAATCCCGTAGGATTACCATCAAAATAGACTGTAACTCTGCATCTGGAAAACACCAGCCTTGTGCCTTCTGGCATCTTTCACCCCTGGACCTTTCCCCTCCCTTTCCTGTATTTTAAAGATTGAATATTCTGATGGAATTGAAAGCTCCTCCTTGGATAATTAAAGTGCTGTTGAAATCCACTCTGGTGTGGCAAGATATAAAAAGGTGAAACAAATACACAACTGAGGAAAGAGAAAGAAAGGTAAAACGCATAAAGTTTTGTATTTTAAGAACTGTAGCAATGCATATCGAATCAGACAGGTCAAAATGCTCTTTGTTTTTTTGTTTTTTTTTTTTTTTTTACTTCTTCTTTTACCATTTTGATCCCATTTCAGATACACATTTTCAGTCATACTTTTTCCTGAACCCTTTTTTCCTTATACTTAATTTTCCACTGACTTTACTGAACTACTTTGACTGCTCGGGAGCTTTTATGGAGTGAACCGGTACATCTTTGCCCAGATCCTAACAAATATATATTGGCCATGTGCCTAAAATCACCAACACAACCTCCATCAGCACTCACCACTCTTCCTGTCCTAATTACAAGTACAACCCACAACTTAAATTTTCACTGAGACTGCAACACTACTTAACACCCATTTTGATAGAGGGTTTGTGAGGGGCTCAAACTACCAGAATGATATGGATCAGTACAGACACCCTCCCCTTGCCCCTCAACTTTATTAGAGTAAGGAAAATCAATCTATCTCCAAAGCTACTCACTAGCTTTACTGGTGTGTATAACCTCTCCCTGCTTTGGATTTAAAGAAATAGTGCACATCCCTCTATTTTTATTTCTTAGACACAGTCAGTTCATAAAGTTAAAACAAAAAAGAGTCAAAAATAGATGAGAAATTTTGGGAGGCTTGTAGTGGTACCTGTTTCACATACATAGAATACACTTTCTTTTAGCGGACAGCAGTGAAGTGGTAAGTTCCTTCTGAATCTAAATATGATGTTCCAATATAATTTTACTAATAACCCTTATATTTGGACATCCCTCATTATCATGATTGCAGTGAATGGGTAATAGAAAACTTTTTATCCTCTTCCCTTGCAATGAGGAAATGCCAAATTTGGCTCAATTTTCTAAATTAATACATCACAAAGAGTATTATTTAACAAAAAAAAAAAAAACACCAAAACCAAACCAAAGCCTTTCCAAATAGGTTGGTTTTGCATTTAATTCTTAAAGACTGAACATTCACGTTAGTTCCACCAGACAGCAGAAGTCTGCAGCCTGGCCTGGGTCCTGGCAAGGCTCCTGTTTCCCGTGGTCAGAAGCCTCCCTCTATCGACCAACAGTTTCACTGTTCAAGGGGACGAAGCTTTCGTTAGAAGTAAGAGCAGGAACTTATCTTCCAGATATCCGGGACCTCTTACAAAAGGGCTTTTGAATCAAAATCAAACAATTGTCTGCATAGATTTCAATTGTTTCTACATTGACTTCTTTTTGTTAAAGGCACACATAATGCTGCTGAAGGAGTTAGTCCAGCAGGGCTAGGAAATAAGATTCTGTTTGTTTATAAGGAATAAACTATCTTCTTGCCACTGTATCTTTGCTCCTAACCATAGTGGAAAAAGTGGATTACTGTGGCTGCATTTTTCTTACCTGAAGTGCGTTCAAACAGGACCTGTGGAGAACTGAATCAGTCTGGTCTAGCATTCAAGATTAACTGCACAGTCTTGGATGTACAAACATGGTTGTCATTTAAAGTCACTCAGAAGAAGGAGGAGAAATTTCCTGACCTGTGTTCAAGTGGCTGTGTTTATGTGCTTACAAACAGTGTAGGTGAGACCCTCAGTGATATGGTTTAGTGGTGCTCTTTGAAGTCCTGGGGTAACGGTTGGACTCAATGATCTTAAAGGTCTTTTCCCACCTAGTTGATTCTGTGATTCTATGATACTGTGACCTGTTATTTTGTAGTTATTTGGAAGAACTCAGCATACAGTGATATGTATAAATAGCCTTTTTAATGGCTTCAAGAATAAAAGGAAGAAAAAGCAATTAAATTCAATAAATATATGCTCTGTATTTTTTTAGTTTTTCTTTCAAACATGGGAAATGACAAATTTGCAGGATATACTTATTTACAAACCCCAATGGACTAGGCAACAGATACACAAATTTGGGCTGGCAACTAAGCAAGATCCTTTCTCAAATGTGCATTGACCTGAGTCATTGTGATGATGGAGCAGATCCTCACACTGCATAAAGCAACACGGTGCCATTAGCTTCAGTGGAGCAGTGAAGTACTACTGGATATCTAACTTGCCTGGGAGAAGCCCTCAGAGTTCTGGGCTTTGTCATTTGTACTGACATGCTGATTTATTGTTAAAACTTAGGGGTGCACAGGAGAACTGGATGAGGCATGCTGAGTTGCTGTTTTGAGTTGCTTAGGAAAGCTGCAATGTGCACCTGGAGACTTATTTGAACACCATTGCTCACGAGTGCAAGTGGGGAGCAGAAAAGGTAGAGAGTGAGGCAAGTTTGAACGTATTTCTCCACTTGCAAGGCTACAGCTGTGGGAATCATTTAAAAAGCACACTTTTTTGGGTAATTTATTTTTGAAACTCTGCAAAATTTGTCAAATCGTTTATTTGATGAGCATTATTTGACCAGCTGTACAGGGAGCCACACTGGAGTGCTGTAATGAGTGCTTTGGAATGCGACCAGCGTTAATGTGCCTCTGATAGTTGGATAATTCTTTCACCCTGCTCATTTCTGTGGTTTGCCTGTAACTGTGGCCCTGCTTCATTGCTGTTATGATGTGAGCTTTGAATTCTCTCTCTCCTTTGGCCTTCTCCTTTTGGCAGTTCCCACAGAGCTGAGCCCTGATTAGAACCACAGCAGGTCATTTGATCTTCAGATGGCTATAAAAGGTCTGTGCAAGTGACCATCTCGCTTCTGTCCCAAATGGATGATCACACATAGTGCACATTGCCACACTCCTGGCATGACTTCAGCAAAACTGGCAAGTTTTCCTTCCAGAGCTAAAGCATAACACAAGGTAGAAGGAGCAATTCCATTAAATGCCCCTTTAAACTGTCAAATTTAGCAGGAACTTTAAAACAGAGCAGACTTTAAAGTGATGAGGGAGAAGTACTGTTCCCCTGCTTGAAATCACAGCTGGGTTTGTTACCAGCAGGTGTGATATGAAGTCAGCATTTTCCTTGATGACTTTTTCCTTTGCCATTGTTGCAATCTGGCACTGCACATCAGAGCCTCATTCCAGGTTTTTAAAGGGAACTGTTACTTTCCTGAAGGATTTTACTCCTTGTCTCTTTCTAAATGGATTTTATTATTTTGTAATTTCTCAAAAATAGGTGAATTTGATAAAATCCAGATATTTGGAACCAAGATGGAAAGTTCAGATAACAGATTTTTACTGCAGAAAAAACAGACGTTTAAATACTCATGCTATTAAAAAGTCTACAGTCATGTGCTACTCTTTCTTTCATGGGGTTCTTCAGAATACTGATGCCCTGTTTTCAGGCAGTTGCTCTGTTCAGGTGCTGGTGGCATTTCCATGTGAAACAGAGACATATGAGCTATGCCAGGTTAGCTTCCCAGCTTGGTGGGAAGCTTTGTATCTTGCTTTGCTCACAAGACATATGCTCTGGAACACAGGTTGTCAAGTGCTGGATGCAATTGTTTTTTCAGCAATCTCAGCCTCTTACACAGTTCACAAGGGACAATGGTTCAAGAACACATAGGATCACAGAATCATGGTTTGGGTTCCAAAGGACTTTAAAGCTCATTCAGTTCCAAATCCCTGCCATTGGCAAGGGTTTCTTGCACTAGACCAGGCTGCTCCAAGCCCTGTCCAGCCTGGCCTTGAGCACTGTCAGGGATGGGGCAGCCACAGCTTCTCTGGGCACTCTGTGCCAGCGCCTCAGCACCTTCACAGGGAAGAGCTTCTGCCTAAGATCTCAATTCAATCTCCCCTCTGTCAGGTTAAAGCTGTTACAACTTGTCCTGTCACTACAGGCACTTGTCAAAAGCCCCTCTCCAGATTTCTTACACTCTGATGAGACATAGAGGCAGAGAGTGAATTTTTCTGCTGCTTGCACAGCTGCTGTCTGCAATACACTGATGCTATCAAGGGCTGAAATTCGTAATGCAGAAAATCTTCGTATAATTAAATGTCTCCTTTTTTGCTAAGTGCGAGTATCATCTGGGAATGTCTGGCGCAGGAACAGTTCTATTTATTGCTCCATTATTTGTATTCATTATTTTAATAGCATTCAAATGGTGGATTTCAAGCCAGAAGCCTGAAGTCTCATTCCCAGCTCTAAGATCAGCTCATTGAGACTACTTTGGACCCAGTCAGTTTGTGGTTAAGTGTCCCAGTAGGAAAGAAGTATTACTTTGCTGTTCTGTCATGCTGTCCTTTAAGATATCTCAATATACTCTACATTAGCTCTCATAATTCTGATCTCTAGTTGGAAAATGTTAATAGCAAATGGCTTCTGTGTTTGATGTAGCCCAGTTTAGGTTCCCTCACAAAGCTGGGGTTTCTTTAATACTTTTTAAATAGACAATTCTTTAAAAATAGAATGCAATTCTTTAAAAATACAGGTTAGATATAAAAAAGAAGTGAGGGTAGTGAGGCGCTGGCACAGGTTGCCCAGAGAAGTGATAAACGCTCCATCTCTGGCAGCATTCAAGGCCAGGTTGAACAGAGCCTTGGGTGCCATGGTCTAGTGTGAGGCATCCCTGCCCATGGCAGGGGATTGGAACTGGATGATCTTAAGGTCCTTTTCCAGCCCAAACCATTCAATGATTCTATGATTCTACATGGGATGGAATCAAATACCACAATGTACAGCTTCTTGGAAGTGTAATTTTCGTTTTGGTTGGTTTGATTGATCAGCTGATATGAGCATTCTTCCAACCAAAATTTTTCCACCTTGAAAAAGAATCACAGTAGAATTTGTTGAGAAGAATAATCAGCTAAGGAAATGTGGTTCACAAGGTGCCAGATATTGAAGTGATTCAACATTGATAGAAACTCTGACTGCTCAGTTAGTTTTATATGCAGATAGTTACCATTATCATTAACTTTAGCATTTCAGCATGTCAGGATCGTTTATAAATATCAAGAGATTCTTCTTCTTGCTATTGAATTAATTAGAATTTTTCAGATATATTTCATTATTGTATTAAAGTACCACACACCTCAGCTCAATGCAAATGTTTGTGCAGAAATTAAAAGCTAACTATTGGAATGTCCACACAAACCCAATCCCAAATACCTCTTAGTAATGTTCAATCACACTTACATTACAAAAAGCATATCACCGACTTCTGGCAGGTGTCAGGGAACAAAAAGGTACATACTGCCAGGTGAGCAGAGGGCAAAGAAAGACATCTGTGTTGCAAAGCCAAAGGCCAACCACAGAAATATCTTGGCAATAGCCTTCACCTGAGGGGATCAAATGTCTCTCCTGGAATGCAAGTCCAGCAGTACAGCAAGTACAGGGTTTCATATGATGAAGTACACCCAAATGTCTGCTGAGATGGCCAAACATACTGCTTTACCCTGGCATTTCTGCCTTGGTCTTTTTCTGGAGACACCACCTTTTTTAGCAGAAGTGCAAGGATAGGAAGCACCTCTGTGCTCAGATGCTGCAGTTCACAGGCTACTGTTTCAGGCTGGTCCAAAAGCTTCAAAGCCAGCTTGTGGTGGGTAGTAGGAACAGACATCATGTCTGATCTTCCACTTCAGACGAATTCAGCAGGGTTCATCAACTAGCACCCAGTTCCCATCAGTAGGAACTGTAATTGGACTCTGGCACACCAGGGTTATCTACCTTGCATGATATTCTGGGAGATCCTAATATTTCAGCATTCACTTTTTTCCCAAATCAAACCAGAAAGATATAACCACCAGAAACAACAAATATTTGTTTATTTATTTACTATATATATTGACCAAGCCAAAACCTGGATGCATACCCTCAGATTGATGAGGCTGGTTTGCTGAACTGATGTGGTTCATTCTGTGAAACAGCAACCCGTGTTATGCTGAATTCTCCCCTCTAAAGCACATCTCTGGGCTGATGCTCCTCTCTTACAGCTCTGAGTACAGATCGGTGGCTGGATTGCATGTGTTAGCCTGAGCCCAAGGTCAGTTTTGGGTTGGAAGAGAAATGCGGTGACATGAAGAAGAAGGTGACTCGCAGGGAACTTGATTGACAGAACAGGCACTTGTGAATTGAAAGCAGCAATGGTCTGGTAAGGAAATGAAATTCCAATCTGTGGTGACAAAAGTTATAGATAACAAAGCCCTAAAGGAACAGTCATTCTTGCATCACTATTTGCCAAAGCAGCAGCTCCCAAATATCTCCCATTGCTTGGCCAGGGATGTGCAAAATAATGGGACCAGCACTATGGATTTTATTCAAAATATATCACTATCATCATTGTACTTACTACTTCAGAAGCCTCTGTGATGGGAGACGATCTCTGTATGCTGTTACACAAAGAGCACAAAATAGTCCCTTTCCAGATAAAATCATGATGAAGACCAGAGGCCAAAGGGAAGAGAAGGGTCTTATCTGATGCAAAGACTTGTTACCTGGAAGTTGTATGTGCTTAGGCTTCTGTCTTTGTCCTTATACCCTGCTATGAAATAACATTCTGGATGAAATGTCAAATATATAAACTTTCCTATATATGCTCTAGTTACATTAAGCTTGATCATCAGTCAGTCACATGATCTGATCCCTGATGATGAGATATTTCAGGAGTGGATTTCCTGAGGTGCATTCTTGTTAGCATCAGCCATACCACTTACTGCTTATGCAGCAACTTGCACCCTGCTCAGATAGGACTGTAATTACCCCCCAAAATGTAAATGAAGATATCTTCTCTTGCACAGAAGGAATGAGAATCCAAGGAGGCATGCCATAGGCAGTACCAGAGATGGCTCAGAGAATGTATGAGTGGAAGAAGTGATCCAGAACAGTGGGGAGAGGAGTGAAAGACAAGGAGTGAGGAGTAAGCTGATCACATGGCTGAATGTTATTCCCTATTATGAGACTGCACGTGTGTGTGCCCCTCACATGATGTGGGATGCTGGCATTTTTGACACGTGGTGGCTGTGCAACTGATCATATGACAGGAAAGGAGGAAAGGGAGAGTGGTTCTCCCATATGAGGCTATGTAGCCAGCCCCATGCTTCCCCTATTTAAAACTTCACCTTGGTTATCTGATAGGGAATGGAGAGTGGAATTTTGTGAAGCAGAGTAGCAAGGAAAGTTCATGGAGAAGATACTGTAGGGAAACACCCTCTGGGAGGAAAGGTCAAGAGGCTGCTTATTATTCAGATTTTGAAAACCTATTTATCCTGTGGTCAAAAACTCAGTGTTAAATACAGAAAGCACAAACTGAACCCCAGTCAACTTTTCTTATGTCTTCTTTATTTCTTCTAAACCAGAGGCTTTTGGTTTTCTCAGAACATGCCTGAGGGAACTGGCATTCCTTATTTCAGAACTTGACAACAGAACCAGCTCCTGTGTACTTAAGGTGTTCTCACTATGAACAGAAAATCTGCTTGATACAGTAGGCCTTACTAACACTGCTTCCGCCTCAGTTTACGTGAGGGATCGTTTTACCAGTCTGCTCTCTAAAGAAAGGAGCAGTCTTCAGCTCACAAAGACACTTGCAAATCAGATTTCTGTTTTGATTACTTCTGTCGCAGGATCTGATTTACTGCTGGACAGAGGCTTGATTGAGATCAGCACAGATCACTTTAGCTCTGTCCTGGTAAGCTCCCTCCTCCTCCCCTTATGCAACCCTTTAGGGCAAGTGTGACCTGCTTAGCATGACAGTGAGTCATCAGGTTGGCTCAGATGGTCTCCCCATACCTTTGAGATGGACTATTAAGATCCAATTGCAGGCCAATTGAAAACTTAACTTCAGCAGGGCCAGTAAAGCAACTCCACTAAAGCTGAAATGAATTAATCAGTGAAGCATCCCAGGACTCTATCAGGGATCATACACAAGTGTTCACTCCTGTATCAGTTTTCCACCCAGACACATTTATTTAAGTTGTGACTACCTGTCAGAAGGAAATAGTAGCAACGTTTCCTAAGTCATCCTCTGGTGAGGTTCTGGTTATTCTGGAATAACGTGTCTTTCTTCACAGAAGAGCCATAAATGGAGCTATTGCTCCTAAATGGAACTACAGCACCTTGATTTTTTAGATTATGTACCAGGAGTATGATACTAATAAAAAGGCGTCAGTCTCTGATGTTCAGAATTAGGAACTGAGAGTAAGGTTACTGAGCATTTATACTTTTCTCTGAGTCAGTATGAAGGACTTCTAAGAAAACTATGATCCTGTCTATGAAAGAGGGGAAAATAATGCCTCTTTATTAGGCATTTCTTATATATTTTATAGTTAGTCTTTACTCTGCCAGTCTACCTACTGATCATGGTTGCTCCACAAGATCATGGATGACCTACTACAGTCCTGCCCTTCAGCACACTTACAAGATAATTCACTTTTGCCACTGTGCACTAGAAATGTGAAAGTACTGTCCCAAACCTCTTCTCACTTGAGGTCAGTTTACAGCATGAGGTTCAAATTAATTACATTATCTGCTTAAATTAAAGAAAAGATAGGACTCTCTCCCACTATCTGATGGGGATAGAAATGTGAAGTAAGCATATGGTAGAAGATTAAAAGGTAGTAGCATGAAATGATCTTAAGAAAACGGGGCTTTTATTCAGGCTGTGTCTCTCCTTTAGAAGCTTGGTCATAAGGTGAGAAAAAAAAATCTGACATTTCAAATGGCAAATTCCTCGAATTATATTAATATAGTTTAAAGTTTCATGTTATCTACAACAGCAACAGGGGGTCCAGGCATCTGTCATTTGAATAGTGGTGTGCAAACCTGAGCGATTATCATCTAGCTATTAGACGTAGTGCTTACACAAGGAAGAGATAGCTCTAGGGTAGGCACATATAACTGTGAATGGAAGTGCAGCTTGGCAAGTCTAGACCAAGCAGGCTGCAAGTGTCTGGCAGGTTCCTCAGATTTAAACAAAACCTAAACTTAACATTGCAATACAGTCAAGCTATTCCTCAAACCTCCTGTGAGGTGAGAGACTTAGATCTGTAAATTTTCTTTGGCCATCACTGATGCTTCAAGAGTTTCTTGAAGGGCTTCTTTATAGGAACGTCTGGGTTGACTGTAGAAATTTCATCATCAGCTCTCTAGTGATATTTGCAAAGCTGGTTGCGTCCACGGTTCCAGAATGAGTCATGTAACAGAGTGCTGAGCTTGTCCTTTGTCAAAGCCTCCCATGTGTGACTGATCCCCTTCTGCTAGCTCACACACCGGACCCCATTTCATGGCTTTTCCTCATCTTTCATGGTATAGTCACAACACAATATTCCTTTACTTGCATGGCAAAAATAACATCTGCAGGAGCTTTCCAACACCCTGTGATTGAAAATAAGATACAGCAGGGATTCTGTGTGGATCTAACATGCATGTGAGGATAGCACAAAAGACTGCCTTCTCACAGCTTTCACAGCAGGTCATTTTGATTGACATATTTGAAGAGGATACAGGGTGGATTGTAGATTCAGCTGGTATGTCAAACCAGATGGGAGAATTCCACCGAGTACACAATGAAATGAGGAGTGCAATTCTATGGCTTTCTTTGCTTTTAACAGACGGATGGGAAAAATACCTCTCCATAATCTCCCTTTTCCTTCTGAGGGCCATCTCTATTCCTCTCATCACTTTCCTCCCCCCTTCTCCTTACCCTGTATTTTTCTTCTCAATTTGGTTATCCCTTCAGCTTCTGCTATCTTCTGGTTTTGCCATATAACCATCCTTTTTTCTTCTTTTCCTTTTCTGGGTCTTCATTGTTCTTATTATTCTATAACCAGGTGTTCCCAGTAAAAAAGGAGCAGACAGTACATGATAAGACATGCAGCTTCAGAAGGGGCTAGTGAATTTTCCTATCCCAGTATGGAATGAAAACCAAAGATCAGGTCAGTGAATGGGTGAACCTTGTGGCATTAGAGGTCTAGCAGAGTTCTCTTGCTTTTTTGGGGAGTTTGTTGAACTAGATGGAGCTGATAAGCCTTTTTTACTTGCAGTTTTATTCCTTTTATCTTTTTGTGATTCAGTTGAGGAGTCCAAAGATACTTTCCTAGCTCAATAAAAGCTTTTGTAAGTGTCAGAGACAAAAGAAGTCCCCCACATGCTGGGCTGGTACAAGTAGTTACCCTATATTATAGCTTTCCAAAGAGCAAAACCTATCATTAAGGTTATGTTTGGACTTTTATTATAATCTCCTATTTCAATGCATGGTCTCAGCTCTAGAGGTAAATTTTTTTAGAACATTTGACCACAGTCCTGTTGTATGTTTCTTGCAAGTGAAAAAGGTTTCCCATTGTAGGATGAGTTTAGGGTTAGGGTTAGGTTCCTTTTTCCTCAAGGAACACTAAAAAACAAAATAAAATAGAGGAATTTTAAAATGTGAAATTAATCCTAAATCATGCTTCAAACAATTTTATGCAGCAATTATAGTGCTTTAAAACTTAGCCTTCTACTTACTGGCTGCATTTCCTTTTCCCAGAAACATGTAACTGTCTATAAGGAAGGTAGCTGAAGGAAGTGGTAAAAGCATCCTCTTTTCACAGAGCTACACAGGCCTGCTACAAGAGGCACCAAGATTGCTGCAGGGCTGTTAGTGTAGCCACCACATTTTACCTTCAAATCTGGATATCCCTATATCATATTGCAGTCCTTTGAGCCATGCTTTGGAGTTTCACCCCGAATCTGTAGAAGAGAGGCTGTGCATAAATACAGGAGAACACACCATCTACAAGTCATTAAATGCAGCAAAAGTGAAAGGGGAAAATAAAAGGGGTGTTCAAAAAACCCTGACCTCAGGAACAAAGTTGTTCAAAATGTGAGATTTTCTTGGCTACAGACTAAACAGAAGGACCTTGTTTACATTATTTTTAGCAGGTGTATGGTAGAGCTGACTCCAAATCTCTTGGGTGAAATAAAATGCACAAAGACCTCCTTTTCTCTGGTAATCCTAAAGGGCCAGACTCAGATCAGGAAGGAGTTAAAGAAGCCACCTCATTTGGGCTGCTGAAATGCACTTGCTACCTGTATTGGACTCCTCTCAAACGCATCCCTGCTGTAGCACCACTGGGGGGTTCCCAGCATCACATCCTGCCTTGCTTTTATCTGTGACTATTCCAAAGTCTCCTTTCAGCCACTGTCCAAGTCTATGTGTGCAACCTGTTTCTTCTCAAATACTGATCAAGGCCCTGAAGGGAGAGAAACTGATGGCAAAGTCTGCTTTGCATGGGCAGTACATTTGTGCCCCTGCTTGCTGTCAGCCTTGCCCATTGCGCTGAGGGATGTGAGCTGATTCACATGAAGACCCTCCAAGATATCCTTATGGACACCCTCCCATGAGCCAGGTGCACCCAGCACTGCCCCTGGCACTGCAGCTCTCATGACATCAGAAGTGCAAAGAACATGAGATCAGGCCTGTGGTGACAGAGCATCACAGTCATCATGATTTATTTCGAAAATGGTTTGATGGTGCTGACATAGGCACAGCTCAATCTGCTTTTTCAGGGTAACTAATCTAGACTTAGACACCACAGACTCAGAATGATTGCCTACATCAAAGCTAATGCCTGTCCAAATGCTGGTTGGTACTTAAAACTTTCCCTGCAGAGCAGTTTCAAAACATAATAGGATTTTGCAGAGTTCATAAGCTCCACAGGAGGGAGTATTTACCTATTCTTAAATACTGCACCTATCTACTGAAGGTATTTGTCACCTACTATAAGGGCTGAGATCATCTTCTTCTGCAAAAGAGTGGTGGACTGAATGAAGTTGCAAACTCTTCAGTCAATATGATCCATGTTTCGGGACTTGGGTCTGGCAAACTTTGGGAGGTCTATGAGAAATTTAAACGTGCACATGGTAGCATCACTGTTTTTTTTTTACAGTGAAGTGTCAAGCTGGTTTTGCATAGAAATTAGAAAGTTACTGTTTTCCCTTTTTTCCCCCCATATTTTTAATGAAAGTAACTTAACTTTGCCATGTGTTAGGTAAAAGATTAAGACCTAAGTCGGGCTGAAAGAGAGGAGTCCTGGAAATAAAAAAACAAACCCATGGAGATAAGAAGCTAAGCTCCTAAATGTGGACAGTCTGGGCTATTTCTGAGGACAACAGCATAGGAAAACGTCTAGCCTTACTGATGTAGAAAGCATTTGCTGTCAGCAACATTTGGCAGTGTAGTGCTGACCTGAGCTGGGAGGCTGATCAGTGACAACTGCTTGAGATGTTATGGGTGTATATGCAGCAACAGCTGGCTCTGGTGAAAGGATGCATAGCTTCTTCATCCACCCACTAAATCAGTATCAGTACCACAGAAACCTC
This sequence comes from Melopsittacus undulatus, assembly GCF_012275295.1. Lineage (NCBI taxonomy): Eukaryota > Metazoa > Chordata > Aves > Psittaciformes > Psittaculidae > Melopsittacus > Melopsittacus undulatus. The sequence continues at coordinate 114,296,574 of NC_047528.1, read as the reverse complement.
CCTGATTCTTGGATAAGAGAGAATTAAGAGCAGAGTTGTGAAGGTGGAAATAAAGCATAAGAGAAGGTGAAAGGTGCAAGAGTTATGCTAGAGAGGACTATGAGAAGTTTAGTGGGAGGTGTCCCTGCCCATGGTAGGGGGGTTGGAACTAGATGATCTTAAGGTCCTTTCTAACCCTAATTATTCTATGATTCTACTGCAAACAAGGGACCTGGAGTGCAGGAACCAGGAATGAAAACAGCATCCTGCAGTGCAGCTCAGGAGGGGAATAGGTGGTGGACTTGAAAGACTTATAAAGCAGCAACATAGACCAAGAGCCTCCAAGCTGGTCTGGCTAGAGAACGGGTCCAGAGAAAAGAGGGAACTTATAGAACATGTATGTCTGCTATGTTTAAAATTAAATATTCCTGGTAGAGAATGGTTTGATACAACTGCCTTCATACTGCAGATTTGAGAAAGGTTATGAACCTACCTGCTTTGAGGGCAAAGTTCAAGTCCCATCTCTTTATCCAAGCTTCCTTTGTCTTTACTGAGACAATGGTAATGGAAAATTCATCTGTATGCACATTTTTGCTGTTAATCAAAGAACAGCAGTAAACGTAATGACTCATAAACTCGTTAGTCAGTGTAAAGGGTTTTTAAAGAGTATTTCTTTAAGTGGTTTTTCATTTCTAGCTCCTCTAAATATTAGATAAACAAGTGGTTTTCCTTATAGATGATCAGAAGCTCCTTTTCTACTTTCAGGTTGGCAAGTATGTATGGTATAGAAAACCACTCCATTCTTACTTTGAGTCCCATTAGCAATGGAGCTTTACATACAGGGAAGTTATATGGACTTGACAGTACAAAACAGGTTTCTCAGACTCTGCTTGGAACAGAATAAGACAGAAAGTCCAGATGCACAGTCTGGTGGTCACTGCAAAAATCAAGCATAGCTCTTACCTGCCTACTCTGACAGCCAAGATCTTTCTTCCCCAGACATCCTACTGTATATTCTGATAACAAAGCAGAACAGAAGTGGTATTTCTCTCCCTAAAAGGCCTCCCCTCTTTCCTCTCTCATTTCTCCATCTGCAGCTACTCTTCTTGTAGGCACTTCTCCTTCAGCAGAGTGCTTTCTATCAGATCAGGTTTTGCTGGATGCCCCTGAGAGTAGTGTAACCCCTGCCCTATGATGATGGATTGAATAAAGCCACTAATCATTAAGTGAAAGTTACACCAGGCATTATACAGAGTGAGAGGAGGGGGCACAGTTTTCTGCCTCTAGGGCCTGGCAGGTTTCACAACCAAACAGCTGGCTGTGAGACATGGGTGCTGATGGAATACATTAATTACTGTCGTCAAGGTTTTAGACACACTTGTGTGTTGCTGGTAATACCAGCATACAAGATTATTGGAGAAATTGCCTGTGGAGAAGAGAAAAAAGGAGAGAAAGGAAGAAAGGGACTTGGAAGGAAGGTTGTCTGATCCAGGTCTACACTACATTTGCATGTAGACATGGGCTGTCTCATTCACTTCACCAGTGCAATTCTTTCCCCTCCTTGTGTTTTCCTCAACAAATGCATAGAGTTTCTCTGAATATAGTGAAGTAAGTCAAGGCCTTTTCTTTTCTTCTCACTCTAAGTATTTATAGAATAGCAGAAGTCTACTGGATAATTCATAGTGACATAAATCAGAGCCAGCCTCCCCTGTTAGACTTACATACAGCCTAATAGCAGCTTGGCTGTAGGCTGTAAAAATAATAAGCAGTGGGGAAGGTGCTTGTGGATTTTGTTTTATAATGAAGAGATCAAAACCGAATCTGGCTTGCTGTTGGCTCCTTCTAGTAAAATCTGACATGACTACTTTGTACATTGATTTGCATACCAAGTCACTAAAAAGTGGTCAATATTTGCATTCAGTTTGGTCCTTATAAGTGAGAAATTATTTTTAGCTTAAGGTTATACTCATTTAAGCCTTGTTCTGTTCACCCGTTCACAATGTCTGAAAATCTCACAGTGCCATATATGTTTCTGTCTCTTGAGACAAGGTAGGAGGACCGAAGGCTATGCCTGCATGGCCTGAAGCACAGTGTAGAAGAGGCGGATAAGAATCCATGTTCAAAACTAGCTGCAAGAGCAGTATAGCTAAGTCAGTAGATAGAATAGTACCAAGCTAGTATTTCCTGCTTCTTGGCAGCACAATAATGTTTCTTGCAAAGCGTTGCCTTGAGGTAGCTGTAGTGTTTCTAATGTTTGTGAGTTTCATGCAATGTGCACCTAGGTTTGTCTTGGAAAATTTTGTTCTTTTGGGGTTTTCCACTGTGGGTTTGTTTTTTTTTCACCATGCAAATGAATAAATCATGTCTTCTGGCCAAAGCGGCACAAGCTGGCCTTCAACCATACTGCTCCAGGCCAGGATCTACTGAATGGGACTGTTTACCCAAAGAAGACTTCACAGCAGCACAGTAGGAGGGGTAGCAGATGGCACTGACATCCCAGCACAATACCCCCGTGATGTTCTTGTGATCACATTAATCATAAGGAATATGAAATCCATCCATACATTACATCCATCCTTATACAGCCTGGAACAGACAGGACAGACATGACAGACATGACAAGGCCAGCACCCTGTCTTTCCAAGAAGACATCAGTTATTGTGTCCTCAAGGTACCCCAGTTATGTTTTAAGAAATGCTGCTTATGACCTGCTGCCCTGAATCATTCAGCTGCCTCCCAACCCATATGCCCTTTGTACTTTGGCCTTGAGCTCCTGTAGGTGGAATATACTTTTGGGAGCAGAAACATGTTACAGTACCCTCTATAACAAGCTAGATCAAGCTGGATCACGGCAGTTTGTGGCACCAAGCACAGCCAGTGCAAGAAGCCTGACAATTTTTTCCAAGCAGAGAACAGCAGGGTTGAGCCCCTGGTTCAGCTATTCACAACTTGGCTTTGCTGCTGCTTGTCTTATGAGTTCATTGTGATGCTATGGTGATACTGTGTGTGCACATGAAAACCAAGGTTGGCATCAGAACAGCAGGACACTTGACACCTGGGTTTTTTGGACAAAACCAAAGGTACATCTGGAAGTGCTCACAATTACTCCACCTCTCACCCTCTCCCAGGGTTTGGCTCTTGGCTCCTTCAGGATATCTGGGCTGGAGGGCTGGGCTGCCTGAGGATCTGAAGAGACCTCTGAGACACAAGCAACTTGTCCATCCTGGGTGAAGGACCACAAGCTCTTTTGAAGGAGATCAAATACTGAGCAGAGGTGTGAACATCTCCTTGCCTCCTGCTAAGAAATCCTTATGGTTTTATCCCAGCATTCTCTGCCATTCAGTTAGCATCCTCAATCTTTACCTCTGCCTGGGACTACTCTCATAGGTGGACTTTCTCAGCAGCTGTCTTCATCACCTACTACCTCTAAGTGCATTTTCATAGGTGCTGGAGTAGGGAGGAGATGGCAATCAATGTGTAGCTATATTCAGCTTTCATTAGTTTCACATGTGCAGGCAAAGATACTGTCTGGAGTACACTCTATGCTGTGCTGCTGCCAAGCAGCAACCTCCTGTATCATATAGCCAAGCTTTGCAGCTTTATAGGATGATGCTTTGTCTAGATTTGCTGCTTGGCAAACCAGGCTGGATAGCCTGGAGAAGAGTTCTGGGTAGGATATTAAGCCAAAGAGTATGGAAGTTCCTCAGCTGGAGGCCAATGATAGCAGTCATTTATAGACTGAGAATATTGTGCTATTTCAGGTGGTACCTTCTACCATCCTTGTCTGAAACATATCAGTTATGACATGTTGGATAATTCTTGGGTTAGAAAGAAGGAAAGGGAACTTGTGACATGGAGACATTATGGTTTGGATTGGATATGAGGTTCTGTTGGAGCGATCCTGGGCTAAGGCATGTCATGACAGCCAGCTCACCATTTCTGATGTGTTTTAGCTTCCTTGTTCCAGGCTGTGTAAAATGTGCCTTTCTTACTTTTGCTTGGAGCAGGCTGCTGATTTTTACTAAGTAAGCATCTAGCTGGCATAAGACTGAGTCCCAGTTAAAGGCATCCAACTGGTGGGCAAAGCTTGTGTCACTGTCACTGGCATGCTGGGGTTAGGGATAAGGCTGAAGGCTATGCGTCAGGCCCTCTAAGCTGTGAGCCCTATTGTGAACTGCAATGAGTTTTCCAAACCTGACTGTGGCTATTTGAAGGACACATTTTAGAGGATTATAGACAAGCTGAGTTGTAAGTTCTAGGCTTCCTTCTGCAGTGTGATAGAACTTCATATTTCTGTCTCATTTCTACTGGGGTCTTGAAAAACTGTGGGTATTTTTTACCTTCATTCTATCCAGAAGCAAGCTGAGGCAAGGTTACATTTGCAAAGCAGTTGAATCTGCCAGCAGAAGAACTGGGAGTAATTGTCACAAGTTTCTGGTGTTCAATCCACTTTTGAGTTGGTTAGAAACAATGGCTCTGAGCTCAGAGGGGAGTGATGAGTCTCAGTCTTCCAGCACAAGACGCAGGCACCCAGTGAGGCTGAAGGGAGCTGTAGTTCATGGCAATGGTGCCTCTGCTGCCCCGTGGACTAGTTCATTACTAAGCTGAGCTGCCTCTTTTTAAGCCCCACCTGTCACTTTATGTGCAGGGGGTAGAGGTCAGGCCACCACACTCCCACTAGTCATTAAGAGAAAAAAGCAATTGACCTTTTTTGCTTGCATTAACTTTGCTGATCTCCAGTTCTTAAGTGTTTACTTTGAAAAAGATTCCACCACTGCTACTGCACCGAGACAGAATAATGCCATTAATATTGTTTGCTTTGCTTTGAGAAAGAGCACTCTGAACCTCTAACAAATATCCTCTTGTTAGCAATTGGAAACGTATAATTAGGACAGACTCTCCAGTTATTTTAACTAGATTCCAGTTTCCTCTCTCTCTCTTGCTGTTGCTCTCTTTCCCATTTTTAATGAGATACCAATTTCCTCCCTTCTCATTTGCAGATGCCTTTCCAATAAAACAGACAGCTTTGATTTTCATCTTAGCATGCATTCTTAGCTTCATTTATTTGTCTACAGCAGTTGCCCACCACACTCTCTACGTGCTAAACGGCTGTTAATCGCTCAAAAATTAACAAGGTGTTTAACGCCAACAACAAAAAAAGGCTAAAAAAGTCTTTTTCTTATTAGGTGGAAACACTTGTATTTTTCTCACATGGCCAAAGCCAACTAATTCTAGAGACCAAGTGCAACACAGGACACCTTTTCACAACTACACCCTATCTCTCCTGTGCTACGCTGCTTTTACTCTATATCTCCCTACTTTCTCCCCTATAAACTGGAGAGAAATCCTGCACTTTGCTTTTGTAAAATTGACTCTAGGCCAGTTTATTTTAATTGCAGAAATGCTGTCAGTTTGTGGGCAGTGCAGCAGGCCTTGGAAGATTTGTAGGTGTTGAAGGCATGAAAAGAGAGACCTTTCTCAGTGTAGCTGATTCAGTACAGCCAATTCTTCCCCTGAGGTATGGGGAGATGCAGCCTTGGCAGGTTTCGACAGTAAACTATTTATTTATGAAAAGTTATTTTTATTTCACTTATATAACTCTCTAAGACTTGCAGAAATCAGGAAACAGCACAGAGTAGAGATCACCCTGTGGCAAAGAATCCAGGCTTTATGTCTTACTCAGCCTGGCTACAGGTGAGATTTTCTCTAGATTTAATGTGTCATTTCTGTTATGTGAGGTGTACCATGATGGAGAGCTAACGTACCAGTTCCTATCTCTGCAGAAGTGAGATGGCTCCATGTATGGATTTTGTCTCATGCCTGAGAAAGATGATTGGTGTTGCAGTCAATAGCTGGTGATGGGCTGTGCACAGCTCCTGGTGGTGCCTGATGCTGAAAATGCTGCACTACAGAAAATGGTCCTGTTGACCCTTCCTGATGCATTTTCCCTTTCTTGCTCCATTACAAATGGAGAAGTGGTTTGTGCTTATTGTCTCATCTCGGTTTTACTCAGGTCTCATACTACTTTGGTATTAGAAAACTTTTTGCTCTCTTTGTTTCCAAACAAGTAATCTTCTGTAACAGTCCTCTTTATGGCAGATATGCCCCAGTCAAAGCAAAGTCTCTTTGGAAGAGTCTCTTTTGACTCTGTGGAAGAGTAGCAAGGTCATACTCTGAAACCTTCTGAAGTTCTGTATAGGAGATCTGATGAAGTGTCCTAATTGCTTTCTGATCTTAATGCTGTGAATTTGCATTTACATAGCCACGACATTATCTTAGAATTGAATTTGAATACAGAGGTGAGTTTTAGCCTAGGGAGGGAGCTACCAGCAATCTCTACACTTCTAACAGTTCCAAAATGGGATTAGAAACTTGGTAAGTTCCAAAATACCAAATGGCACTTGGAACTGAAAGTCTGTAAGTCTAATTATGAGGGCCGTATCTTCATGACCTCAGATTATAGGGAATAATTAGCCAACATCTGATTTACTGAAGTCAGATGTAAAACAAACTTATGCTGCCTGAGGGACTGCGTTTCTTGGGGAGTTTGGTAATAGGTGATAGGAAGTTGCATTGTTTAATTCATTGTTTTATAATTCTACTTAACCAAAGCACTAAAACTGTGTTGGCAAACACCCAAACCAAGGCAGTGCACTTGTGTGTAGAGCCCCAGCTGAACAGGGAAGCCAAGGAGAGCAAACAGAGGGAAGCAACTACCTCTAAGGTCTCTGAGCAAGGTCAGAGAGAACAACAATGTAGAGGAGCCTGTAAGGGGAACATTGCTTCTCAAGGAGTTACCTAATGAATCTAACATCATAGTATGAAATCATTGAATTGTTTCATGTTGAGGTACCCAATTTCTGCTTTTAACCAGAAAACCCTTTGTGAATAGTGGACTTATGCTACCCCCTCACATGGTTTTTCTGTTGCTTTAGTTCAAGTTTTATCAACTCCCTCACTTATGTCCATGCTCTTGGGCTCAAGAAAGGGTGCTGATAGTTGGAAAGGGTGGATGAGGGAGGCAGCTGTGCAGCCTCATGGCTATTAATGCACAGCATGATCCAGGAGCACACTGACTGCAAGTGGTGCTGGTGGGGGTGACACATCACCTATGGTGGATGAATCCACACCTGTTTCCACTGGTGTAGCTTGGTTCTTTACTAGAGGAAGATAATCTATACCAAGGTAAGCATAAAGTGTGACTGTATTCACAGCTGAAGTAATAATTTAAAGGTAAAAATGAAGTCAAGCCTCTAACTAAAACAATTTATGCTGGTACAGAAATGTATGCACAACGAGGCCAAATGTGTAAACCACGGTGAAAGATTATTATTATTGTCAATATTTTCTAGGTGCTTACGATGAATTCCCTTCTGTTCTGCATGTGAAAAGGCTTTTGGGAGGAATCCTTAAAAGCCAAGATCCTATTTACTCAGAGTTGGCATTGGTGTGAGACAGGCATATGTAAGTTTCTATAGTAACAACTTCACTTAATAACAATAGTGTTTTGGGGAAAACTGCTGCCCTCTCCTCCTCTCTGTACTGGTGCCTATATTCCTCAGAGCCATCCCTTCCAGCTCCCACTCTCTATGGAAATAAACTCTGCAGATAATTGTTCTCCTTAGCACAGATAATTTGGATGTGTTAGATGAAAAGTACCACAAAGGCAGAACAGAAAAAGTGGTAACAAAGGCTCAGAATTAATTTTCCTCTTTTTCTTTCCTTGACAATTTTGCTGGAAAAACAGGAGGCACAAATATTGAGGTCTTTCAAGATGCGGAGAGAGGGGTGTCTCTGTCAATCATAATGAGTGACATTGGCTAGGTAGTACTGAGTAATCTTGAGACCCCTGTTTCTGTGAAGAATGCAGTCACACTGCTTTAAACTGTCACAACTGGTATAAGCCAAATTAAAACTAAGGTATTACTCAAGCAGAGTTGAAAATAGAGGAAGCTTTAATGGCAAAGCTGTAACAAGAGTTTGTGGCTCAGAGTTCAGGTTACTATGGCTCAGAATGCAAATTTTAACCATAAGAAGAATGAACTTTTGTAGCACTTTTCATGTCATAAATCCTCTGCCACTTGAAGTCTCTTAATGGAGACTCATTGTCTTTTTAAAAAGTATGCTTTGATTCTGCCACAAATTAATGGCTGAAATGAAGCAATGGCTTGACAAAAAATTATTAGCCTGTTATATAGAAGTCAGACTAAATCACCAGAGTTCCCTTCTAGACTCTATAAATCTATGTGAGCCATCTACATATACTTCCAGCATGAAACACCAAAGAGGGTAAAGTATTGCAGTTTGAGTAATGAGATAAATATGAAGAAATCAAAACATAGGTTGGCCACTGAGAAAAAAAAGTCTTTACAGTGACATTTATTAGCTGTGGAACTTCATCACAAGAGCTGCTGAGAGCCAGTTCTTGAGTCATTTGAAACAGTGCTGCTTTTAAAAGCAGTACAGAATTGCTGAGTATAGCAAAAATATTGTGCCTTCTTTGGTCCCAACAGACTAGTAAAACAATGGATTTTTCCACTTCTAATCCTAGGATTTTTAAGAGGGTGTGCAAAATTTGGAGAATATTAACGAAGAGCTAGCTCACAGGAAAATTATTGCTGATGACTGGAAATCCATGGGCATGTTCATGTTTCAGATGCCCATAGTGAACTTGTGTCAATCAGAAGTTAATACCACCCCTGTTTTTACTCTTTCCTCATCTCATTTGCCACAGTACATTGGAATGCTGGTGATCACAAATTACTTGACTACTGTGGAAAGACGGAGAAACTGTTCACTTGGTCTCTCAGCCTGACCTGAGACTGTCAGGTTTGCAACTGAGGACCTGACAACATCTAACCATTGCTTAGTGTCCAGGAATTATCCAGCTGAATTAATTGAGGCCATCACTCAAGGCAATACTAAAAAAGATTCAGAGGATAGACTTTAGGTGACTTCTGCACTTAATGTATTTTACAGGAGATGATAATTTCTAGGTCAGAATACCCTGTAAGCATGGCTAGTACACTGGTTTGTGGAGGGCAGCATAGGGTAAGAGGGTAATTTGCAGTGGTCAGCTAAATTTGGGCCTTACATGTCATTTTTTGGAGGCTTGCTGGGCAAACCAGAAACACTAACAGGCAGAGTAGTATCATTTCTGTGAAGGGGCTGCAAGCTTCTTTTTACTGAGAGTGATCCCCAACTGGTTGTGTTACTTTAAGTTGGTCTGTACTAGTGTTGGAAAGGCCCAGGCTCTTCATTAACAGTTAATTAAGCCACAGTGGCCCTTCCTTCCCATCAGGGGTTGCATTCATTTGCAGATTTAGTTAAAGGGATTCTGTCAAGTTGGTTAGGCTTAGAATGTGACTGATCTTTACAGCTGCATAGTCCAGCAGGAAATGCCCAGAACGCACCCCCAGGGCTCTGTCTGTCTCTCTAAGCTAAAGCCCATCCTTCAAAAAGCACAGAACAGCTATTTTTTCAAATTGCATTTTATACCCCAGGGCCAGAAGTCAGGATGTGATGGATGCTTACAGGCTGCACCCTTGTTCTAGCACTAGCTGATATTTGCACATGTATGGTAGGCAGGCTGAGCCTATGTTTGTCTCTCTTGTAAGTACGGTGGAATATTTAGACTTGAATGGAACAATCTGAAAAGTAATCCTGCAAATGGATGCAAGATATGTGATGGACAGTTTTATTCCTGGTAAAGCAAGTGGGTTTTCAGAGTGCAGGCTCCATTCAGACTGGGGTGATGGGCAAAGGTTCAGGAGATGGGTCGCTCCAGTGGGTTATCTACTGAATATACTGGCCACGGTTGCAGCAGCAGGCAGGGAGTACATCTCTTTCCTTCTGCATCTAGTTAGTGCTAGAGGGACAAGTGGCCATATGGCTACCTCTTTTGCAGAAGTCCATGCTTGTTATGGGTCTGTATACCAAGTTGCATTGAAATATTAAAAGACTAAAAGCGTAAAGAGTTATGTATTCAAAAGTTAAAAAATCCTGAGATTAAAGTTGCCCACCAAAGCCTAGCTCAACCTTTTTATGAAGAATACTATGATGTTAGCTTTGTTAATTTTATTGTTATTCTGCTTCTCTTCAAGTTACCTGCTTCATTCAGTGCACAAAATAAGGGATGCTTAGGAGCTGAATCAGGGTTGCATTGTTAAGGAAGTACATATCAATGCAACTTGAGCCTCACTTATAGATGGTGGAAGGTGGACAAGAGATTTTGTAGTCTTCCAGGTCAGGCAGTAGAATGCTGTTGAAAAGGGGTGAGTAGATGTGGGTAGGCAAGACTGATGAAACACCATGCTAGGAAAACCAGGATCTTGCCTCAAGTCTGGGGCAAAGACTGACAACTTCATTCATATCTGTTTCTGATAAGTGGCTTCTGCTTCCCTTATCGTGCTCTTTAACTTATTCTGTAACAGCATAACCAGCACAGAAAAGCTGCTTTTTTTTTCCAGCAATAGCTAGTATTCAACCAGTGTCTGAGCAACCACTTCAAATTTTAAGTCATTAGCTGTTTCAAATCATGAGCAATTTGAAGTTTGCCATACAACCCAACACCCTTTGCCAACACTAGCTACATAACAGAATAGGAATAGAAGACTGAACGCTGATGGTTCTCTGAGCACACTGTGGAAAACGTGGTTTCTCAGGAAGGCAAGAGTTCATGGACACACACAGAATCTTCAGTACCTGCCAGTCAGTGTCGTTGTTCTCTTGTGGTGGTGAAGATAACCACATCCACTGGAATCCACCACACCAGAAGCACCATGCAGTCAAATATGTGAGTGCCAATACTGGATGCCCAGAGAACATCCTCCTGCTACTGTGTCCACAACCCTCCTTGCCTTTTTTTCGGCTACCTTCTTGTCACCCCATTGACTTCAATGTTTATTTAGTTTGTGCCTTCTGCATTGGTCTGAGAGGACAATTTCTCTGAGAATCACTTCTGTGAGCCACAAAGTTTCAAACTTGAGTCTGCTACAAATCCATCTGATGTCATCAGTTATCCTAACCCCGAGCAATCCGGCAGCATAGTGCTCTTGTTTTCTTGGCAGTGTGACAGCAGATTAGCTCAGAATGGCCCAGAAAAAATATTTAATAACATAACAGTGGCCAATATGCAATTCTGGACATTTCTCCTTTAGTCTATAAATCAAACAAATGACTTATCAGCCCCTCCTAGCCTCAATAATTTTTTTTATATATAGGTAGTATGTGCATATAAGAAAGCTTCTAAGAGCCTTACCTAAGAGCCTGATGGTTTGCATGTGGTAATGGCTGTTGATCAGATGAGACATAGGTTCTATCATATGACAACATGAGAAACTTGAAAGACTATTTCCCCATAATAAAATAGCATGCTTCATACAAAATCTGTAAATGTTATTTCAAGAGACAGGAGTAAACTTGCTAAACACAATAAGGTGGGTCACTGAATAGAAATAAAACCTGGCACACTCCCTTACTTTAGAGGTGTTGCAATGGCTAGATTATTGTCACATGTATTTCCTCTTCCTGCAAATAGCTGCAGGTTGAAATACACTGTGGTAAATGGTTTTCCAATAACTGTAAGAAATCCTGATCCATACAGTTCCTGAAACGTGTAGGTATTTCACTGTAAGTGGTAACACTTCAAGTTCACAACTGGCTCCTGCATGGGACTCTGACTTAACCAACATGTACCAGAAACTTTCCTGTAGATCAATACCAGTTGAGAGACCTAGTAAGATCTTGTGCTTTTTGTCAGATGTGATACTAGAAACTCAGGAAGTCATACAAAGCAGAACTAATCCTTAACATCAGGACTCCTGGACTGACATAATGGAGTTGGACAAAAGCCATCCTTACAATTGGTAACTCTGTACTGGTGCGTGCCTTCTCCTCCTTCCCACCCCAAAGTGCCCTCCAGATCCTCAGAGGGTGACTTGCTACAGCAGTTTACAAAAGCTGTCAAGAACAGGCCTTTTAAAAATCATTTTCTTTAGTGCCAATTGTGGCAAAAATAACTTTTTTTTCTTTTTCAATATGAAAACCATATTCAAGTGATTCAATATTTTGTACTTGAATGTAATTTCCTCTTTAAGGCCAAATGGCTTACCACATCATCAGCACTTTTGTTCTCTGTACACATGTTATTTTGAGATGGAAGCATACGTAGGGTAACTGTTATCTATTAGAAGCTGAATCCCTTTTTTCCTGGCTTGATCAACCCCATTTTTAGGGGATTTAAATAACTCTAATCCTTATGTTCCTATCACTGTTTGGAAAAAATATGTAGGAAATGATGAGCGACAGGTAAAAGTTAGCACAGAACAGATCTCAAAGCCAGTGACATCCTTGGCTCTGACTATTGAACACTTCATAAAGAGTCCTGCACGAATGCTGGGACAACCTGATAGCTTTGGTTCATAGACGTTAACATGAGATAATCAGTGATCTAATCACTGGAGCACAATTCTCTCATGACTTCACCCTCTCCATTGACTTCTGACTTCAACAAATTAGTACCATCTAATGATTCACCAGAAGTTCATTTGCAGACTGACATGACAACTATATTTATGCTCCAGGTTTACTAGAAATGATTCCTTTATATAGAATTATTCTGCTCTGCAGGTGTGTGCGCATATATTTTCCTGTCTGATTTCAGGAGTTCCTTTTGAACTAAATGAGACCATGAATCAGACACAGTGAAAAGAAAAGTGTCTTTCAGGTTATACTGCTTTCAGATGATCATTCTTTACCCATCAGAATAGCTCTGGAAACACTTCTTTCCTGAATCAGCCTCATTAATGAAAGAGAAATCAAGCAGATTTGCCAGTAAAGGTTTCTCTCAAATTCTTACTTGTGATGTGCGCAGGAACACATCACTTCATGAAACAATTACAGATTTTAGTGAGTGCAAAAAAGAAATTAAAAAAGGGAATATTTATGATGCCTTTCTTTTTTTTTTTACATTTTTTTTAAACTTTGACTGAACAGACTGCCTTATACAGACATGAATGTTACAAATAAGCACCCTATAGCCCGTCTGGAGGGAGCTGCTGGGAGTCTGACTGTAAAGGGATTTTTTATTCCCCAGGCAAAAAGAGATGAGGCATTCTGAAGTGAAAAGATTTTTCCTGCTCAGTGTTTTATTATTCCCTCTTTTTGCTGAAAAGGTTACTTGTTTCATGGTATTGTATGTTTCTGAGTTTCTTTATGTCAGTGCAAATACCATTCGACAGTAGTGGAGACTATGCAACGTGTAATTGCCTAAAAACTCACATTTGGGTATGGCTGTTTCTGTGAATTTGTATTGCACATGTGTGACTGTATTCAACCATCTCCGTATATGTTTCTTATTTGCAAAATGGCTTATTCACACTTTGGACAAAACAATTCCCTCTATTTATTCTAAGCTATGCTCCCACAGATCTTTACAGCAGAATTAATAATTTCTAAATAGGGACATTTGTTCAAAAACATATGAACTGAAATGTATGAATGTATGTGTCCAATATATATTTGTGTGATCTTCATGTTATGATTAGCTCCATTCACTCTAATGATTAATCACTACATCTTTTGTATTTTTCTTTTATAAAATTACTGATTGACACTTAATGGTAATGAGTTTAGATCAGGATGTTTACCTGTAGTGTAGTAGCTGAAAATGGGTTAAGAAACACTGAAGCTTGATTATTGAGTGACTGACTTCAGTATCTGAAAACTAATACAGAGACTTTGATTATTCAAGGAGACTGCAGACCAGGAGCCTGTGGGCCTGAGAAGAAAAACAGAAGCAGTTCAAATGGTTTTGTACTAAGGAGGTGATGAAACCTCTGTGTAGGATATTGCAAAGGTTACTCATTAAGTGCTGTGTTTGATTTTGGTGTTTACTCAGAGAATGAGTTGAAGGAATGAAGAATAGAAAGAAAGAAGTCTGGAAAACATGCCTTAAAATGAGAGACTAAAGGAGCTTATTTTATTTAGCCCCAGAAAGGGAACATGAATGGGTAAATTAATCATGATCAGTGGATGTCTACAAAAGGAGAAGGTGCATGTCATTCCAAGACCCTTTAAACTGGCTGATGAGGGTATAATTAGATATGGCATTTGGAAACAGAGGTTAGAAAAATGCTAATTTGGAAAAAGCATACAACTGCTCAACCGTGAGTATAATTAATCACCAAACAGTTTATCAAGGAAAAAGCTACATTTGTAATGGGCTGCAGATTTCAAATTGAGAATGCACGTCTATTTTAAAGTTACTTTCCAGACCAGTCACAGGTTACTGGGTAATTCCTTTGTGAGCACTGCCTTCTCCAGTTCATGGAAATGGGAATTGGTCACCCACTTCAAGAGAGGATGTTACATCAGTAAGGAAATGAATCTTTGAGTGAAGATGCATTTTGCATTACAGCAGATTCAATGGTAACAGTCTCCTGTCGTTAACATCTAACGATGTTAATGATCACAAGAAACAAATTGCCTGGTATATCTTTAAGTTTGCCCAAGTTTAAGTTTTTCCAGTTTCTTTTACATAACTTTTCAGACCTAAGCCCTTGGGTAAGATGCATTTTTTAAGGAAGCACCATCCATTTTGTGGAGGAGGGAAGAGAGAAGGGTCCCATTTTTAAACACTTTTTACAACTTTTCATCGCAGCTTAGTACTCACCTGATCTGAGATATGAGGAAAATAACTTTTTGCAGCTTTCAGTGCTACAGTGAAGATCCATTTTGGCTGATCAACTGAAACATCTTTCATAGGAATCTTTCATTCTGGCAGAGCATAATAACCTGATGGCATATGCAATGTATGGGCCTGGCCCACTAGTGTGTAGTTCCCAAACCCCTCCAAAGCCAGCGTAAATTGATTTCTGTATTTACTGATGAGCACTTAGTCCTACAGGCTTTCTTCCTGCTGAGTCCCTTTGGCTAATGGCATGGGAAAAGACATGGGGAAACAAGAATGCTGGACTCAAAGACTGGTTCTTCCATTCATTTGTCATATAAGCAACTACAAGAGATGTGTCCTGTGTGGTTCTGGTTCCTATAATGTCCATTAGTTCAGTAGGATGCTTTTGGTTCACAAAAGCTGAGAAAACATGTATTTCTATTTCTTCAACTTGTTCTCAGTCATATGCTATTGTGATGAAAACACCTGAATCTGTTCACAGGCTTCTTAAAAATCCTGGAAACATCATTGTAACACAGCTGAAATGAAGTATGGAAAAGAAAAAGAGGCGTCTTATGGCCCTCCAATTCTAGTTTATGTAGAGTGTCAGTCTACAATGTTTATAAACTAGCACAGCCTTCAATTGAAGATGTCTGGGGTTTTGGGGTTTATTGCTTTATTTTAAACCTTAGGAATATCATGTATACAAGACTTATTTTTCATGCTTGCTAAATTTTTTCATTGTGAAGACCCAGAGATACTGATTAAAAATTATTAATAAAAAAGATGAATGGAGCTCCTAACAAGGTGAAATCTGATAAAATCAAATAGAAAATACTCTTGTAGTATCTGAATAGAAATTACTTCTCTTATCACCCTTTATGTCTAACTATTTTAAGTACTGTCTTTGCTAAGTGTCTCTCTTACTTCAAGCCCAACAGCCGAGGTATGGGACATGAGGGTCTACTATACTCTCTTCTGCTATGCCCTGCTGGATGTAGGACAAATTGACCCATTACCCTTGGCTGGAAAGGCCCCTGAACAGTAGTGTTGCAGCTCCTCACTCTAGTACCAAGCTGTGACACTAGGAGAGTTACAAACCAGTTGTGCTGGACTGGCACCCCTCCTGCCCCTAAAGCCCTGTGTAAATGGAGGAAAATCTGCTGCTACCACTGTTTTAAGCAGTATGTCAATTAGACTTGTTCCAAGCAGGATTCAATGACATGGTTTATAAATTGGCAGTAGCAGCTGGTGACACAGCTATCCCAGGTCTGCACCTCAGCAGTGAAGCAAGACAGATGTTTGCAGAGGTACAGCAAGCAGTAGACAAGCCTAGGTTTCAGGGCATCGTTTGTCTTCCTGATTCTCCTACTGTCACACTGTCATCAGAAAAAAACTCAAGGTAAATGGATATAGTGCCAAACACGAGCTAGTGGTCCAGTTTGTAAGGGATGTGAGGAAACCTCACTTTAAGCCCACACACAGAAACATGGAAACTAATGTGTTCTGTCCAGATAGTCAGTAATGAGCTGTATTGTGCTATCTGTGAGCTGCATAGAAAGGTTTAAATCAATAGCAGTCAGTAGAAGGAGATGTTGTGATACATCAAATTGTCAAATCTGAGACAATATACCATGGAAGAGATTACTACTCTTAAAGTATGCAGGCAATATTTCCAAACCTGTCTTTAACTTTCCCCTTGTGTGTAAGTAATGAAAGCTGTTGTCCATCTCTGTTTGTACCCTGTTCATAGCTTATAATCTGAGTTTAAAGGACACCATCAGTTTGAGGCTTGATCCTTTGCTCGTCTGTCAATAGGGAATGTTCTATTGCAGAGGGTTATATTTCTTTCTCAACTTAGAGCCAGGTGAGCATCCTTCCCTATTGCTCTCATAAAGTTTTACCCCTTCCTACTGCTCTGTGCAAACTGATGTGCCAGTTACTCCTGCTGTGCTGATGGGCACCTCCCAGTTGCTGCTGCTGTGCTCCAGTGATAAGCAGAGTCCTGACAGAACAGAGCCACAGCAAACGTGGTGCAAGAGGAGCTACTGGGGAGGCTCTCTCCTGTGAGTTTTCTTTCCGCAGTCCTCAAGGGCTAACCCCCCTACTTACTGTCCATTTCCTTTCCTATGATCCCCACCACTTGCTTGGCTGCTTAGAGCTGCCATCCCACTGATTAATCAGAACAGTAAATGGATGCAACAGGGTGGTGGCAAGCCTCAGGATTTCTCACAGGAGAATGCTCTGAGTGATGAAGGAGGAGGAAGGAAATCACCTAATTTTTACCACAACCAGGAGATGTCTGATGAAGTCTCAAAAAAGGAAAGCAAGGCGCTTGAAAAATCATTCACCTCACTCATACTATGGCATGCATTCCATGGCAGCCTTGACTCTTCTTTTTTATTAAGTGAACACATTCAAACCCTTATGCATTTTGCAGAAGTCCAAGTGACTGCACACTGTCCTCTGGGGCTGCCAGCTGTAGGGCAGGCTGAAAACCTATGGTACCCTAAGGTGCAAGGAGCAACGACTTGAGTATTTGGGGTGTGGACTTCAATTGCATGGGTATTTCCCATTTCAACCAAAGTGAGGTCAGCTTTAGTGGGCATTCTCTGGCATCTGCTTTCTCCCATTTTTTTTAATCTTTTTTTGTCTTTGCCTCAAAACTGTGAAAAGTGAGACAGATTTCTCTAAGATACCCTTATTTGCTCTGCTGCCAGAAACAGTTTGCAAGGTCTCTTACTCTCCTGAAGCTGTGTTTGTCCTCAACAGAGCCACTTAGGTAGAATCCAGCCCCTTTCTCTCCCCATACTGCAGCATACCCAGTCCTTATGGATCATGTCCTGCAGGAAAGTATTCTTTCCACTGAGGGAACAGGAGTACATATATGCTTCGTCCTTCCTTTTGTCTAACCACCCCTGCAGATGTTTCAGATTCTGTGGTTCATGCATAGCCAAATAATGCTCTTGGTTTTGCACAGCAGGAAAGAAAGGGATTTTGAAAATGGAGATGTAACAGTTCCTTAGGTCTGCTGCTTATCAAATATTTCCTGGCAACTCCCTCTAATCACTGATCCCTCTCTCAGTTTTTCTCTCTGACACAATTGAAGCCTGATGTTTTATAATCACTTCTCCTTCCATTTGATAAAGTTCAGAGCAGCCTTTAGTGTAAATCATTTCACTTGGTAAAAACAGCTGTGGTTGGGCACCCTACAAATAACACCCAACCCTACTAATAAAGCGTGTGATATAAATGAACCCCTAAGTCACTCATTACTAAACATCTTGCCCTCTCTGTACAAGAACTCAAAGCCATCCAATTTTACATTTTTTCTAGTGACATTTGTCAGGGTGTACTCTCCTTCTTTAATGAAAAAGTCTTACAGGGAAGACATTGCATAACTACATTCCTTCTTTTTCAGATTTCTAAAGCCAGTTAGAAGTCTAAAGAGCATTGTATATGTAACCCATAATCTTCTGGCCCTACCTAGGGTGATGGAAGATATTGTGGTTGTCTCTGCTTTTAGAAGGGTTATTAAAAGTTCTCACTGAGCATAGCTTACCTACTAACTATTCTTACTGCCTGCAGTTCACTTTCTTCAAATATAGAACCTTTGTACTATTGCAGACTAAAGCTGAAAGCTTGTCCTGATGAACTGGAGAAGTTTGTGCCACTAAGCTGACAACTTTGCCTACATACTGATCTGATTTTACACATTGTATTCCTTTCGAAACTTCCCAAAGATTTAATAATACAACCATTAAACTACCGGACACATACTATGGTTTAAAGCATTAAAATTTAGGAGGCATAGCTCAGGGGTTTTCTGTTTCCATC
The DNA here is from genome assembly GCF_012275295.1 of Melopsittacus undulatus. Lineage (NCBI taxonomy): Eukaryota > Metazoa > Chordata > Aves > Psittaciformes > Psittaculidae > Melopsittacus > Melopsittacus undulatus. Next base: position 114,278,084 of record NC_047528.1, on the reverse strand, counting down.
CTCATCTTGCTTCCAGCCAAAGATACAAAGGTTATACATATTTCCTCATTGAGGTATGCCTGAGAAGCACTGTGTGTCCTTACAATCCCAAGCAAGCTTGGGACCAGTGGCAGATGCTTGTGTTAGTTTTCTGCTTTTATTCAACAACTACAATGTCATTCTTCATTCTCTCTAAGCATTCAACTGGCATTGCATGCACTTTTGGAATGTGTTTTGATTCTGTATGATATCATGCCAAGATTCCGCAATGTTCAGGTTTTATTCAGTCATGCCCATATAACGTTCAATGCTGTCATTTGGAATTGGAGTGCAAATTTTTATCTAAATAAAAAAATCAATTTTTTATCTACTACAGACCATGTTCCCATCTCTTTTTTCTTTTTTCTTTTTTTTTTTGCAAATTTATTAAAAATAAAATAAACCACAAGGAGGATAATCTATTTATGCATTTAACACTGGATAATAGTCACATAATACCTGTGCTGGCTGACATATGGCATAATGTGGCTAAATTCTCAGCTCTGACTGATGAATACAACATAGCTGCTCTTATGTCTTGGTTGTGCTTGAGGTAGAGAAGTTTATCTGTGCTGCCAGGAAAAAAGACCAATAGCTGTTAGTTTATGAATCCAGTTTCATCTGTTTGACACCTATGACTTTTTCTGCAGGATGTGATGCCTTCTAGGAGAACTGTTTAATGTGGCACAATTATTGTTCAGATATAATACCTCTGGGGCATTTCTTTGCACTGGAACAGTATAGTGAGTAATTTCTGCAAGTTTGAAAGAATTATAGCAGCCCTGTATGCTTGGTTCTGTGATGGAGATGAGATCTTCCTTTTCACGGAGAAATGCCACAACTTGCCTGAGATCAAACCCAAGTCCTATGATTTTTGGGAATGCCATGCCTGATGAGACGCCTCTTTGCTCAGTCTCTGATAGTTATAGTGTCTGCTGCAGTGTCTGGCAGTCCATCTAACTGCCAGAAGCCCATATAACAGAAGCAATGTATTTTGTAAGGATTCCTGTGAAAAAAACTCCATTTCTGCTTTAGTGCAGCGCTCAGGACATTAACCATACTATGCATTTCCTTGGGTTTTTTCTTTCTTCTGATTGAACAGTGTTTTCTTACACTGCCTGCAGCTCTTCAACAGCTCTCTGCTACTTGTAGTCTTATTTGTCCACTGTATGGCAATTTGACTTGTTTCTATTCCTGAGTTATGCACTCCCAGCCCTACTTCTTTTCACAGTACGCTTCCTGAAGAAGAGTTTCCTAAAGCTGTGTCTGCGTGGCATAGTGAACTGAGCTAGTCCTGCAGCCCTGTGCTTTTTCTGGAGTAACAAAGTCAGCTTCTCAGCCCAGCAGATGCATTAGCAACATGCTAATGCCCAATGACCTTCTCTGGAACCTGCAGTCGGTGACCTCCTCTGGAGATCCACTAGCACTCTATTATTGCCACTTCATTTCAGTGGAGACCTTTCCAGCAGCACTGAAGACAGATTTTTTCAGTCAGCAGAACTGTTCTTCAGCACACAGAAATACTCAATTACATATAACTCCAGTTTTATTTAATCTCAATGTATCTTCATTTTAATAACCTAATAGGTGCTGTCTCACCTTATTTAGTTGCCACAATCCCCAGTTTCTTGTGTAGGTAAATACTTTAATACTCTATTGCTCTTACCCTTAAATGCACTATAATTGTCATTATTTGACATTTAGCAGCTATAAAGTTTATAGTTAAACAGGTTGCCTTCTTAACTGTGTTTAGGGCACTTCAGCTGCACCGGAGAATTTGGGGATTTTCTCAAGTTCTTCTAACACCTCTGTCTGTGTGTAAATGCACATTACAGGCAAAGTCTGCTTCATCAGCCCCGTGTTGTCTCAGTTCCTTGCAAACTCCCTCCAGATGTCAGAGTAACCTCCTGCTTCATAAAACTAATCAGAATCAACAGTGAACCATGTTCCCCCAGCACAGACTCCAACTGTTGCTTTTTGTGCTTGAAGGGCTGATTCCCCCCTCTCCCCTGCCTCTGGTGTGCTGCCTGGCACAGGTAACAAATGCTTCGTCACTGACCCGTACTGGTGTGAAGGCCCATGGGTTCAATTAAATGGAGCAAGAGGCAGTAAATAAACCGCATGGGCTAGGGCATTAAATCACTCAGTGAAGAGAAGAATCAGATGCCGAGGAGGTTTGGTTTGGAGGTGGGCTGCGTGCACTTGCACCCACGCTGCAATTTAATACCCTTGCTGCAAGTTAATGACAATTGCAATCAGGCACGATGATGTCCCCTTTCTTCCTCCCATTCCTGCTTTTTTTACATTCCCAATGCTCTCCCCAATAAATTAAAGCCTTTCTCTTCCCTCCCCCCCCTCCTCCTTTTCCTATTTTGTTTTACTGCCTTCATGCTGTTCTCCTTTATTTCCAGCATTTTATTTCAAGGAGTGGGTTTGAAGTGTTCTCAGCCCATCTGCTGGTTTGGTTTAGAACAAGGACTGGAATGAGACAAGGGGTTTTGGAAGTCATGAACTATTTATAGCGTATTTGTTCTTTCACATTGGCACTAAACTTTGTTTATAGAATCACCTGCAGTAGAACCTGAGCCAGGGGACCACAGCTCACTTGATCTAAAATTGGCTTTATTTCTTGGGTTTCTTAACAGAGACCACATGTGTGTGTCTGCTGTGGGCCAAGGCGTTTGATGCTTGCACACATGTCGAAAGCACAAAGTGCCCATGAGTGTGTGTATGTAAAGTCCTCCGAGTATGCCCTATGAAATACTCCTACAGATTATACGTGACGTGGACTAAGAAGGGAGTTGTACGTGTGCATTACTGCTGTCTAGAAAGTAAGGGTTCCCAAGAGAAAACTTCAATGAAAATTTTTCATTGCAATTTCTCTGGTTGGTTTTCATTTTCTCCAAACAGTATTTTTGTCTTGGGTTGGCCCATGGAAACACAATGCTCATTTCTGTTTTCCTTCTGCGTTAAGTGTTTTTTCTTCTTTTCAAAACAGAACAACAATTTAAATTGAAACCAAAGGAAATCTGTCATTTTAAATTGCTATTTTGACATAAAAGCATTTAATTTATTTTTCTAACCAAAAATTGACATTTTCATTTGAACCAAAACAAAATTTTTCATTTACTTTCAAAGTATCAATTACCAATGTAAATATTTTCGTTACTTCTCCTCAGAAAGTCAGACTATTCTGTGCTTCCAAAATTGCAGGTATGTGGGTTTGCAATGTCTGTGTGTGCATAATTTTGGTGGGGTGACTGTATTGTGCAGGATGCATGCTGAGTATTTGCAGGTGTTACACATACATACATTGTGCAGAACGTACCCTCATCCATATAGTTTGTACATCCATGTTTGCTCAGCGGTGCTAAGATATGCGCACATATGTTGAGTTCGTGCCAGTAATATCTACACGTATTTGTGTTTTTAGGTTTTCCCTGTGAATGTGTTTTTAATGTGTATGGGCTTGTTGCAGTGTTGCCAGCAGTGTTAAAAATAACAGAGCAAGACTGAGTAAGTCATAAGATTGGGGAAAATGACGGATTTTGGTTTCTTTTGTCCATGTTCTCCTTTTTGATTCATAGCTCGTCAGAGTCATGTTTTCAATCTGATCTTTAGAGCTTTGATGACAGAAGAGCAACATTTTCATTGTAAAAGTAGATCTTTGATTCTGCAGTTATCATCTCGCTGTTAAGAGCTGAGGCTTAAGAAAATGCATGAAGAAAATAGCAGGACCTCCATTAAATATCAGGAGCTAGTAAAAAGGGTTTCTGTTTCTGTTTGTGAGGTAGATAACTGGGTATGTGCTTGTATTAGCAGTACTATATACTCACACTTTGTGCTGGCATGCATCTGTAGGATAATTAAATGTTTATGTGCTTTTACCATATATTAGTGTGCATAATGTCTATTTTCAGCCATACTAATGTTTAGCTGTTGGTCTAAATCAGCCACTTAGCACTTCATAGTAAATAGAGAAAACTTTCAAAGCGAGCAACTCATACAGCCTAAGATTCAGCTCCTCTGATGGTGAAGGCACTTTGTACAAGACATCTATTTAGACTAGCTGTCTAATTTTTAGGTATGCTGACTGTGTGAGTTCAGGACATGTGTGTTTGCTTGTCATTTATATATGTGTTAGAGTCCATATGGTAGTTCTGTTTGTATGTGCAATATGTGTATAGACATTTGTGCCATGTCTGTGTACATATAGTATGAAAAGCAGTTGTTGGGAGTTTTCACAGAGAGTACCGTGAGTATGAAATACTCCAGTCTTCATTCATAGCATAATAGTATTGTTTAGATTGAAAAAGATCTTGAAAATCATCAAGTCCAAATATCAACACAAATCATAACATTCTTCTAGGTTCCACTTACCTAAAATATTTCAATGCAGCTTGGTACAGCACTATCTTAGGTTGTTAACCTTTCCACAGAGCTAAGCTCCCTTGAAGTCCCCATTTCCTGTGATGCCATATAGGTTTCGTGCTGCCCAGTTTCTGCCTGGCTCTGGAAGGCATGGACCAGCTGGGGGCAGTGAACATGGTCTCATTAGGCAGCATGGCCCCTTGCAGGGCACCAAGGATGTTTACTAGGGTGCTAACCTGCAGTCCCTATGAGGCAATTTAGATTCACAACAGCACTGATCCACATGGGAAGTGCTGTAATTTGGGGAATTTTGATGTGATATGTCTGCACTGAAGGATATGAAAATGCAATGTTCTGCTGTTTTTGGTAAAAATGTTATTTTCTTTCTCTGAGAAATGTTAACATTTCAATTCTTAAGCTGGGATAAAAGAAGAAGGTAAGATGTCAGAATTTTCTATTTGATAAATATTATGAATTTTCCTTATTATGAATTTTGTTTATTTTTCCATTTATAGGTAGTCAACATTTTTGAGTAGGTATATGAATGGGAATTTAATGAGAGCACTTGTGGTCAACATAGTGAATACTTTCTATGAACGGGATAAAAGGTATGAAACTAGAATGTGTCTAGTTACACACCTAGACATGTTCTAGTTTGTAAATATTCATTTTAGCATTCTGGGGATTGGATCCCAAGCAAGTGAGGACTGGTGTAGCTCAACTAACTTTACTTGACTCTGTTGACCCCTGCCAGGACTGCCTGTGGCCTGGAAAACATGCTTACTATGAGATTAGAAGGGATCTATTTGTTTTACTTCGTAAAAGAGCATAAGAAACAATTCAATCATGTTCTATAATTACTTATGTGAGGAGAAGATATCTGATATTGCAGGGTTCTTCAGTCTAGCAGACAAAGGTATAACAAGATCTGACAGCTGAGCAATTCAAACCTAATATAAGACACAGGCTTTTAATAGTAAATGTACTTAAGCTTCGGGACAGATAAATAATAGATAAGATAAATCCTGCATCTCTCTGAACCTTTAAAATAGGACTGTGTAGTCCCCTAAATGATGTGCAGTGGATTGACTTTAAGCTGTTGAGTCAGAAGCCAAATTACTTGGGGAAGGTTCACCATGGGTGCTGGGCCAGTGAGTGCTAAAAGGGCCGGGCCACAACTGTCAGATATAGAAGCCCAGCAAGAGACAAATGAATGAGAGTCTCAGTGGCTGGTTAACAATTATTAGATCAAGATTATCTGCCTCATCAAACTATGAACTGAGTATTTGATTGCATCAAAGGAAGAACTGCCCCTCACTCCTCCGTGCGTGCACGCACACACAGGGCACGTGCATTCATGCTATTTATTTCGGTCTCTGACGTATGTTTGCTGCTGGCAGCCTGAGGCATACTTCTCTGGGTGCTCCCATACACAGCATGTCATGAACCTCTGCCGGTGACGGGGAGCGGAGTAGAGATTTATACAGTGCCTCCAGGAATCCCCAGTGGGGCCCCTCTGGTGAACTTTGGCTCCCCGGCTTGCTGCCAAGCATTAACTACAATACTTGCACTTGTTTTTGACAACAGCATGAAGGTTGTATTTCATCGATTGCTATTTTGGTTTCGGAGCTATGGCAGAAATGTCTCTGGGTACTCAGCTGGTATAAGCGGAGCAGGAGATTTACTCTTATTGTGTAATGTCACCTTTCAGTCAGTGCTTGGGACAAAAATTATGGGGTGTCATTTGCTCTTTTTATTAAATTTCAAGGGTATGCAACTCTTGTGTGGGAAGTGTGTCCAGGGAGTAACTCTGGCCTGATTCCGCCTAGAGGGGTCACCTCAGCAATTGGGCAGCTTTTAAAATACAAATTGAACCTTTATTTGCTTTTCTTTTTTTCCAGTTAGCTGGGACCAGAGGCAGCAGCAGTTGCCATCTTCCAAAATGCTGCCTATGATGATAGATGAGTTTGGCCGTGGAAGCACAGAGAGATACTGGATTCAGCACAACACAGATGTTGCAATGCAGCCAAATTAAGCTTTAGTGGGAATGTGCAAGTTGGGTCTTAGTCAGAGTATCTCATGCCTGCCTGCCTCGCTGGAAAGCAAGAGTGAAATATTAGCAGCTGACCTGGTGGGATATACACTTGCCCAAAATATTCTGTTACTGGCTGTGGATGAACCAGCATCTGATCTGCTGTGTGACTTTCCGAAGATCTCATAGCCATGGGACAGGGAAGCAAAGAAATCCTCCAAAAGAAATATTGGTTTCTGCAATCCTCATATTACAATTCTTCATAAATCACAACATGGGAGATAAACTAGAGATGTTACAAATGGCAGTTTATGATTATTCCTTAGACCTGGCTCAGTATATCACAGGAAGCAAACAGGAATGTTAAAGACTATAAGAAATATTTCTGGGAGCTTCTGGGATAAAATAGAAACAGGTTGCTAAATTCATTAGTAAGATGAAGGTTGTAACAGTGGTTATGACATAAATTGCTAGTCTACACAGCTAGTAAGATCAACTGGCTACCATTCCTTAAACCAGTATACCAACTAAAGTAAAGGAGGAAGAATCTAGAGACCCCCCTGGTTAGAAATGGCAGAAGCTGTCTCTAGGTGAAGCTCCTGTACACCTCTTTCAGCTAATAGAGGGAAAGATGAAAACTAGGAAAAAGGTAATGGAAAACAGTGGAATGTGGATAGAGGGAAAACAGCAACAGGAAAAGAAAAAAAAGTTCCCCCATGTTGCAGGTTTCAAATTGCAGAATGGTAAACATGAAATGTAGTTATGTTTTCTGCTTGTACAAAAGTAAGGGATAAAAGGATTAATATTTTTTAGTTTATTAATTTTATCAGCCTCTTCATAATCCTGAGATTGCAATCAAAGCATTCTTGGTCTTAAAGTGATGAGGTAACCCAAAATTCAAAAATCAAAGGGGACAAATATGTTTCACAGTCTTTCCCGAAAATATCTTTATTTTTATGTCTAGCTGAAGATGAAGGAGAAGGATATAAAATGTTGATATTTCCCCCCGTAGGAGAGTCAAGGCCTGCAGATGCCAGGCAGAACCTTCTGATAGGATAGAATTAAATTGCAATGGGAGGAAAGAGGGGATCTAAAAATTGCCTGAAAAACAACTCTTCCTTGTGACCAACAAGAGGAACAGGCTGTAGGGAGATACAGTTTCTGGAGGCTGAAAGTTAAAGCTAGATCGTATTGCCAAACAAAAAACTCAGTAAGAGACTCGTGTAAACAGAAAAACACACATGAGAATGTTCTAGTAGACATATATACTTCCTTTTTTTTACATGACCTCTCTATTGTGTGGCTTTGTCACTTAGCATATATGAAAATAACACTGAAGGAGAATTAATTCTTAGATACTCCTAACATTATCATAGACATTCCTCTTTCTGAAAATCATTCATATTTAAAGAAGTGCATGACTGTGTGTGTGGGGAGATATGTTTTCTGCTTGTAAAATAGAGAAGTATATCTGCTATAGGCATCAGGAAGGACAATTTCCACTCACGCTGGAGAAAAACAGTGTAGCTTTGAATGTACCTTTTGGGGGTTTTGTCACTGCGCAAACATACGCGTGGATTAAATCTGTTAGAAAAATGAAAGAACTGTTTCACACAAAAGCCCCAAATATGAAATGATTTCTCCTTTGGGTGAATAAAGGTAGAATGTCTTTTAGGTTTGAATGTTTGTAAGCCATTTTCTGCTTTTCCCAAGTGCAATTTTATTTTGCCTGTTTTTACTTTTGATCACTGAAAGCAAATACCATGAAAAATGTCAAGGCTTTTCTTTCACTTTTTAGGTTTTAATTTTGCTCCATATGGCTTTTTAAGACTGTCAAATTAGCAAAACTAGTCTAAAAAGGAAAATGATTGAAAGTGAAACTGCTAACGTGTAACTTCATCAGGTTTGAGCTATGAGTTTTTACCTGTAACTTTCCAAGTGCTGTGAGCAAGTTGAACTGAAAGAAACACTTTCGAATTCAACAAAACAAATAAGGAGAAAAGAGAAAAATCGAATGAAGAAAATATCATCAAAGCTCTAAGTATAACCCAGTCAATTGCATTCACATTCCAGGGTTTTGAAACATCCTGATTAACAGAAAGCAGGGAAAAAAAAATAAATGACTTTTGAAAAGAAAATTCTGTTTCTAAGAAAGTATTTGGTGCAATACGAATTTCCAATAGACATTTCTGATTGGCAAGGAATTAGTGTCGTGCTTACAATAGCTAAAACAAAGCAAAAGGGGATATTCTATTCCAAAATTTGCCTTTGAAAACTGGTCCCCACCTCAGCTACAGAAAGCAAATTGAATGCATGAAAATTTGGTGTGATCACTCTGGTACAGGTTGTTTCATGGTTTCAGAAGACATGTCTGGCCACGCAGCGATACGATGTGGTCTGATGAGACGGTGCTCTTGCACAGGCTGCTCCTGCTGAGCCCGCTCGGCTGTTTTTCTTCTTTCTTCACTTCTTTCCCAGCCTCCTGCCAAGTTTTCCCTTTCAGAATTCCTTCTTGTGAGGTGGGTATAAAAAAGCTTAGTGTACAAAACTCACCTAATGATACTCTGAGGGCAAATTATGTCCTTGCTCCCCAGGCAGCTTGGAGTTGCCTGAATATAGGAAAACTGCAGATTTAGGCTCTAACAGTAATTTTTATCGCTGCTGTTTAGGAAATGGTTCTGGAGTCTCTTCTTGGCAGCCTCCTTTTACATCCATCAACAGAGCAGCATAACCGTACCATCAGCACTAAGTACAAATTCTCACACCCTGCTGGGGACTCAGGACAAGCCTCCCACAAATAGCTTTCCATTTCCATCCTGAATTCTGCATTAGCCAATTTAGGGGCAATATATGGCTCTAGGAACAGGCTGTCATGTACAGTATGCACTAGACAGCTTTCCCCTAATCTCATCTGATTGGCAACAGGAGTTGCTGTCATTAGGCACACAGTGTGAGAGGCATTAGAGTCATTAGCATTTGTGCAGACTATCAGAAGGAGGTCGAACATTGGGGGAGATTCGGACATAGTTCCCTAGGAAGCCACAGGGTACTCCTGAATTACTGCTTGCACTCAGTGAATTCCTCAGGACTGCATATTTGCCCTAGTACTATGCTCATGAAAAAGAATGAGAGAAAGATTTTTAGCTCATACTGATAATGGCTTTGAGACATGTGGAATATCTTTTGTATTTTTTATGTAGGTATTTAATAAGTCAGGATCCATTCCTCTTCTGAAATGTAGATGCTCCTGTTAAATAATAATCTAGGAAATGCTCATTTTGGGTAGATCAAAATACTGCATTTTGACGCCCCCTTTTAAAAATATTAAATCAAAATATATACTACAAAGAAAAACATCACAGAAAGTAATTTCTCAAGATTTCATTCAGAGAAATCTCTGCCTTTTGATAGCGTTAGACAATCTCCTCCAGCTTTCTCTCTGAAGGAAACCCTCCATCACAGGCTTGTGAAACAATTCCACTTCAACGAAATTCATTCCCCCATGGCAAATAGTTCTGCTAGTTGTCTTCAACAAGCAGCAGTGCAATTTGACTATAGTTCTGGTACCCAGACCTGTATAAAATGCTGACTTGGCTTTTGAGAGAGGCGCCGGGACTGCAGAAAGCCATTTCCAGCTGAGAGTATGGTTTCTATGTACTTAGTTGGAGAGGTTTTGTATTCATTCATCTGGCAGAACTCCTGCCTGCAGGTCAAGGAGGGGACACATGCTGAATTATCCCATGTGGTAGCACCAAGGACACGCTGCCCAGGTCTGACCAGGGGCTGTGAGGTGTGATGGCCAGATCTGTTCTATCTTTGGGCCATGGCTCATCTCCTCGTCTCCAAGACACTGACAGCAGCGCTGGCTGTTTCCAGATGTCCCTCCTGCTTCTCTGAGCATCATGCACAGCCTGCCTCCTGAGACTCCCCATCCTTGCCCTGCAAGACTTCTCTTCGCCAGTCCCACAGAAAACTCCTTGTCGCTTTGGGTTTATTTAAGTGGAGACTGTCTCACCACAAACACCTCATTTGTGCCTTTGCTTTCTCCAGATAATCTGGGATTCATGCAGGGTTGTGGTTCAAGCAAAATCCAAGCTCAAGCAGAGCGCTCGGTCAGAACGTGGCTCAGGCAGGCGGTCTTCACTCAGCAGCAGCATTTCATCCTCTAGCCACAGCGCCTTTGCACAAGAGGAGAAAAATGTTTCCTGTGAACACAGCATTCCTCCAGCACACCTTTTGTTTGCACTGAGCTCTTTCATATCACAGGCTGTGAACACAAATGGCTGGGGAGTTCAGTTTGCCACCAGTAAAGGTTTGCAGCTGCTCAGCCTTCCCCTTCATCCTGCTGCGTGAAGTTCCTTTAGGGCTCTGTGCAGTACAGAGGATATGGCAATAGATGAAAAGCCACTGCATGTACCAAGATGTTACCGAAGATGTATAAGCCATAAAGCTTTCCCTGCTGATGCAGTTCCCTGGAGAACAAGCAGGAGATAGTGCTAGAGCACATAATGTGAGATTGGAGATGCGAAGGGAAATAGCTCTGGTATTGTCAGTGTTGTGAAATTAGTCTGCAGATGATAATAACAGCAGTAATTGACATTGTGAAAGGTAACATTTTGGACAAATGCTGTTGTATTGTGATGACGGTACCCTGTCATAGTACCTTATGGAGAGAAGCAGTTTTATGCTGTGAGAAAACATCTACAGCTAGTGTCTTTGCAGTACAAGACCTCTGAGGTGGGTGAGCAAAGACAAAGGGGGCTGGAGCTATTTCTCACCAACTTTCCCAGTATGATCCCCCTAACATGGAAGTAACAGAGACAAAGTACCACTGAGCTCCTGATGCCTGGTTATTTTCTCTTCAGAAAAGCCTCCCATGCAATCCCCAAGCATGGCAGACAATGATGACTTTAGCATATCAGCTTCTAACTCTTTTTCCTCTATTCTTTGCCTCTTCTGAAATGAGTTTTTAAAAAACACCTCATGAAGTGCTGATTGTCCAGCACCTCTGGGTGATTTAGCTGGGACAGCAGCTGCAGGTGATGAGAGTGGTCAGTGCCACACTGAAGATAAAATAAATGGATGTTTTCCCTGGTGCTGGCTAACAAAACATTATCCTGCTGTTCCTCATTAAAATCTCATAAGAAAGATGCTTAAAGAGGCATATTAATGATGTGGCAAATAAGCCACAAGTAGTGTTTATTGGAAAGGAAGCTATCTAACTACCGGAGTGGCCATGGGGTGCTGGCTGCAGTGGGAGGTGGGACAGTGGCTGATATGGTGTGATATGGCCGTGCTGCAGATGTCCTTCAAGTCAGCCCATGTCTCAGCATGGGGCATGGTTTCGACACTTGCTTTCCAAACAGGCAGTGAGCCAACCCTGCTTCATCCCTGCAGCACAGGTCCTGCCTTGACCTTTTCTTCATACCCGACAACTATTAGCTCTGGTTTCTTCGCCTGGCTGCTCGTGTGAGTGCAGATACACAGGGTAGCACAAGGAGGGGTGCAGGGTGGAGGAAGAGTTTAGCAGCTGGCACTGGGGTTGCTGCTTTTACAGCAGTGGCAGCTTATTTTCCAACTAAAGCATCAAAATCAGGTTGATGGTGCTACGCCAGGTTGCAGTTAAGCCTAAGACACAGCAGTCAGGAAAGGTGTTTGTGGGGCCTGCTTCCTCTTCCACACTATAAACATCTTCCCACCTCTGTTCTCCTGCTGTGTCTTTTACATCTCTCTGGTACTACTCTGATCCCACAGTACTATAAGGAGTTTAAACACTATAATACTGAGCTTACTGCTGGGCAAGCTGTATGAATAGGCCTCTAGTGGGATCAGGTAAGCACCAGGATGGGAGTAGGTGACAAGGCATAGGAACTTGTGCAGTCAGGAAAGGGAATTAGGACCTGAAAAATTAATGCTTTTTAGTAACAACTAGTTAGACTGACTGGGCCATAACATGAATTTGACTAAATCTCTGATCTCCTGTGTTTTGCATGGGAAATCCTGCTTTTGAGTAAGGTCTTTCTCCATTCAATGACATTCTCAGCTTCCAATTTTGCCTATCACCAACTCCTTTGGATCCAGAAGGTGGTATTACCTTTCACTGTTGTGTCTGTGCAGAGAAAAAAGCAGCTGTTGGGGATGCCATAGGTGGAATTGCTGCCCTGTGTGGCAGAAGAATGGAGGATATTATCCCTGGAAAACCTTTTGGGGGCTGTTTTCTGGAATTCCCTGGTTGTGCAGGGTAAAGCAACAACCTGAAAACACAAGATTTTGAGTCTCTCCTGGTGTTCAATGCCTATGACCTTGCAAATAGTTTTCATTTGTGGGAAGTAACTTACTGACATCAATGCATTGTTTAGCAGTATCTGTCAGGAAGAATCCAAATATTCTACTTCAAGTATTGTTTTAAACAGTCAAGTATGATGTATTCTAAATCTTAAAAGCAGCTGATGTAACATAGAAGTGGAAAAAAACCCCAAACAGGTCCTTTAAAAAGAATGCTCCTTTATGTATTTTTAATTTGAAGGACACACACTATTGCATCCTACAGTGTACCTTCCCTGTGTGTGCCACAAAGCATTTAAATAAGTGTAAAAGACAGTATATTCACATGTTGTTAGATTGCTGAAAGGCTTCAGTGCAGAACAGTCTTGTGGAAGATGGATAAAGCCCATTCAACTCTCAGTTCCTAGTTTCTTGCCACGATTATAGCCCATTCTGTAACTAGAAAAATGGTGATTCCCACTAGCTGCCCTGCTGATCTAAGCTGGTCTTCTATGACTGATGTCAAGGTAGATGTGGAACTAGAGGTGAGACCTTCCTCTGAAGCCGGATCAGGGGTTAAGGAAATAGACAACTCCCTGCTTCTGTCCAAGATTTCTAAGAACACATTTGAATATGCAGTTGTCACTGCTTTATTTATTTCAGCACAGTTAAATTGGTAGAACCTTCCCCTACTGTGGATACAGTTATTGCAGTACAGCTATGTCATGCTGGTACATCTTGTTCTTGTTCGACACATACAATCAGTGGTATAAGGCACTGGTGCAACTGTCTGCTCTGTAGGGACCATAACTTGGCTGTCACAAAATCTGTTTGTTGAAGAAGGAGAGAAAAGTGGCAGGAGGTGGGATATTGTACTGGATATTATTATTATTGCTGAAGAAATCAGCCAGATCACATGCACAGGGGCAGTTAAATGAGAACACAGAGATGGGGAAATTACAAGGTAACCAACAAATAACTGTATTGTAGATTAGTGAATCATATTATTCCTGTAGGTTCTGCTGGTACTTGGCAGCTGGTAAATGATAAAGAGTGTTTATGCTGCTGATTGATATAAATCAAAGCAGAAAAGAGCCCCAGGACTCCACCAGAATATGTTATGTGTTCCTATGGGATTTGACCCAGCATTATTTTTGTTTGAATCCTCCTTTGTTTATTTTGCAAAACAGAAAAATTATTCTAAAGGACTTTTGGCTCCTTCAACTCCTGTCTTGGATATTCCAGTTTCCAGTGAAAATCAGACACCCTCTGGCTCCAGACTAGTAAATCCCCACTGTTTTCCCTAACCACTAAGAGGTCTAGCACGTACAATTTTGAACTGCGTGTCTAAACACAAAGAAATTTGCAATACTGTGACAGACTATAAGTTGTGCTGTTTTAATCACAGTTGTAATTTTTGTATCCCATTACTCATTAGAGGCATAGAAACATCCATTTATACTTGAAGAGAGCTAAAATGATCAAATATAGAGGGTCTCCACATAGCCTGTAAGACCTTTGAATTCAACTGGCAAGAAAAAGTGAGATGAAGTACTTTTTAGACCCGTAACTGTTGTCATTATAGGCCAAAAACCAAGTGAGGCACTGAATTACCAATGAGAATAAAACTGTGGGTCAACAAAACAGCTTTCCTACTGACCTCCAGAGTTACATAGATTAAAATAAGACTAATAGGAAAAACCTTTGCAGGGGTCATTGAATTTGGTTGGTGAGAAAAGAACAGGATTAGGAACTTAGAAAACTGTGGTCTCCTCCTAGATTTCTCAAGTAAACATCTGTCAGCAACCAGAAAAGACACAACCCTCACTTTCCAATGCACCTGTATCTCTGATGCCTGTCTGGAGCCTCTTAGTGCTGCTTGCCAGGACTGACATTTCAATAAAAGAGGACAGATAGCTCAGAGGAAGAGACTGCAAACAATAGGAAATGGTGAGGAGAAACTGTAGCCAAGAAGTCTCCTTTTCATCATATTTCAGGGCATTTTTGGGTCAGTTTCCTTCCACCCAAGGGAAAGAAGAGCTTTCAGAGAAAAGGAAGTGTCCTAGCCATTTCAGTCTGGTGGTGGTGATAGCCAACCATTCTTCTGTGCTATTTTTAACACCCTAGGACAAAGATATCCTGAAAAAGACTGAATTCAGAGGTAACTTTCCATCCCTCTGGCCAGAGCCCAGCAAGAGTCAAGATGTCTTATGAATGTGATCCTTTCTGACACCTGTTTCAATGTAAAATCTCTCAAACCCGTAGTCAGGCACAGGCACAAATCCATTGGATGTCTCCATGAAGACCACTCTATGAAGGCAATTCATGTCACTGCTAGAGAAGAATCACTTTCTCTTTCAAGTTACAATCCTGTGTTAGCTGCACTTATTTATGTCCAGCTAAGTAAGAGTTTAAATTCAGGTTAACTAAAACACACTTTCTCAATTACTGCATGACCATTCTGCTGGTCACCCAGAGTCTACAAGGGCAGAATCTAATGCATGAATCCCACCCAGATCATGTACATGCTTTCTCACAATGTGATGGGTATTTGAGCTTCCATGTACACAGCTAAACTCATCCAAGTTCTACCAGTTTTCATTTTGCATTTGTAGCTTGCCACTGTGATGATATCACTTTTTGTTCTCAACCTTCCTCTGTTTCCTCTGCACCTCCTGCACTGAATGTAAAGAGCTAGTCTTTCCTTCCTAGCTGTCTAGTAATTTCTTACACTACCTATAGTATCTCATTCACGTGGAAGATATTGGAACTTTGGCCAACCTATGGTGCCATACCATAGAATCATAGAATCAACCAGATTGAAAAAGACCTTTAAGATCACCAAGTCCATTACCCCAGGACTGCCAAGACCATCACTAAACCATGTCACTGAGGGCGTCATCAAACGGTGCCCATATGTTACATGTCGATCTAATGACAACATTTTCTCCTTTCCTGCCCCTCATTCCTGAAGGAGTTCCCTGTAATAATAGACAAAAGCTGCTCCACCAGCCACTATCAGGCTTGGCTGGCTGGAAAAATGGTGACGGAAGTGTTTTCATGGTTGCTGGCATGTGCCAGTTTGCTGCAACAGGAAGGTTGTGCAAGTCCCATGTGGGGGCAGCCTGCCAGGAGAGTGTCCCTCATGGGGGCTGTGCACCCCCTCTCCCCAGCATTGCAACAGTTCCGGTTTTTGTTCTGGCTGGCTTGTCACCAAATGCTGAGATGCGGATTCTTCTGCCAGCAAAGTGCCTCTTGGCTCTGTTCTCTTTCCAATTGTTTTCCTTCCACTGACGCCTATGGTGACAATGGTTCGGTTGCAGCCCATCACACTGACCAGCGTTGTCTCTGTGTCTGTGTGCTCGTTCATCTGTCTGTAGCTGCTCATTGTCTTTTGTCTTCTGATCATTTTGAGAGGCAGAACTATGTTTTCCTTTTGTCCCTAGACTTATGGGACTTTGGTTGAAAAACAAGCATCTCATGCCCTACAGTAACATACACAAGAAACAATAGATGGGTTTTTTTTGGTAGAAAGACAAATGCTAAGTTGTTACTCAGGAAAATTCCTATTAGCTGTAGCACAGCTGAATGTGCTTGAGTAGAAACACAGGAAGAAGGTAAGGATTTTGTTCAAGAGAAAACAAAATTCACACTGTCCTCAGCCTTCTGCACATTAAAAAGCATGTTATCTGCACACTGGCATAATGAAGAGTCCATGCTTAGTCCGTTCTAAAAAGCAGTCAGACTCAAAGGTAGTCTCTTTATGGCAAGTAAGTGGAAAAGTGGAATCTTTGTCAGGGCAAATTTGAAAGTTAACATTACAGATGATTGCTGACTGGTTCTTAAGCCTGTGTTGCAACCCCAGTTACTTTATTAGTAGAGAGATAACCTTATACACCAGAAGCACATAAATACAAAAGGTAAAGATTCAAAAGCAAACTACAAGTTCACAGGCATGAAGTGTGTATAAAAGTTATAAATAAGAGCCTGGATTAATGGATTAATTAAATGAGTAGTTTTGAAATCCATAGTGTCCCTGTGCCCTGTCCAAGTTAGGCATGCAGCTCTCCTAGGTGCTTCATAAATCAGTAGTATTGGATATCCCCTTTATGTGACAGCTAACAATTTGATTTCATAAAATACTTTTAAAAGGGGATAAGAAGTGAAGAGATAAATGGGCTATTTTTAAGTAAACCCAGTTGTGCTCTGTTTTCAGTATAAATGCATTTATGCTTATCTTCTTTGAGAAACCATGCAAGAATGAATGGATATCTCATTAGATATATTTTATCAAGGATAGGTAAGACTAAAAGGACTGTGACAGTATGGGTCTGAAGAAGCCACTATGTAATTTTCCACCCAAGGACCTATTCATTAAGAGATGTCACAAGTCAGAAATTTTGGTGCCTTGAAAATGCAGATGATCTTTATTTCATGCTCTGAAAGTGCTGCTTTTTTTTTGCATGTATTCCTAAAGCAGATGATAGGATACAAAGTCAGTGGTTGTCAGGGTTAATACAGGTCAGTAAATTGACCCTTAAATGTTGCTCAGTATCATAGTAACAAAGCAAGAATTTGCTTTCAGTCTTTGCAAGTAGAAGCTGGATAAGTTAGATTTAATACGCGTTTACCAGAAGGTGGAGCTGGATAGTAGACCTAAACAATGACTTGCAATTAATACATTCCAGGAATTATTCCAGTATATAAGAATGAAAGCAGTTGATGTATCAGTAGTTTCTGTGCACTGTAATTCAGATACTACAGCTGCTAAAAGTTGGTATCTGTTACCTGGACAGAAATCTAATGATCAGAGTAGCCACAAAAATGTTCTTGAATAACATAGTGGTAACATAAAGAAGACTGCAAAAGTATGGTTAGAAAATAAAGCAAATTAAAGGTTAATTTTAACTCCAACCCTCCAAAGTGTTTAAGTATATGCATATCTTTGGGTCTGTAAGGAGAGTTACTCTTTCATGTTACTTTCAGTTAAAGTCTTCTTCAGGAAACAACCTGCGTAGTATGCAAGAGAGATTTGAGAAAGAAAAATACCCCAAACTAGTTGAAGTAACCAAAATCAGACCCAGAAGCTTTTAATCTATTAAAAGGGAACCTTTACTTTAGTGCCACTCTGCTGCAAGCCATTGTTTTTAGTAGAGTACAATAGAAATAATAAAAACATTAATATTTTTCCCATTTGCTAAAATCTCTGCATGTACTGATATCAATTGAGAAAGATCATAGCAATGAAAAAACATCGTATAGCAAAACCAGTGTTATGCTCTGTAAGGGTATGATGTTACCCGTATACATGCCATTAGCCATTACCTCATTTATAGAAATTCTCTTCATTTTTGTATGCAAACAGCATATGAACAACATATACAGGTGAGGACCACAAAGTCTTACATTGAGGCTCTAGGGGAAAGTAACCTTCAGGCAAAGAAACACACTTACCAAGATACATAGCCTAATCAGACTTCACTCATCATGGCCTAACTCTAAAAATTATATCACAGTACATTTCATGTTGCCATATTCCTATCCCCTGCATGCTGTCATATTTCCATAAACATATCACAACAGCTGTGCTACAGAGTCTCTCCCCATCTTACTTATAGGTCCATTTTAAGAACTGAAAGGCCGCACTCAGAAAGACCTGGGCTTAAACCAGACTAGTGACTGAAGAGTTTCAAACCTCGTGGCAATATCCATAACGCACGGTCAACCTGCCAAGCATGCCCCCATGACTTCTGCAGGGTACAGTGGCACAGGACAGACCCCAGCTTTCATCAGAGCAATTGCAAAGGTCAGGACCAAATGTACTGAGCTGTTGGGTTTGTGGGTGAATTACTGTCTGGGCAGGTTTGAGGGACAGGTACAGGCTTTGGCTTCCTTCCATTGGACAGGTTTCATTAACTCGGTGATGCTAGGCATCAGAGCAGGATGATGAGTCCCTTCCTTGAAGATATTTGAAGTAGTGAGCATTAATATGCCATAGGAACTCCCCAAGATAACAGGTGAAGACTAGTATCAAACACAGATGAAGCCCAACATAAGGAGAAACGCAGATGTCCTCACAATGTTCCTGTGCTCTCTCTTCCTTTTTGGCTCATCTGAACATTGTGATGGAAGTCAGTTTTGCTCAGGAGATATCTCACAAAAAATAGAGAATTGCCACCAAGCTCAGGGCCCACATTCACTGTGTTCTAGCTACAGGGAATCTCTGAATAAAGGGCTTTGAGAACGTGGCAAAGGCTGTTTGAAGAATTTGTTCAGCAAAATGATTTTCCACAGGCAAGAATATGGTAAACCTTTTCAGTGAAAGCAAAAATAAATACAGAGCTCCATTGTGCTCCATCACAACTGACATCATGCTCGGATGATTAATGATCAATGCCAGCCCAGTAAAGCCCTCCCAGGTATGCCTCCCAACGAAGGAGGAAAGCAGAGGGTTTAGGTCTTCAGCTGAGGTACCTGAATTAATTTAAATATGATTGTATCTCACATACTTGGCCTTAATTGTCTCCTCCTGAAAATTCAATACCTGCATTCATGCTCCTGGGCTCCAGGGATTCCAGAGCACCACACTGTCCCCACTGAAAGGAAATGAAAAATCGGCTGATGCTAACCAGACCCCTTCAGCAACTTTACCCATTTAAGTGCTGTATCCTGCAGAGTGATTAATGATTTTTTTCCTTTTACATCTAACAGCAAAGAAAGAAGGAAAGAAAGAACATATACTGTCGTTCACCTTCTAGCCAATAGACTACAAAGGCATAGTTTGCCAGGATATGCACTTTTCCTCCTCTGTGTGATTTATTTTTTGTGTGTATCTGGCACTGCCTCTTCCTTGTTCATGGCTGGAGCCTGCAGTATCCTATCAGCAAAAGGTTTGGCTTGCTCTTGTATATGGCTAGCATTCTGCTTTCTTTGGGCCTTTTTAAAGACTGCAACCTGAACCTGTCCACCAGCCCTTTATTAACATGTGTTTTATGGTACAGGTGTAATAATTAATCCAAATGGCTAGCAGATGTGGCTGTCTATCTCTGGGCATGTCAGCTCCTACACACCACCCCTTAATCAAGCAGTGCCCAAGCAGTGCCAAAGTAAATGAAAGAAAATCAATTTCACCAAGATATTTATGAGGCCACCTGGGCAGGGAAATACCTCGGCCTTTGCTTGTCCCCTGCTCCAGGTGGCTACAAAAGACTCAAGTCCCTCACTAAATACAGGTCAAATCAATCTTACAGGGAGCTGAAAATGAAAAGCTGTGCTTGGCTCCCTTGTCTAACAATGATGGAATGTGGTACATGTGCTCTGAGGAAGCCTGCCCACTTCACCTTACTTGCTTGAAATCTCCCTTCTTTTTACCAGTGCCAGCACCTGCTGAACTTCACATAATTGCTGGTTCCTGTCTCTGTTTCTGGCAAGCCAATGCTAAGGATCTTCTTTGTGTTATCAGCTGGGTGCCGGGTGTTGCTTTTCAAACTGTGAAGGGAGATGCCAGATTTTTACACTCCTGCCATTTCCACATCTCTTTTCTCAATTATTTATAATCTTCACATGGGTAATTCCTGGCGGATTTTCAGCACATTCAGCTTCTGCCAGGATGAAAGGCTTTGCCTGTGAAGGGGTGGCTGTTCCAGCCTGCTGTGGGGGGAGCCAGTCCCTGTTGGAAGCTTCAGCCTGAACCTCCCTTACAGCATCATAGCAAAATGCATGTCCTGCTGCCTATGAAGCTTCCACACATGTGCTACATCACATCCAGCTGCTTCTCCCTCCTCCCAGGGAGACCATGGACGGAAACCCATGTCTTCATTGGGGTGAAGTTATGGGTTGATGCTGGCTGGAGGCCAGGTGCCCACCAAATCTGCTTTGTCACTGCCCTCCTCAGCTGGACAGGGGAGAGAAAACATAACAAAAGGCTCATGGGCTGAGACAGGGTGATCACTCACCAGTTACCAGTATGGGCAAAACCGCTCCTTTTTCGAACTGTAATTACTGTTGTGCAGCAAGTTTTCTCCTTAAACATGCTATCCCAGATGCACTATCACTGTCACTGATGGCCTTGGCCTTGGCCAGCAATGGGGCTGACACTGGCTCTGTCCAACACAAGGGAATGTTCCTGCAATTTCTCACAGAAACCACCCCTGCTACCAAAACATTCCCACGTAAACCCAATACAAGTGGGCAGGAGTTCTGCTAAGAAAGGGATGAAAAATTAAGCTTCTGAAGAACTGGCATTGAATACTCCTTACATCCATGGCATTGAATTCTCAGTGAATGAGAAGCAATCAATGCTGGAAGAATTGGGCACTGCTTGGTGCATAGCAGCCATGATGCCAGTCTACACAGGTAAAGCAATGTGCCAAAACCAATACGGAATCAGAATGGTTTGGGTTGCAAAGGACTTTAAGGTCATCCAGTTCCAAGCCCCTGCCATGGGCAGGGACACCTTACACTAAACCATGTCACCCAAGGCTCTGTCCAACCTGGACTTGAACACTGGCAGGGATGGAGCATTTACCACTTCTCTGGGTGATCTGTTTTAGCACCTCACCACCCTCACAGTAAAGAACTTCTTCCTTATATCTAACCTGAACTTCCCGTTTAAGTTAGAACCTTTTACCCTTTGTCCAATCTCTACAGTCATATACACATGCATATGCATATTCATATACATACACATATACACATGCATATACATGCACATACACGTATGCATATACATGTGCATATGTGTATGGATATCCGCATGTGTATGCATACACATATACATAGACATAGACACAAACGTAGACATAGACATATAAGTTAGGGCTGATAATGGTCATGTATCCTGCTGTTTTAACAAGTAAGCTCATATCCTAATCAAAGTTAGGAGAAAGTTTCCCTTAGGTTATTTTCTATCTGTTTGGCAAGTTTTCCCTAATAAGACTGTATACTGATTGCTGCCACAGATGAAAGAGCAAACCAGAATGGATTGGAGTGAAGCTTAATGCACTGGTTATCCTGATACAGTTGAAATATTGATTGAAAACTGTCACACAAACACAAGGGGAATAAAAATGCTTTTCAATTTGAACTATTACCACTTAGATCTCCCCTCTCTTTAGTTATGCTAGAAAGAAATTACTGAGCAAAACCAAGTACATGATTCACGACTAAATCTGTGAGACCTATTAGCTATCAGCTTTCCATTAACCAGTCTGAAATCCCATGCCAAGAAGTGTCACAGTCTGCTTAGAACAGCAGTGGAGCCTGTCTCAACCAAACAGCAGCAGCAGCGAAAACCTCCTGAATTATGCTGATTTTGTAACATATCTCCCCATACTTTTCATCCACCCTACACAAGGACTGAATGTTGGAATGAATTTTCATTGGTAACATGGAGGTGCCTAATAGCCCTGGGAGTCCAGACTCTGCTCTTTTCTACTCATAGAGGTTTTGGAATATGAATGTGCACAGAAGTGTGTTAAATGGATTATGCTTCCAATTTTTTAACCTGTTTATTTGCAATGTGAGAAGCATGAAGTAAACACCTGGGAAGTTTCAACTGGTAAAGTTCAGATGTTCTTTAGTTATGAAGTCAGAAAAATAACATCTTTTTAGAAAAGCACATAAAAAACAATTCAGAAAAGCCATATGTTTTGTAACTTGAAAACTGACATTTTTCTTGTGACTTCCAAAAATATCCACTTCTGCACCGAGGCTAATGCATGTTACAGTTTAGCCAAATCAGGGTCAAAGCAGGTGGTTTAAGATTAAAGCCCCACATCAAATTAACTATGGTATTTGATAGCTGGTAAATACTCTCCAGGGCAGGTTGAGTAAGAGACCTTAGTATATGCAACAGATTGGAATAAATAAAGAGTGTGAGACAAACAAAACATCCACTCTCTGTAATGAAGTATTCCCTCGACAGCCCAGTCTTGAGGGAAGAAAATGAAAAGGAAGATCAGTGGTCAGAAGAAATACTTTAGATGTGAAGGAAGCATGTGTCTGGCAGCTTCAGACATGCACATGAAAAGTAGGCTGTTGGAACCAAAGGTTTTCTCCATATGTTGAATTCCAAGTCTCCCAGTTCTTCCAGAAATTATTAGCTAAGGATATTTTCCACTTTTCAGTCAAAGAGAAGAGAAAATACTACAGGGAGATGTCAGATGTGCCACTGGGAAATGTACATCTTCTTCTCTCGAGTATCAATTCTAACCTTTGTTCTCCACCTGCCCCATACCCTGGGCTGCTAAGCCAAGTTTCTAGGGGATTATAGTTCCCTGAATCTTCCTGTTGATCATTTCTAATTACCTGCATGAGATTATAGGCTTTTTTTTTTCTCTCCAATTCTGTGGAACATCCTCAGGAATCTAAGATTTATGTAAAAGTTATGCCAGTGGCTCAGGAAACTCCTTAGCTAATTCATTTAAAACTCCTGCCTGCAGTGAATATCTATTTTTGGTTTCCTAAGGACAAAACTTACATGTTTGAGGTAAGCCACATGGCACAAAAGCATTGTCTGCAGCTCAAACAGGGCCTGTCTGTCCTCTGTCAATAGCAGAATACACACAAATTATACAGCTTAAAATTAATATTTTAATTCATTTCACAAAGCTGTCAGTACTATCTCCCATGCTTGTTCTTGCACATCTGAGAAAAGGAGTATGGCTAAAGCTGCATTTGGATACTGTGGGTTGCTGTCTGCCTGTATTTCTACTCATTCAGTTATTTCCTAGACCCTGCCTTTGCTGTTTTAGCTCCCCATTCATTCACACACATAAAATGAATTTTATAGGTTGTCTCTCTGGTCACTGTACTCACCAAACAAGCTGCAACTTAAATGTCAATGCAGATGTTTTATATTGTTGAAGCTTTGTGTTCTGCACAGAAGATGGATGTTATCCAAAACACCCTCCTTGGCCAAGGAACCACAGTAAAGAGCCCTAAAGATGAAAGGGAGAATTCTGGACATCAAGAACAGGGCTGCAAACTCTGCCAATCTTTAAAAATGTAAAATATGTACATATCTGTGTAAAAGCTTTCCGACAACACTGTTTCTAAAGGGAAAGCAGAGTGACAGAAATGATCAGATGCCTGTCTATAATAGGTAGGCAAAACATTGTTGTCAAAAAGTAGGATGTTCGAAGTGGATTTATGGAAAGTGGATCTTGTCCAAGTAGCTTGAGATACAGGGGAGATCACGTTCTAACTTTAGTGTGTAAAGATTAGTATGTCATACAAAAGATCATAGAATAGTTAGGGTTGGAAAGGACCTAAAGATGTCAATAAAATAGCCTTCAGTATGGAATTGCATTTAATGTTACTCTGTGTTTTCTTTCAGAAACTGCTGTAATAAAATATAATAAAGTTAAATGTTTTAAAAATTAATTGATGAATTGGAAAGAAATACTATAAATATGTAATCTCTGTTCATAAAAGCTCTTCGTGGCTCCATTTTTGGGATTAAATTATTTAGTATTAGTATCAATGACCAGGAAAAAAAAAATGTGCAGTTACCACTGACAAAGACTGGATATGACACAAAGATTATGGAGTGGAAAAAAAAAAAGAACAACAAAAAAGGCAAGAAGATAAAACAGTGATGAAGACCAGATTGCCTGGTGAAACAGATGCAAGCAACACATTAGGAAGTAAAGCCATTCGTTTGGAAAAAGGAAACCAAACCATACTGACAGAATACACTGTACACGTACTCTGGAGAGTGCTTGGGACCACAGTGAGCACACAGACAAATAGGAGCTCCCTGAGCACCTCCAGAAAGGATTATAGAGGTGAATTGGAAAGGAAGAAAATCAATACAGGTATGGTATTTTGTGACAGGGTAGCCATAACATCTACATTCACTGGTGTCCACAGTCCAAGCTGGATAGTGAATAGCAGGAAAAGTCTTATAGGTGAATAAAGAGAATAATTAAAAGGCTGAAAAACATACACTGGAGTAAAAGACTCCAAAAGAACTCAGTCTCTTAAAAATGTTCTAAAGATAAGTGTCCATCTCTACCTACACTGAGAACATTGTTTTGTTTCAGTTCATTTAGTTTTGTTTTGTTTCACTTTGGTTTGTTTTCTTAATCTACTGGAGTAAGGCATCACAGGATCCAATGTCCTGACATATGAAATATGGCAACTTCAGACCAAAAATAAGGCACACATGTTTTTGCCAAAGAAGGACAGGTAATCACCAAAAGCACAGATCTGGTGGCTATGCTAGGTGCTCTATCACCGGCAATTTGAAAATGAAGGTTGACAGATCCTCCTAAAGATGTGCCTTACTTCCAAAAGGAAGCAATTCAGGGAAGAAATGGTGTGGCCTGTGCTGTCCTGGAGGTCAGGACTGATGTGCGGGCTGCTCCCCTCTGTCTTCATAAACTGAATCTGTTTCTTAATTCTTTCATGGGGAGGTCTATGAGTTTGGGGTTTGCTTTTCCTATTGAATTGAAATTAGATATTATTGAATTTGTAACATTAATTCTCCCAGACAACCAATAAATCAGACACATATTTTTTCTTGGGTTGTTTAATTCACTTTAGCCACAAAAAGACTAAGGAGGAACTTGGACTGGAACATGTGTATTACAAAGGGAGGAAGAGATAGCTTTATGGGCTGTGATGAGATGACCTCATCCAATATTGGCTTTCTTAGATGTCAAAACCCTAATTGTTTGGGATTGTTTTTTTTTTCTATTTGTTATTTGCTTGTTTTCTTTTAATTGAGGCTAAACTTAGAAACAGAGAGAATAGTCACAATGGAGCCCAAGCAAGGCGAGCAGTTATTTCCCCTCACCCCCCTCCCGCCCTGGTATTTTCCCAAGGTTTTAACTTGAAGTGAGTTTAATCTAAAGACTCCAACCTCCCTGTAGCCACATGTTGAATCAATTGAAAAGCAACCAACAGGTAAATATCTCTAGCACGGCACTGCTAATAATGTAGCAGACCTTTAGGAGAAGAGGAAACCCTTTTGACCCCTCTTGTGAAAGCTTTTCTGTGGCCTCAGGTTTGGTGGATTTTTTTTGTTAAACTGTCATTAGAAATGCAAGAAGCAGACACCTGCAAGAAGCCGATAACTTTACATACATCAACAATGGGGAAAATAGAGGCAAATAGGTTTTATTTGGCTTTAACAGAACACCAGGGAGAAATACAGAGAGAGATTGACTGACAAGGGCTTCAGTAGAAACCCAGCAGCTCGTAATGTGAGAAAGTGCTTGCGAATGTACAAAAAGCCTGTGGCCGTTTCCGAAATTAGGACACTTTGCCTGAAATATTCTACTTTCCCCCCATTGTTTTCTATCCTCCTGTGTTGAGGTCTAACCACAGAACAAGGCACCACTGACCTGCACTGCCATTCTGTATATCCATCTGGAACATGTCAAACATTGGCAGCTTGCCTCTGTGTGAAACCCTGAAAGTAGAAGGAGGTAAATATTACATATTTTTAAAACAAATAAATTCTCCTGTGTGCTACGATCCTATCAGGTTTTGCATCACAAAAGCAGACAGGTTAGGGTCACCATGTAAATAGGGAGCTTCCAAGAAACCTTGAAGTATTAAAACAGGAGTGTCAGAAGAAGATACCAGAAGTTGGAAACATGCTCCTCTTGAAGGGAAGAATCAATCCAGTAGGATTACTGGACAAATCCGCTCTCAGTTTAGATGTAAAACATGTCTCCTATCTACTACTGGGCAAATAATGTTCATGAATGACGTCAGTTTTTTCAGCAGACAATAAAATAAATGATGAAGAATTTTGTAACTATTACTTGAAGATGTCTAGTCCTAAAGAAAGTGGGACCACTGAAGATTCACAGAGCAGAGCTATTGTCTAAAATGAAAATATAAACCCCAATTCTGAGTAAAATTTTACCTTTGATACCATCTTATCTTCTAATTTTACTCCAATAGGACTCGGGAGTTAAAGACAGTGAAGTTATGACAATGTAAAACCTTTGAGGTTTTGCTCCACAGTGGTTTTTATTATTTAATAGCAGAGTAAACGATGTATTGCACCAGGGTAGTATGACCATTGTTCTGTTTCTCCTTCATAGAAGGAGAAAGAGATTTCTGAGCTCCAAAGATTGAGACATATATCACCTTCTTTTGTGTCTTAATGTCCGTCCAAAGTTTTACCTACAGTGAAATACATGGGGACATTATGTTGAGTTGTACTTGTTATGCAAATGACACCATTTTCCTCCCTGACCACTGACTGATGTTTGAAATCTGTTTCTAAAAGATAACCTGGCATATTTCTGTATTTCCTACAGGAGGCTGTAGAGACAGACAGAATTAAACATTTTGGCAAATTTGTGTTCAGCAGCTCCATAAAAAGGCCAGTAAGGGATCTACCCTGTAGCACCAATGGTTGTGTATCCTGAGGATCACTGGTAGTGGCTAGGTTTGTGTGCTACCCCAAAACTGCAAATCCTGTTGCCAGTTCCAGACTAAGCTACAGGAGTAGATGGACCTGAGCTCTGGTTCTGAAGGCAAGAATTTTCTCCCTTCAGTTTGTAAGCCCTGGATTTATTTCATCCAACCTTTAATACACAAAACAGATTTCTCCTGGCTTTTCTTTGGTGTTACTATAAACAGCAAAAGGTGAGAGGAGCCTGAAAGCTGCCTGCTGGCAGCTGTATGGGGAAGACATAGGGAAGATGGAGCCAGGGCTCCCAAGGATGCCTGCTGGCTGCAGAAGTTCAGCTTCAGATGTTGAACTCTAATATTTCAGAGTTCACAGCTGTCTGCTTTCATCCCCTCTACATTTGTGTGAAGGAGCCCTTTTTTGGCTGGTGAGGTATTGTATTCTCTTCACTTGTTGTTTGCTTTATCATTATTATTTGTAGTAGTAGTAGCAGTAGTGATTTGTGTTATACCTTAGCAATTAAACCGTTCTTATCTCAATCCGTGGGGGCCACATTCTTTGGATTCTCCTTCCTAACTCTCCAGGAGTTGGGGGAGCAATGGGAGGAGTGAGTGTGTGGATTTGGTTTAAACCACGACAAAGTGTTTGTCACTATTTGCTGTACATGCTTTAGCACAAATAACCAAATGCTAGTTCTTCATCAGAAGAATGATGCACTGAGTAAAATCCACGATTTTAGGTCTGGGATCTTTTGCATCTGTAACAGAATTAAGAAGGTAAGAAGAGCATCTGAAGAGCAAAGAACAGGAGCTGCTCCTCTCTGATGTCATCTTCTGCACCCACCTTGAGGAACATATGTCTGGGAACTGCTTCAAGTATGTTGTTGTCCTGGAGAGCATCTCTAAAGAGAGCTCATGCAGGTCTTCTTCCTTTGCATGTCACAGCTGTACCTGATCAATACAGATACACCATTTGCAGTGAAGGTTTTATCCCTGTTTCCAAACAGTGCCAGCACAGCCAAGAAAGCACTGCTTAGAGCCAGCTCCTCCAGAAGCAGCAGCCAAGTGACTTGTTGGTGGCACCTCATCCAACCCCCAGCTTCTCATGGGACTGCAGGAGTATCCCTGAAGCACTCTTGCAGGAACCCCAGTGCATGAGAGCCTGTGAGCATGGTCTTGTAAAGCCTCCACTGCAGCCTTGCACAATGCTCTGGAAGGATAGGGGCTTTTCCCTAGTGCTGAGTGATGGGATCCAGCAGCATAGCGCCCAGAGGTGTGTAGGTGTGCAGGGTGGAGAAAAGAGCCCTAGTTGTCCCTGCTACAGCATTTGTGCTCCTTTGGTCTCCTTTCCTCTGGAAGAGTTTTGCTAAGCCTGTGACCCACAGCTGGAAGTGCAGCACACCTTCTGGTGTGAGGAGGACCTGGGAAAAAGGGGAAGCTTTAGGGCTGTACAGTACACTGCTTGGAGCAGCTTTGGCAGCTTGCACTTTCTCTTTTAACAATATGAATTAGTAGTTGTTATTAGCATAAAATCACCAGTTGAAACACTCTCAGCTCATTTTTTAACAGTGGAGCTAATTGCCCTTAAGTGCCCGAGCTCCAGCAAAACGAAATGGCACCTTTGTGCAGAAACCCCCAGCCTTTCCCTGGTACATCCATAACGACCTTTAAAATAAGCCGTTACAATTCTGACATGGTACCAGCCTGACACCTTGGGCTGGGGTTTAATTTTGAGTTATGGCCGTGTTAGGAAAACATATGATGTGGCCGTTTGTTTGCAGAAAGAAGGGGGGAAAAAAATCATAAAACCCTCTTTTTTTTATGAGCTGTCGCTTGATTCGTTCCTGGAGCCCCAAGTAGCAAGAGCCTAAATCAATGCACACAGCTGTTCTTGCTCCTTGGAGCCCAGCAGGTGTACTACCCAGTGCGCCTGCCATGTCCCCCCACTCACATCACAAATAATAACGTCTTACACACACCAGCCATCCATCACAGTTATGGCCGGCCCTGGCGAGGCCGCTGTTCTCAGGCTAGTGTAGAGATTATATAGGTTTTTTCTCTTCTTTTTTTCCCCATGCTTTTTTACTGTAGAAATCCCCTGCCCGTGGATTATTAGTCACACTTTCTGGAGGCCTTTAATTGAATAACCTTTGGCTCTTGTGGCAAAGGAGAGGGGAAAAAAAAAGAAGAAAAGGAGGAAAAAAAGACCCCCAAACCCCCCATGTCACAGTGTTTATTTGTGTTAAAAAACAATAGGCATATTGTGACTGGCGAAATCAATTAGTCTTCCTCTGCAGTAAGGGCCCACATCTGGTGTGATTTAAGTTAATGTAAGGGAAGGGCCGCAGAGGCCCGAAGACCCTGAGTTCTCATTTCAACAGGTGACAGAGAAGGCATAAAAGGCTAATATATACTACAAGTGCGGAGGCGAGGCTATAAATACTGGAAGGTTTACTTAAAGAGGTAAAACAAAGCTAACCAATAATGCAAAAATAAATACCTTCCCGAGACAGGCCGTCACCAGGCATGTGTGGAGGCAGGAGGAGGCGAGGAGGGGGGCGATGGGGACAGCTTGGGAGGCATGGGGTGCTGGGTAGCACAAGGGAGCTGGGTCTGCTGTTTGGCTTGGGGCGCCTTCCTTCCATGGGGAAGATCACAGTGGAGAAAAGGCAGTGGGGTGTTTGTTCAGCTCCTGTGTGGTTTCCCTTCACTGGGGTTTAAAGGTGCTTGTAAGAGCCCCTGGTTCTGCCTGCATCCAACAGGGACCCAGGTAATTCCTGCCAGACCATCTCAGTTCCATCTCCTGTCGCTTCAGTTGTCCTGGTCATTTTTCCAGACTTGTGTTACAGCCACAGAACACTTCACAGACATGGGCACGTGTGTACCTGGAGCTGGTTGCACTTCACTGAGAGGTGAAGAGGATCTGGTGAGGTAGATTATGTTTTTTATCACACTGCTTTTCCAGAGTTCTAAGGGGATCCATAAGCCATCAGACTCATGGAACCTGGTTTCCTATGGATTTGTACACTGCATCCCTACAGCTCCTCTTTTATTCTGCTGCTGCATGCAGCCAACTCACTGCCTCTCTCTTGGCAGTAACTCCAGTACTCCTGCCTTCTCCTAGACCTCCACCTGTTCCTTCTATCTGATCTCAATATCCTCACCTCCTTCCTATGCCTTTCCATTACTGAAAACCCTGATGTGGCCCTTTCCCCATTACTCAGATGCCAGTTTTCATAAAAAAATAATTTACCTCAGAGCTATTCATCTCTCCTTCAAATTTGGTTGCAATTGTCTTCAAAGTTCGGCAGGTCTTAGGGAAGGACTGACATGCTTAAGAGGATGAATACTGCAGTTACAAAGGTGTTCTTTGTAAAATGGACTTTGTAAAATGGACTGAAGGATGTCCTGTAAACAACACGTGTGGATACACATTTCTGCAGAGTTCACATGCGGCCAGAACATCCAAAGTGGTGGTTTTGGCCACTTCTCTCCAATGTATTTCTGTAATGCTGGGATCATTTGTTGATGTCTGTCTGTGCATCCTGGAGCCCTGCAACCAGCCACCCCAGTGATGCTGGCACAGCTGGAAACCGAGACTCTTTGAGCTGGGGAGCCACCACTGGGTGACGGTACTGGAGAGGCAGCAAGGTTGGTGCACATGCAGAAAGCAGATGCTATAGACCGAACTGAGGAGTGTCAGGACCCTTGTGTTTGTCCAGTAGGGGAAGGAGACAGAGTGCTTCTGGAGCCATCCCTGATGCTGAACACCACTCACCTCTCTCCAGCCCTGCTGTATCTGTACAATTAAAACAGTGCAAGAAATCAACTGGATGAGATGAATGAGGAAAGATTTGCTTTTAACAAAAATATGCTATTACTGTAGCTATTGTTCCTGAGATTTTGATTTCCCCTTATTAACCTAAGAGGGGGAAATACGTATATTGTATGGTCCCTACTGAGGAATCGCTGAATTACTGTTGCTTTGTAGTGGGGATGTGTTTTGGCTCACTAACTCCAGTGACTTGTCCAAGTGGGAAATCTGATTATTTCATTTTAATTTCTTCACACCAGTGATAAAGTTACCCTGCAGTCGCAGTCTCCATTGTCCTCCTCACAGGAACTACTGGCAGGTACTGGGACTTGAAATAATATCACAATGATAATAAAGTTTTTTGTTGGGTTTTTTTTGTGGTTGGGTTTTTTTAAATCAGTTTCCAACAGCTGGTTGCCAGTTGCCCTCTGACACAGACACATAAAAGGGAAGTAGTGAGTCCTGTACCAGCAGGGATCACTGGAAGAAATGCAGCCCTCATAAATCAAGCCAGCACTGTTACATAGCTTTAGTACAATCAAGTGCACATGTGCAAGGGCGACTGAAGAGGGACCCCACTCGCTGGCTGGGAGCAAACAGATCTAGCTCTCAGGGAAGGGGTATTCTTTCCACCATAGCAAGTGATGAGGATGACCTGAAGCACACTTCTTCAGGAATCACTAATGATAAACAAGCAGGCCTTTGGATGGACACGAGTCTCTGTTGCAGTACTCTGAGGAGCAGGTTTTCAGGTGTTTTCTAGTGGTTTTCCATTAACAAGCCCACAGCAGTGGAGTTCTTACTCTCCCCATAGAAGATCAGATCACTACTTGACACACCTTCATGGCAGGATGGAAAATAGCTTTCATTTGCTTCAATATATTCCCTTGCTCCACTTATATCCATCTAAGTCACCTTTAGCAACACTACTTTCTCTCTTTAATCTTTGAAGCCTTAGAGGGATTACTAGTGTCATCTCATCACTGCAGCAGAATCAAGCCAGACAAGTCTTCCTTCAGTTAATTCATCAGCTTCAAGGCCAGAGTACCAATCCTGCACATAACACTGCATAGCACTGACCAGAGAATGTCAGCAGGAACTTCTGCACTGAGCTATATAACTTAAGGATCAAATAGATTAGAGGTGTCTATTGTTTTTGGAACAAAGAAGTCATAATCACTATTGCAGAAGCAAGGAACCAAACAGAGCTAGGCTGGGCAGGCCCTGTAGGTATGACATTTCCTATATGCTCCTACAGTTCAGCTGTCCAGCTTATGCATCCCTTTCCTGCTCATTATCTGTTCCTTGAGTTTAAAGACCCCCCCTTGGCAAAGGTGCAGGCTGGGAACAGACTTCTGCCACAAGAGTAAAGGATGCAGGTTTTTCTCAGGTGACTTGTTCTCTGAAGACAATTGGATTTTTCCACATCAAGCTCTCAACAAGGCAGAAGTCTTCACTACAAGGTTCAGGGTGCCTACTACATGATGGACGGGATCATTCTGGCTACATAGAATAGGCAGCTACCAGCATTTTACCCCATACTCAGGAGAGGGGATCCATCCAAAGCTGTCCCTGAGGAGGCTGAATTACTTAGGTGCTCCATGGATCACCTCGGAACTGTCATACACTTGTGAAAGAAATGCAGCAGTAGCTTAAAGACTTAAGGAGCTGAGAGTCTTCTGCATCCTATGCTCTTTACAAAGGTTAAATATTGCATGTTCCCACTAGCTTAAATTCAAGTTATACTCACTGGATTTTGTTTCATTTTTTGGACTAATTAATATCAGACATCTTCTCCCAGACATTCACTGTTTGAAGCCCTGGAGTGATTAATTCCTCCCTGTCAGGGAGAGATAGACTTTAACAGGGAAGCTTTAAAGTGTATATATGAGTTATACAACAAACTCTTCTGTGGTCCAGTTGATGCAATTAACAGGGGTGACACAACAGAGTTTATCAGTACAATGTTATAGAGACCTCAATTTAAGATATGCATTTAAGGTTTCACACAGTCAGCAGCTGCATATCAACAGCATATGAAAACATTCATGTAATATCTTTTTCATCACAAAAGGTGTTGCATCTAACATTGTTGTGGGTTGACCCCCCACAAGCACCCACAGAGGCACTCGTTGATTCCTCTCACCTCAGTGGGCTGGGCGAGGGAGTAGAAACTGCAAAAATGAGAAAGACTTGTGAGCTGAGACTAAAAAACCCAACTCAATAGGTGAAAGAAAAAGGAAACAAAACAAGAGATGCAAAGGCCCTCACCACAAGCAGACCAATGCCCAGCCAGTCTCCAAGCAACAGGCAACTCAGAAGACATCAGTCCCCCCCCGACTTCTTAACCTACCCCTGTTTGTCTTGCTGAGCATGATATTATATCGAATGGAATATCCTTTCTACCAACTCAGGTCAGCTTTACTGGCTGTGTCCTTTCCTGACCTCTTGCCTACCTCACTGGGAAGCAGTTGTGTATGCACAGAATGAGATACAGAGAAAGCTCAAGCACTTCCCAGCAAAGTGTCAGTGTGTTATCAGCACTGCTTTAGCCACAAACCATACAAGCTGCCATGAAGAAAGTTCAACTCCACCCACAGTTCAAATACAAATTTCTGTCTTCAAGACATAGAAATTAGCCAATGTCTGTGCTAGAAGCTCATTGAGAATAGTGATCGTGGAAGAAATAGTACAGACTAAAAATGATAAGAGTGAAAAATAATCACTGGCAAGTCCAGGTTAAATGGCAAACTGGAACCATTCTTTCTAAATTAACATACGGTGTTATAGACACTGTAAGAAAGTATGTTAGTTTGGGAAAACATGGCTTATTTCTCTGTTAGAAACAGAAGAATTAGTCATGCTTTTGAAAGAGATATTGTATCCTGGCACAGGGAATAAGTTTAAAAGTATTAGTGAACAAGCATTCAGCATGATCTCCATCTCTCCACCTGGTGCAGATGGCAGAAAGAGCTAAAGCAGTTATTAGGTAGGTATGAAAGTGTGTGAATGAGCAGAGGTTACTTTTGTATAGCACGCTGGTGAAAAGGGGATGGGGATTATTCCTTTGACTCCAAATTTCCTATTTTTAAGTATTTTAAAATTTGACAGGAGAGCAGAGTCACAGCAATTGTTTAGGTCTATGGAAACTGCAATTGCATTAAACGTGCAGAAACTTTTGAGACTGGATTGCTTTTCCTTTCAGTAGACTATTCAGAGTTGAGCAGTGCACTGTGGAAATACTTCCATGGAAAGCAAACACTAAATGCTTTAGGGGATTTTGTCCACCATAGGAAGGTATAATTGGTACTGATGACAGATGGCTGATGCCAGAAAAATTCAAAGTGAAAATAGGCACATGCTTAGATAATATCATTGCAAATTGCCAATTACAATACTGGGAGTCTATCTCTTCCTGTCTTTAGACTCCTATGTTAATGAACAACGCATAGGGTTTAATTTCAAGGTCCTGTGTTAACTGAAAGGCCTAATTAAATGTCTGAATCCCCTTTAGCTCTCTGAGGTTGAACTGAGTCAGCTCTTACTTTATTAGGATAAACTATATTGATTATGGCTTTCACAGTAAGACATATTGGAATAGACATATTCTGAGATACTGGAATATCATAGATGGCAATGGCTGTTGCTACTCCTTTCTCAGATTTTGTAACATTAGTGAGTTCAAACAGATTGATTGTATCAGTACAAACACTATGAAAATGCTCTTAGGTTTTCCAGTGGTCTTTTGAAGTGGGGGCACCAGAAACCATTGGTGGTGGCACACTCCCTGTGTAACACGATGGCTATCATTTCTCATAAAGCCTTGCAGACTTCCTCCTTTTGCTCACTAAATGCTTCCTGTAGATATATTAGCTGCTGATTTAAATTTCTCATTAGCTTTCATTTTCTTTCCACTTGCAAAAGCTCACCAGGTTTTGGGATTTGTGCTCTCATCTCCATGTCACAGAAAATATTTCTTAATAAAACAGATGCTATTTGGTAAAAATCAGGATGTCAACCCCTCTCAAAAACTCTGAACTCAGTGATGCATACATTTTGTCTTCATAACTTACAGCTCCTAAAGGTTTTCTCTTACCTGTTTTGTGCCCAAGCACATTTATGGATCTATTTTTCCTCAAAAGTTACAGATTGTAGATTACCATATGCTTAATTTGCCATGTCTGTATTATGTCCTTTTCATGACAAGATGAACTGTGAGTAATTACTCCATGCAAGCACATGAAGTGGAGTTTAAATATGTGCTAAGTACTTTCAAACCAAAGCTGTAACAAATGCCTGTGTGTGTGTGTGCCCTGGGTTAAGCACTTAAAGAAAAGCTGGTGTACTACTGGATGGTGGAAAATGACTGGAATGGTTGAACAAGCTGTGGGGCTGGATCACAAGAAAGGGGGGGAGTTGCTAGCATGTTTGAAGATGCTTTTTTTCCAATTCAGCCAGCTGTAACATATAAATTGTTAAAATACTTCTCATCCTGTTTTATAAAAACGAGTGTTGATTTGTTTGTCTTCAAGCAATGCTTGTGAAGAAATAAGAATGTTTTATAAATAGATGGAAATAAAAATAGAAATACAAGAAGAGAACAAATTGGATTAACTTGGGCTACAGGCATCCTTTTACAATGACTGTTTCCCAAAAGATGCTGACAGCTTGGTTTGGAAGCCCAGGAAGTAAAACTGCTTGTGCTAGGAGTGGAAAGGTATGGATGATCAAAGCCCATGCTTGGCACAGTGGTGGTGTGCAGGGTCATAGACTATAAGCTTTTATTCAATTCTTTTTCTTCCATGTCCATCCCTCCAATAAAGGAGGGATGCAGAGTAGTGATGTCAGAGAACTGGTAATGCATCTTCTCTCCTTCAAGGTGATATTGTCAGCTCGATGGAGCCATCAGTTGTGATGCTGAGCAGATTGCTCACCTTCTTTTGCTGCTGGTGGCAGCACATCAAACTATCTTTCACTCCATAATGGCCCAAACCACTTTATCAGTGCTTCTGTACTGGTGCATGAAGAGCAAACCACTCTGAGTGGTTTGCAGACATTAATCAACTGACTGTGATTTGTGGCACTTAAGATGGAATATGATCATAAGAAGTGTCTCCGTTTACTTATCTATAAATTTCCTACAGCTATCCCTTGTCTTTTCACATCACGGTGACAGTGTGCAGTTAACTGATTGACAGGGGTAAAGAGCTTTAAGACCACCCGATGAAAGATGTTACAGAAGTAAGTGGCCGTAAGCAGGAGTGGTGTTTTAGCAGGACGGTGCTGTGTGTTTCACGCCGTGGGGATGGTGTAAATGAGGTATTTGCTTCGCATTCTTGGGCTCCCTTCGTGTGTGGTGCAGGGAAAGCAGTCGCCCTCCGTGAAAGCAGGTTTTATGTTGTGTGACATAAACGCTAGAGACCACTCTATGTGCTGGGACATACGATACAGCTGACTTGCGGGCAAAATAATATAACCCACACCTCTGTGCCACGTTGGGATAAATCCCAGAGTGCACCTCTCAGAACAAGCGTATCCTGTCGTGAAATGTCAAGCAATCAACATCAATAAATAATGAGTTGAAAATGGCAAGGTGGCGTAAAACTGCACAGTTGTGTTTGGGAAGGTAGGGAAGCTGATTAAGTGTTATTTCCTGATCTGTAAATCATCAATTCCAAACCTCTTTGTGTGTTGTCTATAAAATATTGGCTGTGGGCCTTTTGTTATAAAATGGTAACTAATTTTTATAGCAGCCCCGTAAATAGTAATTAACGTGCCACAAACCGAACAACATCCTGCTGTAAAAAATGGGAAAACCCTGTGCCTATTTTTTAAGAGACCTGCATTCGTGCCTGTGTAGGGATGAAAACCTGCTTGTCCCTGTTTGAGTGGGTAGGTGCACATCCACTCTTCTGTTGTAAAGGTCTAGTCCCACCTTAGGAATATCCCTGGCCTGACCATGGAAGGACCAGTGATCTGAAGTCCACAATTTCTTTTTGGTGCCTGCTGTATCAGAGGATGCAGAAAGGAACAATGAAGTAGATGATTACTGAACACAGCATTTTTCTTTCCAGCCTTTATCACTTAACATTTGGCTTATGCCCTGAAACATGAGAAGAACTTAGATCTTGTCTCAAAGCATTTTTTTCTGAGTCTGTCTAATAAAACTGTATATGTTCTCGTTATCCATATAAATCCCTAATCCCTTTCTGAATAGTAACAAACTGTTGACCTCAGTGATACCGTGAATCCCACAGGTTTAACATTAGTGCTTAAAAACAAAAAACAACTCACCCCTCCACCTTCCTCCATTCACTTCCTCAGCTTTAAACTACTAATCCCATGGGTGTATTCAGCACCCTAAGGAGAGGTTCGATGGGCATGTCGAATTTACTGCCCACATGGACCATGGGAGGGACTGGAGCTGAGAGGAGAGGGGGGGCTGTGCAGCCCAGCCATGACCCGGAGCACATGCACAGCCTCAGGAGGTGTTAATGGCCTGCAGCAACAACAGCCCTGTTCGGTTTGCCCCCCCACTGCCTTCCTTCAGAAAATGTGCACCTGGCTGTTAATGCTGAGAACTTTCGGATGCTCCCACTGGCAGCTCCATCTGCACATCACAGTGGTGGGAGCTGCCCACAGAATATCCACCTTAGCTTCTTCTGGTTTATGCCTGCCCCGCTTCAAGAGGGAAAGGAAACAGTTGAGCTGCTAAGCTATTACCCTGGCTTCTCGAGCTGTGTGCTGCAAGTGGCTGAACTAGTTGGTGCTACACATTAGATTTATTTCTGAATCAAACACATTTGTTTAATAATTCCAGCGTTAGCATGGACATGTGAATTGGGGAATGTTACAAGCTTGAACTCTGGTACATTGTTTTATCTGTTACATCTTATTCAGGGAAAATAGGAGAAAAGAGATTAAAACATGATTAAGTGATTTTTGTCATTTTGGGTTTTATCCCAGTGGATAAGGAATGCTCAGTTCAAGGTGGAGCTGTATCACACAGTTGTGGCTCCACATCTGTTACAGCCTCAGTGCCTTCCAATTCCTTTGTGTTGTCTGCAGTCTTTCTGAGTCTTGTGGCACATCCTGGTCTCTTCACTCATTCTACAACCAGAAGTGTGTAACTCTTTCTCTGCCCTGTCTTTTGATGCCTATGTAGAGGCACAGCTTCACACACACTGATGTGGTATTTCCTCTGTAAATCTTTACATCTATGTTAGCAAGTAGTGTGGCACAGGAGGAGAAAACCAAGAGTGTTTTCTTGATTTTCAGTACGCACATCTGAGTGTGCTCTACATACACTGGGGGGTTGGCTTTGTAATAGAGAGCCATTGAGACAGTGTCCCAGCTTGTCACACGGCTTGAAGTTGTTGGAGGAAAAGGTATCCTAAAAAACTTTGCTCTCCAGGGTATGGGCAGGAAGAAACAAAGGTTTCAGTAACGTGGGGAGAACAAGAGAATGTAAGCCAGGTAGAGAAGGGAAAAGATGCTGGAAAATGAAAAGAGATGAGGTCATGATGCTCCTGTGAAGAGGAGCACTTGACCCTTCTATCCCCAATCCATGCCACAAGGTGCCCTTGTGTTCACACTTGCTTCCACAAACATTGTCTTCACTGGGGATGAGGATCAGTCACACCATCTTTGTGGGAGATTATGTTTTTATAGACACCCAGACAACAAAAACAGTGCAGACTGATTCTACTCTGCCAGGGATGCTGCAGTTGCTCAGGAGCTTTGACCTGAGGTGCTATTTACCTTCTATTGCGGTAGCTGCTGTTTGCAGCTCCACAAGACAAGGGCAGAAAAGATATGCTTTTAAGTAGGTAAAATCCCTTTAGGTAAAAGGTTACATATTGGTACAGGATATCAGATTTTGCTGAACTTTTTGTAGGACCTTAACTGTGGTTACTCTTAGTCACTCATCTTTAAAACCATATTTTAAGCAGAAAATGGAGCAATGTCCTCAATCAAAACTATGGTGATAAAAGCACGTAGTAATTTCACAAGAAATATTGATGGTTAAAAATAGTTTCCTGCCCCCTAAAGCATGGGACCACTCTACAACAATCGAATTGCTATTGAAGTCAAGAAGCAGCATAAAAATGCAAAAGCAAAATCCAAATATGCAGAAAATACTACTTTGGCCACTAAGGACCAGAGTCCCAAACAGCTTACTACCTCTGTACTATTGATTACAGTGGGAATCGGAGTCAGGTTGCCAAGCACATACGAGAAACTTTGCCCAAGTGACAAGATAATGCCTCTTTGTAACTCTCCAGCTTGATTTATCCACTTCTGACAGAGTTCTGTGAACAGGGTCTGGTTAAGAAATATGAACTTGTTAAACCTTGCTGAAAGGTTTGGAGTAAGGCTGCAGTCTCCAGTGAGCAAAGTGCATCTCTCCCAGAGCAGGCTGCATGCTGGGGCCATTCATCACAAGCCACGGGGAGGGGCCTGGCAGGGAACAATTGATACGGTTTTGCCATTGAAGAGACAGTTTCCCTTTACAACATATGGAAGACAGATTACTCAGGCTTGTTCCAGTGTGAGTGGGGCTCAGATGAGAAGAATATATAGGTGAGAGAGGGACATCTAGAAATCAGTATCATCCACCACCCGTTTTCTGTTTCCTATATGCAGACCTGAGCCTTGCTGCTTCTGGAAGCATCTTCCTCTGCTTGAATTTCAGTTCTTCCTGCAGATACATCCTCCATGTCCTAAACCCCAGGGTCTTTCGTCTTACATGCCTGGTGGGAGAAACTAATGGAAGATACTGGCCTTCCCCATCACACCTCCACTTCTCTGTCCTCACCTAGCAGGTTTGTCACATTCTCAAAGTGACAAATACGGATATAAGAAGTGTTGGCAGGATGTCAAAGGAAAGTGGTTTGGAACACAACAGTGAGGGTGGTGGAGAAATGCTCCTGCAAATGTTTTATCTTCTGCCACTAAAATATCTGATTCTTCACCTTTATTTTCTCCTTTTCTGACCCACATGAACCAGGTAGAACCAACCTTAATAAAGCACTATCTGCTTTTTCATCAAGAACACACCTGCAGGTAAAGAGAAATAGGGAGGATCTAAGTTAAAACATGGATTCACCCTTAGAGAAGCAAAGCAACTTGCAAAGCAATGTGTACAAAACAAATATGCGAATTGCAGTGAGAAGATATAGAAATAAATAGAAAAGATAATAAAGGGGGGAGAAAAGCAACCCACTTAAGTTCTTTAAGGGGAAGACAAAATGTACAGAAAATGCTTCTTAAGAACAGTCTTTCTTGGTGGAAAATTAATCAGGTTTTGTAAAAGAGAAAAAGTGGGACTGATAAAGACAGTTTAAAGCAGAAAAGATATAGCAAAGGTAAGTGTCAGAGCAAAATAAGCAGAGAAACAAAGTGAATAAATGCTTCTTAGGATTTCTGTGTGAAAAAATGATGTCAGTGGGCAATGTTACCTGCCTGCCCTGTGTGGGGTACTGCTTTGTCCTGCAGGCCATTTGGTGTGATATTTAGATGAAAGATGTGTGTCCTCTTTCAAATTAAGGGTGAATAAGGATCCCATGACAGTGGGATCACAGATGAAGGGAGGTGTGAGTGCACAGAAAGGCTCATCTGTGGCAGGAGTGGAGGTAAATCAGGGGTGTAAGAATCTCCTGCCTTTTAACACTGCAGAGAAGAGAGGCAGGAAATGGTCAAGGAAATTTTTTAGCAAAGTCAGTGAGAGAGAAAATGAAAGGAATAACATTCCTCTTCATGTAGGACAATTCCTTACTTGGTGAGAGAAGAGACTGATTCTTTACAGTCCAGATGCTTTACAGCAGTTACATGTCAAAATTAAGAGCTGTGTAGAGTCCCAAGCTTGAGATGCAGAAGATGCCATCACACAAGAGACTACACATCATCACTCTTACTGTTAGTGAGGTTGTGTGCTGGTTCTCCAACAATTTATTAATGCTTTGGGAGGTACAAAACCTGCAGCCTGTGGACTGGAGCTCACTCTGCAGGAGTTTCTCCAGAGATTTCATTTTAAAAGTTATTCAATTTACCCTAAGTTATCAAGATACATCTGTCAGAGGCCCCAATGGCCCTGAGCAGTCAGGTCACTCCACCCAGCCACACTGCCCATAGGACCTGGAATCTGTTTCAGCTCAGGAACCTATGGACCTTTGTTGTAGTCTTATATCAAGACCCATCACTGCCCTACTTCTCCATCTGTTCCTCACTGAGTTCTCCAGATGGACCATGGACATGATCCACTACCTTGCCTTGGGCTCTCCACAGAAGCGATTATCAGCTGCCTGGGTCTGCCATCCCTCTCCAGATCCTTTCCACATCCCTGTCTGGACTGGGATCACCCTTGGCTCCCCAGTTGTCCTTCCTTGTGTAACAGCCTCCTTCTTACTGCTTCCTGACTAACCTACTGCTTTGCATGAACTAATCAGCATCAGTGCAGGGGCAAATGCCTGTTGCCTCTCTTGTCACTACATAATGAATGTGGGAAAAGACAAGGGAGAGAAGGGAAAGGTTTACAGCAGATGGAAACATGCTGTTTAAGACAATATCCATATAAAATTGCTGAAGGCCCTATTGATATTGTCCTTGGGCTATTCTCTATACCTACTTGCTGAGACTACAGGGTGCTCACTGAAGAAAGGTTGCTTGAGAGAGAAATTTCACTGGGGTTTTTGGTTTGTTTAAGAAGTGGTTTTGCCCTGGGACAAGAGAGGTTATAATTGTTCAAGGCTTGATCTGACAGATCCTCCTATGGGGTAATAAATGCTGATGAATCTAGGAAGAGATGCTAAGGCCATTTATTTTAAGATTAGCTAAAAAAATACAATGTTAGGGAAGTAAAGCCTGAGTGCACCGAAGAGGGCATCTTGCATTTTAGGGACTAGCAGACATTGGGCAAATGTGGGAACTCACATTGGAACAAGAGGAGTGGGGCCTCTTGTCTCTGGGTGGCCACAGCTTTACAGCAAAAGGAGGCTGTGTAATTACTTCTTGTAACAGGCTTCTTGTATTTGGCTTTTTTTACTCCTGTAAGTTGAGCAAACAGACCCTTAAGCAGTTGCACTGGTTATGTTAGTCTCTCAGCATGGGTGTGTTGGAAGAATGCTGCTGCTGACTTTTCTTACCAATGAGAAATAGATGCTGGGTGTGGGAGATTTACAGTGTCTGTGAGAGTCATGAGGGATTAAAAATTAGTTGCTTGATGGAGTGAGGCTCATGATTTGGGATTAGCCTGTACGTCACATATCCCCAGCTGAAATAGAGACCATTTGGCAGGAGTGGGAGAGCCTCTTCATAAGCCTTCAGCAGCATGTCACTGGTTAGTGGCCAAAACTATGGACCTGTAACTTATCTTCAGTGATGTTTTTAGTGGGGAGAAGTTTGTGGGAGACTATGCCAGAAAAAAATAAAGAAGACTGCTGTGGTTGCAATTCAAGATAAGAAACTTCTGTGGTATAAAGAAGAAAGGCAGGAACTTTTTTTCTCTTCCCTTTGCCCAGGGCTATCACAGATTCACTAGCAAAGGATAGAAGGCCTGAAGAAAAGCAAAAAGAAGCTATGGAAGAGGGAAGATGAGGTCAGAACTCGATAATGCTTGATTTTCTCATTTTGGAACAGTGTCCCTAACATCCCTCCACAGCCACTGTGTTACAATCAGAAATGGGCTCATTTTCTCCAAATGCTTAGCAAAGGTATTGCTTGCTGTTACCAATCAATGATCTGAACTCGAGTGCTATCTTTTTCTATTTACCCATCCTTTTCACCCTAAGTGAAAAGGCAGCCCATGTGAAGCAGCATAACTCTCACTTCCTCACTAAGTAACTTCTCAATGCTCACTACCATCATGAGTTGGTATAAAACTTGTTTTTATACCATCATGAGTTGGTATAAAAGTTGATTATTTGAATTTTACTTTTGTAGCAATCATATCTCATGAGCATCTCTAGTGATGCTTTACAACTTTTGGTACATCAGCATCAGTTCAAAAATTAAATTCCCTCCTGATCTGTACACACGTCTTAACCTAGAGCTAGCCCTTGAATTTAGGCAACTTCATTAAGTATTTTTATTTCAGCATCTGGTAGATGTATGGGTATGGCTACAGTACTCTCTCTTCCCCTTGTTCTGTGTAGCTATATTACAAACCTTATAACAATGAGCTCATTGAAATGAATGGAAAACCAGCCACATTTATCTAAAAGTCATCTGCTATTTGAACTGTAAGGTCATCGTCCAACTTGATTCTTTAACTTTATCCCTGCTGTTTAGCATGCATTTTATATGCAATCATTTCAGTTTTGTTATCATAGGCTTAAGATAATGGCTTGGCATAAAAGATGTTTGTTCCTCCTGTGAAATAAGCATCAGATAGCAGTTTTTGCTATGCAATGCAGCCTGCCATTTGAGAGCTTGCCAATACGTTATTTGCTGTCACTGGAAACTTCTGCAGTGAAGTGCAGTGCATAGAAATGTTTGTAATTTCAAAGGG
Source organism: Melopsittacus undulatus (assembly GCF_012275295.1). Classification (NCBI taxonomy): domain Eukaryota; kingdom Metazoa; phylum Chordata; class Aves; order Psittaciformes; family Psittaculidae; genus Melopsittacus; species Melopsittacus undulatus. Next base: position 114,234,701 of record NC_047528.1, on the reverse strand, counting down.
GAAGGATCCTTTTTTATCCTCTTTAATTTGAAAGAAAGGTTTTACGATGCCTTTCAAAATAGCATTTAACACCAAAATATTCTAAAACCTCTACTTTCAGAATCCAGATGTAATGGCTTCCAATTTTGTTTCATCACATGGTGCTGGATTGTTCCCTTGTGTCTGAAAGTCTCAACCTACTACTCTATTGTGCATTTTTGCATTTAGGCTCCACAGCCACAGTGATTGCTTGTCCACAGAGCTTGGGTGTGTTCATGCAACATGCTGCATCACATAATAAATATTGTAAACATTTCTGTGTATGTTGCTAGCAGTTTTACTCTGATAGCTTTTAAATAACATCCCACTACGTATCAAGCCTGCCTTTGAGGCTCAGAGCCCATAAAACACAGACAGGATGTTGCATACAATGCTAAAACCATGTTTGCCATGATGTGGATGAGAAGCATTTTTTTTTTACTTTTATTCTTAGAGCCTGCATATAATGAAACTAGGTATTATATTACAAAAGGAATAAGCCTATGGTATAAAAATGGCACTGTAATTAATCACCTCTGGTACAATTCCAGACCTCTGCTGGTGCCACCATTTTGCCATCACCAGTTTAATTCTTTTCCTGCTTTACTTTCATTCCCTCTCTTCTCTATCTTTGCCTAGAAATCAATTTTCTTTTCCTTTTGAGTACCAGAGCATCCCCTCCAGCTTGCAGCAGTAGCTGAGCTCACCTATAGTTCTATTCGCTGTCTTGTAGCTACCCTGAGTGCAGCATGTCCAGACTGTCCAACTTCCAGCTAACATGCATGGCTGCTTTAGATAAGGCAGTTGTTGGAACAGCAGGGAAGAAATCAAACCACCAGCCTGGATTTAGTGCCTGATATTAAGTATACACTGCCACAGATTTCCTGCCTATGTGAGGGAGCCTAAAGCCAGCTTGGCTGTGCCCTCAGCACACAGTAAAATGCAGAGATACCTTTTAAGGGACAAAAGGGAAGAGAACATTAGTGCTGCTGCTTGAAAGCAGGAGGCTCAAACTGATCCCTGACAGCACTCCCTATACGTGAATCCATTTGCAGGGTAGCAACAGAGATAAAACCATGTGGAAAAGACCTGAGGAGGTAGGAAGGGACAGTGGCTGGCAAATTACTTCCTGCCCTTCTTCCCTGTTTTGCAGAAGTTCGTATATGATGCAAAGTGTTTCTGGGCTTTGCTGGGTTCCTTGAGTTTGATATACCCCAGCAGGGCTCAAGGCCCTGTTAAGTTTCCTTCTTCACTAAGAAGTGTAAGTCTTTGTGTTTCCTATCCTGTCCATTTGTGGCAATGGAATGATGTACAGTGAGTAAGTTACAGAGACCTGTGATCAGGAATGGAAAGGTTAATTGTAGTGACATTTAAGTTGTTATCTCTAGGCAGTGGAGGGCTTATGTGCATCCAAACTGGAACCAAAATAGCAACCTGGGTTTAAATCTGAACTTAGCAGTGAATCTTGGTGTGACAATGCTGTGCTTTTATATTCAGAGTGGCCTTTTCCTATTAATCAAATCTCAGCCAGATTTCCACAGAAGACACTAAAGCTGACATAAGGGTTCATCTCTCCTCCATTACAGTGATGATTTAACAAAATCAAGGAAGTATGCAGAGGAGCCTCCAACATATTCATGTACACACTTGAACTATAAGTATGATTTATAGGGCTGGTCTTTTTTTAGTTCCAGCCTATGTATGGATCAACCCCAAATTAACACTGTGCTGAGATGAATGGCACAGTTCATACCTCTTAGAGTTGTTGTTCCAGTTGGCCTGAAGATAAAATAACATCTGTTCATGACAGAGCTTAGAAAAATATAAGTTAAAGTGGAGGCATATTCTCTATGATAATACACAAATACTGTCTCTTGATTTGATTTTTGGGATGTTTGCTGTAAATACATTCATATGTATAAGGGGGGGAGGAGGGAAGGGAAACAAGCAGGGAGAGTTGTTTCAGATTGACAAACACAAATACCAAAGGGGTGTTAAAAAGCATGGCAGAGTGACAAACCTTGAGCACCCAGTCTAGAAATGGAAATATTGTGATATTTCATACTTGGACAAAAGACCGAGAGCTGAAGGACCCAAAAAGAGACTGACCCTGTGGCCGAGGTGGTGGTAAATCTAAGTGTTGCGACAAACAGATCAGGCAATGACTCTCAACTCTCGATTAAAGTTAAAAAGTTGATCCTGGGAAAAAAAGCCTGGCACGTTTTTCAAGCAGTTATGATATTATAATAATATTGTTACCTGCAAGCCCCATGCTGCCCCTACTGGGTCTCTCTTGGTTATGTCTTTAAGAGAAACTTTGTGTGATCTTCTGCTCTCCTGTCTTTATTTCTGCCTTCTGATACATTTTCCTGTGTACAGTTCTAACCCACAGTCTTTTACCACTGTCTTGAGGCCAAACTATGGAAATGCAGATGATTTGGGTGTAGATTTATTGAGTGTGTGCTGGGAGATAATTTGTTTGCATAAAAACTGCTTTGTGGAATGAGCCTCTGATGCTCAATGAGGAGTGTTTCGAGCAAGACCAGAGACTGAAGTAGTATTGTCAGAGGTAATGTATCTGGGAAAGAGCTGCTTATGAAAATTGCATTTGCATTAAGCCTATAGCAAAACACTTAGAATGAAGGAAGAAACTATTCCTTCAGTGGTCATTAGCTCTTGGAGAATAATTTCTGGAATTACTTGGGCTCACTCCGATTGGTCCTTCCAGGTATGCAATGATGCTGTGAAATTCCCTTTGCTTTCTCAGCCTGCAGAGAAGGGAACTGCACTCTATTAAAGGATTTTTCCCCCCCCTCTTTTACAAGGTTGTTTGTTATCTCGGAATGCAGGCCTGCACTGGAGCGTGTAATTACAACACCATGTCCTGGGTTAGAGAGAACTCAGACACTAAATTGTCCATGTCATCACCTGAATTTGACCATGAAATATAGCACAGAGGGACTGGGAAGGCAGCCTGTAAAGAGGTGAAGGCAGAATGGGCATTTTGGTGCACTGGGCAAATCCAATCTGCTCAATCCATTGCTGCAGTCCCACCGTGGCCATTTAATATTATTACCTGCTTCTTGCCCTTGAAATTGTGCTTCCACCTTTCTTTCCATGAGGTGTGTCTGAGTGGAGGAGGTCAGGGTTAGGGAAGAGTGTAATAAAACATGACTCATTTTACATGGGTGATCAGAGTCCTATTAAGTTGCAAAGAAGTTGATTTTTTAAAGAATGTCTTTTTTTTTTCTCATTCATTTTTAATGTGTGCAGACACTAGAAAATAGAGGTCAGCTCTACTGTTCAAGGTGTTCAGAGATACCCCCAAAGCTGGAGTAAAACCACTTACACTCCTTCTTGTGGAAATTCTTCATTTTATTCATGAGCATCTTCCTGTTACCACAGATTTTGAAGTTAAGGCTTTTTCTTTGCTTCCACTGCATGTTAGGGCAGAAAAAACTGTTAAGTCATCTATCTGTAGCACCAGGAAACAGCTCATGTGGGGACCATCTCTGGGCTCAGAAGATAAAGGTTTGCTGTGGTCACAAGTATGTGACCTGAAAGAGAAGACAGCATTTCTCTTCTCTCCCTACAGGTACCACTCGCCATAGTGACAGTAGTAGTAGTTATAGAATAAAAAGACCACATTTATCTCTCTCTTAGTAAGCTTTGGAATAATAAAATCTCAGATTTATGTGCTCAATTGACCACTGTTAACTGTGTTGATGTTTTAAACCACCACAACATCCTCTAAAGTGACAATTTAGGTTGTGTGATTAAACAGCATTAATTAGGCATTAAATGTCAAATCAGAAAATGCCAGTGTTAAGGCTGCATCTTTGCTTACTTGTTGGACTCTTAACAAATTGACAGTTTGCTTGTACACTTGATGTCTGTGAACATAAATTGCTGTCTGCAGCATCGGTAAAGGAAACATGGAGGGTCTGTAGAGCCTTTAATAGGTAAGGGCATTGTTAGATTCAGGATAGCTTTGTGGCTATTAAAAAATAATCATAGAACCATAGAATTACAGAATCAACTGGGTTGGAAAAGACTTTAAAGCTCATCCAGTCCAACTGTTCCGCAGCACTGCCAGGGCCACCACTAACCTGTGCCACTGAGGGCCTCGTCTAACACAGTTCGTGAACACTCCAGGCACAGGCACTCCAGCACTGTCCTGGGCAGCCTGTTCCAGTGCTGAGCACCCTTTGGGGAAGGAATTGTTCCCAGTCTCCATCTAAACTTCCCCAGGGGCAGCTTGAGGTTGTTTCTTCTTATCCTGTCCCTTGTTCCTTGGGAGAAGAGACTGACACCACGTCACTACAACCTCCTGTCAGGCAGTTGTAGCAAGAGATAAGATCCCCCCCTGAGCCTTCTGTTCTCCAGATTAAACCCCTCAGTTCCTCAGCCATTCCACATCAGATTTCTTATCCAGACCCTTCACCAGCTTTGTTGTCTGTTTCAGTACGACTGTCCAGTGTGATTCTGCAATGTCCTGAACGCTCCACTTGAAGTTTCTGATGTGCAACCAGTATAGCCCTACAGCTAGAAAAAGGTCTGGTGAGCTAAGTTATCTTGAAGCAAAGAGTGAGCTGTGAATAATGCTGGCCAGTGTGACACCATCTTGATGGTAGTATCAGTACCTGGGGAATTTCTATCTGAAGAAGAAAAATAGATTAAAAGGAAGTTGGGAATTGTCTTCTGCAATCTATTGTTTTGAAAGTATGCAATGTTGTAAAGATGTGTGCATTCCAGTAGCCAAATTCTTGCAAAGATTTTTGCTGTTAAAATCTGATTATGGTTTATTCTTATCAGTGATAAAAAAAAAATTGTGGTTTATCCTGGCATATGTAATGATCATTTTCACTGAAGTACTGCAGTGAAAAAAAAGGGTGCTGAAAAGGTCATGCTGATATGCTGTCATCTCAGAGGAATACTGCAAAAGGAATGTCCTGCTTGTTGGAATCCACCTTCCCTAATGAAAATAAGTGAAGGAGGAGTGCTCCATATGCGTTGTCATACAGATTATTCTATCTGCTCTTAGGGAGAAAGTCTTCATCTTTCTTTATCACAGAGGAAGTAAGTAATCTCCAATTCCCCAGCTCCTTCTTGGCTCCTTTCCAAAGCAGAACAAATTAATGTGCAAGAGACTTTCCAGTCTTCAGAAGCAATTTCTGTACTTCTGCATAAACTCGACACCCTTACAAATCTCTGTGCAATTTTACATATTCTTTCCTTCTAAACCCTTTGCCAAAGCCATCAGCTTGCAGGGGTTTAAGATATTTGAGTTTTTCAGATTGCTCTGAAACATTCACCTTGCAGATTACACTTGTGGTTGCACCCACTTCATTAAAAGGACCTTTGCAGTAAGAATTTCCCCATTGATTTCGATAATAAAAACATGCAGTGAACTTACTGTTTCTGCTCCTCTGCTTCCTCGAAATTGCTCTTATTCCATTACCTATTCCAGATATACCTAGATCCTTCTTGTTTCTAATGCATCCAGCACGTATTCTAGTTTGGCTCAGTGTCTCTGGGTATCTGTTCTTCCTATCAGTTTTCTCCCTTTTTGTCTCCAATTTCTTTCCACCTCTATGGTATGACTTGTGCTATCTTAAGGCAGATATTTTTTAGTCAATTTTCAAGTTCTCATAACAAAAGCTGTTGTTTTTTTTTTTTGCAGTTCATTCTTTCACTTACTCACTAGTCGTCTCCTGAGGCTTAATAGTCCTAATAGCCCCTAAGGAAGCACGTTGTACAAAGTCCATAATTGATTAGGTCCCATGTGACTTTTGCATGTGAAGTTCAGTTGAGCAGACCAAGTAACCACACCACTGCAATCTTTCTTGAACTGGAAATAAATATTATGTTTACAGAGGAATAATATTCAATCTCTTCTAAGAAAAGCAGAAGGCCCATTACTTCAGGACATGTTGGAAAACACTCTTTTAGGCATTTTCACAGTGTCCCATTAGCTACTGCTGATCAGTGTACCATCACCATTACTGCAACAGTGAAGGAATGAAGAGTGTAGAAGAGAGTCACTCAGACAAAACTCTGTTAGCCTCATAAGCACAGATTAATGGAGCTTCAGTGGTGAAGTTTAGTACCCTAATGCTAACCTTAATACCATCCTAATCCAACTGTAATTCCAACCCAGACACTAATCCTCATCCTAACCTTAACCCTAACACTATGTTGCAGATTAGAGAATGATTCAAAAAATGCACATACAAAAGCTTCCCTATTCAGTTCTTATTTTACTAGGATCTGTGTGAATTTCCTAATTATAGTTTCTTAGGTTTCTCTAAGTCCTAATCAATGAAATAGAAAAAGTAGGAAAAGGGTGCCAGCAGATCTGCTCTGCTGGAAGTCTCCTAACCATATTTTGGATGCTGTGTGCAAGACTGAAAGGGTGCTGCTGTTCCCCAGGTGCTCTGCACTTGACCCTGAAAGACAGACCTTAATTGTGGCTTTCTGGTTAACAAGATGAGAGGTATTACAAGAAAAGAAGCATACCCCTTTCTTGTGCAAAAAGACTATTTGGTGGAGCTGTAATTATCCATTCCACTTGATGGAGCAGTCCAAAGTAACAGTGCCAGAAGTGCTGGCAGTGCATGCAAATCAAAGTTATTCACAGTTTTGGCAACCTGCCTGCAATAGCCAAACCTGAAGCACTGCCTCCCTGAAGAGAGGAGCTGCCTGATGGTGCGGAGAACACTGGACCAAGGCACAGAGGCCTTTGGGCCACTGGTGCTGTAGAGCAGCCCAGCAGCATCGTACTGTGGGGAATGGCCAGGAGGTGATGAGGACTTGACATGCCAGCAGCTGGCTATGAGCCAAACATCTGGAAAGTATGCAGACAGTGCAATCATAAGCGTAAGATCGTGCTGGTATACTCTGACCCTTGTCCATGTTAGAAGCCTTTGCTAAATTTCTGGGACCTTATGGGCTACATAACTCTGAACTTCTTGGCAAACTGATTTTAGCTAATGGTCACTTTACAGTCAGAGCTCTGAGTTCAGAAGAATGCAGATTTTTAATTTAAAAGGTCATTTTAATTTAAAAAGTCTCACTTACTTGCCCTTTCCATCTATCATACATAGGGGTGTTCCATACCTAAATAGGTTTTGCATTCTGGGATCTTCGTTGTGTTTGCTTATAATTTGTAAGTTGTCTGAGTCCTGAAAACTCATTTTAAATTCCTTCTAAAGAAGGTTTCTTAAGAAATCAGGCTATGGAAATATCAGCCTCACTGTTCTCTCTTTTCACAGAGAATTACATGGTCTGTATACATTCCTTCACTTTCCAGTTTGTGTTACCAGAAGCATTTTAAAACAGCCAGAACCAAAGGAATTTTATAAGTGCTGAGGAAAATTTCAAAATTATTTTAATTTCATCCATCCTTTACACTGAAAAGTTATTTGCTTTTAAGAATGGTGACCTCAGTGTTCATTCTGCTTGCGTTGCTTTCATCTGTTCATTTTCCACACAAAAATGTCTCAAAACTTGGGTTTTTTCACCCTCTAAAAATATCCCAACATGTGGCTACACTGATTAATCAACATTGTCAGCACAAAACCACTTTTCCTGCCCACACAAAAGTGAAACAGCAACTGACCACAAAAAAGGAGAAAATTGTAATAATTGAGGAGAAAACACAGTAAGAGGATTCTGATGGATGCAGAAAGGAGGTTACAGCAACTGAGACTCAAAACTATTTTAAGTGAAATAAGTACATAATCAGAAGCAAACCAAGGACTTACTCATGTACAGAAAACACCACATGTATATTTGGGATCAGATTTTCTGAGCACTTACAATGGCTTGTCTTTGAAGTGGGGACATTGTGTTCAGGGCCTTTAGGTCCAAGCCTTCTGTCAGGTCTGTAAGTACAAAGATGAATCTCAAATGCAGGACAAATAAGAGAACAAAATCTGAGCAGGAAACAAGAACAAGAAAAATCATATGATGGTTACTGCAGACTTGGCAAAGAGGACCATGATGCTGACAACAGATCAAACCAAGAATATCAGATGAGAGAAATTAGAAGGCAAAAAAAAGTCTCCAAAAGGCAAATTAACACAAATCAGAATGTAAAGCTGGTTATGTCTTTTAGTGCATCCTTAGCAATTAAAACAAAACATAGTAAGCAGGGAAACCAATTCATCCATTGCTTCATAAATGCAGTACTGGAATGTTACATGACTGCCAGGTTGGCCAGTCAAGCATGCCACTATGACAAAATGAAGTGTAGAGTGAAAAGATCATTAAAGGAAAAAAGAAAGGAAAAACTGAACTGAAAAAATAAATATCAAGTGGAAAAAAGTATTAAAGTGCAAAAAATACATAAAGGAATGTAGTGTAACTTCCATGTGTATGGAAGCATTAATTGAACTGAAAAGAAAAGCTTGTCCGAAGATTTCATCTTGAAAATACCAATTTTTCCTATTACAGCACCTTATCTGATGGTTTCCACATTGTGCTTGCTGGTTATTCTGTTTGTTATGTTTGCTGTTTGTCCTGTTGTGCTGGTCTCCTCATCGCAAGCAGTTTTCTATTTAGCTCAGCATAATAAGCCATAGTGGTTCAAATGGTCAGGAAAGGTGCTTAAAATATCGGTGCACTGGGGTACAGCAACATAGTGTATGACTACCCCCGGTTTTACTGACAGCATTTGGAGAAGTATTATGTGCTTGTGAGAATTGCTCACCACTCTAAATGAACTGCATTCATTTTTTCACAGGTCTGCTGATCTTCCACAGGCAGCAGGCACTGTAGTCCTCTCTTCCAAGCATGATGTTCTTCCCTGGGGTGGAAAACCTAATTTTTACACCTTTCCTGAATGTACCCTGAAAGAATGAAACCTTCCCTACAGAAAATGACTGACTTTGGTGATTTGTTGCCATGAAGGATTTGTCTTGTCTCAGCTGCTCACAGCCAGGCTAACTTCTGACTCTCCTGAATACCAGAAGGAAACACAGTTCAAACTTTATTGCTGCTGCTGCTGCCAGAAAACAATACATTATTTTCAAAGAACTCCTGTAACAAATCCATGGAGTACTTTGAATTCCTCTGGTTTATAATATAAGGAGCCATAAGGAAAAAAACTACCTCCTCATTCTGCCTTTCCAAGGAAGACATTAAAGTGACAGATTTAAAGGACATTTACAACTCCATTGAGCCAGGAGGACTTGATTGCGTTTTTCCACATAGGAAGGAGGTGTTGGGTATGCGTGTGTTCTAGGATGATATGTGGCTGCTGCCGGCCTTTCCAGATGGCCTGTGATGTCATTGCTAAAGACCCTAAAATCTGCTGCATGAGGAAAATCATTTCATGGCCCTCTGACAAGTTTTAAAATGGTCTTTGCATAAATTTAAGGGACCAAGGAGATGGGATAATAAACGGAAGGTGACAGAAAGGAGCAAAGAGGAGAGTATTCACATCCTGAATAGCAAAGCAGGGGCAAACCTGCCTGATCAGCACAGTTAGCTTCTCAGTAGAACAGTTCAGAAAATCACCATCTACTGGCTGATTACAATTGGATCAGTCCCTCAGGAGTCCTCTCTGGAGAACAGTGGTATGTCTTCATGGAGATGAGACCATGGCCACTGAGGATGAAATGTGTGGGCCTGGACCACGCGGCTCACACATGGAGGGTTTCAGGAGTGCACAAGGAGACAAGAAAGCACCTTATCATGTCTGTGAGTCTCTGTTCATCATCCTGCCGAGGTGAGCTGTGTCTGGAAGCAGTAGGCAGGGCTGGCAGAAGGCAGCTGTTCCTCAAAACAGCCTTGAATGGCAGCTGACAAAGCAAAACATACAGCAAAATGCCCCTGTGCTGTTGCATGAGCTGAACAGACAGGCTTGTTTTGAGAAGGTCTCCTAGGAGAGGGAGAAGGGATATATCTGTCAGATGATACCAAGTCTCATTTGCAGAGCAGCAGGAGAAGCCCTGGCAGATGTTCCTACACCTGTAGATGAACAGAAACCTCCATCCTTTGGGGTCTTGACTCCGAACTCACCCCATGCAGCTGAACTTGCTGCTTTGGGAAACAAAATATGATGTAGAAAGTACACCGAGATGCAATAAATACACATCCTGCCATGTCCCTCCCTGCCCTTAACACCCACTCAGGCAGTCAGCTGTCTTTGAGGGGAACCTCTGCAGCCTCCCATCAGCCTGGTGGCTGCACATTTACCTCTCAGAGCACAGACATGCCAGCAGTCCTGCCCAGTGATCTGGTTATACATTTTAACAGCAGGGTTTCGGTTTTGTTCCTTAAAGCCATCTGAGAAATAAAATCATTTAGAGTACAGATACAAGGGACTTTTGTTTTCCCATGAAATGCACCTGCCCAGTATCTGATGAGGACAACATACGCAGCTAATGAGCCCAGACAGCATGAAACTATATCCTGAATTGAGGTTTGAGTTTTATGGAATGCTGGTACCATTTTCAATAGGATTTTCTTGTTTGCTGTGTATGTTTGGAAGAGGAACAGAGGCACTGAACAGTGCCAAGAAAGTTTTACTTGAAGATATTCTTAATTGAAAAATAAATCTTATTTTTACTGTTGATGATGCAAATGTCCTATATATCTTCAGCTACATCTAGATCTTACTCACAGCTGCACAGAAACTGATAGGATCCTTGCACAAACTGAAACCTATTGTGTCCAACAGAAGAATGCATCTTATGAAAAATTCATTTTTCTCATGAGAATCTAACAGGTGCAGGAAAGCATTAAAGAATATGCCACAGACACGCAGCTCTAGACAAGATATGTGAGTCTTTACTGAGAGAATGGGAGTTAAATTTATCAACTCCCAAAGTAATCAGTAAAGCTGTTGAACAAGCAAAACATTTAAGAGTTTTCAGTGAATAGAGGAGTAAAAAAAGTGCCCAAGGCAGGACAAAACACCCACATTTATTCTACAACAGAACATAAGGAATGCAAATAAATGGAAGCACATAAAACAGCCCTGAAGAAAACAGGTTCAACCTATGATACAAGAATCTGGGAATGAAATAGTGAGAAGCTAACAGAAGAGGTTATTGCAGTGTTATGTATCAACAGTTGCAAAGGGAAAGACTACCCTGGAAAAGAAAATGTCTTTGTACTCAATCAAAAGAACTGGGTGCCAGTATTAGAAGGAAGGATTATCGAGTACGTGAGGATGCTGAATTAAAAGCCATATCCTGTTCCTGTTGCTGCAAAATTCTTCACTGTATTTAGTTACCATGCTGTCTGCATGTGTTGCCCAAATACTTGCTTTCAGAAAGTACTGGGGTTGAGGGTATTCCACTGGCCTCCATGGCAGCTGCAAGCCCATCAGGAAGGTCATGGATCTTACTTTTCTTTTGGGCAGTGAAAAATCAGGACTTCACCTTCAGGCTGCAGGGGTGGGATCTGCCATCCCCTAAGCTGAGAAATGAAGAATATAGGTTTCCTCAACTACAGTAGTTGTCTGGACTCCCTTTGTAGTCCAAGAAGAAAAAAATTCTCTCACCCAATATAAGCCATGAACTGCACCACAGAGGTGCCTTTATGTTGGCATAGACTCCAAAAAGAATTGATGATAACCAACCCATGTGGGGGGAACTGTATTACGTGAGTTAGATGAAATGAAACCCATGACAGATTTCTACTCTTAAGAGACTGGAACTGAGAAGAGCAGAGGGACACTTCCAAACTAAATCCAAGCTCTTTTACTAATGCCTGTTCACCAAATAAAGAAATAAAGCTTAGGGTGGTGACCTCATTAGGCTCATTCATTGACAGTGTTGATTAAATAAGTCGGGAAATTGTTGCACAATACTGAAAAGCTACCGGAGTATCACATATGCATCTGTGTTCCTGTACCTCCACATTCTTGTCTTCCTGCTACATTTCTATGGGTGCTTTAAAGGATAGACTGGGGGTGGCATCTTCCAAGAGGGAAATGGAGTGCAGTGGGGCAGAAACAGAGAGGGAAGATCTTGGAACTGCTTTCTGCTGCGGAGTGTTCTGTGATTTTGTCTCTGTAACTTAGCTACATCTTACACGGCTCAGAAAACCTCACTGAGCACATTTAGACAGGAGCTGGGGCAGGCACTCCTCTAAATTTAAACAAGCATCAAAGCATCAACAGCAACGCTGAAGATTTAATGACACAAAGGAAGCAGGCTGACTGCAGGGCACCTTGCCAGCAACTTCCATGACTTGAAAAATACATCTGACATACCTGCAACACCAAGTACATGATAATCCTTTCTGCCACACAAGTAAATTTGTTTCACGCATTCTGAACAAAAAGATGTTATATCCCCCATATATCCCCCATACATTTGCCATCCTCTTAAAACCACACAATATGATCCTGCTTGAGCAGAGATTCAATAATCACTTGACAAAAAAGAGACACATTTATATCAAGTCTTTAATGAATTACCCTTAAAATCTTACCAGACACCTCCAATAAAGTCTTTAATGTGGTCTCAGAATGTACAGAGATATTCTGTACTTTTTAATCAGGGTGAAAGAGTGAGCACTGTGCAACTTTACCACTGACCAGTATAAAACACATTAAATATGTTGAAATTGCATGGATACCTAGATTTTAACACTTTGTTTTGACTCTGTGCAAAGCAGAAGAACCGACCTCTTATGCTTCACGTTGCTGTCTCTGACACCAGGTTACACTGTTCGAAGATAGTGTAATGCCTCCTGCTGTAGATGACTGGAAATGAAGGAGAAGGTTTTTTGCTTTAAAACCCTTTCTGTGGTGAGTTCAGATGCAGTTGGTGGTGAGGTTCTTGTAAGGAGATGAGAGTCTGTTCCAAATTAGAATAACTTTGCTCCCCAGAAGGTCCTATGGGAGCAGAGAGGAAGGATTGCAGATGGGCTTAGTGTGGCCATCCCTGTGTAGATAATGAATGAGAAATCTGCACAGTTGTATACACTGAAAGAAAAACACTTAAGTCTGTGATGAAAGGTCCAGATGAAAAAGGAAAGTGTTATAATTCAGCAGAATATAAAAGACAGCAGCGAGGCATCCTTTCTTCTAAGGAGACAGGTTACTATATCACTTCCCTGAAATCACAGCAGGAATGATGGATTAGTTGGAAGGGAAAATTGGTGCCTGAGGCACTTCTGACTTCAGTGTTTCAAGTTGTCTGTAATCCTTCGTAGCCTTCACCCAAACATGAAACCCTGTAATGAGCATAGGGAATTATTAAGGGCAAGGAGTGCTCTCCCTAGTTATTTCCTGAAATCCAAGCCTGAAAGAAAGTACCAGCTTTCAGGTGCATGCCAGACCCTTTGTATTCATAACACCTTCAAAAGGGGGATGCTTCTGGGCTGGACCCAAGCCGAACTAAAGAGATTATTTTGGTTTCAAACTGCAAGTGAGCCTGGTGAAATTTCTCACTGATTAAGGTTTGTTTCATACTCCTTTCATAGTGTCCTTGGCTGAAATAAACCTTGAAGGAAGCCTGAACTAACATCTTCTAACCTGTGCAAGTAAGAGGAGGGGATTTCCCATGGAAAGAAGAGTCATGGGAGTCCAGACTGAAATGTGTAATTGAAACCTGCACTGGTTTTGTTGCATGCAGGGTGGAGAGTCAGCTGGCAGAGACAGAAGCAAGGTGAGGGAAGGGCATTATATCCTTTTGCAAGAAGCACGCTTCAGTGCACCTGCGTCTCTCGTTCTGCTCCACACAACCTTCACTTGTACTGGAAAACAGGAAAGCAAGACCCATTTTCACAATTGCCAAAACCCCCTCAGAGACAGGACTTGATCATGTCTGAGTGGGAAATACCCATAGGAGTCAGCAGGCAGCATGCTTGGAAAGGTAAATTACCTCCTTTAGTCCCACAAAATGATACCTTACGTTAAATATGATTATTTAAATGTCCTGATTGTCAGTGATATCATTACTCATTTGAAAAGAAGATGGAGAGTTGCAGAACTGCACAGTTTACTGAGTCATAAATTGGTGGCCTTTGGGAGGTGCTGCATCTTAGGTTTCTACTCCTAGTCAAAAAGGAGCCAAAATCAAGAGCCCTTGGGCATTGTCAGTGAAAGCTGAGCTGATGGGATCCCAGAGAGCACACGTCATAGTTTAAATCTCTATAAAATCTGCTGTGAGCTGCTCTCATTTAGGTGCATGCTTAAGATTTATTTCAATAGGTGGAGCTTGGAAGGGCACCATATCCTCTTTTCAGTGGATTGCTCTCTACTGGGAACAATCTACACTGTGTGGCAGCAAATGGTGTCTGTAATACAGCTACAAGCTACCAAAGCTGAACCTGGCTGAGAGTGGCACCCATTGTACCTCCAGGTTCATGGCTAGGGTGGATTAAAGCATCATAAGAAACTGCAAGCTGGTCTGTCTCAGGTCAAGGAAGAAATTAGCAATGAGCCGTGGAAGGATATGCTTTCTGGGGCATGTAATTGAAGATCACATGGCAAGAAATTGTGCAGACTATTGCAATCATTTCTGGAATATATTCCTGAATTTGGCTCTTTACATGCTTTAGAAAGGAAAAAGTTCAAGGTTTTAAGTAATAAAACATTTGTGTATGAATAGTTGTAAGGAAAAGAATCAGGAGGAACTACTAAAGCAGGCGATACAGGAAAACATCTTTTCTTTGCAACTTTTAGCATCGTCCCACTTAAATATAATGGATTAATTTCCCCTTTTTAGGGCTTCTTACAGGACCTTTCTTTCTCTTCCTTTAATCTTAAATACCAGTCCATTTTCAGCAGCAGTAAAGTGGGCTGGCAGCAATTCTCAGTTCATTTTTTTATTATAAAAATTATATTGGCTATGATGAGTTTTTTTGCAAAAGAAAGCGAGAACTGAAAATATCCAGAAAGTCACAAAGTACCGCCAAAAAGACATTTGGGAAGGGGTGAGGCTGTTTAAACTTACATTCTTCCCACTCTGGGCCAGCTGTGTTTCTCTTCTTCTCTCACACCCATCTTGTAAGCAGATGGAGTATTTTGAAGTGTTAATATAACGGAAAATAAACCAAACTAGATTATTAAAACAGCTCCTAATTTAGTGTAGTTTAGCTTAAAGCAGGCTGGCTATTCTCAGTAACTGCTGAGTAACATAGGCAGACTAGGTGAGGAAAAAACTAATTTGGCTTTTCTCAGTTTCAGAGGATTTTGGTGGTGAATACAGCAGGTAGAGCTGGAAAAAATGGTTTGCAAGTCTCTTCACTTGTAGCTTGCTTTGGAAACTCAAATACTTGCCAGTGGAAGCTGCATGGAAGATGAACTCAGAAAAAACAAAAACTAACTAGCAAAATCAAACCAACAGAACAAAAGGAGGTTACAGTTTCACTTGGATTTACTTTGTGCATGAGTCCACTCATGAGGTTTTTAGGCTCTTTCTCCCATTCTTCACATGGATAAGAACACAGATAATGAAGATTTGCTAAGATGAATACTTCCTTTCCTGAAAGACTGGCAAAGCAGCATGTGGTGATGGTGATATTCTCACTGTACAGGGTGGGTTAGAAGGTTTTGTGCTTGGATTGGTATACTTTTGTGACAGATATGTGAGATGGTAATAAGCAGCAACATGTCAATGACACCAAAATGACTTATTGTACCTTATTTGCAATATCCCATGGCTATTCTCTGACCCAAGAAGGAAAATTCTCCCCTCTGTTAGTCGAGTGCTGTGAATCAGAAGTAACTCCATTTTAAAAATACAAAGAACTCTATTAAAAGATTTGTTAGGAATGGGTTTTTTTCTATTTGTTGTGAATCCCACCACAAAACGCATATGAAAGTCAAACTCTCAGTCTGCACAGAGCTACTCCAAAGCATCCAGAGAGGTACTGGGCACTCAAGAGACCACTTGAAAAGTAAAGAAGAGTCTCTATTTGCACACTAACTTCAGCAAATTTAAAGAAAACACCTCAAAAGGTGAGTACTAGTTGCCTTAAAGAGATTGAAACCTTGGATGCACTTGTCTGGATGTACTGCTTTTAAGCAGTGGATTCTGAACACCTGACATAGGTCCCTGAGATGCCCCCGAGTCTGTGCTTCAAGGAGGACTTTCAAGTGCAATGTGATGCCTTTAGGTCTTCACAATTCTCCATGTACCCTTCAAAAGGCTAAAGGATTTCAATTTGGCATGTTGGCAGAGGACCAAGTTATCTGATTGTTTTGAAGAGGGCTTCCCAGGAATGTTTGTCTAAAGGTTTTCATCTGGCTGCAGGAGGAGGGTTTAAAACCAAAGCATCCAAATGCAACATGTTAATGCTCAAGATGCAGTACTACAATACTTTAGGTGGATGGCTCATGATCTTGCCAAAAGATACTATAAGCACATTGCCAACTGCAAGAGCAGGAGCAGCAGTGAGAAATGGCCTGTGTCTTCCTTCACACTACGGAGCTCATCCCTGGCTTTGCTTCTGCATTTGAGGTCATCTATTATCTCCTTGGAGAGGGAAAGCAGTTTGACTGGACATGAACTTTCCTGGAGGCCTTTGTTGTATGTAAATCCAGACCAACAACCCTACCTGTAATGCATACACGTCATGCACGCAATTTACACATACATGATACTCCATACATGTGCGTGAAGCTTCATGGCTGATTCTGGTGCTCACAAGTCTGGTATTGGCTTTCCTAGCCAGGTCAACCTCAAAGTTTGGCTCTAAATGAAAGTCCAAACAGGTGTGATCAGAAAAGAAATACATCATCAAAACCTGTTTACATTAGTTTATTCTAGCAACTATTCCAAAGTTATTTTTCTGTGCTGATATTAAAAAGACTGTGTTTATTTACATATCAGGAGTTAAAATCTATGCCTGGCACCTCAGAGAAGCTAATTGTGAGGCTTGTTTTCCTAAAATAAGGGCAAAAGCTCATTTCAAGTCAGCCTGTGGTAAATACTCTCCTTTTACAAATCTTGCAAACTGCTGTTGTTCCAGTTTTTACACCAGTATGTGACAGGACATTAGGCAGATTGGTTTGAACTGACAGATCCAGAGAGACCTTTGGTGATTAAAATTGCAGAGTAGAGTAGTGGCTGCAGGATGAAAATCAGAGTTTAGAAAGGGAAGAAGTGGAGGTAGATGTGAGGTGGAGAAAGAAGAAAGAGAGCTCAGAGATAACATGAGACATAGAAAGAAGTAATACTAAAATAAATTTAGAAAGACATTAAAGGGATGTGATGAGAGAAAGAGAGTAAAATGCATGGAAAGGAGAAGTGTGAAGATGATGGGAAAGGTAGAGGAAATGACATAAGCCAGGCTTGGTAAAAGGAACAATAAAAACCAGAGTGGAGAGAGGAAGGGAGTGATAAATGAAAGAGAGGTAGTAGCTGCAGCAAGGTAATAGACATAAACGTGTGTTCTACATGAGGCTGCATAGCCAAGCTGAAGCACTGCACAGATTGCAGACATGCAGTTTACTCCGAGGGAAGCACATGCTCTCAAGTTCAAACATGAGCACACCCACACTCAGCCACATGCACGCCTCCACACACACGTTGTCCAGAAAAATGAACCTCGAGGTTCTCAGGTCAGTCCAAGTTTTATAAGCCCTAAAGAAGAAAGGCACAGATGAGGTTTTTTTGCATTGACTCAGTCTGGGTTAAAGTGGAAAAGTTATTCAGTTCTTTTGGGTTCTTTTGTTCCTGCTTTCTGCAAAAGTGTATTCACACATGTGTTCAAATGAGTGTTAGTATGGGAAGTCACAGCCCCACAGAGGATGTAGGATATGCATTATGTCGTGATAGACCTTCCCCCTTGATGTGGAAATGTGTCATGTAGCAGATGATGCAGCTGGGCAGGCAATGGGAAGTTGTAGTGTCTTCAGACCTCTGCAACTCACTCTCTTCTGTTCTTATAAACCTAAGCAAAATGGGACCTTTGAAACCATAGGTTTTTCACCTCTTGTTGGAACTTCAGCTATCCTGAGCTGTTCCACACAGAGCACAAGCCACAGTGGTACATAGGTTATCTGAATAATGGCTCATCTCCACAAAAACAGAGGCAAGCAGAGGAAGGGCTGGCGAGAGAAGCCCAATAGCCTGATCAGAGAAAGAAGCACCCTGGTCTGGCCCCTGGCAGGGCTGTCACAGGAGATGATCAGTCCTACGGTTCTGGGCTGAAACCCATCAAGATGAGTCATACTGAAAGACTGTCATCTGCTGAGTGGGAAGGACAAATAATGAATTCATTTGGCACATCCTGTTGTGAAGGATATTAACTCAGCACTGGATCCCAGTACATGGCATCTGCTCCCTACTGGCAGGCACTGCTCCTTCTTTTGCACCAGCAGAGACTCATAATGTGGCCAAAGGAGTCTCTTTAGGTCATCAGAGCAAACCCAGTCATGACTCAAGCTTCATCTGCACACTCACTGAGTATGATCCTTATTGATGAGCACCAGCCGTTTGAGGGTCTACCTATACCTTCATTAGTCAGTGTGCCACCACAGAGGTATTTAAAGCTGAGGAGCACTTTGTTAGTGGTCTTTCAGATGCATCCACTTGGAGGAAACTGCGTTTTTTGAGGTTAGAGACTAGTGAACATGCATGTGAACCAATGAAGTAAGAAGTTTTCTTTTCGTATATCATAACAGTTTTGATATCAGATCAGATATGGAATTTCATGGCACTGGAGTTCTTCGGGATGTACAGTTTTCATAGACAGTCTTTGCCCCCTTCTCTCTCCCTTGCTGGAACTGCTGTACTGGGACCTTTAGCTGAAAGGCAGGGAGATGAGTGGGAAGTGTGGAAGGAGTTCCTTTGTGTGTTACTCCCCAGAGCATGAGGAAGAGCAGGGTGACGGTGTCCTTTAGTGGTACTCAAGGTATAAAAAGTTCTTCATCTTCAGGTAACACACCTATACGTGCAGCCGGAAGGTGAATGCATGTGTAGATTGTCACTAGTGCATTTGTCTGTGCTTTGTTCCAGGATATGTCAGAGAAGATTTAAACAAAAAAGGGAATATGTATTTCAAATACATTGTACAACCAGGATGCAAGTGGTTAGGGGGGGGCTTTTCTAAAGAAATAGACTAAATGAGTAGGAAAAATAATGGGGGAATGTTTGTATTCAATATGAGAAGTACAATTTTTGAACATGTATTTTTTCCAAGAGGCCAGTTTGGGGAAATTAAACTTTTTTTATTTTTGAGTGATTGTTCGATTTTGAGTTTTTAAATTGCTCTGGTGTTGGAACAAAGCATCTAGAAGATTTCCCTCTTTCTATATCCGCAAGCAAGTCTGCTTGGGAGACTGTAGAAGATTGCTCTGCTCTTCTGGCCTAGAAGAGCAAGTGAAATGCTAGTACCTGGATCACCTCTACACTCAAAAGTTCCGTCAGTCTAATTAAGTCATGAGACAATTGAAAAAGATGAAAAGTAACTTTTGTTAGTTTCATTTGCTTTGATCTCTCACTAATTAAGCTAGCACAATGTAAGGGCTTCATACATATATCTATATAAGTTTCTAAACTGATCTGTTGAATCTGTGTGACCTCTATTCACAGTTGGCTATTAGAAGAGAAGATGGAAGAAGAAAGCAGCTAGGTTGCAGGGGCTGTGAAATGTAAAATAGAAGATGAGTGAGACTTGTTTAATTTCCAGCTTTATGCATTGTGCAGACAGGAAACTGCATTTTATTTATATTATTAAATTAATTTTGGTTCAGAAGTTAATAGCATAATTCCCCTTGTGGGATCTGTCCTGCATTGAAACTGAATCATCCCCTGGGTGTAATACAAAAGGGGGACTGTGGACTCAGGAGAGTCATTTCCCTGTCATTAGCAAATTTCATCCTCATGTCTGTATATCAAGTATACTGTCCACAGACCAACTGAGTCTTTTTCCTAGCTGCAGAGAATATTGTTGCATTTGAAGAGTGCCATAATTTGGCAATTACAAATTCTGGTTTTACACCTTGTAGAGTATTTTCATGGACTATTTTCATGGATATATCCTCTTGCCTTTCAAACTACTGCACCACAAAGGTACCTCAAAAGGTGCCATGTGGGACCTGTATACTGCAGGAGCAAACCTTTGAGCTCACAACACTAAAAGCCATCACACTGTTGTGCCAGTCCGTCAGTCCTGCCCAGATTTGGTAGCTTTTGTGCTGAAACATGTGGACACAGCTCATTCCCCATCTGGAGTGCTCTGCCCCATGCATTCCCCATGCTCAACCTGGACTTCAGGGAAACTGGAGGATGTAGGCTCACTTCCACTTATGCCCAAGGGTAAATGGAAATGAGTATGGAGAAGCCTTACCCTGAACCTATTAAGGCAAGGGTCCCAACAACTGTCAGCACCTTGGCATGACTGCCACCCCAGGCGTCAGGGTGCTGGCACTACCCTGGCTGGGTAGCCTCAGCCTCAAGCAGCGGTGAAAGACAAGAAGAAGCTTCATGGGTGTTTGTGGTACATAATGAATTCCCATCTGGATGGAGCTGGGAAAACACAGAAGGAACATTATCCAGGTCAATAAGGAACATGGGTCTTGAAACCATAGTATGGGGAATGCTGTATTGCAGGCAACAACTGGTAATCCTAGCATTGGTAAATGACAAAACATAGTAAAAATACAGTAAGAAAACTCTTTTATTATCATTAAATACTGACAAAGGAGACTGAGAGAGTATGTATGCTTGGGCATGCACTGTACACATGCCAACACTGGGAAGTAAATAATTCCAGAAAGAATAGGGAATGAATTTCTGAAGCTTTTATATGAGGGACATAGTGCTGCATGCTATGTAGCTGGGAGCAGGGGTCTGGAACTTAGGTGACTTGAGCTTTATTTCTGCCTCTGCCACTAGCCTAACCTGCACTGGCCTTCTCTGTGTCTCAGATGCCCATGTGCAGTGTGAGGGTATTGACTGAAGGGCTGTCAGGTCCTAAAGTGAAGGCATGGAATGAAAAGCATTAACCACTAATAAGGGATGCTGATGGCATACTCTTTTTTTATTATGGTGACTTCCTGAGAAGCACCCAAAGTGTGTTTCTCTGTAAACTCTCCCTCCTGGTTTTCTTTCCAGATGGCTGGGCTGGAGTTGCCAATTAAAAACAAAGAGAACATTTGGGAAATGAAAGAGAGGAAAAGAAGGATATACAGAGCAGCAATTAGTGAAAAGACAGCTAAAATAGGTTCATGATGGCAGGGATTCCTTCATGTTTGAGGAATGTGTCCAAGGTGAGGTTTCTCTCTTGTAAAGGCAATTTTGTGTTAAGAAATGGCACCCCAAATTCTTTCCTTCTGATGATAATGTGATGAAACAAGTAGATCTGAAATAGTCTGGGAACAGCTGAGCAATTACAGATGCTAGCAGAGGACGTAAGAGAAGGTCAGCCTGTTTATGAAACTTGTGTGTTCCTGGTTCACACAGTTAAATGCTTGAACCACAATCTGTGTCTTTGGAAATCTCACACAAAGCCTCCCTAGAAACATGTTTGCAAGAAATTTGCATCAGCTTAGAGTAAACTGGTTTAAACCAGTAATGAACTGAAACTATTATAAAACCTGGTGTGACTTTTGCAGCTCACCAAAGCGCATGGCCATCAGGTGTTTAATACAGAAGTCTTTCCATACATGAAGGCATATGATTTGTCACTGATTCAGCTGTATATGTGGATATTCTTAACATGCTTTTGAGATTAGTTGCCTTGATTTACCACGATAAGCTAAACTGATTATAAAACTGCTAAAATTGCAGTGTCCTGCACCAAAAGTTAGGAAATACCCAACTGAGGTGACCAATATATGTATGCTGCAGTCTTTTGTTGAGATCAAATTATCTTCTTTCCAAAAGTGCCCCCCACTCAGAGCATGGTGTTCAGTTACTGACACATTTTTCAGGGTTTTGCTTTAATCCTCACTGTCCGGTGTGTGGTCCTTAGCCCTGTGTTACAAATCACCCTTCAGCCCCATGCATGAATTAGTCTATGGGCAGGATTTCTATACAACACACCCCATGAAGATGTGAGTGCCAAGCTGCAGAGCCTGATGTAAAATAAGTAAGTGACTCCTTTCATGGCACAGCATCATCTTAAAAGCACAGCTCCCATACACTCAGAGCTCAGCAATGGCCACCGGGCTTGGCCTGTTGTCTTCGGTACACAGAGGACGGAGGGATGCACAACTAGTGACCACTCCTCAAAAAGCCCCAGTTGGATTGATTTGAGTGATTGCTCAGGAGCTCTGAGGCAAAAGCAAGGCTGGACTCTCTCAGGATGGCTTTCACTTGTCTAAACCATAGCGTGATCCTCTCTCTCACACATCTTTTCTCTTTTTTCCTCCAGTGTTGTATTTATTTTGCAGGTTCTGCCTTCTCCAGCAGTTGTGCAGGGTCTCACAGACAACACTTTTCTTCTTGACACAGCCCTCTTTTGTCGCCAGAGTGCCATCCACCTGCATATTACATGAGATGGGGATCCTGGAGAAAATGGTTGTGTTTATAATCAATCACCATAGTGGGCATGCACAGAAGGACTGAACTTCAGTTTGATGTCTGTCTTAATTTTGGTCCCTCCTGACTTTTCAATATTTTATTTTGCAACCCTAATGACCTTTTAATGTAATTTTTGTGCAATTTTTCCCAGTTTTCAAAATTGAAAACCTAGGAATTCACTCATAAGAAGCAATAACTACTCACACAGGGACCATCAGGAGAGCTGATTCCTTCCTTCGAAGGCAGTTTTTTTGTAACATGTTGATAATTTTGATTCAAACTGAATAGAGTCTCTATATGAGATGTAAATCCACATGGAAAAATCAAAATTCCTCCTTTCCAAAGTGTTTTAATAAAACACCTAGATCTCTCAGAGTTCTCACATCACTGAAAATGATTCAGCAATACCAACACATACTGGAGTCAGTGGTGGTGGTTTCTCCCCAGCAAGACCTGTATCTCCAGAGTCCTCCCTCCCTCCTGCCTTTGGGAGAGCAGCACAGCTGGCTGTAGTAGAAAGGGGTCATTTTGTATTTAGGCTAGATGACGATGAGGCAAACATTTTGCCCCCGAAGCCTGCAGCAATTTGCTAACAGGAGATGACCCAGCAATCCTGTCTGGTCCTCACTTGAAAAAGCTGGCAGTGTCCCCCTTCTCAGCATGCTCACAGTCCCATTCCCTGCCCTGAGGTGCCACCAGCACCCCCACCTGTCCCAGCCTGTGTTGCTCATCTCTAGAATTGTGGTGCAGATGTACCCATCCAGCCCTATGGAGAAACAGCCCAGGTAGGAACCAGGACTCTGTGTGCAAATTGCAATGTGTATCAGTACCTGTATCTCCACAGTGAAGGCAACTCTCCTGGCATAGAAGTGCCAGATCAAATGATTGCAGATGCTTATTTTCTTTTCCCTTCCCCACTTGTTTGTAATCCTTGAGCCTGCCCTTGTTCTGTTCCCATCTCCCCCTGCACTTCAGCTCCTCATCTCCACCTTCTCATCTCAGTTTCCAGTCACCAGCTGCTTCTTTCAGTCCCAGCCTTTCCTTCTATTTCTAGTCTCCTCTCTCAGCATCTCCCCACAATGCTCCCTCTAAACCTGTATCTACTCCACCTGAGCTCCCACCACTGCTGACCCTAAAATTTGAGGCACCAGCTTCTTTGTGAAAGCCCTGCCACAAATTTATACAAACGATTGAAAGTGTATTTTTCTGCCTTATAGATTTCCTGGGACATAGCTGTTCTTTGGGATTTTTCTCGGATATTTTGAAAAAGAACAAATTAACCTGAACAGCCCCATAATTCGTCAAAAATCTGTTCTAACTCCAGCAGTGGCTCAGGTTCAGCACAGTTCATTAAAACAGAGAGAAGAAACATATAATAGGAAGAGCAGAGCAACATTTAGTGTAGGTGTCATTTCCAGCTATGGCTACAATATTCCCATGTGGCCTTCATTAACCAAGGTGAGAGACAATACAGTAGACTCTAGTCTCAATTTATGCTGCCCTATTTTAAGGGACAAAGGACCATATCTAGAGACATATGGTCATGCCTAGCAGTAACCACTAGTCTGTTCGCTATTAAATAAAGATGAGCATAAAAGGGCTTCTTCTGTCTCACTGTGGGAAGTTATGGATTGCTGCCTGTGAAACTTGTTGAGAAAGCACATGGTATTGTTGTTACACTCCACCTACACAAAAACATTTCCCTCTATATTGCATATGTACTCCCATATCTTTCTGTGGAGTTTTAAAACCTAGTAGTAGTGCTGAAAGTAAGTTGCCTTTTCCAGCAAAAGAGGAAAGAAAGGCTTTGATTCTATTCATCCTGTCTACTTTGTCACCTACAGTGTTAAGAAAAAGAAAAGCCTCTAGTTGCCCATTTTGTGTGGTGCTCGTATATCTCTATGTATGTGCGCCTGTGTGCATAGTACATGCATACGCGCATGAATGTGATTGTGTATGCAAGAGTATGTGTGATAACATCATCCAGATGCCACACCATACTGTTGGATTATGTCAGTCTCACCCAATGAAGCACACTGAGCAAATGCTAATAGTTAAGAGCTAATAAACACTACACTAGAAGGTCAGTGCTGAATCATTTGGATTGTGCACATGGTTCTCAGATACTTTCCCCCAGTATTTCCCTGTAGCTGTAGATAGGCTATGTGGATGCAGATCACCCTGTAGGAGGGATTTTTAAAGCCCTGCACTTTACTGAGTCAGCTCAATATGTTCAGAGAGAAACAGCCCCCATACAGTTGGACAACATTATTGCCAGAAAACAGACTTTGCAGGTTTCCAAAGGATGCTCTCAATTAGAGGTCCCGTGTCTTTGATATGGCTGGCTCAAAGTGAAAAAGAGAGGTCATATTTACAGAGGTCAGAAATAGGCTAGCATACGATTCTTCGTCTCTTTCATCTTATTTCTCTGTACTTTCTTACCTTTGCTTTCTTACTAGTCTCTGTACATGACATATAATCATAGACTTCAGGCTGTGCTCCTGTCTTGACAGGGCAATCTTTATGTAAATCACATGAGAATGTCTTGGTTACTTGCATGATAAAGTGCTCTTTGCTTCCCTGTCTGCTATCCTTTTGGCCACCTGTAGCAGTTAATAAACTGAAGCCTTTATTGACCAAATCATTGCCCACTTCCTCCCTCCAACTGACCTTCCTGTGAACTGCAAGGAGTTCCTATTGAGACAGTAGATGTAGTTAGAAGCTGGCCACACAGTGCTGGGGACAACTGTGGGAATAATGAGGACATTGAGAGAGTTCAAAAGAAATGTGTTGGATCGGTAAAATAATTCTGCGTCAATCTCCAACTATTCACTTAACCTGTTTAAGGATTATTTAACCTTTTAGCCTTTCTAGAATTTGGGTGAATGTAAAGAGAAATAAAACATCTTACTGCTAGGACAGCAACAGACAGTATTGAAGTTTTAGGACCAGTACTGGACCAAGATTGATGTACCTTCAAATATGGCCTGTGCTGGGAGCTGAGCTACAACTACTTGTAAGTTCAAGGTAACTTCCCAACCACAAGAGGCAGTTCGGGACCCACATTTGGAACAAGCTCTTCTGTTTAATCAGTGCTCTTCTAGAAGAGACACCCTCCCTCCTGCCCACCATGTGCTGCTCTGACAGGGGGATGGAGTAGGGAGCAAGCATGTTATAGGGGAGTTTGGAGATGATTAGTCAGGACCAAAGTGGATAGGAGCACACACTGGAAAGAGTCAAATTGAGGTTGAGAGAACAAGAGAAGAAAAAGTCTCTCAGGAAGATTTCCATTAATTCAGACCAGAATCTGTGTGTGATTCTGTGAAAGGAAAGAGAAGAATGAACAGCTGACAATGGGATACTTCTCTGAAGTTGAATGATGCAGTTTTAGTAGGAAGGGTCTACCTTGGCCAGCGATCTAAAGGTTAAGACTTTTTCCATTCCTTTCCAAGAGTGCCCCCCTTTCCAAGCAATTTGTCCCGCAAGACAGCTTTCAGCCTTTATTTATGAAGCTAAGATGGTCTGATAATAGAAGTTATCTAACTAGTCCTGGAGGTGGGAAAACACAACTCAGCATTAATGCAGACATGTCAGCAGCCATAAATAACCCAGGAGTGCGGAAAGATACTGGTTTACCCTACAGAAGTGCCTTACTCTCAAGACCAGTAAAGGTGCTCTGAGCAGCAAATGAAACATGCATTCCTTATGGGTAGATGCCCTCACTTACACTGAACAGTGCAGAGCAAGATGCTTACTGCTTGTAGGGGGTCTGTCCACACCTTGACGAGTTATTTCACCTAGCAATGTGGTCAAGCTCAAGGGCTTAGTTCTCAGGTTAGTAATTTCATAGACTGTAAAGCCAGAAAAGAGTTTAATGTTCACCTGGTCTGGCCTGGCCTCCCACATAGCACATGCCAAATAATGTCACCAAGTAAATCCTGCCTTAACTTCAACAACTTGTAGCTGAACTGAAGTGTATCTTATAAAAAAGAGAGTTCTTTAACCTTGATTTTAATACTCAAGTGATGGAGAATTTACCACATCCTATGGTAGTTTTCTTGCCAAGGTTAATTACTTGCAGGGCTTCAAATGGGTATGGCATTTCTCATTTGCCTTTCTTTTTTTTTTTTTTTTACTTGATCTTATTTTACCTTTATTTCACTAGATTCAACAACCTTCCCATGCTAAAAATTATATTAACTCACCTCTGAATTAATTTTGAACTTTAAGACAGGTTTTGTAAGTGCGGTTTGCCTTGCAAGTGCTGTCATCTGAACCTGTCTTTCAGGGACCCTTTTCCCTGACTGTTACTCCTATCCCAGCATGCTTCCCATCCCACTCCTGCAGCACAACCATGTCACTGTGGAGAGACAGATTTGGTAGCTTCATCACCAACAGCTTTCAGTGTTGGAGAGTGGTAGGAGGATTATTCAGTTCCTCAGATTTATTTGTGATACCAGTGGCCTCATTCCTCTTCTGGTCTGTGATGGGTCAGATGCAGCCTGTGGGCCACTGACTGAACCACTCTGTCAGCAAAGTAGGATATGGATGACTCAGTATTTGGCAGAAGTACCTCTAAAGTAACTAGTAGAACAGACAGACAGAAGTGCTGCTGTGAATGTTGACATCTGTTTTTCAGCCCCAAAAGGAGGAGGAAAAAACAAAAAAACCCCAAAACAAAACAAAAGCACAAATGCTGAGACGCTGGTTGTTTGGGTTTTTTTTTTTTTCTGGGGGGAGGACATAATATGCTGGGTTTTTTCCCTTTTGAATGAATAAAAATATTTCACTTACTTTTGGATTAACACTGACCTGCACATCTGGGCTGTCTTGGAGTTGTACCACCTCACTCCTGGGCTTTGGCAACCTGTGGCCCAGGTCTGGCAGACTTGCACCCGCAGTGTCCTAGGAGCAGGATGCCAGCATTGCAGCTCAGACCTGAGGCTGCAGAGCCACCCTTAGACCAGGCACAAGACTTTGGAGACTATAGCCTCAGCTCTTTAAGCTGCTTGGTGTACCCTCCATATTGCTAATGTTTGACCTGTCTGGTCCATGTAAAAATTGCTGAAAAGCTCATACACAGCTCATCTTATGTAATGCATCATGGTCAACCTGTAGATAGGGTCTCTTCCTCATGATAGTGGGGTTCCATGGGAGATACAGCCCACAGGGGTAATTTAGCTTGTGGTTAAGACTGGTGAGCTAGGTTCCCCAGACTCTAATTGTCTGTGAATTGTCTGCAGTGTTGCAGAACTTAATTGCCAGTTGCCCCAAATGAAATGGGCATGTTGTCTGATCAAACAAAAATGAAGGATTTCCTCCAATGTGGACTTTTCTGGTGAAAAGGGTCTGTTCTGCAGAGATGCTTCCTTGTTCTTCCATAAAAAAGAATCATCTCAGCAGAAAGGTCCCAGCCATCTATACATGCACCATAGACAGGGGTGAGTATGTTGGGGATGTATGGACAGCTGTGACTTTCCTTTCTGAGCTGACAATACACCTCAGCCACAGTGAGCACCTTTGGGATCTCATGCTGTTCAGGGTGTACCACTGGGTGAGGCTTTTGGTTGCTAGAAGTAAATCTGGGGTTTAGTTATTAGAAGTTTCTCCATAATTTTTTAAGGGCAGAGATGGTCAATTTTTGTCCTGGACAAATGCCAAGTCAGGCCATTTGATTTAGCTGCACTACATTTCCATGCTATTCCAAATAGCTGCTCTTTGCATGAGCAGTTGCTGAGTACTGTCACACAGACAATTCACCGTTTCTGTCCAATTTAACCTTCACCCCAGGGAGCTGACTTACCATCTTAAAGATTATCACACATTGCTGTATGATTCACAAATGACAGTACATTCTCCTTCCATCTGTGGTATGTGTTTCAACCACAACCAGGAGCCTGAAATAGGGGGAAAAAAAGGCAAAAGGCAAGTCTGTTAATCCACCATGACACATACACCTTGATTTTATTTTATTGGAGGGATTTTATAAGGGCTATTATCTGCTGGTTTACATAATCCAACACTTCCCTTAGGGCAATCAAAACTGAGATTCATATGACTTGGAGTTTACAATCCAATGCAGCTGGCAAAACTGGGATTCAGATTCATGACCGCAAACGCAATCCTACTGCAAGCACTCTAAGAAGAACAAGAAAAAGGGGGGGAAGAGAGAGGATAAGAAAAGCCCTAGTGAAGTGATCTATCATATTGCCTGAGCAGGAGTGTTTGAGAACTGGTATCATGAAATGAGTCAAAACTTTAGCTAATTTGATTCAAAGGTCGCCTGACCTCTGCTAAGTGAGGGACTCCCTTTCCCTGCTGTCTTTGTCTGTTCTTAATAATTTAGCCAGCAGCAAGGTAAGATCTAAGATTGACTTTTTCTGCTACAAACATGACTTCAGTCCAAGTATTTTAGCACCTGAACTCAAGTAAGGATAATAAATGTCAAAGAAATATTTATAGCTTGGTATATGGAGAATTTCCAGTTCCCTATACTGCAATAACACACATCCATCTGCTAACAGCATTAGAGCTGCAGTTTTAAAGCAGATAGTGCCTGAAAATAGAAGGCTGCACTATGCACAGAAAGCTGTTGCATTTAGATGTTTGATATTAAGCTGATAATTAAATTAGAGATCAATTAT
Source organism: Melopsittacus undulatus (assembly GCF_012275295.1). Taxonomy (NCBI): domain Eukaryota; kingdom Metazoa; phylum Chordata; class Aves; order Psittaciformes; family Psittaculidae; genus Melopsittacus; species Melopsittacus undulatus. Next base: position 114,205,597 of record NC_047528.1, on the reverse strand, counting down.
CCAGCTTTGGGAAGCCATTTTTTTTTTCCTGGACTCAGGCCCACACAAGAAATTCAGGCTAAGCTCTGTGCCTCTTCCACTCTGTGTTCATTTAGCTGAAATCCATCCCTGCAATACCCAGCTGAGGGGAGGGAGCATACAGAAAAAAAAGGTTAAAGAGGAATAATTGAAATCTAGAAGTGGAAAAAAGACTTCTTATCCCACCTAATAAATCCCACTGGCCAGTACAAGTGAATTATTCTTCAGAGCTTTGTCAGATCTAGTTTTAACTGATTGCAGTGATGGAAGCCCTATCTCTTCCTTTGGGAAAAAGCAGTACATTTGAACAAAGCTCCCTGCTAGCAAATATTTCCTGATACTAAGCCTGTATTTTCCTCCTTTCTTAAAATGATCCCTTTAATGCTGGCTGGATCCAAGATTTTTTCCCAGTGAACTCAGGTCTGTGATATCTGGAATGCTTACTGGAATGTACGTATTTTCACCCCCAGATTATGGTTTGAAATCTGCCCTAAGCTTACAGTGTCTGGAAGCTGCAATTGTAGCATATGCTCTCACAGGTCTGTGTGAAATAGGTTGAGGTGTGTAGTCCCACCCTGAACATACACAACACAAGCAAGGGCACAAAACTGTTCCATCATTCTTTATTGCTGAGCCAGGTGCTGGTGGGAGCTAAGAAATCCTTTTGAGACTTGCAGACACACCAAGCAGGAGATGAAATGCCTGAGCAAAGGTGGTGTGAGGGGCTCTTTGCTCTTGCTTTGTCTGCAACTGGGGTATCAAAGTGCTTTGCTTTTCACCCCTTAGGTTCTGGCACCTCTCACCAGAAGTGAGAAAGTAGGAATACTGTAGAAGTACCAGGATTTCAGCAGAACTGGGAAGAATGTCTGACTATGGAATTTTGTTTTGAGATCTAAGATACAAAACTGAATTATTTCCTCGCTAATGAAGTGTTTAACATCTTTGGTAACAGAAATCACAGGTGGAGAATCACATAGGAGGCTGGTTGAAGTGAAAGCACAGATTTATTGCCTTCACTGATGTAGGACACCTGGTGCTCTGCACTGTAGGTGAGGAAAATGACGTGAAGCAATAGAGACAAATTGCTTCTGCCCTGCCACGGGGTGGGGATGTGGTGTTGTTCAGTTACAGGAGCAGCATCAGTCTGCATCAGGGCTCTCTCAGGAGAGCCAGCAAGAAAGGCACCACTGGGGTCTGAGTGGTCTAAGACCAGCATTTCAGCAGCATTAGCTCAAGTTTAGGCCAGTTTAGATGGGGTCTGAACTCATCAGGACCAGTTACTGTGCCCAAGCGGCTGCCCTTACTGGGGACAGCAGGAGTCCAGTGCTGCAGCCACTCCCTGCAGCTGACCGCAGGGCTGTGAACCTGTTCCCAGTGTTAAACCAGTGTGACATTTGGAAAGTCCAGCTCAGCCACAGCATGTGAGATTGCAGTGTGCTCAGATATTACGTGTGACACGGTTCTGGCACGTTACGACATTGCAGAGGCCAGGCTACATGTCTCTAGAGGGTGGGTGGAAGAATGAAGAACAAGCTGTCTGTCTTTTCTCCTTTAGGTGGTGGTGGGGGGGGGGGCATTTGCCTAACTACCACCATCCTCCTAAAGGGAAGGGGAGGAAGAGAGAAGGCAAGAAATTCAGTGTAGGAAAGCACTACAGGGTTCAGTGCTGTCACTGGCAGGTCCCCTGTGCTGATGTGCCATTCCTGCTCACAAAGAGCCCTTGGGGTCAGGCTCAGGTTTTCAGCCAGATAATTCAGTGATCCTTCTTTCATCACATGGCTTTCACCACATCAGAATGTCTGCATCACCCTTGGAGTGACAGCTGTGGCCTGTTCTTTTTGGGGGGGTAGGATGTGTCAGTGTCAGGGGGGATGTGGCAGTGTCTTCTCAGAGGGATGAAGGTTTCATTCTCCGTTTCTCACTCCACAGATGATGAGGAAATAACAGCAGACACTTTGTCACTCTTTTCCCTCAGGGTGCAGGAGCATTGGCAGCATGCCTGATCCCTTAGCCTTAATACATGGTTGATGGTACAGGTGAAAGTTTCATGACTTCTTCCTCCCTTCTTCCCTCTCTCCCTCCCTCAGCCAAACCAGCAAAAAAATGCTGGAACAGCTTTGTGCCACTGTTCTTCTGCAATGAAGAAAGGTGACTGCTGTCTCTGATTAAATGTCAGGAAGACTTCCTAGCCTCTGATATTTACATAAAGAATGATTATTCACCTTAAGGACAGGCCAGGTTAGATCATGCAAATAAGATATTGTTCATAAAGTTACAAATGGCAGCTTATTTGATGCTTTATTCCTGCTTCTTGCTCCATCTCTTGGTCATTTCTTCACCAACTGCAGTCTCCTTGCAAGGCACACCTCATTCAAAATTATTCTGTTCTTTTTTCCCCTCTCTCTCTAAGGAATTGTATTATTCTTCTTAATTATCTTACAGTTGAAATATTCTTAATTATCCATGCTTGGTTTATAATACACTTCCTTGTGTGCTGTGCTAGTTAGCATGATCTCATCAATAGGAGGGCTTGAACTTGAACAAGCTGCTGCAGCTTGGCAAAAGGCAGCAGAGAATTCAGATTAGCTTGCTAAACAGTGTTCAAAAAACAACACAAACCACACAAAAAAATTCCCTTCTTGGTGAACCAGACCATACCTAAAGCATCATTCCCCAGAAAACATTGTTTCATGTGAAATTTAGCAGAACAGTGCAGGGTTTCTTTTAATCTTCTGTGATCACAGTCACACAGTGTAAAAATTGTTGTGGATCCTTATTTCAAGAGGTAACATAAGATCCTATAAGCTGAAAAGCTGCAACATCACGGCTCTAGTAAGGGGCTTTGGAAACTTTTGCCTGCTTTTCTTAAGCCGAGACCGGTTACATATCAGACTGCAAACTCTCGGGGCAACTTTAAAATGCATCATTGCTGAGTATGTGAGGAAGCAAGCTGAAAATGTGCCTTCTGCAGGAATTTGTGTGGGTAAAATCTGATCGCTCTGATGTTCATGGGAAATGAATGAAGCAGCAGGATAAGCATGGCCACAGTGAATTAATTTGGAAAGTTACACAAATTCTAGCCAAAATGATTTTTTTCAACTTTTGCTGAGCTTTGCTGCAAGTCCCGTTGTGTAAAACCATCTGTTCTTTTTCAGAGCAACCTTATTAAGACCCACTGATGATATTTCATCTCCTTCCTATAGAGAATGTTTCAGTCTTTATTACAGTCACTTAAATGTGAGGAGCTGCAATCTTGCCACCCTGTTTGCACTCAGAAAATCTAATGATGGTAAATCTGCCATCTCTCCTTGAATACAATCACTCCTTCCTTACACTGTCTCTCCTATTTGAGGTAAATTCCTGTTGTGCTTTAAACAGTTACTTATTATTTATTGGCATAAATTAATGCCTATGCTGTGACTTATAGTAGGTCCCATGCTGGATTTATATGTCTGGTAAAATATGTTCCTACTGTAGATGTACGAGCGAAATGTGTGGAGACTGCTTGTTGCCAGCTGTATGTCTTGAAACATTAGCCCAAAAAGACACTTTATATAGTGAAAAGCTCTTTAAAAAACGATTCAAACCTCTCATACAACATCTTCTGGAGAAAAAAAAATCAAATAAAAATAAAATTAGTTACTTTATTTCACTTTATGTTGGTGTTTCAATTTAAATTTGGTTCCTAAAGAGAAACTATGTTTTAGTTTTTGCTCCTTGCTTCTTTTCTCTTCCCTTGCCCTCTGTAAAAGTGAGAGAGAAAAATATAGGGGGAAATGAGAAATGAACACACACGAAAAATGCAAGAAAGCACTGAAATAATCTTTCTTATTATTTTTGTTTTGCCAAAGGCAAAAGCAGAAAAAAATATATATACTTTTTGCCTTCCAAGAATAGAAATAAACATGTCAAAACCACTCATCTTCCATTTTCTCAGGCGTCTGGATTATTACAAGTTCTTTCTAGTGGAGAAAAGATGGGGGAAGTGGCAGCCTAAATGTCTAATACCTGAAAATGGCATAACAATGGGAAACAAACAAGGAAAGACAATAAAAATGGTTACACTAAATTAATCTGGAAAGTTGCCCATTAAAAGTCTAGCTGCACTTGGAGATTGTTTCTAGTCAGAGACTGTTTTGACAAAAGTCCGCTTTTTGGCAGGAAAACTTCTTCCCGCCTTGCTCATTTGATCTGAAATGAAAGGAAATATTTTTGGGTTCTTTTTTTTTCCAGAAAACCTTTTCTGTGTTGAGCTTTCTGAATCTTAAAACACCTTCTCTGTTTGATCTGATTAGAAATGCATTGTACATGCCTGGAGTGGGTTTCCTTCAGAGACCATGACATACGCACGTAACTATCCTGCCACAAGAGCCCCCCTCTGTGCAGGACAGCACACAACTGGAAGGGAGTCTGGAAAAAAACTTAACCAGAGACACTGAGGAAAACTGCTCTTACCACTAGCATCATGAGGTCTTTAGCTTCCACTAAACCCAGCAATGAGCTCAGTCTCTGAGGCCTCATTGAAAAGATCTGAGAGCGGTAACTACATGATAGGCATTTTATCTGTCTGAGGATAAACAGCTTGATGGGCTCTGCTGGGATTCAAAACCGCTGTCCTTGAAGTCTTGCTGCCTCAAAGCAGTTAGTTAGGTTGCTAAAACATCCCCAGCAATGCTGGGGAAAGCATTGTTTTGTCTACTTACAATACTTTGTGTGTAGAGGGATGTTTCATATTCACCAGTGCATCTAAAAGGACTGGATCATCAGTTTTGCAGCTCCAGTCCATCCTTTCTCCATTGGCCCTGTCAAAAGTGAAGGAGCATTTAGCTTCTTTCCAATCACTGGTGGTATTTTTCCACTGTTGCTACACTGCATGTAGCACTCAGTGTTTCATTGACTGGAAAGCAGCCAGAGGATGGGAGAGGAAGACTTCTCCTCCTGTTCTTCAGGAGCAGGAAATACTTTAATCAGGAGAATGACAAGTGTGTTGCAGGGTGGTGGGCTCTGACCTTTGGACAAGGCAGTGATGTCAGTCTGCCCAAAGCTAGGGAGCTGCTGAAAAGAGTTCACTAATTTTTCTGAACCTGGACCAGATCCCCTCATCCTCTTCCTGTTTCTGTCACTCACTCCTGTTCTCCATGCCCAGGCAGTCTATCCAGCTTGGAGATGGCGTTGTCGGAGGTGGTGGCACACAGCAGGTAATGCCCATGCCCCTAGCTGGGACACCTCCCCAGTTGAGCAGCTTTCCTCTGCGATGACAACAATAACAGGAGATCTCCTTTCTGGTTTGGTCAGGGGTGGAAGCTGAGCTCATATTTGTATATCCTGGCCATTGAGATGGAAAGTGTGAACTTCACAGAAAATTAAATCTGCATAAAAGAGAATGGGGGATCACTCTGGAAAAAGAGAAACTTGCAGACGGAGATCCCATTATGTTCAGACCTCACAGTGTCTCCCAACTCATTCATGCCAAGTGCAATGTGCGTTGGGTGTGAGGCAAAAGCCTTCAGACTTAGCCAAAGAAAGAGGCCTCAGCATGTGTTGCTGTGTTTAGCACTGAAGTCAGTATGGACCTTGGCCAGCTGCCAGTCACACTGGCATGGCTGTTATTAGATACCATTGTATTAAGCTTAGCACTTTTTGCAGGCCAGAAAAATCCCTTTTTGTGTTTTCCCATACTCCTGACACATTTAGAAGAGTTTCAGCTTCAGAGAGAAAAGGCACGAGTAGTGCAACAAGCACCTGACATCTAATGGGCATGGATGGGAAGAGATTGTTAAGGCAAGATGAAATCACCCTTGCTGGACTCAGTGCAGGCTGAGGTTCGTTAGTTATCAAGCCTGGGGTGACATTTTATAAGTAACTACATGGGGAAAGACATTCTCTGAATCACCTTTCACAGAACAAATTGGAAAAGAGAAGTAGCTAATTAGAGTTACAGGGAGCTGCACAGTGGCCATGCCAGTTGGCTTGTGTTGACCTGTTTGTGACTGGAAAGTCAGTTTGAATCCAGGTTTTGGTACTTTATGTTTTTTCTGTCTTTAAATCATGTGATTTTATAGCCTAAGAAAAGCCAGAAATAGTGGAAAAAAATGAATAGTAAGCATGTGTTCTTCCCAGCATTCTTCCACAAGGTTACCCTCACCTATCCCAGCCCTCAGCCCCAAGCACTGTATGAGTGTGATATAACCTCCCAGCACACTGTTGATTCACACAGCAGAAGTTGCAGCTTCTATCACTTGGTCTTTTTCTGGTGACCTTTCATTTCTGTTGAAGGCTAAAATGAAGTAAAATAAGACAAAACAGTCTCAGAACCAGACTGGTCATTCGCTGTGGTTAGACTTCTCTGCTCACCAGGACAGCATTAGCTAACACTTACAACTAGCCTTTTATGTCCTGCCAGAGCTACTCTTATGGTGGTAAGTCCATTGCATTTTTAGCCCTGCTTGAGGAAACCACTCTGTGCTAAGCTGCTTTTCTCCCCTTGCTGATAAAGGACAGATTGTCTCCTCTTTCCTCTCTTTGCACAGCACAGTAGTCTCCTCTGCTGCCATCTCTGATTCCCCTGAACCAAGGCATGGTTTAGAGATGGATGTGTATGTGTCACAACATGTGTCTTTGCAGCCAAATGAAAGGATTGTGCAATGGCTGCCCTGTAGCTGCAGGCTTAGCAGGGCAAGGTTTTATGTAGGGGAAGGATTTGTGCAGAGTTCCAAAAAGAGAACTAGAGATTTAATGAAGGTAGATGGGGTTGAGGAGATCCTACTACAGTGTCAAATTCCTACATCGGGCAGAAATCGCTTTCTTCTAGATGTGCGAAAACAAGGTGCATGAATCCTAGCAACAACCACACTAAAATGTACAGCTGTTAATGTCCATGTGTCATAGAGGCTAGGAAAGGAGTCAAGAAGAGGAGGCTTTACTCTTAAAACTTAGGAAAACATTGGGAAAAAAAAGGCTTGGGAAACCATCCACAGCAATTCTATTCAAAGCTCCTTTCTTAGTTCTCTTTATAGTCCTAAGCAAGTAAGTTTATGCTTTCAGGATCATTCCCCGCCCTGCTTTGCAAATTATTCCATGAAGGCCTGTGAAGCTCCTTGAATAATTTTCACTTCTTGTGGCATGACACATCTCAGCATTAACAATATTCTACACTTTCCAAAGCTTACTCTTTTAAAGCACTTCCCCGTGAAATGCTCTGCCAAATACAGATGGGAAGATTTCCATGCCAAATGTCTACCTTATGATGACTTTGGGAGGATTCATCAACTATTTCAGCTAAACTGGAGAAACAGTTTCCAAACATGAGATTAGAGGGAGAGAAATTTCATTAAGAAAATCCAGGCTTTGAAGTAAGGTCTGAATATTTGGCACAGGGCTGATGCCTTTATATACGTTATGTGCTTTTCCCAACCCTGTGAAAATTCTTTTAAGTTTCACCAACATACTAGCCCCTAATTTAGTAATTCTGTGCTTCCTGAACAGGAGGTTTTTCAGACATTGGCAGCTTTGTCACTTGAAGACACAATGTTTTCTGGACATGCTCCTGGCCCGATAGCTCCAGTGTCGCAGATTGACTGGAACAAATGTTTCCCCCTTTTCCTTCCACTCTCCCCTACTTTATTCCCTCTTGCCTCTGCCAGCTTCCTTGCTTGTCTTTCCAGTGGTGGGGTGAAGCAGGAAGTTGTTCAGCATAGCAGTTAGTCTACAGGTAGCCCTTGGTGTGCCCATGGGCTCATCCCTGCTGTGCAGACAGAAGAGAGATGGTTCCAGAAGCAGGACACAGGCTGTGGAGCAGAACAGGGGGAAACAGAGGAACAACTGGGGATAGAAGCCTACAGTTCAAATGATAAACTGAACTTAGTTATTCTGGCCTAGAAATTAAAAAAACTTTTTCTGGTCTAGAAAAAAGGAAACTTTTTCTCCTTTTTTTAAATTTCCTCATTGTTTCTTGTAATTTAGGAAAATGTGTAATGCATAAAGGATGCCTTGTTATATTCCTCTCCTTCCATTGCTTCTTGCCCATCAACTCCTGCAGCAGATGATGTGAGCATCCTGCATAAACTCCTCTCACTGCTCAGCCTGGATTCCTCCTGAGATGGGACCTTGGGGACTTCTTGCAAGCTGATAGAGGTAGCAGTCCTATGGGAAAATGAGTTTGCAGTCACAGGTTAATATTGCACCAGCAGCTACTAATTTTGTGTCCATGAATTTACATCCTTAAAGATACTGATATAGATTTGAAAGTGTGATTGTAATAATATTATGGAGTAGAGTTATGGCTCTGGGGAAGTAATTTTATGCCTCAGCTGTGGCAGTGTGTTTCAAATGTACCTAGTGTTTAAATGTAGCTGGATAGAGGTGCTCATACTTAGGAGTTCATAGCTCCAGCTTGAAATGTGTTATTAATATTATGCATTTGAGCACAAGTAAATGTTCAAAAAGGAATCGTCTTGTAATTTCCCTAAAAAGGTAGAAAATCTCATAATCCTCATTGATAAGACCCTTTGCTTCCCATTTCAAAGTTTGAGGCAGGTTTCCTTCTTAATCTCTTCAGCACACTAGGGAAGGTTTCTCTTTCCTTCAAAAATATTACAAGAATGAAAACTTCCAGTGTGAATCCCACTGCATATAGGCATGCTTTGGTCCACTGAATGAAAAAACCAGAGACTTACACATATGGTAGAAGATAAATATTGTAGATATTTTTTATAGTTCTGTCTGTCATGTTGCAACTTGTGGTCTTTGTAAGTGATAGGACAAGGGACAATGGGTCGAAACTTAAACAGCAGAGCTTTATATTGGATATAAGGAAGAAATTCTTTATTGTTAGGGTGGTGAGGTACTGGAATGGGTTGCCCAGGGAAGTTGTGAATGCTCCATCCCTGGCAGTGTTCAAGGCCAGGTTGGATGAAGCCTTGGGTGATATGGTTTAGTGTGAGGTGTCCCTGCCCATGGCAGGGGGGTTGGAACTAGATGATCTTAAGGTCCTTTCCAACCCTAACTATTCTATGATTCTATGACTGTACCAACTTTGAGACTATAATCCTACTCACATGCTCCAGGAATACCAGGGAAGTTGGGAGTGATGGTTTGGAAAAGAAATCTGGAAATCATGCACAGCCATCTTCATTTTGTCTCAAAGTGAAATATGGCTTACAATGAAATCTGACAGTAGGTTGGAGAGAAAGCTGTGACCAGACTGCAGACAAGGTATACAGCCCACTGGAGAATTCTCTGAGCCACCAGGTTTGAGACAGGAATGATCCAGCCATCCTACAGTACATTGGGCAGTCCGGGAGGGACAATCAAACGTAATTCACTTGTCTTTATTGCTGATAAAAGAATTGAAATTTAATGCCTGAGTTTACAGGAATTAGAGGGGAGTCAGCCTTTCTGCTTGACACAAAAGTTGCTTTGAGCTGTTTTAGGCACCATAAAGTTTTACTTAGATCTGCTCAGACACAAGCGTTCCCCTGTGAAAGTCTGTGGCATTCCAGTGCGAATGATGGCTGAGAACAAATTGAGATCAGAAGCCTTTACCCGTACCTTTGCTAGGTGGTGATGGTTGAAAACTAACTAAAAACAAGCAGAGCAGTGAAAATCTTATTAGAAAATCTTAAGACAGGAACTCAGATTAGGGATTTTGCTAATTTACATGTATGTGTATACAAGAACAATTTCCAGGCACTCAAGTAAATGCTCACTGTGCTAGAAATAATGAAATTCAGTTTTAAAAAATCTATTTGTCTTTTGGGGCTTTTTTTTCTGGTTTTTATGTAATCTTTAAAATTTTCAAATCTTTCTCGATTAGTCATGAAACAGATCCAACTATTATATGGTTGAGGTCAGTGATTGTATGCTATAAAGTTCAAGCAGATTACAAATAATCTACTATGTGAAAGAAGTAAGTTTCTCATTATTCTTCAAGGGTAGCACAATAAGCAATAGTTATGTGGCAGCTTGTACCTAAATTCCTGAATCACAGTTAGTAATCCTGTAGCTGATGTTGTCATGTTAAAAGCTAAATCAAATTTTCCGAATTATTAAGAAAGAAACCCCACGCTCCATGGTTTGATAGGCTTAACAGTGGCTAATATCATTAAGACTGTTATAGATTTCAGTCACAAAAATTGACAGGAAATAGGGAAATGCAGTGAACACTGAACAATGGGATATCAGAACTCTGTCTGGAGCTCCTTGGGGTAAGTTACCAAGTCCAGGGAAGATCAACATGTCACGAAAATAGTTTCAAAGTGTTCTCTAGAAGCATTTGCATCTCTGCCTTGAAGCTGCTTTGCTATCCTTCCTAGTTATAGAAAGTTCAGAAAGTTCCATTCAGAGATTGGAAATATCCTTGTTAAGTGAACAAGCATAGACCTGAAAGCGAAGCAAGTAGTTTTCAGGATGAAAACCAACCAGACAAGCAATTTAATGCACATCAGAGGTGTTTATGGATAAAAAAGGCTTTGTTGACTACTTTTGTTGTAATACTTTGGCTGGATGTTTTCTGGAATGTAATTTAACAGAGAAAGAACACTATATGGTAGAGTACAGATCATCAAACCCTCAATGAGGACTGTGCACATTGATTGTTCAGACTGTAGACGTGTGTGCAGAATGTGATACTGGGAGGGTGGTGTGATGCTGGAGAGGAGGAAGGGAGGAAGGCTATACAACATGACAGAGATTTCAACTACAGTGGAGAAAGAAAAGGGCAGAAGCAGAAAGGTTCAACCAGAGTTGAGCAAAACCAGCATAACAAAGTGCATACTGCAATAATCTTTTCTGATGAAAGAGGAAAATATGCAAAAGGAACAGCTCCTACCACTTTGCTAAACACAGCATATTCCAACAAAGCATCCACTGTATGAATGAGAAGATAACAGCAGCACTACACAGATGGCTTTTTCGTAGGATCAATGGCTGTTCTCACTGTAGCTCAAGATGAATGTAGCTCAAGATGAATGGATTCACCAACCAGTAAAGGATTCTTATACCTTTGTACTGGACGCAAACTGTTAAAGATTATCTACACATAGGTGGCAGTAAAAATGTAGTGGTTTTACCTTCACTGAGAAGTATATACATGAGTTTGATTTTTATGTTACAAATCTGAAGTACAAAGAGAAAGAGCAGCCTTTATTGGATTAAGGATAGACTGATCTTTCCGTCTTTAAAAGATGTCTTTATTGAAGAAGGGAGAGAGTAAGACACTGAGAAAGAGTTTGATAACATCTTCAAGATGATAGGGAAGCTGTCAGCACAGTAAAGAATAGGACTGAAAGTGTAGAATCATAGAACAGTTAGGGTTGGAAAGAACCTTAAGATCATCCAGTTCCAACCCCCTGCTATGGGCAGGGACACCTCACACTAAACAATGTCACCCAAGGTTCTGTCAAACCTGGCTCTTGAACACTGCCAGAGATGGAGCATTCACCACCACTCTCTGGGCTGTGATTTGGGCTGTATTTATTTTTCCATGTGTCCCACTAAGACAGGTGGTAAGAGGGTAATAAGTTCTGCATATCACCTTGACCTGGACAGTGGAAAAGCATGACCACATCCTCAGGCATCTTAAGAAAGAGCTCTTGTTGCTGTAGTAAAACAGAAAAATTACAAATATGAATTTTTGGTAGCGTAAAAAAAGCGGGGGGGGAGAGATACTAAAGCAGTAAGATGCGATAACAGATTTGAGGCTGGTCAGGAAAACACCAGTATTCCCTCCCCAGAAGACAAGGAAGCCACAGAGAAACCCCTTGGACCAGTGTAGTACATAGGAAAGTTTGCAATTAGGTCATTTGCTTGAATTAGCAACTGTACATCACAGCCATGCAGAGTGTGACAGATCAGGAAGCACCTGCAATGGAAGAAGGCTGAGAGAAAGTAACGAAGGGTGATGCTCATGAAGCTCAGAAGGGAATGTAGGAAGTGAACACTGGAAGATGTGCAGAAGACACAGTGTGCAAACTTCCACCAGCTGGCAAAGCTGAAGGGGTTAGTGGAAGAGGCTGGTCTCCCAGGAGATCATGACAGTAAATGCAAAAGCAAGTTGTCCACAGATGCCTCTGAGGAGGCTATCAGTATGGCTTTCCTATACCAGTGTGGTCAGAGTTGGAGATCAGTGGCTTGTATGTCACACACCCCCAAAAAACAGAGTCAGCATGTTCTAATAGAGAAGGCAGCTTTGGCCCTAGTCCAGAGGTGCAAAATTTCACTTTATTTATGGGAGGCCAGTGTTAGCTGAACTGACCATAAAACCTTCCCAACATTGCCAAAAGGGACCTGGTAACATTTCATGCTGTACAATACACACATTTCTTTTTTAGGTACAAGAGTATAATTTGAAAATTGAAGACAAATCTGAGAAAGATTCAGTGGTTCCAGAGATGTTTTAAAACATTAAATAGAAGAACAGTGGAGCAATGTTCAGAACTTCATAGTATACAGGATATTAGCTTGATAGAATCATAGAAGTGTTAGAGTTGGAAAGGACCGTAAGATCAGCCAGTCCCAATCCCACTGCCACAGGCAGTCACCTCACACTAGACCATGTCCAAGGCTTTGTCTCACCTGGCCTCGAACTCTGCCAAGAATGGAGCATTTACCACTTCTCTGGGCAATCTGTGCCAGTGCCTCACCACTCTCACAGCAAAGAACTTCTTCCTTATATATAACTTCAATTTGCCCTAAGTTTGAACCCATCACCCCTTGTTCTATCACAACAATCTCTGATGAAGAGTCCCTCTCCAGTATCTTTGTAGCACCTTCAGATACTGGAAGGCTGCTATGAGGTTTCCATGCAGCCTCTTCTTCTGCAGGCTGAACAGCCCCAACTTTCTCAGCCTGTCCTCACACAGGAGGTGCTCCAGTCCCTGTTCATCCTCGTGGCCTCCTCCAGACTTGCTCCAACAGCTCCATGTTCTTCTTATGTTGAGGACACCAGAACTGCGCAGTGCTGCGAGGTCTCACAAGAGCAGAGTAGAGGGGCAGGATCACCTCTCTCTACCTGCTGGTCATGCTTCTTTTGATGCAGCCCAGGATACAGTTGGCTTTCTGGGCTCAAGCACAGACTGAAGCCAGCTCATGTTCAGTTTCTTATCGACCAGCACCCCAAAGTCCTCCTCCTAATGGCTGCCCTGAATCTCTTCTCTGCCCAACTTGTAGCTGTGCCTGGGATTACCCCAACTCAGGTGCAGGACCTTGCACTGGCTTGGTTGAACTTCGTGAGGTTGTCATTGACCATGTCTCAAGTATGTCAAGGTCTTTCTGAATCCCTTCTCTCCAGTGAGCCAACTGCACCACACAGCTTGGTGTCATCACAGACTTGCTGAGGGTGCATCAATCCCACTGTTCATGTCACCAACAAAGATGTTGAACAGGACTGGTCTCAACATTGACCCCTGGCAGCACTCATTACTTGTCTCCAGTCGGACATTGAGCTGTTGACCACTTTGTTTAAAATAAAACAAAGTAAAACCAAAACCAGGATAGCTCTTAGATGAAACACAGGCTCTAACTGCTAAAGCTACTGCTTCAAACTACTAGCTGAAAATGACCAGGAACACACACACCACCACCACCACTCCCATCAGTTTGAGGGTAAGATCTCATTACAAGATGGAATTTTGTTTAAAGGCGTGAGATTTTTGAGTCCTACTGCACTACAGAAAAAAAATAACAATATCCAAGCCATTAGAAAGTATAAAAGAGCAGTGAGACATTTCCCCTGGCAAAATGATAATTGCTTCAGGGGGAAAAGCAAGCCCATGTTTATTTATGTTATCTGCAAAACTATTCTGTGCTTGTTCTGCACTACTATTCCGATCAACATAAGACATTCTCAGTGTGTGCTATTGCAATTTAAGCACCTGTCAAATCCACTTTTCTTTAACATGACATTGTTGATCCACTGAGGTCTGACAGATTGATGCCAATCTGTGGCTATAAATTCAAGCAGTTGCAAGTGAATTTAGGGTTTCGACACAAACTACTAATTACTATTTTTCCCAGTACAACAGATAGGTGGGAAATAGTGTAAAAATAACTAAAGAAGAATGCTTAGTCAGACTCGGACTTATATTTAGCTCTGTTACATTGCAGATTGTCAGCATGGCTTGTCACCCTCTGATGTTTTGCTGAGTAGAAAACTAAAGCCAAGAATGGCCCAAACAATTAGAAGCTGATGTCAGATACTAGAGACCTGCCAAAGTGGAAAAGAGCACATAAAGGGGGGAAAAAAAGAAAGATGAGATTCATGGTGTTGTAAACTACCTCCACTTCTTGAAAATCATGCATTTTAAACCAATCATGATATGAGGTCATTGCCTCTGATAGTCTGAGTCTGTGGAAGGACTGTAGCCACCTTGTCCAATTCCCAACGATAGTGAGGTACAGAGTACCAGCCAACAGCAGCAGCAGTCTGAGATGCGGTAGCCCTCAGATGTGGAATCACTAGAACCAAAGATTCAACTGTCACCTGAGATCATCACTGACATCCTGGTTAAATTTGAAGAGACAAATATGAGTATAAGGAGCTTTATAGTCCTAACTGACCACTGTTAATCTGCAAGCCTAAAAGCTTGATTGCAATGTTTTTAATTATGTATTCTATTAATGATGAGCTTTAGGTCTTCTTATCAACTTACAGCTTGGAAGGGACAATGTGGTATTGAATAACACCAGAAAAAACCGTGCTTTCAAGACAGAGTCCAGGCTGTGCACTAAAGAAATATTGATTGCTGTCATGTACTGCTCATGGAATGCACCCAGAATAAAGGTCTTGCATATGGCTTCCAGACTAGACAATGAATCAGGGACTTGGACACAACCATGGCATGAACATCAATGAACAAAAGCTAGCTCGATTTTGTGGATGGCTGTTAGTGCTGGTACTGCAACAGTGGCCAGCCATCTGTGTGGGGCACATGCAGTTTCACTAAGCATTAGGCCCTGGAGGATACCAAGAATGTAGGCAAGAGGATGCTCTTCACTACAGGGCAGCTGCCACCAGGTGACTTTGAAAAAGCCATCCAAAAGACATGTGGATAACACTAAAATCATTTGATTACATGTGAACTCCAGCTTTAGAAATGTCAGTGGATCTTTCATCATGAAACTTCATGTTCTTGAGCTTTTTTAAGCACTAAAATGACTTTAAAAGTCTGTCACCTTCTGCCAGCTGCAGCCAAGGTCCATTCCGTGTTCGTCATCCTTTGTTTTATGGAGATCTGCAGTGCACTGAAGCTTGGCCTCTTGCTGGTGGGGTGCTTTGTGAATACTTTGCACAAGGAAATCCTACTGACTACCACTCTGATGGTGTCTTCTCACAAGTAGGGTGCTCAGCAGCTGTGGATACTGTAAGAAAGTAGCAGAGAGGCTGGATCAGGCAATTCAGAGGCAAACACTGGAGTGGGAAGCACAACAGAATTTGAGCATGAAAGCTGGGGAAAGAGGAGGTCAAAGTCTAGACATTTGAGAGCAAAGGTTCACTTTGAATAGAGAAGAGGCCCTGGTGGCCTCTAAAATTACCATAAATGTCTGTTTACAGGAAGTGGTTGAACGGAACAGATCAAGTTAGGGCACTCAGGGGCCTTTAAAATTTAGAGAAATACTGTGTTTATGAGGTGGAGGGGAATTGGTCAGAGCTGGGAACATTGCAAAGTTGTTGGTGAACGGACTGGCTTCAGCCAGCCACAGGTCTGGGAAAGCAGGGTTCAGCTGACACATGCCTTCACAGATGGCAACCCAGAGCAGTGTCCACACTGCTGAGCATATGCAATCCATGGGCAGCTTAATCTGCTTGCAAAATAAACGTGAAAATATCCCCACAGGGGAAACCTTATATATACTCGGGAGGCTCATTCCTGTTGCAGTCCGTGCTCCCTGAGCTGTTGAGCTTGTTCTCTTGAGTGCCTGAACAGCAGTGATCTAATACAAAAGGTCTTACCAAGTAGTCTGACTCTGCTCTCATCAGCCATCATATGGCTAAATGAGACTGAAGAAAATAAAGGGAGGGGGGAGAAGAAAAGCAAAGCAGAAGCAAAATGGGGCTCCCAATTACTGGCATGCACATCTCAACACAGAGTAAGGGCTCACAGTTAGCAAACTGCTCATTAGAGCCAAGGCATTAAGTCATTTCTCCAGGGAAGAATAAAATTGAACTCAGAGTCCAAAACTCTGCCAGAAAAGGCAGGACAGGGGGAGGGGAGGAGAAGTGGTTTGAAGAAAGAGAGTAAAAAGGAGGCATAAGGGAAAAAGATCCCAAGAAGAGAAAATGAATGGATAGTGGGTAAGCCAGGAGAATGAAGGGATTGAGAGGAAGAGAAGGAAAAAAAAGCAAGAAGAAAGGAGGACAGCTGAGCTGTGGGATAATTATGGTGTTATAATACTCAGTAATTTCTCAGGCTACCTTCTCTCTAGGCTGTGGTGTAAACAGTTAAATAGGAGCACTTTCTGTCCTGATGGAGAAAACAGAAAGTGCTTAAGCAGCTTTGTGGATACAGGGTCTGTCAGCACTCTGGACATAGTATCAGCATTGCCCACTAACTCAGAACTCCAAAGCAGTGCTTCAGTGCAATGTAACAACAAAGACATGCACAGCCCTGATTTGCCTCAAGACCATCACAGAGTTCCTTTTCTGGGAACTCTGTGCATAGCTCAGTGGCGCTAATAGCAGTCCTAGAGCATCAGATTTTCTGCTTCTCTTAGGCTGTCTTTATACATTGAGCAGTTTTCCTTCTCAACGACATGAAGAAGTAAGTTAGTGGAGAATCAGGCTCATGGTGTTTTGCCTTCCACTAGAGCCTCCATCTGGCAACCCCAAAGCATTCCTGAGAGGTGAAACCACCTAACTGGCTAGCTATCATGGTGACTGCATTAAAGTTGGAACTGTATGGATAGGTGATGTGTGCTGTCCGCCATCACCTAGCTATGCAGTCAAAACTGGAATAAGGCTTCTTGCCTTGCTGTTATCATCTGCAAGGAAAGATTTTGACCTGGAGTAAATGTGTGCATCCAGTGGAACCTGCAAACCTACATAGGTAGTGATGTTAAGTTAGTGGGGGCTAACAGGGAAGGAATTGCTTTTCAAAGCCACCAGAATGCAATGCAGAAGAGGACATAAATGAGTATATGGATGCAGAAGATTTCATTCTTAAGAGCTGAGCAGATATTTTGTGAATGCTTTTCTATGATCTCCACCCCTAGATATTTTTATAACATGCTGGACAAGGCTCTGAGCAACCTGGTCTACCTTTGCACCCATGCTGCTGCTTATTGTCTGCTCCAGAGGGCTGCGAAACCAGCTCCTTGGATCTTTCTGTGAGGGCAAAGTCAGACTGTTATGGCTCAAGCAACTAGTAAAGGTAATTTTGACTAACCTTCCTGTTTTAGACTGCAGCAGGTTAGTTCTGGTTAATGCTATTCCAGCTGAGCTCTATTGAAAGGTTCATTGAAGGAAATGGGTTTGATAATGTGTTCAGCTGCTTCACCTATGTCCTAAAGATATCTGCCTTCTTGGCCAGACAGTGGTTGAGTCACCAGCCCAGGAGATATTTAAAAGACATGTAGATGTGGCACTTAGGGACGTGGTTTAGAAGTGGACTTGGCAGTGTTAGGTTTACAGTTAGTCTCAATGATCTTAAAGATCTTTTCCAATCTAAGTGATTCTATGACTCTGTGCCTGGCTGCATCTGTTACCCAGACGAAGTGCTGTAGTGTACTCTGGATGAGCAGCTATGAATGGGGAAATACGAATTCATTTAACCATAAATATAGAATTTTAAAATAATTTGTCATAGATTTCTAAATGAATGCTCCATTTTGCACCGTGCTGAACTTCTAATGAGCTCTGGCAGAGTCTGGGTCTGGGTTTGTGTGAGGTTTGCACTTTATTCTTAGGTTGAAGATGAATCACACTTAATACGTGTCTAGTAATACAGCAGGACATTAAGCTGGTATGGATGTTTTAAATTAATCTTCCTTGGAAAATACTGGTAAACAATGGTAATACTAAAGAAGGAACTGCTATAAGAAATTCCTAACTTAAAAAAGTTATTAAAATTGTGTAGGATTTTCCATCTTCTGATCAGCCAGGACATGATTTTTTCCTCAGGTTGTTGTCAAACTAAGCTTGTAATTCCCCACCACATTTACTTTTCAAGCATTGGCACATCACAAATATTTTCCAGTTCATTGGAGCATCTTTGTTCTTCCAAGATGCATTAAAAGTTATGATTGCATCCAAGAATGGTGTTGACCCTGTAGCAGAGACCTGCTCCCAGCTCCTGACTGTACTTTAGATCTCTGAGAAGTTATTTGCCTGTGTACATTAAAATGTCTCCAAGATCATTGTAACCGAGACCAGAGGTACCACTCCAAAACACAGTGACCCCAGCTTTGTTCAAGCTCACTCTTTCAGAACACATTTCAGTCACCATATGGGATCTCCATGATATTTTTTAATATTAGATCATTACTTGTAAGCCAGTAAGCAGGTTCAGAATGAACAGCAAGACCCCCTGAAGTCTCCCATGCTCCAAAGGGAGGCAGATGCAATGTGAAGACCTTGTACTATCTTTATCTCAACATGTGGGAGCAATAGGATTGTTTCTGGAGGCTCTGCCTCTGGGGTTCAGAAGAGCCAAATGGATTGTGTGACTGGAAAAGGGTAAACTTGCCAACCTCATTGTATTTCCAGGTTGAGGAGGGATTTGCAGGCAGACCTAGGAAGGAAGAAACTAGCGCTAGCCTTCCTGACTCGTCTCCTGCGACAAGCCAGAAAGAGAAGCAGAATAGAAAGACAAAAAGGAGGTCTGAGCAATCCCAGCTTACGTTTTTCATTGGCACAAGCCACTCTTGCTTAGCATGGGCCAGACTGCTGCTATGGGGACCCTGCAAGGAGCTCAGGGGCTCACGGCACACATGAGGCAATGGAAAAGCAGCAGGCAGGGACTAGAAATGGCTGAACTGTATTTTTCCAAAGTGAAGATCTTTGGTGGGCTGCAGATTACATTGGAAATCAGAGCCTACACCCCAGGATCCCGCAGCTGTCCCTCTCCCCTCTAATTTTTCTCTGTCAGATTTCAGAGCTAAAATTAACCACAAGGCCTTAGTGACACTATGTGAAAGTGTATGTGTGTACGCCTGGGCTTCCTAACCCCAGTGAGCTTAATCCTCTGCAGAAGATTGACAGGTTCACATGGAGAGCAACTTTTTAACCAATTCACTTCTAAATGTTCCTTTTGTTGTCTCTTCCCTTTACTACCCTCTTCCCTCCAGGCTGAAAGGGCATCATGGTAGTAGGGATGTGGTGGGAGCTGACTCCTCTGCTGTCCTGCAGTTGTGCTGAGGTACCTCCCCACTGACCTGAGGCACCCCAATGTGGTCCTCATCAAGGGCATCCCGCACAGCTCCCAAGATGCTCGTCATACCTGTCCAGAGAAGGGGTGCTGGAAGGGCAGCACAAGGCTCCAGGTTGAAGTTCACATGCTGGAGGCAGAAGGAGGTGGAGTTAATTTCTCAACCTTTCTTCAATGTACTCAAGCCCAAGCTGCACTGCTGCATATCTTCTGAGCATTCCTGTGCACATTGCCAGTGCAAAGGAGCTCAGCAGTAGAGCATACACAAATAGTTTTGTTTCTCTTTCCAGTTGTGGTAAAAAAGCTTTGGAGGAGACCTTTGCTGAAGTGTTGGCAGCATACTAATGCCTTGGTCCAGGTACATGGCACTACATGCTAGTTTGCTGCTGGTTTCTGCTTCACACAGAACCCTGCTAGTGTGGTCTCTGCACTAAACTGGAAGCTTGTCCATATCCGTGAACTTCTTTGTATTAGCCACAGTACAGATATCCAGCCAAGGTGCTCACAGATGTGCTCCTTTCTCTACCTAAACCATGTTTCTCTGAGGAGGCCCCTCAGTATTTTCCTGGTCAGGTTAGAGCATGTTGGCCCTGGCTTGGCAGTGACTTGCCAAGACCTCAAAGCAGGCAAGGGGAAAAGTATCTAAAGGCCAAAGCACTCATCGGAGGAGCTGCTTATGAGACAACACACACATCTTCCATAATCCTTTTTTTCAACAATTTCATTAAAGTTACACAGTATTTAAGCATTGTGAGGAAAGGACAGAGCAAGATTTGGCACCAACAAGAAAATACACATTTCTTTTCAATGAAACCTCATAGTGTTTCAGATTGAAGTGTCCACAGAAATAATAGGAAGATACCCATTTACTATTGCACTTTGCTTCATGAGGTAAGAGGCAGCTTCAACCACACCTGCATGGACCTGGCTCTGTTGAGGCTGATGTATGAGCAGCAGGAGAACAGGAAATCCTAAGAGGACCATCTTAGTGGCCTACAAGGAAGGAAAAACTTTGGAGGTGTCTATAAGGAGGAGATCACTTGGTGTCCCAATGTATGGTAGCATATAGACACGGATTCCTACATTCCTTACCAAAGGTTCCTAGAAACTGCAAACTCTGCTAAGCATTGCAACCTCTTTTCAACTGTGGAAAAATGAGGCACAGTGAGTATATCTGTGATACAGCTTGGATTTTGGTTGGTTTTAATAGTACTACACTGAGCTACTGCTCTTATTGTAGCACCGATATTCTCCACTGATTAAGATTTGTTCATTGTTTTCGAACAAAAAATAAGCAACAGTTCTTTACCACCCTGAGTTAACACCATATAAACCACATTATTACTGGATCAGGAGTGACTGCTTACATGGGTTGGCTGATTTTAAGTCCCACTTTGCCTACACCAGTGTAACATGCAATATGGTCACTGCCAGGGCCACCTTGGAACCTGCTGCTGGTTCCTTTATTTGTCTTTGTTGCTTCAGTAATAGGTAGTAGTCAGAAGGAGTTCAGGTCTAGAGACCATGATTTGCTAAGCTAAGCTATGTAAGACTTCTCTGAGTGAAAGCTCCCTGCTACTAGAAAGCCGGAGAGTGATTTGGAACAGCTTGGTGACTCTGGCAAGGCAACAAAACACAGGGTTTAAGATTTTACTTCCTTTTTTTTTGTGATGGTTTTTTATTTAAATAGAGTGCATGCATGCCTAAACCAATTTAACCTGTCTGGGTTCTTATACCCCATTAATCACTGACTTGTATTAGCACCTCACACTGTCATCTCTGTCACTGCAGAAAGCTGCTGAGACGACTGTCTTGTCACAGGCATTCTGATGACTTGTCACTGGATTTTGTGTAAGCAACAAAACACCTAAGAAGCCAAAATTGTTCCCCGTTGCAATGCTTTAGAGGATTGATACAGGTAAGAATTGATGTAAGCTGATTGCCTCAAGCATGAGTGGCAGACACTGCAAAAACATGCTGTAAAACACTTACTTCTTGGATCCTTCCAAAAGCTTGCAACACCTAAAAACAGTGTTATTTTTTGAAAACAAGGTGGCTTTAGATCGATTGCTCCAGTTTGTATTACAAACACTCTTCAAGAGTACATACTTAAAAATAGTTTTATTAAAAAACAAAAACAGCCAAATAAACAAAAATCAAGGAGTAAAATAATCTAGGATGCATAGGGAAATGCTATGGATTATTTCATAGCTAACACTCTCCCCACAAAGAGACTGGGAACCAGCATGGTTGAACTTCTTAAAAGCCTAGCTCTTATTAGCTCAAGCTATAATCATGGTCATCTCACCTGCTGAACTGAATGTTTCGGGCAACTTTCATAGGGTTAAAATGAAGCCAGCATCCAGGCAGGGTCCACCTAGAAGAGGTAGGTTGTGCCCAATCAAAATGAGCTCCCATTGATGTTTTTCATTCTCTGAACTGAACCACATGGGAAATTAAAGCTAATATGAACCATTGCCCAGAGCTAGATACACTTCAGTGATACATGAAGATCTTGTCTTTTTCAAGTACATACATTTACTGCAAGCTCCAAGATAAGTTACTTCAGGTTTCTCTATTGTTAATCTTTGTACCACATACCTTTTCAAAACTTTTTCTTCTCTGTTCAGGACTCCAACCCACACACAGACAGACAACTCTCCCAGCCCCACTACTGGGAATGAGGTGGTTGGATCAGTCATTGCAGGTCAGTTATGATGAGTTTACGGTCTGAGGTATGCTTGGACAAAGCATCCATTGAATGATTTCAGACAAGAAAGAAATTACTGGAAATCCCAGTCTGTCTGCAGACAATTTAAAATAGAAATGGTTTTCTGAATTAATTAGTCTGGCTAGCTTTAATCACAAAAAGAGCATGAAGGCATGGCTCTGTACAAAGCAAAAAAGGCACGTAGCACGTTACCTTAAAGTATGACTGAGCAGCTGAGTACATTTATAATCGTGACATAGACCTCTCAAAAAAATCAGATTAGGAATAAGCAAATACAGGCATCATTTAAAACTCATAGGAAATCAAAAGTGCCTTGTCATTAAATGTAACATACTGGTTGTGTTGAAACCTTTAAACTGTTTTCTTAGTATAGCTGGGTATATACTGAGGAGTTCTCTTGAAATTTAAATAGAGCAGTTGTAGCTGGGTCGGCTACACTCTATATGGTGATGTATTCAGCAGGTTAATTACAATTTTGAATGGTAACAGCAGGTCAAAGGGGTATCTCGTAGGTACTTCATTTAAATTGCATACTGAAGGTCACTTTGGATGTGACTTTGAAAATAACTTCTGTGCAAAAAAGGTGTATGTGGCCATTTAGAAACAGTGAAGGGTTAAAAGCTGTTCCCTCAGACTTATTCCTTATATTGGTACAGGGCTGAAAACACCGGCTTGCTGATTGATGGGTTCACATGGGGCGACCTTCGCATTAGCAACGCGACTCTGGTTGCTGGGTAAACACAGGCAGATGGATCCAGCTCCAGTGATTTTCAGCAGTGATGGATGGCAAATGTATTTCTGATCCACATCACACCCTGAAGATCCCATGAAAATTATTTGGCACGGGGCGGAAAGTATTAGATTCGGGTGACAAATAATTACCTGACATCAGCTGAGGCTTCTTCAGAAAGGTTATGCTGCAAATAACCAGCTTTTACATAACTTTGTTTTCATGAAACGATAGAAAGTCAAACACATATAATTTATTTATCTGAGAAAACATAACCCAGCCAGTGGCTGACAAAAACTGCTGCTTGGAAATACCTAGCCAAGTAATTGTACTCCAGCACCACGTAGGTTTCAGGGTGGTTTTGGAATGATTGTGTTTGTTTAAAGCATGCATGTTTTTCCTTGTTGCTATTGTTGATGTTGTATGTCCTTTTTCAGTAGCAAGAATTAGCATTCAGACAAGACATTTACTCAGAGTCATTGTGGTTTCAGGAGTCTGCTTTTCAAGGACTTCAGTTCAAAAGTTCTTGACCTTTATTCCTTCTTCTCTTTCCCTGAGTCTGGTGCTTGGGCAGCAAAACCAGCATTTTAAGTAGGTGGAGGCCAAATAAATATTTGTCTGAGCTTCAGTCCTTTGTTTTCAAAAAGTAGCCTGTTTATATATAAAAATGTATATTAAATGTTACATATTGTAAATTAGATAGTATATAATATATATGTTATAATATATTGCATTATATGTAGTATAGTAAATGATGTATACTGTATATTGTATATGAAATATTTTATATTGCTTATTCATATATATTTTGTTATATACTTTACATATTATGTGTGTTTTATATTTTACATATTATAACATACAATAAGTTTTTATATTGTATCTGATAATATATTGTAAATAGATACAAATGCCTGGGGCAGGCCTGTGTTGAGAAGCCTACAAATGCTTCATGCCTCTCTTTAGCTGATAGGTGTCCCTTCAGCATGATAGCATCCTCAAAATGTGTGGTGTGTGAGTTCATGTATTCCTGCGGTGAGCTAAAATGACTGTTTGCACCTTCTGTCCTGCTCGTTACCATTCCTGCCAGGATAATCTGGTGTGGTTGTATCTGATAGGACATCAATAACAAGCCTAGAAGCTGGTATGTGTCATCATCTCCCCAAGATGGAGTGTCTTGTTTCTCTGTCTGTGTTGTGCTGTAAAGCTTCTGTCACTATTTCAACCTTCTTCACTAGAGATGGCAAAATCTCAGTGTGACCCAAAGTTCTTCCCTTGTCTGTATGATGAAATTATTCTCCTGGTTTACAATGCATTGGAGCACAAAATTAGTGGAAGCAATGATCACAGAGTAAGTTTCTGGAAGAGCTGAGGAAAAGAAGAATCAGTGTAATGCAGCCCATGAGCAAAGAAACCTTCCAATTTCCTTTTCTTTCTGGGGGGCGTTACCTGTCTCCCTCCTCTCTCACTTTTAATTAGACTTACATATTTATGCACAACTCTGCACAAACCAACAAGATTACATGTATTTCTATTTTACATGAAGAAAGAAGCTTTCAGGCTTTTTTCATGCTTAATCATGCTTACAAGCTTTTCCCCCTATATTATTATCATTTATTAATCTTTCCTTTCACCTTTTCCCCCTTCAGTTCTCCTACATCCTGTTTTCCTCCCTCTTTCCTGGCTCCCTTTTTTCTTTTTTCTCTTCTCTTTCACCTCTGATATTCAGCTCTCTCTCTCATGTCCATATGTTTATTTCCACCAGGCAGGGGTCAGGCTTAGTAGTACCAGAGGTAGTTCAGGAAACCAATACTAGGTAGATCTTGCTGCAGACAGCAGGCACATTCAAGTGTAGCACACCAGGACCTCTCACACTGGCTTCCCACAGAAGTGAAAGATGGGGAAACAGCTTTAGCATAAAGCTCAACAGGGATACACTGGTGGGGAAGGGGTGGCAGTGCCGCTCATCCCTATGTAGACGAGAACTTGGAGAAATGGTGTGCAATGCTGAGTGTCATGGTGCCCTTTCTCCAGTCTCAGTGCAGGATACAGCTTGTTAATCATAAGCAGATGAAGTGTTTTAACTATGTAATTGACATTATTTCCTTTAAAATGGCAAGCTGAAGATCAGGACATATTTATTGAGTCATTTGGACTCTAACAATGAATTCTTTAATACACATCCAGAGTATTGTGTGCTCCCAAGAATAAATCCTGATGTTTGGAAAGGGCATATCAAACATAGATGGTGCTGTCTCAGCTGGCTTTTGAGAATGAATGATGGTAGTTACCCAGGGCTGTGCGTCAGGGGCACTCTGGTTTCACAGAGCTGTCTGTAGTCTGGGCTTTGTTTAGCATCATCTCATCAGAATAATCACAGAAGCAGTGTGATGCTGGAGGAATAGTCATAACCAAAACACATCCAGCTGTCAACACACTGGAGAGACCTTTAATTTTGCAGACCTTAAGCTAAAGGCCTGAGTGAGTGGCTGACTCAGTGGCAAACATCTTTTCCCATGTCTGGGCTGTGGTGGCCTTGGGGCTACATGCTCAGTACCACAGCAGAAAGCCCAGTGGAAACAGCATGGTCCATACCAGCACTACACTGGGGAGTTGGAGCGCAGCAGGAGCAGAGCACTGGTATCTCTCAAGGCTGGGGGGTCTTGCAGAGCCTTGTTGCTGGTCTCCTGGTTACAAAGCTCCATCCTGTGCAGTGTTGTACCACTATCACTCAGCTCTAATTTCCTGTCACCTGCAACGCTTCTTCCCACATGGTCAGATCAACAGCTGGTGATGCAGCATATGTGGAGTGCTTATATTTCCTCTTCATAGTGTGAACCATGTGCACATTCATGCAGGAGGGCAGTGTGCTCTGTCTAGAGAATGAGCCTAAACAACTCTGTCATTTACAGGTCCTTTCCACTACAAAGAAACTTCATCACCTACAGATGAGAGACAGTACAAAACCAAGCCCACTATGTAAATAAATGATCTGTATAGAAGGTGGACTCGACAATCCCTATGGTTTCCTTCCAATTTGAGATATTCTATTATTCTATTCAGGGCTTAAAATACTGAGGGTTCCACATATTTAGCAACCAGTAGTGTAAGAACTACAATAGAAAAAAATTAGGATGCAGGGAAGGAACCATTAGTTAGACCAGAGTGTACCACAACTATATGGTGCCACAAGCCAGAATGAACCAACAATTATATGTTAACATCAAAATCCCCACTTGTTAAACACTGAAATGATGCTAAGATTTATAAGTATCTAGAGATGCTCCGCAAAACTGTTGGAAGATGTGAGTTTTTAGTCAATTTTTAGTCTTCTGTGGCTTTTTCACTCTGATCACATGCAAGTGAGATAATTGGAGTCATGGAATATGGAAAAATCTGTGCCTGTCACATTCAATACAGATATATTTTCCTTGGTCTTCCTGTCACATAACCTTCTCGGCAAATTCACAGCAAAACTACTTACTGTGTTTCAAACACTATGTGTTGCAAATACTATGTATTGTTGTTATAAATACTACTTTATACTGTCAGAAATTGGGTTAAGAAACTCCACTAATTCACATAAAATCACTTTTGCTCCTTGCAATGAAAATAAGCTATTTATGTCTATATTTACATCTAATCAGTTTCCAGGCAATGAGCTGCCAATAACCTCAAGATGAAATCTTGCTGGGTCAAGTACTGTTTTGTAACTTGGGGTGTCTTTAAAACTAGCTGTAGGTTTATTCTGCCTTGCTTTGGCAAAACATTTGTCTGTGCTTCAGTAAAAGCAATTCAAACCATATTTCTTAGCAAATTCTGGCTTTTTTCCTTTCCCTTATTGCATCCATCCCCATTGCACGGAGCTTTTGCAAAGTTTTAAGTTAGTGGGTAAATTAGGGGCCCAGAACCACCAGCCAGAAGCTATGCATGGAAGCTTGGCTTTCACATACCAAAGATGCTCTTGTGTGATAAGATCGATGTTGCACTAATAAGTTCCTTGCACTTACAGTTTCTGTTTTCAAGTTTCACGGGGTAAGTGGGAACCACATGATACTGTGTCATCATGCCAAGAGGCTTGCTGGTTTGGGCAGGGGCTTTGACTATATGAATTCTGAATATGAAGCAAATATAATGGACTCTCTCCCTTTAGTCACAATGGGTGGGATGCAGCTGACCACATGTGGGCATCTTCCTCTGAATTAGGTGTCTGGATGCATATCTCCCTTTACAGAGTACCAGTTACCTCATTGTAATGTCAGTATCTAAACCGAGCGAAACAGATCAGGTCCTGAAAGAGTTTATTTCTCTTTGTGACTGTAAAGAGGACCCAGGGCAACCCACTGGGTCATAAACTGCTTCCTTACAGACACCTGAAATTAGGCATTCTGAATCCTACCCTAACAATTCAATCCAACTGCCTTTGAGGTTAGCCCCTGGTGACGCCAATGGGTATTGGATTAGTCTCTAAAGGCATTTGCTGTGGAAGGCAGGGAAGAGGCTGTCACTCAGATAAATACAGGTAAAGGTATATTGTTGAATTTGACTGGTGACATAAAAGACTGTGGCAGCAGATTAGCAGTGCTGTGCACATCTGTGACCCTGAGACAGACGACACACTGAAATGATCTCCCTTAAGGAGGCAGATGGAGGCTGAGAGCTAAGTCATGACCATGCTGGGAGTAACATGGATGCTTCTGGAGATGGAACAAAAATACAAACTATTTTTATCTCCCTGGCAGATTTATCCAGTGAACTTCCTTTAAACCACAGACTCCTTTCAACAACTCAACTTTCCAGCTGGGAAATACAAATGCTAAAGTCTTTCTGTCTCTCAGGGATTCCCTTGTGCTGTATTTGATCTTTTCTTCACTCTCTTCCCCAAAACCCAAAGCAATCACATTAGTGGCTATACACATGGCATGTTTTAATTCAACTTACAACCACTTCATGGTACGGTTAGCACTAATCATGGCCTTTGCTTGCCACAACAGAGTGGCTTCTCAAAAGTCCAAGTGGCAACTGGACACCCTATCTGCTATGTACAAGTCTAGACTATATCTCCAAACATGATTAAGAGTTAGCCAATAACAGAGGAAGTCCGCAGCAGTTTGTTTCTGCTGCCAGTCTTGGATGGTACATGTCTGCCTTCCCGTAAGTAAATCTATCTATTGTTCTTTTGCAGGGTGCAAGGAACTTTCCATCTAAGCAGATGGATCCATCTCTCCTAGTCTGCCTTTTTCCCATCACTATAAAACAGGAAATCCCACAGTTCATTGTCACTGATGGTGGCCTTCTACTGCTGGTGGACCAGCTAGGCAAACAGAAAAGCCACCTTAGCTACCGCTCTCAAACGACTGGCTGCAGCCCTTCATTCTTCTTCCCAAAACAATCTGGCCCTTGGTTTGGCAGGCTTGTTTGCAGGATGAGAAACAGCGTGGCTAAAGTATGTCACTTCAGTATCTCTTAGAAAGGTTTTAAGGCTGTGATGAGGAACAGTTGCATTCACTCGTGTTCATCCCACCACTGAACAGAAACTGGGAGTGAAAATAAGGAAGGACAAGGCAACAGCTGCAGCACCCATTTTATTTCTGAAACAGAGATAGCTATGAAACTTGGAAGAGGCTGAGACTCTCCTGGAGGCAGCATTCACACAGTACTGTAAGGAGAAAAAGCAAGAGAGATGTAAGCATTTTCTCCTGTCCCAATATGCGCTGATCCCTGATAGCTTCCTTCGCCCTCCAGTGTCTATAGCAGGAGGGCATGAAAGCACAGGGAAGAAAATTCCAGCTGTTGAAATTCCCAGAAGGAATGATTTTACAGTCTGTAAAATACTGCCTGTGCTCTTGAAAAATTTCTAATAAAGCTGGATGCTTGTAACAGCTAAGGTCAAATTTGTCTTTAGACTACTCCTCATCTTAGAAATAGACTTGAATAAATTATTCCTGTCACACAAAACTCTCTTGCTTACTAGAGTTAATGTTTTCTTCAGCATCCTTCCTCAGACAGTGTCTAATAATGTGTGGCAGTAAGTAAAACCCAGTATGCAGTAAGATGGCCTAAGTGAGAGACAGAAAGCTGGCAAATGGATGTAGTTCACTATGGTGCATGGACATTCGTATTTCACTTATATTTGAAACTTCTTGTGGACTTATTTTCCCTGGGCATGGCTGGATTTCCCTTAATTTATCTTTCAGGGTGTAATGTAAACAAGGGAGCAGATTTTATGATGAGAAGTGTTTGTAGCTACCCAAGGTCCAGGGGAAAGGACACCCACAGAGAGTTGTCATGCAGGGCAGCTTTTAATCTGATTTACTGAGGTGGTTTTGCTGAAGAGCTGGGAATCCTGGCCCAGAACAACCATACATGTGACTTTGTACAGGGTGGAGATGGGATGGAGCCTCCTGAAGGTAACAGCAAAGCTGTGGCTGGTCTCACCTGTAACAGCATTAACAGTGTCTGGCTACACCAGGGACATTTGCTCAGCTCTTCCTACAGCTGAGAATCACCCAGGCCACACCAACACCAGGGGCTCAAAAGCCTTATCTTGGGTAGCCCAAGGGCAGATTCTCAGACACTTGGATATCACAGGCTGGTTTTCCATGGTGGTGCCACACTGCATGCCTTTGTGCAGGGACATACTGCTACAGCATCATTGACAGCAGCCTGGACATGTCCTTAGTATCTGTCAGGGCAGCAAGCACCCCCCGTTCAATGTCTTGGGTTGCTGGAGAGATCACAAGCCTTGGCCTGATGTGCCCCAAGCTCTCTGAATCCTTCACACCTCCTCAAAGCCTTTTCTCTTGCTCAGCTGACATTTTTGTAAAGTTCCCTGCTATTTAATCTCAGCTCATGTTTCAGTTTAAATCAGTCATCACCAATCTGTTGTGGCCTTCCAGATATATTACTTCCTTACCAGCTTAGACCATTCTTGCAAATTATTACCACCTCCTATAAATATGGCAGTGATGTTGCACAGTATCAATTCTCCTTGGAATAGTGATTTATTTAAATAAGTAGAGAAAGGAGATTTGGGCTATTTTTAGGCTTCTTTCTATGATGCTATACAAAGATTTTCTCACCATGGTTTCCTCTTCAGCTATGCCATCTCAGACTTTTCACATGGTAGAAGAAGCATCCACAGCAGTGCTCCCATCTGGCTCTCAGCAACTGGCTTTCACTGTTCAGTTCTGTTATTACTAATTCATTGTTTGTTTTCTGCAGTAAAACCAAGGAACCTTCAACAAGACTGGAGTGGCTTCCTCGAATAAGTGCAATATCAAACTGATGCTGACAATAAAGAGTTTACAGTGTTTTCCACTAAATTCAACTGAAGCATCATTGAAAAGCCCATCTATTTACACGAGACTGGTCCAAAATGAAAGCTGAAAAATATTATTTGGTATGGGAAGGAATACTTGAATCTAGCAGTTTACCAGGAAACTATACATTTTTTGCAGGGCCAGACCTACATGTAATGAAAAACCTGTACCTGAAATATGGAAGATCTCTTCCACTCTTGAGTGAGGTTGTCTTGGCCTAGAATAGCCCAGGGCCTGGCAGCTAAGGTGGTAGTGTTTAAAGAAGAATAGTAGACCCACGTGTCTCAGTTAGACTTGAGTTAGTCTTGAGCTTCTCACAAGCTGGGTGAATGATCCTAGCATGCCATTACCAGCGACTTCATCTATCAACCACGTTTGTCCCTCTGTAAGTTATTTTAAAAGGTTTTTGGTGTGTCTCAATGAAAAAAGCACAACACATGTTAAGAACAAAAATATTGACAAGGTGGAAAGCTATTTGTGTACCAGCTGCTGATGTTATCGTCATTTGCTCAGTACAGAGGTAAAGTACAAAAAGGTTCAATGACTTTCCCAAGGTTACTCAAGGAACAGGCAGCAAACTGATCTGGGACACCTCATGGCTGAGGTCCTTTTCCAGATAACAAGACTGTCTATTCCTTTGCTGTAGTTTAGAACCCAGAAAATATGAGCCTGATTTTTGTCCTTTCTAGAATTCAGCAAGACATTCGTATGGACTGAACAGAGCTAAGTCACAGGAGACTGTGGGTCACCTTATTCCCTGTCAAGCCTCTCAACTTCCCATGGAGTCAAGGCATTGTACTTCTGCAAAGGAATTCCCTGCAGGCTCCTTTTGGAACTCTAAAAATAAGACTTCTCCTAATGTATTTCAGTACTAATTAAGTTTTTGCTATTCCTCCCACAGAGGGTTATCAACATAGTTTACAAAGTGTCATCTTTTAGCAACTTCTCAAGAGTTGGCTGTTTCCCATCTAGCTCCCTCTGACACATTTACATGTTCTGTTTATACAAACACACAGATAACAAATGTCCCAGGTGTATCTAGAATATTTTGAACCAAAGAGAGAAAAAAATCCCTTGCCAAGTTGTTCAGTAGCTGGAAATTACTTGTCACATCCCCAGACCAGTAATTCTTTTTATTTTTAAATGACTAACCACACTATGATTAATGGCTCACAGAAATGGACTCAAAATAAGTCTGGCACAAACATAAGGAAGGAGGAGAGTAAATGGGATAAGGACTGGATGTGTCTACAGCAGGACATTGGTGGCATGAATGGCATAGCGGGCACAGAGGAAGGAAAAAATGTTTCATGCTATTTGTAGCTCAAAACTGCAGCTACAGTTGGTGATGCTGTCATGCAGCAAGGGATCAGGACACTGCAAAAAGTAGCAACCTGTGCTGAAAAGACTTGTCTCTTTCTGGATACTGGTGTCTCTGAAAATTCACTCATTTCCCCACTGTACATAAATGCTGATAGCATCCTTGACTGAGTACTGGAGCTGCATCCTTATCTCCTGGAATGTTTTAGAACTGTTCTACAATGCAATGTATTTTGCCATTCCTTTTCCAGAGGCAATATTTTCCATTTTCTTTTCTCAGCTGTTATCCTCTGTATTTTCAGCTCATATTCTACAGTGAATACTTTTGAGTGGAAATGCCAAACATGCGATCTTGGCGAACAGCGACAAGCATGTCACTTCAGGACGCTGTGAGAAGTACAAACAGTCAATGCTGCTTGCAGGGAGAATACAGGTGATGGTATGATAAAGGATGTGGAGGAGGGAGCACTCATTTAGACTATTGCTGTCTTGATCACTGGGCAGAACAGGACCTTTAAAGCAAAAACAGGCTTAAATAAACCCAAATGCCAGGGCATGCATCTAGCAGCACTAAATGGAGAGCTCTCTCCTGCGTGGGGAGGCTGGGCACACATCTTGGAAAGCAGAGGCTCTGAAAAGGTCATGGGGGTGGATAACTCCAAGCAGATGGCTGAGGCGGAGCAGCGAGTCAGACCCTACAGCTGAATGATCAAAATGAGGAATGGAAAATGAACGGTCTAGTCTGCTTATCAAGAAGCACGTCACAGTCACAAGCTGTTACGGCACAGTCATATGCCAGCACATTCAGGTGGGGTCAGAAAGCTTAGGGGAAGATTGAACATGGTTCTCCCTGTGTGCCCCCTCCCTAAGTCTACACAGTCATGTAAGACTCTAGCTCCTTGCAAGACCTATGACTCTGCTGTGTCCCAGAAATATCCCCTCCTACAGGACTCCTCGTTGTTGCTGGAAGCAGGATCCATCTGGCAGAGCTGATGTGGCTGCAGGCTTGCTTGTATCCCAAGCCATTTTAACGCTGTTTTTCTTACTGAAAACCTGTTGCAGCTACAAGTGGCAAGCTGCATTGCTGGGTGAACAGTTACCATCGATTCCTAAAGCTACTTTGCCATGATTTTGTGTCTGAAATTGTTTAAATGGCTCATATTTCCTGAAATAAGAATAAAAAGAGTGCAATCTCATACTTTTCCTATGGTGAAACCTCATTAAAAGCTATGAGATGTTTGGATTCTATGCTGTTCAGACCTTTCCACCTCTGGTGGCACAGATTCCTGTGGATAAGACTCTGCTTTGAGGTATAAACAGAATTTTGGTCTCCAGGAAACAAAGCCTTTTGAAAAACCCTGGGAAATAAATTTTCTGGGAGCCCAAAATAAAAGAATTCACATTAAGTAAAAATGTGAATGAAGTAAAATGCTTCCCAGTAAAGAGTGGTAACGCAGAAGGTGTATGAAGGCAACATCAATATGTAAGCATTAGATTTCAGCCACAATGTAATCGCAGAACTTTTGTCTCAGGAAAATAAATTTCCTCTTGTAAAATGGGAAGCCAGAAAACTGTCCAGAAGTAAGGAGATGTTTCCCAATTGCTAGGGGTATTACAGGATAATAATGAAGCAATAGAGGGCCTGTCAGTGCTGTGAACACACAAAGGCTGAGATTAAATACATCATCTTTTCCTCTCAGCTCTCTCCCCCTCTCTTCCCAAGAAACTAAGAAAAACAGTTTCTAGTGAGCTGAGCTTGCAACATACAGATTAATCCATATAGGGCTTAGAAATAAATGCTCTATGACTTCCTCTGTCCGACTTGCTACTTGGGTATTATACATCAAACTGTAATCTAAATATCACCCACTGTATATTAAGTGAATTAAGCTATATTTAACAGACTGACTTATATTTCTTTATTTGTGATAATATATTTATCTATATATTTATATAAGTATGTGGAAAGGGAGTATGTATTATAGGGGGTCAGATATTTCCCATGAATATCTTTTCTGAATGGAAATGTAGTCTTTAAAAACTCAGAATTTCCCCATGGCATTTTGCTGGAGTTTTTTACTCCCCATTGGGAAAAATTAAATTCTTTGTTTTGAATTAGCTCTGCTTAAATTGAAATACTTTGGTTTGTCAAACTGAATTAAAACATTTCATGATGGGGTAGTTCGACTTTAATTTATGTCCAGAGTTACTATGTGCCTTGTGGGCATTTTAATTTATAGACATCATACTCCCATAATGCATCATAATCGCCTCTCTCATTAAATTTTTGCAATGTACTCTGAGAGTCAGATGGCCACAAAACATCACAGGATGCTGGCTGGGAACTCTGTTGACTGAGAAACATGATGTATCACCCTCATGAGGCACTGCAGCAGTTCCAAGGGACACACAGTTACACTGAACCAAGCTGAATCTAAACTCTTTCTGAGAAAGGACAAATTTGCTTTCAGTAAAAACATCCCTGGTTCAACATTTTGCCCAGATGTGCATCCAAAATAAATGTTGATATCAGAACATTCTATAGAACAAAACATATAAATAGTGACAACTTTACTGTCCAATAAATAAGTCCTACCTTCAGGGTTGTAAGTGCTTTTCCCTCTGTTATATAGGAGCATGCACTGAAAGTTTTGATGTAGCACAAGCACCAGTGACCTGCCATCTCAGTAGAATTATTTGCCATGACTTGCGCCAGGAGCGTGAGGGGAATCTGGTGAATTTCAATAAAAGCTTGAAGCCTTCCCATCTCTCCAGAGGCATAAGAAATGGTAGAGCAGAGGAACCAGAGCACAGGAATAGATAGATTGTAAAAGATGTTTCTCTCACTGAAAAGAAAAAAGTAAATTAAAATGATACATCATGAAAGCTAAGACTTCATTTCAAAATTCAGAGTTGCAATTGCCATAGAAGTTTATGGCTGGTAGTAGCATTCTGGTAAGGTTTTTAATTACATCAGCACACAACACAGGACATAAAGCTTGGGAAATATTTATATGGCAGCTCTGGATTAAATCTATTCAGGCATAGAAATGTGACATATCTTGGGGTGATGCTGAAAGAAGGCAGAGAGTGCTATGGAGTAGGTGCTCAGGTGATGATGGAACATATAGCTTGTTATGACCTGAGCGTTAGAGTGCATGGCATGAAGCCTTGAGGTAGCACTGAAGGACCTTGGCTATAGTTGACATTACATGGAACTACAAGAGCCCAGTATGCAATTACCTGGGCTGGCCTTCAGCCAGGAGACCATAGAATCATAGAACAGTTAGGATTGGAAAGGACCTTAAGATCATCCAGTTCCAACCCCCTGCCATGGGCAGGGACACCTCACACTAAACCCTGTCACCCAAGGCTTTGTCCAATCTGGTGTTGAGCACTGCCAGGGATGGAGCATTCACAACTGCCTTGGGCAACCCATTCCAGTGCCTCACCACCCTCACAGTAAATAATTTTTTCCTTATATCTAACCTGAACTTCTCCAGTTTAAGTTTTAACCTGTTACCCCTTGTCCTATCACACAGTCCTTAGCAAATAGTCCATCCCCAGCATCCTTGCTGAAGACCTTCTCTTTTGTTAAAAATTATAAGGGAGATTTAGGGTAAGATTTTCACAATGGCTTCTGCCAAGGTTAGAGCTCCAGTCAGCACTACAAGGGAGAAAGAGCACGAGCAGTCAGTGCTGCCAATATTACTATGAAAATAACAAGTACGGACACTGTTTGCAGAGAGCATGTTGAATAATAGCGAAAGAACAAACAGTAATTTTGTTTGGGTTTAGTATTCAGGGAACTTCTCACTAACATGGTTTTCATTTTTCATTAGGCCACCAAGGGAGAGGGGGATTGTGTCAATGAAATATGGAGACCCAGACTTGGGACAAAAATGGATGTAGGATTATGCACCTGATTGCCCCTTCCAGAGGAAAATGCTCACATTGCAGGCTGAGAATACCTTCATCCAGTGTCTGCTTTTCTCTGTCCTTGAAGGAACAATCCTAGCTATAGAGAAGTTAACTACATGTAACTGAGAAGTGTGTCAGATCAATTGCCTCTTCAAGGTCTCCCTAAGGATTGCTGTGAGGCAGCAGACCTATGTTTAGAAGACCTTATAGGAGACTTGTTTTGCCAGCAGAATTGATGAGGTTTGCTGGATCAAAATTAGTGTGTGCTCTGGATGCTGCCCTTGGCTGGCACAGAGACAGAGTCCTGTCCATGTTGCTCATGACCTTGATATAAAATACCAGCTGTCCTCCCCTTCTCTCTAATTCTTCAAGGTCATAAGAACATGAGATCTACTGAAGCTGAAGTCAGTCCAATGTCATTCCCACTTTCCCTGGTGATTTACCCAGAGCACCTCAGCTAAGCACACTACAGAGATCCCTTCAGTCGATCCTTTGTCTCAAAGCTTTGTCTGGTCTGCATCTGTGTTTATTTATAAGACTGTCTTGACATTGGCATTGATGCCCAAAACACATCAATGAAGAATGCAGAAGAGAATCACAGAGGGTCCTAGAGCAGAAAGTCACTAAGTCAGCTGCTTATTCCTAGACTAAGGGGAGTCCAGTCCTTCCCACTTTTAACAACAGAGGGAAAATGATCAGTGCTGGAATCAGAAATGTCTGCAGGGAAATCTCCCTTCTTCTTCTCAACTTGTTACTACCCTGTAGCAGCCACAGGATGAAATAGGTCTGCATTTGGTGTTTTAATAGTCACTTTGCATTTTATAGACTTGGAAATGTCAAAAGAGAACACCCACTAGAGAGATCCCTTTTTATGTGTCACAGTTTGTTCATGAACTCACACCAACTGGCTCCATGTGTTGCTGTATTTGGCATCTCCAGAGAGGAGGAGGAATCTCCCTTCAGTCCTCTCCCAGGAGGTGACCTCCATTCTCGAGAAATACTGGGATTAGCTGAGCTAGCAGAGCATGTGCATAATGCTGCTGGGGAGAATGGAAAGTGCTGCATGGCTTCAGTGGAGTCCTGTTACATGCACAGCACTGACAACTGCAAAAAGAAAGAAAGACACCAAGAGAGCACGAGAGGGATTGGAGCATACAGGGTAGTGTCATGGCTACTGAACGTCACCTTCATGGTTAAAAAAGGCACTGCACTTACCTCTCAACCCATTCAAGGAACGCCTCAAATGCATCATCTGCAAGGCAATTTTACATGCTTACTGTGAGCAAGGAAATTTTAAAGAATACCTTCAATAACTCCTAACTGCCTGCCTTTATAAAAGGAAGTGTTAAAAATACAGATTTCATACTGATTCAGTTGCGTGCTGGTGCCAGCTACACTATGAGACTCAGGGCTGTCTAAACAGTATGTCCTGTCTTCTCTACATCTACCTACTGGGGAGGAGGACACATCGCACAGCGGCCCTCATGATGCAGTCACTGGCACTGCAGCAGTAACAGGAATGACTAACATCTTCTGATCTTCCAGTCAGAAAAATGATCTTCACCAAAATTAGCATGAGGATTCCTGAGGATTACTGAAGATTAGGACAGCCGGGATAGATGCTTACGTACTTGATGACATACTTGGCGATAAGAGAGTTAGCAAACAAATATACTTACTGGTGCCTGCTTTACCTCATCAGATTGGTAAAAAAGTGGATTCAGATTAAAGGAAGGTTATTATTATTCTTCTTTCGAGATCAGTTGGCATGGTGTCTAGACTTATGAAAAGGAAAAGATGAAGGACAATGAGAAAAATAAGGAAATGAGGTGGCCATGCTATAATGAAGGCAAAATATATTGATGACAGATACAGTTTATATAGGTACACACACACATGCAGTAGCACATAAAGAACATACACATCTTGTATTTTACACAAAATTAGTAAAACTGCAGTTAGCCATATTTTTAATGAATCCAAGAAATCCAATGCAAATTAACTTATTCAGTATTTGTGTTGCTAATGCCAAATGCCACACACTGTCAACTCACTGTAAGCAAAAGGTAAATAAAAATAAAAGCCATTTTTTTCTTTTAAAAAGAGGTTACCTTTGGTTAACAAAAAAAGAAACATGGCTCACACTGATGTGCTGCTAAAGATATGCCTCAGAATGTGGACTTAGCTTGGAAAATATTTGACCTTATAGCTATGATTTTGCACAAAAGCAACTATCATGAGAAGAACCTTTCAAAATGGTCATAACCATCATACTAGGCACCCAAAAGTAGGAAGCTCCAAAAAATAAAAACACTGTCTTCCTCTGAAAAGGAATCAACAGCCTGTGCAATTCCTGGAGAACAAAACCTGGAAAGTAGCCCAAAAAAAGATCTATTGCATTAGGGCAGTGTACTGGTAGATGTGGCACAGTCCAGCAGTAGCTGTGTAAAACAGTAACTATAAATGTTTAAATATCTTAAACTTAGATCTGGCTAACTTGCAGTCAAGGTTTCTTTAGTGGATCAAGGAGCTTTCTGAGATACTGGATTTAATTTCTCAAGTTTTGAGGAACTGGAAAGATTCCAGTGAAATATTAAGAAGCTGGTCTGCTGACATTTGAAAATGATAAATGGCATAACAGGGGAAGTTATAGGCCAGTTAGGGTGATATTGATGCTGGGAAAAAATAACAGTGGGACACAATCAAAAACCAGTTAAAGTACAGAACTTCAGTGAGTGTTAGTCAATGAGGATTCATGGAAAATGGATTCTATCAAAATAAACTCATGTTTTTCATTGAAAAGATTGTTTTCCTGGCTGACAAAGGTAATCCCGTTAATGTGAGGCTCAATTCCTTCAAAATGGGATTCTAAAATATTTTGCATTCTGATTAAAAACTAGGAATCTTCCAAGACACTCTTGCACATACTAAACAAATTAGAAACCAGCTAAATGACTGAAAACTGTATTTACTAGCAGGGAATTTTCAGTAGAGGTGTGTGTTTCTAATGTGGTCCCACAGAGGTCTGGTTTTCATCTAGCACTGCTGAGTATTTTTACTGATAATCTGAAAGTATATAAAGTATTTCTAATTCAGTTAGCTGACTGCACAAGATTTATGGCATAGTAAATGAGGATAGGGGCATCTGATGGGCATAAAGAAAACTGAGTTATTTGTTATGTGAATATATCCAAATATCTGGTGCACATACAGTGACAAAAAAGCTTATATGAAGTTTGCAAGATGGGAGGCAATGGGTGCCTTGTTCCTTGTGAGAAATAGTTTGGGGCAGTGCCACTGTGAATCCCAAGAGGAATGTGCATGGTGGGGCTGGAAACTGCTCTCAGAGCAGCTGTACTGGAGCTGTTTCAGGGGGTGTTTTAGAACTACACCTCTGGGGAAACTGCTAAGCTGGGAAAGTTCCTGTGTTGTACAAGGTCACACAGAAATCTCATATCCCTGAATAAGCTCTTGATCTTGTTTGCTTTGAGCCTCCTGTTAGGCTGACAAGAGCTCTGTCCAGGTTAGCTGGGAAGGCAGCTGTGAGAATGCCTCCCTTGAGAGAGCATATGCAGTGATAATACCACCAGATGATTTCTGCCTCCTTAAGGAAGAAAATGGCCTTTGTGGCAGCTCATCTTTTTAGGAAGAAAGCCTGTAAATCCTGAGGAAGGAAAAGGATGATCTTAAAGTCCTTTCCAACCCTAACTACTCTACTAACTAACTGATTCTATGATATCAGTGAGGCTGGAAGGATGAAAAGCTTTTGCTTGTGCCTCAAAGAGCGTCAGCATGGAAAGATCTCTGTCAGATTTACATTGTGTATGATGTTCTCTGGAAAGGTGTGAAGTAGGGAGATGAGAATTCAGTGCATCAGCCACAAGCTGCCTTACTCACCCTGGTGATGAACACTGAAAGGACAAATAGGAGCAAATAGAGAGACTATGTGGAAAGATGTAGGAGCAATTATTTTCCTGTGTGTGAATCTCTGTTTTCTCAACACTGAGCTGTTACACCAGGTGTGAGGTTTGTGTCTAACACATAGTAGGCACCAGACTGATGAAACAGAAAGGTTCCTTGGTGACAAAGGCAAGGTAATTCAGTTTCTGATGGGAGCCTGTGTTGTTATGGGCTTTTAGTATAGAAAAGAAGATGATCTTTGACAACCTAGCATGAAAATGACTTTGACCTGCCCTTGAAACTTGCACCTGCTGCTCTGAAAGCATGGAGTTGATGGGGGAGTGTTGTTATTTACACTTTTCCATTTCTATAATTTGATTTTGCAGGCAGAGATCAAGCCAGGCCCTTAATGCAAGTCAGCAACAAGCTCACAAACACACAGGCTATACTGCTTGCCAGCACACAGGCTTGCTGTGTTTGAATATTATGGCATTTGGGTTTGTGATTTCTGAATAGATCATGCCTCAAACCTGTACATGGCTTGGGGGGAAGTGAAAATTCACAAGTATTTTTGGAACATTTTCCAATGTTTGTACTTCATTCTGTCAAATGAAGGATATAGGAAGTTGCTGGTAATGGCACAGCTGGCAGAATAGCAGACCCAAATCTGGTAGGATGCTTTGTGTTGCATACTGCTAGCCTGCACTGTGGAATTGTTCAGGTAGCTAACTTCTGAGAAAAGGTTTGTGTCAGATGACAGAAGTGGTTGCAAGCATGACAGACATCCAGATGAGTGAAGGGACCGAATCTGTTCAGTGTAGAAAGGAGAGATGGGGAAGAAGAAATGTTAATAAGCAAAAGGCATCCCTGAATTTGAGTGGCAGCATCAGAATAGGTTTTTTTACATAGTTCATAATGAATCCATAGTGGTCAAAAAAACATCTGAGGATTGTGTCAATACCTAAATATTCAAAAGTGGGTGTGGTGGAAGAGAATAGTGAAGTTACAGTGGAAAATGATATTTTTAGATGAAATAGCCTGAACCCCTTCTCTTCTGTTGGCAGAAACTAAGAAGGAGCTTTTCCTGTTATTCCATTCCACAGATTTAGCTGCAGAAAGGACACCAGGGCACATTTCATTCCCACTTGTTCAGGTACAATTGTCATTACCTTCCAGACTTAACTAGAAGAGGCTTTAAATATGTGATGCCCAAATGCTATTTTGTGGGTCCTCAAGATATTCCTTTCTTGAAGTCCCCTTTTACAAGCAAGGATAATTCTTGCTGCTTCTACTTTACTCATATTGTCAGGGGTATCATTATATTGAAGTCTTATCCAAAACTTTCAAATTAAACCCTACAACCTTCTTGCCTTTCACAGCAATTGCCATCAGCCTTTTTGTTCAGATTCAGTTTCTGGTTCAGTTCAGATTCTGGTATTGTTAACTAAATTCTTCAGGCCTTTGTTGAGATTAGAGTTCTTATTTTTCCAAACCAGACACAATGCACACAACGCCTCATCAGATAGTTAAACCTTTGAGTTTATAGCAAATAACAAAGCTTTTTCTGGAATGCAGTGTTGTCATATGAACAGTAGTTAAAAACATACCTCGATATCCTAATACTTTGGAAATGCCTACAAGAGTAGCCTTAGATTTCTAGTTGCAGAAAGAGCAACACAAAGAAAATATGAGACTAGTAAACTTCTGATGTGATTCAAACCTATTGTGAGCTACATACCAATGAAATGTCTGCTTAATACTGTGGCCTTATCAAGCCTGCTGATCTCTCACATTCTCTGGAAGCTCTGGATGAAAGCGAAACATATGCAGGCATCTTTCCTCCATAAACTCCCAGCCCCAGTATAAAAATCAGACTATATGGAAGTTCAGGAGAGATCTTTGACCAAACCATTTATCAGAGAGTCACATCAAGCCTGGAATGATGGTCCTGGCTGAAAGTGATGATCGGCTAAGTTATGGCACTCTTACTGTAGACTCACAGAACCTGCAGAGTGACTTCTTTAAAAGGATGAGCCGTGGTCACCAGGAGTGCCAGTAGACCTGTGTAACAAAAAGGAGTGAAACAGCTCAGCTGTTTATGGAGTGACAGATCAGACTGTCAAACAACAGGCTGTGGACAGAAAAGTTATTATCAAAGAGTTAAGTATCTTTATATTTGGATTGTAAAAATACATTACAATAAACTTGTCCTTGTTTTTAGAATGAATGAACAATGTAAATACAAACATGTAACAGTGGTATGTATCACAATGTATAACTACACTTACACTATCTTGTTATAAAATGGATTTTAGAAAGCTTTATTTTAGACAGTAAAGCTATTTGATATCAAAAAGAAGATGAAAATACAGTAAGGAGATGAAGTAATCCAGAAAGCCTTCTGAAAATGGTCAAAACATCAGGCAACAGGCTGTGGAATAGAAAGAGAAAACTAGTGTAAGACAAGGAAGAAAATGGCTCAATGCAAGGTAAGGGAGGAAACAATGTAAAGCAGGTAACTTTTCCAAGTGTAGAAACTGTTTCCAAACAGTTTTGAAAGAGGAGTGAAAGATATTTATAACCAACATATTTATCTTGGGTGCCCATTGTTTGTCCCCAAACCTGTGAAGGTATCAGATTGGAGGTGACATTCTGTGGATGTTGGAAACTGGGGTAGAAAATTGTTTTTAAAATGGAAAGAATTAATATCATCTTATGACTGAAAAAATAGTAATGTAGAATATGTCTACCTGAAGAAAATGGCAGGTACATGTCTCCATTCCCAAGAAGATCTGTACTCTCTCACTGCACAGTGTGTCAGGCAACACACCATGAGAGACAGAAGAGCTCCTCATGTTCAGTTTCACTCTTGCAGATTTTAGCTAGCAATGCTATGTTGTGTTCGGACCTGATTTCATGTGCACACCAGTCTCTCCAGATCTGCTGTGGACCTGGGTAGCTAAGAGCTCATAAGAGAGATGCTTCTCAGACCCCTGATCATCCTTGTGGCCTTCCACTGGACTTCTAAGACTGCAGGTTGCAACAGGGTTTGTTCACTTAACAATGCATAAACAGCTATGTTTCACCCTGTGTTTACATGAGTGAACTTGCTTCATGAGGTCTAAGTGACAGCAGCCAGGAGTATGAAAATGTCTGGTGTAAACTAGTTGTTTTACATTAACTGACTTGGCCTGTGGCCAATGAAAAGGCTATAGGACAAAGAACTGACTTACAGTGGTGCATTTTCTGTCATCCCTCATGAATACATTCTCCCTCTTCTTGGCCTTCTCATGGCATAGAATCACTGAAAACCTCTCAGGGAGCTGAAGCTTGTTCTATGAGGGCAGTAAAGCAGACAGACTGCTCAGAGGGATTACAGAATGCAGCTGGAGCAAGCCCTCAGCAATCTGATCTATCCTTACAGCAGATCCTGCTTTGACAAGGGTCTTGGCTAGAGACCTCCTTTGGGTTGGCAGGATCTTATGATTCTAGGTCACAGTCACATCTTATAAGAGATCCCAGTTTATAACTTTCTAGCTCCTAACTCCTGGGCACACTCAAAATCCTGATTGCATGATAGGCTGAGAAAGTTGGGGCTGTTCAGCCTGGAGAAGAGAAGGCTGCATGGAGACCTCACAGCAGCCTTTCAGGATCTGAAGAGGGGCTATAGGGATGCTGGGGATGGACTATTTGTTAGGGACTGTAGTGATAGGACAAGGGGTAACAGGTTAAAAGTTAAACAGGGGAGGTTTAAATTGGATATAAGGAATAAGTTCTTTACAGTAAGGGTGTTGAGGCACTGGAATGGGTTGCCCAAGGAAGCTGTGAATGCTCCACC
Source organism: Melopsittacus undulatus (assembly GCF_012275295.1). Classification (NCBI taxonomy): domain Eukaryota; kingdom Metazoa; phylum Chordata; class Aves; order Psittaciformes; family Psittaculidae; genus Melopsittacus; species Melopsittacus undulatus. The sequence goes on along the minus strand of NC_047528.1, from coordinate 114,162,456 downwards.
CCTGGTGGTTTTCAAGGCCAGGTTGGACAAAGCCCTGGATGACATGGTTTAGTGTGAGGTGTCCCTGCCCATGGCAGGGGGTGTTGGAACTGGATAATCTTAAGGTCCTTTCCAATCCAAACTATTCTATGATTCTATGATTTTATATCTGGATGACAGGTGTTATTCACCAATGGCTATGTAGCTTTTAGAATGAGGGAGATGTGTGTTTTAGTGCATCTTCTGGTCTGGATAATGCAGGGGCTTTAGGGACATGGGAGTCTTTTGTGGGGAGAAGCATCAAGAAGTGCTCAGTGACCTCAAAAGATCTTCAAAAATGAGTCTTGACCTATCACTGCCTGCTCTGTGAGGTGCACCCTCGAGTAAAGGGCATCATTTGCTGAGGTTGAATCTGTCACTCTCATACTTACCAGGTCCCCTTGAAGTTCAGCCTGCAGGGGCCCAGGGGATCAACCTCCAGAAGCAGAAGGTGATTGTTACCAAGGAGTGCTGATGAAGATTAGGAAGGCCTCACACATCAAGTGAGAACAGACAATGCTCTGTTCTTTCATCCATATGATGCTCTGAAGCATTGGAGTCTTATCTCTAGCACATTTTCTTCAGCCCCTAGCCCCCCACCCTGGCTGCCTCTCATCTTCTTGCTGAGCTCCATTGCTCCTGTGCAAAGCTGTAGCCCATTTAAATCAATTCTGACACCCAACACCTTTCTGTTTTCTCAGCCTGTCTGCCCCAAATATTTCCCTCCAACTTTGACAGAACAGGCATTCACAGGGCAGCTCCAGAATAACAAGTTTCCGTTTCTGAGACGGTTGTATGGGGAGCTTTGTGGTGTGGCAACTGGCCAACGGGTGATCATTTAGCCAGGGGAGCTCACTACTGGGTAGTTAATTTGACATGCAGAACAGAGTGGTTAGGCTCTCTCCAAAGTCCAGTCAGACACTTCTGGCTTCCCAGTTTTAGAATCATAGAACAGTTAGGGTTGGAAAGGACCTTAAGATCATCTAGTTCCAATCCCCCTGCCATGGGCAGGGACACCTCACACTAAACCATATCACCCAAGGCTTCATCCAATCTGGCCTTGAACACTGCCAGGGATGGAGCATTCACAGCTCCCTGGGCATGTGCAACACCAAAATATCAGCACTTGAGTGCAAACCTTGACTTGAGTAAAGCTGATCAGTCCAGCAGTGGCTCATTTGTTTTGACACAATCCATTTTCTTCAGCAGACTCTGGGACCATTAGCTGCTTTAGAGTGAGATGTGAGCTGCTCTTGGCTCTCCACATCTCTCTGCATCACTAAGCTGGGAAAAAGAAATGGATGGTACCATAGTGGTGACAAACAGTGGTGATGAACCCATACATATAAGGCTAGGAAGAGCTGAGCCTTTTTCAGTGGTAACAGCCCAAGACTCCTAATTCACCCCTTTTCCAGGAAATATAGCAAGTGCATAATCAAGAGCATGGTCGCAGAGATCGACTCCTACTTTACACATGCGCTTTCTCCATCTCATTTAAAGCTTGGACTGAATAATCATTATAACCACATGGTAGCTATCAGGGGCTGGCTGACATGTTATAAAAGCTTAATGCAGCCAATGCACATTAAAGTCTTAGCTAGCACCTGAATTTTTTGCCAGAACACTTTTGAGATAGATTGTTCTTGTGGTACTTGTATAACTGGCAAAAAGCAGAAATAGAGGAAATCTGGAAAACATTTCTCAGGGAAACAAAAGTATCTGTGAAATGTTGTAGAGTCTAGAGCCAGATAGATGGCACTGAAATTCGGATTTCTTATTCAAATGGCTGTGGACTTCTGGAGTATTTTGGGCTGTGAGACAGATATTTCACACTTTCTGATTGTGTTTGCAATTGTAATTCTTTGTTGGTTTGGGTCATTTATTTTCCCTGCAATTCTTTGGCCACTCATCTTGACCAAAGCGTGCTTTGGCATTGCTTTCCCTCTAACTAAAGAAACAGGAAAATTGTGCTTACTAAACTCAGTTCCTTGGAAATCAGGGAAGAACTATTTAGATTATTAATAAGAAATGTATTCTTCTATTTCATGTGGCACTGACCTTTCCTGCCTCAGTGATGCCCCCAAATTACATACAGCATCCTAAGGTCTTTAGGGAGCATTTGCTATCTGATTAGGCAGTTGCATATTAGGATGACAACTGGAACATAAACCAAAATAGCCATAAAGGAAGCAGAATAGTCCCACTGGGATAGATTTCCATTGCCATTCATATGTGTCTCTCACACAGAACTAATTGTGAGAAGTGCTGTAACATGACTACTAGCACCCTGTGATGGCAGATGGAGAAGAAAAGAACCTGACTCTACATAAATACAATTGGAATATGTAGCACCCATACACCAGAAAATTCTGATGTTTCAAAATATCTCTCATCCTAATGAATGGATGACAAAATACAGTTTTCCACCACTCCAGAAGTACCAAGACATCCTGACTGACCTCTGGCTGACATTTCTTACCAAGATGAACTTTTTCAACAGACCAAAACTGCAGCTGGTTTATGAAGAAGATGCTTCCACAGCAAGGGCCAATTCAGCTTTTAACAAGTCCCCAGGAGATTTGACAGACTTTACGGGACCTTCTGTGTCCCCTGCACCCTTTGTGGGCAGGGATCTGAGTTGAGCTTCCTCTTGCTGTTACTCTACCATGATTCTCCCAGGCTCTTTCATTCTGGTGGAAAGATACTTGACTGATCTGAATTGCTTCTCTTTGGGGAATTTTTGCATGTTCTCCCCTATGTGGGCAAAGAGAAACTTGCCAAAATTCTCAAGCAAATTCTGTGGGAAAGCTGGTGCAAAATCCCTTGAATCAATTGTGTAGAAAGGAGTGTACTTATTCTTTAGAACCCTGTGTTCAGGTAACTTGCAATAAGAAATATAAGAGTGGCACTCCTTCAAGTCATGCTCCATAAAAAAGGAGTTAAATATATTTTTGTAGAGTTTTGTCTTTAATTTTTACTCTCTTCATTAGGAATTTACAGTAGAAATTACATATTTATATGTTTTGACTGTAAAACACAATGGACCACTGAAAATTAGGAAGACATGCAAAGAATCTGAGTATGCAGGAATGGAAAGAACTTCTAAACAGACTGTTAAAAATGCTATGTGGCAGAATATGAGGAGGAAAGATGGAGGCAAACACCTAAGTCCCAAAAGTCAGATGATGCCAAGCAGGAACGGTAGTGCATCCAGGCAGGAAATAGACATATTTTGCTAGAATAGTGTCAAATGCCATGCTGAGAACTCCCAGCATGCAGCCACTCTATCCCACAGAATGCACACAGTTCAGCCACAGGGTTTCAGTGATTTCAAATGTTTAGTTGCCATTAGCCTAAAAGGTGAATCTGTAAGTCTCCAGCCTCCTTCCAGGCTTGTGCAGCCACATTTATATAGCAGAATTCATGAGTACTGGAGCAGATCCTCATCACTTACATGGGAATGCACCTATGGCTTCTTACACCCACTTATGACTTTATAATAAAGTTGTGATCACAAATGCATTTGTGTGTTTCTCACTGCTGCAAGAAGACTTCTTCAGAACCAGTTCTTTCTTCTTGTCTCAGACATTTGATCACCTTCAGCTTTCTCTGTTCACTTCCACAGAGAATATCCCATACCTTGTGATCTTCCAGGTGCTATGAAGCCTGAACAGAACTGGATTTCCCAGGAGGAGACAGCTTACACCTCTGGTAACAGAGCTGTATTTGTTAGGTGAGTGAGAAGGTGATTTTTGGAAGAAGCAACCTTATTTGACCTTGTTTTAAGCTGTGGTGGCAGCTGAAAGAATCATCAGAATGGACCTATATTGTTCTATAATGTCTTCTCTTAGGCCATGAATTAAATGGCCTTGCTGCTGGGAGTGAGGCTGTTGGCTTGCAGGAGAACTCTTTGTGCCACTGTTTCTTACCAGGTCTGAAAAGTATGTTTCAGTGGTCAGAAAACCCAGGAGGGAAACAGGAGTTACCTGTGCCCTAAATGACTTTCTGCAAGTGCCACTTGGGTCCCCTACTCTGTGCTAAGTGACCACAGAAATGCACACCACGATAACAACAAATGGGAGCTGAGAAGCTGAGGACCACTGTGCTGACATGGCCCTTACCCTGTGTGGCTGGATGCATTCAACACCTTCTCTTAAAGCTTTTGTTCCAGCCTTTCTGGGAGGTGATCATATTTGTCACTGGTAAATATGGTGGGGCACAGTACCAAGGGGTTGGCTTCTGCTATCTTTTAATTCCCTGCAACATGTGTAAGTCTGTCATTTTATGGACTGTGGAGGTTAGTAGAAGAGCTGGTGCTCAGACGGCAGGAGAAGAGATGTCTGTTTTCAGATGAAGTGCTCCTAGTGAGAGCTTTTTGGAGCTAGCTCTTCTTGGTGTTTCCTATCACCTAAGGACCTACCACTTCCATTTTCCTCCTGATTAGTTAAATTTGACCACTAGTGTTTGCACCTTAACCTCCCAGCCTGGGGGGGAGTGGGGACAGTAAAACACCAGCAGCGGTTGATGCCATAAATCAGAGGGATTTTAGAATCTGATGACAAACCAAATTCCTGTCAGAAAAGAGCTGAGCTGACCCCTCCCAAACTGTCATCGAAGCCGGGTCATAAAAATCACAGCTGTCACCAAAGCATGCCGGGCCTCTGGGGGACATGCCATCCTGGGGACTCATCTGCTGCCTCCACGGCCAAATTCCAAGCCCTCAGGCACATTCCACTTGACATTTTGTCACATCTCTTGCTGGTGCATCTGTTCAGAGGCATTAACTCTTCCTAAATCACTTTATCCCTTTTTTTTCCTCAGAAAAAAACAAAGCTATGGGAGATGTAGAGGTGTGGGCAGGAGTCTGTGGCATGAATGCTTAAAAACTTGCAGCCTCTGGGGTAACTACTTCTGTAGGCCATGCTGTTACAGCAATAGCACCAGAAATAAAACCTGTGTTCACATAAACTTCAAAAAAATTACTTTAACTCACATTTGAATATCCAAAATTATAGGAATTCTTTCTAGTTATGTCCCCTTGAGCTTTGGCCACACAGAGATCTGCTTCCAAAGATGTGTGAGAATTAGGTCAGACCGTGATGGTCATGGTTGACCGGAGATAGTTGTACACTCAGTAATGGCATGTACAAGAAAAGATGTTGAGGCACCTTTCTCAAACCAGCTGATGGGGTCCAAGTTCTTAGATGCCTCTGTGTGCATGAAGGAAAGGAATGTTTCTCTGTTCCACCTGTGCACGAGCTAATGACAAAACTGGCTGACGTGTATCCTAAGGCCAGAAAACTAGTAGTCCTTACAGCTACGATGGGGTAAGTCTTACAACACAGGCATTGAAATTCACAGTTACAAGTTCACTGTATCTCCAGACACCAAGAGACTGTAATGTACTGAAGACTCACTGTGGTTTTGGAATCACAAAATTTGAATGCATGTGGGCTAAAGGTCTAGCTAGTTTCAGTGAGAATGGGGAATGACAGATATCTGGCTGAGAAGAACCTGGGGAGTATTTGCTGGACTTCTCACAGTATTAGTGACAAACTTCAAAGAGTTCCTGACAGTAATAGGTGTTAATTTCTTTACACGCAACATCCTACATCCAACATCCTGCATCCTAATGAGGTAGCTCAGTACTGACTCTTGTGTTGGATAAGGAGTTAACTGAAGGGTCATTGGTAGCCTCAATGCCAGCATGCTTGTAAGTTTGTCACTTGCAAACAGGATTACATGAAACTAACTCAATTTTTATTTAAAACACCAAAGGCCATTTCCCTATGTTTGTAAGTATTTCTGCCTGGAAAACTTGGAAAAGCTCATCTGTGCTTGAGAGTACTTTGTGGATCCCATCTCAGATGAATGCTCACAAGAGATCATTGTGTGCATGCGTAAAATGCTATTTTCTGGGGTATGGATGGAAATATAACCAAATGGAAAGCACTCTAGTTAAAAGGTTATCCGAAAGCAGTGATTAAATAACAAGCTGTCAGATAAAACAATGAGAAAGAGAAAAGAGCAGGTGGTGAATATAAATTAAAACTGTGTATGAGAAGCAAATTTTAAAATAAAAGTGACCTGTGCGGCCATTTGGTGACTGAACAAATTTGCTGACAAATTTGGTGGCTTTCTATGATGGGCCCATGTATTGTTGGATAAAGCAACAGAGGCTGATTGCACAAGTCATCTATCTGGACTTGTGGAAGGCATTTGATACTGTTCCATACAACATCCTTGTTTCTAAACTTGGAGAAGCATGGATTTGATGGATGAACCACTCAGTGGATAAGAAATTGGCTGGCTGGTCACACTCAAAGAGTTGCAGTCAATGGCTCGATGTCTAAGTGGAGATCAGTGATGAGTGGTGTTCCTCAGGGGTCTGTATTGGGACTGGCACTGTTTAACATCTTTGTCAGCCACATGGACAGTGGGATCGATTGCACCCTCAGCAAGTCTGCCAGTGACACCAAGCTGTGTGGTGCGGTCAACAAGCTGGTGGAATGGGATGCAGAGGGACCATTACATGTTTGAGAGGTGGCCAATGTCAGCCTCATGAAGTTTAACAAGGCCAAGTGCAAGGTCCTGCACAGGGGTTGGGGCAATCCCAAACACAAATACTGGCTGAGCAGAGAATGGGTTGAGAGCAGCCCTAAAGAGAAGGACTTGGGGGTGTCGGATGACAGAAAGCTCACCATGAGACTTCAATGTGCACTTGCATCCCAGAAAGCCAAATGTGTCTTGGGCTGCATCAAAAGCATGACCAGTACTGTGTTCACCTATGGAGCCCCCAACACAAGAGGGACATGGACCTGCTTGAGCTAGTCCAGGGGAGGCCACAAAGATGATCAGAGGACTGGAGCACTTCTCCTACAGAGATTGGCTTCCAGTACCTAAAGGGAACCTACAGGGAATCTGGAGAGGGACTATTTACAAGGGCATGTAGTGACAAGACAAGGGGAAATAGCTTTAAGCTGAAAAGGGGGAGATTTATATTAGACATTAGGAAGAAGTTCTTTACTGTGAGGGTGGTTAGATGCTGCAACAGGTTGCCCCATCCCTGAAAGTGTTCAAGGCCAAGTTGGATGTGGCTTGGAGGAATCTGGTCTACAGGAAGGTGTCGCTGCCAGTGGCAGGAGGTGGAACTAGATGATCTTTAAAGTGCCTTCCAACACAAACCATTCTGTGATTCTATGATTTAAAAATATATTAGGAAAAAAAAATCAAAAAAAAAAACCAACACCAAAACCCTTGCTTGAATACTGGTAGCTTTAACAGCAAGATTGTGAAGTCAGAGGTGTTCAGTCCACAATGTATTTCACTTTTACAAAACTCCACAGTGTGGAGTATTTATGGTACTACAGATGGAGTAAAGTTTGTGGTCTGTAGCAAAGGGAAGTGCAAGATAGAAGTTACTTAAATTAAAGAACAAAGGTTCTTGAAGCTTTGAAGCTAATGAAGGGAACTTCCTGAATCACTCTTCTTAAATCTTGGGAATCTGGGAAAATATGAAAGTTTTGGAAGATTCTTCTACTGCAGATGCCTGGGGATGACAACCTGTGTCTCTTTGTTCAAGATCATGATCCTTTAATTACTGGAGGTGCACGTAGGGCTTCCCCAGGGTCACACTGGTATAGACCTGGAGGGGGTTTCACCACCTTCTGCTTTACAGAGTGCACTTCGTTTGCAGGGCTGTCAGTTGTGTTCATGGATTGCTTCCCCACTCCTGCAGGGATATTGGCACAGGACTTGTTGGAAGCTTCTCCTGTGCCTTGCCCTTGGCTTTGGTCTTGGATCTTAATGTAAAAGTATCTGGGCAATGTGAGTGGCACAAATGATGTAAGTCTAGTTGCACTACCCCTATGTGTTATGACAGCAGTGCACAGTGCTTCTCAGGATTTATAACATCCTCTTTGATTGAACCACAGCTTTGTACAGGCAACCTCTACCCTGCATTGCTCTGGAGGTCTCACGTCTGGCAGCGCATGTCATGTGGTGGGTGGTCAAAGTACTACAGTCTTACATAGCCCAGTGGAAGGAGATCAGTGCAGGCACCCTTCCACATTAGTTAGAAGTTTGGTCTTTAATTATCTTGTGTTTTGTTGATTTCAAAGGGAAAAGGAGAGCATAAGGTTCTTTGTTCCTCTTTCTCTGCATTCCTCCTCTACTCACCTCTGTGACTTTCTCTGTCTTCTTCCTGTGCTGAGCAACCCCAACAGTTCTTCTTTCCCTGTTCCTTAAGGTTCCTCCTTCCCAGACTGTCCTTCCCCTTTTTCTCTCTCCCTTTGGTCCTTTTAGTTTCCTAGCCACCTCTTTTCTCCAGCATTTCTACCTCACAGACTCCCAGCTGGCAGCTTTCCACATTCCTCATCCTTACTCCTGCTAGCCTCTGAGTCTTAATCTCTTGGAAACAATCTCTTCTCTCCCATATCCTTTAACCCATTGCATCTGGAACCTGGTGCTGACACAGCTGCAGAGGAAGAAGGGACTGCTGGTGAGCTGCCCACTCCCATGGCTACCACTGCAGCCTCACAGCTGTTCCTCTTCTCCCCAGCTCCCAGGTCAAACTGAGGGGTTTCTTTTTTGGGAGTAGGATGGAAGCACTTTGAATTTTTGCCTATCATTTGCCATTCATTGGTTCTTCCCAAACTGCACCAATCTAAAAGGAAAGGAAATCAAATCCAACTGTGTTGATCCTGGATTTGCCACTTTTATCCTTCAAAAGAAATTCAACAAGTCGCATGCTTATGGCAACAAAGAACCATCACAGAAAGAGATAGCACGTTACATAGTAAATATTGACAGATATGCGGCAGATATCTGTCCCACTCCTTATTTTTTGCTCTCTCTCTTCCTTTCTTCATTCTTCTATCTCAACGGCCAGTCCTGTTTCTGCTTTCTTCCATCTGGCAGCTCTCACAATAATCTCACCCACCTGTTAAATGAGAGAACGTCAAGTTAAATTTACAGCAGGGCCTGGAAACAGGATGCTACAGGAAAGTATTTTAATTAAAATCCTCTAATTGAATGCATGCTTCCTTGTGAAAAGGGAGCTGCCAAGAAGGGCCTGATGTCACCACCTCTACCCCCATTTGCCACAAAAGGAGGGCAATTGAAACCAGCTCTCAATTGGAAAGAGGAAAAGGCATTTCCAGGGAGTTCCCAGGGTCACCCTCACAATGCTGTTAGATGGTTCATGGGAGTTTTACCCCTTTGCTACAATCAGAGCTGAGGATGGTGCAACAGCTCTGCTACTTCTGTTGAGGCACTTTGCAGAGTAACAGGCTGTTATGTGTGTGTGTAAGAATGGGGCAGTATATATGTGAAACCTGAGCTCTAGATATAAATTCAACAAAACTAAAGCCAACCTCTAATGTGGAGATCTCCACTGCACCAGCTGTCCTGGGAATGCTTTGTGCTCTGCTCTGCTAAGCAATCAAGTGATTTTAATACCTGTTTTACTGCAGTTGTTGGAATACATGCATGAATAGAGAGAAAGTTTGATGCAAAAAGGAAGGTGGAAAGACACAGCAAGAGACAAATGCCTGGGGTTCCCATTCAGAGAGTCTGGATGACCAAGTCTAGTGCTTGTGAATGAGGCAGTGGATCCCTATCTGGATGCAATGTCAGCCTGAAATCTGCTGCAGAATATTAAATGTGGCGTTAATATGTCAAACTGCAATTGTCCAGTAACTGCAGAGCACATTGGAGGGAGGAATAACAGACTGGGTATGTTCAAACAAACAAGAGTAGGAGCCAGGAGGAAGTATATGGGGAGAACAGGGAATTAGCAAGTGCTGCAGAACTGCGTCACTGCAATGTAACTCTAACTCTTCTAAATACTATGCAAATCCATCAGCACTATATACTTCCTGTAAGCATGAAACTTCTGACTTTTATTTCCTTGTTAGACAGTAGTTAACTGTTATGAAAGGAGAGGTACAGAGGATAAAATGCACAGTACATGCCTCTATATAAAGACATAGTAATATTACTAACAATTCACAACATCCTGCAGCATTAACAAGCTTTTCCATTAAGTTGCCCACAGCACGTGGAGGAAAGTTTGGCACCACCACATTCCTGTGCCTTCAGGCTGGTAAAGGTCACTTCCCAAGAGCCTCAGGTCACGGTGCAGAAAGGCTCCCGACACCCTCAGGTGTTTGCCAGCCCTCCTTCCTTGACAACAGAGAATCCTTTCATAAAACACATTCATTTTATGTTTCAATATTTTTATGCTTCATTGGCCAATTTAGAAATTGGAAAATCTGACATCTCCTCTTGAGAAATCTGGCAGGCACGTTTGGCTCATGCTGGGAAAGCAAAACTAGTGGCAAACCCTCCAGCCTTTGCTGAAATCTAAAAGACAGTCCAAGGGCTAAAGACATTTTGAACACCCATTGGGAATGCTGGGGACTCAAATATGGAAGAAGACCTAGGGAAGGGCATCTAGGGAATTACCCTAGGGAAGGGTAAATTTTTCTACCCACGGCAAATTCTGGGGTGCAAGAGTGACTTCCAAACCAACAGTACAGCTCCCCAGAAGAGCAGGTAGGTCAGCTTTTTAGGGCAAAGGAGAACAGAGAAGCCAAGACTTGTTCTTTCAGCTACATACTTGTCAAATGGAGAGTAAGCTTATCAGGACCTCTGAGAAATCGTTGTTGAGTGCCGAAACTGTTTGCACACCAGAAGCAGTATTTGCCTGTGCTTCAGCAATTCACGTCACCAAAAAGTGCTCTGGCATTGCTTTGGTGCTAAGGGGCAGAGCTGGTGGACCAGGAGCACAGAACCAGTGCTGCAGGTGTTGGGAGGCAGAGATTAGGGACAGGGATTGCAGAGAAGCTCCTTGGTAAAGGATCTTGGAAAAGAACTGCTGACAGTAGAGATTACTCTGCCAGACAGAGCTCAAAATGGATAGTTGTATATACATAACATCTTATGCAACCCAGGATAATAGAAATGTCCCACAGATGCTTACCATGTTTATTAAAGAAACACCTGCTGAAAATGCTCCAGTGTATGAAGAATAATTCTAGTATTGAACTAGTGCACAAAAATGGAGAAATATCCTTGAGAAACTGAATGTTTCTGCATCAACATCGTTTTATAGCTGCATTAACCACAGTGCTCTACCAAAGCTATTAAATGAGCATGGAAGTCAGCTTTAGATCTTCAGCTGATAAAATATTCTGTGGTTTGCGAAATTTGCATTTTGCTTCCTGCTAAAAAAAAAAGCACTGAGGAGTTTGCAGCTTGCAATGAAATATTGACATTCTGCCTAAGATCCTCTGAGTAATCCACAGCACCAGGAGTGTTCAGCCATTCGCTTAATTTGGACCATATGAACCTCATGAGTCATTTTCTAGCAATCAGAAGGTAACAGTTCAAGAGCAAGAGACAGCAAAATATAGTTAGTGCCATGTTACAAGCCTTGCCCAATATACACAGAGAGTGCCAGGAATATCTATCCAGTCCTGCCCAGTTGTTATCAGGCTGTTAAGCTGATATATAAAAGACAGTGAGAAGTGTTGTCACTTGCAGAAGGGATCAACAAGGCTGACTGAGCTCCAGAGCACTGACTGTAAGTAGGAGACTCAGTGTCATTTTAAAGGAAGTCTTGAAAACAGAATAGAAGATAGGAAAGAAAATAAAAAGTGGGAGTTCAGAGAGAGCAAGGCTGAAAGGAACTTTTCTGCCACCGTTTAGTCTTTCCCTAGTGCTCATGGTATGGAAAAGCTAAATGTGACCAGTGGCAGAGACTGTATAAAAGCAGGATGCTGTTTTGATGAAGCAAATACTCAACTAGTTCAAATAGTGCCCAGCAGAGTAACTGTAAAGAGAGGTGAGTTAGGTCAATGGGGGGTTGTTTCGGATCTCCTATTAAAGCACAGCTCTGTGCTGCAGTTGACCTGCAAAAGCTGGGTGATTGCAATGAAAGGGCTTCCAGCTGGTAGATGCTCATAAGAGACAAGCCCTGCCAGCATGCAGTGATGCTATCTGGCTGCCTTCCTGTGGCTTTTGGCAGCCCCAGTAATTGCAGACAGTGCCTGAGAAAGTTGTGGCGACTGAGCTTGCCATTCACTCCTCAAAGCTGTCTCTCCAACTTGGGTGTGAGGCCAAGCTGTATGGCCAAAGCCCTGAGTGGGTGTGAGAAGCTGGCCCTGATTTCTGTCAACCTACATGTGCTCTTTGGGGACACAACTCCAGTTTTTAAACACCTCCAGCCTCATATGTCTCACTGCTCCACTGGCCATTTTAAGGAAAATGTTAATCACATGTATTAGTTACAAAGAAAAAAGTAAAGTCCAAACCATTCAAGTTAATAGCATTGCTACTGGCACACTCTGGAGCTTAAGGCACATCTGAGTCACCACCATCAGCTAAATGAGTGTAATATTTTTATTGAGGGAGTCTTGTATTTTGCAGATAATAAGACTTTCAATGGAAGAACATATCTAGTGTGAATGTATCTCTGGGGATATAACATTGCCATATGTGAACTGCAAACCAGAGAAGTGGGTGCTCCAGAAGAGCCTGGTGAGGTCCTGGAAGTTACCCACATTGTGGATGATCTGTGTACACCATTGAAGGGCCTGTCTGGAAATGAAAGTCTCTGAGTTCCAGATAGCTGCAGCTGCATCTGTGCCCACTGTTAGAAGGTATCAGAGTGCTTGAACACTTTGGGGTGCTTAAGGTCTGGAGAGTGCACAAGCACTTTCTAGCTTACCAGTTGCTTACCTTTCTCTCAGGAGTGGATGCAAGCTCCAGAAGAGTGTGCTGGACTCATTATTCCCTCCTACAGCTGTAGCCACTCTTCCTTTTGCTAGTCCAGGACCAAATCCCAGAGGGGTGTGATAGCGTAAGAGAGGATCCCAGGTGCTGTTCAGAGGAAAAGTTTGACTCCTTCCCTAGCACAAGAGACAAAAAAGCTGTAATGAAGTCTGCATATCCTGGGAATGTTGTCACATACTGCAATTTCCCAGATTACTTTGGTAACCAGCTGTGTGGAGCTGAGCTGTGCCACTGGGTCCTTCAGTTTTCTTTGTGCTTTTGATAGCTGATGAAAACTGTGTGCTCCCAATCCCATCCATGCCCTAAGAAACTTCTTTTCCAATTTGACCTTGTCTTCTCTGACCCCAGATGTGCTCCAGGACAGTTGTGGCCAAGAGCAGGGAAGCAGCATGAGCCAGGGTGGGATAAGCCTCCAACTGAGACAGACTGAACACTCCCAGCTCCTAGACGCATGCTGTTCTCAACCAGCTCATTCCACCTCTCTGCTTCTCTCTTAGCTGAGCCTTACACCAACAGCTCCAGAGAAAAGCAAGAATGGTGATTCACAGTGTTTCAGAAGTGCTGTATATCTCTGAGGTACTACACTGTATCCTCCACCACCAATGTTCATGTTTGTTGATATTTGTCATAATCGGCTGGTAAATGTGCCCAATCCTGTGCCAAGCAGACAAGCTGGAAAGGGTATCAAAAAAGTCCTCCCCACTTTTAGCAGTGTTACTCCCTTAAGGCTTGGTGTGCTCTAGAAAATGCATTCAAACTGGGATTTCTGGGAACAAATTCTCACCCTTACTGGAAGCCCAGTATGCACAGCCTATTCCAAAACTGCTAAAACTTATCTGCCTTGAACCATGCACTGAGTTATTTGAGCCCACAGCTAGTCTAGGGAAGGGAAGATGTCTTACCCCAACCACTACTAGTCCATGAGTTAGTACCACTACTGCAATTCCTTCTCCAAATCTCCTTTGCACTGACACTGGTTTAAGCATCATTTAACAAAACATATTTCACCTATTCCTTCATTTTAGTGGCCAAAGGGACATTTTCCCAATTCTTGGCATATATGTGGTTGTTTCAAGTTCAAAATACAGCTGTCAATCCTACATAAAACATGGTCCCCCTTTCCTGTTCTTCCCCTCCCTAAAGGGGGAAAAGTTGCTGTCTCTCTGTTCTTCCCCCTCTCCCACTGCATCCCTTCAAATTTCTCCAAGGCTCATCCTTTGCCTTCCTCACAATTTACCTTACTGCTGGTTCTCCCTCCTCTCCTCTGCAGCCCTTTGCCATCTACATCCTCACACTGGACCATTCTGCCCTCTCTTCTTGATATTCCTCACATTTCTCTGTGCTCCCTCAAGCTCACCCTTGTCACCTGCTTTGCTTTTGACCTCTTCTGTCTTGCACCCTGGACCCTCCTGCGTGTCCCCAAGCTGTGACCTTAGCTAAATACAGCTGTCCACGTCACTCACTCCCTACCCCTGCTCCCCAGCCTCTCCCTAATTCACTTCTAAGAAGCTGCCCCTTCCCTCTGCCTTTGTAGGCTCATTCTCCTCTTAGAGGCTTCATTTCCAGGAGCATCCAGCCTGTGGAAGACTATTGACATCTTGGCTGAGGACTGACTCAGTCCAAAGTTACTGGGAGTGACTGCTCTGTTGGTCAAGACCCTGATAGAGAATGTTGGAAGATGGAGCTGTTTTGCATACTGTTGATTTCTGTCGGCAGATCCTGAGCAAAAATATCAATGTTGTATAATTCAAAACTCATTAGATGTGGCCCTCTCTCCTGTTCTTCTCTTGAAGAAGTTCTCCTCAAAGTTGTTCAGCATTTCTTTTGTCCTCAATGACTTTTGCTTTTCTTATTTTTATCACTTTTTTCTTCCTGTTCAGGTTATAATGAGGGGTAAAAAAATTAAAAACTAATGTGTCTCAAAAAGTATCCTCCAGACAATATTCAATCACAAGGATAGAAAAAGCTGATCTTGAAGTGAGTACAAATCACGAAGAAAGACTCCAAACCAAACTGCGTGTGAAACTGCAAATGGCGCAGTGGGGGGAGCAAAAGGAAAATGCATGACAAATCCACATGAAGTGTCCCAGACAGCTTTTGTCTGCACAGAAATGGTTTTATGGGTTTCTCTGCAGAAAAAGGAACAAAAAAAAAATTAAGGAGTTGGGTTCAAAAGATCAAGTTGCATTTTCATTGATCTCAGACTTGTAAGAGCTGCCCCATCAATCACAGTTGCTTAAAAATTCCTATTAATGGCCTCAAGTGCTGGGCTGCCCATATGGTTCATCTTTGTAACATTTGGGCATCTCCCTGGAAGCAGTGTGAGATCTGTCAGTGTCAGAGCCAGACACTCTGCGCTCATCCCTACATTCCTGCAAGGAAAATAACTAACTCCAAGTCTGAGGAACAATATCTGTTCCAGGACAAAAGTAGCAGCAGAGGATGAAACAATAATAAAAAATTAATTATTTGTCTGTCAGAGATACTTGGGACAATCCTTATGGGTCCCATTCAATTCAAGATAGTCTATGATTCTGAGTTGTGATAGAGAAGGTAGGAACCATCGGTAAGGCCAGGAGGCCAGTTGAGTTGACAGGGTCATTCTGCAGAGAAATCTGCATGGGGAGAAGAGTATTCATAATCCCTTCTGCTTTCATGCCCTTGATTTGCCCCCAAATGGGTCACAATCTATTAAAAAAAAAGGAAATATCCATCTAAACAACGCTAATGCAGTGTCAGAGAATGATAGCTTCCTCTTCAGGTGGGTTGAGAGTCACATAGGATACAAAGCTTAGGTGCTGCTTACATTGGGCCAGAGATGAACAACGGTCCACCTCCTGAGGTCTGAGCAGATGCAGCATGAGTAGTGCTGTGAGAAAAGCCATGTGCTGCAGAAGCAGGAGTTACGATGGCAATGGTGTCAGCCCTGCCTCTTCAGAAAGCCAGGCTCCTGCAGCAAAGGGCTTGCAAGCAGGATTTGAACTGAGGTCTGCCACATCTTGCGTGTGCAGGGATCCTCTCCTGTTTCTCATCAGCCTTTGTACACACACACACACACACAATTCCACTACAGCAAAGCTGTTTACAAGGAACACATACTGAATTTCAGTGCACATTCACTATTTCACACATTTTCACCTAGTCTCCTTTTCCTCAAATGCTTATGATTCACAGTTTTGAGGGGGAAAGGAAGGTAGCATGCATTTTCTAGACGTCTTTTTCTTGCTGGTTCTACAAAGTTTCTCTCTTTGTAGCTTCAAGAAACCACTGATTATTTTCTCTTGGCCAGTTTGATCCTGCTTTATGCTCACAGGAGCAAGAACACTTTTTCTGGTGGCTGCCTCAGGATGCCGGCAAGATGCCATAGTCTGTGAAATGAGAAATAGTGACCTCATGAATAGGGGGAGGGAAAAGAGGGGGCGAGACTGAATTTTTTGTTTTCTACATTTAAATCCCATCAGGCTTTATGTTTTCATTTCAGATTCTTTCCAAAATACTGTATTTTCCTCCAAGATACTATGACCAAAACAACTTTATGCTTTGCTTCCACTGATTATTTTTTTAAATAGAAAGAAATTATTTGTCTTCAAAAGGATTTAAAATTCATCCAACAAAAAGCACCCAGAAATAAAAAAAATACAAACCTGGGAAGATGCACTGTAGAAATAGTCAAGTCACAAAAGAGTTAAAGAAGTTCCTTATACCTGGCCAAGTTAAATAAGACCTGGAGGGACTCGTGGTTTTTTCCGCAGCACCCCCTGAACACTAGGGTGTGGGCTCATGAAATGCCTAGGAGGCAATGTTGGCCCCCATTGTGTCTTGTTTAATTTGGCTGCTTGAAGCACTCACTTTTTTGTAATTTGGCTCTTCCTGCAGCTCTCACACCTTCCTTTAACACAAATGTCCTTCACGTTTTCAACATGCCTTTTCCCCAGCCCTCCATACCATATTGTTTGGACAACTGTATCTTTCTCTGTGTGCACCTACACAAGGCTGCTGGCACAGGGCTGTGTTTATCCACACACAGAGGGAGAGTAAAACCAAACTGAAGAGCACCATCAGCACAAGCACTATGTTTCCAGGGATGCACTTTTCAGCTCTGCATGCTGGTAAGGGCCCAGCAATTGTGCCCTGGAGATTCCTACTGGCCAGCAGCAGGACTGCTCTGGAGCACATGCAATGATCAGTTTTTCCTGCATGTGCAGCATTTTCAGCCTCAGCTGGAAACTCTTTCACCACTGCCTTGCCATGCATCGGTGATAAAATACTAAGCTTGGTCCCACTAATCCTCGATATCTGGGTGATGTTGCAAGAGCAGCATGAGAAATGTAGCTCTGACTACCTATGTTTGGTGGTGTCAGTCATCACATAGCATGTTCTTCTCCCCATCTGACTTGAATTTTGAAGGTACAAACTGAGCTATGTTACCTTTAATATAGTACCAAATTGGCAAAGATGGGAACCAGTGATTATCACCAGTTTTGCAATAAATGGAGCAGAGAGTGACGTAGGATATGCATGGCTAAGGGCAAGTCTTGTTCAGTTTACTGTCTGTAAAAGAAGGCTACACTGCCAGGACCAGCAAGGGAGGTGGGATTACACAGTTATCCTCTAGTTGGCTTGGCCATTGAAGTCAGAGGATATCTTTACAAGTACTGTCACAAATAGGAGGTTATAGGTAGTCAGCTTGTTCTCACACTAAAGGAGATTAGTCTTCACTTGCAGCATTAGAAATATATTCACCCTAAAGCATCTACTTGTCTAAAAGGGCAGGGACTAAAGTGGTTGAGAAAAATGTTGGAATGGAAGAAATGCCAACTGCTGAGACCAGACTGCAAGTTTGTGGGGGTGCATCTGTCCATTTCACTGCAAACTCTCTTTAAGGGGCTGATGGCTCAGGGAACACCATGTCCATGTCCGGAGACAGCATCAAGTACAGAACTCATATTCTTTCCTTTGTACACCACCCAAATAGTCCTAGAAGAGAAGCTCCAGCTGCAATGCCTCCTTGGGGTTGAACACCAGCAGTCAGTAACATTTTTCTTTCCATTATTGCTGTGCAAAATAAATAAAACAAACAAAAAGAGTTCTAGAAGGAAATCTGAAAAAGTGCAGTGAGAAGCCAGTGAAGCCAGGAAATGGAAGTGGATGGCTGGACACTCTGGGAATGTTATAGGCAGCTCTGGTTCAGTAAGATTTGCTGGGCTGCTGCTTTGCTGGCCTGGGAGATACATTAGAAGATGATATTTAGAAATCATAAATAACATCATATTGTAGCTGTAAGCATTCTGGAAAATATGGATAAAAGTAGTGGAGAACTGAATCAAAGAGCTCCCTAGTGGTACAATTGTGGCAACAGCTGAAGAGAGCAAAAAAAGCCACAGTTATTATGGATGGATGAACCTAGGGAATGTTTTAGGTTTGGATTCAAGCTCAATTGAAACTGTGAGCTCCATTCTTGCCTTGTGGGTGCAACTCATGGATGCTCTTTGTTGGTCCCTCTGTTGTAGAACTGTTGGACTTAGAAATGGAAAATAGCATTAGCACTGGGCATCTAGTCCACAGCCCACCCAGGACTGGTCCTGCAGGACTTTCCTTTGCTTTAGAGCTGTGACTCTTCCACAGCTAAATTCAGTTTGTCAAGCTACTAGGTTTGCTATTCCCCTTGTATTTCACTTTTCTTCTTTTCTCTTCACAGCTTTTTGTACATGATAAGCAAATAGTCGGTGAAACTCAGTGTTAAAGGTGTCAAACTGCCCTGAACATGTCATATTGATTGTACATGGCTATGGCTGCATTTCATATATATTGATCACTGATGCCAATACAATGAGTCTACCAACTTAGATCTGAAAGAGATGGACATTGGAAGATCCCTTCACATCAGGTATTACAGCACGCTTATACACTCACAAGATGAATATGACCTGGATATTAAGAAAGAGAAGGCAAAGAACTAAAGTTGCTGAACTTTCACTTCATCTTCTGGCCTTCTTTTCGCCGCTGATAATGCATTGGCTTTTGGATGGGTCTTTTATATGTTTCAGGAATAACAGGTATTGAGCTTTCACCTTGGAATCTTGGCTAATTACCTACTCTAAATCTTGGGTGACACTGCTGCAAATATTCTTCTCCTTCCTCATTTTGTGGAGCTTGCTAGTAAAGATGGACTTCTTAAGATTACAGTAAGAGAAATGGCACATACACTGTGCTGTAGTCTGGCTGCCATTCTCCAGTTACTGGATTGCGGGTTTTCTGCTGTTGAGTCATCCATGCTGTGATTTTGGTGAAAGCAACACATTCCTCAGTGTTTACCAGTTTCACTGCTGTTGATCATGTCCCTAGCTATCAGCACAAGCCATTTTTTTAATCCTTGCTCTCATGTTCCTCTAGTGCTTTTACACACACATACTTCTTTTTAACTAATTTTAATATTTCTGTACAAGGATTTTGCATAGCAACATAGCATAAACCATGTGATGGCCCTGGTTTAGATGGATGGTAGGCTGTACTTCAGTTTATTCTGGGTTAATTGCACTGCAACATGTTCCAGCTTTACTATGAGGGATGGATGCAGGTAATTACATCATGTCTCCAATCACTGGACTACATTATCTATTTAATATAACAAACCAGCTGCAGTTTTCCTTAGGCCTGTTCCAGGTCCAGTTACACCAGCTTAAAATACAACTGTATTACTGTGCCATTACATGACTGGCCATTAAGGAAAATGTTATAAACCACCTCAGGCAGGAGAGGAATGTGGGGCCATGTCATGCCTCCTGCCACCCCCTGATTCTTATAAAGGAAACAGTGGGAGAGCAGTGGGTGCTGCAGCATGCCCTTAGGACTGTCACCTGTGTAGTCTGGAGGGAAAAGCCCTTCCCAGACACAGGCACCTTCACTGAATGGCTATAGGCAAGCTGTCTTTTTGGTTGAATGAGCACCACCCTCCCCATCATCCTAAGAGAAGGGTTGATGCTCTCTGCTTACAGCCCCACTTGGGCCAACTCTGTATCTCTGAAGTACTGCTGCATACAGTCCCCTGAGATGTATACAGTGCTGGATGCTCAAGAGGAGACATGAACAAGCAGAGCCTAGGACTGCTTATGAAAGCATCAGAAAGCAGCCCTATAGCAGCAGAGAAATACATTAGCTAGCTAAAAGTCAGAGCTTCCAAAATGCTCAACAAATTTAGAATGTTACTGGAATAAGAACAGCATCTTCAACCAGTGTAAAATTATACAGGCTTCTAATCCTTCTCCCACTCACCATGCAATGAGTTCCACATCGAGTCAGAAAAAGAGAAGGTCAGTGCTCCAGAGATAGACTCTGCTGTTGATCATAGGATCATGCTGTTGATACCTCTGTCACACCTGGGTCCACTTCAAACTCTGTGCTCAGCTTGCATTTCTGTGGGAGCATCAAGGGCCTTAAACAAGATTTCTGCTCAGGGGAGTGTTATCCTGGGACGATTTCACCTGTACACCTAACTGAACACTAAGTAAACCATTTTAATATGCTTTAGCCAGTTATTTTTGATGCTGCCCTCCAAACACTGCTGGGCTTTTGCTTTGCACAGTGACAACCAGGGAACAAGTTTACTACTTTTTCCCATTCCACTCTTAGCTTGTTTTTAATCCTCATAGACAGTCAGTGTAACTTTCACACCAAGTCACATCTGTGTACTTAAAACTTCACCTCTCAGGACAGGGAAGCCTCTCTCAGGCTGCTTTTTCTATTTTTTTTTCAGTCTTAATGTTGAATATTCTGCTCCTGAATCAACAAAACACTTAAGCATATGCTAAGATGAAGGAATTCTCCTCTAACTAAGCTTTCTCATTTTACATATGTCCCACATAAGAGGTAAATAAATATGCCTATAAATATGGTCAATAAATGCTCATCCTAAGGTAAATGTTTCATACTAGAGACAACTGGATGGACTACAGGCTTAGTTAGATCAGGGACTGTGTGCTCAACACCTCGAAAGATCACATTGCTGAAGAGCCTAAGTGACAATTTCAAAGCTTTTCCCCATGGATTCCTGCTAAAATGCATGGAAACTGGGATTCCAGTTCTTCACACTAATATTGAAGGTTGCACTCTACATCTTGTGCATTACGTTCTTCAGCGACTGTTTCCTGTGAAAATTTTTTATAAAGTTCATTTTCTTGTTCTAATCAAGATAAGAATCATGTATTTTGATACTGAGAGTTAGTCTGATTTTGTTGAATCTCATTCTATTCTTATCTGAGATACAGGCTCACTAACCAAGAATTAAACAGAATATAGAAGAAAGAGAAACCTAATGCAAAAAGCCACAAGAAGGAAACACTGGCTCACACATCACACTACTAACCTGTAGAAATCATTGCCATAGGATGGAGTCAAACCCAACAGCACAAGAAACATCAAAACACAGACTGAAGATTATTTCTGAAAGACCTTGAAAGGACATAACAAAAGTTATAAAACTCCCTATTTCAGGGTTAAAATCAGACATAAACAGAAGACAACAAGGGGAGGGACAGATCCTCTCTCATCCATAGTCACTCAACCCTTTTTTGGCAGGATCAATGGATAGACACAGTAAAAGCCAGAATACAGTCTTATGGACTAGGTACAGAACTGGAAAGTTGTAAACTCTGCAGCCATAACTTACATCCAGTTTTGAAGGGGCTTCAGCTTCCCCACTACTTTCATTATTAATGTCTCAATCTCATCTTAGAAATGTAATATAGTGCAAATGAAAAACTGACACAACATACCCCAAAATTACATTTAAAAATGAGAAACACATTATACTGTTATTTGCAAGTATTATTTTCTACATTGACTGTGAAAAAAACTATCCTGAAGAGCTTTTTATTAGGCTTCAACAATCAAAATAACAACTCTAGCTGCGCATAAGACAGCTTTTCCTTGAAGAGAGGCACTTTACAAATCCCAAGCACTCAATTCTTGAAGTTTCTCAAGAAGACGGAAGTTTTATTTGCATTGTAATATTGCCTAGATTTCACAAGTTAGCACAGTGTCTTCATTTCCTCTGTTGTGCAAACATGTGGGACAGTGCTTGAAAATGTCTGTCTCCAGAAGATCGCCGAGGATGTCTCATAGACAGAGAAAAACACAGAGGGAACAATTGCAAAGATTTATTTAGCGCATTCTGTGCTTGGCACTTAGAAACAGAGCTCCGTGCATAGGGCAAATCTTTATACACCTTTCTCTTCATACATATTTTACATACCATTTTTATTGCCCTCTTTTATATTCATAATATTGAATCCCCCACTAGGCATATAAATACATTTATCTACAACACCTCACAACAAATCTCAATAATATCTGTTTTCTGTTACTTGGTATTTGCATTTTCACACAACTTAAATGCATAACTTGCACCAAGCTACAATTGTTTTCTTATTTTTAAAGGACTTGAAGAAAAAAAAACAGAAAAGAAAGATGTCAAAAGGCAACGATCTATTTGGTTAAACAGAGATCATGTGGCAGGTGAGAGGCTGGCAAATTAGTCAACCTCACTGTTACTGAAATACTAATGGTTTTCTATGGCAAATCTTGCATGCAAGGCCAGCTGCACTTCTGAAGAGTAGAGCTCTCTTTCTCATTGCTCTTCCCTATGAGCTCAGTCTGTAGAGTTTCCTCCCATTGGGTTGAGTGCTATGGATCACACGTTCCCCACAAAGGCTGTCATACGTTTGGTTTTGGTGCATCGCTTTGGGTCACATCAACAGGAGCTGAGCTCCTCTCTCCCCCATGCATCTTTCCGAAGAGCAGTCCCTGCTGATGTCTGAGACTCACTTGAGAGTTAAACCTTTTCTTTCTCTTCTCTCTCTTTCACGTCCATCTGCAGGCTGGGTGCTGGTAAGCCTGATCATCACAAAGAAACTGTCAGTCCATTGCGAAAATGCAGAAACCTCTTTGGGAGATGAAGATCCAGCCCAACAGCACCATTCCTGTGGCATTCCAGTGGCAAAAGGACCCAAGGGCCACTGCTCGCTTCAGGAATGGGCTGAGTTATTCCAGCAGTGAGGAACGGTCACAGAAAGGGGAGGTCTTTTAAGCCATGGGCAGTGCAGCTTCAGAAGATGAAGCCTTGGGAAGACTGCCTTTCTCCAACACCTGGAGGAGACAGCACAGAGGCATGGCTCCCTTGACGCTGAGAGCTCACATTAGCTGAGAGTTAATGCATAAACTGTATATTCAGATGCTTCTCTCCAGCTTCTTATTAAAGTCATGCCCTTCTCTCTGCAATGTCCAGAAAGAGCAGGCACTTCATGCCAGGTCTGGAGGCCCTGGACAACAACAAGCTGTGAAGGCTGTCAGTCGAGGCTTTCCACAGGGTTCTGTGGCACGTACCTAGATGACTTATGTTCTTATTTATCATTACAATACTAGTTCTACTACAAGTTTGAAGGCAAAAAGGTACTGGGATGGGTTTATCCCTGGAAACAATGAAGGTCCAGCTGCCTTCAATGCCAAGGATAAGTATGGCTTGTTAGACCATGTGCACAGACATCTGTGAAGAGGAGCCCTGAACTGCACCATACTGTCTGTTGTCACAGGCATTGGCTGCCTGCTGGTTGCTAGAGGGAGGGCTGATCATGTGCATCCCGTGATCCATCCCTGTGGAAAGGTATTGCCTCTCTCCAAAGGCCCCGCTGGATGGGGAAGAGCAGAGTAAAGTGCTTTGGGAGGTGGTGAGTTTCTCTGGGCTCGCCGCCAGCCTGGGGGAAGCAGGGAAATTGTATCCATAGAGGTTGTAAGGGTTGTGCAGGGAGAAGGCGTTGTAGGAGCTCTGCTGCATGTGGCCACCACCAAACATGTGTGAAGAGGAGGAGGTGGAGGCAGGGTTGCCTGCTTGCATGACATACTGGAACTGGGAGCTAGGGAAGGATCCCAGCTGGCCGCTGTACGCCTCCATCTTGCTGTTGCTGGGCAGGGAGGAAGGAGCTGGCATTCCTGAGATCAAGGATGGAGTCCTCTGAGGCATGAAGGTTTCGGAGGGCTGCGAGGCAGAAGCAGTGCCGCTCTGGAGACGGTTGTAGCCGCTGTCACTCAGCCCTGGGTAGCTCTGCAAGGCAGCCATGTTGCTTCTGGCACATGGGGGATAATCAGACAGGTTGAGGTTGCAAAGCTGACTCTCCCGGCAGCCCACGTTGAAAGTGTTGGGGGCCAGATGAAAGGCTGGAGGGGAGCAGGATGGAGAGAGAAGGTGAGAGGAAGCAGATGGTGATGGAGTGCCCGTGCTGGAGGTTGTCGGGGAGGTGCCTGTGCTGCCTCCTGCAAAACAAAACACATGGGAGGGTGTTCAGACCCCAGGATCACATCTGCACAATGAGACTGTCTCATTAAAAACCAGCCTAGTTTAATAAAGAAACAGGGGTGGTAAAATGGCTGC
Source organism: Melopsittacus undulatus (assembly GCF_012275295.1). Classification (NCBI taxonomy): domain Eukaryota; kingdom Metazoa; phylum Chordata; class Aves; order Psittaciformes; family Psittaculidae; genus Melopsittacus; species Melopsittacus undulatus. The sequence goes on along the minus strand of NC_047528.1, from coordinate 114,138,218 downwards.
TGGAAAACTCTGCCTTTCTTGGCAAGGGCACTCACTTTATTAATAGCATCCATTGGTCTTTCCTGCTGCTTTTTTGTTATGACTTTGCTTTTCTGCAGAGGTTTTCTTCCCTTTTGAAATAGGAGAGGGAAGCAAGCCTGCCACAGAGTAATCCAAGGCAGTGGGAAAAGCCATAAGGAATCACTGCACTCAGTCAAGCAATCTGCCATTTTTAGGCATGTTTAGCCTTCCTTTTTGGGGGGTGTTATGGGTGTGGGAATCCCTTCCCCTCTCTCCTGGTCTGCAAGAAGACCACCAACCAGTGAGGTGTATGGCCCCACTGCAAACATGCTTCATCACCTACACAGGGGGCTTTCAGGCTGAAAGCATGTTGGAGTTCTGCATTGTTCAACAGTCTTTTCAGGTGGCTCACGGTGTAGCATGAGCCTGGTTTAAGCCAGAAGTAACACCAAAATGGGGGGACACAGGTTCAATCTATTCCATGGAACAGAGAAAGGGGATGTGTCAGGATTTTCAGTCATGTGCTTTAACTTTAAAAGGGATTCCATCTGCTGCATTAGTGGTGTTAACAAAACATTGATATACATGCATTAGGTGGTATCAATGTATTATACAATATTTATGCAATGAATGATAGAAGTTATGATTTTGCACAGCAGAGATGTTCATATATTCTGACCTGGGAAAACAATACTGCATAATACTACCAAGAACAATAACAAACTGAAAGGAAAGTAAGTGATGTGAAGAAGCTGATGGCACAGTTTTGAGCTTAAGAAGAGATTATTTATAGACAAGATTTGGAATGAGAAGAAGCTTCCTGAGTTGACCAGGAAAATCAGTTCTGTGCTTAAGTGAATGCAGTTTTCTGGTGTGAAATAGTTTTGTTTTCATGGGAATGATTCTCTTTGCACAAGAAGCCATTTCTGCATTAGGGCAGCTGACATTGAAGACTCCTGTAAAAGGAGCAAAGAGGTGCTGGTAAAGAGATTTGATGAAGGGTTAAGGAAAACCAGAGGAACTAGACAGACAATTTGTGAGGCAGCATTTTGGGAAAGCTGGAAGATGATAGTTGAGAGGCAAAGGAACTAGAAAACAGGGTGTTAGACTGGGCAGCTGAAATTTAACCTAGGCAAAGATTGCACATAAAGGGAGAGTTTTCCCTTGTGTCTCTTTGTGGAAAAAAAAAATAACAGGGTTTTGATACCAGTCTAGGCCTGCTGCAAAATGGGAGGAACTGAGTGCTGTGCTGCTTGATGAAAAGAGAATAGGTGATGCTAATGGTTAAGAAATGCACTAGAAAGACAGGTTCTGTGTCAATATACAATGGTAAAAATGTAAGCAAGATTATATCTCTTTCTAACACATGAAGATTAAATAGAATGGGATGTTAGAGTGAAAACGTAACCTTGAGACACTAACAATCTTTGGGATTTTTTAATTAAATTGAAACAAGAGTCAATAAAAAACGAAACCCAGCCTTGGGTGAGCAAAGACTGGAGTGGCTGCCATTGACCCAGGGAGCATCAGGAAAATGCATGTTTCTGTGTTGCTAAGTCAAAGCAGTCATTTCCAATATCAGCCATGATTGGGAATTCTTGTTGCCAAGCCACTGACTCCTTTGCATTCATTCAGAAGCATAATGAGGAGTATTGCATCAAATCTCCATTAAAATCTATGAGAAAATCTGAAGTTTCAAATGACATCATGGACTCTGTATCCCCTTCTCAACATCACTGATATCTTCAATGTTGCTAGTGCCATTTAGCTCCAGAGTTCAAAGCCTTTTTGTGTGAAATTCTAATTTAGCTTTCATTTTAAAAGGCAGATTTCCCTACTTCATTTAAAGTCTCTGACAAGCAACCTCTGACTAACTTTTTTTGTGGTAAATTGGTACCACCTCAAGCCTTTCTCTCTGTCTTTCTATTACAGGCTGTTAATACTGCAGCAGGGTCAGGAGACAGGAACACCTGCCTCTAGTTTCATTGTAAAGTCTTTTTTAGTTGAAATTGCTGATAAAGGTGAGATTGCACTGAGGCAAATGACTACAGGCACACATTTTCCTGTTAGCCCTGCACTAAAGAGGGTAACTCCAATAGAGAAGGCGGGCAGACAGCTGAGTTCATATATCACCACTTAGCTGTCAAAGCCCAAAGTAGAGAGGTCACATAATCACAAAACAAATAGAGCACAAAGTGAGATGTATTAAACCCACAGTAATCCCGCACTTGATTCTTTACACCACATATTTCATGAACAAACTTCAGATGGTGACTTACTTGCTGACAGAGCCTGGAGAATAAGTAAAAATACATGTGTATATATATGAGCATTTAATGATCTGTTTGAAATAAAATACATAGAATAAATGATTAACTGCAATGTCTTCATTTCAGTCTTCCTTTACCCCATAGTTAACCTTTCAAAACTATGCAGAGGGAAAGCATAGACATCAGTTACCTCAAGCATTAGGCTTTAAAAATCTGCTAAGGAGTTATGATCAAGTCATACCCATAACTGTGGCTTTGGATCCAGAGAGTAAAAGAGATCACTGCTTGGCAATTGTGTGAGTTGCTTACTGGTTCCAAAACTGAGAACTGCACATTGGAGGTTATTCCCAAAGAGGGACTGAAGTGATTCTTCTCTGAAGTATCCCTATTTGCAGACCAACAGAAAAACCCTGGAGCAACAACACAGCAAGTAGGAAATGAAAGAAATGAGATGTTTTTTTCTTTTTCTCCATAACTTTAAAATGATGAGGAGATGAGAGATCTACCAACAGGAGCAAATGCCAGACCTGACAACTCTCATTCAAGAATGCTTTGCTGCCAGTGCCAACCACAAGCACAGGATGCACCACGCTTCTGCTGCAACAGAGCAGAGCGCAGAAGTTCCTGATCATTTCCAGAATAAACTATTCCAGAATACACCTTTAAGAGGAATAGGAAACAATGCAAAGCAAGGCCCATCTCAGTTCACTTTCTTCAGAAAGCAAATGGCTCCACTCTGCTCTGAATGATTATTTCTTATCCATCTTTGCTGGCAGCAGTAAGTATGGGCCAAACACAACCTGGACTTTTGTTGTAAGTTATAACTTGGACTGTAGTTGTTACAAAGTCAGCCAAATACTCCTAGAGATGGCAGCAAGCCCAGCAAGTATATCCACACCATACTACAGTCTCTGATACACAGATGTGTATGTCGTTTTAATGGGAGGCATGGATACAAACCCATCTAGTACATAAGGCTACACTTAGGTCTGGTTTAAGTCAACCAAAACCACATTTAAGCAAGAGAAAATCAATCCCTCAATAACTCTCCTCCATTCCTCTTCTCTACCCACTGTTCCCCCTGGAAATAGTTGCCAACACCAACAGCATTTACCAGCAGTGTCACAGTATCTTTCACCTCCATGCTTACCATGATTCCAAAGTGATTAATTACTATTGCATCCAGTCTCTAGAAGATCATTCCTGGCCCTGCATACATTAGTCCTACATATGTGCAGTTAGCAAGTCACAGTTATATAAAATACAAGGTTCATAACTTCAAAGTCTCCTTTTTTGCATCTGAACTCTGTCCTGGATGGCAGATGAAATTGTCTGTCCTCACAGCCTCCTGCCATTATGTGCAGGGCTTAGCCAAGCACTGGTACCATCTTGAAAGGAGCCTGCTCTCTGGGCATACAAGTGATAACAAGTGATAAGATTACCTTATCAAATGGACAGGAGCATTTCTAAAGAGGGAAAGTAGAGAATAATCTAGTGCAAGAAAGGTTAAAACTTGCAAACTGGACTGAAAAGTAAGAAATTGTTGGTCAGGAGGGAAAGTGGGAGAAGAAGAATGAAATCATGGTGAAAGACAGGGTGACTCTGTGGAGAAGGTGGGATGTGAAGGCAAACCTTCTTCCTCATGCCAGCAATCCCTCTTGTAACCTGATGTGTAGAAGTGCTGGTTGTAAGCCAGTATCAAATACATGCCCACAAAAATTAGGAAAGAAACTACAGCTTCTTATCTGCACGTAAATAGGAACTGCCATTAAAATATCACCTCAAGCAGCTTATGACTGGTCTTTCTTTTCTGTCATTTGTGTCCTTCTTGGTAATGATGCTGTCTCTCCATATATTTCAAACAGGTCCTTGCTTTTATTTTTTACCTAGACTGAGCTTGTGTTAATGACAATTTCAGGGTCAACTGCAAATGCAAACATATCCATTCCATGAAAGAATGGGTATGCCATAAAAGAATGCCATAAAAGAAGGGCCTGCGGTTGTCCTGATACATTCAGCATGCCAGAGCATCTGAAAGGCAACAGAGACCTCTCCCACACAGGGCAGGTTACATACAGAACTTCTAACACTTAAATGCAGATGGAAAACACATTGCCAGCGGACAGCATTAGCCAAGGGAGCTTTCTGGAAACAGGGAGATGGTGGGAGAGCATCAGTGCCAAGGGAGTCCGAAGCAATTGTGCATGGAAAATTTTCTGGGATCTCTTTTATGAATGACACCACAGTAGTCAGTTGACCCACAACTTACCCCAACCTCTTTTATCTGAAAGGAGCACATAAATCATACTTTGTACTCCACTGAAGCACATTTTCCTTGCTAATGTTTCCAGGCATCAGTTGCTATCATCACCTGTGGTGCCTCTGTAGAAACCTCTCAGTCCTTGAAGTCCTTGCTTAGGGCAGAGGAGGAGAGCAAGCTGAAGCTGAAGTCAGCACAAGATACCTGAACATAAGTGCTATGCAGTGTGCAATGGCAAAGACTCATCAGACAGGCAAGAGCTTTAGAGTAGCCTGGGCAACTTGATTGCTGCCATTATCTGACCACATCAGCAGCCTGCAGCTCCTAGTATATTTGGGCTCAGACAGTGATGGTCTGGTATTCACTGTCTCTTAAGAGCAGATGTGGCTGAAGGTCCTCAGGGCTTGTACCTTCACTTTCTAAGAAGGATGGGAACAACAAGCTGATTTGTCTTAAACTTGTACATTTTGATGAGACAGGCAGCACAGTTATTATTCTTTGAGTGCAAATGCTTCTTAAACAGCTCAGCCTGCTTCTACCTACAAGCTAGCTTAGTTTATCATGGCCACAGATAAGAGTTGCAGGTTCAGCATGGCCAGCCTATGGTCTGGAGGCTGTACTTAGCCCAGTAGAACACTGTCTAGCCCACAGCCACCTTCTCTCACCTTCAGATGTGAGCAGGATGTACTGTAAATGCCAGATCCTTGGGAGTGATAGGTGCCCAACCTCCCTGATAGGTCTCCTGGAGGAGCTACAGCCCGTCTTCTGAGACATGCCCAACACACTGGTATCTCCATGGTGTGACAGACATGTACCTGAGCACCCGGTAGCACAGGAAAGAGGGGTTGTGACCACTAGTCATTCATCTGGCTCACGGCTCTCCTCCTAGCTCTTGACTTGAGCGAATAAGCCTTCCTGAGAGGCAGTTTATAGTCACTTGGGCACAGAGCCATGCTAATGCAGCTCTCCAGCTTTCCAAATGGAGCTGGCTGAGAGCTGGCATGTGCCTAGCCAGCATGGAGCATAGACAGAGGATTCTGTCCATGCAGATGTACTCTAAGTCACTCCTGAAATGTCTGATTTCCGTGAAGACTCTACAGACATGTACACATATGTAAAGATACTTTCTAAAGCACGAAAGAAAACAACTCTTACCATTTTTTTGCAATGGTCTGCCATTAGACACAACAGTAAGTAAATGGGATGGCATGCACAGAGGAAACCAAATTTGCAAAGGGTAAAATCCCCTTCTTGACCTGTGCTCTTGTACATGCATGCACCCTAAGTACGGCTTATGACACTTACTCCTTGCCTTCCAAGTTACTGCACCTTTGGTTACAGAACAAAAATCAAGTATTTGCCCAGAGGTGGAAAACTAAGACAGTAATGGGGGAGGGTTTGTGCAGATTGCCAGGAGATCTGACTGATAGACTGTGAGGCCAAGTGGGTGCCACTGTAATCATCTAATCTCATGTCCTTTAAGAGGAAGGTCTAGCAGAAACCTGGATCCATTTCTGCTTCAAGCAGCCTATGCATCAGTCCTGCTCAACACCCACCTGCATCTAAATGCCACAAAATCAACTGTCATTCTTGCCCTCATATATCATGACATCTTTTGCCTTGCAAGTATAACTGGAAGCCCAGAGTCTCTTTTCTCATCCCTAGCTTTCAAAAATTCAAGCCTAAAACCTTCAGAAGGACTAAAAGATTCTTCATCACATCCTTCTCGTCCCCTCACTACCCTTCTGAATTCTCTCTTCACCACCTGGGAAAATGAAACAGCTTTGATGCCTTTTCCTTGTCCTCTCACTAAGCAAGGGCAGGGCCACCTGGTGATGTGTTGGAACTTCTCTTCATTCTTTCCCCATTCCTAGGAATGAAATATTCCCACTTTCATAGGAATGAGAGCCATTTCTGCCTTCACAGAGTGTAGCTGCCTGTTTCCTCTCTAGAGCCTTTGGCCAATTATCAAATTATGAATCTGCTGGTAAAACCTTTAAAAGGCCCAAATGAGACCCAAAATCTACCGCAAGCCAAATTTCTGGCTTGGTAGAGGAAACATAAAGACTGCTTTGTAGTTCTTTGGGCTACAGCTCACAGAGCACAAAAGATGCTTACAGCAATAGATTTAAGGGTGGAAGTATGTGAGTATGGCACAAAAATAATGAAAGGAAATTTTATTTAAGGTTAGTAAATTATAGAGAAAGACCTTTCTTATAAATTTGCCTCAAATTTTTCACTGGAATTAATGGTAGATTTATAACAACTCAGAATAACACTTCCCTTTAGCTCTTACAGATTTCTGCAACACAAACTGAGCAGTCAGAAAGTTAGAGATAAAACCTACTTCAGTCATCCTCCAAGATAAAATATCTTAAAGCTCTAATGGTAAAAAACAACCCTCTTTTCTAATGTGGACAAAAAGTATAGTTTGGGATGTCTGATTTTCCATCTATATCCAGAGCATTAAGAGTGCTTTCCCAAACAGTAAGAGGTAATATCCCCTTCCCAGTCCCCCCAGACTGTCTTTAACACAAAGGTTTCTGCTCCTCATATAAACACATGGTATTCTAGTCTCAGAAGGCCTGTTGGACATTACTTTTTGTCTTGTTTGCAGACAGTTGCAATGCAGCATGAGCTGTACACCGGCCCCTTCAGAAATGACAGATGAAACCAATTCAGGCACCTACTTTAGTGGAGAAAATTGCTCATTGGTGGTAACTATGCACTGTTCCTTATGCCTACAACCATCAGCTAGGTACAGACATCGACAATGGGATCATGTAATAAAAGCTATCGAAGGAGATGGCACTGAATGAAAACAGGATGCAGAAAAGGATTCCCTGTGGCACAAGTCCTTCAGAAAGTCACAACAGAAGCTGCTGCAACTTCGCAGCTGAGATTAGCTGAAATCATGGCAATTTCTTTGGCGGTGAGAGAAGTAAATTGAATTGCAGACCTCTCCTGCCAATCTTGATGAAATCTGCTTTGGGCCAACACAGGTCCTGGAAGCTCCAGCACATTAAATGATTAAAAAATAGGATAAACAACTATAAAACCACAGAGGCACTGTGGATCAGAATTTTGAACTGAGGGAAAAGGTCTCAGTATTGTGGCAAGCTGAAAGCATGTGCACTTTCTATCTGTAACAAAATAATGTGCCACACCAAAGAAATTATGCTAATCTTCAAAGTGTCATTGCCCTCTCCATACATTTATATGAAATATGATCACCACTCCCTTGAGATAACAGACATTTAGGCTTCAGTAATTAGAATTCAGGGTAAACACCTCCCTGGTGTAACAGAATGCTTCAGGCTTCTTTCAGGTCATCAAGGAGCGCCACAGAATTCGACTCTCAGCACCTCGTGTCACATCTGGGAGGGTATTTTACCCTTTCACCATGAAAGATGAGACTTTGAAGCACCAGACATGCCCATTCCTTAAAGAAAAACTGTCTGCAGCTCAGCCAGGAAGAAGCTGGAACAGTTTGTTCCCTGTTGCTTCATTGAAATGAGACAATCTACAAGCCATTTGAAGAATGCAGCAGAAACCAGCACTTGATCCCAATAACTCTGGCAACAACTGCTCTGTTTCCAATCTCCTCTTCAAGGTCAAAAGAATCAAGAAGATAATTGAGACCAAACCCAGATATCTGACCTCTGCCAATAACCTAGACCATTCACAATTGATTTAGAAAGGGAAGCAGCATCCAGATTATGCTGGTGGCATTGCTGAGAGAACTGATGGCTGCTGTCAGGAGGCAAGTGGCCAAGCAGATGTATTTGTAGGTTGTTCATCCTCCTTTGACATCAGCAGCTCCGCTCTTTTGGGAGACACTATTTGGGGATCTGGGATCTCAGATAATCTGAAAGGCTTTTAGCAGTCATTTGCTTCTTTCTCCCTCCAGGCATCTGTGATGCCTTCAGATGATGCTCTGGAGGGTTCAGTCTTCCCTCGACACCAATGCATATTTGTGCATCCACAATACTGTTTTCAAATGGATGCAAGGGGGACAGCTGTTTAATCACCACCCCCAGCACAGAGAAGAGTATTATACCAAAGAAGGCATTAGTCACAAGAAGTACAGATAAACTTTGGCAAGACAGAGGTGATGCCTACCCCAAAAAGGTAGCCTTTACAGACAGGGAACAGCTCAGCTCAGGATATCCGTCTCCCATCTGCTGATGTATCCATGCAGCGTAGGATCTGTCTGCGCACATCACTACTACAAGAAAACATTGTTCCCTTCCAGCAGTAAATGAGAAGATTGAACCTCTTCCACAGGGAGAAGAGGGAGCCTTTTGCATAGATCCTTTCCCTTTCAGAGGAAGGCCAGTTTGTACACACACACTGCGAGATACGAGCATACCTGCAGCTACAAGAGGTACCCACTGATACCAGAGATAGCAACAGATGTCTTACTGGCAAGAAGCATAACCCTCTTTGCCTCCAGTAAATAAATTTACAGCTCTTGATACTAATCTCAACAACCACTAATGACAATTTTGCAGACTCATTAAGAGGTGGCCTCTCTACCTCTGGTCTCCAGTCCAAGATCAAAGTAGATGCTCAAGCTGGCAGAGAACATGTTGAATCCACTGAGAGCAGTTGGTAGAGTACTCAACTAAAGGCATTTCTTCAAGCAAAGAAATCCCATTTGAATGAAAAGCTGCCTTTAGAACTCACCAGTCAAAGCTGTTTGCCTCTTGTGGATTTGGTATGGAGATATCAAAGCAGTAATCTAATGATGAAATAAAATTTTATGTGCTGAAAACCTTCTGATATACCACATTGTGACTCTCATGCTGGTCCTTTAATTTTGCTTAGGAGGCAATTCTATTTAACAGCTGCCTGAATACCTTTGATTTTACTTCTTGCATAAATCATTAGCTTCTATAGGAAGGATCAGATGCCAATCACTATTCTAGTACTGTTACAGCGCTTTTCTAGTCTATGTCCTGGCAAAACCTAACAGTCACTGTCAGCGACCTACTCATCACAATATTTTGTGGGAAACTGTATATCACAGGAGCCAGCAATGGCCTATTTTACTCTTGGAAAGTGACACAATCCAGTTACTGGAACTCTTATTTTCTTTTTCCCTCCTCTCTTCTTTCTTTTCTCTCTTTTTCTTTTTTTTTTTTTTTTCTATTCCCTGTTAAAACCAAGAACCTGAACCACAGATTTTTCATAATGAGAATCTGGATGAGGTTCAATCTAAATTTTGAAAATACATTCCAATTAAAGACTTTAATAGATTCTTGGCTTTCCCCACATCTCTTTGCCATGTGTATTCAATAGTTCCAAGCCTCCTTTTTCCCTAGTAGGGAGTAAACTGCAAGGTGAGTGACATCATTCTCCAGAAGGTCAGCCTTTCCTGGACTGCTGTTTTCTGAGCATTTCTTGCAAAGATTTTGGTGAGGGCAACTTCTTTTTTTGTCCAAACTGGCTACAGATCTGCTGCAATCTTGTCAAACATGATACTTGCCCTGGTAAAGCTGCTACTTTTGGATTTCCTGCTCCAAAAGAGAGGGTTTGTTCTCAGGCCAGAGGGTTTCACTGACAGAAACAGCATATTCTGCATCTTGCTATGGTGATCACTCAGGTCACAGACCTTCAGAGACTTACCGCTTTATTTCAACAGCAACACATGCAAGTAAAGCTTATGGACCACTAGAGTTAGCCACATGAGGCATCTGTGTGACTGGATGATATCAGGCTTTCCAGTTTGTGTGGCAGCTGAAAGCTGTCATTGTGTAGATTAGAAAGTTATTTAATCCTTGTATGAAACAGCTGCATCCAGCACACCAAGTATCTATTTGGTGTGTCACTGTGGCCCTTGCTCAACATACAACTTGGGCCAAACAAACGAGCGTTGCACTAAGATGTATGTTGAATAGCAAAAGGGATAATGTGGAAAAAATTATAATACTTTTAGATAATTGTATCATGTGGATGCATCTGGAATACTCTGTGCAGACTTGGTTTTAAAAACTTATTAAGGATCTGGAAAACTTCCCACTTGAAAAGACTGGTACTATTCACTGTAAGAAGCACAGAAGAGGGACATAAAACCTTATAAAATATTACATGTATGAAGGTGGATGAGGGAGAACTTCTGTTCTCCTTATCTCAACACACATCACAAAATGGAATGAACATTCAGTTAGAGTAGAAAAACCAGAGCCACTTGAATGAAGCATGTTCCACACATTTGTGTCATAAAAACATAGAAATTGCAGTCATAAGTGTCTATTGAGGATGGGTGACACAAGCTGCCATGCACTCTTCTCTCTGTAAGATAGTATAAGCTGCAACAGTTTTGTACTTCACCCTTTTGGTTAAATATAAAAACTAAGTTTCTATTCTCAGGCATCTTGTTCATCCGACAAATTATTATACCTTTAATTCTCTGAACCTTCTTCAGTCTCTTTCCACCCTTTAAAAAGACATGCTGTAGAAGACCATGTTGTAATGACAGGTTGCAACTAGGAAATTGTGTCCGGACTAATTTACCACTCCTTTTCATCTACAAGGAAGATAGCATGTCCCTTTTTATCACAGTATTACTTACACTGTCCTTTGCTTGTGCAGTGGCTTATCTACCAAGACCTCCAAATTCCAGTCAGTGCCAACACTTTCCAGCACACTCAGTGGGTACATTTGTACCACATTTCGTTTCTAGACACATGATATTGTATCTGGATGAACTAAAAGCCGTGCTTTGCTTGAATGCAGGCAGGTTACCAAGCAATCTCTTACTGCCCTTCTTACTTTTGTCCCCATCATTACTGACCACTTTGCAGTTTTATGAGATTTGTTCCTTTTAGCAGCTACACGGTTAGTTCTGGACAAGTCAGTACTGGAACCAGTCTACAAAGCAACACCGGGACTGTCCTTACTGAATAGGGTTTTCACAGTTATCACATCAGTGTTAAGATCAGTCAGCTACTCATTTCTTACCATACAGTATTGTTAACTTTTCCAAGGTGCCATATGTGGCAAAAAATTAAGTGCTCTCTGAAAATCCATCTCTTCTATATAGTTATTTCTATCAGTCAAACACCAATCTAAAGAAATATTCAGGTGGATTTGTTTGACAAAACTGTTTTGGAAAAGGCAAATAATCCTTTCATTTCATTAAAAAATTACCAAGTGACAAACAAGTGCTATGAATCCATAGCAACCCATAGCACAGAAGAATCCAGCTGGAAAGCAACAAAAAGCACCAGATTTATGCTGCTGAAGTCCCAGGCTTCTGCTCCAGAAAATGTATTTTTTTTTACCACAGTGAAGGGGACTCACCTGTAGAAAATCCAGACTGAATTCCATAGTTCCTACAGGGAAACTGCTCCAGGACTTCCTCAGGTTTCATATAACTGAAGCCTATTGCTTCTTCCCTGACACCACTGACAGCATCTTATTTCAGTACTGCTATGTCCTCTTTCCTTTCTCATCAGGTTGAACAACCATAACTCACTCCTCACTGACAATGTTTCTTCCTAGGCATGTGGCCACTTTTACTGCTCTCTTTTCTCTCTGTAATTAAGTGTACACTCCTCTTAAGCTGCAGTGGACACATCTATCCCAGAAGTGTCCTGTGGCCCCAGTGCATTTTCCCAAACAGAAATTCAAGGAATAAAATGGAGGCTTACAAGTCCTTAAATGTTTATTCAAAAATGCCACATATTCACCCAGCTTTGGAGACAAAAAGCATGATCTAGAATTAAGGTGTCTGTTTATTAATATAATACCCTAGAAACTTCTAATTCATAAATATGCCCTAACTATCCTATGATTCTGTTCAAGGATATGAGATAACAACATGCAGCTCTGAGCACTGATGTTTCAGATGGAAGAGAGGAGCAAAGTCTCAGGTAAGTCACTTCCATGAAAAAATTGGCTAGGGTTCAGAATATCTGAGGTGCAATAGCTTATGCTGAAGTCAGCTGTTAAACACCAGTGATCCACTTACCTGTCACACAGTTCATGTGCTTGAAAGTAAGGAGATGAAGAGGTATGGGCATAGTACCTCCTGGTTATCTTACATTTGGAGGGAACAATCACATGTGGCTTAAAACCATCTCAGCATTTCTTGCTCTTTCTGATAGCAACTCCAAAAGTCTCCAGACCAATATATTTGTGTTGACCTTTAGGGCCTGTCCCAGCAACCAGAAACTAAAATAGACTGCTTGCACCTTGGATATGCACCTATTGCTGAAACCTGGGGATCAACTTATTACAGCAGCCACTAGAGAGGTGAGCACTATGATGGAGAGAATATTTCCGATTCATTATCTTGAGATCATGTTGCAGGACTAAATGCAGACCTTTAGTGCATGGTTTTGTAGCAAGCTGTTAAGTTTTGACACTGACCTGTGGACACAACTTTCATAAAGGGCTGCCCCTAAGCCTAATGGTCTGTGGTGCAGTGGTGGTGGTCTGCACAGAGCCGGATGGTCACAGGGTACTGGCTTGCTTCCTTGTTTTTCAGCTGCCAAACTACATTAAAGCTAAAAATACATTGAATATTTTCCTTTCCTAATATTACCTTACCACGTAAGCAATAGCTGGACTTGCCATTAGATGTTATCTGATCAGCAATGGGAGGGGAGGCGTAGAGGGGGTGACACAGAGAAGGGAGGCTGCCTCAGCACTGTGACCAAGAGGAGAGGCTGTTATGTTTCTATTTAGATGGGTGATGAAAATCCCTCTGAATCCCAGTTTTAACCCATCCCTGACCACAAGTGCTTCTCAGCACAAGCCCCTGAGTTTGTGCATGTCTTCCTCTGCCTCATGCTGCACTGTGGTTGTGTAAAAAACACTCATGTGGAGTCTAATGCAGCCAGCAGGAGTGTGCTCTGTCCTCCTCTGGTGCTGTGCCACCAGAAAATGATTGAGCAGGTGACCTGGGCTCTGGTCCCTCACAGGGAACTGGGATGAGGAACAGATAGCTAGAAGATGTTCCTGTGCTGGATTCCCTTCCGATTCTGCCCTGGGGATAGGCAGATGCAGCAGCCACTGCTCCTCTCCCTCTACAGGAGACCATGCCATCCATATGATGGATTGAAGGTCTAGAGGGAAGTTTTGGGGTGATGTCAGGTTCAAGTATGAGAGGCTAGAGAGTCTGCTACATAGGGCATGCATTTGGTTTTGAATGTTTAACCTCATAACTGTCACATTTGAACATGGATTTGGATTGTCTCTTTTCTTGCATGTATATTGGAATAAAAAAAGGACCAGGTTACCCTGATACCTCTATTCCCAGTGGTTTTTTAACTACAAATAACTTCAGTTAAGTGAATGGGGAAGTCCCATCCCTGAAAAAAAAAAGAGTAGAGTAGCGCGGCCTGAAACTAGAGATGAAAGCCCTACTTAACAAATGAGAGATGTAAAGGGCAGAAGCTATGAAAAGACACAGCATGAGCAAGCAGAAAATGCTTGGCCTACCTAATAATTCCTCCCAGACTCATAGTAGCAGAAAGTTCCTCCAGAAAAGCCACTGAATTTTGAAAGCAATGTGATCCTGGGGGAAAGCACATTTCTGGTCTTCTTCGCTTTGTGTTTTCACACAAATGGCAAATGCTACCCATAAATGGAGAACAACACGTCTGGTATGCTGAAGCCTTTCCTCTCTGTGCTCGCTTCACACTTAACTCATGCTGTGTACTTGGGCTGGTTTGCCTAGCTCTAAGCTCTATCCTGCTTCTCGTTCTATCCCTTGGAACTCCAGCTCTAGCTCTGGGGATGCCAGGAAGATGAAGCAGCTCCATTGCACTTCATTGCACTATTCTATTCTATGATTCTATAAGGCACTGCCTGTCCACCATTTCCATCCATCCTCTCCTCTTCCACAGCAGTCAAGGGCTCAAGAAGGTATCTGACATGCCCATTCTAGCAGCAGGATGCACAGCAGAACAGACCTTCTTGTGCCCTTTCTACAGCTCTTTTCATGCCCTTTGCTCACTCACCTTGCTGCTTCTGCATAGTAGTGAAGTCTTCGAAGGTGAGAGTGCGCACGGGAGGCCTCCAGAAGGCATAGGTCTCCATAATGGCTTCTAGCCCCGTCCTGTGCAATGAAAATAAAACAAGCAGAAAAGTATGTCAGTCAGTTGGCAAGGGTATTGATGCTGGGGGAAAAGGGCTCCGACCTCATTCAACAGGCTGCCAGCAGCCACCAAAAGGTCACCTTGGCATCTGTGAACTCCTCAGGCAAGCCTTCCCGCACAGGTCACCAGAGGAAAGTGCAATTCCCCAAGTGCAGGATTGCGAAAGTTCTTACGAGTCTCTTGGTGCCTTTTAAATCTTTTTATATTTAACAAATATCCCAGACTTTCCTTATGCATTGCAGGGGACACATGATTGCCAGATCCTTAAAGCATACTTCATCATAAAGCAGGCTTCCACACTTTGGGGATGCAAGCTGTCATGCAAACAAGGGCAGTCTGGGATTCAGCCTACAGAATCAGAGATTTTGTGAATTGCCTTTCTCCATCACTTTGTAGCTCTGGATGCTGTTCTGAAGTGCTATGGGAAGCCATCAAAAAGGGAATCTCCTTGGTTTTGGAGTTCAACTAGAAATACATAAGATGCTTTTTATAAAAGATAGGTGGCATCTCTGCTTTGGGTCCCTAATTCACTGCAAAAACATTACCAAAGAGAAAAAGAAAAAATCAAGTGAGAACTTCTGTTGGTCTCAGATTTGTCCTTAATTTCACCACAGAAGCTAGCTCTGCTGAACAT
This sequence comes from Melopsittacus undulatus, assembly GCF_012275295.1. Classification (NCBI taxonomy): domain Eukaryota; kingdom Metazoa; phylum Chordata; class Aves; order Psittaciformes; family Psittaculidae; genus Melopsittacus; species Melopsittacus undulatus. The sequence goes on along the minus strand of NC_047528.1, from coordinate 114,122,942 downwards.
CTCTAGTGAGGACACAGGTGCATTATTAGGAAAAGACCCTTCTTTACGAGATAACCGCCTGGAGTTTCTTCCTAGGAAAGACTTCCCTCTGTGAAAGCTGCACATTGCTCCATTCCCCATTCCTCACCTTCCCCTGCCTGTTTTCCAGCAGCAGGTTATAGCCCTTGCACTGACTGAACACGAACAGAGATGCTTCATCAAATGTGAGAACATATCCCCTTTCAGTGCAAAAGGCTCTAACATCCCCAGAGCCTCTCATCAGATGTTGAGCTGATACTGGAGCTGCCTTTTGCTTATGAAAATGTCTTTCTGCACGTGCCTCCACTCACTCAGTTAACTTTCCAAACTCTCCCCGGAAGCTCAGATGCTTTAAATACATTGGAGTTGGCAAACCAAACTCTGTATTTTAAGAGGAGGTTTAGAAGAGAGGTTGTTGCATGGTGTTTATTAGCTGCTAAGCTGTTAGAAGTAGAAACAGAAGACATCTCTGCATAGCAGTCTCACACTAGTGCTGAGCACATTACAACAAAACTATTTGGTTAATACAGTGGCCTCTGCCAGCTCATGGAGCTCAGAGACAACAAGGCAGCACAGAATGTGAACCCATCTGCTAAGCTGGGTTCTATGTGCAAAAGCAGCTCTTTGACTACCGGTACCACCCCCAGGATTTCCTCTGCTCCCTGTGTGAGAAAGCTGCACGTGTTCAGGCTCCATCTGCTTCTCAACACAGGCAGCCGGGAAGAGAATGGCACCTTTTTGCAGCCTTATGAAATGATCCCCAGTGCAAACACTGAGGGAGGAACTTCCCGGTACCATATATCCAGGGGGCATAAAATACCTTAACCAAGTTGCTCTGCAACAAGACCTGCTGTTAGAAGGACCTAGCTTGGTGATTAAAACCAAGTAATAGATGCAGAAATGCAGACTGAAGTGTCCAGCTGTGCTAATCCAGCTGCTCTGCATCTGCCACAAAGATTGTGCAGGGAAATAAGGAGGCCAGTTCACTAAAACCAGTGCTCACAGTCTGACTCAGACATTAGATCCCTGTGCACATAACCCCACTCTGCACCAGCATCTGACTTCCATCTCTGCTCTCATGACTCCCTTCCAGTAAAATCCAAGCCCTAATTGGGAGGTGGCTCAATGAAACAGTCAATGCAGGTTTAAACTATTACCCCTGCCTGGAGTCTGCATCAGTTTCAGATCAGATTTATTCACAGTTCTAAGCTTCTAGCTCTCTGTCTACCACTTTCCCCTGTATCAATTCAGTTCTTGCAACTACCTTAGAATTTGTACTTCTAAAGGAAAAGGGGGGAAGGGAAAGAGTAAGGGAATAATAAAAAGAAATAAAACAGTAGATTAGGAGTTATATAGTGCTGTCAAGGGTTGGACTCCACTGTGCCTAAGAGGGTAAATGGCAGCAGTGGGGTTGCCAGAGCAGCTTGCAAAGTTGCTCTATTCCTGCCTTGTATGCCATGGAAAGGAAAAATGTGACTAGGAACCCATGTCCTCCCGCTCCAGGGGATCGGGTCTAGAACAGCCCCTTTGTTGTGGACACAGCTCCTGTCTACCTCCCTTTTCCATACTGCAACTGCCAGCAGCAACACTGTGGTTTCACGGGATTCCCCGATTGCCCTGCAATGTGGAGGGCAGCTCTGCAGCCACAGGTGCCTGAAGAATGGATGCCAAACTCCACATCTGGCTTAAAGCCACCTCTTTCCTCTTCCTGTCCCAAACGAGAGTCCTTTACTCACTCCTAGTTGTGCACATGTTAAACATGCCTTATAAAACACTCTAAGTATGCGGGTGACAGAGCTTGAAGTTATGTCCAGTTCCTCTATGCACAAATTTAGGTGTCTATATACTAGATCATCATTTTTTCCTGTTGCTTTGTTCATTTGTTTGTGCAGAACAAACATTGAGTGTTTTTGAAATAGTATCTAAGCAGAACACATCCTCATGGAACTTTCACATCCTTTCATGTATCAGACAAGATCCATGAGACAACAGCCTCACATGCTAGCTAAATTTTGAGGCACCTTCCATGCCATGTATGGAGTCTTGCAGAAAAAGAACATGCAGCCATGCAGAAAACAGCTTTGGTGAGAAGGCACACCATCTTTTTGTGACTGATTTTACCACTGTAACCACAGCCTTTCAGTATATCTTTTTTCTTCCGACTGTGACGTATTCCTATTATTCAAAGAAAATATTGAGATGAAGAGGTGGGAATCAAGAAACTCCATTGCTGTCAGCTCTAGAAACCCTCTCTCCCATAGCAGTTTATGACATTGGTCTGGTACCAAGATATCCAGAGCCACATCACAGACCTCCACCACAGGAAAGAAGGGTAGTCATCTTCTAGTCAGAAGAAATACTGAAGTGCTATTCTGTGTATGTTCTAGCCCTTAACAGGGGAAACAAACCCCACATTGCCGATGAAGAGACATGCTGGGACAGCAATAAATGCTGTTTTCAGCATTTCTGAACTGTCAGCAGCTTCTTTGTGGGCTCTGGTGAGGGCTGCTTGTACCAAGTGTGATGGACATTATGCATATGTCATCCACTTTTTCTTCCAAAAACTGCACTGAAAAATTGACTTCAAACTGTCTGTCAGGCCATAAACCCTCCCCTCTCACACCATCTTTATGAAGGAAGTAAAAAAAAAAGTATCAGAAGAGGACTCACTGCCAGCTTCATTTTAATAAGGTCAGTCCTTTAAAATGTATCCAAAATTCTCTCTTTTTCATTCATTCTTTTATATTTAATGCTATAAAGTTTTAATAATAGGCAATAAATGAAACAGTTCCATTGTCTGAAAAATGAAAAAAGATGTACAAGCTATCTATGCACCTCCATAATCCATCCCATATGGCTGACCTTGCCGTTCCCACTGCACACAGGATTCAGGTCATCATTGCATTGTTCACTAGGGAAACCAAACTACTGGCTCCAAGCACCCTCCTGGCTCTCTTATCCTAGACAAAAGCTCAAAGAGCATTTCCAACACAAACAACTTCTATTCACCTCAGCTGCCCACATCTGAAAGAAAAGTGCTGTTGCTTGCTGTCAGCTTAGAGTTTTATTCTTCCATGACCCTGCTGTGTTTCCTGACTCTTGTCCCTGCAGGTTTCCTCCTGGATAAGGGGCTTCTGCAAGCATCCCACTGTCAGATGAACTTTACTCAGTCTCCAGGAAAACGTTCTGTGGCATTAAATCTGCACCCTCGCTACCCAAACATTTGGCGAGCTGAGCTCCATGTGTCAAAGCCTCTGGTTCTCAATCTCTTGAAGTTCAGGAAAGCAAGTAATACCTACCTCATACAAATACTATGTAGGTATCCTTTTACCACCAGGACTAGCTGTCTTGTTCCACTTTTACAGATGCTTTACATGCTTTTGCAGATAAAGCAGAGAGGGACCAAAAACGGTGTAGAAGGAATCTCTAAGTGGGTTAGATTTGACCTTCCAGCACAGGCTAACTCCATCCATCAGGGCTAACAGCTACATTACTGAACACCATTCATTAGCATGGTTTGAGTGCAAAACAACATCCAGCTACCAAGTTGTTTCCCTCTGAAATACCTCACTGCTCCTTCTCCCTGCAGAAGGACAGGGGCAGTCAGCTGTGCAGGGAGACAAGGCAAACAACTGAAGGAGATCCGAAAAGGGATCTGTGAAAATAATCGCTCCCCCAGATGGATACAGGCAGTTCCATCATGATGGGGTGTCCCTAGAGCAGCACGTTTTTAGCAGTGTCTTGTACTAATGAAGGGAGACTATAGTTAGAAGGAACTATAGAGGGAGGCTGTGAATTAATGGAAGTGAAAGATTTTAACTGGAAACTGGTTTTAAAAACAACAGTTGCCTCCATAGTTCCTGCAGCAGGCAACAACAGTGAAACAATATCAGGATGCAAAGTAAGTGAAGGAAAAACATCCATCTCCATTTCATGGAAAAGCCTCAACATAAAGCAGAAAGGAAATGTCCTAGGCAAGAAGTGGCCTAAGAGTTCTCTGAAAACCTCTTGGATACATACTACACTTGTCTGCTTCACAAATGGTCCCTTTTTCAAATTACCCTGTTTCTTTTTCAAAGGAGGCCTACAATTTCAGTGGGACGCTCTCCACGTCCAGCCTGATGCACCATAGCTAATCAAGGCTTTGAGGACATGGAAAGCTACAGAGCATCAAGATTGGCACCCCAGCTGACCAGTGATGCTGATGAGATTACAGATTCACAAGAGGAAGAGAAGCTAGCCAGCACAGTTAAGAGAAGTCCCATTTGGAGAGCCTTTTCAAGGCATGGCTTGGACCATAATGCTTTTCTCCGTCTTATGTGCACATCTATGCACATGTCCTCTTTAAAGGGAGCAGCTGAGCGTTAGAATGTCCTCCACTAGCTGACAACAGCAGTGCAACCTTAGCCAGACCACTGCGTGTGAGGCAGGCGCCTGACTGCTATATATGCTTGCAAATACCTTTGCCTGTTTTTTCTTCCTAAGGCCTCAGGCTGCTCTCTTTGATGTGTAATACCTTAAAGATTTTAATTCCTCTTTACATCAGCAGAGAGCCTTACTGAGCCCTCCCCACAGCTGCAGCCGTGTAGCAATTTCCTGCCCTTTCTTAAATCAATGAGCTACAAAGATCAGTAATTCCCAACCTTTTCAGGAAACTGTCCAAATTCACTGGGCTAGGACCTTATTAATGCCTTCCATGTTAATCTAGCCCACCATGTACCTGGAACTGCATCAATCCCTTTTCTAAAACCAGCCTCCAGTGCAGCTGTATCTCTGCACACAGGGAAGACCTTGTACCCAGGGCAGATACGACCCACACATGCAAGAGGATAGCAGAGGAAAAGTCACATATGCTTCAACTATGAGAACTAATGGTCACAGCGGGGACTAAATAAGGGTGGTAACATAGTTTTGCTTAGCTATAGTAAGATGATAACAGAGGAGCTGAGGTAGGAAGTTGCTAGGTCAGTAAGATGTTTTCTTTGTGAGCATTTAAATGAGTGATGGAAAACACAGGGTGCTTGCCCAGTCACTGAACATTTCCCATACCAATCCGTGAATGAGGCAGTGGTTCTGGTGAACACACACAAGAGGAGTATGCAAGTAAAAACTGAATTACAGTGCCCATGGGGACTGCAAATGAAGGCTATGCAGATGACTTCCACTCTGGTCTGCACACTCAGAGCCTTGCTTTACAATCCTGGGGTTCTTGTAACATACTCATATATGTCTAATTCTATAAATAATTTAATGTTTGAAGCCTTTGTCACACTGATTTAAAGGATGCCCCCAACATGTAGATCTGCAATATTCAGATCTGCTGCACACTCTGATGGATTCACGAATGGCAGAAAAAGTTGAGACTTTTTTGCTTGGACTTTCTTATTCTTTTCTGATAACTGTGTCTTTTACTAATTCAAAAGGGGTTTTTTATTAAATCTCCTGTTTTATTATTGCATTTTAAATATAATATATTCTAAATAACATTTAAGTTGTTTTACTTAATCTTTTCATAAAAATCCTGCCAAAATTAAGTGACACAGTCAAAGTGAAATGATTTGACATCACTGAAGAGAAAGTGAAATTGTTTGAAACTAAATCATTTTTGCACTTTTATCCTGCAAACCTATCAAAATCTTAGTTTTTATGCTAATGTAAAGCAAGAATTTGTGCTCTAAGTTTGGAAATTTCCTGTGAAAATACAAATTTAAAAATGCCCTTCAGACAGCCCTATATATAATAAAGAACAAGGAAAAGTATCTCCTATAACCTTCATTATTTTGCAAAGCATTAGCCTGTGACCTATTTGTGTTCTTTACAATCTGCAATCCTATATCTATCTCTGGTCTTCAATTTTGTAATAAAAAATATATATTTTTAATCTCTACAGTATTTTTAGAAGTTCATTTATTTTGCCTAATTCTTTGGATATCATAGGACAATATCAGTAAACATTAACAGCTTACTAATGACTTATCAGAGATGCTAGAGGACGTTTTTTGTTTCTCAACAGCAAATGGAAAAGCTCAGAGGAACATGAAAATGATAGAAATGAGCATAAATAAATTAATTATCCAGCAGAAAAAATAAACAGCAGCAAAATACATATACAGAAGAAAATAGCCTTGAAAGTAGTGGCAACAGAAGGGGTTCAAAGGTAGCAGTGAATGGGAGATTAAACATATGGCACAAAAAAATACAGTCACAGAAAAAATGTTTTCAAGCAGGAATTTCATAAGCTGTCTAAGAATGTCAAAACCTTCTGTCAAGGCTTTGGACTGCAGGATCCAGGCAGAGGTAGGAGAAGCACTAGAAGAGGCTTCTGTAAAGAAACAGGGTCAGTCTAGCTGGCTAATCTGGAAAGTGTTTTCTGAGGAAGCCATCAATATACATTGGAACTGTTTAGGCAAAGTAAACAGGCCTTCAAATTCCCCTAACAACTAGTCTACAGCAAATTTCTCCTGTAAAAATTAACTGGGATCACAAAACACCTTACTCAGCCTTAAATGCATGCCTTGTGCACTCATCAGGGGAAGGAGAGATCAGTAAGAAAACACAAACAAGCTCCTGTTACCTGTTTCTCCCAGAATCTCTGAAACCTTTAGCGAAGGGGTTTCTGTCAATTTTTAATCTGGTGATCTATAAGGAAAGAAAATGAGAATTGGTTATCTCTCCAAATAAGTTTTTTGCTTTCAGAAAGTGACATTTATTGATGACTACCACTCTTGACAAAACCACCTGTACAGTGATCTTTCATACGTATTTCCCCAGACTTCTATTAAACTTGCTCTTCTGTTATCCATGAGTAGCTGATCCAATTAGCAAATGAATGGTGCCAGAGGCAGAAACCTGGCAGTATCAGGAAATCTGGCACAGCATTGGGGCTGAGAAGCTGTTCCCAAAGTAGAAGCACAACTTGGGCTGAAGGATATAACTTATCAATGGCCATGTGGTTCAGGAAGCAGACATTCTGCTCAGGTTTGGCTGATATCTGGGATCATCCCAGCCTCAACTCTAGATACCCAGCAGCTGGATGCATTCATGGACCTCCAAACACTGCTAAGGAGAAAAGACAAAGCACAGGCTACAGCCTCCAAAGACAGCAGCAAGCCACCCGCTCACATGCAGAAGGTGCTACTCTTCTGGTCAGTATCTGGGTGGCCTTTTTGGTGGTTTTCTGGCCTGGAAACCATCTTTGTTTTACTTTTCCCCCCTCCTCTAAACAAAGAGGATGATAGCCAGACTAAATGCTTTGGGGAATCTTCCTTCCTGCTTTATTTTTAGGCACAAATTCCATGCTGGTAAATATGGAAAATAATACTGGGGGTTTGACCTTACAGCCTGTGGTATCATACTGCCTGTCAGCTATTCCCCAACCTGGTGCAGCATGAATGCTTCCCTCTGCCAGCCTCAGTCCCTGAGACCCTGCCTCTGGGGTGAAAAGAGAGTGAGATCTCAAGATCCTACCAAATTTGAGGTGGTTTTGCTGAAACTGCTCAAAAAAGATGAGTTTAACACAGACTGATCTGAAGTGGATTTGCAGGTGGTTTGCTTCTGTCAGAACGAAGCCCTTACTGTGGATATTAACCTCAGATCTGGAATGCAGCTCCTATTTTTGCAGAAGCTTAATTTGTGAACTTAATTTCCGCTAGCCTGACTTTGCAGCTGTCCTGGGACTTGTGTGTACAGAGACAGATATGTTCTGTGGAGGATGGAATTACAGCAGAGGGAATCCCTGTGGTGGATTTGCTAACATTTTACAATTGTTTCCAGAGATGCTTCTCCCACTAAGACAAAGTTTACAGCCACTGGAGGGCATGCAGGCAAATTCAGGGGATTTCCACTTATTTGTAATGAAAAGACTTCCTCAATCCTGCAGAATCTCCTTTACTGGTATTATAAAAATGCCCCCTAAAAGAAAATTTAGGGGGCAAAATCCCAAGTGTTTGGAATCCAAAGAAACAGGAAGAAATTTTAGTGCTTCTTTACAGTGAGGTAGCTTACAGAGCCAGTGCCTGAGAGATGCCCTCCCTTGGCACCTCCCATGTCAGTGTAATTATGTCTTACAAGTCTGGTCATTAGGGAAGAATGACAGGCTTATTTCTTGACAATTCTCCTTTCTTTTTCTTCTTTCCATATCTGGGCTACAGTTAAAAGTCTGTGGAGTACATGCATTTGGGTGAGGGGTGGCAGGAAATTATTAGTGCTCCAATGACTGGAGCAAACCCACCATCATGTTGCAATATTTTTTTCTGCTGGAATACCTGATCCATTTTGGATCCTGATTTAAGTCATTTCAAGTGGACTAGACTGAAAAAAATCTAGGAGTGGGCATTCAGAAGCAGTCATGAGAGTGCTGGCAGGGTGCTGCTATAAACTGCCCTAAAGCGATCCGACATGGGTCTGTCCCTCCACCCAAGAACACTAAATATAATGACGTCCACTGTGTTCATGAAGTCATTCTCCAGAAGAACATAAATCACCATATAAAAAATAATTTCTTCGCTGTTTATGGTTCAAGATTCCTCTGCAGTTTATGGCAGTAAATAGTATAACCTATTTCCCTAACAGGCTTAATAACAGGTTATTTTTCTTCCAAGACAGTTTGTACCCTCATTCTTCTAGCTTGTAACAATACCTTACACTCTTTAAGCAGGCCCACTATTAACACAGCAAAAGTTTCACCAACTGAGATTCTGGTTCACATAGCTTGGAAAAAAATACCTAACACAGCCCTTTCAATGCCCTGACAATCCCCACCCTAGTAAGGACGAGAATGGCAGGAAAGAGAAATGGGATGTGCACAGTTATCTCTCACTTGAGAATAAAATAGGGAGTATGTGTACATGAATAAGAGAAAAAAAGCACACTGGACCTGAAGCATTACAGAGGTGGTATGAAGGCTAATAGGAATCCTTAGGCAGAGGTAGGTGGCAGATGAGCAGTACATGAGGAGACTGAAAAGGGAATGGATGGATATAAGCAGCTTATATATTTCTGCATGCAGTGAACATGCCTGCAGAAGCAATGAAGCAGGCAGTGCCCCAAATACTAGGACACCATCTTTCACTGCCCACTGAAGGAGAAGGGGTAGCAAACATATAATTCACAGTACAGGCTTTCTGAATCTCCTTTCTTTGCTGGTGTCTCAACTGCTCACATTTTACTAACAATTAATTTCCACTTAAAGATACCATATCTATGGGGAAAATACAGATAGACAGGATATTCTGTAATCAAACACTAGTGTGCACTGAGATTACATTTCTTAATGCCATGAAGACTTGTTTAAGAAAAAGGGCAGATCAGTGACAATATCAAGGTTTATACAGAGAGGATCCTACTGTGGCAACATCTTTTCCTTATGATATCTGAAGTCAATAGTAATACTCTCCACTGGGAATTGTGTAAGATCTGCATCAAACATGAATTATGCATGAGAATTTCAGTTCACATGCCATACACAGATTGCTGCTGCTTATGTTCAAAAGCTTCTTTTGTCAGCAAACTGATGAGATTGTGCTTCTCTAAAATTTTTTGCTTCACTGATTAAAAAACCATGTGTTTTCTCTGTAAGATAACAGAAATGGACTAGTGCTGCCTTAAAATTACAGTGGGGATAGGACACTAGTTTGCACCATGAAGTAGCAAGGCAGTGCGAACACAATTTCTTTATGGTTACATTACCTACTTATTTTACAATAAAAGCTGCAGACACCTTATCTGCAAGGTGTTTTTCTGGCTAGATGCCTCATGTCTACACACCGTAGCAGAAATAAAACAGTGAACCTGTGAAGTGTATGTTCTTCTTGAGCTATGTTTCTCAGCAAAGTTAACATCTCAAACACATCGAGCACACTGATGTTTTTATGAACACCCTTCACAAAAGGAGTCTGAAGGCATGCAGCTTTACCTGTTGATTTTGGTAAGCTGTCACTGTTGTGAAGACAGTCTCAGGGAAGTTGAAGGTTTTCACCCCATCTCCTGAAGGAACTGGTTTTGTAGGAGAAAGATCACTGCTGAAATCCTTGCGGATGACATGAACACGGGGCTGGTACTTATGCATTGAATGCAAGATTATCTGAAGAAAAAAAACAAAAGAATAAGGGAAATATTTTTTTTCCCAAATAATTCTACATGTCATTCAGATGTACAAGGAAGCAGGGCTGTAGTAAGGCTAATATGAAGAAAATCACCCTTTTCTTACACATATGTACAAGATTTTGTACTGTGTGCAGAGAGAAAAGAGCTTTATAGGATCAGGCAACATTTTGAGGAAAAATACTGAAGCAGGGAAAAAGGCTCCATAGCTGTGAAGAGTGGCTATAGACATGTGCCCAGCAGGACACAGGAATATCAAAGTAGCAGCAGCAGCACCCTTTCAAGTCTGAAAAGAGCAAGGCTAGGGCAGCAGGCATCAGCATTAGCTTCTAACTTACATGGCCTTGATCATCAAGCTCGTTGTTGGTCAGCTTGAGCTTGTCAAAACTGACCACCTGCCTCATCCAGGTGTCTCCAGAAGCCAGCGAGTCAGGATGGATGTAAACCCTTGGGGGCACTGGGGAGTCTGCATTGCCAGCCACCATCCACTTGGAGCTGTGATACACATACCTGAAAGAGGAAGGGTAGATGGCTATGGGAAGTTGTTACTCATTCACTCACTCACTCACTGGAGGAACATTTCCAGGGCTCCCCCTCTCCGGCCACCCTACTGCATGCACCCCAAGCTCTCATTTGCAGTCAGGGTAAAATGTGCTTTATTACAACCTCCTACCTTTTAAATGAAAGCCAGATTACCCCTGAGCCACTTGTTCAGACTTGATTCATTATTAAAACCACCTTTGCAGCTCTTTTCCCTGTAAAACTCTGCCACATGTGGTTTCTCAACTCCTTAACCCTTTTGGAGTCACAGGGTAGAAAATGTGAGTAAACAAAGCCCTCTCTGAAAATGTTAATAAATGCCCTGTAATTTCTGGCAATCTGCAATGGCTGTCATGCCAGACTGTGCAGAACACATGTGTCTTCACACAGAAAGATCAAAATCCAATGGATACCACTAGAAAAAACAATAAACCAGAATTTCTTGGTTTGAAATGTTGCAAAATATGAAATTCCATGTAGTATTGTGAATGTTGGGAATACAGTAAAAGGTAACTTTTGTGTTCCTGATTTTTTGTGATCTTCTATGTTCCTTATCTCACCATCCCAAATATGCCATAAATTTCTCTACTATACCTTTGCCTAGAAACGTTTTTTGCTTTCTATCCTGTGGCTCCATCAGCCTGAGGCATTTCACAGCCAGCCCTGCTAACACCTCTGAGTTCTGCCCTGTGCTGCCCCTCACTGGGTCTCAGCTCTGCTAAGCTATTTCAGTCCATGCCTACAAACAGTGACTCATTTCCTGTATTTTCACAAGAAAAACAAAATAATAATAATCTGCTCCCTTCACTGCTAGCTTGGCTATGTGGCTACAAAAGCAAACAAGGACAGAAACAAAGTGTAAGACAATATATTACTTTTCAATGTTAGCCCTGTCAGAACACTCAAAGAAAGTGGGAAAACGTCTAGCTGAGTATCAGACACTCCCTTGATGCTTCCCAGGAAAAGCATTTTCCTGAGAAACAGTCTAAACAATTTGAGAGCAAAAAATGTGATATTTAACATTTGAATCATAGAATAGTTAGGGTTGGAAAGGACCTTAAGATCATCTAGTTCCAACGCCCCTGCCACGGGCAGGGACACCTCACACTAAACCATATCACCCAAAACAGAAACAGAGGATCAGTTCTTGAATCTTTGATATGTGGTGCAGTGAAGACTATCTGGGGAAAAGAATGACTAACATATCTATCTGGACTTGTACAAAGCATTTGGTACTGTTCTGTGTGACATTCTTGCCTCTAACAGCCCAATGTCGAAGTGGAGACCACTTAGTGGTGTTCCTCAGGGGCCACAGCTGTTCAACCTCTTTGTCAGCAACATAGACAGTGGTATTGATGCACCCTCAGGAAGTTTACTGACAACACCAAGTATTATGGTGCAGCCAACATGTCAGAGAGAAGGGATGCCATCCAGAGGGACCTTGACTGCTCTGGTGAGACCCCACCTGGAGTACTACATCCAGCTCTTGGACCCACAACATAAATAAAACATGGAACTGTTTGAGCAAGTCCAAAGGAGGGACACAAAGACGATCAGAGGGCTGGAGCAGCTCTGATCTGGAGACACACTGAGAGAGCTGGGCTTGTTCAGCCTGAAGAAGAGAAAGTTCCAATGAGATCTTATAGCAGCTTCCAGTGCCTAAAGGGGGCCTACAGGAAATCTGAAGAGGGACTTTTTATAGGGGCAGGTAGTAACAGAACAAAAAAATCTTACCTGTATCTCTTGTTATCCACAGGCACAATGTCCATGGCAATATAATATTGCTGGTGGGGATCCAAACCTGTAATTTTCACTCTCATGGCTGGAAACATTCTCCTAGGGAAAGAAGAGTAGAAATCAAGAAGAAAATTGTGAATAAGGAAGCTGAAGGGGCTCCTTAGACCCCTCTCTGACACCAGGAGCACATTCCCTTACACAGTCCAGTTCTTGGCATAACTCCTCTAGGCTTGACTTGAGTCGTTCTAGCAATAACTGTGTTGGAAGTGGTTTGAATCTTCAGATTTTTCCCACATAAGGGATAGCAGAATAACAACCTGTGGGTAACAATAAAACACTCCCAGTTGAACATGTTGTCTGTTTCCAGCTCCTACAGACAATTCTGACATGTTCCACACAAATTAGCCTCTCTAGGCATTTCTAGGATGGACAGTGTACCTTCTTCCTGGTATGTTTCCTGGATATTACTAGAGTAATATTTAAAGCAAATTATCATTCTGAAAGATCCCTTCACTCTTATGTTTACAGTTATTTAAGAAAAAAAGTCACCAAATTAATATATATGTTTAATATATATATTAATAATACAGATATATACTTATATATGCTTAACATATATACTAATATATGCTTGTTAGGCACATATTTCACATTTAACAGAAACACTGGTGTTTTCATCATGGTTTCCTTGAAGTCCTGGTATAATTATTTTTTGTGCAATCCGTTTAATAAGGATTGTCTTTTCTACATCATACCATCCACCTATGTCTTAAGCATTTTCTCCTGATGAGCAAGTTATGAAACTCTACAATGGCAGACACCAATTCTCAGCCATGAACTATCTTATTCTTTCACATCCAGGCCAAATATACCTACTTGCAGAAAAGGGTGGGAGGAAGGAGGCAGGTCCTCAGCCTTCTCCCTACCCACAGCTCTTTCATTTCAGGACATTAAGAAAGCAAGCTCTGACCTATTAGTTAAGTACATCTGCATTGGAAAAGGACTTTTATCATGGGGGGCAGGGAGAGCACCACAATGCAGCTGCTGGAGCACAGCTAACCCCAGTTATGAGAGACATAAAACTGTCAGAAGAATTGTCTGCAGAAACCCTTCAAGGAGAGAGCAGACTTGTGGAACTGATGGTGTGAGTTTGATAGCTGAATGATGGAGAGGGGGAAGGAATAACAGATTAGTCTTTCATGGCTTGAGGGCATTAACTTGTTTCTACCACAATGGCTCATTAAATCTGCCAAGCTAAATGGGGACAGGATGTGGCATTTTACAGTCCAGCTCTCTTAATTGGAGAGAGGTGGCTTGAGAGCAGCTTAAGAGGTAGGTCATGTTTCAGAGAGCTGATGAGAAACCCAGGATTAAATCTGAGTCTCTGGGTGTAAGGCTGTGCATTATATTGGGAAAATTGAACACTGTGTGTCTCAAGAAGCTCTCTCCGAACTTGCAACCCTGTGTAAAGTTGCAGTATCGCCTGTGGGGTTGTTTGCTTATGAAATACCTTGTAAAAGATTACTGCAGACCATTCAGCAGGCTTAGAGACTAATCTCTGAAGTGATTAGACAGAGCTTGGCTGATCTCAGTGCTTTCTCTAAGGTTTAAGTGCACTTCCAGAGTTTTGTAAATTATTACCAGTTTACTTTTTCTATGGGTATAAAAGTAACTTAAGTTTCTTTACCATAAGGATGCCGCCTGGGACTGTCACAGCAGGTGTCAGCAGCACTGCTGTGTAGAAAAAGCAAAATGGAAAAGGCAAGCAGTGCCAACATAGAGATGTGCTCAGGTGTAAACCTGGCGAACCCCCTGTTCTTTGTGTTTCCTTTTGCCTGACTCTTGGCTCATCAGAGGCACCAGCCCTACAGAAAATAGGAAGCTCAAAGGTTTGGAAGGAATTCAGGCCTTTTGAATATGGCTATATTAATAAACAGTCAAGAACTTTTCATCTAGAAAGATATCATCTAGTTATATAGTCAAAAGCCTCAGACACAAAGGCCATCTGTTTTCATGAAGAACACGTGGTGACATCTGATATAGTCTAGGAGGAGGTTTTATATCAGCAGCAGTTTGGGATGATCAAGTTATTTATATGTTAGCTTTACCACTCAGCAGGAAAAGAGTCTTCCTAAACTTAGACTGTGAACTTACACACAGTTCCCTTTTAGGGGAAATATGACGTGATACAAAATAAGTATTACAATTAATTTAGGGCCACATAGAAGTGTTTTAAAAAGCCTTTTTGCAACAACCATGTGCCTCAGTCTACTCAATTCCCACCTTTTTCCATAATGAGAATGAGGGTTCTCAATCTCTGAATGTGAAGAAAATTAATGATATATAAAGAGTTCTGAAACCTGGTTAAAATAGTATTTGTGAGCACAGTACTGTACTGATATTAAGAACCATGCCTGGAACTTTCAGCAGTAGAAAGAAGTACTTAGATTGTGGCAGCCAGGATTTTGTTATTGTTGTTGTTGTTTAAAACATTCATTTAATACAAAAACTCTGGTTAAATTTACCTGTGTGAAAACTGTTCAAAGAAGGAGGATCACAGGTATAGCCCCAAACTGGACTTTTTTTTCCAACAAGCATTAGGTTTCAGTTTCTCACCCTTAGGTGCCGCAAGGTGACAATTTTTATCCCTGTTCCTTGGACCAGCACATATGATGCTTGTGTCAAGTTGGAACTGTCTTCAAAGCTGGCTTGCACTGAGTGGAGGCATGGGTCAGATGGCCTTCAAAGACCCCATCCAACATATATTCATTCTGTTTCACAGATTAGCTCTAAAGAGGACAATTCTCCATTAAATGATAAGAGATTAAAAGGTACCTAATCAGGCTGCCACAAAACACAAATGCAATTCCTTGAAGCTTTTCAAACATTGGAAATACTCCTTAGTGAGCAGAAGTCAGATGAGAGTTAAAAAGAATTGATACAGTTTACCATACAGTTTTCATGACTGCTTAGTGTAATGATTTATACACTGCATAAACAACTTAAATAGGATTAAATTTGTTTAAGGGTGACATTTGCTAAATGCAAACCTTAAAATGAATCAATGTGTTCTTCAACTGTAGCAAAGGACAATTTGTCTGTTGGTAGGAACAGGCAGAACAGTCATTTCACAGTCATAAAAAAAATCTAGTTGAGAAACTCTGCAAAAGAATCTGATTTAGGTTGGCAGATTAAGTATACACAGTATTTATGATGTGCATGAGTTTTCAGGGCAGCCTGAAGTAATCATTGCTGGTTTAGACCTCATATTTCCTTGCATTTTAGACTGGTGCCAAATGTATTTTTCTGTAAGAAAACAAACCCGTGAGGAGTGAAAGTGAGGCAAGGCAAGGAATACCTTTCTGTTTCCCTCCGCAGTGTGGGATCATAGAGAGGATATGTTTGTGTGGAGTGGAAAGACCGAGGGAAGGGTTTGGGAGCAAGGAGGTGTCTTGTTTATGAGGGAGTGGGAACACAGCAGATCTTTTCAGTATCTCCCAAAGGGGACATTTTGTGGAAGCTGGAGAAACCTCCTCTGGCCCACTGGGTCAGAACCTCTGCGTGGCATTTTGGTAGATGTAGCTGCCAGCCCTTGCTCTGAGGAGTCCTTTCCATGGGCATCTTCAGAATCCACAGAGCTTCAGAACAAAATCCCTGCTGCTGTCTCTAACTGAACAGCACTGTGAGGCCTTTCCATTCTTCCACTGGAAATAAAAAAGCCTCATTTGGTAATGTAAACACCCCCAAGTACATTTCAGACAACTCAGACTCATGGTTTCAGGGAGGCAAGAAACTCCAGACAAAATACCATTTAACCCATCAGGAGGCACAGAGGAGTCAGGAGAGGACAAGGTCACTTGTTCCACTCACTGCTGCCTTTTCCAACTCTTATTACTGAGCCCAACCACAGCACTTATGTTTGAGCCATCCTGCAGTACAGATCCAATAACTATGATATGACAGATGAGATCATTTTCCTCTTTGTTGAGATGAGATTCTGGCTCTGTGACAGGTAGAACCTAGGCCCCCAGAGGAACACTTCCTGGCTGTGCCTCTGTGCATGCCATAAGCAGTAGACAGCACTTCCTTTCCAGAGCAAGACTTCAAGCACTCTTCATCATGTATATTTCCAGTAACAAATGCAATCTGCATTCCATTTTGTGTAGCATTTCTATGCAAGAGTTAATTAACAGTTACCCCTGCAGTTCAGGTGACCATGGACTTCAGCTAGGAACTGGAGGGTGTGTAGGAAGAATTCAGATTCCTCTTCTGACATTGCCAGGGTACATTCATGACCACCACAGGTGAAGTACAGAATAAGAGTTAAAGATGCTTTTAGGACTAGTTGCTTAAATCAGTATGACCTGGGGGGTAAGTTGAATTGTTTTTATTTTATGCAGAGTGTAAGGTTGCCTTTCAAACAAAAATGAGATAAAGGTGATTGCAGATTTGAATGCAGTGCAGCTGACAAAAACCTATCTGCATCTGTTGCACAGAGAACAAAGGAGTCTTGTTAAAAGCATCTTATTAAATTCTGAATAACAATGTTCTGGTGGAAAGGAAGAAAGGAAAAGTTCTAAGAGGACTGAATTAGGTTACAGAAACAAACAAACAAAAAGACATCTATAAATACAGCACCAAGAAAAGAAAAAACAAAGCATAATTAAATGCGAGTGAAAGTCTGAAAGTTAAAAAGTGTAGGAGACCTCACATAGGCAGGATATAGCTCCACAAATATGTTTGAAATGAGAATGTAGGTTAGAAGCTACCATTACACAGTAAGAACAGAAAGACATTGTGGGGTCAGGCAGGAACCAAGCAGTGCCTTGCGAGTCATGGAAAATTAAGGAGCGGCTGTAGTTATAGACAACTGAGACTGTAATTACAAGGGCTTTCAAAACAAGAAGACCTTGCAGTACTCACACAGGGTTTGAAAAGACAAAGCAACAAGAAGAGCAAAATTTTCCTTGGGGAAGGAAAAAGTTGCAAATTACACTGTGTGTCACTCATCATTTCAGTAAGTAGTAGGAAAGCTTCAGGAAATAACACCAGTTCTGCTAATTTTGCCAGAAATCATAAAACCTAATCTATGGGATGCATCATATATCATGCATCCCATACAGAGGACTGCTAGGCTCAGCTCTCAACCCCTCACAAATACATCCTCTCTGACAGAAAAATGTTCAACCTGAGAAGTTATACATTTAATTTGTGAATTTTATCATATCTATAAGGACTGTCCCCAATAAACAGATATACTACATAAAGAAACTGTCCAACTCTTCATTATGCTTTACAATGGTTAACTGCAAATGTAGTCAGCAGAAAAAAAACAAACCAACCCTTCAATACTCTTCACATTGCTTCTCGAGAAGAATATCATCAAGCAGCAAAAATACATGTATTTAGTAGCTATATAGATTTTGTGTGGGCAACCAGTAATGAGCCAGATGTCCATCAGGACTCAAGTAATAGTAAGCATCTCTCTTCAGGAAGAAAGAATATTATTTAGGACTGCAAAGAATATATGATTTTTACAATAAGTTATGACTGTAGGGTGACACATTGTCTTTCATAAGTGGAACAATTTCCAAGACTGGAGTTTCAAATGCACTTGAGAATGCTATTAATGGTGCTACAGAAAAGAATCTCAGAAAGAGACATATTCTTCCCAGTCTTTACAGGTTTCCTAACCCTATTCCCTGCTAAAAAAAAATCATCAAAATGGCTTGGACTTCTTGATGTTAAAGTGTCTGTTATTCTTAACATGTACTGTTAAACACCTCTGACAGCTGCATAAACAGGGAAAGGCACACTTCATCATAAACTGCAGACTGAGGTTTTCCTCAGGGCATAAACTTGTCTCCTCTGAAACATGAAAACAAAAATCTTTGAGCTAAAATCTAAGAAAAATCAAAGTTTTGGGGTTTTTTTTTCCTTCTTTTTAATTTGGGTCCAGTTTGAAACAAAGAGAAAAACTGGGGGGTGGTACAGGGGGTGGGGAGGGAAGAGGGAGTGAAAATCAGTATTTTGGGGTTTGGGACTCTTTTTTACAAAATAGGTCTTATTTTTCCTGGCATGGTGCTTCACTGGAATTGTAATTGAGGTGCATCAAGTATCCACATGGAAGAAACTATGTGCATCTCACAGTAATACTTAATCAGCTTCCTTTTACTACTGTGTAATTACAGATATGTACCTGTTGCTTGTTATGATGATATGTGATGTGGGAAACCTATTCGTCAGAAAGGCAACATGAATAACAAGTTCCGTGAACCACAGCTGACGTTAAACAATTAAATTCATAAATATCAGAACAAGAGTTTTATATTAAATGTGGCAAAATACATAGTTCCAGTGAACACGTAAGAGTTTATAACTTGAAGACAGATGACAAACTTCAACAAGAATAATAATAATGAAAAAAAACAAAGACCAGCAATGTATTTCATATTGTAATTTCCTAAAAACTTTTCAGGAACTACAGAATCTTTTTGTATAAGTGCATCAGTCTGACCAAATAGAAATTTTTCTATTTTTGGGCTGGTTATTATGCTATATCTTCTTGGAATATTTCAGTGTTTATCCCCATGAACTCTTCCCTTGCGAATTGCTGCCAAGGCTTTTGTGAGAATTTGCACTGAACTATTTGAAAATTGCAGTGGCATTCATGTTGCAACTTTTTTGATGACTGTAAAGCAAAACCAAGACCATGTAATCAAGGTGTAGCTTTTTAAGATCCCTTTCTGATCAGCTACTTCTTTCAAAAGTGTGTGAGCTGTCAAGATGCTCTTCATACCACTAAGCTCTGAGCATTTTAATGTGCACTGGTGTTAGTGGCTTTGAGGTATTTATGCTGCTCTGAAGTCCACTCCATGCATTTTAAGAGAAAACATTATAGATAATCCAGTGGGTAGCAATATATTAAGTTTCTGAGACAGCATGTCCAGAAACAACACCAGGACAGCAAAGTCAGAAGCAAGAAAGTTGGTTCTGCCAGTACCATATTTAACGATGCTGGACAGATCACTTAACCTGTTTGGGTCTCAATTTCACACCCTATTGAAAAGAGGATAATTTTCTGTGCCTGTTTTGACATCACCAGAGGAAAGTGATGCAGAATAGCAAGTATTATAATTCCTCTCACTTTGCCTCTTCCATTCGAGGGACCAGCCCACTCTGTAGTGATGCAAAATGCTTCATGTGCCAATAAGATTGTACATATAAAACTGAGAGACAGTCTGGCTCCAATAATCTTCAGGGACATAACAGACATAACTTCCCAGAGTTCGCTGGACTTTCTGGGGCTATGGAGCCACAGTACTAACTTTACAAGAAAGTGAAACAAGTCTAGCTCTTCTGGCAATTCCTGAGAGCACAGACATGGGACAGAGTTATAAGCAGACTATTTCCCCCCCCCCCCCCCCCCCCCAAAACTAGGGGTAAATTGCTTTGTGCGAGCCTGCGGAAGGGGCAGAACAGCTCCTGGAGCGGTCACATGGTCTGGCCTTAGTGTCTGGCGCTGTCCGTGGTGCTGACGCTTTTAGTCACGGCGTTGATGGCCATTAACACCATTAAGTGGATGGAAGGAAAGCGACGTGAATAGGACCTGGCTAAAATTCCCAGTTAAAGGAATCCAGAAACTCACAACTAGCTTCCAACTGTGCTTTTGGCAAACATACAGCAATGAAGATCTTACCACTGGCTAGCAGCATGGCAGGGTGAGGTTTTCTTTTTAAATAAATCTGGTTTATTTGTGGCTCTTCCTAACCTCAGCTGACATGGTGTCATTTGCAATAGCAGAGGGAAACATTAAGCCTGCACATTTTTATACAGGAAGTCATTAATATTTTGTCTACTTAAAATTGCAGGAAGATGTTTGTTTGGTGCAAAGGCTTAAATCAACAGGCTCATGAAGTGCTATGGGAACCTGAAAGGAAACTCAAACAGCTTACACCCACATTCATAACTCATCCTAAATTCAATACAGCCAACAGTACAACGATCATTTCCCGATTTATTTGCTCAAAGAAAAGACTATCCTCAACAGTTTCCTGCAGCTGCCAGTTCTCCTTTGGAGCCACTGATCGAAGCAGTAATATGAAACAACTTTACCCGTCTTAAGAAAGCTGGTAGGAGATACAGCTGTGAAACTATGACAGCCACTTAATTTCTTCTACATATTTATGCCTTTTTTTTTTAACTAGATAGGAAGCCAGAGTTATCTTACCTGCCTGCTTTTGTGATGATCATCTCAGTCCCAATGTCATGAAATCTTTTCCAGAGGTCAGCACACTGCAGCTCTACCTGGATCTCTTCCATGGATGAAGGTGGAGGAGGCTGAGGGCCTGAGCCACCAGATGTAAGGTCAGAATGGGAGCCAAATGAGCAGGATGTCCTTTCTGCCAACACCTCTGTGTCTGACCCAGTGCTCTGCTCCGAATCTGCAAAGGAAACACATCAGGTAAGACACTCCAGTTCTACCTTCTGTGAGGGGTAGAACGCCAATAAGGGAAGAGCTACAGAACAGTACAATGGCCTTATATATATATATATATATATATATATATATTACATATATAAACATATATATTTATGGTTTATTGTTATTTATGGCCTGATTTGGGCCTTTGGGTTTCCAACACAACATCTGGCATTTTTGTGAAGTTTTAGAAACAACTGAAAAAAAAGACCCTCAATATAAAATATAAATAGTAACAAGCAATGTTGGGAATGGTGAACAAAATACAGATTAAAAGATAAAAATGGAGAAAAAGAACCCACAAAGACAAAAACCAATAATTCAACCCATAGTTTCAATCCAAGAT
Organism: Melopsittacus undulatus; assembly: GCF_012275295.1. Lineage (NCBI taxonomy): Eukaryota > Metazoa > Chordata > Aves > Psittaciformes > Psittaculidae > Melopsittacus > Melopsittacus undulatus. Next base: position 114,101,718 of record NC_047528.1, on the reverse strand, counting down.
TAGATAGGCTCACTGGAAAAACAGCATTCCATTTACTTGAATATCCTCACGCACTACTATTGAAGAGTTGGTTATTTTTAAACAACACAGTTTTCTCCTTTCAATATCCTTGTATCAAAAATAATGAGCATCTTTTTCATTTTGCTATTTGGCAGCACCATTTTGGAAATGTATTTTGTTTGCTCCTATAATATCTTTTTTGGAACAATGATATTTCCTGGGAAAATAACCATGCAGCTTTTGGTGAAGAAAATGCTCCAGGCTACTGAAGGACAAAAAAGGGAGATAATAAACATATGGAACATGTTACCAAGGAAAGAAATTGAAACAAATTGCAGAAAAGAGCATATGAGACAACCCCCTCTTTTTATGGGGGAGAAAAATAAGGCTTGCTCTAAAAATAAGCAAACAAACAAGAAAGTGTTTTCACTCATTTAAAAGTCCAGGTTGGCATATTGAGTCAGATGGCCATTTCTTTGCAAAAGTATCTCATGTATGCATTAGGTAGGTACATGTACATATACCACCCTAGTTCTCATACAGGAGGACTAAGATGCAATTATGCAACTAGCAGCTATTTTGCAACAGGGTGTACACTCACATTACATCAAAATAATTCACAATATATTCTGAAAACCAATGCGTTTATGTTTTGGACCTGATTTTTAACAAATTTGCAGTAGTTTTATATAGCTGATTGACAGAGAAATAAAGTGATGTGCAGCACTCAGTCAAACGCCTTAAGAAGAGCTCTGTGGATTTCAGAAGAAACAATACCTTAGAATACTCTCATTGATCACATAAGTACAGACATCCCAGAGAAGCAATAAAACATCTATTTGTACAAACAAAACATCTCTCTGCACTTGAAGAAAGAAAGAGGTATCTGACTGCAGGGAAAACTTAAGAAGACAAAAAGTAACAATCTCATTAAAAAAGTGATTGTATCACCCCAGCTAAAATTCCTTCCATAACAAGCAAACCCAAGAAACTCCAATTCATGAAGCCTGAGTCTCAGATTTACGCTGTTTCTGACAGTGTCTCCTGGAGCAGCTTGCACATCACTGCAGAGAGCTATAGTTAAGAATAGGCTTGGGATGAAGATGCCACCTGCAGAACCACCAACCCTGCCTCCTGTCACATGGAAACATTTCTGGAAATTCATACTGCTGCAGTGGCATAGACAAGAAGTATTTGGCTGATAAGTGCTGTCAGAAAGCATTTATAGGCATGTTTTTGGTAAACTTTGCCAATTATATAGACAATCTGCCAGTACAACGTAGAAATTCCCTAGGACATTAGAAATGTTTGGTATGTATTGCTCTCAATCCATTCTGAATATGGAGTCTTTTATGTCTCCCACTGACTTCCAAGTTAGGCTGAAGTGGTAACAGGTCCATCTGTCTACAGGTGTAGCACAAACCTACCAACAGATGAGACTAGTACTACACCCCGAACTGATATATTGGAAACAAGCTGATTCAAGATAATGCTAGTTAACTGGCTTGGGTTCTGTGATTACAAGACAGAGAATCAATCTGAGAGGAAAGAGGGGATGAAACATTTGCTACCTGCTTCAGGAGCCCAGTGATGCAGAGGCAAAGTGATAGTTACTTGCTTCCTTTAGCTGAAATTATTCTACCTCAAAAGGTTGGAACAAGTAAGCCTGAGTAGGGGTCACTGTGCTTAGGACATTTTTTTCCTAGCAATGATTAATAACGTTATTCTTCAACAGAAACCAAGAGTATGTTTCACAAATCACAGTAAGAACTTTTTGTACACCTAGTCATGTGCTGAACTGTTACCAAAGTCATACATCTTCTCTGAGGCCTAAGAAAGTAAAGTTAGACTACATTGTCTGGACCTAGGGAAAAGCTTCTGTTATGGAGTCTTCCTCCTGAAATGAGGTACTAAACTGCGAGCTTGACTCTTCAGAGGCTGCTTTATGCCACATCATCTGTGCTTGGTTCAGGTGCTCAGAAACTGTGCATCCTCTGAAGCAGTACGGCAAACGGCCAACAGATGGCACTTGGTTAGATGCTGTTCCCACATCATTCCAGTATTTCCTGTGCAGCTTTCAAACTGGGCATGTGGCTGGAGGCTTGGGGATCCCTGGGAATTGACCGAATTACATGCCGCAGAAAACTGAATATCAAGAGACTTAAGCCCTTCTCGCTGATTTTATGCTGATATCACTCTACTGACTTTACAGAAGCTTCTTTAGCTTCTTTTAGAAGGGGGTTTTGACAATGATGGAAGTGGAAAGAGCCACAACATTGGATATAATTTGCCATGCTGGTACAAAACAAAAATCACAAAAGGAATTTACTAATGGTGGATAAGCCAGCATCTACCCAACCATGCACTACCACACAAAGGATAAAAGAACATTTTTCTTCCAAGAACTATTATTTTGTGACCTGAAATATGGTGGACAATTACCCCCAAATTAAAGCACAGAACAGCAGGTACCTCTCCTTCATCCAGTTTTGGAAATTGGAGAGGGAGAGTCGCTAGTGTTGCTGCTCTCAGTTCAGCCTCAGTAGGCACTGAGATGGGGTTTGTGTTCTCTTCAGCCTTTCCTCAGCTAAATCCACCTGAATGGTGTTATCCAGTTGGAGACACTGAGTTCATTAGACACAGGGAATTTAGGGAGGTTAGGTGTATCTAACATAGGAAAATCCTTCCTAATGACATCTAGCTGTATAAGACTCTGTGACTCTTAACTAGAGTTCCTTACATGTGTTAGGATTCTGACTTGATCAAGAGACAGGTGTGAACATCTGTAACTGAGCAACACAGAAGGGTACAGGGTAAGTCTTAAAATATGGTATTTAATTGTAGCAGCTGGCAGCTAGCACAGCTCAAGCCACTCTGCTGCACATACTTGCTCACAAGGAAACAAGACAGGAAGAAGATCTGAGTTTTCTTCAGCATTCAGACTCGGAGCTTGGTTCTCTTCATGCACCAACTTCGGTGGAGCTTGACTTCACTAAACTCAAAGACATTACTTCAACTTTACATTGGTGTAAGCAGAGAGGAGTTAGGAGCTCCTGAAGCTGCAAAATAGAGCATGGCTGCAAACACCAAGGTGCTTAGTGTGGCTGGTACTACATATTGTGTCTAGCTGAAGAACAAATAGGATTTCTGAGGAAGACAAGCTCCCTGTAATTTCTCCTAGGTCCAAAGAGACAAGATTATTTGCCTTTCCTTAATGAGGTATTTTGTACAAAAGTCCATATGTTGAATACCCTGTTGGATGTTTCCTATAATCCCTTCTTACCACACTGACCACATATCCAACTACTGCAGTTTAACTATGTTGGACCTGGAGGAGAGGAAATTTCTCAGCCCTTTAAAGCAACCTTTGAGCCTACCAACAAGACCACAGGGTCATTTTCAGAGCTTCCTACAATACCATGGCTGTTGCTGAGATTACAGAGGAATATTAAACTTGTTCAGATTTTATTTTCCTTAATCCTTTTCCCATTTCTACTATCTCCAGATTGCACTGGAAATCCTCAGCTCAATTTCTTTTGATCCACAAATTCCCAGGCTTCTTGTTGGCAGATAGGAAGGAAAACACCATTCTCACAAGCATAGTGACTCTAAGGTCAGCATCCCTGCTGAGTGCCCCAAGATGATGGAAAATAACTCCAAACAGCTTCCTGCTCCAACATTATGTGTCCAGGGATCAGAGCCCTGTTACACAAACTGTAAGCTGCTACTGCCTGACTTCTTTCTACAGCTCAGCTGCCTAGTATTCCTCGTGTGCATTCCCTGCTTTCTCATCAGTCTGATACAAGAGGCAAACTGGTATGTGAGATATTAAAAGACATTAATTTTCTAAGCAACTTCATACATGGATCTTTAGCAGAATTTTCTCTGCAGCTGGAGCCCAGCAGGGCTACTGCTTCCCTTACTTAACCAACAGAATAAAAAGAGCTCAGTTTAGTCCTTGGCCATACCATCCAGCTTGTGCACTCAACAAATGCTTTACTCCAAGCTATCAAAGAATGTAAACTACAGGAGTGAGAACAATGGAAAAAAATCTTACATACATAAACAACCCACTACCCCAAGGAGCCCAAAGGAGTTACTAAATTTCTCTTTTTTTTTTTTTAGCTTTTTCTTTCTTTTTTTTTTTTTTTAATTTGCATATGTGTCGATCTCTAATGTAGATCCTGTCAGATTCCATTAGCATAAAGATTTCTCCTGGGTGGAATGTGGCAGCTGTTACAAGCTGTTAAGGGCTTTTTTTGTAACTGTTTATTTTTGTTTGCAAGGTTCATGAACATTTAGTGTAACAGGTGGTCCCTCCTCAATTTGCTGGCAATGGGGATCTGCAGACTACAAAGGTGATACCAAATTCTGGGTATTGCACTGGCAGAGAAAATTTGGGGGACTTCCCTTTTTGTTTTCCTACGAACTCAGCTAAAATTCACAGGGGGAGAGCTTTGCTTTTGCTGCTGGTTGCAGACAGATCTCACAGTTCTCTTTAAGTTTCTATTCTTCAAACTGACTACTGCCAACCTACAAAATCAGCAGCATAGGAACCATACATATAACAGTGTGGCATTCCTGGAATCCAGATACAAAATGTCACCAACCTATGAAAGCCAAAGAACAGAAACTCACTAAGTCTGAACAGTTTGTAAGAGTGAAAGTTCATCTGGCCATGATGGTTGTGGCTGCTGGTGCAGCGAATTACTTCAGGTATACAATAATTTTTCCCTGATAACTAATGCTTGGGCAGAAGCTAAACCAAAGACCTCAGTAACTTTAGAATCACATAAGAAATCCTGCTGTGGCAAAACCAGCAGGAGCAGCAGAGGTGAAGCAGGCTGGAGTTCGACAGGGTCTTTCAGATTAGCATGGTTGCATTTTATGCAGCTGATTTGACAATTACTCTTGCTATAGGCAAAGGTTTCTAAACATTTCCCAGGTGATTGTAACCATATGCACATGCCACACACAACAAGTAGCACAAAGATAGTTCTGCAGGTGTTCTTATAGATTGTCTTATCCCCCTGAACAGCTTTCCATTCATTCACATACTCTACCATGTTGATCATGCCTTCTTCCAACATTAAGCCCATTATCAACCACATACAGCTAGAATTTATAACATGTCTATTGCTGATAATACAGTCGCAGAAAGGGTTTGAAGGGGCCTTTTAAAAATCACCTAGTCTATCCCTCAGTACTATTTATTAGTGACTACATTGTTGTAACCAATATCAGTATTTGCTGATCTGGAGACAGTACAAACTGAGAACTTCATCTCTGTTCATGCAGCATTGCAATCTCAGTCAAAAGAAGCATTCAAGTAATTAGTTCCAGCCCAAGACCATTTTATGAAACCACAGAAGGACAAAATGGAATTAATATCAGCAAGACTCTAAAGATACAAAACTAGAAGATGGGAAAGTATTGCATAGACAAATAAAGACACCTGGTACAGTCTCAAGAGAAATCAATATGAGTCAAGCTGATTCTGATGTGAAAAATTCCTCTGGCACTTCAACCTCAAAGACTTCTTCATCCTCTTGAGTTACAGTTTTATAAGGTGTTTTTATATGATGACTTGAGCCAGGAAAGCTTTAAAATATACTCAAGCTGATGGCTGTCCTTACCAAAACAGAGTACAAGGCCAGTATGACATGGGATTATTACACAGCTATATTTCCACGGCAAACATAACTAGTAGGATAACATAAAAGCAAGCACAAAGACAGACAAACATGGTGGCTTTGGCTCTAAATCCAAGTCTTGCATCAACTTGACCTTGCACTGCCAAGAACTGACTGCCCCTTGCCTTGGTTTATTCCATGTAAGATTCAACAAAGGGACACAAGCCCCAGCACAGAAAAAAATTACCCTGATTCAGTGGCATGTTCCAGCTGCTCTGCTCCACTCCAGCAATGCAAAACAGCTGTAAACCTGGTTTAATCAGCAAGTTAAATTGGGTTTATAGCTTCTTGGTATTGGCAAAGAAGTACAAAGCAGCTGGAGTTTACTGGTATATTTAGCCCTCGGGGCTTGCCCTCAAAAGTTAACTCTTTCTCCAGCCAGGAGAAAAAAATAGTAGCCATAGTTAAATTATAAAGTGATTTTCTTTGTTTTATCTCACGATCACAAAATAAAGAAAACTTACATATTCTGCCAACATAAAGTTTAGGACCAGACATTCAAGAGACCAGCTCCAGTTTTGAGCTGCATCAGCTGAAAATGGAGATGCTGGCTGCTGGGCTCTGAAGTCATGCTTGGCAAATACAAATTCTCATTATAGAAGTGTAAGCTAGGTGATCAAGAGTGTTCTGAATAGTGTCACAGCATAGGATTTCTTTATAAACTTCATACTCTATTCCCTCAGGAATACTGAGAGAATATTCCCTCAGGAAAACTGCCTGCATCTCATCAGTCTGTGCTTTAGACTATCCATCACAACTAAAAATATCCCATCAAATGGATGGCAACCAAAAACCTGTTCTATAAACTCTCCCATCTCTGGACTGAGGTAACTTTTTTGTTTAAAAGTATTTTTATAAGCATAACCTTTCCCCTTCAGAGGCTTCTGGCAATCATATTTCAGGAGAACAAACCTCGCTGAAGTAGCCAAACTTGGACTCAGTGTTTCATGTTGTGTTACTGTCTTCCAGAAAACAAAAATCAGCTTGAGAGGAAAATGCAATTTCAGATTTCAGTAGAGAAGAAACCAAGAGATTCCTAAAATTCCCTGAGGAGATTCTCTGCAGCTGTCAGTCAGCATTGCTTAGAGCAAGGAATCACCAGCTTCACCAAAAGACTGCTCAATAGCAAATATTCAGGAAGCTCATACTTAAAATGAGGGGTTTAAAAGAATGCGCAGAATAATAAGATTCAGTTAAATCAAGAGACAAAGTAAAAGAATATAATAATCAAGAAAATGCAGAAGATGGAGAATGGCAACCTTTAAAAACATGGGAAGTACGAGGGAAAAAGTGGATGTTATTAAAAGAAGGAGGTGAAATTGATGACAACTTTAATCTGGCCAAGATCCTGAACTGTACAGACTACAAAGAATTTATCTGGCCTATGTCCAAGAGTTTGTGTAAAATTAAAGAGTGGAAATGCACTTGAAAGTTAGGGAAAGCTAAAAAAAAAATAAGAGACCAGGCATTAGGTGCATTATATGCTGTAGCCTGTAAACATAGAGTCATTATTCTTATGAACGAAACCATACAACAAATATTTACAGACCAGCCTAAACCAAAATGTTGGCTCTAAATAACCACAGTTTGTGCAGGAGTTTGAAACTAGATCCGTGCCCTGTGGCAGGCCTGTCCCTGATGGGAGCAGGCACAAGCTCTGGGACAGTCTGTTTCTGGATTCTGTGGCTTGGACTGCTCCCTGCAAGCCAGGAAAAAATACAATAGAAATATCATTTTCAAGAGAGGAAAGCAAGAGACAAGATTAATGCTGCAGAGGTGTCTGCTCTCTCAATGTGACCAATGTGAGATCACAGAGAAAGGACGGAAAATGAAGTCATCTCCTTGTAGGTATGAACACAGCTCAAAAAAATGAAGGTAAACTTTTTCAATATTTGGTGGCCTACAAACCACGGGGAAAGAGACATTACATATGTTCCCTATACCATGGCAGTTATCATGACAGCAATAGCAGGGAGCCAGCTGGCATCTTACTAACAAGAAATATCCAACCCTTTCCTGAGTCCTACTGAGCTCTTCACACTGCTGTCACATGGCAGCGAGTTCCACTGTTTAACTATGCACACAGAAAGGGAAGAGTCCTTTTTCATTTTAAAATGTGTTGCCTTTCTAGTATGAGTGTTCATTTGCTGCAGTGTTATAATGAGATAAATACCACTCTACATATTGCTTGTATTTACTTTCTAGATGAAACCATTTCAAAAGGAAGTCATTAGGAAATTTCCATGGGAATGGTTTTACAAGAAAAATGCAGCTCCATTAAGCTGAAGTTTCAAGTTTAAGTTGCTCATTTCATTCACAATCTAGTTTCCTCTGGGAAAACAGCACTTATCAAGCTAGTCCTGCTGAACTGATGTTTGGGTTTGTAATAGTTCAACAAACCACTAAACTACATTTTTTTCACTCACAAGTTACATTAGCCAAGCTGTCCTTCAGACCCCCCACACCCTTTTCTGAACTAGGCTTTGGAAGACTATCTGCCTTAGTACAGTTTTGATCTAAACCTCTTGACTGTAATCCAAATCCCCTCAGCTTTTATGCATAACAAAGCTTCTCCTTGACTCTGAACAATTTAATTGCTCATTCTCTGAATCTGTTCTATTTTTATTACAGACATGTGTGCACACACAGACACATAAGTATATGTATGGGATTGAATTTTTAAAAACATATTTGGCTTTTGAATCAGTGATCTGCCACTGACTCACAGAGAAGAAATTATACTATTTCCAATGGTATTTTCCATCACGAAGTTTCTTACAACCTAAGGTTCTGGTGGCTGTTTTGATCACTTCTGCAGAGTGACCAGATGTTTTTACTGAACCATGAGCCTGGGGCATTTTTCACAAGTGATAAACATATTCTTCCTTTTATTTGCTTCACATACAAGTGATTTGCGTCTAAGCCAGCCATTTCTTTCTGTCTCTGACTATGTAGTCTTGCAGGTAGGGTTGAGAGAGAAGACTCTCCAGAAGCACCTGAGCACAGTGCCAACTGCTTTTTCTTAATCTCTAGTGTTTCAAGACCGAGGCAGAAACTTAAACTACTGTTTTTAAAAGTGACAAAACAGGGGATGGAGTTGGTATGAGTTCACAGGGGAAAGAAGCATGACAGACTGAATAGATTACAGTGCTGCATTACAAGAGTATGGTGCATAGGCTTGGAAAGGATGTATTAGGAACTTCAATCCAGCCTGTACTATGAAAGGCAATGGTGACATATAAAAACAATTCAATTTGAAATCTGAAATATCAGACACACATGCCAAGCCATAAATAGAATCTCTCCTTTAACTACACCCAAGAATGTAACTCATATCAATTTGAAATAATAAACAACTTTAAAATAATCGGGCAACCTGTGAAGTGAGCAATGCTTATGACGAGATTATTCACAGAATGTGTTAAAACTGTAGTTTTCAAAGTTGCAAAAACTGATGCTTCACTCCACATCCAGAGAGTATTACCAGAAACTGATGTATAAGAACACCTGAATAATTAAACCACTGCCCAGTTGAGCTGAAGGATTAATGTAGGCAGCACTTCAACAGCAGCTGTAGCTGACAGAAGACAGGGAACGGGATGCTGAGACTTAGGAGTAAGAAAGGACAGATGAGTAGAATTCCATACAATATCATCTGACCAGACAAAATAGCCCTGTGCAGCTCCAGGCAGTGCATACAAAGACAAAGCTTCCGTGAGAGGCAGGCTGTGGTTGAATTTAGCAACCAAGGCACAAGGAAGCCATAGCTAGCTACTGCCATTTCACATACAGCAGAGGAAGGAGGTGCTGAGCTACATTCCTCCTCAATCCAGCAGACAGGCAGGATGAGGGAGCAACAGGCAACAGAAGAGTACAAACTTCATTCCCATGCTCAAGAGGTGGCACAATACCAGGTATGAGCTGTTCCCCTACGGAGCAGCAGTGCAACAAGGAATGAGATCATGGCTGAGAGAGACTCCAGGCCCTCCCCAGCTCCACCACAGCAATTAAATTAAATTAACCCTACCTAAAAGTCAGACAGTCTGGACAGTCTGAACATCGGATCTTAAAGACCAACCCTTTCACCCTGCAGGTCTGCTCCTGTTGGGCTGCATAACTTGTTAACACAGACACTGCCAGCAACTGAATTATGTATTTCAAAATCCCACAACTTTCAGATACTTCTACAGAGAAACAGCAGCACAAAACTGAAGGCTTAGCCTGGAGGATCAGTCTCAGTGCATGTATTCTTTCCTTTTTCTTTAACATCCATGCTTCTTGGATGTGTACTTGTGGCTTGGCTTTTTCTCTTTTGCTAACTGTCTTCAGCTCAAGCTCCTAAAGTCACATCCTGACACACTTTTCCAACCGCAATCCCACACGCCAAAATCCCTACATGCAGTCACACATCCTGATTCTGGGAAGTGCACACTGCTGGACTTTGTTGTCTTCCACTGAGCCACCCTGATTTACGCCTGTTGAAGCTATGGTCCTGAGTGCAATAACACCTACACTGCACAGTTGTCCCACATGTGTGTATCCTATTATCCAAACAACAGATGCACCAGCATGCATGCACACACATTTTCCAACATCTGGCCATCACAAGCTAACTGTAATAACTCCACGAACTTCATTCATCTTTGCAAAGCTCACAAACACTTCATCTATACATCCACTGAAGAGGTGCATAACCTTTCCCACTTCACTGAAAGAAGTATGTGCTCTTAACCTGCCATTCGCAATCATACACACAGAAATGCAACCAAGCACTTGTACTTACTCTTAGAGGACATAATCCCTTCTGAATAACAGGGCATGAACAGTTCTCGACAGAAATACTTCACAGGTGTTGTACACGATGTGCATACAGATATATACCTCTATTTCTTGGTCATACCTGTATGCATGCCTATATGCCCTTACCTGCAGTGAAGTTCACTTTTAAACTTTCTAGCTAGAATTCATGCCAGCATAAAACTGATAAAAGGAAATTAAAAAATCACATCCAAATATATAGATAACAGTTAATTTTAAAACATCCCACTGCTTAACACTGGAATTGATACTTGTATAATTCATCATTTCTGATGCTGGAAGTTTCCAGTCTGTTTTCCTTTGTTTCTCTCATCCACATCTAATCTAAAAGATATGTTCAAGGAGAATGTGGGCAAAAACTTCTGATCATTTCTATTCAGAATTGTATGAAAAATACTTTAATTTACAATGCTTGTGCCTGCCTGGCCTTCACTTCAGCACACTAGAAACAATGGGATGTCCCACTGTGATATTCACAGCAAACTCTACCTTACAGCAAAATATGCTGGAAAGTTCACAGACTGGAAACACTGAAGTTACAAAGGTCTCAGGCTTGCCCAATTCCACCACCACTGATGTCAGTGCCTCAACAGTGACCTCAGAAACTTGTTAGCTTCTGTGACCTCAGATAGTATCCTTCATGGATGTCAAAAACAGGACTTGTAATTTTCTGTGTGCTTGAATACCCACACATTTTCAACCACGCAGAACTAAACCATTTCATAACCCATTCTTTTAAAACCTTTACAAGCATGTACTACACTTGGAAAATTATACGCACATTTTTGAGTTTATTGAGGCTTTTTTCCAACCATCTTCTCTCTAAAAAAAGTTAGAGTTTTTGACAGTAGGAAAAGTGGCTTGCAGTATTTTGCAGTAGCTGAGAAGAAATGTGATGCTTTCTACTGAACTGTTTTAGAACTTCCAGTTAGAAAATTTAGACGAAAATTTTCATGTGGAAAAGAAATATGAAAATTTTTCAAAATATCCACTCTCAGGTACAGGTAAGAATGTAAATATTCCATATGTTTCTGAAGTAGAAAATAACAAGAATTTACATCACCATTAACTTCTACTTTATCCTGCAGGATATGAGTTTAATAATGTTTCCCAATCTCAAGTGTGCAAAAATCCCTGAAAGCAAAATGAATATATTTTCATATAACAGCAGCTTCTCAGGGTTCTGGACATCTTGGAATATCAGCTCTGAATCATATGATTTGTTCCACATATGTCTTTGTCCTACTAACTATGGAACTGAAGGGTAAATGTAATGATAGTTCATTAACCATCTCATTAATAAACAGATTTACAGATAATGCATTGAATTTGCAGTCTCCTTGTGCCTCCCAGAAAGCCCTGCTCAACCTCATGCTGCCATCCAGCATTAGACCTCACACACTGAGACACTCCTCTCACACTTCGAGGCTTCCATCAAAACCAACTGTGGCACAAAGGAAACTGATAGCATGCTACTGCAGAGAACACACCGAGTGAAAAGCCAAAATCATTCACAATAAAGCCCCTGGATGCCAATATACCAAGAATCCAATATCAGACAGTCCTACCAGTGCTTGTTACCATTTAGCATACTCCACACAGAAGATCTTAATGAAAAAGCATGTGACTTTTCTGATATGCAGTAGATACCTCACATCCTTCCCAGACACAGCCATAGACTTATCTTACTGGTCAGCTCAAGAAGAGGAAGACAGCCAAAGAAGAGCTTTGAGGTTTCACTATTAATGGTTTCACTATTAATGGGGTGCAAGTGCATGGGCAGCCAATCAGCACATCCTTACTGGGCCTCTGAACTTCTTATTTCATCACTTAATTGATTATCTCTGGTGCATTTGAGCATCCTCCCATAGTCTCCTTATTGCTAAATTGCTGCCATCTGTGGCTCAAAAGTTCCTTTCAGCCCTTCCCACCCTATCGCATGAGGTGGTTAGAGAAGCACTAAACTAATAAGAACTCTAACAGTTCTTGGGGGGGAAGAGGAGAAAATGATAGTTTCAAACCAACATACTTTCATCCTCTTTACTCCACCTTCCCTTCTGCCACCTTCTTCTTGTGTGGTAAAATTTTATGTGAAAAGCAGCCCAAGTTTGTTTCTAATGCTGCTGAGCTTGACCATGTGGCTACAAGAGGAGGCAGCAATTTCCTCTCCTGGTACAGTTGTGAAGCCACACAGTGATGCTTCAAAGCAAAGCTGCGACCCACCCCTTCCAGCCTGGAGCCCAGCAGGGTCTGAGGAGCAGCTGGACTCCTCTTCTGTGAGATGTGTTATGGAGGGAGAGGGAGGGAAAGGAAGAAAACAAGGATAAAACAGAAGTTAAACAAATGTACAGAGTTAGAAAGGAGAAGGAAGAGGCTGGGAATTAGGGCAGCTTATTGGAATTAGCTTCTTGACACCAAATGCTTGAAAGAGAAGACAGTCCAGGAAGCATTATAACCTCATACCCCCTACTTTCTCACAAAACACCTCAGCAGAAAGAATGCCTTTGAGCCAGGCCAACATCCTCAATACTAAGCAATTATTTTCCTCCTTTTCCACAGCTCTTATTAGCCTGTCTTGCTTTCTACTGGTGGCATCAGGTCTGATCTGCTCGAGCAGATCAGCTCCTTTCTTTCTGTGTGCACCAGGTAAGTAGGGAGCTTTTCATCCATTTTGCTTACCCATTTCCATTTCATGATAGAGGAAAATATGAACATAATAGAGAAGTCTGGTATTGCTTCAATAAGACACTCTTTGTTGCACAAAGCACCCAGAATCCTAACTAAAGAGTCTGTTCTTCATTTAAATCTTATGGTGTTTAACTGTAAAAAAAACAGTACTAAAAAGCCATTCACCCATCTGCAGACTCCTCCTCCCAGCTCTGAGCAGGCAGCATGTCTTAACAGCTCTCCTCCCTATAACAACATTGTACAGTTGTAGGCAAGTTCCACTGAGGCATAGAGAAAAAAATAAATGAAAATAGAATACTAGTGACTGGCTGAAATTCAATGTTATATCCACAGCTGAATCTTGAGGCATCTTTGCAAAATGCCAGTTTTGCAGACACGGATAACTTTTTGCTGCTAAAACAGGTCAGGATATTTACAGAAAGGTAAATTAATGCATTTTGGTGGCCTCATTGGAAAACAGGAGCAATGAGCTTCCCCCAGAAAGCAACAAAGCAAATCCAGTGTTACATCTCTTACATCCCCTCTCTCTCCATTACTTTTCCTGCAACCAGGGTAAGCTCCTCACAAGCTCATTATATGACATATTTAACAGAAAGCAGCTAACTTCCTTTTATGTATCTTATTCTAAAATATGTGCCTTTCTTGCAAGGAAGACACAGATAGAGAATAACCAGCTCCAGTGTTTACTGAGTGGGAGGAATGGAGAAGGTCACATCCATGAGACATGCTTTGTATAATAACTCTGGTGTTTCTAAATCCAGTGAGGCATCTCCACATGGACTCATAGGCCATAGATACTTTTGGGTTACTTAAATAGCAAGCATGATGCTGGCTTTGTTTCTTTCTTGAGTAAAGGATATCTTATACTGATTGGCACTCAATAAAAAACAGTCAGAACCTCCCATGCAGTAAACCCTCGGAGCACAAAGTAAGTAATGCTGTGCAGGATATTGCTGGGGCAACCTATGGTATCCATCTCCATCCCACCCACCAATCCCTCCATCCACCACGCTCATCCAGCCTCACAACCCCAAAACCTGTGGTCCCTTGTACTTCAAGCAGCAAGTGACCATGCAGCACTCCCTGGCAGCAGAGCACTCCCCACTCAATGGCACAACCAGGAGGTACACTGTCCTGAGCCACAGCAATCCCCTTATTCTAGAAAGCCAAAGAGCATTCCCTCACACCAGGAAAGACCATGGTTCTCTCTTGTACAAAGCAGGGGCACATGTGCCAGCACACACATCCTGCAGCTAGTTGGTTGTGCTCTACCTCTTAATGTGGCATCATGCTGTTCATTTGCTACCCTGCACCTAACCCATTATATAGCAATGTTACCAGCTATACATAGAGAAAGAAAAGGAGCATATATACCAGAGGGTGCTACAAGACAGCTGTTCCTGCCATTCCATAATGGCACTGTTGGTTTTTTGCAAGGCTCCCCTTCCTTTATGAAACTCATGAAACTCGAATTTCAAAGACATTCTCAACAGACTTCAGTAAGTCCATACAAGCTTTGTTTGGAGGTCCACCACAAGCCTTCTCCTCAGCAGCAGCAGACCTCACACCCTGACAACAGTAAGTGTGCCAGTCCTACCCATGAGGTACTACAGGAAAACATCATCTGACTGAGAATAAAAAAGTATTCACCCTTAGAATTCACCCTCAAAAGCTTTTCCCTGACATATTCTACATCCCATGCCCCCCAAGATATTCAGCATTTACCAGGCCAGAGATTCAAATGCTGTAAAATGGTGGGTGACAATAGCTTTCTGTAAGTGTCACATCTGCCATGGGGCAATTTTGGCCCTGGTTGGAGCCCTTATATGAGAGTTCACCTGCACTCAGACGATCGTTATGCTAAACTTCCAAGAAGCACACAGAAAGAGAGCATCTCTGCTGCAGAGGGCAAGACTGAGCAGCCAGTTGGTGCAGTAAGAGGAGGAGCTGAGGCTCATCAAACTCAGCTTAAACTGTGCATCCATGAAGTTGGGGATAACTCTCATACTCCTTGTGCTGGCCTTGATCCAGATTGGGATCTCATGCTGAAAGACTCCACAACCCACTATCTATGTCCTAAAGACCTGCTGGGTGCTGGTGCTATCTTTTAAAGAATTATACTAGCTTTCAGGAAAGAACTCAACTGAACCAAAGGTGAGATTTTTAAAAGCCTATCCAACATAGTCTTCCATTCTCTCTGTATAACAGACAGCATCATCTTCAGGTCCAGATACTCTGTTTGCAGCCCCTTATTCTTAAATGGACACTGCATACATGTAAATAAAACACCTAACAGCACTGATGTGTTTATGACACAAAAACACGGTAATAATTACTGCAGGAACATTACACTTTTTTCACATAAACACACATTTTTACCATATGCAGGAGTAACAGAGTTAAAAGCCAAAATCTTTATACTTATACCTGTGTTTACCTAACTCTTAGGGCAAAGCAAACAGAAGAGCAAGTAATAAGTAGAAGTATGCTGCTACTCTTTAAGTGAACAGGACAATACTAAACTTTGCAATGACTGAAGCAGGAATCTACTAGTATAAAATAACAGGCATCAAATTCTTAGTTTCTACCCTGGTCTAACATTTAACATCAAAATGAGCAAACACAATAATAAAGTCCTATTAAGCCCGTCAAGAGCTCAAAGGAAGTCACTGAATGTAAAAACGAAAAGTCTCTGATCTATATCTGAGATCAAGAATTATTTGCTTTTCATGTAATAGGGATAGAAGCAGCAAGAAAAGCCATGTGTAGGTCAGCTTGCAGAGAGTGGCACACAGTAGGAATGGCTGTTAGACAAGCAGACAATTAAACAAAGGAGTCTTCTCTGAAATGTTCATTCGAGAAGTCTGTATGAAAAAAAGAATGAGACCGACCTTTGCTATTACAGACACCTCACTTCATTTCCAACCCTGCCTGTGAGATAGGAGAGGAGCCATCACCAGAGATTACCCATACCTAGAGGTATGGGTACTGGAGCTTCCTCTGGGTTTCCTGCATAACACATTTCTCTACGAGGCTCTGAGAAGCCCTTTCTCTTTGACTTGGTTTCTCACAAACCACATACAGTCAGTAGTCTGTCTCTGCATTATGAAACTGATGCAGCATGAGCAAAACCCGTTCCTTTTTATGAAAAATCCATAAGATTTGTCAGTACTCACATGTTCTTCACTGAAAAATCATGTTTTTCTGGGACCCAACACAGTCTTTGAACAGTTATATTTGTGTCAATCATTGCTGCAAGGATAAACTTCCCATCTGGTCAACTGGCCCCTGACAATGAAGCACAGTGGTGCCAGAGTCATGCTGGGACCCACAGGCATGAGAGGACAGAGCTGAAACTGACCTGATAAACTTTTACCTGTATTTTTTTCCTTTAATGCCTAATTTCTGGTGCCATTCCACTAATGCATGAAAACCAGCATCTGCCTGCAGGAGGCAATGCACTTAGAAGGTAAGAATAAATTCCCAGTTACCCCAGTTGAGTCAGAAGATGCTCTACAGACTTCAGCATCCCTCTGTGGCTACCCTACTCTTACAGTTTCCAGGTCTGGGCAAAGGAGCTTGGAAACTGACAGGGAACTAAGCAAGACCTTCAAATATGAAAATCCACATGCAGTGAATACTGCTTCTGTCCCATCCCTGCACACTGACCCACTGAATGGGTCCTGCAGACTGCTGATGCAAGGACTGTGTGCTACTATTTCACCCTTACAGTGAGAGTGGCACTTGGCTTCAAAGGAACTTGAGTATGTGTATGTACCTCCAGCTATAAAATGTCTGTTTAACTGCTGTATTGAGCTGCTGGAGTGGAGCAAAGCAGCCTTCAGGCTGCTTAGCACCTGACCCACTGTTTTTTCTGGTTTTATTATATCTTTTTTACAGTATCGTTGCTATTTCACACTTTATTTCTTTCACAATCCATAGACTGTCCTTGCACTCCCGGTGATTTACTGCACGTGATTTCCTCACGTGTATTTATGCACTCAAATACTCCATAGCTTTTTATTTCAAAGGCTTGCAAAGCCCTCAAAAGAATCTGCCAGAAATGAGCAAAAAGAGTGCAGTTCATAGAAATCAGTCACACAGGCCAGCACAGTCTGCTTAAGAATGAAAAGAGCTTTCAAACTTCATAATGCAGCATGGTTGCCTTGATAGTACAAGCCACCAGAAAGCAAAAACCTCTGTGGCAGCACAGATTATTTTGGTACAGATCCCAATATCCCAATGAACGCTTTAATTTCTGCATACAATTTAAAGTAATTATATGAAGAATTTCTCTCAGAAAACTATTATACTCTAGCTTCTCCAATGAGTTCAAGCAATTTCTTGCTTATTTTAGACCAAGGTTGGTTTGACAGGACTTACACAAGGGTTACACATGCGCAGGAGCAAAGACACACACATCTATTTCCATACAATACCCTCAAGCCCCTGCCAGGAATATTTCCCTGTGCTCAGCTGTGCCAGAAGTACCCTGGGGAAGTCCAAGCTGAATCACACTTACCAGAATTGCTCAAATCTGAGCCATTCCCTCACAGGGCTATGATTAATTCACAGTTACTACTTCGAAGTAGCAGTATATCCATTAACATTCGCCATCAGCCAGACTGCCTTCCTGTACAAACATGAAGGCCCTGCACAGAAGGCTAAGTCAGGCTCACTGAGGGTGTCAGAGGACTTACACAAACCACCTCAAGCTATTTCTTACAACTTTGGCTCTGTAGCTAGATCCATCACGTAGTTTTAAACAATCTCACCTTATTAACACTACCACCACTTCAATAGCTTTTGCACCCACATATTTCACAGAGAAAGGACATCCCAGCCTGCCCAGGGCTCTCCCAGCTGTGGAAGGAAGCCAGGCTCCAAGGGAAAAGAGGTCTGAGAGCCACCATGGACAGGAGGAGCCTCAGAAGCAAATGCCTTCTCCCAGCCTGTATCCCTTCACACTCTTCCCCATTTCTGTGCCACAGGCAATGGCAAGTGGCAGCCACTGATGCTCTCTAAGGCTGCATGATACCTGAGCACTTACCAAAGAAAACAGGCACATCAGGTAGTTTTCTTGCTCTGCTCCTAAAGTCAAAGCATCCAGCAAGGATCCTTACACAGCTGAGAATACAACTGAATTTAGGTCTGATTCAGTTGTCCCAGGAAAGGTAACCTTCCCATCCCCTAAGCCTAACACTTCAAATTTTATCTTTAAGATCGTAAACACCTGTTCCTTAGAGACATACAACTCACTGCTCTCAGTAGTTTTAAACAGAGCAAGCAAAGTATGGTAGAGACAATAAGAGCAAGAAGAATACGGGAGACAAAGGGTAGAAGAAATAAGATTAAATAAGGGAGAGGAAAAGTAAAATAAAAGCAAAAAGCCAAAGACATAATGAAATAAAAGAATAGGGAAGACAAAAAGGAAAAAAAAAAAGAAAACCTGTCCACACACAGACAAAATAATTCAGTGACTGGAGACTTACTAATCAACAAATTGAATCACTGAAAACATTCTCAAGAATTTCCTAAGTAGCTTGGAAGCCAATACGAATTTTCAGGAGCCACCTCTACTGCCACAGAGAAGGCTACAACACTTTCTATTTACCGAGATTAAGGCTTCAAATTCCTAATCTTAGGATTCCCTTAAAGATCCATTGGCTCATATTCACCCCTCAAAACTCTTGATACTATTCTGAGTCCACATACTTTCAGAGGAAACAGGTAGAAACACTAGGTTGCAGAGCAGTAGGTAGGGGGAGAAAGTACAGCATAAGGAGAATGGGGGAAAGCTGAAGAGATCAGTGGGAAAAGAAATTAGAAGACAAAACAGTAAAGAGCTGTAATAGTACAGCTTTAAAAAACCATAGAGCAAATAGTAAAGCGAAATAAATATACAAACATTACAAGGAGGTTAGAAAGACATAAAAACATGAACGAAAAATGTAACAAGAGAACAGCAAACCAAAGGAGAATGCATTCTCCAGTGTAATATACTGCAGAAAACATATTTCTACATCTCCATTTCAAATTACAAATCTCTTGCAAAGGACCTTAGAATGGACCTACTCAGGCAGTCAAAGCCAAGACTTGCCCTACCATCCTGTAGGAGCTCTGGTAGAACCAATTATGGATATATTCGGAAAACATGCAAATATAATGTACAAGACAACAGATAACAGCACAAAACCACTGTCATATTGTTTGACCCCAAACTGAAGTATGACCTCTCCCTTCTCTACCAACCAAAGCCTCCAATAGGAGAAAGCACTCACAGGAACCCAGAGATGAATACTGTTCAGCTGCCCCAGCTTTTGCAGCTGTTAATGTAGCAAAGGGACAGGAGAAAACATTGTGCATAGTGTTCAAAATTCCCCTAGTAGTAGGGAGAGAGCAGATCAAGATGCCCTACAGAAAATGAATATTAACTGCAACTCCTGATGAATTTACTGCAACCCCTGTTGTTTCTCCCCTGTTTCTTCATCCACCAATACCTCTTGACCAAAACAGTTGAGGGATTGCCAGCAGAAGGTTTGGTTGGGTCCCATGATCCTCTAACATCAGTGTCTTGAGGAGAAGCCTGTAACCACGGTGCATTACCAGGTGACAGGCCAGCCATGACACATGCCTTCCTTTTGCACTATATGAGGACTCAGTAGCAGAAATAGAATCATAGAATCATAGAATAGTTAGGGTTCGAAAAGACCTTAAGATCATCCAGTTCCAACCCCCCTATCATGGGCAGGGACACCTCACACTACACCATGTCACCCAAGGCTCTGTCCAACCTGGCCTTGAGCACCGCCAGAGATGGAGCATTCACAACTTCCCTGGGCTACCCATTCAAATGCCTCAACACCCTTACAGTAAAGAATTTCTTCCTTATATCCAATCTAAACTTCCCCTGTTTAAGTTTTAACCCATTACCCCTTGTTCTATCACTACAATCCCTAATGAAGAGTCCCTCCCCAGCATCCCTATAGCCCCCATTCAGACACTGGAAGGCTGCTATAAGGTCTCCACGCAGTCTTCTCCAGGCTGAACAAATGTTTAGGAGCATTTGTAAAACAGGGTTTGTGACTGAAACATTCAGGATGCCTAAAATGACCTTTAGATCTATGCACATTCAGCACAGTGCTGAAGCATGTATCTATGAACCACAGTGACCTTGCTCACCCTGCATAGCCACCTAACCCACAGCACCAAACTAACTTGGGCAGTCCTGCCCTCGCCCCAGGGGGAAAATGTGAGCTGAATCCCTGATGTGATTTTTTCTTTGGCTTTTTGTTCAACCTGGGGAAGAGCTCTGCAGGGATCAAGTGGTGTTTCTCCTGCAGTGCTCCTCCTCTTGACCAGGAGTGCATGCAGAAGGAGGTGGAAGTGGGAATAGATGGACCATGACACAAAGCTCAGGTCATCAGGCAAGAACAAAAGCTGGTTGGCTGCCCACTGCCCAGCCACAGGGACAGATGTGTAGGTACATGTGCATCGTGCCTGCAGCAAATGACCCACTGAGAGAAAGAAGGTAGCAAGGAGGCTTGGCATTCATGAGTAATCATTTAGTAATACGAAATACCAGCATTTTTCTTGACTCTGTTGTTCTAGTCCACCTGAGATGGTAAAATGAAACTATGAGTGAAGCTGGTCAAAATATAATGATGAAATAGTTTTTCTTCATAAAATTTTGTAACAGTGGAAGTGTATCAAAGTGGTGTTATTACTGTGTCATAAAAGAAACTATGTCTCGTTCCATGTTTCATTTTGCTTAGTACAAGCTTTTTCATACTGACATGTGTAAAAACATCAGTATTAAAATGTCCTTATATTTTTCTGAAATGTCTTGCATATTTCCACTTACTAAAATATTTCACTCTGTACTGTAAACAGTGATACAGGGAGCAAACTATGAAGTACATACAAGGCAGACCTGGAGTAATAACAGATGCTACAATGATACAGCTGATGGAAGGAAAGGCTGTTCTTGTTCCCTTTCTACAATAACCCTTGATTTTGCAGGTGCCGTGCTCTGCTGCAGGCTCCATTTGGAATGGGAAGTCTGTACAGCCACATGCCTGTCACAGTGCAAAATGTCCTGAAAGAGCACAACTGCTCTGGAAAACTGAAGTATCAGCAAGGACATCCATGTTCCTCAGACTTTAATCACTCCTAGCTTAAATCAAGGCAAAAAAGTCTCAATTATC
This sequence comes from Melopsittacus undulatus, assembly GCF_012275295.1. NCBI lineage: Eukaryota > Metazoa > Chordata > Aves > Psittaciformes > Psittaculidae > Melopsittacus > Melopsittacus undulatus. The sequence goes on along the minus strand of NC_047528.1, from coordinate 114,080,312 downwards.
AAGCAAAGCAAGCTTGGAGAGTGGGGTCATTTGTTTGTTTGCTATTGTTTCTTTTGGTTTTGAGAGGGGTCTAACCTTGCAAGCCAGCCTGGCATTTGAGACTCAAGCTGAGGTCCTTCCAAGAGGTTCTCCTCCACTGAAATTGAGTTTATTCTTGCAACTGCAGCAACACCTTTCCTGATGGAAAACAGTCTTGCTGCTCTTGCTGCTCTGGCTGTACTGCAGCAGAAGAAATAGGAGGTTGTAAAAAAAGGTTTCTTACTTTTTAAAAACAGAAATTACTCTAAGAGCAGCCGTCCACAAAACAGTTATTTGCACACAGTGCTCCTAAGGTTACAAGAGAGTTTTTTTAGCACAGGCTTTTGTTTATTTGTTTGCTTATTTGTGGAGGTACAATTCCTGAATAGCTCTGCCCTCTGACTAAGAATCACTTTTAAATGTCACCTTCAGGACATAACCACAGAAGTAAACAGTGGGTTAGAAAGTACCAATTCATTGCTCCCTGATTCCCCAAAAAAACCTGTGCTGCAGCATAATTTCAAGTCAAACAGACAGTATCCTCTGAGAGTGTACCCTCATGTAATGCAAAGTGTAAAGAAAAGCTCTTTCTTTGCCATTAGGAGTGAAAACCAATGCTTCAGTATCATTCACTGTAATTTCTTCGATATTCCCTGTGGTGACTCCAGCTCCTTAAAAGTCTTCCTATACAGCAGGCAGGCATGAGCCAGCTGAAAGTCATCTGCAGCAATCTTCTGTCCTGCTGCCTTATTTCTGTTCGAGTTTAGTGAGGGCTTCTTTTTTTTAGCATGAGATTTCAACGGAACTGAAAATATCTCATAGCACAAACTCTGCAGCATGCTGTGAGTAATTTACAGCTGCCAAAACCATCTAAATCAAATCCCATGAGGGATTCTTCTTTCTTCAACCCATGCACGTTAGAAAACAAAAATGGCCAGCAGCCATCCTCTTCTTTCGCTGAGCAGATTCCTGCAGCTGGAGCAATGTCATTAGCAGCTGCACTTACAGACTCCATGGCAGAAGCACGGCACAGTTTAGATATGCAACACAAGCAGTTAAATTCATAACAATAGCTTCACCTTTTCTCTTTTCCTTTTTCTTGTTCTTTTTTCTTTTCTTTTTCCTTTTTTCTTTTCTTTTTCCTTTTCTTTTTTCTTTTCTTTTTCCTTTTCTTTTTTCTTTTCTCTTTTCTTTTTCCTTTTCCTTTCTCTTTTCTTTTTTCTTTTTTCTTTTTATTTTCTCTTTTCTTTTTCCTTTTCTTTTTTCTTTTCTTTTTTCTTTTTTTTCTTTTCTCTTTTCTTTTCCTTTCATTTTTTTCTTTCCTAGACTTTCTCATCCTTCCCTTACCTATCCTTTCCTTTCCTTCCTTTTCTTTCTTTCCCTTCCCTTCCCAAAAAATTGGAAGTGGGAGACAGACATAATTTTGGCATAACTGGTGTTCTGTCTGTATGGGTTTTGTGATAGCGTTCAATTAAAACTGTTTTTTCAAGGCAAACACTGGGAAATCTATAAACCACCATGCAAACCAAATACGCACACACAGCATTTCAGGTTTTTTTCACCACAAAAACGCACAAGCAGTCTCAAAAAATGTGTGCCTTGATTTATTGATTGAGGAAGTTGGGGTTTAGGGGATTTTTTGCCCTCATTTTTCAATTTTCAGCCTACAAAGAGAAGCCTCAGGACTATGTAGTGTGTGCAAGGTGGTGAGTTCACTGTCCATAAAACACTGAAGAACACATGGATGAAAAAGTTGGGGCTGTTCAGCCTGAAGAAGAGAAGGCTGCATGGAGACCTCCTAGCAGCCTTCCAGTGTCTGAATGGGGGCTATAGGGATGCTGGGGATGGATTCTTCATTAGGGACTGTAGTGATAGAACAAGGGGTAATGGGTTAAAACTTAAACAGGGGAAGTTTAGATTGAATATAAGGAGGAAGTTCTTTACTGTAAGGGTGGTGAGGCACTGGAATGGGTTTTCCAGGGAAGTTGTGAATGCTCCATCTCTGGCAATGCTCAAGGCCAGGTTGGACAGAGCCTTGGGTGGCATGGTGTAGTGTGAGGTGTCCCTGCCCATGATAGGGGATTTGGAACTGGATGATCTTAAGGTCCTTTCCAAACTAACTATTCAATGATTCTAAGTATTGGATTAAGTCCTCGACCGTACAGAGTATACAACTCTTAGACAAGCTGTCAAAGCTCTGCTTACCAAATTCAAAGAGCAAACCGAAGCAGAAGAGGACCAAAAAGAAACAATTCCATGAGAAGTCTTCAAAAAGAAAAAACTATTTGCAGAAGGATGCAGTGAATTGTAAATGTCACATTCTGTGACTTGTGGGCAAAATTCCCCATCCAGCTTTGCTCAGTGCAAAGGAGGGCAAACAAAGAGAGGCACTACCCAAGGCTGCATCGAACCCTGCAGAAGAGCAAAGGTGTCAGGGAGGATAAACACAAAGGCTGCTCTCAGCAGCTGCTCTTTGGTACAAAAGAGACTGCGGGGACTCAGTGGAGAAGGTTCAAAGCAGTTCCCAGGGTTTCATTTCCCCCATTCCTCCAGCCCCACTTCCCTGCCCACCACTTGTCCCAGCTGCTCTGGATTTAAGCCTGTGCACATTTAGTTTCTGTACAGCAGTTATTCCAAATAGTTTTTACTCCTTATTAGAGGCCAATAATAGTTATTCTGTGAATGCTGACAAGAAAGTGCTCTGTTCTGAAAACCTATATGGGGAATTTATTGTGCAGTCTGGCTATAAAGTATCAAAATGTTTTCTCTAGCTCTAGTGCAAGGAGCCAGCATTCCTTTGAATTTTTCCTATTCTAGAGGACAGAAGGATTTCAACCTTTTATTTTGTCTTGGAAAGCTGAAGCAGCAAAGTTGTCCTCATCTTGCAGAGCAATATGCAATAGTTTGTTTGCTTACACTTCTCATTCTTCACCAACAGCACAGAAACTATCAGTTCATCTTTGCACAATGCAAAATAATAGTGAGAGATGCTGGCTGGGTTTCTGTGTGGGATGATTCCCATAGGCAGGTCCTGTGGTCCACTCCACAACAAAATGCAGACTAGATTGGTTTTTTTCCTAAAGAAGCTTCTCATTGTCTTCTGTGTTCCTCAAGCCAAAAGCAATTTTCTCCAACATTCTTCCTACCACTGCCTGCATGGGTTGTGGTAAAAGTCCATATATTTGTAAGGTTCTATTCAGAGATATTTTCAGCACACCAGAAAATGAAAAACATTTTAACAGAGGAGGGAAAAATTAGCAACATATTAACTAAAACTGACTTACAATTTAAGGCCATCAGCAACCACTGGTATAGTATAGTTAGTACAAAAAACCTTTCCAGTTCAGGTTTGCTTTTGCTCTGTAATTCATTCTTACATAGCCAATGTGACCTGAATTATGCTTTCCTGATGCTTCCTTTATACAAGAGTATTTTTGCTCTTCAATCTTTCCAACCCCCTGTTTTCCATTATTGTTATGATGATGTTATTTTTCATACCACTTTCCTTTCCATGATGACTTTTTTTCCAACATGGAAACTTCTGTACATGTTAATTTCAGTGATTTTCATGCTTCTCCTCCTTGATCAGGATAGCAAACTGCACTTCCAAAATGCAGACTTCTGCAGAATGTCTGTTAGCCTTCTCCCTCCAGCCCCATGCAGTCTGAGGAGATTTCCTTCTTGCTTACATTAGGCACTCTTTGAAGACCTCCTTCTTGTGCTTTAGACAGGTTCTAATAGAACCTTTAAGAAAGAATTCCTTAAGCAATGTTAAGCAAGCCAACTACACTTTACAGGGAACTCTCTAAGCTAGGTGAAAAGTAAATTATTTCACTTTACATTAAGTCGTCTCTTTATTTTTTAAACCAATCTCAAGAAAACTGGAAAAAATATTCCTGCTGCTTTAAAACTTAGCATGTTCACAGCAATTCTTCTTCAAGGGGCTATCTACACAGAGATGTCCAGGAAAACTAGACTAATCTAGTAATTACCAGTGAAGCTGGTAATGTGAAGTGCATTTTCTAAAGAACATCTAGCCACTTAAGTGGAAATCCCTACAGAGAATTAAGATGACCCTGAACCAATTTCCCTCACTTCATCTCTAAAGATGGCAATACTTACAATTTCCATGTAAATGAGCTAATACATTAAAAATCAATTCATATTAACTTTCCAGCATAATCTTCTGTAGCAAAGTCCTCAAGTATTACCATTTAAGTCCAAAAGGTTTCACGAACTTCTGAGTAACTATTTGAGTACCCAGCAACTGTGTCAATGAAAAGAAACCGTAACAGACTAAACTCATTTAAAAGAGTCCTTAAACACCATCATCTGTGGTGCTGATTACATATACTTCCAACTTATTTCAGCAGATCAGAGGCCTATTCGCCTCATGAGCGAAATACATAGGATGGAGACAGCAGGAAGACAGGTCCAACAAGAAGACTGCAAGTCGTAAGCTGCCCAAACAGCTCATTTTATCTCCAACCCACTCACTGCCCAAGTCATGAGGGTCATTGGAAAAGCAACAGCAGAGAGGAATTTTTGTACAGAATCATTAATTGTTTTGATAAACCAGATATATAGTCTATAAAGCTCTTCTGCACTCTCTCCCTTATACCTATAGTCCACTTTGAAATGAACTGTGCCTGCATGTTTTCTGTTGGAAGGCATCAGACCAGTCCAGCCACCCATCACTGTAAATCCATGTGTAGCTTTTTGCTCCTGCTTTTTGTCCCATATCCCCAACATTTGAATATCTGACTTTTTCCCAGATTTTCCCTCCCGTCTCAAAGCATCTGCAATTCTAGTCAAACTATTAGCATCCACCAAGACTTCCTGATAGCAAGTGCAAGCGCTTCCATTGAGATAATCACTTTCAAAAGGCTAGTTTGCTTGAGGGACTGGGTAGAAGGTTAGAACTTTTTGTGGTTAATAGTTAAAGGATCAAACTGGGCTCTCAAGCCTGACCTGAAAGCTGGTTAAAAGTACATGTGTGTTTGCATTTAGAAATGACTTATTTCAATGTCCCAGTAGAATTCCAGAGGCAAAAAAAGTAGGGTCCATAGGAAACCATAGCATGAGGGAAGCAATGGACAAAGGAGGCAATTTTGGCTAGAACTTTAAATTATTTGAGTGAGTCAAGGGTAAATTAGCCAAACCCAGCAAGGAAGTGTGCATTAGTAAGTATTAAATGCATCAGGGGATTTACAGGCATAACATTCTTCATCAGAAAACAGCAATGAATATCAGCTTGTACCCTATAAAACTAAGAATGTTGAATTAATAAGATCAATGCACTCAGATACGTTAATATAAATACAAAATAACAATTACTCATGTCTGGGGCTCAGAAGTAAGACAACACCATGTAAGAATGATGAAGAACATTTATATTTATTAGTAACAGAGGAGGAGGCTGCATAAATTCAGATCAGTCCCCTAGGAGTAAGCATATTCAACTTGGCAGGCCAAGACCACTTGTACACAACTATTCTAAGAGACTTGGCTGAAGAGATCTCTGGCCTGCTGTGATGGTCTTGGATGTATCTTGGAAATGCGGGGGAACACTGAAAGACTAGAACAGTGTCAGTGTGAAGTGAATGAGATGAATGAGAGAAGCTCTACTGATGAGCCTGGTATTCCTTCTGGGCAAGAAGAATGTGAAAGCCAGGAAGGGATCCCATTCATAAAATAACTGAAGAATAAGGATATAAATAAAGCTACATCACATATTCTATGGAACATAAATCTTGTTAAACACGGTATGCTAAAGCAGGCAAATGCAAAGTTGTATATTTAGGAAAAAGAATGGGAGCCAAACCTACAAATTGATGCTTGTGTTCTGAACAGTGGTGTGTCTAAAAGGAGGAGGTGGGTCACAGTGACAAGAAGCACCATCTGAACTCCCAGTGTAATGTTCTGGAAAAAAACAAGTAACTGTTTAAACTGGAAACTATTAAGTGGGATTTGAGGTAGCTTATATCTAGATTTTTGAAGGTTTTGAAAGTAGCAGTACTACTACTGGAAGACTCTATACAGTCCTTTGCATGTATTTTCTGAAGGATATTTAAAAGTTCAATGGAATAGAAGAAAGAAGCAGCAAAATTCCGTCCAGTTCAGAGAAAAATGTGTCACAGAGAAAGACAAAAGGAGCTCTACCTGCTTCATATACCAAAGGAAGAGAGGGTGAGTTTATTACAATGCAGAAATATGCTTACAATATAAAACATGAAATATAAGAGAATTCTTTAATTTCCTGGAGGAAGGAATGATGAGAACCAACGCAGGAAGGTGAAGCCCTTTTCTGAGGGAAAGACAACATGTGTTCTCAGCAGTGGGGTTATACCTTCTGCTGCAGACTGTACTGAATGCTCTAGCTTCTGAATCTTTCAGATAAAGCCTACATGCTTTTCTAGAAGATACTCTTTAGGCAAATAAAAAAGTGACTGAGTAAGATGCTGCAATCTGTGATACACGAAAAGGTAAAGAGACAATTTGATGCTCCTTTTGGTCCTTAAACTCCATACAACTAAACTCTGTTACTTATCATCATTAGAAGGCAGGCAAGTCTCCATGGATTTTCATCAAAGTAACTAAGAATGTTGCTAGGGCCAAAAACCATTCCTTGCTCCTCACAAGGATGCCATAAAGCTACAGGCATCTCAGTTTATTTCATTAAGAAGAAATAATTCTTGTAGTCTTTGTGCTCATTGAACTTAGCAGCTTTTGTAGTAAAGCACTGAAAAATTAAGAGGCTGTTGGCTTTGGATAAAGTTGATGACTTCAAGAGGGCTTCACAGCCCATTTTCTGTGTAAGTCTTTGACCCTCTTAGTATTGAAAGCAAAAAAACCCAGAAGTTCAACATGTGAATTTTTCCTAATAATATATGCTGGCAAATATAGAAACAGTGAATATCACTTTGCATTGTAAAAGAAACGTATAAGCTGCTAATGTATTGGTAGAAAACAGTAAAATACTATAGCTAATCAGCATAATACTAAGAAAATCCTACAAAGGCCACTAGGAGCCATCAGTAAGTTATTCACTCTATGCTCCTTGTGGTCTGCAGCATATCCCTGCTGCTACTGGAAAATGTTTGATCTACAATGTATGTAAAGTACTTGTGTTCACTTGTATTAAAAATAAAAAGCCACTACTATGAAAGAATGTTACTCAAGCTAGAAAGTCAAAAGGTCTCTCTGAGCTTCACTATAAGGAGGATGCAAACATTGTAAGACTGACCAGTTTTCTACCCTATTCAGCAACTCTAAGCTTCAAAACTAGCAGGAGTTTGAATCATAAATTAAAATGAAAATATCCTGACAGGTAAAGCAACTTCCATTTCCTCTGATGAAGATGGACCAAAATCCATAAAGTTCTTCATCTTCTCCCATCACTGACATGAATCCAGAGGGTCTCTGTTGACAGAAGTATTACCAGGAGCACAAGTCTGCACCGCCTTCCATACTAAAAAGAGCTCTCAAATAGATGGGTATGACATTAAATTTGCAGCAAAGATGACAAGAGTAATGTTAACATTTGCACTAGGTCCTGAATTAGGTTTCTTTGCTATTCACTATTGCATCCCAGAGCATTTACTATTCAAGCTTATCCTATACTCTCCTCTGTAAGCTCAGAAGGAAAGAACAGAGAGAGGTATTTTTCTGCTTGCACATTTGTCATGCTTTACATCTTGCAGTGTTTATGGCTTTGATGTGACTTTTTAAGGAGAAGCTTTCACTGGGCTTTGCATGGGCAAATTTGCCACATTCTCCCGCTTCATGATTTCATCCAAACCATACTCGAGAAGCTCTGGTTTTAATATCCTAATGCATTTTTTTAGTTCAGAATCACAGAGAAATCAATACACAGGAAAGCAACACCCTCAGACTATATAGAGTTCCCCTGTTAAATTACCATCTTCAAGCTCCCTTGATCAGGTCTGATTTCCTCTTTAAACTCCTTTAAAATCTCTTATGAGCCCTGGATATTACTGTAGAGCATATCCTGCTTTCAAACATGCTTTCACAACTGCTCCCAGTTTCAAGAGACTTAATAACAAGCAGCACTTCCCCCGTCTGGGCAGCAGAAATCTCTCTAGAGTGGCAGGGTGCCTTCCTTGCCTTGACTTTCAAAGAGAGAAAAAGCTCTGGGGACACCCAAGGCCTTCTGCATTGCCAAGTTACCCCGGATGGTGAGGCCCCCTCCATATGTATGAAATAAAGCTCCTCATGGACACCCTCCTCTTGGCAGCGGGTTCTCAACGTACAGAAAAACCATCGTGAACAGGCCACGCTACCACTTGGGTTCAGGCAGTGTTATAAACCCTGTCCTTTGTTTGATTTGGATGGTGTGCCACAAATCCATAGGCAAACAGCTGCTTTTATGTGTAGATTATCAGGCAAGGCCAGCAAAGGACCTATCTTAGAACACTAACACCCTCTCTTCCCTACGCTGTCAGCATCTCTGTCTTGCAAGTACCTTCCACTTTAGTGGTCAGTACCTTCTTCTAATGAGTAATTTCTGGTCCCCCAAATTTGCAGATGTGCTACAAAGTGCACAGGACACAGCAGTGCTTGGGGACCCAGAAGGGTAGAAATTTCTCCCAGAAGGGAGAAATTCAGAATGGCTAAATTTAACCCAGTGTTAGGGCAGCAATATAGAATATGAAACACAGGAAGCAAGGAAGTAAACCAAGTGTAGTAAGAAGCATGAAAAGCTATATCAAGATTTGACATCTCCTCTACCAATAAAAGGGGGTACTTGATATTACATCTTGCAGCACTGAATTGTGTATAATGTTCCAGCTAAAAGGAATAGAATAACAACCTTGAAGTTTAAATGTTAGAAAAGCAACAGCTGGAAAGCCAATAGAACAGATGAACCAATTCAAATGATGCCTTTAAATGTTAAATGGTTGACCAGCTTAGGTCAACAAGTTTTATAAGCAATAAAAAATAAATAATAACATGACTCTACAATTACAAGAAGCTCCTTTGCAGACCAACAATGAAAGCTGCTTGAGATGCAATATGAGAACAGACACCATACTGCTCTTCAGGCCATCAAAAGGAAAAGGGGTGGCAGTTTTATTAGTCAAATACCTCCTTTTCATCCTAAAAGCCCGGCGTTTGAAGATGGCAGATATCTTCTGATCAAAGTCCTCTAAAAAGGTAACGTGAAAGAGTGTATACTCCATACTGCTCCATCCAGGGAGAAGCCTCTTTCATTTCACCTTTTTTAAAATGAAAATAATAATAATTTTTTATAAAATTTAGGGCAACAGAGATAATTACAGCCAGTTCATGAATCCACTTCTTAATAGTCCAAGGTGATCAGGATTTGCAGATAAGGTAACTTCAAGCAGATAAGGTAACTTCAAGCTAGAAACCTTGTTAGATGCTGCTCATGTTTGAAAAGTAGTAAGCTCTTAATTCAGGGATGCTGTTACTGTTGTCAACCATGTGATGTATATTCAGACACTGATGTGTTCCCCATCACTAGTAGCTTGTTAAATCCTGTTACTTTGATCTCTCTGGATGTAATCAGTCAGTATCCTCACTCCCCAGGCCTAATTTTATAAGGCTGCAATGTAAACCAAAGTATATTGATGGCAACTGGAGGGAGCTCTGCTTATAACTTAGGACAAAACAAGTATCTATAGCTTATTCAGAGTTACCTAAAAGAAAACACTAAGGTCACTGAGATAAGAAAACTCCATTGGATGCTTGTAAGGCAAGGACAAATGGTAAAGTTATCAGTAAAGCTTTACATCTTAAAAAACTGAGAAGAAAAAATGAAGAAAAAGGCCTGATGGAACCCTCTCAGTCTGAGATAAGCAGAAAGGTACTAACAGGTTTTGTTTAAAAATGCATAAATCCACAAGGACTGGAAGGAGTGGATTTCCTGCAAATCTGCTAAACAGAACAGGTCTGAAAATGCTTAAACTGAAACATTATATAAGTAAAAGATGGTGGACAGACATAAAAAACCCATGGTTAATATGGCAGTTTCTTCAAAAGGGACAGCAAGGGACATCTGGTAACATGTTGAGAAGAGATGCTGGGTGATCTGAAAACAAAAGGTTTTATTGATTGCAAGTCAACTCTCCAAAAGCCAACAACTTTTAAAGTGCTTTAAGGACTTCTTTCCCACAGAACCACAAGAAAAATACAGAATTCTTGGATAACCCACTTAAAAGGAGGAAGTGAGTACGGTCATTGAAAGTTTGAATGCAAACAAAGCAGCAGGAACAGATGTGTTTATGACCAAATCCAATGTCTTTGACCTATTTATTAAGATCATGCAAGGAAGAAGTAGTTTCTGTTTTGGAGGAAACAAATAAACTAAAATTTTAAACCCTAGGTAGTTGCAATACTTGAAAATTCTATAGGTTGGACTTCTTGTCTCTGGATGTAGAAATGTATTTGATTCAATAACAGGGACTAGTCATGGCACTATAAGTATGACTTTGAAGATACACTGACAAACTTGCACTTATGCTCTATAGAGATCCTATAGCTCATCTGTTAGTGGATTGAATGTCTTCAAGGGGAAAACAGTTGACAAGGCCCTGCTGACAGCTGAGAGCTGTTCATTTTGGCCAAGAGGAATTAAGCAGAGTTCTCAAAATAAAGTGACTGGGGGACAGATCGCAGACAGAACCTATGTTAAATCTGTGAAAGCTTCAGTGCAGAATGCCTCATAAGCAGTGATGTTCCAAACGTGCAGATACAGCTCATCAAAAGTTTAGTCAAGATAAAAAGAAGGCCTGGGTTTCTGCATTTCCCCCAGAAAAGGTCAGATACAAAACTAGGTTTGGTGAGATACATCTAGATCTCATGTCTTTTAATATGTCACAGTGTATTCATCTAATCCAAAATATAAAATTTATTAAAAAGATTAAAAAGGAGCTTTAAGAAACTGAGTAAGAACAGACACTTCTGAGATGCTAAAAAAAAAATTAAAATTTATAAACTCCCTCACATTCTTTTCCTTTTTCACTACTTGTATGTGTACCAGACAGCACTTTAAAGCCTTGAAAAGCTGTTGTCATGTGTTTCACTTGGAAATAGGCAGAGCCAAAACCAAACTCTGTACTATGGAGGCCTCCCACCATGGGAAATCTGACAGGGCTGAAAGAATGGCACATTATTCCAGAGCTCAGCTGGAATAAGGAACTTGGTTGAAGGATATTTTATACATGTAGGCAAAGCCATGTTTGTTGACTGATGCAGAATGAGAATGGTGTGAGGAAATTTCTGAGATGAGTGCTGCATAAGAGAGAGATTAAGAACAAAAAAACCACCAAAATAAGACCACCTCTTTACTTGTCCTTCCTTGACATACAAAGATAAATAGGAAAAAAACTCTTTTCCCTTCATCTTTTCCCATATACCATCCTGGTTAAAGCATTCTTCACTCAATCTAATGTGTAGCTTTGTTTGTATTATGACAGCTGTCACCCATTTAGATCAACTCTTTTTGAGGAAGGTATCAAATCTTCTGAAAAGATCTGTGATAATAAAGTAGAAATTCCTCTCTTCAATCAGCAATAGCAACCAGCAAGTATTGTGTAAGAGCTCTCACATGACCTTTCTGCCCTTTTGAGAAACTCACATAGATGAACTCAAGGAAAAATGGAATAATTTCTAAAATAGATGCAATTTTAATGGAGAAATAGATACATCAGCATAGGGAATGAGAGGGAGAACACATAAGCTACTCATCTTCTAGGCACATTTTGCTCAAAACCAACTTTTAATAAAAGGTAAGTTCTATCTATGTCTCTATCTCAGTAGCAATTCAATGTATAATCTGTGGCAGTGACTTTTCCCACTGAAGAACCTCTTGAGATGCAAATTCCTTTTCTGTCATCCTGGCTTGTGCCAAGGACCCAAACATTCTGAGCAGACCTGACCAGAGCCCAAGCCCTTGCAGCAGAAAGCAATATTCCTTCAGACCTGCTGAGCTGCCTGCTCCTCGCATGTAGATCACTTGGTGCAGAAGGAAGAGAGCAAGATCCCTCTTGCTGTGAGATCCTAAGTGTTAAATGATTAAATGTGGAAGATGCCAGCTCTCATCCTTGAAGCTGCCCTCTCCTTTCTTCTCTAAAGAGACAGCCTGCTAATCCTGGAATGCTTTGGTAACAGATGGAGAACTATTTCCAGAAGTTAGGCAGAAGAGGAAAAGTGTTTGTAAATCCAGATTCTGTTCTTTACTTACACAAAAGGCAGAAATTCACCACGTACTAAGCCCAAGTCATTAGCCACAATATATTTTATGAATATTATTGATTCTTTACTTATTGCTATATTATTCCCATACTACATTGTTTTATGTTTCTTAACAAGCGTAATTCTTCTGTTGTGTGAATTGTATCACATTAATATTTTTGTGAATCTCAAATATCCTAATTTGCAATTCTTGAATGTTCTGTCTGTGCTTTGGTCTGGGGTTTTGTTTTTTTTTTCTCTAATCAGAAAATCATCTTTGTTTCTTTGTTGTTTTTTTTTCTTCTTTAATGGAAGGTAAATATCTTAGGAAGGACCTGGTCTGATGATCATGCACCAGACAACATCTGGAGAAAATTATCAGCAGTAATGTTGCTGTAGGCGAGATGGTCTGAGAGTATGAACATGGTGAGTTTTCTAGGGAAAAGCAAAGAGTGAGGGTTCTGAAGCAAAAGGGGAAAGGAAGCTGGACAGTTAGGGAAGAGACAGTAAGAAACAAGCTGAACAGAGAGTAGCTTAAAGTAGCCACGAATAAGCAAGAAGGAGCAGGGTTGTTATACCCAAATAAACTTTTCATGATGGATAATTCTTCCCTATCCAGGCAGGTACATCATTGACAGAAAAGGTGTGTCTGGCCAGGAACCTTCTTCTGGGCATCTCATCCCAATTTGCTTCTCTGAGAAATCCCAGAGTGAGTAAGATTGCTCCTACAGTGTCTTAATAAAGCAAGGAAGTAAAAAGCACTAGATATGCAAGATCAAATTAAAGCCTCAAACCCATGTCTCAAACTCTTGTGGATTACTGACAGGCAGTCATGGACACACAGGAGAGGTGCAGTCCAGCCTGACCTCATCTGTATGGCTTGCCCTGTGCAATTCTTACTCTTATTTAACAAAGGAATTTAACTCAGATTACACAGATAATGCCTATCTCACTGCTATTCTGCCCACTTGGCTACTGTATTTGTACTTCTGCCTTTCTGGGTCAGCCTCACATAGTAACAACAAGGGAAAATTCACTCAGGTCACTGGAACTGATTTATAGCCACAAGAATGTGGGGTTTGTCTTTGTTTTCCTTTATGCTACTTCCCCTTTTCTCTACAGTAATCTTTTAAAGATTTCTGCCCCTAATGTTCTTGGTCTTCATATGCCTGATACAGCAAAGGCAGATACGTCTAACTTCAAAGACCAGTCCAACTGCAGTCATGACTTGCATGGTATGGGTCTGGCCTGCTGAGCTCATGAAAGCAAAATTTCATCTGTTTTGTGGATTGGGCTCTTGACCTGCCATAAAAATAAATGCTATCTTCTACAGTTACTAAATGGGAGACTGTTTCTTGTTACTGCTGTGGTATATGTGTCTCTTCCATATGCCTGTCATTAAAAATAATAAATTGGGTTCCCTTATCTTAGGGAGATCTCTTCTTTTCCCCCTCCTGTTTTGGTCTCCTGTTCATTTCCACAGTCTTGCTGACAGACTTGCACAGTTTAGATGGAAACAAAATGCAGCAGCCCTTTTCCCCCTGACAGTAGAGGTGTTAGCAGTTCCCACCTTCATCTGATGTTCCACTTAAACAACTGCACTCTCCAAATGTGTAAGGGCAGAAGGCAAAAAGTGCTGCACAAAGCAAAAGGAAATAAAGTTTCATACAAAGATGGTATTTCCTCTTCACCTTTGTTAAAACATCAACTTATTGTTTAATAAGCTGCCATTTTGTGTTGCTCTTCTTTTGGTTAATGCTGTATGTATTCTTCCTTCGCCATGAAACAAAACATTTGGATTGTGTGATAGCTGCACAAGATTTTGGAGTATTTCAGTATTGAGCATTTTAGAGGTTGAACACTACCAATTAACAATGCTGCTGTTTGGAAATGCCCTGTTATCAATTAGCACTAATATTTTCCAAGCAGTCACTTCATTGATATGCAGCTGATGTTAATAACAGTCTTGGTCCTCCACACTTCATTTCTTATGGTTCCTCAAGTGAGCATTACACTTCACAGCGATTGCACCACAAAAAATAGAATTGGTTTTCTGCCTAGCTATTCACCAAACAGTTGCATAAAAATCAGCAAATCTCCGTCTAGTTTTATATGTAAACTGATTACAGTAAGTTTCTTTTTTGAAGGATGGGAATTCACGGGTTTTGTTGCACTAAAGAAGATGTCCTTTGCTCTATCCCACCCCAGGCACGCAAAACACCCCACTGATTTTTCACCTTTAACATCCTTTGCAAATGAATAAAAAATAGTCCAAAAGCACTTTCTGTCTTGAGGATTTGTCCTTTCTACCCTTTTGTCACGGTGAGCTTAGTTCCTCAGTCCTGAATTCTTCTGTTGTGAAAAAGGCAATTTTTAAAGACCTTGGTTTCTCTCTGCTCAATAAAAGCACATTATGCTGTACTTCAGATTGCCTGCATAAAGCCTCATGCTATACTTTTTTATCAAAGCAGCATGAAAATATGAAAAGCAAAGCTTCTCATGATATGTTATTGATCACTGTGATCACCTTTCTCTTTCATATTAGCCACCACAATCTTATTTACATATCAGGAATTAACCTGTCTCTGAAGTTCTGTCAAACACATAAAACTGTAATAGGAACTTGTGCAGCTGAATATGATGAGAATTCATTTGATGTGTGCATGTGCTGAAATGCTATCCAGAAACCTTTTTCAACTTATTCTGTATCACTGGCCACCTAGATCTTTTGAAAAAGAGATTCATGGACCGTGTTGCCACAATGATTTTCCCTTGCTAAGAAAATATTCCCAAATATTTAATGTGTATTTACTACTTTAATTTGCACATCGTGTTTTCTTGCTCACAATTGTACTTGTGTTTTTAGGGTGTTTCACATCTGACCCATAAGTTCGGTCCCACTGCTATCAGATATAAGGACTGTTTCCCTTAACTCTAATCCTGTTACCATCAAGTGTAATATACATTGAAGCTGGCTCAGTCACAATTACATGGAGAGTCATTGGAGAAGTGCATATTAATATTATCTGTGGGTTTAGCTCTCTATATTGAATTCGTCTGCTGGGTGTCTCCTTACATTCCCTTTATGGCATTTCCATGCATTGTTCCACTCTCTCCCCAGTGTTCAGCTAGAAGGACAATGGGAAAAAGTAGTTCCACATTTCCATCTATCTATACACAAATGCAGTATGCCCATGCATTCTTTTTTTTTCCTCCTTTTTTTCTCCCCCCAGAAAGCTCCCAGGGCACAAAAGGAATGCTGGATCAGAACTGTCCATAGTCATGTGCTCCTTAGCATCCCACAGAGGGATGTTGTTGCTATTATTTTAACAGCAGATCTCTGCTGTTGTTGCTATTTTAATGGCAGATTTTAAAGCTTCCGCTGACATTGGTACAGACCCTGAAGCTCAGCTAGAGAAACAGAGGTGGTGAGCAGATGGTGATACGAAGAAGGAATGTTGTATCTATAAATATTCCAGTGAAATGCATATCGAGTATTCCACACAAGCAGCAACAAACTATGCTAAACCCTTAATATGGGGTTTAAATTAGTCTTATGTAGTAAATGGGCTCTTAATCTGGGTTTCCCTGACAGGGAGTTTCTAACTATTCTGTCAATAATCCACCACAGATGTATCTATTTAATATCAAATCACTGGAAAAAAAAGCTATAAAAGGTTAATTCTGTATTAATTAGCATTAGAAAAATGTTAACATTTACCATATAAGGGGAAATATTTCCTTCTGAGTTGTCAAGGCTTCTAAAACAGCCGAAGGGAAGGGGCAGTGGGTAAGGCACAGCGGGCTGTGGGAAAATGCTCCTGAATGGTTTGTCAGAATCAGCATTAAGGTAACATTACAGTACAGAGGTTGAATGTGAAACAATCCAAATCTCCTTCTGAAAAAATCAGAAGGATAAAATGACATCCATAAACCCCTGAAGTGTTTTAATAATGCAGTTTAATACATTGAACTTCTCAAAACAAGAGTTAAGACTCAGCTTTGCATTTAAATTATAATCTTTCACCATATTTAAGTGTACCTTAGATATCGCATAATGGGTCTCAAATGCACATAGATTTATTTACCATTCATTGAACACTCAAATACCAGCTTAAACAAAATGACCAAAACTGATATGGCCTAAATCTGATTTAAGGTCAAGCAGCAAGTAAGTAGCTCGACTTGGGGCCAAGCTCAGCTTCCAATTGTCTGTACTCCTCTGCCCTTGCTATCAGGAAGCACTATATCCTTTAAACCAATCTGCCAAGCAAGTCTGCAAAGCACCTTATCTTCTGTGTGAATTTATGGTCTCTAAAACGATAGGTTTGACTTCTTTTTCTATCTTCCAGTGCTAATTTGTCCACTAATTGCTAACAATTTTGTAAGCTATCTCTCACTTCATCACATATTGTGGGAAAGGGAAGAAATGTGTTTAAAAGACCTATGTCTTTTTAAAAGGTACAAATAATCAGTACCTTTTAGCAGCATATGCATGAACATTATGCAGCTGTATTTGCTTCCTAAAGTGGCACTCAGGTCTGAGAGTTGAAGAATGAAGCTATAAGAACAAACCCTGTGTGAAAGTATGGGACAGTTTTTCATCGTTCTTTCATAAGCACATTAAATAATTAGCCTAAAGTACCTCCTTTGAACACTGAGATATAAAATGCAGGGAAATAGATTGTCTGTCCATGTATCAAACATTTTAGCTATTTTTCTTAGGAAATAAGGATCACAGAAGGCCATCAGTTGATCAGTTTTCCCTTTCCCTTTAATATTCTGGACCCACTGATCCAGATTGACTCACAGGCCAGCTTCAACCAACTTTGACAGAAGGATAGGCATCTCAAATGAATTACATTTCTACAAATTCTGTGAAAATCAATTGGTTAAACCAATTGGCACCCCCACCTAAGAAGTTCTCTCAGCTACTTGCTCTATGTACTCATCCAGGCAGAACACCCTGAGGTAGGAGTCAGATGGAAAAAATGCTACCTTATGCTTGGCTGGACTTATATTGGGATATTATGGGATATTCAGGGAAAAGTATTGATAAACAACAGGATACAACCATTGGAGAAGGGGCAGGAGGAATTAATACTGTGATGAGTGCAGCAGGACATAATGAAAGTCATTTGTCCAGCTGCTTGCAAGAAGCCTGTTTCTTTCATAGAAATACCCCTTAAAAGGAATCAAGAATTCAAGACCCAGAAAAATTACAAAACTAGGCCTTTGGAGTGGGAAATGCTTATAAAATCTTTCTGAAGTGCAGTCATTCTTATTTCATTTTATGAGATCTAAATACTAACATCTTCCCTATGCTCCACAACTGGCTCTCTGTAAGCTAGCTGCACCAGTGTGCAACAAGAGAGAACAAGAAATACAGATGGCCTCTCTTCATAACTTTCCTACAACTGAAATCCAAAACCAGTAACAACTAGCAAAGTAACTTTCCCCAACTCCGACTGATTAATACCCAGAAAGAACAATAATTTCTCCCTTAACAGTCTGCTATAATTCCCACTCTTCATGTTGGGTCTGATAGAGCTTTGTGAAGTGTCTTTGCCTAGCTCTGTAAGATGAGAGCAGGTTTGCAGTCTCTGTCAACCAGATCTAGCACCAGATAAAGGTAGCATGCTATAGCTAGACTAGATTTTTCAATTATGGTCATGCACGCCAGTATCATGCTTTAAATCTTGGTAACATCTTTCAATTTTAAATGCAGTTTAACCTTTTAGGTTCAAGTAAATGTCTAAATAACATCCAATGCATTTTCCAGCTCCCAGTGACTTCAGTGAGTTTATTTTTTCTGAATAAGGACATATAAGGGGTCGCAGTTTCATTTTGTTCAACATTCTGTCTTGTGTTACCACCATAAATGGTGACTTAAAAAATACTGCAAATTCTGAATGGACTTATCTTAAGTTCCATCATCAGAACTGCTAAATATGCAGAACAAGATCACACACCAGGGAAATAAAAGCAAAGTCCCACTGGAGTTCAATAGCAAGCAACAAAAGGGCTTGACAGTTTTACTCTGGATGGAAAACACAGAATGAAAATGAAGAACCTGATTCCTCACCTCGCAACTACAATAATATCAATACATGCTATATTAATGGCATTTTTACTTGAAACTATGTATTTATAACATGAAAAATTGCATTCCTTTCTGAAATGTCTGTCCTTTACTAGGGTTACACACCATATCTTGCTTTTCTATTATTGAAGTATTAAAGAAATATATTTTACTCCATATTCTCTATTGTTTTCTTTGTGCTATGGACAGAACTCTGTGCAGTTTCCATTTCCCCTACAATTAGGCGCTGATCCTACAAACACACAAATGTGAGCTCACCTTTCCTGCTGGGAGGGATTTTGATGGGAGTCTCACCACAAGAAAGGACATGTATATATTTTGGCAGGATCAGGGCTTCAGATAGCAAGGAGGAAACTGGCTAACAGAAACCACCTTTGCAAACACAGAGGGAAAGACCCCAAGAATAAAAATTGAAGTTTTATACACTTTTTAGTGCCAGGAAGAGTATTTAAAGGGAGCTGCAGGGCTTCAGAACTGAGGGGGGGGGGGTATTTATTTTAAATCCAAGTTGAGAGTGTCCCTTTAAGGATTTATGGCATGGCATAGCCCAGGGCTTGCTTATTTTGGCTTATACTAAACTATTATTTTCTTTTGCTAAGAGATGTAGCAATTGAAAGTGCAGCTTTTTCTTATTCACAGCTGTTTGCTCCTGTACTATCACATATTTTCCCTCTAGCTTTTGCCCTTGCCTTGCTCGCAGGGTGTAAATGATGCAGGAATTTCAACTGCTCTGCTTCACTTTAGCAGAGTGATAATCTTAGGCAAACGCTTGCAATCTGTCTTTCATTAAAAGAGTTTTTTGCACTTCTGTTTAACACAGGGAACTTTTTGAATTGCCCTTCTAAAAGAGGATTTCACCTCCACTTTTGCCTAGAGGGAAACCCTTGCTGCATGAATATATTTCCTGGATAAATGGGAATGTTACTATTGGTGAGAGGTTCTCACCATAGACAAGCAGACAGTTCAACTTCTGAAAGTTAAGTACTTGCTACAAACTTAATCGGATAAATTGATGCATAAACCAATGCTTTTCCCATTTAAAAAGCAAAGCATTTTTTGCTGCCCTATACAAGAACAGGTGTTCCATTGTAAAATGACAGTAGCTATCATTACCAAATGCCTGAAACTTTTCAGTGAACACGATTCTCTTATTTCTAGCCATCAAATGCAACACAAGTATCTAATACCCATTGCCATGACAAACACTAAGTGCAAAATTAGAACAGAAAATATTGGTATTTCTAAAATATTTTAAATATGCTTAAATTAAGGGGTCTAGATTAGACTAAGGAAAAAAAGATTAGAGTCTTATTTAAAAAACAAAAAAGGGAAATCTCTCCAAAATACTATTAGTGTAATATATACATGTACATAGTGTAAATCTATATGGAAAGGCTTATACATACACACAACAGGAAGAAAGTATACAGCAAGCAAAATGGCATTCGAACCCAAATTCTTCGCTGTGCAGTATTAGTCACTTTTCCTGAGCTAGTCAAAGCCCTGGAAATTTCTTCCCTGCAAAAACTCTCCAGTTCTTAAACAAAACAAATCATGGAACAAAAGCAAAAATGAGGGAGAACTATATTCACTAAAAATTGGGAGTATCACATATTTGGTTGAAGCCATTGTCACTGTTAAGCTTTTGTCACTTATGCAGTGGCAGGATGGGCTGGAGCTCTCAGTTGCTTGCTTGAGGGTAGCCTAAATTGAATTTAAGAAAGTGTAACTATTAGATCTCCAGTTTCTCAAATCTCTTCTGTAAGGGATTCAATCACTGACTGATTCCTGTGCTTTCCTTACTAAATCAGAATGCATCTTGAGCCAACAATTTGAGTTGGAAAGCCTGTTATTTCTAATTGCTCTGCAAACTCTGCCGACTAAGCTTTCAGATTGCTCTCTGCAGCCACAAACGAGTAATGAACGATTTCTGTTCCCTTGTTTATTTTTAAAGCATACAAGAAGAAAGGGTTTTTCTCCCAACATCTTAGACAGAGGAAGAGCAAACATGTCTGAGGAATTTCTGATATTTTGTCACAAAATATTCCTTTCTAAAATGGAGATTTCACCAGTAATCCATCCTGCAGTGAAACAACACAAGACCTCTGTTCTACGCCAGAAAACTCTACTTTCCTGATTTCTTTATTCTTTGATTAGGGTTTCCACTGTATTGAGATGTGTTCCTACTCGAATATCATCAAATGGCCCTTTGAATTTATTACTAAATGATGTGAAACTCAGACCACAAGTAAAATAATGAAAAAATCCTTATTGAAGTCCCTGTTCCTTAATGAGAGAAATACCAGGGAAGAGTTAAGAGCATTTGACACGCTGTGCTCAAATGAGCAAAGTCTGGCATATGAAATGAAGAGCACATCTTAGTATGTACATTGGAAAAAATCTAGCCAACCACAGTGTAAAAGGTTGGTGCAAATGTTGCCTTATTAAAGGAAGGTGACTAACCAGCAACACCTTCAAACTATTATTTTTGTACAAGTGTAATGTCCTGAAATCCTGGATGTGGACTGACACTTCACTGTATTGCTAAATGTAAGCAAAATTGATCATCAGGCTGTCACAAAGAGTCAACAGTCTAAGTATGTGCAGCAGCCCAAGTGCTAGCAATGAATCACCTCTTGCTTCAGAAAGAAAACTGGATAAGCATCCTGATTTACAGGAGAAGAGTCATAACTAAAATGAGTCAAAAATACTACAACTGTGAATCTAGAATAAAGAAAAAAGGATGCAGAAATAGGGGGGAAAAAAGACTGAAAAACAAACACACTTATTTTTCAGGAAAAAAAATACAAAATACACTTCATTAGATGGCCATGATAATAATAAACTTCTTCTGCCTTTTTATCTGCACAACAAACATCACTACTATGTAAATGCAACGTGTATCTGAGATGCAATTCTTTACACTTTCATACAGGACCATAAAACAATTTCATGAATATTCTGTAACTGTCTGAATATTCATAAATAAAATGATCACAGGTCAGTTCACAAATAACTATTCTCATTCGAGTATAAATAATTGGAATAAGAAACTATTACTACCTTAATTCTTTATTTCAGTGAAGAATTCTTTATTTTACCCTGGCTAAGAGTGACATTTGCAAACAATTTCGCTGCTGTGCAGAAAAGCTACCTCCCTTTTTCCTCCATCCGCAGGAAAATCACACAAATACACGAAATAATAAGTATGAATTTTAAGCAGGAGATGACTGAGTTAG
Organism: Melopsittacus undulatus; assembly: GCF_012275295.1. NCBI lineage: Eukaryota > Metazoa > Chordata > Aves > Psittaciformes > Psittaculidae > Melopsittacus > Melopsittacus undulatus. The sequence continues at coordinate 114,058,733 of NC_047528.1, read as the reverse complement.
CTCTAGTAGTTGATCATAGGTCATGTTTAATTGCTTCCTTAACAATAAGAAGTGTACTATGTATAATTTAATTAGCAATTCAAAATTGCCTCTAGGTATACCTACATAATAAATAACTACACTCATTGCAATAATGACCAACGTGTTCTCTCAGGCACATAAATAACCTTCGGTATATTGACAATTTCAATAGTAATAATACAAAGCACTGAAATAGCTGATTTTTACCTGCAATGGAAATCAATAATGTACAGCCAATGCAGCTGTACAGTAAAATAGACTTAAAACTACTCCGTCTGTTGATTGGAAAAAGGCTGAAGACCCAAATCAAAGTGGGAAAAGTAGCAAATAGATTTTTAAATATTTTTTTTAAATCACTGTAAAAGAAAATATTTAATCTTTAAAAATCTTTATTTTTCTTCTGAGATTCCTGATTTTTTCATATCAAACCATAGAGAACAAAGACCATGGAAAAAATCCTTGTTCCTTTTCATGAAATCATCTACTTATTTGAAAGGTTTTCCCATTTTTCCCTCAGGCCTCCTCCATATCTAAGCTGCAGAAAATGATTACGTTTGTCTGATATAATGTACTAAGTTGCCTTCAAAAACTATTTCAAACTGTATGTTTCATTTCTAGGAACCGTGCGATTCATTACTTGGGGGTTGAGGGTGGAAAGGAGAGTACCCAGCTGCAGGGGAAAAGTCTGAAAATAGCTCCTAATTCCTCTGTGCCACGAGCAGCCAGTGGGTAGGAAATGAAACCCTGAACCGCTCCCTTTCCTGCCTCATTCTCTTCTTCCCTTCCCAACAGTGATCCCACTTTCTGCCTGCTTCTCTTCCTGATTTCACCATCACTTCATCCCCAAGAGAATAATGCACACACGCAGAGCTCAACATTAAAGTGAAGCTAACACAACAGTGACCCTGTCCATTCACTGATGTGTTATGTCCCTGCCCCTGCTAAGAGAGCCCCTCAGAGCAACACAGGGCACCCAGTCCTCATCCAGGCTGAGCTACAGCACTCCTAGTTTTGATGCGTTACTCTTCTACCATTTCTTAAACCATGGATAAGTCAGGAAAGGCCAGGAACATCCCAGACCATCAGGTGCCCAAGAACACAAACAGGAGCAGGGCATCTGACATGGCAAAAGGACAAAAGCAACAAACGCCCCAGATGCTTTTCATCCCCTTTTGGGGCTGAACTGCTTTTCTGTTAAAGGCTGTAACCAGACTGGATTACTTGCCTGTGTGCCCCAGATGTACTCCATCAAGCCTCTCTCCATTTTTTCTAAATCAATTATTCCCAAATTACCCTGGATAAATGATGCTCAGCACCTTCATGTAACTCGAGCAATCAGTCTTGAAACACTTTTAATAAACAGCCGCTTCACAATTGAACCTTTCATTCCAAGAAGCAGAACAAGGGGCTGTCCCCAAAACTGAAGCTGCATTATATTACTATATTTTCACAAAAGCTATTAATTATTGTCCATTTCTGTAATGGCACACTGCTAGGCACTTCCACAGCAGCCCTCCCTTTCCCCAGCCCAGGCGCAATTTCCTGAGTTATGGAGTAAACAGAATTAGTATGTGCAGAATAAGCTGAGCAGTCTCTAACGGGGCAGTGTAGGCTTTCTGCTGCTCTGTCAGTGTTGCAGAGACCTGCAGAACAGAACTGTGATGTTACAGTCTTATGTGGGTAACACTCCCGAGCATTGAAGTGAATAACGTGACTGCCTTGCCTCTAGGCAGATGGAGACTTTGCTAGAGTTGTTTGATGGTAAATTAAGACCTTTTTTTATTTGCTCCAAGAATCCTGGCACAGGAAACCCCCCAAATCCTACAATAATAAATCTTCTGTTTATCTTTTAAATTCTGGAGCAAAATAAAAACTATTAGGCAGTCACGACCATATGCTGCATTCTGTATTTTCACAGCTTCCTACAACCTTCTGGCATTGAAAAGATTAAGTTTCCTAAAGTAAAAAACAACTTCTCTGTTTAAAATAACAGCCTTGTTGCCTTGTACGGAGCACTGGTTTATTGTACGACACAATATAAAAGCAAGAGCACTTAAAAATTTCAAAGATGGGCATAATCCAGAAACCTGTGTGTAATCCAACATGATAGTTTTCACTCTATCAGACATTTACAGCAAAACTGAAAAGCAAAGGAAAACATGATCCTTCCATAGCATAAAAGTGATCACCCATGCATTAACCTCACTGTCGTGATTATTTTACTCATACAGACTGACACAGAATTCCAACAGACAAAAAGAAATCCCTATACATAAGTCAAAATTATCCCACTCCTGACAGCTGCACTAAGGGGGGAGGCTGCTTTCTGGCTGTCAGTGTCTGTTTTAGGCATTTCAGAGCAGAAATCAAGCAAGAGGTCAAGATCTCTATGGTGACTGCACCTTCTTAACACCACTGAAAATAGGGTCACAAAAGCTGTGCCCTTGAAAATCAGCACCATGAAGTTCTTTGAAATGCCTTTTTTTGCCCGGGGGAAATGGCTTAAATCACAACAAAACTACATTTGCATTTATCTGTGCAAAATGCACTCATATGCAAAGCTGAAAAAGGAATGAGAGGGCAGCACTGGGATAATAACTTAATCAAACTACATTATGCTCATAGAAGTGTTAACAATAGCACTAAGAAACATCTAATAACTGTCCTCTGAAAAGGATCATCTGAGCAGAACAGAGGACAATCCAGTGGCATGTAAGTGTAAAAAAAGTCAACCTGTGAATCTCTCCATCTATTCCCAAGGTCCCTTCTTCCACAGCAAATTTAGACTTACAGAACTGATCCACAAGCATTTCAGGGATAAAACATCAAGAACCTAGTTTTGAAGACTCTCTAACCTACACATTGTATGCACCATACATTTCTGAATGTTATGTTGTGTTCTCCTTCAATTTTCTGTCTACAAACATCCACAGAGTTAGTCAACACTTTTGATATCTTATTTAGTGATACTACTATCGACTAATGCAGCTTCTTAAGAAATCTACAGTGCACAGTTCTTTACTCATCAGAGAGTTCTCTATTTCCTGGAGCTCCTAAAAGCAGAGGCTCAGGTTTGTTAATTCATTGGTCATGGGAAAAATGTTAATGCAAGCCAAGAGTGCATCCAGTCCTTGAGTGAAGCCGAAGAACTGTAAGTCATTCATAATTATTCTGTGTGCTCTGGCCCACTGATTTTAAAACCATTTTTGCTGTGGCTGCATTCATATAAATATGCTGATTATTAATATGATTTCTGTCAGGTCTTAACCAGTTGCTTAAGTACTCTTCAGAAACTGTAAATCAGTTCTTTTAGAGGCGGTTGGCAATAATTTCTTCACAAGCTCCTTTCCAAGAGCTACACATGGGGACATTGCAGAAAATGGCCATTTAACAATACTGGAAGATTTCCTTCCCGAAAAGCAAAGCCTTAAGAGGAATGAGCAGGTGTAGATGCAATGCATTGAAACCATTCACTACGCAGGGACTGAATTCTACCATTCAGGAGTTTAACTGAAATTTTTATACATATATATATATTTATAAAGGTGAATATATACATATTTACCATATATATATTTATGTGGTGAATTGACCAAGAAAATACAGCCTTGAGAAATAAAAATTTGCTTATGAAATCCTGCCAAAGTTGGCAAATAATTTTACTTGTTAGAAGGAAAACTGGAAGGCAATTTTGAATATCACAGTGCTTGGTTTCATTATTATCTAAACCAAAAATGTCTCCTTTTGTAATTGCAAATTCATGTTGTAATTTAGTTTTTAAATATTTTTTTTAGATATTTAAACAAGGAGGTTTGGGGATCCATTTTTTTAAATAGTTGTGTAACTAAAAAAAATTCAGTATTTTGATGATGCAAAAATGAATATTTAAAGGCTGGGCAAAACCTACGTTTTCCTGTTTCTCAATAAAGTTATATATATATATGTATATATAATAGCTTTTATTCAACCTAACTTGAATGCCTCCTCATGATCTTCACTTTTTTCTGCTCAGTCCCAAAATTAAAAACCCTCCTCTGAATTTTCCTGTTGCTTCAAATCCACTGTTACTGGCCTTAGACACTTACTAGGTGGAGTCTTCCCTCGAGCAGCTGTAAATTGACATTTGCAAACATACAGCAAACACTGGACAACCCACTGTCACAGGGGATGACTTGGACAGTCCTTTCACCATCTTTACAACACTGTCATATCAGTAGTTGAACTGAGAAAACGTCATACAGAAATTTTGGTGTAAATAGTATTGTAACGAGTGCTTTTGCCACTTCTCGGGTGGATTTACTGATTCATTGTTTTCTGATCTTGCAAAATATGCAATTAGAAGGTGCCTCCAGCAGGAATATTGTTGCTAGAACTTGAATTGGCACCACATTTCCTCACAGAGTTTTAAAATTTCCTAATCTGCTTTCAAAACTATTTTCTGTTTAATCTTACTATTATACCGTGTTATCTTTCCCTAGCCCTTCTCACCAAAGCATGCTACAGCTTTTACCACAAGAAATGCAATGACATTTTATTTTGAGGCAGCAGATGCTTCGCGTGCAGAACATGCAGGATTTGTAACCTCCCTAACCCAGTATTGGAAATAAGCAGAAAAAAAAAGCTACAGGTTTTTTTTTCCTCTGGAAATAAAACTGGCTCAGTGCTGCTGCACAGTGTACTCTACCTGGGGAAACTCTAGTTTGAATAATAAGCCAGAAAAGCCAAATCTTTCGATGCCCTGCTATGAAGAGCTGCTCTGGGCAGGACGAGGCACATAGAGCACTGGGCAGCCCACATTCACCCACCTTTCCCTGTACACCCAAATACAAATGCTGCTCTTCCTAATGGAGCCACACAGCTTCTGGGCTGGCAGGTACTGACCATTTGTGTGTATACCCAGCCTGCTTTTGCTGCCAGGATTTAAACATCACTTCCAACCCCATTACTGCAAAGCAATTGTTTTGTTCAGGAGCATGTCAGAGAGCTGAGAGCTAGCATAAAGTCCTGGGATTCCATGAACAGGCACCAGCAAGCTCAGCCTCTCCAGGAAACAATATTGAAGAATATTTTAGAAGTCTTTTACTTCTTTATTTGGACTTGATTTTACATCACCAGCATAAATTATGGAACTCAATATGGACACCTGGAGTGATTTAAATCACACCTGAATAGATTTTACTTGCATCAAGAACTGGTGTAAATGCCATTTTGAGCCAGGTCTCAGTATATTAAAATCTCTCGAGTGCTCTTGGACAGATTTTAGTGCATCTTTTAAACTAATATAAGCTTATTAATCTAGATCAGAAGGCAGAAAATAAAGGGAAAGTTAAAAACAAACAAACAAACTACGAGTAGCCTTTGAAGACATAATACTGTAAGCAAAGACTCATACAGGAATCCAACTAATTAAATAGGAACAGTGATCTGTGTGAACAGAGGTGACTTAAGTGGCACCCACTGTGTTGTAAAACAATGCAAACGCTCTTTCCTGAATGTAGCTCTTGGAAGACATCTTTCAACTTTTTCATGTGAAAAAAAGCATCATTTTTCCTTAGAGACAGATACAGATAAAGCAGGACACTTCTGCCTGAGGAGAGGCTAGCTGGGCTGATATTTGATATAAGCGCTCAGTCCCAAGTGGGAGGAGGGAGAAGTGATTGATGGTTTGTAAGGAATTGCTTGACTTTTGCTTGTAACAGAAGCTTTGTGGACCCTCCCAAAGTTTTTGTCAAAAACAAGAAACGTATTTGAAATGGCAGCTTTGCCCTTCCCTGCAGACGGAATAAACCTGTGTAAAAAAAACGCTGCAGATTTAAAATACATATAAAAGAAAGGAAGAGGTTGTTTGACAAACTGCCCTTTTTCTAGCTCTTTGCTACTCTGTAAGGTTTGTCTCTATTATTCTATTACCTGCCCCCTTAATACAGCGTGAGTAATTTACCTCTCTGCAGGAAGAGCTTCACAAACCCAGCAGCAGGAGTTCGCCAATTCAGGAAGACACATATTACCGCAGAGACAAATCCTTCTCGCTCTCTGTCTCCTCCGCCTCCAAGGTCAGAATTGCATGAACCTGACTAAGGCAACCCCCTCCCGAGCCCCCACCGGGCTCTCCTGGCTCTCATCTGGACAGCTCCATCTGCCTCCTCTGGGCAGGGCAAGAGCGTTAGCTCTGCGGCCAGAGTACGGGGGGAGCAGAGGCATTATGAGGGTCAGATTTTCGCGTTTCCTCCTATCGTATACACAAGGGAGCAATGGATCTGAGCTCGGCATCCCCTCTTTAGTAGGCAAACTGATGATCCAACAGGTGGAATGAATTCATGCAATCCCAGTCACACACACATTTGTTAGAAAGACATCGCATTAGTAAATCCCATTCCCAAGGACTTCTGCTACAGGCAAAGCTGATGCTGTCTGCCTTGCACCTCGCTGTTACGGAGCGCTGCTCACCAGTAAATCCTAAGGACCGTGCAAAGGACGATGCACACCAATGTACCCTACCTCAGGAAAGAGATGAGGAAAAGTTTTCTGCCAGCTCTCGATATCCCAGTCCCATCCACCGAGCACTCAAACAAAAAATGAAGTGAGAAACTATGTCTGGAACTAAATTAAGTCACTTCTTATTCTCGCCTTTAGCAGCCACTGCTCGAAGAGTGGGTCTTCACCAATATGAGCATTCAGAAGCAGTGGTATTAGCAAACAAAAATCACGTATTACCAATCCCATTTCTCCCGCTTTTACAACCCGTTCCCCTGCGGCTGTGCAGGGGGGGAGGAGGAGCAGGTACCCCGCTGCGGAGCGGGGTTGGCGTGGGCACTGCTGCACCCTCCCGGACTGGGCACAACAACAACGCGGAGAGGTGAAAGAGACGGTTTTACTCTTCCTCAAGCCATTGGATCTTAATCTTAGAGATAAGCGTCTATAATAAACACGATGTAGGTTTGAAAACGTGTGCCGTGTTGTTTTCTCTCGTTGCAAAGCCTCGTAGCTGCTCGCTAATGTAGCTTCAGGAAAACATACAGAACAAAAAACAATTCATAACGCAATGTCTTCGCGGCTTGACAAAAACAAAACCCTCTCAACATGCCTTGTTTTCTTGTCTTTTGTTTTGGTTTGTTGTTTATTGCTTTGCTGTTGCCGGTTTTGTTAGGGTTTGGAGGGCTGTTTTTTGTTTGTTCTAACGGATGCGTGCTTTTTTAAGATATGCAATGAAAAATACCGGTGGGATGTGCGACGAGAAGACTGCACAGGCGAAATTCGTTTACAGATTCACCGGCAAGTTTCTTTGAGAGGAACGGGACCGTTCGAAAGCCGAGAAATCACAAGTTTTGAACCTCACTGTTTTGCTCTGCCCACAAAGCGCCCATGCAGCGCGCCTGACCGGGTACCGACCCCGGCCGCCCAAAGGGCAGCCGTGGTGGGGAAAGCTTCCTCGGGGAGAAGTGCAGCAGAAAAAAGCCGTCTGAAACTTTCGACAGGGAAAGGGCTCTGCTCAGCTCTGCCCCGGTCTGTCCCTGCACCCCTGAAGTGGCAGAGGAAAGGGCCGGCGAAAGCCACTGCTGTAAACGATGATAAATAATATATACATCAAGGGAGGCAGCTCGTGGGCCCCCCGTGACCTTTCCGCTGCTCAGGTTTAATCTATAAATACCCAGAAGTTATCCGAGCCCATTGTTTTGCTGCCCTCTGAAACCAAACCTGACAAGGGGACGGAGAGGCGACCGCCGTCGCCAGCGCCCAGATACTCTCCTCCTCCTTATCATCCTCCTTCTCGTATGTATCTTAGGGGCGGGAGAGACGAGGGCCTGCAGAGGATAGGGGGCTGCTGTGCCCGGCGGCTGGCAGCAGCATGGGGAGGCTCCAGCGAGCCCCGTGGCGATCCCTGTCCCTCAGCCCGGCCGCGGCCCCAAGTGGACCGGGAAGGGAAGAGGAGCAGAACCGTTGTAATTTCTTAATTCCTTTTCACAACTCTGTGATTAAAATCCGCATGCGATTAAAATCCGGCTTTATTTCTCTCCCACACTTCCCCCCCCCCCATCCCCCCCTATTTAAATGAGTCTCGTAAAACAGCACATTAACTCTGGCGACAAGATTCATGGTTCAGACATAAATAACTTGGATGCTCGGGAGATGTTTTTTTACAAACCTGTGAGATTTATCCGCTCGCTTTTCTCACCTTTCCCAAACCTACACCGCCCCGGCACCCCCAGCCTGCCCACCTCGCCTCAAACGTAAAGACGCGGTAGGGTGGAGGGGAATCTCTCTTGCACTTGGAATCGCCAATATCGTCACCGAAAGGTTTGGGCAAAGCTGGAAAACCGCTGAGGGATTTCACCAAAACGGGGGAACGAGGGAACGTTGCCTCCCACCCCACCCCAAGGCTGAGCTTTGTATATACCCAGCACCGAAGGCGCGAAGTCCCCAAGCCGAAGGGGAGCGGGGCCGCCCCACCGATACCCCGCAACCCTCCATGGGGCGCCGAATTGTCACTCGCGGTGCGGACGGAGAGGAAAATCCTGCACGGGAAAGAGCCGCGAAAACGAGCGCGGAGCCTTACTGTTCCCTTGGCGGAGTTTGATTCCCAGCGACGAACGGTTTCCAGCCCTTCAGACCCTCCTGAGCTGAAATTGAGGGGGTTTACGCGAAAATATCGATAAATGGGGCTAAAGCGGTTTCCGTTATCACACGCAAACCAGCACCTAATTCCCCAGTCCCCAGTGTAACCTCTGGGCCTCTCCGTAAGCACACCCGCACCGGTAATGCCTCCGGCAGAAGGAACAGCCCCGCGTTCCTCGGGAGCAGCGACTTGGAGTTTTGAACCTTTGGGACGCTATAAAAACTCCCCTTTTTTTCTCGCTAGATGGCTGGAGATTTGGCAAGTTCAAAATACTTTAGGTGTAAAGTTTGTTCTTAATTGGGTCTTGTAAAGCTGGAATTTGGTGGCCATTATAGAGCCGCTAATCAATTTTCACCCAGCAGCAAAGGTACACCGCGGAGGATTTAGCTTTAATGAAGTGACTGCGCAAATTACAGTGGCGGACTTTATTTAAAGTCTATCAACCTCCTCAAAATGATTTCTCAAACTGTTCTTGATTTCCTTTGCTTTATGAAAAACATCACGTTTGCTTTCTAAGGTTTCAGGCATTAGCAGCCATCCTCTCCCGCTCTCCAGCTTAGCGCAGGGAAGTTTTCCAGGGTTTTTTATTTTGAATTCGTAGAGAAGAGGGAAAATTAAATATATATCTGACTGTGGCTAAAAATTAAAGAGAGACGGTTCTTAAAAAAGACTGTTGCAAATATCTTCTCTGTTATTGGAAAACGGATTTTCCTTTTTTTTCCCTGTCGTTTCATTCGCGGATTTATCATTTTGAACAGGGAAAACTTGGAAGCCGCGATCTGTAATTTTTAGTGCTGGCTCTTTTGATCACTCCTGTCCCCTCTCCTTGGAGCCCTATGAGAGGAAGGTCCCAGGCACCAGATTTTACCTCCTTCTCCTTAGGCTCCGCACCGGGAACGGCTGCTGCTCTTACAAGCAAATTTGAAATACGGTTCCTTGAGAGCGGAGCGGGGCGAGGTCTGCACAGTTCTCAGTCCTTCCCTCCCTTCAAAAACACTCAGTAGATTTCATTTTACATCTCAAAATAGAATTATTTCTCACTTTTTTGTGGGTTTTTTAATTATTTTTTATTATTTTGTATTTCTTTTGTTGCCTTTGTTTAATTATTTTTTTGGGGGGGTTATGCTGCGCTTTGGGCAATTGATGCTCATTGATAGCGCTGGGAAAGTCACGCAATAGAAAGAAATCAATTAAAATATTTAAAAGGTGTTTTCTTCTCCAAGTGCCGCGGAGTGGACTTGGTGCGAGTGAGGGAAATCTCTGCCCTTTCTCTGTCTGGGTCGCGCACAGAAATGGCTTCACCTTTGCTCCCCACCCTTCCCAATATGAAAGAAAAAAAAGGAAGATAAACTCTCTAAACTTCTCCTTCTCCGCACGCTGTGATTGTGAGAGCGGGGCCGCTCCCTCTGTCCCATTCCAACGCGCTGGAGAGCGGGGCGGGAGGCAGCGCGGAAGCGGAGGGCAGCGCGCTTTCACCCCTCGGGGTCACTACTTTTTCTGGACCGTCGTTTTAGGCCGGAGAGAAGCGGCCTGCGGGGGACACAGGAGCGGCCCGGGGGTTTCGCTTGAGCCAAATAACGGCTCCAAGAGACCGGCTCCCTTTAAATAAAAATGAATAAACAGAAAAACGTTTAAAATTAAACATGCGAATACCAAGAGGGGAGTCTCATGCTCTCTCTCTCCAAATACGAGACAGCCAAGCTAGGGCCCGGGGCCCGGCGCTGCTCCCTACAAGCCGGTTCCCGGCAAGACCAGGACGCCTCGGAACTCCCCTCACCCGCTGCTCCCGCTCCCTCTGAGGCCCTTTACCCTGCCGGGAGCAGTGTCCCTATGACAGGGAGAGACGTCCCTCCCCGGGCCGACCCCCTTCGCCTGCACTGTTACAGAGCGAGGCCGCACCGCTGAGCCCCGGTGTGCCCTACTCCGGGCCAAGAAAAAGGCCCCCCAGCCACTCGCTGCCGAGTTGAGCCCGACCCGTGGAGGTCTTGGGTATGAGCTCTTCACAGGGTGCGGTATGTGTGCGGGAGCCGGCGCTCGCCTTGGAGTGAGGCTGGTCTGGGGAACCCGCCTCCTCCACTGAAATGTCCTGTTAGGGCGGCACGGTCTCCGCGGGGCAGATTCGAGGTGGTGGCCGGTGTGTCGGAAAGCCGCACCGAAGAGGAGAGGGTTGATCCCTCCCGTGGGGGGGATGTGAGTGTCGTGCCCCACTCTTTGCCCCCCGAAGCAGACGGCTTCCGGGGAAGCTCCGGAGCAAGATGAAACGCGTGTCCCGAGACACCCGGGAAGGACAATCGCGACCGGCAGGCACCGAGAGGGAGGAGAGAGGGAGAAGAAGGAAGCGAAGGGGACACGCCGTTCCCTCCCGGGAGATCATGGAGTTACGGAGGGAAGAGGGGGGTGGGGAAGAATTAATAGGAGAAAAGTTCTCGTGAATCGAACAAGGGAAAAAGCCTAAATCCAAGGAATCCCCGCAAAATCCGCCTCCCCTTTCCTCCTACCCCCAGCCCCGGATGTTTCTCCGGACTCGCTGTCCGCCCTGCCCGGCGCCGCCCTCCCGGCAGGCAGCTCCCGGCAGGGCTTCGCGGAGAGCGGGGCTGGGGCAGGGGAGTTCCGAAAAGAAAGTTGTTGCACTAACCGGGGTTGAGGTCCAGGCACTGAGTCGGGTCTTCATTGTCCCCTAGCTGGCCGCTGGGGCTGAGGCTTTCCATGGACAAATCCAGCCCCTTGTCCTCCCAGTCTCGCAGTTTCCTCTTTTTATTTGTCCCGATCAAGGCTTCCACCGAGAAAGCGTGAGCTCGGGAGCTGAGGGCCACCGCCGATCTTCGCCTCTCACTCATCTTATCCCCCAGCCCGGACCCTTGGGCGGACGAGCGACCAGTGGCTGGGAGAGCAGGGCTCGGGGACCGGACGTAGAGCCTCTCGCCTCTGTCTCCCCCCACCCGTCCCCAGCTGCACCCCTAGAAGAACCAGCCCTCAGTAGACTCCTGAAGGCACTACATGAGGCTGCGATACTCCGTCGGCGGAGCCGGGAGGGTGTGCTCAGCGCAGGTCCCCAGCACTTGCTCAGAGGGGCTGCAGGCTGGATTATTTTTTTCCCTCCTTCTCCCCTTTCCTTCTGTCTCTCTCTGATTGATCCAAACTTCTGGGATTTTTTTTTTATTTTTTTTTCCTGCAGGAGCCGGGCAGCCTGCGTGCGCCTGTCAAGGGGGGGAAAAAAAGAGAGAGGAAAAAAATCCTCTCCGCGGCCAATAGGAAGCAACGATCGGGAGAGACCCAAAAGCTGCGACCCAATGGGGAGGGGAGGGAGACTCGGGCTTAAGGGAGAGGAATTTTGGCCATCTGAGTCCTGGAGCACCGGTCGGGAGAATTAACTGTTTGAAGATCGGGGAGCCAGTAGGAAAGCCATAGCTCTAAATGCAGAGAGGTAACAACTCCCCCACTTCGCTCCCCGCACCCAGGGGCTGCCGGCACCTAATCCCCAAGCAAAGTGCCCCCGAGGGGCTTTACCACCCGGGGGTGCGGGTGAGGGTCTGGTTTTCAAACGTCACTTATGCCATGTATTCCTTGCGCTTGCCGGCGGCATCCGTGTTTGGTCTGACAACAACAACGTGCTGGGGGGGGGGGGGAACTGCACTTCAAAGCGATGCAGGAGACGTGGGCAGCGGGGCACATGGACTGGACCCCTCCCTTCCCCTTCCCCCCCCAGGCAGGGACAGCGCCTTCTCTTTGGGAAAGGGGGGTATTTTTTATAAATACATGTATATTGGTTTTTTCCCTTTCCCTGCTTACTCTATCCCGACACTACCCCCCCCCCCCCCTCGTCTGCAGCAGCTCCCAGTCTCCTTGTGCGGGAGCTGGCAAGAAAAAGGAACAAGGGCCGAGTTTGAGAAGGTGAAGGAAGCATCGTGTGTTTTCAGTAGCTGATGGGACAGCGGAAAAATAGGTGAAGTCAAACGAAACACCTTCCAGGGAAAATACGGCAAGGAAAGCCGACGGGGATAATCTGATCCAGAGGATCGAGTACACGTTCAAAATAAATAATAAATAATTATAAAGTGAGGGAGAGAATTACTATAAATCGAGCCACGGTGGAAAAGCAGGCGAAGATACACACCGAATGTCAGGAAGGGATTGTTTTGGGCTAGTGTTTCTCCGATGCTCCCCAAAGGTGCAGAGCTGCTTCCAACAGCGCAGGGGAGATCGATATTTTTCTTAGGCGATTTCTTTTTTCAATGGGGCTGAAAAGAAGTGAAGGGGGCAGGGGATGGAACACAAATTCTTCTTTTAGCTCCCAGAGTGATTCCTACGGCGCCCACATCTGCATGGCCAGGCCCGCTCTTCCCGGCCTAAAGCACTGGCTCTCACCCGGGTGGCAGCAGCCCGCCGGTGTTGCAGACGCACGAACGGGAATTTGGGATGAAAAGCGAGAGAGAAGCCTCTTCTTCGGGAAGTCCCAGGAAAGCTAAGCCCTGTTATATAGGCCGAGAAACAGGTTTTGTGCGTCCCCGTCACCCGCTCCATACCCCCTCCCAGCTGATCCTTTCCCCTCCCCTCTTGTTCATTGCCTTTGACAGGTCACACGCCGAGGGCTCACAGCCGGGCACAGCGGCCCTGCCACACGGGGTGTCGTGTGTGTGTGTCCTTGTCCCCTCCCGTCAGCAGCCGGAGGAAGCGAGCGGCAGAGGTGGGAGCATGCGGCGGGACTGACGGAGGAGCGGGGACTCATAGCGGGCACAAGCGTTTCCAGCTGGTGCCCAGCCTGTGTGTCCTTCCCCCGGAGAAGGGATGTCTCACAAGCAAACAAACAAATTCCGTTTCCCTCTTTCCAAAAGCCTCGGGAACACTCCTCTGGAAGACAGGCAGCAGGGAAGGCTTTTGAAGAAGCTGGAGGAGATTTTAAAAAGAGAGCCCAAGAAAACAGAGGATTATTTATAGCGTTTTAGCGAGAGGAAACGGTGTTGGAAAGGCAGGGCGATTTAAACGAAATTTTGGGGCTGATGTAAGAGCTCAGAAATACGTTTTCCAGCACGTTAAGCGTGGTTTTACGGGTGGACAGTTTGAAGCAGCACCCCCCGTCCCCCTACCCTTTTCGGGTCTCTTACCTAGGGGCTCTCCGCTCTGCTGCTCGGGGTCTGCGAGCCGTGTCAGTGCCTTGGCAGCGGGACCCGGCCAGCCTCCACGGCAGCAAGCGGGAGTTCCTGTGCCAACACGGCCCCTAATTGTCAGACCCGGGTAGCAGGGACGGGAGAGGAGCTCCCCGCGGGGCCGGCAGCGGGGTTCGGGACCGCGGGGAGCCACAGACACCGCCGGCAGCTCCGCTCCAGCCTCCCTGCCTCTGCGCCGATGCTCGGGAGAATTAGGGCAGCTCGTACTCCCTCTGCCCGTCCGCGCCGGGCAGTGCAAAGGCGATAAACACAAAGGCATTGCTGCTCCTCAGTCCGAGCGGAGGGAAAGGGCAACCCCCGCAGCGGCCTTGCGGCCCCGCCACACGGGGATGTGCCGGGGGAAGAGGGGAGGGATGGGGATGGGGGGGAGGGAGCCCACGCTGGCCCCTCACAGGGATCTCTGCCCCCTGCGCTGAGAGTGCTCTCCCGGAGAAACCCGTACTCCTCAAGCCGTGGGATGGGGGATTCCATCCAGCCTTTGCACCAACATCTCATTTGCTGAGCAAAACGCACCCGCGCTGCGCTGCCGGCACCCGGTCTGTTCCCGGGGCTCTTCCCAGCCGGAGAGGTGATAGGGACAGGGTCCCCCCTCCCTGAGGCAAACGGCCTAAATCTGAAGCCGGTCTGGGCTTAATCTGGATTTAAATCCGATTCTGGCCCCCAGCCGCCAGAGATGAATGCGTCCCTTTGCCTGGTCTTTATTCCAGACCCTCACTCGCAGGGGTTGCTCCCATTAAATCCAGGAAACTGCTCCCTGGAATAAAGTGGCAGGAGCAAGGGTCGCAGGGCCAGGCCCCGGGGTTTATAAAGAAATCATTCACTCCCGCTTTTCAGTTGTTGTAGAGCGAGCCTGAAAATATTTGTTTAGATATGGAAATATTTTTTGGGAAAAAAAGGGAAATAAAGGGAGCCGGCTGCGGGGCGGGAGTGCTGTCCAGATGTGCTGCTTGCAGGGGCTGAGCCCAGCCGGTTTCAAACTCTTCTCCACCGCAAGGAAAACGTTGCCGAGGGTCCTTTAGCCAAACCTAGACAGGGAATTTACTCTTTAATATTTTGTTCTTTTTTCTTTTCTTTATTTTGTAAGTTCGTAATTGAAAACAACGTTAAAACTGCTCAGGGGGTGGGGGCTGAAGGCTGCCCGATAACGCGAGCGCGTGATTTACTGGACTTTAATGCAACGTCGATTTGCTTTTAAAACGGACCAGAGGATTCCGAGGCTGGTGAGTTTAAGGGGCGAGTTTCAAGCGAAGCCCGGTCGCCGCTTGGCAACTCGAGAGAGGTGACGTTCCCGAGCAGCGCGGGGTCAGTTATTGTGATTGTGGGGGAAAAAAAAGACGCCTGCAATTTATTTTTATGGTCTGCACAAACGGTATTGTTGCGCATTATTAAGTAATTCATAATTATACCCCTATTATGCCTTCGATTCGTCGTCCCCCGTCCCCCTCCCTTTCCCCGGTTTTCTCAGGCTTTGAGAATTGAACCACCGCAAAATATTTACAGTCTCAAGTGTTTTTAAATGGGCTTTGTTTGTGTTTTACAGAATAAAAATCTCTATTAGTGTTTAAACAAACACCATGCCAGTCTCTTAAGCCTTCCAGATGTTTGCAATAAAATGTCAGGTTTTGCCTTTGGGACTCAAAATAAAATTTAACTACCTTCACCCTGTAATTATTCTCTTAGCTCTCCCTTCCTAAATTTATCTGCTTTCTATCAGGAGAGGGGGAAAAAAAGTCCGATTATACACTTGGACTATAAAAGCCAGCCACTACTTTCCCTCCATTTTACCAGGACTTATCCACCTCTTGTTTTGGCACCGCGGACCAAGGCGCGCACATTATTTCTGTCACTCCTGTTTTCGGGGTGGCAGAAGGAGGTCAGGCAGAACAGAAACTCATTGGCAAGGTTTCCTGGTCTTAAGGCCACAAAATGCCCCGTGTCCCCAGACCCGTATCCCCCGGCTCAGCCCCATCCCGGCCCCAGTGTTCCCGGGAGAAGGAAGGGGGGGGGGGGGACGAATCGGGAACTTAAATTGTCCCTGAACTTCCTCCAGCTCCGGGCGTTGCTTTTTCGCAGGCACTAATCAGACCTGACTGCATTTCGGAGCTTCCCCGTGGAGCTGTTTGGAAATAAGCAATTATGATGAATAATTCAAACAAAGCAGGTCCCCCCCGCAAACAAAGACCAAAATCCCAGCTAGAGACCCTTCTGCCTTCCCAGCTAACTCACTTGGAACACCACAGGCAGGGTTAAAACCCACGCATTTTGTATTTACCGCGCCAAACTTCAGGATAACCTGGAAGGATAAGCGGGGCTCTTTCTTCGTTTGCCGCCTGCAAACCCACCTCGCCTGGCTGTCAGCAGTCTCGCAGATTTTCCTCAGCTTTCAGCTTTAGCTGCTTGAATGAGCCTCACAGACACACACGGTCGCGTTTGCTCTGCTCCCGGCTCCCTGTGCGCTGCAGTCCCCGGGCACAGCCTGAGGGTGCGCCCGCCCCGACACCCCCCTTCATACCCTCTCACACCTCGGAACACCCCGCTTAGTACCCACGGGCACCCCGGGACACCCCGCCTCACACCCTGGGGCACCTCGGGACACCCCATTCTCACCCAGGAGTGTCCCGGGACACCCCGCTCCATACCCACGGGCATCCCGGATCCCACTCCTGGCCGCTCCTGCCGCATTTCTATACTGTATTTGCTTCCTTCCTTACTCCTTCTGGAGAATCCTTCCTCCGCAGATGTTCTCGCCCTGTGCTGATGTGTTCCCAGACAGGTGAATCCGCATGGCTGCAACTCTCGGATGGTGAGGGCCAGGAGGCCGAGGCTGCTCTCCTCTCGGTTCTTTTAGGAGACCTGTAAGGGTCTAAATCAGCCATGGCAGCCTGTCCACAGCTTGCCACTGCTCACGTTACCCTCCTGACAGCCGTATGTCCCCTCCTGCCCCCCGAGAAGAGATGGCAAAGCCGTACGAGGTCGCTCATCATACGGCTGGTGCCAAAGAGAAGGGGGGCTCTCTCTGTGCTCCACTGCCCCCTGAGCTCCCCCCTGGCCCCGTCTGCAGCGGGTGGTTGGGGTTTTCTCGGGCCCTCATTTTCCCTGCCTCTGGCCCCGTTTACAGGTGGACCTGGAGTGTGATGTTGGCCAGAGAGAAGGAATTGAGAGAAGTCTCAAAGCGGTTCTTGTGTTTGGTGTGTTTTGGGGTTGTTTTGATTTAGTTTGGTTTGTTGAGTTTATTTTTTTTTCCCAAGACATAAACCATCCTTACAAGATTTCGGAGGACATCCAGGGGGTTAGGGGACATTGGAAAGAGCGGAGAGAAGCCAAAAGCCGGACTCTATCCAGCAATCTCTAGGACAAGAGCTTTGACCAGATTCTCTGTGTCAGAGCCAGGGCGCATCGGGAATGCTGCCCACCAGGCGACAAGCATCTCCCGGCGGCCGAGGGGCTTACCCACACTGTACTTGGGCTCAGCACTGCTGCTGCTCCTTGTCCGGGCCAGGCCGCGGCTGCCTTCTCCAGCGCCCCACTGCGCGGCTGGAGGGACGCGAAAAGCATCGGGAAAGCCGGGCCAGGTCCAGGCAGCGAGTGGGGCAGAGAGTCGTGGCAGGGAGATTTCAGTCCGAAAGGTGGCTCTTCTCAGCCGGGCGTTAATTTTCCTTCGGGAAAGAAAAATCAATCAGTTCCACACCGATAACGAACAGCATTTACACTACGGAGCGTTGAAGAGGTACTTCGGATTATTGCCGCTGTTATAATTTGGGGTAGATTGAAGATGTTTGAGGTTTTGCAGTTTAGGGGGAGTTTTTGGTTGATCTCCACCTCAGCCCCAATGTAACTCTTGACTCCCAAACCCGCAGGATTAAGTGTGACGAGGGGGGAGATGTGGGGCTTCCCCCGCTCACGGGGCCCACGGTACATTGCTGCCGGAGTTGCCGGGCTGGAAGGAGGATCGGGAGGTGTCACCTCCTGGTGGTGCAGGCCAGACCCACCTGGCAGCCACGGTCCCCCCTAATTCCCCCTCCTTGTCCCCACACCTCGCGCAGGCGAAAAATCGGCGTCCCCCAGAAAACGCTGCAGGTCTCGCACACAATGGTTCTCGTATGGGGCGCTGCAGGCGGACAACCGGCCCCTTGTTACCGAAACGGAATCCCAAGTCCGCTTTTTCAGGGAAGAAAGCTGAGCTGCGCAGAACATTTCAATGTGTGTTCAGTCAAATAAATAAATATATGGGGATTTTTTTTCCCCTCTTCAAGGCACAGCTCTTTGAACCAAGAGAGGTCTGTGCGCTCTCCTACCTCATACACGATGTGTTATACTGTAAACAATCCCGGTTAGGGCCGACCCTAAACGCACCAGACTTTAATGGGACTATTCAAAAGAGCGGTGACTGGGATGTGCTTACCCCGTTATCGCCAACCGGGATTTACCCCGCCAGGCACCACGCAGAAGCAGGACACGTTCCCCAGCAATGTACAGCCTCCGGAACTTCCAATTCGGCTTATTTCTCCCCACGTGAAACTCGGCTGCATTGTAAAGCGGGAGTGCCAGAATCTGGCTCCGGTCCCCACAAACCGGTCACGATCCACCGAGCTCCGGCCCGGGCTCCCTTTCCGCCCTGCAAACCTCACTGGCTTTTGCTCCGCTCCCGGATTTTACCCAGATTTAGTATTAAGCGAGGTTTTATTAGTTTCTAATACTGTTTTTATTAGTTTCTAGTAATGAAAAAGCTGCCGGGCACGAGCTATCCCAGGTAGAAATTTTGGGCTGTCACGGGAGGATTTGCTCCTGGTTTCTCGTTTGCCGTGAGCCCTGCTCACTTCTCAGGGCTTTTTCCCGACTGGAAGACAGAAACCATGGAAGCGAACGGATGCGTGTCATAGGGAGCGATGCCACTGTGTGACACCCCCTGATTCAGCAGAACTTTTATCCCTCCCTCGGGGCAGCCTTGTCCTCTCTCTGCAGCCCATCCCGGTCATTCCCAGCAAAGGCGCGGAAACCTGCAAAGATCCCCCCTCTCCCTCCTCGGTACTGGCCGGTTTCCTGCCGGGGTCATTTTCTGTCACGATATTGGTACTAAGAGTGAATTTATCTCCTCCCTTTATGCCTCGGAGGGGACGTGGCTACGCGATCCCGCGACTCCGCAGCGTGTGCGGTGCTCCCCCAGCCACAAGGCCTCTCCCTGCCCCGTGCCCTCCCCCTGAGCGTCCCTGCCGGGGGGAGCACGGAGTCGCCTAGGGTCAAGCGAGTGGCGTGTGGCATTCCCGGAGGAGGAGCCCGAGGGCCGAGCCCACAGCCCACCCTCGGGGAACACAGAGCCCACTCCTCAGCGCTTTCGGGCAGGGGCCGTGAGGCCGGGCACTGGGTTGGCAGCCGCGGTGAAGCCAGACCGAGATAGGGGGGCCGGAGGGGAACCAGAGCTGCAGGGCCGACCCCGCCAGAGCCTCCTCCCTCGGCCTCTCGTGCAATGCCGCCTTTCAGGCTCTCCCAGAACAATGTTTTGCGGGCGCTGGGGATGCAGCAGCCAGCTCCTGCCCGCGGGGCCGAATGGCGGTGACATCCCTGCGGCTGTGGGGAGCAGATCCCCCTGGCCCCTGTGAAGGCAGGCAGCCCGGCAGCGCTTCCCGAGGCTCCCCGGGATGGGCGCAGCAACCGGGAAGGTTTGTGTGAAACCGGCGCAACCGTCTCTGGCTCTGGGAAAAGCAGTGGCGGCTTCATCTCCTCGGGGTACGAAGCCAGCGAGGGAGGAGGGGAAGGACGAGGGAAGGAGTGAGACCCGCTTCAGGGCTCGGGCCCGCCGCCCGTGCAGGGGATGCTCAGCCGCCGGCATCCAGCGGTTCCTCAGTGCCTGAGGGGCTCAGTTGATTCTCTTCCTGACCTGGGGTTTCGGTTAAGAGGGACCGGCGTGACGAGCGCGGCCGCAACAGCAACCAGACAGAGCCAGCGTGTGCCACACTGCAGCCGCGCTCGGGGAATAGGAGCTCTGCCTCTGGAAAATAAAAACACAATGGCAATTAAGCGCTCATCTGAGTGTGACTGCTTGTTTGGCAGAGGCTGACCGGAACCTGGAGGCTTTCCCCTCGCCAGCAAACACATATTTGTCCCCGTTTTCCTCCTTCCCCTTCTGTGCGGAGACCGGGACGAGCCTCAGGCTGTGGGTGCCCACAAATCCCGTTACTCCTCTCGGGGTAGGGGGGGAAGGGTAACGCACAAAAGGGACAATTGTGGCCTCTTTTAAAATAGCAAGGCCGAGCAATAGCTTGAGTCAAAAATGCCCCAGTAGCAATCCCGACTGGAAGTTTTCTTCTTCACAGATATCTCGTTGCAGATCTGTCCGTTTGTTAAAATCCCCCTGTGCCTCGATAATCCTGCCCTGCCGCATTTGCTGGCTCTGCGCTGATGTGGTTTCTCCTCTTGCCCTTCAGGATTATAAAAATCTCTTCCTCTCCCTTCCTCTCTTTTCCCTCTAAAGCCGGGTTTCAGAGGAATGTTGGCTAAACCTCCTCATCTGCTGCTTTCTTTCCCCTGTGATGGCAAATTCGGCGTCATTTGTGGACTTGCCCAATGCAAACATTGCATTAAGAAGTATTTCAAGGCATATTATTGTTGCTCTGCAGTCCTTTGGTGTGGTCTATAGGCACCAATTGTTGATGACTCCCTGAGACTCCCCAGTGTCAGCATCCCTTTTCTGTTGCTTTCTCCCCCCTCTCCCCACCATTTCTCCCCTTTTAAACATACGGGTTTGGAACGGCCGCGGCAGACCCGCCGCCTCGCCCGCGGGTCACTGCGGTCCCATTTCCCATGGGAAGGCCGCTTTCAGCGCCACCATCTCCCCCCTCCCCTGGAGACCACAGATTTCCCCGCCCGCAGCTCCCGAGGCTGCGGTGAGAGGCGGCCCTGTGCCAGCCCATGCTGCTGGGAGGTGTCTGCCCTGCGCTGCCTGGGAGCTTTCGCCAGCAACAGGAGCCAGGTCTTCGTGGTGCCAATGGCTCGCTTGGGTCCAGGCTGCCCCACACCGAAATCCTGTCCACAGACGGGTTTGTCTCCGTCCGCGCAGAGACAGAAGTGTGCATCCTCCGCATCCAGGCACTGCAGAAGCAGAGTCAGGACCGGGCATCCCTCCAGCTCAGACACCCGGGACGGACAGGCTCTGGAAACATACCCAGGGGGGCACGACGGGCTCCCTTCACACTGGGATGTAGGGACAGCGGGCTGACCTGGAGGTCTATCTTGGAGATGGAAAAGCCATGCAGCAGCTGCGATTGCTTAGTAAGAAAATGACCCGCGTTCAACGCCGGGTTCAACACAACCCACGCTGGACAAACGGCGCTGTTTGTTTTCAGTAGGAGATTGATGGGGTCCGTGTCTCTCGAATCCGCCCCTCTCTTCCCTTGCTTTTGACTCCGACCTCCGCACTGGCGGATCTCTCCCAGAGTCAAGCCCTTGGGCAGGTGGCTGTGCCTCGGTCAGGGAGGGGGCAGCCCGAGAAACCCCCAGACCCTCCGAGCGGAGGGTAGCTGGCAGCCTGCTGCTCCCGTCTGCGGTCCCAGAGGGCCCGGCGGCGGCAGTGGCCGTGACCGTAGAGACCGGGATGCCGGTCCAGACGCCTACGGGCAGGAGGGATCAGACAGGACAGAACTTGTCCCACCCCAGCGGCGCAGGCACCGGGTCGGGTTGGCTTTGGTAAAGCCGCCCCACGCATCCCTGCGCAGGCAGCCTTGTAAGAGGGGTTTTGTATGGGGATCTCGGTTTTGAGGAGGGCTTAAAGAGGGTTGATCACGCGCCAGCGAAAGCAGAGTGCTCCCTCACATCTCCCGGCTGCTCTGACGAAGGTCGAGACCCTCTGCTACTCTGGGTCTTGGCCCTTGCTATGTCCCAGCCGCGTTTTTAACAGCCCCTGGGCCGCCCGCAACCCGTCCGTGTGTGCACGCTTCTCCGTGGCATTACGCCCCTCCACCAGGAAAGCCCCCGCAAGCTCTGTGCATTGGCAGAGGCTTTTCCCTTGTGAAGTAGCAGGGACGTAAAACTAGCCCCGTGCAGATTTTCCGGCAAGCCGGCCCGTTTGGCGAGCAAGTCCCGTCCTTCCCCGTCGCCTCATGCCTGCTCTGTCGGCTTTGGCTCCGTGCCCCGGACTGCCCGGTGACCCCATTCTCGGCGTGTTTGCCATTACGCTTCGAGTTACCCAACCAGTATTTAAAAAAAGGAAGAAAAAAGTATAAATTGCTGCTTTGTGAGATCAAAGTAACGATTTCTGGTGCATCTGGAAACTGGAGAAAAAAATTGGAGCAGCAACAGTTGCACAACTTCAAAGTGGTTTTTAACAATGATTTTTCTCCTTCCTCTCCTCCCCAATCTTTCAAGCATCAGATAAGGACAATGGGCTTCGTGGCTGTTTTCCAAAGAAATAACCTGCCTAAAGGTCCGCACAAACTCTCGGGTAGGCAGGAAACACCTTACACGGCTTTCTTCTTTCGATCAAATAGAAATAATACGAGACTCATCTTTCTACTGGCCCTAATGCTGCCGCTACTAAACGGCGTCTGCGGACTGTGTTATAACGTGTAGGGAAACGAGTTTCAGGCTCGGGCTGCCATTAAGTCTTTATTCTTTTATAGAGGCTTCTAACAACCCAGCACATGCCCCGTTATAACACAGCAGCCGAGTGTAACCCAATAACTTGCATTGAAGGAGCGTAGGGCGGCGGCGAGCAAAGATTTCACCAGCAGATGCCTTTGGGCTGACAGGGGATGCAGGGGACAGAAAGAGCCAGGTCCCAGGAGCGGCAGAGAAATGTTTGTTCCGTTTATTGGGAGGGATATGCCTTCCTCGCGATCCTTAGGATCCATCCCAAGAAGGGAGAAGAGAGCGGGTGGGGAAACCGCTCTCTCCTCTAGCCCCGCTCCCTGGCAGGGTCACAGTTCGGGAGCTCGGTGGTCCTCAGTGCCACCTCTTCGTCAGAGAAATACCGTGCCCTTTGCCTCCCGCCGTGCCCCTTAAGATCCTGAATCCTAAGGACGACGCAATGCCCGCAGGGACACGAAGAGGCCGAAAAGGGCGATCCCTCAGAGGCGGCGGCTCTGACGGCTTCGCCCTGCACTCCTGACCCCGTGCCCCCCCGCACTTGTCCCTTTTGCCCCCTTAACGACTTCAGGACCGTGCCTTTGAACTTGGAGCAGAAGAGAAGAAACCCCCAAGAGCTGGGCGATTTCCTGAGGGAGGGAAAAAGCCGATCGCGACTCTTCAGTGTGAAGAGAACAGAAAACCTTCGCGAAGCTTTTAAAGTCAATGGTCAAGGGTATGAAAGCAGAGAGCGAGAATCACCAGAGAGCAGCGGGGGTCAAATAGCACCGCTTAGTGAGCAAGAACAGCCCCTAGCCTCCGCTCCAGTACAGAAAAAGTCCCAGCTGGGTCACTAAGAGCGAACGAGCAGCTCACAGACGTGCAGGGCTCTGGGCCTTCAGCTGTAGGTCTGCCCCCAAGGCGACCCTTCCCCTCCCAGCGCTTATAGAAAGAGCGATGGAGCTGCGCTACCCTCAGCCCCGCTTCGCGGCCCTGGCCTCGCCCATCACCTCCCCTGCGGCCCGGAGACCCCAGCGAGGGCCCCACGCCTAGGTCACACCTTTTTCCCTCCGCCCCGACACCGGGGAGGTGGGCAAGCCGGCCTGAGCTCTGCGGATTTGACGTGACCAGCGGTTATTGTAGCCCCATCTTCTCTGGTTTTAGCATTGGGGTTTCCCCCCAATTTTGATTTCTAAACCGGCTCGGGCTGCCGCCGTCTAGGCATTGTTATGCGATTAATCCTCCTTGCTGCCTCAAACATTTCCAGACTCCTCATCCCCTCTTCAAGTTTCACGACCTATCCCCGGCGACTTGGTTTCCAGGTTTGCGCGGCACTTCTCATAAGAGACATTTCAAAGGCCGCCTTTTCGTTCTAACCTCGGCTGTGGGAGCCAACTCGGCAAATACCCATCCGGTCCCTAGAGCCCAACATAGCGCACAAGCCCCGGAGCCTGGCTGGGGAGAAGACACTTCGGTTGCACGCCACGAAGCGTGGAGACCCGGCGTCCCACCGGCTCCCGAGGTTGTTCACGGCTTTACAGCGCAGTCCCCAACGGGTCCCGGCCGTGAACACGAGCAAAGCTTCGATAAGAGCTTGTCCTTCACTCGGTGCAAATCGTCATCGTAAAGAGCTACAGAGCAAAGGTTTTGGGGTCGGGATCTCCGCAGCTGCAGAGCTTCCCTCTTCCACTGCTTCACGGCTAAACGCCGTGCGGGCTCGTCCTTTCAGAGAGCACCTTTCCGTCAGCCTGTTGGCATTTCCCAGACTCTGTCTAGAAACAGAGCTGGGGTTGCGGCATTAACTTCCCGTCCTCTAGCCATGACCCGAGATCTCGAAATCGATCATCTCCCCTTTGCTGCATCAGAGAAAATGAGAAATGCCGGGGGAGGGGGGGGGCACACACGACTATTTCAGAAATCAGCTCATGCTCATTTCTGTAGGAAAAAAACCCCACAGGAACAAACCAACAGTAAACCGGTAACCTATTTCAAATGCGCCTACCAGAAGACGAATGCTATTCCTTTCTCACACAATAGAGAGGTTGACACCTCGTTTACACGCCGGCGCGGCTCGGCAGCTTTTTACGCGTCTGTGTTCTTGTGTATAAGTATAAATACATTTCTTTCAAAGACGCCTTCTAAATGTTGACTGCTGTGACTGGGTTTTGGATTGAGGGCTTTAGCTGCTCAGGAAGAAGACGGGTCTTTCTTTGTCTCGTTACTTAAATAAGAACGAATTCGGGACGGCTTGAGGGGGAAAACAAACTTGTACGGGATTGGACATACACTTGAGTATTCAGCGGTTTGACCTAGGTTGCCTTTCCCAGAAATCCCACCCCAAAGGTAGATAGACAGACAAATGGACAGACCGGCGAGCAGGACACGGACAGATATTGCAGGTTAGGAAAGGAGCTTGAGTTCAGCCTGGAAGGGGGTGGCCCAGTTTAGAGAGTGGAGTTTCATTCTGATTTATTGATTTGGATGGGCGCACATACCACTTTTGCAGGCACGAAATGAAACTGCACTGACACTTCTGTATCAAATTCAGAGGTAGAAGAACGCGGAATAAACTTTTCCTTGAGCAGCTGAACACAAATATCACACTCCAGACAAGATGGCCTGGCAGCTCAGGCACAGCACAAAGGAGGGTCACAACCAGGGGTTACATCACTACTCACCCCTCTGCTTTGCCAGCGGGTCGTGTGGAGACCAGAGACAACACTTGTAGATGCCTTCAAACAGAAACCAGGCACGAACACGGCAGCATACACACACACACATACGGGACGTTCCTCCACACACACTCACACAGCGACACATGCGGCTGAGAAGCAGCCGAGTCCCTGGGTGCAGGCTCCGAGCTAGGATGAGTTTCGGGAGCCCTCGCAGCCCCCTTGCTCTCCCGGCGTGATTTTGTGTCTGTTGCGGGGTTGCCCCAGCGAGAAGCCTCCGGTTCTATCAGGAAAGGCAATGGGACTGACGGCTCCGGTGTGACTGTAGCTGAGCGCGGCCAGGGGCTGGCGGACCAACACCTTTCCCCCGCTTGCCCCTGCCTTCACCCCGCAGCGTTACCGGCCTTGCCTGCACCCATTCCCAGCAGCGCCACCGGCTTCGCACAAACCCTCTTCTGTACGCGGCTTCACAAGGACCTTCCGTCGGTCTCTCTTACTTTCTTTCCCATTCTCGCTCTATTTGCTATGACAATTTGCTCCTCAGCGAATTTTCAGCAACAGCAATAACCATTTTCCAGAGTATTTTTGGCTCTGTCTTAGGGTTAGAGCGGGTTCCTCAGAATTCGCTTATAAGTGCGTCCGGCCCAGCCTTAGTTTAATCTCTCTGCCCAAACCATCCTATACCACTGCAGCGCCTTAGAATGTGAAAGGAGACAAATATGTATAAATATGCCTTTCCTGGCTCAAAGCTGCCCAGCTCACAAGAATTAAGGGGGGAAAAAACTAAACCATATGTGTACAACGCCACATTCAGTATTGCACTATAAGATAAAGAGCTTTGCAGCATTGATTCAATGGAAGTCATTAACAAGAAAGCCCGGGAAGGTTATATTTGTATTTGGGAATCAAATGCTGTTTAAAACATCTCGGACACAGCCAGGCTCGGTGAAGTTTAGCGAGGCACAACGCAAACAGCTGGTGCAGGCACCTCAGTCTCCTGAAATAAAAGAGGCAGAAAAGACACTTGGCGCAATCCCCACGCAATCCCGGGAGAAGCCGGGAGCGGAAACCTCCCGTTCGGCGTGAGCACAGACCGGGGGGGGGACACACGGGACACAAGATGGGGGAAAACGGCTGCTCCGAGTGATGTGATGCGCTGCGGCTTCACCACCCGTAGCCTCCCCTGAAAGCACGGGGAGATCGCAGGTACCCGACTGGCTTTGCCGAGAGAAGAGTGGAAACGATCAGCGGGGTTTAGCCAAGGCTGCGCCCCGCAAGGGACGTGCCGGCCGCTCAAGGCTTCATTTCTCGAAATGTACCAACTCACTAATTGTTTTCCGTTTTCTTTTCTCTCCTAAATTGGTTTTCGTCTTAGGGAAGTTGCTGCAATTTTCCCCACTGAGATGCTTGAGAAGAAAGAGCAATGCAATCCTTTCCCGACCCCGGCAAGGCGTCTCCGGGCTATTTTCATGTGAACCTGGAGTTTAACATCTCGCTCATCTGAAAGAGCGCAACACTGCGGGGAATATGACATGACGGAGTGCTCGACAGCTCCGAAATTTATTCCCTGACTCAGCACAACAAGCTCGCTTTAGTAGAAATCGGGCGAGGGGAATCATTGCCTTAGTCTAAGCCTCCCCCGAAAGCGCCTGGATGGGGAGGCAGGAGCGCTTAGTTCTGCGCACCCGAGTGCGGGGCCCGAGAAGGAGGCCCCGCATCAAGCCCCTCTTCCCCGTCGCTTCTGCTGGGCTCGGAGACTTGCAACGCTCCTACCCGGTGGAGGCGAGGAAGTAGGTGCAGGGTCACACGTGCCTCTTGCACGTCTGAAAGAGGCTCAGGGTTGGGACACACGGCCAGGGTCGGACGTGCCTTTCCAAACCCCGCGTCTCTGCTTTTGTTTAGAAGGGATGTTTAGCTAAACCCCAGCAAGAAGCAGCGGCGAAAGAATAAAGCCGAGAGGAGAAAAAGAAAAAGGTTGTGTCTCGGAGCTCGTTCTGCAACTACAGAAAACGGCCGTCTTTATCTGATGATGGATTCATCCTGTCCTCGCTGCATTTAGCAGGATCAGGTGTATTTACTCCTGCCCAGTCTCGACAACAAAGTGCAGCATGCTTTTCTCCCTCTTTCCCCACGCTACAGAGGCGACGGCTAGGGGCCAGTCTTTGGCTCGCCTAGTATTTTTCGTGTTTAGGGAAGCGGGAAGTGCTTAGCAAATAACCCGCGACAAACAAATCTGATCGCTGCCCTCCCGTATGCTTTCAAACCACTGAAATCATCCCCAGCCTCTGGCTCACTTTAAGGAAAGCGCTGGGGGATAATCGTCGGGAGAGGGAAAGGCCGAGAATCACCCTCGTCTCCCCCGCAGAACTTCAGTACCCCTAAGGTGGGGCAGGGTCTGCTCCGTTTTCTGCTCTGAAGTTTATGGGAAGGCGAGGAAAGAGCCCTTCAGGATGCCGAACTGTCGGGATGGCTTTGAGTGCTGGGGCTCTGCTCCATGCAGTGAACAAGCATCGTCACAGGGAAAGAAGGGAGGAACGGATAGAAACCGGGGCTCGGAGAGGCGAAGAGTCAAGGCGCCTCCTGTTTGGTTTTGGCGTCTGGGAGGGCTCGGTGCGTGCCTAGTGGCCACGGGAACACAGCCCACCGCAGAGCTGACGGGAGACCTCCTGTATGGACCCCGCACAGAGGGGCCGAGCAGGGCTCCCTCCCCGTGGGGGTTCTCATTGCGCCCGAGGCTCTGGGAGCCCTCCCGAGCAGCAGCACACGCAGAGCAGGACTTCCCCCCCCAGGGCCCGCGGCTGCCCCCTGGCGCCCACCGCCGCACACTGCGCTCCCCGCCCTCCGGCTGCGGCTCTCTCCTCGGCGGACGAGCGCTTTCCCCTTTGGAGAGCAGGAGCCGCGCTAGCCGCTGCTTCTGAGCTCCGTTGAGCTTCCCGTCAAACCTGTGCTCCGCTGGCTGCTGTGTGCGACGTGGTGAGGGAGGAGAGGGGCATCCACCCTAGAGACATCCGCCGGCAGGTAGAGGGCCAGAAGGGGAGGGGGACCAGCTTCTTATAAAACTCCACCAAAACAAACAAAACCAAACCGCTTGCAATCCAGGAAACTATTTCCCCCCTCACTGTAGTGGCACTACCCTTCTTTTGACATTACCCTTGCCTTTAAGTTGCAGGGAGGAGGCAATGATTCAGGAGCTGCAGTAGGACCGCAGCAAAAGTTTGTTTTGGGACACTTTCAGACATTTTTTTTTCAGCAGAACAAAAAGTATTGAGTTATTAAGCAATAACCTACAGGTTTCTGCGGAGCAGACAGCTTTGATGCTTTCACTGGATCCGTTATTTATTACTCTGGATTGAACCATCTGCCCTCAAGCACATTTCACTCTCTTTATTTATGCCACAAGCACCACTAATAGAGCATCTCAGGAAGAAATACTGTAACTCAGCACTCAGTGAGGGTATCTTCAACTTGAAGGCTCAAAATGCACAGCAAATACTAGTTTAGCTTCCCAACACGTGTGTAATGTAGTCTCCTATGTCTCACTTCATAGCAAAGGAAACTGAGGCATCAAAGAAACAGAAAGTAAAAAATGTTTTTAGATTTCCTTTGATTAACCAATGAACAAAACTCTTCCTTCAGAAACAAAACCAAAGGAACAGACAAAGGCTCAAACCAGATTAAAAATGGACCAAAATGGTCTTACTGATGCATATTTTGTTGTTTTCTATGAAGCTGTAGCAAAACAGTCCAGGAAATAGGAAATCCTCTCTATTAGTTTTAATTCTCAGCTGCAGATACATTACACTTGATTTTTTTCTTAACTAAAGAGAACTAAAACACCTTCCCCCCCCCAACCTTCCAGCGTCCATTAAACCTTCCCAGGCCACCCAGAGATCTCCCTTGACAACCTGCTTATCATCTGCTACAACGTCCTCATAAGCCACAAAGATGACATTCACACTTCAGCTAATCCATCTTCCCCAAAAGCAAGCAGAGAGCAGTGAAGCCCTCTGAGGCAGGACTTTGCCGGTTTAAAGAAGGAAAAAAGCAGTTTCTCTTCCTGCCAGTATGTGATGCTGGTAAGCAAAATGGATTAAACCAATGGTGATGCTCACCACCTCAATTGCAGTGTTACTCTACAAACATATATATTAACCCTGAAGTCCAGTTTAACAACACCGTTTCTTTGTAAGAATTAAGCCCCAAATAGAAACAAGCCCCTGCAAAAGCATATATCACCTTTAGTGGAGCCAGAACAACTGGCTCCCTCACAAAAGTCAGCAACACACCTGCATCCAAGATCTTCAGAATCCCAGCACATCCCTGAGCCACTTCTGCAACCGCTATTAAACATCAAAATGATGCTTTCCCAACATCTGTACTATGCAACCTGCAGCCTTCATGCAGCCCATACAGTAAATTCATCCACTTCAGTTTCCTTCTAGCAGGGTTCATGTTGCTGAACACAAGCCAGGAGTGCCGCAGCTTGGATCGGCTGTCTCAACAGCAGCAGTAATCCTTTCCCAACCAACATTTTCCCAGAGACCTTCTGCCTTGCATGCCAACATGCAGGAATGCACTAACTCCGAGAGATAGATGGGTTTAGTTGTTCACATCCAGTGCATACATAGACAGTAACTCCTGAGCTTCTTGAGAAGTGTTCTTGGTATGATGGGGAGGAGCTTTCTGTGCATCAAAACCAGTTAAACCACGGACCTTTGGGATGCCTTGTCCACGTGGATTCCACATATGCCCCAGGAATGTATGACTGGATTCTTTGAAGAGACAAAGCCATTGAAGCTCAGCATTAACTTTTGCATACCTTCCTTCCTGTTTCAAGAAAAAAGTATAACCTATATTTAAGAGTAAGAACCTCAGGAGTAACTTCCTGATCAGAACAGATGGAAGGCAGGACACACAACACATATGGATAACAAGTCCTGAAGAAACATAGCTACTATAAGGTAAATACACACCTTCCCCCCTCCCTCCCCCCCCAAGATATCAGCACAACTTCAATTTGGGGGTTTGCAAGCACTTATGTCAGCAACAGAAAGTTGATGAAGGTTGCCTAAAAAGAATGAATTCCATACTGCTACTCATCATTTACATTTGGCCCCAAAGCCTAAGAGAAAAATGCTCCTTCCCACCTACCCCCCCTTCTTGTTGTAGGAACATCTGCCAGGCAGGCAGTGAAGGAGTAAGTGTGGGCAGAGCAAGACTCAGCCCACTCAGAAACGTCTTTCTTGGTTTGAACACTCAAGAGGCACTTAGTGAGATATTTGTTATTCATTCAGCAAACACCACGAAGAGTCTTGAAATGCATTTGAACAACTGTTTCCAGTCACAATAAAAACTCAGTCTCATAGCATTCAACATACAAGATATGGACTACTGGAGTACTGCGTCCAGCTCTGGAGCCCCCAACAGAAGAAGGATGTGGACCTGTTGGAGCAAGTCCAGAGGAGGCCATGAAGATGCTTCATAGGAAAGGTCTGGACCAGCTCTGCTCTGGAGTCAGGCTGAGAGATGTGGGCTTGTTCAGCCTGCAGAAGAGAAGGCTCTGGGGAGACCTTATTGAGGCTTTTCAAAACCTTAAGGGTGTCTACAGGAGAGCTGCTGAGGGACTTTTTACAAGAGCCTGTAGGGACAGGACAAGGGGGAATCCCTGCCAGAGGGGAGATGTAGATCAGATATAAGGAAGAAGTTCTTCCCTGTGAGAGTGGTGAGGCACTGGAACAGGTTGCCCAGAGAGGCTGTGGCTGCCCCATCCTTGGCAGTGTTCAAGGCCAGGTTGGATGGAGCTTGGAGCAACCTGCTCTAGTGGAAAGTGTTCCTGCCCATGGCAGAGGGTTGAAACTGGATGAGCTTTAAGGTTCCTTCCAAGCCAAACTATTCTATAAGATTTTACTTTACGCAGAGAGGGATGTGGTTTAGGGAAGGAAACATGAAGGTGATTGAAGCCAGAAAGCACCTACATCGGAAACACTGGGTAATGCCAGAGAGCAGCCTTATTTTGGTAAGTTTTGTCTGTACTAAGCTTTACAATATGTTTCTATAAATCCTGGGGCATCAGGAAAGAAGTTTTCACCAAAGATAGTAGAGAACATACATTCAATGTTTTTAACAGAAATTTCATTATTTCACATCAATGGATGACAATGAAGACACACAGCAATGAAGACATGTGTCAGACCCATCAGAGTCATAGATCCAACAGCACGTGAGGATGAGTTACACTGTCCATGCAGGATCCTGCCTACGCTTTGTACAACCTGAAGTCTCCTCCTGAACTGTGAGCACCTACTTTCAGAATGGTTTAGGACACCAAGAGAGATCTGGTACCACCAGCCCATAAGCTGTTGCTTCCCACCTGTAAGGGTTGACCCATTATCCCTTCAGACGAGGCTCATATTCTCTTTCCATTGGTTGCATTGGGCCTTACTTAGATGAGATGGCTTACTTAGCTCCACCATGACATACATTATTCTTGCAGCTATTACTGTCAAGTTTATGGAAATTAGACAGTCCAGTATAGCTTTTCTGGCAAGAACAGACATCATCTTTCCTGAACAGAAAACCTTTTCCATTAGACTCTCTGTGCTAGCTTGATAGACTATTTCTCTCTGCAAAGCAGTCATAAGCAAACAGGTAGGCAGCATCTCATTTGAGTGAACTCAAATGCAGAGCTATTAGTAAAGGTGAAAGACCCATCTGTAGTTTTAAACATAAATCTAACCTACCTGGACTACTGAAAGAGCACACTCATTAGACTCGAGACTCAAACCCACATGGGTCCATATTGATGCTGCTACCAGAACCACATGACCCTCTCTGAGCTTTGTCATGATCCTTGAGCCATATGAAATAGAACATGCATTATAGAAGTAATGAAAAATATAAATGAATCATTCAGAATGGATCTCTGTCTCTTACTGATCCTTACTGCTTTTACAGCAGCTACTGAAATTGGTGGTGTAGTGAATCAAAATAAGGTGGTTTGGGAAATGCCCACTTTGGAAAAACACCGAAAGGCTTTGGATCTGAAGATTCAGTTTGGCTTGGCTAACAGTTTTTAGACAGATTTCTGCTGCCACAAATAGCTAGCAAACTGTGGAGACCAAAAAAGTTAGACTCCTGTTTTAGTACAGTCATAGAATCATAGAATGATTTGGATTGGAAAAGATCTTAAGATCATCCAGTTCCAACCCCCTGCCATGGGCAGGCACATCTCACACTAGACCATGTCGCCCAAGGCTTTGTCCAGGCTGGCCTTGAACCCTCCAGGGGTGGAGCACTTACCACTTCTCTGGGCAACCTGTGCCAGTGCCTCACCACCCTCACAGTCAAGAACTTCTTATATCTAATCTGAACTTCCCCTGCTTAAGTTTGAACACATCATCCTTTGTCAAATCACAACAGTCCCTGATGATGAGTCCCTCTCCAGCATCTTTGCAGATCCCCTTCAGCTACTGGAAGCTGCTCTGAGGTCTCCACACAGCTTCTCTTCTTCAGGCTGAACAGCCCCAACTTTCTCAGCCTCTCTCCATATAGGAGGTGCTCCAGCTCCTGATCATCCTCATGGCCTCCTCTGGACTTGCTCCAACAGGTCCATGTTCTTCTTACGTTGAGGACACCAGAACCGCACACAGTGCTGCAAGTGGGGGGGGTCTCATAAGAGCAGAGCAGATGAGCAGATGAGCAGGATCACCTCCTTCGACCTGCTGGTCATGCTTCTTTTGATGCAATCTAGGATATGGTTGTCATCAACAAATCAGAATTCCTACAGAAGCTGACATAAAGGCTTTTGCCAGCAGTATTTACTGCTGTACTGTTGTCAGGATCATGAGGACCCCCACCAAGGATAAGAAAATATTTGCTCTGGTAACCTATAGTTGAACAGTCCTCAAGGGTTCCATTTCACTCTCCTTACTTAAATTTTCAGCTCACCCATATGAATTTCCTTAACCTTGAATGGAGATAACCACAATCTTGCCAAGGAGTTTTGCTTAAACACTTTCTAGATAAACACACAGTGAATCAGAAGTATGCACAAGGCCTGGAGACTCTAAGAGCCCAGATCATGGTGTTTGAAAACTAAGGATACTTAACCCACACCTTTAAAAGTTACAAATTCCATTATAAAGTATACATACACTCAATTTACTTGAGGTAGGGATGTATCCTGGAGCAGTGACAGAGTTAATTTATAATGCCAATTATCATCTCTGCTGAAGAAAACATTGTCCCTGCATCAAAAATTCCAGAGCACAGAACTGAGACTCACTATCTTCCTGCAAGTGACGACCTCATACAAACCATGAGCCACAAAGATAAATGTCTCAAGTGTATAAATATTCTAGTGAGATCTTAGAAAGTAATTTATTGCAGAGTTGATGTTTATCTCTAGAGGTAAGCTGATCTCTTCAGTTACCTGGAGATGCTAGATCTGATACTGCAGATCCCAATGACTGTATATGTACTTCAGATATTTCACTGGGTAGATACAGCTTTCATTTTGAGAATTCCTCTGCAAGAGCTATGAAAATAAAAAGCTATGTCAACAGTCAGTAGGTGAATATATTCATTTTTCACAAGCTTAACTGTCCTAAGGAAGGAAAACCAGGAATGTTTCCTTACTTGAAGGAAACAGGTCAGGCAAGTAAGAACTATTTTCTCAACCTAATATTCCTTTCACACAGAATTACATCCTTTCCCCCTGTACCTTTTCTAAAGGATGCTGAACTGCAAATCCTGGAGCTCCCTGCCAAACTGAACACCGGGTGAAATAGCAGCAGCTGAAGCACATGTCCTTTCTCACTGAAGTACCTTAGACCTGATCAGCAGGATGGCACAGGTGGCAGAAAGTGGAATTCATGTCCACTCTCTGTGTTCTTTCGCATAACTATCAAAGGGACCATCTAGCACAGTAGTTACAGTGAGGTTTAGAGTATGGAAATCTGTATAACACACTTCACACCAGCTAGATGCAGATATAAAATCACATCGAATTTGAAGACAAAATAGGGAGAAGCAGGAAGTTCTCTCTTCATCACCTGTACTTTTATTCTGGTTATCCACAAACATATTCAACCACCATATCAAAGCTGAATAACTACCAATGGGAAGAGTTGTGTGTTTGTAATGAGCTCACATGCACAGGTAAGGATGTTTTTTCAGAAGATGACAGATCTTTCTGCTACATTCTGATCTCCCACCTGTACTTCAGCTTCTTGCAGTGGCCAATTGAAAAACCAAAACCCTATTTGGGCAACTTTCTATTCTGGTTTTGCATGATTTCTCCATGAATTGTGATTCCTTCTGCCCTCCCTCTTTGACTATCCAGACAAGCCTAATGCTGGTCCCACTGGAAATATAGTTTTGTGCACCTTTTTTAATGCAAACACCTTCAATGTCCTACTTGGATTTTCCAGGGAAAAAAAGCTTTTGTTTCAAACCAAAATCATTAAGAAGATACAAATATCAAAATGTGTGACCCAGGAAACAAGTCCTTGTGATTACTCATCAGAGTCTACTGAAATCCCACCAGTCTTCTTATTTCTTGGTAGATGGGGGCAGCCAGTTCTTTGGCTTTCAGTGCTCCATCCTCTAAAACCTTCATCAGATGGGATTTGTCTTCCTGGAGTTTCTTGATTTCATTCCTGATAGGTGCAAATTTTTGAATCACTGACTCTGCTACCACCATTTTGTAGTGAGCAGTGTCCAGACCAACGGATTGGTGCAGTACCTCTTCAATGCTAAGCCCTGTAACTGCAGCATGGATGGACACCAGGTTGGAGACACCAGGGCGAGTGGCTGGATCATAGGTCACCTCCGAGGTGAAGTCAGTCACGGCTTTGCGGAATTTCAGCACTATGTCATCAGGGCTGTCTGCTATGTTCACAGTGGCCAACTTCTGCGGGTCTGACTTGGACATCTTCACTGCTGGGTCTCTGAGGGATTTTATTTTCTTTGTTGTACCTTAAGAAAAAAGAAAAGGGAATAATTATGAACAATTCCGAACACACCGAGACAATGTTTTCCTATGACAATTGCTAGAAGAACACTGCAACAGCATGATCACAGAATCAAGTGCGTTGGAAAAGACCTTTAAGATCATCAAGTCCATCCGTTCCCCAGCACTGCCAAGGCCACCACTAACCCTTGCCACTGAGGGCCTCATCTACACAGTTTGTGAACACTTCCAGGGATGGTGACTCCAGCACTGCCCTGTGCAGCCTGTTCCACTGCCTGACCAGCACCCCATGGGCAAGCCCTCCTTGCTTAAAAATGAGTTGTGAGCGCAATCACATATATTCCTATTTAGTCCATATGCCCTCTCTGTCCCCCTAAGCTACCTTTCTCCTCCCATAAACTGAACGTAAACCTAAATGCATTTCTCCCCTCCTGGTAAGCAGAAACTTCTGCTGGGCCAGCTCCTAATATTTTCTGTGCCTACATAGTGATTTTCCTCAAAAACTCTCTCCTCACTTGTATTTCTGGCACTGGGGACAAGCTACCTAGACAGCAGATTGCACATTATTGAAGGATTCTCTAACAGTGGAGAAACAGGTTAAATCCAGTGGTAATAAAGAATCCCAGAACAGTTAATCTCCTTACTTGAGGAAGCTCTTTCACCCAAATTCTCTTGGTTATTCTCCTAAATATTAATAAAGACAGTTATTAAAAAGTTCCCTAAATAAACACTAAACAGCTCTGTTAGAGGGAAAACTCTGTTCAGCTTAGAAAGGTGTGGGTATTGTACAATCTATTGAGATGTATGTGTGTACATGAAATAGCAGTGTTAAGGGAACATTGCAAAGTACTTTATGAGCATCAAACCAAACTGTTTCAATCTTTTACCAAGAAACATAACTCATAGAGTACATGAAGTATCACTCATCTAGAAAGTACTCACACCAGTTGTTTTTTTAGACATCTAATATAGCCAACTAAATTACTCACTCCTCATAGACAGCCTTATGTACTCAGTGAGTAAGTGCTCTTCCAGGGTCCAATTCAGACTGCCCTAGGAAGTGCTCGGTTCTGAATAAGCTTTTGGAAGAGGCTGCCTCTTTTCTGTAGATTTGAAGGAATCCATGTAATCTAACTGTCTGCAGCCAGTGAGTCTGAATAGGTCCCTAAGTTCACTCATCAAGGAGATTTTCATTGCTTTGCATATATACTTGTGAACCTATGCAGGTATGCTTTGCACAGGAAAATGAAAAGTTCTTTTTCTTCAAATTGAGCTTTTTATTTCCCAGGAAAGAGTCTCACCTGCACCATAGGTTACACTCAGCTCCTCACTACAGTGCTCAGTATTGAATTGCTTATTAGAAACTGCAGAGCTTGCAATATTGAGTATTCTCTGAGCTCCATTCTGAGTCTAACACTTTTTGTCACTGAGGCTTGAAAAGTGAGAAAGGTTTATTACTGCCTGTCTTTTCTAAGGTGAGAGCTCCTTGCCCTTTTGGGGCGAAGGTCTCTGCTGTGCATTCCTCTACATTACTTACAACAAAGATGCAATGCTTCTTCCTTGCCCAGTTCTTCACGTTTCTTAACAAACATGCCATTTGTGCCATCTGACTCCTCCTCACCCCCCGGCCTATGACCTAATGGCTGAGAAGATTTTCCTTGTAAGTCTCCCTGAGTCTAAGATCAAACCCCAAAAGTCTAAGCTCTGTAAGAGACCCTTACTGAAATATGCAAGTATATATTAAATACTTCAAAGATTTTTAGTACCTCCAAGCTGTTTAGCATGCTTAATGTAAACATCTACCACTCAGACCTTGAAGAATTCTGCTTGCTAGAGGTCTCGTCTTGTTGCTTGCATGTCTGCTGAATTAGCAACATGGAGAAGAGACCCTACTCTTAAAAGGTTCAATACTTGAAGAGCAAGGCTGATAGGCAGCAGCAGAGTGCATCTGCGCCCCCCCCCCCCCCCCCCCCGGGACCAGAATACCAGACGTCACATACATTCTTCTACTGGGGATTTGTAATGCCTTATGTCTATCTTGGGAGTTTAGTTTCACAGCTTCTAGTGTCTTGTTGTCAGTTTTTAATTTTCCACTCCCTTAGCATCAGTTTGCTCCCTCTTCTTGGTCTCTGAAACTACTTCTACAACATTTAAATCCATCTTCAACCCTGAAGTTCTGCTAAGGGGGAAGGAAAATAAAAAAAAATAACCAAGACCAGCTCACTTAAAATGGCTTTGGGCACAGGAAAGAATTCTCCATATTTCTTGTTGAAATGTTGTGCTATATCTTGGGCTAGTTCCAGGTGCAGGACTTGATCTTCTCCAACGGGAACATGTGTCGACCTTTTAATAAAAGACAGATACAGGAAACTCAGCAAAGCTTTCTGGTTCTGCTGAAATGTCACTCAAGACTGTCACAACTGCCATGACTGAGGGCCAGACTAAGCCACACAGTCAAAGTCAGATATAGGTGATGTGGCAACAAAATCCCAAACTGACTGTATCCCAGGATGAGCCTGCTTTTTGTGCTGAACAGAAGCACATCTCCAAGGGCAAAAATAGCCTTTTGTGAAAACATATACAGTGAAGATAGCAATAAGAGCAAATAATTAAATTCAGCTCAAAGAAAGGTTTTTGTATTATCTCCTGCTGTCTCTTTAGAGATCAAAGAGCATGTGTTACAGCCTGCAAACAAAGAAAGATCTGCAAAGCATAAAGCTCAAGCACCTTGCCTTGTTTTCTCAGGTTGAGAAGTTTATACTGTGGATTTATCAAGGGAAAGAAAGAAGAGAGCAGTTCTTCCTCATGGGTCACCACTGTATAAGTATCATGTGGGCCAGTGCCTCTATTGCCACAAGTGTTATCATTCATAGATGAGGACTGTTAGGATCAAAGGATCAATTGATCTTCTGCATTGAATGCAGAATAGCTTGAATGCAGGTCTGAAGGAAAACACAATCTGCATCAGAGGACATCAGGAGGTGAAGAATCCATTACTTCCCCTGGTGACTCTTTCCCACAGTTAATCATGCTCACTAAAAACGTCTGTTTCTTTGAGATGAGGCAGACTTGAAGTCTTGCCAGCTTCTGATTACTCTCCCTTCCCCAGCTGATTTTTTCCTAAGGCTTGTCGGGTATTAAGCTCTGAATCCTGGATCTGTTCCAGTGTAAGAAAGCTCACTATGCATCTTTTAAATTCCCAGAAAATTTCAGTTCAACACGGCACTCCTTCCTTCCGATCCTGAATTACTGGGCTGACATCCAGGAATCAATTTGTCCACCTTTATCCCCCACCAAACAATCAGCAAGGCAACCTAAAAACAGTTACAGTAGCCAATAGGAAATCCCAGTGGCCTACAACTAACAGAAAGAAAATCAGTTACCATTATCAATATACTTTAAGGAGGTCAAAAGAAATGTTTCCATATGCCAAAATGGTTCCATATTCACAAAGTTGGCCACTAAACATCTTTATAAATGCTCCTGCATGATTCTTTGCCTTTTTCCTTGATGCTTTTATATATATATATAAATATTATATATATATTTCTGTCCTATTTTTATTCTTTTCTGTCATATATTTACCTTCTGTCCATTTTAATGTCTCTTTTATTCTTGGTTCATCTGAATCAGTACTGTTTTGCCCACCCTCCAGTTCTTAACTCTTCTTCATGACTGCCATGCTTTTCCTGTGTTTCCATTTCTTCCTGGTTCTTATTCCCTATATTATGTTTTCACAAGAAAACATTTTTTATTAGAGATATTATGCAAATTTCCTCAAAGAGATACTGTTTGTCTTTCACTTCCTTGTTTTTTGCTCTGCCTGGACAGCCTGCTGTTAATACACATGGTAGCAAACAAATCACAGGCTTCACTAAGGAATCACACAATCTTATTAGAGATAACATAGGTGGTTGACCTCAACAAAAAAAAGGTGATTTCTGATAAAGTTGTCTAAATTTCATTCTTAAATGCTGCTTGACAATCAAATGGGAGTCACTGCTTTGAAGAGAATTTTAACCCTAACCAGGGTGTACTTCCACGCACATGGGAAACCACAAAAGAAATTGAACTAGCTCAGGTACCACAAGATGCAGTAAATTACTCACCAGTATCAACAGGCCTACACACTAATATGGGTATGCTATAGAATCATAGAATAGTTAGGATTGGAAAGGATCTTAAGATCATCTAGTTCCAACCCCCCTGCCATGGGCAGGGACACCTCACACTAAACCATATCACCCAAGGCTTCATCCAACCAGTTTAAGTATCTCTCAGTATACTGCATAAGGCATAGCTACTTAAATAAAAAGTATATGTATGTGTGTGAGCATGTAATATATATAATTAAGCATCAATGGGTTAAAATTCCCTAATAATTATTCTGGAGCGATCAGCTTTTTCTCTTTACAGCGTTGTCATCTGCTTTCAAACCAGGCTAGATTTGAACCAGCCACTTGAGAGGTAAAAAGCTGTCATCCATTTCCAGTCTTCTGATCTAATCACACCCAGCTCCCCCACTTCAGAAGTTACCATGTTGACCTGACAGACATTCATTCCACTACAGCTGAACAGACATTGCTCATGGGCTCACATTCTGCCTCTTACTTGTACAGCAAAATATCTGCCGCTTGAAGCACAGGATAGGTCAACAACCCAACAGTTCCTTCATTATTCTGGCTGGCACGCTTCATCTGTTTGCAAACGAAAAACAGAGCAAAATCATGCTTTTGGCTAATAGTATCCCAGGCTGTGATTTTAATTAATTCATATACATAACATTTTAGGATATAGAAATGAATTCAAATCCACATTGCTTTAGGATATGTATCATTAATTCAAGGTAGTCAGGCTACTGTTTCTAATTCTGTTCTAGAAATGGCATATCTACTTTTTGCTTTTAACAAATAACAGTTAAATATATTAAGCTCCTTAGAATCTTCATTATTTCATCATTACTATTCAAATATCTTTATTTTTTTCTCATCCTCTGTCTTCTGTCCACATGGCTAAGTGCCTAAGATTCAGGGGACCTAATTTGCAAAGCCTAGCACCTGTAACACCTATCTGTGGGCTTGGAAAGTCAATCCAGTCAAAGTTGGATTTAAAAGCTTAACTTTAGAACCTGAGGTTTGAAAAGGTTGGCTTTAATCTATGCCCTGCATTAATGCTGGTTGCTGTATTTAAGTTTTACTGTTTTTATTTAATTAAGAAGAAAAACACTAAGAAAGCAAAACATCTGGAGGTATTTAAGACTGCTCTGAACTCTGCAAGCCAAACTGCTCTTAATATAGTGTTTTTTTCTTCCTTTTTTGATACTTCTCTCTCCTGCCTTTTGGTTT
The DNA here is from genome assembly GCF_012275295.1 of Melopsittacus undulatus. Lineage (NCBI taxonomy): Eukaryota > Metazoa > Chordata > Aves > Psittaciformes > Psittaculidae > Melopsittacus > Melopsittacus undulatus. The sequence continues at coordinate 114,018,387 of NC_047528.1, read as the reverse complement.
TTCTACTTACAAAATGCTAAAATAAAATACAATGAAATTAAATGCAAGAACTCCATTGATGTAGTCCTGTTGATGATGTCCTAAGATTAAGAAGATGAACATTTGAAATTTGTAAAGGCAAACATTTAAGGTGCATTAACTTTATCATTCAGCATGTTTTTAATGTTTATAATTTCTATACTCCTCTTCCAACATATGCTTCTTTTGCATCCTCTTCCATAAGAAGTACAGAGCCACCACTCTTTGTGGTAGGAAAAGAAAAGCTGTTTATGGAACTCCTTCATCAGCAAGGCTCATGGTTTCCACTACAATATCTTGTCGGGTTTTTGCATATTAAAAAAGCATTGAAATAACTCCAAGGATCTAGCAAAATGACTTTAACTAGACTGAACAAACCTCCTATTTATTACAGTTTGTGCAAGTCTCTGCAAAAAGTATTATGTTGTAGCTTCCAGCAGGAAAACGTTTACTGATAGCAACAGACCTGGAAAGATGTTTTCCTTTTTCTGCCATAGGACTTAAACGTAAAGCAAGGGTAACGAAGATATAGCTGGTACTTCACAGATAACAAGTATTTTAAGGTCAGCATTTCTACTGAATTCCCATATAATTCCATTGAACTTATGAAACTGTCCATACCTTCCACTGGGGCAAGCGTAGCAGACGTGGCACGTTAGTTAAGCACCCAAGAATCCAGGCAAGTTCTGCATGCTCAGGAACCTGGAAGTACAAAGTCAGGATCGAATTTAGACTTCTGCATTTATATGTCTATTTTCCCAAAATCAATAGAGATAAATAGTATTAGAGATCAGAAAATCATTTATTTTTGTCTTATTTTTTCAGTAAGGTGAAGTGACAAGCTAATGGAAAGTTCTGGACACTGCATAAATTGAATACACTACAGTCAAGCAGCATACAAAGGCTCTTGATCCTATCCACTCTTTTTCTAAAAGAGAAAGAAAATGCTTTAGTAACAGAGATGAACACACATGTAAACTACCCAATTGCTGGCCACTATGCCAAAACTTTGAGATATCCCCACACTTTGAGATAACACATGAATAGTTACAAAACCTCTTTGCCTTTCTCATTTCCAGTGCCAGTAAGATACTCAAGCTTCTTGTCTTCTGCACCAGGGACCTGAATGCACTCATTTCCCTTAATTGTCCCTACCAGCTTCACCTGAGCCCTCCACCCATATTTTCTGCCCAAGACCCCAGGAGACTCAAGACCCATTTAAGGTCAGGCTGGACTGCTCGTAATCCTTGCCTGAGCTTCACTGAACCACAAGATGTCTGGTGGTGTAATAGTAGCAGGTCCTTCACAGAAGCCTGAGCTAATGGGTCAGGGGACAAGAAGAGCTGGGCTGCTCCACAAGGCTGTGGCTGCAGACAGCCCCAAGCCAAGCAAAAACAGTGACCTCCCTGAGCAGGACAATGTCCTGCAGTATTTAATCAGGACAGGGGTGGTGACAGTGAGAGTGTGGTGATCATTTGACATAGCAAGGTCAACCCAGGAAGCCCAGTGAGCAAACTGGGGCAGCAAGAACAGGGTTATACACAGGCACATGCTAAGATAGCTCAGATGAAGACAGGGGACAAGAACCTAAGTGGAGCACTGGGGGCACTGGGCAGAAAGTGCCTGAGTGGAGGTGAAGCTTGTCAGGGCTTTGGGTGTGCCAATACGTCTGAATGAACCTGACCTGTCTGCAAAACAGGAATAGCTGAAGCCAAACTACACTACAGCCTGAACTGGGGCTTAATTTGTCCATTTGTCTCTCAGTTCTGCAATCCTATCAAAACTAATACTGATCTGCAGGTGAAAGAGAAGGATTGGATGTCTATATACCTGTTAACTTCTTGATAGACACTCTTCAGCTTTGGCATTTCAAATGCTCATTTTAGGACTAGTAAAAGAGGCAAGTATTGCTGATGCATATGCAGTTCTTTCGTTTCTTTTGTGTCATTTTGTCTATTATTAGTTAGCTATATATATGATGACCCATGTTCTGCTCTTTGCTTAAATGTTTGATTCACTCTTCGCAGTATTGGCAGGTTTGGGTTATTTAAGAACACCTTAAAAAACCATCTCCAAGATGTTCAAAACTTCATGCTTGCAACAGTATATAGCAACCCGGATGGAAGGCAGTAGAAAATGTTTACAAACAAGAATTACCAGCACTGTTAATGGCAATTCCTTTGTTGTCAGATTTCAAGTGTAGTAATTTCCTAGCTAACAGACATCATTGTCAATGTTGTATAAGGGTATCTGATTTCAAGGCAGCAGCTCAGTGGTTAAAGATAAGAAATATTCCAGGTTGATTTTCTTTCCCTTCTTTCTGCCCTTCCTGCAGTCTTTTTAATTTTAATTTCCTCATGCTGATTTTCTCTGCCACAAGACAAAGTGCAACAAGATGCGCCAAATGTACCTTCTGCAAGACTCAAACGGTAAACTGAACTTTACAGAAAATACTAAGCTCAAGACCCCTATTTCATTTAGAAGACAACACCATCTGGTTCAAAGTGGTTTCTCATTCCTTTCTTCCAGTCACGGACAGAGAGGAGATGGTGCTCTGCTGCATTTGTGCTGACAAGGACTCCCTTAAAAAGCTACGCGCCCACTGATCCAGCTACGTCAGACATTGCTTCCACAGTCAAGACAGCATGTGTGTTTCATGGCATCAGGGGCTTTGACATTACATCAGTTGCCAAACCACCAAATTCTCTGAACAGCTTTTGTAGACTTGAATCTGCAGTTCTGAGTTCTAGCAAGTTACATTCACTTTTAATTTTCAAACACACAGAGTCCTTTGCTAAACTACTGAATATAAAAGGGGGAGAAATACACAGAAGGGCAGATATTTCAGTTGGGAAAAAAAATCAGAACTGGAGCCTAATGAGTTAACATTCATCACTCAAACTGCAGTAACTGACTGTATGTTAGCATGTGAATCAGGAGGTACTAGGCTTAAACTACAAATCATTTATCAGACTTAATCATGCTTTAAGCTACTGTGTTTTACTTGGCAAGAGGGGCAGGTAATTGCTGCATCTGTTTGGTTACCATGCATCAGCTCGAATGTGGTTACTCCTTAAGCTATAGTACTCCATCACTTTGATTGCATAACTTCAGATACAAAGAAACTGGAAGAAGTAAAGACGTATATGATACCAGTAAAATAAAGGCCTATTCTACACTTCCTTTCTGGCATAGAATCATAGAATAGTTAGGGTTGGAAATGACCTTAAGATCATCTAGTTCCAAACCCCCCTGCCATGGGCAGGGACACCTCACACTAAACCATGTCACCCAAGGCTCTGTCCAACCTGGCCTTGAACACTGCCAGGGATGGAGCATTCACAAATCCTTGGGCAGCCCATTCCAGTACCTCACCACACTTACAGTAAAGGATTTCTTTCTCATATCCAATCTAAACCTCCTTTGTTTAAGTTTTAACCCATTAGCCCTTGTCCTATCACTACAGTCCCTAATGATCAGTCGATTCCCAGCATCCCTATAGCCCTCCTTCAGATACTGGAAGGCTGCTCTGAGGTCTCCGCGCAGCCTTCTCTTCTCCAGGCTAAACAGCCCAAACTTTCTCAGCCTGTCTTCGTACGGGAGGTGCTTCAGCCCCTGATAATCCTCGTGGCCCTTCTCTGGACTTGTTTTAACAGTCCCATGTCCTTTTTACGATGAGAACACCAGAACTGCACACAATGCTCCAAGTGAAGTCTCACGAGAGCAGAGCAGAGGGGCAGGATCACCTCCTTTGCCCTGCTGGTCACGCTCCTTTTGATGCAGCCCAGGATACGGTTGCCTTTCTGGGTTGCGAGCGCACACTGAAGCCGGCTCATGTTCTTTTTCTCATTTACCAACACCCCCAAGTCCTCCGCAGGGCTGCTCTGAATCTCTTCTCTGCCCGACCTTTAGCTGTGCCTGGGATTGCTCTGACCCAGGTATAGGACCTTGCACTTGTCATGGTTGCACTTCATAAGGTTGGCATCAATCCGCCTCACAAGCGTGTCAAGGTCCCTCTGGACGGCATTCCTTCCCTCCAGTGTAACAACCGAACCACACAGCTTGGTGTCATCAGCAAGCTCGCTCAAGGCGCACTCAATCCCACTGTCCATATCAGCGACAAAGATGTTGAACAAGACCTGTCCCAATACCGATCCCTGAGAGACACCACTCGTTACTGGCATGTATGTGTGCTACATGTTACTACACACTGGTGTAATGAATCATTGTGTTCTGTCCTCAGAGCAGACTTTCAGTATCTGAAGTGGTTTACAAGGATGCCAGACAGGGACTTTCCATCAGGGACCATAGTGGTAGGACAAGCGGTAATGGATTTGAAGTGAAACAGGGAAGATTTAGGTTAGATATAAGGAACCTCACCCTCTTTACTGTGAGAGTGGTGAGGCAGTAGAACAGGCTGCCCAGAGCAGTGGTAAATGCTCCACCTCTGGCAGTGTTCAAGGTGAGGTTGGAAGAGCATTGGGCAACATGGTCTAGTTTGAAACTAGATGATCTTTAGGTCCTTTTCAACCCAAACTATTCTATGATTCTATGACTTTCCTATTCAAAACCCGATTTTGAAGACTTTCAAAAGAAGACTCCATTCAAGAATCCTAGAGAATTCTTTCAGGACTGAAATTATTTAAAGTCAGTGTGACCACTTTTATTCAGACTGTTTTCCCTTCATTTGTAAGAATATCTTCAAAAAGGACACAAACTACTGTGCTTAATTCATCTACATCTTAGCCTGACCTTCCTCATGCATTTTATTGAACTAAATATTAATCTTTGAATCTTTTGGATTCCAATAAAAATGTATTTAATTGGAAAAGGTCTCCTTCCCTAAAGATGCCTTTTTTAACCAAAAGAATCAAATGCTTCATGTAGTTTTATTTAGCATAAGGCACCATCTCACTTAACATCTTCTGATTACTATGATCGTCTTGATGTGTGGGTCAGTAACAATCCCAGTAGCACATTTTCTCTTGGATTCAATCCCACAAGGACTTTCATTTTCCCACAGTACCACAGAGAGAGGCAATCGCTCTAGGAAATAGAAATTAAACAGAAAAGACATCTCATCTTTGTATCAATCTGTCAACTGATTTGCAGTTGCTTCCTATTGTGTTAGATTGCATTTATTGTGCCACAAGGAAAACCTTTGTCAAAGGTCTCTCTTTACCCAGTTTTCATTTAAAAATGTAGGAGCTCTTCTGCTTTTTTATTTTTAAAGGATTCACTCAGAATCTAACCAGGTATCTAGGAAATAAAATATACAGGGTTCCAATCCATTCAGCTTATTCGGCATATACTTGAACCAGTAAAGAATCTAGTTTGCATCTGACAAGAGCAGTACCCTCTGGAGCTATGACATACCTCAGGAATGCCCCAGCTTCCTGAAAGAGAACAGCTAATAAGCAGCTTAGCGCTTTTCCAATGGAGGCAGCAGTTTCTCAGCAGTCATCTCCCCAAAATCCCCCATGATAGAAGTCCTACAAAACTTAGAAAACCATAATTCTATGTCCAACAAACAGAACTTGCAGCCAGTGACAGTTCCTGAACTGTATGTCCAACCAACCTCCAAGATTGCTACAATCACTTCTAATTCTGAAAACTAGCTATTTAATCCATTAAACATTTTGTGTCAATTCCAGCTTTTGTGTTCTGAAATAATATAATAGCTTATTTTCAATAAAAACATTATTTTCTCAAGAAATATTTCTTGCAGTTTGGCTGAAAATCTCTGGAGGACTAACAGTCTTGTAAGTCCTGTGTTTATTGTTTGCCTTATAAAGCCAACTACTTCCCATCAACAGTTTTCACAAACAAGTTTAACCAGATCCATATAGTAACCCCAAATCATACCCTTTGCTGAGTGAATACATCAAATCATTAACTTTTTCTTGTCCTGTGCTCTTGCCCACTTTAACAGTTTTCTTTCCTAATTTGTTCCAAGTCTGTAAAACCCATCAATATTTCTCAAAGGGTGGAGATGATCATCTCTCTGCTACTCCCAGTACCACATTTCCTCCTTAATTTCTATTGCATTAAGCATCCCTCACAACCTGGCTTACTAATCACTAATCGAAGAGTTACTTCCAGAACAAACTACTTACATCCATTCCTTGTGGCCCAACAAGACCAAGGCTGCCCAGTCAAATTCCTTTTATGTTTAAAGCACACTTGTTTAGCAGAGGTGGCCACTTACAAGTGACAATAAGCAGTTGTCTAGAAGGCACAACCATTTCTGCTTCGTCAGCTGGCTGAGTGGCCTGCTCCTCCCTTTTCACAGTCAAAGAGCCTTCTCAGTTGTTCACTCCTACAGCCATTTGACATTATTAAACTCAGATTACAAGTTATACTTGGACCACCTCTGAGATGTTATATGCTGAAGTACAACTTCAGGGCTTCTTCTTGCAGGTCCATTACTTTGTCCTTGATCTTAGCTATTCCCTATCAAGTTACTGCTGCTACTCCCTGGCCACAAGCACAGTTGATGATATACATGGATAACCAAAAGCTACTTTTAGTGCAACTAATTCTAGCTGACTTTCCATGCTGAGACATATAGCTCAGGAGGACAGCAAGCAATGAGGTTCAACAACATGGATACTTTGAGCAGCTCTGAAAGCTGGCAAACCAGCAACACTGGAACTTAGTTTTCTGAGGCTCATATACATAGTTGTGTGTCAGCAGCTGAAGTGGCAATCAACCTGCAAGGAGAGATGCAGTGCTCCATTTTCAAGATGGACTTCCTTAAGTTGCAACCTACAGCCCTTCTCTGTAAACAATTACAAATTTACTGTGTATCTGTTATGTGGAGCCAGCTTCCCCTCAGCAGTGTAACCTCATGAAGGGCTACATTTTAAATGGACAATAAATATCAGAGTTGACTTTGACAGTGTAGGGGACAAACAAGTCTGGAGAGGTAATTTGGATAGCTGTGTATGAAAAGAAATCTGACCAGAGGAAGGAAAGTGTCCTAAAGAAAGAATCATAACAAAACCTTATTTATTAGGATTTTTGTCTCTTCCAGAAGTACCAGTGCTCCCAAAAGGCCTTTTAGAAGAAGGTGCTGCTCACATTTATTTTTTTTGAATAAGAGGCAGGATTTTATTAATGCCTAAGGCTGCAAGCAGTATGTCCAGGACACTTGGTAATGCATCTCTGTATCATACAGCTAGAGAATAAGAGGGCCATAAACAAAACAAAATAGACTGCTCTTGAATCAAATGCACACAGCAACTGAACACCCAGCAAGGTACTTTCATGACAGAAAATTTTACGTGGTATCCCAAATTCCTGTTCAAAGAAATAATTCAGGTGTGGGTAGAATAAGTTCATGGTTACAAAGGCAACATCTGATTTACAGAACACATGAAGCAATGTGCTGAACTGGCGGGTGGTTATCTATCAGTATTTACACTTTTCACTGTTACCTTTGAGTGTTCACAACTTATCTTTATGTATATTTAGTTAAAACTTACAGAATAAGACCCTGACCAAAAATACCCCAACTGGAATCAGGTGACTTGGTTATAAACCCAGATGGGACACAGTGTTTTGGCCAAGGAGCCCTTTTCCCTCCCCTTTATTCATTCTCAAATTAAATTATTTGCAGAAACAAGCTCTTAGTCTAACTGACAATACTGTCTGAGGATGTAGTTTGGTGTGGCCGTAAGACTGGTGGGGAGAGGAGCACCCAACAGCTACATAACAACATAAGATAAACCAGGTAAATTAATGAAGAAGGAAGGGAAAAAAAGAACCATGACTTTTCTTCACACTGAGCTCCAATTACATCTAGCCCAGTCCTATGGGGGAGAAAACAGGGATGAGAGAAGCAGAATCATTTTCTAAATTAAACAGTTACATACTTCCTCTTCTGACAGGAAGTTTTCAATGGACCATGCTAAATTATGGACTTTAATGAATTTATAAGCTATGATGCAATGGAAGCTTTTCAGCCCCTCTGAAAATTGGACAAGAAGTAGCATGAATGTATTCCAGCTCTGCCCACAAAACAAAACAGCTGGATACTTCTGGAAAATAATAGCAGGGAAAGAGTGTGCACATTGAAATTATCGTAGTTTGGCTTTTCAAGGCTAAGACAAATTGGCAAATTCCCACATCCCAGAGTTACTTCTTCAATTTGCTTGCACACTGCAAGGATACTGCAGCTGATTATACTCAGGAAATAAATCACCCCCTCCAGAAGGCTGAAAACTGCAATTTTCTACCCAGAAACAGAATGTTATGTTGTCCAGAAACTCACAATGCTCCTCACAGAAGTGTGAGTGCAGCAGAACAGGCACTGCTGCTAAATCAGCTCTGAGGGAATTTTAGTTTCTCTTGGGACATTCTGCATATGTCTGCTACAATAGGTAGGTGGACAGGAAGAACAGCCTGAGACCACATAAAAGCAACTGCAGTTTCTGCTGTTGTTTTGACTGTGAAGCAGATGAGATACAAGATGGTTATGGGTAAGAACTGAAATGTGTATTGTACTCACCAGGAATCAGAGAAAATGGGTTATACTATATAAGCTTCCCATGTGTGCAGATTGCTTACTGTCTTTGTTACTTCTGCCCTGTAGTCCTTTTTAGTTTTCATAAAACAGTCTAAGTTTTATCAAAGGCAACTGGTACAGCTTTTATTAGTTATGGTACAACTTAAAGAATATATTTGCTCTTTCTTCTAGGATTTTCAGGATATATTGGATGTGTCATTATTCTGTTGCTTCTCTTTTATGCCTGATAAGCAAAGGCAGGCAGTTAAAGCATATCTTGACATTATTTCCTCTAAGAGCAAATTGGGGTTTGCACGTCTCACAGCTGTGCTCCAAAGAAAAAGGCATCATCTTGAAATCTGCATTTATTTGTATTGTTTTAGAAACTGTCCCTCTTCTATGACTTGCCTCACAAGTTGACTTGTCTTCTTACTTCAGAAAATAGGATTGAACAAGCTGTAACAGAAGAGCTGCTCTCACTGGGAGGCCACTCCAGAGTCCAACAACTGGGTTTTCCTAGATACTCTAATAAAATGTGCTTGTTTGTAACCCTTCACAGACAATGCAGTTCCAAACACTCCCCTAAATATTGAGCATCATCTTCCTTGCTTTTAAATATTTTGAAGGTATCATCACTTGTTCTTTGTAGCTACTACTCCCCTAAGCTGGAGTTCAAATTTGTACATGTTAATGTAAGTGTGGGAGGCATTTGGTGAACTGCTATGTATGGACACGAAATATACAGCCAGCCATTAACTTCCTGTTTATATATATTATAAACCCTGTAGTTTATAAATGGTAGATTCTGAAGCATACAAAACTAATTTTCATAAAACTAGCACTTTAATGGTAATTTAGCTGTATACCTGATACATCAGAAACAGCCTTCCATCTCTTGATTGTATTGGAAAGGATGGTAAAATGTGGGAAAAGTCTGGAGCTCTGCATTACAGATTCAATCTGCACAAATGCTGCTGTAAACAACAGCCTACTGGCAGTGAAACCCTTACCAAAGGCACAAACCTTTTGGGAGAAAAAGAGATCAATATTCTTTTTCACATATTACAAACATTCCAGAGAAGCAACAGAAGTGCCAACAGAAAGTACAAAAAAAGTAAGCCAAACAAACCAACACATCCTCCTCTTCAGTAACTGTAGACCATTCTTGCCCAGGTTAATCCAGAGAAAGTTAAGAGGCCACAGCAGCATTCAATGATTGCCTGAGCAATTGCCTTCATGGGGCTTACTACTACCAGCATCCTTTTTCAGTGCAGGTATTGAATTCTGCTGTTACTGTTCCAGAATCAGGGTACTACCAGCCATTAGTTGTAGTGTTAATCAGAAGAAACTGCAGTAGCACTTCTGTGAGCTACAGTTATCCTAATTCTCAAGATAGAACTCAAAATACATTAATAATTGTAGAGTCAATCTACTGAGAAATCTCTCATTTATGAGTTTGGTCTGGTATTGAAGAGAGACATTTACTTTGCCCATAAGCAAGTACCTAAAGCAGTTCTTTATTTGCAGCTGGATTTTCATTGCTTTCCTGAGGACCTCTGGAAATACAGCCTATTTCAGGATACAAATGGGTCACTTTGCTTTACACCTCAGCCAGATGTTTGTAAACAAAATAGGGGGGTTTCAGACCACCCTTGGAGAGTGCTGCAGTGGCTGGAAAGGGGAGGCCAGCTCCTTTGGAAAATGGAGCAGTTACCAAGCCAAGATCAAGCCATAAACTTTCCTGATTAGCAATAGCTGCAATCCATTTCACACCCTTGTTTTTAGGAACAATCATCTCGATATTATGACATTCCATACTATACTATTTCATTATCATACTAAAACAATAATCACATTAGCAAGGTTCCTGTCTCCTTTCCTTGCATCAAGCACTACACACAGATATTCCTTTTAATTGCTTCCAGAGAAACATCTGGTCCTGCCAATGCGGTTGTAACAGACCATAGTGCATCTCTGGGTATACTTGACTACTACATACGGCTTGAATAGACTTGTTCTGTGGTAGGCAACACACCACTTCAGCCAGAACCACTTCAGAAACAGTCTGGATTCACAAACAATTGTAAAAGACCTTCTTTGGTACTAGACAAAGGACCTTCAGGTCCAGAGAAGGGCAATGGAGCTTGTGAAGTGTCTGGAGCACAAGTCTGATGAGGATTGACTGAAGGACCTGGTGGGATTTAGTCTGGAGAAGGCTCAGGGATGACCTTATCACACTCTACAACTACCCGACAGGAGATTGTAGTGAGGTGGGATCATTCTCTTCTCCCAAGTAATAAGAAATGGAACAAGAAGAAACAGCCTCAGGCTGTGCCAGGGGAGAGTTAGGTTGGCTATTATGAACAACTTTTTTTCTCTGTTAGTCTCTTTAACAGAGGCCAGCCTAACCACCATTAACAGAAATCAGATTAATTTTTGGTGTTGGAAACTTTTGTTTGCTAAAGCTGAACATTTTCCAAGCCTAGCTAGCTAAAGTTTTACTGGCTGTTGACTGCACTGGTTCTGTAGAAGCATCAGTTACAGTTTTGTCCTCCCATCATTTCCGAGTCTGATACTTTATCTTTAGGGACTCAAAGACTCAATCTCTGCATTATTATATTCTGGAAGATATAGCATGCTTTCTGTGGTTGCTCAGCTTGCAAAAGAGAAGACTCTGGGGAGACCTTACTGAGGCTTTTTGATACCTTAAAGGTGTCTACAAAAGAGCTGCTGAGGGAGGCTTTCCAAGGTCCTGTAGGGCCCGGACAAGGGGGAATGGCTTTAACCTGCCAGAGGGACGATTGAGACTGGATATAAGTAAGAAGTTCTTCCCTGTGAGGGTGGTGAGACGCTGGCACAAGTTGCCCAGATAAGCTGTGGCTGCCTCATCCTTAGCAGTATTCAAGGCCAGGTTGGATGGGGCTTGGAGATACCCGGTCTAGTGGATAGGTTGCTTGGAACAACCTGGTCCATGGCAGGCGGTTGGAGCTGGATGAGCTTTAAGGTCTCTTCCAACCTAAACTAGTCTGGGATTCTAATGACTGTAATGTAAGAGCCTCACTGATAATCTGCTGGCTTCAAGGGAAGTCTGTGTGCTGGCTTTAGCAAGACCTGGAACAGCAGTAGTTTAGCTTTTGAACATGTAAGAATGTAAGAAAAGCAACACTGGAACAGCTCAAATATTCATCTCCAAGAGCAACCATCAGAAATGAGCCTAAGTACAAAACAGCATCACTACCTGCAGAAGTGGTACCTCAGGTATGTAACAGTCCTCTGCAGATATTTCAGATGAATTCAGTGAGTCCTTTCCTGAATTCATACACATTTCAGCATGCACCATATCTTCTGCCAAGGAGTTTTCTAGCCTAATTGTGGTTTTCATGAAATTCAGCTGAATCTACCAGGTGCTAATTTATTTTGACACATGATTTTGATTCATGTTCTTCAATGGATAAACTACACGTTCCCTATTTTCTCCATTTTACTCGCTGTTTTATAAACCTTTACTTCATTCTTCTCTAAACATAACCTTCTTCATCTCCTAGGCTGAAGAGTCCTGTCTGTGTATCTAGTCTGTGTTGTAACTAGCTGAATCATTCAACTGCTTGAAAGGAATTAAAAACAAAACTCCACGTTGTTTTTTACTGCATCATTGGCTTTCCAGTTTATGTAGCCTCAATATGAACGAATTTAAGCCAGAGCAGAGACAAAATAAAACCCAAGCTGGTAACTTCTTAAGAATAATAAACAAATTTGAATAAAGGATAAATGAATTTAAACATTTCTCTCCACTGGAATTCTGAGCTAACCTATTTAGATTATTTTTTTTAATAAAGAGGAAAAATGAAGCAGGAAGTGTATCTGTCTTCATCATTTCAATATCCACTAGGGATATAGAGCTATGATTGTCATTTGAAGTTTGACAACCACAGGAAACTCTGCCTGTAAAGAACCATGTTCAAAGAAGGAATTTAATATCACAATTTCATCTTGCACTGATACAGTTCAGGCTCTATGCATATCAACTTCGCAGTTGTTGCAAGTCAGACATCCGTTAAAGATGTCTTCATAAGAGCAGAAGCTATGACACATCTGCCTCTGTTGGAAATCATATAAGTTTGCCAGTTTAGAGTCAATAGCAGAAAGTTAATGAAGCAAGAAACGAAGTTGCGTTACAGGAAAATGCAGCATGTGATAGACTAAGCTGACATATGCCAAGTAGGAAGGTAAGCCCAGTACCCCTTGGGGTGGTCAAGAGTAAAAGCAAATATCTCACATACAAATTACCAGATCAGGTGGAAAAAGGTACATATGTAAAGCAGGTTACAGTGAAGGGAAAAAAAAAATGCCAGAGAAGACATTAACTCCCTGGTGATGGAACCTACACAAAACTTACCATGCCAACTACCTGCTGGAGATAATTGTGCAGCTGGCAGACTAAGTGCTGATATGAAACCACAGGAATGTATTTTACTTGCCTTTATTGGCTCTATGGTTGCACAGACTACATTTATGCATTTATGATTTAACCTTTTGTGACTAAAGTGGGACTTACAGAGCTAAATTAACAGACTCCTAACAGGCTTTTTTAGTGTTTTACTCATAACCTTCATTAACTCCTAGCTCTGCCTGGGAAATTTCAAGTATACTTATCCCTAAATGGACTTCTCAAACATGGTTTCAGCACTTTGAAATGGCAGCAAGGCCTAAGTTTGCAATGCAACATTGCTAACATTTTCTACACTGACACAAAGCTGATCAATGCTATACTCAGTCATTAACATGTGTGGAAAGCCACTTACTGAGAAACAAACCTCATGTAACAGGAGCACTAACCAGTGACTGTCGGAATAGGAAACACTTCTTTGGGTCAACACCACAGGCAAGGATGGCAGCAGTGGTGTCCAGTATGTTCTGGCGCAGGACAGCTGGCTCCTTGGGCATGGTGAGAGAATGCATGTCCATAATGCTATATAGCACTGAGCTGCACTCTTCCTGCAGATTCACCCAGTTCTGAATGGCTCCAAGGTAGTTACCCAGATGAGGCGTCCCCGTTGGCTGGATACCAGAGAAAATCCGATCCACGACCATATTCTGTTAGCAAACAATTGGTAAAATTAACAAGTGAATTTTGGGACAGACTCTTTTACATTTCATAGTCATTAATAAAGCCTCACGCCTGTCTCTGCTCCTATCAGTGTATTCATTTATAAATTACCTCAGAATTAACTAAAAGTAATTGCAGTAAGTCAGTCTTAATACTCTATCGTACTGCAGAGAGGCTGACAACCAGAGTTGATTTTAAGCTGTCAGAATGCATATACAAACTGACACAGCTGTAAATAAGGTCAGTGAAAACTAGATCTCAGAAAACAAGTCATAGATTATTTCATCCTTTTTTGATCCTTTTGATCCTCATCTTTAATCCTTCTATGAGTCTATGATTTGGAACCAAAGCTGTATGTTTCTCTTCAGCACATTATCCACTCTGATACAGAAACTCAGGATCACAGCCTAGAGAAATGCAAACATTTTTGTGGTAAACATATGCAGTATCCCAGTAGACGGCCAGCTCAACTCCCACCAACACTCAAGTCTTATTTTTCTAGCTGCAAAGACCGTTTTGAACAGTTCCTGAAAGAAACTGAGTCCTTGTCCCAGAGGTCAAAGAATAATGAAGAGATTATCAAAATCCTGAAACTTCCCATCTTGGCAGCAGTAGAGTTTCTGAAAGGGCTCTACAAAGAAATACTGCTATAGCTCAAGGTCACACCTGGAATACTGTAGATGCACCAGTACCAGTAAAACGTCAACATCTGATGAGATTTCACAGAGAAGCAGCAAAAAAAAATCATGAAGAAGCTAAGGCTGGGAGTAGAGGTTTAAAAACTTGAAAAATGTATAGCTTGGCTAAGTGACAGTTACCATCTTGGAAAGTTTGTTTTCCTGCATCCCAGCCCTCTATTTGACCATTTTCTCAGAGCCCCAAGCTGTCAGCATATGATCGATTACCTCCCTGACCTTCCCAAAGACTTCCACTATATCCAGAAGTAACTCAGCAATGTTCCATGTGAAAATGCTTGCTACATGCCAAGATGTAAGAGCATGTAAGACTCACAAATGGGGGTCCCACCAACCCCAGCAAGGAGCTCTAGTCACAAAGCTGCTCAATACAAACCCTCAGTCTCTTGTACAGCAGGAATACCAATTTTATTATGCCTCTGGCTACATGACATTTTTCCTGCTATATTTTATAAGACACATTGATACCAAAGTAGAGCGACTAAGGTAGTCTGTTTTCATTGCTGTGAATCTCTTACATACTACTACAAAACCACAAAAAAAGGCAGCAAAAGACAAGGCCAAGTTCCATTAACTATTAACCACACCCTCCCCCCCAAAAAAAATTGCAAACCAACTTCAAATTGACTTAGTTTTGACTCAGACTCTAGAAAAAAGTAGTAAGAATTTCCTAGTAGATAGGACTTTGTGTTTTTAAACATGATCTACAGTTCAGCCATGTCCTTCAAAATGTGCTGGATAATTCTCATTGCTTTCAAAGTAAGCCTGGTTTTCAGCTAAGCCAAATTTCTTATCCAGTGTTGAAGTGTTTGTGCTGACAGGTAAGAGCAGGTTTGGGCTAGCAGTGATGCTGGCTTTTCCTGCTCACATAAGTATCTACACATTTCAGTGCAGGTGGTAACCCCCCTCATCCCATCCTAAGTATCTTCTTGACTTCTAGTATATTCTTGATTAATCTTCTAAGATCTCTTCTAGAACTTCCAGCACAGGAGCTGCAAACTAGTCACTGCAATGAAAAGCACACGATTTCCTCCAACAGCAATTCTAACTTCAAGCTGTTGTGCTCCAGTCCTTGACCATCCGTGATTTTTTTCTGCATTACACAAACATAGAACTATGTTACTCTATTTTTAATTTTTTTTTTGCCATTTGATCTCTTGTTTTTACAGGAAACTACAGCAGAGTATTTGTAACCACTCACAGAACCCACTCCCCTCCCACTAGGCTACTACCTGACCCAAGGGCTGCAACCAGCTTCTTGTTGGCATTGAGAAGGGTCTCAACATCCATATATCAGATGAAGTCTTGTAGAAACTCCGGGAACTTTGGATGCACTGGGCTTCAGAGCTGTAGGTCTGTTACTAAGGGCATAGATCACTTGCTAGGCAATGCAGTAAGTACTTTACAGGCATAACATTTGTCTTTTGCTTCCCGTGTTCCTGCTCTGAGCCTGTGGACTCCACAAACCTTGTCAGTCCCCAAGTCACAAAGACTCCATTCCCTTGCAGCCACAGTCCCCACTTCATATGCTTCCTATGCCATTTTCCCCTTTTCCCCTGCTCAGATCACTGCCCAGTTTGGAGATAATGTCACTGTGGACGTACTGGATGCACTGGCAAAAATTATGTTCCCTAATTTGAGTATAATGTACTCAAATATTGGTACAGATACAATACTGACATTTAAATCGGCAGTTTGAGAATGTTTTTCACCAAGAAAATACAAGACATCAGAATTTCAACATAAATTATACATTCAAATTCTGTACTAACTCCAAAGATATGAAGGGTAACAATAAGCAGATTAAACAGATTAAATATAAGTTTTTTGTAATACTGCGTAAACTGAAATCTTGTGCCACACTACATGTTGGAAAGAAAACACCCAAGTACAACATAAAATGGGCAGTTTCATATAAAGAGAGAACAAAGTTCCCTGTCTATCCAGTAAGGAGAATATCTGTGAAAGCAAGCATGGCATCTTTAATGTGCTTGTATGTTCAACTGGTAAACAACTACTTAGAAAAGGTTTGTTCAGTATATGGGCAGTAGGTAAGAAGTTAAACATGAGCAACAAACAGTAGCAGTATTGTACTGAGTCAACTCAGCAATTACTTAACCTGAAGTCTGGAATTTGCCGAAACAAGCAAATCCAATAATGAAAACTGAGCAAGGCTGGACCTGGATAAAGCATAGCAAATAAGTTACAAAGAACAAACCCTCACTGGCTCCCAGCTGAGGGACCAGTTGACTACAAGTCTTTCATCTTTAACTCCTTTGATTCCATTTAACAACATAAAGCACAAGATATGACAGCAAATGGGGTGGTATGAAATATTCCATTGTGTTAGCAGAAGTCTATATTGAAAAAAGCCCTCCCCCCCAGAAAAAAACCCCAACCTTAAATGAATCTTGGACTTCTAGCACTAAAAATATACAGAGAACATTGCTCCTTTGGAGAGAGTTTATGTTCCCTGTTTGTTCACTCCGTGAGAAGCAGCGGGT
The DNA here is from genome assembly GCF_012275295.1 of Melopsittacus undulatus. NCBI lineage: Eukaryota > Metazoa > Chordata > Aves > Psittaciformes > Psittaculidae > Melopsittacus > Melopsittacus undulatus. The sequence goes on along the minus strand of NC_047528.1, from coordinate 114,001,554 downwards.
GGCATAGCAGCGTGGCAGGGGAGTTTTGCTGGTACCATGAAATCATGGGGCTGGAATGCACTTCAATGGAGCTCTTAGGTCAGGGGATGGGAGCTGTGTGCTCTCAAGTACTAGAGTTGGAAAAGGATAAAAACAAAAGGAGTGAAGGCTTCCCAGTGGAGCAGAGTGAAAGCCACAAGACATGCAGCTCCAGCCCACAGGCACTCACTCATTCAGACATCTGTAGTAAGCACAGTGTGAGCCTGTTGTTCTTGTGTTTAACTCTGTGTGGTGTGTGCACCTACACCAGTAGTGCTGAATGTTAATCTTCACTCCTGGTAAGAGCGTAGTATCTGACAGATGTTTTGACATCTATTATTTTCCTCTCAATAAGACTTCTGCAAGGCAATTCCAGACACCACAGTGCATTTCACATCAGCATTTTTAAATGAAGCTTGGCCAAAACCCCATTAAGATTCAGGTGTTCTCTTCCCTAAACTCCTTTTTCATGATGAGATAAACTTCTGCTCTTTATAATGAAAAACTGTCAATATTCAAATACTCTCAAATAATGAGGAATAAGCATTACATTCTTGTTCCAGAGTAGGATGGCTTAAGATACCCTGAAGTATGGGCACATTTATTTTCAATGCAAAACAGTATACTAGAAAAAACCCAGAGCTTCCAAAATCCAGTGCTGCTCTCTTGGACCAAAGCAGAACTCTTCTCAGTATGTCATGCTTGTAATAAGGAGACCTGTAACTGTTAAGTCCTCAATTCAGCAGTCAAAGCCACACTCATTCCCTGCTCATGAGACAAATGTGCCAGAACTGGAGAACACATCAAACTTGCTAGAGTTAAGGAAAAGATCCATGCATATCATTTCGTGTCATCTTGTCAATTCTTAGTATCCTGACTATACCTTTCATGTTTAGCTTTATGAATTCTGTGAGGACTGAATACAAGGATTTACCTGTTGAATACACATATTTGCCTTGAATTTCAACAGAAAACTGCTTCTCAAATTTGTAGTAAGATCAGTCATAATATAGTTTTTCCACTTCACAAAGGAGTTAAACAGAATCAAGTAAAAGCACTCACAGGATCCATTTTCAAAGCCTCTCTTTGTAACTCTGCAGAAATATTGCCATCCTACACTTAATGACAGCAGGCAACCCACAACTATAAAGAAACCTTCTGCCTACATTTTTATCACTTTGTGGGTCTTAAACCCAGAAAAAGCTAACACCCATTCAAGGAGGTATGACAAAGCTGCAATGTGACAATTCTTAGGATTGCTTTCTCCTTCTAGTTTGGTATAGTAAAACATTTACACAATCACATGAAAGTATACATCAAAATTTGGCTAGTCAGAGTCCAGTTTAGACCTATTGCTTAATACAACAGACCCTAAGGTGATGACATTATTCCTGCCCTAGAAGTACAGAGGCACTACATCTCAGCTTCCCAATCTATTCAAGTGATGGAGGAGATGGAGTCTTGCGTTTTCAAGAGCATAACTAGTGAGATAAAGAGATAGAAGAATCAAATCCCAAAGAGTCTTTTGCCAGTTGTACCCTGTGAGTAACTGAAGGGAAGGACAGAACTTCAGACTAATTAATTTCTTTGGACTTTGTTCATAAATCTATCCCAGCAAGCAAACTCTTGGGAGATAAGGTTATACTTCTAGCTATAATATATCTAATAAACATTTTCATCTTTGAATTAAAACGAAGAGACTTGCTCAGAAGCTCACCTTTGGGCTGAAACACAAGCAGGAGATCTCAAACTGCACACTGTTAGTGAACATTATGACAGTGCTACAAGAGCAGCTGCACCAGGACATCCCTGCCCCCCCTCCCTCCCAACCCACAGTGGTGGTTGCTCTTCACATGTTATAGCATTTAGCCACTCTGCTTTACATTAACAGCTATTTAGCTGGGGCAGAACAGGTGAAAAGCCAAGTGAGATCCAGCAACATCAGAGCTAATTCTAAACACAGGTGGTGGGCACGATGGAGAGAGCAGGAAGTCGATGGGAGAATCACTGCTGACATCCAGGACAAGGAAGATTGATGGCTTCCCTCTCTAGTTTTCCCCACTGTGTAGGCACGCAGGGGGTGGAGGAAAGGGATGGAGAAGCTGCTGTGCTGGCGACATACCACACCACCTAGCCTCCACAGCACCAGTGCTGATTAATGACACTGGAACGACTCAGGAAACAGCAAAGGATCATTCACAGACTTTGCTGCTCTTGTCAGACTTTTATCCGTGGCGGTTCATTTCACCCCAGTTGCTCCAAACTGAAGCGAGTTCAGATTTGCCAGAGGAAAAGGGAATGGCAAAGTGAAAGGGAGGAAAGAGCAGCACTAAGCAAACAGAGATGAGTAAAGCACACAAATGGGAAAAGTTGACATTTGAAATGTGAAGATCCTCCCAACAGGAATCAAAACCAGAAAACCCAATCAAACCCCAAACCTGCACCTCAACCTCAGAGACAAAAGAACGTCTTTGGCTGACAAAAGTCCCCAAGTACTGCATCTTTGGCATCTGTCTACAAGGCTTTTTATTTCCCTCATTAATACTTTGCAACTTCAAAGCTCTTGCTGCTAAAATGATATGCTTGTCTGTTAACACTGGCTTAGCAAAACCTGTCTTAAGATAGTTATTAAACAGCAAAGTGAAGGGAAAACAGAGGAGTCTGATTTTACTAGCTAAAGCATAAATTTTAAAGCCTAATTTGGACAATTTAAGTGTTAATGTTATTAGGGATAGAAAAAAACAAATGTAAGAAAAGGGAAACTTAGAAGCAGTCTATGTACGACAGACTTTACTTCAGTTATTGCCTTTAAGTAATTTCTTGTCCACAAACTTGCTGTAGAAACCTTTAAAACATGTTTACCTTCATCTGGTAATTCAATATATCAAATTCAGCTCGTACAAGTGTTATCTCATCAGGCTTAATTCTTAAAATTAGGATTAAAGATCTTAAATTAGAAAGAAACATATTTAGACCAGAGCAGGTTTTCAGACAACTTCTGAGAAAGGATTAACTCATTGCCCAGAAACTGAACTAAATTAAGATTCAAACAGCAGTGCCTGGTGCCCCTTTCTTGAATGTCAAATGCATTTATATTTAAACCAATGTAAGATTTTAATATTTATATTTAAAATGAGAAACACATTTAAAGGAGGAACATTTACAGTGCATACTAACCCCACCTTATAAATTTAACTCTGCCCTCTAGGGCTAGCAAAAGAACACTGTATAACTGTATTTGGGTTAGGCTGCCCTCTCATGCTGCCTTGTTAAAGATGACTAAGCAAATGGAACCTTTAATGTGGTATGCTGCGTCCCACAAATGGATTCTTTCATTTGCCTTTATGAGCTCCACGTGCCACTCACTGTGGCAGCAACAGCTGTACTGACAGACACAGTGATCTTCAGCAGCAGTTCACACCGCCACACAAGACAAGGTACCTCTGGACCCAAGGCAAGTTCAGACCCTTTCCTCCCCACTGTGTGAAATGGGTTATACAAACCCTGCCTAAAGGACTCTGAAGCAGCCAGCAGTCTACAGAACATAAGGGCTGGCTCAATCACTCTGCAGAGGTCCCAGGACAAGAAGTGATGATAACATTTGACAGAGCAGGCCAGGTTTGTACAGGGGTGGTGAAGGAATCAAGCACTGGGTCTGTGTGCAGCCCAGCGGCTGTCACCAATCTTATTCTACACCACAATGTCTTCCATAGCAAGGACACAGCCTGACAAACTCACTCTTTTTGTGCTGGGCTCCCTACACTTCTCCATACCAACTGGAAGGCCAGCATGTGATGGCTCTTGTTCAGAGCTCAGTCATTCCACAAAGAGGCTCAGTTACAGAGCAAGTCCAATGCATGCTGACACATGCATTCCTTCTGCACCTCCTGAGTTTCAAAGACGCATATAGAGCTGCAATTAATGGTCTCAGATGGTCCAAGACAGGCAGCAGCCTATTAGCCTTAACCTTGCATTAATTATTCTCAAACCATTCACTGGTATTTCTTAAGCTAAGGCAATAAAGCTTCTCCAATCAAACAACCTAAGCACTGCCACTGAGTGCAGGCCTTAAGAGCCCATTTCACCCAGACTCAGTGAAAGGGCAAAGGATTTAATAACACTATGTTGTCACAGCTACCACACAAGTAAAGGTGTGAAGAGAGAAACTAAATCAGCGCCTCACTGACAGGACATTGCAGCAGGAGCTAAGTGTCCTGATCTATCAGCAGGAACATCCTGCCCAGCCAGGCAAGGCATGAAGGTCACACCAGTTCAGTATGTGCTGCCTCCAAGTCCATTAGATGATGCACACAGTGCCTGAAACTGAATATTTGATAGTTACAGTACTGTAGGCATTGCTTGGAGAAGGTGGCACAAGCGAAGAGGAAGCAGCAAGCAAACTTTCAAATCTGAGGGCACAAATGCCTTCTGGAAACAGTTCTCTCCAGGTCTAAGAACCGCTGATCCAGACGCAGTCCTGGCACAGTAGCAACAGGGCTGGGGAGGGAGCAGAGACACTCCTGAGGGAACTCACCTAAGGGAAGCTACTCTGTACCAGTTAGCTCAACTCTAACTCCTGGGAAAACACAGTGAGCTTTGAAGGAATTAGAGCTCTTAACAGCAGCCAGATGTATTTCTCAAGAACTAGTGATACCAGATCATTGTGATGCCCTTCTATAGCACAAGGAGAAGCAGTACTAAAGGTTCTACCCTGATTTTCACAAAGTTCCAATATTATCTGTTTCCACCAAGATGGAGAAATAGCACCTAGAACATGGTATTATATGCTGGAGGTGGGACTGGACAGAAAAAATCCCCCCCAAAAAACTAGAACTTACTGATGGCTTACAGTGATTGTGGCAAGATAAACAGTTTTGAAGGGTTCTGTCCTGGGTCCAGTATTATTTGATATTTTAATACCTTCATTAGTAAACTGAAATAAATGAAATAAAGAGCATTCATTAAATCTGCAGCTGATTTCACAAAGATGGAAGTATGACAAAGCCTCAAAATGATCTTGACAAAGCAAAGAAGTGGTCTGAGAAAACAAGATGCTATTTGCCAGGCAAAATCACCTCCCTTGACCTACTGGCCATGGTCCTCTGGATGCAGCCTGAGATACACTGGGCTGTAAGTGTACACTGCAAGCTAATGTCCAGCTCTTCATCCACCAGTACCCCAAGCCCTTCTCCTCAGGGCTGCTCTCAATCCCTTCATTCCCCAGCCTGTATTGATACCAGGGGTTGCCCTGACCCACGTGCAGCACCCTGCACTTGGCCCAGTTGAACCTCGTGAGCTCCCTCTCAAGCCTGTACAAGTCCCTCTGGGTGGCATCCTGTCCCTCGGCAGTGTCAACTGCATGCATCACTCAGCTTGGTGTCATCTGCAAACTTGCTGACAGCACACTCAAGCAATTTAAATATTTTAGACCTAACAAGCAATCTTGTATCAGGGACTTCTAGAGAATTTTACAAATGTTTTCTCAAGGCAGACAGTACTCACAGACTACATTTAAACTGGTTTTATCAGTGCAGGTTGGTTCTGAAATCACCAGATTGTGCTATTTCCACACAAAGGACAAAAACCAGCTAAAGAATAAATGAGGGGCACAGAGGTGTTCATTTGTGCTCACGTCCTGGCCTCAAAGAGAATGTGGTCAAGGCATGTCTCTGTGTCTAGGAGCACAGAAGCTCATCTGGATGCCCTAGTTTAGATAAAAGCACTGACCCCCAAAAGTCAATATAAGCTATATTCTCTCCCTAAGGAATTTAATCTGAGGTTGAGTTAAAACCAGGATCAGTATAGTGTCTGTATTGCCATTGAACAAGCAGAATGAATTTATAACTGATGAAGTTTTCTATATACAGAGCAGATTCTTTGCTTATATAAGAGGAAGCTCTTGTAGGACTGATATCTGATGGGCATCTTCAGGCACTAGTACAATAAACCACTGCTTAAACAAGTCTGTCCCTCAGTCACTAATGTCTAAGGAATGTAAACCAAAAAGCAGTACATGGGAGGATTTATAGGAGTACAGCTAATTCTTATCATGTTTGAGACCTAAATCACGTAGAAGTTTATAGCATATTACCTGCAATACTAGAATGGGCACAGCACACGCCAGCCAAGTCACAGCAACTGCTTCTTTACACACCTTGAGTCCAGAAATGGCAAATGAAACTTCCCTAGTTGGTGTGTGAGGCTTGCTGCTCTCTTACAAAGATGAGAGCCCTCTTGCTAACTTACCTGTATTACTCAGACTGGCCCACAGCAAACCAGGCAAATGACTAACTCCCAGTTTGGATGCACCCTTTGGAGTATGTCAGTGTAAAAGAAGCTGTTCATACTGCAGGTATCCCAGAGATGTGTAATACTCTGAGTACTGGTGAGTATTCTACTTGAGACTTACAATCAATGTTGCATGGCCAGCTGTAACAACGTCCCTCTGAAGGGAGTGACTGAACCTTTGGCTGTTCTGACCTGGCTTAATGCTTGATGAACATGCAAAGTTCTAACATTACTTCCATTCTGCAATGACCTTAATTGTGGACATCTTCCAGAAAAGAAAAGCCCCAAAACAACAAACCAGAACAAAATGAAACAAAAAAACTCCCAAAACACAACCCCAAAAACCTTAGTGGAAATGTATGAAGAGCAGAATGTGCACTCATTCCTGCTGACAGAAACTGCACAGGCTAATCTGTTGCCAGCAGAGATGCAAAATGAGATTCGATCAGGAATTCAGGGTGCTGGATCCTTCCCTCCCCTTACATAAGCAACGAAGAGGCTTTGAAATGTTTGAAATGGTTTTGTTCCTCCACGCAAACGGAAAGCACCCTATGGACTCCTATTAGGTAAAGTCTTCCCACATCTTGGCAAGTATGCAATTTCAAGAAAAATATTTGCAAATGGATAACTCAATTCAAGTAGAAGTCAAAGACCACCTTTGAAAGAAACTTTGATGTGGCTATAAGAATGTGGCTATATCTCTCTAGGAATGATAGCAGAAAGTGGTTCTGTCATCAAAAGTTTGTACCTCCCTCTATTTCTTTGTGGCTGTTAATGTAAAAAAGCAATGTTGGTGAGCAGGGAAGTAAATGCCCATGAGACCTAGGATTAAGGTAGAATTCCTGAAAAGACCTGCTCTTGCTGTTGGATAAGCTTGAAACATGCCATTTAGCAATCTCACTGCTAAAGGACAGGGTTATTAGAGCATCTCCAACTGTTAAAGAAAGTGACAGAAGTAGCTGCCATGTGAATCTGTGGCACCAGGAAGCCTGGAGTCTTTTATTGACATAGAAATGTTGCTCTGTCTTTTCCCAAGCACAGCTAATGTGGTGGATTCCAGTCAGAGCCATTCACCTGGCAAAGGAAAGATGGTGAGCCTAGGGAGCTGTGAAGAAATTGGCAACTTCATGCTTTTGAATATTGGCCAATGACCTTCCAACTGAGATTAATAGTTCAGCATCCAGATTGTGAGGAAGACACTATGAAGACCAAGGTATGGTATTGTCACTGACTCTATGTGACCAGAAGCGAGAGTGGTGGGATTCAAAGCCACATATACATGAACAACCAGCTGATGCACTGGTTAAGATCACTTCTGGTGCTGCCAGGAAAAAGTGGCAGGTCATAGTAGTAAGGGGCTCTACTTTGTAAGGCACAGAGGCACCCAACCCATCTGTCAGCCTGACCCAGCCTCAAGGGAGGTGTGTTGCCTACCAGGGGCACAGATCAGGGATGTTTGCAGAGAGGCTGCCTGGTCTAGTAAGTCCCACTGACTATGACCCACTCCTGGAAAAAGGGAAATATAACCCCCATTTTCAAGAATGGGAAAATGGATGACCCAGGGAATTACAGACCAGTCAGTCTCACCTCTGTGCCTGGCAAAATCTTGGAGCAGATTCTCCTGGAAGGCATGCTAGGGCACATGTAAAACAACAAGGTGCTTGGTGACAGCCAGCATGGCTTCACTAGGGGGAAATCCTGCCTGACCAATTTGGTGGCCTTCTATGATGGGGCTATGGAACTGATGGACAGGGGTGGAGCAGCTGATGTTATCTACCTGGACTTGTGCAAAGCATTTGACACTGTCCCACATGACACCCTTGTCTCTAAATTGGAGAGACATCAATTTGATAGGTGGACCCCTCAGGGGATAAAGAACTGGCTGGATGGCCACACACAAAGAGTTGTGGTCAACAGTTCGATCTCCGGCTGGAGACCAGTAACGAGTGGTGTCCCTCAGGGATCGATGTTGGGACCGGTCTTGTTTAACATCTTTGTCGCTGACATGGACAGTGGGATTGAGTGTGCCCTCAGCAAGTTTGCCGATGACACCAAGCTGTGTGGTTCGGTTGTTACGCTGGAGGGAAGGAATGCCATCCAGAGGGACCTTGACGCGCTTGAGAGGTGGGCTGATGCCAACCTTATGAAGTGCAACCATGACAAGTGCAAGGTCCTATACCTGGGTCAGAGCAATCCCAGGCACAGCTAAAGGTCGGGCAGAGAAGAGATTCAGAGCAGCCTTGCGGAGGACTTGGGGGTGTTGGTAAATGAGAAAATGAACATGAGCCAGCTTCAGTGTGCACTCGCAACCCAGAAAGGCAACCGTATCCTGGGCTGCATCAAAAGGTTCGTGACCAGTAGGTCAAAGGAGGTGATCCTGCCCCTCTACTCTGCTCTCGTGAGACCTCACTTGGAGCACTGTGTGTGGTTCTGGTGTTCTCAGCATAAAAAGGACATGGGACTGTTAGAACAAGTCCAGAGGAGGCCACGAGGATGATCAGGGGCTGGAGCACCTCCCATATTAAGACAGGCTGAGAAAGTTGGGTCTGTTTAGCCTGGAGAAGGCTACGTGGAGACCTCATAGCAGCCTTCCAATACCTGAAGGAGGGCTATAGGGATGCTGGGGAGGGACTATTCATTAGGGACTGTAGTGACAGGACAAGGGCTAATGGGTTAAAACTTAAACAGGGGAAGTTTAGATTGGATATGAGAAAGAAATTCTTTACTGTAAGTGTGGTGAGGTACTGGAATGGGCTGCCCAAGGATTTGTGAATGCTCCATCCCTGGCAGTGTTCAAGGCCAGGTTGGACAGAGCCTTGGGTGACATGGTTTAGTGTGAGGTGTCCCTGCCCATGGCAGGGGGGTTTGGAACTAGATACTTTCCAGCCTTAACTATTCTATGATTCTGTGATAGTCTACCTGTCAGAGTGGAAGTACATATAGAATTTCCTATCACTTCCACTTCTGAATACTTCTGGGAATTAGAAGTTATACAGGAGCTCTGAGCCTCAAAAATGGAAACTCAGGATTACCCAACCCTGAGATTTTTCTGCACAGGAATTTAAACAGTGACACCCACCTAAGCAGGTGAACTAGACAGGCTTACCCCACTTTGAATATCAACAAGCAGCACACAATCCATGTTGCAATATGCACGCTAAGGCTGCAAACCCCATATTTATAAAGAAGTTAATTTAAACAAAAGTTCCTAGTCTATACAGTTCTCAAAGTGCCATCTAAATAAAAATGAAGCATAGAAGGGGGTTATTGCCTGTTTATGAAGATAACATCAGCATCCTGCTAATAGTTCATAACATAGATTCATAGAGTGCTTTAAGTTGGAAAGGACCTTAAGATCATCTAGTTCTAATCCTCCTGCCATGGGCAGAAATGCCTCACACTAGGCCATGTCGCCCAAGGCTCTGGGCTCTGTCCAGCCTGGCCTTGAACACCACCAGGGATGGAGCATTCACCACTTCTTTGGGCAACTTGTGCCAGCACATCACCACCCTCACAGTAAAGAGCTTCTTCCTTATATCTAACCTGAACTTCCCCTGTTTAAGGTTAAACCCATCACCCCTTGCCCTATCTCTATAGTTCCTGATGAAGAATCCCCCTCCAGCACCCTTGTAGCCCCCTTCAGATACTGGAAGGCTGCTCTAAGGTCTCCACACAGCTTCTCTTCTCCAGGCTGAATGGCCCCAGCTTTCTCAGCCTCTCTTCGTACAGGAAGTGCTCCAGTCCCCTGATCATCCTTGTGGCCTCCTCTGGACTTGCTCCAACAGCTCCACATCCTTCTTACGTTAAGGACACCAGAACTGTACACAGTGCTTGACCTATGTGCAACACCATGAAAACTGAGAAAACCCCAGTAGTGCTCCCTCCACACAACACTCATTCTTCAGTCAGATATCACGCAGATATTACCAAAGCAATGGGGTAATCTTCACCTTTCCATGACTTCTGCCAGCTCCAAGAAGTGTAATTCAAAGAACTCCAAGTTAACAGTAAAAGCAGACATTTCATTTCTCCTAGCAATCATCACATTTCAGCAGAAGAATGAAGGAAATGAAAAGTATATATACTTCATTGTTCATTTGTATGTCTACATATGTACAAATATGTATCTATTTCCTTTCCCTTGTGGTGAGAACTTCAGCCTGCTTTCAAAGTGACTATCTCCATGAGCAAAAATGTGTTTAATCTGTCCAGTGGATATACGGATTTGTCTTATACAACAGAAAACATCAGATCTTCTCTGTGAGCTGTCTGAGCTGTGGACTCCAAGAATGCCATTGTTATAGACACGGCTCAAATAACCAAAAGGAAAACAATTTCAATTCACTACTTACGAACTCAGCAGAGCTCAAAAAGATCTGTGCTCTAATCTATGACTTAACTGACTTCGTGGTAAGGGGGTTTCTTCACGTCAGCTTCTGATCCTCCTGTAATTTGAGTCAACTCCACAAAGTATTTGTTCATCTAACCTAGAATCCCAGCAAAACCACAACTTGTGTCATGGAAAAATGAACTGTTAATGTCTAGAATAGCATTTGTTGTATTGGTAAATTGTATTCTAGCTGCCAAGGAAGCAGTGTGAAACAAGACCCCCAGTCTGCGGTGTAGAGACAGAGGTGATCCACTACAGACTGTGTAATTCACAATATGTTTGCCCAACATACGTACTGGAGAGATTTACACAGACCTTCAGCATCCAGAACTGCCAGAGTTGCATCTTTCACTAACCTCACTGTACAAAAGCAAGTTAATAAAACCAGAAGTCTCTCAAGAGAAAAAACAGGCTCAGCCAAGAGACTGAAAACAAGGGCCAGAGGCAGAAAGAATGGTGGGACTCTACCCAAGCCCTGCCAAGATGCCAGAAGAAGGGGCTGTTTCCTACTAAAACAATCTACATTTGGCAGACTTTATTGTTAGAAGTCCATTAAGGAAATGAATAGGACCCGTTCACGCCTCAAAGATCCTTCATTTCTGTCTACAGTGGGTGCTCTCTCCTGTGCAGCTACAGCAGAGTCCAGAATCCATCAGAGACAAGGCATTAAGTAAGGCAGATAAGTAGGTTCTAATAAATTTGTGTGGAAAGCCGATTTCTGTCAAACCCAGTGAAGACCCAAGAAACATATTCACAGTGCAGACTAACTTCCCTTTAGCTCTGAAAATGATACACAACTAACGGGTTCATTCTGGCCTAGAGAAGTTTTGAATACTTTACTGAAAGATCAGATTTAGTTTCCCTAGAGAATTAAATATAAAACAATTAGTGATTCAAATAATAACAAATGACTGATTAGGAAAGAATCAGAGAATCGTAGACCTGCATTCCAAGCTGGACAGGGGACACAAGAGCTTTAATCCAAAGACTGGAACTTTTTCTAACTGCAGCTGGTTTTGAAAGAAGTTGGTTAACTAAATAACTTTTAGTATTTGTGCCCAAGAACAACAGTAGCAAAAAAAGTTATAATTCAGGAAAACAGGAAAAGTAAATCTAAAAAAGCTACCAATTTTTACATATGAATCCACAACAGAGGCCACTTGTATTTGGAAAGCACTTCTCAAGTCACTTAGATCTTTCCTAAAGGTCCCATAGTTTAGAACATGGTGAACCCCACCATACTGTGCACCAGGAAACAGCCATTTAACAGGTTATTTGCATTTCCAGCTTTTTTTCTCAGTCAAAAGCACTTTACTTCAAAACTTTATGCTGACTAGAAAAAAAAAAAAAAAAGAGATGCTACAATGGGGACAGTCACAAACCCAAATCCATGGCAAATCAGAAGTCCATCATGGAGTAGGGAGAAGAAAAAGGGATACCCTGTCCAACAGTTTTGAGTTCACAACAGTAGAAAGATGCTCCACAGTTTAGTCACTGGCATTGGTAGTACTGCCGACAGGTAAGATTTTCTTCTGTAACCACCTAAGCACAAACAGTCCCTATCTTTACTTCATTCACGTAGGATTTTGCTGTTAACATCAGCAGATATGATAGTAATTAAAGTCTGAACTGGAGAAAAGAAAGCCTACACAAGCTAGGATTTGACTACTGGCCGCTTCTGGTCTTAAATTATTTGGCTTTGCAACAGTAAGGCTCCAGAGAGATTATCAGTTGAAGATACTGATGTAATTCACTGGCTGACACAGTGTGAGGCCTGATTTAGTAAGATTTAACCGAGCAGCAAATTCTAGAGCTTTGTTGACAGGACTAAACCTAATTCCTATTTTATCATGTCACACACCAACTGAATCACCTTGGATTAAAGTTTCCTACTGACAGGTTATACCATAGTTGGCTTTTTCAACATGTTATCAATTATTTCATGGCGTACCTGTTAGTTACCATTTTTAAGAGTGCCTTATCAAAGAAACAGACTTGACAAAATGACTTCGTATAACCCTAGTTTAGAGACCACTTAAGAGAAGTAAATCAAAGAGTTTGAAAATAAGCTCTTAAAAGTCAAGATGCCCATAATATAACTAATCTCTCCAACAAAATGTTACTTTTTTCTTAATCACATATATTATGCCTACAAATTTTAGTGTGTACTAAAAATACATACAACAAAAAGTATAGAGGAACTTTTCCACAGCATAATAAAGCCAGCATAAGGATGAACTGTGCACTACAATGAAACAAAGCTGAAACCACAGAAATTACTCCTTAAAACAGCTTTGTCTGCATTAGTGAAAGCTTAAACATTAAAGCTATAAGGGTGCCAGTAGCTATAGACTGCTGAAGCTAGAAGAAAAATGTATATCCAGCTTGAAATCTAAATATTCCTCATTAGCACACAGCAAATACATGATGTATTCCAAACTGTCTGTTATTAATAGTAAAAATACTCTGAAGTCCAGTCTGGCAACAAAACCAGCATAAATTAGGAAGCGATTTTTTTTTCCAATTCCTTTGAAGAAGCACTGAAGTACTACTTCAATTCCAGTGCAATTCTTTCCAGACAGAAGAAGGCACTTGAAGTGAGAGAAAAGTGACAAAAGCCCACAGTATACTGGACTTGCATATTTACAGAGAAGCAACTCAGATCACTGCTGTTATCTGGGGGAAGGCAGTAGGAAGTCACATCACCAACACTAACTTTGGGCTTCTTGGGTTTTAAATGAAAACATTTGAAGAATAGCAGGAAGCAAGTCCATTCTCAGACCTATCACATCTAAAGGACATCAGGTAACAGTAACCAGGTGACAAAGCACCTGAGAAGTAAACTTGATCTGATGGGTGATTCAGAAGTGACAAAGAAGTTCATATCAGAGCAAACATTAAGTTGTAACAGAGTCAAGTTCACTCATAGCAGATTTTTCTATTATGTAAGATAAACTGGAATCCTTTGCTAAAGGAATGAAGGCAGGGGAGGCCACCTCCTAGGACACTGAATAGATCTCAAAGAGCCATCATGAGTAACTGGAAGATAAGCATACACAAGCCCTTTCAATATTTTTCAAGGCATTTTGTAGTTCTTGTCTAAAACTAAAGACTTCTTTGAGGCATCTTTGCAACAGCTGCAGTTTGTTTGATTTGGCAAACAAAATATAGGGACACTGTAACTGTTCAAATGTTGTTAAAAACCTAGGAAGATTTAGGTAAAATGAAATCAAAACACCTAAGAGAATGGGAACACCCAAAACCTGATTGAGTTTGTCATATGAAGACTGTTTAGGCCTTCTATATAGTTAAAACTGGTTAGGAAAGTTTCATATGGGAAAACATACGTTTTTTCCTCTCACTCCACCTCCTCAACAGAGCAGAATCAAGGTCATTCGCATGCTATTAGCTGTCTTGAGACGTAACTGCCTTATTTTCTTATGCTTACCCTTAAAAACCTAGCTCTGAAATAATTCGAGCATTTCTGGAACCTGTAGTTTACTCACCACTATACACACCAACCTTTTGTGTATGAGTGCTGTGCTTTAGCTTGAAATTCTCAGAGTAACAGCCCTGTGGTTAACAGATAGAATTCAGCTGCTGTAAGGTTACACTTAGCAGGGATTACAGCAAGAAACCAAAAGCCACTTTTGATCTCCTTATTCTGTGTCTCCTTACAAGCAATAAATATGAGACACATCTATCCTGCCCCCATTCTGGACAGCATTCCATCATAGAAACATAGTATACCATTCAGGATCTGGATGATACATGAATGTAAGCACAATGTTAATGACAAAGAATTGTCCAGCTAAGAGAAACAAACATTCAGTAAAATGACTCAACATGTAGTATTATTGTCATCAGCTTATTAATTCTTTGACTAATTTTAAAAGCAAAACTACAAGCAACATAAAAACTCAGACTGGTAAGGCAAATCATTCACAGATAGAAAAGTTTCTATGAAGAAGGCTGCCTATAAATACACACTCACTGAATACATTCCTACCCAAACCGGCTGACTCAGGGTATCTCCCCATACAGAAGTATCATGCCAAATAAGACCAATGCAACCATTTGCTCTTCTATTTCAAATCTGTCATTGAATGGGGGGAAGACAGGCAAGCTCCTGCTCCTCACAATGCAAATCCCATATGCATTGAGCAAGTTTAACTACTACTACACCCCATCAAGGATGTGCAAGTAGCAAGGCTTAGGGTTGACATACACGCTCTGATGTTCAGACACCCATGCTGCTGGAGAAGACGGGTGGTTGTGGCCTGTAGGTACATTTAAAGCCGGAAAATGATGCTCTAAGGAAAACGTAAAGACCAACGCTGAACCTCAAATAACGTCCCGCAGTACTCAGCGCCTGAACTACCCCGAGGGCACGGACCAGGCGAGCCCCCACATCTCACTCGCTGGCTCAGACTTCTCTCCCTCCCTCATTCCCGTGCCCCAAGCTCCGTGTGCCCGCAGAGCAGCAGCCCATACGGCTGAGAAGCGCCAGAGACAACCGCCTGGACAGCAGAAAGGACGGGACAGACTGAAGGGCAGGGTGAAAGCGGAGAGAGGAGCAGCCCCCCCCAGCCTTGCCCGACCCCACGCAGCTACCGCCCCGGCCTCCTCACCGCGCATGCGCGGAGCCAGTCTGCTCCACAGGGGGCGGGTTGATGGTGGGACCGATCGCGTCCGGAGCGCAGGGTTCAGCCGAAGCCGGGGAGCCCTGGAAGGGACCCCACGGGACGTGCCTGATGCCCCAGGCCGGTTACCTGGCCGAGGGTCCCGCGGTGCAGGGCCCGGATCAGGCCACTCGGTGTCGCCATGGCAAAGGCGGGAAGGGTGTTGGGGGGGTGAAGGGGTAAAAGAAGACAGGGCAGGGGCCCTAAAGCCTCCGCGCATGCGCTACTCAGCGGGCGCACAGTTGGCTTTAATGCGAATGCGCATGCGTAATGCTGACAGCGGAAGGCAAGCGATCAGGTGACAGCTGAGCACCGCTGAGCGTGGTTAGCGCAGGCGTGACCGTTGTAGGGGCGACCGGGAGCGGAGTTGTCAGGCTGTACGTTGTTTGTGGGGTGTCTCGCCTGTCTCCTTACGGGTCCTGTGTCATTGCCCTTGAAACTGCCCTTTTCAGCGGGTTGTCCCTTCCGACCCTGTATAACCTCTGAGATCTCACCGACCCGTGCTCCCCTCGGGCATCTGGAGTGTGCCCGCGGCAGCGTTTTCACCAAGAGATCTGCAGCCTGGCCCTTGTATGGAGATCCCCACCTCTGCGTCCCTCAGTCGTCTTTAATCAGCAAACTAGCCGAAGTCAGTTCCCACAGAACCCCCTGAAATCTCTGCTTTGAGTCTACCCTGCTTTGCCCCAGACACCAAGAGCAGCTCTCTTACATGGCATGTCCCCAGATCCAGTCTTTGTGCTCACGCTGCTTCCAGTGCATCACAGAATCACAGAATGGTTTGGGTTGGAGAGAACCTTAAGATCACCCAGTTCCAGCCCTCCTGCCATAGGCAGAGACACCTTGCACTAGACCATGTGACCTAAGGCTCTGTCCAACCTGGCCTTGGACACTGCCAGGGATGGAGCATTTAGCACTTATCTGTGAAACCTGTGCCAGTGCCTCACCACCCTCACTGTAAAGAACTCAATTCTGTATATCTAACCTAAATCTCCCCTGTTTAAGCTTGAATGCATCATCCCTTGTCCTATTGCTGCAGTCCGTGATGAAGAGTTCCCTTCCAGCATCCTTGTAGCCCCCCTTCAGATACTGTAAAGCTGCTTTGAGGTCTCCACGCAGCTTCTCCAGCCTAAACAGTGCTAACTTTCTCAGCCTCTCTTCATATGGGAAGTGCTCCAGTCCCTGATTATCCTCGTGGTGTCCTCTGGACTTGCTCCAACAGCTCCATGTCCTTATGTTGATGACACAGATAACAGAACCAAAACAAATGAGTAACACTGAAGCTATAAATGAGGTGTAACATGCTCCTGAAGAGTGTTGCACATCAACCCTTGGTGCTCACTCTTTTGGGAATGGTGCCAGGTTTCTTCCTGGTTAATTTCTACCCAGTTCAATTCCACCACAAAATGCTTGTTACCCATGTTCAGGTGACTGGGGAAACAAACTAGCAATTCAGAAAGAAGGTGCACTTGTAGGTCTGTTAGCAGTGGTCCTACGCATCATATGGGTGATTATTTCCAGCAGCCAACTCGGTACTGAGTAAGATTAGTCCAAACCCTGTCGCTGATTATATTATCACAGAATGTTCCTAACTGTAAATTCCTGAAGTAATTCTAATAGCTGAAAGTGCTGTAGGTTTTCATAACTATTTATTTTCACTTTGATGCATTAGTTACAACATTTTAAAAATGTTAAAAGTCTGTCTGTACCGTGCTTAGTACACTGGAGCCTAATCTTCATTTAGTTCCACAGACACTACTATAATACAAAGTGTAAAAATTCTACTTTGGGTAGTCAATAATAACTTTATTTTGAAGTCAGAAATTGTACATGCAAGTTTTTCATCATTTGCATCATCGCTATAGATATTGCTTATAATTTGAGCTAAAAACTTCAGTGTGCAGTGTTCATCTTTCCCTGATGTTTTTACTCAGTGTTATGTTTCAGCAAAAATGTCAGCCAATTTTGAGAACATAACTAGGCAAAAATCATGTGGAGCTGGTGGAATTGTAGGAAACATCAGGGGAGAAGATGAAAAATGGAAAAATCCAGGTGATATTTTTTGTGATTTTCTGGTCCTAAGGCTGCAAGATATTAGGCAAGAGCCCGTGACTGCTCCACTAAGCTAAGACTGAGTGCTTTGAGTGGTCCATCAGGCAACAACCCTGATGGTGGAGGGATGCACAGAAGCTTAACCTCTGCCTCACAACCAGAACTGTTCTCTGCTGGAGACTAATTAGAGCAGGTAGAGCTGTCTTTAATGCAGTGAAGAGGACGATGATGGAGAGACACCTGGAATATAAACTTAAGCTTCCAAAAGTTGTAAAGAAAATTGAGATGTGATGATTAAATGTTAAGACAATATTTCAGTTGTAAAGAATTTAAAACCAAACTCTTTTTCCAGAATGTAAGTACTAAGGAGAAAGCTTTTGGCGTCTACTGACAAATATATATGTACTGACAAATACAAATATAATGTTATAAATACGTAAGTTGGAAATGAAGAAAAAAAGGCTGTGTGGGATTCAGTGGTAAAAGACTAAGGATAATTCCTTAATTGCACCTTTTTATCCTTAATAGGTGCAATTAATACTAGTTTAACAGTATTAGTGTTAATTTTCAAGGTTATTAGAATTTGAGTTAGTAAATGGAACAGTAAAAGATGATGCTTCTTAGACTTTTGTAATACCTTTGGCTTAGTACCACAGAGCATTCTGATAAACCACACCAGAGAAGCACACATTAAGTGCCAAAGGGCTGTTAGCTGACAGCTCTCCAAAAGTACTTGCTAAATTTGAATGAGGAGACATTGAGTAGAGTTCTGTGGTGACTCGAGCTTTGCCCTAATCAGTATTCTCACCAGTAATATGGAAATAGATCCTGAATAATTTATGTTGAAATATGCCCTTGACACAAATATTGTCAGACTTGTAAATAACACTAAACACATGGTGATCACTCAGACTGTTCTGATAATAGGAGTGTTTTAAAACAGAGCATATTTTAAAATCAAACTGAAACCAAAATAAAGACTTTAATTCAAGTTGGTTGGTTGGGTTTTTTTTTAAATGAGAACTGAGCCTGAGTTATTACTTTGAAGTCTTTGTTGAACCCAAACTCAAGCTGAACAACAACAACAAAAAGAATTCAATGCAATATTCACAACAGCTCTTTAACACAAGAGGAGTCCACTACTATGACAGAAATCTAGCAGGAGCAGAAGAATAAGCAGGGAATATTCTTGGTGCAAGCAGAGAGGGAGAGTGGTGTCAGTGTACAAGGTGGGTGAGAAGAGGAAGAAGTTGGTTTAAAAATCCTGGAGAAGAAAATACTGTTTGTATCCTGAGAGATAGCCTAGTGAGATGAGGAGGAAGATTCACTGCTCATACTCACTGTCTTCTGAAATCTCCTGCTGCTGCCAAAACTCTTCTGACTTTTCTCATGTATGATTCCTAAACACTTCCCCTACCCATATTACCCCAAGGCACATTGTAAATCTGTGCAAGAATGTTTAGATGTGCAGAGTCTCTACTGAGTCCTCAAATTAGGAAAATACCAGTAAAAGATGAGCATGAATTAGAACTCAGTCAAAATATCACTGTTCAATTCTTGCTTTTAATACAGCCAAACTGACTTGATTTAGAGACAAGAGCTGTAGACCATATTTTTTAGGTATGTCCCCCCTGGAACACAGTGATTCTGCAAAAGATCTAGAGTTTGTGTTGGACAAGCAGCTCAATTTTCTAGTGCAGTGCTGTAGCTGAAATGGTCATTTAAGTGATTTTTAGTACTGGGGTACCAGTCAGTAAATACAAAGTCCACTTTGGGTTTCCATGCTTCAAAATATAGAAGAGATTTATTGAAAAAACAAGGAAAAAAATTCTGAAAGGAAAAAATACTGAAAAATCAAGGAAAAAAACTACAGGCAATAGCCATAAATGTATTGAAGAGAAAACTTAGGCATCTGCTCGAATAAGTGATTAGTGAAAAGGAGCAGAACAGAAAGTCTGTGATACTGTTTTTTTTTTTCCTCTGGGTAGAAAAACCTCTATAGCCCCCAGAAATTTCTGAACCTTTGAAGAGGCAGTGCTTTGCATAAGACCCAGCCTTGCTTGATCTACAATGTGAATGGGGTCCTGGAAATTAGTTAGGGACAAGTGGAGTGTTTTTATCCACAATATCCTTGTCTTATTTAATGTAGAAATCAGAAGTCATTTGGTTGTTGGCAGCACATTGTAAAAAGGAACAATGGTTAAAGAAGATGACTAAATTTTGAAAACCTGTCTTTATCTTTTGCCACTGTCAAAAATCATGGGCACTAAATCAGTTTTTGTTCCTCCTGAAAAATGAACAGAAATTCTGTGCACTCCTAGATGAAAACTAATCTTTTTCTACTGTACTTTTAATATGCCACATGCTAAAAACATAAAACAGTCTAAAATATTAGAACCTCTGTTAATTTAACAGAATCACAAAATCATGTAATTTTTATGTTTTATGCTTCATATATTTGTGCTTTAGGTCCCATCTTCAAAACAGTGTAACAACTATTCAAGTCAGCATTGTCAAAATAATTTCACTAATATGCTTGAATCACTCACATTCTCTAATAAAAGTAACAAAGAATGTAGAATAAATTAATACATTTCTACTTGATGGAAGTATTGTGACAGAAAATCCTATGGTATGAAAATTTTAGGACACCATTTTGAATAAAAAATATTAAAAAACCTGAACAATAACCAATGAAAAATAGTGTGCTATCATATAGCTAGAGACAGAATGCTAATACACATAGAGAAGAAGAGTGAGAAATGAATTAAAATTACATCACAGAGTTGATGCTGCCATTTCTCGATTTCTGAATGCTTGATCATGTTTTTTAATGTAGCTCGGGGGAGGGGTAATTATAATGTCTTTATTTGCTACAGTATTGATCAGTACTGCTTAAAATAGGATTCCTTTTTGCTATGCATTGCTGAGGCGTACGCCGGGTGACATTCCTGTCTCCAAAGAGCTTATAGTCTAAATGGGCAAAATGGGCACAGATCAAACAGTGTGTGACACACAGTGTGATTTGCCATGTAAATATTGTAACTCCTGTTGTTTTTTAAATGAAGGATATCATTAGCAAGGTACTACCTGAATGAAAGAGCAAGGAAAGGTGATTTAAGCAGACTGCAGTTAGTACAGAAGGGAGATTAGGTAGAGTGGGGGGCTAAAGAAGAGAGTAGGAGAAGTTGGAGCAGGCAACCAAAAAGCACAGGGAAGAGTCCAGTCAAACCCTTCACATTGTCATATATAAAAGTACTTCACTTGAGATATGTAGGCTGGCATAGTTTAAAAGGACATCTTTGAAATTCTCAAGAGCCTAGAGGTTAGTAGCAAGACTGGCTGAAGAGGGTGAAACAATTACTCTTACCTGTTTGATTTTACATTTTACACATGCTATGGAAGAATCTTTGACCCATTTTATACATCTGTCTGTTCAATGAAGCTTTGGCAGGGTAGTATTGAAATCACTGAAGATCTGGCAGAAAGCATGAAGAAGTGTTGTGTTATCTTTTGTATGCTGAAACTGTTGATAGTATCATAGCATTGCAGAGAGCTATATCCTGTGAAGTTCATGGAAAAACATTCTACTGGTAGCCACTGAGAAGAAAAACACCTAGAATC
The DNA here is from genome assembly GCF_012275295.1 of Melopsittacus undulatus. NCBI lineage: Eukaryota > Metazoa > Chordata > Aves > Psittaciformes > Psittaculidae > Melopsittacus > Melopsittacus undulatus. Next base: position 113,980,503 of record NC_047528.1, on the reverse strand, counting down.
TTCTGAAATCTGTAAACCTTTTCTCCCTGTAATGTGCTGTGGAAAAAAGAAATCTTTCCTAGATGTTCTTTTGTATTATCATCAGTTATGGTGGCTGTGTTCTTTACATTCATTTTGAATCTGTGTTTCCTGTCATGAGCAGATTAAAAACAGAAGAGAGCGGAGTGAAAGTTTTCTATTGCAAACATCTGTGTCTGAAAAAGGATTGTATTTCCATGTCCTGGAACATCAAGGGGAAAAGCTTGCCCTCCCCAGACACACACCTTTGGTTTGCAGCAATAAGGAGTTTATAGACAAAGTTGCTTTACTACAGTAAATAGAAAACCCAATTCTGCTATTATTTCCGGTGCTTAATCCAGCCTGGTTGTCTGAGGAGACCTTCGATCATTGTTCTCAGCAGAAAGCTATCTTATTCTAGATCTCGAAAATGCTTCACATATTTTTGGGTGTAACCTAAGCAGTGCTTTTAATGACTCCTGTCTTTTGTAACTGAAGCTCAGTTTTATATGCAAATACTGCTGTCTAGATAAGTGTTCTTAGAGACTGCCAGTAGAAATGGTGAATGGACATACTTACCCTATGTGAGTTAAATTAAATCCACCAGCCGAAAAAAAGGCTAAGTCAATGGACTTCACAAACAAAAAAAAGTAGTGCTGGCCTCTCATCCATATCTGTCTGGAAAAGGGGAGAAAAGATGGTATAAAAGCACTGGGGGAAAGATATACAACACTTTCTTATATTTTCTGGTATTCTTAAGGAATTTATCTCTAGAAAGAAGGAAATTTATTGGTTTAGGTGCTGCCCTGGGACCTTCGTATCTGCTACATAAATGCCTTCCTTTTAAAATTTTGATATACTAATATGCATTGGAGCAAATACCACCCAAAATACAAACTACATTTAACTAGATTCATACAGCTGCTCACCCCATTGTACCCAAAAATCTGTGAAGTTGTATGCAAAAGTAGGAACAAATCTGGGAAATTGTTTATAAAATCATCATCTGAACTGGTTCTTGGGCATTAAGGAGACTTTGCTGGTGTGCAATACTGATTTTTCCTTTCTGAAGTGGAAGCACATTCTCAAGTAATAGTCCATAGATTAGAGTTTTACTTTGGGAAACATTGTTAGTGAGGATGGTCTTCCCTCTCTTAGTCATTTTCCCCATCTGCCAAACCTTCTTCAGGTATACCCGGCTGATGGTGACATCTCAGTACCCATGAATAGGAATTCACACAGTCTGAACCTCTGCTTTGTAATTCTGGTGGTTCTCTTCCAGTAAGAGAACCTCACAGGTGCCTTTTTACACCTCTCTTCCTCTATAGGATATATTACAGTGTGAACATTTGCCTGTGACTTACCTGTCTGTCCAAGGTGCTCAGAAGAGATTTTGCAAGGAATAGTGAAGTGTATCCCTCAACTTGCATGTTGGAATAAGGATCTTAAAGATGAGAGAGTAAGGTACAGAGATATCTGCTTGCCTATTTTGCGTTTAGATCCGTGGTCATTACACAGCAGGCACTTTTGAAAAGTCATTTATGAAAAAACTATGGTTTATTTTTATATGTTGTTCCAGTTCCTAAGAAGTATGCCCTATTAGCGATCTAAATTAAGTCTTACTTCACTTTCCAACTTTACAATATCCTTATTGCCTTTTAAGCTAAGCAAAATTTTGCTTTTCCTCTTGTTATCAGAGTAGGTTGTGTTTTGTTGTTGTGGTGATGAGGTTTTTTTCATTCTCTTCAATAAATGGCATGGATTGATACTTTTCAAAACCATCATGAAATAGGCTTTGAAATGAAATACACATTTGAAATTACAGTTGTGGCTCCTTCATCTTTTCAGTTTTTCAAGCTCTTCTGGTGAAGGTAAGCACCAAAATGTGCCACATACTATTGCAATTCTCAGTGCAATTTGTCTGCTTCTACTCAACAAAAGAAGTGTTGCTAAGAAAGTTTGCAGGTGATGCACAGATTGATAGAACAGTAAACAACCTTTATGTAGCTGAGAAGCCTGAGTTGCAGTACTGCCCTGAGAGTTCATGTTCCTTCTATTTGATCTCTGTCTACCAATTTCCAACTGTTGGTTTCCACAGTCCCCCAACTTGTAAAAGTGACACAGGGTTTTTATTTTCAGGTGTGTGATCTTCCCTAGTTATGGGTATTCAGACATATTGCTTGAATGAGTTCCCCTTCTACCAAACAACTCTGCTGTGTAGAACTGGCTCTTTCTCAATCCTGTTTCTCATTCCACCAAGCTGCCCATCATCTGCGGAGTTACTAGCAGTGCTTTCATGTTTTCTTCCATTTGTCTTTTAAATACTAATTGCTAAAATGGGATCAGGGGCTTAACACCCTTTGATTCAACATCCATTGAATGCATAGTTCAATATTCACATCACTGATTATTTCACTGTTCATTCAGAAAAATAAGACTGGCAGGAAGTACCAAAATCAACACTTTACAGTAATGCAGATCTGGCACAGCCGAGCATGTTTCTAGATACCAGGAAGACTGAAGTACATAAAATTCAGATCTGCACTTTAAAGATAATTATCTCTAAAAAAGTCATTTCCATGTGCTAATGTAATATCAAATGACACTCCCAGAGAAAGAGTTTCAGTGTTTTTTTCTTTTACCATTTATGCGTGTGTTCATGGTATGAATATGCTCTGAATATTGTGTTTCCATCTGGGGAACACAGAACACTTCGGGTTTATGGGATACTTTAACTGGGTTTGCAGCTGCTTTGTTTCACCAGAGCAATGAAAAGCTGCTCAGACTCTAGCACCCTTTGCTTTCTGCATCCTTTTCCTTCTACACTCCAAATGCCAATGCCCGCTGATTTGTCATCTCCTACCACTAGTTATTCTTTATACGCAATCTCCTTGTTTGCATTCCCTTAACCTGGCTTCATCAGGTGAATGTATGAGATCCCCCAGGCTGAGAACATCAGGTTGGTTGGGGCTGACAGCTCTGCCACCTGCTTTTCTTATGCCACCATCTCAGAGAGCTGGGCTCACCGAACAGCATCTCTCCATGTCTCCAGCTCTTATGGCCTCTTGATGATGGTGACAGCAGCTGATCAGTTCTTCACAGCTTTACCCTGAGCCCTCTGCCTCAGCTCCTTGCCTTTTCTTCATCTCATGGCAGACGTGACTGTCCCTTTGAGCAGCAAAAAATAGTTTGCTTACAAACCTGGAGCCAAACATCTACATGTGTCTACTTCCCTCTTCACCACTCCTCCAGGGAGGGTGCTCCTGGCTTCCCCTTCAGTGCAAAAAATGAGCACTCTTCCTTCCACCTCCCTCTCAGCTTGCCTGTGAAGAGGATCTGGCACAATAGGTGCTTTCCTCCCAGATGCTTCTTATGAATGGCCATACTTTTTGGGCTTTTTTTTTTTAATGAAAAGTTGTTTTGTTGTTGTTGTTTTTCCCCCATGCAGAATTGTTCCCTTTTGGACTGACCACCATCATCCATTGTTCTCCATGAAACAGAAACTGCCGTTGCCCTCGGGGGAGATGGTGGCAGCCTATACTGTGAGGCATCATAAAATGCAGACTCCATTGGGAACAATGGGGAAAAGCCTTCTCAACGTGGCCACCAGCTGAGGCTTGCCACTACTCTTGGCCCATCCAGAGCACAGCCATGTTGAGAGGAGGTGGTGATCTACTGAGCAGCCTCTGGGCCCTGCCTGAGGGAAAAACATGATTCCATGCAATAGGAAAAATACCCAGACAAAACCAGCTTAATTACAAGAAGCAAGTGAAATAAAGACTTCATGCAAGGTTACAATGAGTTCCACTTATGTGGGAGTTAGCAGAGCTTTTAGCCATGTTTGCAGGGGAGACTGAAGTCCTTTTTTACTGCTCTCTTCCACTGATGTCTTGACTCCCCCTTAAGTACTAAGAGAACGAAAATCTTATTTGACAGTTTTAATAGGAAATGATTTTTGTCACAGAATAATAAGCATTTAATCTCTGAAGATGTAATATTTTTCCACCCTCCCTTTTCACTGGGCAGCTTCCTGCCTCATATACTCTTGGTTCACTAGAGACTGTATTCTTTTTACCAAGACAGGAGACAGAGAAGTCTAATAACGGGTGGTCTGTGTTTTAAAATGGCTGATTTTTAATCTCTAAGCAAGTTAATATATTCAAATACATCTTTGAAACTACCAGAAGATGTCTGGTAATCAAATCATACTTACTGTATTTTTGAAGAGGGTGCACTGTAAAGAGAGTTAAGAATAATCAATGCAGCATGCCTGAGTTTGAAAATTCTAACTCGAGTCTTCAGTTGCCTCTAAAACATGCATTTAATGATAGAAAATATTTCAAAGATGATGAAATTTGAGGATATACATCATAATTTCGCACACATCATGGTGTAAGAGGGTTGTGATTCCTTTCCAAAGTGAGCATTGTTATTCAAGGAAGTAAATGGAAAATAAATTAATGGGGAAAAATGGCAATAAAGATCTTACTTAATAGGATTCAAACTGTTCAAGCAATTAGAGTCACAATTAGCATGTTGACCCAAGTCAAACTGTCATCTATTAAAATCCCAGGTACATAAGTCTTCAGAGCTGCATACTTTCACATTTACAGTTCTATAGAATGAGCAGTGATTTGCTGCTTTTATTCTTCCTAGCAAAAAATCCTCTCAAGAACAGAAACCTTAACCCTGCCACCATAGAATCATAGAATCATAGAACAGTTTGGGTTAGAAAGGCCCTTAAAATAATCTAGTTCCAACCTCCCTGCCATGAGCAAGGACACCTCACACTAAACCATGTCACTCAAGGCTCTGTCCAACCTCGCCTTGAACACAGCCAGGGATGGAGCATTCACAGCTTCCCTAGGCAATCCAAACCCTGTACAATTATGCCTATGGCAGTTTCAGTGGCTTTGTATTTAAATTGACAAAGCTGATCTTTAAAGATTAAGTATGTGCTGTTTCTTCTCCAAAGTAACTACTTCGGAAGTAGCGGATCATCTAGAGTGATGAAGCTGCATTCTCAGCTGTGACACCGAGCTACTGGCATTGCACTCCTAATAATGTCTGGGAGCTGAGAGGCAGCTTTTTGGGTTTCTTATAATCCATAAATGCCTCTTGGGGTACTAGGTGTGCTCGCTGCCTTCCATGCTGCCAAAAGAACGAACGCCCCATGTTTAGTAATAACAGAAACAATGGAGGCTACTGCCCAAAGTAAACACTGCATGCAGGGTTAGAGGATCGATTAGAGTGAATGAAACAGTGGAAAGCAGGATGAAATAGGCAGGGAGCAAACCCAAAAATCATGTTTCAAGAAATGAAGTGAATACACAATGGCCTTGAAAGTGAGCCAAGGGAATGAGCTTTTTGAGCAGAGCCTTGACTGCAAGCAGAACTGGGATCCTGAGCAACGCAACGGGTTCTTGTTCAATCTTACTGTATTTCAAGAAGCGGGACTTTGTTTTGTAGTAAAGCAGGATTACTTCAAAGGAATACCTGGCTCTTGTAATCAATTTCTCATTCTAATGGAAACAGCCTGTGATGTCGTGCATATGGGCTGACTGCTCAGTCCACGATGGAGTTAGACAATGCAGAGAGAGCAAACAATGAGGAAAAACAATGAGGGAGGAGGACAGAGGGAGGTTTTAGGAAAAGACATGGTAAAATGGAAGAAAAATTCCAACTTACAGGGAATTAATCTAAGGCACAGAGAGTTAAAAGAATGTAGTCAGGCTGTATTCTTCTGCATGATAGTCAGCTGGGAGATGCTGGTGGCTCTGGCAAAGAACAATCGTTAATGTGTACTCATGTCTGAATTGCTAATAAAGAAGAAGGCCTTGTCCCTCCTGTCCCATTGCTGTTAGAGAAAAGCAGCCCTCTTTGACTGGCAAACAGGCACCACGATGGAGGGTTAAAACACACGAAGCTGCTGCCCATTTGGAACACACTCCGTCTCCTTTCACATCTGCAGAGCATTTAGCTGCTTGCATCTGGTTGTGTTTGCGCAAATATAATTCCATATTCACTAATAATTCCCGAGGCTAAAGGCCCCTCTCCTGTAACCTTGTTAATATTCTCACAAGGCCTGGTGTGAACGCCTCACAGCACTTGGATTAGAATTCAGTCTGGTGGGTTTTTCTCCCCCACCCCGTCTCTTACTCTTTCTCTCTCTCGTACTTTTCTGGCCTCCAGTTTCCTGGCCACCCACATGACGAGACACTCTCCCTCCCGCTCTCTCCCCATTCTCAGTTTCAAGGAATTTCCTTTTGTCAAAGGCAAAGTGTGATTGACATATTTTCCCCCTCTTAAGTGCAGTCTTCTTAATACTTGATTTAACTATGTCCTTATGGGGCTCGTATAATCATTACCTAGGTGAGAAAGAGACCCCCTGCTCTCTCTCTACCATCCGATCTTGGGCTTCAAGTGCTGACTACTTAGTGCGTTTTACATGGTTTTATTCCCTTCTTAAAAACGTTTTTATTAATTTGGTGGTGATGAGGGCTTCCAGATTTACAGCACTGGAAGCTGAATTCATTTGTTTGTCCACAAAACAGGTACCACTGAAGCAGCAGAACTGCCGGCTCCCCTATCAGTGTGCCTTGGGATCCTCTTTCAAAGCACCTCACCCCGGCCAGAAGGTCTTCTGGCCTTTCTGGGGAGAAGGCAATTCAATTTTGCTAAGTGCTAAGACTGATAAAAACCTGAAGCAGAGCTCACCCTGACCATCAGTTATCACAGGAGTTGGGCATGTAAGAATTTTGCTCCTTCACTTCTGCTCACTCCTTTCTTTAGCACAAGGAACAATGTTTTCCTGTTGTTCTGCAGCATATTTTCCATGTGACCTGCATAGCATGGGCCCTGGCCAGCTGCCCACCCCAGGTAGAGACCAAGGTGTGCATGGTGGTGGGAGCAAGAGGCTGAAGAAGAGTGGCTGCGGGGATTGGGAAGGTGGATGGGCTGCTGGGAAAAGGAGAGGAAAGAAGGTCCCCAAGCTGATAGCCTGAAGTCTTTAATGACCTCCTGGTTAATTTGCATTGAGCACCCTGCTGTACTGCTCTAGCTTTATCCACATCATGTATATTGGGCCAGGAAAGTAAAACTGCATTATGATGGCTGTGGGTTGGCTGTAGGAATTGAGCTGAAGAGGTTGCTCAGACTGAGCCAAACGTTTTCAACACAAGGATTATTAACAAGCTTTTGACTAAATATTTGCAACATCTAAACACACCTTTTATTCAATATGAGAGTAAACCAGAGTTTTGTTTTCCATTTAACAGGAAGTCCTGGAAACTGTTATAGCCAACAGTATAGCCAACAATATAGCTAACAATACTATAACTGGTTGTTGTAGCCAACAATATAGCCAACAAGCTAAGGAAATGTTTATGATTAAGTATGCTCAAAATTTAGGCCATGTTATTATACTGCCTTGTTTTCAGTTGTATATGAACTTTGCTGTATCTGAAATAGCTAGGGTGAAATTTGCCATGTCAGGGATTAAACTCTCTACCTTGTATCCTTCTTTTCCCCTTTCTTTGAAAAAGGGGGGAAAAATAATTGTGTTTTCAGAAAAAGAAAGTTTGGGAGACTTTATTCTAATGTATATGCTAAAAACCCCTGAAAGGGACACTGGTAAGAATTAATATTCCCTACCTAATTGGGATGAAAGACTTGTCTTTTGATCAGCAGTTGGGGCAGAGAATCCCTCTGATGTCAGAAATGTATAACTTGCCTATTTCCATGCAATTTTTCCCACATTTGCTCAGGTTCTGAGCCTCAGAAAGTCCCACTTTGCACCAAGACTTTAGAAACGTCTGTTCTCTGAAGGATTTCTGCCTGTTCACAAACCCAGCAGAGGATTGCAACCTTCCCTCCCACTGCAGCAGTGGGGTGCATGATGTGGCTTGTCACAGAGCACAGCAGCTGAACAGTGATGCTGCCTCCCCTGTGGCTGTGGTTTCAGTGTTTGACTGACAGAGCATGGGAGAGAAGAAGGAACCTTGCTGACAAGACAGGACTGCAGAAGGTAGGGAGCTGGGACTAAAGTACTAGGAACAATGACACTGGGACAAAGAGCTACTGGGCTCAATATTCTGAGGTTCTGGGTAAGGGTGGGGGGCTTACAGGTAGGACTGGAAACATGACAGGGGAGAGGCATGGACCTCAGGTGTTTGCCTCAGGAAACTGAACAGGAATTTTCACCCATTTGAACTACAAAAATTAAATAGAAACACCCCCTCTCTCCCCCCGAAAATGAGCGATTCAAGCTTTAAGGCAGAGTTTGGATAATGAGCAGTAGGTATGACATGAATCACTTACTGAACAGAAAGTATAAAAGAAGACCTCAACCAGAGATGCAGTGGGAAACTGTTACGTATTTATGTAATTAGAGACAGTGAGATGGCTCATAGATAGGGCTGAAATAATGTCAGGCTTATTGCTGAGGATCCTTAACATCCAAACGTTTGACTTTGCAACATTAAGTTTCTTAACATAGCATTATTTATACAGTAATACCTGGGATAGCTTATAGGCCAGGACCCACACTGCTGTAAAGTGAGTTACATTCTGTATCTCATCAATGCCTCAAATTAAATTAACACTCTTTACCTCAGCTCTGGCTCCAAGGCACAAGGATGCAAAAGAAAGCTTTGCAAAGCCAGCTCCTGTGTATTGTGGAATGAAGTGGGAGCAAACGGTAATGATATAAAAGAAATCCATTCATTTTTGTCTTCCTTTCTTCACACAAAGGAAATTTCACATTTCACATGTGCAGCTGTGCCCCATATCTGCTGAAAATACTCATCAACACAATATGGCAATGAATATTTTCAACCATTCTTTTAAGAAAGCTTTTATCTTTTTTTGGCCTCACAATATCTCCAGGCAATCTATCTCCATTGTCAGGGCCTTACTTAGTGAAGTATTGTTTCAAGAAGCACAGCTCAGAACTCTTTTTCTGGTATGTTCCGGGGAAGGAGTTAACTTGTAGATGACTTCAGCAGCTTGTCAGATCCCAGTCCTCAGCCTGTCCGTTGACATCAAGTACCTGTGAAGCCCACGGCGAAGGATGCCTCACCTCCTTGACTGGCCAGAACAAATATGAAACGGCAGTTTACTAGCAAATTGATAAACATTTTTGTCCCTTCATCCCCCCAAGCAAATAGCAAGCATGAGGGGTGCTGGACCTTTTGTTATTAAATCAGTAGTTGAACAGCTACGCTTTGAACATTGACTGATAGGAAGGACAAATAGCTCTATTAAGACATGGAATAACGTAGCAAAAGAATGCCAAACCAAAACACTTTCACCTAGGAACAGGGGAAAACTGGGATAGGGCAACCAGTGTTTCTGTTCAGACACAAGTGATTCGTTACTTTGAGGGTGGTAAGACACTGGCACAGGGTGCCCAGAGAAGCTGTGGTTGCCTCATCCCTGGCAGTGTTCAAGGCCAGGCCAGACAGAGTCTTGGGTGACATGGTCTAGTGGAAGGTGTCCCTGCCCGTGGCAAGGGGTTGGAACTGGATGAGCTTTAAGGTCCCTTCCACCTAAACCATTCTGTGATTCTATGAGGACTTCCCTTCTGCATCCAATTTTGAGCTGCCTGCAGACATGTAAGATGCTGCTTTGGGCTGAGATGTCAGACCAAGAGCCTCCTTTAGGCTTTCCAGAGGCAGCTCCTGTTCCCATGGATGCTTTGGACAGAGAATGGCATTGTTCTGGGAGCTGCAGTTGGACTGAGAGAATTTATACACAATGTCAAATCCCTCCTGTCCTGACCCTTCCTGACTCCTGCACATCTGTAAGGGAACACCCCTGAGAGGGCATCTGTAAAGAACCATTTATTCTGCAGTGAAGGGGTAATCTCATAATAACCAGGGAGTTCCTCCAAGTTCCTGGGAGTACCGAGTGAACGTTGCCAGTGTTGCTGGCTGAAATACTGCAAACCCAAATACAATGGAGGCTCTGAAGAAGGCAGAGCAGCTCAGCACCCACAGTCCATGTTTATTTTCTCCAGAGATGAAGGGGGGACTGCAGGTCAGCAGGAATTGTGCATTCTGACTGGTATTTATTGACTCAGAAGTCCTTGCTGACAGACAGACAGACAGACAGGCAGGGAAGGGTTCCATTACAGTGACGTCGTCTCTTTCCCTCTTCACCCCTGAGGCTTTTGCTGCTGACACTCTTTACACATTGCTGTGGCTTCTCCAGCTGGTGCTGGCGCAAATGGCAGCTGCCTTTCACCTCGCTGATGCTGGAAGCCGGGGTTTCCCTAGGGAACACGACTGTCAGGCTGTCAGTGACATGCTGCAGCACATCTATCAGAGATATAACAACAGATAGCTTCATGTTAAGCCTTCCCTCTGAGACCTGGGTTAAGACTGGAGGTCTGGGTCAGATGCTGAAGGTGAACTCTGGGTGGCTACCGGGGGTCAGTGTACAGGGTCTGTGTGAAAAAGAAATGTATCCCTGCCCTGTGCTCAGCCCTGTTTCTACCTCCTATTCCCTGATGCAGTCACTGCTAATTAGTCTTTGATTTCCCTACTCAAATATTGTGCTTTAGGAGAGATTTGAGTCCTTTCTGTGAGTGATGCTATGACACTCTGAGCAGCCTCTGCTCAAGCTATGGCTCATGACTTCAATACTTTTGATTCCTAATGTGGTTCTGTTTGGATTTAGAATAATAGAATCATGGAATGATTTGGGTTGGAAGGGAACATAAAGCTTATCCAGTTCCAACTCCCTGCCGCAGGTAGGGACACCTTCCACTACACCAGGCTGCTCAAGGCTGGAGACTTAGCTCTGTTGCAGGCTGTACAGTCACCTGTGCTTTTAGCCACACAGGGTAGCCTCTTTAATGAGCCCTCACTGGCAATGCAAGATACTGTCCTTTATCCTTTGTCAGAACAGAGAAGCAAAACGTCCATGTTTAAATAGGATGAATTCTTTCTCTTGTCCCCACACCTCTCCACTGTTTTTTAAGATGAATTATCTCACTTTGAGTCCAATAAAGCAAAGGTGGCAGTTTCTAAAGGGTGCAGCAGGCTGAGGTACAGGATATCTGGAATGTTTGCAGCAAAGCAGTATCAGGTGGATCAAATTGTAGGTTCTTCAAAAACTCACTTTAAAAACACCATGCTTGCAGCATGGGTAAGTAAATCACTTACTTGCATAGTGAAAGTTACATTAGGGATGATAAGAAGTGCAATATGAGGGTGACTTTTTAGATTCAGTCTTTACAAATATGCCATCTCTGCAAATACAAATGTATATGAATGAGAACCCAAGCATCAGATAATTCAGTGCACTTCTTGATTACCAGTGCAAGATTCTGTGCAGCAGTGCATGTTTTATTTTAACAGTCTTAAATGATGAGGTATCTTCCACATTTGGATTTGGGCTGTTTTTTTAGTAATGTGATTCATGCAGCGAGGCGTGGCTGCAACACTTTCTGTTCTGTGACAGAATGCTTCTTACATCACCTATCATATATGGAATTCTTTTCAGGCTCTCCCTCATTAAAAACGGATGTTTAGATCTCCTACCTCTCTAATGTACAGGGGCAGATCTAGGCATATTTTCACTTTGAAAAGATTTCCTTCCTTTTCATTAATGACAGCTGTACAGTTGCCTAAGGACTGAGGAAATTTCCCCCTCCACTGCTGGATGTAGTAAACATCCATGTAGTCTTAGTCATCTTTTTGTGGACAGCCACAATGGTTTTGTTCCCCCACTGAAGGTCCTTTAAGCATATCCTATTTTCCCTAATGTGGCCTTCCCAGTAAATAGGAGTAAAGAGGGTGAGGGGTTCAGTATGTGTACAGATGCCAATGATGGGATGGTATTGCAAGGGAGGGAGTAACTTAACCATTGAGTCTTACCTGAGGGCTGACTTACACAACTGGGATTCCCCAAGCAAATTCCTGTTACAATAACAGCACATACATAGAAACAAAGCAAACCTTAATTTAGAAGCAAACTTGATGTTTACCAGTATGTTACATGACTGTCTCACTGTACTTTTCTCAATCTTTAATCCACTACTTTTCTCATCTTTTCCCATGTGGTCCATTGTCCTTATGTCAGCGGATGCACAGTACAAGGGGTGTTCTTATTAGATTGGAATAGGTTCCCTGCTACTGGAATATACTGTGCATGGGCCAGATTCCTGTATGAGAACATTTTGGACATGACACCCATGCACAGGGAAGATGCTGACATCAAAGAGTGAAGGTTACCTGTTTAACAGGAGCAGGCAGAGAGGCAAACATGTCCTGGATTTTGAGATGAAAACTTTTTGATCCTGTGCAAATGTCTTTAAACCAGTTATGTTTGATCTCTAACTCAGATCCCTTTCAAGTACACTCCATTGTGTCTTCTTTCTTCTATCCTGTCTCTTGGTCAAAGTGCTACCATGGCTCATTCAGCCACCGTGTCAACCTTTGATCCTAATTTTGCTCAGCACTTCTTCAGAGCTTGTGATTGTGCCTGTTTGTGCTTGCTGTATTCTAGAAACATCTGCTTTTGCTGTTTATGCATCCTCACCTGTAGCTAGATCTTAATTTCTCCTTTCAAACCTCAGTAAATTGCACTCAGTTTAGCTATCTCTGTTGCTGCAAGAGAAACACTGTAGTTTTGCCATCTACAAGTGAATCCTCACCAGTGAAGGATGCTGACCACACAGACAACCTACCCATGTGATTTTCTGCAGTCACTATGAGACAATGAGGTATTATGATATGTATACAATGTGATGCACCTAACTGATTCTCCACATAAATATATACTCACAATTTTGTAGTTTATAAGTTTAGATACCTTAACTGATGCTGGATATCCACAGATACTGGATGCTATGTATGTACAGAAAGAAACTAAGATTTAGTTATAACTGGAAACTAAGTAAATTTTCCCTAGTGGGATCAAGTTTGTCTTTCAATGATGCCAGAGCACCCTAGTGTATATTTAAACACACATTAGCTATACTTCAGCAAATTGAAATGGAACCAGACAATAGCTGTTTTTCCTTTGGGCTTGCACATACTTGTTATGTATTTAGGTCCTGCTCCGGACAAACAGGGCTCAGTGCAGTAACATATTTCTTTTTGCTAGCTTTATACTTCACCTGATGGATTCTGGAGGACCACGAGCTTCCTTTCTTTAAGACATTTCAAGAATGGCCAAACTGTCACTTGCAAAATAAGTATTTCCTGACACTTGGTTAGTCCAGTTCATTTCTTGCCATACTCTCCTGAAGGTCCTCAAGGCATGTGTATGGAGATTATAGGCTTTGTGGGTTGTCCTCATGGACAGTGCCACCAAGTAATCTATGCAGTCCCCATTACCAAGGAGACGTGTGACATGATGGCATGTGATAGGACGCATCAGGACACAATGCATATCTATGAACATAACACAAAGACTCAGACTGAAGAGAACAACCCAAAAATATCCCCATAGGAGGCTCTAGGCTCCACCTCAGCAGAAAGGGGTGAGTCAGTGCTTTCCCAGGGCATAATGCACTCCAGCCATACCTTGTGCCTCCCTCAGCACGTTGCCCATGCCCTTGTGCAGATTCTTCAAGCAGGCAGGATGGCCCAGGTATCCTCTGAGTTGTAGGGATTTCTGGATCGTTAGTTCTGCCACTCGCCCAGTGCTGGTGCAGAGGCCACAGTGCGACACAGACTTTGTTTTTTTACATGGATCTCCTCCACTTTAAGCTATGCTGGTTCAGCACAATTATAAAGAAAAAATTAGTAGGAGTTAAAAGATACTTTTCTGAGTAAAGGGTTGAAGATTGAAATACAGATATGAAGAATGAAGACGTAATGTTGCAGCGTGGTCATTTTGTTGAGCATTAGTGCATTTTGACATACATGAGGATAGGGGAAAAAATTATTAGTTAAATATTGTTATATAAAATAAGCAAGGGTGCGCTCACCTAATGCTGGACAGAAATGAGTTTTTGTCACAGGATCTGGAGCATACATGTTTAAATTGCTAAAACCAAAGCTTTTGGGCTCAGGTTTTGCAACATTGTTCAGTTGCATTATAAATTGGGAATGATGAAATCTGAAGTGGCAAATGATTGTTATTGATGCTTTTCTTTAAAGGCTTTACTGTGTACACTTTGTTCTAGTTTTCCTTTTGTGTGTATCTTGTGTGTCCCTACTTTATTTCCATGTCTGACATCTAAACCTAACATGCCTGCTATTAACATCCAATGTTAATACCATAGACTCAATTTTCAGCAGGGCAGCACAAAACCGAAAGCAGATGCCTTTGTCTTCCACTGGAATTCAGCACCTCTGAAAATCAGGCACTCATGTTTTTCAGTTGGAGGAGCAGATCCCCTTCTAGAAAATAAAGCTTTGCATTTACAATTGAAAGAACATCCAATCTCGGTAGGTTTTCAGGCACCGTGTATGCTGCACGGTGTTTGCACAGCAATCTGGCAGCCATTGCTAGGGAGCATTAAGCAACAAGATCTTGTAGTGAACAGTGGAATGATTTTTTATTTAGAGATTACATAACTCTAACAAAATGGAAACCAGCCCCTGTGCTTCACTGCAGCCCAGAACTTTCTCTTCCCAGATGGAGGATGACCTTTAATTGTGTCAGTTCCACCCCACATCCTCAGAAAACAAGGGCAGCTGCTTCACACATGAAGGGAAGCAGAGATTGAAGCAGCCATGTTGATCAAGGATAGATCATGACTGAGGTGTCTTTACAACAGCTGCATGAATGAGATCCTATCTATCAGTTACCTCTGTGAGAGTCTCCAGGCAAAAATAATTGATCTTAAATGTCACAAACGGACCAGCTTCCATCTGCCTCTGTCCCTTTAGTGGCCACTGTGGTAGCAATAGTGACACATCCAGAAGAGCTACCTTGGGTCATGGTTAACCCATGGGGGATCACTCAGGGTGTGATCCTAGCAGTGCAAAGAGGGACACTGCACTTAGCATCAGTGATATGGCAGGATTGGTGGGGAGCTGATGGTGCCCATGGAGTCAGTCTGCTGAAGGAGGAATTGCCATGTGGACTTCCTGCAACTGGGACTCCTGGCAAAGACAGAGAGAATAGAAACCCACTGATACTTCTGCCACAAGTTAATCAGTACTCCCATACCTGCCTTATTGATAATTGTCCTAAAAACTCCAACACCACTTGTAATCCCCTATCTTTCACTCCTTTTGTTCTAGCCACTCTCCTAAATCTGCAGGTTTTTGATTCTCTTTCCCTGTTCCTTTAATGTCTTCATGGTGCTGAGGGGGTGGGTAGGCAGGAGGTGCTGGGACCCCTTCTGTGGAGCAGCTGTGGTTGCTTCCTGAGGATGTGTGAGAGTTGGGAGAGATTGCAAGGCATGACTTTTTGCTGTATGCTGAAAGGCTTTCTCCATCAACCTGAAGAAGGACCTGAGAAGTGGTGAAAAGGTATAGAGTTGTCATCCCCAAAACAAAAGCGATTGCACAGTTGGGAGTTAACTGGGCAGTGTCTGGGTCCTCTGATGAACTGAGACAATTCCATTATCCACAACTTGCTGTAAATCAGCAAGTCCTCTGCTCTGAAATAGGCATTCAGTGTTTGCGTTGCTATTCCTGAAAGTTCGCGGCTCTCGATCAGAGAAATGACTTCAGTGGTTGCAGTGGTTGGCATGGAGTCACAGCAGTAAAGACTTTATCAATTCTCTTGACAACGTTGTCACTGAATGCAGTCACATGCTAAAATACAGTTTGAAAATAGGAATTCACTTTGACTGTTTATGTTAACTTTCTGTGAACAGTCAAGCAGTTTACTTTTATTGACAAGAAAATCTGTAAAAAGTCAATGTCAGAGGTACATATGTGTGCATTTAAGTAAACTAGTTTTAAGTTCTCATGCATAGGCATTCAGTTTTGAAGTGCTTACACATTCCCCCAGCCAAAGGAATGGAAACAATACAATGTGATTTATCTGACCAATCAAACCTAACCCAGACAGCTGCAGTGCAGGCTCTCCTGCTGGCTGCTGTTTCCTTGTGGCAGAAGAAGAGAGCAGACGCCTCGGATGACTGTATTTCTGTTGTGAGCTGGTCACTTGGCTCTTCTTGCTGATGACTCAGAAGCTAGAAAAAACACAACCTGCCTTGAATGGTCCAACGTGAAAAGCACAGGAGGCCACTAAACCTGGAGCTCACTGAGCAGCTGCCTGTTGGTGGTATTCACCAAATAGGCCTGTCATTTCTGTGTTTAAATATGAATAGGTTGTACTGGATATGAAATCCCCCCCCAGCTGATTCAAAATCATTAAAAGAACTGTTGACAAGTTCTAGGCAACAAGTAGCATATTAGGACAAAATGGTGCAAAATCTGCCGACACTTGGTGTCACAGTGTTGTTCTCGTGTATCATAGGAACACACAATGTCCTCACTGAAATAACAGCTTCAAGCTATACCTGGGTAATGCTCCCATGTGAAGATTCCTGTGAAAATTCAAAAGTTAAATACAAAGGCCTCATTAACAAAGACAAAACCCACCACTAAGAGCCAACACTGAGATCACACAATGATATGCCAAAATGGCAGCAAAGCTGCTGCCAAGCCTGAAGATGTCTGAATTCCCCACAGGGCTATACCCTTGCCAGTAAAACTCTGTGTGATCTTGAAGGTCTGCTGCCAAGTGCTTAAGTCTTGACTGTATTAGATAGCACAGCATGTAACCTGAAAAACCTCAAGAAGAAAACCAGTGTGGTGTGAGTGGGAATTCCCCCACGCACCCTTCAGGTTTCTGATACAAGGAAAATCCATGCCTGGAGTTCAGGCAGCTTGTCCTATCACCTCCTGTGGTGGTGATTCCATCTGGCAGAGCAGGTTAGTTCGTAGCTCCCTTGCCACCTCTTACTTGTCTTTCATAGAACCACAGAATGGTTTGGGTTGGAAGGGACACCTTCCACTAGAGCAGGTTGCTCCAAGCCCTGTCCAGCCTGGCCTTGAACACTGCCAGGGATGGGGCAGCCACAGCTTCTCTTGAGCAACCTGTGCCAGTGCCTCAGCACCCTCACAGGGAAGAACTGTATCTAATCCGTATATCTAATCTAAATCTTCCTTCTGTCAGTTTAAAGCCATTTCCCCTTGTCCTGTCACTAAATGCCCTTGTAAAAAGCCCCTCTCCAGATTTCTTGTAGGTGATGGATGTTTCCTTCATCTGCCTGTATTTCAGGGAGTGTCTGCAGAGAATTCAGAAGAAATGGTAACCTGAGAATAGATCTTCAGTATTTTCAAGGGGTATGTTTTGACCCAGGTGTGCATTTGGAATAAAATTGGTCCTCAATTTTGAAAAAGGTAAAAAGTGTGGTTTTCCCTCTTTAAACCAGAATCAGCCCCAGATAGGTTTATGAATACGGTGATTTTCGCTCTGCCACTCCACCCCCCTCCGGTTGCAGGCAACACCCGAGTGCAGCCCGACGAGCCCGTAGTGGGGAAGAGACCATTCACCGGTGCAGAGGTGTGAGGGGCGGGGGGAAAAGGTGTGTGTAAGCTCCCCACTGGGTCGGGTCCCATTTGCTCCCAGTCGCCCCCTGGTGGCGCGGTGCGGCACGGCCCTGTCGCGGCAGTGATTGCGGGCGGGGGGGCCGTGTCCTCATGGGGAGCTTCTGGTGGCAGCGGCCGACATGTGCTGCGCACGTTTGATTTATGTCTTGCTCGGGACGGCTGTGTGAGCAGCACGGTGAATCCGACACGTTTTCCCAATCTAGACCCCAAGCAGGTAGGATTGACAGCTGGAGAAAACCATCTATTCCAAGCGCTAAATAGGTTATCCACCATCCGTAAAAGAAAAGCAGTGAGCTTTAGAACCGTGCCTCCCAGCCATGCCCTTGGTTTTGATTTTGCCACTGGCAAGGCTGAGTGTCTGACCCCTGCTAACATGCGGTGCCTTTAATAAGGAGAGGGAGGGAAGTAATTTT
The DNA here is from genome assembly GCF_012275295.1 of Melopsittacus undulatus. NCBI lineage: Eukaryota > Metazoa > Chordata > Aves > Psittaciformes > Psittaculidae > Melopsittacus > Melopsittacus undulatus. The sequence goes on along the minus strand of NC_047528.1, from coordinate 113,962,559 downwards.
ATACTCAGCGTGTGAGTGATTCATGTTTTCAGAGGGGATAAAAATGTTATTAGAAAATTCTCCTGCCAAATGTGTGGCAAACGAAACCAATTTATTAATGCTGTGGAGGCAATGTGTGAAATTGGGATAAGAGGTGAGGTGCGGTCTCACCCCTGTGCTTATCGTGGCAGAATGTGCTGCAAGACAAAGGGCTCCTGTCCTCAGGGGATGCTGCTGTTGTGAACACAAGCACTAGCAGCAAGCAGAACGTTTCAGCTCAAATGCACTTCAAAGTGTTGTTGGGGTGAGAGAAATAGAGTCTGAAAGAGCAGACCTTGATCATGAGCCATCAAACTGCTGCTTGAAACCTGTAAAACATTGTCAGGACACCCTCTAAAATGCTTTTATTCTTTCCATAGTTCAAGGCTTCCTCTTCATTTAGGGTTATTATTTACTCTATTATGTGTTAGGCAGTCTCAGTGTGCTCTGTGTTGAACAAGGCACAAAACAAAACCAGTCCCAGACCCCAGAATACTCCCAGTTTGAAATAAAGTCCATGCAAGTAAAGCATGGTTTTGGAGCCAAACAAGAGGCCCAGACATGGCCCATGCTTTTATACTAATGTATTTTACATGGGATATTGGTGAAGGTGACCATATGTTCCTGAAGTACCTACAAAGCAGGTGCTGTCCTATTGAGAAAAGCAAGGTGAAAGAAGTTTATATTGAGGTGACTCCTGAAAGGTCAAGAGTCATTTGCCGGATGCCCTTAAACTGAAGAAGTCTGTGATCTTTTCTCCATCCCCCTAATTTTTGCTTTCCTGACAATGCTGTGTTTGCTACAACTGAGTAAGACGGAGCATGAAACAGTATGAATGGAGAATTAAGCAGGATGAGCAAGTCTCAGCTCTGTATCTTTAAACCTCCTATGCAAATAGCATCATCTGCTTGTTTTCAGCACCTGGAAAACATCAGCATCTGGGCAAAGGACAGTCAGGCAGAGCATGTCAGGATAGAGGAAATCTGAGGGGGAATTTCCGCCTTGAAAATCTCATCCTCTGCAGAACAGGATGTGCTCTTCATCGAATGGTATCTGACTTCAAAATATCATGTAAGTAGACATGCTCAGGTCTTCTGGATTCCTTTCTCTTCCTGAACAGCCTCCAAAACACAGATAACAATAACTCAATTTCTTAGTTGTAGGTATCTAGAAACATGGGCCTTGTTCAATAAGACCTTGATTTCACTGTGGCAATCATCATCTCCAAGGTGTTTTGTTGCCTTATTCTATACTCAGAAACAAAGCTGAGGATTGTTCTGATAAATTTCTGGGGAGCTATAACCCTGCTATTAGCTCAGTTGGCCCATCCACGTCCAATCTTTCCACTCACCTTTCATTCAAGAAAGCACTTCTTATATTATCCCCAGACTCTGGCAGTAGGGCAGAAGAGGTGAAGTCAAGCTTTGAGCAGAGAAATGTATTTACAATATTCCCAAACAAGAAATGTGAAAACTGTCTCTTGTTCTTTCATGAGGAATCATAGAATGGTTTGGGTTGGAAAGGGCTAGGGATCATTTTAACATCATCCGGTTCCACATCTTGCCATGGGCAGGGATGCCTCACAGTAGACCGTGTCACCCAAGGGTCCAACCTGGCCTTGAATGCTGCCAGGGATGGAACATTCACCACTTCTTTGGGTGAACTGTGCCAGTGTTGATGAAAGATTATAAGGAATACTATTTAGCTGCTATAGTCAAGCACACACACAGTATGAATGAATGCATATCTTTTTCATTAACTTCATGGACTTAATGGACTTGAAGTCTAAATAAAGTTGTGCAGATTTATCTGGTCTCAAAACTATGGTGTATTTTTTTTCTTTTAATTATGGTTGTTTGTTGTCATTGCTGGTTTTCTTTTTATTTTGTCTAGTTTCTATTAATGAACCTTGTACTCGTAATTTTATTCAGATACAGGATTTTTTCAAGCTTCCCTCACCTGCCATTGTACCACTTTCCATCTGCCACTGAACCAGCAAACTAATTCCACCAGATCTTAACATCATTTGTATTTTGTCTATAGCAGGAATAAATGAATTAATGTTTAACATGATATTATCATTTATTAGAGTAAATCAGAGAGCACAGCAGCTCAGTTACAGCTGAGTGATCCAGAAGCTGAATTAATTGTTGGGGTCTCCTCGACAGTTAATGATTGTTAGGATGAGAGTTAATATCTCTGAAATATTGTCACTTGTGTCAGATCTAGGTGAAACTGGCTAACCTGTTCAAGCAACATTGTAAGAAGGAAAAGAATAGAAAGGAAATTATAAGCAAGCTAACATCACAATCTTCCATCTTCCTCTGCAACAGCCCATTTGTCCTTGTAAGCCTTGCTTCCTCAGGCAGCAGTTTTAGTTTACCCTCTGAGCAGCAAAAGCACCCAACAGTCTTTTCTGCCACAGTCTGATAATTTGCTGATGAAAAGGACACACAACCAGTTTCTGATGTCACCTGTGCTGGTGTGGCAATCCTCTGGAGATCTGCTGAAGTCACTGGAGTTACTCTGCATTTGCACTGGTATGAGCAGATCAAAACATAGCCTTATTTGAAACTTCCTTTTTTAGAGAAGCATAAGAATTTCCATTTTGTATTACAATACTGAACTGGGAGTTGTTTATTATTATACTGTTATAATCCTATGGCCTAAGTGTTAGTGGGAAGAGTAATTTCTCAATGTAATTTTGTATTTCCTGGATCTTTGGATGTCTCAGCCATGGTGCTATAGCCAGTAGCAGTGCAGATGATCTGTAACAACCTGATGGTATTGCTTTACGCCATAAACTGTGATTTTAAGTTGTGTAGCGTATCATTTGCATTTGCTGTTGTTTGCAGCTGTGTGACAGCAGAGCTCTTCACAGTGTGCCAGAACTGTGTTCGTCTTGGATGTTAACATTTTCACAACAGGACTGGGTGATTTTGACGAGCTAGTTTGCTTTCATAGGTATATACATTCATATATATACCCTATTGTGCCTTCTCCGCTGCTCTGCAAGTCCACTTAATGCTGATCTTTGAGTCACAGAATAGTTTGGGCTGGAAGGGACCACCAAAGGTCACCTAGTGATCACCCAGCTTTGTGTTTTGAGAGAAGCTGAAGTAATTATGAAGATAAGCTGAGAAAGTTGGGGCTGTTCAGCCTGGAGAAGAGAAGGCTGCACAGAGACCTCATAGCAGCCTTCCAGTATCTGAAGGGGGACTATAAGGATGCTGGGGAGGGACTCTTCATTAGGGACTGTAATGATAGGACAAGGGGTAATGGGTTAAAACTTAAAAGAAGTTTAGATTGGCTATAAGGAGGAAGTTCTTTATTGTAAGGGTGGTGAGGCACTGGAATGGGCTGCCCAAGGATTTGTGAATGCTCCATCCTTGGTGGTGTTCAAGGCCATGTTAGATAGAACCTTGGGTGATATGGTTTAGTGTGAGGTGTCCCTGCCCATGGCAGGGGGGTTGGCACTGGATGATCTTAAGGTTCTTTCCAACCCTAACTATTCGATGATTCTATAATTAGGCTTTACATGGGTAAAATTGAAACCAACGGTTCTGATCAGGGAAATGTGTCTGCAACAGAGTCCTTTGCACTGTTAGATTAATATAAATACAACTCTGAGTGCCATCTCTCCTAGCACTGGACTGGATGATGTTGGAGTTGATATGCTACAACTGAGTGGAAGGAAAGAATGCAAGATAATAGGAATAACATGTTGCTGTCTTGATAGGATGCTGAGCATTGTAAATCAGCGTGGACTTCAGCCAGAAACAGTCTTCAGCCCCTGCTGAGAGTGTCAGCAGCACAGAGTTCCCCAAGTTTATGTCCCTTTGCACAAATTGAGCCCCTCCTTTCTGGTTCAATAAATTCTGAAATAGAGAAATCTTGATTCTCCATTTCTGGAACTGCTGATTTAAATCTCAAGGGATTTGGTTGGGGTTTGGGGTTTTTTGTTGTTTTTTTTTCTTTCCTGTATATTTTTTCTCTTAAAGTGTCTTCAGTTGGATGAAATAAAATTGTTTTTCTACAGTGCATTGGCAGAAACAGTAGAACATCAATCATAGAATCCCAGCGTATTTTCAGCCAGTGCTAAAAGCATGTTCAGATACACTGAGAATGGACAGTAAGAGCTGATGCTGGCCTTAACAACAGCTAGTAACACACTGTCTTCAGAAGAAATGCATCATCCTACACTAAGGTTAAATAAGGTATTTGGAAAGCAGTTTCTTGATGCTTTTGCTTCTGTTTTGAAGGAGCATGCCCTTTGTGGTGAGCTCTTTGGGTGAAATTCCATAGTCCCCAGCTGGAGTGTCAATAGAAGTGGAAATTCTTAGGTGGTGAAAAGTGTTGTATCTGTAGTTGGCCAAAAGTCAGGTGAATAAACATCATTTCCATGACAAACATAACCCATAGTCAATGAATATCATGACTGAGCAGAATGTGGTCAATTTATGTGATACCATACTGGGATCTCTCCTAGACTCCTCCTTGCCTGTTAGGTTTCTTCCTTTTAGGTTCATGTCCAGTTTCCCTCTCTTTCAGGATGTAAATGTTACAGCCTGCAGAATCCTTGTTGAGCAGTCACACAAAGGATGTTCCTGAGATTGTAGGAGGTGCAACTTAAGTATATGATCTGAAAAGGAACTGGCTTGATCTGTTAAATCCCACAGTTAATGAGCTGTCAAAGTGTTCTTATTGTGCAGTTCTGCATGAGGCTGACACACGTACCTACCCCTACCCTGCTGGAATAAAGTAGTTTTTTTCCACTGTTTTGAGTTAATGGAATCCTATGCACTACTAGGACAAAGAAAGAGTGTAACCCTGGTGTGATGAAGTCTCTCGGTTGGGAAGCAGTAACTCAGAAAGTCCAGCTTGTGGTGAATGACTGAGGACGACCTTTTGGTGCAGTGCTATGGCTGAGTGACCCCAGTGAGTGATGGCTGGGTAGTCACTGAGTGTATAAACAGACAACACTGAATAAAGAGATCAGATTTCCTCTGCAAACAGCACTGGTGATATGTATCTGACACTAGATGTGTGCCTGGTTCTGCTGTCTACACTTCAAAAAGGTGATGAAAAAATGACAAGGGTTTAGAAACAATTACAAATATGACTGCAAAGGAAGTCTTCATAATGAGAGAGCAGCTCAAGTGGAAGTTACATGAAAGCTCAATGGTGGGGGTAGGTAACTGTATGGACAGGAGATTTTGATCAGCTTGGGCAAAGGCACAAATGACAGACTGAGAGTTTCCATATTGAGAGATAGACAAATCCACACTGAAAATCAACTTCAGACAGTTATCATGGGGCCAAAGAGCTGCCTGAAAAAACTCATCAGCAAATGCAGAGTATTTTTCTGTACTAGATAGAAGCGACCAGGTAAATTTACGTTATGGCTATCTGTGTGCCCAAGAGATGTTCTCCAGCTTAGCAAGAGGTTTTCAGGTTTTACATAGGACTTCTGTGCCTCTTACTGCACTGGAAGTCAAGATAACCTCACAGTTTTTTTCTGTAGCCCTAAAATCTATGTGCCTACCTGCTTATCTGCTTGTTTAGCATGTGGGATTGCTTATTCTCCTCTGGGGGGGGAGGGGGGTGGGGAGTTAGCACAATCCTGAAAGCTGAGACATTTTTCTACTAAGAATCTACAGGAAGAGTGAATTAAAGTCACTGGACTCTCTATTCAGATTCTCAACATAAACAAAGAAGCTTGCCTATGCTGATTTCAGTTTTGTTCTTGCCTGAAAACGGCACATTTGGCAAATAACTGGGATCTTGCTGCTGCTGCTGCTTGTGTCTTCACCTCACTCCTCAGTTTCTTCGGGCCAACTGCAGCTGTTGTGTGGGTGCTGAGCAGCTCGGAAAATAACGATTTGGAACTCAACAGTGTATTGTGTGTGAGCAATGAATTTATTGCCAAGAATATGTATAAAATAAATTACTGCCATGAGCTGTTTAGAAATCCTTACTCTTTTTTTTAGCTATGGCATCTCCTTGTGCAGCTTGGCCACTGCTGGCAGGCTGGAGCTCTGGCAAGGACTGAGTGTACCTGGGTAGGAGACTGTGACTTGGAATGTGACAGCAGGAGGCTGAAAGAGGGAATCAAAGGGGCTGGTGAAAGGCTGAAGCTAGGTTTTGCTCTGGCATGGTGTGGGGCCAAGGTATTTTGTGTGAGGCAGCAGCTGTGAACAGCTGGATGAGGAGAGAAGGACCAAGGTGAGAAAGAAGCAGGACAGCGGCACATATTATGATGGCTTAAAAAGCCCAAATTGGAAGAAAGAGTCTTCATTCATTTATAGGATCTGTGTTGAAAACTGAGAATCATGAATTCCTTCTTTAATCACTTACCTGCAAATAATACTGTGAGAGGGCTTCGTCTCTATCAGTTATTTGACAGCACAGCGTAGAGCATGTTGGCTGAAGCTCTTACTGCTGTTGATGAAGCATACATGTACCACTAGTGTGCCCATGCCTTTGTGGTTCTAGCTTTTCAGTGTGAAGGTGAAACTTTGAAAGAAAAGTTGTCATACGGTTGTGTAATTAGTGGTAGAATCATAGTGTGCATCTGCACTATGCAGGCAGCATAAACAAGCTAATTATTTCTGACTTCACATTATCTGTCATTGCAATGGCTACTTGTTTTTCAGTAGTGCTTTTATAACAACATCTTTCAGTTTGTTGACCAATATGGTTCAGCCTGGCAGGTAACCTGAGTCTCTAAGCTAGTAGGTGGTGACTCCTTTCTGGAAGAGTTCTGCCTGAGCATACTGGTGTTGCAACTCAGGCTCTGCTGAAATCCTCAGTCTGCCTTCATTTTCTCATACTCTTATCATTCTCTTTCTATGGCTTCCCTGAATCCCATCTGTCCAAACCAGCCGAATTCTGCTGCCCATCTGTTCGCCTACATAGAGAAGCGTGACCACATCCCCACAGCCTCAACCAATTTCATTCACTTCCTGCTGTCTTTGGATTCCAGATAAAGCTTTTTTTTAAGAAACCTTCCCCTAATCTGTCCACTTACTGATGCTGATGTGTGTGCTTTTATTTAGAAGGAGGCTTTATCACAATTGGCTATGTTGCCCTCCTAAAAATGACTGTGTAAGTTTGTGAATTGAGACGATGGGAAGGGCATTTATTTCTTTGTGTCTGTTCCCATTATGCATTCAGTCCTGGTGTCTCCACATGTCAGCTGTCACCTGGTTTCATCAGGAAGTTCTTGCATCAAGAATTTGCATTTGTCAATTTCTGCGTTAACAGTAGCATCAAATGCCCTGCTCATCAATATGCCCCTGTTATGCTTGATGTTATAGGAACACATGAAAACATAGCCTCTTCCACAAATTGCTTGCAATGTGATAGCACCATGTGCCTCATATCCCTGCAGCAAGAAGTTCTCATTTTATTCCCTGGTATAGATGCCTGCAAAATCAACATACTCTGGAGGCAATGGATGATTTTACCTAGGCCACCAAACCTCTGTTTGTTGCTTATAACTTTGGTTCACTATTCAAGCATACCCAGGCAAAATGGTCTGGATTCAGAATCCTTTGTATCCCAGCTCTTACTTTTCCCTACATGTTATGCTATAACATAAGTCCCCGATCTATGGACATTTGTTTTATAGCCCTATGTAAAGTACCATGTGTTTTACAGAACAGAACAATAGTGACAGCCACATACTCAGTCAATGTGGTTTGGGATTTGGACGTCTTTCCTCCCTCTCTCTGTCTCTCTTCTTTAGGTCACTGTATTGTTTTCAGAACTGGCATATCTCAGCAAGTTACATGTAATTGATCTCTGCTTTACCTGGTTGCTCCTGGAGTCCTGTGCCAAGAGTTTGTCACAAATTTAAGACATGCAGTTTATAGAAAAGATAATCCCAGCAAAGTGGTAAAATTTAGCTTCTTTTTTGCAGTCATGATATCCAAGCAATGAGTAAACCCACCAGAATACCTGTCTGGCAGCATACACCACTGTTGTGCCGATCTGTAAGCCAAAGCACTTCAAGTGATGACCAGTGAAAGCAGGACGCCATTGCCTGGGAAACCAAATAAATAGAAGCACACAGCCATCCATCACTGCCATCTGGAAAAGATTGGGCTGAACGTCTTCCTGTCAGGATCTGCTACAGTATTTATTTGTATAGCTGAGCTTTGACTTTGGGGATTTCAGCAAAATATTCCTGTCAGCAGTGATCCGAAGGGAAGATTTGGGCCTGATTGTCAGGCTGGTGTTAATTCCTCTGGTCAATTTTGCAAAATTATAATTGTAACTAATAGTTGCATTTCTTTTTTTCACATGTAGGGACTTCACATGTGTGGAAACAACATGCAAGAGATGATCTCATTTTGGTATTATGTGCACGTGTTACCAAAGCACCGTGAATGATCATGAGTTGGTGACATGTACAGGTGTAAATGATTCATGATGGATGAGTTTGCTCCTCCACTGTATGTCTAAACCTGATAAGAAGAACCAAGTTTTTGCGTAACACAAATAGTTTACTGCATTCTCCTAACATCAGAAGATAAATAAAAGCTGAAAGATGAAGTTATTTTAAATATTCAAAATAGGAACATCTGAATGTACTAATGTGCAAGCAGCTTGTGAATCAGATAATTAGTTCTGAGGTTAAGGCTGAGCTAATGGATGTATATTGCAGTGCAGCAAACAAACCTTGAAATTTGATGAAGAGATACTTAAAACTGAAGAACAGCATGAGGCGTACAAGATACACAGAACAGAAGAGGGTAAAGAAGCAATTTTTGGTTACAACACTACAATGAAAAGTTCATTCATGTATTTGAGTGGGGACACAAGAATAGGGAACAATGTAAACGTGCATTTGCTTCTAACCACCAAGGCAGAAGAGAGTAAGAATAAAATGTTCTCAAACCAGCAAATGCCACAAAATGCCAAGTTTAGGGAGGAGCATAAATTTTATGTACGCTGATAACTGTCAGAAGTTCCCTTTAGTCAAAGAAGGACTAAACAGTTTTCTAAACTAAATGGGAAAAATAACTTTATTGTTCAGAAGGGAGGGTGTCTAGTCAGTGAAGACACTGTCTGGTATCTGTTTTGCCATCTGAGAGAGCTGGAGAGGATGGGAGAGGCAGAGAGTAGTTTGGCACCAGGATCCAGGAGGTTCTGCTGAGAGAGGACATGGAGCAAATTACTGAATTCACTAATGGAGAGAAGAAGTAAAAGAAAGTTAAAAAGAAAAAAAGTCACGAAAGAAAGAGAGGGGATAACAGAAGATTAGGAAATATAGGACCAAACCCTCAATCCAACGTTCATCGGATTTAATTTACTTAAGTTAGCTTCATTTGACTTCCATGGGAATTTATAGGAATAAAACCACAGTAAAGCAGAATTGGGGCATTGCAATTTTGATTCTAACAGATGAAAGAACAAGCACTGAAAAAGACTGGGTTCCTCAGTGGAAGAGTAATGGCAGCCATGTGCATTCGTATTGTCCTTTTCTGAATGGACTTAGTGAGCCTGGCAATAAGTTAGTTCTTCCCATCAGTGTTTTCAATTTTACACCTTCGTGCTAGTGTTAAATGTGTGGGAACAGGGAGATCCAGAGCTTTTACAGAGATGGCTTTGCCTTCAGTATATCCCTGAGGACTTCTGTGCTCTGGGAGAGGAACCATTTTCCTTCCTGGGACAGCTGTGTCCTTCTCATAGCCCTCCTAAGAAGAACCATGAAGACATCCTCAAAGAGTTCGCCTTTCCCCCGAGCCTTCTCTTTCAGATCCATTGTAATTCCATCACAAAGAGCTAGCATTCCTTTATGCATAAAACATTTTCAGAGAACAAAAAGCAGGCAACATATGTAATGAGAGGCTGTTCTGAAATCGGAGATTTGAAACACAACTGATCTGTAAATGAAAATATTGGGATAAAGAACGTCAAACCAAGACCTGATAATGTTGGAATAAAGATGGTCAAAGGGAGAGGAGAAGACTGGCAAAGGAAGAAGAATGGGTTAATGCTTAACCTAGATTCTTTAATTTTTCAAAGGAAAAGGAAGGAAGAATGACAAACCACTCAGGGAACATTAGTTGTTGAACGAGGTCTCAGAAAATATAGCCCTTGGAAGGGTGGCACCAGGAATATAGACTATTTCAGGTAATGGGTAACTTTTAATGTAATTTTTTGTTTCTTGCATTAAAGATGGCGTTTTCCAGATGGGAAATGAAAACACAGTGTACTTATTCTGTGGGATGAAAGGCAAAGATTTAATTAGCACGTTCAGAGAAAGAACCAGTAAGAGCCAAGAACAGAATTCAGGAGTCAACACTTTAGTGGGCAAAGCTGAAGTGAACACATCTGAGAGTAAGAGCCACTATTAAGGTAAAAAAATTCTTGCTGCAGAAGACCTTGTTTTGGCCAAAACAAAGTGCTGATGATTTGCAGGAAACTGATTTATAACAGATTTGGTCCAGAGTACATGCAGACAAGGATTTTCCTAACCTTCCAGCTCTGTGCTAAAACTATCATTCTTTCCAGTTGAGTGACAGTATGTGCTGCCACATAGTTTGCAAGAGCTATAATACATAGATGAAGAAATGTATGGTGGAATTATATGCTTCCAGGCATGAAAGGCATATAATTTCTATATTATTTTGCAGGAATTGTTATGAAACCATCAGACTTGAAAGCAATGACATGAGAGCAGTAGATGAAATTTCCCCAGTGACTGGCTTGCTTTCCAGTGGAGATGGGACCTTGGCATTCTATGAATAAAATGTAGAAACTCTTGTCTTTACTGAAGCTTAACAGAACAACAACTACAAATGAAAGCAAGTAAGAGAATGGAAAATGAGAAGAAATAACATTAAAAATTCCCACAGCTGCTGGACTGTGGCTTTATGTTGGGATAATAACTCTGGGACTTTTATCTATTGTGGTGATACATGTGCTACCAGTGCTTAGATACTTAGATGGATGGATATTACAGAAATGCTAAAAACATCACACCTGCTTTCTATATACACTGTCTTTCATACTGGGAGGACTCACTCTAGAGATGTCAGACAGCATTGCATCTGCATTCCTTGGATATACTCCATCGGAAGAAGCAGCAGGTTAATTTCTCCTTAGTTCTCTGGAGATATCATGATGCACAGTTATAACTTTGTGGTTGTATTCTTAGCATGTCCCTCTTCGCTTCAGCTCTTGTCTCTTCCTGGGCAATGGTGCCTTCTTTGGCTGTTTTACTGGCATGTAGTAGCTAGCTCACAGTGTCCTGCAACACAGAATGCATCACCAGGTCTTCTGAGTGCCAATGTCTTTTTTTTTTTGTTACATTATATTCTGTCTCAGATTTGGAAAAGGAGAGCATTTGGGATTGTCCTAAAATCAGACTGAACTCCCACTGTGCCTTTTCACCTCATTTCATGCCGCTAATTCGTAATATTTACCTGTGTGTCTTGTGATAGATAATAGTTTATTCGCTTTGCAGAAGGGATTGTGTATCCCATCCTTTGTCCATAAAAGCAGAGTGTTTTCATTTTGTAAGTCTATAGAAAGACAATAAGAATATTAAAATCTATTATTTTAAGTATATTTCATGATTTTTAAGTGAGTCACACAATTTTCTTTTATTTGAGTTTCTGAACTCTATGTTTGGCAATGATTTAGTGTGAAACTAAAGAGTAGATTTTGTTGTTGGCTTCCAGAGGTTCAAAACTACACCACTATGTAAGGCTTAGATCAGTTGACTTAATCTCTGCTAACAAACATTTTATTTCTCTAAGCTGCCTCCAAATACACTGTATGCATTGTTTCAATGAAGGAGGGATTTCTGTCATTTTAGAAGAAAGATACACAGGAAGTCTCTGGTGAAAAGCAAGGGGAAAAGAAAGAAAGTTGCCTGCTTGAACACAGGCTAGATTTTGCTTTGATGAAGCCGCAAGGAATTTGAGCACATATGAAGAATGTCTCATGAAAGTTTTTAGAACCCAAGTAAGATGTACTTCACCTCTTCAAGCATTAACGCAGAGCAAGCCCTCATGTCCCATTTGGTACATTAGTGCATCAAGCACCTTCAGTTTATGCCTCTGATATGTCTCAGACACCTTCTGTTCAATTATCTCCTTCAAATCAGGCAGCTGTCCTTATTCTAAGACATCTTTAAATACAGGAAGACAAGAAAGGCAGAAGACAAAAACTACAGCTTATATCGTTCTACTGACAGTGCTTTTAAAGTGACAGAAAATGAAGGGGGAAGCAGGAGGCTGAGTGAAAGCAAATGTAGAGCCCATCATCAAAAAGAGGAGCAAGATTGATGCTAGTGAATGCTGTGGCTGTCTCAGATGGCATGCAGGCTACCAGCTGGACTCTTAGCTGTGGTACACATACTTTGGTTGTTTTAAAACAAACATTTATGATAACTTCTTGCAAACATTTTTCTCATTTCTTGAGTCACACTCCATGAACTGGGGCTTCTAGGCCAGGAATTGTTTAAGAGTCAGGAGTAGAGCTGGTAGATATTTTTTACCTGAAAACAATTTTTTGGATGAAAAATGGCCTCTTTTGTGAAACCCTCTGTATTTAATGAAAAACAGAAAGCAAATATGTTCTTTGACTCAAAGTTAAGAGTAAATATCATCCCAAGGCAGTGTGAGCTCCACATGAAGGGGGAAATCAAAGAGGAGGAAAGCATACACACTCCCTAGAGCTTCTTTCACTCAGAGCCTGTCATTTCCTCCATAGGGGTGCTTAATTTAAACTGGTGCAGGACGCGAATCTTGAATATAGAGGGCAAAAACAGTTACAGGGTGAAGACCAGAGCTGTTGAATGCCTTATTGGAGAACATCAGCTAAGGGCTGAACATAGTTGTCTTCAGATCTAGAGAACATGGCCTACCTGTTTGAATGACTTGCCCATCCAATGATACCTTCTAGGTACTTTTTGTCTCAGTGTTATTCATAGTCTTTCAGTGATTCTGGAATGTTTATGGTCTGACAAGGTTTCCCAAACACAGTGAGCTGTGACTGAAACATTTTTCTATGTATAAATATAATATAAAAATAAATATAATAAATAATAATATGATATAATAAAATAAATATAATTACCTTCAAGTTGTCACAGTTTCCTGATGTGCTTAGTCTCTATTTAGATCTACTAGTAAACTATATTCCTCTCTTATCATTTAAGTATTTGTGTAGTAAATAGTTTTGGAGTCATACATCATTGAACCTCTCTGTGTTTAAACATATGTGAGCTCTCCAGGACTAAATTTAATCCCCAACATCATGCTGTGTAGGGGGTGTCAGCCTTGCATTGTTTATTTACTAGCTTGGTGCTTCATTCCTTAAAAACATAGTATAAGAGAGACTAATACTATGACTGATGTACTCTTATAAGCTGATGTCTTAATTACATTACTTGTCAAGGTGAAGCATTTCAGACAGTCCCCAGAGGCATAGATACACTGAACAGGACCTCTGGTGACTTTGGAGTTTTCTTAGGGGAAGCTTATCCTAGAAAAGGTCCCTTTTCAGAGGAGCAATGAACTGAGGCCATGGATCACCTCGGAATTTAGCTGACAGCTCTGACAGCTGTGAAATTGTCCTATCAGCAGTGTCATTGTGAAGGGATTGTCACACAGAACCTGAAAGGGAGCTAAATGACTAGGTATTCCCTATTAATTTCCTCATACTTGTTCCTGAACTGAGTAATTTCTTCCTTAATGGTGCATCCTTTAGAGGCTGTCCTACACCCACTGCAAGTGCAGGACTCCTCACTGTTCTGCTGGACTGTTCTCCACTGAATTGCAAGGAAAAAGACATGCTGTGTTTGGGAAGGGAAATCTCCCTTGCTGAGCAGTATCTACAGCTCCTTGACAAGCAATAGCAGTCTTAGAAAAGGGTTAGTAACTTGCCACTAAATTTTCACTTGACTTCTAGTCTAATTGCACATCTGATGTCCAAGGTTGTTTCACCTGCGTCAAGGTGATTGTTAGATAGCCAGTGGATGCATAGGGCTTTATAATGGATATGCTAAGACACATCTTTTCTTGTGCTTCATGGTAAGTTTAGTTCAACATGGATTGAGGGTCACATTCTTTATTTTTAATTTTCTTCTATTTTGGAAAAAAAATGCATTTTGTCGATTTGTAATTTTTTTGGAAGAGAGATACTTATACAATGTCACTTCTGGTAAATGGAGTCAAGGATGCTGTTGAGCCTCAGTCTGTCTGAAGTTGAGGGATATGCCCTCAACCTCAGATGGAAGAAGGAACAGTTGCAACTAAACGACAAAGCTTACTGGTAGCAGCCGAATGGGAATGGTGGATAAAGCTGGAGCTGCAGATTGATTTTGCTTTCAGTTCAAAGCCTCTCTGATTTGCCCATCACTCTCTGAAAGTCTCACCTATGGGACTCACATTTTCCAGTCTGACCACTTACCAGGTGTTTTAAGAAGTGTGAGCAAAAGGGAGGTAGTAATTCCTGAGCATGAGGAGCGGTGCAAAGCCCATGCTTGCTGACTCTAGAAAGAGTGACTGAACTGCTCTAGTGATCATACAGCTGCAGACAGAGACTTCCAGTTAGCAGAGAAAACCTCTTGCCCAAAGGCAAAAGTTTGTGAGTGTCCTGATGAAAATTGGTTTGCTTTTGTCTGAATAACAAGCACTCAGAAATTGCTCTTGGTTTGGGCTCAGCTCATTTTAAAGAGCTCTTGTGGTACTTCTAATAACAAACGCCCACTGGAGCCTTTACTGTGTTCATTGTGTTTCCTGTATATAAATTATTTTCATGAACTGTTTGGCATATGCAGTAGTGGAGGGCACTGTGCATGTGTATTTGAAGTAGGGGAAATAATATGGCAGAAGTAGGCAGATTTCATTGGTGCTGTAGCATTATAAGCAGTGTTATAATAATTGCTTTGGCATTCTTGAGGATCAAAATGCCATGGAAATACAAGTTATAATGTAGTTATATAAAATTAGAGCAGCAGTAAAAATGAGAGTGGGCTAGCGGCAGGAGAGGATACATGAGAAAACAATTCCTAAAGTGAAACATGGATTAAAGGTTCATTTAAGCAGGTTGCTATGTAACTCTGGACTGACCACAAGCATGTTAAGGCAGCATTCAGCTCCTCTGTAAAACATTTGCTGGTCCACAGGAAGAGTTTGTTGCATTAAGTAATTTATGGGGTGCTAAGAAGTTCCTTAAGCTATTATTAAAAACATACAAAATCTTCCCTGGTTAGGACTCTAGTAACTCAGACTTCTAACTAAGCAGAACTGATAGGGCAGGCCTTTTGATGTTTAATGAGTTCTGAAGCAGATGTGAGATGTGATAGACAGGGGAGCTGGAGTGATTTAGTGCTCATGGAACAAAATGATGAGATCCCCTCCTGAAAAAGAAAATGTAGCTAAAAAGGACAGGGTTTTTTTTCTTACACCCCCCCCAACCCTTCCTTCTCGGTGCATGTGTTTCTGATTTCCTCACCCCGTGCCTCTCAGTGCTGGCTCGTTTCCATTTAAACACACACAGAACACTGAAAACTAATTAGCCCTGGATGCAGCCACAGGAAGTTCGCCTGCCAAGTCCCCTTTCCCCCACAATTCCTCAACTTTCTCAGCTTGCCTCAGGCCAAGGGCCTTGCACTGGGCCTCTCTGTGTAGGTTGCCAGGTCTAATTTTACAATTTCCCTTCACCTTATCAAGTGTGCCCCAGGCCCAACAAGGGGGAAAGGATCAGAGCCAATGTTGTGTTGTGGGCCTTTCTCCCCCACACCCAGTCCCCACCCACCTCTTTTCTTTTCTGCATCAATTTTGGGAGTCTTGGTCATATCTAGTTTCAGTGTTGACTTGTTAATCTGACCTTTGCTAATGCTTTTTAAAGGAACCAAAGAGAACTTCACCATCTTGTAAAACTTGAAAGTCCCTCCTCTCCAAGACTTTGCTTCAAGGTTAACAAATTTTCCCGAGAGCCAGAGGACTACAGGTGTCAACCATTTTCAGGCATCTCATTTCAAAGCAGAGCCCACCACAATCCCAATGCGAGAAGCCAAAGACTGATTAGAAGAAAGCAGTAGGCTGGATGCCAACCTACAGTGGGTAGAGCCATGACACGTGTGGCTCCGCTAGAAAATACCAGCATGGCTGCAAAGTTATGGAGGTCTAGAAGCATACTGGGGTTTTCCTCTTGACTGTTGTGCTCAGTTGCTGTATGACACTTAGCAAAAGTCACTTCAGCTCTTTTGACATCCCTTTCTAGACCTGATGATACAGGACATACCTCTACAAAGAGTATTTTGAGCTTTGTCATTGAAATACATGAGAGCCGTTATCAAATCTCAGCAGAAAGGGGTGAAGAGGGAAAAACATCAAGCAACTGAACTCACTTCTTCCTTCTTCTGTGGTAGAGATAAGTGGGAGCTGATGGCCTTGTTGGACTGTTGCTCATCCAGTCTAGTGTCCAGATCCCACGTGATCTAGAACAAAGTCACTGGAAGATCTGAAGAGGCTTGAGGATACAGCTGATACTGTGATACAGTGGGTGAGAAAAGAGGCTTAATTTGACCTTGTCGTCCAGTGACATTGAGATTTCCAGGAGTTAGGAAGTGCCATAAACCCTCAAATACAAAATGTTTGCTATTGTTGCCTGTGACAACTGTGAATGCTCTTGGAAACCACATTAAATATCTGGTCCTTTTTTATTGCTGTTAGGTTTTGGGCTTTGCCAGTTTCCTGGAGGAAAGAGTTCCACAGTGTAGTTGCATGCTGTGTGAACAACATCCTTTTTCCATGGCTATGCTCAGTGCAGTCTGGAGAAACTCCTGCTGCATCTGGTGGTGCTGCACCTGCCCTGTAGACAGAGAACTCCAGCCTGGTTTGCTGGGAGATGGGGGTCATCTGGGAACCAGCTCTACATTAATTCAGAGTTTGGAAATAACCTGAAGGACAATATAAATACAGTGCTAGAAAGGGCTGCTGTAGGAAAGGAATAAGATCCTGTTTTCGTTTCATTCTCCCCTGATGCAGGACCTGAGAAAGGTTTTGCTTGAGTTTTGTAGTGAAGTTACATTCTAAACACATTTACCATCTTACCTTTGATTTTTACTGTGAGGGTGGTGAGGCACTGGCACAGGTTGTCCAAAGAAGGGGTAAATGCTCCATCCCTGGTGGTGTTCAAGGCCAGGCTGGGCAGAGCCTTGGGTTGCATGGTCTAATGTGAGGCATCCCTGCCCATGGCAGGGGTCTGGAACTGGATGCTCTTAAGGTCCTTTCCAACCCAAACCATTCTGTGATTCTGTGAGTCTATGGTTCTGTGATTCCACTTGCAAGAAAATAGCCTTAATTTTCTCATCTTTGCCTGAGTGTCAGGATTCTAAGATTATCACATTGCTATTGGTTGCTCTGAAGACATTTGTGAGTCCAAGTGAGAACTAAACAGCGGACATGTGCATCTTAGTAGAACAAAATGAGAACCAAAGCAGTTTTTATGTAAATATCCAAACTCTTTTTAGCAGGAGCAGAGCAATGCAGAAAATGGTGTGTTGATAAAAAAGATTTCTGACTCTTGTTTTAAAGTTTTCTGGGAGGTATTACCAGATATAGTGACCTACAGTTCTGAAACCACAGCACACATATTGTGTCTATGCACTGAGAGTGCATGCCACTAGTTCAGCTCAGTTCTCAGAACTCTTCACTTGTCCCGAAGAGCAAAAGAAGGAAAATGAAAGTCTAACATAAGAAGTTGTTTTCTTTCCATACCTGTGAAGTGAAAGAAGAGCTGATGTTTTATTAAAGTCCTATGAGCCAATGTGTCTGGTCTTGGACCTATGACATGCATGTGATAGCAAGTAGAGCTAGCTAAAAGAATTTCCATCCAGACTTTACTTTGTAAGAGAACAAAAGCAGAGTTTTAAGATGTTCACATGTTCATCATAAAGCCTAACCCCTGAATGTTAGAGTGCTATTTCTGAGTCCTTTGGGGCAATGATTTGTCAGATTTGTCAGTTGGTCAAAAATGTGTGTGTTTGTTTTTCTTCTTTTTTTTTTCTTCTCAGTTCTAGGCTTTTAAAAAGGAGATGTTAGAAATATTATGCTTTCCCAGCAGACTTAATGAGGCAGGGCTAAGACAGCAGCAGTCCTCACTTCAAACTCCAAGTCACCGGATGTGTCTGTTGCTACGTCATTACCTAAAGCCTCAGCAGCATGGTGGAGTAAGCTCAAATCAGTGAAATGTGGCTTGTCTTTCCGTAGCTACAGATACTGGCTTATATCCAAACACATGGAAGAGCACAGAATGTTATTCTGGCACCTTTCTGCCTGGTAAGAGGGTACAACTGGATATGTACATATTTCAGTCTTCACTTTGCTAATTCGTGGGTCCCTGAAGCCTGCTTCAAGGGGAAGGACACCTTTGTTTTCTGCATTTGCTCCTTAAATAACCAATTATACCCTTAAAGAACTAGCCTAATCCCAGTTCTAAGTGTGGCATAGTCTCTGCTGGAGAAGGGAATAAATATATCAGAATTCATAAGATCCTGTTCAAAATCAAGGTTTAATACAAATAACTACAGCAAGAACATTTTTTTGTCACAATTAACCTTCTACTATTAGTCATCCATTTTGATGCATTTATATTCATTTCTAAGAGGCTCTTATGTGAAGCTTGTCTGACATGCTAAAATGCTTAATTTTGCTTTCTCCTGTCAAGTTTCTCTTTGAGAAATGTTCATATTTCTAAAGTTATTCTTGTGAAAGTCTGATGATGCCTGGTGAAATCTCTGGTGAAAGCCATTGGTGATGCCTGAGTATGGTGCACAGCTACAAGTGAGTGCACGTGGTTGGGTTTGAGGAGTCAGGATTACTATATCTTAGTGTCACAACAGAAGGATTACATTTTGAACTGTGTGAGGAGCTGGTCTCTCACCACTAAATTTGTGATCTTCAGTAATCTCCCTCCTGTTAAACAGGACTGATTACACAAGATCTTAATGATCTTTCTTCAGGATCCTCCTTATTTAAAACAGAAGAGGATTATCTGTGAAGCCCTTTCTTAGGAAAATGCATTTGTACATTATATACACAGAGACTTAGCAGAATGAAATTTCTGTTATACTTTGCCATGAAAAAGCAGTACTTGGGAATGTCCTAGATCAGGACTCCAAGCTTAATGCAACACCCTCACCTGCTGCTGTTGTGTCTTGGAAGATAAATGGAGCAGGAGGAGATGACAGCCAAGGTAGACTGTGATCCCCAGTGCTCTGTCCATCATTTTTGGTGATGTCTTCAGGCTATAGCCCTTAGATTGTAGTTGCTGAGTATGATTTTGTCATTTACAACTAGCAGCCTTCTCAAGTTTGACTCTGTATTCCTTATCCCGTTCCTTCCCTTCACTCTATTTCTGTGCTATCTCTCCTCTAAGTGTCTTCAGGCTTTGATCTGCATTCTATTTCATATATACTCTACTCTTCTAATACAGGGAAATGCAAAATTCATATTCCCCAAACAGTTCAAGTCTCCCAAAGAAGACCAAGCAAATAAGGTAATAAAGAGCATAAGCCACTTTCAAATTACTGTGGTTTGATGTATATTCTTTTTTTCACCCTCTCGTCTTGTTTATGCACTAGAGCTGGTTGAGAAGTGTTTAATTTTGCTTTATTTGGGCATTTTCCCAGGGAATTTGGATTCTTTCAGAAAAAAATCAGCATGTCCCCAGAAATGAAGATTTGCATGTAAATGTACTCATTTATGTGGTTTACTTGATGTCTCTCTTCTCCCTAGTTGTCAGACTTTTGTCTTGCATAGCATCTCTCTCACCATCAGTCTTTCCTGGTGCACCATTGTGGCAGAACATGAATAAGTTACCTGGGGCATCCCAACTTTCTCAGCCTGTCTTCACATGAAAGTCTCTGATGTCACTGTCATCTTGGGTTCCTATCTCTAAGAAGCTATCTGTCTCTCTCTAAAATATATCCATGCATATAAACATGGCTTTTTATTCTTGAAACACATGAAATAATTTAGATCAAACTAGAAAATAACTTCCAAATGCCCACTTTTGCTTGCACTCTTCTGAGAACATATGGGGAAGATAACACATACTTTTCTTACAAAGAAAATGAAAATGTCATTGTTTTCCCCAAATAAATTTGAAAAATTGATTTTGAAAAAATGCATCTCTGAGATCAACCCCTCCCATCTCAATACATCATAGGAGAAACCAGTCACCTCTGCAGAAACAGTTATTGGTTTCCATCATGTTGCATTGGTTAAAAGATGAGACAGCATGCTCTGCAGAGTGCAGAACTTCCTCTCCTCTCCTCTGCTCTCCCCTCTACTTTAATTGCATTTCTGTTCTTAGCATTACATAACTTTAAAGGCATGTTATAAATATTGTTCTGCGTCATAGATCATGTCTATGGTTTATACAGCATTTTCACTTTGACATAAAGAAAGAGCAAAACATGGGAAATTAAAATAAAAGAAGCCAACTTGCCCGATTAAAAGACATTCTGCCTTTATTTTGCAGAGGCTGAATTGATGTGTTTTGCATAGCAGGATTATTCTGCAAAGTTGGTTTGGAAAGGTTTGATTAAAAACCCTGAGACTTTTTACAGGCAGGAAACATACTCACGGATTTTTTCTCCCATGTCTATGGTTTCATGTACTTGTTTTTGTTGTATTATTTTAAATTCAAGATGAAATCATGGCTAATTCCCACCCAGAGTGAGGTAACCATATTAACAACAGTGGGGAACACCACACTGACAACACAGGCAGATGTGAGAATAACCAGCTGAATTCCCTGAGTTTTACAACCAAGAGCAATAAAGAGGGGTATGACAGGTACAGACATTTGGTCTTTTGTCAAGTTGCTCCAGCAAGTTTAAAGTTCAACTACTGCGACTTAGAGTAAGATCATTATCCCAACACCTATTACTCCTTGTTACAAAATCCATATTATTGCTAGGGAGTGTTTTGCTTGATTAGCAACCTTGCAGTCTAAACTTCATTTTCACCTTGGTTTTGCATATGAAATGATAACTATGTAAACTGTCACGTGTATCATTCAGTGCATAACTATATTAACACTTGTCTTATAGTTGGACCTCTGAGTCTCATATGGCTCATCCGAAAGTGACTTTCATTTTTAATTGTAGTAATGAATTGAAATAAATACTTTGGTAACATTTACTTGGAGCATCCACTTCCCAGCAGAGTGGAAGTCTACCCAGAAAGGTAAATTTTTTTGACATCTTCACCTAAACCACAACATCTCAACACCCTGAATCATGTTTTACTTTGATTTTTTTGAACCATGTTTCATTATTAAAATAAGCTTGTGTTTTGCATTACAAGCTCTGTAGTTTAAGTTCCTGTTCTTTCTTAAGGGTTGGATGCTCTGGCTGGACAGCACCTTTCCATGATGTACCCACAATCTAGATATTCCCAGGACAAGCTTCCTCAGGAAAGGAGCAGCATGGGAAGTGCAATGAAGGTGGGATGGATGGTTTCAGTAATGTAAAAAACATGAGAAAGCAATGTCAGCTTTTCTGGTGGCACAGAGCTGGGGACATCATCAGTACAGAAAAGGTCATGATTCACACAGGAAGAAGCAGATGGCTGTGAATACTGGTGCATAGAAATGGGAGGAACAAGATAAGAACAGAGGCTTTTACTTGATGGCAGGTTGGCTGTGAGTTACCAGTATGATGTGGCTGTGGAGAAAACAAATGTTTTATACACAAATGTTTTATATACATTTATACATAAACAAATGTTTTCTCCACATCCTACACTATCTTGAGGCATTTTTGACAGAGTTTGACTTCTGATTTCACAATACAAGAGTTCCTTGAGAACAGAGTTCATGCTTTTTCAAGGCTAAACTGGAAGTAAAATTGTACAGGATGCCTGCTGAAGTGTCTGTAAATATTAAGTTTGCCTGTTTTAACTCAGCTATGAGAAGACCAGGAAGAAGATACTGATGTTCTCTATGTGTAATCTAGGGCTAAGCAGATAGGGTATGGAAGAGCAATATAAGCAGAATGACCATCCTGGTTTGTGAACAAACGGGTCTGTGCAAATGTGTGCTGTGGATTGGGATAGTGGGGAAAAGCATCAGTAGGAATAATGGGAACTGGAAGACGAACAAACTTCAAGACAGGGCTGGTAAATATTTTAAAAGGATGACATGATGTGATTGCCTGCCTTGGTGACTTGGGAGGTTCATTATGGCCCTGTGTTCCACTTCCTTTCAGCCAACTTAGTCCTTCCCTGGAAACCAGCCCTTGGAGGAAAAAAGGGCTAAAAGAGAGCTCCTGGGATGAGCTGTCTGCCCACAGATTAATTGCATGGCTTGTGCCAGTGGCCTCTTTGCACATTTTAAACAATGAAGATTGTGCCTGTTGTGTCTTAGTGCGCTTCTTCGAGCTGTCACAGGGCATCTGCCACAGGTTTGCCAGGAGCAGGGTGGAAAACTTCTATTTCATGTGCTCCATATGGTTGCTGTCTAGCAGATGACATCACCTAAATGCCCATAGTCCTGGCTCTCCCCTCAAAAGGCAGAGTGATGAAGGAAAAAAATTAACCAAACCTCCTCCCCTTGCCCCTAAAAAAAAGTACAATAGTCCTGACGAATGGAATCAACTCAGGAGCAACAATTCATCTTCAGGTTTCATAATTTGTTATGGATACCTAATTGCAGCATTGTTTTTTGTGGTTTTGTTTGGGTGGGAAGCCTGCAATTCCTGTTAATGCTTTGTAACGTACTTTGTGACATGTGGTAATGCTAGGGAGAAGAAAGACCAGGAAACATATGGGGCTGACAGACAGGGCGAGTTGTTTTCCTTCTGCCAAGTAGGCTGCCTTCATATGTGTTTCTGGCAGCAAGCTGTATGACACTTCAGGTTCCCTCCAGGGTCTTTCCAAAGTAACAGAGATTTTCTTCCTTGCAAAGGAAAAATGAAATCATGACAAAAAGTAATAAAAGCCATCATCCCAAGGCATCCAAAGGAGTTTAAAACAGGAGTTTTGGGAAGGTTTCTAGCTCGGAATTATTTTGTTGCAGATTATTACTGGGTGCTATAGTTCACATGTTTTATTTTGAGGTGTTCTATTTCTTTAAGGAGGTGACCTTCAGTATGCCAAAAACATCACTGGATGATCTTACCCCATTTTGTATAGCCTAGGTGTGTCTCTCAAACTGTGAGAGCTGCTTCTGAGATTTTGAGAACACATTTTGCTAACTGAAGTTTTGTGTTGAATTTACCTTTTCACAGTGTCCGCATGGGTGCATTCTGCAGCAGCAATGGTAGTTCCCATGCTGTGCAGAAGAAGCTGGCAGCAAAGTGAGTGATGGTGTACTGGAGCTCTCCTGCACTACAAATGCTGGGAAGATAAGTGTCCCAAGCCCACCCAAGTGAGCAGCCTGTCTACTTTGTAATATATGTGTTATTCCAGCAATGCCATAAACTGTTTCCCTTCTCTCCAATCAAGACAACTCTTGTTATTTCATCCTCTCTGAGAAAATGGCTTTGTATTTCTTTCTCTTTCCTTAGAAAAGTCTTCACCTTCCCAGTCTCACAACATCTCTTTGATCGTTCTCTCTGTACTTTACAGTCCCCTATGGTCCTTACAATCCTACTACACCACACAGTCCCTTGGACAAACTGACAGCTCTTCCTTTCATGCAGTGCCTTCACAAGTATTTGTAACTCCTTCCTCTTTATTCTCTGTGGTCGCCCCACACATCCCTATTTTCTTTATGTCTCATCCTCCTTCTACATGCTTTATGGTCTCTTTGCCAGTGCAGAGTCATTCCCAGTAACATCTTTATTGCTCATTTAATAATCTCTAATGGTTGAAGTGTCATGAGTGGCAGGACTTGCCTAAATAGGTGATAAATCAAAGATGAGACCCTAATCTTCTTTAAAAAAACCCAATCCCATTTGTCTTTTTTTCCCAGCTTTGCCAACACTACAAACCAGCCTGTCTTACATTTCATATGTATGATCTCATGTCAGAGCAGAAGTTTTCTGGAAAATTTGAGGCAAATTAGATGAGGCATTTTTGGATTCATATAGAAATTGAAACATTCTTTTAAACAGATTTTTTTCCCCCTTTTTCCACACTTTTTTTTTTTTTTTTTTTTTTTGCTTGTCATGATTCAAAAGCAACACGGGCTGGAAAGTGCCAGATGTGCCAAGACCATGGGTTTTCTCCACAGACTCTAGGTTTTCAGGTTCTTCTAGGGGTCCAGAGAGGAAAATGCGTAAAAGGGGCAGTCCTTTTCTGTTGGATGTATTGTCCTTTCCCTGCCTGAAGGAGCTGCAATGGGCACTGAAGGACAATCTCCTGTGGACTTACCCACTGCCTCTCAAATGCAGAAACAGGGAAAGAGCCGACCAAACTGAGCCAAGTCCATGTCACATCCTGGTATTTAAATTGGGTTCTGTGCTGGCCTTTGGCACAAGATTAATTTTATTATAGAAGGGGGTGACATTTCTTCCACAGAATAACAACACTCCAGCAATCTAAATTAAATTAATATTGAAAAAATATTATTCATATCTGAGGAATGACAAATAATGGTGAAAGACTAGAGTTTAATATGAGTAGATTTAATGGGAAATTCAGAAAGTGAACTTCAAAACTAAACCCACAAAAAGTTCAAGATTACAACAAACTTTAGTCTGCTTTCATCTCAATGCACATCTTCCATTTATAATAATGAAAAAATCCACATAGATTTGCAGTCCTTCTGTACATTGACAAGATGAGCCATCAATGTGCACTGTATGTGATTTAAGGATGCACCCTTCCAGGACAAATGGACATCTATGCAAACAGAATCTATCTTCCAGCTCTTGTATCTATGGCAAAGTCCTGACCCTTACGCTTTACATAAGGAACAAAGATTCCCAGCTTCCCATTTAAATTCTCCATTCTGTGTAGTGAAAATATTAAAACAATTTAATCTCTTTACAATCCCCAGTGGTGCCCTTTAAATCAGCTTTTCTTTGGGAATTGACTACATACTTTCTGTAACTTAAACTGAAATTGGGGACTTGTAAGCTGCCAGCAAAATATGAAGGTATGCTACATTTGCCCAGATATATAAGATATGACGAGATTTAATATGTATTAAATTTAACAGGTGCTGTGATCTGCATAGATACACACTATTCAAAGGCATACTCCAGAGAACTCTGCATTCCCTGCTAGCCCTGCATTTCTGTCCTTTCCAACATATTTTTATCTGTAATCTTACCTCCCATTTTTTACAATTCAGATTCATTTTATTTAAGCAACATTATCCGTATTTTTATCAAGTTCCTAAATTACAGGCTCCATATGCAACCTTAGCTCCAGCTTCCCAGAGGTGTTAGTCGGGGTAATTGCAAACTGTTTAGATAAGCTGTAGACTTTGACAGAAATGGAGCAAAACTTGGATGTCACATTTCTCACCTAGTCAGGAAAGTTGTTTCTCTCACATGCTTACTATTTGAATCGTTAGGTGGAGAAATTAGCAGGTAGGAAGTGAATGGGGAGAAAGAAGAATGTTTTTAGTTTTGCAAAAGGTCCTTTAGACTGTGGAGAACCATCCATTACTACCTTGCAGCTGGGGTGTAAATTCAAGCATGTAAAAGTGCTGTTGGGATGAGTTCAGAGGAAAGCCATGGAGATGCTTCATAGGAGAAGGCTGGTGAAGCTCTGCTCTAGAGACAGGCTGAGAGCTGGGTTGTTCAGCCTGAGAAAAGAAGGCTCCAGGGAGACATTAGAGCAGCTCCCAGTGCCTAAAGGGGCTACAGGAAACTTGAAGAGGGACTTTAGACAAAAATCTGTCTTTAACCTGCCAGAGGGGAGATTTAGATGAGATCTTAGGCAGAAGCTCTTCCCTGTGAGGGTGCTGAGGCGCTGGCACAGTGTGCCCAGAGAAGCTGTGGCTGCCCCATCCCTGGTAGTGTTCAAGGCCAGGTTGGATAGGGCTTGGTGCAACCCGATCTGGTGGAAGGTGTCAACAGCCATGGCACAGGGTTGGAACTGGATGAACCTTAAGGTCCCTTCAACCCAAACCAGTCTGGGATTCTATGATTCTATGATATATGAGTGATCACCATGTGCACATGTTTCACATGGTCTTGAACACTGACAACAGATGTAAGGGAATAAGGTGTTGAATTATTGGGAGATAGGGCCTCTTCTGAGCTTGCCAGCAAAGCTCAGAAGTCCACATTGTTTTAAAAATAATATGTCTTGCTGGGAAGAAGTGCTTCTTGATTATTATTTATTGTGCCCACACTTGATTTTGCTGGTACTGCAGGTTCTGTCTCACAGATAGTGACTCCCAGTTTTTTTAATGTCTAACCCACTCAGATATTAAGAAAGTCACCACTCCTTACCCCTATATTCACAGTCATGTTGTATGCTTTCTGAACATAAAATACACACCCTTAGTTACTCAGAACTTCCACATCCATCAGTCCTTTTGTAGCTCAAGGAAGCCACAGTGAGCTTTCCAACCCAGTTTACAGTGGGTATCTGCCAGCTGGTGAGATGTAGGTTCTCTGACATTTTGTTTTCCTTTTTCTGTCAAAGGAGGATGTTGAAACATCACTTACTGAGAAAGCTTTGTGAAAGGAAAAAGTCATCATCTCAGAGGGCTAAAATAGAATCATATTTTGCTCTCTGTCTGGATCAGTATTTCCATTGATGATGCCCTGTATGCAGAAGGAAGGAGTCTGCTCGACACAAAAAAGGAGATGCTTTTAGACCTAAAGAAGATGCATGTGGCTAAAAGCTGAAAAACAGCTTATTAAAAGCAGAAGAGGTAAAACAAAGACTAAAAACCTGTAAACACAAGACATTGATGATATTTCCAGATATTTTAAAGCCCAGAGCAACCACTTGTACAGTACTTGTAGTGTAAGCTTTTCCATAAGATAGGCCAAATAATTGCACTTGGTGGTTCCATCAGTAGAACAGTATCTTCTGCTTTATCTCTAAGTTAGCTTTTAGAAATACATTCCATTATTTATTTGAAAGTCTCAACTGATGAAGAGTTGCTTGAGTAAGTGACTTTAATGGTTATTTTGATAGACAAGAATGTATTTCTTATTTATACTCTGAAATTCTCTTCCTTCAGTTTCTAGTCACTGGATTTCCTTTTGCTTTTACCTGTCTTTTGCTGGAAATCTTTTCTACATGAATAGACATCTGTGACAGCCAGAGTTGCACAAGCCCAATCCACTTTCAAATTTCAAAGCTTTACACTGGAAAAATGAGTCTTCTATAAAGATTTCTGTTAGTATTGGTCTGTTTGAATAAAGCATCAACCTCCATATTTATAGTGGAGGTGCTAAATCTTCCAAGGGCTTACTTTAAGTGTTGAGCCACAACAATACCATTTAGATTTTAAGAATCAACAGGGCATGTACTTCAAGATACACATTGTATGATAGGTTACAACTCTGGTGCAAGAGACCCAGTGTTTGAAAGCTAAATCTGGTCAAATTGAGACTAGATATGAAGCATATGCATTGCTGTGGAGTTAGTTAACTACTGAAGCAACTTACTTATGAACAACTGGGTCTAGTGTAAGGTGTCCCTGCCCATGGCAGGGGGGTTGGAACTGGATGATCTTAAGGTCCTTTCCAGCCTAACAATTCTATGATTCTGTGACATGGTGGATTTTCCAGTACTTGAAGACTTTATCATCTTAGGTTGATCTAGAATATATTGATAATATTACCTAGCACAGAGACTGCCAACAAGCTACGCGGTTGTTGGAAGAGTTGCAAAAAAATGGTAGGCATCTACAGGATTTAAGATCAAAGTCATAAAACAAAAGAGTTTAATTTTTTTTCAGTGACATTAGTGGCCTCTGCTTGAATTATAGCATATCCTTTGCAAATCTTTGCAGTTTTGATGTAAAGCATTGTTATAATGGAAAATGACTCATGTCTCTCAGTAGGTGATTTCAGTGTTGAATTAGAAATGCTTTCTAATCCAGATTTGTAACTCTTATTGTCCTTTCTTGCTAAGCTGAAGAGCTCTTTCTTATCAGGCATCTCTTCCTCACATTGGTATTTGTGGGTAAGGTTTGAATCCCTTCTCAAGTGTCTATTGGATAAGCAAGGTTTGTCTTTCTTGTCACTATACAGCAGATTTTCCTAACCTCATATTAGTGATTAAATTATTTTCTGAACCCCTTCCAATTTCTACCATTCTCTTGTGGGTGTGGACACCAGAACTGTGGAACCATTATGCCAATCACAATAATAGTTTAGCTGTGGGCATTAACTGTTTCATTGCCTATTTCTGTGCAGAAATTAGAAAGATGGGAGACAGATGGTTATGTAAGCAGCTCCTGATAGCAATGCAGAAGAGCCTGAACTCCAGTCCTCCAAGATGCCACTGGGAAAAGCCATTCTGTTGTAACAGAGAGAGGGAACTTAGAGAGACCAGCTACCTGTAGTCAGAAACCTTGGAGAGAAAATGGCTTTGCCCATGTTGTTGATACATCCTTATCTAGCGGTGTGTAGACAGATTTTCTCAGGCAGTTGATTCAGAGAGAACCAGATTTACTTTTTGGCCATGAACCAGGTTCCTGGTTCAAGAACTTGCCTGACAGTTTTCCATGTGGGATATTACTCTGATTCATGTTTGGGCTGTAGCAATAATTCAGTCCTTCCATACAGTAATTTTATGCTTTTCTAGTTTGTTTTCTTGGAAGATCTCAAAAATGTCATAAATATTCATAGATTTACATTTGCAGCAAATCAAGGGAAAAAGTAAATATGATGGCCTTAATAAGATTATTCTGTGTCTTGCTTTAATGCTGCATGTGAAATCAGTTGCAGAGAGTTAAATAGAGCCAGTTTCTCATGCAAGCTACAGTCAATCGTATCTCTCTACTTGATATTAGAATTATTGCAGTCTGCATTGAAAATTATCTCCTCCTTTATCTGTGTAAATAACCAACCCTGTTGCTTCATGATTCCCTTGCTATACTCCACAGATACCTAGGTATGAGTTGGAAAAGAACCTTTGAATATGTGACACAGCCTGTTGGGATATTCTTGAAGACAAGGTGTTGAACATAGCGCATTTTTTTTCAGGAGCTGGGTATTTTCCACTTAGCATTCAAAAGAAGAAGGAAATGTGAGGGTAAATGGCCCAAAAAGCAAAATGGAATATTCCTGGTTTGTGCATTCCTCCTTTTGGACTGTGTCCCCTTGGCTTGCAGAGAAAACCAAAAGAAGAGGTTAGGAAGTTGTTTTTCGGTGTGCTTGTCTCAGCTGTGGTCCTTTGTGCTATGAGAAACCTCTCAAGCAGCTCCAGCAAGTATCTTCTTTCCACATCCTCCTTTATTCCTAGGTCCCCCTCCCCCTCCTCACTTTCTTTCATGTGGATCAAGGCCTGGAAAATGACAAGCTTCTTGATTAACAGATACAGAAAGTCTTCTTATGTAATTTATTTGCTTTCTGCACCTGACTAGAATCACTAGGTTTATCTGGAAAGGAAAATATATCGTCCTTCCTGACTCCGAGTGGCAGCAGAGAGAGCTGAGCATGTGATCTCAAGCTGCGCATGGAAAGCAAACAAAACGCCATTTCTGTATTTTGTAAGCATCTCAGGTCATAAAAGTGTCAGCACACTATATTTCTTGCTGGGATCCTCTCTGTTTTATTATCTGAGCCCTTTCCATTGTGTTGAATGTGCAAGGAGAGTCTCCAAAGCAGGCAACATCTGTTTCCCTGTCATGTTTTTGATTATCAGCTCCATATCCCTTGCAAGTCTGCTCACATATTCCAATCAAACTCAATGGGGGCTTCAACAGTGAGGACACTTCCTTATCTCCCTTCCCCCAGACTCTCCATCCATCATTCTCACATGCTGGCCCACTAAATGCTGATGCAAGAAGCCTGTTCTTTACACTCGGGTAACACACTCATGACCTCTCCAATTTGTTTTGTTTGCCTAAGTCTAATTGCTGTGAGCATACCTGCCGCTTAGTCCTGGGCAGGGGAGAGGGGAGAGGAAGGAGGCAGGTGGGACATCTGACTGGTTTTTGGTTTGGTACCTGTGGAGAATAGTTTGCTAATGTAGTTTTAGATTTGTTTCCCAGTTCTCTTCCCTCAAGAGGAAGTTTCTTCCCCTCTTTCTTAGCTCCCAATGGCTAAATCAATCTTTCTGTCTTTTGCCAAGAGGTCTGTTTTACCATTTATGCAGGAATTTCAACCCACAGAAGGGGATTCTGCCAATAAGAATCAATTAAAGCAATTGTCTATTGCCTATGGTATTGCAGTTGCAGGATATCTGGCACACTGAGATCTGGGAATGCAGGGATGTAAGTTACATTGAGCTACAAGTTGTTTATCCAGTGATGTTCTACATGTATTTTCAGAGGATATTTTTGTGTCCTTGTGCAGAATGGCAGTGAACAGTTGTAGGGTGATGCAACTAGCACTGCACTTGGGATACAGAGGTGGCAGTCTGTACAAGTGAATTGTATTTATAATTGTATTTAGTAGGTAACACACCCATCCATCCACGATAAAGCCACATGGTGAATCCACATGGCAGAACTTTCCAGACTCAGCCAAAGGCACTACTGACATACATATTCAGGCTCAAAGCTTGAATGGAAGAAATGCATATATGCTCCAGATCCTATACTGCTAGCAGTCCTGAGGCTACTGATGGATCTCTCAGGTTCCAGGCTTGCTTGCACACCCCAGGTTAAACCACTTGACAGATTAGGATCCTAAAGGAATTTTTCTGTAGATCATATTGGTCAGCACAATCTGCCCTGTTGTGCCATGCATCTTCTAGATGCCCCTTACCTCTAAGGCTTTCTAAATGTAGAAACAGGAATTGAAAAGATTTCCTTGCTGGTCATCTGTTTGGCCAGTTCTGACACAATTTCTGCTGTGGGGAAGGGAGGGATGCTGGGTGGTGCTGGTATTTGAGGAGCTTTGCATCCCATAGTACTTGCTGAGCTGCTTCAAAACACACATCCTAAAGAGGGAGTAAGGGTTCCTGAGAAGAAAGGGGTGAAGTGGTTAACCCACATAGTAAAGTGTGTGACTGGGAAGGATTCGAAGGGGATACAGGGTATGAGCAGCCTAATTGGGAAATGTGAGCTGGGGCAGAGATATAAAAATAAGTTATAAAGTAAAGTTATAAAATAAGAAAAGTAGACAACAGAAAATTGGGGGGGGTAGAGTAAGGGGTAGGTTTGGAGGTGGTGGTGAGAGAAGATTCACAGAATGCTGCATTGGAAAAAGGGATAGGGCAGGTGAGAAGTGAAAGAGTTTGAATGAACATCCAAATGCCCATAAAGAGCAGAAGAGGAGAATCAGAGATTGCAAACAGCAAAAGCTTGCTGTCAGAGATCCAGGCACAACGCACACAATAACACAGCAGAGGTTACTCATCCACAGCCTTTTGCTTAGGTTTCATGCACCCTTTAATTATATTATAAGGCTTTTCTTTTTGCTTTTTTTTTATGTGAGTCCTATTTTTCTTATCTACCTCAATGACCATCAATGTATTTACATCACCTACTATTGCCTGAGTTTCTACACTCTATATAGAATTTTCAGTTATAATGTTTGTATTTACTGCATACTATGTGATTGAAGTTAACTAACATTATTTCCTAGGCTGATTTTTCTATTTCCACTGCATAAAAATCTGTATGGCCTCACTAGTTTCGTTGGCATAAATTGTCATACTCTTTTGATTAGTTCACTTGGCAATTTCTATTATTAGACTGTTCTATCAAATAGAATATTTTAATAAAAGCATAATAATAAACCTTATCCTTTGCTAAAATACACAGCAGAGAGTTTGCGTTAATTAAATATTTCAGCTTGAAAGCAAACCAGCACCTAAGAAAGCACCTGAAGAAAACATTTCAGTTATCTTGAATTAAGACTTGTGGTAATTTTCCTGTCCTACCCTGTCCCTGGGGCAAAACCTGGGGCTGAGGACCACCCTGGGCCACTTTGGTGAGCATAGTTATCCAGTACACTTTCTGATTGGGTAGCTGGAAGCAATGTTTGTTCTGATTGGCCAGTCAGAGGTCATGTGTATTGCCATTGGCTGGCCAGAAGTTGTGAGTATTCTGATTGGCTACCTGGCTGTCCTGGCTGCCCTGGTGTGGCGCAAAGCTGATCTGGAATCATTCCCCTGCTCTCCTGCAGGCATGTGGCAAGTTAGGACACAGGTAGATGTGAACCCAGGTCACTGGTTCCACAGCATCATCAGGTCACTGCTCTGCTCATGGTGAGTTATGGTCACGAGCACCTGATAAAGCCACAGGAAAGGAAAAATGGCATAGAAAATTCTTGAATTGGATATCTGGGCACCCAAAAGCCTTTGAAAGGACACTGAACTTCTGATGTGGGAGATGAGCTGCTTGTGATACTTTAAAAAGGCTGTTCAGCTAAACATTCAACCAAAAGGTTCTTGAGCATGAATTAGAGTTAGAACTGGGAAAGGGATTGCCACTGTAGAAGAAACCATGTATCAAGACAACAGCAAAATTGAATGACATTGTAGAGAATTATGGTTCCTACTACCGTGAATGAGTGACTTCAGTTTTGTTCATGGATATTTCGTAAGTGCTAACCAGGAAATATGGTCCAATAAAGGGCAATGAACTATGCATTAGTACATGGGGATACTATTGCAGATTGAGTCTGCAAAGGGTAAAAAAGCAAGAGCCAAGGAGCATTGAACTTCCAAGCACAGTTTGGCCCCAACTTGCTGTCTGGTCTCTTATGCAGTGTAAAGGAGCCACAGAGTTCTGCCCTGTCTAGATCTCACCTGCTTGGCCTTCCCAGTTTGCTCCCCCCATGTTTTACCAACTCTTCTGCCCTTTGCTGTATTTAGGAGCCTCTGTCTTGCCTCTGCCTTCCACACCATTCCTTCACAATGCTTCCCCCCACTCAGGAAGATTGCAAGCTTCCCATACACTCTGTGGTCCCTTCACCTCACCTTCCACTACAGGTTTCTACACCAATGCTGCACCAAGGGGCAGTTGCAGTGATTTAACAGGAAGATGACAGAGCATCAGTTAATGCTACCCAGGCCTGGCTGTTCTTTAATATGCAGGGTGGATACTAGGGTAGATGTAGGCTATATTTTTTTGGCAGGCAAGTTCCCATTCTATTTGCAAATACAGTTTTTATGTTGTATGCATGATTAATAAAAGCAGCACAATACTGGAAAACTGGACGAAAGCAATTATAATGTTATTAAAAACAAAGAAAGTGTCCCACATGTCTTATTTCTATTCCATTTAAAAACATTTACTCATGAGCCCTGTATGCCAGTCATGTGTGATGCAGCAATTTTTCGGTCCAGACACACCAGGAATATGGATTCAGTCTGGAAGAAAAGCTATAGCCATGCTTTGCAGTTGGGGGTGTGCCACTTTATGACTGACTTGTGCTACCTTATAAAGAGCTCCTTGTGAAGAACTTTGTTTGCCATGATCCCCCAGCGTGTGCATCATTTGAATGCCTAAACCCAGCGCTGTCCTTGAGCCCTCATCCTGTGCATCTGATCTCACCTGCCAAGGGTAAGTAAGCAGCAGGATCTATGTCATGGAAGCATGAAAAGAAAGTAGACTTTGTCAGGCATAAGTTTTTAAAATAGATTTTAGTAGTGTGTGAGATGAATGGGAAAAGGGAGAATAGTAGGTGGAGCAGGTCCAACCTGAGATCTTTGGAACAGAACCACCTTCAAATGTGCCTTACATGGCCCCTTGAGCACCCCACTTCCTGTCCTGCACTGCAGCAAGCCAGACACATTGCCTCCTATTTTATCCCTTCTCCAGGTCTCTAATGCAGACATGTCACCTTCACCTTCTTCCTGTCCCTGTTGTGGCTGGCTTCACCTGCCTGAGGTTAGTGAGATGAATCACAGCAGCCTTCAAGCAGTTTTAGCTTTTAGGAGGCACTGGCCTGGCAGCCAGATTTGAAAGTGCTGAGATTGCTTTGCTGCTAAGGCACCATAGTGCTAAGCTGCTTTGCCTTGCCTTATTTTAAGAACTCTGTCAATCACATTGTAACTCTAGACTTGGGCCTTTAGTTTTAATAGCACAATTTAAAATGCTTTGTCCATAACAGGCAAGCTGAAAACTGCCTTAAAACCAGCTTGCAGTCAATAGCTCTCCAGAAGTCTGCAGAACTTTGTACACAGAGTGATAATTGTGATGTTTTCTAGTTTATTCATAATGGAAAAGATGGTAAGAATCAACTTCCTTGTGTGTGCAGGCAGGAGGACACTACCTCAGGCTAATGTGAATAGAGCAAAACTGGAAAAGCCAAAGAATCAGAATGTAGGTCACTGGGTGACAAAATTGAATCCTTCTTGGGGAAAAAATATAAACTAATACATATGGAGAAATGATGTAAAGCACATTATTCACCAAGGGAGCCATGGAAATAGGTAGGCTGAAGAGCCTGAGAGCTGACAGTAAATTAGCCATGAGTTTGCAATGTGCCAGCAACGCGGTTTGGGATGCAGGCACAAAGGCACCACATCAGAGAGCATGATAATAAACCATCTCTCTACAGGCCTGGTGTGACCACACCTGAAAGTTTCAGGGACTTTGAAGTCAGTGGAGCTGTGCCAGTGAACACCAGCTGAGTATCTGCCTGTTGGGTTTGGTTATAGCTGCATCATTACTAGAGAGTTACTGACAAATGGGCAGAATCCAGGGGAAAGGAACAAAAATGATGACTGAGCTAGTAAGGCTGACACCTGTAAGCACATGTATATATAGATACATGTAATATATATATCTATAGAGAGAGAGAAATTACCAAGTAAACTCTAGATGAGAAATGTTCAAACATTGGGAAAACTCCATTTCTTCATATTCCAAACAGCTGGCTGGTTTGATTGCAGCTATAATGCCCTTTAGTACATAGTCCCCAAGGACCTTTTGTGGAATGGTTGGTCTTTGATTGCAGACATTTGCACAAGAAAAAAGGTGCATTTGTGAACAAACATGGGTATCCATTGCTAAATAGAGGGTCGCTTCCTAGATTCATCATGCTGGTTATTCTGTGGTTAGGCATTTCAACAAGAGACCAGTTTTTTACATCTGACAAGGACCTACCGTTGTCATGATCTTCAATGCCAAGTGCTAAGGGCTTGTTCTCTCTCCATGTCTGACCTCAGTTATACAGATATTAAATATAGATGTATACATTGTAGTGTAGGGGTCTAGATTTGAATTGCTTAGAGGACAACAGCTGAAGTTGCCATGAAGATTCAGATTTTTTCCATTTCATTATCTAAAGATACACTGACCCTGAGAGCTAGAAAAGGCTATTTATTGTCATGTCCCTTGAAAGGAATTCCCAAAGATGAAAGTTCCCTGTCATTCTGTATAAGACTATCCAGGCCTTGATCCAGAGTTCTGGAAGTCAGCGAAAATCTTTCCATTGACTTCAAAGTGTTTCAGACCATTCCTAGATACCACCACAAATTTCACTTCATTCTTTCTTTCCAATTGGGTTGTCTGAAATTGTGCAGAGTGTGATTGAATCCCTCTGTCCCTTGCATAGCATGCATGCCAGCTCCCTTTAACACCTTCTGAGAAGCTTATGATGTGAAATGACATATTAAGTTCCTGTAGGCATCTTCTTTCCAATCTGGACCCCAGCTGTTTGAGGCCCTAAAGGACAATGTGAAAGCAACAACTGATGTATCTAAAGAACCTCTAAACACCTAACTTTAGCTAAGCACCTCTAGATGTATGGCCATGAAGTTAATCTAGTTTTGGATAAATAAAGCTCAGAGGCAGACAAGTGATTTCAAATTTACTTACTCATTAACCCTGATAAAAGTAGACATTTTTCATGCTGCCAGTGATTAGTGACGAGTGGGGTTGGTACTGGGACTGATCCTGTTCAACATCATTATCAGTGACATGGACAGTGGGATTGATGCACCCTCAGCAAGTTTGCTGGTGACATCAATTTGTGTGGTGTGGTCAACACACTGGAGGGAAGGGATGGTATCCAGAGGGACCTGGATATGCCTGAGCATGGACACGCCAGTGCAAACCTCATGATGTTCAACAAGGCCAAGTGCAAGGTCCTGCCCCTGGGTTGGGACAATCCCAGCCACAGCTACAGATTGGGCAGACAAGTGATTCAGAGCAGCCCTGTGGAGAAGGACTTGGGGGTGTTAATCAATGAGAAGCTCAGCCTGAGCCAGCTTCAGTGTGAGCTTGAGCCCAGAAAGCCAACCTTTCAGGGAGTTAGAACTGCTTGAGCTGTAAGGTCCCTTCCAAACCAAGCCATTCTGTGATACTATGCCTCTATGATCATACTGCAGAAGAGTCTCAGTGCTGAATTGCCTAGAGAATCTGATCTCTTAACCATTAGAAACCCAGATTATCCACACTGCATACACAGGTGAATGTGAGTATAATCAGGGAGGCTTTTACTCTCAGAGAATGACGAAACTTCCAAAGTATTCACCAAAAAAGTGTGTTAAAGACAGATAAGCTTCATATGTGAAAACTCTTGGGTTTTGTCATGTTCTGTTGCCACCGTATGATCCATAGGTTAAAAAAAGGTAGTGGAATTCTGTAGTGAAATAAATACATACAAGAGGAGACCGTTTATCCTTCTCATGCTAGATGACTGGGGAGTGGAAAAAGACCAATGTCGGACAAGGCAGAGGAGAGGTCAGTTTATTCCCCATCATAGAGGCAAAGTAATAGTATGCCCTACTGATAAACCTGAACAGAACCAAACAAGAATGCCCTGTGTGTAGAAACACACTCTAAATACCAAAACAACTGACAGAGAGGAAATGAGATGATGGGGAGGGCACATCTGGCAAATCAAACACTCTCCATATCAAGCAGGCGCAGATGTCAGACTCTACCCTGCATTTTGGAAGCTCTTAGAAGGTGTCCTGACCATGTCAGACAGGCCTGCTTTTGTGCTTCTCTATCAGTCCCAGACACTTATAGGCAGGTGGATTATTAGCTATGTCACAGCTTCACACTGCCTTTCTTGAATGAATCCGTATTTCCTAGAGCAGTGCTTGATCTCTGTTGGGAGCCACAGTTTCCAACTTCATTGTGAGACTGAGCGCTCATCCTTTTAATGTGAAGTCCTCTCTGAAAGGTCATGGGAATTGTAAAATAATGATGGATTAGTCTGACATGGCCTATGGTGAGCATGAACACTGTTCATGACTAAGGGCTTGGAGGTGGCCATCAGATAAAATCATGTCTAATCTTTTTCAGAGGAGAACAGATGAGAAGGGGACAGACAGCACCGGAATGCACTTAAGAGAAATAGATACACACATGAAAGAAAAGAGCCTTGATATTTAAAATATTTATGGCCTTAAAAGGCATGAAAACTGATACTAGCCATTAACTAATAGATGTTCTGCCTTTGTGATGCAGCTTACATCCCTAACCAAAACCACATCTCTGCTCTGACTTTGTCTGAAGCCAGGTGCACAGATGATTAAATTTTGGGCCAGCTACAATGAGAGTGTCTCCATCCTGTCCTCTCCTCTAAGCACACACCATCTGTATGATACTTATTCATCTCCTTTTGCTGGGCTGACATACTGAGCCCATATTCTTCCAGCATCAGTTGTCCTCATACTGTCAAGCTGTGCAAATGTAAAATAAGCTGTGCTTAAGGGTGTAAAAGACTCTGGGAATAGGCTTGTGCTGTATTAAGCAGTATTAGCTCCTCTGCTGTAACCTTTATGTTGTTTATATATGTTTTCACAAAACAGATTTGGGCTGTTAGCTATCCACTGTTGTGTGTCCTTTACTTCTGTGTTCACTTTATTTGTGTTGCTGTGCACCTCCTCTGAGTGAATCAGAAGAGGGAAGAGGCTGGCTTTCTACCTCAGGGCATATGGATTCCTTGTAATCAGGGGAGGGGGCATTGCTTAAAGAGTTTTTAATTTATTTTCTGAACAGAATTCCTAAGCCCCTGTTCCTGTGTCATAGGCCTGCTTGTAGCAGGAAATGATAAACCCAGACTCTGGCTCTTTGAGGAAAGGATAGGTGGAGAAAAGGACTTCAAATACATGTATGTTTCTCATAAAAAGAGAAGACTGCTACACTCGGTGTGCTGAATATACCAGACAGGAGGCACAGGCTCTATTCTTTTTCTTATTTTTCTTTTTTTTTGTTGCTCTTCCTCTGGTCTAAGCCACAAAGACCAACAAGTTCAAATATATGCAATACATTTGACCCAAATACATGTAAATGTTATTTAGACCTGGATCCAATGCTGTCACCCAGGTTTCCCATTCTACCTGACGTTAAGCAGCACAAGATAGAATCATAGAATCATAGAATGGTTTGGGTTGGAAAGTACCTTAAGATCATCCAGTTCCAACCCCCTGCCATGGGCAGGGACACCTCACATTAGAACATGTTGCCCAAGGCTCTGTCCAGCCTGGCCTTAAACACCACCAGGGGTGGAGCATTCACAGCTGCCTTGGGCAACCCATTCCAGTGCCTCACCATCCTCACTGTAAAGAACTTCTTCTTTATCTCCAACCTGAACTTCCTCTCTTTCAGTTTGAACCCACCACCCCTTGTCCTATCACTACAGTCCCTGATGAAAGGTCCCTCTCCAGCATCATTGTGGGCTCTCTTCGAACACTGGAAGCTGCTCTGAGGTCTCCATGCAGCTTCCCTTCTCCAGGCTGAATAGCCCCAACTTTCCATTTAAAGTTCCCCCAAAGCAGGGCACTACTGACTGGCCTTACCCTTCATTCTTTCTTCATTTCCACCAAAATGCAAAAAGGAATTTTCTTCCTCATTTGCCAAAAGGCTTTATGAGAGGCCTCAGTGCCAGTATGTTGCAAGACCATAAAGTGCACAAAAGCCCAGAAGGATGAGGACTGATCTGTGCTTTCGTTGCTTCACCAACACACCATCCACCAGTACTGCCTCAGTTTCCATCTCATAAACTGGCTCAGATTTAGGGTGTGCTGTCTAGGACAGGCCAGACAGGAGGGTGCATACATGGAAACATTTCTGGAGATAAGGAGAGAAATTAACATCTTGACCTATCAGGCACCTACTTGCCAATATATGGCAAATGCATTCTGTTAAGTGTCCTACACCATTCTTTGGATTACATGAGTAGCACATTTGCAGGACATTGTCCCTTGATAAAAATGGAAGTCTCAAGTGAAAGAGCATCCTTGGAAAGTGGGTTTCTAAAGGTCATCTAACCTGCTGGTGCCTGAGGAGAGCATGGAAATCACAACCTATGGTTCATAGACTTTTCCTAGTCATGGAGTGCTTGCTTTTCTCAGCCATTTAATAAAGCTTGTCAAGGAGAACCATAGCTCAAATAAAACTACAAACATATAATATGATAGATAAACACACATTTGTGTTTAGCAGACAGATATAGGTTTAATGGAAAAGTGTAACAGCAGACCATGGAAGGGCTGCTTACAGAAATACCAAGTTCCATATCAAGATAGGTTTTAGTGAGCTCCTACAGTAAATAGGGTAATAAATGTAAATGTAACAAACATATTCAGTCTTACCTGGTTGTTAAATTTGATATAAACATACTCAATGTCCACTCTGCCACATATAAAATACAGCCCAAACGTAAGACATTAGGGACAAAAATGGGTCTTGGTTTTAACTAAAATTTACCCTAAATTAAGGATGGAGTGCATCCTTAATTCTTCTCTGAGAAAGGCTGTATATCCTCTTCTCTCCAGCATGGAGCTTAGGGAAAAATGTGGAAACACTGCAAATCAATTAGGAATAATGAGATACAATAATTTTATAGTGACATTATTAGTGAGATGATTTACTATACTTGAGATTATAATGCTTTCACTGGGGAAAGAATTGGCCTTGCTGGAGGAAAAGTAAGCAGGAGAGCAATGCAGTAGCCAACAAGTAAGCAACATTCCCAATGAACCTCCAAACTAACAGGGCAACAGCCAAATTTCAGGCTTCAAAAGCAACACAGCTGGAAAAGACATTGAACAGTTAAAAAGCCCTCAGAGAAGAGGAAGACAGAAAAGATGAATGCACAAGACTGTCAGTGGGTTCTGTCTGCAAGCAGATACGTTGATCTGCTGGATTAAAACCTGTTTGCTCTGTAAGGGATTTTGCTCTAAAGAAATAATCCTTTTCATCAGGACAGCTGATCGCAGGGTAGTTAACTGGAAGGAACGGGGCTGGAGGTGCTGGAAGGAATCTAGTCCCAGCAAAGAATCTCTGGTGTCCTTCATAGCAGCTTGAGGATCTGTTTTATAGTAACTGACATGTGTGCCAAGCAGCCCTATCACACAAGCCTTGTGGAGGCACTGGACCTGCATGGAAGTGCATTGAGAGAGGCTGGTGTTAAGCCTGCTGCTGTAGACCTTACTGGCTGATAGGAGCCAGCAGAAGGGACAAGCGGGAAATCAGTGTAAAATGGAGGAAGGATGCTACATTTGAAAACCAAGAATTCCTGTCAGACAACCTCATCCTAAGTGTCACTGCCTAAAAGAAATTATTTCTGTCAATAGGCTGAGGAGGCTGATGAGAAGTTGATTCCTAGAGCAATCACATGTGCTATTTTCTGGATCTACCTCTCTTTGTTAAAGAAATTAAATAACAAAATAAAGGCAAACAGAATGCAAAGCTTTTCCCCTCCACTGTCCCTCAGCTAGCATAGTACTGCGTCTTTCCCTGCAACAGGAAAATAAAAGATAAGAGCAGCACTGAAGGGCTGAAAAAAGCTGGAAATTTCATTCACAGACAAATTATCTGCATTGCATTTGATATTCCCAATGAGGAAATGAAACGAAATTCATTCTGTGCCTGCTCTCCACAAGTTCACCAGAAGGAATGAGATCCCTTAATGAAAGAAGACTGATTGCTTACTTTTTACTTTTTTTTCCCAAGCTTTCATTTGCCCTAAAATAAAATGATGAGAAATGGTGCATGTAAAATAACCCAAAAACCCAAACCACCCTGGAAACGCTGCAGTCATTCCAATTTCTCACTGTAGTAGATACTACATTCTAAATAATTCTTTAATAATCTAGTAGGAGAGTCGGCCAAATGGAGCAATTCATTCCCTATATAAGTGGAGCAAATCAATTCAACCAAACAAACTACATCCAAAGAATTCTTTCTGTTCTTTCAGGGTTGATAGCTTAACACTGGGGGATAGTATGAAAGAATACATATTTAACAGCCAGTTTTCTTTTTGCGTAAAGACTATGCATAAATTTGAAGAAAAGAGGAAGGTTTGGATGAAAAAGGAGATGGATGGTAAAGTAGAATGGAGCTTAGGACTGGGTCTGCTTTGCTGATACCTTAGCATGATCAGATGAATGGGAAGTAGAAGCTGAACAGCAGAACTGAGCCTAATGCAGGCTTCACAAAGATGTGCGGTTGTGCCTGGACACAACTGTTGAAGTATTTGTCATTATATAAAGAACTAGATGTGAACTAGTCACTGGTTTTGCAGCTCAAGTTTATAAAACCTGTTTATCTCTCAGTTTATTTAAGATTGCAGAACAGAGAAGTTTTCTATGCAACAGAGCAAATTGTATAACGTTCAACAAGGCAAACAGCTGGGTTCTGCTTTAGGGCCACAACAACCCCATGCAATGCCCCAGGCTTGGGGAAGAGCTGCTGGAATTTGCTCATGGAAAAGGACCTGGGGGTAATGACTGATGGAGCTGAACACAAGCAGCTTGTGCCCAGGCAGCCAAGAAGCCAACAGCATCCTGGTCTGTATCAGCACCAGTGTGGCAGCAGGGGCAGGACAGTGATTGCCCCTTGTACTTGGGTGAGGTTGCATCTTGAATCCTGTGTTTAGTTCTGGGTCCCTCACTAGAAGAGAGACATTGAGGTGCTGGAGCAGGGCTAGAGAAGGGCAATGGAGCTGGTGAATGGTCTGGAGCACAAGTGTGATGGTCAATGGCTGAGGGACCTGGGGGTGCTCAGTCTGAAGAAGAGAAGGTTCAGGGGAAACCTTACTGCTCTCTACAACTGCCTGACAGGAGGTTGCAGGAAGGTGGGGTCAAGTCTCTGCTCCCAAGTAACAAGTGATGGGACAAGAGGAAACAGCCTCAAGCTGCATCAGGGAAGGTTTAGACTAGAGACTAGGAAAAATTCCCCAAGGGTGGTCAGGCATTGGAACAGGCTGCCCAGGGCAGTGGTGGAATCACCAGACTTGGAGGTATTTAAGAGTTGTGTAGATACGGCACTTAGGGACATGTTTTAGTGGTGGACTTGGCAGTGGCTTGGCAAGGGATTTCTCAAGGCAGGTTCTGTCCACAGGGCCATTGTCACACATCTGCCACTGATCCTTTCAGAGACACTCAAGGAAGCCTTTTATACAGAACTTTCCTTTACACAAGCAAATTTTACTCTTTTAAAATATATCCTATTTCTTCACGTATTAGTGAATTCTTTCATGAGTGTTAACAATTTGTCAAGAGCAGAATTTACCCTCTCACACATGCACCACCTGGTCTCCTGGAGCTGCACTGCTCACCTTGTTAGGCTTTAAAAATAGCATGAAGCATAAGACCTGTGTTTCCTTGGATCCTCTCACCATGACCTGTTTTAAAGACTGGCTTCATATATGTCACCTTCCAGTCTTCAGGTTCCAAGGAGGTTTCAAGTATGAGGTTGCACACAGTGATTAGTAATTCAGCATTTCCATCATTTATTTCTTCTAGGTACCATCTGGCTTAAGCTATTTGTTAATTTTCACTGTATCTCTTTGAAACACAATTACTTTGATTTCAGACATACCCTCTGTGTTTTCCCTGTGTGAAGATTTCCCCCATTCCTTTCCAGTGAACAACAACGCAGAATGGCTTCATTGTCTCTGAGTTTTGCCTTATCACTAGCTGGCCATGCACAGTCCCTTGCAGGTT
Source organism: Melopsittacus undulatus (assembly GCF_012275295.1). Lineage (NCBI taxonomy): Eukaryota > Metazoa > Chordata > Aves > Psittaciformes > Psittaculidae > Melopsittacus > Melopsittacus undulatus. The sequence goes on along the minus strand of NC_047528.1, from coordinate 113,919,606 downwards.
TTTTTCACTCCTGACATTTTTGATGAAGTGTTTGTTTTGATTTCTATAGCTAGCTCTCACCACATCCAATTTTATGCTTCCTAATCAGGATTTTGCTTTTAATCTGCCTCACTACACTATTCATTTCACTTTATTGGTTTGGATACAATAGGCATCTTCTTGAAAAACGCCTTCTTATTGCTAATAAACTTGCTTATTTGGCTGTTTGTGTGTGCTGGCCTCCTTTAATCCGTTCTCCAGCCTTTCTCAATAGGTCATACACAGTGGTAGTATGCTTCCAGTTGGGTGTTCTGCAGAAGTTTCCATGCTGCTTGTTAGGATTTCTCTTTCCTGACCTTTCTAGCTTCTTTTTAACAAGCTTCTTCATTTTGCATAGCTTTTCTTGAAGCTGAGGACAATGGCAGTGGCATATTTGGCTCCTGTAGAGCTGGTGAAGCAGCTCTACAGAGTCATTGTCAGAGTGGAGCTTCCACTGGAAGGGCTATAGCCACAAAGCCAAGCACTGGCTTTGCTCCTGTGGGCTCTCTAATCAGCTACTTAGTGGACTAATTGCTGACAGAGTCCAAAACCATCGTATTTGTTTCATGTCCTTGCATGTCATTTGTCAATCTACAGGAGGGCAGTTGATGTCTCCTAGTACCATTTTTCCTGCTTCTCTGATCAATTTCAGCTTATCAGATTCAAGGCACTTTGCTCTCCTGGGATAGTAATATTACCTGAAGAACATAGTTGTAACTATATTCTTCCTATTTAGGTCTGGAATTTCAACCTCTACAGACTTTATCATACTTGTTGAGTTAGTGACTTTGTAAAGTTGATTTGATGCTCAACTTTAAATGAGGTAGAGCACTGATCTGCCTCTGAGACAGTTTATCTTTACTATGTATTTTATGGCTTAGTATTCCATTGACTTTATTACCCCAGGTTTCCTATATGTTTGGTATATCAGTGTCTACATTTTGGATCAAACATTCTCATTCCTCATCTTATTTTTTAGCTATCAAGCATTGTGTAGAAATGAGTGCAGCACTACTTTTTCTTTTACTGGCACCTTATATAAAACCCACTATGATTGTTTCCCCCCTGGATTACTAGAATTTTCTGGACTGTGCTTTCCTTCGAGATTCAGAGCTTTTCCACTTTGTTTTCCTCATAGGTTTATGAGGAAACTGAGGTGAGCCTGGGCTTATCCACACCTTTCAGCTGTCCCCAACTATCTGTGCTTTCCAGAATGCTAGGGAATATTTTAATTTCAAAATTATTGTCTAGGGCCTTAATTTTGCTAAGAAAGACTGAGAATGTTTTCAATTCAATTGTTGCAAGATCAAACAATATCATAGAAGAGAGTTAGGTGTGTTAGATGTGCTAGATATGTTTGGATGATGGGGAGAGACTCTTCATCAGGGACTGTAGTGATAGGACAAGGGGTGATGGGTTTAAACTGAAACAGGGAAAGTTTAGGTTAGATATAAGGAAGAAGTTCTTCCCTGAGAGGGTGGTGAGGTGCTGGCACAGGGTGCCCAGAGAAGCTGTGGCTGCCCCAACCCTGGCAGTGTTCAAGGCCAGGTTGGACAGAGCCTTGGGACACATGGTCTAATGTGAGGCATCTCTGCCCATGGCAGGGGGTTGGAACTGGGTAATCTTAAGGTCCTTTCCAACCCAAACCATTCTGTGATCCTGTTTTCAAATCAGTGAAATTCCTGCTAGGATACTGGGAGGACAGTCTGAAAGACAGAACTATGAGCTGTTATCTTTGAGGAATCATGGAGTGCAGGTATAACGGGGTTGCCATTTACAATCGTTTTCAATAATGAGATGGCAGGAGAAGTAATTGTTGAGCCTCCAGAAGTTAAGAACAAGGTGATGGCAACCAATCATACCAGAATCATACCAAACCAATCTAATATGCTTCTGTTATGGAACTTGAGGATAGAGGAGAATAGCAAAATGATGTAACTTAACTTTCATAAGGCTTTGAACATTGTCTCACACAAGCTTCTTGGAAATAAGCTAAGGAAATGTTGGCTATGTACAATTTTTAGCAGGTGAGTGCAATGTTGGTTGAAAAGTATGTTCAGAGAATAGTCCTTTATAGTTCACTATTAGCCTGGAAGAATATGTGGATTGAGATCTGTATTGCTAACTTTATAGTTAATCATATGGATGACAGAGAATACATTTATTATATTTCCATATTATATTGAACTGGGAGGGCTTGAAATTATTTAGATGACCTTGACAGACTGGAGAATTAGTCTGGAAAAGCCAGGATGTAGTTTTATTAGGAAAACAACATCTCCCTTTTTCTGTCAATCATTCAGGTGTGTATGACCTGGAAAGCAGCGTTGCAGGGAGGAATCTGGAGGCTGCAATGTGTCCCAAGATGAAAACTGCATTCCTCTCAGTGGAAAGTTGACGCAGAGCAACATGCAAACACAGTTATGGTTCCTCAACTAGCTGATTCTCTGCTCTCAGATTGAGTGTCAGCCAAAGGACTGCCTCTGAAGTGGGACCAGGGCAGCCTTCTGAGCCCATGCTGTGACCAAAAGAGCAGATCTTCTGCTTTCATGAGAGGTCTGGATCTGTACTGAAAGTCTAGATGTTAGCCATTACAGATAACTTCCAAGGCACCAGTACAGTTTTATTGTCAGGCATCCATTCTGGGATTCCAGAGTCCTAGGCTCAACTTAAACACTAATTCAGTCTTAAGGGTTAATGGAGCCCTTCAGATGTGGTGTTCAAGTCTGTGTTCTCATTCAGATAGTGTCATGAAAATCTCCTTGATTTTCTGCCCCTCCATGACCACAAAACCTGAAGGCTGAGGTGGATTTTTCATGATAGAGACTGTTCTTGACATTGTTGCTCAAAGGCCTCTTTTATATCATATATTCCATCAGGTTCTCTCTGTCCCTGTTTTTATGAGCAGACATAGAATCATAGAATATTTAAGATTGGAAAAGACCTTCAGATCATCTAATTCCAACCCACCTACCATGGGCAGGGACACCTCACACTAAACCATGCCATGCAAGGCTTCATCCAACCTGGCCTTGAACACCGCCAGGGATGGAGCATTCACAACCTCCCTGGGCAACCTATTCCAGTGCCTCACCACCTTAACAGTAAAGAATTTCTTCCTTAAATCCAATCTAAACCTCTGCTGTTTAAGTTTTAACCCATTACCCCTTGTCCTATCACTACAGTCCCTAATGAAGAACCCCTTCCCAGCATCCCTATAGGCCCCCTTCAGATACTGGAAGGCTGCTATGAGTTCTCCACGCAGCCTTCTCTTCTCCAGGCTGAATAGCCTCAACTTTCTCAGCCTGTCTTCATATGAGAGGTGCTCCAGGTACATCCTGGATGTATCAGGGTGCCTGTGCTGTGTATTTGGAATGGAGGGGGTTTTGACATCTATTTCCTCTCAACATTTTAGCAAAAAAATGAGAATTCTTTGCTAGGTGACTGAGGTCTGGGGTTTGAGACTTCCATTATCCTTAGCCTGACATTTATCCTTTTGGAAAAGAGATAAGGCTACTCATTTGAAAAAGATGAACAGAACTGTTTGGCTCCTTTCTTTAACTCAGGGTGGAATGACACATTTGAAGAAATGAGTAAGGAATGTCCTGCTAAGTCATGAATACAAAACCAATCTCCAACCATTACAGCTGTAGAAATAGGAATATTGGTATATTTTTTTCTGCTTTGTTCCAGATAAGAGAAGGAGAAGATTCTGCTGGAGAAGATTCTGTCTTGTTTCTGGTGCCTTAATTCTGGAAGGATGTGGAACAGCTGGAGAGTCAGAGGACTGAACTGGGGATGACCAGAAGTCTGGAAAACATGGCTCAAGAGGGTAGGCCAAAGGAATTTACATAGTTTGGTTTGGAAAAGAAACAATAGAGAGGGTGGCCATGCAATGATCTTCAAATATTTTAAAGACAGACATAAGGAGAACAGGAGTTAATCTTTTTCTGTGTCCACTATGGGAAGGTAACAGCTTAAATTATGGGAAGGGAGATCCAGGTGAAACATCTGTAAATGTTCCTTGTGTTGAGGATAGTAAATCAATGAAACTGGTTTTCTTTGGAGGTTGTGGATTCTCCATGAATGGACATGGCACAGGTATGGCTGATTCTGGTTTCAGGAAGAGGAGTGGACTTCATGATGGCTTCTCCTCTGAGCCCTACTTTGTTTGTTCTTCTGTGGCAGCTATGCAATGAGAGATAAAGACTTAGTCCTCACTGATTCCCAAGTGGTGGTCATACAGCAGCAACACTGCTACTGCAGGTGGCAGTTACCAGGACTTTGCCCATCTTATAAAGTGGAAATGGGACAACAATCCCATAATGTTCTTCATCTTAGAGGGTGCAGGTCCCAGGTACTTCTTGTTTCTGTTTCTATTCTGCACTATGGATTTGAGTGAGCTGTTTCTTTTACTGACAGGGTACTACAGTCTTTAAAAACAAGACAGAGAAGGAAGAGAAAGCCTAGACAGCTATACCAGCCTAGCTGGCCTAGTAGGCCAGGTAAGGTTATGGACAAAATAAACTATAGCTAAACCTACATAAGGTTATATTATGATTAATGTCATATCCCGCTGCCTCTGACTCCATGACTTTAACAGGAACAGTTGCACATGAAAATCAAGGGGAAAACTCAAAGCTGAGTCATGACTGAGCTCCTCTGCTGCTCCACCTTGTGTGAGCTCAGTGTCTTTGGAGGCAGCTTTGGCAGCAGCTAGTGAGAACCCATCTGTGTTCTGGGAAGCACAGCATCTGCGCTCCTTCTTCCCTAACTTTTACTCACTTCATGCCCTTACCCCTATTTTGTATCTTGTACTTATTTGTGCAGTTATTTGCTTGACAGTGATCATAGATACATGTCTGAGATGAGCAACGCTGTATGACTCTGGAACTTCTCTTTTGTATGGTTGTGTGCTCAGCCTGTGATCCTGCTACCCTCTGCCCCTCCTACATGCAGCCCATGACTCCTCACACAATACTAACTGGGTTTCACGCATCAAACCCTGGTATGATCTTTCTTCCCAAACTGTTGGCTTGATTCCAGCTGAACCAGTTATGGACATATTAGCAAAGTAATGTCTGTTTTACAGCCAAGGGTGCAGAGCACAGAGGTTAGTACCAGTGAGGTGGTCATGTCCAGAACAGCTCTGAACGATCAGAGACTGGAAGCTGTGGGAAGCTGTGCCAACACAGTGTTATCAGCAATGAACTGGCTGTGGACTAGCAGCCTCAGTGTTTCTTTCCAGACCCAATTTCTTTTGCATCCAGCCATCTCATTGTGTTCTGTTGTTACTGGTTTAGCAGATCTTTGCTTGGTGCTCTGTGATGCATGCTAGTTAAACCTCATCTGCTTCCGAACCTTTTTCTAATGCCAGTGCAGATATCAATGTGAGATTCAGCAACTTTATCAGAAGACTTGTAGCTAGCTGACATTGGCATGTCAGGTAAGCCAGAAAGGAAGGTTCAGAAATGACACATGTGACAGTACACAAGAGATGTAAGACTTTATATGATTGGACTTGCAGAGACACAGTACAGAGCTCCACTGCGTGGTCCTGAGGAGTCATCTGCTAGCAGGAAACACTTGTCCTTTTTGAGGCTCTAACACTGGGGATACATGAGACCCATTTTCCCAAAGGGCTCTGTAGCTATTTGCCATTCCACAGAGTAATGCTGCGAATAAACCAAGCTCTCTTCTAGGTTTTGGAGACAGAGGTGGTCAAATATCTGGTAGTCTCCTAGGACTCTTTCTGCCCACTGTGTCACAGGCTGTCCCCTTCTGCCTTTCCCCCAAATCTGTCTCCTTCTCTTGCTTATTCTATCCCCCTGAAGTCCTGTCATGTCTCTGCCTTGGTTTACTCCAGTTTGCTCTGTCTCTGATCTTATCACCTCTGCACATCCCACCCTACCTGTCCCTAGGTCCTGTCCAGCAGCTCCTCTTTAGAGCCATTAGTTTTCAATTCCTTCTCCCCTCTTCCTTAAGGGTGAAATCAAACACCGGTGGCATGGGGGGGGTGGGAGAGTTCGGGGTGGCCTGCTTTCTGCCCTCTGCTCCTACTTGGGGCTTTCAGAGTTGCTCTGACTGTGGGCAGAAGCATGCTCTATGCTAGTTAAGTCTTCAGTAAAGATAACATCTGGATTTCAGACAAGCTCTGCTGAGCATGTGCAAGCAGAGAGCAGTGATTTACAGCTAGGTCAGATCGGGCTGGATTTTCATATGGCCAGCAAGTACAGGCTGATGCCCCCAGGGATCAGCCCCCGCTCATTTCAAACCCCTGCATGAAGCACTGAACTGCAAGAAAACCACTGTAAGACATTTTCAGCACGGGCCAACCACCATAGCTTTCAATAACCTCATTCTTGGATGTTGTTGACTGGCTTTCAGTGAAATGTTCCCAAAAAACTTCAGCCCAAAATTGAGGATGGAAAATTTCAGCCTAGAATGATTAAAATATGACAAAATTAAAAGCAACTGAAAATTGGATCTTATAATCAGAAGTGTTAGGCAATGTTAAATACAAGATCTGTTGCTATCTCCACCTATAATAGATGAATGGCTATTTAAGTACTTAATTTTGGGAAACTTTCTTGCATGACTGACATGCAAGAAAAAAACATTTTCCTTCCAAACATGGGGCATGGGCCCAAGACAGACATCTGATAAAGAAAAACAATGGTTACTGTACTCAAACTGTTACATGATCCGAGTTATTTACATTGCTTAGAGTTTACCAGATTCTTCACTGAAGCACTGTAAAGTCCCAGACTGAACCCATGACATCGGTGCATCAGTGAGGTAAATGTCAGCTTGACCCATGGTCTTTGCCATCTGTGAGAAGGCAATCAAATTATAACCCACTGCAGCAATGAACACTGTGATTCTAAGAGGAACTGGAGCACAGATTTACACAGGATCTTTGTGTTTGGACTCACAAGCCTTGGACTATTCTTGTATTGAACAATAACCAACTGCAAAAGCCAGGCTATGCTGATCTGTGCAAAAATCAAGATGTTGGCTGTGCTTGTCGCTACCTGCAAGGCTGGAGCAGATGTGTAAGTATATCCTATATTGTTTTCTTCACTCTTCAAAAGGAGGCAACAAGGCTTCCAGTGAAGTTTGCAGAAAGTACTTTTAAGTCTTATTGTACTCCAATGAAAACTTGCCCACTTTTTTCAAGTATATAGCAGGAGCTCCAATAAAAGTTATTGTCTCTGTGGCAAATCCTGATTTCCTTAGAACGTTAGTGCTTCACAGCTAAATCCGTATTACCAGTACCCAAGAAAATACTCCTTATACAATGATGAGAAGTCATTTCCACTTTGAATTGAGTCCATGGCTGAAGGGAGAGAATATAGCTAGATGCAAAGTACAGTCTCTCAAAAGCCACAGCACAAAAGTAGAGATTTTCCCCCTCTCCTGATCCAAAATACAGTAGTCACAGACTATTTTTAATTCATGTAAAACTATGATAGCCATGAAACCATAAACTTTATGGTTTGGTGAGGAGGCTCCAATTTGAATCCCTCAAGTAAAGGAGTACTGAGATCAGCATAATGAGATATACAACAGGAGACCCTGCAGATCCTTGTAGGCTGAGATGAAGATCAGGCCAGACCAGATGTAGCTACATTTATTGCTAGGCTGCACACCAGAAAATGCTAAGAATAAAGCACAGGGAAAGAAGATTTCCAAACATATTAGCAGGCACTCTTGGGACGTGATCATATCAGTTTTAAGGCCAAAGTGGCTGGCAAGCCATCAAGTACTGACTTTTTTATTGTTTTGTTACTAACTTCATAGATGAACATATACGACCCAAAGCTGACATCTAGTGGACGATGAATGAGAGCAGGATTTTCCTTCCCAGGGATGCCATCCCTTGTGTGAGACTTTGCAAAATCGAACCAAGGAGCTCATGGACACTCCAGCTATGTGTCACCTTGTCTTCTGAGTGACACCTGTGTCCATAGCTAGGTGCCAGAATCAGGCTTCACAGTGCTGATGGAGAGCATGAGCCCTGAAGGATGAAGGTTGAAGAGTTTCAAAAGCAATACTATAGATGGTCATGCCTGGCACAGTTTGGGCAGAGCCTCATGAATACACCCAACAGAAAAATAGATGTCAGTGATGTAGGATTTCAGCAGTCCTGGATCAGACCAGCCTCTTGGACACAAGGTCCTGAGGCTGCAGCTCTGTTCAGTTCTCAGCTCTTTCCCAGTCCTTTGGCTCACTTGCTTGCCCAGCTTGGCGGGGAGAGCAACAATCCTGGTAAGACTTTGGGAATGTTTTCAGGAGTTTCTGCCTCACCCTCTGTACCTGGTGTCATACATTTATGAGAAAAATACCTTCATTTTCTGTTAGCAAAAATCAAAGTTTCAAGTTCTCATGTAAAATTTGAAAACATGAACTGAAAAACTAAGAAAAACAAAGGTCAAATAAAACTGTCCAGTGTTTGCTTTTCATATCTTGCAAATCTAAGTCAATATCATACATCTGTTGGCACCTCAGTCCCTGTTTGTAATGCTTAGCAGGAGAGAAGGAGGGAAGCTAGGAGAAGTCTCACCAGCTCCAAGCACAGGAAAGGGAGAGGATGGGTGTTCCTCCTGGGAGAGGACTGGCTGGGGAGCCAAAGGAGGGAATCTGCAAGCTCAGTGGGAGAGAAACTGGATCATGAGAGCACTCGTAGTCCTTTAAAAATGGCAGAAGACAAAAGGGTACTTCACTTGCTCATGTTCTGTAGGAAGAAAAATGCCTCCTCCACACACGGTGCTGAAGATTCAAGGCTCTGTAGCTGTGAGCTGTAACAACTCACACTGTGGATCATCATTTTGGTGGGATTTGTAACATATTCAGCAGCAAGTTACCAACAGTGTAGAGACGCAGTCAAACCCACTGAAATCCTGCTGCTCCTCTAAAGGAGCACACAGCCACCGCTAAGGAGCACAGCTCCAGTGCTGCTGACAGGGCAATGCATGTCTTTGGAAGGAATTTTTAATGACCTGATAGCAGAAAAAAGCCAGTGTTATACAAACAGTACAAAGTTGACTGCAGGGTTGAGCTTTAATCTCTGGTGTTTGCTTATTGACTCCATTAAAAACAGCAGCTACTCAGTGAAAAGAGCTCCTCTACATCCTGTCTGCAGGTGAACTTGAAGGAGAGGATCTCACCACCTGCAGCCCTCCCTGAAACCTAAAGTAAGTCTGAACTTAAATCTGAATTGGGAGATGATGAGGTCTGGGTCTGGGCTCTTTAAATTTCCCATTTATTTGCCATGAGAAGACTTGGTTTATCTTTTTCTAGTTGCCAGCTTTGATATTCCAAACAGTTGAAACAGCAGAAGTTGTGATATGTGGTTTACAGTATATTGTGATGCATGATATACAAAGACTTGTGCTATCAGCAGTGCTTGATGTCTTGAGGGCATACAGAGAGTGCTTAGGACATTTTTATCAGCTGCTACCTAATGCCTGTGGGAGACAAAACAATACTGAAGAGAGTCACATTTCTTCATCTTCCAGACAGTCCCTCATTTTGGGCTCTTTCCTAGCTGAGAATTAAGATTTTCAAGTATATACAAGGAGTCAGTGAGACATGCCCATGTCTGCAGTTTGACAGGTTGAAACTGTGTACATAACATACGTGTTCTGTGCCAGAAGTGCACAACACTGGACACATGGAATGGGTTCTGGTTCCCTTGCAACCCCTGCTAATCAGAGGTGGGAGGCTGATCCTGAAATCTTGGATATTTACTTCTTCCTGGACATTTTTAAGAGGTTCAACCAAACCACACTGGTTTAAACCATCCTATTTTCAGACACTCTGCACAATGCCTATTTTAATCCGAGCTGTGGGAGTAATTGCAACAAGTGATTTAGCAAATCGATTTTGTCTGTGCTTTGTACATGTTTCCTCACACACGGGCATGGTTGGCCAAAACATTCATTTGCAGGCCTGCCTTGCTCAAAAGCATGGAGGTGAAGGCATTTGCTAGGCAACATTTATGTCAGTTTATTTGGACATGTGGGTCACCCAATGCCACTTCTGTTCCCTGAGAGGTTGGGGACTTTAGAATCATGTTTCATGTTGTGGAATTTGCTTTTTGAGTGTTTTCTCCTATTCTGCCCAAATTCTGTATGCTCTTCTTTCAGTATGTATCATTGCTCCAGTATGTAATGCAAACACCCAGAAGGTATTTGCTACAAGAGAGAAATGAAGATCTGTAGAAAATGCTTTGTTTTTCCACAGCGCTGGCCTTGACAATAACTTGCACTCAGAGTCTGGACATACTTTTACAATGTGTTCATGCTGGAGCAGGCTAGATGCAGACACTGTATTTACTTGCTTCCAGATTTCATGAGCTTGAATTTGGTCACTGTGCTCTATAACCAGTTGTTTAGTCAGGGAGCCATCCTAAGGGGTAATCCAGCAAAGGATATTCTGGGACAACCTTTGAGGAGAATTAGTGGAACAAATAGCCCAGCTAGTTTTGAGATGGAATTTATGACAGAATTATAGTATAGCTGTGTCTTAAAATAGCAGAGGACCTAAATAAAGAGGGTCACAAAGATTCAAGCTTCTTCCTACACTTATGTCTACCTCTGCAAGTTTTCCTCATACTAGGGGAGAGGATGCATGGCTAGATAGACTGAGACAACCTCTTAGCAACTTTTCTGTGAGACAAATGGGTCCAAGGTTTGCATTAAGTGACATTAGAGCCCCTGGAAGAGAGAAGGAGAGACGAAGAATCTAACTTCTGCTCCATGTTACTCTTTTCTTTAAGGTTTCCAGAGCCTCTCTTGGCAATGGCTATGGTGTGTCTTTCAGACTTTGAAGCTTATGCTAAAAAGCATCTACCCAAGATTGCTTGGGATTATTTTGCAGCTGGAGCAGATGACTGTAGCACCCGAGATGAAAACATCCTGGCATATAAAAGGTAATGTGAGGAGGAAATGTTGTACTAGAAGCTTTAAAACTATGTTTTTATGCAAGTGTTAGGGCTTCACAAGCAAAATACCTAACACCTTGTGCTTTCAAGGTGGCCCTGAAGCAAAATGCACTTACTGGAATGACATACAGAGTATACTCTGATGCTAAGCTGAATATGACAGGTTGTATGAGGTGTAAAGGATGCTGAGGTTCAGACAAACAAACAATATGGTATGGAATGGTGTGGTGTGGCATGGCATGGGATGTCATGGCACACCAGGAAAGGGGATGAATATCTGTAATAGATTGAGGTGTAATGGGGAGCATCAGGTAAACAGCAGGAAGCCTACCTGTAAGTAAGACGGGATTTGGGGAATGTGCTGCAGAGAGTGAGAGCAAGCACAATGTACAGTGAGGACAGACATATGAACAGTGGGTGGAAGGCCTGAGTCATGGTTGTGACCTGGGCTGGGCTGCAAGTCAAAGGAATCTGTGATATGGACAGTGGGAGAACAAGCCCCAGTGAGCTGAGGTGGGAAATGCAGAAATGATGTATTGTGGCTGGTAAGCAGGAGTATGAGGTTAATGAAAAGTGAGAGTGGCTGAAGGCTGAACTACTGGCTGAATTGATGTCTAGAACCAAAGAGAAAAGACAAAGAGCCTTGGTTATATGATGTTTTCATTGTTGGCTCAGGTTTCTGCATTGCAACAGGTAAAGGAAGACCTGGTTTCCATGAAACTTCAGAAATGCCACTAAATAGCCATTATCCTGAAGGGTGTTTTTTTTTGCTTGACAGAATTCGTTTCCGGCCACGTATGCTGCGGGATGTATCCATGATGGACATTAGGACTAAGCTCCTGGGGACTGAAATCAGCTTTCCTGTAGGAATCGCCCCTACTGGCTTCCATCAGCTAGCATGGCCTGATGGAGAGAAAAGCACAGCCAGAGGTACTCTTCTGCTTCATTGCCATGTAGCAAAAACAGGTTTCTGGAAAAAGTCTCAAGAAGCTGTTAGGATGACCTGAAGTGTGTCTGAACAGAACCTCTGGGCTTGAAAACATGGTGGGTGGGACTCAGCCTGTAAATTCCCTGTTACTGGTTAAGAGCAGTATCTGCCTTGGAGAAAAGGATAACCTCTCTTCCAAATTCCTGTGGCAGATCCTTGGAGACTGACCCCTAGAAATGTTGGCTTGTTTGTTTTTGGTGTATGTGTTTCCATCTCCAGTGAGTGCCTTTGACATGCATTCTTACAAGGACAGAGTCATAAAGCTGATGCTTTTAAAATAAACAGTTGCAAAATGAAAGCACCACTTGACAACTTACATCTGTTCTCTTTGTCAACCATGATGCTACAACAGTGCATGGTAAAATGGCCACTTTTAATCCTGGGGGCACAACTGCCAGTTAGTCTCTGTAACCAGGACATAGTTTTGTACCTGATATCTGGCAAGACTGTTCAAATAATTCTGGTTCTGATTGTTCTCCAATGCCTTCCAAAGCGGCCACAGCGATGAATATCTGTTACATTGCCAGCACATACTCCACCTGTACATTGGAGGAGATCGCTGCAGCTGCCCCTGGCGGCATCCGGTGGTTCCAGCTCTATATCCACTGCAACAGGGCAGTTTCCCAGCAGCTGGTTCAACAGGCAGAGGCCTTGGGCTTCCAGGGCCTTGTCCTCACCGCAGATCTGCCCTACACGGGCAAAAGACGTGATGATATCCGCAATGGTTTCCGCCTTCCTCCCCACATGAAACTGAAGAACTTGGAAGGAGCCTTTGAGGTTTGTAAGATGAGCCCGCCCTTTCATTCACTGTGCTGGCATGTACCACATGAGACAAAAAAAATATACCAGATAACTGCTGCTTTGGCATCTGCTGTATCCAGGATGTATCTTTTCCCTTTCTGGTTCTCCAGCGTCCTGGCTTGACCTCCTGCCAGCCTGGCTTCTGGCTCCAAAATCCCATCCAGCTGCCTTAGAAACACTGATCTCCATCCCCACTGTAATTATATTCTTCTGGAGATATGTCCTTTCTGGAGCTGGTGAACATGTCTGTTAGCAAGTTTAATTAATCTGTTTCATGGCAGGGAAAGACTTTAAGGGGCCTCTGTATTGCTGCAGCTCATGAGATTTTGTTCTGTCCTATGGCTGTAGGGGGTTGACTGTTCCGAGTACGGACTGCCACCCAACAGCTTGGATCCTTCGGTCACCTGGAATGATATCTATTGGTTGCGGAGCCTGACCCACCTGCCCATCATCATCAAAGGCATCTTGACGAAAGAAGATGCAGAGCTGGCAGTGAGACATGGGGTTCAGGGAATTATTGTGTCCAATCATGGTGGAAGGCAACTAGATGGAGGACCTGCCACTGTAAGTAAGAAAATAGATGTCCCATGAGTGTTTACTGTACGCACATTCGTGCTAATGTGGATATCTCATGTTTGTCTTTGTCTTTATGCTTTTGGTGGACCTGTGTGTTCATTGTGTGGCTATGGATGTGTGCAGATGTGCTTTAGCTTTAGACTGGTAAGATGCATTCTTTGGCATGTGCTACCACTGAAGTGTTTTCTCAGCTTCTTGGGAGGGTCCTGTGAGCAGAACTGAACCCACACAGCTGCTGATAAAGTAATGGTCTGAGTTAGTAACAGTTATCTGCCTATGTCTTCAGTAACTGGTGCAGTGCATAAATATTCTTTGTGCACTGCAGCAAAAATAAAATGAAGCTCTGGAACCAAAAATGTACAAATGAGAGCAGAATGTATTCTTGTTATTCACATCTGCCAAAACACACACAAACAATGCAGCTAGATTGAGGGAGATGTCTGCTTGCGTATTTACAGACTCAAGTTTAAATGGGAATTTGTTGACTTTCAAGGGCAAGAAAAAGAATAACTTATCTGAAGAAAGTCATCTGTACAAAGAAATCATGGGCTGTTTGGACATATGCGTGCTTCACTGGTTTAATTTGCTTTCTGTCAGTCTTCTCAGTTGGTCTTATTTCACAGTTCTATATTGCATAGTATCTTACAGACTTTCTTTCATTTATTTTCCTCTGCCAAATAAAAACAGGTCCCAGGGAATTTTCTCTTATTCTACACCAAGACTGACAATGATGAATTAAAAATATATTCATCTAAATGCTAAGGACATAATAATGGAAATGGCATCCACGTTGAAGTTCTATCTTCAAAGTTTCTTTACATATACAGACAAACTAGTACATAGGTAGCTCAGCTGTGCTGCTCCTCTGGTAGCAAGCTTGGCAGCAGAAGCTATTGTCCCTCTTCCTGCTGAGTTGCTCCTGGAAACTTTCAGCCTGAAAGTTTTCAATCCAAAATCTTTAAAAAACCATAGGACTGTTTGGAAAAATCTATCCAGTAATCTTCGTTATAGCTGCTCTGATCAGCAAAGATGAAAAGAAGGCAGAAGAGTATCAAACACTGCAGAAAAGAGACTTTAGGGTTTGCTATGAAGTAGAGTTGTTTAGGTCTGGTGCAATGTCCTGCCACTGGTTATACTGCCTTTGGTACCAGAGCCACCATTTCTGCGTGGTACTGCCCTGCAGTACCAGACTGGCATTGCACTGTGCTCTACAAAAAAGGATCCTTAGAGAATCAGGAGACAACCTGGAGGAAATGTTACATTGACCATACCACATAGCAAATTAAATCCTTCATAGATGACTTAGGGGGTTTGAAGAGGCCTTTGACATGTGGCTACCAGGATTAGACTGGAATGTAAGTAGCAGGGTAAGGTTTGACATAAACCTTTTTTACAGACATTTGCATCATTCATCATTGTCTCAAATGAAAGTAAGATATTAATAAATAATATTTTCTAAATCTTTCAGAAAGAAACTGAAAAAAGTTGTTTTTCCACTTATAAGAAGTGCTAGCAAAGAATATCAGCATAAGAAAAAGCACAGGAAAATGAAACTCACTATCTGGCAAAGAGGACAGGGAACTGCACTTTATTCTACAGCTTTTGGTGCTAAGCTATTTATGATGCACATTTAATTTCCAGCAGGTATGCTATCCAGCATTCCTCTTCAGAATAGCTCCTTTTTCTCTTGGAATTAAAAGCTGACCTCAAAATGAGAGTGGCTGCTTCTTTGCAGATTGATGCTCTGGTTGAGGTTGTGGAGGCAGTACAAGGCAAAATCGAAGTCTATTTAGATGGTGGAATACGAAAAGGAAGTGATGTCTTAAAAGCACTGGCACTGGGAGCAAAATGTGTCTTTATTGGAAGACCAGCTTTATGGGGTTTGGCTTACAAGGTAAGGAGCTTTGCTTTGTATGTCTACTTCTCATGCTCTCCAACACCCTGTTGCTATTTAAAAGTCATAAAGATAGTTTTCAGCAGTGAAGGATCTACTCTTTTGTTTTGCTGAATTTTAAGTGGAAAGGCCAAATTGAATCAAACCTACACATTTTCTGTCCTTTAAAAAGACCACTGAATTTTATAGTTTCACACTTGATTTTGCAGCTGATAACACTGTTTTGTGGGACTTCCTTGGGGTTGTAGTTTGGTGCTAAAATACTGTAGGTCTTAGGACCATCAGTGCTTCGGAAAATTAGAGGCAGGCCTATTTGCTACATAGGTCTGACAGTTCTATTTGCTGTCAACTTACTTGGAAACAACCTATGGTTTTGATACAGCAGTTTCACAGCCATGTTGAGAATTCTTCAGAAATCCATCCAGAACTTCACTGATGTCTGTAACATTTTGAACAACACTAAGCATAAGAGATAAAAATAATGATACTTATTACAGAGGGGCTGTTGAGGACATATTAGTTCATATCAATAAAGTGGTTGGATACTGTCGTGGTTTAAGCCCAGTCGGCAACTCAGCCATGCAGCCACTCACTCACTCCCCCCAGCAGGAGAAATTTTGGTTAGATATAAGGAAGAAGTTCTTTACTGTGAGAGTAGTGAGGCACTGGAATGGGATGCCCACCGATGTTAAAAACCCAGGTGTTTGAGTAAACTGAAATTTTTTAAGCTGTTCTATATTTAAAGCTCTCATTACTGTCAGCATTAGAAGTCTTGACATTTTAAAACAAGCCCATTGGTGGGGGTTAACTAAAACCTAAGAAAAAACCAACAAACAAGAAAAAAGCTAGAAAATGTCAGTAGTGAAAACCAGGTTTGTTTTCTTCCTCTGTTCATAGATTCTTAGAATCACAGAATGGTTTGGGTTGGAAAAGACCTTAAGATCATCCAGTTCCAACTCCCCTGCCATGAGAGGAAAAGCATCTAAATTAATCTGGGAGGAACTGAGCATATCCATCCTATCATTTTAATCATTTGTCTGTATGAGAGACTGAAATTGGCATGGACTGAAAGGACTGTCCCAGCTCTCATCCTGCTGCATTGCTCTGTGCCAATGCTCCTTTTACCCTGATTGCTTTCTCTGTTGGAGCAGGGTGAAGAGGGGCTTCAAGATGTGCTGCGGATTTTGCAGGATGAGTTTCGTTTGTCAATGGCCTTAGCTGGTAAGCATTTGGCAGGTTGGTTGTGATTGCCAATACAGAGGTTTTTGCATGCCAGCCATCTCAGATCTGATGAATGGGCCACAAAAAGGGAATCCACATGAACTGTGTTGGTTCTGGTTGCTATATTTAAGGTGCTTCTTTGCTTCCTGTGAAACCATTTGGCATTTCAGGTGCTCGAGCAATGAAGCTTGCAAGGAGAAAGTTCGAGCACCTTTCTTACCCCAACTAAAGAGATGCAAACCTGCTACTAGAGTTGAGCAAAACATGGAATTTCTGTTCTGCTGATAATTGCAGCATATGTTTTTCAGTATTTAATTTAATGTTTGCCAGGGTAAAATGCAACCAATTTTCTTCCTGCATGAAAAGTTCAGAAAAAATTGATGCATTTTTTTTCTCTATTAGAAAACAGAGTCTGTTGGTGCAGGTTCTAATCTCCACATCATATATCCTTTAAAATCCCCTGTGTCTTTTCAAGCTTTTACTGTTGATCCTCATTCTGCATTTCTCACTTTCTGCTCCTACCTGTACCTGTGACATTTGACCCCCTCACTGAACAACAGATTTACACAGCCCAGTGTAAACTCCAGTTTCATACATGAACAAGTACAATGTGCAGATCCAGTGCAGAAGTATTCAGACATCAGCAAAGGATCTTATCCAGCTTCAGATCATGTTTTAAAGATTTTTGTGCTCTAGCAAACCTGAACTCAAGTGGATAGAAATGTTGACCAGGAGACTGGAACTGAAATCCCACTGAATATTTCTTAACAGGCTGCATTTTTTGGGTTACTTTTTAAACTATAAAGATTCCTACAAGTTTAGGGTTTTCTTTCCCAGATTCTTTCACATTTCTTGAAATGCAAAAGGGCACTGAACTCTGCAAGAGTATCAGGCTGGGATCTTCTTGGCAGTGCTGTGAAATTCCACCCAGATTTGACCAACTGAAATGGCAAATCTCTACCTCTGGTCACTTGACACAGAACAATTCCTGTGTCTCCTCTGTTTGCCTTTCACTTCTGGATGGATCAGACAGCTTCCTGCTCAGCTTGTTATAAGAAGCCTTTTTATTTAACTGTTCATACTCTTTGTTGTGTGGGAAGCCCGATGCCTAACCTGAAGGCTGAAGATGCCATTGAGGAGTAGGGATCTACTGAGGGAGTTATTGATGTACCAACTCATCCCCAAATGGCTCATACAAGACTGGAGTGGGGGCCTTCCAAGTTCCACCCACAGACCTTCCTCTTTCACCAGCATGTTTCCTTTCTCTATTTCAGGCTGTGCCAGCATCTCAGAGATTGGTCGACACCTAGTTCAGTTCTCAAAGCTGTGAAGGGCCTCCTGCAATGCCCACCAAAGAAAGGTGCTTCATGCTGGGGTCCCAACCAGACTGAAGAGAGAAAAAGGAGGTTGAAACATTGAATGTGCAAAAACTATTGGATATAGTCTGCAGGAAACTCCTTAGGAGACCAGGAAAGGTTCCATGTCACATGGGCTTGCCTCTGCTTTTAGTGAGATCAACGAGTTCTTCAACATCTTGTGTAACTGTTACTTGCTTTAATACATTTTCTTTAAACCAGATGTTTTGTGGCATTACCTGTATTGGGCCTTACTCCTAAGCTCTGTTGTAACAGCCAGACATGGAAAACTATGTCCCTTGGTATAGAATATCCTCCTAGTCCCTTCTCCCCTTTCAGATCAGTATGTATTCCAGTGCCTGTACACATGGCTTATTCTGTATTCCCCTAGGAGGAAGGGGCAGGGATGATGTTGCCGGCCAGGTCTGTGCAGTATGATGCTGCAGAGATCACTACCAGCAGGGAACTGCTACAGAACTGTGCATGTGCATCTGGGGCAAATAATAAACCTCTCTTTAGGTGAGGTTCTGAGGGCAAGCAATGGCCTGTGGCACAGTACCGCTTCTGGGACAAAGAGGCAGCTCACAGTGGTGAAGACACCCTCTCACAGCCCATGCCCCAGTGCCCACTTCCCTGCCATGTGCTGGAGGAGCCATGTTATCAAGAAGTGACCTTCTGTAGAACCCCTGCCTTCAATTTTCCTTAGCAAGGCAGAAGATTGAGCCCCATTGGCTCACTCTGTTTAGACCTGAATTTCTCAAAGAGATAACAGTGTCTGTAGTGATCTTTCAGAGGCCTTCACATTGAGGCCTTCCCTCTGCTCCAGTAATAACAATCCTTGCTGGCAGACGACAGCCCAGCAGATAAGACTCAGGAATTGCACTACATTACACACATTGATGGATTTCAAGGATGTACAAGAGACTGAGTCAGCTGGGTGTGCTCAGTCCTGAGAAGGCTAAAGGCAAATGGAGAGGGTATCACATGGCTGTCTTTTACTACTGAGTTGAAGGAAACGGGAAAGATGCAGTCCAACTTCTTGGATATGTGCAGCAAAAGGGCGAAAGTTAATGGGCACAAGTTGCAAGGAGGAAAATTCCAGCTAGAAATTAGTGGGAAAGAAATCAGCATGAGGGTGGTCAGACACTGCAACTGAGGGTTGCTTAAACACCCACCCCTAGTGATTTTCAGAGCTTGACTGGGCACAGGCCTGAGCAATCTCATCTGATCTAATGCTACTTTGAGAAGAGGTTGGGTCAGAGACCTCCAGAGGCTCCTTTCAATGTAAATTGTTGGGGAACATCACAGGATCATAAAATCAGAGCCACCCATCAGATCTGTACCCTGCTGTACTGGTGTGTTGCCATGGCCGACTAGAATGGAGCTGCAGAGGCAGTACCTTTCCCTCTGTGGAAAAGGCTGCAAAAAGCATTTTCTAAGAGAAAAATTAAGCTATTTGGTGAGTGAACTTAAAAGAAGAGCTCACAGGGTTTGACCAGGCTGAGAGTATGTTGAACAAGGCCATCCTACAGCTTTTCCAAGACTCTGAAAGTTTTCTATCATCTGGATTAAACCGACATGTACCAGTCTCATGTCCCCCATTCTGCTTTCTGTATTTGGTTATTGTGAATGTCATTAATACAAATTCAAATCTTTCAAAAGAACTGTGCCCAAAGAGGTCATAAACATGTAGTTTAAGGCCTAATCAAACTCTGCTGCCTCCCAGTATCTGTGTAGGATGTAACAGGGCCAGGGAATCAGTCTATTTATCTAAAAAGTAGATTCAAATATAAGCATTTTGCTTTGCATATGGTGCAAATATCTACAGCCTTTAACGTAATTCACTCATCAGTTTCAGTTGAGAAAACACAGCTCTGCCTAATGCTAAAGGGAAAATGGGACTTAATGTTAGATTTTAGTTGCTTGCCCAATTCATGTGCTGTCTAATATAGCAAAGGATCCTACAAGACATTCTGATCTTGAAGACATATAAGAAAAGTTTACAATCATTTTCTCCCTTCTAGTTGAAGAATTTTGGTATTACTGGAATAGGAGGTATTTTCTTTGCCAGGTTTGAATATACAGAAACACTGAGGTCTCTTAAGGTGGTTATCTTTATACTTTGGTTAAAACACCTTAAAACTGTTGTGTTTATCCAGAGTTTGATTCAGCACAGCTGTCCAAAAGTTAATCATTTAAGTCTTGTTGCCTCTTGTCAATGTGTAACCAGAATAGAGAAGAAAGCATTTCTAGGAGGGAAGAGTGTCTCCCACCATGAAGGGCAGAAGATTTGCTTGACCAAATTGACATCTCAAAGTACAATGTCTTTCCTAGAGCTGCAGGCGTGTAGGAATCTTTAGCTTATAGGTATAGCATGGTTCCTGGTGGTCAGGAGTCTGGTGGACTCTGGCCTTGTTGCTCATTAACACTGTTTTGGGGTGTACAGCATCTGCCTTTATGTCCTTCTGGGAACACCAGAGCCAGTCTTGTTTGTGGCACAGAAGAGCTGTCACACCACCCTGCATCCCCACATGGCAATGACAACAAGAAACAGAGGATGGAAATGTGAAGCCACAGAAAAGCACCAGCTGATCTGCTCTGGAACTGAGCAAACTGCTGTTGTCTGATCCCTGACATCCACAAGCAGCAGTTCAAATGGAGGCTGCTATGCAGCAATGTATAAAATTCCCTCAAACTGAGCCAGGCACTTGGCCCAGTAGTGCCTAAGAGGACAAAATCGCACCAGCACTAAATCACCCTACAGTCCCCGATGTAGCACTCATAGAATCATAGAAAAATTATGGTGGGAAAGGACCTCAAGATCATCCAGTTCCAACCCACTGCCATGGGCAGGGACACCTCACACTAAACCTTGTCACCCAAGGCTCTGTCCAGCCTGGTCTTAAGCACTTCTCTGGGCACCCTGTGCCAGTGCCTCGCCACCCTCACAGTAAAGAACTTCTTCTTTATATCTAACCTCCGCTTCCCCTGTTTCAGTTTGAACCCATCACCCCTTGTCCTATCACTACAGTCCCTGATGAGTCCCTCTCTAGCATCCTTGTAGCCCCCTTCAGATACTGTAGGGCTGCTCTGAGGTCTCCACACATATTCTCATATGAAGCACTACTCCTGCTAAACTTGGCCATTCTAATAAGCAAGGTTGGTGTAAGAGAATATTTTCTATCCTAAGAGGCTATGTTGTATTGCCTGTTTCTATAATGCCTCTTTAAGGCATTTCATTCCCTTTCTAACAGTAAAAAGGAAGCCCTGTTTCAGAGAACACTGGTTGCAGCAACAGGCTTTGGTCAGTTATTTTCCCTTACAAAATGCATGCACTGCACATAATTAATTTGCAGCAGTTTCTGATAAGAACATACAATGTCAAGGTTCTCACTGAGAGAAGCCAAGGAAAGAAGCACTGATAATAAATTGTTTAAAGCTTTGTGGGGGCAAGGAAAGGATTCTCAAGGACTCTATGACTGAAACAGTTACCACAACTCTGCTGTCTGTGTCAGCTAGAATGCTTCTCTCCTCCAACTGAAATGGTTTGGCTTTCTTCTGGCACTTGTGGGCCCAGTTTTGCTCTAAAAAAGTAACAGTGTGGGGGTGCTGCCACTATAGTTTTTAATGAGGGAACAAAAATCATGACAGGATTAAAGAAATGGGAGCTTAGCAGCTATTCACGTGAATGCAAGCAAAGCATTTTTAGCTGTGCCTGGAATCAGTGATTCCCTTCCCAGTGATTTCAGCCTCAGTTGCTGCATTGCTGGGCTTCCTTGTAATTCCCTTCTTGCTTAAGCAGCTACACGTTTATCATCTTGCTTCAGCAGGGGTGTCTGCCTGACCCTGTGTGAGAGGGAGAGGAAATACAGCCCCAGGCATCGTGTCCTGACAGTGCACAAAGACCCAGGAAGGCAGGGAAGGTATTAGGAGCTTCAGGCTAAGACCTAAGCCCTGCCCTGATCTCACAGTAGAAACCAGAGTTTTCCTAGAACTGGAGTGAAACCCTAGGGAGAAACTCCAGAGCATTTTCCCTATGTTTTGGAGATGTAAAAGGTAACAACACAGTTGGCTGTGACAGCACAGGCAGCCAGCCCCAGCCTTACTTTAACCAGGTACCCTTACACCAGACATTGCAGAGGGAAATCTTCTTCTCCCTCTCCTTTAGTGTCATTTTAGTGGTACATCAGATCTTTTCATGACTTGGAATGCTTCAAGTGTCCTGAACAAATACAAAATCTCAGAGGTCAGCTTTCGAGCTTGTATACGGTAAGAAACCTATGTTATAATGAGGCAGCCCAGTATCCAAAAAAGTACAGCAGCAGATTCCACTTCTCAAAACATTATAAACAGCTACTCCTGTTATATTTAATTGTAATGCACTCTACCCTCATATTAACACTGTATTACACAAGCAAGTGCAGATACAGGGAATTATCAGCATGAGGTTTACCCTCCAAGGATCCAGGCATACAAGACCTTGCTGCATCCTTTCTTTTTGAGACAGGGAGGTGGAAACACCACATTTGTTTGCAGCGTCAGAGGGAGGGGAAGCAAAATGACCAAGGTGGTGCTCTACAGTATATAAATGCAGGCAAGTTTCCCCCACAGGCTTTTGAGCTCTAGAGACGTGGAACCAAGGATTGAAGCAGACTTCAGTGAGGTTTGTTTGGCATTGAAGTTGATTTGGGGCATTTTCAGATTTATTTCTTTAATTTGTAATAGTTTGTAAAGAGTTTTTTCTTTGTACGGAAATGTGTGTAGGCTACTTCTGAATAGGAATAGCTAGCAAAAGTAAGACAGGCTTTAAGAATTGCTGTTTAATGTAGGCATGAGAGTTTGTTTTCCATGAGTCTTTCCTTTCGGTAACAGCCTTTGATCTGTAAAGTCTCCAGAAGTTGATGTTGTGTGTTCGTTTCCTCAGGCAGGAGGGGAACCAGCCGGTGGAAGCTCAGGACGCAGCCAGTTTGCCTCCAAGAAGCAGCCCAGAGCAATGTCCCTGGCTGGGGTAAGCTGCCTGGTGACAGGAGCAGGAGGATTTCTTGGCCAGAGGATTGTGCGCTTGTTGCTGGAAGAAGAGGAGGCTCTGGCTGAGATCCGACTGCTGGACAAAGCCTTTAGTGAGGAAGTGCTCAGGGAATTTGGAAGTAAGTCCCCTCTCCTAAGGGCTGTGTGTTATGGGTGTATGTGCTGTTGTCTCATGTGGATCGCTTGGAAGTCTTCACCTCTCATCCAAACCAGTTTTTGCAGGTAGAGGTTTTATTTCAAGGAAGTCTTGCTTTATCCCTTCCTCTAGCATCAGCAAAGAAATCAGGCATAAAACATCTTTCAGAACCAGACATTTATAGATTGTTTGATGCTCGAGCATTGAGTGGTTTTGCACTGCTAACCCAGTACAGCTCCAAAGGAGAAGGAAAGTAGAGGAGAAGGAATACGGGTCTTTTTCCCAGGACTTTTGCTGTGAGAAAGTTCCTGCTCTGGGAATCTTCCTCCTGGCTTTTTGCTCCGTTTCAGATGTTCATTTGCCTTTATCACTATATTCAAAGCAGAGTAGCAGTAGAACAGCCAGTAGCTTGCTTAGGCCAAAGAAGCCAATAAATTGCTTTATCATTTACAAATGAAAATAGGATGCCATTTGTAATTTTCTCCTATGAATACACGAAGTAGAGCATTTGAATGAACCGTCCAGTTAACCAAGGAGGTGAAGGTCTCTCACGAGGAGTGCCTTTCTCCACCATCTACCCCATGGCTGTTAGGACCTCTATAAAACACTTAGAAACTTAAGCCAAGTCCCACAAGCCATTGCTGTTTGCTTGAACTTTAAACAGCACATAGAAAAGAGAAAGACAGTTTAGGGCAAATAGTCTGACTGGACCAGCTGCTGAGTCAGACACTGCTCACAACAGGACACTGAATCTTACTGAGTAATCATTGCATTTCCAAGCAAAAACTATCCCACAGAAAGCAGGGAGCATTGCTTATGGCTCAGAGGATGCAGAAACCATTGGTGAAGTAGAAGCAGCTTTCCCAGTGGATACTTTCTCATAATCACTGTAGCAGAAATGGAGACCTGAGCTGAATTCATTTTGTATCTCCCACAAGCACATGGTTCCTCTGATCCCTGGGCAATGGTTTGTGCAGATGGAAATCAGATTTCTCTCTGCTGTTCATCTCAGTCTGAAACCACTGTCTGTCCATCATTTCTTCTTTCCTCCCTCTGCTTCCAAGATCACCTGCAGGTTGCCTTTTCCCCGGAGCAAAACAAGATCAATCTGCCGATTCCTGACAACTAGCTGATGCTGGTAAAGTGAACCAGGCCCATACTGTACTTAGCATGATAACTTCTGCTGGCTAAGGTGGAATAGAGGAGCAGCTTTCCTACCTCATATCACACACAACTTAAATTGAGAGCCGAAACAAGGCACAAAGCAGCTAAACAGCAGATTTCTGGTGACTGATAACAACTATGCCTGTAATGAGCTTTAAAAGGGATGTATATCTTTTATATTTCCCCTGAATGCTTTGATCTGCATGTACAGAAACTCCATTTTTCTAACTCCTGCTCAGGCACAGTGGCCACTCTGAAGGGGCCACATGTGAGCATTTGCATTGTGAAAACTATGGATCCTTTGGATTATTGCAACCTGCAAAGCCTTACTCACGGAGAACACCAACCTAAGGGCTGTACAAAGATCAATGTTTATTAGAGCAAATCTAACTGCCAGGTGCTTAACAAAAAGCCTAGCCCCATAATCTGACTCTTCTGCATCCATGCAAGTGGAGGTCAGTGTAAAGCTTCTGGAAACAGAGCCCTAGGAAGTGAATGCACTCTGTAAAATGAAAGGACATAAGAGGGCATGTGGCAGTGACCGGGTGACCGTGCTGGGCAGTAGCTAGGTTTAGGAACAGTTATGTAAATGTTTCACAGATTTTACATGTCAGACCAACTGTGATGAGAAAGAAAAACCTTTGAGCCTATCGCCTCAGAATAACTGTTAAATTAACACAGGATTACATTCTAGCATGCTACAGAGATGATGGGATAAAACCATTGTAAAAGCTACTCTGCTTGCTTCCAGATCCCAGCAGCTGTCTCTCTTCTCTATTAAAGACATGGGATGAAATCCTGCCTGCTCTGGAGCTGGTGACACAGCACTAAGATGATTTCAGTCAGGGTTGAAGCTAAAAGCTGCATAAACGAATCAGGTTCTAAAACGGGCATTTGGTTGTGCTGGGAGAAGACAGAGGACGCTGCTTTGCTGCAGCTGCTTCCCTGCTCCTGCCTGGGGAGCCCTCCGGTGCAGGCACAGCAGGGGCTGGCCAGAGCTCTTGCTGTAATGGCACCAGCTCCTGCAGGACATGCTGAGAAAGCCTCATAGCTGCAGCCAGGCCAGAGACGGGCCAGGAGAGCAGCATCGCCTCCAGGAGGTCACCCTCTGCTGTCTCAGTTTTGCCAATGCAGTTCTGGGCTGTATTAAAGGATGCTTCTGCCCAGAGAAACTTACAGAAAGGATGACTCTGAGACCTAGAGCTCCACCAGGATCACACACACTGGATCCTGGGAGGGCTTCAAAAGCAGGAGCTAAAGCAAGTCAGGGTTGAGGTAGCTCAGGAGAACGGCCTTGGGAGCTCAGGTTCGGACTAGAAAGATGTGCATGCTAAACATGACCCCCCGGCACAGACACCAAAATGAAGCCAGAACTGGATTTAGAAGAGACACAGTAAATCCTGGCCAAGATACGTAAAAAAGATGTGTCAGAACTGAAGGTAATGTATTAAAGGAGCTGCAATATGGGCAAGGTCAAGGGGCAGAAAATAGGTGTGAACACAGCTCTGTGCACACATGCTGTAGGAGGAGAGAGATCATTCATCATCTTCAAGACAGGAGAATGCAGTGCCTGGCTCTTTGGTATATTTGCAGTATCACTTCTATAAAGAGCCAGTCACCAGCACAGGCACAAGTGAAGCTATCCCTGCTGTGAACTTTAGAACAGTCACACCTGAAGGAAACTCCAGGCCCTTGACAGCAGTGGGAAAGGGTTTTCTTTTAAACAACAACAAAAGAGAAAGAGCCATGGTGAATATTGTCTGCAAAAATATGGTAGGTAATTCAGCACAGACTTCTAAAGCACTGTAGTTAGCACTGAACAATATAGCACTGGAAATGTCATCTGTTTTCTAACCTTAAAATATCCACTCCTTTCAGTGCTCTTCTGAGGACGCTTGCAAGGTCTTTTCTTTGTTTTCTGCTGCCCTTGCAGAGTTCCAGGGTAAGACGGAGGTGAAAATCCTGGAAGGGGACATCCGGGATGTGACGTTCCTGCACCGTGCCTGTCAGGGCATCTCCCTTGTCATCCACACGGCCTCTATCATTGACACCTTGGGCCTCATAGAGAAGCAGCTGCTCTGGGAAGTCAATGTGACAGGTAAGCAAGTGAATCAGCTTTCCCAAATCCATGTCTACTGTGTCCTGATCATCATCTGCTCAGGAAAGGGAGCACCCGGCCTGTTTTTCTGAGCCAGATTAACTGGGTTGTTCTGCATCTTGCACACCATACCTGTGGGTGAAAAGCATGCCTGTGTGCAGCCTTACGGAGCTCTAGACCTCTCCACACCCAGTGTGCACTGGTCTTCCACTGCAGAATCATTTATTCTAGTCAGCACTCACATGTGCCCATCCTGACATCTGCACAGATCTGCCTTCAGGGGGGATAGCCACAATACC
Organism: Melopsittacus undulatus; assembly: GCF_012275295.1. Classification (NCBI taxonomy): domain Eukaryota; kingdom Metazoa; phylum Chordata; class Aves; order Psittaciformes; family Psittaculidae; genus Melopsittacus; species Melopsittacus undulatus. Next base: position 113,893,080 of record NC_047528.1, on the reverse strand, counting down.
ATGCTCAGTGGACCTTTCTGGAAGCAATTAACCTTCTGAAATCCCAGTGCATATCCAAGAAACCAATTCTTATTCTCCTTCATCCTGCCTGTGTACATTTATCAGTTTCTACAAACACTGCAGGCTTTGGCTGCAATTACAGCAATCTTGTGTTGCTAACATCCCACCCCCTGTGGCTCTCTGCATCTCTTCTTTCTCTTCTCCTTTTCCTCCCCTTTACCATTATGTCCGTGTGTGCATGAATGCAGTTCAGAGGAGCAGGTGCTCTCCCACCTTGATCTTATCATTAAATATCCCCCACCAATCCCAAAGCTGTGTGAAGGAGGGGTTCAGTAACTTCTGAGCCAGTGATGGGACCTCCCTTTCTGTTAAGGAGCCCCTGTTCCTCATCAGCTCAGATGAAGGGGGAAGCTTTTGCCTAGGTAGTGTGGCATCAGCTGCCAAGAAACTTGTATGTCCTAAAAGAACAACTTAATCTCACTCCTTGTGATCCCAAAACCCTCTGTGCCTTTCAATGAACTGGTGCTGCCTAACCTGCATGTCCACTGACCTCCCTGGCTGTACTGCTTCAAATCCCTTATGAAGATCTGGGGATGACGTTCTTCTGTGAGTAGTTTTCCTGATTCTTTGTTCCTCTCTGCCATTGATACAGGGCTTCTTCACAGAAAAATATGGAACATACTCCTATAGCCGCCACATAACAAATACTGGCTACGCACCAGCGTTCATAGCAAGGGAGTGTTCTTTGTAGTTGAGTTGTCTCTTACATGCACCTTGAAAACAGTAGGTTGGCATTTTGGCTGTTTTCGCCTGGCTGTACATTCAGCTTCCAGATCCTTTAATTTCTGCACAAAGCCTCAGACTGTCAGTCACCACAAATTAGAGCCCAGCAGGCAGCTTCTTAGCTCCCTGCCAGAAGGGACGAGCAGAAAGTGAGTTCCTGTAAACCTGTGCTTTGGGTACTGTGACAAATACATATACTGGGGTGGTAGTTCAGAAAGAGGACTTGTAAAACTCTTTCTTTATGAACATACTCCTGCTACAATCTGGCTTTCACAGCAGAATGTGTTGCCTAAACCTATTGGGGGAAACAAAAACCACAACATAAACCTAGACAAATATTAAAGTGTCCCTAAAGCAGAAAGCTTTCTAGCTCTGAGCTAGAGTCAGAGCTGTTTGAGTGTGCTCCATCATTTCTTTTGGCAGGTTTAGGCTTAAGCACAAAATATCTAGGTTTGCATAAACCCTTCAGATCTCCCCAGATAGAGTGTACCTGTGGATAAGTAAAGCCCATCGGTGAGGGTTAGCTGATAACACTTGAAAGCACAGAATGAAAGCACACACCCTTCTCCTAGAGCCAACTGTCCCTAAGATCAGTCAGTAAACACTGCTGTCTTCCCTCTTTGCCTTCATTTCTATTCTGATGTTCTTCTGGCTTTCTGACCAGACAAGACACTATGTATTACATAGACTTGCAGTAAAAATGATTTGGTTCTCCTAGAAAACAGAACTTTTATAACACAAATGTGTCAAGAAATCAGCTGTCAATGTTCACGACCTAGAACAGAAGCAAACAAATGCAACTCATTGCAATGCAGGGCTTTCCTCTGCCTCGCACACCACACACGTGTGAGGCCTCAGTGCAAAAATAGCTTTGTAGAAGGGGAGTGAATTTTTAGGTTGGAAGGGAATTAAGAAAATAATTGAATATAATCCAAATAAAAGTACCCTGTGTGAATCAGCCAGAAGGGCTTCGCATGCAAGCAACACTTGGAGACCTGCTCCATGGCAGATTTACTTCATTATGTGTGAATATGTGGAAGATGCTCAAATTCCCATTACTGTAAGAACCTTTTCATTTTCCACATACAATTCTGAGCTGCAAATAAAACACATTTTATTTGGGTGAATTTGATCTTGAACAGATACCAACTGTCAAGATAATTTTATGTTTGCTTCATTTGATTTTATCTAGCCCGTCTGCACTTTATTACTTGCCCTCACGTTCTAATCAGCATTGATGGCAAGAATTGAGCTATTAGTTTTTAAAATAATATATTTTGTTAATTAATGTTCCAGATGAGCCTGGCTTGTGTGCCACCGAAACATAGCTCCTTCCATGATTCCTTCACATTTTATTCCTGGCTATGTAAGCCTTTTTTCTTTGCACTTCTTTGGTGTTTCCTAAACTTCTTTCTCTTTCGAGCTTAGAAAACAGAATTTTGGTGCCCTGACAGTATTCAGTTCAATAATTCTTTGCATTTTTAACTCATTAATGGGTCCATGTTTTGCTGCCAATATGCCTTGGTCCTCTGAACCTCTTTTATTCATTATATTCCCTTTAGCAAAGCTAGCCTGCTCTGCATCGTTCTGCCTTGAGTTGTGACAGACTTAACAGACTTGTTAGATCATTCCTATGCCTCACTGCTGGTGTTTGATTTTATCCCTTAGATGTTAGGCCACACCCTTGTGATATCACATCAGTCATTTGGGTTTAATGTTCCTTTGCCAAAGACATTTTGAAACATCTTCGCATCTTCTGTTCCCAAGTCACTGGCCCTTTAACACATAATTCCTCTCGTTACACCATGCACAACAAATGAGGCAACTTGTGCCTCAAAGCTCAGAAGCAGAAGAGTCTGCTTGCAATTAAACCAGCACACACTTATTCAAGTATTTATATCCCCTTGAATGTGCTTTCCTAGCTTAACCCTCTTGCCTATTTGAAAGACCCTGAACTTGCCAGTTTACCTCTACTCCCCTTGATGAAAGCATTGTGATAGGATTTTAAAAGTAAGAAATCCTGTACTACTGCAAATAAAATTCAGAATATGTTGAAAAACGAGGCATATGTACACAAGCGTCAATTTGCTCACTGCACTTTGTGTTCTTTGATTGCATGGTGTTGTGCATTGCTCATAAAATCTCCCTCTTCAAGCCCTGCACTGAACCCAGTTAAATAGTGTATAGACTTGCACTGGGCAAAGCTGATTTTGGAGACAACTTCTGAAGGTTCTCTGCCTTAAACCAAGTCAATACAATCAATCTCCAGCTGCTGAGAGGGGAGATCTAGCCAAGCTCAGGTCAGAGATGTAGTTTCTGATCTAAACCCCCCACTTTTTCCAGCTTGGGGGGGGGGGGCTCTAGACTGACTTGTATGCTTCTCTTTTGAAGGTACACAGCTACTGCTGGAGGCATGTGTCCGCTGTAACGTCCAGCACTTCATATATACTAGTACTATAGAAGTGACAGGCCCCAATTGCAAAGGTGACCCAATCTTCAATGGTGATGAAGATACAGCTTATGAGAGTGTGTCAAAATTTCCTTATGCCCAGAGCAAGAGACAGGCAGAAGATTCTGTGCTGAAAGCAGATGGCCAGGTGCTTAAAGATGGTGGCACACTGATGACCTGTGCCCTGAGATCCATGTACATCTTTGGAGAAGGATGCCCATTTCTTCTAGGTCATCTGGATAAGTGTCTGTTGAACAGAAATGTCTACCTGCGCTTCTCCAGGAAGGAGGCTCTGGTGAACCCCGTGTATGTGGGAAATATTGCCTGGGCACACGTGCAGGCAGCCAGGGCCCTGCAAGACCCACAGAAAGCCAAGCACATCAGGGGGCAGTTCTACTACATCTCAGATGACACTCCTCATATGAGCTATGCAGATCTGAATTACGAGCTGACCAGGGACCTGGGGTTTGGGATTGAGCCCCAGCTCCCCATGCCTCTGACAATGCTGTATTACTTCTCTCTGCTGCTGGAGATTGTGAGCTTCTTGCTCCGGCCCTTTGTCAGATACATCCCCTCCACCAACCGTCACCTGGTCACTCTACTGAACACCCCATTCACCTTCTCTTATAGAAAAGCACAGAATGATTTTGGCTATGTGCCCCGCTACACGTGGGAAGAGGCGAAGCAGAGCACTGGTCAGTGGATTGCTTCCTTGGTCCCACAGAGAAGGCTGTACTTGAAAAGCAAGGCTGCCTAAGTCTTAGGAGGAGCTGAGACCTGGCTAAACGCTTAGGGCCTTGAGCCACAGGACAGCTGGGTGAACAACAGCAGCAGCAGATAACTCAAAGTGTTTAAATGGAGACTTTGTGTGCCAGCTCCCTCATCCCCCCTCCCAACCCATGGCAAATAGAAGTGAATCTTTCATTTGTTTGTTGAGTACAGGCTGACCAGGGTGACTTTACTGCACAGGCCATATCCACTTCTACATCTTGTGCAGCACAAAGACACTGCTTTAGTATGACTCCATACAACCCATGGTGTGGACACATCAGCCCTTCTTTTCACTCCATGCCACCTCTAAGGCTTTTGTAAAGCACTATTTATCCTAGAACTATGACTACACTTTACAAATACATAGTACTTAGCTATACCCTGCGCACTCAGCTCTTGCCAGCCTTACCAAACACAGAGTGGGTAGAAGCCACCTGATTGCAAAAGAGGTTACAAATCTTGCTCACTTTTTCAAGAGCGTTGTCCAGTTTCATGTGCCATTCACCTGACAGTCTAACTTGAGAGCAAATCTGGGTCCTGTAAGCACTGTGAGGCCTAAAGTACAAAATAAGTGAGACATAGGTTTAGTTAGTACGGTGTATGAAAGAAGGGTGAGATTTTGTCAGATGAGGGCTTCCTCATTCATTCTCATTTTCCTAGTTACCAATTCCTGTATTGCAACAGATCTGTCTGCCCAGAAGAACCACAGCTTCAACAAGATGAAGAGGATAAAAGTACTGCAACAACATTGTGTTTTCTGAAGGGTTTTGACTGCAGAGTCATGGCATTTGTGAACTCTGAAGAAAAATTAACAGTGCTCAAAGCAAAAAATCATGCTATTTCTGGGTTTCAGCTGGGAACAAAGGCTACCTTCAGCTGATAGCTGCGTAGGTGCTGGCCTTGTGCTTTTCTGATGGGCACATGAGTTTCTGCTGAATGTGTGACTTGACTTTCAGACCAAAAATGTAGAACCTGTCTGAATAAATGGATGTGATCCTCTGTTTGCTTCTTAAACATAAAGCTCACTTGTTGAGAACAGCTCTGACAGATGGGAATTTCTCTGTTCTGTTAGGATGGGGTCACAGAAACGTTTTATCTGACCCAGTACTAATGTAAATGAATCACATTTCCAGAGACATTGGCAGCTTAAAGTCTGTGTTCAATTATTCAGTGCCCTGGACATTAGATACTCCCAGTGCAAATATCACCATTTTCTTTACTAACATGTTGGGTGAAGTATGTGAGATCTGAAGCAGAAGAACACCAGCCACCAGGACTTCTGCTCATACTCTGGGGAGCCAAGTTTTCCAGGCTCTCACTGATGGCTGTGTTAACACTTGGCAAACTAATACTCTGAATGCCATCCTTTCACAGATAACCATGTCAACATCTCTGCTCCAGCAAGCAAACTGTATGCTGAACACTTTCATCAGCGTTCCTCATTTATTAGTGAGCACACGAATCTATCCCATGCTGAAGGAGACCCAGCCCCTTTGCCCTCTGCCCTCACACCACCAGAAGTCAAATCACCACGGTCTAGCCCCCCTGCTCTAACCCTATACCCTACTGCCCTCTGATGGGAGCTCTCTTCCTCTCCTGCTCCCTCCATCAGTGCTTTTCCTCTCCCTTCATGATCTTATTCTGTCTAGACCTGCCTGGTGATAAATCTGCTTAGGTACAGCCCCCCTATTCATGTCTTCTTCCCTTGAGCCTCACCATCCACATGCTTTTCCCTTCCAGTCCTCTACATTGTTGGCTTTTTTTCTCACCAAATGGCTCCTTTCCATTCCCCTCTGTACATACTCGGTTCCCCTCTGGTTTCCTCCATTTCTGTTTCCATTTCCAGCCCCTTCTGGAACCCCTTTGTTTGCAGTCTCTGTCCCTCCAGTCACCACCATTCATACTCTGCTCTCTTTCCATTTCCTGCTTTCACTCTGTTCTTAGGCAGAAGGCTCTGAGCTGGCCATAAGCCTCTAAAAGATTCCCAAGTATGTAAAATCCACAGACCTCTGAGTGCTGCTCATAAAGCTACTGATCAGCTCCATATACTTACATATACACGGTTATCTCTGTTGCCTCCAGGGTTGAATAAGGGTCTTTCTCTTTTGTGTAAGACAAAATACTGCTGAAGGAGGTTATCAAACCCTGCTTAGAAAAGCACAAAGAAGGTGTTTAACACAGTAACACCCATTATTTTTCTAAGCTAGTGATATTTCATTCTGCAGTCCAAGGTAATGATGGGTGGAGCCATGTCACTGAAGTAGTAGAAAGGACAACTCGGGCACATGGAAATAGAGCAGGAAAGGAGTGGAGAGAACAAGAGAGGAGCAGCTATATAATAGGGGAAGGCACTTAATACATCAGAGAGCTGGCATATTAAAACACGACCCAGAAAACTGGGACATCTTTGCCCAGGTTTAACAGAGCTCCTAAAATACCTACATATGCTGCCAGAGCAAATATAAAACAACTCTTCTTCTGCAGTTCAGTGACTCATTTAATGAATACAGACTCCCACTGCCAGAGCTTACTTTGTTATTTCTGCCTTCTCAGTAGGACAGTGGGACATCTTCATCTCTCCAAGGGCCCTGCTCCCAACAACCAGATTTCTAAGCATCAAATTCCTCTTTTACTGAACTTTCTCCCTATTTCTTGCTACCACATCCCTTCCTTCAGTCTCCATGACAAACTATTCCAAGCTTATTCACACTTCTGTCCCTACCTGCCACCCTCCTCACACCTCATCAGCAACCCACACTTACTGTGACAGGGGACCTTGCCTCTCCTTAGTGGTTTCTTCCTTCATTCAATCACACGATAGAGCTTATAACTGACTTTTTTTAAGGCAAGGCACCAATACTCATAGACCCCGGGAGAATGTTGTCCCACTGCCTATTTCAGGTGAAGTTTACAGGGGTTGTCTTGGTTTGGAAGCACTTCCTGCAGTGGACACATGGAAGGTTTTTCTCCTGTATCCAGAGTGTTTGTCTTCTATAGCATCTTTTGGATGGAGAAGGATATCATGGAGGCCCTCAAGAACATGAATGCTGTCATCCTGTCTCTCCCCAAGGAGGTCCCTCTGGTGCATTTCTGACATGGGCTGGCTCTCATAAGCATCTGCCTTGCTACACCTCTGAAAAGCATTATCTTCAAATGCCTCTGGTTATGTCTCATACTGTTCTAGGGATCATCTGCCAGAGGAACATCATCTTTATTCCTACTCATCAGCTTCGTGAAAGAGAAGCTAACATGAAAGCTCAGCAAAATAGCAAGATAAGGAAAAGGACTTAGAGACTGTGAGCCTTCACTACACTTGTTTAAGGTTGGACTTGGAGGGCAACACCCCTCCCTCACCCAGGGATTCAGGATTGCTGCCATCCTTAATCCCTGACAACTAATGATGACCTGTCTCTGACTGTAAACTCAAATTGAACTGAATTTCCTGGCTTTACATTATGGAGATACTGAATTAATTTGGCGTATTCCTCACCTTTGGAGATATTCTTGGGGAGATCTTTTCCTACAGCCTCCTTGAAAATGGCCATGCACAGCTCCTTCTCTCCTTCCATCTGGAGACCACCTCTGAATGGATCCTGAACGAGGCTGCAGAGCAGCAGTAAACACCTCCCACACCATCATACCCTTCCAGTGCTGGAAGGATACTCTGCACTCTACAGGCTATGCCAGGTAATCACCTCTTCGCATGATCACTCCCCCATCCTTCATCCTATCTTCTGGTGAGCTTGAGTGCTCGAGGAGCACCTTGCCTCCAGCACCACCAAGGCAGGGAAGGTGTTTGGGAGAAACCCTGACCTCAGGCTCAGGTCAGTATCCAGTTGTATAAAGGCAGTTACAATACATCAGCCTTTGTGAGTCTTCATATGTATACCTCAGTTTTTGCCAAAGATGACATGATTCAAGGGGTTTGAAGGTCTCAGTACACAGGTTAGTTCCCCTAGCTTGTTGACCAGCTTATTAACACTCCAAAGCCATGGTCTCACCCATAACCTTTCTCAAGGACTTTCTTCTTCAGCCTGGTTTGAAGATCTTTCTGTAGAAGTGATGCTGTAGCACTTTCTCCTCAGATTAATTACCAAGTGATGCTTTTCAGAAAGTCATCCAAGCCTCTTAAAAATTATTGCAACAGTTCTCAAGGCTAAAGGGACAATTACATGGTGAGTTCTTACTGCCTGAATAATGTAGTCTGGAGACTTTCACCCCCTTATGTTCAATGAGCCTAGTAACTTGGCCCAAGCTGAAACATATCATGCAGAAAAGCATCCAGACCCCATCTCTAGGTGTCAAGGGAAGAAGAATGGATCACTTTGCTTGGTGATTAGGCCTTTCCACTGTTAAAAATTTATAGCTTATTTTCTTTTATAAATTTATGGCTTTATATTTATAAATAAAGATTTATAGCTTATAGGCTAGATTTGTCAAGGTTCAGTTTCTGGCTTTGGATTCTTGCTATGCTTGCTCTACTAGGACAAAAGGCTTTTGGAAGGCTGATGTTCAGCCCAGTGAAGGTACTTACATACCCCTTAATCACCTCATCCCTTCATTTTTATTTCTTTTTAGAAAAACTACCAGAATGGAGCATCTTCAGTTTCTCATTATAAGCTGTTTTCTTTCTCAAATACTCTTGCACCTCAACTTTTTCTATGTGGTGATTTCTAATCCCATATGCAACTTTAGGCATTTAAGCTTTGTATTAAACTGGACCAAAACCACACTGGATTTTTGCATGCACTTGGGCTTTCTAAATGCCCTACTAGTAAATGCTGATGACATAAGAAATGGTTCATACCCACCATGATCTTCAAGACAGCCACCATCATGTCAGGCTTCTTTTGATGTCTGTCTATGAGGCTCTTGAAAGAAACTCTGCCCAGAGGTATTGCTGATACAATGTGGTCTTTCAGCCCACAAGGAATAGTTAAGACATGAAAACCTTTTGATGATGAGCACAGCCAGGTAAGTTTTACCTTGGAAAATGTTGTTGAGGTGGATTTTTCCTCAGCCCTCCAAAATTTACTAGTTATATATTCACAGAGAGAAAACCTTTACTTTAAAAATTATCACATTAACTTGGAACACTCTGTTCATGGTGTGCTATAAATTAGGGAAGGGAAATAAGAAAATGTCACCATAGGAGCTTGATCACCCTTTGTCATAAGTGTTGTGATAGGCTGTGATAGGTTGCAAAGAGACCAGGTCCCACTGCAGGACACAGACCCTGGTTGGTACCTGGATGCACTGTCAGCATCTCCCTGCCTGGGGCAGGGAAGCAGGAATATGTGCTCTGAAAGCTGTGCTGGACATCAGGCCCAGGCTGCTGGGGACAGAGGCATCAAGGGCAAAGCTTCCTGCTGTAGTGGAAAGATTGGTGGGAAGTGGCCACTGGGCAGGTATGGGTGACATCCCAGTGTAAGAACCAGGCTCACAAGCTGATCACCCCTTCATAAGGAATGTCATGGACCAACTGCTGAGTGGGTGAATTGCTTCCTCCGTGTTCTCTTCCTGCAGCTCTTGGACTAGGACACACTGGTCAGAGTGAGATCTGAGCCTAGGGCTTACTCCTTGGTGGCATCCTTTGCTTGGAAAAGCAGGAGTTTATGATCAGCTGGGCAGTAGGAGTGATGCTTGTTTCGCACAGTTCAGCTCTTCTGGTACTGTCGGTCTATGCCTCTTACTACCACAAGATGGTATCTTAAGGGATAGTTTCCCCTCTCTCTATGAAGCTCAATTGAATATTCTGGCTGCTGAGTTTCTGTGTTCACAGAACCTGCACTTTTATCAGAGGTAACAGTGCAAGCTTGCTGGGGCAGGCTGCCTGCTACTGAGTACAGTAGATTCTGTCAAACAGAGCCAAAGGATTTAGACTGATATATCATGTCCGGCATCCATGCAAGTGTTCATCCTCTCTGCACTCCTGCTAACAATCTTAGGCGCTTTGCAACCCCTCTTACAAGTCAAAATTTCAGTGTAGCTTGAAACAGATGCTTGATGTGATGGATCTATTTCAAGAAAAGATCTCTTGTTCTTCCTCTTTGCTCAAGTGGGAGTGATGCCACATGTAGCTGTGATGCTAAGTTTCTCCCTTCCCTTGTCCCTCCAGCGCTCCCGCATCGAGTGGCAGAAGAACAAGTGATAAAGGTCAAGTGTATGAATCCCATTCATTATTCATTTTGGAGTGGAAAACTAAACCTACCTGTATAAAGATCAGTGCAATAACCCCACAATAATTGTGGCGCTCACATTTATATCACAGAACATTGTACTGGGACATCACGTTATTCAGTGTTGTGTTTTGTACTTGGTTACTGTGAGCCATCTCACTAAAAACAGGATGTTGTCAATTGCATTTGGAGCAGAGCAGTAAACAGGAGAAATTGCCTGCTCTGTCTGGAGAACAAAAACCTGTGTCTCTATCAGATTGAACTTAAAAAACATTTGCCTTCCAAACAGCAAGTTGGCCTTCCTTTAGTACCTGTAGCAGTGCTCAGGGTAAGCTTAATGCAGCAGTGCCCACCCTTGATCATTTCCTGAGGCTGGAGACTCTACTAGAGATGTGACAACTTTTCTTTCTACAAGTGTTTCTCATCATTCTGAAAGAAAAGGGAAGAACTCAGAAATATTAAACTATGAGTGACCCAAAGGCTCAAGGTAAAAATCCCCAAACAACTGAAGACATGGAAAAAGATCCTCAAAGGTGTTATTTAGAAGCACTCAGGATTCTTGCAGCCTGACTCAGTGTCTGAAAAATAGGTGTTGTCAAGCAGCTAAAAACTCAACTACAGCCTTTCCTCAGCAGGAACCAGTTGCAATGCCACAGTATCCACAGAGGTTAACGAGTCCTCCCATGAGGTGTGTTTGCCCCCAACCAGTAATAAGGCTCCTCATGGTCACAATTCGTGTCCCGTATCACAAACTTGCCACTGTCCTTTGCGTTCATCAGTTCAGAACATGATGCTGTGTCCCGTGCTCGGCTGGGTCCGCTGAGACTTGCTGGTTCCTGAACCAGGGCAGTTGGCACATCCTGGTCAGGCAGCTGCAGTAGGTGTTTACACACACAGAGGAGGTTCAGCATCTGGGAGGCAGATGATGAATGTCTGACATTTGAACCTCATGGTCACCATTTTGGAAGTCCATCTGATACCATGACTGAAAACAAATCATAGCTTTCAAATTTTGGGGAAATTAGCCTGGATGTGTCTTGAACACATCAGTCAACAGAGAGGTGAGCAAGGTGGTACCAGCACTGGAGTACAGCCGTATCAGTGGCCTTTTACTGACAGCTCAAGCTGGCAAAGAAGTTTGTACTGCAGGCGTAAAATATGGATGTGTGCAGAGCATTTTTCTGATGCAGCTGACAAGCATCTGGCACTGAACATAACCTGCTCAGAGGGAACATCTCCAGGGCTATGCACAGTGCTCTGCAAAGGAGTTGATGTTTTCCTCATAGACTTCTGCTTTATTAAGAAATAGCAGGAGCAGGAACTGGAGGAAATCAGAGGTAATACATAGAACAGTTTACTTAGACTGCACACCTGGAAAAGCAGCATCTGTATATTACTAAAGCTAATAAAGAAATTGATGGAATGATGTCTCCTGAATGTGGCAGTAAATTTTCCCCTGTTGTCACTGAACTCATCAAAGTCTGCTTCAGAGGAAAGCCATTAATCCACAAGCTGATGACTGGTGGTTATGCAAAGATCTGTGGGAGTTTTTTTCCTGGGGGAAATTTCCACTTCAGTTGAAATATACCTAAACAGAACCTGAAAAGCTAACTTTGCTGTGGTACAAGTCAGATTACAGCATCTGAGGTTACAGAAACTTGGCATAAGCCTTTAGCAGACTATAGCATTAGTTTGATAGGAATGGTTGCTCAAGTAACACTGGTTCTAAGGTTTGATCATACTTACACCAATAATGTATGGGTTGTTTGAAATTATTTGCTTGGCTAAAGTTTAAACATTTATCTAAGATCTAAGAGGACACTGTCAGGGAAATCCCTTGATGTAAACATAAATGAGAGTAGAAATAACTCACAAAGCACCTCAAGTAATAACAGGATATGTAGTCAAATAAAGGACAAGATGAGCCATATGCAAGAATGGGCAAAATAGAATGCAAGAGCATGCAACAGATGGCATCTTCAGAGATTCTGTCTCTGAGGGTACTGATGATCTTTACTTATTTTGCTGTGCAAGAATCATTGCACAAAGGACTATTTGTTGTCTGTACCACTCTTTCAGTATCATATTCCTTGTTCCTCCTTTCTTGTTCAATCACAAATCTTCAGATAAAAGAGGCTGGTGTCGTACGTTGATAGCACTGTTTCCACACAATGCAATCTTTCTGATTCAGCCACAGCAAGTCTGGTGGTGAAAGTTCATCAGATAACCACATTAAAAAACTTCATAGCAAGTATTTTGGTGATTTTCTATTAATTTATATTCTATTCTACTCCACCAGCATAGCGTGAACCAGCATCACATGAACCAATTATTCCCATCCATGTAGATAATAAAGGTTTTTTTTTCTGATCCAATGGCATTTTACACTTGACCCATACTAGAAAGAGATAACAGCACAAAGGAAAGGGGTTTTGTAAATGTGGGACAGGAAGGGACCTCCTGTATCATTGATTCAGGTACCTTTGAAAATGTAGGCAAGCACACAACCTCATCCACATGTGAACTGGCACCAAGAGAGGAATATTTCCTTTCCAAAGCTCACAGAATGCCTATGGCTTTGCAAGGAGAGAAGCCAACTCCCAGAGCTAAGAGATGAAAGCTAAAAATAGCCCATAAAGGATTAATTCTAGGATTTTAAAATAAAGCTAATTAACATGCAGAGGAAAGGTGCATGGTCTCCAGGAAGGAGCACACACAGAGTATAGCAGGCAGAGCACCAAAGGAGAAATAAGAGGATATTTGAGGATATTCACTATATATCCTATATTGGATAGAGGACATGCAAAAAAGGTGTGTTTCAGAAAAGACAGAAGTAGAGGGATGAAGCACTTGGAAGAAGCAGAGAAGCAACCACAAAGGATCCCATTTGAAGAGCAGTGAGGATAGCCTTCGGCACTGGCCGAAAGAGAGAGCTTGGTAGTACTAGACCAGGAGGCAAGGTTTTGTGTGTCAGTGCTCAGTGGCTGAAACAGAATGTCATTGATAGACATAGCAAACATGCTTTGCTACAAGAAGTGAATTTCAGCAAGGTGGCTTAAGGGTTGGATGCAAAAGACACTGCATTGCCACAGTGGCACTGTGGTAGAACACTGGGTGCATCATGAACACACAGCGCTTGTGTAGAAAGCTGAAGGCATAATTGGATCTGGAGATGGATGACACACCAAGAGGGCAGGCATGTATCTTGTGTTATGTGCTATACTGAATTACAGCACTGTGTAAGCAATTTTCTCTTATGAAGTAACTCTGAAGGAGTTCATGCATCCTGAGGCAGAAGCACCCTGGGAAATCTGAGCATCATCACAAGGGTGATAGATGAGGCCCTTAGTGATGTGGGTTAGTGATGGACTTGGCAGTACTGGGGAACAGTTGGACTTGATGATCTGAAAGGTCTTTTCCAGCCAAGATTATTCTTTGATCAGATACAAAGCACCAAAACAGGACAGGATGGCAGTCATGGCATGCCATGGAAATAAGGCACTGCATATGAGCAGTATGGCTTATGTCAGGCAGTAAGCATTATCTACAGCTAATGCAAATCAGAAAGCAAATCAGGTTATTCACTTGCTGCACTGCAAAATGAAGACCTATAGCAGCAAAAGGCACAAGGGGAAAATAGGCTCATCCAAAGTAATTTCCTCGTAGCAATTTCCCTGTGAACAACATTAAACAACTACAAGCTTCTTCCTTTTTGCAGAAGACAGAGGACTGGATGGACAGAATTAATTGCCCAGTTCACCATTGGGCTACTTAATATCAAGAAAAGCTGGGGGTTTAACCAGGTGTCTTATGAGAATTAAGTTCATTTAGTAACATCTTTTCTGCCTGCCCCATTTAGAACCTTTGAACTTTATAGCCACTTCCACACAAATGTAACAGAAGGGTAGATTTCTTTGTGGGAATTGGTGGCTTTCACAACAGCATACAGAAAGAACCTCAACTCGCTGTTGAGAGAAATCTGAGCAGTACAGCAACCTGTTAAAAGCAAACCAGGGTACATGGGTTTAATTTTGCAATAGGGAGACCTGGTATGTGTTTGACAAAGTCCCTAGGAGAACTGCAGGGGAAAGAAAAGCTGCAGCACCATCAAGCCTATGAAATGAGGTCAGCTTCACAGCCTTCACAGCTGCAGGAGGTTGCTTTTGGAGGCAGAAGACACAAATGGCACCTTTTTCACTTAAAGACATTCTTTATTCAATCTTTTTTATATACAATATTATTTTTAATCTGTAAAAAGTACATATGCAGGATTCCAGGTCAGAGGCAGAAGGTTTCCACATCAGAAGGCAGACTTTTGCCCTTTCATTATTTTGGAGGAAAAATAATCTGTCCATTTTAGACAAAGCAAGAATAAAGGCAGAATTCAAATCCAACCTCCACCAAGCGATTAGGATTAAAGGCAACAATTCACCATAACAAGTCAGGCTGTCTCCTTTGACTTTGATGGTTCACAGCTTCCCTGGGCAATTCCAGAGCAGTTTGTTAAGAAGGGGCTGACAGCCAAAGCAGCTAGTGCTTATCATCTCTACTACAGGTGTATGCACATAACCTGCAAAAGAGCTTGGGTTTCCTCTTTGGATGGCAACTCAAACTCTTGAGTCAGAAGACTGTTTCTCAACATTCAAGGAGTGGAAAAAGGATGTCTTACCAGGGTGAACAGATTTCCAAACTACAGTGTGGATCAAGAGCTCGCTTTCATATTGCTCTGGTAACAAGAAGCCTGTTTCTTATTTGTCCCCTTAAAAACATGGACATAAAGGATGGTATTACAGGGAGTTTGTATTCTCACTTTTCAGAACCCAGACACTCAACATACAAATCTTGTAAAACACTGGGTGGGAATATGTCAGTGACTGGGAGGTAGAAGACACTGATCCACAAATTTGAATTGGGGGATAAAGAAGCCTCAGAGCTATGACTGGCACAGGGAACTACTCTTTGTTCCCTTTATTCCAGGGCACTTATTATTTTTCATACTTTTCTTAAACATTCCATTTTTAAGGACTACATTAGGCAGCAAAATGAACACCCCACATATTCAGGGGGTTTTGTTTTGCTAAGAGGACAAAGCTAAGAAGCTGACTTCTTGACTGCAGGACACACAGCTCCAGGGTGGTCACTGGAAGCTGCAGAAATCTGGCTTCTTTGAAAACTCAAGCTCAAGTCTTATGAAAAAGTTTACTGCAGATCCTGACAACAGGCAAACTTAAGGCTCGGATTAGGAAAAGAACTGAACATCCTTGTTTTGACTGCATGCAAACAGGAAATAGGCAATTCTGGGATTTCCAGGCTCTTGCCCAGATCCAGTGTGCCAAAACCGTACATTATTTTCTGTTCTTTATTTCATCCTGTAAGGGGAGAGGGTATTGTAGAAATTGGTAAAATGGGACAGCTACCTAAAGAAAAGGATGATTGTTTTGTTAGAGAATACAGTGCAAGACTTGGAAACAACTAGGACTAAAGAGTCATTTTGTGCTTAAATTTACACTCTATCTTCATGAAAGTAAGACAGCAGCAACAGAATGAAATGGCAATATTCTACTGTACCTTCTGTACCCAGAGGGGAAACAGTCTGAGCTTTGGGTTGTAACACCATTCTGCGCATCAGAACCTAATTCTCTGTGAAGGACTCAGGACAAGGACACATCAGAGGTTTCAATATCCATAGTGCTTGGTTATTATGCACACACCTTGTCCATAACCTGTTAGTTCCAAACTCAGTTTGCTCTAGGGAAATCTCAGGATAAGATTCATGAATGACACAGTAATTAGTCCTTAAAATTCATTATTTTTGATAGACTGCGCACATCCATAGCTTCTGGAGGAAAAGGGTAGTTTGTGTTTTAAAAAGTGACAGACATTGTCACAAAAAGTGACAGCCATTGGGGTAACCAGAAAATGGGAAGCAAGTGTTCTTTATTTGGTACCTGCTGCTTGTCTACACAAAGAAGAAATAGCAGTGCTGTATGTCTGCTTTCAGAAAAATAACTATCCCAGAACATGAAATGGCTTAGGTCCTCAACGCACGCATTCTTGTGGGGATGAGTTAAACCCATTGGGATTCATGAAAGAACTAATTTGAAGGGTTGCTCTTTAATTCATGAGAGGGGATAGAGGAGCAGCAATAAGAACTTGGCTGTTTATGGAACTCCAGAATTCTGTCCTTGCCCTTCCTGTGAACAGACTGGCAGCCATTCTACAGGTGCATTCATCAGGAGATGTATGAGAATGGGTGATATGGGGTGCAAAGTGCTTTTTTTTGGTATTTATATCTTTTAACAGAGGAATCTGCTTTTCCTCTTTCTCCTTTGTACCTGGAGAAGTTGAGGAGAACAAGGAAATCAAGTGCAGTTTTAAACTAGCAATGGGAAAAAACTCAATTTGAAAACACAACCTATCTGAACTTTGGGAAATGGAAAATGACCAGCTCTTCAGTAAGCCACTGAATACCAATTAGAAATATAAGCTAATGTGGGACTAGTAAGAAGAATTAATTTATTAAGTGACTTATGATTTTAGAGAAACAATTACTTGATTCAATATTATGTACTATATCAATTCCTTTCTTGGTTCTTCAACTATTTTAAGCTACTGCTCCAACTTAGAATAACTAAGCAGCTGGTATTAAGGTAAAAACATGGAGATTGGAGCTTTTTCCAAGCTCTGTGTCTTCCTCCTCTGAAAATAAAGTAACTTTCTGGAAAAAAAGCATCTGATAGCATTTTTTTTCTTAGACCACGATTTCTATGTCTAAGTTAGTGTCAAGAGATGAGTGAAAGAAAATTTTATGGGGACATTCTACTATACAGTCAGATATGATAGAAAAGCTTTTCTATATAAAAACATCTTTTGAAGGGAAAAATAGCACTCACTCCCTTTCTATCTGATGCTGTACTGCTGTAGCTCACTGAAGAGTTCTACCATTCACCTCTGTATGAAAACACAATCAAGACCTTTTAAAGACTCAACCTGTGTGCTAAATAGGAGGGAAAGGAGCATCTCACAGCTCCTTTTCAGCAAAGGGGTCAGTCACCATGGCAAAAGGATTGAGAGCTATAAAGGGGAACAGAAAGAATAATTTGAGCTGTAAGGATTCTGAAAAAACAGTTAAAAAGAAAAAAAAAAAAGAGAGAGATTGAAATGTACCTGAAAAGACTAAAATTTCTTTCAGTAACTAAGTGAAGACTGAAGCAGACTCCATGTCCATGTGAGTGATGCACAGCACAGCCCAGGAGCTCCTGGGAAAAAAAAAACAATCCATGCAGGTCGCAGCATCTCATTTATCATAAACTAATGGAAGAAAGAGACTTTAGTTTCTTTTTCCATCCCTTTGTCAGAGACGTTTCCAAAGAAAATCATGCTGATTTTGTACCAGAGCACCCAGAAGAAAAGGAGTTTTCTAAATTAAATCAAAGGCAGCTTTGGGCTTCTGTCATACACAAACCTGCAAAGAAGGTTCTGTCAGTAGTATCCAACTGACGAAATTTAACTTTTAGGAAAAATCTAGATTGTTTAGAAAAATATAAACCAACAAACTCCTGCTGCTTAGCTCAAGGGGAGAGAGCATTTTTTAAGTGCCATCTATTGTATCCACCTGCAGAAATCATGAGATACAGTTTTTCTCATTTTGTCATCTCTGTTTTTTTAGCTAAAAGAACTAGGATTAACAGAAGAATTTTTTTTTTCCATGTGATATGATTTCTGGGGAAGGGAAACTCAGGTTCTACCCCTGCAACTCGCTCCAGATCCTGACTGTAGCTTGCCAAATGAACAAAGCCCATGTTGCTGACAGAGAGCTACAAAGCAAATGCTTACTAAATGGGTTTTTTTTGGTTGCAAGCATACAACACAGATCTTTCAGCATTACTCTGAAAAGGGGAAAATGAGGAGGTAACAGTTTTTATAGTTTAAAGTTTAGCTTTAATAGCTTAGTGGCCCTGAGAATGGCTACCAGTCTGGACAAACAGATGCTCCTTAGGAAATTCAGAGAGGTACAGAAAGCAATTCAAATCCTGCTGCTGCTGGTGCAGTGATGTTGCTTTTGTTGTTGCTTTGTTCATGCCATCCTCAAACAAATAAAAAAATAAAAAAGAAAATCTAGGTATTTGGAAGCCACCTGATCTGAAGAGGTGACTGGTGTGTGTTCCTTGTTCAGAACAGCAGCAGCAGCAAGTTCCTCTCCCTAGATGGGAAAGCCTCTTCTTCCTTATGCTGCTGTGCTTCTATTAAACAACAGATTCCATGTCTTGCTAAGGTTCAAAGCGCATGAAGTCTCTGTCCTGCAAATACCACACTAATGTGTTTTGGTCATGTATAAAACAGAACTTTTAACTTATCTATATGTTGAAGAGCTTCATTTCCCACGCTGGTACGTGCTTGACTCAAGAGGTCTAGTCTGTCTCCTCTCCTGCTTAAAAGTCTCAAGTGGTCCATGTAAACAAAACAGAGCTGAAAACAGTCTCTCTTTCTCTTCATAGAGCTGTTTTTATTGATATGTAGGATTTCCTGATAGTGTGGTGTTGGCTAAATGTAAAACAGGCAGAGGATGAGCTTCTGTGTTAAAAACCCAGTTGTCTAATGGTAGAAGGTCATCATTGGAGAACAGCAGATACAAATACCTAGACATTAAGAGAGAAAGATAAAACAGTGGGTATTAAAGCAGAGAAATAGAGAAGCAGGGGTAACACAGCAGCTTCAGGCCCCAGCAGTCAGCAGCTAAAGCTATAAACAAGTTACTTGCTTGCAATCTTTGTATAGCACCTACACAACCTTCTTCATTATAATGATTTGAAGAGTCATTTTTATTATGATCAAGACCTTCAATGAAAAATTGTTATAAAGGCAGCATTTTAATCTTTCCAAGTAACTTCTGTTTTTCAAGACTCCTTTTGAAGGCTTGCAATGTAAACAAACATCAAGACACCAAGCAAAAGGATTTGGAGAACAGGGCAGCAGAGATTAAGTTGGCAAAAAAGTCTTCTTAATAGAGTAAACCCATATGGAAATGGTTTAATCCAAACCAAAGATTTCAAAGAAGCACAAGAGAAGCCAGGTACCTGACTTGTCAATGCCATGCTGGAAGATGGTTCAGCTTCTGGTGGGAGGAAACGGGCCAATATATTGTGCAGACAGGATTCATAAACATTGTACATTATAAAGCAATGCAGAGTAAATGAAGCATGGAACAAGATTAAGGTTTCTGGACATACATGGATGAAGAGTATTTCTTGGTTCTTTTTTCTTAATACACCCTTTTGATGTGGCTGTGCTATACTTTGTAGAAGATATTGGTGGAAGAGATCTTTGTCAAGGCTTCCAAACTCAGCTGCTAAAATTCAAGCGACATTTATTTGTCCTGTTGTAGAAAACCTGACTGCGCAAGTGTAACATCATGGGTGCATAGGATTTCTCAGCTCCTTTCTTGCTTTCCTGCTGTCAAGAAAATGACAGGTTTTGCAGCATGTGACCAGGAAAGGGTGTCACTCCCATTAGTGGGCTCTGTCACGTTCAGAATGTGCACACATGTGGTTCTGCCTTCGTTCTGCTGAGACTGCTCCTACTTTGCTCTCTCTCAGTCAGGGGCTGATAGTGTCTACTGTCTGCAGCCATGTGTCACAGCCTGATCACTCTCCCGGGGGCTTTATTTACCAGTTGTATCTGCAGAACAACTCTGTAAGTGAAGCTCTACTTCTTCCCTTCCTCCCCAGTTAACTGCTTAGAGATGAAAATTCCTAGTTGAGATGATTCAGCTTTGTCCTGCATGCCTAGTCCCTTTCTCTACATTTTTCATTTGTCTTTAAAGCGTCATTCATTTTCTTTCCTCCTTACTCCTGTCTTGCTTTCTCCCTCTGTAGCTCTCCAAACTCTTTCTCACTACAGCAGCAATATTTCACCTTACTCAAATTCACCTTCGTAACTTGATTCACATTTTTCCTTTGAATAATGTAGCAACCTATGTCTATGTTTTGCTCCTTCCCACTCAATAGCTACCTTCTTGCCACTCCTACTGGCCAAACTGTCATAATTTGCCCACTATATATGCTGAGCCAAAGTATCCAAGCACCAACAGAGCATGCTTGGGAGAGGTATCAATTTTGAATTTCAGTGAAATGAAGATGCAGAATTCACCATAGCAGAAAAGATCTGTGTAGGCATTCCATGACACACGTTTTATGCCCCTCTTCTGAGGGATATTTTAATTTTCTTTATGGCATTACACCCAACCCTTCTGTCTTTATTTTCATTGCCATCTGCACTATCCTGACCTTATGTTCTCTATTTTATCTCAAGGTGATACCAGTTTCTGGTTTGGCTATGCCAATTGCATAAAACATCAGATATCTAATACCCAGCTTTCCAATAAAACTTTGTTTCACAAATAAGAAATGGTCCAAACCAAAAGTTAATAAAAATTTCTGAGTTCTTTCCTAGAACTGTCTTCTTCTACAATGCTTTCACTGCAGTACATCCGAGCGATGCATCAGTGAACTTTCAGATACCCTTGTGATTATTTAAGATGCAGACGGGATTCTGGTGATACTTCAAAGGTCAGCCTTGTCACCACAGAAGTCCCTTAGGAGCAGATTTCATTCTCCAATTTAGCTTTTATAGGCAGATCTATCATATCAGATCAGCTCCTGGGGAGGTATTGCTTCTATGACTGGACCCATTTGGAACTGCTGCCTCTCTCTGTGGGAGTACAGCCTTTTGTCTCCAGAAAATGAAAGAGTAAGTGAAATAAAATTAGACAACAGAGGAAGCAGCAGTGGCTTTCTTTTTATAACAATAACATGGGGTAAAAAAGGATTCTGACCATGGAGAGCAATTTGGTAAGGAGACAGAAGAACACAATAGCCAGACTCTCCCTTTACACACGATGAACTCAGAGCCCCATCTTGCCAGTGAAACATGTTGTGGTTGCCTGAAGCAGACACCCATACTGCCACTTTCAGGACCTGCTGCATTTTGAGCTCCCAATACCCAAAATCAGTCTTCATGTACATCAGCTACAGCTAAAGCCTGAACATTTAAGATTGGTGATACTGCAAACTCTGTATAGAAACCCTGTTTATTCTGCAAGCCTGCATGACTGCCAAGTGGTTACAACCATTTCTTTGTCATATAACTGTATTGTAAAGACAGAAAGGGCACCTTAATGCATCTTTGCTGCTGACAAAGGGAGGTATCATCACTTCCATCACACATTGTCATAAAGTGGTGTAGATAGATAAGCAGAGGCAACAACTCCTAATAGCAGTTCTGGCTTCATTCACACTGCCAGCAGTGGCTTCTGGCTATGGATTTACCCAACTAAAACATTCTCCTAGGTGTTACGGAGGAGGAAAAAAAAACATAGGGAATATAGCCATCTTAGACACTTTTCCAGAAGCAGACCATTCACAGGATTTCAGGGAGGTAATTCAGGAATCCTGGTAGATTTAAATGCCAGAACAATATAACTAAATTTACTGGTGTAACTTAGGTATCAGGAAAATTGTCACACATTAGAAGGGAAAACCCCAGAGTGATCCCAACCATGTGACAAGAGTGCTCTTGATGGCTGGTTTGTGTCAGTTCCAGAGGAGATGAATACACGCTAGCTCAGGTTTAATAAAATCCCCCTAACATATGCCTATCTTTATGATAGTTTTTTATGTTGCATCATGTCTGTAAGTCAGAGGTTACGACAGCATTTCTTGTTATTAAATAGAAACATGGTGGAAGACCAATGACTTTGAACATTTTTACCTTGAATCAAATATGCAACAGAGTGCATTAGCTTATGCAGGGTGGACTACAGGTGCCCTATTGATTTGACTAAAAGGAAAAATATGCATGTAAGTATGTAAGAGATTATAAAATAGGCCTGAAACTCTTGCTTACACTAAAAAGCATTCTAGAAAAATTATGGGATACAGCCATTCAAGGGCATGAAGGACTTTTGTTCTATGCATTTACTCCTTTCCAGTGACACGCAGAGGAGAAACATATTCTACAATATCAGAGCATAGCATGTACTTGTATGTGACATGTCAAGTCAGTGTATCTGTCTTTAAAACTAAAACTCTCCCAGTATAAGTGTCTTGTTTGGGAAATTCCACTTGTATTTTCTGCTGGTAGAAGGGCTATCTGGGACTCTAAAGCTGGGAAAAAATGAAAGCCCAAAGCATAAACCACTCTGACAAGACAAGGGATTATTTGCTGACCCACCACATTCTTCTTGAATCATGTGGCTAGCATTTAGAGTCAGAGGCAAGAGTGAAGAGAACTTACTTCAAAGTTTCAGCAAGGAAAAAACTCTGCTGTACATCATCATATGTAGGAGATGAGGAATAGACATCCTTGACACCAGAAAAGCCACCGCTGACTCGGCAATACTTGTCAATTGCCTGCAAAGAGGAAGGGGAAAGGAGAATTTAACTGTAGAGCAAAATCTGGAAACGTGAAAGGCTCAGGCTCGATCAACGAAGGGTCCACCCACCAAATTCATGTCTCAGTTTAAAGGCAAGGATGTTGTGCAGGACACTATCGAATGCTTTGCACAAGTCCAGGCTGACGACACCAGCTGCTCTGCCCCTATCCATCAGTTCTGTAGCCCCATCATAAAAGGCCACCAAATTGGTCAGGCAGGATTTGCCCTTAGTGAAGCCATGTTGGCTGTCACCAATCATACTGTACTCATCTTTAGGGAATGTTGATTTCATCTTATAAACTCCTCTAGCTGCTGTTCTCTCCCCACATTTCCATCTCCTACATGTGCTCTTCTCCAGTTCCCCTTTATACAGTGGAAACTCTAGTCAGCTTGTGTGCTGGACTGCAGGAGAGCTCTTTAATCTTTAAAGCATAAAGCTTAAATCCATAAACATTCCATGCAGAAAGGGGCCAATGGATCCATGATTCACAAATCACCCAGCTAGTCAGCTGCAACACAGTACTGCAAAAAGCACAATGGAAGAGGAGGAGACTGGAAAGAAGGCGTTAGTAGCTCAGAGGACCTCTCGCCCACACTTTCATTATTCCACTCACATGCACAACCTTACAGCACACAAGGATATCATCCATTAAAACCAGCTCCAAAGCAACAACTCTGAAATGATTCACAGGTTATTTGTGCTTCCCTGCTGCTTTGGCTGTGTTTCCTCAGCAGATGCCAACTCTTCTAATAGATTCATGCAGGGACAGAAAAGGCACAGTGATGAAGGAAAACATTTGGTTCAGGATGTCTGTCATTACCAACTACCGAACACATCTACATGTAGTTCAGTAATCTATGATTCTGCCTGTTAGCTCCATGAAGTTTTTTCTGCATGGTGCTTGAGGCCTAGATTTTAATTAATGGGTTTTGCCAGTTATACTCAACAGAAGCTATGGGGAATCAAGGCAGGGGAACAAATAAGTTTTGAATGATGTCCCTTTCTAGGCAGAGAAAACAAATTCAATCAAACTTAACTCTTCAAGGTCCTTACTATAGCCTCTGCATACTAGAAGTATTGGGAAACAAAGGAGAATTTTCTACTGAATACAGACACAAAGAATGCTGGCACATGCCATTACTGAAATCAGGAGAAAAAGTGAAAAGACAACTGAGGAAGGTATCTAGGACAGTGAGTCACAGCACATCAGGTACTACAGCTAACCTTCCGCTAGTATGCAGGAGGTTGCTTACTTCCCACTCTCACCCTGTGGAAGTGTGAGGTTGTTCATAGACCAAAGAATAATGCAGACTGTACAGAGTTCTTTCAAAATCCTGAACATTTAAAAACCTTCCTTAAAAGGAAGCACCAGACACTGGCAAAAGGATGTTACTAGAATGGCTGTGGCTCTAGAGCCTGAGCTTATGCCAAGAAAGGTATAGTGTTCCCTGGCAAGCTGGAATCCTCACTGTAACTCCTTATCTCCAGTGGAGCTTTCTCCAAGTTCAGATGGCAATGCTCCCTTTCTGTTGTGACTTGAGCCTCAAAGGAAAAACTGTCTGGATAAATTCTTTTCAGATGTGATGACTGGTGCAGTCCAGGCTACATTGAGACTATTCACATGCTGGGATTTGGCTTGACCAGGTTTTTCTCTACAGTCTGGACAGAAAGGTGTACGCATCACACCTAGCCCAACAACATCATATGCGTGATGATCTCTTTGCATGCTCATGCACAGCACAACTGATGCTGGATACCACATGGTAGAAAACAAGTGAAAAAAAAAGGAAAAGGAAAAAAGTAATTGCTTGGCTGACTTCTGCAGAACTAATGCATACCCTGCTTGTGGAACCATCTGCATGTTCCTTGCCACAAGTCCTGCTGCTGCTAGGCAGTTGTCATATGAATAAACAAGAGCCAAAGTGCTTTGCTTTCTAGGCAGGAAATGAAGGCCTCCTCTTGTCACTATCCCCTTGTTTGTAATACTGCAGAATGTGACCTTGCCTCTGCTCTGAGCATAGCAAGAAGGGGGGAAAGCTCCAATGGTTATAATCCTGCCAGAATTTCTAGCATGCAGTGTCTGACCTTGAAGGTGCTCCTCTGGTCAGTGACTCGGCAACGCTGACACTGCATGCCACAGCTCAGACAGGAGAAACTTGCAATGATGGTGGCAAAATTAACAGAAGGAACAAATGGTTCCCTTGTTAGGACACTGTCTTCTTCCCCCTCAAGAATTACATCCCCAAATGAGCATAGGAAACACAACTTGTTTACTCTGGAGAGTGTAGGATAACAGCACTGAGATCTCACTCTGTGCTGTACAGGTCTCATATTTGGATAACTAAGTGCAAGACTGGTGAAGCTAGCAGGCTAGGAACCTGAAGAAAGGAAATGTGTGGTTTATATTGATACCCTCCCTCTTACAATTATGAAGTAGTCTTATATCTTCAGAAATCTCTCTTCAGGGAGACAGCCTCTGGCTAGACTGGAGTTCATGGCAGGTTGAGGATTTATCCTAGCTTATGAGAGATCCAGACACTGCAGGTAGTAGTATTGAGCTGTAGAGGAAATGTTCTCTGAAAGATTGCTATACAGGTGCTCATTTACCAGTGCATAAACAGACTATCCTTGATTCAGAGGTGTACAGCACTTACGGACACTGGCTGAAATGCGTGGTGCTGTAGACAAGCTACTTAAAAAGCACTTGAAATCTGCAGTGTTCTGCCTTCTCACAGATCTCAGAGTACTTAATGTAGAGGCATCTGATTTGCCACCTAGATACCCTTCCACTCAAGAGATGAAGACCACTCTCCTTGACAAAACAATGCTAACATTTTAATGCACCCTAACATACAGAGAAGTCCTAGATGACTGGAAGGGTATCAAGGTAGTGACAGAACAAGGGGTAACAGGTTAAAACTTAAAGAGGGGAGGTTTAGATTGGATATAAGGAAGAAATTCTTTACTGTTAGGGTGGTGAGGTACTGGAATGGGTTGCCCATGGAGGTTGTGAATGCTCCATTCCTGGCAATGTTCAAGGCCACATTGGACGAAGCCTTAGGTGACATGGTTTAGTGTGAGGTGTCCCTGCCCATGGCAGGGGGGTTGGAACTGGATGATCTTAAGGTCCTTTCCAACCCTAGCTATTCTATGATTCTATGATTACGTGGCATTGGCAGTCTGAATAATTTTACGATAGCAGACCTGATGTTAGTTCCAAACAACTATAGAAACACATGTAAAAAATATAGGAGAATAAGAGTACAACTGACACAAATCAGCACGATTTTACAGGAAACTATCCCACTCACAGGCTTGCTCTCATTCTTTGAAGTCTACAAAATTGACAGATAAAGGGAACTGCAGAGCCGTAATAAACTTGACAAGGTTCTAAAGCAATTGACATGGTACCAAGAGATGTTAAGACAAAGCTGCACTATACCATAGCAATATCACTATCTTAATTTAAAACTGACTGACAGTGCTCTAAAACCACCCTGGCAATACAAAATCATCACCAAACAGAGCTGCTTCTCACAGAGATCCACGAGGAGAGGTCTGAAGTTTTATCAACCACTACAACACTACTGCTGGCAAAAATGACATAGATAAATAACAGCAGACAGTGTAATTTGTATTTAGCAACTGGAGCCCAAGCAAAGTGAGTTTCATATAATCAGGCACATAGCCCTAAATTTAGACAGAAAGGCTGCCCGGATTTAGAACCAGATTAGTCTGGAAAGTCAAGACACAGAGACACTTCAAATAATTCAGTGGCCACATGAGACAATTCAATCTGAGTTCCTGCTAGGATACTGTGGCAGGTGCACACACAGGGACAGTAAACAAGAGCAGGAACATCATTTGACTTTTGCACAGGGCTGTGGGTAAAGTCAAAACTGGAATATGAAATCCTAGAATTCATTTTCACGCAAGGATAATGAACTGATGTGGGTGCAGACATGAGGAGAAAATGCTTCACAGCGAGAGACAATACAATTTGTTTACCATCTTAAGTAGACTCAGTAGCAAGCTTATTACAATCTAGGAAAACTCTTTGGAAAGAAAACATGAAGGAATAAAAGACAGTTCAATATGGATATGAAGTCATAGGAAAATCCAGTGACTGACAGCTGAAACTAGACAAATTCGAATGTGAAATAAAGCATGTATTTTTAACAGCAATTAAATAATATATAATAATAAGCAAATTAATTAATGGAACCAAGTATGAGAAGAAGTGGATTTTCTAGTTACTTTTAGTCAAATCAAGAGTAGAACAGAAGATGAGATAGTGAACTCTTGCCAAATACATGTATCTCAGCTCAAAAATGACACAAAGTGATATTTCAGGGGCTATAACACATAGGGAGGCCAGCTGATCTATGCTATTTAGAAATAAAATAGGATCAGATCCCAGCTCTCTCAGCTCCTCTGAGGGTGTTTTTGTGGTTGCATGTGTGGTGGTTCTTGACTACGCCAACAATATGCTCATAAAAACTGTGCTACTTTCTCACCAGCTGTGGTACTCATGGCTTCCAACCCGTGAACTCTGAACCTGTGTTTTTCTCACTTTCAACCCATGCCTGGCTCTCTTCTCTCTTCTTGGCTTCATTAAGTAGAGAGTTATAGGTCTTTCCACTCCATCTTACTGTTAATCCCCAGTTTGCCTGAAGTGAGCCTGAACTTGAGATCTTCTATATTACTTTCACTGTAAGCAGAAACTCTGACTGAACTCTGCAGCCTCCATGGTACAACCTTACTTTGTCAGGCATGCAAGTCCCCAACAAATAGTTGAACCCTTCATTCACACATCTTAGATTAGTAATTGGCTTTACATACCTAATGCAAAGTGGTGGCTCTTACTGCTTTCAAATAATTAGCCTAAAAAGGATTTTAGTCATTTTCTGTATTTAACCTGAATATCTTGCATGCATATTTCTGTAATACGTTAGCCAGCCCCCCCAGCATACCCAATATAAGATGGACATTGTCTCTAGTACAGTCTCTAGCTAAGTACAGTATTAGGGAGAATTAGCCTTTTTTTTTTATTAGGAAAGAGGTAGAGACCCTTGAT
The DNA here is from genome assembly GCF_012275295.1 of Melopsittacus undulatus. NCBI lineage: Eukaryota > Metazoa > Chordata > Aves > Psittaciformes > Psittaculidae > Melopsittacus > Melopsittacus undulatus. Next base: position 113,865,387 of record NC_047528.1, on the reverse strand, counting down.
TCCCTTGATTGAGGGAATATAAGATTCAACTTCCTGGTTCTTCCCCACAGTCACTGTATTTGGAACTATGTGACTGAACAGGCCTTGGTCAAAGCACGTCTGTACTAAAATGCTCAAGTTTTGTCCAACAATCTAGATTATAAGGCCAAAAAAAGAAGCTGCCAATTGTGAAAGATAAAGAAAGTACAGTACAAAGGTCTGCATACGCATACAATCCAGCCCTCTGTGCAAATCCCTACTGGTAAGAGGCGGTGAGAGCTGTGGGCTGGGAATGTTAATGAAACCTCAGTCATGCAAGTATACTTAAAAGCCAGGTGGTTCTGCATTGTATCCCAGATCATCTCTAAAGAGTTCTTAAACTGGCAGAAGCAGACATCTGACATATCAGTGAGCTAACCCAAACCCATTTGGGTGGGGATGTATTCATCCATTCAAGCCAGCAAATAAGGGACACCACCAAGAACTCAGGCATCAAACAACAAGTTAGACCATGTTCAGTGTAGAAAAAAAAGACCATTTAGAACGCAGAAACAAAACTCTGTTTCCACAGAAGTTTAAAAGAACAACCAGACTTCTGATGAGGAAACTATCATTCACCACAAGAAGTCTGTAATACAGATTTCAAAGTATGCTTCAGTGGTTGAGAGGCAAAAGGAAAGCAAACACAGTGTTGTACAAGAGCAGCAAGCCAACTGCTCTGTGTGGCATACCAGATTCTTCTCTATTTATAAAAGGAGGAATAAACACAACCAGAGCTGTGTGTGGTAGGGAAAAAGGAAAAGTGATGAGTAGGTGTGAGGAGTAAACACAAGAACTTATTATCTAAATGCAGGTAACAGAAAACCCTAGGGAACAAAAAACTTCCCGAGCTTCTGTGTTAGGATGATGATGGGGTAAGAAACTCTGTAATTGTGGGAGGGAGGGGTATGCAAAACCATTTCTGAAGAGTTCAAAAATATTTTATGGCTATGCTGGATAAAGAAACTTTTTTATTGAGGAAGCAAGTAAGAAAAGGCCCTCTGTAAGGACAGAGGTAGTTCAGAACATGGGTTGCTTGCTTTACACAACTTCAATACAGCTTGACAGAAGGATAAAACAAAATCATACCCTGCACACAGAGAAAACTGCAGGCCCAGGAAGAGGGAGGGAGGGTTTGGTTTGCAAACATGAAGGCAAATCAAGAAAAGTGAACAAAATACAATTCAAAGACATGCTTTGCAGCGTCCTTACGGGACAGATCCTGGCCTGAAAAATTACATTTGTGAATTGTTTAACATAGTACAAAGGACCCCATCTCTGCTCAGATCATCCAGCCATAGCTTCTGACAGGATCTGGTGCTACATCAGCAAGCCTGTGTAGTACCCACACCAACAAGAAGCAGGTTACTAGATCTGTTTGTCGTATTAGAGACATGCAAAGTTTGGGCAGGAGGGACGATCTGACTCCATGATTGATGCTTTGGAGAAGGAGGCAATGCATCCTCTAACTCAAATGTGACAAATGTTGAACCTCTCTCCAGAGTAACATAATGTTAGCTATATCAAAACAGCCTACAAAGAAAAACCTAACGCAGACTAGGACACAATGTTAAAATATGTGAACTCTCTATGTGATCGTGACTGCACTGAGGGAAGGATAGAGATAAGCTCAGCTAAATACTCTGATTTGTTAACTATCTTTCACCTGATGAATACAAGCTTTTCAACAGAGCCTTTCCTCAAAGTACTTTTTTGAGTCTTTTGCCTCTGGAAGAAAGCTGGTTTTAACCTACATAATAAAGTTTCTCCAGGCACTTGGTTCATCTTTTCCTTTGCTCTTCCTTCATGGCCTTTGGCTGTAGTCAAAATACTTCATTAGTGTCTATATGTTTAATGTTTACTCTCATCTCTGAAACTGGCTTTGACCTGTGTTTCCACAGATGGCTGGAGCTGTAGCAGGAAAGTAGAGGAGTTGTATTAACCCACAGATCTTGAAGACGACCAGAAAACTGCTTGGCCAGCAAATCGCTTTAGCACAAGCCCAGCACAGACCAGCAGGTGGAAGCAGTGAGAAAGATGAGACCAAACAGGTTCACAAGTTGAACGCTCGGAAGCATTTAAAAGGCAAACTCTCCTGGGAATTACAAATAATTTTTGCAATTAGAATATTACATTGTTATGTGAAAATGCTGCCTAGTTATTCATATAGCACATAACCAATGAGTGGAAGATGAAGGAGTTATTTAAGTACAAAGGATGAATGAAGGCAGGCCATGAGCACAGTTCTGTGTCTAACAATGAATCTAGGCTTCTGTAGACCAGTACTAGCATTTCCAATGAGAGAGACTCAGAAACATTTTCGCACTTAGGAAAAATACCCAACAATCAGATTTAAACCTGGTAAATCAGATAAAAAAACATCTCTAAAGTACCTTGGCAACAATTTTTAGGTTCTGCTTATATGCCATTACTTACTGACTCATGATCTACTTCTTATGCTATAGTTTTTGTTGTAATTAAGTAAATCTAAAATGACTGGCAATTTTTTCCTTCCAGTCAGACAACTAAGAAAAGAAAAAGCCATGATACCAACCCACATATACATATGTACATGCTATGTAGTCTACAAACCATCTGAGAACAGTCGTCCTACCACTTGTGTGATAGCTGACAAAGAAGAAACTGTAAGAATAGCTTAGCTTTTAATCTGAGTGAGAACACATGCTTAGCAAAGTTATTTATAATACACTTTCATTTCCCAAGATGAATTACTTCTCCCAGGGGCCTGTGGACTACAGATAACAGTAGAAGTCATAACCAGTAGATTCTATTTCCATGACTAAAACTCATCAGCTGTATAATACTGAATGCATCTCTCATTTGTGCATCTGGTTCAGCAGTTGAAAAACAGGAATAACTGTGGACACCCCCATATGTATCCTGGCTTATGGGAACTTGTGAAAATCAATTACCATTTGAAGTGTTTCAGTACCATGAGATTAAAGTGGCTACAGAAGAAAAATACATGGAATTAAATTATGGACAGATAATTAATACAGTTACCTGTGTTGCCTCCCAGCCCCACTGCCTGTACTTGGGATCGTGGGTAAACCTCCACATGTACCAGTAGGTCTCAATCACCTCTGGTCTCAGGATGTAATACTTCTCATTCTGCCGCACAGCCACTGCCTCTACGCCACCATCAAATTTGAATGCTTCTGGACCCAGCTTTAATGCTGCAAAGGATAGAAGAAAATAAAAAAAGAAAAAAGAAAGAAAAAAATGTTTCAAAGATTCCTTACCACTCTTTGCAGGAAGAGTGGGTAGGAGACTGCTAGATCCCAAGCATGTGAGTAAAACAGAAATGAGCTTGTATTTAAGCAGTCTCCTAAGTATTTCCTATTGTTGAGGCCTATAATTTGTTATGAATAATTTATCCAGTTCCTGGGAGAAAAGTACCTATCTTGACAGTAATCCTCTTGAAACCTAATGAAACACTAAGAACATGAACACATTCATCATTAACACATTCAATTCTAGGATAAAACTAAAGTGACTGACACCAGTTCTTACCAACAAAAGGAAAAAAAGGCAGCAGAGGTTTGATGTCCTTTGATCCCACCCAGCTCAGCAGGAAAACAACAAAACCAGGTACCACCATCTCAACCTGCATCTTTAACCAAACTCTTGGTTTATGCTAGTGATGTGCTAACTGATGTGCTCCATAATGTGATCCTCAAGTAAATAGTTTACAACTAGGCAATGAAAACTTAGCCACACCTGAACATAAATCTTTGAACTAAGAGATTCACTATTTCAGCCCTTAAAGAAGCCCTAGCAGCCCTGTGCCAGCATCTGGAAGTCTTTTAAGGAGGCACTTGTAGAGAAACTGTCTATAATATGAAGATGCAATTACATACTTTTTTTATTATGCAGCTGCACATTATTCCTCAAAAATGCACTCTTATCTACAGCTGCACCCCACTCTTCAGAGTTTTTAAGGTGCTGAACTTTGAAGCTGCACTGACACTTTAAATATTATCAAAGCCATTAATCGTGTCATTCGTATGGGATAGAGGCTCCAATTAATCTTGGTCTCATGAGTCAGAGAGGGGAACCTTAGAATACTACAAAGAAAAATCTGAGCACCCCCAATGTGTGCCCCATCAGAAAATCTCCAACAAAGAGTTCTTTATTATTTTTTTTCAAGGGAGTACTACTCCAGATGCCAATAGAGAAAAAGAACTACTCTTCACACTTCAGCTACATGCACGGCAAAGGAAAACTCCATCAAGAAATGGTTACAGTACTTCTTTAAAAAGTGGCCATTTTACCAGCTTCAGTAAAAAAAAAAAGTACAAATTTCATTGCAATATCAAGGAGATTACCTATCCAAAATTAAGAAGATAAGAATAGCCATCCTGGACCTAATGGAAACTCTCTCTGTATCTCAGTATCATTTCTCCAACAATGGCTAAAATCAGACACGGATGGGGAAGAGAAAGAATGGGTCAAATATATGAGAGACCTTTTCACCTTCTGTATCAGTCTGCAATTTTTTGGAGCTCAAGGCTTCTCCCAAACTAGACATACTTTTGAACGTGGTGTGTTGTTTTTGATAGATTTATTTTCCAATATTTATCTGTGTTTCACAGAATCACAGAATGGTTTGGGTTGGAAAGGACCTTAAGATCATCCAGTTGCATCCCCCTGCCACAGGTTGCTAGAAGTCCCATCCACCTGGCCTTGAACCCTGCCAGAGATAGGGCAGCCACAGCTTCTCTGGGCTGTGTTTCCTTAAACCTGTATATGCCTTAAGCATCCAAACAGACCTCTGCTAAGACATTCCACATGTCTAATACCTCTTTGGTGTAGAACCACATTTTTTGTTCTTTTCCACTTTCAGCTTGGTTCCTGCTCAACTTATTCAACAGTCTTTATGTCTTGCCTTGGAGAAGAGAGCAAACAACTGATTCCCATCCACTCTCTCCAGTCCCTGATGATGTTGCTAATCTGTTGCATCCTACCTAAAATGTGCCTTTTCCACACTGAAGAATACTACCTAATTCAATTGTTCTTTGAATGGAAACTGTTCCATATCTTTGGTTTTCCTCCTAGCCTTTCTCTCTGCAACTCCTCCAGTGTTACTATATCCTTTGTGAAATGAGAGGACCAGCCTGAATACAGCACTAAAAGTGCAGACAAGGTTAATATAGTGACATAATGACATTTTCTATTTTGCTTTCTCACTTTGTTTTTCCTGACTGCTACTAAGCTGGCATTTTCATAATCTCAAGAGCTATTTTCTGAGTTGTAATGGTCAGTTCAGAGCTCATTGTTTTATATGTGACGTTAGGAAGCATTTTTTTTGCAGGTGCCTCACTCTACATTTAACTACATAGGATTTAATTTAGTAATTTATTATAGAATTACTCAACCTCATAAAATATCTGCAATTTTTCTGCTTTCTTTCATCCTTGCTATCCTGGATAGGTTTCTGAATTATTATCATATCTTTGTCTTACTGTTCCTGCCCTTTTCCTGATTATTTATATGTGTGTACATAGAATCATAGAATCAACCAGGTTGGAAAATACCCTTAAGATCAAGTCCAACTGTTCCCCAGCACTGCCACCACTAAACCAAGTCACTAAGCATCTATGGCCATGAATCAGTCCACACCAAAGCAGGTACATCTTGAAGCATCTATGGCTGTGGATAAGTCCATGTTGTGATAATGTGCATATATTTTTATTTATATATATATGTATTAAAATATAAAATGTAAATATACTATACATATATAGACATCTATACACACACATGTATAAATACATATCAGAGTACCAGTGGTTAACTACCATTTGTCCATTGCAAGACCTGACTACTTACCTCCACCCTATTTGTTATACTACAACCATTTATTTTCTCCATGCAGGCACTTGCTGTTTATGCAGTAGCTGCTTAATATTCCTAAAGGGCCTTGTGAAAAAGGCTTTTGGAAATATGCAAACCATTCAGCTGTATTAGTATTATCCACCAAAGAAGCAGGATTTCAGGCAATTCTTGTGATACATAACCTACAGGAACTGTGACACCTTCACTTGCTTTGTAGCCTGATGGTGCATTAGATCTTTACTTATTTATTCAGATCTACTTCTAATGTTATTGGGCAGTACTAGAAATTCTGTCACCCAAGGATGGGTGACCCCCATATATTGTGACAACCTCACTGAAGTTTTACCTGAAACCAAGGATTAAAAATTAATCACAGCACTTCTACTAATAGCTGACTAAAGTAAAGAAGCTACTGTGAACATAGGACCTTTCAGGAGAGTATTCTTCTAAGCAAACAACTTTCCAAGGCCATTTTACAATGCTATAGTGGTCACACTTTAACCCAGGTATTTTAGCATTAAGGGGGCTGATACGCTGGGCAGGAAGAGCAGATGAGAACATCTCACATTATAATGCAAAACTGCAAAGCTAATTAATACCATTTTAAGATATTTTAACCGATGTAACACTTCAATGAGAGCTGTATTTAGAACTGCTAAAAATAAGGGCAAATGCTCAGACTTCTAGATAAATACCTATATATCTCCTTGTAGAAAGAATGTTGAAAACAGTGTATTTTTTTTTGCATGTTCCTTTAAGACTAGAGTCAATCTAGCAATAATTTTCCTGAAAGTAACAATAATAATAGCAATAATAATTACTATTATTATTGCATAATATTATAATAGTTTCTAGGACTCACTTCATATAAAATCTGAGGAAGACAAACTCCAAGATCCTTTTCTATTGAGACTTTCTGAACCATTCCATCAACATACATTGTTATTTATATTTTTCAATTATCTTATTTCTTCCATCTTTCCCTGTTTAGCTGCTTACTGAAAGTCTTGGGACAGAGACAACATCCACTCATACCCTGACAATGTCTCATCTGAAATCTCAAGTCATCTGGCTTATTCTGCATTGGAATTGTCACATATGTGAACCAGCTAAAGCTGTACCCAGATTTGAGGACAGGTCTTCAGGAAATTTTAAAGACATGCAAAAAACTTCATCCTAAAATAATTTGTCTGTAATATGTAAAGGACTGACTGTCAGCTAATGGCTGGGAAAATTTTTATGTGTAAGGGATGATATCTTTTACTAAAATCACCGTGTGCTATAAACCAGTACATGCTGCCATCTGTATAAATAATTTTGCTAATTAATCTAACCGCTACAATACCTATGAAAGCTCATTATTCACATTGATTTGTTAGTGGTCTTTCTGTTCTTTCAGTTTCATTGGACATCTTGGTTTTTTTTTCCCATTCACAGATTTTGCATCACCAGTTACTTTATGCCTTTGCCATGTTTCTTCCTGCTGCATGGAAATTTAAGTTGTTTCATAATGTAGTAATTTTATACTAAAATCTTATAACACCAGGCATGTACTGCAGTCTATTATAAGCAACCCTGGGAAGACACAGGAAAGGACAGCTCTGGTTCATCTGAAGAAAAGAGCTCTCTAGCCTCAGCACCTTGCTGACTCCACAGGGGACAACGAATGGGGAAAGAGTTCTTCCAAATCTATAGAAGAAAGAGATCAGGCTCTCCCATTTGCTGAAACATAAAGGTATCATTTGAGTCAGGATGACTGTCAACCCTCTGAAAGACAGCGTTTTTCGCAGCCAGATAGCTCTGCACTGAAGTGTACAATTCTGTCTCAAATCCTGCTGTTAAAGCATAATGAAGTTGATATTTTGCATGTAACGATTCTTTATTTGCTTTGAAAAATCAGTCCAGGGAAAAAAAAAAAACCCAACACATTCCTGAGATTGCAAGACTGAACAAAAGAAAACTAGGGCACTGCAAATGTATAGCTGTCTTTACAGCTTCCAGACTGCTTCCTGCATGTGTGTGTCCTTATTCAGTCATTAAATATGCAACCCTAACTTCTACCCCTCACCATCTTTTGACTTATTTAGGGTACAGAAGAAACATCTGAAGGAATAAAATTAGGAGGGCACAAAAACCTGTAAATCTGGCAGTGCTTACATTTAAGTGTCGAATGAAACATTTAAATTAAGCTTTTCAGAATGCAACAATAGTTACTGTGTCCTACCTTTTCCCTTAAGCATTCTCCTATTTTTTCCTTCCTTTTTTTTTCTTAATGCTGTTACTACCCAGGTAAAAGCACCACTCATGGGATTGAATTCTTAAAAATGACAGGCAATTACACAGTGTTATTACATAATCCTGTGAATAACACATGAATTCTCATTTTAAAACTGATTTTTAGTTACCATTACATCTACTAGGAAGTTAATCCAGAAGCTCACTTCTCTGATGGCTACGCAAAGCTATTTACGATTTCCAACCTACATTTATTCATGACAAGCTTACAAATCTCACTCTTGGTACAACTGTGTAGTTCATATCTTAAAATAACTCTTCCTTTTCACTCTTCATCCCTTGAGACGACAATAGATTTATTTCCTTCTTTGGCACTATTTTTCAAGGCTGAGCTGTCTTATTTTTTGACTGTAAAACAAAAGCTCTGTTGCTCTAATAATTCTGTTGGTTCTTGATTTGCATTTGTTCTGCTTGAAGTTCAAATTTGTATAGGACATTCTGGATGACAAACGATACATGTCTTCTAAGGCAGTGTTAATATTCCCTAATCTCTGTTGAAAATTCCTCACCTGATACAGATGAGGAATGCACTGAGCAGGTTCCTCTAAACTCCCAGTTCAGAGAAAGAGTTCCTGCCTTTTTTACTAGTGAACTTCTGACAGTCCAGCCCTCAAGATCTTTTTGTTTGCTATTCTGAGACTCTTCTGTTTTAATTGTGTCTTATGATCTTATGGCCACTGTAATTCCAATGAGCACACTTCAACTTTATGCAGAGGTCACTATTAAAAAATGAAAAATAAACCTCTTCCAAAAGATGGAACTTGGGAAACTTCCAGCTCAACCGTGAAACCTGTTATTGCCTCCCCACTAGTCAGGTCTTTGGCTGTCTCACAGTTTGTATAATAGTCATGATTCTTTCCAGTTTAATTGACTTACCCAGAATGTACTATTACTAAAACTAGTAAAAGCTGTATTTACAAATTTTTAACTCTACATAACAGTAAGAACAGTATAAATGAAATGAAAAACTGCCCTATATATCTGGAAGGACAAGAGTCCACACACAGTCCTTCCTCCATGCACTCATATAACCTATCTTAGCCGACTGATACAAATAATAGGGATAAACATGCAGGAAGGAACCACATGCAATCTGGTTTTATATTTACTCACCATGATGTAGATCACAATTAAATACGTGGATGTTCAAAATTTATACTGGTATAGAAACCACTGCATGTTAGATAAGACATATGTCCATAACACATCTTAAAAAATAATTACAACAATTTCTTTATGTTAACTAGTGAAATAACTAGATTAGGAATAGATCTTACTTGTCCTGTCATATGACTCGTGACATGTATGTGCAATTTCAGCTCCAAGCTGCAAATAATGTCCAGCTTTATCATCTCTGGAACCATCTGCTCCAAGGGCAAACATTCCCCCTGCAAAACAGGTCAAGTGGCCCATCTTTCTTTCAAGGTGTCCGTTCTTCCACTCCCCAATGAAGGTCAGTCCTCCATTGGACTTTCTGATGAGATGCTTTTCTATGGCCTACAAGAAGATTAAGAGAGCTTTCAAACGCTGTTTCACATGCACTGTTTTATGTAACTAAACTCTCTTTTGGAGAATAAAGTACTGTTTTTAAAACAACAACAAAAAATTCTTCTTTCAAATTCACTTCTTAGCACTTCAGGAGCAAACAGCTATAAGAATATAATCTCAATGCACACAAGAAGTACCCTAACTGCTAAAAGATGCTAATGAGATCAAACACAGGAAAATAACAACATAGATAAAATTGTACTTTTAACTGGAAATTCAGCATGTATTTTATGGCTCAAACAGTGTTTGCCTACCCGTTAACTCTGAGAAGTACCTTCTGCAGTACGGTCTGTGAGTACTTGTAAGATACATCCACATTGGAATGTTTTGGTCAGCAAGTAAGTACACCTGTACTTTCAGGTAGCACCTGTACTTTCAGTCAGTCTTTAATAGGAAGTGACAGGAATGATCCAGCCACCTTGTAGCTCCTTCTCCATGGAAGCTTTCTGATTACATGTGGTCAAAGGATGGGCGAGGGTTAGAGTAACTGTTAGAATAAATATAATTTTATAGGTGAGGCAACTGTTGCCTTGTTTGTGCATTTGTACCTATATTGTTGCCTGTGGCTTTGAAATGGTATTCTTCTGGTAGTAGGAAGGAGAATAGCTGACCTAACATTCCGAAGTTTGCAAGCTATGTGAAATAACATATCTACTTAAGCCTATTTCAGGGAAGTTCACAATCCCCACCAATCTACTGAAACACTACCTTAAGCATTAGACAGGTTTTTGGCTTTTTTTTACCTAGAATCTTGTTACAATTGACATCTATAATAGTAAAGACAACTATCTTTTTACCATGGAGACATTATTCCTATCTTCTTTCCAGAAATCTCCTTAGTACTTCCACACATAACCATCTGATGGGTTCACAACTTCCTTCGAAGCACATGACTGGTAAGAGTACTCCAAGGCTGATTGGAGTTGAAGGATTAAAGCGCCTTTAAAAAGGCATTTTCTATTCTCCTTGCCATCCACAAAACCTATTACAGAAGTGAATTACTATCCCTCTTCATTAATTTTCTGGTACCTACAACAAATTACACCCCAAATGCCCACAACCGTTTGCACTGAAGCTTAGATATACTGAGAACATCCTGGCAGAGGATCCTGCATGCAACTGAAGTGGCTTTTGTGGATGAGGGAAAATGTGGGCCCTCTCCAGAAGAAAATGGGAGACCTGATTACCCTGGAAGTGGAGAAGGCTGAGGTACCCAATGACGTTTTTGCCTCAGCCTTCACCTACAAGTGCTCCAGCCATACTACCCAAGTTGCAGAAGACAAACGCAGAACTGGGAAAATGAACTGCCTGCTGTAGGAGAAGATCAGTTTCAAGATCATCTAAGGAACCTGAAGGTGCACATGTATACAGGACCTGATGAGATGTATCTGCAGATCCAGAGGTAACTGGCTAAGCCACTATCCATCATATTTGAGAAGCTGTGGCAGTCTGGGGAACTTCCTGCTGGCTGGAAAGGGTGAAACATAGCCCCTGTTTTTCAAAACGGAAAAAAAGAAGACCTGCGGAACTTCAAGCCAGTCAGTCTCACCTGGATCATGGAGCAGATCCTCCTGGAAACTATGCTAAGGTACACAGAAAATAAGGGTGATTGCTGACAGCCAACATGGCTTCACTAAGGGCAAATCATGCCTGACCAGTTCGGTGGCCTTCTATGATGGGGCTGCAGCATTGGTGAGTAAGGGAAGAGTGACTGATTTCATCTACCTGGGCTTGTACAAGGCATGAACACATTGTTCCACAATGCATAGATTAGTATGGTTCGTAGAGATTTCAATGGGTAGGTTTGGCTGAGGGAAAGCTGAACAGGAAACCATCTGTTTGGTTTGCTCTGCAAGTCAGATCACAAATGGAGTGGGAACAGCTCAGTTCTTTCTCCCTTCTCTCCACAGTGTGTTTTACCTGGTCCCACATTGCTTTGCTGTGTTTCCATTCAGAGACAGAGAGATCTGCCCATACATAATGTCTGCAAGACTGGGCTTACAATGAAGAGGATTAAATAATCACAATGGATGTTAAACACCAACTGCTATGTATTTGTAAAACAGGACCCAATAAACTGTATTTTAGACTATTAAAAGCACTCAACCAATGTTTTGAACCACTAATTTTGACTTTAACAAAGCCTGGAAAGCTAAGAAAATTCAAAAGGACTGGGAAATAGCTGGTGCTTTAACAGTATTTTAAAAGCCTAATGAAACAATCATATAAAATGTTTGTTTGAGAAGTGAATACTGATATTAGGAATAGTAGGAATTTCAGGAATTTCCTTGGTATTGTACAAAACATTAGTCCTAAATGAATTCAAGGCAGCACATATGAACTGGATTAAAAAATTGGTGTGCTAGAACAGTTCAAAGTGAAACCAACAACTGAGAAGTCTTCATCCCATGAAGATTCTGCAAAAACACTTCTATACAATGCTAGGCAGCATTTCTACCAACAATCTGCAAGAAACAAAAGCTAAAAGAAATGTGCAGATGACACAAAAATTGATGGAGCTATAGACAGTAATAAACAAAAAGTCACTCCCGTAAAATCATTCAGAACACGGAACAAAGTGAGTTTTGCCTAAACAATTGTGTTTTAGTAGGAATCACATATCAAGGAATCATGAATATAAATCACAGTAGCAGGAAAACAGTAAATCAAAATGACTATAACCAACTTCAGAGCAAAACCAAGTGGAAAGCAGATGACACTGAGGCAAAGGTTAAGAGTGCAAACACAGCTCTTGGTTGGATGAAGAGGCAAATATGGAGAAGAAATCAGATGTTGAACCATTACATTCTTGTCTCCATACTGAAGATACTGGAAAGTACTTAGAAAAAAAAGCTTAAGAAATAATTCAAAATATGCTTTATATTGTGAGACTCAAGAAAATAATGAATCTCTTTTATGAGAGAATGTGTGTCACACCTTGGTTAGCCACCAGCTACATAATGCAGATGACCCTGGAAAACAATGTAGGGGAGGAAAAAGGTAAAGTATCTGAAAGTCAAATGAATCAAATTCAGGTCAGGAATAAGATATATTACAGCTTCAAAGCAATTTTAGACTAGAACTTTCACTATATATCTTTTAAAATGTGACATTTTAGGTGTTTTTTGCTTTAGGAGCTTGTGTTGAAGAAACACAGCATGCACAGATCATGGAACAAGTTAAGCACCAAGCACACATCTGCACTTGGACAAGACTATGCAGTCCCTGCTGCTATTGGTACCACAGCCAACTTGATTAAAACCAGCTTAGTTACTCTCCACATGTCTTAACTGTAGCACCAGCATGTTGGCACAAGCAAGCCTGATGAAAGAAGATGCCTCTGTATGGGGAAGTTATAAGAAAGTAAGAGCTGGGCAGCATAAAGTTCAGAGCCATCACTAAAAGGCCACTGCCCTAAATCCCACTGAACTATCCTTGGGCAAGCATTACTTCATCTGTGAGAGGGAGCAAGATCACATCACAAAAGAACCACAGCGCAAGGAATAGGTATGAACTACATTTTACAACACAAATATGGAATATAACCTCTAAATGTTTTGTAAAATAAAGAATAAAACAATTCAGAACTTTAATCTCTAGAGTGATACTGAACACTGGAAAGAAGTGACTTGGTTGTTCTGCAGACATCTTAGGGTTGTTAGATCTCTTTCTAATAAACTATAGCTTGGGCATTTAGATTATACAATTTTGGACAGGCTGATTATTTTTAGCACAACAATCTGCATCAGATGTATTCCACAATAACACTTCTTAAACTACTGAGAGTGAAAGCTAGTATTATTCACCACTTGATTTCTTAAAGCTTACATAATCAAACCCAGTTCTGGGGGTGCTTTGGTTGGGGTGTTTTGGGTTGATTTTTCTTTTTTTTTAAGTATTAAAGATGGTTTTGCAGTTCAACTGTATGGGAGAACTCCATGAATTATAATCACCTCAATGGCATCGTCGTACATTTTTCTTGCCTCCGTGTCCATCTTGTCTGACATAAGCCAGGCTTTCAATAAATATTCATAAAAACTGTCTCCCAGCCCGCCCACAGAGGTGTGATCTGTAAGAGAAAAAAAAAAAGTTGAATTTGTTATATAATAACACCTTAAATTTATTCAAAATAGAAACTTATGGTGTTAAGATCTACTGTTGTCGTGTTACCAATATTTCAAGCCTGCTTAGCAGGACAAAGCAGCACCGTATCTCCTTTCCCCTCCAAACTTACTTGCTAGGTATGGAACCTGCTTTACGTGTTCACTGTCATTCTGCACATCACAAATTAATTTAACCTCTGTTTTTCCTTCATTCTACAGAACCTGACCGTTTTGCTGCTGGGGCTTAAAATCTCTTATATATGTAAAAAAGTATATGCAAAACCCCCTTGTAAGATCTCTGTATCCAGGATACAATCAGGTCATGTGGCTGGCTATGAACAGCTATGAACTACAACAAATCCTATATTTCCAGGAGTTTTTTATTTCCAGCAAGGTAGTTACTTTCACAAGCAAAGACATTGCCATTCTGTGCTGACAGAATAGCTCACACATGTAGGTAGTTCTTACACAGAGAGGGATAGGTGAGGACTACCTACATTCCTCTCTGGGTGAACTATCATGCATTCCCACAAAAACCCTACTGATGGGGTGAGTCAGCCTCAGAGCCCCTGTGCCAACCACAGAAAGTACTCCCTCGGTACACCCTTCATTCAAAAAGCAATACACTCACAGTATGAGAGTGACTCCAACCAGAACAGCACATAACTTTTTCTTTCCCAATGTTACAGCCCACAAAACACTGGCACCAGAACAGTCTTAGGTTGCTCAAGCTAGGCGAAGGAAACATTTAAGACCAACTCTGTTGCAATACCAGAAATTCACTTCATGGCTGTGATACTCATGTAGATTCCCTTTTATTGGGTGAAACAAAGAGATGATACTTCCTTTTCCAAAGTACCTCCAAAGAGTTGTATCATTCAACAGCCTTTCTGGGATGAAGGTGTACAAAAGAGGTCTGGAGCTCTCCTTCCTTGCCTTTTCTGTCCGAGCACTGTTCTGCCCCAGCATGCCTGCTTGTCTCTGAAGATGTGAATAGGAGGTTAGAGCTGGTAGATGCTCCTAGCCTCTTGTTTCCTCTACTACTCACCAATGGGTTTCTAAACAAAGGAAGGACCAAATGGAAAGCCTGTAGCCTTTCCACTTGGCTTCAGGTTGTGAATTTGCAGCAAATGACTTCATGCTCATCTATCTCAGTATCTTCTAGTCAGCCTTTTCACACCTAGCTACTCAGTGATTTAGGTGCAATGAGTTTTCATAAGCTTTCTAGCTCTGAGCTGTAAGAAGACAGGCAGATCATGAGTCGCTTTCTTCCACAAAGGCAAGGGCTAGTCATGACTCCTCTAATGTACAATTACATTCACAGGTAGACCCAAGAACTAAGGGAAAAATAAACAAACCATCCCAAGACTTCAAAGTTACAACTGGTGTCAGCACTGCTCAAGGACAGTTTAAAACAAGTCCTGTCAAGCTGCTGCCTCCTCACCAGCTCAGCTCTGTCACTGGAGTCAGCACTGCTCCTCTGCCAGGTTTCTTTCTCAGATGCACTCTGTCCCCAGACAGGACAGGGTTGCTGAACCCTTAAGCAGGGCTCATCTTGTAGCAGCTCCAGCTGGGTTCAGGACAGGAATGAGCAGAAGATGAGTGCAAAAGCTTTATTTCCTAATCAGAAAAATCCATGTTCTAGGTGAGTTTCCAAAGTCAGTTATCAGAAACACACCCCATTGTACGTCTACTTCCTTCAGGCAGTCATTTGAGAACTATTTGTCTCTCCTGTCAGCAGCTCTTCCTCAATACTGCTTCTCACCTTAGACGGAAGTAGAGAGAACGCAAGAATCAGTAGCATCAGCACACAAAGGACTCAGAACCATCTTCTAGACAGCCTTTTTTGCACCTTCTTGATGCATTCAGAGAACAGAGCTGCACAAGCATCTCGGATAGAGATCCTCCTCCTACTCAGGAAGTGAGAAGCTAACATGGCAAGGCTAAGGCCTTTTGAGAGCAGCAGTGCTTTCTTTATTCCCATGTTGCATACCTGACTCCAGCTCTCAACTAACTGCTTTGCAAGACTCCTCTCTCGAGGTTTAAGCACAGCAAGGTTTCTAGCTTCTACAGCTGATTTAACTGCACCCTGCAAGGCCTCCTTCAAGTCTTGTGCTAGCATGAGAAGGTGTTGCTGAAGGAGAATTTGCTGCACTCTGTATAAGTAGAAATGACTGAAAATTAAAGCAGTCTTTTTGTGACAGATTGCGGGACTTTGACAACTTGCTCTCACCTGCAGCAGACATGCTAAAGCCATAGGAAATACATAGCTGCTGAAATCTGTAGATCTGGGTCATCGCATACCATTCTCTCCTATAAACAAGGTCCCTACCCAAACTTATCATCAGAAGATCCATGGTGCTTATCACTCTCTTCTGCTTATTGAATTACAGCTCAGATGGATTCAGAGATTTAACTCGGCTCAACTCAAAATGTTTTGCTCACAAAAGTTTTTCAATCAGTGCTAACCTTGTATGTCAACCCAGAGTGCTAAGAAGGAACACCTCATGATTTGAATACCTGAGTTTACAATAGCATCTTGGCACTGGGTACTCTTCAGTAGACAGCTGTGAAAGTAATCATTATATTTAAAATGTTGTATTTTGCAAATTAAAAAAATTGATTTAATTTTTATTATATATTTGATTTACAAGAATTATTTGATTATTTCTATGTAATTTAAAGTTTTTTACTGTGAAGAAGTGTTTCACAGTGAAATCCTGAAGCAAAATTCTTTCGAGATTAAGATAAATATAGCAAAGAGAACAGAGTATGAGGGCATATCAAATACAGCAGATGCCGCATATTTTCTTCAATAATATGCACACATTCTTATAACACTCATTGCTTCCAATCAAGACAAATTAATATACATTTTTTATTCCCCACTTTTTCAAATGTAGGTCCAGATGACTGGGCAAACATAAAAGAATTCCAGTCAAGGATTCCTTGGGAAGTCATACTTTAAATTAGAATGCACAGTAGCTGCATTTGCAAAGAATACCTTCAACTATTGCCATAAAAAGTAATTCCAAAAAGCCCTGGTTTTTCACACACTTGAAAGTATGTTTTATGCAAATCTGTGCTGGTAGCCTGTAGTCTGTCTGTCAGTTGAAGGCTTCCTCCTTGCCAGAAAGAGCCAAATATAATCTTAATAGAAAAAAAAATTATATTTAACATTCACAGCACCATTTTTGCTCAGCTACTTCAAAAGCTTTGTATCCTGTTCAATATTGCCATTTTCCATAAACAGCATGCAATTGGGAAAAAATCAATTTCATAGAAATCTTTTAAAGAGTTTTAATTTACTGATGAAAAGATCAATATTTAGTCAAATTTTAGACATATATTGTGTCTCGGCTAATATTCAAAAATCATATCCACCTCTTTCCCACAGACTGAATGGAGGATCTTCCCTTCAATTCTCACACCATCAGTTATCTAATATTTCTAAAGCTAGTTTCACTCCAAAAGATCTTAGCACTCTGCTGAAACAGTCTCCTTTTACAAGAACCCAGCAAATCACAGAATTACAGAGCAGGTCAGAAAGAAGTGTACATACTCTCTAACTGAAATGACAATGAATCTCAGCTCGAGAAAGGAGGGAGAGTCTCTGGTGATTTGTCCTTTGTCAGTGAAATTGTTTCTTTACAAATCCAGGGAGACAAATCAACTTGATTTTCCACAGCTAGCTGTTCAGGGCACAGGCTGCAGGGCTCCCCCTTCGCAATTACAGCTGAAGCACTGTGATGGATCTGGCTGCTCTTCCTTTCCAAGACTAATTTTTGGGGATGGTGGTAGATAATAGGGACAGTAGGCATTCACATAGCTCATTCTCATGTCACAAACATGTGCCGCCTCCTTTTGTTTAGAGGGAAAGTTTAGTTCAGTAAGCAACGCAATATTTTTCACAACAACTGAAAGTCCCCTAAAGATAACATTAATAACAAAACTTATTCTAATGACGATCTACCTGCTCTCTAGAGCAAACTTAAGATGGGTAAATTATTTTTAAGCAGATGGCTTTAAGTAGTTAACAGCAGCTTAATGAGGCAAATGAAAAACAGTTCATGATTTGCTAAACCCTCTCTGCTTTGTGCCTTAATTGTTCAATTGTCATTTCTTGGCAATGAGCAGGAATAAAGAAAGAAGCCAGACATTGTTTTAAAAGCAGCACATCATGCCAGAACTGTTGTTGCAGTGACAACACCTGAGGGTGAGGCTTCCTGTTACCCATGAGCAGATAGGGAGTGAGCTGCTGTCCCTTCTTGACCTCAGGGCACGTCCTCCTGCCCTTCCACTGTGCCCATAAAGGTTATCCATCATTTACTGCACACAGAAGGAAAAGATGCAATAAAATGCTGAGCAGAAGTATGTTTAGTGTGCATGGGCTGCTGTGCTGAAAAGCAGTATGGTGAGATAACATAGCAGCACATAAGCACAAGCAGGTGGAGATGAGGGTCAGCTATACCCATAGTATTTTTAACTCGTGAATTTGTAACTAAAACACTGAATTACTATTTTTAAGTACAGCTAGAAAATGACCCAGGAAAGAATTAGAAATTTGGTAATATGTAAAAGAAACTCAAGTCTTAGAACTGGAGTTGTTAGTTATGGCTCTAAAGTAAAGTAAAACTAACTTAAGCCTGCCTTGTGTTAAACCAAATAGACTGAAAAAACCAAGATGAACCAACTACTGATTAATTTAAATCATTTAATAGTACAGAACTAATTTGCAACAAGATAACAAAGGGGTAAAAAGGGAGGCTGATTTCACGTAAGGGTTACAAACACATAATCTTTGGCAAAGTGCTATTGTAATATGTCAGAGAAGGAGTTAGAGTGGAAAAGATAAGTGACCTGGAGGGAGCAGTGAAGTGATCAAGCTAATATTACTTTTGTCAAGAAATCCACACACTCCATGACCATTGGTTGTTCTGGGTATCAACTGACCTTACACTGCAGGAGCCCTCTTTCTCTGTATTGGAAACTCTTAAGGAACTGTTTTTCTGTTTGCCTTTAGAGTAGCTCTGATTAAATTGCAGTTCAATCTTCATGTAGCTGGGCTTAGTGCCCCTTGGTTGCTCCAAATAGGTGCAAGGTCCCTTTCTAATCCTTTAATCCAGAAAGCTGGGGGCTTGGAAATTGCAGCAGCTGCAATTCACAGTGGAAATTCAACCTAAAGATGCCATAAACCATAGTGGATGGCTTAAAAGTGCAAACACTTGTAGATTAACTGTAGCAGAGGCAGCCCTGATAAAAACAGGTGGAGGTACAATTTCTAGTCAGCTATGAATCATTTATCACTAACGAACATGTTACCAGCATGAGCATTTTTCTAAAAACATGCAGGTTGTCACATAACAGAACTACATTAAAAGAAGTTAAACTTGCAAAGCCAAGCATTCTTTAAGTTAGGAGACAGCTGAATAGACACTGCTTCCTGTTCTACTGCCTGGTGCCACAGAAGATTCTAGGAACAAGAATCCAACTGCTCCTCCCAGCCTGGGGATGTGTGATGGTGCCTGCTCAGTACACACTGTTCTACAGAACGCAGCAGCTCAGCTCTGAATACTCCATATAGAGACAGTAGGTGTATTTTTTAAAGACTTGGAAAAATACAGATGGTTTTCTCCTCAAGCAGTCCTCAAACAAATAATTCCCATAGTATTTTATATCCAAAACATGATGGTTCTTGAGGTTCTTAAAACAAGCTTTAATCTGGGTAGAATCAAATTCCACCTCTAGCTTCACTAAGATATGGCTGAAGCATTTTTCTCAAAGCTTTTTCATAAACCCCAACAAAACAGCTTGAGGCAGACAGAATACTCCAGTTGGAAGAGTTGAAGGTTGGCAGCTACAAGAAACTGAAAACACAATCACTTAATGGAAAGTGTTGAGCAATCTTAACTGTAGGTGCTACCAGTTTCTTTTAAAATAAAACTTAAGCAAAACGGCCTCCTAAAACTGCAGTGATTATCAAACTAAAGATTAACATTCTCAAGCTCGCCCAATTCAAGTGTGTGCAAAGACAACAGAAAGAATTTTAAACAGACCAGCAAGTACAACTAACTGAACTAAAACATAAGCTTAGGTAACTCATGTTGTTAGAACAAAATGCATCTTCAAATTGAATGTAGTTCAAGATTCTGTAATGTCAAACGAGCATCTTTATTTGGTATCTTACAACAGGCTCTCCTTTCGCACTCAGGAATTCACAGCTGGAACAAGTATTTGCCTTTTTGTATTCAAACTTCCCTGAAACTTCAAAACATTCCAGCTATTTATAATTCTGGAGACTGAGCTCACCTCTCAATGACCTAAATTCACAAATCAAAGAGCAATCACAGAATATTTAGTGTTAGAAAGGACCTTAAGACCATCTAATTCTAACCCCCTAGACCATGTCATCGAAGGCTCTGTCCAGCTTGGCCTTGAATAACGCCAGGGATGGAGCATTCACCAATTCTTAGGGCAACCTGTGCCAGTGCCTCACCACCCCCACAGGTGCAAGGAAATTGTGCTAATTGTAAGACTTAGTCCATGTTCTGTGGCTGAGACTGAGCTACCACACCTTACATTTTGACTGCGTTCATTACCATCTCTCTCTGACTTTTGACTATATAGGCCAAAAAGTCCCACAGTGTGGTCTGCAATCAAAAGTTTGCTATGACTTCACATAGATCTCCAAGATGAGACAGTATTCTAGCTTGCTGCTAAAGGTTACTAAAGGTGCTAAAGCACCAGGACAGTCCAGCTTCCAGTGCAACTTCATGATTAAAAGAACCTATCTTCAGTGTCCTCTGAACAAAATGATAGACCCTGTCCCATCAACGTCACCACAACTGAAATAATTCTCATGTGACCACCAGAAGGTAAATCTCCACAAGTAACTCAGAATCTGAAGTCTTACATATTGATGACAGAATGAAAAGAAATGGGCTGTTATGTGTCATCTGAATCTATTAGTGGTTGAGAGACCAATGCCAATATAAACATGTAGGTGCACAGCCTCCAACAAATTATACAGAAGGAATAATATAAAAACGAGTAACTGTAATCAGGCTGTAACACATTTGTAACTGGACTTTGATAGGCTTCCCTTTGATAAGAAATGAGTAAGTCAAGAATGGGTCAGAAATACAGCTTAGGTAGATAGAGATCCAAGTACAAATATTAGTTATTAAAGAAGTAATGAGATTTCACAGGAGCTCAGACTTTAAAAGCTCACAGAGCACATGTCAAAGGACACCAATCATTTTAAGTTGGCTGTCTTCAAAGGCAACAAACTAAACTCTCAAGAATATCAGGCAGTACCCTAAGACTTGGGCTCTGTGCGAGGAGAATAAATGTTAAAGCAATTGCTGGACAGATTTCAAATTCTAGGTATTGACACATTCCCCACCAATCTCATGTTCTGAAAGTACAGTTTGGTGGTGCAGCAAAAGAAAATATTCACCACTTGCCACAGAAATGTGTGCAAGCACTTTCAAAACCCAGTTCTGCCATACCCAAATCCTTTCTTTAGGAAGTTTTTACAGACACAAATCCTTAACTCTTATACATGATTAAGCTTCCAGTAACTCTAGAATCTTTAACATACTAAAAAAAGCTTTTATTTGTTCAGCTTTTGCAGCATCTTGCTCAAAAGACCAGCAAAATGTCTTAACCTTGTAGAGTTAAAAAAGCACATTCTCTGTAACGCACGTCTCTGCTGTACTTCATTAAAACAAAGTTTTAACAGATTAACTTGCTCTTGGCTTCTAATGAATAAACAAATCTGAATGCAGCGTTTTCTTGGAACACAGTTAATTACATTTGTACAAGGTTGTAAAGCAAAAGGGCAAGGGGAATTCCCCAGTAGAGATGACACAGTTTATTTTCTATTCAAAACACATGCACGTTCCTAAGTACAGAACATGACAGAATATTTTGGAGAGAAAAATTAAGGACATCCGCCAAGACAGTGAAGAAAATGAAACAGCAGAAAGCCACCCCCACCTCCTCATTTGCAACTGGTACATGCATGCCCACTGCTGGAAGTCATGCTGTACTTGTGTTTGTTATGTACTCAACTGAAAGCAGATTCAAAGCAAAAACCACCCACCTCAATAACTGCTTGCACCTACCTCCAAACTAACCACCACATAAACCACATAGCTTGAATTCTATAACCGATGTTTCAAACAGAACTTTACTTGCTCTGCCAAATAAATGATGAAGTCAGGTCGGGAACTACCTCTACAACAGACAAATTAATTATTTCAATCCTGCCCCATTTCTATTTAAGAGAAAGAAAATCTTTGCTTATGCCAAAGGGGAAAAACCACCCAAAAATGAAAGCACTAGAAACTATCATCCACAAGTTCAAATTGAAGGTAGTTATCTCAAGAATTCTGTAAAGTACTTGGAAAATACAGGCTTACCTGGCACTATTCCCATTCACTTCCTTCTAGGTTATGGATGTTTTGCCAGAATTTGACTTTAAATTTCACAACTTGATTTTTAGATACTCTTGGCAATGCTAGTCTCTTAAATGTTGTCTAGAGCAAACCATGTAATGGGGGTGGGGAGAAAACGCAAAGTACCCTCATAGATAAAGAACACTAGCAATTTCAGTGGGCAAAGACAGGAATTTTCCAACATTAGCATCTTTCTCACCACCCAGAACTAGACCATCAACCTCATAATTTACACTACAATTATATTTTTATCTGAAATATTTATCTGCAATATTTGCTTAATCTTTTGAAAGACCACTTCATTCTTCAGTCTTCTTCACTTCACCTCATCTCCGGGAGGTAGATGTAAAGAGTGAAAGGGTTTCTTCATTCATTTTAACAATGAAAGTCCCAGTAATAGAAATTTGCATAGCGATTTATTTATCAACCTCTGCAGCACCTTTGGAAGTTTGTATTCAAGAGATCCACTCTTCTATATGTCAGATAAAGCTCCCACTGCCAGGACAGCATTCTTCAGCTCACATGCTGACTGTTCTCAGAATTAGCATTCTCCCATGCAGGGATATGTGGAATGTGAGAGCAAAGATAAAGAATTATTCTGGGCAAGGAGTATTCAGTATAAAAGAAATAATAAATGACAAGGAAGCTGGTAAATTAAACACACAGCCATTAACAAGCAGGTGGTAACAGACAATAACAGACCAGAACTCCTCAGCTACTGATTGATGGGCCATTAAAGCAAATGCTCTGGCACAGACTCAGAGAGCCAATCTGAACTTTGTCACTGATAAGAAGGGGGAAACGATTTTTATGAGCATTATGAGGTATTTCAGGGGCCTTGCAGGACTGTGCAAAATGTATTTATGGAACTGCAGAACAGGGCTGTGGCTTTAGCTAAAACTTACTATGGGGTATTTAGGGCCAAAGGAAGGGAAAGGGAATGATCAAGGTCGATTACGGAAGAATGACCAAAGGAAAAATAGAGAGGAGATGATTTAGAAGTACTTGATCACATGTAAATAGGCTGGGGATTACCACACTTGTCCGCCTGCACCCTTGACCCTTCAGGAGCAGAGTCTGCCTCATCTTCTTTATGTTCTTGCATGTAATTCCACTCACTATCTTAGCAGCAGCTGAAGGAGAGGCCACAGTTACCAGAGCCTGCAGACCTAAGCGCCAGCACCTGGAGAACATGGTATGCAGCAGAGGTCTGGGTGTCAGTAACTGGAGGGACTGGGATTGCGTACTACAAAGTTGGAGCGCCAGCAACTGGAAAACAGGGCCTTAGGCAGGTCACAGGGGCCAACAGGTTAGGGTGGCAGTGGCTGGAGAAAAGACAGTGGGTCAGAGGGCCCTAGGTTTGTGTTCTAACAATTGGAAAGACCCATGTGTGTTTGTTTTCCCAGTGAATTTAATCCAGAGTGCATGTGTGTATATGGAATTCACATCCGCAAACTTGAAGGTGAGCAGGAGGAGACCTGCATCTGAAAAGCCTGATGGTTGCATAGCCCTGGTCCAGGGTTCAAGCACAGGTATGAAATAGATCAAGAGCCTCTGCTAATACTTGAAAGATCTGTGAGTGTGAGTGCACTTGTGAAGGGATTGCAAGTGCATGTATTTATCTGACTGAACATCAGGAGAAGGAGCAAGACCTGGCCACCTCTACTTATGTTTTATGTGAATTGTGGCAGTACTACATGTGGGTGCTACAAAGACAGTGTTGTCAGTGGCAGCCTGCGTGGATAGCCACACTAGTGTCCTCACAGATGTATGTGTGTACCTCTAGGATACATCCTCAGCCTCTCTACTGGCCAACCTGCAAATGGGAACAGCAGCAGCCACATCCATTCGACTGGAATGGAGAGACCTGTACCTCTCTGGACTTTAATAGTTGGGAAGGAGGAATAAGCAGATCCTGGATTGCTCGATGCAGTGGTTTTCTTCACATCTTTAACAAAGTACATTTAGATCAAATTTATTTAAAATTCTCCTTTGAATATTGCCAACTAAATATAGACATGTGGTGCTATGTATTTGATATAATATCATATCACAAATTAAAGTAGATAGGGTGTATTCCACATGGTTTGTCTATTGCATGCAAGAGTTTAAATTAAGCAGTTCAGTTAATTACCTGGTCCAGCCCAAGAGCATTAGCCTAACCCCAGCTGTACAGGCAGGCATAAAAAATGATGAATATTCACCCAGTATGTGCACTTATTTAATGACGGTGACTGAAAATTGGTTTTGCTGATTTTGCTACATGGTGAAAATGGCACCATTTTAACAGAAGTGCAAATCTAATCCAATTCAATTAAATTAACAGAATCTTTCTGTAAAAAGTATTTTAAAATTAAAAGTGCTTGGTTTGGTTTAACTTAAGCACCAAAAGGTGCCAAGGCAGTGTGTGCAACAAGGCAGGCAGAACACATGCATGTATCCCCTTATTTGTCTTCAGAGGACTTGAACATGACTGACAGCATTTAAATTTAGTGCATTAAATACATCACAGGGTTGGTGAGTCCTTGTAAAAGTGCTGACAGAGAGAGTGCCCCTCATTGGGCTTTTAACTTAATCCACTTGCAAATTTGATGAAAAGGTCTTGGTTTTGGTAAGGAGACATGAACAAAGCACTGTAGAATAGACCAACTCTGAATGCTCATCACATCAACATTCAGTGATTGTAATTTCAGTATCTGATGTTACATTCCTAATACCAATGCTCAGCTCATGTACTGTAAATTCACATACCAGCTTTACAGTAACCAGTTTACATGCTCACATATCACTAAAGTGTAACAAACAAAAAATTGATTATTTTTTGTTTATTTACTTGTACATGGAAGCCATACATAGCCTAAAAGCCAGTTAAACTGACAGCTTCCAACCCAGGTAACTCCCAGGTGCAGGTAGTAAGATTTGAAGGCAGTTATTTGAGTTCCACTTCAATAATGTTATTACTTCCAAGAGATGCTGGAACCAGATGAAATGCAAGAATTTATTCTCAGTATTGGAAAACGGAAAGAAGGAATGTCCAATCTACAGACATGTGCAAACACGAGTGGCACATCCTGACTTGGCAATAACATGCAGATTGGCATTTTCTTTGCTATTGCTGTTTTAACTGGTATTCTAGTCTGTTTGCAAATGCAAATTAGATTTAAATTTTCTCAACATATTTCATTAAAAATAAATATTTTTTTTCTTCAATACAAATTCATTTACATCTTTCTGAAATAGATTAATATCACACTATGTGACTTTACTCGTCCCTGCAACTTGTTAAGGACCTGGAAACAATGGTCACATTGTTCTTGATGAACCTGTACTAACTAATTGACTGATAACTAACTTTTCAGGTAAAAGATCTAATCAGAATCAGAAGCATTGACTGGATTAAACAGAACCATGTCATTGTAAGCACCAGCAGAAGGAGCAGAACAATGAACAAACAGAAGAGTCTGCATGTCTCAGGTCACTGTCACCAAACATCATTCCCCAGCAGTGAAACTTCAGAACATGCTGTTTCTATTGTGATCAAAAGGCCTACACTCTGATAAATCAAACCACAGGAGAAATGACTCATCAGCCTTTGCATCCTAACATCAAAAGGATGGTGACATGGCTGCAGCATATCACATACAACACATACAGCAACCCAAACCCAGAACAGATCACATTTAAGAGTACAGTTACATGAGCAAAAGCAGACAAGACATAACAACACGGCCTAATACCTTTGGAGGCTAAAGACAGAAGTATTGTGAGGCACAGAAGGTGAGTAGCTTGACAGAGGACACCTGCAACACCAGAGCGGAGCGGCGGGAGATCAGCGTCCAGGAGCCTCACCTCAGAGCGACAAGAGCCGCTGAGGAGAGAGCCTCAAGTTCCCGCCAGAACTTACCCAGGAGCCGCAGCTCAGCTCACGCGAGAGCTGACTCACTGGGGGCGGAGCCAGGAGGAGCAGCACCTGCCCTGATTGGTTAAAATCCTGCCTAGGGAACGCAGCGACCATGAGTGAGGTGAACAGAGTGGGCGAACAGAGCGAGGCAAACAGAGCGGGTCGAGGCAGTTTGCGCAGCATTTCGTGCGGGCAGGCGAGTGGGATAACCACCTCATCAAGAGGACTCACCTGGAGCGCAGTAGGGGAAGGACTGCTTGTTTGTGTGGAGAGCGTAGATGGATTGATTGACCAGACAGATCATGGTCACAACATGATCAAAACCTGTAGTGAAGAATAATGTGGGTATCCAGACTGAGCCTTCCTGCAGACATGCAGCTGTGCAGGTCTCTGGCTGCAGCGAATGCCTGAGCCCGGCACTTGTATTGGAGGGAGGCAGTGACACTGCTTGTGTTCACTGTGAGCAAATAAATGACCTGCTCAGGCAGGTGGGTGAACTGAGGGAGGAGGTAGAAAGGCTGAGAGCCATCAGAGAATGTGAAAGTGAAATAGATTGGTGGAGGCACAGCCTAAGGCAGGGGCAGAGGGAAGTAGTTGAACAAGGGATGGATCCCCTTCCCTCCTGCCATCAGACAGAAGGAGAGAACTTAAGGGACAATGAGGTATGGAGGGAGGTCCCTCCTCGGAGAGGTAAGCGAAAACCCTCACAATCCCTTCCTCCCTCCCAGTTGCCCTTGAATAACAGGTATGAGGTCTTGGAACTACAGGGCCAGGTAAATGGAGATGGAGGGGTAGATAGATCCAGTGAGTCACCTAGGGCTTGTCACTCACCCCCATGCCTTAGAACTTCCCCAACCAAGAAGAAGAGTAATTGCAGTGGGTGATTCCCTTCTGAGGGGAACAGAAGGGCCCATTTGTCGACCAGATCCATCCCACAGGGAAGTCTGCTGCCTACCTGGGACTCAGATTAGAGATGTTAAAAAGAAACTCTCTGATCTGGTGCAGCCCTCTGACTACTACCCACTGCTGGTTTTTCAGGTTGGCAGTGATGAAATGATTACAAGGAGGGCAAGGGCAATGAAGAGAGACTTCAGGACCCTGGGATGGCTGGTTAAAGGGTCTGGAGCACAAGTGGTGTTTGCCTCCATACCTGTTACAAGCAAGGGTGAAGAGTTAAATAGGAAGAGTCTGCAGATTAACGTATGGCTACGTGACTGGTGCCAAAGGCAGGGTTTTGGGTTTTTCAATCATTTGTCCCAAATGTATTATATTTCAAAATTCACTTAATGAATATGTTTGAGCTCCATCAAACTTCTGCAAAGTTACAGTTCTCACTGTATGTTTATTCTTGGTAACCAAGATTCTTTTCTTCCCCAGAGCTGCTAATTCTGAGCATTATGATGTTGTGATATGCCACATCAGACTACTTCTGACAAAAATAGCAGAAGCAATTGGTTGGGAACAGAAAAAGAGGAATAGAAAAAAAATATTTCAGAACAACAACACAAAATTGTGTTTTCTATAAATAGCAGGTGAATATTTGTATTTGCTCACTTTCTTTTTTTCCTGAATCCATTGTTACACCTAAATTTGTCTGAAGAATTTTTCTCCTCAATCCATGTGTCTGTCTCAAAGGGTGTCACTACTCACCCAAGGATATTAGACACTTTGCAGAGAATTTTGGCTGTAACAATGGGATTAGACAACTCTCTTCAGTCACTGCAGTGGCAGCTGCATTCACTTCCCTCATACAGCAGACTCAAAGTCAGAAGCAAATGCTTAGTTTGCCAGCCAGAACATGGTCTGCTGGGTATTTACAGCCAACCACTGAAATCCCTGAAACCTGTCAATGATGTCAAACAGGACAGAAATAGATAGTGTTGCCTATTTTTTGTAAATGAACTTGAATTCATAAAACAAACAGGAACAAAAGCCTTGAAAAGAAAGATTCTCTTCTATCACACCCACTATGAAAACACTACACTAGTCAATTTTTCTTGGAAGAACCACTTAAGGAAATCATGTTTGTGTGTCTGTCTTTGTGTTTCTCTAACATCGTCAGAATCAGCAACAAAACCCTATTTTGTCCTTTCACTCAAAAGCCTTTTTTTTCTTTACATAAGAGACACACTGATACCAGCAGGATCTATAAGGAAGGTCATCATGCCACATCACATGGCGCCAAGTATAACTATGTAAACGTCAGTCCTTAACACCAAGTGAAGGAGCTCAAACTTCACCACCACAAACATACCTTACTTCTACATTGCCTTACAGTAATCCACTTTGCAGATGGTTTGCAGAACAAAACCAGGAACAAAGACAAAACAAGGAAACTCTTTCCAGTCTCATTTTTTATTACTGAAGATTTTATTGACTGATAGAAGTAAGGGCAGGCATCAGATTTAGTATGAAGCTGCTTTCAGAAAGTATCATGAAAGCCAAGCTGCCTGACTTCAGAGAGAGTGACAGGCAAAAACTGGTTTTGGGAAGTCTGAAGTCTAAGTAATCCTTCTATGCTGCCTGTTCTCAAGCAGTGCTGTTCGTACCCTTACAGAATCAGCTTTCTGTTCTCCAACTCAGCAACATAATAAGAAGTAGAACCTGAATTCAGAGTGAATAAAATAAGAATACTCACGCTGACCCCATCGGCCTGTTCTTGGATTCAAATAATTCGGATAAAGTCCATTAGGACGATCCATTTTTTGAAGTAACTTCCGAATGTGCATGACCTAAATGAAATCAAGAATCATGATCACCACTAGCAACGTTCATCTGCTCTCTGTACACAGTGAAATCTCATATGTTTTCTTTTTTTGGTAGTAAATTTTCTCAGTCTGAACCCATAAGCTTTGAGGGCTCCCTGCAGATTGGTAAGTTTTTGTTTGTAAAGGACTGCTCACATAAGCATGTTTAAAACCTATCATTTTTTAAGTGTTTGCTGAAACAAACAAGAAAACTTGTCATAAATTTCTACTTGAAAAAGATGTTTATTTGGTAACAGAAATACCCTGCATGCAGAAATTTACCTGCAACTAAGAATGCAAATATAATTCAGTGCCGAAAGAACATCCCCTTTAGCACAGTTTATCATGAAACAGTGTAAAAGACACTTGTATGATAAAAAACCTTAACTTGAGACCTACCTTGTTGTAGTATACAGGGTCTCCTGTCAAATAGCTGAGGTGGACAAATTCCATGTGCAGAGTACCAAACTCAGCAAGGATGCTGCTGCCAGCAGAAGCCCAGCCCCAGTTTCTACCTACACCACTGGATTCCAACAAATATACATACAAAAAAGGAGAAAACAACAAAATAATCAGAATTACAGCACTAGTAACAACCATCACAGCACGTTAAACAAGTAACAGCAAAATATTAACCCGTACTTAAGATTACAGGAGTTGTGGTTTGATTGATCTGTTGCTTCACTGAGTGTGTCTTTGTAGAAAAAAGATACCATAACCTCATCACCAAAAACCTCATCACCAAAAAGTCCTGTGATTAAAAGATACAATATTTTTATGTCACAGAAATATAATGTCTTAACACTAGGCCCAACATCAATTGCTTATTTATTGTATATTTTTAAGCACAAGAATCAAAAGCAATTATTAGATGAGTATACTTTCAAAGGTGGCAGCATTTGCTTCCTTGTTCTGTCAAACATCTGCTCTGTTCCCTTTACTTGTGCAAGTTGTGCTTCAAAGTATTAAGACATTCCAGTAGGATGGGAGTGAGTCCTATCTGTATCTACATAAAACAGTATGTTTACTTTAGGCAGAACACTGCAATTTCCTCAGGCTGACATAAATAATCAACAGAAAGCATCATATATCTCGAATCTTTTTCACTGCAAGAGATACCATCTTGGTAAGTCATAACTCCTGAACTATCTCTGGCTTAACTTAACTTGGGAGTTTTCAACACCTTTCAGGATTAGGTCTTTTAATTTTCCTGGAGATGACTTCTACTTTTTCTCATAAAAGATGCTAGTTATCAGTAAGACGACAATCAATTAGGAATGACTTCTTGTTTTTTCAATTACAAATTAGAAAGAGAAAATGTAATGGAAAAATGTTGGTTATGGAGCAGTATTTGTAGCTCTGACCCCACCTTTTTATAATACAGTAACTAGAGAGTAGAGAGACAAAACCATAGCTTGTCTCAGGGTTTTTTTTTGGTACGGGTCTGATAATAAGAGAAAATGAAGTGTTTCATTATGAATGCAAAAAGCTAAAAAAGCCACAAGACATTTCTTAAACAACTATTTCTTTAAGGTCTTGTCTTCTATTGCGCGTGAGCCTCATGATAAATGTTCTCATATATGCCTGCTAGTGTCATTGCCCTCTGGCATGCCAGCCACTGCTATCTTGTCTGATGCTGACTTTATCAAGAGACTGATGCAATAAATGCATAAACAATACCATCAAGCAGGAAATTTCTGCCACTCCAATCTTTTCCCTTCCACCAACAGCAAATCCTACTCCCTGGTCCAGCCTTTCTGACTGTCCTCTGTATGCTTAGCCTTAATGTTTTCCTGATAAGTACCCGTGCATCTAATGCTTGCAGGTTCTTAAACCTCACCATCTGTGTTGCTTGAGCCAGTGAAAAAGATGCCTTTGCTGCCTGAGGAGGATGGCCATTGGGGCCCTTCAATCATACCAGAATCACAGTGCAGTGACTGCTAACCAAAGCAAAAATAAAACCCGAACTTATGCACAGAGGAATTTCAAGCCCTATGAAACTGCAGAAAGAACACAAGACTGAGTAAACTATAATTCTGTGCAGAAAGTACATAAGGAAATTTAACTCAACAATAATTAACTGCACAGAGATCCAATAAATGGCCTCAGAGGTGGAAGTGCAGCACAGGCAAAGCAGAGAAAACCAGGGCAGGGTGGTGAGGCGCTGCACCAACAGAAAGGCAAACCATAGCTCCATGGTCTTTACCCGAGGAATGACAGCAAAGGGAGAATTGTTTCCTGATCTTCAAAAGGCATATAAGGCTAATGCTCTCAAAGTCATCTCAAACCTCAGCACAGCCTAACAAAGCACAACAAATGTCTCTCCTAAAAGGAAAACAATTTAGAACAATTCAATGCTCTCTGCTATTTACCATCATGAGTTGCTTAGGAGTATACACACAATCTAGACATGGATCTCAACTCAGCTACTGTTTTAAGTACGTAAGAAAGATGTTAAAAACGCCTTACATCAAAACCACTGGCATAATCTAAGGGAAATCCCAGGACTGAACAAGCAATACAAATTAACCAAGGCAATTCTCTTCCACAGGGCAATACAAGACCATCTAAGTTCAGTGTCAGTCCCAAACAGCTACCTAAAGAAACCTCTCTTTCTCCACACATCATGGATTTCAGCACACCAGCCTTTAAAGCTCAGCTGAACTGTAAGATGAATGAATATTTGCAGTGTCCCACTGTTTTCTCAAACAGTGTGAGTCTTCTAAAGGTAACATAGAGCTCACACAGTACATAAAACCTAGGAAGTTTAACCATGGCCTGCAAACTATTTTGGTTTTTTTTCTACAGGTTCTTTAAAGAACCAATGATTGAGCTCTAGGGCAACACATGGAATAACACACTGGGTATGTTCCAATGCCGTGTTGAGCTCTTATTTGAGCTCTTATGTTCAGCTCTTATTATGAGGAGGGAAAAAACAACATGGTCACAGTTTGTTGCAGTTAAGGAGACAGGATGCTCTGAACTATTCTAAAGTGCCCAAAATGCCAATTTGTCTTGCAGCATCTTCTACAGTCCCACTACTAAGAAAAACTTACATATGTCATTACTCAGTGTAAGTTAGGAAGGAGAAGAAGAAACATACTTCCTCACAGAAGAAAATTCATTACCTTTTCAGATTCACCATTGCCCATGGTATACCCGTAGGTGTGTTGAAGGCTGGAAGAAGTTTTCCTGCCAGTTGCACTGCTTTGATCTTGAAAACCTAAGATAGTAGGATCAATTGCAAAGAGTTACAAAGCCCGATCTACCTCCAAGAACTAAAAAGACTGAAATCTCCTTGCCCCACCCACCTCTTTGTATTGAAAAGCTTTACATTGTAAAAAATATGGTAAATTACATTTTTTCTCAGTTGTTCATTTTATAAATTTCATTAAGATTTGACTGTGGAAAGAAAACTTGTCATTTTGATTTCTTTCCTTCCATATTCACCAGCAACAGCGCTTAGGTTCCAATTAAAGAAGGATATAAATTCTCCTCCCACCTCCCTCCACCAGTATTAGGAATTTCAAGTGTTTTCTAAAGGAGTCTTTAAACCATACTTTATATTTTGTAGCTAAAAATCAAAAGAAGAGAACACTCCCCTACCCCACACACAAGTATTTTGACTTTTACAAACTTCCAATCTCTTTTTAACAAGAAATATATATATAGTGCAGATAGAGTTTCTATTGTTTTCTGAACATTGTGCAAAACCATAATATACACAGTTCCCTGCAGCTTTTCTTTCATTGGTATTGCAACAAAAAACTATTATAGACTTCATCTTCATCTCAAGTCTGACTACTTATAGAAATGACTGATGGGACGTAATGTCTTTCATTTCTAGTGTTGTTTCTACTCACTTTTGGGCCATGAGTCTGTAATAGCCTCATTCATAGCCTAATATTTACTAGCTAAATGAATAATTGAGATAAAGTTCCTTCTAAGCCTATAGTAAGCACCTTTTTCAAAGAATGCAGTATTTAGTAGATTCCAATGACATAAAACTGGTTTTACCAGCTAGTTGCTAGCATACATTTTCAGTATTCACTCCATTTCTGCAGAAGTATCTTTATTTGGAGATAACATTATTCATCAGTTTGAAGCATTGTATGAACATATAACTAAAAGAGCTGCCATAACACCAAATAATTTATGTAACATAGATATACTATAGAAACATCATCTCTCTGGTGACCAGCAACAGGACACAAGGAAATAGAATGAAGCTGTATCAGAGGAGGTTCAATTGGACATAGGAAAAGGTTCTTCACTTAGAGGGTGGTCACAGCACCAAGCCTGTCAGAGTTCAAGTGTCTGGAAGATGTTCTTAGTGAAATGGTTTAGTTTTAGGTAGTCCGATGAGGAGCAGAGTTGGACACGATGATCCCTATGGGTCTCTTCCAACTTGACATATTCTGTGATTCTATTATTATCAACTACCTGAGCAATATTCTGTAATCAAGAAGAATAAAAACTTTAAGAAGGACTGTAAGAACGGATTTACAAAAGGCTTTGCTGTGTTTATAAAAATGATTTCTCCCTTTTCTAAAGTCTGTGGAGGAAAACAGAAGAGATATTCACCAGAGAAGCAAGCTGAAAAGTTACTGAAAAACAAGTAATCAAGAACATCCTCATATTTCATATGAAGGTGGGAAAAGATCAATATCTTAATATTTGAAGAGATGACTAGTGAGACATGAAATAAACCAGAAAAGAATATTAAAGTTGACATCTAATTGTATTTGATGCAGTGGAGTATGGAGAGATGGAGGTGGATCTGAAAGCAATGAGCCAGGAAAAAGAACTTTTACAGAGGTGCTCTAAATGAATTGTGAGATGGGATATGTCTAAACTGAAAAAGAGAACACCTCAGAATATAGTTTGATAGAACTGTGAAGTAAGAGAGGAAATATGGCTTGAACGATTTTTAGGAAACATACTGACAAAAGACAATCTCTGAGAAAATATGCATAAATTTAGCAGTAAAATCAAGATAATGCATTCACCTTGAACACATGACCAAGTGCCAAGTCAAAATAGGAAGGCATAAGTAAGAAGTGTAATACAGGTAGAGTATATGGTAACTGGGGAGAAAGAAACCCTGAAGAGAACTAAAAGCTCTATCTTGGATGAGTTCTATATAAACTACATGATGGGCATACATAAATACATGTCAAAAATTCATGCTGAGTTTTTAGATTTGCAAGTAGTAGATGGGTCAAGACCAGACAGAACAATCTACAGAGGGTCATCCAAAGGGAGTTCTTCTACAGTTTAGATAAGCTTCAAGACCTAATCCAGAACAGAATGTTGACTTCCAGTTAATGGCCCCTAGTTTGGAAAGACATTTGTTTAGCTTCAGCTTTTGGATCCTGCACCCTCTGGAAGTGCTGCACATTACTGTATTATTTATTAATAAAAGATATTGAAGCATTAGGGTAAGAATATTCAATGGGAAAACATACCTAGAAAATTCATTGCTAGAATAATTATTCTTAATTGGTAACTATCTACTGCTTTCTGGCTTTTAATCAATTTGAAATATGCTATGATATTTGAAGAACAAGTTAGAGCATTAGGAGCAGTTGTTAGTAAGAGTGTATGAAACAAAGTTTGAGTTAATCTAAATGTGTGGGAAACTAGACAAGGTCAGTTAAAGCAAAACAATCAATATTCCGCTTCAGCATGTGAGCAAACCAGAGCATCAGCGGTAACTGCTACTTCAGACAACCATGTTCAGACAACCTGCAAAAACTTGCTGTGCCCTCCTGGCACCTCTGTTTGCTTGAAGACTCTATGTAGCATCTGAAGGTAAAACACTACCTCTCTATACCCCTCCCATACAAGACTGAATGCAAAGAAACACTTAAAAAATTGTCTGAAGACATATCTTTCTATTACTGCTGCATCAGTCCTATCTCACTGCTTTTTCTGGATAACAAAACTACCTAGTGCCTAATCCACTATTAACATACGCAGACTGGAGTGAGAACTGGGAGACAATTGCATATGTTTTTATCAGAGCAAAGTGACCAGAAGAGCGTATCTGGAGAGATGTAAAGAAAAAAACGCAGCCAACAGCAGCGGATGAGATGCCCTTTATGAGACTGCAGAAGTGATGAGAGTGCTCTGCTGAGCTCATTACAGTGACTTCTTTTACTGAGTTTCAGACTTACCATAAGAGCTTTAGTTTTTAAATAACATGGTAGCATCAGGCAAAGAGGTTGCTGAGCACACAGGACAGATTTCTACTCCTTTTCTTTTTTAATAGGTTGAACAGATAGATTCTATTTCAGCCCTATCAGTTTCCTGTTGTCAAGCAATGCATTTCAAGAAATATATAGGCAAGAAGAAGACAGAACAACAAAATGAATGGATGCCTGGAAAACAGATCTCATTAGGAAACAGTAAAAGAATCAGGGTTATTTAGTTCAGAGAAAAGACATTCAAGAGAGGACAAGATAATGATTTTTTGGTATATAAAAGGCTAATACAATGAAAAAAAATGATTTGTTTGTTTTTCTGTAGACATGAAGAATACGAAATAACACCAAAATAAAGCAAGGAAAAGTAAATTAGTTATTAGAAAAATAAAGTTGGTGATAAGGATAACTAATACCAGAGCATGACTCTGCTGCAGAGTCATCCATACAGCTTGTAAAAACACACTGTACAACACATGCAGCTATAAAGACTGATGTGATTTGACTCTGCCAGGGAACAGAAGACTAAGATCTACACAGCTTCCTTACTGCTCTTCCAGCTATACTGTTCTAATGGGTTTATCTGTCAAGATTTTGGTAGCAGGGGGCTACAGGGGGGAATTTCTGGGAGAAACAGATGGAAGGTTCCCTTTTTTCACACAGAGCCAGTGTCAGCTGACTTGACTGGTAATAAATGGAATTGGTTTCCTCAAGTGGAGTTTGTTTTGCCCATGACAGTAACTGGTGAGTGATGGTTCTTGTCCTCATGTTGACAACATACAAGCCTTTTGTTGTATTCTGTTTTCCTGCTGTTTGTCGAACTGAAGAGCGGGAGTCATAAACAGCTTTGGTGTGCACCTGGTGTCCAGCTAGAATCAATCACCACCAGTGAATCAAATGGCTTGTTCCATGCATGTGAGAGGAAAGTGTTTTGTCTCTCTTGGGATCTACTACCTACTCTGTAGACCCACACAGCACCTTTGTAACTGGTGCATAAATCATAGAGACCACCCACCCAGCCCTTTCTTTGCTATGTGCTCCAGAGTACAGGACACTGTAAGAGAGAAGGAACATCACAGAAACTGCTCTCCAAGAAGTGCTGTTCCTGCAGGCTAAACCCGTCTGTTTTCAAATGTGCATTCCCACTTACATTAATGACAGAATTTAGCATATGGAGGTAACAGATCAGAGTTTTCTTAAAGTAAAGACCCTCTAACATCTCTAGTTTGGAGATGCAAACCTACTGTTCTAGGGTAAACATGTGTACTAATCCCAGGGGACCTGTTCTGTCCAGTCTCAACATACAGACATTGGTTTCAAAAGTGTTTCAGAAGCCACCACAGACTTGGAGAAGTATTTCCATTTCACACACCAAAATCTAATACACTAAATCTGTCAGTTTACATGGTCTTTGGTAGGCTAATGCTTCTTTCTCCAAATGCTGTAAAGCAATGGAAGAATTTTTCGCACATCAAATACAAATCAAGCTGTTTACAGGTAAAATGGAAGAGAGCGAAAATTACCAGAAAAAGCAAATCCTGAATCTTAAATTGAGTGAATCCTTCATTCAGATGAAACCATCAATCAGTATCTACAGCAGACCAGTTGTGAGGGCCTGAATCATTTTTTTCCATTAAATTGATTCTGCCACCCACCCCACAGTATGAAAGCTTTGTTTTGAGTCTATTAATCCAAGTAAGGCAAAAACATTCAGCAGAAAAGGCTTTAAAGATTAAGATGAGTCTTCAAAAGCCTTACTGATGTAACCAGTGACTACTAAGATGTGTGGCTGCATCTCTGAGACAAGATTATGCTTAATACTGCTGTTAGGTGTTCCCTTCCTGCACTGTGAATGGCAAACAGCCTTGACTGGCCTCTGTTTCTGGCTCTAAGTGGGGATTATAGACGCTCTATACAAATAATTAATCTCTTTCATTTATGTCCATAGATCAGTGTAATAAATGCCAGACTTCTGCTTAATCTGAGTTATTAACTAGTGAGTATGCGTGGTTATGCAATGTGGCTGGTTCTGTAAGTCTGGTAACTTTTGATCCTCAAAGAACCATTGAACAAAACACACATACTGCACAAGTTCACAAACACTGCTGTATTTTACAGTGTTCCCAGGGCATTCCCTACGACAAGCAGGGACCACCCTGCTACCATGAAATGAAGAAATTACTCCCTCTTTATATATTTGCTTCTAATAAATTTAATGGACTTAATTACAAAGGCATCTTTTGTGAGATAAAGGAGATGCAATTTAGATTCTGGTAACATTTCAGCCATCATAGTATGACTTGAGAGTGGGAGAGCACTTTGGATAATTTTTTATAGATGTTTGTGAATGATGATTGAAGAGTTAGTCCCAAGAATGTAAATCCATGTTCCTGTGAGATTTAGTAAGGCAGCTACAAACTACACCACCTATAGTGCCAAAACAATGTAGAATTACATAAATACAACAGCATCTCTTCGGCATTGTAGGTCTCTTGAGTCATAGCAGATGTTCAAGGAAGGAATATTTGCAGATATTGTAAAGACAATGTCATAGCTAAAGTACTTTTTCTGTCTTTGGTGAGCTATAATGACTACCAAAGTACTTGATGAAGAATACTTAGCATTTCTAAAACACTGAAAATCTTTAAACAAGAGAAGACAGATCCTGAAAAAGGATGCTCTGGGAATTTAGATTCATGACAGAAAAAAAGTAATATGAAAATTAAACATCAAACTCCATCTCATCAGTCTAAGATTAGAGCTAATAAAAAAGAGGAATCAACTTGAATCTGGACTATGATGTCAACTTAAAATGGCTGTGGTGTCAACTTGCTCTGCTTTCTTTACTTCCTCCCTTCAGATATCTGTACATATTGGCAAGGTCTCTCCCAAGCCTTTTCTCCTTCAGGCTGAAGACTCCCAGCTCTCTCAGCTTTTCCTCAGATGAGAGATACTCCAGTCCTTTAACCATCTTTCTGGCTCTTCACTGGACTCTCTCAAGTATGTTGATGTCTCTCTTCTACTGGGGAGCTAAGAACTGGATACAGCACTCCAGGTGGGTCTGCACCAGCACTGAATAAAAGCAAACGATCACCTCCCTTGACCTGCTGGAAACACTCCTAATGCAGCTCAGGATATTCACTCTCTTTGCAGCAAGGACACGTTGCTGGCTCACGGTCAACTTGGTTTGCGAAGCTGCTTTGCAGATAGTTAACCTCCAGCATATATTTGTGATGGGGTTGTTCCTCCCCAGATGCAGGAATTTGCAATTGACTTCATTGAAGTGCATAAGGTTCCTGTCAGCCCATTTCTCCAGCCTGCTGAGATTCCTCTGAGTGGGTCCCAGTTTGTTGTCATCAGCAAACTTGCCAAGGGTGCACTCTGCCTCATTAATGAAGATACTGAACAGGACTGGACCCAGCATTGATACCTGAGGTACACCAGTAGTTACTGGACTCCACATATATTTTGTATCACTCATCATTACCCTCTGGGCTTGGCTATTCAGCCAATTTTCAATCCACCTCACCATCAGCTCACCCAACCCACGCTCTACCAGCTTCATTTTGAGGATCTCATGGAAGACAGTGCTGAAAGCCTTACTGAAGTCTAAGGAGACAATATCCACTGCCCTCTCTTCATCTCCCAGGCCATTCATCATAGTTTATCAGGGTTGGCTGAGCATGACTTCTCCTTTGGGAATCCATGGTAGCTCCTACTTCTCACTCATAGTCCAGGGAACAGAACAGTCTTCCTAGAGTAGTTGTTATATCACCTTCCCAGAGACTGAAGTAAGCCTGACTGGCCTGTAGTTCCCTGGGTCCTCCTTCTTGCCCTTTTTGAAAGTAGGAGTGATCTAAGGGTGATGCCATTCATCTTGTGTATTAGCTTTGGTACCCAATGACACCAATTTAAACTTTAGCCTTTTAATGTACAGTTCTGTAAGGCATGCAACTGCAGAAGATGTAGACAGGCAGACAGAAAGAAACTGAGCTTGATGCCTTAATTCTAACAGTTTCCAAAGTTTTAAACACTGCCAAATTTACCCTGATGGAAGTACAGGACCAGTTACTTCTATTCATGCAACTGTTGCTGTAGAGTCCTCCTGTGCTAGGAGAATTCTGGTCAAGGACAACAGGATAAAGCAGATATTACTTCATACATCAATACTACATAGCTTGCTGATTTACTTGTTTCACAAGATAATAAAACGCTTCATGAAATGTTCTTTCAAAATAAAAAAAGAAATAACACAAAAAAATAAAATCAGAAAGTCAACATTTAAACACTGATGAACATTTATGACTGCCTCCTCCTGTACCTATTCTGATCCAGACCTCTTTTCACTTTAAAGGCTTCTAAAGTCAAACCAGGTATTTTTTTCCACTAGAAGAAAAATAACATTGTGAAGGGTTTTTCTGAAACTCCTTTAGTTTTCAAAACATGCAGACTAGGCTGATAGCCTCTTTAGCCAGTGAGACACAATCAGATTTCTACAAAGAGAATCATGCTGGGTACCTCCCTGAAAGATCTGCTTTGAATGACAATTTGAACAAATGGTAGGAAGGCAAGAAAGGCTGTTCAGTTTCAGATGATGCATGAAATTAGGTGATATAACAGTTACTTCCGATCTAAAAATAATGGCTACGCAAATCCTGCTGTCTGTTAGTATGTCTGTCTGAAATTCAGAGACTCAACTTGTAAAATAGATTTAATGCCATGTATCAGAATTATCCTGACTTCAAAGAAAAAGACTGCAACATTCTCCTTCTGAAACAAAAAGCTCAGTAAAGCCCACACAACTGTACAGGTCCATTAATACACACATGCTGCCAGGTCTCCTCTTTCCTAGAGACTCTAGACTTCTAAGATGAAAACAAAGGTCACCTTCTTAGTATGAGGACACCTCACACTAGACCATGTCACCCAAGGCTCTGTCCAGCCTGGCCTTGAACACTGCCAGGGATGGAGCATTCACCACTTCTTTAGTCAACCTCTGCCAGTGCCTCAGCACCCTCACAGTAAAGAACTTCTTCCTTATATCTAACCTGAACTTCCCATTTCAGTTTGTACCCTTCACCCCTTGTCCTATCACTACAGACCCTGATGAAGAGTTCCTGTCCAGCATCCTTGTAGGCCCCCTTTAGATCCTGGAAGCTGCTCCAAGGTCTCCCTGCAGCTTCTGTTCTTCAGGCTAACCAGCCCCAGCTTTCTCAGCCCGTCTTCATACTGGAGGTGCTCCAGCCCCTCATCATCCTCTTGGCCTCTTCTGGGCTTGCTTGAATACTTGAACTGCATCAGTTACATGCAGATAAGACAGATTACCTTGTTGGATACAGCCTTTCCTATTTATATTCTACAAATTAGCAAATATATGTTCAAATGCTGCTTCTTAGATATAAGATAATAAATACTATGGTGGCTTTCTACCACCAGCAGAGAAAGAATTGCAAACAGAATTCTTAAGTGATGTTATCTCTATCTTTTACTTAAAGTTTTCCCAAGCTGCTTTCTTGGACAACAGACATGAAGAATTTAGTTACTGTTGACTGAAACATCTTAGGATCCAATGAAATATTCATTGTTTTCACACTATTGATTATTTTTTTAAATCCACATGAGAAAGTTTGAGCATGTATTAACTAATCAGAAATATTCAGATTTTTTGCTCTAGAAGACCTAACCATACAAACCTGGCATACACTGACCACCCAGCTAATCATATTTTAACTCCCTGGCACTGCCTATTAACATCTCAATTAAACCGTACCATTTTGTTTACCTCAATAGCTGTGTCAGCTTCGTTGGCATGGGTTTCATGCAAATGAATAGAAAAGTTATACATTCTCCATTTTCAGAGGGACTTCAAATCTGAGGCACTTTACACCAGTCAGTCAACACCACAGATCCCTTAAAATTCAGAATAAATATAATGAAAAACTGGCATATAAATGCCTCCTTGAGCTGATCATTCCAGGAAGAGATATATTACACTGGTTTCCCTCCTGCCTAACTAAGCCAAAACCCATGGCATTCTCGAGTTTATTTGCTCTTCTATTATTATTACTATTATTAGAAAGTTGCATCCAGCCTAGGGAATTTTTATGCTTCCTCTTTCCTGCTTTTCATATCTCTAACTTTTTCACTGTAAGTTTACTCACACAAGCAGTATTAACCTGCCAGATTAGTTACATTTGTAAGTAAATTGTTTCAGGACTAGAAGCAACAATCTTGATTTTGCACAACATACTAATCTTAATCAACCTTTAAGATCAAGTCCCCCCATTACCCCAGGACTGCCAGGACCACCACTGAACCATCACTCATGCCTAAACACGCTCTAAGGGTGGAAGAGAGCTTTTAAGAGAGACTCATTTCAGACAATTTCTTCTTGTTGTGGGAGCTGTCGTAGCACAGGAAACCAAGATGTGAGAGCACAGACAATATCTGGCATCTGGTTTACATGTTTTCCCTCTAGTTGCTGGCAGCAAGAAAGATTGATTTAAAGAGTGTGGAAAGAAGGAATACAAAAAGAAAGGAGAGAAAAATGAATCTGAATGGCCATCAGGAAAACAAACAAAAGCACCATCAAGGGACAGAATATCAGTATGGAGCTTTGCCAGCAAGGAAACAGAAGCAGTAAAAATAGAGTTTCCAGTCCCCCACCTCACAGAAGGAAGTGTCAGGGAAGTTGTTAAGAGAGCACAAATAGGAGCTGAAGGGAAGAAACAAATGGCATGAGGAGGAAGGATAGGGAATGAATGGCAGGCCAAAGCAGACAAAGCATAGCAAGGGACCATGGAGGAAATGCCAAGAGTGTAGTTGTAAGGAATGGGAGTATGAGAAACATCTTGTGGAATCTGATAGGGAAAGAATGATTTTCATCTCTATAACATATTCTTAGGACCTAGAATTAACCCCAAGATATCAGCCTTTCAACATGCCTTCATAGTCAAACACAACCAAGCAAATCAAATGGTAGGAATGAATCTCTCCAATTAATCAGTGATCTTTGACATTTTGGTACTATCCATTGCCCTACTGATTTAAGTAACAGACTGCATTATGTGCCTGAAGGTCCCAACCCAACCAATGTCTCTTTACAGTTTTTAAGAAGGAAAATCTGTATTAGAAACCCTAAGAAATGGTTCTGAAGACAAGTAATTAAGCTGTTTGTGCTATACTTAGAAGCCTTATGAGAATCATTTTTGTGCAATAAAAATTATCTACCTTCTCTCATTATTAATCACTCTTGACACTGGCTTTCTTTGTGGTAATACCCTCTCCTAAAACGTTCTTCACTCATGTCAAATCTCTCCTTAATTCCCCACATATTTTTCTCTGCTGTATCATCTTTTTTTACACTCTATCAATTTCTACTCTCTTTCTCAGTTATCCCTGTCTCCTGTTTCTCTTGAATGTGCTGCCAAGGTCTTCATTTTAAATTAATCTTGATTTCCCTTTTAGACATTGCCAGAAATTACTTAGTCCCCTTTAGACTGTATTTGCCTACCCAAAACCAGTTAAATAGAGATGAAATTACTATTGTTTCCCATGATGTGCGCTCATTACACATAGGGCCTCTCTCCTCTCATTGGTATGATGAGGGGTTGGAATTAGATGATATTAAGGTCCTTTCCAACCCTATTTTATGACTCAATGTGACAGATCACAATGCAAAAATTAATCTAGAAAAAGAAATTATTTAAAAAAAAATCACATAGCTTTTACTTCTTCAAAACCAGATCCTTTACAGACCGTCAGACACAGAATACATTGCCTTACACTGCACTGATGAAATGCCTAAATAGTGGTTTGTGTGCTGTTTGGGTTGGTTTTATTTTTAATGAATAGGTTTGTTTTCAGAGATTTACAGACATATTTAGTTTATCTACAGTTAATTTATATATTAGGACCAACCTCTGATAGAAAATTAGTTGGCAGATAAAAGCAATGAGCAATGACTTAGTAAGCACTAAATCTTCAGAGCTGCATAAATTCTGCAAAGCACTTGAAAAAGCAGACATTTCTTTTGAAAAATGAGGAGAAAAACACCCTGATCTCCTACAGCAGAATTTAGAGATCTCAGGGCCAGGAATAACATATGAAGATTATGTTATGCCACGCAAACACAAATCAAAAGCTCAACAGAGCAACAGTCTGATCATCTACATAAAGTGTAATTATCAAGCTACCTTGATAATTACGTCAGTAAGTAGCATTTAAGTAAACCATTGCTTCCAGAGATAGAACTGGACTGAATCTTTCTCAACATACTGATTATTCATGTGTCCAAGAGGCGTAACTGTCAGTCCTCTACCTTTTCATTATTTTCCTACCTCTTCTGCTGTTTTTGCACATCTTTTAAGAACATGATTACCACAAAGTTTCAAGCAGAAATAAGTTCCTCGTTGTAGTCAGAACTCCTATTTATAAATCCAAATGCTCATAGGTCTTTTGCCACAAGATTTCATTCCAAACTGCCCTCCTTGCCTTTTCCAAGTTCCACATACTCTTCATAGCTACAGTTACTCAAAACATATTCCCTGGTCCTGTTCCATGTTGGTCTAGCCAATATGGGCTGTTTGACCTTCTTGTAAGTTACAGCCTGCATCTACGACATTAGTAACATTAAAATGGATTTAATTTACACACACCAAGTTGAACAATTGATTACATTTCTCTGGAGTTTTCTATTTATTTGTCATCGCAGAATGAGAAATCTACAATCAGCTATAAATTCTTCTGAGAATATTTACTGTCAAGTCACTATGACAATGACAATCTCTTGTTTTCCATTAACTGAATTTCTGGGATAGGGAGGAGAAGTGAAATCAGACAAACTGTCTCACAAATACCTAGGTCACCTTAAAGGACCTTTTCTGAACCTGGACATATGTAGTTGGCTTTTTTTTTTTTTTTGCTTAGGCATTTATCTGCAATTTTTTATTTGGAATTTTAAAGATGAATGTTAAAAGGCTCAAGAATTTCTTGGTCATTTCTTTAAAGATTTTTTTTGCCGATTATCCAGTTCATAAATGATAACACAGTCCTACTGCAGACAGCAGCCTCTTGTCTCCTAAGAGACTAGAAGAGTGCACCCTCTTTCTCCTGTGATGACTGCACATGTCATTAGAGGCAATATGATTTGTGTTAATATTTTTGCTAGGTTTTAGTAATTTTCCTTCAGTCACTGTAGCATTCATGGCATTTATCTTTCTTTCACAGTACCTGTTCTTGTCTCTAAAGTTCCTTTTAAAAAGGAAAACGTAATAGGTAGCCCTGAATGAAAACAAGCTTGAAAAGGCAATACCAGCCAAAAACACCTGGTTTTAAAGTGATATCATGTCCAGAGTCATACTGTTGTTTTGTTTTAAAGTGAAAAGATACCCTACTGAAAGGGCAGCATTTTCAGTTGACAAAAGAAAATGCCATGCTCCCTCTCTGATCAGCTCAACCATGAAAATCCTTCATGCAGACACTAACTTAGGAGAAAAGAATATAGGAAAACTCATTGGGTAGAAAGTCACA
Organism: Melopsittacus undulatus; assembly: GCF_012275295.1. NCBI lineage: Eukaryota > Metazoa > Chordata > Aves > Psittaciformes > Psittaculidae > Melopsittacus > Melopsittacus undulatus. The sequence continues at coordinate 113,820,717 of NC_047528.1, read as the reverse complement.
TATTAGTGTGTCAACAGTAATGCCAGTAAATGAATGTCTGGATACTGTGCTTGCTTTGACTGGTGCCCATCAGCATCAGTATGACTGGTTTAACTGCTGAAGAGGGAGCCAAAAACTAATAGACATGGTCATCAGGAGATACGTGATATACAAGTAGTTGCAAAAGATCTTGTCTTTCTCAGCTTTTGTAGCCCTCTACAGGAACACAACCAAAGAGTAAAGTTTAAGAGTGGCTACCACTGCACAGTTGATTTATTTTCTAGTTCTAACAGCTTGTCCTTTATTTGCACCAGTTTAAAGCATGATATACTAAAAGGCCATGCTGTTTCCAATCAGACTTTAAGTAGAGGGAACTAAATTGCAATGAAGTCAGTTTTAGCCTCTTTTTCTTCTCCTTGGCTGCCCTGGGGTACCAAAATGCAGCAATAAATTGGGCTATGTGTAATTTGTCAAAAAATGTTTACTACAGCCTAGTAAACACATTACAAGGTTTACTATCTGCACTGCAGCAAGCAGTGGCACTGCCCAATATGTGACAATACCTTAATACTCAAGAGAGAAAAAAGAATTTATTTTTTCAGGCTGTGTCCTGTTAGGGAGCAGGGAGCTGTCACAACTGCTTATGAATAAGCAGCTCAGCTTCTGGCAACAAATTGAAATCCAATCTTCATTGGCTAGCACATACACAACGGTGTTATCTCTTCTGAGAGTTTTAAACCTTTGAAGGAAAACTTAATTTAGAAAAGCCCCTTCATAGGTACAGTCAAAACTTCTGTGAAACCAGTTCACAAAATGCATTGTCTTGCTTACCAAAAACCTCTACTTTAAATAGATAGGTCAGTTGTTGGGGATATCTGTTGGCATAATATACTATCTTATAATTTTATGAGGAAGTCTCCTGAAAAGACAGTGCCTGCCAGTTTGCTGAAAAGGATTCGTTTGATTATCTGTTAATAGAGTACCAGGCACTTACCGCCATCTCTTGCTCTATTTTAATGAGATTTCAGGCTTGATTTATCCACATATTTTTTTATTACTTTGTCCAGAAAGATGTGTCATTTTAATGGTGCTTATAAAGATGATAAAGGCAATCAAAAGGAAAACAACTGCTCCATAGCTAAGGCTGGCAAAAGTAAACACAGTAAATATTCCTATATATATATATATGTTTATGGTATTGCAAATACCATAAATAACTGTTCAACAAAAAACAGAACAGTACCCCTTTTACTGTATTAATAAATCAGCAACAGACAAGAACACTTCAGCATAATGGTGTAAGCGTCCTCCTGCCACTATCACACAACATAATACTCACTTTGTTTTCTTACCTGAGACCATTACTCAAGCACAGCCATGTATGCCACACAACTGACCCTCTATCCATCTTCTGTCATTCCATGTGTTACTGCTAGCAGGAGTATTTTATTCACCACTACCAGTCACATCAGAAGCTTTAGTGATTTGTAAAGCTCCATTTAATGGAAAAAAAGCAAGTAGTCAACAGGTAGCTTATGAACTCTCTCCACAGACAAATGCTGTTGATACCAGATGAGATGCTTAGTTACTCTAAAGGCAAGATGGGGCAAGTTACTCTAAAGGCAAGATTGCACACCTTACAAATCTCTTCATGGACTATTAACAGATGAGCTCAAGGCAAAGCATGTAAGTGTCCCTTACTAATCCTAATTGTCAATCACTTGCTTTACAAACCACAACATATGCAGTAACTGGAACCAAACCCTGACACCTGCTGCAAACAGCTGCAGTGAAACTTTGTGGGGAGAAACCCAGAAGCCATGGGCTCAACAGTTTTTACCAGATGCCAGTCAAGAGAGTTACACCTGGATTTTCACAGTCCACTGCCCACTGCACTCCTTTGTCTGGTTCATCCGGCTTCAGGAAATGTTCTAAATCTTCAGAGTTTTAAGGACTCTGTCAGTGAGGGCCACAGACACTCAAGGTGCTAACTGCTGAGTAAAGGTGAAGTCATACTTCTGTTCACTAAAGCAGCCCAACTCCAGTGAACAGCTCCAGTATTTTTATCCTTAAGTCTATCCATTATTCAATTAGTTATGTCTGAGATTAGCATGACAACAGGTACTTTCACAAGAATACTGCAAACCTTCATGAATGAACATTTACGGCACACATGCCCAACAGAGTTTTACAGAAAAGAGTAAGAACAGAATGTTCATCCTGGGTGCACAAATATAGGTGTTAGCCACCCACCTGCCAAGACTCCTGCTCAGAAGCTCCTCCCCTGCAATCTTCCCTTGGCTGGGTTTGCATTTCATGCATATGCATAACAGAGAAATACCTCCTAAGCACCCTGAGACCTACCGACCATCTCAGATCTGAAGGAGTAGCTGTAGCACTGTAATAGTCAGCACACACACTGCTTTGGGGAAAACGCATACTCAGAACAACCACCTTGGAAGATGCATTCTACAGCCCGTGATACAATTAGAAATAGCCACAGAGCAGGCCTATTCCTGTTTCCTAGTCTCTTCTCACTGTGGGGATGCTTCCCTAAGAACAGAGATAGTCAGCAGATAGGCTGGTTCCAGCCCCATAAGAAATCTACCTTTTCAGCTTTTATATTGTCTTCCTTCCTTGATGAGGATGAAGGTGATGGCAGAAGCCTCATCACTAGAATTGCCTCACAGAAAAAGGGTGCTGCAACTTCTTTGAATGCTCCAAGGAACAATACTCAAGGGAGATGCCACAGTATCCAGAAACGGCAGACATTCCTTTGATTTGGATCGCTGTGAAGATATCTCCATTCCTGTAGATTTCCTCAAAAATTTGGACTTTATTTATACTTTGAGAAGCTGGACAGACATTTGGCATGTAATGTGAGTATCACATTCACTCTGCTGTTTCAGCATTAGCACAGAAAGATCAGCCAGATCTTTTCTAGTTGGTACCATTCATTCTTACTGCTTGCTTGGTTGTTCTTTTTTTTTTTTGCACCAGAAGCTGAGAGCATTATGGGCAGGCACTGATTTTATACATCAGGCCTCCTGTTCACCTCAGAAGTCAGTATCAACTAGCCTGACGCCCAGAAAGACCCAGATCCACAAACAGGATGAAGAAGGGGAAGAACATGTAAATCAAACATATGCCAAATAAAGACCAATTAGATGATTTGTGTGGAAAAGGATAATTTACCAATACCAACATACATAGTAAAGAGAAAACCTCATGTTACTGAGTGAAAAAGCAAGCACCAAGCATGATCTTGAACAAAATCTTCAATCAGAGAAATAAATAGACACCACAGAAGAATTCCAGAGCTGCATCCGGAGAAACCAGCTATTAAATATAGCTGATTTCCAGGTAACAGAGAAGCCTCCTGAGGAAGAGACTTTAAAAGACTGTATGAAAAGCTCCAGTCTAATAATAAAAGTGTAACCTGCATTTCACAAAAAGAAAAAAGATGCTACTGCAAGTGCATAAAATGTCGCTCTGACCTCTGTGCATACATTATACTCTTCCATTATGCATTTCTACATTTCTACCCTGGTGCTATTACATGCAATAAAGTGATATCAAGCTATTTTATTAGTGTTGGATAAGAAATCGAAGATAACCACAAAGTACACTGAGCATTCTTATACAGCAAGTCTAGGGAACCAGAATAAGCAAAAAGGAACCTGCTGTTCTAAGTACAATGCTAAATAATGCCTTGATAGGCATCAAGAACCGTAAAAGCCATGGATTCATAAGATAAAATCTGTATTGTGTTAGGATGATGAATAACAGAAAACAAATACCTTAATGCAGCCACACACACAGAAGTTTGTTGGTTTTTTGTTTTTTTTTTTGGGGGGGGGGTGGGGTGGGTCGGGTCTTTTTTAACTCATGTAAGGCTTATTTTTATCCTAAACTGCTACACTCAATTTTACCCAAAATTAGGCATATGGAACATTCATTTCTACTTATTTCTGTTATATTATCAACTCCAGAACAGTTCCCCCCAAGCATAATGAAGACCATGTCTAGTTCCTATAGAAATTAAAGGACTGTTGCAGGGATTACTGAGAAACAGTCTGGCTCAATTTAGATAAGAAATCATTATATATTTTACCACCAGTATGTTAATTTGGCCTGTTAACTCCATCTGCCAGATGGGAAAGAGCAAGTAGGATGGTACCTGTGAACTCAGAAGGTGAAAACCTTGTCGTTCACACACCTTAACTACAAGATCATGCTTCCTTTTTGAGAAAAAGGCAAAATGTAAATATTATATCCAGTCTATCACAACCTGGCGTGGAGAAAAGGGGTGCCTGGTTCTACAATACACCCCCAAGCCACCTTTGTTTAAGCTACTCTCTTAAACATTATACCTCCAAAACCATTAAGTAGCTACTGATTGAGTATATAAATTTTGCACTTCCTATTTAGAGATTTAAGTACTTAGAAATTATGTCTCTTAACACGCAACTTAGCAAGGAATAATGATGAGTGAAATGAATGCTTTGTGTTGGTTGCTCAGTGGAAACTGTGAAGAAGCCTCTGGCATATACCAAAATACAAGAGAGCTTCCCTGGACATACAGCACTCCTAAGGAGATCTCCTGCTTTTTTTCTCCCGATATTTATCAAGTCTCTTCTTGCTTTCTTCGTTTTGACAGCATAATTTAAAAAAAAATTCCAATATACCCCACCAACATTAGGGTCTCCAGTACAAGCTGTATACAGCATTGGGGTCCCCACTACAAGCTGTATCCAGTGCTGGGGTCCCCAGTACAAGAAAGGAATGCACATGTTAGAACAAGTCTGGAAGAAGGCCATGAAAATAATCAGAGCTGGAATACCCCTCCTGTGAGGAAAAGCTGAGAGAACTGGGGCTGTTCAGCATGGAGAAGAGAAACTTCAGGGGAGACCTAATAGTGGTCTTTCAAACTGTAACACAGGTTTAAAGAAAGGCTGAGAGCGACTTTTTACCACAGCCTGTAGTGACAAGAGAAGGGACAATGGTTTTAACATTCAAAGACAGTAGATTTATACTGGTCATATAGAAGTAATTCTTTTACTAGGAGGGTGTTGAAGAGCTGGCACAGATTGGTCAGAGAAGTTGTGGATGCCCTATCAGGCCAGATGGGGTTTTGAGCACCCTGACCTAGAGAAAGATGCTTCTGCCCATGGCAGGGGCTTGGACTAAGTTATCTTTAAAAGTGCCTTACAACCCAAACCATTCCGTAATTCTATATCCCACTATTTAAACATATATTTGTTATATATTTCAATAATGTGCTTTAGAGAAAAGCCACAGGCTCAAAGCTATAAAAAACAGAAATCTAGAACCTACCCCAAGAATTTCAAAAGCAAGGACAGATTAGGACCTCGCTCCAACACAGCAGCAGAGACAAAGGCAGCACATTCTTAGATCTGATAACATACACCATGCGAGACACCAGATGGCCTGTCCACAACGAGCCATGAAAAACTTACTGTACAGAGAATTTAAACAAGGGCCTCCCAGACTGCAGACCTACTTGCCCTGCCATCAGATAAACCCTAGTGCTGTTTCTACTTTAGAAGACTGAAACAGAGTACATGGGCATATTTTCCACTGTGTCAAGTTTCACCAACGTATCTTGATTTTCTTCTATTCAAAAGGCATTCTGACACGAAAAGTTCAGAAGAATTATACTTTTATTATAATATACTTAATTATTCTCTCAGCCACTGCAGTAAAAATGAACTTTTATTTAAAGAAGGGACAGCAATACCCATGATCTTAATAGGAAGGACTCAAAACATTACCATCAGATGTGATCAGCATCATAAAACCCAGGATCACAGTTCATGCTCATCTAAGAAATGTCAGTAACACAACAGCTAAAAATATAGCATGGAGACCACAGAGTCATGACACTAGACACCCTAAATAGTTTTTAAAAGCTAACATGTTTCTAATAAAAATTACAGAACTTTTAAACAGAACAATTTTATCTAAATTGATAGCCAGCTGTACTTAAAAACTATGATCATTATGACCCGTAAACAGATAAAGTCCTATCAAACACAATTACCCGCTTTATACAAAGGGCAAAAGCATCTAGATAAACCACACTGACTGTCAAATTCTCTAAATGTGGCCACTTAGAAGTGCCTGAACTTCCACGGCTGATGCAGAGTCCTGGACACTTTAATGGTTGTCACTATCTTTAACAGCACTAAGGGATAGGAGTCAAAAAAAAGTAAGAACAGCTTTTATAACCATCACCAAACAGCAGTTACTCCTGTTGCAGACCTAAGTAGAATTTATATAAAAAGGGGAAAATTTATATAAAAAGGGGAAAACTTATTCCAAGCAGCCTGTTCATTCATCAGGGACTGTAGTGACAGGGCAAGGGGAAATGGGTTTAAACTAAAACAGGGGAATTTCAGGTTAGATATAAGGAAGAAGTTCTATACTATGAGGATGGTGAGGCACTGTCACAGGTTGCCCAGAGAAGCTACGGCTGGCCCCATCCCTGGCAGTGTTCAAGGCCAGGTTAGCCAGAGCCTTGAGCAACATGGTCTAGTGTGAGGTGTCCCTGTTCATGGCAAGGGGTTGGAATTGGATGCTCTTAAGGTCTTTTCCAACCAAAACCATTATGTGTTTCTGTGATTTTTCATTACATAAATAAGACATGCAGAAGTATGGAAATTAGTATGAAAACCTTGTAAATCAGTAGCTAGCAACAATCTTACAGAAGCTTGGGAGAAGGGAGATGGGGATTGGAATCAAGAAGGTGTGGGAAGGAAATATAAGTAAGCAATAGCTTGATGCACAAAAGAAGGCTACCTACCAGTACATACAGACCCCTCAGAGGCATAAGCCCATGTGCACGTTCACCACCTGATTAAGCAAAACATCCAAATGGGTAGCTACTGCATGTCAGAATGCACGCCCCAATCCTAAGCTAAGGAACACCTTCCCACACTGGAAATTAAAGAGTTCTCACAGAGGCAGGTGTGTCTCTCCTGGGTTAAATTACCAAAAAGCCTCAAGTTCCCTTGTCTTACCGACACTGACAAATTGCAGACAAACCATCCAACTTGGATACTGTTGTACCTCAGGTACCAGAAACAGTTCTATCTGCCATGCTATTTTGAAAGCAATGCAACTTGAACACTCTCTTTAGGAGTATTTTGGAAAAAACATAACATAACATAGAAACACTTGATAGGAACTATCTTCTACAACCCATGAAGCATGTGAAGTTCGTTGGAAAGAGTTGATGCCATAAAAATACTTTTAAAACCAAAAGTCAGCCCAGGGACTACAATTTAGGAAAGACAAAGGGTAAAAGCTTTCCAAGAAGGAAAAAAAGAAATGTGCTGATGAAAATTCTTTAACCAAAGGAGCTTGTCTGACTCTACCAAAGAGTTAGACAACTGAACGTAAAAGGAATACACAGTTTTACAAATGCAGGCAAAACATGTTTTGTTTTACAGTGTTTGGCTGAACTCATCTGTGTACTGGGTCTTGTGCACAGATTTGGTATTGACCTACACAAACAATCCAGCTACTGATTTCTGAACTTTGCTCTTTGAGGGTTTTCTTATTCACAGTAGGTGATTACAAGGAGCATGTTCCAGATCAAGTAAGTTATCCAGAGACAGGATCAATGTTCCTATTAGCTGAAAAGAGGATGTGGCACTGCTCTACTCAATGCTTGAAGGCTTCAGTGAACACATAGCAGTGTTCAAGGCCAGGTTAGATGGGGCTTGGAGCAACCTGGTCTATTGGAATGTGTCCCTGCCTGTAACAGGGGATTGGAACTAGATGATATTTAACATCCCTTCCAACATAAACCACTATGATTCTATGATGAATACCTGAAAGTGCATCAAACCTTAAGCCATTAAGTACTTCTGGAAAGCTGATGTTTTAGGATTTAGAAGGGCCATGAAAAATAAAGGATAAACCCAAACAAATCAAAGACATAGGTAATATATCAAAAGACATCAGAAGACCTATGACTTAATCTGTAGCGTGGATCAAGCTCCAGCCTTGTTAAAGTATGTGAAGAGGTCGCAGCAATGTTTCTGCTGGACCAAAGAAGTCCATAGTTGCAGGTCTCTGGGTATATGCAGCCTTTCAGTCTAAGCATGTCTTTGCACAAGTGCTCAGAAGTATCCAATCTTTTTTTTAATAGAAGCTTCAAAAGTGGGATAAAATTGGCTTGATGTTTCTCAAGTTTGTCCCTGAGAAAATGGTAAAATTGTGTAGTTCTTTTGTGAAGTAAACCTACAGCCTTGCAGGACAAGTGACAAAACGATTATTTCTACCTTCCTGGAATTACAGAGTATCAAACCAAGTTATTGGCATAAGAAGCTAGCCACTTGACATTTCAGGTTTGAGTGGATATATCTTTTGAAAACACCTTGATAAAAGAAGCATTTCAAAGCTCTAATAAAATGGTCCTCAACTGGCTAAGACCAGCACAGAAACAAGCTTTAAAGTTCCCATACTCTAAGAATGTGGTTACTTTAGACAACTTACTGCTGTAAAATTGGTTTGCAAACTACTGAGAAGCCAAGAGTCTAAAAAATTCTTCCTATGCAACATTTGCTAAAATACATTAAATTTGACAGATACATTCAAGTCTTCTTACCTCTTGTCCTGAAAGGTAGTATGCTGCTAGAAGACCGCCAATGAAGCGAATATTGACCTCAAAAACAGATACTTCAGAATTCTAGAACAGAAAGAGTCAATATTTAACCAACTTCTGAGTAAGTGTGGGTAAAGCCCTTCCCAAATCTTCATTCATGAAGCCAAGCCATCAATCAATCAGCAATGGGGAACTAATCAAAGCAGAGGCTTTGTTTGTATTGTTTCAGTATCTAGATTCATTCTGAACTTCCTATGCACATCTTCACGACACCAAATGACAATTCTAATTATAACTTCAACTGATTTTTAAAAATCAAACTAGTTTTAATCCTGCTCTCTAACCTTATCATGACCACAAAGCGCAATTAAAATTGTTTGGGAATAGTGGGAAGGAAGAAAAGACCTACATATTTCCATAATATAGCATCTTTTCTCTTACATTCAAGCATACCACTGCCATCCCTGGAGATGTTCAAGGCCAGGCTGGATGTGGTTCTGGGCAACCTGATCTAGCTGAAGATGCCCCTCCTCACTGCAGTAGGTTTGGACTAGATGAGCTTTGAAGGTACCTTCCAACCCAAACTGTTCTATGATTCTCTAACACCAAATCTTCCGGGTTTACAAGATAAAGCTAAATAATAATTAGGTAATTCCTGTAATGCACTTTCTTAACCTGAGTTACAAATGTACAGTCTTAAATTCAGAGGTCTATTTTAACATAGTCTCTGTCTAGGAATAGCATTGACGTATTTAATTATATGACACAGAGTATGCAATGCCACCTAGAAACTTAAGAGAATAAACCATTTTACTGCCTTCCTCCACATTACCATCATTGGGCTAAATTCACCAGAATCTTGTGACTCATTTGAACCACTGAAAATTTAAGAGGAACTAGCTTGTCCTTACATCTTTCTGCCTCCCTCTGCACCCCATTCACTCCTTTGCATACACCCTTACCTGCCTCCTTCATAAACTTCAAATACAAACCATTAAACACAGAAATGCAGTTATCTTAGAAGATTTTGAGATAAGGGAGACTTCTTTCATCCAGAAAAGTCACTACAATGTACACTGTACAGGTTGACCTGCTAGCACACAGCTCAAATTTATGGGTATATCTTTCCATTCACATTATTTCTATGGCACCTGAAGTTGTATTGTGCATTTTGCTTGTATCCAAAATAAATGTGCTTTGCACATATTACGTATTTCAGAAAGATTCTATGAATACTCTAAAAGGTTCCTCGAATAGCACTGATGATTAGAAGTCTGAAGTTTGAAATACTCCCAAATATAGGTTTTTAGTAAAAAGATATTTTTATTCACATACAGGTGACACAAGAAGAGTATCAACAGTATAGCATATTATTCCATTTAATGCCTATGAAGGTCATGAATCACAGAAGCAATAGTACAACGTAGAGTGAAAAATTATTTATATCTCCTAGTAAAAGAATCCAAGAGCAACAAATTTATACATTTATTTATAAACTTCAAGCCATGTAAGGAAATTACTCATATTTGATGTATACGACAAGTCATTAACCTTCAGAAGTGTTCTCTGATACACAGGAAGCTGTCATTGAACCTTAGATTCTTGGAATACACAATCTGATTCTAAACCTAATTTGAGGACAACCTTCCTGCTCTAGTGGAGGGTGTCCCTACCCATGGCAAGTGTTTGGAACTAGATGGTCTTTAAGAGTCCCTTCCAACCCAAACCAGTTTGTGATTCTATGATCTTCTGGGAATTTCTGCAATTTGTATGGAGACAACCTTAGATCAGACAAAAGTTATGGAAGTAATTTAGTTTACCCTCATAACAGTACCATTATGTCTATGCTCTCTGATACATAGGATCTTCAGTTCTAGACTAAATTATCTGGCATTAACCGCAAAAAGCAGAGTAGAAATTCTTTAATGTTTGCCAGATAGTCAATGTATAAAACAAAACCAACCAACCAAATAATTTCTGAAACATAAGCTATAACATAAACCCAACAGGAAGCATCTGCTCAATTCTGACTGTATCCCTACATTTCATTTTGTGCATTACTGGAATGTCCAGTAATTGTTCAAAGAAAGCCCAAGGACTAAAATATAAATTGCACCACAATCTGGTGACAGTCCCTGAATCAGTAATAGGAACACTAACTGAGAAGGATAAAATAGAGCCATGTCTTCCATTTTAACACCTCCCAACTCCGCACACACAAAAAATTGCTGTATGATCAACTGGCAAATTTTTTTGATAGATTCAGCACAGGCAAACTATGATGATCCAGATGGCATTCTTCGTATTAAAACATCTTAAGGACATGGAAGAAGAGATTTTACTGTTAGGTAATTTATACACTATGGCTTGGGAGGAAATGGTCTTTCACAGCTCAGTTACTTCCAACTACTACAACCTAGTAAAGTCTCATTTCTGCCTTCATTTGTGACACCTTGTTGATTCTCACTGACCACTTCCCCTCCACTTTCCAATGGTAAGTTGGACTTTGGAAATACAATATATAGCTATATCATTGCTTATAATTTAAAGTGTGAAAGGGTTGGAAAGTTGCAAACAGAGAACTTCCCTAAAGCTTGCACTGATACTTTGAGTCCTAAGTTCTTTAAGTTCTAGCTGAAAGACCTCTTCTGTCTCCCCCTCAAGTGGAACGCTGTGAAAAAGTCTAGAGAAGTATTAAGGACAGCTCTACTTACCACACTGAAATCAAGGTTTTTGTCAATCCACTCTTGTCCTTCTCTGAATTCATCGTGAAGCCCCATGATATAAAGAGTATCCAATGCATCAACTATGGTAGCACCCATTTGTGAGTTTCCTGCACACAAAAAGAAGGATTCCTATTACAAGTGATTATTTTATTACTTTTCTTAATCTTCACAAGCATGAGAAAATAACCCAAGCGGTAGTAAAGCAAAGTTACAACAAAGATGACAGCAGGGAGAATCAAAACAAGCAAGGAATTAGCAGCTACATAGGAGGATAACATTTCTCTTTCAAAACATCATTCCTCTGGCACAATTTGGTTTCTGGGGACAAAAAGACAACTAAAGATAGAAAAAAAATCCTTCTCATCTGCTTTCCCAGCCTGACCATAAGCAACCATACTTTGACATAAAAAAAGGACAGAAAGACATCCAGCTTCAAAAACCTATCAGGAATTCTGGGACAGAAGTGTAAAAAAAACCCCAAAAAAACAAAAAAAAACAAGCACATGCAAGATAAAGCAACCTGTACTTGCAGTAATGCCTTGCATTTCCTAACACTGACTACTGAAACAGTAATTATAGAAGCTACCTAGTCATTAAAGCATGGGCTGATGAGCACAGACACCCAGACCTGGCTTGACTGATAAAGCCACAGCTCCAAGATGTTCGCATCACTGCCTGCAAAGGACTCACACTATGAGATGCTGATGGATTCCTCAACTGCCACCATTTAAAGTGTAGCATTAAAAGCCAAATAAAAATCAATGGTGCTTTACTCTAAAATACTGTTCACTTGAAACAGCAGCAATTTCCAGGCGATTGATGAGTGGCTCATCAGTTTGTACAAAGGAGATAAGATGAGGAAGTGATGAGATACTGCCCGCTTTGGCCTTGACCTGCTTAGTCCATCTCAACCTAAGCTGTTGCCTTTAGTAGGCAGAAGTCTTTGTTTCTAGAGGAAAGCAAAAAATACAATTTTTTGCATTTATTTTCATGGTGTGTATGAAACTTCCTATGCACTAAAAGTAGTCAAATTTCACTGTTCATACCAGTATTCTATAAAACAGTACAATAACTTCATGATTAGCAATTTAATGACAGTAGTCTCCTAGCAAGTTAAGCCAATTTTATTTTTTTTAATGTGATTTTCATCCATAGCAAAATCTCTATAGTGCAGTGTTCCTGCTTGTTGTTTTTATTCATTCATTTCTGGTTTTTACATGTTTAGAGGTATTTTTTTCTCCTCAAGCATAACAATAACTGAAGCCATCACCCTCACTGTATCTCTTTTCACACACCTAAATGACACTTACGTGCAAGCTTAACTCCATTTTCAGGGATTTCTTTCCCTGAAGAATAAAAATTAAGCAGCCTCTATGACAAAGTAATCACCAATTAATTTCTTCAGAAATAGCCATGCATATGTTTTAATCTAAACTAGATACGGAAAGCCTAAAGTCATGGTGTTTGTTAAGAATATTCAAGTATAGAGCAGGATACACTACCTTTCACAAGATTAAACACACATTCTTCCACAAATTGGCCAACAAGCATACCTATAACTCTCAGGAAATTAATTCAGTGTGGTGGGGCAAGTACTGTAAGGTTAAATGCCTTCTGCCAACTTACAAATTCCACTGCTTGTGCTGAAGTGGAGGTTGCTTTGAACAGAGCTATAGCATGCATTTAACTCTGCAGCTTTTCATAAGTATTCACATGACAGTTATCTAATTCATCACTTTAAATACACAAATCAGACCATAACACAATGACTAACCTCAGTATTAGCTAAGAAGACCTGGAGCTGGAGTGTGTTATACTGATGTGGCACTCAAAGCAATTTCTGTTCCTTCACTTAAGTCACACCAATATTGGTAATTTCTAAATACACAAGGTGTTTAACAAATGGGGATAATCCTGAAAGTTCCTCTTGTAATAGTTTCAAACAATAAAAACTTTTTGACTTCAACACAGTTATAAACACATCAGTAAGCTCTTATATTTGACATCTAGTATGGGGTGTGGAGAATATACTGCACGGGCATGGGCCGGTGTGGCATTGCCCCTCCAGTCCAGTAGAGCAAAACAGACTTGCTCAGCATTTTTTTGCCCCCAAGAGTCAATTAAAGGCATAGATAGATATTCTAAGATTTTGCCTGGGCTACACTCCAATATATTTTTAAGCTCCCCCAGATGATGCCTTTTTGCCCCTCTCTCTCATCTTTTATGTCTATCTTTCCTAGACCCACAAACATCCAACAAAACATGTGGGTGTGAACAAAACCCCTTCTACTCACACACACTTCTTATACAAGCAGTGATGGGTGCCTGTTTCTGAAATGCAGATCACCACGGTTTTAGTTTCTAGACCCCATGAGAGAGCTCAACTATTTGTTATCATGGTCTCCTAAGGATCGCATTTAGATCACAACCCATAATAAATTATTATTTTTTATTATTTCTTACTCATAAGTAGGCTATTTCAAACAAATTTGGTTTGATTTTCCTTTTTAACTGCACACCAGCCTGTCTTCCTTGAGGAAGACTCAGAACAATCTTTGGGTTTTAAACCTTTTTGGCTGAACACATTTCCAAAAGGCCAAGAGATGACAAGCCAGTATTTTGCAACAGACTGTCTATCCAGTCTTCTTCCTTCAGTGTCAGCGCAAAGCAAGCTAATTCCCTCCTCTGGACACTGGGGGAAAAGAATCCAAAATGTAGAGTTCATACCCAGAAGTCTTGTGCCTACAAGAATAGAGGACATAAGGCAACAGTAGTCAACGCACATAACACCTTGGCTGGCCCATGTTACAAGATAGGTATAATTTACAGTCATTTGCAGGCTACACAAGGTTAGGTTAGAGAGTAAAATTAATGAGCTGCTCTCAGCTTCTCTCTTGGAGGACAATGTAGAGAGGAGGTAATTCTTAGTTTGTTTCTAAATAATGGCTTCCATGAAATCCATCCGTATCTGCTGAGATACATGACTTAAACAGAACAGGCAGCGATGTTGTCATTGCTGTCTCACTCCATCTTAAAAAATGTACTGCACTGATAGCAAAAGCTAAAGGTGGAAGAAACAGCAAGTGTTCAGAGACCACTGGCCTGCATTAGAGTCACATGTGATGCTACAGGGAAAACAGGCTATAGTGGATAGGCAGCTGTACTTCCCCCTCCTGATGTTGATACAAATCATTCAGTCTAAAGTCACAAAGAGAAATAATTTTCCATTCATAACAAAGTATGGGTTTTCCCTTTCATAACCATACTAAGATTCACCAATTTTGCCTTAAAAGAGAAGGAAAGTTTTCCTGAACTTAAACTGCGGAAAGTGTCATTGTAAGCCATGAAGTAATTCTGAACAATGAGGTAATAGTATACACTGCTTACTACCACCTCAACCAGTCTGATCTATTATTGCTCTGAATACAGAAAGAGCAGATGTGTCATTGTGGTGAAAAAGGCTATAAAACAATTAAATTATAACAGAAAATAACACTTCTCTTAGCAGAAGGCACTCCTCCCAAGGTCTGCTTCTGTTCAATACAAAGGCTCAGTTGGTCACGTTGACTAAGATAATAATTGATTTCAAAAGAGCTCAGTTTTATAAATGTCATATTAGGAAGTTTCCTCTTTATATAATTATAGTTCTAGTTGATTGAGCTCCAAATTTAATGAAGTTTGCCTAATGAATGCAACGCTCACTCTTCTAAATAAAACAGAACATCTATCATGAGCTAATGGAAGGAATTAAGCAGTGAAATAGCTGAACTACTAACACTTTCATTAAGCAAAAGTATTATTCCAAAGGACTGCAAAATAGTAATTCAGATTTATATTTAGGTAGACTTCAGTTTCCTGGGATTAGACCAATAATACCTTCAACTTGATAGCACATAAATTTACAATCTGAAATATCTAACAAATCATATAACTAAGTGTAAATAGCAGGGCCATTGAAAGAAAAATCGTTTTCTTATCTAAAATTCTTTCAGTATGCTAACATGCTAGATGAAAAACTGGTTTATTTATACCATTTTAAAGTCTCACAAGAGACTATCAAAGTACAGGGAGACAAATCTTTGTGATGTGTTCCATGACTAAAGGAACATGAAGAAAATAAACAGCCCATTTCCATTGTACCATAAGTATAGAGATCTAGAAAGTCTGATACTTATGTGGAAGCAGAAGAGGCTATGAGCAGTGAGGTGCTAGAGAAAATAGGTGAACTAGTATAGATCAATTATGACCAGAGAAGACCATGAAAAACTGAGACACTGTCACATTATGCAAATAAGGAACTAGATAACAGATTAAAATTCTACACCAGCAAACTGAGGTCATGCATTCTGAGGAATCATCAAATAGGTGTTTCACAGAAATTTCCATTATTTGACACATTGAATTACATAATGGTTTGGGTTGGAAAGGACCTTAAGATTATGCAGTTCCAACCCTCTGCCATGGGCAGGGATGTTTCACACTAAACCATGTCACCCAAAGCTCTGTCCAACCTGGCCTTGAACACTGTCAGGGATGGGGCAGCCACAGCTTCTTGGGGCAACCCATTCCAGTGCCTCACCACCCTAACAGTAAAGAACTTCTTCCTCATATCTAACCTGAACTTCCCCTGTTTTAGTTTAAACCCATTTCCCCTTGTCCTATTGCTACAGTCCCTGATGAGGAGCCCCCTCTCTCCAGCATGCTTACAAGCCCCCTTGAGATACTGGAAGCTGCTCTGAGGTCTCCAAGCAGCTTCTCTTCTCCAGGCTGAACAGCCCCAACTTTCTCAATATGTCTTCATACATATCCCATATTTCTTCCTTTCTTCAACAGGTATACACCACAGACAAATTCATTACTTCTTCCAAAAAAGCACTTCCATGAAGGCTGTCTTTAGCCTGAATTGAAGACTGAGCATGTGTACTTGGTCTGGTTGGGATATAGTTATTTTTCGTCACAGCAGAACATATGGTGCTGTGTTTTGGATTCATGACTAAACCAGTGTTTATAACACACCAGAGTTTTGGCAGAGCAGGGGACAGTCTGGCACACAGCCATTCCTCTAGGACCACTTGGGTTTTCAGCCTGCTTGTGGTAGGTGGTGAGTGTCTTTGCATTACTTTCCCCACTCTCACCCCTTTCTTTCACTTAGCAAAGTACCCTTTCCTCAGTGTGTAGGCTTTCTTGCTTTTGCTCTTCCTATTCTCTCCCCTCTCCACTGGAAGAAAATTCTCCTTTCCCTTTCACCATCTGTCTGTACTTCAAAACTCTCGTGTTACAAGTGTGTTAGTGTCTTACAACACAACTGACATCTACCCAAGGATGAGTTAGAGGAGTAACAAACCCAAAGGAAATTTAGCCTGTTCAACTGGATCTCTAATTACCAAAATGCACACTAGGTCACAGCAGGGCTACTACGAAGTCAAGGCAACAAGCCTTAAGTGGAAAGTTACCATGAGGCCACTCTGTCTCCAAGGAAAGTCATATTCAATACATCTAGTAGGTGCATGTAGCCATTCTTACCCTTCTCCCTTATGCAGTGACCAAAAAAGAGATATTCTATTACTAAACAGAAAAGTCAGCAGATTAAAGATCCTGAAGTGGGATGCTTATCAGTTTGTTTACAATCTAGGTAGGGTTTGACTATTTCCTCAACCAGTGACAAAAATCACAGAGGAATCTAAGACACCATTATTCTGGTTTACAAGGACAGCCTATGGATACCCCAGCAGCTATGTTTAGAAGAAAGCTAAGGGAACTGGTGAGACTGCTTGAGTAAAAACAAGAAGTTGGGTATAGTAAAAGCATTTGGCCTGATACAGAGGCAACTGCCTCTATATCATACAAATAGCAAGTAAGTCTGTTGCAATCCTTGCTATGGAAATAAGTTATTTTACACTCTCAAAGGCCAACTTCTCTTCATAAGCTGGAATCTATAGCTAGTTATGCATAGAGATTACTGCTCTCATTAACTGGAGGTGGAAAGAAGATTCCTCCTCAAAAGGAATCTAAGAGGAACAAAGTGCCACGTGATAATTAGACTTAATTCCTAAGCTGAATTTCTGCTCTGTTCTGAACCAGACAGTGATCCAGCACTACTGTCACAGCAACCCAACAATGGATGAGCCCAAGCATAGAGCAGCTCCTCCCCTATTCCATCACTGTGATTCGAGAAACTGAATAGATGTAAAGCCTCATGAAAGTAGCATACCCTGGCACACTTTGAACCTAAAAGATCAGTTATTTTTCACACAGACAGGTGTTTTAATCCTTAGCAACAGAGTGAAAATGCTTCCTTGATAAACTCAGCCTCACATCAAGTACAGAGTTATTACAGTCTTAAAGAAATAAATATTCTTGTTATTGATATTTGTGCCTGCCCAGCTTCAGAATGCCTGAAAAATGCAGACTGGGCAAGACTGTACTGATGTAAGAAAAATATTGCAATTGCTACTCAAAAAGATTCACAGAATTCAAGTTTTCAGACTGTAGCAACAGGATTTCTTAATGTGATAAGACAATTACAGATGTGGTAAGAAAATATGTAACATGAAAATTAAATGCAAACAATTATCAACCCACTTTTCTGTATACTGAATGAAGCTCTGGCAATAAGACTGCCAGTACTGCAGCATACCACCTATAAAGTGTCTTAATGACTCAAAGAGCAAGGTAACATTTAAGAAAATGAATTAAATTTTTGAACAAGAGTTTAATTACACCATGAAAACAAGTGCCTCAAAATCAGTCAATGAAACTATGCATTGCATACTAAATCGCACTGTATTTCAGCTCAGCTATAAGAATGCAATGAATAGGCCTTTAAGTATCCATGAAGAAACCAATCGCCTTTAACATTTTAGGCTAATTAAAAAAGCTGAACAAAAACCTAAGTACGTTGATTGCTGAGTTCTGTTAAATTGCTGATAATAAGACAACATGAAAAGGAGTTCTTAATCTTTTGTACCAGACAGTATTTTAGCATATAAATTACATTAAATAATCAATTGCAATGCTTGCCTTAATTTTATAAATGAGGAAGCAATGGAAGTGAAGCACCAAAGTGTATGCCAATCGTTGTTAAAGAAGTGGTCCTGCAGGTAGATGTTATTAATCAACAAACTGCTGCTTAAACAGCTACATCCTTAAGACTCAAATTTAAGAACTCTAAGAATTTATACTACAGTAAATCTTCCTCTTCTCTGTTCCTCACTTGACTGCTTCACTTTACTCTCCAGCTAAATCTTACACAGCCCTTCAGCTACATTCAAAATTCATACAAGCAACAGTTGAATGCAGTCCCTCTAGTACAAAGCTTGAGTGTCCTCAAAACTAGAGAAGGGCTTAACATACTAATTCCAGACAGTTTTGATTTTCTACATTTCCACCCAATTGTCTTCTCCGTATTTTTATTTTGGTTTTAAGCACAACCACAAAACTGAATTATAGTAGATAGGAGGAGTGTGTGCAAGCCATAATCACGATTGATGCTGAAACTATGATCTGAGTTAGTGGTTAACACCTAATATTAACTGAAAGGCTGCAGTGTCATGAGAGAAAGACTAGAATAAGCTTCAGAGCAGAAAAGGAATGAGTGAGAGGAGACGGCATTAAATTGAGTACAAGGGAAGGAATAGAAACGTATCAGAATAGAGGCAAGAATAACAAGTGAGAACTGCATGGTGATGGCAATTGGCTACATCCATGAAGCAATCAAAACTAACCAAATACACCTATCTGGAGCAACTTCTCTGGAGCAACTCCATTTTGAGAAATCAGGAAGTGGAAGAGTGATGGGAAGAGTATCTGTGAATGATGGCTCAAAGGTATGTAGAACCTAAATACAGGCAGCAGTCAACTAAACCCAGCAGCATGCAAAGCAAGATTAATATTTGACAGTAAATAAGAGAGTGAGATGTTATCTGGACTCAAGCAGAGTTATGTGGCCTGGGTGCAGAAATCTTATGTATGAAGCAAGCTAAGTACTGATTTTCCAAAACAGTAAAGATACAATTTCTTACAGATAGCTGTAAGCTAAACTACTTTGTCAGCCAGGCAGTAGGAAAAGCATCACAAACCCCACACCTCTAACAGCCATGTCACATAAGATTTTCTATCTTTAGATAACAACTTGGGCTACTTCCACACATTTTGGTCCGAACCACTTTCTAAATTTTCTTTAAGACAGCTGAAAGGGAGCAGATTCCAGTTTGGAACCCATAAAACTTCACTAGAATGTTGCAAAATTTGACTGAACAATATTGATGTGTTTGGCACAAACATGGCACTGCACTAATGTGGTTGAACTGTTTCTGCATTACAGCTGCCTCATACATCTGCTGGCTTCACCTGATAGCAAAGACTACTTGCACCTACCTCCCACTTTGCACACATGCCCATTGACTTGTCCTTAGTACATTTAGGTTTGGAACTCAGTATGCTAATCCTTCTTTAGTTGTCATGCCTGTTTACTTAATATTTTAACACAGTCCAAAACAGACATCACAGCCTTAGTTTCATTTCTTTATCACAACCCCTGTTCTTAATTCCGAATGACAGGAAATAATTCTGAAAAAGCATTCCCACAACCTAAATAATTCCCAAATCAAAACAAACAAGTCTAAAGATTCCCAATGGGAAACAAATAGGTTTTTTTTTTCCTCAGAGCAAACCATCTGGTTTGTAAGAGAAAAACAGGAAAGGATGTCTTTAGAGAGAATACAAATCCTCAAATTGAGCCTGAGCCTTGAACTCCAATATAACTTAATTTCTTCATTACCATTTGATATAGATACTTACCTCACTATAAGACAGGTTACAAAATGAGGTGTTTAACAATACTGCAAGATTAAACACCAGTTCAGAAATACATCAGAAAGCCATTAAGCACAACTGACCTAAATGTGTTGTACATGAGCTAATACAAACTGGATGAGAATTCAGTGAGAACAGTGCATTATTAAAAAGAACAGAAGGCAACAGCTGCTTATGGTGACGTTTCCTTATACGCACAGGCACACTTGTAACAGTTTGATGGATAGCAGTACCATGCAAACAATATTCTTTGCTAACACAGTTGTCTTTATCTATGGCACCAGTACTGTAAAACAGTTAGAGGAAACAGACAGCCACGTTGCATCCTGCCTGCACACATTTGCAAGTTTTAGAGAACAACCATATTATGAATAACCATGACATCTATGGCAGTGAAATAATAGCTTGCTAGTTTACAAAACACTATTAGCAGCAGCAGAGGACAGCTTGAAATTAAATCAACTGTAGAAAAGTCAGAAATTTTGTAATGGAAAGTCATATTTTAGCACCAATATTACAGTCTTTTTAAGAAGTGAACTTGCATATGGACTGAGAACACATACAGAAGGTATGTGAGAACATCTCAAGAACAAAGGTTCTTGAGAAAACTAACTTGCCACAGGGTAAGAGAAAAATCACATTCTCAGACGAATAATAGTTTAAAAGATAGGAAACAGGGTAAGTGTAGGCAGACAATTCTCATTGTAAGGGAAGGCCACCAGTGGCATCCTGCAGAGATGAATTGTTGGGCACATGCTTATTTATGAAATAATTTAGAAACATTTATAAATCATATTTATAAATAATTCAGATGAGGACTTTGAAAAGGAATGCTACTGCAGAAAAAACACCCTAGTGTGAGTTTCTAGACTCCATAAGGACCCTAAGTGATGCAAAACACAATTATTATGAAAGGATCTATGAACAAAACAAGAAACAGAACAAAGTTTTAGTCATACTCCCAAAGAAAAAAAAAGAGAAAAAAAATCAAACTTGATACAAAGAAAGGTGATAATGGATAAAGTATGAAAACACAGATATATGAGAAATTACTTAACAGACCAAAACTCTCCATGTAAGACAGGCAAACAGGTGAGGGTATAAGCAGTTCTAACTCATGAATGGCAAGGAAGAGATGTATAATGGGTCTTTTTTTTCCAGTAACAAAACTAGTCACCTTGAACAGTGAGCAGACATCAAAACTAACAAGTTGACTACACAATATGGAATCAAGCTATGGAATCACTTGTAATGGGATATGGCAGGTGCTCTAGAATTCAGACTCAAAAGCAGATTGGACAAAATAATGGAAAAATAAACTCTAAGAGTAAATAAAACTTGCTTCCTCTGACCACAGAAGCACTAACACTGCACAAACCTCTGTAAGTCCAAAGAGTGCCCTGAAAAATGCTCACTTAACTGCAGGCTTTTTCTGCTCTTATATTTCTGCCTTAGATACCTGCCATGAGCAACAAGTAACAATCATGTCTGATCCTTTGTCCAACTCAAAAGGATTTTTCTTGTATAATCAGAACACTGTTCTATTGAACTCCAAATTCAGCCAGCAGCTCCTGAGAGTTCTTTCCCAAAATCTCATATTTCCAAAATTTGTGTCACTGGCCAAAAAAAAAAAAAAAATACACATTCAATGTACATATAATAGTCAACATGGTCTCAGTGTAGTCACACATCACTGATTTTGCAGAGGACACAGCTGCATAGGCCTGTCCTAAGGCTGCTTTCATTTACTTTAAAGCTGAACAGAACCTGAAGTACAGAAATGGGGCTGATGTTTGCATCATGAAATTACCTCACTTCATTAGTTAGCATGAAAGGATTTTCTTTCCCCTTTCATTTGCCCCAGAAAACGGCAATGATGGCTAGAACACTTGGGCACAGACAGTTAAGATGAAAACTGCTGTTCAACAAGTGAGTTGGTTTGTTTTTTTTTCCTTCATCAAAACAAGAAGTCAAGAACATATTTGTTTACATTGCTTTTTTGTTGTCATTTATCCTCTTCATGGATTCAGAGACTGAACCCATGCACAGAAAGAGGTTGTTGAACTGAAGTTGTTTCTCCTGTCTCTTCATTAGGATTTTACAATGAGAAGACACAAGAAGTTTTTAGCTGTATTTTCAAGAGCCTGTCCCTGAGTCTTTAGGGTACATCATCCAGTTTCATCCCAGTGAGAGTGTTTGTCTCCATTGTGTTTCTAAATTTATTGGCATGTCATTGGCAACTAAAAAAACCCCAGTAAAACAAAAGATCCGCAAAGCCTGACAACCGTGACACGCTTCAAAAGGAAATCAGATGACAACTTATCTGCTGTTGATGACATTGTCAGAGCAGCTTGGGCAGCCCAATAACTGTTACAATGACAGATGACAAAAGTATCTAGTTCAAAATTCCCAAGGTCATTAATAATCTGTCACAGCACTTTCTTGTAGTGCTTATGAAAAAAATGGCTTACCTCTTGTTTTCTAGACCACAGTCTGGATAAAGAAATGCCATTAATCTCCCATGCTATACTGTACTTGTGGAACGTATTGGGAAAACAGAATCCTTTGCCCAACTCACCTCCTCTCAACGGCCTCCCACCCTTGCAGCCTGACAAATGCATTTTCCCCACAGGGCTTGGGAGTAATACTGATCCTGCTCCCCAGCACAGTGGAGAAACACATGGGCAGATCTCCATTGCTAAGCAATACAAAGTTCTGTGGCAAGAGCTTACCACACTGCAGCAGTGGGCAGTTGGTAGCTGGTTCAGCAACTTTCTCCTGTGTCCTGAGGGTTTAAAAGCAGCACTGGTAGCAAAAGGTTGAGCCAGGCTGTGCAGTGAGACAGGCAATAGGATGCACTGAACAACATGGTAGGAGCCAAGTAGTGCATTTTCAAGTTAAAAAAAAAACAACTTAGCTCACTAGCTACCCCAACTAAATTTTTGAGTTGTTCCCTTGAACACATCTTTCCTGTTAATCAACATACACCTTAAAAATTCATTTTCTCATGTGTAAAGCAGCAGCGCATCACTGACATAGAACATAACAGACAAAAATCCCTCATAAAAGAACAAACAACTTTATTTGGTTCAGGAAGAGATATGGCACTGCACTGCAGCCTTAAGGCTCTACTACATAATAAAAATGCAACCACAATGTGGCTTCATTGACAGCTCTCTTCCTCTTAGAAAACAATCCCAAGGCAGAGCTGGCAGACATCTCAGATTAAATTGACCATTTGTATGCCATGCAAGATCAGAGGCATAACAGCACTAGAGATGTATGAGAAAGTGACAAAATACAAAATAATTTCATTAAATCTTTGGTGCATGCGCACAGGTATGTCTCATGTATGCAAATATCTACATCATTGCAACTGAAGATCTCTTCACACCCTTCAAAACGTATCTAGACATGTATCTGTTTATGTATGTATACATTATCAGATCATCTTATGCAACTCATCTGTACACAGAATACATCCAAATGTGAGGTTTAGAAATGCACTGCTAGTAATACAGGAAGTCTACAGTTTAAGCAGAAGTGTGTATCAGCACTTCGTCATGCACTTATTACCTGACAAACTGCACATCTTGACTTTATGCTTAGATAATTGACATTAAAAGAAAAAAAAAAACCAAACCACCCAATCAACCAAAACAAAAACACAGCACAAATTTCAGCACTCTCATTTCAGAAAGCATCAGGTAAGATGAAGCCCAAAAAATTACTAGTTTTGCTGACGACAACGTTCTGAGTTGCCCAAGGATTGTGGTCTCTTAAGTTTTTGTTCCTTAAAGACATTTAGGTTCTCAAATTAACACTGTTTAAGAGAAATAAAAGACTGAAGACTGATACAAACCCACTAGTATAAGCTGTGCTATTTAACTTACAAGAAACCATCCTCAAAGCTTGTATTACAGTACTTAGTTTGTAAGATACTGAAGTAAAAGATGTTCACTTAGGGGTCACTAAAGAAGCGCAGGGACAAATCATCTTTCTGTTTCAGATGGCTACTCTGATCCCCAAAAGCAAATCGATTCAGATTTCATTACAGCAAGAGAATCCAACAATAGTATTGGCCACCCAGATTCTTGCTAAACCCAGAAAAATCTGGAGTAAGCACAGTGTTTGCCGTGCTTCCTCATTATCTTACAAGCATCAGATTCCATCAACCTTTTCTCTTTACCCTTCCTTTTCTAATGAGAACTTGACCCAGATGCTCTACAGTAACACCCTGAGGCTGTCATCAAATTATTCTAGCAATTTAAGCAGCCCAACAAAGACGTTAACCTGGTTTTTGGTTGGTTGTGTTTTCTGCATGGGGTTTTGTTGGGGTTGGATTTTTAGCTTAGCTGCTACAGCCAATAGCATATGTGCAAATAAAATTTTAACTGGAAAGAAAAATTAAAGCTCTCTGTTACACTTCCTACTTGCCTTTTGTGTTTTATCGATAGGGAAGGAAGAAATCTTGGAATTATCAACACTTTCAAAAAGAGGCAACTTTCACAAAAAATAGGAGCAAATTCCATTTCACCAACACAGAACCTACAAAGGTTTGTTTTAGAAGTCATCTAAATAAATGTAACTATCTTTAAAAGCCCACCAATTTCCAGTCATGCTTTCTCAAAGCAGCACTATGCTACTTACCCTGTGATCCAGCAGTTGAAGGTACATCACGATTTAACTACTGACTGCACAGTTTGATAGGCAACATGCTTAGCAGGCTTGACTTCACAAAGTACAGTCACCCAGTCCAACATCTCAAAAAGACTGGTAAAAGTTTCTAGTTGGAGGACAACTAAAGCAAACCCAGCAGGTTTTATTATCAACATGAAACTAGTCATTGGGGCAGCCACTGGCATGCTTCAGTGTGGCACAGAGCAGCTTGCTTTATTGTTTATCCTCCTTCCTTATTTTTTTAGGGACTTAAAACTAAGATTTATGACAGCAAAGCAGGCCATATTCTCTGCCCTTCTCTGATTCCAGCCCAAGCCCTGCTAGATCTTGCAGTGTTTGGAACACTGATGTTCCTCTTGGCATAGACATAGATATTCACTGTTCTAGAAGGAAAGAAAAGTCCTACAGGGAAGATTAATGGCTTATTTGCCTTCTAAATTGAATCTTGTTTACCTCACTTGAGAGTTATCAGTAAACTGTATTTCCTAAAGATTAATGCAGAGGGTTCCAGTGTCAACAGACGATAGCATCTCCATGCTGAATCTCTCAGACGTGCTGTGAATTGCAATGGAAGTACAACAGACTGCAGTAATAGCAGAAAATAGTTTGGGTCAAATCATCTTTGAGGTGAATAATAAAAACAGGTTTTGCTGAGCAGCTTCTTATTAAAAATAGCATCAGATTTAAAAAAGAATCATGTAATGCTTCTATAAAGGCAAATACCACTGGGAATGGTGTCATTATGGGTAACAGAAATTGTATTGTTATTGATAGTACTTTACCAACCTAAACACTCCTCATTACAAAGACCAATTTTCACCCCCACCTCCTTCGCACCAACCACCCACCAAAATCAACACTAGCTGATTCTATTTCTAGACCTGGTATATACTGAAGACTATGTATTTCAGGAAAGTTTCACATATTAAATAGCCCTGAACAGAGCAATCATGACATGACTGGCTAAAAATGAAATGGTACAAAATAGCATCTGGATTTTAAGAGGACAAACACTTGGGGAATTGGCAGCTAGAGTGAGCTGGAATAATAGAATCACAGAAGTTAAATGTAGAGGAAGATTGCAATTTCTTTCAGGCAGCAATGTCAAAACTCCAAGAAAAAGCATTCCAAAGAGGGCATTAAAAAAAAAGTAGAAATCCTCCAGGCTCATTAGGAGACACATGAGAAGCAAGCAGAGGAGGAATGGAAAGAAAATGCTAGAGTTATATTGCAACTCAAAATTACTTCGAAATATTGTGCTAGTCACAATAAAAACAAACATTGGAAAAGTGTTTTCCTGCCATATAAAGAGAAAACCCTCACTTCATAGAGAATCCAGGTTACAGACCAAGGGTGATCTAAAATTATACTCGGCACATAAAGCAACAGAATTTCATGTAAATTCAACAACAAAGATTACATGATCATACAGGTGAACACTGTCAGACCTACAATATAAAGGAAAGCCATAAATTAAAGATAGCATACAATTAGGTCACAAGGAAGGAGCTTCAGAAGAGATTTTTCTAACAGAAATGAAAGCAGTGTCAATGTCCAAGGCAGCAAAGAGAAAGTACTTAAGAATTACTACACAATACTTGCTGGGAATCTAAAAATCTCCTTCTGACCATCATGACAGAAGCCTGTCACTCCAGTACCCCTTCAGCCTCACACTCTCTCCTAATGCTATACTCAGTGCTGACTACATCTTTGACTCTCAATTTCAATCTTCAAACTCCTTGTCCAGTACAGATGCTTTATTTTCTCCTGAGCACAGTAACTTGATAATCTTCCCCCTGAGCCAGTCATTGTCTTTATAAAGAAATATAAAGAAATTTAACATCAGCTTTCACATCATACTGAAGTATAAGAAACCAGATTCAGGTACCTCACCAAAAGTAATCAATGCCAGGCCCTAAGGGGTTTGCTTGCAGTACAGGTGAGCAGTTCTAACTACAGGTAGGGTTAGTACAGCAGCTAAGATTATTCTCCTATGGATTTAAATGGGCTTCTGCGCACCAGAGGACTGGAAGGAAGGGATTTATTTGAAGGCAGGTTTTCAAAACTTGGCCTTATCACCAAAATTCTATATTTGGAATGTTTCCCCCCCCCCCCCCCCCCCCCCTTCATTCCAATCTACAGGTTGAGCAACAAGTCACACATCAAGTAACAATGTCACATCCACTTCACCAAGACCTTGTTTTAAAAGCTGTTTTAATTTTCACGTAGGTCCTAGCAGATTTTTAGCATCTTGTAGAAGCATTTTGTCTTAAACCACATTCTTGTGGAATTAAGCACAAAGATCTGGTTAAGATGAGGTTGTTAAAAAAAATCATTTATATTCATAAACAGACACAGTTTAGCTTTGGCAACAATATGAACATATTAAACCCCAAGAGAGTTTAGTGAAGTAATTCACTGAAGTATCCCTGAAATAAGCAATACACTTCTGCCGTGCACACTTCAAAAGATTTATATTAAAATAGAATTTGTTAGGAAGTCTGGGTTGACTTTCAAAGACGGTGGTGTAGACAGAAATATTAAAACCAGAGAGCAAGCAACCAAACAAAAGCAAATCCCTCAACCAAACCAGAAAACAGCCTACCAAATATGTTGGTGGAATGTCCTTTCCGGGCAATTGGTTTGAGCTCATTATGTCCCCATCCATATTGCCTATAATTGTCCCAGGCATGCTTCATCATCTAAGAGATGGGGGGAAAAACAAAAAGGATTTCATTACATTATAAAACTACTTTGTACAAATACAGTATTTTAATCCTTGAGACTTCATCTTTCACAGTCATCCCAGCACACTTATAATTAATTTGCTGCTATTTCCATCTGTTACAGAAATTAGATTATACAGCATGAATAAATTTGGAAACAACTTTTAAGACTATTTGACTCAAGCTATAGAGCCTAATGCTCTGCATTAGGTAGTTTTCTTGTTCTTTCTTTTCCTTAAATAGACACACAGACGTTTAAGAATTCAAGCATCAGGAACTGGTGGAAAGACTGGCTAGCATCTCAAGACAATAACCAAAAGGAAAAAATAGCTACCAATATCTGAAGCATAGAAGAGAGTCATTTACATACATCCAAGTATAACCACACAATTTCGCAAAAGGCATAATACATTTTTTCTTAGCAACACCTGTTTGACAAAGATACACTGTCTTACAGCCTCTATCAAAAGAAATGGCAGAAGCTTTGCTCTTTAGAAAACATAATTAACAAAGCAGTATAAAATTGTTAACATTTACTCCACAAAACATTCTCAACTTTTTGTAACAGATGTTACCATCACCTAGGAAGCAAGTTATATCTAAGAAACAAAAGGTCTTGTTGATCCATGAACATTAGTTGTGCACATCAGCTGCTAAGCAGGCTTTTATGGATTTGCTAAAGCTTTTCAAAGTTCTTGCTTGTTGGTTACAGCAGAAATTCAGTGGCTATCAAATTGCCAAGCAAATACACTTAAAAAAAATTATCAGTTACCTAAACAGATCAAAGCAAGTAACAGAAAGACTCCAAAAGATACTGCCCCAGACACAAGAGCAGTTGGGAATAAATCAGTTCTAAAACAGCAGCCATGTGGCTGTATCCACCACATTCAACATATTTTTTACATTCCAGCTTCAAAATAGTATTAAAACATGGTTAATATAAAGAAGAAAAAAAGCCAAGAAAATGTAAAGGACTTAAATCACAATTTCCACAAATTTAAGAAATACTCTCTAAGATGAGAAACTATGCTAATGTAACTAACAGACAAACACTAACCTTTTTAAGAAACTGATTGTATCAGGGCAAATAAAGTTTTCTCCAATTTACAAGACTGTAGCTTTCTTATTTTAATCAGATGGTCACTGTGCTCATAGAAAACAGGAGGGAATAAGGAAGTGCTGGCTAAAAAGTCAAGTGCAGCCAGCTGCCTTAGCAGCACTCCCTCACATAGACACAGTTCTCTCACTGAGTTCAGGATATAGTGGAAATCAGCAAACTGCACCTAACCTGCATGCTGAGACATGCCCTGTCTCCCTGCAGCTATCAAGAGATCCCTGCTCCACCTACACAGCTATAATTCCTTTGACCATAAACCCCTCCAAATTTCCCATGGCTCAGTTAACTCACGCCCAGACAATAAATGTGAACCACAGCAAAGGTATACGCACAGGCCTAGCAGCTGGGGAGCACTCCTGTGTTAAACCGACATCAACCTAGGCACAGATGTCCCTCTCAAGATGCCAGAGGTCCCATTCCTACTGCTTGTCAAAGTCAGCTCACGTGTTGCTTTTTGTATTTGCACTAAAAGATTCTGACACCTGATTAGGCAATAATACGGTATTGTTTCTTTTAGTGTCATCAACCTGCAATGTAAGAAAAAGAGGATGCAAATATTACACTAAAAAGGAGAGAAAAGCCATTTTATTAGCATTCACAAATTCCTTACTGTTTACAAAGCATGTATCAAATCGATCAGTTAATAGCTATTAGAACTTCAAGATGACTCAGGTAAAATGATCCTCTCTTGACAGGTAACAAAACTAGAGCGTGACAAACGCAATAAAAGCCTGATCACAGGCAGAAGTTCCTCCAAGATCTCTTGCTAACCTTATCCAGAATCGACCTACACATTTTTTTATCTTATTGTTCATCAATTTCAGATCATAGAATCAAGAATCACAGCCTCATTAGGCAGGAAAGGACCTCAGGATGTCTCTCATTTAACCTCCTGCTCAAAGGAGAATCAGTTACGGGATCAAACTGGGCTACTCAAGGTTTTACCGAGTCAGAATGGGACAGTCAAGACCTCCGTGAAGTGTTCTGCTCTAACTCATGGTTTGCCAGTCCACTTTTAAGTCCTAAAAAAGCCACTTGGGAAAACACAGACCTACAGTTTTAGAAGGCATTAGATGGTGAAACAAAAAAATTACTGACCACTGTGCTCTATTTCTACATCTATTTCTATGTCTACACAACAAGGTGACCATGACATGGCATATCTAACCAACTTGCTTCCATAAAAGGGAAACTGGGCTTCTGAGATCTTTGGATGTGTCAGATATTTCATGAAGAATAACCAAATGACCACTGACATTTTATCTCTTTAAAAATCTCAAAGTGTTGGCAAACTCCAGTATAAACCAAAATTAGTTAAGTCCAAAATAAGAACAACAAATTGTTTCCTCATGGCAGAATGTTAATTGTGGAATATTTCACTGTTCCAGTTTGCTTCTGGGAAGAAGGTACAGATTTTATTACAGACTATTTAGTTCTGAGAAAACCCAAGAAAAGTATGGAAATGACAAAGGGCTAAACCAGAATAACTCACAATCTGTTTCTATATCCCCAAGAGGATATTTATCCTAAGATAAAATTCCATTAAGACAAACTGTAAAGGAGTCAGTTTCACTAGATTCATGAATTAATGCAGAAGTAACTTAAGAATACACTGCTGAGACCAGACACTACTGAACATGAGAGACTGACACAGTTGACTGCATCATCTAAGGTTCTAAGATAGGAAATTGTCTTTTGAGGAGACTAAGCTACTTTGATAAGCACAAATGTTCTGTCATGTCCCATCTGCCTCCCCCAAGCGGTCTACAAAGAACATGGTGTTATAACTCCTCAAGAATATTTTGACTTCACTATACTAATTTGTCAACTGATTTTTTTCCAGATGAACACTGGGTATTACTCTGGGACAGAGCTCATCAGCACCAAGTGAGCAGACTTCAGGGTATCATGTTAGCAAATGACTGTATGCTACATGCAAGTGAGAAACCCCACAGGTCTTGTGCTTGTAAGGATGACATGCCAAGTGATCCTATAACAACATGGAGATTTCTGTTACTGCTGGAGCTGGTAGCATGATACACTATAGATACAGCATCTATACTACTGGGAGCAGTTGTGCACACAGAAGCTTTTGAGAGATAAAATATGATAAATGCATCTGCCGGTTAAAAATTGAACAGAGGATGCCACTTTTGGTCAGGAAGTACAAGCAATGTGAACTAGTGATGTGAAAAACAGGATTCTCTCTGTGAATGTGCTAGGTAGTATTTGCATAGTGAAGGGTGGAAATGCTGAAGAAGAGCTGCAGGTATAGATAGGCTTTTCCTCAAAAAAAAAAAACTGGCCTTTAAGAGGAGACAGAGAGGTCTTGGAAACTGACTGGAACATCAGCATTAATGATAATAGAAAGAGGGCAAAAACACTTGCAGAAAACCACTCCCAACACTTAACCCATGACAGAGGCATCTTAAACTCAGCAGACTGGGAATAACATGCTGGTCCAAGCATGGATCAATAACTATGAAAAAGGCAAGGCAGAGATTTCCAGAACTGAAATTTCCATACCTAACAGCTGTCTGTCAAAGTGAGGGTTTGGAGCTTGATGGAATCTCATATAAAGATCTTCCAATCTGTCCACCAGAGAACAAATAGTTTTAGTGATGGACTTTTTACTGGCACTTTCCATGCCAGACTTTGCTTTCAAAAGGAAGATACAGGTTAGGTCCAGTGAATAACAGCCTTGAAAATGTTTAGTATGGGATGCCCCACATACAACAGCCAGCAAGATGTTGTTGCATGTGCAACTTGATAGTTCAACAAAAAGATAAATTTGGACTCTGCTGAAAGCAAGCCAGAATGGCAAGAAGCAGGGCATGTCAAATGAAACCGCTTTCGTAGGTACACTATTATCTAGATGCTTTTACTAACTTTAGAACATAGGATCTGATTATCTTCTGTAGTCACTAGGAAATCAGTTTTTTATAGAGACAGAGCAGTAATGACGCCTTTGATGAAATCATAATCACAACAGTAAAAGGAGGTTACAGTAACTGAAAAGAGACTTTAGTAAGGGAGTTCTATCACTACAGCAGCATGTTGGAAACAATAATTCAAACCAAACACAGACTCAAAAGCCCTTTTCCACCCCTCAAAAAAGGGCAGACAGGTACCAAACAGAAAATAAGAGTCCTGAAAAATAAGCAAAGGAAACAATTTACTGGCAAATTGCAATATATACTGGCTGTGCCTAGAAACAAGAAGCTTACCCTCTTCCTGCCCTTCCATCAGGAATGTGCATAAGAGACAGCAAACAGGGTTTGCTTTCAAAGGAATGTCTTCTGGTCAAGGGTAGAATTTAAAGAGATTTATATAAGCCATCTTCAAATTCAGTTTTAAAATTAACCCAGGACTTGCTAGACAATATCACTGCTCAACTGGCAGATTAAAAACTAATAACCACTTTCCTCCTGTTTGTAGAGAACATTTTTTGGACATTAAAGAATGATCTTTTCCTTGTATAGGTACTCACATTTCTGAAGAAACCTAGAAAAATCATGCAGGTTATATTATTCTATTGGGAGCTACAAATCTCTACCTAAAGAGAAATTAATACAGGCATCAGTCTATGACTCTATGCATTTCTGAACACTGCCAATGAAAAAGTCTGTTTGGAACATGTTCTTAACAGACACAGAAAGCTGAGGTTTTTTTTTTTTTACTGATGAATCTGGTAACAAATCAATTACTAAAATAAAACTGGTTACCAAATGTGTACAAAATGGGAAGCTTGTCCTTTTTTGTTGGCAGGAAATACTTTAAGTCTAAGATGCCTGATGGAACTCTCAGGACGGTGGGAACTGGAACAGTAGATGCAAAGAGCTAAAACTTGGAGAGCTTACAGCAGTGAACCAACTGCTCAAGTTTGTACAAGAAAGCCAAGTGCTTTTTTCAACTTTGCATGTCCTCACTGTTACAAGAGATACAGGTACTCATGGTTTTTGACTGATCCTGTGGTGCTCCAAAAGCTCATCTTTGAAAACAACCAGAAATGCTTATCAGCCAACAGAAAGCAGCTCCTTTCTTTCAGTCCTGCCTTCTTCCAGTCTTGCCTTTTCAGGCATCAATCTAAACATCTTCATCAGCTTATCCATGTATCTCTGCCAGTTTTACTGTGTCCTTTGTGAAGTTGAGAGACTAGAACTACATGAAAGCATGCAAGATGCAGAAGAACTTTAGTTTCACATGCTAGAGCACAAACCTTGCCTGTTTTCTTCTCTTTTCCTAAAATACTGAATATCTGCATTTTTGTCTGCTATTAAGCACTACAGTGACATTTCCAAACAGCTACTATAAACACAAGCTCTCATTCTCAAGTGGTAATAAGTCACCTCACAGCTTTTCATATTAAGCATAATGTTGGAATTTCCTCCCTCTCCAGCCTGAATATGTATCATTTTATGTTCAGCTGAAAAATAAAAGGGGAGATAATCACTCAGTCCCATGAGGTTTTTCTGCAGTTCTTCTGTTTTCTACTCCAAATCTACATGTTGGCAGCAAAAGTTGATCATACTGCTATTTATCCACTTACAAACTCTACATAATCCATTTGTCTAATTTAGAGCATGAATCCCCAATGCACATCCTCTGTGGTCTCCAGCACCACTTAACTGCACTCTCCAGTTACTGCCTTCTAAGCAATTTCTCCAGGCAGGGACACAATCTTCCATCTCATGGCTGCTTAATTCAACTGTTGTTAGTGATGAATCATGCCAAATATGCTTTTAAAAGTTATATATATATATAACCATACCTCCCCTTGTCCACATGCTTGATGACTCTTTCAGGCATCTTCTAAAGCTTTGCCCATCATGACATCATTAAAAATATACTGAGAAATCTTACATATCTCTGTGCTCAACCACCCTATTCCCTGTTCTAGTTTCTGTTAATCTGCAGCTCATTCACCAGGCATAGGGATCTGTAGCTCTTTGATCTCCCCTTGAACCCCTTTCAAGAACTGATGTCTTGCTGGTCACCTCTAGTCCTCTGGTAACAAAGCAGAAAATAAGACTAAGTGCTACCAGTGCAAATCAAGAATTCACATCTCAGAGCAAACCAAGAGTAAACTGTTGCAAGTTTCAGGTATTACAGTATTGTCTACATCTTAAAGGAAAACACCATAAGAGGTTACTCATCAGCTACAAGTAGCTCATTGTGTATCAATGACATCATTAGTATCAGCAAATCTGAGATCTAACATCGAGAAAACTATGTTAAAGGACATGCTGACATATATTCTATGGAACTGTGGGAAAATGGAGAGTACTACAGCAGAAATTGTGTAATGATAATTTACAAGAAGTAGAAGTTTTATTGTATTTAAGAGAATGTTCTTGCTTTCCAATCAAAGTTTCCACAGCTGCAAAAAGCAGTCACTTGTGTAACAGATCTTGTATAATTTAATATACAGTGATCTTCCATCTAGCCGTAATTCATTATCTTTGCTACTAACATTTCTGTAGCAAGGGCAAATCAGATATCACAGCACATTTTGGATTTACCCAGTTCTGAAGAGAAGTCATTTACCTGGGGTTTTGCTAGTTTTTCTTTATTATATTAGGGAAGTGAAACAGAATCACAGAATAGGTAATGCTGGAAAGGACTTTAAAGATTGTCTAAGTTCCAACTCCCTTGAAATACTTCCTTGTATTCTTGACTTTATTTTACAATTATAAATTTTAAATATTGCAGATGTGCCAGTTCATTGTTGAAAGACAGCTTCTCACAATAGTCTGGAAAAAAGGTACCTTTAATAAGGAAGACCTTCCTGAATTTATAACATGCTTCCAAGAATGCATAAATGCTGGAGAATTCAGTAATTGCTACAACTTGAGTAAAGTGACTCATATTTTAAATATCATCAAATACAAACCTGCATTCCTTATTAGCAGCACATTTTAAGCTAGTAACCAAAGCAATCTATAGGGATGTGCAGCTGGAATACTGCGCCATCCACATTAGGAGGTTTATTTTCATTCTTCAGTTCAAACAAAATAAGTACACTAAGCTACAAAGTTTCTCACAGACAAAAACTGAAGATATACAAATGTAAAATGGGTTCTTTATACAATCATCCCAACATGCTGGGACACACCTTTCTGCAGGTCTATTTCTAACTTTCCTGGACTGGCTAAAGTGGCGATTGCACAATTTTCATTCCAATGTATACATTAAGAATTAATTTTCCAACAGGCTTGATCAAAGGGAGTCCATCCTTACGTTACAGGCATTTTACTCGTGGTAAAATTAAGATAAGCATTAAAGAAAGCGCAGGGAAACTTACTTAAAGCCAACTTGGTAGCTGTCAACATGGTGAATTATATTTGAGAATCCAAAGAGAATTCAAAGAGTACAAATAAAACCACTTAATAAACAATGCGTGCTTACATGTATAGATACACATACCTATGTATCTGTATGTATACAACCAAACACTTGTGTGTATGCATTTTATACAAACACACACAACAGGGCATGTTATCTTAAATACTGAAAAATATAGGTCATAATACTTATTGAGCTTCACTTCTATTGGGATCAGTGTGAGGAGCAGTGAGCTACAAAACACAATGTAAAACTATTAACACAATAGATATGTATTACTAAAAGTTGATGTCCTAACCAACCAGCAATCCAAGTAATTTTGATCAAGTAAATGAAAAGAGTATAAAGACTCAGCAATAACAAAATTGTTCTGGAT
The DNA here is from genome assembly GCF_012275295.1 of Melopsittacus undulatus. NCBI lineage: Eukaryota > Metazoa > Chordata > Aves > Psittaciformes > Psittaculidae > Melopsittacus > Melopsittacus undulatus. Next base: position 113,785,319 of record NC_047528.1, on the reverse strand, counting down.
TGGTCTCGGATGCTGGAAAAGGTACCCCAGTCACAGAAGGCAGCCTACTTGGCTAGGTCAGAAACACGGTAAGTACAACAACATAAATGAATAGTAATTCTGAAAAGAGGAACTACACAGCATGAAAAGACCTCTACATGATATATCTTCTGCACAGTTCTTTTCTCAGTAAGCACACAAAACATAACACAGGTAAAAGGACACTTATTGTTTTTAACCCGATTTCTGAAGGGAATAAGGCTTATGCAGTCTTGCTCTCTGAACACATATCTTTTGCCATATACATTTGCAGTAGCCTTTGAATTTGAATCTATTCTCTCATTAAACCTGACTTTAGAGTTGGAGGAACCAGATACCTGGGACCTCTATGGGATCTACAGGGAGGGAGAAAAAAAAATATCTACAGTGAATCACAAGTCAGTACCCCAGAGAGGAAGGTTGTTATAATCCCCTTTATTCATTGAAAGGGACAGCATTTAGCATGCAGGTGTATTAGCTACTCCTCCCAGTTCTGTCTTTAGCAAACTTGATGAGGGTATATTCTGTCCAATCATCTAGACCGTTAACGAAGATTAATAATATAAAATTATTTTAACAAGAATCAAAAACGAATGCTCAAAGTAAGACAATATTGTGAAATCTCAGGTTGAAATGAAAGAGAACCTGAACCCTGAGTAGGGTAAAAGAACTATGATTTTTTCCTTATTTGACTGGGTAAAAATTACCTTCCCAAGGAAGCAACTCATTAAATAAAGAGCACCATGTAATGATTACACTTAAACTGCAGAAAAAAATACTGGTACCATTTAAAGGACTATATATACTACAGAAGTGCTACAAGACCATATACAGCAAGCAGATGGAAAATCTTCACTTCTCAAAGTTGTCAATTTGAGAATCTAAATTAATCAGCCTACTCATAAATGGTCCTTATTGAAATATCTGAATTAATAGCTTGTATTAAGAATATAGATGAATTATACAATTCTGTGAATGAGCTACAATTGAGAACACAATGTAATACTAAATATAAACGTCAGAACCAAAAGACACAAAAATCAGGACACGCAGAGTCTGCTCCTGTTTTATTCTATAAGCATAAGACACTTCCTTCTTTGTGCTCAGGAAACATTCTTCTTATAGAAAGCTTTCAGACACTTTACAAAGCTCTCAAGTAGCCTTACACTTCTTTTTTTACTTTCATAAGCACTTTTAAAAAAAAAATCAAAATATGTATTTTAAAAATATTCAAGTGCTGCAAAACTGCTTCATATACAGAGGTCTGTTTAAAAGGGACTTTACCAAGTTGGGTTTTGGAAAAAAAAAGTAGCAACAAATTTTCTGCAAAACACTGGTTTTGTGTTTGAATGTTTACCGGTTTTCTCCTGACTGCAAAGGTCCATGTGCGTGTTACAAACTATCCCCAACGGTCAACCCAATCCTGGGTAGTTTTACCACTGTTTGATACTAGTCAAAGTAAGCTGTATAATTTTTTTTTACTTTTTTTTCCCCCTCCAATTTAAACAGCCTAAAGCAAGTTCCTCAAATATGCATCAGAACACTTAGAAGTCAACCAAGGCATGAGCCAAATGCCTTGCCAGGACCACCTGCAATTCTGAAGCCATTTATGCAGCCTTCAAAGACCTAGAAGTTTCCCTGTACTATTTTTTTCTGGTCTCAATCCAAGCAATCATAATGTCTTGCATGTCAGAAATGCTATATATGCTAGGTGTAGACCCATGTTAGAGATACTGTCTCCTGGAACTTGTTCTGTCTTTGCTAAGTCTATCTCACTGACAAAGACTATTTGCATTATTCTACACTGGTTACAAAAAACTGGGACAGAAGACCTCAGTGATGATCATAACATATTTTAAAATGTACTTTGCATCTCTGCAATTCCTACAGCCTTCTGTGAATACCTGATGTTGTCAAAAACAGATTTTTGGGCAAAATATTCTTCCTATGACACCGTAGATGTATGTTTTCTGAGACAGGCTCTATTCTTTGCAACATAGCAGATGCCAAAATCCAAAAGTAGAGCCAGAGGACAAACAAAAATGACAGTGTATGAACAATGGGTTCTTCAGCATTATTATTTGTCCATTCTCACTAGCACACCTTCCACTCCTGTATTCTGCACCTTCACGCATCTAGCTGTAGAACTGACAAGCTGCTGCCCTGCATCAGAAAAGATTAATATTTCTGGAGATCCCCTGGTAGGTATAGTACTACCAAGACTGACTCAATGAAGACAATTCACACAACAAAGACAAATTTCCACCGTGCTGGTGTGATCCTAGACTGTTCAAGCACTGTGGTCACACTACTGAAGACTCATCAGTACAAGTGCAGAATTATCCTAACTGAAGTACCCACCTAATGCACAGTCCCACAAAAATCTTTGGTGTATGAAAAGCTACACGTCAGAAGACACAATAAGAGCCACCAACAAGTTACACAATAAAAACACAGCTTGTCAAAATGACTCACAGGTAGGCTGATCACCCAAAAAAGCAAACCTTTTACAGCATGAGATTTGTGGCAACTGCAGCTAAGGATCACCAGAGCTACTACTTAGTTATTCTTACTTACAGACTACCCTGCATTCCTTACTCACAAATTGCTATACTCTCAGGTTTAGATCAGCAAGAGCTATTCAAACTTCATACTTAAGTCACCAAGAAAATTGCCATTCTGTATTAACCAATAGCTCCCCATCCCCTCTCAGGCTACATTCTGACCAACCCATCTCAGAAATGCAAATACTAATTTTCAACCCTACCTCTAATTCCAGGCTTGATCTCTAGGAAATTCGGTTGATTATTTCTTCTGATTCTTCATTGTTAACTGAACTCTGTACTTTCACATTACTTGGTCAACTCAGTATTATTGTATCCATTAAATCTGTCAGTGCCACACTCAAATGTATGTATATACAGTAATCTGTAGTTAAAATCAAGAAGTATTGACAACTATATGACAATACCATTCACTGTTCACCTTCACCCTACACAAGACATTTTGAAAAGCAAGATCCTCTATATATTCTCACAGGACCCAGTTTTGAAAAGCAGTAGAGCCTTTTGAAATCCACAGTTCAGTGCTGTACTTTGGGGAAAAGCCTTAACCAAGCAGGGTCAAGGGGGTCCAATATCACATACAACTTCTCAGTCAGAAGTGCTTTTGCAGTACCTAACAGAATAAGCATGCCTTCTGGGAAGGATTTGCTACTTGAGAGATTCAAGTAGTGATACAGCTCTATGATGCATCACTCTTATCATAGGCAGTTGTTTGTTATTTGGTAAGGATGGATTTCATCTAGTCATCATTAATAGTCAAAGTAAAATACCACCTTGGAGGATCTACACACAGCATGGCACTCTCCCCAGCTGCAATTCCTTCCTATTACAAGGACAGGTATGAATGACCTATTTTGTTTAATTTTGTGAGCTAATTAAATATAGATTACAATAAAAGATTAAGCTGCTGGCACTGCCAAGTGCTGTGGTCCTAGGTGTTCTCTAGTGACAGACCCCGGGCCTGTCTACCTCTGGCCTCAACCCGATTTTTTGGCATAAAACTAATGAGACTGCAGGGACAAAAAGACTGCTGGACAATGTTCCTGCCATCCCCACTAGAAGTACAGACTCAGAAAATGCCTGGCACTAATAATAGCAAAGTGGCATTGCCAGTACAAAAGAGGACAATCAACCTCACTGCCAACCAGGAGTGGAAGAGTAAGACCAGAAACAGCAATTCCACCAGGTAATCTGCCACAGAACCAAAAGCCTAAGCCAGCATCTTGGTTTGAATGTTTTACAGGTAAATGAGACAATCTACTTAAATTAAATCCTAGGTTTTAGACCCATTTAAATATTATTTTGAAAAGCATGTCATAACTCAGTAATCTGCAAATTTTAGCAGCAAGTCTTTATTTTCCCTTATATTTTCAATCCACTTTTTCAACATTTTGAAGTCTCTTGTGTTGCACCAATATATCCCTTCCTTTGACCAGAAACTGACAAAGTCAGTCTCTGCTTTAAAGATGCAGTTGTTGCTGTTCTGTGTGTTAATGGCAAACCCACTTTGAAACCATACCAATAAGTTTAATAAACCCTTAAAATAACTTTGAAGTTGTTATCCAGTGAAATATTAACACCCCAACCTGCAACTAAACACATGCAATAATGCTTATGTTCATTAATACTTGATGTGCACTTTTAGCTTATTGTTTATTTTAAAAGATTTTGTAGTCCTGTTTTTAATATAAATAATAACAGCAACTAAACGGTGTCCAAATAACTGCTATCAGATACAAGAACAGGTAGAACCACATCATCATCATCTTTACCTCTTTAATTTTGTTCCTCTTCTCTCGGATATCCGGGTCTGCTGGTTCTCCACTGTTTATCCCTATAAGATTTGGTAAAGGAACGGGGGGCAGTGGCTTGCTGTCCTTCTTTTTCAACTCTTGCACTACTTTGTTCTTTTCTGTCTGAATCTCAGCTTGAATCTCATCACGTGATTTCTTCAATTTTTCCTTAGCCTCTTCCAGTGCTTTTTCATGATCTGCTCGGATCTTATTTCTCAGACGTTCCTCTTCTTCTCTAGAGACACAAATGTTAGTCAGCATCTCATTAATAAGAACCACACTGCTTATAAACAAAATACAGCTTCAAAACAGAAGCCACATCCAAGCTGCTTTACTCTAAGTAATTCTAATGACTCAGACAAGTTTACTTTATTATGCTTGTTCAGAACCCTCCAGTCCTTTTGCCATAAACTCCAGAAGAACACTGCACACACCAGCAATATTATTGTGGAAAAATGTATCATTGAGTTTTATCTGTGAGCACCTTTGCTTGCCTACTCAAGAATTTAGAGAGGAAAAGCCCTACATCCTGTACTTCAACTACAGACATGTGCAGAGGCACATCTAGCAATCATTCAGTTTAAGAAATAAGATCAGAAGGGCTCTTCTTAGTCTTGTGCACAATAAGTACATTGTACACAACTTCTCAAGATCTGCTGTAACCACCATTTAAAAAAAAAGATTCACAGCCACTCTTTTTATTACCAGTAAGCTGGGAGCTGCAAGAGCAGCTAACTCCACCACAACATGTTTTGTCTTGAATTCAGAATTCATTGTTCCAATCAGTGCGTCCATAAACCTCACACATTAAACGCAGGGTTAATTATAAAGCTATTTAGGAACATAAGAGCTTTCAGAGTAAAGCATGGCTTTGAAACTCACTGTCAACAAAACCAACATCATCTTGGTTATAAAAGCACAATCTTCTATCATGATCTTTAATGATCAGTAAAGATTTTGAGATTCACATGCAAAATACAGCTTGCCATTTTAAAGCCTGGGTTAAACAAGAGACGAAAACAGCTCATTCCAGTCTCAAAATACTTCAAGGCATCAGGAAGCTACACATCAGACTCTCAATATAACATAACCTTTTCAAGCTTCTTTAAAATACCAAGTTGCTTAGTGACTAATGTAAGCCAGAATAGTTGTAAGGATTTAAAACAAGCACTAGTTAAACACAACAAAACAACCCAACAAAACAACCCACACTCCCTCCCAGTTCCTCCCCCAGGCAAAAATACTTTTTCCTCAAAAAAGCATTAGGGAAGAGACAATGGATAATAGAAAGAAAGTCAGTCAAGCAGCAAGCCATGTAATAAACTTCAAGCTTAGGCTAACTGCTTTTAGGATGAACCACTTGACCCATACTGCATGCGTTTTGTTCCAGTTTACTGAAAACATATCAAATATCAACATATCAAATGGTGGTTTCTCCTCATTGGTATGTGAGAATTAGAGAAGTTCAGTTGGAAGGAACCCCCAGTGATCATCCAGAACAACTGCGATTAAAAGCCAATCCAAAAGTTTACAGGAAAACAAACCAGCAAAACCTCAAGATTGACAACTGTTAACCTAACATTGTCAAATATTTCTAACAAATTCTGTAGGGGAAATATCCCAATTTATATTATATAATATACTCCTCATTTTCTTGTCAAAGTCTGTGGTGAACTGCTAATGCTTCCAGAGACTGAAATCAATGTTAAGAAGCTTGCTGGGCTGCTGTGTTTGAATGTTTGGGGATATGGACAGATCTTACTGAGCTTTGCAAGTATAGCAGAACTAGTTTTATTAATCTCACAGATCAAGATCATATAATGTCTTTTACAAGCATTGCTTCACCTTTACAAAAAGAAGGTCAAAGAACAAAGCTAATAATGAATAGCTTGCAAAGAGTTATGATACCATTGTATCAGAACAATCCCACCAGACTGATTCATTTTGTGCAAGGTTTATGACTTACAATCTTCTGCCAAGGAAAAGCTGATTTTAAGTCAAAATGTAATAAATCAAGCTTTCAGTTCCAAATATTCACGGTTCATGCTCCCAGTGCACCAACCCTGACTGCTATCTCAGGGACATCAGTATATTTTTAAGGTAAAATTTATACACTCTTTTCCCCATTCTTTAGCTTGGGCACAAAAGCTCCGAGACTTTTAGGCACACATTTTATTCTGAAGTTGACAAAATCTGGTATCACTTGTCATCATTCAGAAAATAACTTCAGCTACAAGTTTACAGGCCAATGTGCTTAGCATGCAGGGGGAAAGCCACAGTACTGCAACATAAATGGGCTCAGCAAAATGTGTTGTTACACAGAATGTTTTATTAGCCCTTCCATATTTCTGAAGTGCTATTACTTTTGCATTTTAAGAGGTTATAGCAGCATTATTACCTTCCAATATTTCAGTACTAGAAATACAATGCAACTTTTTAACAGATGGACTGACTGAAAGGCTTTGAAACAGAAGCTCCTCAGCCACTTTTCTCAACATGGAGCACAGCACATCCACATTTCTCCCAAACAATAAATAAGAAAGGACTGTGCTCCTCAACTTTGACTATCAAATCCAAACTCATTAACATTGTTGAGCAGTAGCAGTGCTTCTCTCCCTCAACTGTAAGGCAAAGAAACAACTTTCAAAGTGACAAAACACTATTCTAAAGAGAGATAATACGAGTAATATTTAAGGTAACTTTTATTTCTATTGTGACTCACAGGAGAAAATAAGCTTCCTTGTATTTTTGCAAAAGTTACATTCGCTGTGGCAGTAAAGTGCTCAATTCTGTAACAAAAGCAGCCGAAATTTCCTATCAAGCAAAAGATTTGAAACCATAAATGTGTAGTCTGGAAAGCTTTTCAAGACTAGCAGAGGGCTTTGCATGAGATGCAGCTAAAGAAAATGAGAATGAGGTTGCCAGAACAAGATACATCATTCCCCAGAATCAAGGGACAGCATGCTGTGCAGGAGCCAAAGAGATAGCTTACAGAGGATGAGAAATATGAAACATTGCTGAACATTAAAGAATCAGAAATATTTCAGTGTGGGGATAATGTATTTTGGAGGTACGGTATTCATTTTCAAAACAGTTCCTGCAGGCAAGTGTCAGTCTTTCCAACCAGATCTACTATTTTGTTAATAAATATTGAAATTCTTTCTCCAAAAGAAAGATTTTTTAGAAAAACAGGATAACAGCTTATCTCAAAACTGAAGAAAAAGATGTGCAAGGTATATCCACATTAACTGAATTTGAAGACGATGCTTCACGATGAGTGTGCTTTACTTATAAATAGGAAAGGGCTTGGTAAAACCCCTGGTTCACATGCACGTCCCCAAAAATACAAAAGAGATTAATTATGTACGTGTAGTTGGAGTAAGTCTGACTCACTAAAATGATGTGCTTTGCACACCTTCAAGATCAAGTGCAATGAGTATTTTGCCTTTAACTTTTCTCTATTTTCAGTCCCAGGTGCTGCATACAACAGTAATAATAAAAGCTCTATCACTCTGCCATCTTCATCTATTTCTAGATTCAAACTGCATGAAACAGCCATAAATTGGAAAACAAGTTTTCAACTCGTGTCTATTTACACTGCAGGATCCACTATAGAAACATAAAGTTGCCGATTTCTACAGTGCTATAATACAATTAGAGTCATTAAGGAGATTTGAATGACAGTCTACTCACCTTCAGTCACTCAGCAGAACACCTAAGTATTTTAAGAAAATACACCGAGACTCAATAGAGATGACAAACTCTAGCACTAACTGTATGATCGGCTCCAAGTCTTCCAGGAAGTGACATTTTGAGACAAACATGAGAAAACAGTAAGATGAAGAGAAAGGTCAACAGGTATTTGAGGAAGTTTACAGGAGATTGTCCAAGAGCTTCTGCAGAAATATCCTCTGTGCAATTACCAGAGACAGCATGAACTACAAGAAATGTCATATTCTACATTCCAGCTGAAGACATATTTTATCAAATATATTCAAGTATACAGAACCATAGAATGGTTTGGGTTGGAAAGGACATTAAGATCATCTTGTTCCAGCCCCCCTGCCATGGGCACAGACACCTCACACTAAACCACGTCACCCAAGGCTCTGTCTTTCAACAGACAGCAATGGAGCAGTCACAACTTCCTTGGGCAACCATTCCAGTGCCTCACCACCCTTACAGTAAAGAACTTCTTCCTTATATCCAATCTAAACTTCCTCTGTTTCAGTTTGAACCCATTACCCCTTGTCCTATCACTACAGTCCCTAACAAACAGTCCCTCTCCAGCATCCCTGTAGGCCCCCTTCAGATACTGGAAGGCTGCCATGAGGTCTCCATGCAGCCTTCTCTTCCACCTTCTGGGCTTAGCATGAGCAAGGCCTGAGGGTGCCAGCTCCCTAGTGCAATAGCAGCACTTCCGGCAGGAAGGGCATTGCTGGTGAAAATGACTGCCCGCAAGTATGGAAAGGTGGGATCTTGTTACACAGCGATGACAGGAGCACGGTTCTGCCCAGATACTGCCACAAGGATTGCCTTCCTCCTAGGGCTTGCCTGAAAGCCCACGGCAGGACAACACCATCCGCTCTTGCCTCCATGGGAAGAGCACTGCCTTGCAGGTGGCCTCAGCAGCGCCACATCCCGCCTCTACCACCACTCTATCCCGCCCCCAAGATGGCGGCTGCCACCATCACCTCAGCATTGCCATCCGCCACACATCTTTCTTCTGAGTTCTTAAGCAACATGAACTAAGTAGTTCTGAAATACAGAATAAAATACAGAATACTGAAAATACAGAATAAGGAGAATTAGAAGATTGAAAACATGTGAGCAGCTGACAACCCCCAAGTCATAACCAAACACCAACAAGCTGCCCATCTAGCATAAGAAAGAGTCAGCAACAGTTTAATGCATGTACATAGCACCACATTCAAATACTCAGAGTGAAAGAAAGGAGACCTCAGATAGGATCCATCTAAAAATGTAAGGTTGGAAAGAGTCCCAGCATAAACACATATACCCAAATGTGTCAAACAGTTTCCCTATCCAACTACCCACCCCACCTCCGCTTCTAGGCAACATAAGCAAACTCTTAAAATATAGAGTATTTTGAGTAAATCTTCAAAACCCCTTACCTAACAGAAAGCTGCTGCTTCCTTCTAGTGCCCCCCTTTCCCCCCCTCCAGTTTACTCTGAAGTCTCAAGACAGAAAGGTTCAAGTACCATAAACAACAGCAGTAGCTACTTTAAAACAAGCAGTATTATTAAACAAATCTGCAATTAGACTCTCTTTTGCCAGCGGGAACTATAAATAGACTTAAATTAGAATCCAAAACTAGAAACATGTTCAAGATTTTTTAAAACAATCCCTGTAAATAACCATTGCAGCTGCTTATGCAGAAGCACTATGCACAAAACATTCCAAAGCTGTCTAAATGCCATTAGGGAAAGATCACAAATGATAACGCTTGATAACTAAATCACTAACCAAAACTTCTTGTGCTTTAATCATGCACACGGTAGCTAGCTTTACGAACTTAAAAGCTACTAAAGTTTCATTTGCCAGGACAATGACTTTTAACATAAGTGTCCCCTATCTGCCGTGACACAGCAGGCTCTTCAGAAATCAATAGCAAAAGAGTAAAACAACCCAAAAATGCTTTCAGATTACTTTGTGAGATTCAAGATCAAAAAAGGAAACAAAAATTAGCATGGAGGCAAGAAAAGTGACCACCAGTAACTGCTCTCTCATATGAAAAAGCAGAGCACTTTATCACTAGAGTGAAAGGACCCCCAGTTTATTATCATTTGGATTTTCAGCAGATAGACAAGAACTGTTAAAGCACGTAAATGTTCATGTAAGTCTGTCATCCAGAAATAAAACCCTGTGTGGAAATTCTGAACTTTTACTCTTTTCTCAAATTTAATCTTCAACCAGAGGCTACTTTTAGCAACAGAGTGAAATAAAGATAGGCACTAATACTAAAAAAACAAACAAACAAACAACCGAAAACATAACACCCCAAGCAAATGGAAAGTCTGCCTAAAAGCCATCTCATATGTCAACTATAAAAGTTGCTTTTCCCTCCAGCCTTGCAGTGTACATGATTTTATAACATCCACACTTCACAATCCCATCATGTTCTCCTACTATATGGAGTATATAACACAAGGACACTGGAGAAATATGTAATGCCCCTCACTGCCCAGAAAATGAACCCAAATTGCAAATTCCTCGAGTGGTTTCTTTCAGACAAAGTTGACAGTAGAATTTATTTCTAGGAAGTGGTTACATTTGCATATGACATGAGTACGGCTCCTTAAATACAAAGAACATGAGACTGAGTCCTCATTCAAGTTCTCTTATCCCTCTCCAACCAGTATCAGAAGTTTTTCTCTTGCTGTCACACTTTCCTTTGATCTTCTTCACATTCCTATTTTCTACTTTCCTTTACTATTACTTGTACCGACTTAAGCTCTGCTCGCTTGCTTCCTTGGTCATCTACAAAGGCATGGCTTCCAGGCTGGATGCCAGCCCTCCTCACTTCTCACCATTAAACTCCTTTAGATCATGCTACAGAGGAGAGAATTAACTTGCTGACATAGGCACTCTCTTTTACTTCTAAATGCACCCTCTTAAATTTCACGTAGACCTCCTCCAAACTAAACTTCCTTCCACTTCTGTGCAATAAATGATGCCCCTAACTGATCTCTTCTGCAGCAAAATCTCAGACCAAGAATCCCAGCCTTTAGCCACCTTCATCACTGCTCTCAAACTCTCATCTCTATGATGGAAATTCACAGATCATAGAATCATAAAATACCAGATTAGAAAGAACCTCAAGAATCATCTGGTCCAATGTTCCTAGGCGAAGCATGACCTAGACTACATGTCCCAGCACTGTCCAGCCAAATCTTAGCAGTGTCCAGTGCTGGGAAATCCACCCCTTCCCTGGGGAGTTTATTCCAATGGCTAATTGTTCTCATTGTGAAAAATGTTCCTCTCATGCCCAGCTGGAATCTCCCCGGGAGTAATCCATGTCAATTACCCCATGTCTTTCCCCATGTGACTCCACGTCTCCATCTTTTTTGTATCCACTCTTTAAATACTGGAACATGGTAGTAGTAAGGTCACCCCTGAGCCTTCTTTTCTCGAGGCTGAACAAACAGCTCTCTCAGCTGTTCCTCATCTGGCAGGCTTCCCAGTCCTTTGGTCACCTTTGTGACCCTTTTCTGGACCATCTCAGCAGGTCCACATCTTTTTTTGTAGAGCAAGGACCAAAGCTGAACTCAGTATTCCAGGTGTGGCCTGACAAGTGCTGTTTCACATCTGCTGTCTTGTCTAAACCAAAACCTCAGTCTCTTGACATTTCTTTGTAGCTGCATGTCAACCTTCAAGCCAAATGAACTGTGACTTACTGTTAATCTTCCTCCCACATCTTTTGTTCAGCAATGGAAAATTCTCCATTGCCCAGATTGCCAGTGTCTGGGTATTCTTTCTATTTCCTAAAACCTGACTACACCTAAAATAAACAGAAACAGACTAAGGAATTTTAAATGCAGTTTTTTTTAACTCATACAGCTAAAGGCCCTGAGATCTTGTTCTGTTCACCCAACAATTCTGTTAGAATGACAGTCCACTTAACTACTTGCATCTTTACATTTTCTTTCTGTATATTTTTCCTGCAAAATTTGTAATTCATTATATGTATTTTTCTAGGCACAACAGAAAGAAAACATGGCCACTTCTGGGTGCATAAACTCATGAATTTCCATGCTGATCATTGAAGGCCACTGCTGATTGCTGCTTCTGTATCTGTGTCTACCCAATTGCTTTTCTTTTTCGTGTAACCGAGGCAGGATCTTTGGAAGCAACACTGGAAGAAGTACAAAAGAAATACTCAAGGAATACATTTAGCAAGAATTTCAGAAGCAGAGACTGAATAGGCACACAGAAAGTGCAAAAGGGAGTGGAGAGTTGAAGCACATCCCTTATGCATGAAGAGCAAGTCCTCTGTGAAACTGAAAGCAGGAAAAATCCGTATTATTGGTAGGTATCTTTTATAAGGTTTTTTGAACATGGAGAGAATCTTCATAAATTATAAGGTAACAACACCCATTTAAATATTTCATTAGTAAAATATACTAACACATAAGACATCTCTCACTTTCTTTCGTACTGATAACAAAAAGTACAAAGCATACCTTTCAGTTAAGTATAAAACAGTACAAATTCCATTACCCTGTGTGGAATATCCCAGACTGGTTTGGGTTGGAAGGGATCCTATCCTAAAGATCATCCAGTTCCGAACCCCTGCCACAGGCAGGAATATGTATAACTTTTGAATTAAAAAATAAATAAATAATAATAATACATGCAGGCAAGAGGTCATCCTTTGGCAATTATTTGCCTCCTATGTTATGAATGTTAACATGATAAGAATTGAAGAACTAGAAAAATTTATCTTGAGATTCTGTCAAGTGCTGTGCCCATAAGCAAAGATTCCTCACCCATCTTCAGCAGCCATGTAATCCCAAACATCAACATAGAAAAAGGAGGGAGCCAAGCTCAAGTCAGTAGCTTTCTTGGGACCTGAAAGCACTGTTGTAGCTGGTAAAGTCAGCTTAAGTTTTACTACTGAAGAAAAGTAGATTATATGTTTGTTTGTTTGTTTGTTTATTTTAGCAGCCAGGCATCTGTCAGCACTAAGAAGTGTCACTAGACACTAGATAAGCATTTTCAGGTTACATGGAATTTCTTAGTTTTGTAGTTACATAATATTAGCCAAAGAGGATTTTTTAGAAGAATCAGATGAACTATCTCAGGAAGAAAAAGGATAATTTTTTAAAGACTATAACAGCAGTGAATGCAGCTTTCGTTAGTGAAGAGCAAATAAATGCTATAAATTACATCTAACACTTTACAGAAGTTTTCAACTACATGCAATCAAACTCATTCAGTTTTTAGTGTCTTAATGTCATTTGGGTACAAAAACATTTTTAAGTGATAGATGCATAAAGTTCAACAATATAGAGTTTACAATCACTACAGCTCTATCAAATATATCTCATTTAGATCCTTTCTGCTTCTATGCTATAAAAGAGTTCAGTTACATTTGCCTCAAGGAACTAACAAATTCAAAAATAGGTATTATTTCATAATTTTGGCTGATTAAAGATACATCATTTAACAGCTACAGCTAATACTGTTGTGCAAAATATTAATCCTCTGCATAACAAGGTCTTAAATCTGACTCTCAAAGCATTTACCATGCTAAATTAGAGAGAAAAATATTAATCCATTCTAAAAAAGGACACTGAAAAGCTAAAAACTTAATAAAAGTTTATGATGTTTAGGATCTCTTCATGTTTATCAAGAAAGCTGAATAAGAATGTTGCCACCTGCCCTGTGTAAGAGGATTTAAAATAGCTTCCTGTCTCCCAGCAGCAAACTGACTACAGCATCAGATCTTCCTTTCCAGTGAGTATCCCCCCAAGACTGATTTAGGTTTATGGTTATTTTTTGAAGTAATAAAGGCAGAAGAACTTTACAAGCAGCAAGATTGGAAAATACATATACCGTACGAGAATAAGAAATTAACATTAGTCAGGAGAATTGGGTAGGATAAAACTCCCAATATGGAAATTAAGAGTCTATTTTGATGCAGGATTCCAACAGTACCAAAAACCAGCAGGACAATTTTAACTGAAAACTACAGAAGCCTACTACAATTAGCCATGTCAAAATACAGAATTTTCTACTATCAACCACTCTTAAGTTGCTGGAAACACTATTATTGTACAAGTTTAGACACATATATAGAAATTAATATTCAAGTCAAGTCTAAGACGGTGGACAAACACCCTGCATACTGTATTATTCACTGATATAAAAAACATTTTGATCAAGGCAGAATAATACATTAGCTGGTCATGTGGTTCGGAGAAAGCAATGAACTGGGTTCTCATCCCAGAGCAATTCATCATCTCTGCTTCCTACTGAAGGAGGGACTTTTATAGATAAGCACATTTACATATAGGACAATGCAATCCTGCTGATGTTGATGGCATGAATACGATATTGAGGCAGGTGCTCAAACAGAAATGAAAGAAACCAGAGCACTCCCACTACACAGCAAACTCTTCAATATTATTTTATGGCTAGTCTACTACTACTGCCAAAACCTAAGTTTCCAATAGGAAGGAAAACACACAACTACTACAACCAAAACACCACACAAACCCAGCAACACAAGCCAGAAAGGAAAAAATTATTTGGCCTATGTTGCAAAAATTGCTGTAGTCTGAAGCATTCCTCTATTTTCCGTACCACTCAAAGCTCCTATATTTCTCAGACGGCATCATGCTACAATTTTTACAGAAGTTTTTGATTTTTTTATAGAATAAAGAAAAATAAACTAATTGTAAACACTATTTTTTTCACAATGATAAAACAAACCTGCTTTGATAGCAACTTTTCCCCGAAAAATCACAATCCTACTTAAGCTGCCCAATATTAAACAGAACCCTAAAATTAGCCAGACTTAAAAGACTAATTTTAGATTCAAATGCTTGAAAACCAAGAATGTTACTGGTTTCTGCTACACCTTAATTCTCACCCTTCTGAACACACGAAAAGCCAGATTCGAGTTGTATGTGCATATGCAGAACTAGCACTTCCTACAGTACTTAACATTTTAACATTCTCTGGAGTGAAAAGGATTGTTTTTTTGAAATATATAGTCCTTACATAATTTTTTACCCCAAGAAAATGAGTCATGGGTCCATTTGTGCACAGCATCAGAAACTGTTTCAGTGTACGCTCTAAGGAAGCTTGCACTCCATCTTCAGCACTACTTCTGGGAGCAGATGGGAGCAGAAACCAGAAGGAAGCAACAACAAATGAATTCCAATCATAAATCTGCATTACACACAGCATCCTTGCTCTCCCTTTCTTTTCTGATCTTTGCCTCCAGAATTACAAATCCCCCTTTTTGCATTCCCAGAGGAGGAAAAAAAAAGTTCCTGGAGATATGCAGGAAGTCTTCAGGAGTGACTGAAAGGACTCAGCCTCCAGAAACAGAAAAGGTAGAAGTAGGTGCAATAGTCAACCAAGAAATTCCTTTTACTTTTGCACACCTACATGACAAAAAAAAAAGAATTTCTTAGCACATCTATGGATTATAGCATGCTCTTGATCAGGTAGTTTAATCTAATAACAAATCATATGGTATAGTTTGATTAACAAGCTATGAAGAGTTTCCTAACATTTCACCCAAGATACAGGAACATCAGTGTATGAGAGAACATTTAAGCAAAAGAGAAACAGGATTTTACCTGTTTAACTTCACAAGACATAGCTTGAAAACTTTCCTCCAGCAGATATCTAAGGCTTGCTGAAATCACTAAGCAAGAACATCACAGAGAAAGCTGCATTAATGTCTTGCAATAGAAGCGCTAAATATATACGTATTAAACATTTAATATACCAGTTTAGCCTCACTCTCCATGTGTGGTAGACAGATGACACTTCTGTGACATTCCACATAGACATTATAAGCTTGTTTTAGAATGAAGAACAAGAAGAGACATAGTTGAAAAGAATTTGCCAAAAAAAAAACCCACACTAAATATATAGTAATAGAAAGAAGATAACTCCTGGTCTACTCTTGTAGACCAAGCGAACCATAAAACAGAACAAGAAAATTTTTCAAACACAGTTAACAAGAAAACACCTCTATTACCCCAATTTATATCATTAGCTTGACTTTATTTTGTTAAAAACGGGGCTTGAATGTTTTCTTTAGATTCAAATAATAAAGATCAGGGAAAAATAAAGTTAAACACCAACTGCAAGTGGTAATACTGCGCAGACTTAAAAGGGTGAGGTAAGTAACCTTAACGGAGCTAGAAATGCTAGAGAAAAAAAAATAGGGTGCCAGAAAACACTTGCTCTATAGAAGTGTGTTTGAGGGCAGGGTCTGGGGTTTTTTTGAGGGAACTAAGAACCAGTAATCACTAAAAATTATGACAATCATTTTAACATCCTGGTGATTCAAAATGGTAAGTCTGGTGTTTGACATCCGTAAGAGGCTTCACCAATTCAGCTAATAGCAGGAGGCTGTCAGTCTCTATCAGTTACTATGTAGGTCAACAACAGAGGAAGAGAAAAAAATACCTTGACAGAGTGGAAAAAAGAGACTCCAGCTACAGTTCCACATTATATTTAAGCTGATTAATACCTAGCTACTGCCAAGTGAAAGCTCCCACTCAAGCCTGCAACCGTTCTGTCACTTGTCAGTGGCTGGTGACCTGATTGAGTGCCTTACCACAGTAAGCTATCTGAGGACTGGGAACGCTCTCCTTGGCATTTGTTTGTTCTGCGGCTGGCTTTTTTGCACAGTTATCTCCCTGACTTAGATGACGGTGAGGTCAGATGACAGCCAAAGCTAACATTGGTAAAGAAGCAGGAGCAGTCTTCCCTCTACAGCTGAGTCCACACAGTCTTCCTTTAACAGAGCTTGACAGAGTCTACCATTACACTAATGTGTAAATGGTAGCTTTAAAGTGACTTGTATAACAATAAATGAAACTAACTGTAGAGCGCCGAGGTCAAAGCCAACAGTAGTACAGCAAAACTAAAAACTACTGGCCAAAATCACAGTGAGATGAATGGACTGAGTGGGCGATGCACACAGCACCTTGAGCAGAGATCACCAATACAAGCACAGGCCATGGCAGGTTAAGCTTCGGAAAGTTCCTCTGACAAACTCAGAGGAGACCCATCCGTAGATGCAACTTCCAGTCAGAGAGGAGATGACACTGTCTTCACTGTATGCCTGAGACAGAGAAATCCACCAGTATGGACTGGTAAGAAAATATACCTAGATGTGTAAGAGTTGCTCACCATCAGCATGGGTCCCCTTTCCTGATCACCGGTCAGATAGTGCCCAGGAACACAGCTTCCCTGGTGTTACGGCAATGAGTCACTAATGGCTAAAAAATGAATGGTTCTGTAAAACCAGGCAACCAGCATATGAAGGATGTTGTATGTCCACACACACTGCTGATTTATTATGCTGAAGATTGGTTGCATATGAGTGCAGCATTAATAGTAATAACAAAAATATTTCGTATACTGGTTTACAGAATAAAGGATGACTCTATATTCTTTGCATGGGTCACCATCTCTGTGGTGAATCACTCGTTTTCAGGGCTTTAATCACCCTACAAAAGCAAGCTCCCTTACTCCTTATGCCGGTACTCTGGAAATCAGACAAGCCAGTCAGCTAGCAGCAAGCTGAGCCTGCTGGACAACCACTGACCATTTCAGGCCAAATCAGGTCTCCTAACTGTCTGACTGCCTAAACGCTGCTCTTGGGGCAAGGCTATAAGCAAAATTAAGTGGCTGGGGACACAGCAGAACAGAGCATGAGCTTCTAGTGTTATAGACCTGCATGTTCAGGGATGTTAAATTAGAGCCCAAGCTATAAGGAACATGTTTTCTGCACAGACTCACATGGCCATTAACTAGTTATTCCCTCCTTTACCATCACCCCTATCCCCTCACTCAGCCACATTTCCTCTTCTCTAGTCTATCCTAATGATACTGCTTCCTCCCTTAAGTAAGAATCACTCCCTACCACCCTAAATTTTATTTATGCCTCAGTGAGCACCAAATTGCTTCAAATATCTCCTTTCCCCAAGGCAACTGTGATTAGCTTTTGATATCTCACTCAGCCAATACCTACCTCTTCTTACGCCTCACAACAACATCGATCTTGTTCTTAGGGGAAAGGGGAAGAAAGCAAAAAGCACTCTTTCACAGTCATCCCACCCCTTTTAATTATCTCTGTGTGCAGTTCCCATCTTCAGCTTTCTAAGAAAGAAATTCATTGCTTCTCCTCACCACCACCAAGGCTCTCTGCCTCCCCTGGGCTTAAATTCCCCATCCAGGTTCCTATTCCTTGTCAGGTACTTCTTTCCTTTTGCCCACCTCCTACACTGGAAAAATGAGAATTATATTAACTGAAGCAATGTCCTCTTCCTGATGTCTGTGTTCGAAAGGGGTACTACAGTAAGCATGGTAGCTCCTTCCTTTCATACCACAAGTCTTCTCAGCAGCCTGATCTCCTGCAGTAAACCCCAGACTCTCACCATCTGAAGAAAAACAGCTGGACAAAATTAGCTAGTTAAAGCAATAGACATTATATTAGTATGGTCTTAGTCTAAAAATTCTCAATTGTTCACATATAAAATAAGTTGACAGCAAAAATACACGTAACGAAATAAAGGCCATCACAAAATGAAAGTAGCAAATATCAGATAATGTAGACTCAGAGATGGCAAACTTTCAGGTAAGCAGATGGTACTAGACTTCTCTACACAGGAAACCCTCTGGCAGGGCCTACAGAGCTCTAAGGAAGCTACTACCCTCACACAGATGTTCTGTTGACACATGCTACCACATTTCCATAATGCTGTTTTACTCCCCCAGCCAGAGTTGCTTTGCACATCCCAGAAGCAGCACTGCTTAAAATACCATCTTGGAAATTCACACATACTGCTCAGATCCATTTTCCCGCTCCACCTATAATTGTTACCATATAGCTATATGGCAAAACCTGATACTTGTCTATCAATGCATTTTAAAATAGTAGTTAATATTCATGGCACCATAAGCCATGCACTAAAATGTATGGCAAAGGGCTTGAAAATGAAGAGGGGTAAAACCCTGGGATCTACCATATGAGTTTAAAACATAGGCCTGCTTCATAAAAACTTGAAGAATTATGGGGCAACAACAGGGGAAAAAACTAATTTGAACTCAGTCTCAGAATAACAATTGCTTTCAGAAGTTATTTTGTGATGTGCCATGAGAAAACCCCTGACAGGGCAGGAGCTGATCATTGTTCTGTTAAGCATAGTCCTTACTTATTTCAGGGGAAAAAAACAAATACGTATAGCATTTATACTGTGATTCAAAAGGATTTCATACAAGAGGACACAGACTGCAGTGTGGATACACTTTAAACAGTAATATTAGATTAATTAAAATAGAAATACTCTATAAAGGTCTTCTCTCATACAGCACCACTAGGACTGGCTACAAGTAATAAGCAGCAAAGCTTTACATCTCACTGCCTGGCAAAATCAGCCAAAATAGTAACTAAAGATAGCACAACAAAATACCTGGAAATCATGACATGTGGTCTAATCTACACTGTACAACAGAGCAAAACTGTATCTCTTTATTCCCAGAGTTCTTTAATCTTGTCGATAAAGCAGAGGATGAAAGACAACTGTGTGACAAATTATTTAGCCTTCCTTTTAAGGCAGATGCTTTTAAGAAGTTTCCACATTATATAACCCACCCTGCTCATAAACGACAGAGTTTTGCTTCAAGAGGCAGATAATTTGGTGTTCAGGGGTTTTTTTCCCTTTTAAAAAAGGCCAGGAAAAAAGCAATTCTGGATTAGTAACTCTTCACCCAAACCATGTAACAATACAAGGCTCACACTGCTCAGTACATTATGAATATGGAAAGCAGATTTTTGCACATCAGAAGAGAGTATAGCCCCTGTCACAGAATCACAGAAAGGGTGAAGTGGGAAGGGACTTCTTGAGGTCATCTGGTCCAAACCCCCTGCTCAAGCAGGACCACCTAAAACCAGTTGCTCAGGACCATGTCCATACAGCTTTTGAGTATCTACAAGGATGTAGCTATCATTGCCATAAATTATGCAGTGGGCTTTCCTCATATATAAGCAAACTGCAAAGAATATGAGTGATAAGCTCCATTCTGAACAACACCTTCCCAACTGCAACTTCTTTCCCACTGGGAAAACAATACTGTTGATAGCCAGGTAGGTTAGCAAAATTCAGCACGTAGTCTAAGGAATGACTGATCCATGAACAAAGTAAGAATGTTAGCATTGTGATGGAAAACACAACAGAATGCAATAAAAAGTATAAAAGAGGAATTTGTGATGTGTAAACTGCTCTTACACATTACAATGAAGTCAGCTAAAGATGACTTGGCATTCTTCAAGAACTGCAAAGCAAATCCTTTTTCATATACATCTGCAATAAAAATATTGTCAGGATACAAGTGAAACAAAACATAGCAAATAAGCAAAGTTTCAGTAGTACATACATCTAAGACTCGCATATAGTAAAGCATCTAGTATACACATCTAGAACTATCATGGATGTTTTTCATAAACCTATAATAAAACTAACACATTAAAGCAAAGCAATGCAATGATGATTAATAGCTATGAATGCCATTTCCAGTATCAGTAAAATACTTTACTATTAAAATCTTTTACAGAATACATATTCAGGCTTTAAGATGTAGGCAACAACAGATGAGCTGGAGACAAACTACTCTTGACATGACCAAGACAGAAAATACATGAAGTGCAGCAGCCCAAAACCTGCATCTAAAATAATGGAAGAGGTGGGGATATAAAATGTCTCAGCAATTTGACCTCTGAATTTTCTTCAACCAAATCTCAGATTTTTCAGATAGCTTTATGAGCAGCATATAGCAAACAATATTATCTTTCTCTGTTAATTTACTTAATACAATCACATATACACCCAACATGTAAAGTCAAATTTCTTCCTTCTCTGCCACCACTATTGTCAACTTTCTGAATTCCCAGCAATAAAATGCAGCCCATGGACAGCTGTAGTCATATATTTGATTCCTCTAAGATTAATCTGTTTCATTAGCTCAAATTATTACGGCAACTTCCTTGCCTCTTCATGAAAAAGAGGCAACTTCCTTAACAAATAAGTTATAATAACAAAGAAATGCCTCAAACAAGACATCATTGTTGATTTGATTAATGGAAATTCTAGAACTAGAGAACAATCCACAACTTTTTTCCTTCACTGGCTGTAGGCAACAAGATTACATTTATTTTGAGAAGTTCAGAACTAATACTTTCAGAAACATTGGTCCAGAGTAAATAAGCACGCAGCCCCAAGATCAAATCAGGAGATCCAACTCTTTATGACGCAAAGTCCAATGCGAGCTCTGGCTCAGCTCCAAAGCCAAACTGTTACCTTACAAGAGGATAATCTCATAAGCCACAAAAGGCAAGAAAAAGAATGAAATTGATGAGACATTAACTTAATTAATGAGCAAATCAAAAAGGCATAAAATCTGAGAAAAAACAGTGGAGCTGTAAGATGCTGACTCAGTAAGATCAAGAATTAATCTACTCCAAGAATCAAGTATTTTCCTACCTTTTAGCTTTCAGGCCACCAAGGACTCACTAAGCTGGTAAACATATTAATCCTCAGTAAATAGCCTAACTGGCTAGGCTCTGCCCAAGCCAGCAAGTAACTGCTGTGGTTTTCCTGCTTGAAGAACCTCTGTGTATGCTAGAGGATGCCGAACACATACCCACAACAATTTTATATAGAAAGACTCTATTTCTGAAGATTAATGCTGTGGCAAAAGGTCACATCCTTGCAGCTGTTGTCATGCATGAAAGTTAATATTAGTTGGAAGTTCTTTCCAACCCTAGAGTAAAGATAACGCAAAATCAAGCACTCGGACTACAAAATGGAAGTTTAACTCCCTCCCCTATAAACATTATGTCACCTTCAGATAGTACAATTTTAGATTCCAGAGAGAACAGGTGAAAGAATAAAGAACACAAAATATGGTATTTAAGGCAGCTGTCAAAGCCTAAAGTAGCTTCTCTTCTTGAGGACTGAAGTTTTATGGAGGCTTCTATTTACTCACACTTCTTAAAGTTCAGTCATTCTTAATGGGTTAAAAGAAGATGAAGCAATATTAGCCACCCACCAGCACAATATGTTTTTGGACCACACCTAACCTTTGTGGGAGAAAGGTTGAGGCAACAGTTATCTGTGATCTGAAGAACAGCATGACATAAAGGAACAAAAGAAAAACTTCCGAGGTTACACTTCCATCTAACTCCTCCTATGCTTCCCTTCCCCATCAGCTTTCTAGTCTCCACATAGAAAAGAAGATGGTGATGCTGATTTAGATGTCACAATTGGATAGCACTTGCTACCTTTACAGCTCTGCTTTATTTCAACTACTGAGCACTAAATTGAAACCTGTAGGGTCAAATTGCTATAAATAACTAACCAAGTCTACAAAAAGGAGAGGTAGAGAAGAAACCGAAAATAAAATATAAAACCAAAAACCATCTGCCACAAATGGCTTTGAACAGTTTGAAGTAAATATAAAGCTTTCTAATTCTCACAGGGCATTCTATTTTAAGCATTACTGACCCACCTGAAAGCTGGTGAGGCAAGGTTATGGTTGATGCAGTTGAAGGCAACTTTTCAAGGCAGATTGGAAGAACTCCACTTAGTCTGCAGAGGTTCCAGAATTTCTTCTTAAATAACAGAATTCAGATAGAAAAAGAAATGTGTGAAATGTGAAATTTAAGGGATATTTTAATTGGTTTATACTTTCACATGTTCTCTAGTTACTAGAACACTAGACAATATTACTTGGTTCGCTTTTTCTAAAAGTTCCATACTACAAACCCTTGAAGGTTCAAAGTAAACCTGCTAGAGAACCAAAGAACAGTAAGTAAACACAACTTACTCAAAACTATACATGCAGCTTCAGAAATAAAGCTTGTTGCTGGTTTGTTTACTTGTTACTGAATGAAAGGAAGTTCCACAGATATTTCCTTGAGATTTTTTTTTTCCTTTTAAACTCAAAAGGCATTTGAAATTCTCCCAGGATCACAACCAGCAAATTCTAGACCATGAAACGTGTTGAAAAAAGTTACGGTTGGAGCAAGTCTGGAGGAGGCCACAAGGATGATCGGGGGGCTGGAGCACCTCCTGTGTGGAGATCGGCTGGAGAAGAGAAGCTGCATGGAGACATCAGAGCAGCTTCCAGTATCTGAAGGGGGCCTACAAGGATGCTGGAGTGGGACTCTCCATTAGGGACTGTAGTGACAGGACAAGGGGTCATAGGTTCTAACTGAAACGGGAAGTTCACGTTAGATATAAGGAAGAAGTTTTTTACTGTGAGGGTGGTGAGGCACTGACACAGGTTGCCCAAGGAAGTTGTGAATGCTCCATCCCTGTCAGTGTTCAAGGCCAGGCTGGACAGAGCCTTGGGTGACATGGTCTACCATGAGGTGTCCCTACCCATGGCAGGGAGTTAGAACTAGATTATCTTAAGGTCCTTCTATATCCAAACCATTCTGTGATTCTACTAAACTGCAACCTCATGCTCCAGACTGACCAGGTGACTTGTACCACCATCTAAACCTCCCAGTCTAAACTAAAGGTTGCATTTACTTTGCAGTGCCTGAAGTTTCTCCTGCGAATGTTCCTGCAGGTTACATTACCACTAGAAACATCACATATTTCATTGAGCATAATGATTCAGGCATCTTGCCAAATTGACATGAATATGTCAAGCCTCATTTTTCTTTGTAATAGCAGTAGACTGGATGATCTAGTCCCACTGTAGTGCGACAGCCAGATGCTATTCTGAGAAAAAAATGTATCTAAAGAGGGGAGTGGGGCTGTCAAGCAAACAGCTATTGCACAACTGCAATAGCATATCCAGCTGAATAAAATTAGTGCTCAAGTGATTTACAGAAACCAAAATAAACCTATCAAAAACTACAGATGCATTAAAAAAAAACCCCAGAGAAAACAAAGAACAGGGTTTCATATCTCGTCTTAGTAACATGATCTCAAAAACTCTGACGTTTCACAACACCATACAAGAACAAAGTCACCATTAGGTATTTGACTTCGTAAGTCAATAACCTGTTCCCACTGCCTACACTTGCCAGCTAGCAGCTGTCAAACACTGCAATGCCAGCACAGGACTGAGTAAAAGGCAGCCAGAAAGATTCCAGTTCTCTCCTATCCCTGGATTTTTATTGTTCTTTTTTACATTAAGTAACACCAAGAATGACAAGTTGATGGGAAGTTTTTTTGTTTGGTTTTAGGTAGCGTTTTTTGGTGAGCTGTGGTGGTGTTTTTATAAAAGCAGCTTCCTTTGGTTACCAATACAACTTCGAATGACTATGAATTGATTGCAGCTTCCTTTGGTTACCAATACAACTTCGAATGACTATGAATTGATTCCAAAGTGTTGTGCTCACCAACGTTACTGCAAGAAAAAGCTGAATCAATTTCATAACAAGTTGTTGCCAAAAATTTCCAGTAGAATATCAGTTACCTCACTGGTTTTAAAGTTTCATCTGCAAGCACTGAAATGACAGTAGTGGCAACTGATTATCCACTTCATTGAGCAGTTTATAGATGTCCTATATACAGATACCTTGTTATCCTTCCACAGGTGTCAGCCCAGTGAGAAAGTTTGCGGATATTGTATAAAACAAACATTTCTCAGTTATCAGGGTGACAGTTATAGCAGTGCAGTTAAGTTCCCTTCCATCATCCAGGAAGTGAACTAGTAATTAATTTCACATAGAAACAGACATGTATAACATTCATACTCTACGAACTGCACTGATTTGAACCAATTTAACAAGTATAATAATTCATAGATCCAACTTGACAGTTTTGAAGTACATCAGTTTTAACAGTCCAGAGTAACAACTGGTTAAAATAATGTACAAGATACAGTGCTAAAATTGAAGTTAAATAAATGTTTTAATTCTTAGCACTGTTTTCCATTTGTTTTGATTTTTTTTCTTTTTACTAGAAAATAGCTGTTTCACAGACCCATCAATACTTTAATTGCCATGGGTTGCACTGTTTCTAGAAGGTGGAATTAGTCACAAAAGTAGAAAGCTGAATTCCTCAAATACGCTTTATAACGTCAGAATTCCATGATACAGAAGAACTCACCTGCCCCTCTACAGTATTGTCTTCTTCAGAACACTGGGTATTGCAATTGAGAATTCAATGCATGTGTTACTCTAACTTGGAGAACGCTCTCCACTCAAATAGAAGCCGACAGCAGCAGAACAGATGCCTTTTTTGAAACTAAAGATGTGTGATTACAGCACTGGGAAAACAGACACATGCTTGCATCATCTGTGATTATTAAGTTTAGAATTAAACAGTCTTTAGTGTTTCCAAGATAAACCTGATTAACATGAGATTTAAAAGGTCACTAGAAACATGGTTCTTAGTCAAACTAACTCACACTTCTATGTTTTCAGGACTGAATTTTCTTTTTCTTTGGAGGGCAGGGGGAAGGGAGAATACCGTATCTTATGCAGAAAAATAACACCCCTCTTGTCTGAAAAGCATCTTTCTCACTACTTGTGCCACCTCAAATAAGCCCAGAGAGTCACAGAATTTTCTCTAAGGTTTGTTTAAGCATAGAGCAAATTTTATTTCATAAAAGTAATGAAAACAAGCAGGAAGTATATAGATCAGAAAGTCACCTACGGATTATGATTTTGTTTATATATGTCAGAAAGGATACAAGTGTTCTGAAGCAAAAGCAGATCCTCTAACTTGAACAGAGAAAATAGTAAACAGCACTTAAAATGCAACACATTTGTAATGATAGCACCACATCCAGAAAAATCAGCTGAGAAGACAGTACTTACAGTTCTTATCGGCCAACAAACCTAAACCACAAGCACAACCCAGTGTATTCAGCACAAGTTTACTTATCTGGCAGGGTATTCAGAGGAAGAACATGGCAGATCTTGCTCTTCCCCATCCCACCAAAGGATTTAAGGGATATGCCACTCACACGGACAAGATGTTTTTCTTACCCTTTGTGAGCACATTCAGTTTGATCCAACAAAAAGTTAAAGGGATTAGTCTGATTTACCACTGGCAGTCACCTGCTCGTAAGTGGCCTGACTGTTCACATAGAACACATCAGCAGGTCCAGAGAAAAATGGTAACAAATTACTGGGAGAGAGAAACTACTTAATGCAGCTTGCCTGTGCAAACTTCAAATGCCTTGCTGGCCTACAAACAGTGCTAAAACTCAGCAGAAATTAATGTCATCTTACAAAAGTCTTCCAAGTTACTACCAGCACACATTAAATGTGAAAATTGCCATTTCTGCATGCTGGTGTTAATAGTCACAAAGTAATCTCATTTAAGAGCTCTTTAAATCTTTATACAGCAAGAAAATACTTTCATCTTATGCACTCCCTCAAAGCTGTGATTTTGCTCATGCCATACTGCTTATATATAACTTTAAGCCAAATTAAAACTTCCAACTTGCTCTCTCAAAAAGATTCATACAAAATAGCTACCTGCCACTGCAAGCCTCAATAGCAGCAAGGAGTTGGGGAAGCATTTACAAAATCCTCTGGTGGTTTAAGAGGTGATTAACAGGTAAGAAAAAACATTAAACGCAAATGAAACAAACGCTAAATGATATATGTAAGGTGATCCAGGTTTGCATCATATTAAAAAACAATAAATAAAGGCAGCAAGACAGTCATAAATGTGATTCAACATTTGGACAAATAAATCCCATGATTCAACAGTTGTGCTAAGTTAGCAAACTAACGTACGCCAATACTTCAAACGTTAACAGCCTTCAGCTTTCTGTGCCAATGAGCCCTACCACCTCAGTAATCCACCCCATTACTCCTGGCATCCCATAAAACCCAGCAGTTCCCTGCCACATCATTAATTTCTGATCACCCTTCTCCAGCAATCAGTGAAGAACAGAGGACACATGCTGTAGCTGGTTCAGAGCAGCTATTGTGCAGATTGACCAAGCAGGAGACTAAGTATCTTGGGCTCATAGCTGTGATCCCTCTTTCAGCATCGTCCCTAATTAAGGTCTTTCTCTTTCACCCAGCACTGAGATGTGCACAATATACGGAAACATACTTATTTTGACACATACCATTTGCTGCTGATAGATATTATGAGGGAGAAAGAAAGAATACAGAACAGAACAGGGTCAGCAATTGCTACAAGCGAACATAAGGCACAGCCACAAACTTTGCTGGCTTAGGAGACAAGGCTAAAGTTACCTTTAAAAAGCAGCCTCTTAGAAATAAGGTTAATAAGTAGCCTAGAACTTATCTTCTCTGGGTTTTTTTTTTTTTCAAGTTCTATTTTAGAAACACCAGCGTACCTGGTTGGGTTACCAGGTACCACAATGGAAGTTACCAGGCATTTTTGAGGATACCATACCAGTTATTTCTGAGTTCTTCAAACACTAAATAATGACACAGAACCTCCATATCTTTGAGAGATTAAATGAAAATACATAATTTGCTCTGTAGAGGACACTAGATCAGACAACATAAAGGCAAAAGGAACCAAAGGTTACAAATTTTTATAAGCAAACATATGACAAGAACTTAGCAGTTCTCAAAGGTTTTCCCAATATTTGCTCCTGATGAATGTGTGCACTCTCAATGCATTAGGTTAATAAAGTTAATAAGTATTTGTTGAATTTGAAGACAAACAGCAGAAGTCATATTGATCAAATAAAAGGTAAATAACTACACTATAAATGCAGGTATTTGGGGAAAGTTACAATCATACAGAACATCTGGAGCCCTCGGACTTTTTATTTCAAGGTTTGGGGCAGCAAGGGAAAAGTGCTTATATCAGTAGATTCCCCTTACTACCTTGCTGGCCTCACAGGCTCCTCCCTCCAAACTGCTAACTTGTAACAAAATTCTCAATGTTAGTAACAAAGTAATCATGTAGTTACTGAATCAGGAGAGATGACACCTGAGCTTGCAGCTGGAAATGGAAAGAACAAACGCCACAAGCTGTATTCAAACACATACCCTCAAGTTTGCACGTTGATAGCCTGAATAACTACTGTGAGAAATAGCTGCCTACCCGTCTGCCCAGACTCCACCCTGAGAGCTGCAATACTGAAAGTGGACTTTATGGGCATCTTAGGGAAGAACATAAGAAGAGGTGTTACAAAGCTTTTCCTCTTTGCCCATATTCAGTCTCGGCTCAATTGTTATGAAAACATGTACACACACAAACACCATATCACCAACTTGCAATTAGTTTTACATACATTCAGAAAGCAAGAACTCCTTAACTCAGAACTAGCTGAGTAGGATCAATATGTTTGTATTTACTAGAGGAAATTGAGAAGATCAGAAGATGGGGGAACTCACAGTGCAGTGTGCCCACAGCTAGCCATAATACTTACTATTGCCTACACTGCTACCATCATCAAGCAACCCACATTTATGCTAAAGTTCTTTTGAGATTTTAATCTACAAAACTCCAAATGAACCAAAGTGCTACTGCCTCCCACCCACCAGCAGCTGGACTAAATCCAGCCAGTAGACTTCCTGCAGTTTTCCCACGCCTGATTGTTTTCCAGCATGCAGAGAAAGTGTAGATCACGTAGAAAAACAAGTTAGAACTTTTCCTTATTATATTTTTTTAAACTGGAAAGGATAAGAAATGGAGAGCACCAGCTCTGAGCTCCTCTTTCATAATATGGGAAATACTTTGACAAACTGGAGTTCAACAAGATAACTTGAAGCAAGCAGTATTCTACATATGATGTAGGCTGTTCAGCAGATGGGTGGGAGGAAGGAGGACATCTAGACAGATGGTCTAGAATTTGCATTTTGTAATTTGAAGATGGAGGCATTTCTCAGCCTACAACACAACACACTAATTTCAGCAGAATCTTAGAAATAATATAAGAGGGTACTTCTCCCACAGTCCAACACAATGCTGGGAGAGATTCAAATTGAGTTTAAGGGTATAATGAGGGGACTCCTGAAGAAATAGAGTAATCAAATTCCCATTAATCTTCAAGGACCAGCATAATTTCTGAAGCCTCTCCTCAAAAAGAAGAATGGTAAGTTCCAGAACAGAGAATGGCATGTGGCTACTAAGAACTCCAACTGAGAAAAGTCTTCAGATAAAGATGTGCAGTGCTCTTGAAATAGCTTCAACAGGTGAAGACCAGCATCAAATAGTTACATCTTCTTTGCCCTAGACATACCAGATATTTCTGAACCCTGACTTGGCACATACTACACCTGCCCATTTCAGCTCCATACATGTGTCACCATGAGGACCTGCATCTTCTACATGTTGCATTCTAAAAACTTCTTGCTTCCAGGTCAGGCACCTCAGCTTAAACTCAGTGCCCAGAGACAGACTGTGAAGTCTACTCTGAAGACAGGTTTAATTTCATGCAATGAAAAATTGGACAGACTAGGACCTGGGGCCCATCCACTACAGTGGCTCCCAATTTTTCAGCAGAAAAAAATAGGTTCTTAGAATCACAAATAGCAAGTAGTCTTAATAGTCTCAGAATAGCAAATAGTCTTAATTACACTATTGAGTTGTGCCTCAAGTAAAAGTGGGAAAGGAAGGGCAAAGAGTTTTATGCACTTTTACACTTGATGGCAAGGGTAACAGGAGACACTGATCCCACTGAGTAAAAGGTCAATATCTCTGCATAACACAGGAGACAATATTCCTTAACTTCACAGAAACAAAGTCAATGGCATCATTTACACTGATGTATACATAATCTAACACAGAGGCCAAGGCAGTTGAGGTGGCCAGTTGTATTAGTAACAACCGTTATCTATGTGATGACATCAGGGTTAGTTTTGGGGCTGTTTTTAAGCTTAAGCAGGAGATATGACTTAAAGGAATACAGAAGAATTTAGCAGCTGAAGATACAGCTCTGCAAATTCTGAAGGACTGAATTGGTGGCACAACATTAGTCCAAGTGCTGTTAAAAAGTGGCGTTGCAGCTTTGAGCCCATAAAATTACATTGCCTCTAAGATTAATGTACTTTTACCATAGGAATGGTCTTAACTTTTGTCAAGTAATATATAGACCAGCTGCTTGACACATCGTTAAAGAAGCCAGTCTGCTCAATTTTCATTTTGGAGATAACCTTATTTTTTTTTAAATCTGATAAATTGAGGAGATTACAGAGCATCTACATCCTCACTTGTTTACACCAGATGCCAAGAAACTATAAGAATATATTGTTCTCCTTCCAAAGCTATCTTTCAGACCTGGTACTGAAGAATAAAACACAGAGAGATGGAAAATAACTGGGTAGTAAGAAACACCTGAAATGTTTCTGTGCAGCAGGGGAGATTCAGAAGTTTTGGAAAAGTAACAGTTATCTAAAACAGTGTAACAAATTTTGAGTGACATAAGTTTGCCTGGCAAGATGTGTCTTCAAAACTGTGCTGCTCTCATTCCAGAATCTCTGCAAAATCCTATTTGAAATGAAGAGAAATTCATCTTCAGGAAGTGCAATAGATTTTTTAAAAGCATGTATATGCACATATCTTCACAAGTCCTGGACTAGTCTCTTCCACTTCTCTCCTAGAGGCAAAATATTGTGGTATACCTCTCCAACATTACTAACCCATTCCCCATTATCCTGCAAGTGCAAATGAAGAGCTTACCCATGAAAAAAAAACCAGCTAAAAATGAGTATTAACTTGCATTGCTGCCTATTCATTTTGCAAAATATAAACTGCAGTTTTACTCCAGATTTAAACTTCTTTCTTGTAAGAAGATGGTTATTCTTTGGATGATGGCAAGGACACTGCAATTCTTGAAAAAAATACATTAGCCTACCAGGAAGAGAGTGGGATCTCCCTGCTTTTTGATGCCTGGTAGGTGAGAAGTAAAGGACAAGAGCAGTAAAAAAAAGACAGCTTAATGGAAGATAATGTCACCAAGAGCTAACAATAATAATAAAAACACTCGAGAATGCCAAGGGGACCTAGGAGAAGAGGTGGGAAAGCAGTGTGAGGAATACAGAAAACATCCAGTGAGAAACATTGCTTGCACACCCAACAGTAAATCACAGCTGCATGACAACCCTCTACCTACATCATCGCTATATTTTGCTAGAAGACAGAAACACAAATATGCTCCAATAGCCTACTAAGCTCAAAATTTGGGGGGTAGGAGAAAATAAGCATTATATTATTATAGCCTATATACCAAGGGAGCAGTGTAATAATGGTATGTGGGTTTAAATAATCTGAGAGAGGTCAAAATCAGCATTCACAGAAGAAAACACTTTCCTTCAGCTACTAAATCAATACCTGTCATTTCATGATCAAGTGTATGCTTCATATGAATGACCTTCAATCCAATTTCTTCTGAAGTCCACTATTCTTGTAAATACAGTTTGTCAATCCATCATCACGGTACAGATCTTAGACCACATTTTTCTCTGTATTCACAGTAGGTTAATTTCTCTTGATCTTACGTACCGTATCTCCTCAGTGCCATCCAAAAAACAACACTTAAGTTGACACTTGACTTTGCTCCTTGATAGTAAGCTGAATATTTTTCCCATCTCAAACTGAGGTAACAATCTAGAATTCACTACTGAAGACACTATACTTTCTCAAAATACTGTCTGTCAATGTCCCTACAACCCAGGAGTAGGAACTCAACAACGAAAATGGCAACACGTATTTTCCTTTATAGAAAACAGTCACTCCATCATCTCAAAGCTAGCAAATGGCCTGTTGATACAACCATGTGGTAATAAGCCAAAAAAGTTGCTCTAGAAGCAAAGCACAACACCTGGGCTCACATTGATTCACATGGCATTCACACAAGTGTCTTATAAGCAGGCTTTTTTAGTAGTTAAGACTTGCCTGGAGTAACCCAGTGGTTACTCCATAGTTACTGGAGGGACCACAGGAGAGTTTGCTGATGACAGGATAACCACTTTGTTTAAGAGCAGATCCCAAACAAAACCACCACACATTTAGCTCCAATAGCTGCAAGTTACTGGCTATCCATGTATGACAAAACCAGCATGCACATCACTACTAAAGCTGTAGCCCCAGTAATTATACTTAGAGAGGAAACCCAAAAAGGACACATGTAAGTGGATTAATCAAGAGCATCACTCTACATGATACTATCAGTATCAGTAAACTTCATTTTCTGTGGCACATCTACTGAGCAACACAAGGTAGAACAGTCACAGCTGGAGTTCTGAACATTTCTGAACCTTCCTTCTTTTGTTGCACCTGTCTTCTATTTTAGAACCTGATTTTGAATGCATGTACCACAGTGATGGGGGAAGCTAAGAATTAAGATCATAAAAAAAAGACAGTGAAAGATGAGAACTTCAAGGGCACATCAGAGAGTTCCTAAACCTATGTTTTGTTCAACATTTAACCACATCAGCAATTAATGCCATAGACAAAATAAGTTCTTGTTAAATATTAAGCATCCCTACCCCTTCAGTTATGGAGAAAGAGCTCATAAGTGTCACAAGGCATACAACAGCAAAAAAAGCCTTAAGAAAAAATACCACAGTACTCAGGTAGTCCTTATAACTCATAACAGATGAGCAGAGAGGCACCTGCACCCTCTCCTTTTAACCTAGCACAAGTAACCTTTAAATAATTCTTAAGTCAACAGCATTTTTTTAAACTGTTCTCAAAGGAAATGCCATCAACATAAGTCACCTTTCTTTAAATTTCACTGTATTCCTAGTTTGATTATGGAAGAACTTATATTTTATCACCCATGATGATCACATTTTCACATCTTGGACAATGAAGAAAGATCAGACAGCTTCACTATGACCCAGGCAGGATTTAAGCATTTAAAGTAAGTTAATATAAAGAGCAGGTGCTTGACATATCATTAAAGAAATAAGTCTGCTCAATTACTGTTTTATAAATAATCTTGCTTTAAAAAAAATCTGATAAATTGAGGAGACTGCAGGTCATCTACATCCTCACTCATTTACATTGGAAGGAGACATAATGTATAAAACAGATTTAAAAAATGAGGGTTGAAGACTTAACTTCACACAACTTTGTCTTTAACATTTAGAGGTTTATGCTGCATGAAGCTCTAGGCAGCCCAAAAAGCTATCAGCAGCATGACATTTACCCTTCTTACTCTTCATTGCTAGTTTACCTTCAATTTCTTCACACTGGCAAACACAGTTATGGAAACTCAGACACCAGCATCTCCAACTGTCTGGATATAGCATTATAACAAGTGATTTTAAGGGCCAGAAAAGGGGACCGTGCCATCTACATTAGGTTTGTGTCCTGCACATCACAAACTGACAGCCTCAGGGTCACAGCATGAAGTCTTTGCCAGATCAAAGTTCTTGCTACACTATTCAGCAACAAGCAGCTGGTTGTGAGTAAGCCCATAACATCTATACAAAAGATGTGGCAGTTTTTCAGTCACATATACTGCCTCCACAAATACCATAACTTAAGCCCCTTCTTCCCACGACTGACCCTGAGAATTGGCATAGGTGAGAAAATAAATCAGTATTTTATCCTCCCAGCTCTCTCTCGCCGGGAGGTTAAATTCACAGTGGTAAAAAAAACACGAAAGCACAGCTACATATGGCAGCTGTAGGACACAAAGCTAGAGCCCAGAAATTGACACTCGTTAGGAAGACTGAAGCACGTCAGAGAACGGAGCGACAGGGATGCGGGAAGGACTTATTTCAAGGGATCTTCCTTCCACCTGGTTCCGCTCCCAAGGGGACCCGCTCGCTCTCCATTGGCAAGCCAGGCTCTTACCTGTGCCGGTGCTCGTCGTGCTCTTGCCCGTGAATGAGGAAGCCGCCGAGGTTCTTGCCCCCTTTGCTGGTGTCCACGTGAGGGATGAGCACATCCTCCAAGCCCAGGTCAAAGCGCTTGTGCTTCGAGGAGTCGGGGAGGAAGAAGAAAGCCCCGAAGCACAGGGTGATGAAGGCACTAAGAATCAGGAGCAGGATAAATTTTTCGGAGAGTCTCAAGGTAGCCCTGTGGTGCGGGAAGGCAGAGGCGCCCAGGTTCAGGGGGGGCAGCCTCCGCCCGGAGAGCGGCAGCAAGGCAGGAGTGGTCATCCTTCCGTTAGCGACCACCCCGCGGAGCACGGCTCATCCCTTAGCCCCTGCGGAGCGCTCCGGCGGCGCGGGCCCGGCTCGGCTCGGCCGCCTCCCGGCCCGGCGCGGGAGCTGCGGGCGGCTTCACCATCCTTCCCGAGGGCGCCGGGCCGCGCACTCCCTCGCCTGCCTAACCACCGCTGGGGGAACGAAGGGGAGGAGACGGGACCGGAGGAGAGAGGCCGGGCCGCCCCAACGGCACCCCCGCCTCCCGGGGAGCTTGGGCCGGGGTGCAGCCGCCCCACTACCTGCGTGTCCCTCCTTCCCTCCCTTCCTCGCCCCGGGCCCGGTAGGGCCCAAGCGGGCGGCTCCGGTCAGCGGCGCTCCCCAAGCTCCGCAGCCGTTCGACTGCGGGACGGCAGCGGCGAACGGCAGCGGGCTGCTGGAGGCCCGGCCTGGCGCTCTGCGTGCCTCCGCCCGCGTCCCCTGAGCCGGGCCGGGAGGAGGCTCATCCCCGCCGCGCCGCCCCGCTGTGAACGGCGCCGGTAACGGCCACTGCAATTTCACTCCGGACCCTCTGCCCGCACTTACTGCGCAGGCGCGGAGGTGGCAGCTGCGCAGGCGCAGCGCAGAAAACGAGGTCTCCGCGAAGCTGCTGCCAAGGGAGCCATGCCCCTTCGGTGGGAGGAGCGGGGCCAGGGGCGGGGCCTGGCGGAGTGTGCGGGCGGGGCTGGGACTGGGGCTGGGGCTGGGGTTGGGTTCGGGCTGGGACTCGGGTTCGGGTTCGGGTTGGGGTTGGGGCTCGGGCTCTGGCTCGGGCTTGGATAGGGGACCTCGCAATTTAGGGGTCAATGGGGAGTAATGTTTGACAGGAGACACACGTCACAAGGGAGCAGCACGGAGCTCTGGTATTCTGCGTGTATTCTGATACCGCACGGAGGCATCAGGCTGTGCCTTCCCTGGTGTGGCTGTTTTGGTTTACCTGAGGGGTGTCGGAGCATGCTGCCAGGGGCAATGCCCTGGGGCAGCTGAGGTACTACAGCAGAGTCAGCTTTAGTGACCTCAACCGTGAGAGCTCCCCAGCTTCTCAAGCAGCTTTGAACCTATGGAGTGATGATGTTAATGCAGAAGCGCCATAAGAAGGGGTGTGGATGAAGTTGCAGGCAGAAAATACTTCCCATACAAAGACAGCTTAAGAATGTTGGGGCTGTTCAGCCTGGAGAAAAGGTGCATGGAGACCTCAGAGCAGCCTCACAATATCTGAAGGGGGCCTACAAGGGTACAAAGAGGGAATCTTCATCACGGACTGTAGTGATAGGACAAGGGGTGATGGGGTGATGGGTTCAAACTGAAACAGGGGAACTTCAGGTTAGATATAAGGAAAAGGTTCTTTACTGTGAGGGTGGTGAGGTGCTGGCAGAGTTTGCCCAGTCTGCTCCATCCTTGGCAGTGTTCAAGGCAACATGGTGTAGTGTGAGGTGTCCCTGCCCATGACAGGGAGGCTGGAACTGGGTGATCTTAAGGTCCCTTCCTGTTGGGGGTCGAGCATGGGCGCTTGAACAGGCCTACAGCAAGCTGTGAGAAAGTGAACTTATGACCCCAGGTTAAAAGAAGAAGAAGTGTCAAGATCAGCAAAACAGGAATGCAATAACAGGATGCCAGTAATTGCAGAAGCATGATGTAACGCTAAGCTGAAGCGAAGGTGTGAAACCAATCAGGAGAGGTAAAGGGGAGCGTGTATCCCTCATGGGCAAAGCGAAGCAGCCAATCAAGTAATGCGTGATCGCATGTAAGACAGTATATTAAGAGCAGCCTTGTAATCAATAAACGGAGCATTTTGTGAACCTACATCGTATCGGTGTTTTCTCCCCTCCACCTGGCCGCGGCACCTTCCAACCCTAACCATTCTATCATTCTATGAAAGCGTATCTGAATTACCCCTTACAAACATTAAATGTGATCATTTTACCCTGCTCAGTCATGGTTGATGCCTGCACACATGCCCAAGGCAGAGTTCCCCAGTCTCTAAGGGTTGAATGCAAAAGCGAAAGGAAAGGTTTAGTAAAGGCCTGGTTAAGGTAGCTGTAGGAACCAGGTTCAGAGGAGTTAAAAGAACAAAAGTAGATCATAAGTTTGGGAAACAAGTTACATCTGCAACTCTTCTCAGAGTAGGGTGGTTTTTACCTGTTAAAGATATCACTGGAGCCTTGAGTACTCCCAGGTTATGGAGAGCAGAGTGTGTTTAGCAAACCTGGCAGACAAGACTGAATCCCAGCCAAGGAAACATAAAGGCAGGGGAAAGGACAGGTCAGTTCAACCTGAGGAGCATGGAGAGGACTTCCAAGGGGCAAGGCAGTGTTCCCAGACTGTGGTAGGAGTAACAGGATAACTGAATTCAAGCAGCAGGCAGCAGCTCCCTGTGGTGAATGTCCCAGCCACATTCCAGAAGGGTGAGGAAACCAGTCTACAGGTGTGAATACACAAAGAAAGTGGAAGAGAAGGCATTGAGTCATGTGTCCTGCAGGCAGACATCCAGCACAGAGCCAAAAGTTGCTGCCATTAATGCTGCCAATGCCCATGAGTGGGGTGCCCTTGATCGCAGTCCCAGCAGCTGCTGATATCTGACTGGAGCAGGTTTGATAATGGTAATACCAGGCCTTTAGGTCTGTTATCAGTCTTACACATTGCTTTAAGTGGTTTGAATCTGAGGGGAATTATACTAGCCTGTAAAAAAAGCATCTCAAGTCCAGCTGGACATGCTGAATTAATGAAGGTTAGTGCTCAGCTTCTGGTCTGAGTATGGTGTACTATGGAAATTAAACCCTCAAAAGAGGCTAATTTGGGAGGATTCCAAGGAAGGAGAGCAGCTGAGCTAGTAAAGCACTCTGATGGTCAATGTAGTGGCACAGGTCTGGGTGGGGCAAAAAATTCCAGATTAATAAACCTTAGAGTCAGTCAGGTTATCTGAAGTTAACTGATCAAGGTGAAGGAAACTGTATTCTATATGAGATTAACTCTTTCTCTTTGGTCACATGCTACATACAGTACTCATATCCAAGCTATGAATCACACCTTGCTTGATCTTTTTGCCTAACATACCAGAGAAAATAGCCTTTCCTCTCTGTCCAGTCAGCTGAACTCTTCCATTAACTTAGGTTTTTGCTTCCTCTTCCCTGTTTTTTTACAAATAGGGCCATGATAATGCTATGCAGCAGACAGCTGGACCCTGCTCACTGGTCTTACACTAGTAAAAATCAGAATAAAGTGAGAAACTCTGTCATGAGGTAATAGAAACCAAAAAGCCAGTGTGAGGCAAAGATACCAAAGAGAGTATGTATATGAAACTGTATTATTGATGATACTACAGTGCACTCAAACCAGTACAGCAACTAAACCTAACATTTCATGGTGTTACTGCAGGATCAATAGGCTTCACCTGATCTGTTGGTCATTTCAGCTGACTTACAGTTTTGATCTGGTAAAGTAAAATATCTTCAAATATATTCAAGTCTTCAGTTGTTAAATTGCTTTCACACAATGGGAAAAAAAAGATCAATCCATGAAGACTTTTGTTCTTCATTCTTTTTGCCCTTTGCTTCACTCTTCTCTGCCAACTGCTAGTTTTTCTTTTGCTTTAAAAGACTGAGCAGAAGCTTCCAGTTTCTTTATAAAAATGTATCTTTGTGTTTAGCTCATTGCAAGGAAGTGACATTTCTCTAGGTTTTGTAGTTTATGATGACCTTTCCAAATTCTAAAGCATCTAAATCATGATGAAGTTTTGTATTTCTTCAATTTTGTGCTTGTTTTGACTTCCCTACTCTTTACCCAGGTCCAAGACTAATTTTTCATCCTTTGGTTCTGTCACACTGGGTAATATGCATATCCCTGTAAGTCTGCCAGTGATTTTCCACACTGCAGTGTTGTTGCTCTGTAGCTGAACTACATTAAATATAGAAATATATTGAATTAGTTGTTTCTGTGGGCCTGTACTGCACTACATAGATTCTGCATCTATTAGTGCTTTCTCAGAGATGCCCAGAACATTCTCAGAAGTGACCTGTGATGAAACCTAAGGGTTTTCACTAGAACCAGGAACTTTCTGTACTGCCTGCATTGTCTTTGATTAACTACTAATGTAAGTGGAAGCTCAAGGTGCAGAAATGCTTGATCGTCAGCACTAAAGTCACTGTATTTCTACAAACCAACATTTTGGAAAGTTATTACGGTAGTTCACATATTTCAAAGATAGACAAAGTAAGTCCCGTTGAAGTACAGATCCATATCCATGTATTATTTCTTTCTTCTTGAAATGACTGCAGTGCTCCCTTCTAACATCACAGTCTGGGCACCAGGTCAATTGCAATCATTTGCAAAGCCTTTTCTTCAGTTTTCTCCTAAACACTTTCCAGTCTTTCCTCTGACCCCCAGGTTCCATGGAAAGTCTGACGCAGCTTAAAACACCATTAACATCTC
Organism: Melopsittacus undulatus; assembly: GCF_012275295.1. Taxonomy (NCBI): domain Eukaryota; kingdom Metazoa; phylum Chordata; class Aves; order Psittaciformes; family Psittaculidae; genus Melopsittacus; species Melopsittacus undulatus. The sequence continues at coordinate 113,746,691 of NC_047528.1, read as the reverse complement.
TTGAAGCTAATGATGACTGCAGTCCCATGAGAACACTCTCTGTGAAATCTAGTCTCTCATTGCTCCTGTGACTGTCTCCATGTTTCTTATCCTATCTCTCCAATCATTACTTCCTTGAAAAAGACTTCACTCCCAGCCAAGCTTTGTCACAAGACTTCAGTCTTTGGCTCATTTCCCTGCTCTATATACCTCTTCCCTCTTTTGGTGAATGTAGGTAAACATACATTTTAATATCATTTCTATATGGACAACTCATAAGTCAACTTCTCTAGATCCCATTTTGTTCCAAATAATCCTTGAACCTAAATGTTTATGAGGAAGACTAGCCTTGCTCATCCTCAGTGCGGCTATAGCAAGATGATTCTGTGCATGGTCTTACACTCTGAATTCTCCTTACATCCACACATCCAGTTCTGATACATACTTTCCCAGTCATTACTTCAGCCAAACTGTTCCATTGTCCTGCTTCCTTGTCTCTGGGTTCTCACAAAGGCAGTCTTGCACCTTTCAAGTCTATTCAAAGTGATTCTGGACAGATAAACTTTTGGGTGCAATTGCCCTTGCTATATTACTTCAAACTTTGCATCATCCCAACCTTTCCTGATGTGCTTTCCCCCTTTCCTAGTATTTCTGATTCATCACTAAGACACCACCTCCTCCTACATCCAGTTGGCCTGTAATACCAGCCCCCAGCACCTATTTATTAATGTTTCAAGTACTTCCATGCTTTCTTGTGTGCTTCCCTAAGGCATGAAAGGACTTGCACATCAAAAGGGAATTTGGGAACCATGAAAGAGTATTAGACTATACCAGTAAATTTGCAGCTATGAAAACTGAACTTGCTCTTGGCAGCTTCTGTACAGAGACAAAATGGGCATAAATATCAGACTGTAAAAGAAAATGTGAGATCTATGAGTGTGTAGTGGGATCAGCAGCAGCACTGTCATTCTTTAGCTGAGAAAGTGAAAATAAGTTTTCTGAAGATGCTCAGAAATAAGGGCTAAGAGCTTCATGACTTTAGGACCTTGAGATCAAATAGTTGCCTATAGCATATGCTGGGAGGACCATCCTGAAATCACTGGAATCTGTTAAATATATGGAAGAGATTGTGTAACAAGTTAAATATATCATCTGCATGGTGGTCTGGGTTTGCATATGATGAGACTTGATGACTGAGCCTGTCCATGGAATTAAAAATCACTTCAGATGGACACAAATCTTACACATTTGATGTTTTGCATCCAAGCACAATCTGCTTTAGAAGAAAAACAGGATTTATGCCCCATTTGTGCCATACTAAAAATAGAATTGCTAAGACATCTTTACGATAATGGAGATGAGAAATTTCTAAGTAAATAAATTATAGCTTCCCATTGCCAAACGTTTATTACAGAAATGAGTCAAGATAAAGATGTTCAACATTATGAAAAACAAGTCAGAGTCCTCTTAGAAACATAATTTAAACACGTGTCACCCATTGCCCATGATAGACAGCACATAACAGTGGCACATCAATCAATGTTTGAAAGGCTCATTTCTTCCTTGAAATTCCAGCCCAGGTCCGGTAAACACTACAGGAGATCAAGCAAATCACCTTCATGTTTCATAGTGAAGTTTTCTTCCATTCTGGAGAGGGCAAATTAAAATTTGGCTAGAAGAGACATTTGCCTCCTTACAGCTATGGTTTTGGAATATCTGCATGTCCGTGTTCCTCTACGCAGATCTTCATGCCTGTCTCAGTGAGCTTCCCTGCAGGCATATGTGTCCAACTTCACTGATTACTTTGCAGAACTGGGGGCTAGAAATTACAAAGCCACATGCTTTATAATTGCAAACTCACTGACTTCTCCCAGTCTTGTTCAATAGTCTTCTCCTTCACAGCAGGGTCCATCTGTCACCATTTCACTAACTCCATGTTTTATCGAGATCCAGTTTCATTCTTTGCTTTCAAGTGATTTTATTCTATATCTGTATATTGAAAGACAAAAAAAAAAAGTTTCTATTATAAGAAAATCAGTCACAAATACGTAGAAAACTGCATGGCGCTTGCATATATTGCCATTTGACATTTTATCGTTGCATTGTTGATAGTTCTGTATTATCTTCATTCCATGCTAAAAGAGCATTTGAAAGATGTTTCTCTTTAGAAAGAGAAAAAAACCCAAAAAACCCAAGAAAGAAAGGTGGACATTCAAGTCTAAACAGCTTTAGAACTAGAACTACAACAAGCTGATAAGCCAGTCTTTTGGAAGCGTAATCTTCAGGTAAAATATTTTCATTAAACTCATGCTGCTTAATTAGACTTTGTCCATGCACAGCCAGTGAAGAATTCTGCTGTTAAAGGAGAATATACCACTTGATGTGGTATATTCACAGATGTGGTATATAACAGAGCCAGCTCTCATATTAGCAGCTCCTTTCATTAGCCCAGCCATATGTCTGGAGGGAAGAAAGGCTCTACACAAACAGAAGCTCTCCCGTGCTATACCTATATTACCATTATACCCAGGATCTTGTAGGCTAGCTCAAACTTGAGGATGGAGTTAAAAGCATCAAGGAAAATTGACCAGACACAGTAGCTGCCATTTAACATTATATGCCATGGACTGTATGACATTCATGTACCAATTCTCCCTTGTTCCAAATGAATCAAAAAAGCCAGATCACAGCCATCATCATCAGCTACTATGGGAAAACTCCTGACTTTGTTGCGTGGATGCTATGCTCAGCCAATGAATTTCTGTCATTCTGTTGTCTAGCCTGTGTTTATCTAGTTAACTGCAGACCGACATGTGCAGTAGGGAAAGCTGCATTGCTGTGTCCTAAGCATTGTTTTAATCCTTGTTACCTTGTGAAGCCATCAGGGTGCCTATCAGGACTGGCAACAGTAAGACAGGAATTTCTCTGTACCTCTGTGCAGGTTGGAAGCCAAGCCAGCAGAACTGCTTTCCATGGAAGATTATATTCATCACCCAAATACAAGACCTTCTCTTGATTTGTCAGTCTGCCCATTATGCTTTTCAGTGATCTTCTCCCTCATCTAATATTTTTTCCCTCTCCCCATCATTTCCTCCAAGATGTCTAAAGCTATCCAGCCCTCAGGTTGCCACTGTTCTTCCTTCTTACAGTCTCTGAGCTGAGTTTGTGCTTGGGTCTGTAATTGCACATACTTAAACATCAGGCTAGCACTGGCTTTCCTGCAGATGCTGCAATGGAAATTTATCCAGCAAAGGCCCTACATGGTGTCTCCAAAGTGGCTCTAGTTAGCAGCTAGGACATGCCTTACGCACCTTCTAATACCCTCCCTTGTCCCACTGCATGATGCTTTCTAGACACAAATCCCAGCAGATCCCTACCTGTATTACAGCTCTGCCATGTGGGGCTGAGTATTTTTCCACTGCTGGTCTGGGTTTTCTCAGATATACTTAGGCATGTGTGAAGAGTAAGCCTGAGCTTTTGGATGATCCTGCATTTATTAAATTTAAAGTAGGAATCAAAGTCATACATACACAATGAACCCAGCATTTGCTGGAAATGCTGGTCAGGCTTACCTGACTGAATAGCAGACAGGTAATTGAGTCCAGTGTATCCTCATGGCATTGGCTCTACTTGATGAGTATGCAGCAACTGTGTGTTTGAAACCATTGTGACTTCAAGGCATACAGCTGCCCAGCTGGAGCAGCTATGCAGGAAACTTGCAGCCACCTGGATCTACTAGATACACTTAAAATCCTCCAGTTCCACCAAGCCCTTTCTGGCTGGCTTCTTCTTGCCCTGCTCTCGCACCACCACGGCACCGTTCCTGCTCTGCCCTGCCTTTGTCAGGCTGCAAGGGAGGTTTTTTTCAGCTTAACTGAAGGGTCTAAACTAAACCAGGCTAAAATTAACTAAACTAAGCTAAACTAAACCAAGACAACTACAATAACTTTATTTCTAAATGAAACACTCTTTCCACCTGTAACCATTCTGATTTGTGTCTTTGAAAGTGCTTTTGGTGCTGAAATTCCCACATGTGAGGGGAAAAGGTTCTTCATCTGCTGCCTTTACTGGTCGAGATTACCTGTGTTTTCATTGCTCATGGATATGCCAACAGAGATTAGACTGGGAACTTCTGCTCTACTGTATCTATGATTATATATCTGTTTTCACCATCATTATAGAGTATCTTCCCTTCCAGAAAAAACACACTCATATGCACACCCTCTGACAGCTAAGAACACCAAACCCTCTCCCGTCAGGAAGAATGAAGCCAGCTTCATTCCTTCTCTCTCAAGCATTAATAAAAATCTGCTGACCTTACCTGAACACCTTCAGAGTTTTACAGCTAGTTCTTTCATGCCTCAGAAAGCCTATCCAGCCTCCCTTTAAATTGGAAATTCCCTTCCGCAATAGAAGTTTCATTTTCCATCTGATAGTTAAATAACTGCTGTCACGTTAATGGAATCCTTAAAGTGAAAATCATAAGGCCTAGTAAGTATAGAAAAAAAGAATAGGGCAATGGAAAATTATGCTGGATCCTCCACTTGGGTCACAACAACCCTATGTGGTGCTACAGGCTTGGGGAAGAGTGGCTGGAAAGCTGCTTGGTGGAAAAGGACCGGGGGGGGGGGGGGGGGGGGGTGTTGGTTGGCAGCTGGCTTAATATGAGCCAACAGTGTGCCCAGGTGGCCAAAGCAACCAACAGCATCCTGCCTGTATCATAGAACCATAGAATCATAGAATAGTGAGGATTGGAAAGGACCTCAAAATCATCTAGTTCCAACCCCCCTGCCATGGGCAGGGACACCTCACACTAAACCATGCCACCCAAGGCTTCATCCAACCTGGTTTTGAACACTGCCAGGGATGGAGCATTCACAACCTCCCTGGGCAACCCATTCCAGTGCCTCAGCACCCTCACAGTAAAGAATTTCTTCCTTATATCCAGTCTAAACCTATGCTGTTTAAGTTTCAACCCGTTACCCCTTGTCCTATCACTACAGTCCCTAATGAATAGTCCCTCATCAGCATCCCTGTAGGCCCCCTTCAGATACTGGAAGGCTGCTAATAGGTCTCCACATAGCCTTCTCTTCAGCACCAGTTTGGCAGCAGGGCCAGGGCAGTGATTGTCCCCTGCACTGGGCACTGGTGAGGCCGCACCTCGAATCCCATGTTCAGTTCTGGGCCCCTCACTACAAGAGAAACACTGAGGTGCTGGAGCAGGTCCAGAGAAGGGCACTGAAGCTGGTGCAGGGTCTGGAGCACAGTGTGATGGGGAACAGCTGAGGGACCTGGAGGGGTTCAGTCTGGAGAAGAGAAGGCTCAGGGGGGACCTTATCGCTCTCTACAGTTACCTGAAATGAGGTTGCAGTGAGGTGGGGTTGGTCCCTTCTCCCAAGAAGCAAGAGACAGGATGAGAGGAATTGGTCTCAAGCTGTGCCAGAGGAGATTTAGATTGGAGATTAGGAGAAATTTCTTCACCAAGAGTAGTCAGGCATTGGGACAGGCTGCCCAGGGCAGTGGTGGAGTCACCATCCCTGTAGGTATTTAAAAGACATGTGGTGCTTAGGCATAGAGATTTAAATTCACTAGAAGAGATGTGGTGCTTAGGCATAGTTTAGTGGTGGCTTTGGTAGTGCTGGATTTACAGTTGGGCTCAATGATCTTATGTTTGGGGGTTTTTCCAACCTAAATGATTCAATGTTTCTAAGATGTTGGATGAAAATTACCCGTGTCAGTAAAGAAAAAACCATCATAAAACCAGAATTGCAAAGTCTCTGAGTGGCACTGTGTGAATAACCTGGCAAATTTTAAAACTGGGAGAGATGCTGATGAAATCTTGCAGAATTTCAGGTCCAACCAGCACTTTCTATTGTACCTGAAAATCATTAGGGTTAATAAAAAGGATGACAGCTGAAGTAATCCCACTGTTCTGGGGAGTATTGGTTGCATTTTGTGTATGCAGATAAAGAGGAACATTGTTTTGAAATGCTAATGCAAAAGTAGGAAGAACATTATGTCCAGATGAAGAAATGCTACCTATTTTCTTAGTAGGAGTTAGAAAAAAAAAGAGGAAGTAGGATTAGTTTTTCCACACACAGAAGAGTTTTGCTGTTTGTTGTGGGGCTGGTTGGTTGGTTGGTTTGGTTTGTGGGGATTTTTGGTGGTTTGGTTTGGGTTTTTTTTTTAATTCAGGACTATTCATTAATGATAAGAAAAACTGTGATTCATTAAAGAAAGGAATACCTGAAAGACCGCTGAAGTAAAATCCCAAAGACCTTTAAATGGCACAGATTACATGATAACTAAGCAACCCATTTTAAACAAGCTCAGTAAGGATTAGAGAAAATAAAACAGCAAAGGAAATAAACATGCCAAACAATGTCAGCAAAACAGCAGCTGGCAGTTGTAATAGAAAATGTTTGAATGCAAAGGACAAGCCCAGCAATTGTAGTAATGAACCCAACCAGTTCATGAAGCTGTACTGTAGTGATTGTAAAAGGTTCAAACTTCAACAGGGGAAGTTTAGATTAGATATGAGGAAGAAGTTCTTTACTGTGAGGGTGGTGAGGCACTGGAATGGGTTGCCCAGAGAAGCTGTGGCTGCCCCATCCCTGACAGTGTTCAAGGCCAGGTTGGACAGAGTCTTGGGTGACATGGTCTAGTGTGAAGCATCCCTGCCCAGGGTAGGCAGTTGGAACTGGATGATCTTAAGATCCTTTCCAACCCAAACCATTCTATGATTCTATGATTAAAATCTTCCAGCATCTGTTCTATATATATGTCTATTATATATATAATATATAGCTTATTTACATGTGTATACTATTATATATATAGCTATTCATTTATATATATAGCTATTCATTTTTTGTTCAAATGCTACTTCATGTACAGTTGGTGACAGCACATAAATCTTAGATGTTTTCTGTCAGCAACTGCACTTTATATACCTCACAGACATTGTTTAACAATTAAAATGTATTAGGAAACTAATTTGTTGCACTTTAAAAAGAATTTTAAGGTATACAGGTACATAATAGTCTTGGCATGGATCCTAGGAAGCAAAGGAATGAAAAGTTAGGGCAAGCAGCCTATTTTCACCTTCCACACCTCTCCCAAAGGCATATGTATTGTGAAAGTTACCCTCCAAATTCACAGCTCAGCTTCTCATCTTCACTTGCCTGTTGATCCTCATTACCTGTTTCACCAGCCCACTCTGCCTCCAGGACACAGCATCAAATAGCCACACAGCCAGACACACACAATTTTTTACTCCCACTTCCCTTTCTGCCATCTCCTTCTTTTCTTAGAAATATGCTGGCACCTCTGCACTCTGTACTCCCTGACATGAGGTATGATTAATGTTGGCTCTTAAAAAACTACAAATGCCTTTTATGTCAGTATGGCCAACAACTAGCTTTTCATATGCTAGCAGCTTCATCAGTCTTCAGGCAACAACCAATGACACATTCCCCACAGGTCAGAATAAATGTTCCACTGTGGGATTTCTTTATCATCACTAAAAGAGAAATGCACCTAAGAAGAATGCACCCAAGATTCATTCTGAAAAATCCTTCCAAAATTCCCTGTAGTCTGCTTTATCTCAGTGCTTCAGGACACAAGTTGTGGGAAGCAGGAAAAATATGTGCACACACTGAGCTTTTTTTTGGGGGGGAAAGAAAAAAATCAAAAAAAAGGTTGAAAAGTTGAGATTAAACAAAAGATACATCAGTAACAACACAGTTTTATCAAATCAGTAATGCTGATTTTTGTTAGGCTGCGTAAGGGTTTGAATTCTAATCCCTGGTTTGTAATTACTCATAATTGTCTTCTAACAAAAATTTCCCATGCCTGGTTTATCCACTTGCTGAATTTTCTTCTGTTAAGTTTAAGCAAAACCAGTGTTGACCTCTTTCATCAGGAAAGCAGGGGGAATTCCTGCTTTGTTACAATCTTATCTCCAAAGTGTCTCAAACTTGAAAGAGTTGAAAATAAAGTTGTGACTCAATTAAGGGATGAGACTTTGAAAATGCCTTGCTAAATGTATGCAGTCAGGGCATTTGTGCCATAATCAGGGAGCATCCAAGATGGCTTTCCAAGCCAAGAAAAATCACCACATGGTTAGATCAGATCCTCTGTCCTGATTTACACAAGTTTCTCTAAGCTTGTCCCTGAGCATGGACTATCAGCCAAAGTCTTCCACTCTTTTGCCAAGAAAGGGGCATTTTCTTTCACAATCATCTAGGGGAAACTCTGGACCATTTTATGTATGGTTTTGAGCTAGAGCTGTCACAGTGGGAGACCTTGGGCTCTTCACAATTGCTCACATCACACTTGGAGCTGCACCACAACATAGTCCTGTTGAGCCCAAACCCACCTACCGGCATGTGCTTAGTCAGAGCATGGCTGTCTAAAAGCAGACTGAAAGGAACCCACACCATACACCACCTGAGGAGCCCACTGCCTGCTGATACTCACTTCTGAGTAATGAAACACAATTGCTCAGCCACAGGTTCCGCATTGCAAATAGATACTGGGAGCTGTCGTTTAGCCAGTTAATACAGTTCATGTGGGCTCTCTTCTCATTGCTCTGTGAAAAATTTTTGATCAGTGTAATAGAGGTACTAAACCAACTGCCCTATAAACAGCCATATATACTATATCCATGTTGTTGTCTTTATCAGTGCGATTTGCTTTCATCTGACTAATTTCCCTTAAAATATACTGACATTAATTATAATCCTCCCCTTCAGGCCTTTCTCAGCTAATCCCTTTTCCCTTATTTTACCATGACTGAATCAAGCTAACTAAATTATAATTAGTGGCATAATTCTCATTCTCTTTGGTTATGGACTCAGCTTTATCACTGAGACTTGATTTTCTGGTGTTCTTCCATCATTCCAAGATTTGTTACAAATTATCAGAGGTGCAGAAGCCAAGTTTGCCAATTCTTTTGTGATTTAGGAGCAAATACTTTGGGCCTGCAGATTTAACAACGTTAGCAGCTATTTCTTAACTTCAATAAATTCTGGGCCAGAAACTAGTTCATCGGTCTAATCTGACATGTATATATCACACTGCTTTCTTCTAAGTACAGCAAAGAAAATAGTGTCGTGTCTTTTCTACACCATTAGGAGCAATTTTATCTGCTGCATCTAGCTATGGGCAATTTTTTCTGGGGTTTTATGTTCAGGTTGGTTTTTTTTAATACTTTTCTTAAATAACTTAATATTGTCCTTTCACATTGCAACCACAGACCTTCCTCTTTGGACGTCTTATCTTCCCATATCAGTTTTCCAGATTTGTAGCTCCTTGTTCATTGTTCCTACAACCTATTTCCTTTTTTTCCATTGTTATAAATTATTTATTTCTAATCATGGCTTTCACATAGCAACTGAAAATGGTACAAGCAATATTCTTTTCTTTGACAGTGAGTTTTGGACAGAAAATAAACCCTCTTCAAAAGCCACCATCTTCCATTCACATTGTTCTGCCCGGATATATTTCCCAAACTGATTCTGCTTACGACTTTCTTGAGAATGAAAGCTTTTGAGTCTGTCTGTGTTTGGGACTCTCCTGTGCTTGGCCATGCTACTATAATCGGGCCATGAACACTGCTTTCTTGGCAACCACCAACTTCTAATCCAGCAACTTCCATCTTTATTCCTTCTAGTGAAGTCCAAAACATTTCCCTTATGCTGGTAAGGCTTTTAAGTTATGTAAGTGACATTTTACAGACTTTTTAGAACAAAATGGTTAGGTCACCATCCCTTTGAATGCAAAAGACAACATTAGATCTCATTTTAAAAGACAGTGTTTGATCTACTTCTGAGAAAACATTACCCAGCCTCTTCATAGGGAGGGTCAGCCTAGGTGAACAGGGAGGTCCTTTCTGGCCACAAAGAACCAGAAATTCTGTTTCTCTCTGAATTCTGAAGAATTCCCTGAACAAAACCAAGAAACTCTATTGAGTCTTGATTGATAACTGCAAATCTTCCAGTTTTTAATTTCCCCATAACAGTGCAGGTTTGAATTCTGTCCCTTATAAAAACCTGCTCAGGCTTCTCATCAATGCAATTGCTAGTTTTCTAACTCTTCTAAGCTAAAAGGCTGGTCCTTTTCATATTCCTCTTATTCTCTTCTTCCACCCTCAGTTGTATTTCCCTAGACAGTGCTAGTTGACACACTGGTCTCTGGGCATTCATGTATCTTCACTTCTGATTTCTCTCCTCTTGCAGGTGCACAGCAGTAACAAAAGAAGCAAAACACACAATTGAGAACATGAGAAATTCCAATTATACATCAGATTTTTTGGTTTGGTTTGGTTTGAGGTTGTTTTTTTTACCTTGAAAGTGGTCAGATAGTGGAAGAGGTTCTCCAGACAGGTTACAGAATTCCTTCTCAGGAGGTTTTTCAAGACCCAACTGACATGGCCCTGAGCAACATGAGCTAATTAAATGGCTTTGAGCAGGGATGTTCTCCTAGATGATCCCCAGAGGCCCATTCTAATCTAAATTATTCATGGTTCTACAGTCTACAGTCTTACTCTAAACCAAGGTAATTTTATCTTCCCTGTATAGTTCTACCTCTAAGATTCTTTTTTTTATCCTCTTGATCCTTCTTAATCACATCATAACCAGAGGAGTTAACACTCACATCATTAATGTTTGAGCAGGTCGATACCATTGATAATGTCAGTGACATTAAAATGTCTTTTTATTAAAGCTCTTCTATTTCTTCAGGTGTTTTCCTCACCAGACTGCAACCCAATGCTTCATAAAAACAAAGTCTTCCAAAACATGTCTTATTTCAGACATTAGTATGCCACAGTAATTAAGTACTCTAATGCTACTCATGTCTTTTTGTAGGATAAAAATAGTACATAGCTGAAATAATGGATTAAAGGAGGTATTTGAATGGTACTGCACATGTGCAGATACATCTGTCTTGATTAAGAGGTTTTGGAATCATAAAATAGTTAGGGTTGGAAAGGACCTTATGATCATCTAGTTCCAACCCCCCTGCCATGAGGAGGAACACCTCACACTAAATCATGTCACCCAAGGCTTCGTCCAACCTGGCCTTGAACACTGCCAGAGATGAAGCATTCACAACCTTCATGGGCAACCCATTCCAGTACCTCACCACCCTAACAGTAAAGAATTTCTTCCTTATATCCAGTCTAAACCTCTGCTGTTTAAGTTTCAACCCATTACCCCTTGTCCTATCACTACAGTCCATAATGAATAGTGTTTGAAGAATAGCTTTGAAGCACTTGGTTTTGCAATATAAGTGCAAATCTAGTAAGTATTAAGAAAACCCATAGTTTTTTGATTATATAATCCTTTTTTGGCACATTGTGATGCACTAAATATTTGAAAATATTGCTAATAAACTTCACAGCTTTTCACTTGAATTTGCCAGAACTGCAATGAGATAACAGAAGTACATTAAATAACCTTGAAGAAAATATGAAGATACTTTGGCTGTTAGATGTAATGCACTTTCAAGGTGAAGTATTCTGAGTTCTGGAAGTTACAGTATTTCAAAGAGTAGATCCTAATGATGAATGATGACAAAATATAATGGGAACTGCAGTGTGGACCTAGTAGATTTTTAAGAGACCATAACTATACAAACAGTCCGTCAAATCTCTGAAGTTATATATCATGAGAAATTACTAGATATGTTTTCCTGATTCATGCACTGTTAATATAGTACTCACTCACACAAAGGTATGTATAGGCATCTAATGTAATGGTCTTAAAAGATAAGGTAAGAAGTGTATAATGTACTGTGAAGAACATGAATACACACCAAGAGATAGAGGCAAATGTTAAGCAGCAGACTGACTATAGCTTTTGTAACCTTACTGCATTGCTGAAAGGAAGAAAAACCTTATGCCTGAGAGCCTTTTATAAGGATGATTACCTATTAATAAACAAACAAGCTTAAAAAGCATTCATATCCTAATAAAACAGTATTTCCCACTAAGCTAAATAAAATCAAACAACACAATGCTCAAATTAACATTGCAACTGGAAAAAAGTGAATTAATATATTTTTTTAGATATAGTATGAAGTCAACAACTGCTTTTCAGATGAACACAAGTGGGATTCAGATTGTGAAATTACCTGTCTGAGCCCTAAAAATCCATAATAGTGGTAATATGACAAGCTTCTTTCAGTATCTTTGAGGCAGCTGCTAGACTTTCCAAAATTGCTGTTTATTGAGCAACTTCTGCAATTTTCCATTATTCAACCTAATTGCTCTCATTTAATTCAAAATGGCTTAAAACCCCATTTCCCATTTTGGCAAGCTAATATCCTCCAAACACCGTTTCCAGCCCTCACAATGCAATAGGATTGAAGACAGCAGTTTCTACATGTTTGGCTGTGTACAAGCTACCATTCACACATTCTTAATCACAGATTCTAAAGGTTTCAAATATAACTCATATAGTAGGCAAGCTACCTATATGCTAGTTTGCAGGGTCTTGAGCTGTTGTCTGCTTTGGATTAGCCTCAGGACAGCAGTAGTCTGCATCTTGCTAGTCCGAGAGGAAATTGTCTGTGCTATTTACTCTTATGGATGAGATCCTTCTGTCTCTGTGACTCCCTAAATGCACTGAAGGATGTCCCATCTTGCATCTCTCAAATATGCTGTTTCCTTTCCTTTTGCTGCCCACTTTGACTTCAGGGGATTATCCTCAATTTAGCCCCATGTCAAACCCTGAAAACTGAACTCTTGTGCTGGCAGCTGCAAACTGTCACCCTCTTTTACAACAATGATAGAAGAGTCTCAACATAGGAAGCTTTCAGGATGAGAAAGATTAATTACTGCACAGCTCTTTTATCAAATCCCACATAGGATGGAAGTGAGTTGATGAAGATTATGTCTGTTTCTGTCACTTCCACTGTGTGCTCAGTTTCACTGATGACCTAATTCACCAATGTGTTCTTTGACTTCATTGATGCTCCCAGTGAGCCTGTCAGTATTTTGTACTCTCTCAATGATTCTTCAATCATTCTTGGTCCTATTAGCAGTAAGTGTGAGGGAAGTAATTTTGTTCACCCTAGCTAGAGGAAGGTCACCCCGGCAAAAGAATTGTCTTTAGTTCCAATAATGAGAAATTCAGTTAAGCAAATACCTTCCCATCCTATGCTCAGCGTTAGCAGAGCATAGCATAGGAAAGTATGGAAAGAGAGGTTTAAATACCCAAGCTTACTTTAAAAGGGGTTTATTATTTCGCTGCTGCCTCCAAGTGATGGCTTCAAAGATAAACTAGTAATTCTCAATACCTATAAGAAAACCCACACAAAAGTGATTGTAAATTGTCAACCTAACATCTTATGTGATTATTTCTGTTTTTCAGCACTAAGTTTAATTTAAGTTACATATAAAATCAAACCCTTTAAGAGCAAAATCTTCTGTTTCACATGCCAATTCTCTTTTGATAACATCTCCAGCCAGTGCACTTGCACTGCAGAGCAGACCACAGTCATATTCTTTCATTTGCAGATATTTTTCTGTTTTATATTTTTAGTTGGAGGACTCAAATGTCATAATTCTTCCAGTTAGCATAATATAGAAAAAGAGTGCATCTATAGGATGCATGGACAGGAGCACTTCACTACATCAGCATATATACAGGGTTAAGTGTAAGTTCATTGCCTGAATTCAAATTTTATGTACTGAATCCCCTTGTATCACATCAAAGAAACACATTTTGTTTAAACAAGTTGCTAAACCAGAAGTGATGAGAAAGAAATCCTCTCTGAGTGCACTTGGTACTTTAATCTTCATTTCACAAAACTCAGGCATTGTATACTAAAGAAACCTTGCTCCCTGTTTAACTGGAACATCCTGTAGGACACAGCCAATTAAATAATCATGAGGACTAAAGTTTAGATGTAGTTCCCCTGCCCCATAATAGCAACTACTTCTTTCTCTGAGTCAGAACTAAACAGGGTGTGCCTCAGCACTAAAGTAGTTCTCATTCCTGGACAACTGTTAGGACTTGCTGAAATGGGCCCTGGGATCAGTAGAGTTTTAAATCTCTGTTTTCCCAGGCACTGCTGGACATGCCTGTTTTCCTAGGTACTACAGTAGGTACCTTCTATGAGATTTCCTTTAATCTCCAGAAGTTTTTGCCGTACTCTGAGGTGAGAAGATGTGGGATGTTATTTTCAGCAGGCATTGGGAATCCCCAGAGACCACAGACCTAACCAGAAGCCAGGCAGGAGCTGCCCCTGGTCACAAGAGGAAGGAAAAACTCTGCCCAGTTAGGGCCAAATCCACCAAAGTTTCTCAGTACCTAAAATAGCTCCTTGGCTGGACTTAACTCACCCAAACACAGAGTGACAAACATGAAGCCCCTTTTTGGCTGTGCTTAACCAAGTTGTATTGGTCTAAAGGGTTTCAGGTTTCCCAGTGACAAAATCTGAGATGCTCAGAGAGGGTTTACTATTTCAGGCCCTAGCAAGACCCAGTCTTAGCCAAAGCTCAGGAGAAAGCTTTACCTCTCTTTTGTCTTGTTTGATGGACCTGACACAGTTGGTTGTCACAGGATACATTTATTGAATCAGTCTGCAAAAAAACTGGATTGTGGGTGCTTAACCCTTTGAAGTGTGGTTACAAGGATGGTGTCTCTTTCTGCCTATTAAAATGGGACTATTTTTACAGCTGGTTAGAGCCCTCATTCAGAGGTGGAGAGGGTGCAGGACAATTCCCAGTCTTGCCTGTGAGATATCTATATGCTTGTCTCTCATGTTATGGAATACCTCTGTAGACAGCTCCTGAAACTGAAGTAGAAAGGAAATACTGCTTTACCTGTATGATGAGAGCACTCTCACAGAGGTTGTCATTCCTGGTCTTCTTTTCTCAGCCCCAAGCCACTACCAATGCATTTGGCATAGTAATATTTAACAAAATACTCTTAATACAGTCCTGGGAGCAACAAAATTAATCCAGAGCTCCCATGTCCCAAACAAACCACTGGAAAAAGGAGGTCCTTCTGCTCCTTATCATTCTCTGACCCAGAGACTTGGTAATTCTTTTGTGTAAAGTTGAACTCATTCGAAAGTTTTTGGTCCTACTCCAAGACAGTCTTCAGCCTTGTACATGAAGTAGTCCTGCAGTGTGAATAAGTCAGGATTTTCTCATGTGAATCATGAACTTGGGCCTCCTGTGTCCTGGTTGAGTGGCCTGGCTCCTAAAAAAAGAAAAAGGATTTGCTTGCACTCTTCTGATGGAGTGATGCATGCTGCTTTTTAAAAGGAGGTGATGAAGGTGCTTATTAGCAGAAGAAGCTTCTTCTATTAATGTGCATTTATATGGTACTGTATTCGTACTTCAAGTTAAATTCTGCATGGTTTATTTTTCCTGGAATTTTCATTTCACTTACATTCAATAATTTGTCATGTGAAATCTCTTTCCAGAAGGTCTCTTCCAGTTTTACTGCAGTTCACCATTTGAAATGTCGCATGAATCTGTTTTTTTTCCTAAAAATTAATTTTCATATATAAAGCTTTATTTATGGGTTTCCAAGAAAAAGTAGCAAAAGTAGTTACCATATGTCAGTACAGCACCCCCTAAAGGATAACAGTTTTTTTCTATGAAAACATCACATTCTTTGTTCTTTATGTGTTTTTTTTCCTCCACTTCAATCTAGTATTTTAATATTTGTGAATCCTGAGGGAAAGTAGGTGCCTATTAACACAGGATAAGAAAGCCGGATTCTCCCATAGACTCATGTGTGTGGCTCCCTCATCCGTGTGCCGGTTGTCAGCATCTCCATTCTGCAAAACTGCATTCTCCCCATGAATTGTGCAAACTCTGTGTTCAGCATCTCCTGTTTTCTGGATGTGGGCATGAAAAGCCTTAATTATAATAGCAGTCTTGCTGTAGCCACGATAGTCTAAGTGAAGCAGAATTTGCATAGATGATGTTTGCTATTGGAGCAACTCGTATAACACGAAAACCAAAGCAGGATGTCAGGCGTTTTCGAGCCTTTTCAAGCTCTTCCTGTTTTTTCCACCAATATTTGGATCTAATAAAATATATTTTTCTGTTTACAGAATTTGTCTAACCAATTTATAGCGAAGAATGTATTACCATCTTTCCTAGATACTGAAATTTGCCCTGAATGATCCATTTGGGAATTACTCGATGCCAGGGTTGTTTTCATTTCTCAGCACAAGCTGTGACTCAGGCAGTATAAGCAATACAGTTTGGCTTCACAATCTTTTTGTACCCACAGGCCACTTAGCAGAGGTTTTGCCCTTAGTGGTACCCAAAACTCCAGAGGGACTATCCTGAAACAATGTCATAATCCTTCCAGAGTCTCAAGATATCTCCTAACAGTACCTTGAGTACTTCCCTGTTGTTTACTGCAGCACACCCTTTTCTGGAGCTCATCTTGCTTTTTATCAGTTGAGCATCATTTCTGCATCAGCATTTAATATACTGGTGCTAATGAGGCATGTCTTAGCACCCCTTATGTCTTTAACAGAAAACTGAGGACCTCCATAGGGCTGAGGGGGTTCTCTCACTGTAAGCTGAGTTGTTCTTCCTGCTTGTAGGTGCCATCACCCTGGATCTGGGCTGCTCATGATTTCTCACCTGTCTCCCAGGTGGGTACTTCAGCCTCAGGCAATGGATCACACAGTTCCTCTGGAAGCTTTCTGGGGTTCCTAAGGAAGGCAGCACTTACTTTCATTACCTCCTTCTCAGTGAAACCAAATACCAGCTTACTGAGAAAACCTCTCCACAGCCTCACATGATTCAGTACACCAGATTTCTTGCCGTTGACCGTTTTATCCCATGCTTTTCACACTCTGACAAGCATCTACAAAATGTCTGCTTACTATAAGTAAAATCTACTTCTAACACTAATCTGGCAAGTAGTACCTGTGTCAGCTTGGTACATCTGCTGAGCATGGGGGATGCAGCCTGAGCTGCTCACAGCATTCGCACTCATACTGTGGGTGGCAGGCAGATGTCCACATACGCTTCAGTTAATCTCTTGCGCATCATCTTAAATGTGTTTTGCAGTATCACAAGCAGCTACAGATGGGCAAATCATTTTAACCTGCATCCCTGCTGCACACTGGGAATTTCAGCAAGGCTCTGTGAAGTTCATAGCATTTTATCCTTGCTGCTACATATCTCCAGGGAAAACCTCTTCAGAGCTGGAATCTAGGCTCCAAGGAAATATCTTTCCAGCTACCTCTCAGCTTTTGGGGTTGTGCTGCATTAGCAATACAATGTTCGGTGTGACCTATTTCAACAAAGAATGTGGTTCTACGTACACTAATGTGGAGATCTATTTTCAATCCTTACTTGGTGTCTTCACATTGTTTTTGCAATTTCAAGCTTTTTTCCTTCAGCAACAGACAAAAAAGAAGATGACTGAATGGTTGACGAATATTCACTCTTAAGCCTGAGCTTTCAGGCTCAGTCTGTGTCTGAATAATTGCTTACCTGTTCTTTATGATCTACCATCAAGTATCTTTTTTTTCCACCAACACACTTCATGTTTTCACTAACCACTTCTCAAAAACCTTCTGATCTACTGCTAACTCCTAATTAAATTCTACAAAATCCCTGCCTCTCTATGGTCTTCTGATGTAATTTTCATGTCTTTCAGTTAAAGCCTGATCTAGTTTCTCTTTCCTTGTCTAGACACTGTCTCTGTCTTGCTCTGAACTTTAGATTCTCTTCCAATATAACCACATTGGGTTCCTATTTAATATGCCACTCAGCAAGATTTTTAGAGATAGTCACAAGCAATACATTGCAAGCTGAGCTTTCACCATCAAATATCTATTATTATCAATAACAGTACAGGCAAAGCTAACCAATAAATGCATAGCAAAGCTTTCACCGTGAGCAAGCAAGTAAATCCCACCCACTGCACCACAAGTCAGTCTCTTACAAAGGACACTACCTCTTCATCCAACTGCAACCAGCCTGGCTGGCTGTTGTTTGAACAGGTGAAAACTGAACTCAGTAAATCTGTGTGACTTTGAGTATAAATGGTGATATTCTGTAGGCAGAAAGACAAAGAATATGTAGCATTTCCAATCTGATTGCTTCCAGTACAATGTTTAGGTCTTATTCATCCTTACTTTTGATGACATTGTAGAGTGGGGTGAAGATACTCCATCGTCTCTGAAAATTCTATGCACCTCTCCTGTTTTTCTTGTTAACTACAAGACTAAGTTATAAGGAAGTAAAAAACCTGAAGCCTGTAAAAGCTCCTTGGTTTGAGATTTTTGCTGAACTTGTTTGGAAAACACTTAAATTAGATCCAATTAGGTTTTAATCAGCCTAGTTGAAGAAATTATTCTTTTGGCTGCTTTCACAGGAAACTTGAGTTAAATGCAAATTATAGTTCTCTGATTGCTACAGACTGGAGAAAAATACTTCCCCTTTTTCACTCCTAACAGCCTACTTCTTTATTTTTAATCAGAGCTGTTGAGTAGTTTGTCCTGGGCAAAGAAAGTCATGTATAGAAAGTGATTTGAAATTCATCTCTAATAATGTTTAATGAGCAACAGACACAGGAAGGATTTTTCTTCCCATACAGCCCTTTTTGAATGCCATATATAAACTGTGATTCAGACAAAAAAGGCTTAGGTGTGAATAATGTTTGATCTACATCTGGCAAGTACAACTGCAGTCATTAAGCTGAGCTTTTGTGAGGCTCACTGCATGCTCATAAGCCAACGTAAATCATACTGGATGAGAAAGTTGCAAGTTTTACTAAGCTGGCAGAATCAAAATGAAGTTACAGGAGAAATCAAATTCCATGTAAATAAGTTAGCAGTACAGAAAAATAAAGTTACCAATCTATCATGGAGTTATACATACAAATATTCAAACACATAAGCACAACTTAGTCATACAGAAAAATCAATTAGAACATGGCAAGCCTGGCAGCTATGGTAAAGGTATGGCCTTAATTTTCTCTGATTTCCCATAAATGTTATGGAATAGGTCCTGATACCACTGTTCTTATATGACAGTCCATTCAGCTGTATTTTCATTGTGTCATCAAGTCCTAAATTAACTTGGTGAGTTTCAGCAGCAGAGTATTGGGGAAGGACAGACAGTTTTGTCTAATCGTGTTGAGAAACTTGAGTCCTTGCCAAGAAATCTATTTCCCATTCTATTAATACAAGACCTATTTGAGCAAACAAAAGTGAAAGGAATTTGCCAGCCATGAAAGGTAAACTTTATTCAAAAATGGTTATTTCCTTCAGGCAAAATCCAGGCAAAAGCCTTCTTGAAGACTAGGGCTCTACACTAGCTCAGGAACACAGTGATTAACACTGGCACTTATGGGAGAATTCAATGTGCTTTGAAAGAAGGGGAATTTCAAGTTAAAAAGAGGAAGCTTCTTTTGACCACAGGGGCTTGCTTTAAGCAGCACACACGTATTTGTGGTAGGAAAGGGTTGATTTTCCTGTGTTTTGGGCATTCTGCTTATGGTGGAGGACAAGCACTGAGGACAGAGGAAAGAATGAACATTTCTGTTGTCAAGATCCATATTGGAGTATTTTGCTGCCTCTGAGATGGGAAGCCTGGAAAAAGAAATAAGGTACTGCTTATTTGTAATACTTTAGAGTTGTAATACTGCTTTATATTGAATGGGTTTGCTTCTGTATCTGATAATAATCTGATCAGTTTCAGAGGTGTTTGTCATGCTCCTATAAGCAAGTAGGAGCATACATTTGTAAAAATGCAATTGCTATTAGTAAAGTGACTCCACAGTTGATCTCTATAGTATTTGAGTCACAGCTGCTAACTGTAGCAGCTCCACACACATCCCTTATTCCCTGGAGCAAGCTGACCAATCTATACCAGAAAGAGCCAGAGGCCATTCTGTAGTAGCATTGACACAGTTATTTCCTGAATTACTGGAGCAGGACATTTATAATCAGAAACTGGGCAAAACGACCAAAATGAACCTGCAGGGCATCTTCCTATTATGCATGTTATAAGGATGGTGGTCTTAATTTACAACACCAGTAGACAGGAGGATCAGGTCCTTTCTTCCAACTGTTGTAATGGTTGTGGTTGAAGGGAGGGACAGAAAAGTAGGAGGCAAAACCTTTTCCTTAGCTTTGTAAATCAGTGTGCCATGAGAAGTACTGTGATAAACCCGGTATGTGTCCCCAGAGTGACTTTTGCACTGAACTGAGAGCAGGAGGCTTATTTAACCTCACTTCTGAATC
This sequence comes from Melopsittacus undulatus, assembly GCF_012275295.1. Taxonomy (NCBI): domain Eukaryota; kingdom Metazoa; phylum Chordata; class Aves; order Psittaciformes; family Psittaculidae; genus Melopsittacus; species Melopsittacus undulatus. Next base: position 113,726,465 of record NC_047528.1, on the reverse strand, counting down.
ACATCTTCATTTAATAATTGAGATTAATTTATTGCAAGAAAAATAAGTTCCTGCTCAGTGGTCCTCCTGTTTAAGAAGCAGAATGAGGTTTGTGTCACATGCCCACCTGATTTTGAAAGACACTTACTGAAAAAAAGATTATAATACCTGAGAACTAAAACTAAAATATATTGTATAGCTGCTAATCCTTATTAGGAGTGTTTGGGTATAAGTTAGGAATCAACTACAGATTCATCCTTTTGTGTACAGTACATAACTCAGAGGTGCCCTAGATACTGCCATTTAAGGTTATGCCTGTACTTCATTGTGTAGCCATGCTGCCATTTTTAGGCAAAGTGTCCTGTGCAGAAGTAGGAGGCTCAGAAGAGGGACAACCTAGGAGTGGGCATTTGTATTCCCTCTTCTGTACAATTACTCTCAAGGAAACTCCAGCAATTTACAGGTCTGTTAATGAACTGACACACAATCATGGCATCATTGAATAGTTAAGCTTGGAAAGGATCTTGAGATCGTCCAGTTCCATCACCTCTCTGGAGCAGGGGTGCACTCCCCTATTTCACTGCAAAGTCAAACAAGGTAGAGTGTCCTGGTGAGAACTGAATCTGGCAATTGCTATTCCCCTGCTGACAAGTTTGTTTGACTAACCTTGAGGCAAGTGCGAGCACTGGGAAAGGAGGACAAATGTCATCTGATGTGGTTACCTGTGACGAAGAAGCAGTTCAGCCAACTTGCCAATTCTGTGGCCAGGTGTAGTTTAGAGTGTCAAACAAATATGTCAATCTACCCCGTCCTTTAGGTGGAACTCAGAATAAACAACACAGCTAATCCCAATGGATGTCTAATTCTGGCTGATAAGTTTCTTCCCCTCCAAATTTCCCCTCAGTTTCATTTGCATGGAGTATATATTCGTGTCCTGGGCTTTGCTGCAGTGACACTGTGTGTCATTAGGCAGTCGCTGTGCTCTCTTTCAGAGATACCTGCCCTTCAGTTGTGGATGAAGAATTCTGCTAGCAGAGGCAGTGGAATGTTCCATGATCTTTCAACCAAAGGTATTATTGAAATAATTGGTGTTGTTTAATTGTTATTAAAAGAACAGTTTTGGATGTTAATGCAAAGTGGTACCAGAATCACAGAGAAAATCATAGTTCTTCTGAAGATCTTAGGTATAACAGGATGTTATTGAAACAGGCAGTAATGAGAAGGAATACAAAAGGCAAAAATTAGGGAAACAGAAGGGTTTTTTAATGTAATAACAACATAATTAAATATTAACATAATAACAACAACAGATTTTTTTAATGTAGCTTAGAATAAAAGATTGTTCTAAAAGACTGAGCAATAGAAAAGTTTAGCAGTTGATTAAAACAGTTCCGCTTTCTAGCTGGGGAAACACATAGCAAACACAAATTGCCTGGCAATGGTATGCTTTGAAAATGTGTCTGTTCTGGGATAGTTATGTGGTTGTGTTTGGGTGGAGGGCATCTGAGAATTCCCTGACCTTACCATGTTAAGAGAATTTCCTTGAGTTGTGCCTTCCTTTGACAGCACTTGTGCAAATCAGCCTGTGTTTACAGCATAGGAGAAGGATGGTGAATGCATCTTCTGGATGTCTCTAGGCTAGCTTTTGGGTCAGCAGTGGAAAGTCTTAGTCACACATGTCCTGTCTCCAGGAGACTCAGTGTTGAACAGGATAGGAATTCTAGAAAAATTCCCTGCACTAGGGGAGTCAAAAGAGTCAGTTTCTACTTCAGTATTTGCTTCTGTTTTGAGCTCATTATGAAACATGGGTGAGGAGAGTCTTTCCATAGAAGATGCAAGATGTAAGAAGAGGTATCTGATGTAAGAAAAAGCACTAATGTCATGTAAGAACATGTAAAAAGGGATGTTTTGAAAGGTACTGAAGGAATTTAGGAGTCAAAGAGCACAGATTTGAAAGTGTCTGTCAAAAAATAGTTACTATATCCAAAAATGAAAACAGGAAAAAAGAGAGCAAATGAAAACCCAGGCAATCATACCAGCCACAAAGCCCTTGTTTACTCCAAGACCTTCATGCTTCACTGTGTGCGTTAGGTTTTCATATGCTGGACTGGGAGGAACAAGAGACAGAAAGCGCAAGCCAATCTCAACATAAGTTACACAGGGCTTTCTGGCACTTGCCCTCAAACGCAAATGGAATGAAGTTGTCCCTTTTTAATGAACATCAATCTTAGAGTTCCTCAGTGGAGGAATCCCCCTATACTCAGCCAAGTGGGAACTACTTCTTGATTTTTCTGAGGCTATTTGGGTCAAACCAAAGTAGTCACAAATAGAGTCAGTAAAGTGCATATACTCATACAGTTTCTTCTCCTTTTAGTGATTGTACTTCAGATGGTGACTAAAGAATTGAGTGTGACTGCTGACTGCATACTGAGAGAATTTCAACCAATACACTTCTCCATTTGTCGTCTCAGACATCCACACATGACTTGTAATTGTGAGTCATGGGGACATCCCCAGGAATGAGGAGGCTGATAAAGCCTCAAAAGGCAAGAAAGACATGCCACATAGTGCTAGCAAGGGGAAATGACTACCTCCCAATGGACTCGTGTAATTCAGGATGACAGAGATAATTTGTAAGCCCCAAGTCTTCAAACCACTCCTATCTCATCAGTTATCACTGGCACTGTGAGAAAGTGCTGCTTCCACAGCTGGATGTACCCAGAAAAACTGCACATACATACATACACACATGCATTCACATGCACATACACATGCTCTGAAGTGGAGCAGAGTGCTCATGCACTGGGCTATGGCCACTCTGAGGGCAGTTTGTTCTGCACCTCTTGCCAGCAGCAGGCCATACCCTGAAGCCAAGTCTTTTTTCTCCTCTTACCTTTAGCAGTCCTCTTTGACTGCTAAACAGTTCTGGGATACAACCAGTCTTTCTATGGCCTGCAGATATAAAAAAGAATTGAGCATGGAATGTGTATTGAATATGCCAACACAGAAACTGTGTAATTCACCTTCTTCCCCTCAGTCCTCTGGACACTGGCTCAAAGAATGTGTGTTTGTTGGCTAAAGGCATCTTGTAAAAAAGGGGAAAGAGATGCTACTTGCCATACTGGTTTTAGTGGCCCGATTCATGATTCATCAGCTCTCACATAAGAGTTAAAGTAAGACAAGTGGCTTGTCACACTCAGTGACCTCTCTCTGCAGGGAACATGGGTGTACACCCCTCTGCAGACTCACAGGATCCTTCTTCATGCAGCATGCCTTCTCCTTGAAAACAACAGCCAGGAAAACATGTAGGAACATTGAGGCTTCTGTCCTCACTGATCCAAATCCAACCCATAAAGCAAGGCAAGCAATGTTATCTGGTATGTTTCCTGAGGTTTATTTCTCTCTCTTACTTTCAGTTCCAGTTTTGGTCTTTGCTGCTGTGAGACAGTGATTGCAAGACATACCTAGCTATAGCAGTACTTTCCCTGTTTAGTTTCCAGTTGCTAAATTGTATTAATTTCTCTTCTAACACACATGCACTGGATAAAATAAATAGGGCTATCTTTTTTTTACTTGACTGGAAGCAAAACTTCTTATTCACTGGAGGAAAAGCTGATTGCTGAGCAGGGGTTTCTGTAGTTTTCAGTGGTTTGGCACAGGTGGTTTTATTTAGGCAGTCATTTGTGTGGTTTAATTCAGTGAGGCCCAGCCGAGAAGGAAAACCTCTTGACAAAAGTTCAGCATGTGAGCTTTACTACAGGCAGCTTGAGCAGAAAGAGAATGGCCTCCTACAACAATGGATTCTGCACAGTCCCTCCCTCCTCTTTTGCTGATAGATGGATCACTAAGAAAACTATCTGTGTCCTCCGAGACATTAAGGCTTCTTTCTCACCTTTCCTAAGAAAAGGCAGGATGAATCTGGTCTGGAAAAAATATTCACAGTTCTGTACATTACAGTACACAAAACCCATGGCAGCTGACTGGGGAACTCTATTAAACAGAAGAGACTCAGGCTCCCAGAGAACTGGGGTAAAGACCCCAGTAAACCAGCCATCCTGGGTTCAGTGTAACAGTTATTTTTCTCCTCCCTAGTAGCTGGTGTGGTGCTGTGTTTTTTACTTTAGCCTGAGAGCAACACTGATAACACACTGATGTTTTTAGTGTTGCTAAGTAGTGCTTACCCTCATCAAGGACTTTTCGGTCTCTCATGCTTTGCTAGTGAGGAGGGGCACAAGAAGCTGGGAGGAAGCAGAGACAGGACACCTGACCCAAACTAGCCAAAAGATATTCCATAGCACAGCACGTCATGCCCAGTATAGAAACTGGGGGGGAGTTACCTGGAAGGCCCAAATCACTGCTTGGGTCGGGCTGGGTATAGGTCAGCAGGTGGTGAGCAATTGTATTGAGCATCACTTGTGTTTGTTGTTTTCTTTTCCTTTTCCACTTTTAGTTTTATATTTTTTCCCCTTGTTATTTCATTTATCACTATTATTATTGGCGGTAGCAGTAGTATTTTTTGTGTTATACTTTAGTTTCTGGACTGTTCTTACCTCAATCCATGGGGTTTACGTTCTTTCCATTCTCCTCTCCCTCTCTCCAGAGGGAGTGAGGGAAGAAGGTGGGGAGTGAGCAAGTGGCTGTGTGGTTCTGAGTTACCAGCTAGGCTTAAACCATGACAGTGCTTTTTGGCGCGCAGCGTGGGACACAAAGGGTTGAGATAATGACAGATCTGACCAGAGTGTATCTAATTGTATTTGTGATAAGCATTAATTGTTTCAGATTAATAGTGACTCATCACAATGTTGATTTATTTGCTGTCAGAGTTGTTGCACTTGGTCTCAGAGTTTCAGCATGTTGTACCTTACTTACAGCAAGTGGGGGGCCTGGGCTAAAGCTCTTGTTTAGCTGTACTTCATGGTAATGACTTGTAATGCAATAGAATCGTTGATCTGGGCATGCATTGTCAATGTGATCATCACCTCTGTACTTTGGGAGGCATGTAATGGGAATTGTTAACAATTGCACCTATTTTTTTCCCCTTGGAAGGCCAACCTTTGGAGGATACATCCTTCCCTCTTTTGACAAAAAGCAATCAGGAAGCTGTACTACTAGTGAACACAGAAGACAGCAATCTCAATGGCTTTAAGCAGTGTGAGAGCTAGAGTTTTTACATCTGCTCCAGCAAAAGAGGATTCTTTGAAGCTATTTAAAGGAGGAGGGTGAAGGACCTTAGCAGTGGTGGTGTGGAGGCTTCTCCCAGATATACGGAAAAGACACAGGAAGAGCACAAATGTGCTGCTAAAATGCAAACCAACCACCACAGGCCAGTCAGATCCAGATGCCATTGACACCCCAGGGCATGGGAATGGCTTGTGGCTGTTTCCTGGGATTATAGGACCTTTATACCACATAGAATCATTTTGTTTATGGGCTGTCAGGTTTTCTCTTTTTATTTTAAAAAGATACAGTTTTTCTTAACCACAAATTAAATGCTGTTTAGACTCAACTCTTTAAACCGTACAGGATTTCTCTCAGTTATATTTTACTGTTGTGAAGGAGAGGTTCCTGTTACAATACTGAAGGTTAAACACTTCAACATTTCTGATAGCTGGCATCATCATGCTGTCTCTCTCACCTCCTCCTTCTATGTTACCCTCTCCTCCCCCTTTACTTTCAATTCCCCTTTCTTCCCCACACTGCCAGGACAATCATGTTCCCAATTCCTTTTTCCTCTGCACAAGGTCTTTTGGGTATTCATCCTGCCCTTTGCACCTCAGGGGCTTTCTGTTCCTCCCATGGCATATCCTGTCTGCAGCAGTCCTGCCCTACATCACCTTCTCTGTAAACCAGAGCTCTGTCATGGCATGTTTCTTGTTGCTAAAGGCTATGAAGCACACAGAAGTCTTCGCACCAGTACATAGGAAAAGGTGAGATTAACTTTCTCAATAGCCTCTCTCTTGCTAAAGTTTCTTCCTGTTTTACCACTTCTTTGGGAGTACTGGAGAAGGTACTGGAATATTTTCACACTTCATATTTCTTCATATCTCCTCATCAGGGACTGTAGCCATAGGACAAAAGGTGATGGGTTCAAACTAAAACAGGGGAAGTTCAAGTTAGATATAAGGAAGAAGTTCTTTACTGTGATGGTGGTAAGGCCCCGGAACAGGTTGCCCAGAGAAGTGGTAAATGCTCCATCCCTGGCAGTGTTCAAGGCCAGGCTGGATGGAGCTTGAGGTGACATGGTTTAGTGTAAGGTATCCCTGCCCATGGCAGAGGGTTGGAACTGAATGATGTTAAGGTCCTTCTCAATACAAACCATTCTGTGATTTTATGATTCTATGTTTCTGTGATTTCATATTTCTTTCATTCTTCCTTCTTACAGTGTCATGGAGGTCTTCATATTCTTCCTTTATACTATGATACTTCTCCCAGGTAAAAGTCACATTCTTAATTGTAAAAACTGTTTTGATTATTTGTGTCCTGCTATGTGATACTTTCTCATCCACTAAAAAGCTCATTCCTTAACAGTATTTAATGATTTTCATTGCACAACCAAGGTCATATAGCCTATGCAATGTGTATTTAAATTGTGTGCAGGGACTATATAAAATATATAGCAAGTACTTTCTCTCTTCAAATTTGTATCTTTACATTACACTTGCTTTACATTGCTTGTTAAATTTTTGATGTAAATCTGTCTTTCAAATGTGTGCATATCACCACAGTACCTTATAAAGGAAAGCAGTATTAAATTGAAACCCCACAGTCTGATGTGGGACTACTGGAGTTCTAGACAGCCACAGAGATCATTTTGCAGTCTGGTGCTCCTGAAGAGCAGTAAAAATTTTGCACCAGGAGAAAGGCTATAAATCTTCTCATCCTTTTGAACACAGCAGAGGTGTTTGTATCTTTTGGGACAGAGGACTGCATTTCCCATTCCAAGAAAAGTTAGTCTTCCTGGCCCATCACCACCCATAACAGTGGATACATACACTGAGGAAAGTAAGGGAAAAATCATCCCTTATGTACTACTGTTTATCCTTTCTTTGCATGAAGGCTTAACTGTGCTTATTGACTATTTCTATTCACAAGATCAGCAACAGAAGAATTAAATCTGACATTTACTTTGTCATCAAACTCTAGATTAATTACAGAAGAGTTAAATCTGACATTTAATGTGTCATTAAACTTTAGATTAATTCTTCATGTGACTGAAATTGTTCACCTGTTTCTGACCTACTGGTCATATATTCCCTAGACACCAGCATTTACCACACAATGTGCACTTCACATTGCCTTCAAAACTGCAGTGCTGTGCTCTTGTATTAGGAGAATCAACTCAACTTTTTAAAAAGAAATTGTGCATCTATCACCTTTATGGCAGTATTTCATTATACTTGGGATGCTATACTCAGGATGCAAGAATGGTTTGGACCTTTTGCCTGCAGATTAAGTACAGACACTTGCAGCCTCCATGGGGTAGGCCTTCCTTGGAGAGTGAAATATAGGAAGGAAAACAAGAAACAGCTTTATGACCTAACTCCACAAAACTGAGTCAGTTTGAAGAACTACATGTCTTGTCATACCTAGTGGGAGCATTTGTGTCTGAAAGCTGGCAGTTTACTGCTACTGTGGTTAAGTGTTGCCTGTGTGAGTGCAAATACTTGGTGTTCTTCTGTAGCTGATGGAAATCTTCTTTGTCGAAGGTACCACCGGCACCGTGTATCAGGTGAAGTCATTTCTCAACCACACTGCATACCTATCCTGCTATTTTCCAAACTCTCAGAAAAGTGACATAAAGGATTTAATAGTTTTTTGGCAAAAAGGCTTTGAAGTGGTGCATGAAGTGTACTACGGCCAAGAAAAACATGATAATGTTAGTCCTGATTATAAAAATCGCACCAAGATGGATATGGACAAATGGACCTTGCAGCTGTTAAATGCAGGGATTGTGGATGAGGGACTGTATGCGTGTATCATACAGCAGAGAGTTGAAGGAATTTCAAGAGTCATACATCAATCTGAGTGCTTACTGCACATCATTGGTAAGTAAGCTCTTCTAATTGTCATCTGGTCTAGGGATTGGTGGGGTTTTTTTGGGGGGAGGGGGTCTCTGTCACTTTGTTCAGTCCAGAAATATCTGGTATTGTCTCCAGCTCACTGAAGATGTACCTGCACTGGAGCTGGATTTCTAAATCATAGAATCATAGAATAGTTCGGTTTGGAAAGGACCTCACGATCATCTAGTTACAACCCTCTACCATGGGCAGGGATGCCTCACACTAAACCATGTCACCCAAGATTGTCCAGCCTGCCCTTGAACACTGACAGTGATGGAGCATTTACCACTTGTTGGGCAGCGTGTGCCAGTGCCTCACCACCCTCACAGTAAAGAACTTCTTCCTTATATCCAACATGAACTTCCCCTGTTTACATTTGAAATCCTCAGCTCTAAATGGAATGTACTCAGGGGAAAGTAATCAGAAGTAGACAATGAGGTAATAATTTGTTCAATATTTCATATTCCTGAATCCCACCCTTTCATAGTTGTAGTGAAAACCATTCTGCCTTCTTCCTCTTGCCTCCTGGAAGTTTTATGGCTTCTAGGACTCTGTAAAATACAGTTCATTTGCATCTGATGCACTACCTTCTATTAAAAGTAGCAGGAGTTATCATCGTTGGTGGTAAATTACAGCTGGAACATAAGATTTCTGTGAACACACAGCTATTTTATGATCATATAAATCACAGAGAAAATAAGAAAAGAGCAATTCACATGGAGGAGTAGAAATTCATATGTTCAGTTAGAGGAAGACTGAAAATACTCTGAGGAAAAAATGCATGCATTGATGAGATTAAACCTGATTTCTTGTGTGTTACCAGACGAAAAGGCAGCAGATCTTTTAACAGGAGAATGGAAGTGAGAAAGAAATCTTTTCCCAATACCTTCTAATATTTTTAGTAATTCCTAAGATATTTTTCCTACAGTTTTTCTATTTTAAACTGCTCTGTTAGTAAACTTAGTCCATACGCCTGTGCTCTCTCTTCTACTGTGATAGTGCATTAATAACAATGGCTTCTAATTTCCACTGGTGTTTTCAGACCTCAGGATACTGTTTCAAAAGAGAACAAGCCATGTCTAACTGCAGCCAAAACCAGAGTATCAGGATGTCTGAGCCTATTTAGCTTTGTGCTACCAGCAAGAGTTCTCTCAATCCACAGATAGAAAACCTGGATTGTTAATTTTGATCCTCCCAGAATCTACTTGACAAGTATTTTCAGCAAAGTTTTATAACTCAGAAACTCACAATGTGCACTCAGGATCAAGGCTTCCACTTTAAGAGAATCTGAGCATCAACTGCTCAGTTAATTCAAGCAGCTACTTGTAGCTTAGCCAGCATCTGAGCAACATGTTATAGAAGTCTCACAGTTAGGCACTGAAACTCTCCTGGACCTTTCAAGGAAGACTGTTTTAAACTGTGTGCTGCTGTTTTCCTTCCAAATGATTCATTGTTCAATAAGCTCCCAAAGGAAAAAGCAGCATAAAATCATATTTAAAAAAATAGAAGGAAAATACAAATGTTGAAATGTACTTGTGCTTACTTACTGTTTCTTAAGGAGAGTCTCACATGGAAGGCTTTTTGTAGTGTGGGGTGTTACACTTAAAATGGATGTTAGAAAGACTGAGTGCTGTACAAGAATGATGGAACAGTTATACAAAGCTATCTTAATCATTTGGTTACCTAACCCACCCAGAAATACAGAAGCACCTTCTGATATGGTTTACATGTGTTATTTATATATATTATGTTAGGCAAATATATAGATAGATATATGTGTAATAAGTATTGTGTACAGCCAGGATGATTTATATGAGAACATGAGCACATATCCTTCTCCAGAAGGTATAGTGAGCTTCACAATGGAAAGCTTTGGCACTGGAAAAAAACAAGGTAGGGACCATGGTGACAAGCGACCTAACTGGAAATTCTGCTGCATGTCTCCAGCATGTCTCCAGTGCTTCTTTTGGATGGATCAAAATGGGAAGTAGGTGAGACTAGGGAAGCTTTTTCAAACTATGTGCTAGGATTAAAACTGATGTCAAAAGAGACATAAAATTTGTGTCCTCATTTTAAAAGGGATGTTAGAAAACTTACAAGCATAAAAAAAAGCTCTGCTAGAGTTATACAAAGGCTGGAAAAATACAGTCCAACTGAAGACATTAAAAGATCAATCTGATTACACAGAAAACTGAGAGAAGACTGGTTTTCAGAGTGTGGGAACCTGAAACGTACATAAAACACTGGATATTGAAGAAAAAGCTAATTTGTTTAGTGAAGGTATAAAAACTATCAGCAGCTGAAAGTAAGTGAAAAGTAAGGGAAACTGTCACTTTTAGGAAATAGAACAAAACTAGGTAAGTTGATTAAGCCGTTGAGAAGCATATTAAGGGCTTGATGGATATGTTGTCTCTTGAGGTATTTAAATCTAAGCCCATAGTGATTTTGGAAGATATGCTACCTTTAAATAGAAAAGACTTCCTGAAACAGGCTTCTCTGTTAACAATCCAAAACTCATAAATACATAGCCCATACCCTGCATGCAACCAACAGCACTTTTCAGTCAATTGAGGTTCCCAGAAGCCATAAACCAGAAGTGCTTTGATCAGGGTATAGTCCTCTACTTCTACTTGTTTACTGTCAATAGGATTCAAACTCTTAATTCGCTGGGATTTGGCATGTTTCATAGGCATGGAATACATTCCTGCCCTCCCTATAAAATGCCAAGGAGAGAATAAATACTGTAGACCAGAAGCTGGAGTGAGCAGTCAGATAAGTCAGATCTTGAGGAGAAAGAGGAAGTCTGAGCTTTCCTGAGAGACAACTTAACTAAATTTATCTAAATAAAGAAGGTGGGAATTTTTCCAGTTTGAATTCACAACCATGGATTCTCTTGGAATTTAAGCGAGTAAGCTAAATCCTGCTCCATGTGTGCTGGGATAGAGCAAATAAAGTAACATTATATTTCTTCATCCATCCATAATAAGAATTCACTAGGGCAAGGACTGGAGCCTAAATCCAACACATTTGAGCAAGTATGCAAAACAGACTCTCTTAGGCTTATATTTTTCTAAGAATCCTTTTCCCCTTCTCCAGTATTTCTCCATATTGCCTTTAGTCCTATTGCCACTAATGTCATGAAGTATTCTCAATGTGTCTTGAGTCTGTTTCTTGGATTCTGGTTTTGTGATTGATTGATTTTAACTTGCTGTATGCTAATGTGCAGTCAGTATTATGTCTACATTCTCTCCTCCTTTTCCTTTATAGTCTGCTATTTCCACTATGACCTCTTAAATAAAGGAAACCTGGTTTGGGAATATTTGGTAGATTATTTAATAAAGAGTACTTCCATTTAGCATTCATACTCATAGACCCATTGCTTGGCTGATCAGACTTACGTCCTTGAAACATTCTGAGGACAAGGAGAAGCAAGTTCAAACATACACCATAACAAACCCTTCTTGGGACTCCAACTGTTTTCCTAAGAAATTTGCTTAGACTTGCTTCTGCCTGAAAATAATTGGAAGGAACTGTCATGAGATGCAGTATGTCTGACTCATGATGCTTTCTCTTTGGTCTATTTCAGCCAACTATAGTCAACCTGAGATAGCACGGCTGCACAAAGGGGAACTAAAGCCCAATGAATATTTGAAGCTTTGCTGTTCTTCCAGTGGAGGTTATCCAGTGCCCGAGCAAATGACTTGGTTAATTTCACATGAAAACAAAACACTCAGGCTTATGAATGATATGGATATCTCACAGGATGCTGTAACAAAGCTGTACAATGTTACTACCAAGCTGAATACCACAGTTCCTACAAACACCCTCACTAATATCAGCTGCTTGCTTTACCTTGGAGAGGAGCTGGGGAGCCTTGTCTCAGTGCCACTAAGCATAGGTGAGTGCCCATTTGCCCTTTCCACTTTTTGCATGGGTTGGAGAAGGGCACATTGTAATAGAGCTAATGACAGCAGCATAGTCAAGGCAGAGAATAAACACTAAGTAGCAATAGGAGCTGGTTATAAGAGTTGTATGTTCTCTGTCCAACAGCCACAGCACCAAATTCCCTCTTCTTTCCATATGGGAAGTCTTATTACAGCAAGAATTGGGCAGAGAAGGAAGGCTACTGCTGCACAATCCAGAACACAGTCCTGTTTGTCACCTCGTTGTAGATGCTGCTGTAATAAGCAGCAAAACAAGCTGGATATCTGGATTAGGTGGCAACCAGTCTCCAGAGGTGACAGCTGTTGAGAGAGGTTGCCACTTCACAGGATTAGAGAACTGCTGAGATTGGAAGAGGCATCTGGAGATTATCCATGTCAAGCACTCTTCCCAAAGCAGGGTCAATAGGTAGCGCAGGGCCTTATTCAGCTGAATTTAAAATATCTCCCAGGATAACTCCTCTCAGCAAACTGTTCCAGTGTTTGTCACCCTGACAGTAAAAATAGTTTGGGTTTCTTTTTTCCCTGATGTTTAAATACTTGAGCTGAATAACTCCTTAGAGAGAGATAGAAGGCTAAACAGAAACGTCCCTTGGACCAGATTTGGCTCAAAATCTGCCAAAGAGACTGTGCTGAGTTTTAGTGTAAAGGCCATGAAATTTTGCCTAATCTTAGAAGCATTCCTGGTGGTTTTCATAACATTTGACAGAACAAAACATGCATTCCAAAACTGCTATATGGGGACTTGTTTTCCTAAGATTGTCTCTTTTTTTTTTCACACACTGCTTGCAAGAAGAAGCTGGGGACCTGAATTCCAATAAGGCTTTTCTGCTGGATCATCTCAGGGTTCTGCATGGATTATCCTTCCTTTAGAATAAGCTGTATTTTATTTATCTCCTAGGAAAGGAAAACATCCTTTGGCATATTTTTGTTTGTAAACTACAGCACAAGCACAACAAAATAAAGACAATTCCCACTTTGGTCATAAGTTCATTTGGCTTGTACATGTTTCCTTTAGACAGCATTAAAAATGGAGAGCCATGCTTCAGCTGACAGGAACAGGGAGCAAAGAGGGAATGGCAGAATTACAGGAAAGCCTGCTAGGGTAGTATAGGCATGCACCTTACTACTGCAGGTGTAGTAGGTAAAAGAAGTAGATAAAAGAAGCTTGCCACTTGTTCTGAAAAAGTTCCAGGGTGCTGTTTTCTTCATATAGATCTAGCTACAGGGTTAAGTTGTCAGTGCTCAATGTGACAAACTGCCTCTGATGGCCTGACATTCTAGCAGTTTTGAATAACATTAAAATACAATACAGAAGTCTTCTGAGGTTTGCACAGCTCTACGTTGTTCTACATGAGTGTTAACGTAGCTATATTAGCTAATATACCTATTAACAATATTAACTCTATTAGCTATAGTGCTGCATCCTCCTCTTCCCTATTGAATTCTTCTCTCCTCTCTGGCCCTATGAAAGTAGTCATGTGATAAGCAGTGATGGTGGGTAAGAAACCAGGAACTCCACATAAAACAAAGCTCTGTTTGGCAATAACTGAAGCTCTATCTGTTTCTAGCCTTAGCAACCAAAATCTCAAAAGCATGATAACCAGAAATAGACGGAAACTCCCTTGATTCTCTGCTACTTTCACATCCCTTATAGCATTTCATTAGGCTTTGACCATCATTTACACAAACACCCAGTAGTAACATACCCCAGGTTCTTCAAACTTGCACAGTAGCATGGAGTAGCATTAGCACAGCAGCTGCCTCATAGGCTCTTGTAGTAATTAAGTTGCTGATCTCTCACATTACCCAAATATCATAAAGGGTACTTTGCCTTACTGTTGTTGAAGTGGCCATTAAGACCTGAGAGTTTCACTAGTTATTGGAAATGGAAGTAAAACATTGGAGAATGATTTATTTGCAATATTAAAGCACTGTAAAAGCAAAGGTTGATGAGGGCCTTTCCCTAAATTTCTAATTCACATAACTTTGGGATAGAGTGTTTCAGTAAATTGTCACCAAATGAAATCTTTGTCATGTGTATCTCCTCTGTTTTCTTATTCAGAGATAATTCAAGAGGAAGAAAGAGAGCAACTGAAGATACATTTCTTTGGCCCACTTATAGCTGTGATTGTACTGATCACAATTCTTCTAGGTTTTGTGATCTTGAAGAACAGAAATATCTCATCCAGCAACCAGGGTAAGTTATTACTTCTCATTCAGCTCTACTGTCCCTCATGTCACAGACTTTGCTCTTTGTAATTATCCCTTCACCTACATTCAAGCTGCTGACAGAAAGTTAGAATTCATGCTGGACTTAAGCTAAACATTCTTGGACAATTCAGTTCCTGCAGCAACTTCGTCCATTCAGAAGCAAGTCAAAACATCTTTCTCCTGTCTTGTCCTGGAATCCACTTCTTTCTCCACTTTGAGCTCTGTGAGACTGACACGTACCAGCTACTGCTTTTTTCTGCAGTTTCATCCTTTTTTTTTCCTGGGATTTGTTTTTGTTTGGGTGGGTTTTTTTGGGGTTTTTTGGGTTTTTATGGTTAGTGGATTTGGCTCATAAAATTATTGAACTGTAGAAACCTTTCTTGTCCCTCACCATTTATAAGAAAGGTGGTGCTGGAGGAGAGACAAGATGACGTTTCTGTCAAATGCAAGTATCTCTGTCAAGGCAGAGCTGAAGGGTCAAGGCTTTGCTCCACTGCAGGCAGCCCAACTCTGGACCGGAATAATCATCTTGTACTAGGAACAGAATTTGAACTTTGCATTGTATTTTTCTATCTTGTTCCAAAACAGGGTCTCAGCAGTCCAGGGTTTGTCCTGCACTTAAAGTATCCTCTTGCTGATGTTAGAGTCTATCCTTTGTTATAGGAAGAGGGAAATGCATTCCTCACAGTCCTGTTTCCTTACACAGCCAAGTTCTGAGCGCTACCTCATTCTTTCTCCAAATCCTAAGATAACTAAGACATTTACTATGATCTCTCTTTCTGCTCCAATTTCTCACGTTTCTTTAAATCACATATTCATCTATTTTAGGAGTCAGTCTAGCAGTCTAGAAGCTATCCAGCTTGAAACTGCAGCCATTAGCCAGACTGCTGACTGGAAACTGTCTCTGCACATAGCAAGGCCTGAGGTCCTGTGTTCTTACATGGTGTGCCAGAAAAAGAATCCTCCCAGATATCCAACAGAACAACATGCAACATTTTTACCTGATGGTTAAAATACACTGTCCAGTGTTCTCTGCTTTTACTTTTGTTCCAGAATGGTAGTAAATATGATGCTCTGCCTGTCTGCATAACTACCTTTTTGCTGTATCTTCCATTACATACCGTGACATTGTAAAACCCTGAGAGTCAATGAAGAAAGCAGAGCTGTGTGGGTCTCAGAAGATTCAGAAATAGAAAGTGTTAGGCTACAACCTGTGAATCACAACCATCACTGGAAACATGATCAGAGGCAGGTTATTAATTATGAGCCATAAATGCTTTTGGGATAGCCAGTGTGACTTTGTACCAGTAACTTTCTTGTAAAGCTCCATCACTGAAAGAGGAAATTCAAGGCAATTCCCCACTCTCTGAGACAAGTTACACAATTCCTATGAGACATTTGAAACTAGAAATCACCTGAAGGAAAGACTTGCTTTAAACATAATTGCTGGTTATCTTTTTTTTAGTATCTTCCAAGCTTAATAACCCAGACAGTTCCTGGACTTCCAGGAATTCTGCTGGATCCTGTACTAGTTCAGGTGGATGCAGGGACAGAAAACGAAAGCATGAGGTATCATTCATATGTGTAGAAATCTACATATACAAAATGAAGCTAATCATATAATGGAAAAATATAAGTGGGTTGTCTTGCAATTTATTTGACTGTGTTCTCCTTTTCTGAAGCTTGCTTCAACCCCTGAGGATAGAGCAATCCATACACTGTGGTATGCCCAGATATTGGAAGTAGTTTTAACTTTCAGAAAAGATTCTCCATTTCACTCAGAAAGGAAATTTTTAGTCTGGGGACTTAGAATCTCCTTGGTTTCTGCTGGGTACAAATACTCTTTTCTGTCAAATTATGTGAGTTGCTAGATTCCACCTAAATTTTTACTCCACTTTCAAGTGTGTGAGAGAATTTGCATGTCCTTTTGAGTCAGCTAAACCGTTTCTGAGTCAGTTTATTAAGCTATTACACTAACATTCCAAATATTGACATTCAGATTAATATCATTCAAATTTTATTAAAAGTTAAAGTTTTTATTTTTATGTAAAAGTTTATATTTGTTAGTAAACTTATTTAATGACTTAATAAAATACATGTCTTTTTCTGTGTTGGTGTTTTATTCACTTTCCATTAAAGCATGAAGGAAATACACATATTTGTTGTTCTCAGGGAGGAAAAACTCACAGGATTATTTCTTGGAAGCAAATGAATAAAAAAGGAATTGCTGCAATGACCAAGAATGGCACAACTGAAGGTTTCAGTCACAGAGCTGGATATATATACATGATATATCCGTGTATTCATACCTCCTTGATTTATTGACCTATTAACCTCAAAGATTAGATACAAAATTACAGCCTGAAAATTGGGCCTTTTGATTCTGTGCTGCAGATTGTCAA
This sequence comes from Melopsittacus undulatus, assembly GCF_012275295.1. Taxonomy (NCBI): domain Eukaryota; kingdom Metazoa; phylum Chordata; class Aves; order Psittaciformes; family Psittaculidae; genus Melopsittacus; species Melopsittacus undulatus. The sequence goes on along the minus strand of NC_047528.1, from coordinate 113,709,869 downwards.
ATGCATCTCCAGTGGGTCACACAATCTTTAACTTGATTAACATTTGGTTCGTTAAATAAAGCATATGTTGAACCATTAGGTGTACTAAGTCAGGCAGATGCTCACTAGATTTGTGTTGTCTCTCCTGCTTTTTTTACCACATGCTGTAATTCAGTTGATTTTTTTCAACATTTTTTCTTCCCACCTAAGTCATACATCTCAAATCCTCACTAACATTGAGGTTCAAAACAACACCTAAAGCCTACTTTGCTCCTACCCAAAAAAGCTTTGCGGGTCTTGCCTTCCGTATGCCTAGATTAGCAAATGCACACATACACTCTCAAGCTCACAGTCTCGGAACACTCTTACCGACCCCTAAATCCTGATGTGCTGTTTCTCTGGTCAGCTTTCTGAAGTGAGGGAAAAAAACCTTCACCATGTTTTCCCATAGGAGAAAACCAATCAGCAGCTTCTCCACAATGGAGAAGGTGTCTGGAAATCTATGCTAGGACTCAAGAGTCCTACTCTAGAAAATCCACTTAGCAGAAAAAAGAATTATGAGAGCTCGGAATTCAACAGGTTCTGCAACATGTCGCAATACCTCTGAGGGGACTTTTCACCCCAATACACTGTCCACTATCACTATCAGCAGTTGCAACTAGTGGCAAAAAGCTGTGCACATTGTGGGTTCATTTTTTCTTTTGACAACTCCCTTCCATCCTTAATTTGTTCCCCATCAGTGAAGTTGTTTGTTTTCTCCCTTGCCATCCCTCTACTGTAGGCTACCAACCTCCTTCTTTTACCTGCTCAATTTCTCTGCCTCCTCTTTCCTTGCTCTTAAAATCAACTGTATTCCCTACCTGCAGGTAAAGGCAGTTCAGGGGGAAAGAAGCAGAAGGGCTTCAGGGAAATCGTAGTTTGTGTTTCTCTGTTCAAATGCATTAATCCTCTGCACTAGCAGGTATAACAAGCACAGTAACAAAGCACAAGAAAAACATAGCCGCTTTGCTGGCATTTCTGTCCTCCATATGAATTCATTCAGGTTTCCAGGTTATCTCTTCACCCACTTTGTAGTCTTTTCTTTGGCAGTATGCTTTCAGACATTTAGTGACTCCAAAATCATGGCAAGCAAACAAACGAGCATATGCTCACTACATACCACAGCATGAAAGAGCTTCACTTAAAAACACCATTCCTTTACGTCTAGGCAGAACATTGTGAATTCCAGAAAATGCTAACAAAGAAATGGAAATGGTGTGTTAAACCAGTAAACAATGCCCTAAGGCATACCTGTCAGCAGACTTCTGATAAATAGCTTTAGGTTCACTGAAAACCCACCACTGAATCACAGAATAGTTGATGTTGGAATGGACCTGTGGAGGTTATCCAGTTCAACCCCCCTGCTCAGGCTTGGAGCGAGTTGCACAGGTTCATGTCCAGACAGCTTCTGAGCATCCCTGAGGATGGAAACTCCACGACCTATCAGGGCAACATGCTGCAGGGCTTGGTCACCCTTCTCAATAAAAAAGGGTGACCGAGCCTCTGTGCCTTGTTCAGAGGGCAGCTTCTGGGTTTCAGTTTGTGCCCATCGACTCTGGTACTGTCAGTGAGCACAAACAGCACCTTTTTCACACTGTCACTTTCGGGCATGTATACAAACTGAGATCTCTTTGGGGCTTCTCTTCTCCAGGCTAAACAGTCCCATTTTCCTCAGGCTTTCCTCAGATGAAAAAGACTCCAGTCCCTTAATCATCTCTGTGGCCCTTCACTGGGCTCTCTCCAGTATATCGATTACTCTCTTGTACTGGAGAGCCCAGAACTGGACGCAAGACTCCAGGTGGGGCCTCACTAGCGCTGAGCAGAGGGGAGGGATCACCTTCCTCATCCTGCTGGCAATGCTTTTCCTGATGCAGCCCAGATACTGTTGGCTGTCTTTGCCACGAGGGCGCACTACTGCCCTATCTTCAACTTGTCCACTGGGCCCTCCATGTCCTTTAATGCTGTTTTCCAGACGGTTTGCCCCAGCCTGTACTGATGCATGGGATTATTCCTCCAAAGGCGCAGGACTTTGAATTGCCCTTTGTTGAGGTTCCAACCTTTCCTCTTGAGATCCCTCTGGATGGCAGCACAACCCTCTGTTGTGCTACTCCTCCAGTTTTTTATGATCTTTAAACTTGCTGAGGGTACACTCGCTCCCACCATCCAGGTCATTACTGAAGAGGAAAGCCTGTTAGTTTTACTGTGGATTTCTTAACGTCAGCCAGTGCTACCGCAACAAGTAATACTTTCCTACAGTTAACTGGTGAACGGACAGGGAGACCTTGCATTTACAGAATAGTCCACAGTCAATTCTGAGGGGACTGTCATTTAACAGGCCATCTAATGGAAAATGTCCCTTAGTGGACTTTTTGCTCTTCAGGTGAATTATTTGCTCCTGAAGGTTATATTTGACCACAGAAATTGGCAATTTTATTAAAGATATCTAGTTGTTGTGTATAACCAAAACCTCTTAGGTTTTGGTTTCAGATTCTAGTTCTGCCTCTTTTCCAAGCAGGAAAGCTGGGGAAGATGACATGGGCTGAGAAAATGTAAGGAAAAGAGTGATCCACCAGGCTAGCTGCCACAGGAAGTTCATGTGCATCAAGTGCAGAGTCAAGGCACAAGCCCCTGCATCACAGACCCCAGGAAATAAAACATTCTAGCAGCTCTCTGCCTATTGCCTACTGGGAAAAGCCACTTTCCAGATAGCAGCTAGGGCAGCTTCCACACATAAGTCCTGAAACCTGGAATATTCCCACAGCCCTTGACTTGCCATACCACCTAACATACCTGTGAGTTGTATGGCAGGTGCAAGTAGGTTACAATTCGATGGCAGATCAGATTTTCCTACACTTGGTATGTGTTGGATGTCAAGACCTGTATACCTTTTGTCCACTGCTTTTTTTTACTACAGTTCTTGAAACAAAAAAAGCAGGAGAATCATAAAAGTGATGCCTAGCCAGCCCTTCATAATAAGCAATGCTTATTATTTTGGAAGAACATAGACCTAGGAAAAGAATGGAAAGATAAGGTGAAAATAGCTCAGCTTGCAGTTACATACATCCATGCACAGCTGATGAACCATGTGCATTGCTCACCCTCTCTAGAAGAAGTTCAATAAAAAGCATAACTAGTTTGTTTCAGAATAATTTTCTAAAGCTTTCCTCAGCCTAGTTCTATTCCTGTTAGCAAGAGGAACTGCTGCTTTTCAGAGTGTTCAGAACTGAGGAGCTTTCTTCCACTTCAACAACTTTCTTTTACACCCTTTTTCATCTTCACCCTCTCTCTCATACAAGTATTACAGAAGCCACAATCTGAGAGACTTTTCTCGAGGTACAACATGAAAACAGCCATTCAGTTTGCCAGAATTACAGTCTGTTTCACAGCTGAGGGGACTAATGCAATCCTTGCAGGTATGGAAAAGGGACTATGACACAGATGCGGAGATCTTACTTCTTTACCTTGCACTGTTAAATGCATTAATGTACCCAGAACCATAAGTCATATTTTTAAAAGATGCTCAGCCTGGCCTCAGCCCTGACCCCTTTTGGAGCTGGAAGGTGGACCAAAGATCTCCTGAATCATAGAATCATAGAATTAACTGGATTGGAAAAGACCTTTAAGATCGTGAAGTCCAACCATTCCCCAGCACTGCCAAGGCCACCACTAACCCATGTCACAGAGGACCTTGTCTACACGGTGTGTGAACACTTCAAAGGACTGTGACTCCAGCACAGCCCTGGGCAGCCTGTTCCAATGCCTGAGCATTCTTTGGGGGAAGGAATTGTTCCTCATCTCCAGTCTAAACCTTCCCTGGTGTAGCTTGAGGCTATTTCCTCTTATCCTGTCAGTTGTTCCGTGGGAGAAGGGACCAACCCCACCTCACTGCAACCTCCTTTCAGGTAACTGTAGGGAGCAATAAGGTCCCCCCTGAGCCTTCTCTTCTCCAGACTCAACCTCCCAGGTCCCTCAGCTGTTCCCCATCACACTGTGCTCCAGACCATTCACCAGCTCCATTGCCCTTCTCTGACCCTGCTCCAGCACCTCAATGCCTCCCTTGTAGTGAGGGGCCCAGAACTGAACACAGGACTTGAGGTGCAGCCTCACCAGTGCCCAGTGCAGGGGCAATCACTGCCCTGGCTTTGCTCCCACACTATTGCTGATACAGGCCAAGATGCACATTTTGCAAAGCGTGGTTTTGTCTCATTCCCTGGTGACCTCTACATCTTAAGGAAGGGTAGTGTTATCTTGTCCTTATGACACAGCCTAAGGCAGAAAGTGAAGAAGAGTTTAGGCTTTGTCAGAATGAAGCAAGTATTCCTGTGATTATGGATTTTTAGCAGCAACTTTTGCTTTCTGAGCATTTGAGGAGGTAAACTGAAGAGCACATGGGACTTCTAGTCTTTTAGACATTACCATCATTATTTGTTGCCTTTATACTGAAATGTTACTTAGCTATTACTAACGTGCTCTGAGATACTTTGTGTGTGCTCCTACTCTGGCTATATAAGCAATATTAATTGAAGGTTTTGCCTGGGCAGTGAAAGTACCTTAAAACCCCACTTATTTTTTCTTTCCTTTCTCCCTCTCATATTTGCAGGAAAGAAAAGAAAGAATACAGGGAATGGCCACCCTTCTGGTCCCAGCAGCAGCTCTTTGTGTTCCAAGAATACAAAATATTCTGGACGAAAGCCATCAATATCACTTGGGCTATTGCAGTTGATACCTTAACAGTAGCAAGAGCCTCTCTTTTCTACCTTTCACTGTACATGTCTGAGCAATTTGAAGTAAAATAACAATGTCTGTGTTGACCTTGCCAGCCCCTAAGTCTCTTTGACTCAGACTCAGCAGTCATTGGACCCTCCATGGATTTTGCTCTAATATGAGAAGAAAAAATTGCCTGAAAGCCAAATTGCACAAAAAGCTTTAAAACCAAAAACAAGATGCTTCAAAAGCATCCAGAGAAGAAAATTTCCTGATTCAAGTGCACTCCTTACATAACCTCTAGTACTTATGTCAGCCAATACAGTATATTGGATGGCAAGCAACTGCAATGGGTCTTTGCCTTCCTAGTTCTTCCAGGTGATGTAAATACAATCAAATGCTTTTCATGTGAAAAGGTGAAAACAGCAGATTACTGCAGGCTTAAATGATTTCTGTAGCTCCTGCTGAAAAGTTTCTGAGCATTGGTCAGGTAAATCTAGATCTTGGCACATTAGGACCTTCACAGTAGCTCAGTTGGAGAAAATCAGAGAAATTCCTTAGTATATTATGGCAGTACTGCTACTGAGCACATGCTCAGCATTCAGTGGGAAGATCCATATATTGCTGGTAGTGTCAGGAAGAAGTGAGTTAGATTTTACACTGTATAGAATGCAGATTGTTCTGACATGTTTGTCCAGTGGTCTTCTCCCAGTAATTAACTGAAGAGGAATGAGCTTACCCTCTTCCTCATTCTGAGAACTGGAAGCAGCTGATGTGATTAAGTAGCTGAATGATAAAATCACTCTTAACTGGCCTTGGAACCAGTCCTGCATGAGCCATTCTGGGAACTAGTAGAAATATAATAGCTTCATCCCTTCCTTATCTTTCTGGTAAGTGTGCACAGGCCAGCATCAAAAGGAGAATTTATCTGTGTGAGTTTGCATATTTGAAGATGTGGGTGTTTGGTGCCTCTTTACATGGGAAAGAGTAAAGATGTTTGCCTGAAGCTCCATTCTGTTCAGAAACTTCTGCAGTGGAGTAACAAGGGAAAGTGCTTTCAGTGAAAGAGAAATGTGATTGCCCTGTTAAGCCATCCAGCCTAATTTATAATTAAACAACTTGTGTGATGTATCATAAGGAAAAAAGTATTAAGATGAATATTTGGGGGGAATTTTCTTTTTTTTCTTTCATTAAGTAAGATTTCTTGATTCACAGACCAAAGGAGGAATCTGCCACCTTTAAGTCATAGAAAAAGAATTATCAGGGTCCTCTACAATGTCCCTGGTGAGAGTAAAAACCAAGTCACTGGTGTTGTGGGCCCTTGCCCTTAATGATTTCTTTCCTGCAGCTTAACTCACACAAAAAATAGGGAACTGAGACCTGGCCCGCAGCTATCTCCTACTGGTTTTTCTGCTATGGAAACATATCCTGAAATGGAGTCTTGGCCATAAGGAAATGTGCCTGGGTGATTAAGCTACTTTCAGTGAGGGAGCCATGTGAAGGACTGTCTAATTCTGTATGTGTCCTATTCATTCTGTGTTACAATTGGCTGCAATCTGATTTAAAATCTGACAAAAATGAAACTTTTCAGCAATAGGGGAAGCCTGGAACTGAAATGAAGGAGACAAATAGCTTCAGAGAAGAGCTGAGGAAACACCTAGGAAACTAACTTTAAGGGAAGACACATATGAAGGTCCCAGTGTCTTTGTAACAGTGAGGTGTATGTCAGGGCAGACACAGAAATTGGCATTAGAGTTATCTAGACATTTGGGTGCTCAGTTTGTCAGCATCACTATAATATGCAAGAAATTCCCAAGGGATGTAGACAAGTACTGTCACGCTGTGCCAGCCATGGGAGAACCAAAGCACAGAGCTAAGCATTTTGTCATGAGATACACAGGAAAGTTTTGATAGAGAAAGGTGCAGAATCTGATCTCCTGAGGATCACTCCGCTCTGATTCACAAGACCATTCTTCCTTGAGTGAGCTGCTTGACAATGGATCTCAGTCACTGCAAACCACTTTTCCAATAGCAAATACACATCCTGGGCTTTGCTTGAACCAGGTTAAAATAAGAATGTAGATGTTTCCGCAACTGGGTAACAACCAGGTTTAGAATCTGGGCAGGCTTTAACCTGCAAGGGGAAAAGAGCACAGTGGAGGAAATAAGTCAGAAGTTTGAAAGTAGCAGTTTGACAAATCTGGATTAAAGGAAGTATTGCTTTATTGGTTTAAGTATTCTATATTCTTATTGGAATATAGGCTTTTATACTATCTAAAGCAAATATCCCAGCTTGTCATCCATCAAAACAAGTATACTTAATCTTTCATTAATAACTATTTCTTAAATCAGCCATTGGCATTTCCATGGCTCCTGGATCCTAGACATGTGCAATCAGTACGCAGCAGTGTTAATAGATTTTCCATAGTAATCTCTCTGTAGTTGCTCATTTCCCAGGCACCTAAGGAAGCACATTGCATAAACAGTACACTGCAGATATAGGTAATGGGAAAAGCCAGGAAGCTGTCAGCAGGGACCACCTTGCTAACCTGATCAGACACTTTTGAACTTTACAATGCCAGAGTATATATAAAAATAGACTGATTGCCTTGCAAATAATTTCTTGTCTCGTGTGCAGCTATCAAGAACATGCTTTTGTATGTGTGCACATCCATGTGGCTAGTTGATGGCTCTGGTAATTCCAGCCCCTGCAAAAAAACCCAACAAACCTTCATGTTAACATCTCTTTATCTTACACGATCAGGTCTCCTACTCAGGATACCTGCATCAGCACTTTTTTTCTGTGCTGATCTTGCTGACCTGTACCTTTTTGACAGCTCTTAATACAGAGCTAGTTACCACAAGGTGATGCATATGAGGAGTTTTGCATTGCTTTTAAACACACTCTTTCTTGCAACTGGTTATGGGTTTTCTGAAGTAATGTTGTTCATTAGGAAAAGCCATCTCTTTGAAACCAGCCCTGCTAGGGAGAAAGATCAGCTTTTTATAAATTGACTCAGTAAAATCTGAGGAATAAATTCTGTGGTTATGAGATCTGAATTTAATGTTTTCAAAACAAAGCCTTCTTTTTCAACTGGAAAATCTTTTTTTTCCAATACTTGTGTTTTAAAAGGTTTAAAATATTCAGAAGCTCAGATGGAAAAAGTGGCTTTCAAAATCAGCATAACAACTTTTCAAATCTCCCTAATCTTTGTTTTTTCTCCCCAGAATTTCTATTCGCTATATTTGATAAGCTTAGGGGTGTTGTGCCACCTTAAGAAGAGATAATTCAAAATCAGACCTTCACAGAAACAAAAAATTGCTTGAGACTCCTCTGTAAACTTTCATTATTTTTTTCACATCACTGATGCCTATTCAGATATTGCAAATCAGGCACCCTTCTAAAGTGGTTCTTACTGGAGCCTTTGCCAATAACTTTGCCTATTTTCCAAACATCTGCTTGTGTTCAGCACGTTCATTTAAAATCACAGAGGCTGGCAAAATGACTGCATTCCATCATGCCCATTCCTGTAGATCACTACAGGACAGTAGGTGTTATTCAGACTTTCTAGATCAAAGAAATAACCCTTTTGTAGTTCAGTTCCAGGGTCTGAAATACTGCAAGAACAATTGTCTATCTGTACAATACTGTGCAATTTCAACTTTCATTCTTGGCTGATGAGGGAAAGCGAAGAGATATGTAAGCACCTAAAAGCATAAATCAAATCTGAACTTTGAGTACTGATGTTTAATACCTTGGACAAAGCACACCTGACATTGCTGTTGTCAAGCTCTGTATCCAGCAAACAACTTCTTTTATACTGACTGTGCTAGTCCTGGGTCCCATGTGGAGATTTGATACTCAGGGTCGGGGAGTCAATCGAAACCTACAAGAAGATTTAAACAAAAGTATTGCTGCATTATAAGCTGCATATAACTGCATGTGTTTCAATATGTGTGCTCTTACAAAAGTGGACAGAGTAGAGAGATGTACACAAAATTGTTGCAAATGTCATTTATTTATTATAACATGGGACTGAGCGTTGAGTATCTCATCTCTAAAACAGAAATAATAATGCTTCCTTGCCTGGGTAGGCATCAGTCTCTCCTTTGGTAGATCACACTACAAAGTCACATTTTGGTAGTCTTTTAGCTATAGGAAGGGATAGTTATTTAATACCTACACCATTAACAAAGTATTTGGCCCTCTTAAAAATTAAATCTTTGAAGCTGTAAAAACAAGGTCCACAGAGTAAGGAACAGAGTCTGCTGTTGCCAGCCATTACTTTCTGATTGCATGACTTGACTTTGCACCTCAACTTTACTCACATTAGTGTCCCTGATAGTTAGATAAGGTAATGGTCCCCCAAGCTAGAAAAACACTTCAGCATCCCTAGACAAAAGGTACTGTGGAAACACAAAAGAACTGTTTACATGAGTTAAAAAATAACTTTCAACCTTTGATCTTGAAGATCTATTTCACCATATGCTCAAAGACCTGAGTGCTTCAGCTGCACCTTTTCCTGTGGATGTACTCTTTGACTTCACAGCCCTTATGCTTTTAGCTTGATGGCATCCAAGATGTTTCTTAAAAATCATATTTTGCCAGCAACACACATTCTTTGCTCCTCAGGATCTGGGAAATTTGCTGCATTCCTCTCGTTTTCCACACTGCTCTTTGGAGAAGTTAACCTCTGAAGAAACCCAGGCAAATAAACAGAAATCCCTCAAGCATAAGGGATCTGCAGCATGTTGAAAATGCATAGGGGTGGAAAAACAACTCTGTAGTTGTCAGCTGAAACTGATCCAAACAATCTGATCGAAGATGATAACTCAACTTTGTTTTGTGCAAAAAGACCTTTGTTTATATAACAAGGGGAAACCATTAGCAATATTAACGTAGCTGGCTTGGAATAAGAAATATGATGGCTAGAAGAAAGGAATGGCACCCTGAAGAAGAAATAAAAATTTTATAGGGCTTCTGGTGACAAAGGAGATGGTATGGAATGTGGAAGGTTTACTTCAGGGCAAATATTTTTTAACTAACACTTTGCCTCTAATAATTGATCTAGAAAATCTTTTGAGGCTATGAAATGGGTAGGAATAGGAACAGAGATGGCCATGAACACCTTCCACAATGCACCTGTATGGTGAAAGGTTGAAAGGTTTTAAAACAACAACCAAGGAGGCTGCTTGCCCATTCCAAAGGGTCACAAAGAGGATGAAAACGTGAGAGAGACAGGAGACAAGACTGCAGCTTCACACTGAAAGTACTCCAGTACTTTCAAGTATTTGTAGGTGAAAAGTATGACAAGTAGATGAAAAGTCAGATTCTTTCCCTGCTCTCAACTCTGCATTTCTTGTCTAGCAGTTAACTAATACATCACTCAGCACTGTCTCACTGATGACTTGATCTCATATTCTAATGCATTTAGCTCTACTCTCCACCTCTACCACCTGGGTCCCAGTCTTCCTAAGCATGTAAGAACATCATCCTCAGTTGTACTAAAAGAACAGTCCTCATGTGGTTTAATTGTCTTCCAGGTTCTAGAAATCCACCAGTTCAAGTCATCCCCAAAAGCCAGAACAGTCCTGGGTGGAACTTTCTTTCACGAGACTGTCAAACCCCATTTTGAGCATATTTGTACTTTTGGCCTCTGTGATATCCCTTGTTGCTGAACTCTACAATTTATGAGGATAAGACACTCAATCCTTTTGTTTGTTTGACAATTCTCCCAATCCACTTGTATTATGAGAAATGGCAAATTTCTTTTTCACTTTTTCCAAAACATTCATGATTTTGCAGACCTGTACCATAACCATAACATACCTCAGCTGCATCATCTCCAGACTGTTTTAGCCTCTCCCTGTACATAAGCTATTGCAGTGCACTGATTGTTCTTACTCCTTTACTTTGTGCTTCTCCTTGTTCCAGTATATTCTCTTTCAGTGGGAAAGACCAGAACTGAGGACAGTATTAAAGGTGTGGGTATGTCAGGCTTTTAGTCTTCCCATGGCATTTCCTAGTCTACTTAGATTCAACAAGAAGCTGAAAGGCAAACAACTGGTAGCTGAACTGCAACCAGTTGCAATCAGTGTAAGATGCTTTGTACCTTACAAGATGATAGATGATGATTTTATTTCAAACTCCAAACAAAATAAATAGGATTCTGGAAAAGTTAAAAAAATAATAACTGTAATACTTTGTGAGGGTGGAAGGTGCTACTTAGGAAAGCAAACAATGCAAAGTAAGTGTAATGACTAAAAGAGAAGGCAAATGGTGAAAGCAGTATGACAGCTACTGATGGAGAACTGTGTAATGATCAACATAAAGTGAAAGGTAGAATACTAACATTAAGACTCTGAAATACTACATGAGATATCATCTGTGAGTACTGCCATTCAGTCATTCCAGATTGGAAAATCATGAAGTGATGATAATGATTGCCAAGTCTTTGTTATAACAAGTAAGTTCTGTTTAAAGTGTTTCCTCTAGTTTCAGAGTTCATAATGTGTTATGAGTTGAGTAACTAGATTATAACTGTACTTCTATCAGTCTTTCCCCAGATTTCTAGAAATCTAAGGTGAGCACTGAGAGGCAAAAACTTGAATATCATTGAAACTCGATTACACTAAGAGTAGGGACCTTTCAATCTGAGGAGTAACTTTAGCTTACAGAAGCATTTTGAGAACTCCCAAGCAGGGCTTAGCCATTTGGAAGAATCTTCCTTGAACTAATCAATGTTTTCTGGGTTATTTCTCAGAACAGTTTCAGGAACACTCAAGGAAGAGAAACATCCTTTGTGGCCACTTTTTAACAGCTATTTCTCCTGATTCAGGCAGGTTCCCTTTCTGTTCCTATCTGGCCTCCTTAGTTGTGATGATATTGATGATTGTGAGGCTGTATGGAGAACAAGACCAGATTAAAAAAATGCATTTTAAATTTTGATTCTTTAATCAGAACAATTTCCCAGTTTCCTTTCCATGTTCACAGACACACACAGCAAAGATGAGTAAAGGAGTTTTGGGACCAAAGAAACAAGTAGGAATTTCTTAACTTTGTGGCTCTGCTAGGAGGGTTTTCTTGGAGCTGTAGTTTCAGATATAGGCAGGGGATGTGTATCTTGTTAGGCCCTTTCTTTCTTGCAGCAATCCAGAACTATTGGTGTTAAGACAATATGTCCATTTGTTTTATTTCAACAGGGACTTAGTCACTGCATCAGCTTCCAGGCAGAGGACAGGATGTGGTGTTGGAATCTATTAGATAAACTAGCCAGTCATTGGCAGATAATGAGGTAAACAAGATCATACAGAGATCTATTATAGACAATTATACCAAGTCAAGCTTGTAAGGTGGACTAAAGGCCTAAGTAATAAATCACTGCCCAGCAGTGAATAGAGAGAGAGACGGCCTGTTTGCAGAGTCACTTATTCTGGTATCTGTAACTACTGTGCAATAATTAATATGGATATTAATTCCAGTGAATTTATACCTATTTGCAATAGAGAGGCAATAGCTAACTAAGTGTGTCTTTGGGCCAATGAACTTTTCAGAAGCGAAGTACTAACTTAATGGAGACATTTTGTCAAAAAAACTATGAAGACTGATGTAGAAAAACAGGTAGTAGGACATATAGCTAAACATGGTAACACTTCTTCCCTTGTCCTTCAAATGTGATGTCAATATTGACAAATAACTGACTTTTTAAAAGCCATCCAGGAAATTCTCATTTTATATAAAAGCCTAAAGAGTCACTCTGCCCAAGAAATATGTTCTAAGGCATGATAAGGGTGGAGAAATATACGGCAAAAAGTATGTGCAATATAATAGCCACATTTTAAATTACTTTTCTGTTTTTTAAAAGAAACAGAATGTACTTTCTGATGTACATGATGGATATCATATCATCCTATTAGCAGCTGTGACACAGAAGGCAAGGAATTAATTATTTCCTTTCTTTAATGACTAGATTTATTTAGTTATGGCTGAACAGTACATGTGACCATTCCACAGGAAAGCAGAGGTGGTTAATGAGAGCTTCATTAAGACTGATGATCAAACAATACTGTAATAAAGGCATAAATGCAGAGGCTGGGATGTTATAAAGACAGGAGAAAGCACTGTGAACATTAGTCTGACCTTTTCTGTAACTGCTGGATTTGGAATTAATGTCCTGACTATTAAAAAACCCACAACAAACAGTTTTGAATTGCACAGGTTTATATTGCAGGAGATTGTAACATAAATTGCTCGTAATTGTTCTGACAACTCTGTCAGAAATACTACAAAACTTGATTTCAAGTCTGAATTTGCTGAAATTGAAAACCAGTGACTTTTGCCCTGCTAGGTGTCTGTAAATGCAGGTACATGGTTGTTTGTCCATTGCTACCCATCCGTTTTTGCTCAGCTTGGAACACCAAGCAGGTACAGTTATCTACTTTTTGCTTTACTACCATAAAACTGTCTTTGGCTTTGAAATTGAAGAGCTCTCTATTATCACTTTTCCCCTACCATATTGGTACTTGCTGGCTGTAATAAACTCACTATTTCATCTTCTTTTTCATTAGCTAAACAAATCTGTCTCTTTCAGATTTTCACTGAGGCATTTTTTTCCAAATCTTTAATAATTCTTATGTCGTTTTTCCTGCTCATCTTGTTTTAAGGCCATCTGTATTAAAATGAGAACACTTGCACTTGTTACACCATGCCATCTGTTGCCATGGTGCAAATCAGAGGCAGAAGATTTATTAATGAATCACAGTTTACAAATGAACACTTTTCTGTGCAGCATTGGTCAGGTGAACCTGACGTTCATCTACATGTTCAAGCTTTCACAGGAGTTGAGGACTACACCCTTAATGAATACATGCATGAATGTCAGTGTGTGTGGATTTCTCATGAATGACCTAACATCAGCTAGAGAGATCAGATTGTTGTGAATGACTGAGTAGAAGTACTGAGATAAGACTGATGTCATTTTGTGTGAATCTAAAAAGATACTGATGATACAGAGAACTTCATTCATCCTGGATTTAAGATGGGGGAGAGTTTCCATCTACATTTTAAGGTCCTGGCTGAAGTATCCTGGTTAGGAGCAAAAATTGTCCCATGCTGCCTCTCTGCTCCATAGAGACAGGCACTTCCAGCAGGCTGTTCAGATCTCTTGATAGGACCATATACTTTCACTCACCTTCTGTTATTTTTCATATAGTAAGTATCCTAAAGGATCTGCATTACAGATCATGCTTGCGCTGACAGTTCATCTTTCTATTGTTATTAGAAAACAATAGGAGACAGCAACTAATTTGTAGAAAGGCAGGTCCTTGTGATTTATATGGAGGAGTGCATTAGCATTCAGCCTTTCCTACAGAGCAAACTTTCACTTACCAAGATTGTAGGGAAAAGTAGCTATTAACCTTCATAATCATGAATAATTAACCACAACAGCAGCTGAACTGAAGATTCATCTCTCAGTTAATGCTTGGTCCAGACAGATAATACCAAACACAAAACCCACACCCTACACAGACAGTCTGTCATAATCTGCTCCCACCTGCAACTGTATGAAACAGAATTGACTCTTTAAAGAAATCACATTTTAAAGTTCTTTTGAGAGTGTGAGCTAATGAAGATCAGGCTGCTCTTAGAAGGCTGTTTATTATTCGAAGTGTATGTTCTCTGGGAATGCTACAGTTCTGGGACAGATCATATGTACAATTCAAAATTGGAACAAAAATTACAAGAGAAAGAAGTTAGGAGAATAATCCAGAAAAGCAATTTTATGTGAATATGGCTAGAAATCTGGCTAAAATGCAGCACTTCTGTGATATGTTCTCTTAATAGAAGTGCAGCAGAGATCAGGAAGGACAGGAGCTAAGGAGCTGTGGGAAACAAAAGGGAAGATCACGAGGCTTTCTAAGAATAAATGAGCAGTTAAAGTTCAGTTTTGACCTTGACATTTTTGAATACATACATACAGAGCCTCCAAAAGCACTTCAAAATATAGGGAAAGAAACATTCTTTATCCATCTGTAGCTTCAAAGTCTGATTTCAGTGTAGATCTTTCTTTGTTTTTAATCTTATGGTATAACTTTTGCTTGGGTTGTCAGTACTGAAGGGATGTTTTGAAGTCTCCTTTGAGGTCAGATTTGATGGTTCTCTATCCCAGCGCTTCACTTGCACTAATTGCAGACTAACATAGGGAGTAACATTTGCACACCTGCATATGTACTCATCACTAGTGCCTCAGTGTGATGTGCTTTAGTCTGAGTGAGGGGAAAAAATACAGGGCAGTGTGCACAAGATTTTTTCTGTAGTTCTCCTGAACCAAACTTTGGAAATACAGGGAAGAAGTAATGGGAAGAAAATTAAGAAAGACAGTGAGAGAAGTAATATCAAAAGGAAACAGGGTTGGGGGGATGGGGAAGGGAAAAAGAAAAATTAAACCAAAACAAAGCAAAACTGACTGAGGAAAAAAATCAGAGAATATAGGAGGAGCCTGACTTGAAAAAGCAAGTGAGATACTGGTAAACTTTGCCTTCATTTCAGTTATTGTGCTACTACTTGAAAGTTTCATAGTCAGTGGCCTGTTTTTTTCAGGCTAGTTTTCTCTTTTCATTGGTGAGCAAATTGTTCACCACATTCGTTTTTAAACAGTTGTTAACAGGCTCTAGAGCTGCAATGTAGAAAGCAATTCCTGCCTCTCAGAATTACTGTTCAAGCTAGCAACATTCTGGTGAAGATACCACTACATCCATTTTGACTTTCTCACTTCTAGAAAGTATTCTTTGCTGTCATGAAAGGTGAACATGAAACTGTTCCTGTATCCATGACTAGCTCCTGAAGCACAAGATGACTGTCATGAGGGAAAACAGCCAGCTCACTAAGCTGCACCAAGTAGGCCAAATGTGACCTATAGATCAAACAGATGCAGGAACTGAATAACAGAGAAAGGAGCTACAGGAGTTATAAATATCACATTCAACAAAAAATTAATTGCTTAAAAGTTATAGCAAAATAGGATTTCAATAAGAGTGTGCTTGGCTGTTATCAATAGAGGGACAATGTTCTCTGTGTGCTTCTGCTTTGATATTCAGCAAATACCTTGGAGCTTTGGTTTTAGCTTTTCATACTCCCCAGAGGAGGATATTCCAGGGTTGCTCAACAAATAACTGCTCAAATGATATTGCCTAGGCTGCCTGTATCTGGCAGAGTAGCCCTGCCCAACTGAGCATATCCTTTTCAGAAAGATAAAGAGGGAGAAGAAACTCCTAAGGATAACCAAACAAGAAGTGCCTGTGCCTGCAAAGGGAATACAAGAACAAAAAGGATGAAGAGGAGGATGAGAAAAGGTAAGAATGGGCATCACCAGCTATTTGCAGATCTGTACCCAAGAAAGTAGAACATTTCAAAATGAGTTTGGAGGTGGTCCTGGAAAATATACATGCAGAACAATTCTGCAATGGCAGCAGGGGGGATGGACTGGATGTGAACTTAGTGGGTCTTTTCCATCTCCAGTTTCTATGAAAACAGTCACCATTCTTTAGCAATATGATAAATATTTTAAAAATCATAGCTACAAACTACATAAAACATATTAAATAACAAGTTCAGCCAATTTAATCATGACTTTTCAACTTTTCAAACCAAGACAGCGGGGAGGAAGAAGGAACAGGCTTGAGATTTTTAGTCCTCTTTGTTTAAGACTAATTCACATAGGACACACCTTCATGAGACTTGTTCAATAACATTTGTGGAGCTGTGCTGGAATTGTTGTTGGATTGCCCTCAGTCCACAGGGCTGCTGGTTTTATCCAATGCACACTGGGTGCTGTCTCTCTCTAGCAGCTTTTAATTCAGATTTTACCTTGTTTATGTTTCACTCCTAGCTGGACCAGTAGATTTCATTTTGGGTAGTGTAATAGCAGTCTAGTCCCTTCAGCATCTATATACTAAAAACTGATTCCTCTCTTCATTCCTGCAATGACCAAAACAACATCAGCTGCCCTGCAAGATAAAACCTGCTCCTCTGTAAGGGATCCATGTGTTGCAGATACACAGACTTCATGGTCCTCAGCAGGGGAAGAAGAATTTTTGGCTTGAAAAACATAGAACTTATTATCTGAGCACGTGGTGTATCCATAAAGTCTAGCTGCAGTGAGGGGACTTGTGTTCCGTGGGGCAGCCACTAGACAGTGATATAGCCACATAGACACAACCAAAGCATGTCAGCTTCATACCCTTGTAATAGTCCCAGCCTTTCTCTAGCATTTTCTTCACAACCTAGCAGCTCAAATTTTCTCTGAATCCCAGTCAAAATTCAGCTTGCATATGTGCCTTCTGAGCAATCATCATTCAGTCTCAGTAGAGAGGAAGCCTTGAATAAAGTCTTTTCTCCTGTACAAGCCAAAGATAAGGAACCTTCTGGGGTAAAGGGAGCCAAGGATATGCCCTGCCTGTGGTTTTCAGCTTGTCCAATGGAAAGACCTCACCTTCTGGGCTGCCAATCTTCAAACCACCAGTCTAGCAATAAAAGTAGTTGAGGCAAATATAGTCATTCTCCCTCTCACTTCCCTAAACTTCTGTAATAGAACAAAACAATAGAGCTTGGTTTAGGTTTTATCAGTATAATCCTATTCAGCACATCAGGCCTTGGGAACAAGACTCAGCCATCAGTAACTTGGCTCAAATTTGGGCTTCAGCTTCCCTGGCAACTGGCTCAAGCCACTTCCATCTACAACCGTTGTACCAAGCATACCTCTGGCAAGCACCAACTGCACCCTCAGAAAGCTTTATCAGAACAAACATCAGACTTTCCAGTTATCCCATCTGACTTTGCACCTTGTCATCCAATTTTTACACCTTCTTCCTCACCCTTTCTTCTTCCCCTACCTCACCCACACCCTGGATAAAGGGCACAGATAAGCTGGAAGAGGCAAACTTACAGGAGCAGCAAGCCTGTCCTAGCACCAATCCACCCTCCTACTCAGGGCCAGGTGAACCATCTGGCTTTCCAAGACCTTTTCTCAAGCCTGACTGCTGCACTTGAGAGCTACAAGAGTTCTATTTGGGACATCACCTACATCTTTGCCCAGATGATGGACAGAGTTGTCCCTCTGCAGAGTTACTGCAGGAAAATGCTTTTGTGAAGGACATCCAGAAGGAACCAGCTTGTATGCAAAGAGCAATCTTCAGTACTCTGCCTTATAAGCTGACACCTGCCCTGTTCACACCAACAAGTTGCCTCACCACTCCACATGCCTTTGTGAGACTCCATGGCATCTGCACATTCTCTACTTAGGCTGCTCAACAGGAAAGCAACTTGGTGTGAAGAAAGTCATCCACATAGACAGTGTAAGATGGGTGTGCAATGCCATCCAACAGAGCAGTTATTCCTGACCAAGAATCATCAGAGACATCATCAAAAGTATCAGCAGCCTAACATAATTTGTCCAACTGTACCCTATAGGACAGTCCATGGTATCCTATTTGCCTTAGTTCTGCACTGTAAGATGTGTTACATACATAAAATCTCACCAGGTCCAAGTGACTACAGATGCCACTCCAAGCCATGGTCTCCTCCAGGACTCCTTCCAAGGATCTGCCCACCTCTCTTCCAGCCTGCTTTTGCCTCTGAGTTGCTAATATGCCTGGGCATCTGACAATATACAGTAGAAACCATACCAGCCCTGCAACCAAACAAAACCCTTGCAAGAGGAAAGTAGCTGTTTTTGAGGGTCTTTCTGAATTCTCTCCTTATTCCGTGAGGCACCCCTTGTTCCTCCCTACTCATACTGAAGGTGTCTTTCCATCACAGCATCCGCTGCAACTTGACAGACTGGCTTGACAATGCAGCCTTTGATGCCCTGCAATCAAACCCTGAAGGAGAGACCCAGTGTAGTAGAGGTGACCACACTATCCTGGAAAACAGAGAAGTCTCTTTTCACCTCAGCTTCTCTCCCCTTTACCCTTAGGTCTGGTGCTCCAGCTCAGCACTTCCTGGCTTTTCTTTCTTTAAGTGCTTGTGATATTTCCAGGAAATGGTTTTGATTTGTCATTTAAAAGTAACAAACAGCTGCAAGTTCTCAGTAGTTCTGTGTATTCTTTTTCTCACGTGTGGATCTGAAGTAGTAGTGATCCTCAGTATTTGTTGGTTTACTTCTTTCACAGGCAGCAAACCACTGAGCTACTAATGCTGTTTAGTATTACAATAAATAGGGAATGAAGTAATAAAAATAATATATTTGGCTTTACTTGTTATTTTTAATGCTGTATTTTAGGTATATCTTGCACATGGCAAAGGCAGAAAGAAGCTGGGACATAAGGACTAGCTCCCAAATCAAGCTGCTACTGAAGCTGGCTTGGATCCAGAGTCTCGACTAAAAATGGCCCTTCATCTGCAGAGAGTGATAAAGTCAAAGCTGCAATCAACTGTCATTAGCAGAGGATTCAAACTTTTAGCATTTCCCCAGTGCAAGGAGCTTAATATTTCTTTTCCCTCACACCTATGTCAAAATAAAATGAGGCCATGTGCAACAAAAGGAAGGATAGCATAGGCTTAAAGCAATTCTTCCTCTGGGGTGCTCTGTGGCCAACTCTTTATTTCCATGTTAAGTGAGAGATGTGGGTTCAAATCTGCTTGGACAGAGGAGGAGGTGAACCTTCTGCATCCTGGTTGAGCTCTCCAAACACTAGGATTTGAGGGTGCCCTGACAAAGTGCATTCTGGCATGGTCTGCTTGAATGCCATAGGTGAGACAGAGGATGAATGCCTGTTGTGTTGCCCAGGCTTAGATGCAGGGATGTAACTTTACTACCTTGACTTATCTAACACAGAGAGCAATGAATTGTCCAGCGGGAGTACAGAAGGTCCCTACAGGCTTGATATCCTGCCTCTCTGCTGTCCCATTTTTCTCAGTGGAAGCAGTTTTTGCTCTGCTGTTACTTACCATGGTGAAAGAAGCAATCACAAAGCAAAGAAATGACAGATAACAATGAAGCTACAATTAATATCAAGAGAAATAGAAATTAAAACCTTCTGTTACATTGTTTCCTGTTTGATAGAGCCACAGGGCCACACAAATCCTATGGCATAAATCGCATGGTTGGCTAAGTGGGGACAGCACAGCAATAGTTGATTTACAGACTTTGTGGAAGAAGTTTGGGAAGGTACCATAATCTGACATCTGACCTGGATCATTTCCCATTTTAAAGGTTTTGTTTTCTTCCATCCTTTCTGGCTCTGCCAGATACCTATAGCTCGATGTTAACATTTTCTGCAGTTTCTGCACAACCAGAGAACAACCTTGAAAAAGTTTATTTTTGCTGCCATGCGATGGTGTTGTCCTGAAAAACCTGGCTCCAAATATTTGGTGTACCAGGAAATATCTACTCTTTCTCCAAACAAGCATTTATTTTGACTTCAGATTCGAAACATTAACACTTCTGACTGCTGCAGGGAAGTGTTTGGTTTGCTTGGGTCCCTAAAGGAACGTTTAGTTTCACCTTAATAGGGAACTCTCTGAATTTGTAGACCTTTTATCTGGAACCATCTCCAATTAAGCATGATGAAGAATTAAGGAAGCTATTCACTCACCTCTGCAATCAGTAATTCCTTTCTCTTTTCAATCTGAAAAGTATTTGTAGTCATTTCATTATGGTTGTACAATTGTACTGAAAAACTATCATAAGGATGATGTTTTATTTCTTAAAAGTTTAAGGTACTGCAGTAGAAGCAGAAAAATAAATACAATAGTTTACCAAAATTAACTGCATTCTAATACAGGAAATGCTACTTGAGGACCAAAGTGGGCTGAAGTCCCTCGGTAGTTCTGCAATAATACACAGACTAGTCATTTACTAAAGTTAGGTCTTATGGATCTCCTTCAGAAATGAAGGTGTCTGACACTTCTTCAAGGTAAAAAATACAATACACTTTTAATATAGTCTAAGTGTCACTCTCTTAGTAGTGCAGTAGTGCGCTCTCTTAGTACAATGCAGTACACTGCAACTCTAACAAGATTTTTGTTATTATTTGGGAAATGAAAAGTGGACTCTCAGGACAGACCCAGACTGGTTGGGCTAGGATGTAGAATGACACCAGAATCCAAGTAGAGGATTATGTGCTACTTTTCCTTAAAAAAAACAACAAAACACCCAAACCCAAAAGTATTTTATATGGTGGTTAAGAGACTTCAGATATAAACTGTGTAGTGATCTCAAAAGACAGTGTTGGTCTCAACCAAAACTGGCAGATCTTTGGACACGAAAAGCAGTGTAGCAACATAAGCACTAGCAAATAATGATGAAAACAGTTTGTTTTCTACATTTCAATTCTTAAGATGGAAATAAACCATCTGATGAGTACAGCAAACCTGAAGCATGCACGGCCGCACAACCACACAACATTATAACTGTACAGAGCGAGCTGCTGCTTCTGCTTGAAGAGATCCAGGTCTTGGTATTTGTACTGCATGAGGTTCAGGTACCAGAGAAGTGGCAGCCAGACTTTATCAGTGTGAACTGGAAAAAGACCCGTCATGAAAACAAAACTGAGCGAGCAATGGGGTGCTTTTCTGTCCCCACAGCGGTGTTCTGCTGCAGGGTAAGGACTCGGGTGCCAACCTGCCGAGTGCCGCTGCATGGGGAAGCGCTGGCCCCGAGGCCGTACCCCAGTGCCGTGCAGCGGCCTTCGCACGTCCATCAGCGCAGCAGCGGAACAGTTCGCCGAGAGGTATCCGACTTGGCTGCCCGTTCGGGCCGGTGTGCGCGATGCCCTGGCCGGGGACGCCGTGCCCGGGAGCAGCGCTGAGCTACCTGCGGGCGCAGCTCGGGGCGGTGCGAAGCGGGACGCCCCGGGCGGGTCCCCGCTGTCGCCGCCGCCGCCCGCCCCGCCTTGCTTGGCCCGTGGGAGCGGGCCCGGGTGCCGGAGGCTGCGGGGAGGGCTGGGACGGGGCCCTGGCCAGGGGTTTCTCTCTCCCCCACCCCCTCCTACCCTCGCCGCCGGTTCCCGTGAGCCTGCAAGTGCCGCCGCGGCAGCTGGGGGGCCGGCGGGGGATGCTGCCGCCGCCCTGCCCAGCGCCGGAGTGAGGGCAGGAGCTGTGGCGGCCGGAGCAGCCCCGGCGGAGGGACGAGGTGAGCGGGGCGAGGGCCCGCGGGGCAGGTGGGTGCGGGAGCGGGGCCTGGGCGGGCAGTGCTGCTCCCGCTGGGGACAGCCCCACCGCGCTGGGGGCGCCCGGGGAAGGGACGGGGCGCAGCCTGCGGGGTTTGCACGTACGATGGGGCGGGGTGGGGGGAGAGAGCCCGCAATTGCAGCGCCGGGGTCTGGCTTTCGGGGTGCAGACACCCGGAGGAGCAGAGCCCCCGGAGAGGAGGGCTGGGGAGCAAGGCGAGGGCGGAGGGGAGCCAGGGGCATTTCAGGCTGAGCCCGGCCGGTCATGCCAGATGCAGACGTAATTCCACGGAGGGACCCTTCCGCCTCCCCTCCCCAAATCTTGGGCAGGGTGGCTCCTGAAACATGTAGGATCAAGCAAAAGGCGAAGTTTCCGTAGAGCTCTGACTTGTTTTCTTTGGCTGAAGTTATCTAGAAATAATATTGAGAGGAAGAACAGTCATTCATAACAAAACTTTGAAGAGCATCAGGTTGTTTTACTGAAATCACACGTGCTGGGGAAAAAATCACCTCAGGTGGTGCTGATAGAAAACGGCTAATAGCAGTATCATGCATACCTGTTTGTAACATAATTAGGAGATTTGGAGGCTCTTAGCACTACTCAAAACAGATTTCACCGTATTTCTGGAGAACCATACTTTAATGTGCGGTTGAAATGTTTGCCTTTTTACTGATGATTTTCCTACTTGAAACGGGTGGTCCATTTTGCAAAGCCCTCCTGCTCACTGTCAGGCTCTGCTCCCCAAAACCTTCTCTGTGTGTCTTTCTTTGCAAACCTGTTGCAACCTAGAGCTAACCCCTGGGCTGGAGTCAGGGAAGCAGGGGAGGTAACGGACCACTAACCCAACATCTCCCAGCCGTGCCCGGTGCAGTGCTCGTGTTCCATTATGTATATGTGGAAGAGTGGTTTTGCAGGCTCTTCCTGATTTTCCTTTTCCAGTAGTGTCCCTGTCACAGTCAGAACTTTTTTGTCTCCTACTCGAGTTTCACCACCTGGTGTAAATGCAAAGAGGATATGCTGGGAGGGGCAAGGTCAGGGGAGTATTAGTGAGGCATTGCTACGGCGACTTCCCAGGCAGTGCAGCGTCCCTGAAAGCGTTTATGCTAATTGTGGACCTTAACTCTTATTCTCGATTTAGGTTGGAGCTGGGCAGCTGTGGGCTCTTTTCAGTTAATGTCCTCCCCTTCTCGCCTCCCCATGCTGCAGGACTAAGCTCTCCTTTGCATGAGAAATGTGAGTTCCAGCCCCGGGGACAGGATCCAGTTCTGTTGCATGTGCATTCACTGGGGTCCTGTCATTGATCCCAGTGTTGTAAAGTCGGGATCCAGACATGTCTTCCGGTTGTGAGAGAGGAAGAAAATTAGTAGGATGATTATTAGGAATATCTTTTGCTGAGCTTTACTGAGTGAGGGTGAAGGGAGCTGATGGCTGCCTAGATGAAACACTGTTTCAGTAACTAGCTTACATCTAATGAATGTGTTTGAAGTTCTTGAAAAGTAGATAGTTTTAAGCAGATTGATTATGGCAGGTTGATGATGAGAAGGCTTCCCAAAGTGGTTTATTTTATTCTAGGACATGACATGGCTGATGTTTGGAATGATCTATAAAATTATTAGGGTGATCCCAACTCTATGCCCAAGTGTGTGTCAGTCTCATCATAGTATTTGACACAAGACTGTCCTACCCATAAGCTCTCAAAGTGGCAGGTGATGGAGTGGGTGGCATGCAGGCAAAATTTTGACATCATTCTCAAAGCAGCACTAGAGCAGTTCAGAGAAGGCTGCACAGTTACCTCATGTACTAAACTTTATGGCTCAATGAAAGAATTCCAATCCCAGGTCTGTCAGTCTGACATCCTTTGCACCATCCTCAATACCTGATACTTGATAAGCTTGTTAGAATTGTCATCTCAAATACAAGCAAAAATGTCAAGCGAAACAGGGGCAGCTTTTCAGTCCACTCCTATTCCATCTGCATGTTGGTTGCAAACTGTTGCATTTACTGTTGGTTGCAAACAACCTCTTCTGCATAAGTTGATAGAGTTTTTCAGTCACTTATTAACTGCAAGAGTGTGAAATGCTTTACTGGCACTAATCTGTGCCAATAATTGCAAGAACATTATTGACACTCAGGTAGACTGAGAGGGGCATTGACAGAGTGGTGATAGCTTTATTACCAAAATCTTCTCTTCTGGTGTATCAGGAATAGTTTTTATTCAGCTGAGAAAGTCAGCTGAGAAAGTTAGGATAGATGAACCACTCAGCTCACAAAGTATGAGAGATTGTAATCTCTTCATATACACATGAAATGCTAGTGAAGGCAACGCAATCTGGAGTCTTCATTGTAAAGACAATTCCAAAACCTGTTCTGACCTTGGGCAAACCATTTCCTTTCAGTTTTTCAGTTTCAAAAGTGGGAATAAGAACTATGCCTCACAGGGGCTTGTGGAAATGTCTTGTTTAGAAATAGAGGTTTATAAAGCACACTGGAATTTCCATGCAAAAAGCTCTGTATTGTTCTAAGGTATGGTTACCATGTGGGAACACACAAAGCAGAAGGGTGCAGAAGTTTATGAACCTTTTTAATTTCATTTTCAGAAGGGTTCAACTGACTGTTGTGGTGCACAGGGTCAGGCACCCACTTCTCTGTTCTGCAGTCATCAGGTGGACCTTATAACTAGATCCCCTGTATCTGAAACTAGCTTTGTTGATCTAAATCCATTTTGGAGTTGGAGGGAAAACTTCATGCTACTGAACTTGATAATAAGTTCTATTTATTCATAGTTTGGTGCAGGTGGAGTTAGCATGTTAAACTGTCTCTGCCTGCAGTGCCTGCCACTGGAACACTCTACTTGGTGCCAAATACTATGGTGGACAAGATACTGACCACCTGCCTGAATGTGTGATATGGGTATGGCAGTTAGTGCCTGGGTTCTGATGTTCGGTTGTTGAAAAATGGAGGGGCAGGGGCATGAAACACAACTGTGACATTACAGACAGAGATATGCAATATGCTGTTGTGCTGTGATGGCTGTAGTGCTGTGTCCTAAGTCTGGAGGTACATTTGAACCATCACACATCAGGACTTGTCAGTGTACTTGTGTTTGTTGGTGGCACTTCGCATGCTAACAGTGACCATTCCAACACATTGCACAGAGAATGGGAATTTGTGATGTCACATACAAAGAGAAGAAAAAGAAGACAGAGAAAAGAAAGAAGGATGAGGAAAGAAAAAGAGACAGGAGCAAGGGTGGCAATAATCCTAGCAAAGGAAACATTTTCCAGTAAGCAGTTCTAAATGTGATATAAAAAATAACAACTGAAAGTTTTATTTTACTACACGGAGCCCAGATTCTTCCTTTGATCTCTGTACAAGCTTCCTTTTGGCATCTGTGGGAGATCAGTGGAGAGAGGGGAGTGTGTAGTCTTGAATTTATGATGCAGCTCATGGACAGTCATAACATGGAATTCAGTCCTCTCAAAAAATGAATACATAGCCATGAGTCAACCAGAAAGGTGCACTCATGGTCCTGATATAAATGCTGAAAATCAGGATGCTCACAGACATCTGACAACCAAAACAATATGTAAGTTATCTGAATACTCTGTTCATTGCAGCTAAACTGTTGGCATGTATTTAAAACAAAACCAACCAAAACAACTCGGTGTCCATGCTACTGTCTACAGGAATTCCTTAAGCCACTTGATTTGTGTAATAGTTCACACAACTACACTATTTTTGAGACTTATACCGGTATTCAGCATCTACAGTTCTCTCAGCTTAATAAGTTAAGAACACAGTAAATAATTCTAATAAGTACCAATAAATGCAGCACTTTCTTAAATTATGGGATCAGATTAGTAAAGTTTGGTAATTAAACTTACCACTTGAAAATAGCTTTAAAAGATATATAACAGATATAGCAACCTTTTTGAGCAAACCAAATACACAAGAATTCATAGTACTTAAGATGGTTGATTTCAACATTTTTTGCAGCTGTTTGTCGTAAGTAATCCACATATAGGTCTGTTTATCTACAGAAAGCACATTTTAACTGGAAACAGTTTGACATCTGATGTTTCTGTTTGCCTATTGTGCTATTGCTGTATTTGGACACCTACTATCTCCAATTAAACTGTTGGGAAACTAGGGGCTTTGGGGTTTTTTACATACATCTTGCCAGAAACAGAACATTTTGGAGCAACTATAAGTCATTCCTGCTGTAAGAAGCTCTGCCTGCTCCCTGCTGTCAGTCAGCAAGTCCTTCCAGCACTATGACACTGCTCAGAGCCGTCTGCTGGGTTTTGCAGGGCTGCTGACCATTACTTGTCTCCACTTAGGAGGACATCTTATAAACCAGAATAGTGGTTCACAGTATCCTCTTGCAAACAGAAGGGAGAGCTGGTCCCTTTCATAAAGTGCTGAAGTTGTCTCATGCAGATTAGGTTAAGGAGATGAAAGACAGTTCATGTTTCTATTTCCTGTCATCATCTCCTCAAGGCAGAGTTTAGCAGATTTAAGTCCTTTTTCCTCTAACCTGTATTTTCTGCTTTCTGTTCTCTCTGCTTTATTTTTGTCTTGTAACATTAATCTTTTTGAAAAGTGGACATTTATTTCCCATTCCTCTTTTTCTACCCTCTGGCTCACAAATGGCCTGGCACCATTTTTTAAGCATTTGCTCGTGAAATTTCTTTGTTTGAGAACTGCCTTTGCTAAAGGAGTGCCACTGAAGACGAGCTGTTGGAGGAGTGTAATATTATGAGGAGGTTTCCTCTATCCCCATTACTTCTGCCTCCTCTAATACCAAATGGAAGCATCAGGAGGGGATGGGAGCAGACTAATTGTTTCAGTGAATGCACAACAGATCTGTGTCTCCTACACCGTTAGTGTCAAAGCATCCAGCAAACTCAGGAGCTCTCCAAGAGCATCTGCTCCTGGCTGTGGTCCCATTGTCCATTGCACAAAACTTTCCATGGAGGCAAGGCAAAAAGGGAAGTTGAGGCCTGATGGCAATGGGTTCATTGGTGAATTTACAGATTAGTGACAGAGGCAGCAGATGGTTGGCAGTTCATCATCTTCTACTTAAACCTTTTTTTAAGAAGTCTGAGCTGGTCTAGAGCTTGCAGATGGTTTTGGTGGCACCCCATTTCCCAGAAAGGCTCAGGTACCTTTAAAATACACAGTAAATACCATTTCAGGTGCACAGCAGTATGGCACATAGCCTGCAGCAGCTGTGCTCCAGAAGGTCAAGGGTCTTTTGCAAGTTAAATCTGCACATCTTCCAGTGCAGTTCTCTGATACTCTAGCAAGGCATGGTGTAAGTGGGTTTAAATGTCTAAACTAGTGCCTCAGTAGTCGGTACTTGTGGCAAGGATTGGATTCTTATTCCCATCTTTTTCCACCTCTCACCTCATTGCTGTGCAATGCAGTGCACGTTTCTGCTCAGCTCTGTGGTGCCACTTGAAACCAAGTTGGAGGAAGCCATGACTGAATAGGTCCTCATGTAACATACTCAGTCTGCTGTGGTAGCTACTTTCAAGATGACCTATTTAGCTATATGTGTTTTTCAATATTCCAAACACGTAATCATTGGTTCTTGTTAGGACCTTCTGACGAACCCTGAGCAAGTCAGCTGTCCTGCCACAGTAAGTCCTGCAACAGAAAGCCAGTCTTCAGGTATCTCTCTTTGTTTACATCTTAGGATGTTTTACTTTTACCCTTTGAGGAGGAATTGATCTAAGCTGTACCCAGTCTACACCAAGCAGTACACTCTGCACCGTGCAGTGTTACAGCTGTTCAGATGCTATTCTCTCTACACTAATGTTTTGTAAGTATTTTGAATAGTGGAGGTAGCTCCTTCCAGGTGACTTTGTACTAGGAAGACAACAGTCTGCTCAAAGGACCATTAATGTACAGCACATTGAAGTCCCACAGGTGTTTTATGTCTTCTGCAGAGCCGTATATTTTGCAAGACTGTCATATTCTTGCACACATTATAAAATGTCAAATCCTGCTGATGAGTTTCCTCAATTCAGTGGCCTTCAGCCTCGGGAAAATGCACAGATTTATAAACTGAGCCCTAAGCCTTAATCTTCTGCTGCCTGTGCTTATTATTTCAGGGAACCTGTTTACAGTCCTTATCTTACCTTAGGGAGGCAACTGTAATTCTCCCAGTTTATGTATTAGAGATTGAAGGGGCTGAACACAGCTAGTGAATGACAAATCTGGTCTCTAAACAGCAGAAATAGGTTCCATCTGTTGTGCCACAATGTCATTTAAATACATTATTCCATATGATACCCTTGTCCAAAGCATTGCGATAAGGATACAAATAGTAATAACAACAGCAGTGTGTGAAGGTATATATGAATGAATAAGCATAAATTCTTGATATGATTTAGACTTTCATCTTTAAAAACACATCAATAGCAGATTATGCTTCTTTTACTTCCCAGGATGGTCTTAGCTTGAGTAATTGCAGCAGCTAGCTAAGGTACGATTACTGCTGCTTCCATTTCTCAGGAAGCAGTGTTTGCATAGTTAGTGATTTCTGATGTGTCATGTCCATTTTCATGGACATTTGCATATGTAAACCTTTGAAAGCAGCCTTGGTCAGGAAGCTTTGCTTAATCTTAAAGAGATTCTCTATGAAGTGGTGCAGCACAGCATCAATGCACTGTCTTGCAGAGGTGAGATCTCAGCCTGCTAGGCTAGCTGGATGGTGGAAAGATCTGTCCCTCAAGTGGATGATGAATATCTGAATGGGTCCAGGTGAGCAATATGGAGAGAAGTGCAGTGGTTCTCCTTGGTTGGACTTCCTGTGAGCAGTGACAAAGCTGAAGATACTCAGCTAGGGGTCTGGATCTAGCCATTGTTCAGTACTTGTCAAACTGGAATTACTCTAGCTGAAGTAGGACATGTTGTATCATCAGCACCAGGCAAGGTAGCTGTCAGCACAGTGCAACGGGAAGCTTTGCACTGAAACAAGCAGTAGTGAAAGGGTGTGGAGCAGATGCAGAGATCTCACAAGAGGCAGTGGTGGGTGGGAGCCGAGGCTGGCACTGTCCTGTCTTGCAGACTTGTCTAAGTGAGAAGAACACCATGCCTTCTCTGGCTGTGAGAGTGAACAGGATAGGTGAGGTAAAACAAGGGCCTGCAAGACTGAGCTCTCCCCATTTGTTGTGGTGTTTGTATGAGGGTGGTTTGCTTTCCCAATATAATGCTTGGTTCCCTTCTCCCCTCATAGACTATTCCTTGCTTTCTACACCAACATGTTATTTGTAGCAATAGACTTATTGCCTGTTGATACCACTGAGTCATAGCACTTAATTCCCATAATTCTAAGTGAGGACTATTGCTGGTTATAGCTGCATTTGCCATTTTTGAAGACTGTTTAGGTTGGTGACAGTGCCTGGCAAATGACACTAAAGATGCCAAAGACATCCTGCGAGAAGAGACTATTGACAAAGATTATTATTGAGGAACAAATTATTTTGATGACACTATATCAAAACAATATAAATAACTTATTTTGAAATTACTCCTTTTTCCTGAAAGTGTTATACTTTCACCAAAATATCTTTCCTATAAGCAATGCCATGATATTGTTAATGTTTGCAATTGTTAGAGTGAAATCTTATTCTAGGAGGTGATTTGTAGTAGTCTCATTTTCTTATTCAGTACCTCTGTCGCCATATTTATCAAGATGATGGCTGCAGTTACTAAAGACTGAAACAAATCTTGGCACTGTGGTTTATTAACATTGCAAGACCAGCGGAACTGACACAATGGTTTGTACCCTCTCTCTTCATGTGCATTGCATAATAACTGACTTGTGATTGAGAATTATTGACAGTTGTGCCAACAGACAAAAAGGTGTACAGAAGAGTGTAGCTGAGGGCACACTGAGTGCACAGCTTGTTCTGACAACTGTCTATTGCTATTAGCAATTTGCAAACTGTAGGTAAGACTGAAGGGATAGCCATTAAAAACAGTCACATCTTGTAAATTATAAGGAATATACTTGCACACAACACATGTAGAGTATTGGTTTTATAGGCACTTTTTGAAACAGCCCTACATTATATGGCCTTCTTTGAAAGCTCTGCCTGTAGGAAATCAGAGCCTGTTGAAATAGCTGTCTCAGAAATAACAGAAGTTGGCTTGATTGAGCCAGGATTTGAACATACAATTCCAGACAGTAGAAACAGTTGACGACAGCTTGGCATTCAGGTATTGTCTATCATCCAAAGATCTAAAAGGGCTTTTAAAAATGTCTAATTACAACATAATGGGTTGCCATTTTTTATCAAGGGTTATCAAAGTAGAAGAAATACACTGCTATAATTTCAGGTTCAGATTTCAATTGTTGGATACTTACATTTATATTATCCTCATGTGTTTGATCTAAATGTGGGGTTTAGATGGCAACTTGCATTCGTGTTTGAAAAGTATCTTATTTCCAGACCAGGATGAAAAGTGAGAATTTTTTATGAGCATATAAAACATTTAAAAGCCTGAATATTTTGTTTCTCCCTGGGATTTGTGCTTTTAAATTTCTTTTGCTTCTGATAATTTTCTCTGACTTCAGCCTGTAGTTGCCACCTAACGCATGTCTATGACAGTTACACTAATATTATGCCTCCTTCTTCAGAAGCAAAGTAACTACAAAAATGATTCAGGAAACATTGCAGGAACAATAACTAGGAAGTCCTAATTCTTAGTTAAGCATGTAACATGGCAGTGCTGGCGTGCACCTAACAATGCACATTTCCTCCTAAATGAAGGATTTTAGGTGAGGAAGAGTTCACATCCTGCTGGAAAAAGGGATTATGAGATATATACCTCTTAATTAAGAGAATAGAGTTTCACTGAAACAGTGGCGTTAAATAACTCACAGGTCTCATTTTTTTTCTTTTGTATGCTGTGGACTGATAGAAATTTAAGATGCACACAGTGATAATGGGATTTCTCTGCTTTGCCTGTACAATTTGCCCAGTTTAAGTGCTATTGTATTAATTTTATGGCATCGTTTCATCCAAAAAGTTCATGGAGTACAGTTTGTCTCTTTCCCCACTATCTGCCAGCCCCCTTGATGGTTCTTATAACTGGGAAAAATACCTGTGGCAATTAAAGTTCATCTTCTCCCAGTGGCCCTCAGTCATCAAAACCCCTACTGGAACCACAGGCAAGTGGGTGATGTACAGTGTGGTCCTGTACATGGCGGTATGCAGGGCTGGGGCTGGCTTCACTGTTTATTACTCGATTTGGGCAACTGCAAAGGTGGCATAAAGCTGTTTTTATTTCACCTACTCTGGGCTTATGCCAAGAAAGGCATGCAAAGGCTTATGCAAAGAAAGGCATGACCTGTACAGCAACATTTATGTATGTGTAATTGTTCATTGCAGCACGTAGTCCCTTCTCAGTCAGATGTTTAAGCTATGGGTTGTAACAGATGCCTAGATTCATTGCTTACTGCTATCTTTATTTTTTATTAATAAAGTAATAAAATCTTTATCTGAATGGGTTATGTAAATCTGAAGGAGGCAAACAATAAATCCCTCTTCCACTGCTTATTTAATTTGTACAGCCCACTGCAGTCCTGACATCTGTTTAACACAGTGCATATTAAGAGGAACAACCTAAATGATTTGGAGTAATAATTACATATAAAAATGCACAGATGTCCTCACTTAAAAAAAATCCATAACTGTAATAAAATGGCAACCCATATCCCTTTACTCACTATACCTCTATTTTTCCTGTGCTTGAAGAAACAGAAAGGATCTTTGCAGGTTGCTAACTGAGCTGTTCTTGTTACACTATCTTCTTAGGCCACTTTTTCAGACATATTCTGCATGTTCCAAGACTCTACACTGATACATATAAAATTACAATAACAGCTCCTGACATGGCATATTCTGGGAATATATTGCATGACTGTGTAAATAAGCATTGCATGATAATGCGCATCTCAGCTAGTTGAGAAATCAAAAAGTCATTGTCATTTATTCTATACTGTGATGAAAAATGAGAACAATGGTTGAATGGAGCAGTACAAATTTGAGCTCATGTTGTGGAGCTGAGCCAGTTAATTCTTCAGCTCAGTGCCACCATGACTGAAGTTATTTCAGTTTATTTCAACAAAATAGCTGTGATTTGAGGAAAAGCTCCTGCTCGCTGGTTACAGGATGATTTAATCATGCATAAGTAATCAGATAGTTAAAATTGAATATAGATAAAATTGATAGCAGGTTCTGAATTTTGAATTAACTTTACACAGCTTTTAATGTTCAGAAATTTCTATCAGGAATTAATTTCCTTTGCAGTTCCTCGTGTATTGTTTGTTATTCCATAGTCTTAAATTATTAGTTTAGAAATTAGAAAGTACGTATGCAGCTACTGGATCCTTTTAAGTCATCTGATACCAAGAGAAAGAAGCTTTCTCAAATGTTATTTTTCTGAACAACTGTCCTGCACCTTTGTTCAAATCTGTGTCCTCTTTTAATCCATCTCCAGACTTCTGGTACTGTGCATTTTTCACACACTGAACCAGGATTTCCTCTTGTCACACCTCCCCCATGTTGCTAAGGTGGATTCAGTCTTCTTGCTGTGTGGTCTGGCCAGTGGCAGAGCACGTTTGAAGGCTGGTGCTCTGCAGGCAAGAGATGTGTTCTTCAGGCTAAGTTAACAGGCCTGCCTCTGGACCCTGACCAGGGGTTCTGAGCAGTCTAGAGTGCCGGTACGTTCACAAACAAAACAGCAGGGTCTTGTGGTTCTGTGTGAATAGGGCAGAGTCTGAGAATGTTTTGGATTATACAGCTCTAGAGGACATGAGGGGAGTATTTGACAGAATAAGTGAAATGATGTTAATAAAATCATGGAAGAGTATTAAAAGTATTGGGAATGTTGTTGGTTTTTTTTTCAAATATACAATACAGTTTTGGGTCAAAAAGAGGAAGACTCGTTTCATGGTTGAATGATCATAACCTAATGTGCAGGTGGATTACTTGCTAGGTAGGATGGCCCAGTTCTAGCCTTTCAGCTAGACCAGAGCCAAGTAGACCTTGTTGGATTCCAGAAGGTGTGCGTGGCAGACAAACACCCATCTCGCCAATGGCACTGGCCTCACTGAGCACTGAGCAGTGTTTCTTACATTTCTAGCTTAAAACTGGGAATGTTCTTGCAGTTCTTCTGATATGGAATGGAAAAAATGACCTAAGTTCTCTCAGAATTCGCTGCATGGGGGAACTTTTTTTTACATAGCTTCATTATAGGGGTGGCTGACATGTGGTTTTGAAACTCCAAGTGACACCTATATAGTAAACAAGTACTTCTTAGACAGGTGTAAACCAAACTCCTGATGCTTTTCAGCACCACCTAGGTTCTCAGGAGTTAGATTTTAAATCAATACCTAAATATATGATTAGTAGTGTACCAGGCTTTCACAATGCCTCTGATCACCTAGCTCTTTCTAGGCTTCAGTTCCCAAGTCTGAGGACCCAGGTCTGGAGTGTTCATTGAGATGGCAAGTGACAGTGGTATGTCATTAAACCGTAGTCCAATATATTTTCTCTCACTACATTTCCACTTCTTACTTTCAGTTGTTAATTTCTTCATTTCCTATTGTTATCAGTCATTGTAGCTGTCTTTATTCAGAAATTTGTTTTGCTGGAGGTATATCAGAAATAGGTCTCTATTTATAGGCATACATATTTATAGGCTTATATAAGACACTCTGGCCTAGGGAAAGGTGAACTAACTACATTGATTCATGCATTTCAACATGTGTCAAATGCATTAACAGCAAATTATGCTTTACCAGCTGCCTGCCTCAAGGCCTGAACTTTTTAAGGTGATAGACCTGTGTAAACCATGCTGGATTGGAACCTGTGTTCCAACTGCAAATGAGACATCATTTTTCCCCCTAAAACCTGCATTGTTTTAAAGCTGCAGGAAAAGATTAATTTGGTTATTTTTACTGGGCTGACATGATGCAAACTTCATTCAATATGGCTATATCCCAGAAGACAGCATAGCTGACAGTCTGACTAGCAAGGCCAAAGCCAGGAAGAACAGGCTGGAAGACAGAGACACACTGCTGGGTTTATGTTACTCTAAATACATAAATACAGTAAAGACCTGAATATAAATCAATGTTTATAAATTCAGAAATATTAATCACCCAAATATGCAAATAAGAACAGTGGTGGTGTCTGATTCATAGCTCTTGATAGAAGATATGATGACAAACACACATGGTAAGGAAAACTGAGTTAAAAACGGCTCACCTTTGAAGAAGGAAAAGGAGCAACTGAACTTCCAGGATTTCAGCAGTGTTCCTCTCTTTTTGTCTTCTAAGTACAGTTTCAGCATTATCTCTTCCTGATGGTCTTCATGTATGCCCAATCACGTGTTTGGAGACACTTACCCAGCCCTTCAGTCAGGATGGATACAGAAAATCAGCATAGGTTTTTACAAGCATTCTGGATATATATGTCAGTCAGTGGAAAATTCAAGCAGCAGAGAGAATTTATAGGCCTAAGAATATAGCAGGCTTGGAAAAATGCTTTATTTTTAAAGAAAGTAGTGATGAATAGTCATAACAGTAAAAATATTCATTGCTAATGATGGTATTTATTGATAGAAAGATGAAATCCTTTAAGCCTTGGTGCTTAAATAACTTACAACTGTTGGAGGTGATGGTGGGACCCCAGGTGGAAGGTTCATTATCCCAGCTCAGTGTATCTTGTTCTGAAATACCTGGGGAGGATTTCTGCTGGAGAGAGAACCCGGGCAAGTTTGCAGAGGTGTGGATCTATATTTTTTCTGTGTGTGTACATAAATGTTGGTGCTTTTACTACAATGCTGATAATTAAAATATCTGTTAAAATATTCCCCCCTTACTAAGCTCTCTCTAAAAGAAATGATAGAAATTTTCCTTTGTCTCTCCAGAAAGCCCTTTGTAGGCTTCCTCTAACCTCTGAAGACACTTATTGTCCCTTGATACTGATATGCCAGACAGAGCTATTAGTGCTGAGCCTCCAGACACAGAAATTGAATTTACAGGCTCAATATTTTAAGGCTTCAAAGAGCTGAAGGGATGGAATGATGCTGGCATGAAATAGTATACTTTTCCTGATTTCACTTTTGGGAAATCAAATAAGCATTTGCAAATAAAATAATTAAAGCATTTTTCTAAAATTAGGTGTATAAGCATTAGCTGTTCATTATATTTTCCCACTTGCAAATTAGAGTGAGAAACCATTTGCCTTCCAAGACTGGTAGCAAGGCTTAATTTTATGTTTATTAGGAAGTCTTGGATCCTTGGAGAGAAGCTGTAAGAGGAGTATGCAGTATCAGTATCATCATTTTATGTATAATAATATTCTGTTATTTTCTTTTGCTGAGGAACAATGACTCAGTCTCAACATCCTTTATCCTCCACAGAAGAGGTCAAAGCTAATTGTTACTGGTTGGGGGAGCAGAGATTCCTTTTGCTGCATTCAGCATAATAAGTAAATGAAGCTGTCAAGAAGTAAGGCATATCCAGTGAGCACTTGAAATCTTACTGATGTACTTGCTTACAGGAGTACCTACTACTACTGTTTTCTTAGCAATGTTTTTGTTGCAGATGGATTGAGCTCAGAAGGAGGTTTACAAATAATAGTGATAGTTTTGTGCAGAAGGGCCATGGAAGGGGTGCTTGGTTTGCTTTGAAATGATTTCCTTCAGCTTTGCAAATAGCAAGAGGCAAGAATATGCTGTCTTCTGGAGGTTTAGGAGCAGCCGGCCTTGGTATTTTATCATTTAAAAAGCTGATTTTGCTGAGGCTTTAGCAAGGCTCTTTCCAGTGTTATTGCATAAAACAACAAACAAACAAAAGGGCCAAACAATTTGATTAAAATTTGCTGCTCCTGGTCTTAATGTTTGTTGCCTTGACTTTTTCACTGCCTATGTGGTATTTTCATAGAGTTTTCTAGTTTACAGAAATCTAGCTTAGCTCATGTATTTCTGTAGTACACCTTAGGTCTATCTTTTCATTAGTGGGAAGGTAGATAATATGGCCATTATTTTCCACTGATAGATTAACTGAAGTGTTCACTTTGTATCATATTAGCTCTTTTGGCTGTCTAAAGATCTGGTAGACTTGGACTCATGAAGGGTGCATTTTGAGTACTGAATCTGTACAGTCAAAGAGAGGAGAAAACAGGGTATCACTTTAGTGAGCAGCCTCAGGAGGTTTTGAGAATGAGTTTTCAGGTACAGTGTTCGTACTTCCCCTTGTAAGTACGGGCAGCTCTCACAAAAGTGAGGTATCAATGAAATGACCTCTTGCTCATCCGTATTTATTCTCCTTTTGAGGTTTGCTCTTTGTTCTATTCAGTTTGTAAGTCAAAACAAAGTATGACACCGTTGCTAACACTGCAGGTTTTAGCCTGCTATCTGAACATCAAGCCAGGCTTGTTCTGCTTCACTACAGTAGCACCCACAGGAAAAGGACTCTGGATCTGGAACTTATCAGTATTTTTTGTTTATGCTTGAGACAAGTGTACATGTGACCTAGACTTCAACTTTTACTGTGCTGACACTATAGGAAACACTTCCCTTGTCAGTAAGTTGATATGTCAACACCAGAAGGAGTTACAAGAGTTACAACTAGTGGCTACTTTTTTGGCAATTTTTCTGGTCATTTTTTTTTTAGATACTTTAAGAGAACTGCCTAAATAACTGAAACTTGACAGCTCTGATCAGGGAGTTAATGCCTCTATAACCAAAGTTCAGATGATCTCCAGCAGAACTCAGTGTCGTATCCTTATTCTATGACGGTCACACATCTGTAGCACATTCTATACAAATGTTGGCCTGCCTTACGCCACCAGCTTGCATTATGCCCTGAGGAGCTTGCAGTAAAACTGTCATGGGACCTACAACATCATAGACACATTTCTTTTACCCAAATACTATGCATGTCTCTTGCCCCACATTTACTGAGAAGAAACAAGCCTCTGAGTCATGCAGTGATTGCATCCCCTGAAGAAATATGTCTGATTTTTTAAGATCTTGTAAATCTATCTAATCTCTGGGTTTAAGTTTGTTATTTACATCTCCCTGTGCAAGTCTAGGGAGATAAGAAGAGAAAACAGTGAGTTAGCTGCGCTTGGGATTCTCGCCAGTCTTTGTGGGATGGAAAATTCCTTCCTAATTCCATATCTGACTTTAAATTTGACCCTCAGCATGTGAGCAAGATAGACCAACACACACACTTCAGGAAAAGAAAAAAGATCCTTTCTGTTCTAGCAGGACACTGGTGCAGCTTTTTCAGGGTCCCAGTCTAGCCGCTGCCAATCAGTGAAGCTTTGTCTTCCTTCCCTCCAGCATCCTAGAGCCTGCGAGTAAATTGGGCATCAGAAGAGGGAACTGTCCTCTCCCTCCTGCAGGCTGTCAGCAGAAGCCTGGAAACATGAGGTTTAGCTGTAGAGTTCCCCTCAATACAGAGCTACCAGAAAGATGGGTATGTTGAGCACAAAGCAGAAAAACACTGGTCCCCACGGAGAGATGTAGTTCTGTATATTCCAACATTAGTGACCACGGATACGTCAAAACTGTCTTCTTCACTGCTAGCTTTGTGTTCTTCTCCATCTTTAACAAACAGTTTCAGTTTACTGTCTAGAGGACTGATTAAACAATATTGAATAGCTACAGAATGAGATTGATCTCTGGGTGATGTCTTTAGAAATTACTCCACTCATTGTTATCAGGCCTTTAACAAAACTTTTGAGCTCTATCCATAAACTAGTTTTGACTCTTTCTATTACTGGCACTTTTTACATTTGTACAGTCATATGCCTTGAAGAAGCCAATGTTTTACCCTATGCAGTTGCCTTTATCAAGTCAGCTTTTCATAAAAAGAACAGTGGGGTTATTTTTGGCAACATGGTGCACATTAATTGTATTTTATCCTCGTTGATTTTTAGGAAGAATGCTGTCTTAACTCGTTTCCTCATTGTATCCATATTGATATTGGGGTACGGTGTCTCTAATTTCCTGGGCCTTCCTTCTTTAGTAGCTATTTAATACCTAGATACACTTGCAGTTTTCGGACCCTTTGGAATTTTCCCATTTTTCCATGAGTTGTTCAGTATCAACACTAGTGGTTCGGAGAACTCCTCATTGAGTTTATGTAAGACTCCAGGCCTGTTGATTCAAAAACATTTAATTTTAGCAGACCTCGTCTCACATCTCCTTTTATTACCTACAGTGAATTTTGTTGTGCTGACGTAATATGGGATGATACATTCTCCAGCTTCATTCCAAGGACAAAACAATGTGCGAAGGACAAAATGTTTATTGGATATTTCCGCCTTTTTTGGATTGTCAGTTGCACTTTTATCACCCGCATCCAGCAATGGGCTCATGGCCAGGCTCAAGCACACTGATACTCATAAAAATATCTTTTTTGTCTCTTCACCTCTGTTAACTATTAGTACTTCCTTGATTTTATTAACTGCTTTCATAAGTTCCCTGCATACTGTATCTTAAAATGGTTATTAACGTTTATGTTCCTCTTTCTACATTATCTATCTATCATTCCTCTATCTACATTATCATGCTACAAATAAGTGATTTTTAGTGTGTTTTATTGCCATTTTTTTCCCAGACAGCTTCTGGTTTAGTATAAATATTTTTGTGCTTGTAAGTGCTTATTTGGGCTGTGATTGGGTAGGCTTAACACTTCAATTTACATTTCCCATTTGATTTTACAGTATCGGTCAATTGAACTTATTATTGTTCTAAGTTTAATGTTTGGTCTGTTGAAAGCTCCAAGCCTACATTGTGGAACCAGTCCTCTCTTACTGGTTGATGACATGTTCTACTTGCGTATTGTAATTGTAACAATATTACCCAGTACCGGGAAATTGCAAGGTTCAAGGAAAGCACTTAAAACTTCTAGTCCATCAAAAACATGTTGGTGGCTGAGCTGTTTGAACTTCACAGGGAAAATTCTATGTTACCAGTG
This sequence comes from Melopsittacus undulatus, assembly GCF_012275295.1. Taxonomy (NCBI): domain Eukaryota; kingdom Metazoa; phylum Chordata; class Aves; order Psittaciformes; family Psittaculidae; genus Melopsittacus; species Melopsittacus undulatus. The sequence continues at coordinate 113,670,957 of NC_047528.1, read as the reverse complement.
GAACCCAGGGAAACTTGGTCATCATTTTGTTACTGGCCACTTGACAGGTATAGCACATACCCTTTGAAAAAGCACACTTCCATGACCCAGTTTATTTTAACGTAGATACAGATTATTTCAAGTTAGGCAGTGTTCAAGGCCAGGTTGGATGAAGCCTTGGGTGATATGGTTTAGTGTGAGGTGTCCCTGTTCATGGCAGGGGGGTTGGAACTAGATGATCTTAAGGTCCTTTCCAACCCTAACTATTCTATGATTCTATAAGGGAACTGTAATAAGAAGCGGGCAGGAAATGTGAACAAAAAGTCATTAAGAACAATTCCAATGAGATTTCCAAAGGAAGCGTGAGGGGTTGCCTGAAAATCCTTCATTTTCTTTCCCTTCTGCTGGCTGCTCATGCTTGCTCCATGCTGTTTGCTGCCCCTGCTGTTGTGCTAGTGGAAATGTTTATAGAGCTATGCTGTAAATAAGAGAACCAAAACCCAATCAGATTTTGTAACCAATGATGTGTTCTGATTTATAGCAGCATTCCCTGGAAGTTTTATCAGACAAATGTCTATTCTTGGCAGTTTTAATACCAGCCTGAATAAAGCACAGGACAGTATATTTTGTCCCTGTCCCCAGAGCAGAGAGTTAAGCTGGATATAGGTTATTCTTTACACAGTGGCACAGTGGGTCAGGGTAACCCCTGGGATCAATACAGGCTGGAGGATGAAGAGATTGAGAGCAGCCCTGAGGAGAAGGGCTTGGGGGTACTGGTGGATTAAGAGTTGGATATGTGCCGGCAGTGTGTGCTTGCAGCCCAGTGTATCCTGGGCTGCATCCAGAGGAGTGTGGCCTGCAGGACAGGGGAGGTGATCCTGCTGCTCTGCTCTGGTGAGACCCCACCTGGAGCACTGTCCCCAGCTCTGGAGTCCTCAGTACAGGAAAGACATGGAGGAAAGCCTGTGAGGAAAGGCTGAGAGAGTTGGGCTTGTTCAGCCTGGAGGAGACTCTAGGGAGACCTTATTGCAGCCTTTCAGTTCTTAAAAGGGTAAGAAATAAGAAAGATGGGCAAGACTTTTTAGTGGGGCCTGTTGTGACAGGATGAGGGGAGGTGGTTTAAAACTGAAAGAGGGAGATTCAGGCTGCATGTGAGGAAAAAAATCTTTACACTGAGGGTGATAAAACACTGGCACAGGCTGCCCAGAGAGGTGATGGATTCCCCATCCCTGGAGACATTCAAAGCCAGGCTGGATGTGGTTCTGAGCAGCACGATCTAGTTGGAGATGTCCCTGCTCATTGCAGTGGGTTGGACTAGACGAGCTTTGAGGGTCCCTTCCAATCCAAATTATCCTATGATTCTAAGTGTAGCTGACATGCTCACTTCTGTAACTTCAGTGCTGTATGATCAGCCTTGGCTTCATCGTAAGGAGGTTTTACTCTGAGATATTATAGGGCTCCCCCTTAGAGAGAAAAGGGTGAAAGAAGTCAAATACCTGGGATCTTGTTGGGGATGATGAAAGCGCATGAATAAAAGACAATCAGAAAGGAAGGCTGTCCTTTCCACTATAAAGTACAGTTTGATCTTATCTTTTGGTGAAGGGGAACCTGGTTCATCCCCTGCTCTTGCACTCATGTCATTGCTAGCCAACAGCAATACTAGCCCTAAATGAAGAGGCTCTTCACCTTTTGACATTTAAAAATGGACTGTCTTGCCTCCCTCCAGTTCTTTTTCTGGCATCTCCCGAGGGAAGCCCTTTTTGGGAGGGTTATAGGCTGCAGGAAAAATTACAGGAGTAGCTGAAGGGAGGGCAGGATTCTTTTCTTTCAGTAGGGAGCAAAATTCCTCCCAGGAGAGGGGAAAGTATGGCCAAGAAATGGTGAATGAACATCTAGTTAATATCACAAGTTCCTTCCATTCCTGCACCTGGAATAGTGTCTCTCACCACTCACCTTTTCTCCCTTTTGCCTTTCCCCTCCCACGTAGAAAACGAAAGCACCCATTAACTATGCCTCAGAACCACGTAGGGATGGAGTGAAGCCCTGTGGACAGGGGCTGACTCCCATGGAGAACATTACCAGAGGTGAAACACACATCCAAGTCTGCCCCTCTCTCGTGTTCTTTCATTTGCCACTTTAATCCTGACAGCAGCATCAGCAGTCAGCAAAATGCCCCATTATAAACAAATATACACACGAAATATCTAGTCAAGGTAGAACATGTGGGTTTGTTGGGGTATGGGGGGGGGGTCTTGGGGTTTTTTTTCCTATTCTTTTCTTTTTCCACTTGTTTAAATAAGCACAGCAGAGCTGGTTTTTTTTGTCACGCTCCTGCTCCTGCATTTTTCCAACCCAATTAGGCCATTACCAGGGCTAAATGAGGCATGGAGCCTCCAAAAGTCACACCGTCGTCCCGGAGATGAAACACGTATCGCTGCAGAGTTGGCAGGCAAGCGAGGTGCTGGGGCTCACCCGAGTGTGACCCCACGTGTTTTTCTGTTCCAGAAAGATCACCTTCAGAGTGGAGCAGGGGGAAGTCAATGCAAACATATTGATTTTCACAGTGCTATGTTCATGAGGGGTTGCCACACCATGGGCAGTTAAGGTGGCTGCGTGTCTTAGGGATGCTCAGAGGACGTAAGTGGCCACAGTGTCTTGTGGACATGGCCAAAAGGGCTGTGAAGGCCACTAAAGCTGTCATGTATCTTCCAGGGGTTTTGGTGGTAGGTTTTTCCTTGCTGGTCCAGGCTCCCTCCCTGCTGCAGCCTTTCCCACCTCTGCAGTGCTTCCAGGCAATCCGGCTCTGCTGGGGGACAGCCAGTACTCCAGAGCCCAAGCTTTCTTTCCAGCTGAGGGCCTTCAAGTCATTCCTAGTTTGTGCAATAAAGCAGGGCTCTCCTCAGCTCTTTCCATGACACAAATCCAGGTTTGCTTCTATTCCCAAGCTGCTGGGAACTCTTTGTGCTGGATGCAGAAATGATGCAGAGGAGGGGGTCACCTGTCCTGCCCTGAAGCTCTAGTAGCCCTTACCAATCATTCTTACATTATGAAGTGAAAATATGATGTTGGAAGTTTCTAACGCAAGGGGAAAAAAAAACAGGCTTCATGTAGAAAGACAGAGAGCACAAAGCCTAGCAATTAGATTCATCAAAGACAAGCCTGGGATCTCTTTATTTCAGTGAGGAGCTCTGCCAGGAAGAATGGCAATTTTCTGACACTGTTTTAAGCAGATAAGATTTTTTGTGCTGAAAGAAAATGAGCATATGCACTTTCATGAATTTTATGTTTGTACAATGAAAAGAATGGATGAAGTCGTTTGCTCAGGAAATAGGTTATGTTAGAAGTTGAATACTTTCCTTGTCCCTACCTTCATGTCAGTTCTTCTGTCCTTTCTTACACTGAGCAATAACTTAGTTACCAGCTAAATCACATGAAACCTCTTGCAGAATATGGTAGTAGAATCAGATGCATTACTTGAGGTGTCCCTACCCATGGCAGGGGGGTTGGAACTAGCTGATCTTAAGGTCCTTTCCAACCCTAACTATTCTATGATTCACCAGCTAAGTAAATCTGGAAGTGAGAAAGATATAATTCCTTACCCTTTTACTGTGGATTAAAAGTGTGTTAATAGATTTGTTGAGATAAATTTAGCCAAATGAAGCCCACACTTAAGCATTATTTGTTATGTTCTTCTGGATGTCGCTGCAGCAGTTTGAGGAGTTATTCTTACATCAACATAATCTTCGTCTGAGCAGTCTCCCTAGCAAGAACTATGCTTCAGTGTCAAATTCTAGCTAATATGGCCAATAGCATCCTCAAAGCATTTTGAGCTAATTCCCTGCCAGAATTTGCAGGGAAAAGCTAAAGTGAAGGATTAAGATCTATTTTGATGACTCTTTCGAGCTCCTATAACCCCCAGTAGTGAGTGCTGCAATAAATAATCACAGGCAAGCTAGGGATATTTTAGGTGTTCGTGTCCGCTGAGCAGAGTGACAGGGAATTTCCAATAGGGGAGTATCACTCAGGAATATTAATCAACTGCTAAGTAGTGGAGCTAGAAATATTCCTTTTAAGACAGTGGTGCTATAATTGTCTAGCACACTTGGCATTTTTAAGACCGGTATCACTGGGTACTTCTGGAGGCAGTTTCTTACACTAGATGGACTTCTGAGTTGAGTCTGGATGGCAATTTCCATCATCCTCCTATGTTACAGGGCAGAAAACATGCCTGTGTAGGGTTCAAGATGAATCCTCTAAAGAATCTAAATGGGATTATTGAAAGCAAGTTTACGCTTGTCCTCCCCATCTGTTACAGAGGAGCATGGAAAGTTTTCTTCATACAAACTTGCAAATAATACAGCACATCTCTAAGAAGGGCAGGTGGAGCAATAGGGGAAAGCTGCTTTGGTATTGCTGCTTGCCAGTACTGGCAGTGTGTCATGGGTCTGTGGAGTCATCTTACTGATATCTTCAGCAGGGAAGTGCAGCCCCACAGGCCCAGCCAGCATTTCTTAAGTGAATAATGTAAATAGTCATAACTGATAAACAAGTCCTTGCATATCTCGTTGATCTTCCAGTGCATTGCACAGGCAGATAAGGGTCACTGTTCCTGTTCAGGGGTCAGTGTAGCATACAGTATTGTATTCCACCCCGTGCTCCATCCCCCATGAGACATGCTAATACAAGCCAGCTCTGCAAGGAAGAGTCAGAGAATCCTGCCTTCTCACTCTGTAGGACTAGAGTGGGACATGTGCCTGTTCAGTCCAGCTACTCACCTCCCCTCACACATGAATTTCTACACTTGATTTTCTTCTCTACCTTCCACTGGTATATATTTAGTCGTTCTATGGGTTCAACAGAACTTCTGCTCTTGCTAGAGTCCAACATTTCTAGTGAGCTTGCAGAGATTCCCTTTACATTGAACCTATTTTCTTTTTCTGGGGACCATATTCACTCCTGCCTTCTTTAACAGAGAGAGGTTACACATAGTATACAGGCAAAAGAAATACAAAAAATAGGAAAGAGTATTTGGGTATTAGAATAAAAGAAGGGAGGAAGGAGAGCTGGAGAAGGCACAACAATTATGCTGTTCAGAAAATCATAAAGAAGAGAAAATAAGCAATGGGAAAATAGGAAGCAAAGACATCCTGGGACAGTACAGAACTAGAAGTGTAAGGGAAAGGGGAGAAAAAAAGACCACAAAAGATCCATAAAGATTTATTAATAAATCATGTTGGACTTAATGTAAAAATAAACTGTCCAACACAAAGAAAGTGTTTGTTTGTTTTTAATAATAGCATAAATGAGAGTGGAACAGCCAGCCAGGGGCTACTTTAGTCTCTGATTCAGCAAACCACCAAAGTACATGCTAAGCTTTTAGAATCTACTAAATTTCATTAAAGTCAAGTCTCACTAAAGCTAAGCACATACTTTAGTGTTTTTTCTGAATTAGATTTATGTTGAAATTGGCTCAGAATTACAGTTGTCCTTATTGTTTGGTTCACTGAGGACTTTGCAGGGGAAAAAAAAGGGATCAAATGAAACATTTTCTTCAGACAAAGGTTTAAAAAGAAGTAAAATTAAAGGAAATTACAAAACAAATTATGCTTTTCCCTTGTAAGTAATTGACAAAGTTGAATTACAAAAAATGTTCAACTCTCAAATCTGTAATTTTTATTTCATTTTTTTGCTAGAAAAATGCCTGAATCAGCCTTGATTCAGCTGATCCTCAGCTTGACATCCATTGACATGGATGAAGCATAGTTGCAATACATTTCTGAACTTATTTCTGGGCACTGTAAGACAGATGAGGTGGCACAAAGCTGCTGAGCCAGGCAGAAGAAAGAAGCAGGTATCATGTCAAGGATCCTTCTCCACTCCAGCTCTGGTAGAACATGACTTTCAACAAGACCATATCAAGTGGTTATCAGAAATCTGTTCTCTTAGTATGTTTAAAAGCTGCACTTCACAGGCAGATTGACTTTTCTAGTGGCTTGCACCTCATACTAATGCATCACAGAAGGTTTTGGAAAGAAGAATTTTGCTGATACAAACCAGATTCTTCTTCTCATGTTTATTTACATGATCTGACCTTATTTGCTATTTTCTAAAAGATTGATCAAAAGCTGGTTTGATTAATGCAGAGAAATACAGAAAGTTAATTATGCTTTTCCTTATTCTAGAGTTCTGACTCTGTTATTTCATGTTCCCTGATCTTTTGGCTCACTAACCAGTAGATCTTACTCTGGCCAGTCAGAAAGTGTGACATCCCTTTTGAGTAACGCTGCACTAAATTGTGTGATTTTAATTACCTGCAAACAGGTGACTGCTTTGGCATCTCCTGAACCACTTCCCCATTCTCTCCTGCCTCACAATGTAGCGCAGAATGAAACAGTTCAAAATGGCTTTATCCTGGTGACCAGTCTTTCTAACATCTTATGTTCTAAACATACAAGACAAAAATTAAAGACAATGTTCAGGGCCAGGTTGGACAGAGCCTTGGGTGACATGTTTAGTGCATGGTGTCCCTGCCCATGGCGAGGGGTTGGAATTAGGTGATCATAAGGTCCTTTCCAACCCAAACCATTCTATGATGTAAGGTATAGAGCATCCAGGAGGTGATAAGAGGGATAGTTCCTTCTTATTCTTTCCAAGACAGACTAGAGCAGCACAGTTTCATAAATGATGTTCTTGGATTGGTATTTATTGATATTAAAGAATTGAGCTGAAGCCTTTTTTCATTTGCTTTTAGAGAAGTGCATCTCAAAAAAAAAGAAAAGCCCTGATGCAGAAGACCCTAAAACAACCATGTTTTCTTACAGACATGCCTAGCAAGGGAGAAGGACTGTTCTAGAGGGGACTGAGCCCTCTTGTCAACCCCAGAGATGTTTCTTGTGAGAGAGGAAGAAGGTAGACCAGGAGCTGGGAAAGATGGAGAAACTTCCCAGTTACATATGCAGGGTTGTTCTGTAGATCAGCGGTGGACTTTACTTCTGAGGGCTATGAACACAACACCCATTAACACCTCTGTATCCCCAGAAAAACTATTAATCCTGAAAATTAGAAATTAAGAGCAAATCAGTTGGGTGACACTTGCTGGCAAAACTTCTTCACTGGATGCAGGAGGAAAGGTTTGCTTGAGATGCGGAAATGTATATATAATATGCAGGAATGTAAGGTATCTTGAAAGGCACATGTTGAATGCCTTCTCTTTCACCTGCAGGCAGAAGTCTGAACTATTCCAGTTCTGCAAACAACATCCCAGTGCCATATGCACCATCCCACAAGGATGCAGTGTCTTCGTTCTGCAGAGCATTCCCAGGCTTTCTTTCTCCATCTAGTCACTTCCCAAAAATCTGGAGTAGGGCAAAGTAGCTGTCACTGAAATGCATGTTCATTAGTGTGGTTGATGGAACTTCCTTTAGAAACAAGGACAGCTGGAAACACCAGTTTCATAAAAAACAGTACCTTAGAAGTACATTTCACCTCCTGTTTTACTTCAACTTTTAAGGTTCCTAATCTCCCCTGTACTTGAAGACAAAAATCATTGAAACTACTTAGAAGCCTTAGACTCATCTTATATCTAAGGTATCTTTTCACTTTAATCAGCAGATTAAGGTGGTAGGCTTTTAGCAGGAGGGGTAGGAAACAACCAAGTTAGTAAACCATGACACAGCAAGAGAAGGTCAGTCTAGAACATAGAGAGGCAAAACAGGATGGCTTTAAGATGAAGACAGATGGATTCCCTGGTTCTTATATTCTCTAAATCTGAGATTGCTTAGGGGTCTGGTGCAGCTCACAGCATAAATTACGGTAGTTAATAACTGGTGGGTTTATGGCAACTTCCCAAAAGGCTGCAGATGGGCTGCTGTGGCTCTGGAACTCCCTAGGATTTGGTAGTCACTCCAATCCCTGCTGTTCTGCTGTGGCTCCCATGCAGTGCTGTAGCTCTTCAGCATTTCTTGCCAGTTCATTAAGCAATCTAATGAATTTGTCACATGTTGTTTCTTGTCTAGTCATTTCACAGTGAGTGCTGGGGGGCAGCAGTGTGTTTTGCTTGGTAGGATGATACCTTGATAACCTCATGCATTCCAGTACTCCCTAATATGTGTACACACATTCACTTGTAGTGAAGAAATCACAAGAGTGGAAAGATGAGAAGTTGCAGAATGGTCTTAATCCATTTCAGTATTTGTTTCAGAACTTTGTGATGTGTCTGGAAATGAGCTTTAACTCTTAGTGCATGAAACCCTTCAGAGGAATAAGAGCAGTCAGGCCTATAAGGCCCTTAGAGCTGCTTTTCAGGCTAGCTTACAACCATGCCTGTGTGGAAATGGCTCCAAAAACATAGGTCACCCTCCACATAGGTTTTCACCAAGTACCCTTGGCTCAGAAAATGCTTTCAGCTCTGTGTTGGCTAACACATCCCTGTGTCTGCTAATGGTGTTCACTGAGTGCATTCCATGAGTCTCTAAGGTATTTTCTATTACTGCCTCTGTTTCTGTTTTTTGCTTACCACCATCAGCAAATACAGAATTATTTCCACAAAGTGATATCAGTTCCCAGGACCCAAATTACACTGATCAGGGATTTTGAACACCATACTGATGCAAGTTACTTGAGAAGTGTTATGTGAATCCCAAACCACAGTTGCTGTAAAGCCATGCAACCCCAGCTACATTGCCTGGCAGGTGATCGTGTGCTCTTTATGAGCCAGTGCTGAAGTGGGAGGGAGACCAAAGGCCTCATAACCGCATATTAAATCCACACACATGGTAAATGCTGCCTTCGGGCAGGTTTTGATTTTTACCTGGTTGTGCAAGAGACAGGAGCTGATGCTCTTCTTGACTGCTGTTCCTACCACCAAATTTATATGAGACCCATTGAAACAAGGTGTTCTGGTTTCCTTTTTCAGTATCTGCAGTTCCCCAGAGGCTCGGACAGGACTCTGAGGCTCTTACCAGTTTAGGCTTCCTTGTTCTCAAGTGTCTGTGTTGAACAGAATATCAGCAGTGATATCCTAGGCATATTTCTGCCACTTCGGTATTTCTTCGTGCTAAGCATGGGTCAGGGTGTGACTCCACACTCTTTCATAGTAAGCTCTTTATTACTTAGACACCAGTACATGAACTTAGGAGTAAGGAAACACTAATTGTATGAGTGCTACATGAAATAATGTTATAGGTATGGATATTCTAGAGATTTAAAAGGTAACTCACTGACAAACTTAATGATGTTGAGCTTATTAGATGTAGCAAAATTAAATGTGATGCAATTGCCCGATTTACTATATTTTTTAGAACATTTTATTTATCTTATAGAATTCATAATGTTTTTACTCTGTGACAAGTGCTTTGGTTTTTCACGGCCAACTTTGGCCATGCCTGAACTCTTCCTTGTCTGTTGAGGGCAGGTGTGTTGATCATGGCTTCGGGCTTACCATGATCTTACTGTGTGCCTTGCATCAATAATTTCAAGGTACAGCAGGTATCTGATGAGAAATTTCTGTCACTTCAGCAAGATACAACTCTCCATTAGAGTGAGGCTTAGTGAATCCCAGGTTTAAAAGCCACCAAAATCCCTAATGAATTATTCTGGCTCCTGCATTATACAAGATATAGCACTCCAAGTAGTCATTATTTTATCATATGCACAGGTTCTGACTGAGCTCTGCTGGATCTTCTGGAAAGATACAGAAACACTGAAACTTGAAAAAGCAAAAGCTGAAAAGGGGGTGCTCAAAGCAGCATCTTCTGCAAAGCAGCATTCCATCAGGAAACAGTGATTTGTCAAAAGTAAGTAGCTCTGTGGAAGACTCCCAGTGGGACAGTGCTTTGCTGAGGTGCACCTGGAGTTCTCACAAGCTTTTGCTTCATGCCCATCAGGCCCCAGGGGGTGGGTGAGCAGCTTTGTTCCTCCAAACTACCCAATTTAGATGTGAGAAAACATTTGCCCTGGTAAGAGCAGAGAAGCATGGGAATGGCTGACTGACAGGGCTTCCTTCTCAAAAAGTGTTAGAGAAAATACACTGGGAATAGCACTACCACTGCCGAGCCCTTGTTAGGCTAAGGTACAGGCTGCATGACCCCTTGAGATCCTTTCCAACCCAGCTATTACATGAACTTGAGAAGCTGCTGTTTAAAGCAGTGGTTAGTTACTGTTTCATTAACAAGTACTTCATAAATAATATATGCTATGAGTCTGCCATTCAGCTTCTTTTCATCCACAATATGAAGATTCATTAAACATTTCTGGCTTTTCTGCATGGTTTGGTCTGACAACTAAAACACTCACCATTCCTGGAAACGCTCACAAACCATGTAGATGAGGCCCTCAGTGCTATGGGTTAGTGGTGGCCTTGGCAGTGCTGGGGAACAAGTGGACTTGATGATCTTAAAGGTCTTTTCCAACCGTGTTGATTCTATGATTCTAACTAGCATGGTACCAATCACTGCAAGCCTTGACATTACCTCCTCAGGTACTGTTTCTGCCATGACAGTAGGGGCCTGATGTCTCCCATGTGCCTGGAACCACTTCAGCTTCCTCTGCCAAAGCTTAGGTGAGATAGCTGCTACCTTACTTCCAAGAGAGTTCAAAATCAGAATGTCTGATAGTTATAAAACTGAGTGGAAAAAAAAGTATTAAAGAATATTTTGAAAAAGGGGAGAGAATTAAAAATAGGACCATATAAAAAAAAAGAAATTATAATATTTATTGGTTTATATGTTTCTTGCACATGAATTCTAATGGAGTTGTATTTGCTGAATATACGTACAGGGAAAAGGTGTTCCGCATTGAAGAGCTCATAATAAAAGAATGTTTGTGCTAATAGTAAATAATGTTTTAAATGTAAAAATACTTGCAAAGGAAACAAATAGCAGTGGATTCCAAGCTGCCTTCATAATTCAGATGCTTGTTAATTTATTCTTTTCAATTTATTAGCTGATAACTGAGAGACCCCAGCAATTTGTTCTCTTAGTAATATAATTTCCAGCTACATTTTGCTAAGTTTCATGTCTTCAGGCATGCATTAACAGGTAATTCAATCTTTGGCTGCATAATGCTTTCCTTTAATAAGGAAGAGGCTCATAATCTTAATCTAATTAAAGGAAAGAGAACTGAAGGAAGATTTGCCACAATGAAAGATGATACGAGGATATTACCTTGGGGTACTGGCATCAAGCTAATAAACATTCATCAAGAAATCAATATCTTCAAATATTTTCAACCTCAGGCATTGAGAGCACTTGAAAGCAGCTGGGAGACCTGTATCTCCTATTAAATGAGTTTGAGCTACTTGGTTTCACAGCTATAGTTGGTATTTAGATACAGAGAGTTGTAAATTTTGACACTGAGATTTACAAGGAGCTGGGCAAACAGTTTTGTTTTTTCTGGCTATCATTTTGTGCCAGAGCATCTTTGGACATTGATCCCTCAGTTTGCTGCCTCAGGGATGTGTTTTATATATCTACATCCCATCTTCACAGGCAGCACTTCTGGTATCATCTCACTTCTGTGTCCTGTCCCTGAGACTAGGTTGTTCCAAAGTATTCAGGGGGTATCAAGTTGTACCATGAATCAATAACATTCTTTTCATTGTCTAATCCCTTGTCATGCTCTTAAATGACATCTTGGAATACTGAGTGCTGTAAATACTGTTTTAAAATGAACCCTATTTTACCAGTTTAGATCTTCCAACTTTGTCTACTGTGAGAAAAGAGAAATAAGAATGTGAATTTACTCTTTCTACACTCAAAACTTGGGGCACCTACTGACTAGTGGCAAAGAGTGGTTCCTAAATAATCCGTTGCATCAGCTCAAACCCCTCCATAGCATCCCAGAAAGCTAAATTACATTGCCTGTCTGTTCATGATAAATACAGTTTCCTTTTTCATAAGCAAAGAACCCTGAAGGTAAAAGAAAGCATTATTAAAGGAAAAGCAGAAAACCAGTAATAAATCAGCAGGCTGTGGTCTCAGGCTTACCCTCTGTCCACAGCAGATGGGGAAGTCACTGATCACATCCCACCTTAGTTAAGTCTTATGTTTGGTTTCAGGCTCAGGAGACCCTGTGCTGGCCTCCTGCATCCCTGCCCCTGAAGGAGCATCCAGTCAGGTCTCTTTGCCAGCCAGGAGGAAGAGACACAAAATTACTCCTGGACTCACAACTCTTTAGCTGGCTTTCTGAGCTGCTTTCATTTGCACTCTATGCTACACTGGGAAAGGTGTTTCTGAGCCAACAGTAGCTGCAGGCGTATTTAGATTGACTTTAATAATACTGCCACATTACTTCATCGTTTTTAATCTCACTTTGCTACCCAGGAGAGCATTTTACTTATTTTTGACTGATATTTCTTACTGAACTGTCCAGAAGAGAACCCAATTTTAGTCTGTGTTATTGATTTTCTTGTGACTGCTCATTCTGGAACATGCACAGAAGCTAATCAAAATGAGTGTAAAAATATATTGTTCATCTCTTAGTTGCTTCTAAGAACAGAAGCTCCCAGCATAACTTTTCGTACCTGTGCCAGACAGAAATGGTGGTAAAGCAGGATGTGTATCTACTAAGATAGCATGAATGAAGCAGGCAAAGAGGCAAGTGCAATCAGTTGCACCAAAGTCAGAGCATACCCTTCCACTGGGATGCAGCACTGGGACTGGCTGGACCAGAGCTCATGTGATGGACCTCACTTGTCACCCCAGTCCCTCACAGGATATTTGCAGTCCCCAGAACAATTCATGACGATCCTACCCACCTTTGGATGTGGTTGAAGAGCAGACTTAAAAAGTAGGTGAAGCGATTCAGCTGAAGAGCAGACCACTCTTTTCCTCAGGGACCCCATGCTGTCAGTTCACCCAGTGCTGGGAGGGTACAAGGAGCAGGCTGATGATAGTAGAACAGTTTGAATACGTCTCCTTGCTGCCGATCTGAGTAGTGCTTGACGAAAAGAACAAGCAGAGTAGCAGCAGGGATGCTCTGGCCATGATTCTCCACGTGGGTGGAAATCTTCCAAAGTGGTCATCACACTGGGGCAGGGAAGGGGCTGTGAGCAGATGCAGACAGCATGCATGGCATACTTGACCTTCCTTCTGCAGTATGTCTGATGCACTCCTGAAGCACTGAGCTTGCTGCACGTTCACTGTTCTTTCTGGCTGTATGCACAGGAAGGCTAGCTATGTGTCAAGACAGCAGGCCGTGGTGTAAAACACTCTCCTGCAGCTGGCATTCCATATCTTTCTTCCAGCCACAAGCTCAGAACACCCGTTTATATTTCCATGGGGCAGGGGGGCTTTGTGAACCAGGACAGAATGGAAAGTGTCTGCAGCTGACTGCAGTGATTGTTTGCCTTCCAGTAATTTGTCTCATAGAATCGGGCAGAGTTAGCCTCAGCCAGGTGGAGAGAGAGAACATCCATCTGAAAAATTTCTGATATGCTTTTTCATCTTTTCTGAATCCATAAGCGGTGGGAGGAGGGTGACCTTACCGTAGCTGAAATGTGACAGTGTTTCCTTCCATATTCTGTTGGGCACTGAAGAAGCAAACACTGCCATTCGTCTGCCAAGAAAAATGGGAACCCAAAAGCTTGGGGAAACTTACTTGTGTCTGTTAACACCTGCTCCTGGCTCTGGTTAAAGTTTGGTCATTCTGCTGTCAAAGGGCCAAATGCCAATACCAGTGGCTCCTTAGTGAAGAGTACCAATCAGATGTTAAGATAACACACGAGTGGGAGACAGTATTGCCTCCTGACTAGCGCAGTGTGACATAATTCCAATTGCTTGCCAGAGGAACATCCTGAAGTGTTTGACAACCAGGGTCAGCAGTAACTGGACATGTCCATGTTTTAGATTTTGAGAACGGTGTTGAAATCCCCAGTCAGGAGGAAGGATCTTGCAGTCAAGTTTGTAAAAATGGGAGTTTCTGACTTCGGATGGAGCCATTTGGATGCTGTGAACATGAAATACGTATTTTTTTCATGTGAAAACCAAATGTTCCTACAAAATCTCTCCATGTGACTCCCCATTTCCTGGTGGAAATTTGTTTACTTAGATATATTTTGATCTCTAGCTGAAGTTTTGATTGCCCATGCCAATAAATTGCACTTATTCAAACCAAAACCAAAGAACAGAGTGGACCTACCACACAGAAGTGCAACATCTACCCAGCTGTCTAAGTGTGTTGACCACAAAGGCATGAGAATGATGCGAGCTCTGTCTCTTCTCCCATTGACTGCAGCATCTGGACCACCATTCTAATAACAAATGTATACGATATTTGCAAATGCTTGGTGTTCATACAGCATATGTAAGCATTAAGGATAGCTGCTAGAAGAACCTTCATGATCACTGCTTCCTAGCAGTATCTCCTTTTTTGACCTAGGTAGAGGTCAAGTCTGTCTAGATACATTTAGTACATAAGTCATCATCTTCATAAGAAGATTCCCAGCACATGAAAACTCTTGATGTCTTGCTTCAGAAACACACTGTCCTCAGGATTAAAAGCATATGCCTAACTTCTACTCCAAATTTGACTAGCTCCAGATTTGTACTGCTAGCTTTAAGACCTATTCCAAAAAGGCTAAAGAACTGTGTATTGTGATTTTTGTGTGCTACTTCCTCCCCCATAGCCATAATCATTTTCATATGCCATAATTAAGTTAGTTCTTCATTTGGCAGGCCTCTAGATATGCTGCAGGGAAAATATACTGAGCACAGAGAAGCTGTAACATTTCTCATCCCAGAATGTAGGCTTTAAAGCTCTACAGCTAAGCTTGCAATGACATGATCACCAAGTCTTTCAAGCCTTCGTGATTCCTTACGGAGAATTATCTGGATTTCAAAGGCTTCCCTGGAAGTCATCTTCACTTTCAATGAGAAGGAAGTCTTTCTTGTGTCCTTGTTTCATTTTTAGTGAGAATAAGTTCAAACCAGAGTTAAGAACAGTCAAGGGAAAGGAGGGGTGGACCAACATCAACAGATTATCATAGTTATTTGCTTAAGAGAAAGGTTTGATTCTCACTGCATTTGATGCATCCTTATTTCCCACTTGCCCATCCAAGTCTCTCACTGTGTGCTGTCTTTATGGACATCCAGTCAGAGGTTTTAAAGGGTCTCCTGTGACCAGAGTCATGCAGAGAACCATAAAATCAGGTATCTCACACTTGTCTGAGGAGGTGTGGCTGGCATCACTGGGGTGACTGCCTTGCTCTGTCAGGGTTGGTATGTGTCCCAGGCAGGCTGTTGAGTGGGGGCAGACTCAGGGGCATACTGAGAGGTTGATTTGACAAAGTAGAACCACCACAACAGCATGGGGCCCTGGTGCGTAACTGGGATCACTTTTCATGTCTTTCTTTTACAGTTCTCAGAGATGGGCTCTCCGTAATGCTTTGGTTATGAAGAAAGAAGGACTGCTGAATTGTCATTTTGCAATGGAGAAGACAGAGGGAGAAACATCAGCACGGCGGCTGCCACCTTGTTGCTTATCTCCCTGCAGACATGTGTCCCATATCCTCTCTGTGCTATATTAAGGAAAGAAAAAACTTAGACATAACAACATCTGCTTTCTTACATCATCTTTTCCAATTTTGCATCCTATAACTCCCTGGTGAAAAGAGGAACAATGACTTTATATAGCTGCTGCTTGATTCTTTTGCTATTTACCTGGAACACTGCTGCCTATGGGCCAAACCAAAGGGCACAGAAGAAGGGAGACATTATTCTCGGAGGATTGTTCCCCATTCATTTTGGAGTGGCTGCTAAAGACCAGGATCTAAAATCAAGACCAGAATCAGTGGAGTGCATAAGGTAAGTCAGAAAATGTTTTGCTGAGGAAGTCTTGCCCTTTCTCAGCTTCAGGTGACATGCTGCATGTTGTATAAATACACTCTGTGATCTGGTGCTTGTAGGGGCAATGGGAAGGTATGGTGTAAATAATAGAAGAAACAAGTGTGTAAGGTCAGGAAGTGCATATGTTAAACAGTAACATAAGTAATATTTGGACAGTGAAGGAGGGCAGTCTTTTTATTACTCAAAGCTACCCAAACATGAATTTACTGGTCTATTTGGCCATTCACAGTAGATACTTGAATCTGAAAAGCAGCTTTCCTAGTAGAAGGATGAAAAATAACCCATAGTGCCCTTAAGTTCATTTGGTTACAGTCATGCACAGCAAAACTGCTTAGAAATACTTTTTCCCCCAGTTCTGCCTCTCATCTAAGATTTTACAAACTGTTCACTTGCCTAAAAACTGAATAGGTGAAAGTGAGATAGGTCTCTGCTTTTTAAAAATTCCCACTGAACACATAGGTGTCTCTTTAGGACCTTTACAAAGTCCTAAAGACTTGAACTCCTTACACAGGCTTCCCTCACCCAAAGTCCTTTCTTTCTATGCAGACAGTGCATGTAGGTTTTGTCATCAGCCTTTGGCAGTTACCCCTGGAGGAAGAAATGTACATGAAAACAATTTCTCTTATTATTGAAGTGTAGCCATTTTTAGGAGGAACCATGAGGAATTTTTAACCTTACAATCTGACACATAATACACATCACAAATGGAAAGTGTGACAGAAACAGATTGCAACTGAAATGTTATATAAACAAAATATAAGAAATTGATGTGGAATTTTGTCATGTCCATGCATGGGAAAACACTTCAGTGTTATAGGATCTCTTCTGTAATCATACCTGAAAAATTGTGTATCTGGAATTCTTTGGACTGCTCATCCTAGACTGGTGATGTAGTACAGTTTTGTTGCAGATGGCAGTGAAGAATGGCTGACAGCATTCCTGCTATGCTTACAGATTTCAGGTGCAGTTTCCCACTGAGGCACTGAGCAAGACACGTCCTTCTAGGTTATGAGATCATCCCCAGATGCTTTCATACACAGCACACAGAAAGAAGTCCAGTTAAGCAGGGGTTCTTTTGGCTTCTTCTGTGCATGCATAGGAAAGACATGAACTAAACGGATGAGGAATGTCTACTTCATGGAGCAAGAAGCTCTGCCAGATTTTAAGGAAGTGGAATGCTGAAAAGCAATAGATGTTTTCAGCTTCATTGTCTTCTTCACCTATCCCAGATGGCAAGCAGGACAGTGCAGATATTTGCAAACTGAACATAGCTTTCATTTCTGTCAGTGCTGAGTCAGCCTCAGTGACTGTCTTTACATGGTCCTATTATTAGAATGGATCACAGGACAATGTTCCCCCACAAGTAGTAGAAGCGTGTGGTTGCCAAAAGGCTTATTAATGAGATAGCACTGCCAGCAACAAATGAATCCTGAAAAGCCAGACCAGCTGTTTTGAGGACACAACAGGAGGTCCTCCTGAGCAGCATTTGATCTGCTCAAAGGGATCTTCCACCTGGAATTTTGCTGGGTAAAAATCTGTGTGCCAGTTGTCCTTGCACCAAGAAGCTGCAGGTGCAAGAAAAGAGGAGTTAACTGAAGAAGCAGGCATTTGAGCACTTTACTGCACTCCTTCAAGGAACTGCGTAAACTGTGAGTTGACAGCATAATGCAAATGGAAAGAGAATTCCTAATGAAGGTCAGAGGTCTAGCTGCAGAAGTAGTAGCAATTACAACAGGAACAACAATAGGGTGGTTGGACCTGAGAAGACTAGAAGTTCATTGATTGCAGATGTCTTTACCAGAAAATGTCCACTTCCAAGAAAGGTTTAATTCAAAAGAAATTGGGTTGAGAAGACTTTTTTGACTGGTCATCACATTTTAAGGATGAAGATAATTATCCCATGGGACAGTTTATGTGTATTCCTTGTTACTGCTACAGTTAAATTGAGAGCAGATAATTTTCCTGAAAGGATTTTCAGTTTTCAGCAGCATTTAAGTCAGAAATTTCCTCTGGTTGGACTTGTACAGAGATCTCTTAACATAACCATGGTGGGCCTTTATGGTTCTGGACTCTGTGGTTCGGTGGTAGCCTGTAGCAGGTTTGTGCATGCTGACTCTAGGAGTCCAATACATTCTCCAAGTCATGAGCTAAAGGCTTTCATACCGCATTTGACTTTTTGCAGTTCTAGACAGTTGCCTGGTCTGGAATGATTGAAATCATATTTTCAGGGAGGGGAAGGGGGGCAGGGAAAAGCTCCAGTTTCTTCCCAAAGTAAAATCTCCCCAGTCTTCTAGTGTCAAAAAGTTCCGCTGGGTGGGATATCTGCTGGAGAATCTTGAATGTGGCTGTACCTGGCCAACCCAAATATGCCCTATCTGTCCCATACCTTTGGCTGTTCTTGTTGCCCTTCTCTGAGCCAGCACTGTTGTATTCTTTTCAAGGCTGAGGCTAATCAGTTTAGACCTGTCCCCTTTTCAGATACCTGTGTACATAGGAAAGTGTCTCATATCACATACGAAAATTAGACCCAGGTCACTGTAGGAGTATGGGCATGCTCCATCTTTCTTCATACTCTCCTTCATTGGGCAGCAGCAAAGTCATCAGACCATATGAAAAGCTCCTTGCTTTGAAACCAAGAAAAGAGACCTAAGGGTCCCACTGAAACCCTGTGAGTGGTTGCCCCAGTGTCATCTGGAGTTCAGTATCAAACAATTTAAGGTAATGTGGCTTTTCCTTTCTTTTGAGGACTGTTCAACCTGATTTGTGGTGTTTGAACCCTTTTCCACACATTTATCTGTGTTCAGTGGCATACCTATGCTCCCAAACAGGGCTTCTCAAAATGGGTAGGACACTTGCTGTACCCTTTTTCACTTTTCAAACTCCCCAGTTCAGCATATATACTGGCCTGAATTTACTGTGCATACCTTGCACTTGATTATATATACATAACTCAGCAGCAAAAGAAAAAGAGAACAGTAACAGTCTGTTCTCCATTCTTTCGGGCAGAAAGTACATCTTCATGCTTTAAGCAGAGTTGTAGAGCCCAAAGTGAAAAATTACTCTTGATTTTGCCACACCAAATGTCAGACAGGAGTACAGAAAGTGAGAGCAATTTTGTTTCCTGTTTATTGCTTAAGCAATCACGTACCACACATTTGATATAAATATACCTTCTGTCTGTGTATGCCTCAGGTGCTGTTGCAGCAAATTTCCATGTAACATTCTCTGATGCTCATGTGATGTGTGCAGGGGAGACAGTGGCTGAGCACAGCACAAGCAATCCCTGACCCCTATTCCCTGTCAGCACCTGCCTATTCATAACCTGATTTCTCTGTCCTTTCTTGTTTTGGGGTAAATTAGCAGTAGTGGTAGTGGTGGTATCATTGGTGTTATTGTTAGCATTATTTCACTGATAGGCCATACCCATGTGTTCCTCTTACTGTAATGAACTGCAATAAGGAATGTATCTTCCTGAGGTGTGATACAGTGTGGCTAATATGGTGTCACTAGATCATGGTGTTTAGCGCATATTACCAGTATTCTGATCAGCAATCAGGCCAAGGTCCCACACTGTGACACACAGCTTTCAGCTGTGGTGAGACATCATCCCCATGTCATAGTGCAGGGCTTCACAGAGTACAGGTCTGGGACATGTTAGCTCACTGAGTCTGTCTGTCCATGTGAGAGAATAGTTTTAATGCTACCCTTTGCAGATGGATTTGCTAATCCCGCTGCAGCACTCAATACATAATAGGATATTTAACATTTCCTTTCTAAGACCAAATTATTTCCTTTTCTGCTTTGCATTCCACACACTTTCTGAGCTTTTAATTTTTAATTTTCTTTGGTCTGCACAGGACCCGTAGTCCTAGCTGGGGAGAGTGGTAAGCAACTCATTATACCTACCGACCGCAGGAATCCAGCAAGTGACTGAAGGTCTCCCCTTTGCATAGCTTAGTAATAGCTGTGGTAGTAGCAGCAATAACATGTAATTAATGTACTGGAAATCTAGAGAGAACAGAGAAATTAGTATGTGCATACAACCACTAGAGAAAGAGGAGTACTGGCATGAGCCGAGAGGCATATGCAGGCTTTGCCACCATTCTTGAATAAAATTACCTGTCGGATATGGGAGGGTAAGGGAAAGCTGTATTTAGAGCTTTCACATTACTTTCTCCTTCTTTTCCTTCCTGTCCTATTGCTTTTGGTTTAGTGCTTTGCAAGTGTTGACAAATGAAGATCATGAATTCACATGAGACTGTGAATTATTCCTTTATGGAGACCAACAGGGATCAGGACTAATTTCCATGTGGGATCCAGACAGTAAGAACTGTTCAAACCAAACCAGGCAAACAAACAAGGAAACGGGATGAAGCTATGGTGATCTTAAACTATGCAGTGGGCTTGTGTCCTTTAGTTTACATACCCTTGTAACATTGACTGAGACACTTAAGCCAGCCTGAGCATCCCTTGACAGACACATTTATAACAGCTAGAAATGCCTGTGGGCATCAGTGACATCTTGCAAAGCTGCTATCTGGCAATCTGAGCTGCTACAAAGATAATCTGTCCCTTGCAGATAATGACAATTAAAATGAGGATTCGTGTAGGAATTGTTTCTGATGTCTATTTCCCTGTTTGTGCTCCTGCCTGGGAATAAAAAGATCAGTGGATTGCATGCTCTGACAGGTGGGAGAACAGACATCAGAAGGAAAACCTTTAAAGAAATTACAGTAAATAAAAATGCCTTTGGGCACTGAATTACTTACATTAATCTCTCATTTAGAGCTTAATAGCCATTTTTCATAGTACCACATCTCAGAAATGTTAAAATATAAGACTATTACCAACATACCTTAAAGTAATATGGCAGAAATTAAGTTTTGGAGGCAGCTTCTCTTCCACCAAGAAAATATCAATGGCTGTTTAAATATTCCAGAAATCTAATGGAAAGTTTGCTTCTGTTAGCAAATCCTTTCCAGTTTTCTTCATGGAAATTATGAGCTAAATTTCTGAATGGTTGACAGAGCATTCCATCGACTAGTCATACTGCCTTCTCTGAAGCTGTATCAGGTATTAGAGAAGATAGAGCAAGATGTGTTTTTCTCCATCCCATCAGATCCTCTTCTTCCAATCTGCTAATGCTGTTATCAGCAGAGGTGCAGCTGAAGAGAACGGTGTGTCTCCTGCCCAGGCTAGTTTGAGGTAAATTACCAAAAGCATCTCGGAGACACTTTTGAGCCTAGCTCCCAGAAAACACCCCCTGCCCTCCTTTCTGCTTCAAAATCCTCACTCAGTGCTGTGCTGAAGTACTGGCCTTATGCTGTAACTAAACATTCATCAGGAGCATTTGTCACAAAGGAAAATAAGATCAATTGTGTATCATGGACCTTAGTCTGCATTTACTTAATTCAGTGGCAAATATTTTGTTTGAAGTCAAAGGGGAGACAGTCCAGTTATCACTGCTTTTGAAGATACCACCTGAAAATACCACCTTGTGGCATTTTAAAAAGTTAAGCCAAATTGCTGTCAAGCAGGCAAAATGATTTCATGTCATACTCCACCTGTATCATTTACTTAAATTTACTTTTACACATACTCAAATATATAAAGCTTTTCACAGCAGCAAAGTGGTACCTTTGAACTTCCCAGCTCCTCAGCAGTCTTCCCTTTAAACAGAGAAAATGCTTTCAGAGTTTTCTCTTTTACGTGAGGAGCCTGGATATAGGGTTGGTTTGGGTTTTTTTCTTCAAATTCTATTTTCACTCTAATTAAAAATATCTGTAAACACATTTAACTTTTTCAAGAGAAGTGTCACAAAACCCCTCCTTGCTGCCGTTCATCCCATGCACATTACTGATCACGTGAGGCAATACGGTGTACCCAGCATGTCTTTTTTGTACACAACACTCACTACCTCATTCACTCTGAGACTTTCCCTTTTGTTTCCAAGCTCTCCCACTGTATCTCACTCCTCAGTGGTTTGGAACTAGAAGAAAAGATCATCTAAATGACCAAGGTACTTCTCACAGTGCCCCACACTCCCGTGTTCTAAAGGGTGTCCTTAGAAAGAGTGATCTTGAGAAAGCTGTCCCATGGGTCATAAGTTCTAAGCAAGGATTTTTGTTGGCCTCAGACATTTTGTACTGAAACTGTGCTGTCTGGGTATTGAGGTACAGCCTCAGAGCAGAACCTCATTTGGAAACTGGCCAAAGATGTCTGGAGCAGGTGACAGAAGTTGAATAAAAGAAGTTTTTATGATTTAAGGATAAACCTGAGATGTGGTATCTTTGGAAATTCTGATCGCAGATGAATCAGCTAAAACTCCTGGAATAAAAGTAATGTGGCTATGTTCATTCCATTTGAAGAAGTCAGGCACAGCTGACATTAACTGGAAGTGATTCATTTAATCCAGCAATTTAAAAAAAAATTATAAACATTGAATTATGTATCTAAGAATGGAAAGTTTGTGATTTCATGAAGTTTATCTTCAGAAATCGTCACATTGTTAAAAGAAACATCTCTTGAAGCATTTCAGAATGGCACTCAAGTGAAACCTGCAATTTACCATTTCACATAGAATCTGTTCTTGGGCAGGCTATTTCCCCAGGCTCTACCAGTTCTGGGAAGAACCTGTCAGTTTCCCAATGGATCTCAAGCATAACAGCTTTGACACTTTCCTGTTTTCAGCTGCAACTCAACGCAAAACTATAGACTAACTGCAGGCCTGACCCATAGTGCATTACAAGGAAAGGTAGGTTTCAGTTCATAAAAGATTCTGCCATTGCAGCTGAATTACCCTAAAGCACAGCAGCTTCACAGGCACACACCTGGTTGCTTGTGCAGGAGGAAACACAGTAAGTGAAACTTACATGTATCAAAGCTTCTTTCTTCCTGCTGCTTTCCACAAAAGAAGCTTCTCTCTCTTGTGGATGAGTAGTCACTCCCCCTGCATCAGCTTCTTTCAGTGCCAGCCCTTGCGATGCTCTGAGCAAGGACTTCCAGGTCCTGCAGCACACTTGCCACTACTCTGCAGCTCTGGGTTAGCTCTGATAAGAGGCATTCAGAAAACTCAGCTTCTCCATTTTAGAGATTCGAGGAGGCTTCAAAAGATACAGTTTTTTCATAGGTCATCTCACAGGGCATCTTCTGAGCTCATGTCTAAAGCAAATGTATGAGAGCAATATAATAGTGAGAAAAGTCATTCCTTCAATGAAAGCACTGAAGTAACTAATTAACAACTTTGCAGGTTACATCTGGATTTCCATTTATAGCATGTCTGTGTTCTTTGGTATAAACAGGTTGACTGTGCTCTCTCCTCACAATGTGAAGTGTGTGATCTGAGGCCCAGTTTCCCTGAGCAGAGCTCCAGTGGCATGCCAGTGCTGTGTCTTAGCTTGCTTTGCCTGCCTAAAGCCATGAGGAGCTGACCCACTGAGTACCCTTGAGCCCAAGTCCCTGGCAGCATCATGCTCAGCACAGGCTTAGCACACACTGCCATCTGCATTCAGAAACAAGTCAGAGGAGCCTGGAAGGAAACCTGGTAGGTGTAGCTTTTTATCAGAGCATTTGCTTAGAAATCAGGAGATTCAGGTTAGGGTCCTGAGCAGAAGGGACAGGCCAGAGCCAACCCCCCAGGCAATGTTCAGCTTTCTCAGACTTTAGTGGACTTAGAAATCCCATCCACATGACCTCTGCAGTGAGCTCCCAAACTGAAAAGTCAAAAACCAAACAAAGCCTTGTAGCATCTGCACGTTCTTCTGTAACCACTGGAGACAAAATCAAAACTTTCCAAATCTAGTAGGATGCAAGAAATGGCAAAAATGGCTTTTGTATTTTTGTCTCAGTCCTGGTGTCCTCTGCTTCCCTCCTTCTCACTCTATTTCATTGTTATTTTTGCTCCCCCAGGTATAATTTCCGAGGCTTCCGCTGGCTCCAGGCTATGATCTTTGCCATAGAAGAAATAAACAGTAGCCCGACTCTTCTTCCCAACATGACCCTGGGATACAGGATATTTGACACTTGCAATACAGTCTCTAAAGCCCTGGAGGCCACACTGAGTTTTGTGGCCCAGAACAAAATAGACTCCTTGAACCTGGATGAATTCTGCAACTGCTCAGAACATATCCCTTCCACCATTGCAGTCGTGGGGGCAACCGGCTCTGGCATCTCTACCGCTGTGGCCAATCTGCTGGGACTCTTTTATATACCTCAGGTACGCATTCACCTCTCTTGTTTAGGTTACAGAAGTGGCCTGCCTCTGCTCTGCAGAGGTTAAACAAAGGTTGTTTCATCTTTGCCATTTCCCATAGAACCTCAAGGAGAAAAACAATACAAAAAGAGGGGGGGGGTGTCTTACAGTGGAAATACATCTTGCTAGCTATTTGCAATCCCCAAAACACAAAGGTTATCAAGCAGCCAATAACAACATTCAGCCAACTTAGTCTAGGAGGACTAGAGTCCTTTGGAGTGTTTTAGTCTGTGAACATGGGTATTTTAGGTCAGTCACTGGCAGTTGCCAGCCTTGACAGGTTAGTTGTCATGTTACTTCACCATACTCACTGTCTAGTCATGCCCACAGAGCCCACATAAGGCAGAACTCAGTCACTGCCAGCTACTCTTAGGTCTCTCAGCATCTCTGGTTATTCAGGTATTTGCTTGTGCTGATCAGGTGCTGTGAAAGTTCCTTCTGGGCTGACCTGCCTTTGTTTTGACTAGGGCCTCCAAAACAGGGTTTGTGAAATGTATACACCCCTTCTTGCATATGCCCATATATATATGCCCCTTCTTGTCCTGGGGTAATCTGTGTGGTGGTGTAGTTATATCAGCTCCCATGTCATGGCATCCTTCTTGCTGTATGCTGCCTCTGCTGAGGTCAGTGCTAGTACCCATGGTCCCATCCTTTTGTTTAACAAGCTTGTTGCTCTGTAAGACCATAAGTGTGAGGCCAGCATATTATAGCTTAATGCTGTTGCTCTTCCAAAGATAACTTTGGGAAAAATGCTTTGCCTTATCCATTTATGTATTGCCTTGCATAGTCTAATACTTCCAGTTCCTCTTCAAAAATGAAGACAGGTGCCAGAGCTCACATCTTATAATAAGACTGTGTCACACAATACTGTCTATCCTGAGATGATACATCTTTACGTCAGTCAGGGCTCCAATTCTCATCAGCACCACAAATGAAGAAGGAAGAATTCCTGACTGCCTGGTGCACAGTAATATATTGTCTACTTAATGTTATCAGTCTGACTCCCTTGCAGGAGGCTGAAAAAACGCACGTTTGGTCTTTGAGCAGAGTAAAAGAATGGTTTAAGCCAAGATCAGTATGTGCTACCTAGGTATTATGAGGTGTAGTGTTGGAAAGTGGCTACATGATTACATTCTGTGTAATAAATACCATAATGGCATATAAGGGGCATTGTTAATTTACACATCACATTACCAGGTGGACAAGGGCAGCCAAGAAGGGCTGGTAGATTGAACTGAGCGTAAGAGATGTCTGCAGTTCTCAGATCTTCCCTTTGAATGGTGTTTATGCTACAAGGCAGTAGCTGTATTTAGAGGCTGCAGAAATGGGTAGGTGTCAGGAGGTTCAGCTCTGGAACAAAATCTCAGCCAGGTGGTTAAGTATGACAACTGAAAGCAGGCTTTTAAACTGCGAGTTGTTGGGCAGCATTAGAATACACATCACTGCCATTTATACAAGGCCATTAGCAAATCCATCCTTAATAGACCCTGTGTTTCAGTACAAGTTGGAGATATATTTTACAATTAATGTAGGGCTCATTACTCATTCCATTGACATAGAAACTGAAAATGTTAGGGGTTCTGTTTCTCAGTATCTCCCTTCAGTGTACCCTTACAGCACATGCAGGAGTGTGGTACCTTGCCTCTACCTCATGGCAATAGTTTCTAGGAGATGAGAGTAGCACTGAGCAGGAGCCTGTCCAGGCAAGAGTGTAGCTTTGCGAAAGGAGTATTCCTGTGGCCCTTGAAACTGCACTGGGACATCTCCTTTTCTTCCTTCTTGCAGAAACATTAAATGCCAGAGTTTAAGGAGGAGAGAAGGTTTTCTGTAAATTTCTGCTTTGTACAAAATGAACTGCTTATAGAAGACCTTTACAAATGAGAGTCAGTCTTAGAGAGTTCAGATGCCAATCTCAAAATGCAAAGATAAGTGAGTTTTAAAAGTTCTCTGCATCTTTAAACTGTTCTTTTCTGGGGTTTATGGCTTTCTTTGTATTTGTAGAAAATCGAAATTATAAGTTAAAAGCATATGGCCCTTGTTCTGATTAGGAAAAGAAAAAATTATTCCTAAATAGCTTTAGAAAAGGAAATAAAATCCCATTTTAACTGTAAAAAGTGGTGGCTTATGGAGCATGGAATACCTACTGGCTTCTTCCCTGATTCTGACAAGCAGTCTGGAAATACTGCTAAAGTAGTATTAACCATATTGACCATAACATTCTGCAGGGTCAGGGCAACAGATATACATCACATTCTTCTTCAGCTAGTAGAGATTGTATATAACATGCATAGAGTGCCAGAGGAAGCCTGTTCAAGGATGGGAACAGAGGCAAGGAGAGACAGACAGAATAGGTTCAGGATGGCAACACTAGCCTGCTGTTTCATATCATGTTCATGACAGAGGAAGCCTGCATTTTGTCTAAATTATCTGTTTTTCCCTCATTTATCTAAAAGATACATTCTTCTTGTATGTGGATTTGGAAGAAAGTGCAATGAGGTCACTCACCTCTTTACTACTCCTCCAAATTATTGTCACTGACTCTCTCCTTCAGGTCCTTGACATTATAGGTGGACATGAGCTTGCCCCAGCTCCTTGGGTCTGAACAGCTACATCTGTATGTGTGCCACTGTAAGACAGTCGGCTACAACACACAGACTCTCAGAATGGATCTTGTGCAGCCACAGGCTAAGAGTACGTGGCTGCCATTGTGGTTCTCAGCTCTCTCTTCCTCCCATCCAAGGTTACACAGGTTGACAGTGATGCTAGATAAATGTAGGCAATTTATTCCCAGGCAGTTCTCTTCATGGTGTATTTTCCTTGTTTACTGTGCCCTCACAGGTCAGCTATGCCTCATCCAGTCGTCTCCTGAGCAATAAGAACCAGTTCAAGTCCTTCCTCCGCACAATCCCCAATGATGAGCATCAGGCCACAGCAATGGCAGACATCATTGAGTACTTTCGCTGGAACTGGGTGGGCACAATTGCAGCTGATGATGACTATGGCAGACCAGGGATCGAAAAGTTTCGGGAGGAGGCGGAGGAGAGGGATATCTGCATTGATTTTAGCGAGCTCATCTCCCAGTACTCAGACGAGGAGGAGATCCAGCAGGTGGTAGAGGTCATCCAGAACTCCACAGCCAGGGTGATTGTTGTGTTCTCCAGTGGCCCAGACCTGGAGCCTCTCATCAAAGAGATTGTCAGGAGAAACATCACTGGCAAGATCTGGCTGGCGAGTGAGGCCTGGGCCAGCTCTTCCCTGATAGCCATGCCAGAGTTCTTCCGTGTCATTGGCAGCACCATTGGGTTTGCACTGAAGGCAGGACAGATTCCAGGTTTTCGTGAGTTCCTGCAGAAGGTGCATCCCAAGAAGTCCACCAACAATGGCTTTGCCAAGGAGTTTTGGGAGGAGACATTTAACTGCTATCTGCCTGATGGCTCCAAAAATTCTCCATCTTCAACTTCCTTCCACAAGAGCCATGAAGAAGGACTGGGAGCTGGAAATGGAACAGCTGCATTCCGACCTCCATGCACAGGGGATGAAAACATCACCAGTGTGGAGACACCATACATGGACTACACACACTTGCGGATATCCTATAATGTGTATTTGGCAGTATATTCTATTGCCCATGCCTTGCAGGATATATATACCTGTACCCCTGGGAAAGGACTCTTCACAAATGGATCCTGTGCAGACATTAAGAAGGTCGAGGCATGGCAGGTAAGTCTTTCATTTGTGTGCCTGTGCCATACACTTGCAGAAAAAAGACAAACTGTCCCAGATGCCTTTCATCATCCTCAGACACAGCATAAGGCTCCCGGGACATAGTATATCATTGTGTGTGAGTTAGGCGCATACTCCAACCCCACAGCGGATGTATGGTAGGTTGTGTTAGGTATGCCTGCAACAAAAGGGACTTAATCTAAGTTAAATTTTCTTGCATTTGCTATGGTCCAAAAATGCACCCACAAACAATTATCACAGACTGCCTGATGCAAAGTAACTTGATCGTATATTGAGCCTTACATAAACAAGAGGGTCTGGAGAGAGCACCTAAATAAGGAAAGCAGTTTTTAGAGTTAATTTTCTTCGGCAAGTTGTATGTTTTACAATCCCACAGCAATTTTCTATACAGGCTGTATTTTTTCCACAGTTTTAAGCTTATATAGGATCAAATTAAAGCAGGGAAAATAATGTGTGCCTACTGGGCAAATAATAGATAGATGCTTTGATTTGGCAATGATACTTCTGAACTGATAAAATGATACTAACAACTTAGTCACATTTGTCCATTCATTCTATGTGTGCTGCACACCAGAAGATGGATAGTATTCTGGCATCCTTTATGAATACTCTGTACCTTAGCGTATGTTTGATTGTGTTATCTGATGTGATATTCAGTATGTGTTTTTAATATCTGCTACATTCTTACATCAGATAATTAGTTTGTAAGGCTATCAAATGAAGATACGCCAGACTGGGAGCAAATTCCATTTGCCACATTCTGGTCATCACAGAAGACTTAGGCCTGAACATGCACGAAATCAGAACATCATGGGTGAATATTGACAGATGTAAATCACATCTCCATGTGTAAGAATAATTTCCTCTGTTTGGGATAATCTAACCAAAACTAAGGCTATCTGTGCCATAAACTTTGCAGATATCAGGTGAACATTTGCAGTGGGAGCTGCAGTTTGGTTCCTGTCTAGTCTCAGTCAACTCAGAACATCAGTCAGATCAAAGTAAAAGGCACTGTCTTGGCATTTATGGGAAACCTGCATTGCTCTAGGTACCTAATTTGGGTTTACCAAAGACACTTTACTCAGAGTTGATGAGTTCAGGGTTTGACCCTCATTTAGAGGAATTTGGTGATTGATGGCTCTTTCTGAGATTTGTGTCTTTCACAGCTATTCTGCTTTTCAGGAGCACTCTGGCAGAAGTGGGCAAGTCACAGGCAGGTTTACCTTTTACTATGTTGGTAAAAATGATCCATAAATCCATTTATATGTATTTTAAATTTGTTCCTTTATGCCTTGTCAGCTTGGAAAGTAAAGCAGGATATTGATACCACAGCTAAGTAAGGTAATGTGGTGTTTATTGAGGATTCCACAAACAGGAAGAATGTCCTTTAATTTCAGTATTGCTTGTCTGGTGCTGAAGGATGGCTGTACCAACGTGTAAAGCATCCTGGTCATCTAGGCTTTTGGGTATGCATACTTGCCTTAAAGGAGGGAATCAATATCAAGAAAGAGTATGTGGGGGATAACACGACTGGGCAGGAGCAGTGGGTGCTACAAAGGAATAGGCTATACCTGAAATGATTACCATTACGTGGTGCTGGCTGTCAAGCAGATTCAATATTTGTGCTTTTTTTCACTTCATTTAAAAATCAAACACATGAATAGCAGGTAAATGCCAAATCTGTATGCACACCTACTTCATATCAGGCATTGCAGCTCATTACCCTCAGGAAGCTTTCCCCAGCCATGAGGTTAATGAATTCACCTCACAAACAAGCATCCTATAGCATATGACAACCAGAAAGAAGAAAATCTCTCTGCTGAAGTCAGTTTCATTTTCAGTAGTGCTTCTGCTGGTGGTCAACACCAGCTCCCTCTTCTCACAATCAGCTTGATAGTCGGGAGAGCAAGGATAGGTGGGATAGAGCAAGGACAGTGTTAGGAAGCATCCACACCTGAGACTAGAGGCAGCAGCCACTAATACTGTCTGCAGTCACTGACCAGGTGGTGTGGGGGACAGATAAGGCGAACCTGGTGAACTCATGGCTGGATTAGCCTGATTCTGTACAGAGCAGCCCTGGCCAGCAGGGTTAGTGGCTGGGAAAGATAAATGGTGCGTTCCACAATTTAATTAGGTACCATTTAGTTTTGTTGCCTTTCAGTGATGTTATCCCATTAACATATGTGACTTGTTATTTATTCATTGCCTGCTAATTTTATGTACCTGTAACACAAACCATTTGGAGGAACTGCTTTATATAATTTGTGGAGGATACTCGTGTGGGTCTGTATAGAAAAATAACATTTTTACCTAAGTGATCAACTCATTTGAACTGCACAGCAGTGTGTGTCCATGCCCATGGCACTGGGTTGGGAACACATGACCTTAAGCTCCTTTCCAACCCAAACCAGGCTGGGCTTCTGTGCTTTTCTCCACCCACAGAATCACAGAATCCCAAGGGTTGGAAGGGACCTCAAAAGATCATCTAGTCCAACCCCCAGTGGGTGGTTTGTGATGACAGACCCTATCCACAGACCCAGAGGCATTGCTTTGTTTGCCTGTGAAGCTGGCAGTGGGCTTCCCCACCAGAGATGAGACTGGTGAGCCTGAGCTCACAGGCTACCACAGCACATGTGGAGATGTGGGCACAGGCAGAGCTGGTGAATAGGCAGGGCAGGTTCCAGACAGGAGCCATGTGGCTCATCCCATGTGCAGAGCTGCCAGCAGGGTTCCATCCTCTATCTCAAAAATGGGAAAACTGGTATTTCTGTACTTTACAGAAAATGGCAGACTTTAATAGGGTGTGTGTGCTGCCCTTATTGTGAACTATGCATGTGCCTTAAAACGTGACAGCTTTAAGAACCTACCATGCTGCAGAACAGAAAGTAATCCAGGTTCACACCTTTGCAAAAAGCTTGCAAAGGGCAGATAGTTTTTTCAGCAGGTGCCTTTGTTGTGTCCTGCAAAATATTGGTCAAGGTTAGATTAATTACTTCTTTTTGCAGTATTTTGTTCAGGAAACAACAAGGTGAGGGGCAAGCTAGAAGGAAACTATCACCGATTTTTGTCACATTTGGAAAAGGTAAAATTTTAAAAGCACCAGGGTTTAAAGTGCAGGACAGCAAATAGTAAAACAGAAAGAATCCTCTTAAAAGACTCCATCACCTCTGATTATCAGATGCCCATTCTCTTCTGGGTGGGCTGTCAATGTTTTTAAGAGACTGTATTGAGGAGAGTTAATTCTATGTGTTGCTCTGATTCATGAACTGGCCTCCCCCAAATACAGGCTTTACCTTAAGCTACAGAATAGCAGTGGGAAGTTGAGGCAAGACCCAGGACATGGACTCAAGACATCTGCACTGATGCTGCCTTTCTCAAAATTCACTGCATCTTTGGCCTGTTTCTCCACACCAGCTCAAACAGCTTTTGAAACCTTTTTTTCTTAGTATCTTCCTTGATCAGATTTCCCAGTGCCTTCAAATTCCTTCATTTTCTTGGTCTTCGTTCATGTGGCTATTCCCATAGTCACTTCTGACAGCAAGTCCATCTGGTCTCTTTCACTTCCTATGTGTGCAAAGATTTATAACCCTTTGAGGCATTTACAGGAGCCTCTCAGGTGCCTCCCTCTCATTTCAAACACTGGGTAGACCTGCAAAAAAAATAGGGGAAAGCTGGTAGGGAATCCTAATCTGTCCTTTGGAGCAAATCATAGAATCACAGAATGGTTCGGGTTGGAAATATTTACTACTTCATATTCTTTCTGTGTGAGAGGAGGAAAACCCTCCCTTTTCTTCAGACACTGTTTCTGCCCATTCATTTGGCTGTGTGATGATTGCCAGCAAGCAGCTGATGGGTCTTTCTTTCTGACTCACATTTAAGAGTATGGCAACTAAATGGGGAAGAGAGACTCCTGTGGATTTGAGAAGGCAAAAGGTGTGCAGTCACAGGGTCACAGAGCAGAGAACCCTTAGGTGGATTCCCAGAAGACTTGCAGCTTGTGGTTATGCTGCAGGCTGTGAACTTTGGCAGGTTCATGAGTGAAAAATGAGGTAGCTCTTCTAGGCATCAAGACAAAGCATGCTGCACAGGCTGAAAAATGAGCTGTCCTAATGATTAGCAGGTTAAAGATGTGCTCCTGTAAATTATGCTGTGCCTAGAAATCTGATTGACCTCAGCCTTTGTGAAAAGCTGCCATATGCTGTTCAACAAAATCAAAGCAAATACAAATTGGCTTCACCTAGCAACACCTAAAGCTTATTGCACCCATGCACCTTCCAGCCAAGAGTTCCTTCCTCTGCAGTGGTGATCTGTGTTATGAAAAGGTAAAAATGGATTGGTACCTTCTTCAATTTTACATTTAGGTATGTCTGGCTGTCTGGAAATTGATTCTGCAAGGCTTTAAATGAGTGAATAATGCCTTAGATGACACACGCCTCTCCAGACCTTTGAGCCTAATGGGTTAGCTAATCAATTTTGTGTCTGTTGAACTACATGGGCCTGTCTGAACAATTAAAATGGTGCATGGAAAATAGATGCTTTGTGGTATAGAGAATAAAACACTCTGAGAACAGGTATTAACTGAGGCTGGTGTGAAAATTAGTCACAATTGCTGAATAGCAGGCAACTGCAAAACCTCACCTAGTCTGCCTTACAAATGCACTGGAGATATATTTGTTGAGAACAGAAAGTAAGCATTTTCCCTGCTCATTGCAGGGGAGTTAGACTAGATGACCTTTGAAGGTCCCTTCCAACTCAAACTTCTCTGTGATTCTATGATTTTACCAGGGTGCCTTTGTTACAGGAGTCTGAATTGAGAGGCAGAGAGCTTGAGCCTCACAAAGAAATGTGTGGGTCAATAGAGCAAACACAGCCATTTCCCCACAAGGCCTATAACAGACGATCACTTATCAGTTTGGAGATAACAACTTGCTGTCAGTGGAGAGCATGGCTTGGGAGATCTTCATGTAAACAGACAATAAATGGAGTATTATTCAGAGGTCTCTGCAACTAAAGAAACAAGACTTAATTGGACCTTACTAAGGGGAGGAGAGGGAGGGTGTCAGGCCTGTAATGTCTCCAGAAGAGAATGCCCAGGGAAGCCATTGCCCTTCTTGGTAGGAGAAGGGTGAGTGAGCTGCATACAGCAAATACACAGCCTCTATGTTGTGAAGTGAGGAGTTGTGGTTATTAATTACTTCATAAAGAATGACTGAGATTCTTCTGAACCAGGGTAGTACATGCTGCCTGATGACAAAAAAGCACAGGGTTCCTGCCCACACCCAAACATGTTGAATTTTTTATAAAAGTAATTTTTAATATAGTCACTTATGTGCTCTATTTGAAAGGAAGCCTTTTCTAATATTTATGAAACTTATCTGTACCTTTGTCACTTGGGGGAAAGAAGTCAGCTTTGCAGCCTGTATTGGACCTGGGAATTTTAAGGAAGGCTCCATGAGATGTTCAGTGTCTCTGTAGTGACTTTGCATAATTATCATTTGAATTACCAAGACATCAGTATCTTTTACTAAGACACAGCATGTCTTTCTTACACAAAAGGATGTAAAGTTTCTTCTAGGAGTGACCTTTTCTGATGCTACTGACAAATGGAGCTGATGACAAAGGGCTCCTTGAGAGCCCCTGGAAGGCACTCTAGAAAGCGAGGTGAGGAAACAAGTGGATTCATAGAAAATTCAGTTCCATGTTATAATCATTCCTCTGACTTGGCTGATTATCATTTATCCCAAGGTAGTGTTGAAGCTAAGTTCAAAGGCATGATAATCATAGCATAGTTTATTATTTCTCTTCTTCATGGGTGGTCAGTCATCTGCACAGATACTTTATTGACCAGCCACATAGTTTTAACCCCAAAGTGCACTTTCGTGTACTATGAAGGACTAGTGTTGCTCCACACAGTGGGCCAAATTTGGAGGAAAGAGAACAAATTGCCTTTTCTGACATACATAGGACCCTTTAATTCTTCATTAAGAGTGATCTCCCTACTGGACCAGAAGCAACACCTTGCTTAGGAAGAACTCTTACCTCTGTTTCTAGGAGGAATTACATTAAGGTTATTTAGGAACTGTAGAAATTAAAGCCTTGACTTGGCCTATATTGATAAATGAAATAGAAAAAAACTCTAGTTTTAAGCTAGTAGCCAAGTGTATCATGTGTCCAAACACAGTAACAGTGAATCCACTGGGACTTCAGTTGACCATAGGTGGGATCCATGTCTGTGTTTGCAAGAGGTGCCAATTCTAAATGCCTGAAATGGTTGCATGAGTTCAGTCAACTCAATGTGACTTTAGGACTCTATTTTTATTTACCTTTTTAATGGATAGTAGTTCTTAGATAGACTGTAATAACCATTGAGCTCAGGTTTGATGAATGACCACTATTTCATTGAAAAAAATACACCAAGTATGCAGTGTTAGTTGGTTCTCTTTCTAACAGAGAGTCAGCTTACCTAAGCATTGAAATAATTCATCCTATAGTTCCAAATAGAAATGAATTTACAGTCAAAAGCTATGACTTCCTCCTCCCTTAGAGAAAGGCACAATATCATCAAATCAATATCGGCAGTGTTTGCCGCAAGATGCAGTTTCAGAAGAAAGAAAGAAAGAAAGAGAGAGAGAGAGAGAGAAAGAGAGAAAGAGAGAAAGAAAGAAAGACTTCTTTCAGCTAAGGGATGCTTCAGATTGGTTGTAACGCCTAAGTATTTAATTTCTGAAGAGCCATGTTTGCCAGTCAAGCTGCAAGACTTATTTTCCCCAAAGTCATACTGACTAGTAGACCTCTTTTACTAGTATGATCCACGCCAGGTCCCACCTCTTGTCACAGATTGTGTCTTATTTCTAGTTGGGATTTAACTGACCTTTAGTTCCATTGGTCATTACTTGGCCTTGCTTTATTAGACTTAACAGTCCAGCTGAAGTACTCATAATTTTTCTCCATATGGTATTTATGCAATTGGATCAAATTATTCCTTAATCTTATCTTGGTAATTTAAACAGGCTGGGGTTTTTAGTCATGAGATATGTTTTCTGCTTCATATATTTCTGTATCTTTTTCACTTACCCTTTAAGACACCTGTTCTGTATTGCTTTAACAGCCTCAGCAGAGCCAGGCAGTGGAAAAAAAATATCCCAAATTTACATATTCTTATTACTTTCTTATTTATACATGCACAAGTTACATTAGACTTGCTTTTGCCACAGCATGCATGGAAGGGTTACATTAAGTTGCCAGTAACACTTTGCAGGACACGGTACCCTTTCTGTGCCTGTGGCTTGAATTTCTTATGCCTTGATGAATAAGTGTAAAATTCACTGTATAAAACACAGATGTTTGAGAGCGATCTGGGGGAGATGCTTTGCCTAATCGTTGTTTACCTTTACCTTAATCCATGCATTTTCTGCATATTTTCCCAGCAGCGCCTTTGTATGTCCTGCGAGAGTATTGATGATGAACATACTGGGTAACAGTGAGGCTTTACTGAGACTGGGGGAATTCTCTTTTCCACAAATAACTACATGAGTCATAAGGACTTAAGTAATTCCACACTTCATTTCCCTTCAAATGGAAGTCAAACTGACTATCATGACCACCTCTGAACCTCTCTAATCTCCCTTTAATTTTGTTCTTTTCTGATCAAGTGGCTAGAACTTACTGCATTTTCCAGGGAAAACTGTACTATCGATGTACATACTGGCACTGTATTTTCACTGTCATTTTCTTTCTTACTTTCATATCCTAATATTTTGTTTGCTCTTTCAGCTGTATAATGCACAGTGTTTTTACTGAACTGCCTACAATCAACAGGTCTTTGTCTTGAGTGGTTAATTCATTTAGTTTCCAACAAAAGTAATCAATAGCTTAAATTGCTACTTCCAACATATTGCATATTTTATTAGTCGTACCCATTTATCCTTCCATCATGCTGTTCATTGACCTACCTAGCTTTACCAGGATGTTACTCAGTTCTTATTGAAGCGTAACAACTTTTAATGTTCTTGAATTATTCTCAGCCTTTTTATAGCTGTTCTTGTGTCTTGAACTTAGCTCTTTCTTTCACCCTGTTTTTCAAGTCACTGGCTGACCTAGCATTTCATCAGAGCTGGGATGTCCACCCCATCTTGCCAGAATTCTTTTGCAGTATTGTCAATGAATCTCTAACTGATCATCTGTGTCAACCTCCTGATACCAACCTGTCTTCCAGAGTTCATCTCCCTTTGTTCATCTATACTGTTACCAACCTGACAGTTTCACTCCTGGAGTACAGTCCAGTCCTTGTACAGTAGGTGAAGACTAGTGTTATTATTTCCAGGCTTCTGGAAACAGGTATTACTGACTCTAGTGGCTAAGGCTAGGACCTTTCTGCCTGCTCAGGTCCTTTGCGTCAGAGCTGGTCAAAGGTGTGATGGCAGCATTGCCTTTGAGAGAGCCTAAGAGTTGGCCCTACATAAAAAACAGGCAGAACAAGATAACCCAAAGTAGAGAATGTAGCAGAAATTAAACATTTATGTAGACAGTAAAAATTTGAGCTTTGCTAGCATGTAAACAAAGATTGACATATCTTCATAGATGGAAACAAGGAAGAAAGAAAAGAAACTATTGGTTCAGGGAACATTTTTCTTAAAGCATGGTCATATTTTCTCCTGATGCTTGGCCACCGGCAGAAACCAAATCTTGTATGCCATGACCACTGGGCTAATGTGATAGCTGAGCTCTTAAGTCTTTACACCTCTTTCAGCATCATGAAAGTGTCTTCTCCGGGTACTTGATTAGGAATCCAGAATAAGAGTGGAGAATGGGCCCTCAGCAATTCAGAATGAAAAGGAGGACGTGCCATCTTCAGCGTAGTTGCCAGCTTCTCATCTTCACACTGAACCATGAAGCAGAATTGTTCACTGCTCTCAGCATGGGCACTCTGTCAAAGCAAAGAGAAAAACATTTGGTAGCCATTGGTCCAGACCTGTTTTACAGGCCTGGATATAGCTACGTGGACAGAAATTAAAACTCAGTGTGGGAAAAGCATCAAGAGAAGGGGGGAATCATTTGTCTTTTATGGGGACAGACACCTATAATGTGCCCAGGGTCACTTCCCTTGCAGGACCATTTGGCCTAGTGAGGAAACACGTTAGAAAG
Source organism: Melopsittacus undulatus (assembly GCF_012275295.1). Lineage (NCBI taxonomy): Eukaryota > Metazoa > Chordata > Aves > Psittaciformes > Psittaculidae > Melopsittacus > Melopsittacus undulatus. The sequence continues at coordinate 113,633,997 of NC_047528.1, read as the reverse complement.
AAACTGCAGAAGAAAGCAAATGATATTAAACCCTTGCCGGTATATGGAGACCAATTAAGGACTTGTCACACTTGAGACAGAGGAAATTACAACCTATAGCAGATCTGGATATTGATGTCTATTTAAGAATTATCAAGACTAGAGCATTTAACCTGTTTGGTGTCTCACACACTCACTTGCTTTCCCCTCCCAGTTATATTCAGCAGGTCTCCCCCTCCCAGCAGGGACACAGTGGTGGTCTGTCAATGTGGAAGTCATCAGTTCGTGTTGTGCAGCTTTTCATTTACCAGTCTCGAGCATCATCATCAACATGGACAAGTTCACTGGGCATCCCCTAACATTTGTCTCCACACATCTCCTCCAGGATCTCTCCCCACTTCCAGTGTTTCTCATCCAGATATGATCTTGTCTTCTTTCTAGGCCTGAGCCCTAGGTTTTGGTTGCAATCAGCCTCCTAACTGGTGGTTCTGTCTCACATCTTGTTATCAATTGGAGGGTCTGGGACATGCCACTTTTGGTTAGTTCAGCTGCTATCAAAATGTACAGCTAGTACACACTGCTTGCAGCTGGCTTGTGCTTCAGAGTGTAACAGTTCAGCTTACACACAGCACGCACACAATTATCTGCTGCCTGACAATGTTCACAATTTAAGTGGGGTTTTTTGCCTGCCACTAGCTCTAATACTAGTGAAATAAAGTAAGCAGATCACAGAGAGGTGAAGAAAACTAAGAGAGCTGGCAAGGCAAAACAAAGGTACTGAGTGGTGTTTATTGAAAGTGAGACAGCGCCCTTCAAATAGCTGAGTTATGTCCAGTGTGTAAAACAGGAAAGATCATAAACTCTGGCATGTTAAATGCAAAAATAAAATAAGGTAAGCCAAAAACCAAATGAGGAATAGGCTGTAAATGGGAAAAAGCTCATAAATCCTTATTTGAACACTTCAGCGGTAGGACTGCCTGTTGAGCCATAGATTATTACTGCAAAAGACAAGGTGAGGCTGTGACAGAAGAAAAGTGTGCTTTTATAGACGAACCTGAGAAAGTTCCTGCATTTGTTTATTTATGAGGGAATTGTAGAGGTTCTGTCTGAAGTGACTGTTGAAGAAACCATGGGACATAAGAGCGAAATGAACCTTAATACTTCAGTGCAAGTCAATGATGTTTACCTGAGAGCTCTGCCAGAGCTCACAGATGAAGTAGCTCACAGATGAAGTAGTTGAAGTGCTGCTATGGTGCTCAACCTGTCACTTAAAACAGGCCTAGCCTCTGAGGCCTAGAAAGTTGACACATGTAACATCAATTTCCTAAAAGGGTCCTGGGGGAGATCCAAGGAACTAGCAGAGGCTGATGAGCCCATTATTAGAAACATCAGTAAAGAAAATAATGTATTCATATATCAGGAAGGAAAAACAGAATATACTGAGGACTTGATGACTTTTGCAAAGAGAAACTGTGCCTCTCCTGAAGCTGTTTGAAGGCACTGGGATGTATATGGATAAGGGAGTTCACGGAGAATGCTGAGGCTTCTAGGAGGCTTCTGGTAGCCTGTTATCAAATTCAGTCCCACATGGATGAATAGTTGGTTGAAAGTCAGCAGAGGATAAAAATAAGTGGTGAGTTCTAACTAATCACAGATGTGATATTCAAGCTTGAACAAGTCCTTGGGTGAACTCCTCAGGTCTTAAGTAGTAATTAAAGAAGCAAAGGTAGTGTTAAGAACAGTCACACTAGAAAAGGGACAGGGAGGTAAACAGAGTGTCCTGGGGCCACTTTATTAACCCTTGGTGCATCTCACTTCAATATCATGTTCAGGTCTCAGAACGGATGAAAGAGAAACTTCCAAACTGGGAAAGTTTGGAGAAGGGTCCATGGAACAGCTTCTGTACAAGAAGCAGCTAAGTCAGATATGGCTCATCAGCCTGGGAAAGAGGTCGCTGAAGAGAGATTTGACAAAGGCTTGCAAAGTCCTAAGAGGCATGGAAAACATGACTAGCAAATGACAAGTCTTTTCCAACATAAGCATGAAGGTCATTAAAAGAGATTTGTAGCTACTCTGTTCCAACAGGCAAGAAGAGGTGCTTTTCTCATCAAATGTAGGTCTCCTTGCTGTCAGAGGCTGTGGATTTGAAAAGTTTGCCCTGTTGCAGAACACAGATGTGCAATGTCTTGGTAGAAAAATCCACCACAGGTTACCAGGTACAAAGACCTTTAGCCTAGGAAGTAACGGAGCTGCAAAATGCGAGAGTATTCTGGGGAATTATCACATCCCCTTCTACTCTTGTGTTGGTATTTGCTGTTGGCCACAGTCAGAAGCAGGTCCTGGGAGGTGGGCTGCCAGTCTGCCCTAATACAGCTGTATTTATGATCCTCCCATAAGAGTGAAAAGCACATGATCCAGAATATCAAGCCTGGATAAAGCATGAGATGCTATGATTCTGGGAATGGCCTTACCAGGAATAATGGGAGGGTGCAGTATAGGGCAACTTGAAAGTCCTTTCTGATAATAGGTGTTTTAATGAAAAAACATTGCAATTCAACGTGAAGCCTGTGACAGAGGGGAAAAAAAGTAAAAAAAGAAGGAAAAAATCCATCTGAAGACAGCAGCTTGCACAATGCTGTCCCTCAGGCTTCCACCGGCTACTGGTGATGCATTCAAGGCAGGAGGTCAATGCTTCTTTCGTAAACTTTTGGTTCCAGAATATGACACATGGATCTCTGACACGTGCTCTTGCTCTCACAGAAATGGGGTCTTTTAAGTCTTTGTGCATTGAGTCCTGGGTATTTATGTTTCTATTTTTAGTTACAAAACACAGTGACACATTCTTAACTGTAAAGCCTTTAGCTAATCATTGATAGACTGCTGCCTGTAAAAGAGTGCTGTACTTAACTCAGAGTCTACAACTTCCTCTTTTAAAGTTCAATGCTTCTGTACTCCTTGGCTGTTTAAACTGTATTTTCATCCTGCTGAGAGCAGAACTTTTGTAGTACACAGATACCATCCTGGGATTTTCTTACCATCTAAACAAGGAACATGTCCTAGTAGTTGTTCAGTTACCATTTCATAAGCTGCCCTTCAAAAATTTAGACTTTGAACCAAGCTCTGGTATTTCCTGGAAAGAAAAGCCAGATTTTGTTACTCCTGTTGTTCTGTTGCCCCTCCATTTGGTATTTTAGATAGGATACGTGTCTTTCTTGCATTAACTGATTGATACACAGGACTCTGCTGCTCCCTAGCTATGGCTGCATAGCTGAGGCTGCTACTCTGTGCCTGAGGTAAAACAACATTAAGTGCAGATCAGTGCTTTTATAAGAATATTTACCTGCCAGATAGAGATATCAGCTCATACATGAAATGATTTGTAACCTGAATCTTCAGCTGTAGGTGGGGAAACATGCTGCTAAACTAATCCTACAAAACCCCAGCAGTAGCTAGGGGTATATATTACTTTCTAAGCAGCCTAATGTTAAGAATAAGAAAAGACTATAGGAAAAAGCAAAGGAATAGACTATTGAGATGAATGCTGTGAAATAAAACAAAAGGAAGTGCATCAAAGGAATCCAGAACTTTCCACTGTTGATCTTGCTGACAATAAAACCAACCAGCCTCCTTCCAGAAGAGGCAAAACTTGAATTGGAGAATCTTCAATTTGGCTTTTGTAAGATTGTCTCCTAATGTGTGTAGTAGCTGTAATCAAAAGAAGTGCAAAGCCCGCACCTCCTGTCTATACAGATAACAGTCAACCAGAAGTGATACCCAGTCAGTATATCCTAGTGTTGCTCTGCAGAGTGCTACAATGCTGCATGAGAGTGCAGTACGGAGTTAGGGTCAGGAGAAACATGGCATTCAGCTCAATGATTCACACCTGATCTGGATGTCACAGCTGCAGGTGTCACCCTGTGGTAGGTGTGTCATGGTGTAAGCCCAGCCGGTAATTCAGTACCACACAGTCTCTCACTCCCTGCCTTCCTCCCCACCCTCTTCCAGAGGGTAGAGATAATAACAGCCCAGTAACTAAGGTATAACACAAACCACTACTGCTACCATCAATAATAATAATGATAATAACATTATCATTGTGAAAATAACATTATCATTGTGGAAATAACAAGGGAAGAGAATACAACTGCTCACCACCCACCAACCGACACCCAGCCCGACCCGAGCAGTGATCTCGCCCTTCCAGGTAACTGTCCCCAGTTCTACATCCTGGGCATGATGTGCTGTGATATGGAATACCTCTTTGGCTAGTTTGGGTCAGGTGTCCTGTCTCTGCTTCCTCCCGGCTTCCCCTCCTCCCTAGCAGAGCATGAGACTCACAAAGTCCTTGGTCAGACTAAACATGACTTAGCAACAACTAAAAATATCAGTGTTATTAACGCTGTTCCCAAGCTGAACATCAAAAACACAGCACTGCACCAGCTACTAAAAAGGAGAAAAATGACTGCTACTGCTGAACCCAGGACAAGGTGCTAGAGGAAAGTCCTGCTTGGGATTTTACACTGATGATGAACAAAGTTCCTGCTAGCATGTTCAAGTCTGCAGCCCCAGTAAAATGAGGCCAAAGTGAGTTGATGCAGTACAGATGTCGCTGGGGATCTGCAGACCTTGTGTCACTTGTTCTGAACTCAGAGCTGCTTCTGCTCTGTTCTCACTGTTCCCTGATGGAACTGTGCAAGTATCATCTTCTTGACTGCCACTCAGGGAGGAGGGGGAGGAAAGGAGAGCTATGGCTTCTTTCCTTCCCCACAGCAAGCAGGAATGTCCTGGCTCTCCACTGCGAAATGCCAGAGCAGAGCACCTCCTTTTGCCATGTCCATCAGAGGGTGAGGTCTTCAAAGGACAGGTCCTGGCTTTTAAATGAGACCACTTCAGCTGCACACCTTATGGAGCAGCTGGTCTGCAGAGGAGGGCCAGCAGTGATGAGAAAGAGAGAAGAAAAATCCTGCCTCCACCATCTCATCCATTATCCAAAGACTGAATACTGGGGTGACATTTTGATGTACTTCCATCAACATCACACAAAGCTGAAAAGGTGCTGCTAGCTGCATCCTGCCTAGTAATACTGTGATTTTTCCAGACCCTGTCAGGCTGGCATTGATATAGGCAGTGAGAGGAGGATATGTCAGTAGCTCTGGAGATTTTAGCCTGAGACAGGAGGATCCCCAAAAGGAAACAGAGAAAAATGAGACAATTCAGTAAAACTGATGGGAATTAATGAAGTGGTTCTGTTCCCCTGTCCCTGTGCTTCCAGGTGGAAAGGCTTCATCAAAACAATGTTGTCTGTTCTATGTCTGTGGGGTGAGGAGTGCTCTGCCTGCCCAGAGAAATTAATTTTATTGTGTTTTTTCTTATATGTTGCCATCCAAGGTTGTAAGTTTGGGCACTCACAGGTGAGAGAGAGAAGACTGGGCTTACAGGCTGCCACAAATGCTAGAACCACAGCAGCATATACACTTAAGTGCTCTAGCAAGAGCTGACAGCCCCCAGAGTCCCCTCAGCTTTCTATAGATGACCTCTACAGAGAAACTAAGAATCACAGAATCCTGGAATATTTAGAGTTGGAAAGGACCTTAAGATCATCTAGTTCCAACCCCCTGCCATGGCTGTTAAACGATGGGGGGTCAGAGATCTGGAAATCTGAAAATGCATAAACCAGCAACTAACTTTTGAAGATATATGGATGAACTGTATTGCAGTAGCCAGTACAGGCTTTCCTTCATACTGCAGTTTCTTTGGTCTACCTGTCAGGCTATCTAGATCATGAATTTTGAAGCTGCAGTTGTCCCTGAGGTTAACTGCGCTTGTCTGCAGCATATGACAGTTTAAAGCATGAAGTGAAAACTACAGGAGTCAACACATGGGGACAGGCAGAATGTGATTACTTGAAACTACACAGCCAAGAATCAGGATCAAAGAAAAAGGGGTATGAATTCTCCAGCTTGATTTGTTGTTTTTTACTGCAGTGCATTGAGCTTGGGGTATTTCAATGAAAAGTCAATTTTGAATTGTTTCTTGAGCATTCCCATTTTGAGTGTTGGATTATTCAGGATGAGCAATGCCAACTGAGAGCATTTATGTAAAGTGGTTACAAGAGCAGGGTGAGAGGGATGCATGGGTGACTGAAACACTTCAGTGGCTGCTGTCACTTCTCTGCCCCTGACGAAGAGCTGCCTGATGGGCTTGCAGAGGTGTGTCAAAAGGGACTGAAGAGGAATGCTAAATTGCTGATGGGATAACAACTGGTGTCACAGATGGGTGCCAACCACCCTGAGGGCCATGATACCTTGTGCTGCCTACAAGGTTTGTACAGGCTCTCTCTGTGTGTGATGTCTATGAGATAAAGCCTGCTCCTACTGTAATTAATTCATTTTTAAGAGATTAAGAACTGTAGTAAAGTAGTTATTTACAGTTCTGTCCCCATAGCAGATGTGTGCTGTGGTAGAGTTGTGACAGGCAAACATTCATGATGTCTCTTCATCTCTCTCCAGGTGCTCAAGCATCTGCGACACTTAAATTTCACCAATAACATGGGGGAACAAGTGGATTTTGATGAGTTTGGGGACCTGGTAGGGAATTACTCAATAATCAACTGGCACCTCTCTCCAGAAGATGGTTCAGTCGTCTTTGAAGAGGTTGGGCACTACAATGTTTATGCCAAGAAAGGGGAGAGGCTCTTTATCAATGAAAACAAGATCCTGTGGAGTGGATTCTCTAAAGAGGTAGGTGCTTAAATCCTTGCAGCAGCATTTCCCAAGTCTCTGTGGACTGAAATTTGAACTAACCCTGGACACTTCTCGTATTATGGCTCTGTGTCTCACTAAAAAGATCCATTCATTTTACTGTATACATGGTCTCTGCCATAGTCTTTCATACCCCAATTACACACTTCTGGAAATAACAGGCACCTGCTTCTCCCCTCCCATACATTTGATGAGCCTGGGTATTAAGCCCTGTCAATCTGCCCAGGTTCACTTAGACATGGTGCTCAAATAGAGATGCCAGTGTCTGCTACTGTTTTTAATCTACCAGAAGGTGCTTCTGCAGTCTCAAGAGTACATGGTGTAGCCATTGTTTTTAGTCATGCCTGTGTCCTTCTCCACTTCCCTGCATATGTTAAAACTTTTCAGCTTAACCATTGTCGCTAGTAGCCAAGGTTGTGTTCCTTCATGTAATGGAAAGGTGATGGAAAGATCCCTGGGTAAGAGCCCCCTCCAGCCTAGACAGAAACCCTGGTTTCCACAGGGGATGCTAAACAGGCATCTGGCTTGTGGCCTGGGAGATGACACAGGGAGCTTAGAAATGTCACTGTGAGGCCTGGCTGCAGTGTTTAGATGTGTTAAATCAGTACCTGATTACTGAACAAGGCAGTTAACTTCCAGGTGATTATTCACATTGGCTGACAGATAGGTAACTGCTTCTGTAGTAGTTACACTTTTCGAATACAATTACACTATACATTAAGCCTTACTTACTCCAGCTAGCCCAGCTTCACTTACAGCTTAAATCCAGAACTCCCTGAAGGACATGGGTCAGGCCGAGCACATTAGAGAAATACTGAGCTCTGGTTTTTCTAAGCCCAGCTGGAGTCTTTGAGGCAAGTGGCATTAGGACCTGATGTCTTAACCCCTCCTTCTGATCATTGCAAATGCCACTGTCACCTTTTCCAACAGCTAGGATGTTACTGGTTTTTATTTAACCAAATAATTGTGTTCTGTTGTCTAAATTCTTCCAAGAGCACTATATTTACCTCCATTCTCTGTCCTAAATTGTTACAAGTTAGATGGGATGTTGCCAAATGTCATGTAAATTGTGTGCCGGTGGAGGGGTTTGTGATTCCTGTGTCTGCTGCAGCTTTTTTTTTCAGTTTATAGAGTTTGAATTTCTTCCAGGTAAAAAGCTTTGCTCAAAGTGAGTAGTCAGTACTTCACTTGCTGAAGTTCTCTGTGCCTCTGCCATCCTCAGAAAAAGATTAAATGTAGTTAATTCTAACACAGAAACTTCAGTGCTGGCCAGACTTGCCAAAAAACAAGTTAAAGAGTAGGTAAAATAGATTAATTTGGGCAGAACTTGATGAAATTCCCCACAGAATACTTAAGAAGGCAGCCAAAGCAATCTCAAAAGTACTAGCAATTTATCTTTGAGCAATGTGGAGGATGGGTGATGTCTCAAAGGATTAGAGGAGGGTGATTGTAAGGATTGTAATCTCAAGATTGTAATCTCAAAGGATTACAGGAGGGTACCAGTTTTTAAAAGCAGAGATAGGAAAGCCAAGGGAATTACACACAATTGAGCTGGGTTTCAGTAACCTCAAAGACTAGATAAAAAAAACCCCTATTAAACAGTTTATAAGCACATGACAACAAACTGATAAGAAAAAGCAAAATGGATTTGGCAAGATGAAATCATGCCAGACCAATTTAATGTTCCTCCTTGGAAGCTCAGTCAGCTTAGTAGATAATGGGGAAGCAGTGCATGACTTCAGTCAGGCCTTTCATTCAGCCCTGTTCAAAATTGGCAGTGACAGTCTAGACTGGTGAAGTCCTCTTGGTGAATGCACTGCATGCTGAAAGACTGTCCCGAGGAATATTTCTTAACAGCAAAGAGTGATTCAAGTGGGGAGCTTCAGGTATTTGTCCTGGATTTGTATCTGTCCAATGAATTATGCAATCCTGATTAATAGCTTAGAAACAGTGTTCCCAGACTGTGCTGCACCTGTACTTCAGAGTGATAGGCAACAGTGACCACTCTCAGCTGCAGGTGAATATCAAAATGGGCATCTCCACATAGGAGCTGCCACTATCAAAGCAACTTACTTGCAGTACTCACGTACCCTGTGGCTGAGGTCAGTGCCTGCATACAGGAAATACCCAAACCATATCCCAGACTCATGTCCTAAGTGCATTCACATAGTAGGTTCCTGGAGATCAGCACTTGAGCAAACTAGCAGTAAACTTATAAAAAGATCAATGGAGGCTTCCAACCAGAGCAACCCTTAAGTATGTATGGATCAGAGTACTTTGCTGGCAGTGGAAATTGTGGGTTTACCTCCTCTGAGCTAGGAAATTCATCTGTGCTACCTCTTTCCTTAATTTAGTTGGGAAAAAGGTGAGTCCAACCTCTGGTTGTGCTCCTCAGTAAAGAAGGCCCATCCTTCTGCTTACTATGCTGAACTCGTTGTCAGTGTGCATTAGGCATGCAGGGAGCATACCCATGCAACTACTTGCTGCAGGGATATGACCATGCCCAGGTGGACTCACACACAGCATAAGTGCAGAGCCAGCAGGTGATACCAGCTCATCATTTGCAGCACCAGAAACCCGGAAGCCTTTGGATTTGCATATAGCTGCCAGTTTGCATCTTTAGGTGCTCAGTGTTCCAAAAACAAGGCCTTTCTTTCATATGGAAACTCCTCTGGTTTAGTTAATTTACCTGTTTTGTTTCTGGGTTGGAGAGAGTCTTTAGGAAACAAGAGGAACTGGGTTTCAAGAAACTCTTTTAATTCCCATAAATTTGTTGGCACTCAATATGCAATATATGGGATATATTTGCAAGGTTGACTCAAATTCTTGCCAGTGGAGACTGATTGTCTTTTAACCCTCTAATGACCATTTTCTGGTATTTGTATCATGGGTCACATATGAGTTCAGAGTGTCCACAACACAGAAAAGATTACAAAGATCTGTTGATCTACCGTCCCTTGATGTGGTCTTTCAAACAAATACCACTGAAGCGAGCTGGGGGAGAACTACTTTGTAAAATGTCTGTTGTGTGGAGCAAAGAGGTGAGCCTCTGAGGTTCTCCATCCAGCAAGCTAGTCGAGCAGTAACACCCTTGGAGGAAGCCCAGGGTCCCACTGTAGAAAAGCTGCACATGGGGCACTGACACTATTAACCCTCCTTGGGCTCTTTTCTTGCAGGTGCCTTTCTCTAACTGCAGCAGAGACTGCCTCCCAGGCACGAGGAAGGGCATCATTGAGGGAGAGCCCACCTGCTGCTTCGAGTGCGTGGACTGCCCCGATGGGGAGTACAGCGATGAAACAGGTAATACCCTCAGAGCTGTGCTGGGCTTGCAGAGGACAACACGAGCACCGGGGCATCACCTGCGGCTGTGCTGAGAGCACTTCCCTGCAGTGCTGAGCTGGGGGCTGCTTTGCCAGGGGGCTGCACAGAAGCTCTGCAGGGGCTTCTGAAAAACTTACAGGAGTTGAGTCCTGTGGCTCCCAGATCCTGTCTTCCACTAAGCCTGCTTGTCCTGCTGTGCTCAGTTACAAAAGTTAAGGCAGAGAACTTGAGAAAAAGACTTGCATATAGGAAGCCTCTCTGGCAGCCACAAGTAAACTCCACTGCACTGTAGCAGTAGCTTTTATTCCTCCAAAAACCTGAAGGAAGGAGACACTTCCTACCCTAATCCTAAATTCCGTAGTTATCTGTCCGCCTCCATCTTTTCCTCATGTTAGCACAGTTTTATTTCATGCTTTATGAAGAAATAAAGTCAGTTCCATCCCTGACTTCACAAGCAGAGAGGATTATTTCCCTTTATGGAATCATCAACCACAGTTTCTGTCGAGCACTGGCACTGCAAGAGACCAAAATCTCTGGGTCTTACCAAACACCCATGGACATCTTATTTGCTGGTTTCAGTAGGATCTTGGCTCAAACCACTCAGGTTCTGCAGCCTGAGTTTTAGAATTGACTGAAAAATTCTGTATTTCCAACACCATTAGTGCTCCCTCAGTGCTGGGCAATGAAGGCAAATAAATCCTTTCATAACAGTAGTTCCCTCCACACTGAAGAGGGATCTCATCACCAGCAGCACTGGCCCCACTGCACACTTGCAGACCTTGGCAGAGATTAAAACTTCAGTAAGCTGCTTGCAACGCTTAGAGCAAGCATTCTTCTTTGGGAGAATCTCATTTGTATCCTGTCACACAGGAATTCTATGTTTTTAGCATGAGCATATAGTACTACAGGATGCTTGGGAGAAGCATTTTCAGATTAAATGGAAGTAGTTCTGGTCATGTGTAATAGGGGTCTTTTGGTGTTTTCCTCATGATTTTGGGAGCTAGCACTTGGTGCACTGGTGAAATCTGTGGTGCTGAGGGGGCAACTGCCTTCTGACAGTTTCCTGCTTCAATTTCAGCTGACAGTAATGCTCTTTATTTCCTGTAATTGCCAGTCATATAGGCATAGAGAGCAGTTTTACAACCAGTCTCATCCAGATACGAGACAGTGATGCTATTGAAGGAGACAATCTGTTGTGTCCTCTTGCAGCTGCTTGCTCCCACCCTTTGTCTGGGAGCAGCACTGGTTCTCTGCAACTTCTCTAGTCTTCCTGAAAACCAGCTCTTGGCAGGCTGAATTTCCAGCTAGAATGAGAAGCTGTGTGACCTCCAGTGCTAACACAAAGGAAAAGGCCAGAATGAGCAGCCTTGGGGGAGGAGAAAGATCTGGTTTACTCCCTTCTGTGGCAGCATGGTCTCTGGGTCACCTCAAGACAACAATGAAAGCACATCCTCAGAATGCAGTGCTAGATAGCTGCCCGTCTCTGGTAGAGGTGGATGAAATCCCTGCTATGTGAAGTTAGCTCTGCCTTGCCTGCAGTTTGTAGGAGATTTCAGGTAAAACACAAGAAAAATCAAAGTGTTGGCTCAATGGATGTAAATGAAATAACACATGGTGATGGGACCTTCTGACTGACCTTTTGCATCTAGTACCAGTTTTTCATATCAACAGCTTAGGTGAGGCAATCAGTCCTTAGGAAAGCAGTATCAGGTTACAGATGCTCCTTCCAACCAACCCTGCAGGAGAGAGCTTGAAATCCTCTGTTCTTATTAGCTGGGCATTCCTGTCTTTCTCATTAGCACCATGCTCTATTGTGGAAGCTATGCTGAGTCTCTGTGCTCAGGTGCAAAGCTCAGAGGGAAGCTGCTAGTAAAAGAGTTTTCTGAATGTTTGCTCCCAGAACTCACTGCAGCCCACTGCTATCCTGCTGGAATCCTAAAGGCTGAGGCAGCTTGTGACTTAGAGCTCACTGCTCTCAACCCCTTTCCGCTGCCATCAAAGGAGTCATGACTGCCTCCACTGGAGGCCAAGACCCATTGAATCAAAGGAGAAGACCAGAAGCAGCAGGTCCTTGCCTTTTGATTATGACAGTCATTGGAGACATACATTGCCACCCCAGCAAACACAACTAGTTTCATGCAGAGGAAAGAGATGAAGGCATCAATTTTCCCTCTGAAAGTACCAGTGGGACACTTTGCCAGGTGTGGGGAGAGTGATATCGTTAAGACACATCTTTCCCTGATGCTCCAACATGAAATGAGTGTGCTGGGAGCCAAGGGCATTCCCTGCCTTCAGGAAAGAGCAATTTAAACACTTCTAAGACCTGCCTCTGTAGAATATGAAACATGATCTCAAAGCACTAAAGGAGGCAGGCATGGTTTTAATTTTCTCTGTAATAGACATGCAGGATGTTTCACATGATGGTAAAAGTGTGAGAAGTATGAAGACAGAGAGAAGTAGATGGATGAAGGAACAGGAAGAAAGAGGAACAGTGCATGTGTTAACAGTAGTTGCAAAGTTTTGCCAAGAAATGGATTCCAAAAACACAAGTGCAGGGGCAGGACTTTACAGCTTAAAGCTGGAACTAAGCATGCCTTGTGATCTCCTGCCCATGGGAGGCCAGTTGTTTCAGTGTAAAACACTCTGAAACACCAACATGTCAGCAGACACCTGAAGGGAACACCCCGTGTATTTAAGATGGAGGCTGGTATGTAGCCACAATACATGTCAACCCACATTTCAGCCTCTCAGTGTGACAAACCTTCCCTCTCCCTGTCATTTCTTTTTCAGATGCAAGTGCCTGTGACAAGTGCCCTGAAGATTACTGGTCCAATGAGAACCACACATCCTGCATCCCCAAGCAGATAGAATTTCTGTCCTGGACCGAGCCCTTTGGGATTGCTCTGACTCTCTTTGCTGTGCTGGGAATTTTCCTGACCTCTTTTGTCCTGGGAGTCTTCACCAAATTTCGCAACACGCCCATTGTCAAGGCCACAAACCGGGAGCTGTCCTACCTCCTCCTCTTCTCCTTGCTCTGCTGCTTCTCCAGCTCATTATTCTTCATTGGTGAGCCCCAGAACTGGACTTGCCGTCTGCGGCAACCAGCTTTTGGCATCAGCTTTGTCCTCTGCATCTCCTGCATCCTGGTGAAAACAAACCGTGTCCTACTTGTCTTTGAGGCGAAGATCCCCACGAGCCTCCACCGAAAGTGGTGGGGCCTCAACCTCCAGTTCCTCCTAGTTTTCTTGTGCACGTTTGTACAGATTGTCATCTGTGTGATTTGGCTGTACACGGCCCCACCATCCAGTTACCGAAACCATGAACTGGAGGATGAGATTATCTTCATCACTTGCCATGAAGGCTCCCTGATGGCCCTTGGCTTCCTCATTGGCTATACTTGTCTCCTGGCAGCCATCTGCTTCTTCTTCGCCTTCAAGTCTCGAAAACTGCCTGAGAATTTCAATGAAGCCAAGTTCATCACCTTCAGCATGCTAATATTCTTCATTGTGTGGATCTCCTTCATCCCTGCGTATGCCAGCACATATGGCAAGTTCGTCTCTGCTGTGGAGGTGATTGCGATATTGGCTGCCAGCTTTGGGCTCTTGGCCTGCATCTTCTTCAACAAAGTCTACATCATCCTCTTCAAGCCCTCCCGCAACACAATCGAGGAGGTGCGCTGCAGCACAGCTGCCCATGCTTTCAAGGTGGCTGCCAGGGCCACACTGAGACGGAGCAACGTGTCACGCAAACGCTCCAACAGCCTGGGGGGCTCCACCGGATCCACTCCTTCCTCCTCCATCAGCAGCAAGAGCAACCACGAAGACCCCTTTCCTCTACCAGCCTCTGCTGAGCGGCAGCGCCAGCAGCAGCGTGGCTGCAAGCAGAAAGTCAGCTTCGGGAGCGGCACGGTCACCCTGTCACTGAGCTTTGAGGAGCCACAGAAGAACGCCATGGCCAACAGGAATGCCAAGCGCAGGAACTCCCTGGAGGCCCAGAACAGCGATGAAAGCCTGATGCGGCACCGGGCCCTGCTTCCCCTGCAGAACAGTGAGCCCCTCAGCGCTGAGCCTGGCTTCCAGGCAGCTTCCAGCCCAGAGACCAGCTCACAGGAGTCAATGGTGGGTGACACCAAAGAAGAGGTACCAAGCCCTGAGGTGGAGCCTTCCCTGCCATCAGCTAACTCCCGAAATTTTATAGGCACTGGAGGTGGCTCTGTAACAGAGAACACAGTACATTCCTAACAAAAGAAGATCGTGAAAAGCACAACAGCCCCCAAGAGGAACTTGCTCACCTCTTGCTTCTGAATGGGAAAGACAACAAAGACACATTCCTGTGACACAGCCCCACCAAACCTTGCTGTTAGCACTGGCAGGATAACACACACGCCTCCTGAGGAAGGACTGTGTCTGGGGAGCCTTGGACTGGATTTGCTTTCGCTTTATTGAAACCAGGACATCTCAGAAGGACAAGTGAAGATCACCTCTGGTGGGGCTTAAGCAGAAGTCTGCATGCTGCCTTGCCTCCATAAGCTTTTCCTGCCAGACTGCAACTCAGCTGACTATGGGAGGCACTAGGCAATTCCATTATACTCTGCTTTTACATTTATGTATAATATTCCTCTTTCCCACTATGTATAATATTCCCTCTTTATCCAGTATATGTGATCTGTAACCATGTGCATCAGGACTCCCAGCTCTACCAAAAGCAAGGTACACGGTTTCACTTGGGGAAAGCACGGTCATGGGGAAAATAAAAAAGCCCCCAACATCCTGCATGCTGTGTACAGCCAAGGGTGTGAACATGTAAAGTATTTAATGTGACAGAGCGCCCTGCTATTTATATTTAGTAATGTCCCGATCTCTCCCTTCTGCCCAGCAGGAAATACTGGACAATACTCTTCATAGACTCCATTGCACTAGCCCAAACTACTATGTTCCTACTGGTTTCCTCCAGCTGAGGTAGTTTTACCTCCAGCCTGCCTGCTTTAATGGACGGGGAGAACAGCTTATAAATCCCTCCCAGAGAACGTTGTGAGAGCACAATGAGATGTATCCATGATCGATTATGTCGCTAGTAGTTGTATGCTTAACAAAGTGTTGCTGCTGTAATATTCCACATGGCATACATGGCTAACCCTTTCGCACCATAGTCAGTGTTGTGCTTTGCCATATTTATCTGCCTTGCACCTACACAGAGCATTAAGCTAATTGTGATGATACTGGTGGGCCTGATACAAAGCAAATGAAACAAGTGAAATTGAGTTAGGTGTGGAGAAATAACCTCCAAGTGTAGTAATATGATTGCAGGAATGGATGAGCATCGTGTGTGCTGGTACATGACTGGATGAGGAAGATGTACAGGCCTGGGCTCTTAGACAAGCACAAAGACAAATGGATAAATTGGGTATGTTTTGGCTCCTATAGGCCACCTATTAGGTTATTTCCCTCCTGACCCATCTTGAATAGAGGGCACTTAGCACAAGAAGGGTGGACTGCACCTAAATTAAAACTGATAGGACTTCAGAAGAGAGCATAGCAGAACTTCATTACTCTTGTCCCACTCCCCCAAAAGCAGACATAAGTGCTTCTGGTTTGGCAAGGCATGCCTGGTTCTTCTCCATCCATGCCGGAAAAGTTCAAGTAAGAGAGTCTTTAGAAGAGAGATTTGGTGCAGCCTGATGGGAGAAAAAGCACCTCTCAACAGCCTAGCAGGAGGGGGTGGGTTACACTGCAGAACTGATTTCCCTCTTCCTAGATCCCATGTGCAAGAACAACTGTCTGACATGAAGATGTCAGCACCCTCCCTCATTAAGCGTGAAGGTAGTCTTAACCAGTATGGAAAGGTCTGCAGCCTAGTGTGAGCAGAGATGAAAGGATTATGTGAATGCATTAGGGAAAATACCACAATTCTCTTGTTACTGTTTTTGCTTGGTTGTTTTTTGCCAGGGCAGGAAATAAAACTTACAGGCGACATTACTGCATAAAAACTTTGTTTGGCCACCTCCACTTGTTTCTGACTAAGAACAGGGGTTTTGGCTTAGGAGAGCAAACTGGAAGTCCAGAAGCCCAAGAAGCATGCTATTCAGACAAGTTATTTTAGCACATTTGGTGATCTGTTGCATCCCCCTCAGAGTGGGCTCAAAACTTAATTGCAGCACATAAGAACTAATCTGACTTCAACTGTAAAGCCTGCAAATTACAAGTATTTGAGTTTCAAGATCTCTGTTCCAAACTCGAAGAAGTAGTTTGAAAACACAAATCCTTGTGCCCACAGTTTTGGAAACCACATTTCACCCCTGGACCTACTGATAGTTGCTCAAAAAGCGGTCCCTTCTTACCATGGCTTCTAGGCATAGTTTGAGTTATGGAATCGAGATCCTTGGTCTCCTCAGTCTGACTGCACGAACGGAGATAGGCACTAGGTGGCAGAGCTGAAGAAAGTACTTCGGCTACAGCCCACACTTGCCAAAATGTCAATAAGAGAACAGTTTTAGTGCTAGTGAATTCTTCCCGCGGGCCAAACCCAACTGAAGAGAAACCGACAGCACTGAAAGCAGAGAAGAGCTTAATGAATGAAATGAAAATGACACAAGACACAAACCAAAGACTGCACAAACACGTGCAACATTAAAAGTCACCCTTGGCTGCCTTGGTTGGAGAACAATATTCACTGGCTAGGCACACAGTAGGTAATGTTGACATTTGGGTGGTTTTCATTCTTAGATGTTTTTTATTTCTTTACATCTACTTTAAAGGAATTTATAGCCTGGCACACAATGAGGCTCCAACAGCTGCCATAATATTACAGCAACAGACTCAACCATGCTCTGTTTGCTGGGGAACCCCCATCCATTCTCAGCACACACCAACCTGGAGTTCTAAGCCTCAAGCCCCACACACTGTGTGAGAGCCACTCCTGCAGCCTGTAAAGTGACACACTAGATGCCAAGAAAGTTAAGCAGAAAAGGACCCCCTCCATGAAGGCGGTTTGAAGCCAGACCCCTTTTCCCATGAACAGAGGAGGGTGTATGTTCTCCTCTTGCCAAGTCCAGCATAAGATATTTGCTCAGACACCCACACAAAAGGAGGTCTCTCAAAAGCCAGTGTTACACAAGACAACACTGATGCTGGGTAACACCTTTCTGCTGAAAGCTCAGGCCTGAGAACCTCCACTGGCATGTCCCACTAGAAGATGCCCACATGAATGGTTGCCCCATCCCCACCCCTACCCCTACCATGGCTCAAAAACCTACTGGAAAGCATGTGCCACTGTGGTGTTTCCTGAACCAACCAGCAGCAAAGCAACAACAGAGTGTATCTGCTCTGTGGTAGGATTTCTATTGGCAAACTTGGCTGATGGGCAAGGAACTGTCCCAGTGAAGAGCGTGATCCTTCATCCCCACTCTGCTCAGAAACCTGGCAGAGCTCTGCCTTCCCAAAGCCCCAGCAGGGTGTTTATTTGCCCTCCACAGAGGAGAGAGATGGTACCAGAGGAAAGAAGTCCTGCTTCCTCATTCTGTTTCATGCTTCTCACCATGTCATCCCAGTGCAGGAGGTCCAGCCAGTATGAAATACTTCCTGCTGTGAAATTTAGGGTTATATTTACTGGATTTTCCAAGGGGTACTGGGAAGCAGGGGGAGGAAGGTAGGTTTTTGGTCTTGTTTTTTTCCGAGAAATCCGGATGTTTGGGGGGAAATATAGCTAAAGAGCTGGATATTCAGACTGCAGTCTCACGGTTGGGGGGGGGGGGGGGGTCTCAAAAGCTGGATAATTCGACATGCCCTTCAGTTTGCTGACTGAGGAACAGCAAAATCAGCCTGGGAGAGGGACCAACATGGTGAACGAGGGAGTCCCGGGCATGGAACTTGCCATGGTAAAGCAAAAGGTGACAGCTGCTGGAAAACGTGACACACAGGGAAATACAGCCGCAGGGCAGTGGAGGCGAGGACAACCCTCGTGTGGACCTGCCACAGTGGTGTCACCGGTGGGGCCGTCCTGCAGGAGCTTTTATTGCTATTCGGTTCTAGCTTTCCGCTGTTCTAGGCTCCTGCCCAGGCAGTGAGGGCTGGTCCCGCTGTGCTATACCACAACCACCCCGCCTCACCCGGCTCTGCTGACCACCCGCCCCGGGACCCGCCCGGTGCCGCCTCCGATCCCGCCCCGCCATCAGGCCCGGCCCCCCACGGGAGAGGAAGGGTCGGAGCGGAACGGAGCTGCTGCCACCATGTTGTGTGGTGGCACCTCGGCGGTCCGGCCTGCCACCGGTGAGACGCAGCAGATCGTGGACGAGGTGAGGAGCTCGGGTGAGCCCCGGGCAGGGCCTGGCGGCGGGTGTCATGGTGTTGCTCCCACCGGGCCTGTTGGCGGTCGGAGCCCGCCGGCTTGGGCTGCCGCCGGCTTGGGCCTCCCCG
Organism: Melopsittacus undulatus; assembly: GCF_012275295.1. Lineage (NCBI taxonomy): Eukaryota > Metazoa > Chordata > Aves > Psittaciformes > Psittaculidae > Melopsittacus > Melopsittacus undulatus. The sequence continues at coordinate 113,615,525 of NC_047528.1, read as the reverse complement.
GCGGGGAGACGGATCAACCGGCAGTAGGTTGGAATGGAATGCGCCGACGGGCCCCGACCCCAGCTGAGCCCGGAGACGCCTTTACTCCCATCAGGATAAAGGCTGCCAAGCGGCGGGGATGTGTGCGCAGTCACTGCCTCCCTGGAGCTCGTCCCCCGCCTGCTTGGCCGAGCGTGGCTTTATTCAGAGCAGGTTCAGCACTTTAGAAGGGCGTTTGTGGGGGATTTAGGGAGGACCCGTAGGCAGCGTTAAGTCAGGGAGAGGTGGGGTGCGCCCAGCTCCATTCCTGGCTGTGCAGGTGATGTGTTACCTATAGCGTCAGTGAAGGGACACTGGGCAGCGATAGCGTGTGCGTGTTCTTGAGCTTGAGGAAGGACCTCAGATGTTTTTTACGGAAGCTAAACCTTGTAACCACGTTGGTGTGTTGGGTTTGGGTTGCCTATTTGGGGGGCTTTTAGGGGGTATCGGGGATAAGCAAGAAAACTGCTGCTTCTGCTATTTCCTAACACAGAATTAAGCTGTAATCACTGCCGGCTCCAAATCCTGACACTACTTACAGTAACTTAAGTACTGCCCATGTTTTTACTCTCAGAATGCCAATGCACAACGTTCTTTCAAAGCACGTGGTGGTGTTTCAGTGCCAAGACACCCAAGTTCCCTCTGCTTTTTGGCCTTAGGTAGGGTGTGTCAAGCCAGTGAAGAAAGATGAAGGACGAGCTCCAGCTTCTTCTGTGCTTTGTCATTGTTTATTCCCTGGATTTATTCCAGCCTGGGTTTATTCCCCAGGCTGCAGCTGTTTCTAAACACGTACAGAGTGCCTAAAGGCACAGTAGTCATTGAAATTAATGTTTAGCTTGTAGAATCTGATGATTTTGCATTTAAAGAAGAGAGTTGTGCATCTCCTAAGCACCAGCCTGGGTTTGCAGTAGTGAGTACATTACTGAGAGTTGCTGAGAGAGTCACAATTACTGTTTTGACCTGACAGGGCCTACATGTCGTGTTAATGGTAATGCAAATATGCAATTAGCATTGCACATGGGCTGAACACTAGGTTTGAAATCCTGATTTTCTATTGTGTGGCAGGCTGCAAAGGGTTGGTAATCCAAAACTGAGATGAAGAGTATAAAAACAACACCCAGTTGGATTCAGAAGTGAACATAATTAACAAAAATCTGTTATTTTCATTTAAATCACACAAACACTTCAAAGTTTGTCCAGCTTGTTTTGACTGCCAGTTTAAATTACTGAAATACATGTGGGAAAACACAAAACATCCCAGACTGTGAAGGAAACATTAGTTCTGTTAAATAAAGGCAGATATCTCAAATTGTTTTGTGTGCTTAAAATCAAATCTTTGTGGAGATTTGTTAAGAGCCTGCCAGTTCACTTGCCATAAATACATTTCCAGTTCTTGCCTCCATTGTATTGTTTCATAAGAATCCTGGTGATGATCAAATGTGGCCCTGGCAGGCACTGCCGCTCACCTAGAGCAGGTACAGCATGAAACAGAGCAGGACATCTTTCTTCTGATAGTGTCTGGTTTAGGAGTCCCATAGGCACTGCCTCTCCACTTCAGGGAATTCTACCCAAGCCTGTTCACCCTTTGGTTTGTCACTGGCAGCTGTGGCAGAGGTTAGTCAGGGGGATTTTGAGCCATCTACCTGTTAGTAACTGCTCCGAGACTAAGCAAAAGAGCCATTAAACAGCAAAGAGCTTTTGAGCTATGATCATTTTCAGCCCTCATTGAACCACAGATTGGGTGGGAAGGGACTGCATCTTCTGCCTGAGTGCAGGGTCAGCAGCGCTGGGCTCCTTGGGACTTTGTCCAGTCAGGTCTGAGGATGGGAACTGCACAGCTTCTCTGGACAGTACGCTGTAGTGGAGGAGTGTTCCCAGGGGAAAAGCTTTCCTTATACCCAGTCTGAACCTCCAGTTTCAGTTTATAACCATTGTGTCCCATTATTCTGCCATCACCCCTCAGTGACCTGACTCCTTGTAGGTACTGGAAAGCCTCAATGCCTTCTCTTCTCCAAGCTGAGCAAGCTCATTTTCTTCTCATAGCACAAGTGCTCCAGACATCTGAGCTCACTTCAGTTTATTGACATCTTTCTTGTATTGCAGGCCCAAAACTGGACACAATATTCAAAATGTTCTCTAGCAAGTGCCAATAATTTCCTGCCTCTCTCTTCCAGCTAGGTTCCTGCTGATGCAGACTGTTAATTGTGTTACTGGGGCACAGTGCTGGCTCATATTTAGTGCATTGTCCACCAGGACCCCCAAACCTAGACTGAGATCATGAACTAGCAGGGTGGGCTGATACCAGATCTTGCAGAGTATTTCCCTCTGGGTTCTCCCTCTCCATACTGAATCAGGATGCTCACTAGTAGCTAGTAACATGCTGTGGTGAGTCACTGCCATAAGCTTGCAGCCACATCTGACTCTGAGCTGTCTGTGGTCATGGAGCCCAGTAGTCAGCTTCCTGGTGGAAATACAAAACGTGCTGAGCCAGAGCAATTCTGAGACTACAAAACCAACCTTGTGCAGTGCCCAGGATTGCTAAAGGAGCACAGGGAAGGATAGGGTCAGTGAATACATATGTCTGCCCTCTCCCCTGCTTGAGATTTGTAGTTGTAGCTCTGGTGATGGCAACTGAAACCACTTGCTCCTTCCTCTGACTCAGGGGAGAAAGGACAAGTGGAGGACTGAGTCAGTGTGCTTTCTGGGCCTGTACCCTTCCTTGCATCTTAGAATGCAAGCTTGTTGGGTGCACTTTGATTTCCATATGGCAAAAAAACATGTACAAAAGCATCCAAACATCATTATCCTACTTTTGATGTACTGTTCATAGCCTGGAAGAAGTCTGAGAGAAGAGGTGTGGTATGGTCATGACTCCCAGGGACAGGATGGTCACTGCTGACCTGTCTTGGAAAGGCACCAGAGTCTGGTCCTGTGCCTTCTCAGTGCTGGGAGAGGTGGGAGAACATACCCTGTTGCAGGAATTGTTTCTGTTCCTACTTCACCGAGAGCAGTGGCAAACTGGCACTTGTTTTCTCCCAAGGAAGCAGGTGGGTTTCAGGCAGGAGAGTAAATGTATTTATTCCCCTTGAATTTAGGAAGAAGGGGAAGTACAACACATGACTGGAAAGAGAAGATCTGCTCACTGCTGGTACAGTTGCACTCAGAGTGGAGGGAAGGCTACATAATGATGCAGTGCAGGAGCTAAGGCCTGGGTAGAACTGCACTTGCAGCAAGGGCTTCCAAAACTAATTCATCTCACCCTTGTAAATAAAGCCTGAAATCATCTACTTTCCTGACCAGGAATTTCACCATCTAGCCATGATATTCTAGAGAGTCAAGCATGGGAGAGAAAAACTGCAACTCTTACAAGTTTGTGCCTCCCTCTTGGGTGTTGGACAAGTTATTCTGACTTCTTGAGCACTGGTTTTACATTCTGAAAACTCAGTTGATAACTCAAAAGGCTTTATGGTTCTGTTACTTTTAGGAAAATTTTTGCAGTTTTAAAATGTTACAGATTCCAGCAAATATGGAAGAACTATCAAATAAGAGTTGTAAAAGCCTAGGCTTGAGTTAATTTGCTTTCAAAGCTTGATTTGGAGACGGATGTCTTTTCTGTGATAACAGATTGGTAAGAACTCATTCTGAATTTGAAAAGGGAGCTAGTGCTGAAGTGGCCCTTTTTCTCGTTGTAAAAATTATGTATATTGAAATCTTCTCTTTAAAAATATATAGTCCTGTGCATTTATATACTGAACCACTTTACATTTGTTGTTAGATATACAGGACAGAAAGAGAAGCTGAGATATCAACAGAGGAAATAATTTGTCAAATCTGGAATACCCTCGAAGTTCTCTGTTGGAGACTCCAGACTTGGCGACTGAATCACACCACTGTCCTGGCTTTGCTTCTGTCTACATTTCTGGTCCTGCTTTAACACAAAACTTAGCATTATTCATTTTTTAATAACTAAGAAAAGCAGGAATTCTCTGTGTGGGAATTCAGCAGCAGTGACCTGAAGGGTGCTGAAGCACACTGATAGTGTAAGCTTTAGGTCCTAAATACTTGCATCAGTCTTAAATAACCTGTTGTTCCCTTAAGGTGAAATCTCAGCTAGAAGAAAAAGAAGGGAAAACCTTTGATGTCTTCACTGCCGTGGAGTTTAAAACTCAGGTGGTTGCTGGAACAAACTACTTCATCAAGGTAAAGGACACTGAGCAACGAGGTTTTATTTTCTATTAGCATGTATAATATTTGGAGTAGTGGGGTTTGTTTTTTTGTTCTGGTTTGAGTTTTTACTTCCTTAGAGAGGGGTGCTTATGATTTGGCCTGAATAAGAAGAAAACTCTGGCCATTTAAAAATACCCCATTGTTAAAAACCAAAATTAATAATCCAGCCACCACCCAGCCTGTATTAAGTGGAGATAAAAATACTTCTCTGTTTTCATCAGTATTTTTACTTTTTATTTATTTTCTGAAGCTTGTTTTGGGGGGTAATTACACATGTGTGATGTTGAGCACTAACATTGCATTAAGTGAAGACCAGATGTGCAAAGACATAATAAAGCATCCAACCTGCTCTGACTTTGTTTGTAGTGCACACATAAAACCAAGCACTTGTGTCAGATGAGAGCATTTTGCATGTATTTAATGCAGTAATCACGTCTCTGCAACTCCTGTCTGATTCCCTCCCTGTATGTTCCCTATCTCTAGCATAGGGAGGATTAACAGGCAAAGAAGAATTAGGTAGTGTTTCCACAGTCATGACTCCCATTCTGGTTTAAAACAAGACCTTACCTTCTGAGGTGATGGGTTTTCTTACTACTTCTCTGTTTTTCTGTCCTCAAAACACACCAGTCTACACCATCCCTCCCACTGAAGGCCGCTGTTACTTTATGGAGTAACTCACTGGTTTTCATGCTTTGCAGGTCCATGTTGGCAACGACGAGTTCATGCATCTGCGGGTGTTCAGAAGCCTTCCTCATGAGAATAAGCCGCTGAGTCTCCACAGTTACCAGAGCAGCAAGACTAAGCATGATGAACTGTCTTTTTTCTAGCAAGCTTGAGTGTTTTATTACTGTTTCTTGTGTGCATTTTCTGTAGACTGCAAAATATTGATTCCTGTGCCAACAAAGGAGAAAAGAAAGTATCTTTTTTTTTTTAACTTAATGCTGGGGAAAAAAATCCATGTTTTTTTTTGCCATTCCCTTCCTCTGCAGCATCTCAATTTGGATCACACGGCTCTCCTTTCACCTCCACTAATGCAAACCCAATTGGCTGCACTGATTTCAGTGCAACTTAACTGGAATACTGTGGCTGAGTCCCATTTCTGGACTTCCTTGGTCTGGAAATTGGAAGGGGAGTGACACTAGCACACATGTATTTGCAGCAGGGAGCAAGAGGAAAGCCTGAACCTTTTCTCTGCTGTTCTGCAACTGTGAATATATCTGTAGATTCAAATTGTACTATATATTTTATTGGGAATGACCTAAGGAGAAACTTGAGCTGAAGCAATTTTGAAAGCAAGAGGAGTAGTGTATTTTTTGTAACAAACATTCCTTTGGTAATCATGTTTATGCTCTTGCAGCAGTACAATATAATGTCCAGTAGAGGGTGTATGAGTTTAAAAGAATCCAAAAATCTTGCTTATTTTCTCAGTCCTAAAGAAAAGTCCTGGGAAGGAACTTAAGCTGGACAAGCATTTCTGCACTAATAACAATAAATATTTCTCTTGACTTGACTTGGCATATTTGACTTGTGTTTCACTGTTCTCTTTACTGGTTTTCAGTGTTGGTTATTATTTTGCTCAGATTTTTTTCCCATATTTTCATATGGGAAATACGTTTGTTTTTTTTTTGTTTTTCAGATAACCTTATGTTTATTCTATGTCTTAATTAAAAATAATTTGGTGAAAGACATGACAGGTAACAAGAAAGACTTCTGCAATAGAAGGCAGAATAAGGAAAATGGGCTCAGTGGAGCATGGACCTGCTGACAGAGGACACAGAAGAGTCTGGGGGACTCAATGCTGCCCCTGTCTCAGCTCTTTCTGGTAGGACTTGCTTTCAGGAACTTGAGGTGCCTAAGAGGAGCAGAAAAGTCTGGAGAACAGAATAATTCCCTCAGCAGAGCTGGATCAGGCTAGGGGAATACTTAAACTGGCTGGACTTAGGCAATGCCATGGGGTAAGATGGGATGCATCCATGGACGCTTTGGGAGCAGGCCAGTGCCACACTCAGTACTCTTTGAGAAGTCATGGGAATGAAGGGAGCTTCCTAAAGACTGGAAGAAAGAAAATGATGCTCCTATGTTCAAGGAGCATCTGGAGAACTACAGGCTCATCAGCCTCACCTCAGTCCCTGGAAAGGTAGTGGAGTGAATAATGCTGGAATTCATTTCCACAATTATTAAGGACAAAAAGGTGACTGGAAATAGTGTGGGCTTACAAAGGGCAAATCATGATTAATCAATGTGATAGCCCACTAGGATGAGATAAATGCCTTGGTAGAGGAGAAAAGGGCTGTGGATGTTATTTACCTTGATTGTTCAGTATGGCTTTGGATACTGTCTTCCATAGCATCCTCGTAAGGAAACTAAGGACATGCTGGGTAAGTGGACTGTAAACTAGCTGAATGGCTATGTTCCAGAAGTTCAGCAGCACCTAGTCCAGCTACATGTCAGTCTCTAGTGGTGCACCATAGAGGCTGATACTGGAACCAATGCTGTTTAACATCTTCATTAATGACCTGGACAATGGGACCAAGTGCACTCTTCAGCAGATTTGCAGATGATACTAAACCCAAAGAAGTCCTGATACACCTGATGTCTGTTCAGAGGGATCTCAACAGGCTGCAGAGGTGAGCAGACAGGCATCTTTCAACTGTCAGCAAAGGGAGGTGTACATTCGTGCACCTGGGAAGATAAAACCAGGCTGGTTGGAAAGCAGCACTGCAGAAAAGGAGCTGGGATTTGTCCCATCAGACACCTTGCAGCAAAGGACCAGTGGTACATGTGGGCTGCATTAGGAAGGGCACTGCCAGCAGGTGGAGAGGCCATTCTCCCCCTTGCACTGATGAGGCCACTCCTGGAATGCTGTCTCCTGTTCTGGGCTCCCCAGTGCAAGGTAGACTAGGCATCACCTACACATGGTGAGGTCCAGAACAGTGCCATCAGCATCTCAATCCTCCTTTGCTTTGCCAGTTAAAACTCCATCTGCATACTGCCTCTCTGAGCAGTGCTTTCAGGAGCCCCAGAAACCAACTCCCCCAAGTACGAATATCCATAGAATATGAATATTTTCTCTTCTCTGGGAGATGTGTTATATATCTTTTGGTTTTCTGTGTCTATTTTTCATTGCTGTCTTGAATTTCTGTCTTTATTGCCACAGTGCTGTTGCGTTGCCTTTGACTCCTGTTTAGGTACTGTGGGGTAGTGTGTGTGGGTGTGTGATCTCTGGTTTCCTTCTATCCATAACTTTAGGTTTGCCTTCCAGTTTCATTGTCATTTGGCTGCATTGCCCTAGCTGGTACCAGTATGTGACTTCCTGTGTTTTTGCCGGCAGTGGCAGCGTTGGTACCAGACAGAGCCAATGAGAGGGGGAGGCTGCAGCACAGAGCTGAGTGTAGATGAGTGTCTGCACTAGTCTCTTGAGGCCATGGTGCACAATGAGCAGGGCTGCACTCAGTGCACCTGGTGGAGCAGCAGGGGCTGAGCTGCAGAAGGCTGTCAGTAAGCTGAAAGATGTGAGGGGAGCTGAGAGACAGCTGGACTGCTTGCTCCAGGCACAAACTGTGCAGGGACCACAGGCGGCCACCATGGCACATACAGCAAAGGAGGGCAGTAATCCAGGGAGCTGGGAGCTAGTAACAAAAAAAAAAATAAACTGAAAAAGGAGGAAAATAAAAGCAAGGGGCTTCCTCCAAAATCAGTCACCTCCATTTTCAAGAAGGGGAACATGGAAGACCCAGGGAACTACAAATCAGTCAGTCTCACCTCTGTGCCTCACAAAATCTTGGAGCAGATTCTCCTGGAAGGCATGCTAAGGCACATGAAAAACAACAAGGTGATTTTCATGTCATGGCTCATGTTTCAGCCAACATGGCTTCACTAAGGGCAAATCCTGCCTGACCAATTTGGTGGCCTTCTATGATGGGGCTACAGAACTGATGGACAGGGGCGGAGCAGCTGATGTCATCTACCTGGACTTGTGCAAAGAGTTTGACACTGCACAAGTATGAGGTTTGTTTCTAACTTCACAAATGGCGTCAACTTATTGCTAGGTTTCTTGTCTCTCACCCTGCAGGCAAGACCCAGGTTTGCATAATTCACACGTTTTCACAATTCAGAAACCTTCTGGATGATACTCCATCATGATGCTCCATTCTTGTGTTGTAAAGGCAGCTTGTTACTCTTTGACACAAATATCAACAAAATCCCATCTCGGTGAATGATCACTCACTTTGGAAGATGCTTCCCACAAGAACAGTCATCACTAAAGGAAAAGTAATTTCTATGGACATTAAGACTGAGAATACAGACAGGGCAAGGATGAAGAATTAGTGAAATAAAATTTACACTGTTTCCTACTTCTTACTAGAAATATTTCACTTCATAATAAGTATAGTTCAAGGACTCCAAGCTCAAACAGAAAAAAATACAAAGCTCATATTAACCACAAAGCTAATATAGCCGAATGTGTTGATTCATAGAATAGCTGACATGTTTCTGTGGTATCACCGGATGTTAAATGTAACAGTAATTCAGTAACAGAGTTACCAGCTGAAAATCCATTATCATTTCTATTTCTACACACCTTCCCATAGGAATTTATTTTAGCTGGATAGTTCACATTCTAATATACACATATATGCATAGAGACACAGGATGAATCTCCTGTAGCATTATGAGATGCATGGAAATATTTGATGTATTCTTATTTTTTAAATATTGCCTAGTGTCACCTGCTGAAGGTAAACAACACAATCTTTTAAATTTCTAATCATAGTCTTTTCTGCCTTATAGAATCATAGAATGGTTTGGGTTTTAAAGGACCCTGAGATCATCCAGTTCCAACCCCGTGCCATGGGCAGGGACACCTAACACTAAACCATGTCACCCAAGGCTCTGTCCAGTCTGACCTTGAACACTGCCGGGGATGGGGCATTTACTACTTCTTTGGGCAATGTGTGCCAGTGCCTCACCACCGTCACAGTGAAGAACTTCTTCCTTATATCCAGCCTGAACTTCCCCTGTTTAAGTCTGAACCCATCAGCCCTTGCCTATCTCTAGAGTCTCTGATGAAGAATCCCTCTCTGGCATCCTTGTAGGCCCCTTCAAATACTGGAAGCTGCTCTAAAGTCTCCGTGGACAGGGAGCCTTTCCAGGATAAACAGCCCCAACTTTCTCAGCCTGTCTTCATACAGGAGGTGCTCCAGCCCCCGATCGTCCTCATGGACATCTTTTTGTTGACCATTCTGACCTTGCAGTGGCTGTATCTTTAGGTAGACATCAGTAAGACAAACTGCAGAAGAGTGAAATGTTTCACATATCTCATGTAATGAACCAGGGAAGATCTGGGTCTGTGGAGAATGCCAGAGGCTTTGTGAGATTCCTGGTACTATCAAGAAATGTACTGTTATTGTGAAGGACAAGGAAGGCACACAGGAAGGGATGACTTTCCTTCACATCCCCTCCCCAATCCAGAATAACTTGTGAAGCCCTGACATGCTTTGCAAGGCTGCTGGACCATTATGTGAGCTCCAATATACAGCCAGCTCTTTGGGAACCCCCAGACTTGATGCTGAACTCTCCCAAGTCCTTCTACCCCTTCCAACAAGGTTCTCCTACCACGTCCCCTTGGTCACTTGCACCTGAGGCTGGCTGTGCTCCCACCAGCACTTCTGAGGGCCTGCTCTATCCATCAGCTGGTCCCAATCATCATCACCTGCATTGGGACCAGCTGATGATGTTTAAATCGGGGCAAGCCCCACCACCCTATAAAACCTGAGGTGAAGAAAATTAGGATTGTTTTTCTCAGACTGGATCAGCTCTTGCAGAAGTCTGTATGGAGAGGACAGAAGCATGCATTTCCTTTTAGAACCAGCAGTTCAGCCTGGAGAAAGGTACGGTTTTTGCTGTGGTTACTAATTTGTGGTAGTACCTCATATTGTTGTTGACTGATGTGGAAAGGTTAATTGAGTAGCTTTGTGGAATCATAAAATGGTTTTGGTTGGAAGGGACCTTAAAGCTCATCTAGTTCCAGCCCTGTGCTACAGGCAAGGAAACCTTCCACTGGACCAGGTTGCCCCAAGCCCTATCTAAATGGCCTTAGACACTGCCAGGGATGGGGCAGACACAGTTTCCCTGGACACCCTGTGCCGGTACTTCACCACCCCCCTAGTACAGATTTTTTTCCTAATCGCTCATTTAAATCTACCCTCTTTCAACTCAAACCCCTTTCCCCTCGTTCTGCAGTTCCAGTCCCTCTGCAGGCACTGTCTCGCCCGGCAGGGCTCGTGCCTGCTCTCAGGTTGTGGTGCCCGTTCAGTGGGATGAGGCCGGTGCCTGCCCCGCCAGCACGGACCGCGCTGCAACGGCTCAATGGGAACACCCAAACCCTTCCATGCTGCACAGACCCCGTGGGCGCAGTGCCCGCTGGAGGCTCGGACGCGTTCCCAGCGGGGCTGTGCCGCGCATGGCCATTGGCTGCCCGTTCCCGCCGCCTTGCCGAGGGAAGCCTGTGATTGGACGGGCCGCAGTTGCCGGGCAGATCGGGGCCGCCTGGCAACCGGGGCGTGGCTCCTGCGCGCGCAGCGGGGCGGGCCGAGCTGGGCAGTGCGCGTGAGCCCGCGGCCGCCGTGAGGAGAGCCTCAAAGCGGCGCCAACAAAGCAGCGGCTGCCGCAACCCCGCGTGTGTGTGCGCCGCAAAGAGCCGATGGGGCAGGGGCTGGGGAGGCTTTGCCTTGCCCTGAGGAGCTGCTCGGGGTGCGCAGCTGCCGGCGGTGTTCGTGTTTCAGTTACACTGCGGACCTGGGGCTGAGCTGAGCTGATGCTTTCCTTCTGCCTCTGGGGGACTGCAGTGAAGTGACACGACTGCTACAAGGCAGTGTGCAGTTGTGTGTCCCACAGGACAGCAAGCAGTAGTAGCCCCAGGTGGAGTACGTGTGGTGGTGTGAACGTCACACACAAACCCACCTCCTGTGCTGTGGCTGGATGAGGTGGTCTTTTCTCTGTGGTAGTTGCTGTTAGCAAATCTGAAGCTATTTCTACAAGGGAGCTTTAGAATAAAGAAGCTTATTGCTTGCTCAGGAGGATGGGTTTGACTGGGAGAAGCTTCTGGGTCTGGTGGTCAAGAAGTGAAAGAATTGAAGAAAATAAGACACAAGTGAGGCAGAGGCAACCACTCGCCACCTATGTGTAGGCTGATGGCAGTTTCTAGGCAGAAGGTGGCTGATCCTCCTGTAGCCCTTTCTATTCTCGTTCCTGAGTATGATCCCTGTTGAGTTTGGGTCACGTGGCTGGTGGTGCCCTCCCAGCCTGCTATGCACCCTCCAGTGTTCACAGGTGAGGCAGTGATAAGCCTCAGTGCTGTGCAAATGCTGTTCAGCAAAAGCTGTGTTACTGTGTTGAACTGTTTGGTCCGAAATCTGAACCACAGCACCCTGCAAGGTGCTGTAAAGTGATTTTTTCCTGGCCAAGTCCAGTCCATTTGAGTGGAGAAGAATATGCAGAGGTGGTGGTTCCCCTGTGGGCAGGTGGTGGCAGGGCCTGGGAACTAAAACTACGAGTGTGTGTGTGGGATGATGAAGGGAAAAATGGCGGGAGAAAGAAAGTGGAATGAAAAAGTGGGGAAGAATATGGAGGAAAAGAATCCAAGAAAAAAAAAAAAAGAAAATCTGCACCCAGAAAAACCTCAGTAATAACAGAAAAAAGGAAAAACCAAGCCCAAAACCCAGGAAGAAAAAAAAGGGGGGGACGTGGGCAAGACCACCCATCCAAAAAACGAACACCCTTCCTTCACCCCCAATACCTGAAATCCTAAACCCAAAGAAAATCCCTGGGATGGGGGCAAAAAACCACCAGCTCTGTGGGGTAGAAATCAAGTAACCTGTTGGGTAAAGAAAAGGGGAGGGGGGGAAGGGGGAAGATAGGGGAAAGGAGGGGGGGGGAAATCTGTGGGGGCAGGAGAAACACCACACAAAAGGGAATAAAAGGGTAGGGAAAAATGTGGGAGAGGGAGTTTGGGGGGAAGGGGGGGGGGGAACCTTGGAACAAAACCTACGGATAAAATGCAGGAAAAGAGCAACTAAAAAGAAAAAAAAGGTATAAAGACAAATCCCCGCACGGCCATTGGCTGCCCGTTCCCGCCGCCTTGCCGAGGGAAGCCTGCGATTGGACAGGCCGCAGTTGCCGGGCGGATCGGGGCTGCCTGGCAACCGGGGCGTGGCTGCTGCGCGCGCAGCGGGGCGGGCCGAGCTGGGCAGTGCGCGTGAGCCCGCGGCCGCCGTGAGGAGAGCCTCAAAGTGGCGCCAAGAAAGCAGCGGCTGCCGCAACCCCGCGTGTGTGTGCGCCGCAAAGAGCCGATGGGGCAGGGGCTGGGGAGGCTTTGCCTTGCCCTGAGGAGCTGCTCGGGGTGCGCAGCTGCCGGCGGTGTTCTTGCTTCAGTTACACTGCGTACCTGGGGCTGAGCTGAGCTGATGCTTTCCTTCTGCCTCTGGGGGACTGCAGTAAAACGACACGACTGCTACGAAGCAGTGTGGTGTTGTGTGTCCCACAGGACAGCAAGCAGTTGTAGCCCCAGGTGCAGTACATGTGGTGGTGTGAATCTCACACAAACCCACCTCCTGTGCTGTGGCTGGATGAGGTGGTCTTTTCTCTGTGGTAGTTGCTGTTAGCAAATCTGAAGCTGTTTCTACAAGGGAGGTTTAGAATAAAGAAGCTTGTTGCTTGCTCAGGAGGATGGGTTTGACTGGGAGAAGCTTCTGGGTCTGGTGATCAAGAAGTGAAAGAATTGAAGAAAACAAAGCAAGTGAGGCAGAGGCAACCACTCACCACCTCCTGTGTGTAGGCTGATGGCAGTTTCTGAGCAGAAAGTGGCTAATCGTCCTAAAGCTATTTCTGTTCTAATTGCTGAGCATGATCTCTTGAGTTTGGGTCACTTGCTGGGTGGTGCCCTCCCAGCCTGCTGTGCACCTTCAGTATTCACAGGTGAGGCAGTGATAAGCCTCAGTGCTGTGCAAATGCTCTTCAGCAAAAGCTGTGCTACTGTGTTGAGCTGCTTTGGTCAAAAATCTGAACCACAGTACCCTGTGAGGTGCTGTGAAGAAAAGTGATGCTTTTCTGGCCAGGTCCAGTCCTTTTGAGTGAACAAGAATGTCCAGAGGTGGTGGTTCCCCTGTGCGCAGGTGGTGCCAGGGCCTGGGAACTAACACTACGTGTGTGTGTGTGGGATGATGAAGGGAAAAATGGCGGGAGAAAGAAAGTGGAATGAAAAAGTGGGGAAGAATATGGAGGAAAAGACTCCAGAGGAAAAAAAAAAATCTGCATCCAGAAAAACCCCAATAAAAACAGAAAAAAGGAAAAACCAAGCCCAAAATCCAGGAAAAAAAAGGGGGGAACGTGGGCAAGACCACCCATCCAAGAAACTAACAACCTTCCTTCACTCCAATACCTGAAATCCTAAATCGAAAAAAAATACCTGAGATAGGGGCAAAACCCCACCAGCTCTGTGGGGTAGAAATCAACCTGTTGGGTAAAGAAAGGGGGTAGGGGGAAGATAGGAGGGAAAAGGGGGGGGGGCAGCTGTGGAGGCAGGGGAAACACCAAAAGGGAATGAAAGGGTAGGGAAAAAAGTGGGAGAGGGAGTGGGGGGAAAGGGGGGCGGGGAACCTTGGAACAAAACCCATGGATAAAATGCAGGAAAAGAGCAACTAAAAAGAAAAAAAAGGAATAAAGACAAATCCTGCACGGCCATTGGCTGCCCGTTCCCGCCGCCTTGCCGAGGGAAGCCTGTGATTGGACGGGCCGCAGTTGCCGGGCAGATCGGGGCTGCCTGGCGACCGGGGCGTGGCTGCTGCGCGCGCAGCGGGGCGGGCCGAGCTGGGCAGTGCGCGTGAGCCCGCGGCCGCCGTGAGGAGAGCCTCAAAGTGGCTCCAAGAAAGCAGCGGCTGCCGCAACCCCGCGTGTGTGTGCGCCGCAAAGAGCCGATGGGGCAGGGGCTGGGGAGGCTTTGCCTTGCCCTGAGGAGCTGCTCGGGGTGCGCAGCTGCCGGCGGTGTTCTTGCTTCAGTTACACTGCGGACCTGGGGCTGAGCTGAGCTGATGCTTTCCTTCTGCCTCTGGGGGACTGCAGTAAAACGACACGACTGCTACGAAGCAGTGTGGTGTTGTGTGTCCCACAGGACAGCAAGCAGTTGTAGCCCCAGGTGGAGTACGTGTGCTGGTGTGAATCTCACACACAAACCCACCTCCTGTGCTGTGGCTGGATGGGGTGGTCTTTTCCCTGTGGCTGTTGCTTTTAGCAAACCTGAAGCTGTTTCTACAAGGGAGGTTTAGAATAAAGAAGCTTGTTGCTTGCTCAGGAGGATGGGTTTGACTGGGAGAAGCTTCTGGGTCTGGTGATCAAGAAGTGAAAGAATTGAAGAAAACAAAGCAAGTGAGGCAGAGGCAACCACTCGCCACCTCCTGTGTGTAGGCTGATGGCAGTTTCTGAGCAGAAAGTGGCTAATCGTTCTAAAGCTCTTTCTGTTCTCATTGCTGAGCATGATCTGTGTTCAGTTTGGGTCACTTGCTGGGTGGTGCCCTCCCAGCCTGCTGTGCACCTTCTGTATTCACAGGTGAGGCAGTGATAAGCCTCATTGCTGTGCAAATGCTGTTCAGCAAAGCTGCGTTACTCTGTTCAGCTGTTTGGTTAGAAATCTGAACCACAGTACCCTGTGAGGTGCTGTGGAGAAAAGTGATTCTCTCCTGGCCGGGTCCCAGTGCATTTGAGTGGACAAGAATGTCCAGAGGTGGTGGTTCCCCTGTGGGCAGGTGGTGCCAGGGCCTGGGAACTAGCACTACGAGTTTGTGTGTGGGATGATGAAAGGAAAAATTGAGTGGGGGAAAAGAACCGGGGGGGAAAACCCACCAAGAAAAAAACAGGAAAAAAGAGAAAAACCGACCAAAAAAAACTTGTGTGGACAGAAACCAACAACAAAAAAAATAAACCCCAAAACAATCTCCAGCTCCAAAAGCTTGAAAACCAAAAGCCAAACAAAACGCTGGGGGGGGGGGGGGGGGGGGGGGGGGGAATGGGGAAATGTTGAGATGTGGGGAAGGTTTGTGGGGGGACAAAAGTGGGGGTCGGGGGAGCTGTGAGGAAGTAAACCCACCAACCAGAATGGTAAAAGGGGGGAGAGAAAAGCGTGTTTGTATTGAAAAAAAAAAAGGAACAAAAATGAGGGTAAAATTAGCAAAATAAAAGTGATAAATAAAAAGCTGAAAAAGTAAATAATAAAAAAGAGGAATCAAGAAAAGCAAAAAAAAACCCTGAAAAGAATCTTGGGGGGAGGAATCTAGGAGAAAGAAAAAAACACCCCACCATCAAAAAAAAAGGAACCTGGGGGGGGAAAAGGCTGAAGAAAACAAGAACAACTAGGGAAGGAAAAAGTAAAAGTCAGCTAAAAGAAAAATTGGGAGGCAAAGAAACCCCACCTAAAATACCAACAAAAACTGTCTCCCCCCCAAAAAATAATCCCCTGGGAGGGGGAAAGGGCTAAAATGAAAGTGGGGAAAAAAGTAGGGAGTGGGGAAAGTTTGTGGGGGGACAAGGGAGGGGGACAAATGTGGGGGGTGGGGGGAGAAGGGAGGGGGGACAGAAGTGGGGGTTGGGGGAAATGTGGGGAGGCAAACCCACCAACCAGACTAGGAAGAAAAGGGGGGGAGGAAAGTGTGTGTAAAAAGAAAAAAATCAAAGTAAAATCTAGTAAAATAAAAATACTAAACTAAAAAAGTCAATAATAATTTCAAAACAGGAATAGATTTATAAAAACCACACAACCAAAAAAATCCTTGGGGGTGGGGGGAATCTAGGGAAAAAAATCCCAACTGAACCAACAACAAAACCCAGCAAAAAACACCCCACCATTAAAAAAAAAAAAAAGCCAACAAAAGTACTATTGTGGGGGAAACCCAGAAAAAAAAAAGGAGTGGGGGGGAATGAACCCCAAGAACAGTAAGATAAATAAGTATTTAACATATCGTGGGGGATGAAGGGTGGAAGGGGAAGTGTGGAAAATAGGAACCTTGCACCAACTGGCAGAGGAAAAAAGTGCGTGTGAGGAGGAAGGCTTGGGGGGAGGTGCTGGGGGAAGTGGGGAGAGAAAAAAATCTGTGGGGTTAAAAAAATATGAACCAAAAAAAGTCCAGGAAAAAAAGGAACCTAGGAAAAAAAAAAAAACAAACCACCCAAAACCCCAAGAGCAAGTAGGGGAGGAAAAACACAGCCAGAAGAATAAAGGGTGGTAAGAATAATCCACCCAAAACCACCAACAAAAACCACCTCCCCCAAAAAATACAAATTAAACCCCTGGGAGGGGGAAAGGGCAAAAAACAAAAGTGGGAAAAAAAGTGGAGGGTGGGGAAATTTTTGTGGGAAGATGGGAAGGGGAGAAAAGTGGTCTGGGGAACTGTGGGGGAAAAACACTAAGCAGAAGGGAAAACATGGCTGGGGAAGCAAGTGGGGAAGTGAATGTGTGGGAATCAATGGGAAAAACCCTTCCAACCTGGGGGGAAACAGTGGGAGGGAGAAAGCGGGAGGGAGGAAAGAAGTGGTGGGGAGAGAAGGTGGGGGGGGGAGAAGTGTGGAACAAAAAACACCATGGAAAAGAGCCCAAAATAAAACCGCACCCCAAAACCCCAAGGAAACAATCTTCCCCCTCCAAAAAAAAAGTTAAGAAACCAGACTAGGGAGGGGGAAAGAGAACAAGAGGAGGGAAAAGTGGGCCGGGTATAAAAGTGTGAGGAGGGGGGGAAGTGGAATGGGAAAAAAAAATAACTGTTGGGTTAATAAACATAGAACAAAAAAACATGGGGGGGGGGGGGGGGGGAAATCCAGACAAAAGTGGGGATAAAAGCCACTAAACAGTTGGGAAAAAAAATGTGGATTGCTGTGTTGGTGGCACTGTTGGGGGGGGGCACTGTGTGTAGATGATGCATAGCACCAGCTTTCTGACCTGCACCTTACGCTTCAAGATCCAGACTGTCACACTTTTAGAGGTTGTTTCTCAGGCACCCAAAAGCATGCTCTATGCAGGAAGCAGGCAGTTGGACTTTCATGTCTGTAAGCAGGGATGGATTGCCATGTTGGTGTGAGAGAAACAGTCTTGGTTTCTCATATTGGGGATGAGGCTGCGCATACCTTTTCATATGGGAGTGCATCGCACCACCCCATCGGGGGGGCAGTTCCAGCTAGGATGGGGTTTATTACCTTGAAAGAGCCTCTATTATTGGTTGTTGGTGGGCCTTGGGGTGGCTGGTTAAAGGGTCTGGAGTGCAAGTGGTGTTTGCCTCCATACCTGTTACAAGCAAGGCTGAAGACATAAATAGGAAGAGTCTGCAGATTAATGTATGGCTACGTGGCTGGTGCCAAAGGGTTTTGGGTTTTTCAGTCATGGGCTGCTGTATGAGACACCTGGTTTGCTGGTGGCAGGTGGGATACACCAGTCCCAAAGGGGGAAAAGGGTTTGGGGGCAGGGGTTAGCAGGGCTTATTGACAGGGCTTTAAACTAGATATGAAAGGGGGGAGGCCTATTAGGGACAAGCCCAAGAGAAACGTGCTAGGGCTTGAAGGATGGCGGAGTAGGGAGGACTATCAATCTATTGTTTCATTTGTGGGAAAGGATAGTTGTTTAGACCCTGCCCTGCAGGGGAAAAGGGGAACTAGGGCAAGAGTTAGCAGAGCTCACTCACAGAGCTTCAGGTTAGATTCAAAGTGCAAGGGGGTCGTAGCTGAACTAGTGGGGCATTGTTCTAGTATTAATCAAGACCAGAAGGCCTCCTGCCTCCCAAGGGTGCCATCAGCGTGCTCTGCTCGCTCCCTGAAATGCCTGTACACCAATGCATGCAGCATGGGGAATAAACAGGAGTTAGAAGTCTGTGTGCAGTCTAAAGGTTATGATCTGGTGGCAATTACAGAGACATGGTGGGACAGCTCACATGACTGGAATGTGCTCATGGATGGCTATGTCCTTTTTAGGAAAGATAGGTCAGCAAAGCAAGGTGGGGGAGTTGCTCTTTATGTGAGAGAGCGACTAGAATGTATTGAGTTCTGTTCGGGGCCAGATGAGGAGCAAGTGGAATGTCTGTGGGTACAAATTAAGGGACAGGCTGGTACAGGTGATACAGCTGCGGGGGTCTATTATAGATCTCCTGATCAGGACAAAGGAGTTGATGAGGCTTTCTACAGGCAACTGGAAGTAGTCTCGTGACTACATGCCTTAGTCCTCATGGGGGGTTTTAACTACCCTGATATTGGCTGGAAGACTCACACAGCCAATCATTCACAGTCTAGGAGGTTCCTCCAGTGCATTGATGATAACTTCTTAATGCAGATGGTGGACAAACCAACTAGGAGAGGAGCGCTGCTAGATTTAGTACTCACCAACAAGGAGGGTTTGGTTGAAGTGATGATGGTCAATGGAAGCCTTGGCTGCAGTGACCATGAGATGGTGGAGTTTAGGATCCTGTGTGGGAGGAATAGGATACCTAGCAAGGCCACAGTTCTGGATTTCCGAAGGGCCAGCTTCGGCCTGTTCAATCAACTGCTAAGGGAAGTCTCATGGGTAAAGGGTATTAGGTGGTAAAAGGGCTCAAGGTAGCTGGTCAGCATTCAGGGACCACTTCTTCCAAGCTCAGGATCAGAGCATCCCAGTGGGTAGGAAATCAAGTAAGGGAGCTAGGAGACCAGCATGGTTAAACAAGGAACTGCTGGGCAAACTCGTGTGGAAAAAGAGAATCTATGAATTATGGAAGGAGGGGCTGACCACTTGAGAGGAATATAGGACGGTTGTTAAAGGATGTAGGGAGGCAATTAGGACAGCTAAGGCCTCCCTGGAACTTTATCTTGCTAGTCAGGTTAAGGACAATAGAAAGGGCTTCTTCAAATACATAGTGAATAAAACTAACACAAGAGGCAATATAGGCCCACTGCTGAATGAGGTGGGTGCCCTGGAGACAGGGGATATAAAGAAGGCAGAGGTGCTGAATGCTTTCTTTGCCTCTGCCTTTACTCCCTGTAGACTCTCCCCAGGGGCCTCAGATTCCTATAGCCCCAGAAGGAGTCAGGACAAAGGAGGAGTTTGCTTTGGTTGATGAGGATTGCATTAGGGATCAGCTAAACAATCTGGACATCTATAAATCAATGGGTCTGGATGGAATGCACCCATGGGTGCTGAGGGAGCTGGCGGAGGTCATTGCTAGGCCACTCTCCATCATCTTTGGTAAATCGTGGGAAACGGGAGAGGTGCCTGAGGATTGGAAGATGGCAAATGTCACACCAGTCTATAAGAAGGGCAAGAAGGAGAACCTGGGTAATTATAGACCAGTCAGCCTTACCTCTGTCCCTGGAAAGGTGATGGAACAACTTATTCTTGATGCCATCTCTAGGCATATCAAGGATGAGGGGGTTATTAAGAACAGCCAACATGGTTTTACCAGGGGGAAGTCATGTTTGACCAGCCTCATATAGCCTTCTATGAGGAAGTAACTAGGTGGAGGGATGATGGTAGAGCAGTAGATGTGGTTTTTCTTGATTCCAGTAAGGCATTTGATACTGTCTCCCACAGCATTCTCATAGATAAGCTAAGGAAGTGTGGGCTTGATGATCGGGTAGTGAGGTGGATCAAGAACTGGTTGAAAGGAAGAAGGCAGAGAGTTGTGGTCAATGGGGCAGAATTTAGCTGGAGGTCTGTGACTAGTGGAGTCCCTCAGGGGTCGCTGCTGGGACCAGTGCTGTTTAATATCTTCATCAATGACCTGGATGAGGGAACTGAGTGTACCCTCAGCAAGTTCGCTGATGACACTAAACTGGGAGGAGTGGCTGACACACCAGAAGGCTGTGTTGCCATTCAGCGAGACCTGGACAGGCTGGAGAGTTGGGCAGGGAGAAACTTGATGAGATTCAACAAGGGCAAGTGTAGAGTCTTGCATCTGGGGAAGAACAACCCCATGTACCAGTACAGGTTGGGGGTTGACCTGCTGGAAAGGAGTGAAGGGGAAAGGGACCTGGGGGTCCTGTTGGATAGGAGGATGACCATGAGCCAGCAATGTGCTCTTGTGGCCAAGAAGGCAAATGGCATCCTAGGGTGCATTAGAAAGGCCTGTGGTTAGTTGGGCAAGAGAGGTTCTCCTCCCCCTCTATTCTGCCTTGGTGAGGCCGCATCTGGAATATTGCATCCAGTTCTGGGCCCACCAGTTCAAGAAGGACAGGGAATTGCTTGAAAGAGTCCAGCGCAGAGCCACAAAGATGACTGAGGGAGTGGAACATCTCCCTTATGAGGAGAGGCTGAGGGAGCTTGGTCTCTTTAGCTTAGAGGAGACTGAGGGGTGACCTCATCAATGATTACAAATATGTAAAGGGTGGGTGTCAGGATGATGGAGCTAGGTTTTTTTTTCAGTGATATCCAGTGGTAGGACAAGGGTCAGTGGGTGTAAACTGGAGCATAGGAGGTTCCACATTAACATCAGGAAGAAATTTTTACTGTAAGAGTGACAGAGCACTGGAACAGGTTGCCCAGGGAGGTTGTGGAGTCTCCTACATGGAAGATATTCAAGGCCTGCCTGGACAAGTTCCTGTGTGATGTACTCTAGGTTACCCTGCTCTTGCAGGGGGGTTGGACTAGATGATCTTTTGAGGTCCCTTCCAACCCTTGGGATTCTGTGATTCTGTGTATGTTCTGCCTCTTGTAATGCTTGGCTTACCACAAACATTCTCTTTTCCCATAGTGTGTAGCATTTTTCAGCACCTTTAAAGCCACATAAATAAAATCCAGTGGGTCTTGGGGACCCTTCTGGTCTCTTTTGCCAAAGATGGATCAACAGACCTGAATGAACGAATCCCCATTCAATTTGTATTGAGTCAGTGGGGTGAATGGGGCCAAAGCTTGATAACTAGAGGCCTCAAATATCAACAGCTGCAGGGCTTCCTCATGGACAGGAGTCCAAACCCAAGAAAAACCTTTTTGTAGCAAATAATATAATGGCATAGCTATTATGGAAAAATCAGGAATGTGTTTTTGCCAGAAGACTAGGGTTCCTAGCACTTGTTGTAACTCTTGTTTTGACATAGGTAGTTGTATTTGGTCTAGAACTGTCAAAAGTTTCATCTGGAATGCACGTGGCACCTCTCTTCCACCAGATTCCTAAAAACTTTACCTCTGGGGCAGGAGCTTTTACCTTTTCAGGTGGAATATGTAAGCCTAGCCATTCTAGATGTTTCATAATTATGACTTGTGCCTTGCTTACTGATGCTGTTTGCTTTCCTCCTATTAATACATCATCTATATACTGATAGGTTTTGACCCCCCCTTCCGGAGAATTTTGTTCTAATTCCCTGGCTAAAGCATGATGTGCAAAAGTGGGGGAGTGTTTGAATCCTTGGGGTAACCTGGTGAACGTATACTGTTGCCCTTCCCAAGTGAAGGCAAAACAAGTTTGATCTGGTTGGAGAGGAACGTGAAAAACATGTCCTTGACATCAGTAGTGGCCAAAATCAGATGGGCTTGTTCCTGAATAGTACTGATGAATTCAGCAATGTTAGGAACAGTGGCAGTTAATGGTCCTGTATTGGTGTTCAATTGACAATAATGAATTGTCAGCTGCCATTTCCCGTTTGGTTTTCATACTGGCCAAACCAGGGAGTTATAAGGCGAGTGGGTGGGGATTACAATTCCTTGTTTCCACAATTCTGCCAGTACAGGAGCTGTGCCTTCCCTGGCTCTCAGGGGTAGAGCATATAGCTTTACATTAGTTAATTTAGAGGGGGAAAGGAGAGGGGCCTGGACCAGGAGTCACAGATTTAACTTAGCTACTCCAAATGTCCAAGTGCTCCCTGTATTTTCTGTCCATTTATGTCCCTTTAAGATATCCCCAACGGATTTGATGGAAATTCCTCCATCACCATTTGAACAATGATTGAATTATCATCTCCAGGAAGTCTTAGAGAGGTTTTCACCAAAGTTTGTACCTTAACGTTAACCATCTAATACCATTAGAGGCATCTTGAAGTGTTTAATCCCATATTGCTAGGCATCCTTTCCTGTATGCAGGAATTTGGGCCCCGGTATCTATTAGAAAAGGAATGGGTGTTTGTTTAGGTCGTACAATAGTGAGCTGCCTAATGTATATCCACCCTTCACCCGTCTGCTCACTAGAGACTGGCGAAGGAATTAGTTTTCCTCCTTCAGAGGAGAAAGTTCAGAGAACACTTCCACTATGGCAAGAGGAGCAGAGGGCACCATTTTGTCACCCACAGCAGTAGTTTGTATTGTCCATTCCTTGCCATATGTAGTTATTTTTGTGGTTTTGTCTGGCCATGCTAATACCAGCTTCTCTAGTGGCCCGTAGGAACCCCATCCATATACTTCAAAGGTATCCCCTTCCATTTCCCTATTACCCGCAATGCTTTTCTCCAGGACATTCCATCCTCTTACAGCCTGTCCAAACTTGGAGATGCTGGTTTTGCTTGGTAAAACTTTCCCTCTGCATGCCTTACATTTTTGGGCTCAGACTTACTTGGACAATATTTCCATCTGTCATTGGTTAATTCCTGAGCCACCTCTCCCCAGGTCCAGATTTTTTGTCCCTGAGTGCAGCAGTTTGGGGTCAGTACTCCTGCTAAGGCCACTGCTACTTGGGCACTTTGCGGGGTGTTAGTAATAGCATTTTGTAATTGGATGCCTAGGGGGTTTAACAAATCAGGTAAGCCACCAATGAGGGGAGTCATTCTGTCTGGATCAACTGGTATCATCATTGGGGATTCCTGCCTTAATTGTACCTCCTGATCATACACTATCTGTAAGCAAGCTGCCTTTTGTACATTTTCTACCAGCTGCTCTATGGATCCTGCGAGTGTGAGAGAATCTCCCCTTTCTAATGGATTTAGGCCTCCAGCCCAATAGGCTGCTTGCTGTGTAAGAGACCAAGGGGCTGTGTGATCTCACCTTTGCGAGGGGCAGGGGGCATTCATGGCTGGCATTGAGGTGCGGTCAGTTGTTCTCCATAAGTCTCCAAATAAGGTGTTGTCCCAATAGGACTCGTTAGCCCCCTAATACATGGTCTCTGCCGCTGCAACAGTCCTTGTTTGGTCGGCCATTTTGAGCAGAAGGTAGAACTGGAAATGGCGGCAGATTTTCTGAGGCACCACAAAATGGTGAAGCCAAGTCCCACACTGTTCTCCCCTTTATGAGAGTCTCCCTGGGCACTAGAAATCCATTCAGTAGTACCTCGTATCAGTTAAGTGCACGTGGAAGGTGAGAGCCACGGATAAGTGGGGTTGTTGCTGTTAAAGCATGATGCTCTTCAGGTAAAGCAGGAAACTGTCCCTGTAGCAGCGTGCCTGCTCTCAAATACCCTGCAGCCAGCCTGCCAAAAAGCTTCAACACAGCAAACAACTGCTTCTGCCTCTGAACACCTTTGGCTGCGGTCCTCAGGCAAAGCAGATCCTGTCACAGTTAACTCCCAAGAGAACATGCAGCAGCAGCTAGGGAACAACAGACCACAGTGGCTCTGAACAGTAGGTGCCTTCATCTCACACCCTGGGGGTGACAGGAGTTCCTGTTGTCTCATATGAGGCACTGTGAAATGTCTAGGTTAAAGCCAAGGCTTTCCAGGCAGTTGGTCACTGGTATGTCACCCTGACTATGGTGCCATAGTCAGGGGGTTGGTATCTAGAACATGGGACTCAATTTGGAAGGCCAGGTCTACTGGAGGCTGGAGGAGCTGGTCTGACAAACAAGGGCAAGAGTAGTTTTGGTAGGAGGCTTGCCAGGCTAGTGAAGAAAGCTTTAAACTAGATGTGTTGAGGGAGGGGGGTATCAATCCACCCCAACACCCCCAGTGAGTTGCCAACACCTATGATAAATGCTCAGAGCAATGAAGAGATACTCCAGCTGCTCCAGCCAATGAGCTGACTCATTTGGAGCTTGGCTTAGATGACTCTATACAAACATATGTAGTATGGGGAACAAACAAGAGGAATTAGAGATGTGTGCACATGTACAGGAATATGATACAACAGGTATCAAAGAAATGTGGTGGGATGGCTCTTAATGACTGGAGTGTTGGAAGGTTACAGGCTTTTTAGAAAAGACAGGCCTGGTAGGAGGGGAGGGGGAGTTGCCCTTTATGTTAGGGATAGGCTGGAAAGTATGGAACTCTGTCTGGGGACAGGTGATCAGTTAACAGAGAGTTTGTGGGTCAGGGTTAAGGGGAAATCAGTGATGGGAGACATTACTGTGGGGATCTGTTACAGACCGCCTGATCAAGAGGAACCTGTGGATTAAGAACTCTACAGACAAATAGAAAAAGCCTCACACTTGCAGGCCCTTGTCCTCACTGGGGACTACATCCACCCTGGTATTTGTTGAAGGGATGATACGGCCCAGTACAAGCAATCTGGGAGGATCCTTGATTGTGCAGAAGACAACTTCCTTCTGCAAGTAATGGATGACCTGACAAGGAGAGGTGCCATGCTTGACCTTGTGCTCACCAACAGGGAAGGGCTGAATGGAAATGTGATGTTCCAGAGCAGCCTTGGTTGTAGCGATCATGAGATGATAGCATTCGAGATCCTCAGGACAGTGAGAAGAGCGTGCAGCAAGCTCACTGCCCTGGACTGCAAGAGAGCAGACTTTGGCCTCTTCAGGAACCTGCTTAGCAAGGTTCCATGGGATATAGCCCTAGAGGGCAGGGGGGCCCGAGACTCTTGGTTGATATTCCAGGATCACCTGCTTCAAGCTCATGCTGCTGTTCTTAGTCCTCAAGGAAGAAGGCAGCACTAAACTCTCCCTCATAAGCACACAAAGCTCTAGGCAGCCAGTAGAGAAGTCAAGAAGCCCATGTACATCAGTAGATCCCAGCACTTCAACAAAACCAAAACTACTTTCTTCCCAAAGCAAAGCCAAATTCAACTCATACTTTTAATCTCAGGAAAACACAAAATGAACCCAACTCCCTGCACACCTTTCTTTCCAGGCCCAACCCTTGCCAAACAATCAACAGCTTCAGAGAACCTGGTTTCAATAAGGGTAACAAAGCCCACCTGTGAGCACATTGCTCCCACTCATCTCACTGCTTGTTCTGTAGCTGGAGCCCACCAAAAATAACCCAGTGGGGTTTATGAGGATTTACTGAAATATCAACTTAATTCCTACACATGTAGACCTCTGGAAAGGTGCCACCAGCACAGTAATCTGCCCCTGCCTTGCCAGCTTAAACACCATTGGTGTACTGACCCTCTGCTGAATGCACTTCAGTGTGCTGGAGCACAACTCCACAGTGCAAACATCCAGCCGCTGTTCCCAAGCACATAGTGCCAGGGCAGAAAGCTGTTGCTGAGCATCACCTACACCAGGAGACCTCAAGAACAGTGCCACCAACATGACAAAGAGGGCTTGTTTGCCAGTAGGACACCGTCTGCATACTGCCCCTCTGCTGAATGCACATAGGTGGCCTGGAACATGGCTCACAGAATGAAAATACAAAGAACCTGTTCTGACACCTGACGTGCCAGGAGAGAAAGCTTGTGCTGCACATTATCTGTACAGGGAGACCTCTGAAATGGTGCAACCAATGTAGTAATCTGCCCTTGGTTTGACACCGAAAACACTACCTGTGTACTGCAACTCTGCTGAGTGCACTTTGGTGTCCTGAAGCACAGCTCCAGAGTGCAAATGTCCAGTTCCTCTTCCCATGCCCATAGTGCTAGGACAGAAAGCTGGTGCTGGGCATCACCTGCACATGGTGAGTTCCGGAATGTCAACACCAGCATAGCAATCTAGCCTTGCTTAGCCGCATAGAATTGCATCTGTACGCTGCCTACACAGAGTGCACTCTCAGGCACCACAGATCCAAGATCCCCAGGTGAGAGTGCCCAGATCAGGCTCCTAAGACTAATGTGTTAGGACAAAAATCAGGAGCTGAGCATGTCCTACACATGGTACCCTCTGGAATAGTGCCACCAACATGGATATCCTCACTTACTTACCCACCTAAAACTCCACCCTTGCAAAGCCTTGCTGGGCAGCATAAAACACTGGACCCACAAACCAGCTCCCAAAGTTCAAATGCCCAGATCATAATGCTAAGCCTAAGGTGCCAGGACAGAAAGCTGCTGCTGGGAATCACCTACACATGGTGGCCTCCACAACAGTGTCACCAACATGGCAATCCATTCTTCCTTAGCCATGTAAACATCCATTTGTGTACTACTGCAGAGGGCAGCACTCTCAGATGCCCCATACACTAGGTCCCTAAGTGCAATTATCCAGAGCTTGCTTCTAAAGCTAATACATTAAAACAAAACCAAATAGCTGGGAATGTTCTACACAGACTACCCTCTGGAACAGTGCCACCAACATGGATATCTTCACTTGCACACCTAAAGCTCCACCTGTATAAAGCCTCACTGGACAGCATTTTCTGCTGACTCCCAAACCAGCCCCAAAGTGCAAACATCCAGGTCCTGATGCTAAGCCTAAGGTGCCAGGACAGAAAGTTGTGGTGCTGGGCATCATGTACACATGGTGCACTCTGCAACTGTGCCACCAACATGGCAATCTACACTTGCTTCACCACACAAGCTTCCACCTGTGTACAACTGTGCAGGGCAGCACTCTCAGACACCCCATAAACTAAGTCCCTAAGTGCCATTATCTAGAGCCTGCTCCTAAACCTAATGTGTTAGGACAAAGATAAATATCTGGGCACATTCTACACAGGGTGCCCTCCGGAGCAGTGCAGCCAACAGGGATATCCTCACTTACTTACCCACCTAAAATTCCATCTGTGTAATGCCTCACTAGACAGCACTCTCCACTGACCATCAAACCAGTTCCCAAAGTGCGAACATCCAGATCCTGATGCTAAGCTTAAGGTGCCAGGATGGAAAGCTGGTGCTGGGCATCATCTGCACATGGTGCCCTCAGCAACTGTGCCACAAACATGGCAATCCACCCTTGCTTAGCCATGTAAACCTCCATCTGTGATAATCTTTCTTGCTTCTCCGAATATAACAAAATATTTCCCTCAAAACAAAGAGGGATGTGGAGCTGTTGAAGCCATTCCAGAGCAGGACCACAGAGATGCTCTAGGGGCTGGAGCACTGCTTCTCTGGAGACAGGCTCAGAGAGCTGGGCTTATTCAGCCTGGAGAAAATAAGGCTCCAAGGAGACTTTATGGCAGCCTTTCCATACAGCAATAGTATCTTAGAAATCCAAGGCAACTTGAATGCTACTCTCATGGTTTAAAGAATCATCCCACTGACTGAGGCAAGTAGAAGGTGTGATTGCAAGGCTGGAAACTAAATTAAGCTTTAGACCATGATTGCAGATGAACTATTTCTGAAACAAGCCCTTTCTCCCTAAGATGTCTGTCTCTATTTACAATCTCCCTTGAAAGCACGGACCCACAGTGCGCTTAAAGAGAATACTAAAATACAACTGAAAAGTTAAATGACTGTTAGGAAGACAAAGATGTCCCTGTATGGCTGAATGAAACAGGAGTTCCTCTTTTCCCTTCTTAGCACAACACATACCTTGATCAGCAGGGCACCCAGGGGAGATGCAGCATCACAAGGGAGATGTCTCCTCTGCACTGGTCATTCCAAGGCTCTTGTTCCTTAAACACCCCATGGTCATCATGGAAGTCCCTGTCACAGTGGGGGTCTCCACAGCAACCGCCACAGCTTGGTGATGGTGGCAGCATCGTGTCCATAGCCACTAGGTACACAGGAGTGCTCTGAGAGTTGCCACAGGACAAGCAGTCTCTGCCCACCCGGCTTGGGGAGGTCCCGCACAGGCTGCTCTTCCTCAGCACCTTTTGGCCAGAGGTGGAGCATGTGAGGGGTCACAGCTCAACCTGGGCAATGAAACAGAGCATCACATCCACCTCCAACAAGTGGTGACTGACAGACATTCACACATCAGAGAATCACAGAATCCCAGACTGATTTGGGTTCAAAGGGACCTTAAAGCTCATCCAGTTCCAACCCCCTGCCATTGGCAGGGATGTCTTCCACTAGACCAGGTTGCTTTAAGCCAACCTGGCCTTGTACACTGCCTGGGATGAGGCACCCAGAGCTTCTCTGGGAAACCTGTGTCAGGACCTCACCACCCTCACAAGGAAGAACTTCTGCCTCAGAGGTCCACTCAATCCACATTGATGTAGATCTATTTGTTGGTAAAAGTGTCAGTAACAATGCCTGAAACATGAAGCCTTTCTTTCAACTGGGACACTCCATCATTTGTAATTAAACCACAGAGAAAACAAACACAATGCCCATTGCTGTTAAAAAAATAATTTACTGCACATACCTTCAATGCTGCTGCCTGAGCAGAGGATAAAAGAATGTCCTTGAGGTGAAATAAATCACACCCAGTTCCCGT
Source organism: Melopsittacus undulatus (assembly GCF_012275295.1). Classification (NCBI taxonomy): domain Eukaryota; kingdom Metazoa; phylum Chordata; class Aves; order Psittaciformes; family Psittaculidae; genus Melopsittacus; species Melopsittacus undulatus. The sequence continues at coordinate 113,586,871 of NC_047528.1, read as the reverse complement.
TAACAACAGAGCTAAAAACTTCTTATCACAGAAGTTACTTATTTCTATTTATTACCTGCACGGGTAAACTGAAAGTACTGCACTGCAGGAGATCCGGTTTCATAACCTTGGAATTTAGCATATTAAACACTTCTAGTACAAACATTTTCAATACAAAACACAGCCTTTCAAACCTCCACATCAACTATCACTATAAACACAGTAGCTGAAGAGTGAAAAAATATTTGAAAGACCTATTTAAACCCAAGTTCTAACCCAACACATACATTGTCATTGCAGAAACCATCTGAATTAAAAAAGAATTGTTAAAACAGTCAAATTCTGCACTAATGTGTAAGATTGGCTTTTATCACTTGACAGGTAGAAAACACAGAGAATGTAACCAACGAGCTGTGAAAACTGGAGTGACTCATCCCCTCCAGAGCTCAACTAAAAGCCAGTTCTGATCCCATCACTGTGGCACTTGTCCAGTTTTATCTAAGTCCACTCTTCATTGATGTGGTGATCAAGGGAGTCAGATCCTCAAATCCAGAGCAGTGGGGACAGGTGCCATGAGGTGTCCCAAGCAGTGATGGGTGGTCAGCCACCACGGAAGTGATCACATTCAATATGATAGGGCATCACACAGTGATGGCTATTGTCACCCAAAGTCAGATCTCTTTCAGGTATGCACCAGACTTCCCCATCCTCCCGCATTACCCACCAAGTGCACCATGTATAGGAGATGCCTGGCACCCACTTTCTGTCCTGGTCCCTTAAGCTTAGGAGCAGGGTCTGGACATGGAATCTCTCGTGACATAACAGATCCTGTGTTGAAGACAGAAGCAGCTTTATCCCAAGTATTACTACTAATGTGAACAGACCTAAACACCAACATATGCACTGCTGCTACATGCAGTGTTATGCCATCAACATGGCTATCTACCCTTGCTTACCCACCTAAACCTCCATCTGCTTAATGCCTCTCTGGGCAGCTCGCTCCAGTTTTGTGGACTGGATTTACAAATCTACAGGTTGTAAATCAGAGGAAACTCTGCTCTCCTCCCAGTTCTCCTTTCCCGCAACACTGTGTCCATATCCAAGTCTGCACTGACCTCTAGTGGCTGCTGCAGGAATTTAAGGTGGCCGGAGAGAAGGAGAGGAGACGTCCGTGAACTGGATGTAAACCCAGAGCAGAAACCAACAGGAGCTGTAAATGAGCTGGAAGCAAAACTGGACTGGAGATACCCAAGAGCTGTGGCTGCAAGAAAGGCGGACCTGAACCAATAGACAAAACAACCAAAACCCAAAATCAAACAAGCAAACCCAATCTAAATCCAAACCCAAAACAAACCCCAAACCTAAACTAAATCCAAACTAGATCCAGACTCAAACCAAATCCAAACCCAACCTGAAAACAACCCCAAGAAAGGGGAGCCCAACCCCCCCAACCTGTAGCCATGTCCAAGCAGCACTGCAGGTGGGTGCAGGGAGGGCAGCAGCAGTGTTGGTGCAGCAGCCTTATCGCTTCTTGGGGCTTCACACCCCAAACACTGTGGCTTCTCTGTCCATCCCTGTGCAGGGCAGATGGGGCACAGGCATTGACTGGGAGCTCAAACTGGTCAGAGCTGTCTTTGAGCTAGAGCTGAACCCAGAGCAGAAACCAATGAGAGCTGCAAATGAACAGGAGCTGGGCCTGAAAGAAACCCATATAAAAATTCAAACCCAAATCAAACAAGCAACATCAAAACAAGCAAAACAAAACCCAAACCAACCAAACCCAACCCAAAAACAAACCCAAAATCAAAACGGGGCCCAAACCCCCCAACCTGTGGCCATGTCCACGCTGGAACCACACACTCTTCCCACTGTCACTGTCCAGGCAGCAGCATCGGCCTCAGTCGAAACCAGTTTCCCCAGCAGCCTCTCCCACACTCAACGGTCCCAACAATCCCTGGCTGCAGCAGAGCCTGCGCCAGGCTGCTGGGATCTGTCCTCCTGGTACCTGCTCCAGGAAAGATCTGGGAGCAGAAACCAAACAGGGTCTGCACCCGGAGGAGGGAGTCCGCAGTCACAACCAGAGCAGGGAAGCAGAGGCAGCTGTGGACAAACCCAGCAGCAAAGGGCAGGTGGTGGCACTTAGGTGCCTCTGGCTGCTCACCGGCATTAAGGCACTAATGAGCTGCAACTGCCCTGGTCTCTGCTCCTGCTCTATGAAGACTCCCCAGGAATCTCAGTCACTCATTGAGGCTGAGGGTTCCGATGCCAAGATCATGCTCCGGTGTGCGGGAATGTCCCACCTGGGCAGCTCAAACCGTCCTGGCCTGTTCGGGGCTGGAAATGCGCCGGGTGCAGCCCAGAGAACGCGTCTCATTACGCGATGTGGCAAATCCAGCAGCGCTCACATCACACATGGACATTATAACACAAAACTGCCCCCCAGAAAGCAATAATTGTACCACAGGGGACCAGGTGCCAGAGGCACGGCACGACCCGAAGCGGGGCCCCGGACGCTCGCGGCAGGACCCCCCTTTCCGCCAGGGACCCTTCGACCATGCCATACCTGCTGTCGCCGCCTGGCGGCTGCGAGCGGTACCGCACCCGGGAGCAGCTGAAGCCTCGGAGAGCGCTCGGCACGGACCCGACCGACCAATCAGCGGCTGTCGGGGGCAGGGTGCAGGTGCAGGAGCGGCCAAAACCTGTTTCCTGGTAACTTCTCATCTAACAAAAGATAGAGAAAGGGCAGTTAAGCCACACAGGAGAAAGGAGAGCACAAAGTGTCACCCCCTGGGTGCCCTTTCAGTCCTTGCCTAGAGCTGTTGGTTCTGTGTCCTACTATTTACTTCTGAGATCCAGCAACAGTGACAAATGGGATTCCAAAACGAGATCCTGCCTCAGCACGATCCTGTCTCTGCCAAGTGGGTTACACAGTGGGGAGCTCTCTGCAGTTTCTCACCTCCAAAGGACACATTCTTCCAATCCCTCAGCAGCATCTCTGTGAATTTGTTTGAAATTGATCTTTCCTGAACTTGTGGGCTGTGACTGGCACAGACTATTCCAGAAAAGCTCATTCTCTGACAAGGATTTCCACAGGAGACACCATCTCAAGTTGACGCTGCACACACTCCATCCCCGATGTACTAAGGCTACAGCTCATATCCTCCCTCACCCATCTCATGTTTTATCACCTAGGTTAACACTTTGCACCTATGTCCCTATGAACCCAGTAGTCATTTTCAGGATAGCAAGGCAAGTAACTATTGTTTTTCCAGAGAAGCTTATTTTCAAAGGAAACTCTGGCAAGTAGCATCCCAGACTGAATAAAGAGACTCCAGATGAACTGATTTAGACAGAGGAGCTGCGGTAGACAGTCAGTATATGTGTGTTCAGAGAAAGCAGGTGGACTGCAGAATCTGTTCTAGCACTCAACTCTTGAGGTTATTTCAACCTATGTTTCAAACAGATTAGTTGAATGTGAAAAAAAGAGCAATCTGTCACTAATGATGAGCAGAACCTCTAGTTTAGAAACCATATATGCTTATTGAACTGGATAGCAAGGGAGCAGATGTTTTATCACAGTCATCCAGCTCTTGCCTTTGGCTTTCTTTAGCATCATTTCTACTTGTTGTCTCACACTCTGCTTTTTTGGGACTGGAAGATGGAGGGAAGAGGAAGAGAGGACAGGAAGGAGGAAAAACAAGATCAGTACATCAAGACCATGTTGGAAAACAGCTTGTTATAATAGCATGAAAATGTGAAAGATTTGAAGCATCAGAGAGGCAGTGAAGTTTAGACTTTCTTTGCAGAAAGCACCATGTAAATGCAATGCCTACTTTGAACTGTTCTCCTTAGTCAGCAGTCTCTCCATGCTAAGCAGTTGTATTTGAGATGGTATTGAAATGAAAAGCATGACATCTACTGTCTTCTGTCGTATGGGGCAAGAGCTTGGCAGGCAGAGCTTGTAGGCTATTGCCTTGCTAATGGATTGAGCTGAGCTAACTCTTGGTAGCTGTGCAGTGAAATTGAGTTCAGCCTCCAGTGCATCTCCACTTACATTTTGGTGCCCATAGAAATGAATGGAGGACCTACTGCAACTAAAGCTGAAAAGTGAGCTCACCAAAAGAAACTCTGGAACTGGTGTTTTCCCACAGAAAAACTAGACTGCAGAATTTTCTTCTTTTTCCCTTTTACTTTACATCCTTGGTCTGTAATACATTATCACCCTTTATTTCTTTGTTGCTGATAAGCTGCTTAGAGGAACTGTCATGGGCTTCCTTGGACAAGCACCTTGCATGTTAAAGTCCTATACATCAGCAGGTACTGAGCTCTCTTTCTTGCTTCTCTTTTTCTTTTTCCTCTCTTCTATTTCTGCAGTGTCAAAAGCAATAGAACAGCATTCTGGAAAATTGCTCACACAAGGCAGAGCAGGTTCTCCAGCCAGTAGGTGGCCAAAACATATGTCTCATTGTATACCATAACCTGAAACGTCTTTGGTATTCATATTACAATATAGTTGAGCAAGAAGGGAGACAGAAGTTCGGACAAAACAGCTAGAAGTAAGTGGGACTGCTGTTCACCAACAACTACTGCTACTTGACTCCACAGGTCCCCACAGGCATGATGAAGAAGGTCTTTCCTCTTAAAGAGGGAAGCTGTGTCCCTCTTAGAGCAAAGGGGTGAGAATACAGCACATCTCCCTTTTATTTAAGCAACAAGAATAGTAAATGAAAACTGTAGACTAATGTTTGGTACATATCTGTCTGGTCTCCTTCCCAGAACAGCTGCTGGCCTTTCCTTACACCTTACAGCTTTTGTTTTGCTCTCAATGCAACTCCAATTCCTTTCATGTAGAGTCCTGTGGTGACATCTGACTGGCATGAGCAAGGTACAGGAGGCTGGATTCCATTTCTCTGTACACATCTTCAGGCAGTCAGATACTTCAACACTGAATTACAGTGGATTATATTATGAATTACGTTTTGTCAAAGAAACTAGAACCCGTTTGTAAAATCCTTTCCTGTCTCTGTAGTCTGACATGTAGAAATACTAAGTTTTGAGAGACAAAAAGCACATGCAATGGGTTGTAAAGGTAAATTTCATCATCTGGAACCAGATTTGTTTGATTTTTTCTTTTTCTGAAACACTTAGAAAGGTATTGAATGATTCACAACCCACATGAATAATTCAATACGACAATAAGTTTTCATTCATGACTAAACATCATGAAAATGCAAGGGTGACCTCTTGACAGATGTTTTATTTACAACTACTTTCACAGCCTCATCAATCTTTGCTGTTTCAATGTTATTTTCCTCTTAGGGACCACAATAAGTCAGTTCTCATTCTACAAATGAGACCTGCAGATGATAAGTTAGTAGGGGAATTTGCACAACTTGACTTTCATTTACTATGGCAAAATTTAGACTGAACTATATGTCACATAGATTACCATTTTTGTTGTCCTTAAAGTTTACCCTATTATATTGGCTGCAAAGTAATACAAAATTTCCCCCAAACTTAACTGTTCATGTATTAACGTGACAAAGAAGTTCCATCCTCTTCTTTATGACACTTTATCTTGATTGATCTTCACCTGAACAGTACAGATAAGTTTCGTATGGAACAACTGGGTACATCTTCCTTCATCCTGAGCCACACAAACTCAGAAGTGAGATGAGAATTATAAAGGTCATAGTAAACCGTAACAAAACCCTTCATCATACCTTAGCAGAGCTCAGATACTTCAGAGCAATGTTTTCTCTGCCTCTCCTCCTTCAAACATGCAGAAATAATAACTGTACTTACACTAATGATGTTTGGAATCCACAAATAGCTCCTAGGAGGATGTGACAAACATAAAATAAATCCTTTTTTTCTATTATCTTTTTAACTTTCAGTTTAGGGTTTTGCACAGCACTGTTGTAGTGACATCCAAACAAACTTCAGATGAGCTCACTTTACTCTCAGTAGCAGTCTAAATACACAGCAGCAGAAATCCTATTGGAGTTAGACCGTATGAAATTTTGTGGACACTACCTGCTAGCTAAAGAAATACCATTGTGTAAACCTTTGTACCACACTCCATGTGTAAGAAAACCTCAGTGTGTCATAGAATCATAGAATAGTGTGGATTGGAAAGGACCTTAAGATCATCCAGTTCCAACCCCCTGCCATGGGCAGGGACACCTCACACTAAACCATGTCACCCAAGGCTTCATCCAACCTGGTCTTGAACACTGCCAGGGATGGAGCATTCACAACTTCCCTGGGCAACCCATTCCAGTACCTCACCACCCTTGCAAGGGAGAGCTTCTGCCTCATAACTAACCTGAACTTCCCCTCTTTAAGTTTAAACCCATTCCCCCTTGTCCTGTCTCTACAGTCCCTGATAAAAAGTCTCTCTCCAGCATCCTCATAGTTCCCTTTAGCTGGGGAATCTCCACCCTTGGAGTTGTTCAGAAATCAGCTGGAGAAGGCCCTGAGTAATCCAGTCATGTTTGGAGGTAGCTCTGCTGTGAACAAGGGCTTGGAGTCTTGGACTAGAGATGTCCCTTCCAGCCTAAATCTTTCTTTCAGTAATTCTGATAAAGATTAAAAAGCCTTATTGTTCTGTGGCAAATCTGATCCTTTGTTCAATTAGTATAAAAAAGTTTCATCATAATTGCAAGTCATATGTACAATAACCCTCCCAGCTCCTCCACAGGCTCTCACTTGCTGTCTTATCAAATGTAATCCACAGGCTCCATTCAGGGGTCACTCCATCACCAACTTTACTTTTTCTTCCTCCTACTGAAAAACCTTCAAGAATCCTGTGCTGGATTTTTTTACTTGACACTCTCACATTTCTTCATATTCTGTCACTTGAACCAAAAAACAGCTCTGCAATAGCAGATGCAAAGCTTCCAACACATCCCCATCCATATCCCACTTTAAAGCTTTCCTTTTCTGTGACATCTGTGAGGAGCTCACAGGATTTAGTGCTCCAGTGCTGACACCAGCCTACAGCCTTGTTATGTGCCTCACTTCCCATACTTAGCTCTTGACCTCAGAAAGTGTTGTGGGATTACACTCCTGTCTAGTGCAGGGGTAGCTGTGTCTATGAAATGCCAAAGAGAGGTTTATAGAGTTATAGGAACATTTAGGTTGAAGGGAGCTCTAAGGCTTTCTACTTTAAGCCCCTGCTTGTGGCAAGATGGTAAAATCCATGCAAGATCTCTAAAAACATCACAGCTTCTTCCAGAAATAATTCTAGTGTTTCTCTCCAGCAGAAAAACAAAGGACAGATTCCTTTCTTCCTCTTCTTATGTTTGAAGACTATATTCAACTCTTCTTATTAACTCCTTTAGGCTAAAGAGACTTAACTTTCTCAACCATTCCTTATGTTTTTAAAATATCCTATCTTTCCTATCCTCCTTTTCTGAACCTATTGAGCCAGGATCAAAATCCTTCTGTCCTTGCTCTTTCAACTTGTCTGTATTTTGATAACTTGTTTTACCACGTTTCTGAATTATACCCTCAGCAGCTTATAAATTAGATAACGCAGAACAGACAAAACACCGTGTCACTATTAAATCAGCAGGAACCTCCATACCAAGGCAATTTTGAGTCTGTAAATGTTCCCCCACTCTCTCCCATATCCGAGTATGAAATGACCCTGTTGCTGGAAACCAGTTGCAATTTATTTTCACCCATAACAAATGATTCATTACTTGCTTCTCACACAAATGATATCCAGAGGAGTTTAGAATTTGCTGTAAAATTTTTAAATCTAATTGCTGTTCAGATGATCCTACTTGTCCCATTTTTCTAATGCAATCCCATAATTCACCGTTCAATGGGTATTACTGACCTGTAACAGGCGAATGTCAGTACCAGAAATTCCCCGTTGGGTCACACAGACACCACAATGTCAAGCAGTCAGGTTACCGCATACGGAGAATACTATTTGCAACATCTGTAAAGAAAGAGGCTAAACACACACAGAAACACAACCCTCATGCTTACACAACTAGTTCTACAGGCCATGTGTCCTTTTTAAAGGCTTTATTACTGTATTTCAGCTGGCTTCTGGAGAACAGAGACAAGAATCAGACCACTAGGGTTTAACCACATGCTCGCTATTTGACACACTTTGGAACCAGAGCAATGAGATAGCTGGGGTTGGGAAAATCAAAACAAAATAGTTCACGACTTTTGATTAATGACTTTTGATTAATGACTTTTGACGATCATATCGGCCACTTCCCAGTTCCATTGAAAGGGTGTTTCACAACACTCTGGGCAAGACATAAATGTAGAACAAAATTATTTCAGTGAGTCTAAAAGTTCAGTTCTGGCCTTAGCTAAATAGATTTTTTTTTCCTGTTTATAGTACAAAATGTGCTTTCATTTAGAAACTAATTGACTATCTCATTAATTCTTTACTTCTGATATTATGCGGATTATGAAGTCTAGTCCAAACAATGAACACCAATTGCTAAAATAGTTCTCTAATGCAGCATCAACTATCAACTGAAGATTTAGCACCAATTCTAGATTTTATTTCATCATTACTTAGGATACAGAGATAAGATGTTGAACTAAATGCTTAGATGTCCCTTGCACGTGCACATAAACCAATGTACACAGCTAAATAAAACTGGGCAGTTTTGGTGTACCTATCGCATTTTACATCTTATTCCAAATTCAGATCTCTGTCATGCCCTCACACTTTTCAGCTGCTGCTATATTTATCCTCTAAAAATGTTTTACTTTTCAATTTTCCCCCCTTTCTTCTCCAGCATTTTGTGTCTGATGCAACAAGGCTTCTTACAAACATTATTTGTTTCCAATTTCCCTCTTCTGCAGGTTGTCATCCAGCTCCTGAAGCAAGAAATCTGGGCTACAGAAGTCCTACTGAACAAGCAGGAAGATGGGAAAAATCACCGTTTATGAGCATGCCAACTTCCAGGGTTATTCCAGAGAATTCACCAGCGATATTGCTAATCTAAAAGATGTAGATTGGAATGACTGTATCTCTTCAGTGATAGTAGTTGGCCAGCCTTGGGTGGCTTATGAGCACTGCAATTATAGAGGCGAGTTACAGGTATCACTGTGCAAGGCTTTCTTGCAGCTGTGTATTCACTAGCTAGTTCAAGACTTTTGATTAATGACTTTTGATTAATGACTTTTGATGATCATATTGGCCACTTCCCAGTTCCATTGAAAGGGTGTTTCACAACCCTCTGGGCAAGACATAAATGTAGGCAAGCGAGCCAGTAGCTCTCACAAGCAGCAGCACCGGGCTGAACAAAGGAAGTGCCACGAACTCCCCCTGTCCAAGAAGCCAACATCTAGGTGAGATGCACGCTTTTTACATTAAAACTTTCAATGGCTTCTTGGGCAGCTACTGTGAACTGCGGCTGAAGAGAAAAAGGTTTGTTGGGATGAGAGCTGCAGTACACCTGTGGGACTCCGATGTCCATATCTGCAGAAACCTAACACATCTTTGAGGTGATGAGAAAATGTGGGATAAAAATACCTTGCAAAGGGAGAGGGTGGAAAAAGACATTGCTACAGAATTCCAAGGGGTGAAAGTGAGAATATTTTACCAATGAATCTTGGGCACAAGGATCCTGTTGGATGATGATGATGAATATTATTATTATTGCTTTTTCTACAGGCAGAAGGTCATTAGCCTAATGCTCAACCAATCAATAAATTAAAGTGTGGGCAACCACAGCCTCCATAAATTATAATTGTGAAAAAATGTTTAAATGTTTTCAATCACAGAGTAAGATTTCTTTATTTTATTTTTTTTAGGAGAGATTATTTCTTTGGTTTTAATGTTGATTTTGTTGCTCAGGTCTTACAATTTTAATATGACATTTAATCTTACTGAGGAAGATGTGACCTTCTTCCATTTCTTCCTAGAACCAACTACAGTAACCATTTATTTCCCTCAGATATATTTGTACTGAAACCTAAACCTTTGCTTCAATGACTGTTATGTGATTTAGAAAGGGAGCGGTTACCTTAACTGGCTGCTCATTTCTGTTCCTGCAGCTGTTACTAATAAATACAGTGGTTCTTCATCTGATTCCAGACAAATCTGTGTGGAATTAGACATGAGTATTTGTAACAGTGCTACAGAGAAGCATTTACAACCTGAAATACAGTCTGACACAAAGAGCTGATGCTTTGAATTTGGTTGTTTCTCAGCTTATGTCAAGAAAAGGAATCTCTTGATATCAATAGAGTTTTATATGGAAAAAACAAAATTATTTCAGTGAGTCTAAAAGTTCAGTTCTGGCCTTAGCTAAATAGATTTTTTTTTTCCTGTTTATAGTACAAAATGTGCTTTCATTTAGAAACTAATTGACTATCTCATTAATTCTTTACTTGTGATATTATGCTGATTATGAAATCTAGTCCAAACAATGAACACCAATTGCTAAAATAGTTCTCAAATGCAGCATCAACTATCAACTGAAGATTTAGCACCAATTCTAGATTTTATTTCATCATTACTTAGGATACAGAGATAAGATGTTGAACTAAATGCTTAGATGTCCCTTGCACGTGCACATAAACCAATGTACACAGCTAAATAAAACTGGGCAGTTCTGGTGTACCTATCGCATTTTACTTCTTATTCCAAATTCAGATCTCTGTCATGCCCTCACACTTTTCAGCTGCTGCTATATTTACCCTCTAAAAATGTTTTACTTTCCAATTTTCCCCCCTTTCTTCAGCATTTTGTGTCTGATGCAACAAGGCTTCTTACAAACATTATTTGTTTCCAATTTCCCTCTTCTGCAGGTTGTCATCCAGCTCCTGAAGCAAGAAATCTGGGCTGCAGAAGTACTACTGAGAACAAGCAGGAAGATGGGAAAAATCACCGTTTATGAGCATGCCAACTTCCAGGGTTATTCCAGAGAATTCACCAGCGATATTGCTAATCTAAAAGATGTAGATTGGAATGACTGTATCTCTTCGGTGATAGTAGTTGGCCAGCCTTGGGTGGCTTATGAGCACAGCAATTATAGAGGCGAGTTACTGGTATTTGAGGAGGGATCACATAACTATGTTGGGAATAAGATGAATGATAAGATCACTTCTCTGCAGATGATCACTGAAAATCTTCTCAACCCCCAGATCACTATCTATGAACATGACTATTATGAAGGGAAGTGCAGGGTGATAACAGAACCAACCAATCTAAGTAGGGGACATGATGATAACACCGTATCTTCTCACAAAGTGCAGAGAGGTGTGTGGCTGCTGTGTGAACACGGCGATGGGAGTGGGTTTCGTTACATTGCGCGAGAACATGAACACCTTCCAAGTTATAGGGCAATAGATTTCAATGACAAGCTTTCCTTCCTGCGTCCCCTTCTCCCCGGCAGGAGCTATTAGACTGCAAATTCTGCAGTGCTGAGAGAAGCAGCAGCCACAGCAAGAAATCTGTGACCTAGACCTCTGTCTATGCTTGTATTGCTTTTTGTAGAGCTTTCGCATCCTGTGTCACAGAAACACTGAATGGGAAAGCTCTCTTTTCACACTGCACCGCTGATCTGTATTTCGCAACCCCGCTTTGCATTGCTCTCCCTCCCCATAATCCCTGTGAATGCAAAAGCTACCGTATTTTGTCAAATTAAAGAGCCTCAAAGACAAGAGACATCCAGGAGTGTGCAACCTATTCCACCTGCAGCTGGTATCCTGATGTCCTGAGCTATGTAATGTAAAAGTGCTACATGTTGCTTCTGTTGCTAGATGCAGAAACAAAATATGAGCATATAACCAGCATCACTTCATTGTAGTTTGTTTTACTACGCTCTTTCTTTGCCAAAGCCCAGCCTTCTGTCCAACCTGGCCTTGAACACAGCCAGGGATGGAGCAGCCATAGCTTCTCTGAGCAACCTGTGACCATCACCTTCACAGTAAAGAACTCCCTTGTTACTTGACCTCCCCTTGTTTCAGTTTAAACCTATCACCCCTTGTCCTACCACTACAGTCCCTGATGAAAAGTCCCTCTCCAGCATCCTTGTAGGCCCCCTTCAGATACTGGAAGGTGCTCTGAGGTCTCCACACAGCTTCTCCAAGCTGAACAGCCCCAACTTTCTCAGCCTGTCCTCATACAGGAGGTGCTCCAGCCCCCTTATTCTAGTGGCTTCCTCTCAACTTGCTCCAACAGCTCCATGTCCTTCTTACGGTGAGGACACCAGGACTGCACACAGTGCTGCGAGGTCTCATGAGATCAGCATAGAGGGGCAGGATCACCTCCTTTGAGCTGCCGGGAACGCTCCTTTTGGAGCGGCCCAGGACACACTTGGTTTCTGGGCTTAAGTGCACACAGCAGCTGACTCGTGTTCGGTTCCTCAAGGACCAGCACCCCCAAGTCCTTCTCCCCCAGGGCTGCTCCAAATCACTTCTGGGCCTGGGATTTCTCCAACCCAAGGCAGGACCATTCACTTTGCAATGTTGCACTTCATGAGATTGGCACTGGCCACCTCTCAAGTGTGTCAAGGTCACACTTCAGCTAACTAAGACAACTTCAAACTATTTGCATTTGGAATCTGAAATGTGCAAGGCTTTCTTGCAGCTGTGTATTCACTAGCTAGTTCAAGACCCATTTAACTGGAGAGCACAGAGTTGCAATTCTGAATTAAGGCTGTCTAATGGCAGCTGCACTCTGAGATGCATGATGCCAGCTGTGATGCAGCTCTGCATTGCAATGTTTACCTAGCTCTGTGATGGGCTCCAGTTGGCCACGATTTTCTTGTATTTATAGCTAAAAATGAAATGCAGAACACGCTGTGCTCTTACCTGCTGGGCTTTGTTCCCATTTTGAAATAAGCACTGCAGGCTGTGGTGACATGGCAGCCACTTGTGCTCCTCAGCTACGCTTCTGGGGGCAGATACAATAGTGATAAGATCATGCGCCACGTGTTTTAGAACGCTTCTTACTGTTTTACTGCCCTTTTCAGGTTTCCTTGCTCTGGTCACCAAAGATCTTCTTTTAATGGGATTGCAAAATTAATTCCAAGAACATGGAGCATTCTCCCTGCTTTAGGCCAAAATAACTTGAAAACACTGACCTCTCCAGATACAGCCAGCTGTGCCCAAAGGAAACTGTATTGCAAGGGGGAAAGCAAACACCAGCATGTCCTAATGTGGTCTGTAGCATCAGTGGGTATGTGGTATGCAGTGTTCTCAATCTCCTCAGTAAGATAAATCAGACTGTGCAGAGCTTTGTATGGTCACCACTAGACTTCATCCAGAAGGCCCAAGAGCAGCGTTTTGCTCAATATGTAACAGAGCAAGTTCAGGTGCGTTCAGGTAACTGCACAACATAAAACTTGGACTCAAGGTCAGACCTCCTCTACCCAGGAAAAGGGTGATGATTACACATTAACCACTTATCTTATTTCATAAGAATGCAAGGTTGCATTGCTGCTTAGAAAATAGGTTCTTTGGAAAAAACTTTCCTGGGGCTGACTTGGCTCTCAGCTCATGGCTGGGCTTAATGCATTGATAGATCATGCCTCTTGACTGATAGTGCACCAGATAGATGCACCATAGACCCTTACAGGCATCCTAGTTTCACAGCAACACATTTAGCTGGGAAAGCCTTTCCAGCTCCCAACACACACATGGTCAGGAAACGTATCTGGCATTTAATTCCTCTTATATCAGCAGGTTGTGCTCCTAATGCTTTCAGTGGCTTGGTGCAAGCATGACAGTCACTGGCCCGCCCTCGACTCCATGCCATGTGTCACTTCTGCTTAAGAAATTCACCAGAGAAACCAAAAGGTTTACAAAGAAAAACCTACCCATCGGATTCACAGTGGATTTCTGTACCTACAGCTTGTCCTAAAGACATGGACAGAGTTTTACAATGTCATGTATCTCATGCCCAGCATCCAAAATCCATTTGAAAATACAGACTAGCAGGGGTTGGATTAGGGACCTCCAGACATTCCTCCCTTACCTTTCAGTGAATCAAAAACATTCACTACCCGCTACCTGCTCCCACTGTACAACACAGCATAGCAACAGAAGGTGTGGATGTGGCTGGAAATGCAAACTAGGGTCAAGACACAGAGTCCCAGTGGAAACCTGGTTTGGAGGTTTTCAGAGACAAGGTTGTAGTAGGCAGGCAAAAGGTGTGAACTGGAACCAGAATGCAGACACCATCAGCCAGCTGCTGCTCGCTGAACCAACAGCTCATTTCCAAAGGTGAAGCTTAACAGGACATGGTCTGCACAAAGGCAGCTCAATCTTCAGCTCTAGGACACTAAACAGAAACTAGTGTGTAGATGAAGATCTGGCCTCAGCAAAAGTAGGACAGATGCTGTGGGATCTACTTTAAATGCAGAAGGGAGGCAAAGTGAGAATGACTTACAGGGAAAGGGGACAAATGGTGACAGCCCACTCTAGCTGCAGGGACAGGAGGGGATGTGTGATAGGGAAGAACACCAAGCACAAAGTCAAGAGATCAAACCAAACGGTAATGGGAATTGAGGTAACTAGAAAGCCAAGGAGAGGAGAAGCCTTAACAGCACCTGAGGATGAGTAAAAGGGAAAACCAAGCAGTGATAACGGGAGGGTGATAGAGGAATGTGCTGCAGCAAAGGAAACCATCGGTGAAAGGAACAGCAGAGAACAAGGGAAGGGACAGCAGGTGACGAATAGCACAAGCACTGATGTTTTGTTTAGCAGAGAACCTGACAGAAGGACTGATCAGTGAAAATGAAAAGGCACATCTCTGACCTGCAGTGCACGCAAGCAGAACGCACAAACTGTGTCACCCTTCCTTTTAGACAGCATAAGCAGCAAATCATTTTGCATGCATTGCAGCAATTCCAGAACAGTGCATGTAGGTTTCAGTCCACATGGCTGGATAGGAGACACGAAGGAAGCTGGAGCTCTGAAAACATACAGCAAGAACTACTCTCTGCACACAGCTTCTGCTCCTGATTGTTACTGTAGCGAGAGAAAAACAAGGCTGTGAAGTACAGGCATGAAGAAGCAAGTGCCTGGTGGGAAGAGTAAGTGCTCCCTGCCTAAGCCCTGGGTTTTAACCAGCACAGCAGTCAGGGTTCTCAAAGAGGTGACAAAATGTACCACAACCTCCCTCACTGTAGATGGCTAGAAAATGCAAGGCAAAAAAGGTTAGGCTTTGCTTACCCCTAGGCCTAAGCAAGAAACACAGTTTATGGTAAAGCGAAGCTCTTGTGCTGACTCACAGAACTGAAGTCTGAAGTTACAGCAAAATGAGGTTCTTTAAGCTTCACCTGCATATGAGCTAACAATAAAACAAAACCTGGGTCCAAAGGAAAGACAGAAACTGAGAGACTCTGATCTATCTTCTGAAAACCAGAGGGTTTACACCCCAGAGAGCTATACTACCCATTGCATGCAGCTCCAACAGAGGCACAGAAAAAGATGTCATTTAGGCAATTTTAATTCTCCCCCCTTTATTATACAAAATACTTTACAATTAAAAAACATTTTTCCCCAATAGAATCATATACAGATATTTATAATTAACAAGATTCAGTTACACACAAGATGGGAAACTTCTGCACAAAGGAAAACAATGATGATAAAGTGAAAATTAAGACAACCCTTTCCCCACCATATTCTGGGCAGAAGGATTACATTTTAGACTTCTATTCCTATCACATTCCTCCAGGTCTGAACTCTGGGACCTCCTCTTCCCCTGAACAGGGTAAGGGCCTCCACTTGAGTCTGCAGCATAAGTACAATACTCTGCTCTTAAAAAGGTTCAATGAAGTCATTGAGAAACTAGCATCTGGCTGTACCATGAAGTTACCAGCACCCACAAAAGGGCACTGCTGCCCAGAGTTTTCCCTAGCAACCCACATATATACACATGCAAGCACATAGATGGGGAATCATGCTCAAAACCCAGAAATTTCCACCCTTTCACTAAGTGGCAATCCCACCCCACCAAAGCAACCTGCACTTGAGGCATATCCAGCGGGTAGTCTCTGCAGAATAGCTATTGCAAGGTCTCATAGCCAAGCCGGGCATTACTGCAAATGCAGTCTGGAAAAAGGGCTGGATGTCACAATCTTTCCCACTTTGATAATCTACCTGCCAGCAGTGCCAGTCAGTCATGGAGGTGATAACATGAACCACTCAGAGATGCACAGCCCACAACAGACAGGTAGGGGAAGTTGCACGCTTCAGCAAGAGGTTCTTTCAAAACCAGTTGTCAGTGATCTGCCCCACCAGAGCAAGATGTGTGAACCCTAGTAAACGTCTTCTAAGGAAGGTCACTGCTGGGCTAGGCCAACCCTGCAGTCACATGGCAGCCTATCCCAGAGTCACTGCTGGAGGCCAAATGCCTGAAGCAGTGTGGGAAGATCATGGGCATCAGCTGCCCCATACAGGTCACTTTGCCCCAGCATGGAAAGGGCCATGCGGAGCGTGCTCCAGATGTTGTCAGACATTGCGCCTTGCTGCCCCCGTGGACCTCGGCTCTTCTGCTGCATGTGCAAAGCCTCTAAGAAGTGCTCCACAGCCTCGCTGTCAACATGAGAACATACACATCCTTACTGGAGAAGATGGTACACCTCACACTCCCTCCCCCATTTGCTTCTCTGCTACTTCCCCTCCAAAACAAGTCTCCTCCTCTTCATCAAATCCTGCCCTGCTCCAGCACCAGAAATCCCCCTTTTCCTCTTAACAGGGACTGAAGTCCAGATGGCTCCTACTCCAACTGCATCTGTGTGATGCTTCGTTCTCAGGGCACAGTTACACACTCGCTCTACTCTCCTGTGCCAAGGGAAGGCTGCAAGCAGTGTAGTACTGCCCTTGTAACCTATCACAGTCGCTCCCATGAACACAAGCACACTTAAGGGTCACAGCAGATCTGCCTATCCTATGCTCACCGGTGGGCACCTAAGTTGATGCAACTGATACCCAAGTTGTAGCGAGAGCGGATGTATCCTGGCTGGAGTTCAAGTGCCCGACGATATGCAGCCACAGCTTCCTCACTCCGATTCCCATTAGCCAGGGTGGCACCCAGCTTGTTCCATAGAAGATGGTCCTGGAGAAGAAGGTAGAGAGAAAGGGCTGAGAAGCAGGATATTTTTAACTACCAAACCAACCCTCCCTTCCCCATGCGTCCTACTCCTCCACTCCAAAATGTACCTCTCACAAAAGCAGCACCTCCACCCAAACCTGCACCCATAAACCTCCAGGTACCTCCAGGGTCCACACTCCACCCTTTCTTACATTGGGGCGCACACTGAGTGCGGCACTGAAGCAATCCACAGCCTTCTCGTATTCACCACTAAGGTTGAAAAGGACACCCAGGCCACACTGAACATCAGGATCCACAGTTGAGGGGTTGCTGCGCACAGCTGCTAAGAACAGCTCCTTCACCTCCGTGAACAGTGAGCTGGAAAAGCACAGAACAAAAGGATACTGGTGTACCCTGGAGAGAGTTGGCCTTGGGTTGCTCCCTCTGCTCCAGCCTGAAACAGTCCCAGCCCTCCAAGAAGCCTCTCAATTTGTAACCCTAACTCACTCAGACAGCAGGGAACCTAAGACACGCTTGGAAGGCCCCAGGTTTGTCCCCGAGACACTCTCCTCCGGTTCCTTCTCCAGCAGGTGGGCATAGTCTGCTTTATGGCGTAGCCAGTCCCGTAAGGTCTCACATGCCTGCTTCTGCAAGGACTCATTGGTGAAGCTGACTGCTAAAGCCATAAGTGCTGTGAGGTTCCCAGGCTGCAGTTCCAAACACCTGCAGGTCAAAGAGAAGTGAATACAGTATTAAATCTGTCTGGGAGACACCCAGACACAGGAGGTGACACCAGACAGAGCACACCATGCTAGCCATATGGTCCTTGTGGCACTAGACAAGGAGCCATGCTTAGAAGCTCTTTTGCAACACTCACTGTCTGAGGGCACTGATTGCCAAAAGCTCCTGTTCATTCTCTGCTTGGGTGGTTCCCAGATACTGCCAGGCCTGGAGAAGATAAAGATGTAGAGAGTCAGACTTCTTCACATCCAGAGCAAAAGGTCAGCTGATAAACCACAAATACAGAGATTTAAATCCACCATATTATCCCACATATTTTTAGAGTGAGACCAAATATATGCAAGTATACATATTAGCCGCAGAGACAAGTTTCAAAAGACAAACAGAAATGGACTTTATGGCACATGGGCTCTCAAGGGCAATAAAACTAGCATTGTTATAGTGAAAAAAGAAAAAAGGAAGTGAAGATCTATCATAAAGCAACTGTTGGCAGTTTTAAACTTTTAAGTCACAGAATAATCCACTTTTAACTGTGGCTAAACTGCAGAGGAAGGAGGGAAAAGCAGATCTCTCTAAGAACAAAATGGCAAAGCAGCAGTGCTATTAAACGAGACCCTCAGGGTAGGCAGCTGTATATACTTCTGCATTAGCAAGTGATAATCTTAGGGAGTTGACTATCAGACCTGAAAAGTAGAAGCACTGTTATTTTACTGACTCTTCAATCATTGTGACATCAGTATAGGAAAACCACTTCCAGCTACTAGGCAGCTTAAATAGGGAATATTTAATTAAGGCACTAACTCCAAATTATCTGTTCATTTCATATCTATAATCATCACCCCTTGCACTAAACAGGCCAAATAGTTGGTGCATTTGTCAACATGAAGTACTCACCTTTTGAACAGAAGTCACAAAACGCAGTATCCACTGCCTCAAGGAAATAAATTGTTTCATGAACAAAGACCTAGACACACTGCACAATCAAGAGGCAATCTAATGTCCCAAATCATAGATTCATGGAATCATAGAACAGTTTGGGTCAGATGACCTTAAAATAATCTAGTTCCAAATCCCCTGTCATGGGCAGGGACACCTCACACTAGACCATGTCACCTATGGCTTTGTCCAACCTAGATTTGAACACTGCCAGGGATGGAGCATTTGCCACTCCTAGTCTTGAAAGCAGTTATCTGCCATAAGCATCTCCAAGCTTGCAATGCCAATAAAGACTACCACAGAAGCAAGAGATAAGAACTCCTTGTCTTGGCTCCATGCACAGCCTCATGTGCTCCTAAGATTTTACACAGCTCCGGGACAGAGCCTTTGTGCTTTCTGTAACTCACCTGAGTTATAAACCTTCTTCCCACAGACCTCCTGGGAATTCACATACATCAGCTACAAAACCAGAGCCACAGAAAAAAAGAGTGATGTTTTCATACCACTTTCACAGCTCTTAACACTGAGGTAAGTTTTCTACACACACCCTGACACCTCGAAAGGAAAGGATCTAAGTAGCAGAACACCTAACCAAGGCCTGTTAGCTCTGCTCTCACTCACCTCCATATGATCTGGCTTCTGTTGCACTGCAGCCTCAAAGAGCAAGACAGCATTGGGGAGGTCACCTTCCTCCAAACGCTTCCGCCCCTCTTCAAATGCATCTGGGTGATCTCTCATGGGATTATCTTCCTCAAACTGATATCCCTAGCACGGGAAACAGACAAGGTATAATGCTTGGAGACAGGCTTAGAGGAGAAAAGCACTCTCTGCAGTACAGCATAATCTAGTCTTGCTGCACCAGAAACACACAAAGCTGCTGAGCAGCCAGCACCCCATCCTCTCTGCTAATTTGTAGCACATCAGAGAACAATGGCTCTTCTTTCTGCCTGCTCTGTACTGAAAGATTTACCCAAAACCAGACTTGAATAAGTTGCAACAGAGACTAAACATCTGGTATGGGGCCTATCAGCTTGGGGGCGGGTGGTGGCTGGCAACAATTACACTCACTGCAAAAATTCCCAGCATTAACTGGTATTTTCTGTTGGGCAAGAACTGCATTTGCAGACAAGCACAAATGAAATCAGGATTTCTTAGTCCCTAGCTAATCCAAGATGAGGGTGTAAATGAGAGCTAAGGATCAGTGGGAGAAGAAATCCTAGCAGCATTTGGGGATCTGTGGAGCTCATCTTCAATTTAGACATACTGCCAGCCTGCTCAAAGCAGTCCATCATAGTGCTAGGGATTAGAGACCCTGTTCGTTATTACCTTGTCATATGATGAGGAGCTGATGTCTTCATAATCAGAGAGCCAAGGGTGAACCTCTGCATCTCTCTTGGCCATCTCCTCCCATTCTGCCTGGAGTTTGTCCCAGAAGTCCACATCTGACTGAGGGGAGAACAGAATGTGACTAGAGTACCTCAACCATAAACTGAGCTCTACAGACACACCAGAGACCACCCTCTTAATTGTTTCTAGCCCTCCTCACAGCATGCAAATGAGAGAGGTAACCCTATCATCAGCTCCCAGTTGGTACTGCAGTCCTCCTCCTTCACCAGCATTACCTCCACAGCAGTCTTTGCCTGCTCAAACTCCGTATCAAGAGTAGACATGTTCCCAGATCGCGCAAATTGATCCACCCAGGCATCAGATGACCCCTGGAAGTTTGGAAACAGAAGCACACCTTTCTTTTTAGACTCTGGCAACCTCAAGGTACATCCCAAAATAGCAGGAAGGTCTATGGTGACCCTTCCTCCCCATCAGCAAGAACTGATGGACCTGTAAAGTAGAGAGTTCATATGAATATTCCATTCCCTTCCTCCCAGGTGCTATAGGAAATGAGAAAACTCACACCACCCAAATACCTTCCCAGCTTCTGCCTAGACTCCACTAAGAAGAGCCCAACAGCCCCTCCCCTTGCCTCCCACAGCCTAATCATCAGTAGAGCATTGCTAAGAGTTGGACTTGCTCCCAGACTGTGCACTGTGGCAAAGAGCTTTCCTCCTTCAGAGCACGTAGAGCTGGAGCTCCTACCTGCTGCTGTATAAACTCAGTTGCCCATTGCTCTGCCTGATCTTGGTCTCTGTGGGTCACCTGATTAGCTTCGATCGATACCCTCCCATCTCCGATCTGGCGGACAAACTTTAGGAACTGTGGCAGAGAAATGAAACAAGTGTGGAGCTGGGCAGATGTTCTACCAATAAGCCCTCTGCCCACACACACCCCCCTTCACTAAGAGGACTTCTCTCTGCAAAGTGAGCACAAAAGGCTCAAAAATGTGGGGAGGACAGGACTTCACTAGAGCCATGTGGTAGAGAGGGATAATATCTGAAGTGGATTGTAGGGTTCAACTTCTAGGAATGAGGGGAAAAATGGAAACACAAGAGAGCAGGAGGCTTTATTCCTTTAATCTTTTTCCCTCCTCAATTTCCAACACCCCTAGTCACACTAAGTATCTGTCAGCCCTGGTCAGAGGACTTCTTACCTCAGAATTCTTGAGTTTTGGATCATCCACTTTAGAGAGAAAATCAGTAACTGTTTTCTTAAGATCATCCTCAGGTTGATATTCCTCATACCTGTGTTCAGAGGCAGTAAAAAAGACAGTCTGACACCAAGCAACAATGAACTCCTTCACTAACAGTGGTCTACACAATGGGCCAGACAACAGCATTGAGGGATAGAACCTCTCCTCAGAGAGTGTCCAAAGTGATTCAGTATACTTCCCTGTCTGTAAAATCTCAATATTACTACTAGGCTAACTGTGCAAGTGACCAACATAAACAGCAACAGAATTAAACAACTACAGTGACAGCACAGTTCTCCACAACAATCTGGATTCCTTGGCAAGTTCACATGCTACCAGACACTGCCAGTTTTAGCACTACAAAAATCAAGGTCGTATATCTAGGAACAAAGAAAGTAGGTCATGTCCATAGAAGAGTGTCTTGAAAAAGCATCAGCTCTTCAGAGGACTCATAGCAAGCACACAATATATTGTCTGGCTTACAGCAGGATAGGACTAGTTCCAGGTGTTACTACTACATTCAGTCTTGGTGAAGTCTTTGGAACTGGCAGCAGTAACTCAGGAATGTCCATATTTGCAGAAAGGTATCAGAGAAGGCAAGAGTCAGGAGGAAGGAGAGTCCCAATACACAAAAATCTCAATGCCCAAGTTGTTTGCTTGGGTTTTGCTTCTTTAGTTTAAAAACTTGACTGCTGTTAACAGGTACCTATAAAGAAAAGTAGTAGTAGGTACCTATACAGTAGTAGAGTTGACTGTTCTTTAGTCTACCACACCAAAACCACATGAAAACAATGGAAGGTTTAATCTAGACAAATGCAGAGGAAAGGCTGGATGTGGTTTGTCAGATAGGGAAAATAAAGTGATGAAAGTTTAAAACTAGAAAAGTCTAGTTTTAGGGATCTCCAAATAAAAAGCATCTATTGTGGAAAATTCTGCTTGATTAGGAGTTTCCAAAATCACTTCAAAAAGCTTTGCATTAGGTATGAGATTAAGTTATTCTACATAAGCACAGTATCTTCCTGGAAAAAGAAAACAGAACAGCTAGGATCTCTTAAAAACTTCTGTCTCCAAGCACTGTTTCCTCCTTCCTCTGAAACCAAAGACCTGAGAACTTCAATCTCAGTTAACTGATTCAAAAGCATTCATAGCAGATTTCTGCCACCTATCTTCACTCACCCAAGTGCCCAGCAACAATAACCAGTCTTGAGAAGACAGACTCACCATTTATCTGCCAAAGACTGGTCTTCCGATTCCCCAAGCCACAGTTTCTCCTCTGACTGTTCTAGGTATTCTTCTGCCCACTTAGCAGGAGACACTGAGAGTGGATCTGCATAGGACATCAGGAAGAATGGGGAGAAGAGCAGCACAGGCAGGCCATCACTCAGATGAACTTCAGATTTTGCACTCTCCTCTTCACACAGTTAGTTAATGTGCAGAGAACAACTCTTCAAACAAAGTTTTTGCTTGTTTCCTCTAACTTCTTTTATTCTGAGCTAAATCTAAATCAAGCCTTAGGTTAAGACCATGTGTTAATACAGATGCCACCACAGTGCCAACAACCTTGATTTTCTACTTAAGTTTCACAAATCATTTGTCTGCTTCACGTGGGATACTGTGTAGGTCAAGAAAATCGGCAATGGATTACAAGTGTCTTACAAAGCACAGCCTACAAAGCACTAGGTTTTCCTCAGTACTTGCTCCAAGACCTTTGTAAATGCCGATTTCTATTCCCAGAAGTATAAAGAGCGAAGGTCAAAGAATTGGCATACATGACCCTCTATAGTAGCCACTCCTGGAAAAGAGAATAGGATCTATTTAAATCTTATTTGTAACTTCCAGATTAGCTTGTGGGTGGTAACAGGACCCTATAACAGCCCCATCTCTATATACAATGCACGATGGCTTTTTGGATAAACTGCTGGCTTGCTTGAAACAGGAAGCTTAACCTTTGGGACAGAAATATTCATTTTGCATATTTCCAAGGTGCAAAATCCCTCTACTTCCATGAAACTGATACAAAGTATCTGCCAAAACACACTAAGCAATATTGACCTTTTGTAACAAAGGCAAATTTAGCCTTAAGAGAGGGAATTAGAGAATATGTAAGCAAGAAAGGAACCAGACTATCTGCAGAATTTCCATCAGCTGAATCCTGATATAGAAACATTTTGAACAGACTGTTTCTTCTAAGTACTCCAAGTAACCCAAGCTAAAAAATAAAAGACCCTTACACCCAAATAAAAGCTTCCACACCACATTGTTCACAACTTGGCTAAGCTATCACAAAGCAGGTGGGTTTCCCCTCCCTCCCACCCCCCAATCAAAGCTGCTATTGTAAACACTGACTGCTGGGCCCAAAGCATTACTCCGACTTCATATCCAGTAATTTTCCGCTACATGCTAGCACGTGACTGGGCAACATCCTAACAGTAATTCCAGAAAGAAGCCATCACCTGTCACTTCAGCAATGAACTCCTGTGACCAGTCAGCTTCATTATAATCTGAGGAGACATCACCAGCACTATCTGCTGCAGCCAAGAATTCCTGGGTCCAGTTTTCAGACAGTGCCAGCGCTGCCACACCTGGAGCTATAAGAAGAAAAAACAGGGGCACTCAAAGGCATCATTTAAGTGTTCCCTCATCTCTCATCTTGCCTTTCTCTTTGTTAAGAACAAAAATCACAGAAAGATTCTACTTGGAAGCAATCTCTGGAGGTTGCTAGTGTTCTCACAGTAGGCTAACACTAAAGGTAAGGATTAGGTTGCTCAAGGTATTCATCAGCTAACTTCTGCATTTGGCCAAGGCCAGCAATTCCCCAGCCTCCCTGGGCACCTGCTCCAGCACTGAACCACCCTCCAAGGGAAGAAATGTTTTCTTACAGCTAGTCAGGTCCCCCTTCCACAAGCTATGTCCATTGCCCCTTGTCCTTCTGCTGCATAACACTGCAAAGATTCTGGCTGCAGCTGCTGAAGACAGCAGTTAGACACTCCACCTCCCCTGCCCGAAGGGGAACCCTCTTTCCTAGGCTGAGCAAACCAAATTTCATCAGGCTTTCCACTTACACGAGGTTTTCTAATCCCTAAACACTATCTCCACTGGCCTTGCTTCAGTACATTGGCATACTGGGAAGCCCAAATATGGAAATCTGGATAAAATCTCACAAGTGCTGATTAGATGGGTACCACCCTGCTAAGGAGCTTAACCATAACACCAAGATCTTCTCCAGCTCTTCACCTACTCTAGCTCCCCTCACCTCGCTGAGGGGCCTGTCGGAAGCTCGACTGCTCAATCTCTTGCATCTCAGCCAACAGGTCATCCATCTTAAAGGTCTGGGGTGCACGGGACAGTAAAGGGGCATTCTGGTCCTGCAGGAACTCTCCAACCAACTGCCAAAGACAGAGACAGATATACATATATATATATCTGTCTATATATACAAATATAGCATAGAAAACAAACAGGCAGAATATGGAGCATGAGAAAAAGGAATGGGCTTGTCAGAAGGGAAGATTAATATCATGTAAGGGGAAAAATTGAAGCATTGATGAGAATAGCAGTAAGGAGATGGATCAACCTGTTCTTACCTCATCTTCAGTGGCCACTCCCAGCGGCTGGGGTGCCTGCAGGGAATAGTGGGCAATTATCCCAATGGCTTTGCCCTCAGACCCCTCACCACACACGCCTTATAATGCGATTAGTTTACATCTTCCTCAGCATTAGTCTGTCAGCATTTTCTTGCATAAGCTGAATGTTTATGTGAAAGCTAAAGGAGCAGGAATATCTTAATGACACTCAATCCCCTCCCACCACCTTCCACATCGGGGCCTGTAAAACACACACCTCACCACAGCCATCAACATGCTCCGAGCACACAGACACAATTCCCCCATTCCCTCTCACCCCACAACCCTGCAGGACAAATCACGTGACTCCATGGCCTGGTTACCCAGACAAAAAGCAACACTGCATCTATGTGCACTAAAACTACCGGTACTGCTCATGCCACTGCCCTGTTCCGCCAGCACACACCTATACCCTGCGGGCTGACCCAGAGGCAGGCAGGCCCCACATCCAGCCCCAGCTCAGCAAGCAGAGTGAAAGGCAACACTCACGGCTGCAGCAGCTCCGGGAGCCCCAGGGGGCCAGGCCAGCGGGCCCTGAAGTCCTTCCTGCCGCAAGGCTTTGTCCTCGGTGAAGTGTCCGGCCAACTTCATGAGGGGGTTGGAGCCCCCACATTCCGGTTCCACCAGCTCCCTCATGGCCATGGCGCCAGGCAGGGAGGCAGGGAGGGTCGGTGCCGAACTCCACTGTGCCTGCACCTAGCCCCGGGGCGGCACACACACCGGGTGAACGCCAGGCGCAGGGGCAGGCTACCGGGGGCGCTCGCCGTCTGCTCCCGGACCCCGAACCGGCGGCCACCGGCCTGCCCGGCCTGCTCTGCGGGCCCGGGGGCCTGCGGAGAGCCCGGCTGCAACACCCCCCTGTGCGGGCGGGGAGGCGCCGAGCTGGAGCCAGAGCCCGCACGGGCAGGAGCCGGACTCAGGCGCATATCGCCACAGCACCAGATACCCCGTGAGCTCCCAGCGCCGCAGAGCGCAGCCCGGGCGGGCACAGCTGCCGTAGCCACCAGAAGCCTTCCGCCACCAGCTGTAGCGGGGACTGGGAACCCTTCTCCCGGCTCCCTCTGCCCTGCCCCAACCGCAGCCTGCCGCCGGGCCGGCCCGGCAGAGGACACCCGCCAGCCAGGACAGCAAGGCCGCGGCCCCCCCAACACCAAACCGCACCCGCCCCTGCCGCCGGCCTCCCGGAGCCCTGGCCCGGCGCTGCCCTCCGCGCACAGGCGGAGGAGAAAACACGGGGCGGCTCGATCTGGTCCCCCCGCCCGACACCATACCTGGGATAACAGGGCTCGCGGGAATCACGGGATGGGGCGGAGACAGCTCTTAAAGGGCCAGGCACCCCGCGAGCACCGCACCAGAGTGCCTTAAAGGGACAGACGCCCACGGACTGCTAGGGCTTAGGGGGTTGGTGGTTACTGTTCTGTTGCATGATGGTACGGCTGGAGCTGCGACCGGGGGTGGTGGGGAAGTGTGGAGGTATGGAAGTGTGGAGCCTCTCCGTGTCGCCGGGGGTCGTCCCCAAGCCCTTCTTCTGCAGTTCCTGGGCCACTTCCCAGCGCTGGTGGCGGAGAGGAGGGCACACTAGGGTGGGCTCTGCAGTCCCTGCTGCCCACTGCTGGAGCAAAGCGGTGTGTATATGGCGTGCACATACACTGCACAAGTGTGTGTAACGTTACAGTATATCGTTAAAGTCATGTCACGGAGTCAACGGGTATGCTCAGTAGATGGAAAGCAGCCGTTCTGTCATGGTGTTGGTGTCCCGTTGAGCTGCTGACACGGGTTAATCTGTTTTTGCACTGACAGCCCACCCTACAGGTGGCTACAAGGTACTGGGTCAAGCAATGTGGTTGTTAAGGCAGGGAGAGGACAGGAGGTTCTCCTAATATCTGAACAGCACACATTCATCCGGCTGATGGACTGTTCTTTTGTCATATGCTCTGGGATCACAGTGATGTTTGCAGCTGCTGGTAACAGGTTAAAAGCACCTGTGTTTAGCTGAAAAGTATGTGATGGCTTCAGATAAGCTGTAGAAGTAATACTGGCTGGCCAGTAGTTCCTCAGATCTTTTTGTTTGTTAGTTTGAATAACAAATATATTTGGCCTTTTGCAGTCTTCTGAACGTTTCCATTCTCTAGACATCAAAAAGGTAACTGCCAGTGCATCTGATGTGACTTCAGTCAATTCTCCAACCATCACAGGATGAATCCAGCCTAACCAGTCTGAAAGTGTTGACTTTGCCTAAGTACTTACAAATCTAGAATGACTTTTCAGGCACCTGTCATTGGTGCTATTTAACCACCATCCCAGTGAAGGCAGGTGAGAAATATTTGCAACTTCCTGGCATCTTTGATCTATTTTCCATTTCAGAAGGCCAGTCCTTTTACTGGTCTTCCCCTCACTGTCCATGCAGTGACAGGCATCAGCGATGGGCTGATTGTTCTTTTCCCCTCTGCCAAAGATAAGGCAATCATTAACTTCCTGTTTGAAGTATCTTTGTACTTACTTGAAGTTGCCATGTTTCCCTCAGTTCCTCCCTCACTACACTACATACTGCAGGCCTTTTTAATCCTCCCTTTTGGATGGTCCAGGGAGGTTGTTCCCCTCAGTGGGCTCACTCCCCCATATTTGCCTGTTCTGTAGCAGCGTGTACCCAAACTGGATACTCAGTTCTGTGTCAGTCAGTGCTGTGTCACTCACAATAGCACATTTGATCTGACAGCTTATTTCATGTGACCTACTGGCTATCCTTCTAGCCATGCAAACCGGTATGATGTGTGCCTGGTTGGCAACAGCATGATGTTGATGTGCATTCTGCTTTCTTTCCAAGGAAGATGATATTCTGTGAGCTCTGACACCACATGAAACTTTGCATTTGCAAAAGCAGCAGAGGATCTTTTCGTCCTGAATGCTCTGACCTTTAAAATCACAGGTATAATTTGCTCTGAGTGGGTTTTGTCTGAAACGCATTGGCCTGTTATACAAAACCAAGTATCAGAGGAATCATCTGTGGTCCCACTGAGTGAGAATGAGTCAGGAACGACTGCGCTTAGCCTGTGTGCACCCCAAAGTCTGCACGGAGGGAAACGCGAGCACAAAAGCACGGAGCGGGAAGGAGGGAGACCTGGATTCAGGCCCTAGGCACGGCCTAGGCCCGGAGCTCAGGAGCAGCTGCTCCGCACGGCCGCTTCCCCTCGCTCCGGAGCTCCGCCTCTGCCGGGCCCGGCCCCGCTCCCTGCCAGCAGCCAATGTGCGGGGCGGCGGCGCGGGTGTCCCTGCAGAGCGCCAGGCCATGCTGCAGCACAGCACCCTGCTCCACCTGATCGCTGGAGGGTGAGTGCCCGCGATCGCTCTGCCCGGGATACGCGGCCGGGATGGCCGAGGCTGCCGTAGGCGCGGAGCTTCGCCGGGCCCGAGGCCCGTTCTGCTTCCCATGGGGCGACTCGGGCCCCGCGGCCATGGCGTCTTCTCTCCCGGCTTGCGCCGGGCCCGTCCTCTCCTCCCGCCTGCTGCCAGACCGGGGTCTCTCTGCAGCCGCCGGGGACTGAGGGGCCGCGGCCGCAGAGAGCCGGGGGAGGAGAGAGGGACCCCGGAGCCGCCCGCCTTGCCCCAGGCTGACAGTGCCTGCGCCCGCGGGCCTCACCCGCGCTGCCTTTGCTGTGCTATGGTCGAATGCAGGGATACGGTGTGACTGATTCCTCCGCGCCGGGTGAATGTATGGCTCTGCAGTGGGGAGAAGGGGAGTATCCCTGTGATTCAAGAGGGTCTTCGTCTGTCATTTCACCCAGCCTAAGTCCCCCGGAGCTGAGGGAGTGAGGGAAGCTGGGTGCTGAACAGGGGAATGTGGGGCACCGCTGGGTCACTTGAGGGAAGTGAATGGTGGAGCAGCCTTGTCTTTAGGAGGGCACCAACCCTCCACCACCGCGTGGCTGAGATTCCTGCATGTCTTGTTTGGCTTTAAATAGTGCGTCTGATTTTGGAGTCAGGCGTTGGAAGTGTGAGGCCTCTGAATTCGCAGCGTGCCCTTGAGCATGTCCCTTGGGTGGCGTTTCACCCTTCCTCTCTTTAAGAAACGTTTAAGCCTCAAAACAATGAGCTTTATGTTTATGATGGCCTAAAGCAGAAGATACTGAGGTCCTCTACACTTTGCTGTGTAACTGCAGAGCACCCTTGCCTAGACAGCCACCTGAACCCTTTCCAGATTGCACAATCCTGTTGGATTCTGTGTGACAGTCAGCTTTGTGGCATAGCATGTGCAATAAAGCACCTCCTTTAATTGCTCTTAATGAGTAAATTTCCAGTTTCCTGCACTAATGTTTTTCTTCCACCTCAAACTCCCTAGTTTTCCTTCTAAAAGTGTGAAAGCAAAATCTAGCAGTAAGTACTGTTTTCTAAGGTACAATGACCTGCCTTCTTCATTTAGCTCTTTTTGCCCTGCTTTATGCTGGCAGTACATGTTATACTGGTTGTCAGACACTGCTCTTCATCATATTTTGCAATAACTGCTTTTTTTCCTGTTTCTAGAGCAATGACTTCAGGGGTTTGGCTTTATTAAGCAGGGCTGAGTAAGCCCAGCAGGAGGTCCCTTGGTGACAGCTCAGTTCCATTCAGTGGTTTTTCGTGATTTGCCATTATTTTGTCATTGCAGCTTTGCTCAATACTGTGACAACCTTCGTCACCCATGGATTTTATCAAGAGTAAAATGTTATCTCCTGCCTGTTGGTGGAGAAGTTGAAAATTATTAGGTCTAGGCTAGAAGTGATTTTCCTAGACCCTTGCTGGACTCCTGCTCTTTGTTTCTTCACTGACAT
Source organism: Melopsittacus undulatus (assembly GCF_012275295.1). Lineage (NCBI taxonomy): Eukaryota > Metazoa > Chordata > Aves > Psittaciformes > Psittaculidae > Melopsittacus > Melopsittacus undulatus. The sequence continues at coordinate 113,557,168 of NC_047528.1, read as the reverse complement.
CTGCTTTCAGGGCAGGGAAAGATTTTAATCCATTTAGCATCTGCACTGCAACCAGAGTGTTGAGGCCCTCAGTGTGTGCTTGTGAGATACCACAGTTTGCAAAACTGAAGTATATAATGTCTTTGTAGTTGCTTTTTTGAGCCCAGTTTGGCAAGTTCCATAAAAAGACTCAAACACAACAATATACCCCCTTCTACTCCTCAACATGAATGAATGCAAAGTGTCTTTTAAGTCTACAGTGATCTGATTCTGTAATTCTCTTCCGGCAATAATCCCAGGGCATACAACCATATAACCTTAGCAGAACAAACTATTACAAATGCACTTCTTCTTCAGTCCTGGTGGTCATTAGAACTCTTTTGTGTATTTCCCCAGTACCTGGGGAATGCTTAAATTTATAAAACAGTGAAGTCTCTTTAATCTGCTATTTTGAATATACATGGTCATCATAGCAGCCTTCCAGTGTCTGAAGGGGGCCTATAAGGATGCTGGGGAGGGATTCTTCATTAGGGACTGTTAAAAAGGGGAAGTGTAGATTGGATATAAGGAAGAAGTTCTTTACTGTGAGGGTGGTGAGGTACTGGAATGGGTTGCCCAGGGAAGTTGTTAACCTTCCATCCCTGGTAGTGTTCAAGGCCAGATTGGACAAAGCTTTGCATGACATGGTTTAGGGGGAGGTGTCCCTGTCCATGGCAGGGGGATTGGAACTGGATGATCTTAAGGTCCTTTCCAACTCTGTCTGTCAACACCTTCTGCATGGCTGTTCCATGCAAATTAATCTCAAAGCAGTATTTCAGGTACTGAGCATACTCTAGAAGAACAGTTGTCAAAGGATCAGAAGGGGCAGAAGCGGAGAGCCAAATGTATCAGTTCTGACTTGTCCCTGGGTGGTAGAATGGGAAAAGGGGATATTCATCCTTTCAGCATTACTGAGGTGTGACTAGAATGATGGCAGTGGTTCCTGAGTTCCAAAAATAGCTTCTGTCTGCTGAAGGTCAGGGTCATCTTCCCTTAAGCAAGTCAGGCTGGGGCAAGCCTGGCTGTTAGCAGCAAATACATGTCTTATTTATAGGGCCTTGCACACATAGGGCTGAATGGGCTATGGGTTGAAAACACAGACAGGCTGTGGGGTGGCAGAGCATTGTGCTGCCACTCTCTGAGGCAGTGCAGCTGTGGGGAGATGGGAGGCACAGTGGTGATCTCAGCAGAGGGCATTGGCGTGAATTTGGGCAGCAGAAATGTTTGCTTTGGCAGTCTGAATACAAAGATCAGCAGCTTTGAGTGAGGGACTGCTGAGTCCCCATGGACTTGGGACTGTTTGTCTCAAATACTGAGTGAAGTTTCAGGTGAGGCTGCCAGATGTCCCCAGCTGAGCTGTTATGATGTTAATCAATGTCAGAGCAGGAGGTCAGGCTGGGGGAGAGGTCAGCTGTCCTCTCCTAGAGAGCTGAAGGTTGTGGATGAGCAGGGTCAAAAATAGTGCCCTGTTACTGCACAGGGATCATTCTTACATTTGCTATTATGTCTTTTTATGCCCTAGATGTGGTGGCACAGCCGGAGCCATCCTGACCTGTCCCTTGGAAGTGGTGAAGACACGACTACAGTCATCCCAACTGGTACTGCGGCCTCTGTGCCTCTCAGAGATACAACTGCCAGGGATGAGTGTGAGGCTGATGAACCCCACCTCACCATCTCCTGGAGTGCTGAAGCTGCTGAGGTGAGTAGGATGGGACTGTGCATGTTAGCACCGGGGAGGTGAAGGTCTAGCCATTGGATGAGGAGAGAGGGAGCACGATCAAGAGGGGGAGATGGATTTTCAGCTGAGGCTCTGGAAATTGCAAGTACAGTAAGAAGTTTGGTCAGAGCACAGATACATTTGCTTCTCACAGTTGATCAGTGCTTTGCATCTGCAGGGCTGCTGTTGGGACTGAGAAATTTCTCAGCTAGTGGTTTGGTTAGACCCAGAGTGATGGTGTCAGCAAGAACAGGGAGAAATGACTTAAGGGAGAGAGAAAGCAGGTGGAGGGAAAATGAGAGTAGAGCAGGAAAAGGATAACACAGGAGGTGAGGAGAGGATGCTCTTTTGAAGAACAAAGAAGGAAGAGGAACAGGAGAGCCTGTAGCTTAGTTATTTTGCTGATGTCTCTGCTCATTTCCTTCTGTAGGGCCATTATTGAGAAGGAAGGTGTGCGATCCCTGTTCCGAGGTCTGGGTCCCAACCTTGTTGGAGTTGCTCCTTCCCGGTGAGTACTGCTCTCTGAGGATAGCTCATGCTGTACACGTTTTAGAGGACCTCCCTGACAGCTATTGCTCCACATTCAGGAAGCAGTCTGAGCCTTGTGCTCATTGGGTCACAGGACCACTTCACACAGACATTTTCTGAACCTTCCAATCATAGTTTTAAGATTATTTCTGTGGTAGTATTCTAGTATAAACAGTATCTGATGTCACATTAGACAAACCTTTGCTGGGAGTAAGAGTTGGAGTGAGACCCCAAACAGCAGTGCTCTCTCTGCTTCTCATAAGTGAGCTGTAACCTCTTCTGCATTTCTTTTCAACCAGGGCTATATATTTTGCTGCCTATTCTCATGTTAAGGAGAAGCTCAATGCTGTCCTTGTACCAGAGTCCAAGAAAGTACACATGCTGTCAGCAGCCTGTGCAGGTAAGCCTCTTCTGTCTCAAAGCAGAGTCAAGGGGTCCTTCTGTCTGTAAGCATAAACAGGTTTCATTCCTTCCTCACTGCTGCTCCCATGAGTCCTGCTCTCTCTTCTGAAGTTTTCTTCCTCCACACCTGGAGCAGTGAGTTCCTTGGCTAACCAAAATGCTTTCTCAATCTTTGTTCTTCTTAGGCTCATTTCTTCAAGTCATGGAGCTGCTCTTTACACCTTCAGGAAAAGAGCTCCATCTATGAGAGGGAGAAGGCAGTCTGTAATTTGCAGACTGTAATTTAGACCACTTGTATTATTTCTCTTGATATATCCTACTTCTCTAGCAAAATCTTCCACTCTTGCAAGTTTAGTCAGTTACTTCCTGCCTCTTTGCAACACCAGGACCTGTAGCAGGGTTATGTTTGAGGGAGAGGAGCTAATTACCAACAGACAAAGGCTGGACGGGGCAGGCAGAGAAAAGAACAGTCTCCCTTAAATGTCTCTTCGCCCATGGGAGCTCAAGGTCATTCTGAATTTGCAAATGCCTGCAACTTGCCAAGCAGAATTCAAAAAGATGATAGTCCAGCACCTCCTCACAGTTAGTGTGATCCTGGTGCTCATGGCTTTTCCCCTCTTCTGTTCTGCAGGCATTACTTCTGCCACACTCACCAATCCTATCTGGTTAGTGAAAACCAGGATGCAGCTGGAAGCCAGGTAAGGCAGGCTAGCAATGCAGAGCTGCTCCAAGTCAAATCAGGACTGTTTTTTGGGGGGAGGGTTGCATAGGGTTCTGTGACTTGCCATGAGGACATAGGTCATACAGTTGTGTTCACAACAGCATTTGAGGTCAGTGGAGCAGTATGCTGTTCTAACCCTCCCTCATCTTTACAGGGTGAAGGGGGAGATGGCCAGCAACGCTCTCCAGTGTGCCATGCATGTATACCGCACTGAAGGCCTTCGTGGGTTTTACCGTGGTATCACTGCCTCCTATGTTGGAGTGTCAGAGACCATTATCCACTTTGTCATCTATGAAGCCCTGAAGCAGCAGATGAGAAACAGCCATCATTCCCTTTCCCCACCACTCACACTTTCACCAAAAAGCCATGATTTCTTTGGATTAATGGGAGCTGCTGCTGTCTCCAAAACATGTGCTTCATGCATTGCATATCCACATGGTGAGTGAGTCCACTCCCCTGGCTTCTCTTCCCCTCTATGGGAGATGCCATGCCCATAGGATCAGTCTGCTAATATCACTTCCCTTTTTTTGTCTCTCCAGAGGTCATTCGGACACGGTTGCGAGAAGAAGGGTCACGATACCGTTCCTTCATACAGACTCTGCAGCTTGTGGTCCATGAAGAGGGACCTTTGGCTTTATACCGAGGGCTCCTGGCTCACTTGGTCCGTCAGATCCCAAACACAGCTATCATGATGGCTACCTATGAACTCATCGTACATTTGGCCTCTTCCACCTTGTAAGCACAGTGTAGCAGCTGGTTGAGGCTGCTGTAGGGACCTCATGGTTCTGAGAACTTGTCTTTTTCAGTGGTCTGAGGGGTGCTTTTCATCACTTATCAGAACTGGGTCAGGCATAGCATTCTCAGGACAAAAGCCTTTTCTTGTGCAGTGTTTGGCTCTGATGTATATAATGTAGCCTTTCTTCTTTCTGGAGACCTGAATTACTCCAGCACTTCAGGATTGACATCCTGATTTGACAGTGCCTGCTGTAAGCTCCCTGTATGAAACAAGGGCACAACACTTGCTGGGAAGGATACAAAGGAGAAAGCCTAAGAGTACCTTAGCCTCAGCATGTTCACTTCTTTTGGACCCAGTAATAACCAAAAGTGGGCACAGCCAGGCATGACAGGCTAGAGCTCAGACATTGGAGAGAACTGCAGCAGATTGAGATCTTGAGCTGAGACTTTTCGTACCCTCAGAGGGGCTCTTTCACTCTCACCTCCTGTGCTGCCTTCCTGCCCCTAAGGAGGATTTCTCAACCTCGGCTGCCAGCAAATGTCCTATTGCAGAATTATCTTTTGGGTCCTCCACATGTTGCAGCCACTGCCCCAAGATGTGTCTTGCAGTCTGAATAATCAGACCAAGTAGATCAAGGGAAGAAGCACAAACTGCTAGAAAGCACTACCTTCACAACTCATGCTAGTGGGCTCACAGGCATGTTTTGCCAATATCTGATGTGTCCCACCCCCTCCATTCCCAAAAGAGAGTACACCTTCCCTTGGAAGTGCTGACTGTTCTACAGGTTGGAACCCTGGTATGAAAAATACTCTTTAATGTAGAAAGAAAGCAGATTGGGTGAAAAAAAAAAGCCCTGTATGAAGCTGAGGATTTGGCCTGTTTCTGTTCATGATGCACTATGTGTATGGAAAGCACCTTTATTTGTTCTTTTCTGTAATCAAGAATTCAGTTTGCTGCGAGTGTTAACACATGCCTGTGCCAGGCTGGGCTGCCTTCTGTAACTCTGCAGGGTCCTAGCCCCGTGTCCTAGGGAAGGAATACAAAGAGTATTTTGACTCTCAGGTTCAGGGGTGATGTGTTGCTTGTTCCAACACAAGACAGTCACAAATGTAACCCTTCCCTGGAAAGGCAGTCATTTCAATAAATACATGCTCTGGACAATCTCCAGTCTTACATTTGAGGCTCCACTGCCTGTTTCTTTCCCTGCTTGTAGTGAAAAACAGCAGAAGTCCTGAACATTTTATTTGAAATCCATTTATTTTTAAAATCCACTTTTGTTTCCTCATCCTTCTTCTGTTCATTCATTTACTTCAGTAGTATTGACAACTTTACAAAGCGACACAAGCTGCAGTGTTGGGTTTGTGGTTGGTTGGTTGGGTTTGGTTTGGTTTTTTGCATGAAACGAGAATAAACCTCAAACGACAACATTGAAAAAATATACAATATATATATATATAATATCTGGGGAGGGGTTGTGAGAGACCCGCCTCTGAACCCTATTGCTGACTCCTTCCATCTTGGTGTCCTTTCCAAGCCCCTCCTTCCTCAGTACAATTTGAACTGTGCCACCATGTGCCCTAACACATGGTTCTAGAGAGCCAGCTGGGGGGTCAGTAATGTGGGGAATGTCCACAATGGGAATGGCAGAAGTGGGGGGAAGATGGGAGGCAGAAATGACAAATGAGGGAGGAGTGCATGTGTACACGGTGCAGGAAGGAAGAAGTTAAGACACCTCCTTCCAGCCATATGCTAGGGGGATCCATTGGACTGGTGGTTTAAAGCTCCTAGTAGCGGCGAGAGCCGTCACTTCTGCCCATGATGTGTCGGTCACCCACGTTGCTGTCTGGCGAGTCTGGTGTCTCCGAGTCAGTGCTGTCATCTTCATCATCCATGCCCTCACCAGCCCTGCCTTTGCCACTGCCTCCTGCCCTCTCCTGGCAGCTCTGGTAGGACTGGGAAGGTGAGACATAGGGTAAGGGAAAGTATCTGGCAAACCAGCTGCAAGCCCAGTCCCAGCCCCTGCAGCTGCTCCTCACCTCCATGGGGTTGACAATGATGGTCAGGGCTGAGTCATCCCAGAACATGTCGCCCTCTTTGCCGCCACTGCTTGTGTGTCCCCCTTCAGCAGGCCCAGGGACCTCTTGTCCCACTCCCCGCCGGTGCAGAGAGTGGATGCGCAGGATGCCAAGGATCACCATGAGTGCCAGGAAGCCCACACACACCACAATGATGACAGTGGCAGCACTAGGGACCACTTTGGAAAAAGAAAATGAGAAGCAGTGGTTAGACTCTGTCATAGAAATGTGTTTCCAACCTGGCCTGCAGGAACCAGGGCTCCTGGGCAGAGCTTGGAGGTTTGGGGTCTGGGCAGGACCCAAAATCCTCACTCTTCTGCTCCCCTGGGCACAGGCAGTTTCTGCCTTCCGCTGCTCTATGTTTGCTTGAGGCCAGCATGGTCTTCCAGGACGCCGAGGTCCAGATGCCCTCTGATGCTGGCCTGGCCTATAAACTGCACATTACCTTTTTGCTCTAGGCCAGTAGGCCCAGCCTCTTCTCTCCAGATGACCCCGTTACCTGTAAAATCCATCCAGGCTCTCTGTGGCTTTGTTCTGGGCAGTTCTGTGCAGCACAGACAACTTGGCTGCTGCAATAGGGGAGGCAAGGGCTGGGTTTTGGTGCTCTCCCAGTATATGCATAGGCTGTCCCTGCAGTGGCCCAGTGGACAGGATCAGAGGCTGTAGGAAGCAGCAGCAAAATCTAGCACCAAAGGTGTTTTTCATGCTCCCTACAACAGGGATCCAAAGCCAACACAGGATCCTCTGTACCAGCCTTAGAGCTGGTCTGCAGTCACGCTTGTTGCACAGGGCTGCCAGCACAAACAAACTCTTATCTCTAGTCTAGCTTTACAGCTTCTCTTTCCTCTGCTTTGGGGGCAAGAATCCTTCTCTTTTCTCTGGTGCCATCTATAATTTTCTGCCTTCCTCACCACCACCTAGTCCCATCTCTTTTTCTAGAGGGCTGTCAATCTTCATTCCCTTGTTTCTCTCTTGCTGTTGAAGCTTCTTTCTGAAATGACATTATCCAATGTCATACAGTTGTTCTTTTTAGACCTTCTCAGGTGTAGATTTCTAACTGCTTCTACACCAAGAAAGCACACACCCAAAGAAGAATGATTGTTGCACCAAGCTCTAAACCACAATTTGACTGCAGTCCATTTGCTAATGACAAGTGGCACAGTATAATGAGAACTCAGTAACATGGGTATAGAGAGCCTGAAAGGAATCCTCTGCTATAAGTTCTACTACAATGACAGAAAATCAGCATCCTGACCCAATGAATGAACCCCAAAGATAACATTACATACTTGGGTTATTATGGGTGCTTGCCAAACTGTGCCCAGATAGCTCTGGGGGTAAATGATGGCCTTGGTGCACAAACTGCTGGGAATTCAGAATATGGTTAGGATGAGCAGCTTGGTTCATGCTGTGAAGCACATTCACCTGCAGAAAGACCAGAATGACAGAGACTCAGCCCTATGCTCATAGTGCATTCTACACTGCATGCATTCCTATTCACCATGTCAGCTCCATGCATGCACAAGTACCTATGTGTGCATGTATTGATCGTGTACCTCAACAGTAAACTCATTGCTGGAGTAGCGTCCATTCATCTCAGTGCAGGACAGGTGAAACTTCCTTTCATAAAGAGCAGCACCATGGTTGATGTGGTACGAGACCTGACGCAGGATTTCCTCATAAACTGCAATGCTCTCCACACCTGAGACAAGAAGAGAGGATTGGTGTGGTGTGAGGAAGCTCCTGCTTCGAAGTCATCTGGCATCATAACCCTGTAGCAACTAGGAGCTACAGAGGAATCCAAGGCAATGCTGGGTTCATTATTTTTAGGAAGGGAGCAGAGATGGAGCTGGTTTGCAAAGGACCCGATGAAATCCCTGCTTGCATTGCTAATACAAGTGAAAGGGAAGGAAGAATCAAAAGCAATAGTTTTCCTGTTAAGTTCTGGAGAGCACCACAGGGTCGTACCAATCCACAACATGTGGGATGTGCTGTCCCCCAGTCGTGTCAAGCAAAGTGATGCTGGCACATGAGAACACCAAGCCCCAAGGAGTAAGTCAGGGGGAGTGACACAGATCTGGCTGAGAACTCAGACACCATGCCATAGTACTGCTGTGTGCTGGAGGAGGAAGAGCCAAGAAAATGGCCTGGGACTTCCAAAAGCCAGGAGTTCAACAAATGGTTACACCTCAGAGTCTCACACAGTACACCAGCACATCTCTAGCATCAGGTTAAGTGCTTCTCCACTGATGTCTGACACTAAGAAAGACACAGACGGCTGTGGCCAAGGACAGGACATACCTGTGATGGTCAGGTAGGCAGAGGTGTTAACAAGCTCCAGGCCCCGCTGCTGCAGCAGTGCCCCATCCAGGAGCAGGTACTCCCTCTCTGGGTCCAAGTCATCTCCTACCAACGAGATCTCGCAGCCATCCAGGTTGTGCACAATCTCATCTGACATTCGTGTATCTGTCACTGAGATGCAAATGGAAAGAAGACAGGGCCAGAAAGACAGGAGCCATCAGTGAAGGCAGGAGTTACTCAGAGTGGTACCCATTTACTTAAAAGTGCTCACATCATATGTAATGACTTCTCTTTCTCCTGCTAGCACTGACCTTGAGTAAAACCACTGTCAGTCCTATTACTTGTTGTAGGAGTCCCCCTGGTTCTAATGACATTATTTATGCACATAATAAAGTCACTTAATTTTGGAACAGCACACTATCAGACTGGCTCATGATAACACATCTCGGCTGTAAAGACTCTGTCAACAATGGCAATGTGCAGATCAGGAACAGCTCTATCACACATTAGCAGACCCTAAGTGCTTTCAAAAGCTTTCCCCTGTCTCACTTGCTAACTGCTGATTACCACAGTTGAGATCTTCAAAATGGCAGCCACATTCACCTTCTGAATGTGAAGTGAACCTGACTTCACCGCTTTCAGCAGGGCTAAGACCAACCTGCTCTAAGTCAAGAAACTTATCGTTGCATGAGGAAAGGCAAAGCTTCCCAACAGAAAACTGTGAGGGAAAAAAACCATTACCAGATATGAAAGAAGTGAAAGGACATGTAGAGCGTAGCATGCAGAGAAGTAATCTGAGGATGATGGGGAGAAATTGAGGGGCAGGATGTTACAGGGTGTGAGGAAACTGACTGGGGAATTCACAGGAATAAGTGATGCAGGAAGAGATGGGAGGAGGGAAGAGATAAGGAAAGCAGGAGAGAATGAAGCAGGAGGAGACTGGGTAAGTGTGGGAGTGGAGAGGGTAACAGGCAGGACATCCATTCAGTGCTGGATTCAATAAAGGGAAATGTAGGTAAGATGTAAAAGGGATTAGGAATTAGCAGCCTGGGAAAGGAGAGAGTACAGCAAAGGAACTGTGTGCATAGAAAACGTACAGGGAGGAGTAGAAAGGGATAAGAACCGATTAGCCTACATATTGGCAGACAATGTGCCCTGCTCCTGTATTTGTAAACTCCTTCTTGCAGTTTTAATGAGGAGCTTTGCTTTCTCTGCAGGACAGCAGCTCTTGTAGGGCTTTCCAGTTTGTCAATTACACCTCACCCTGTACTCCACTCACCAGTACCATGCCAATTCTCATCCTTCTTGGCCTCCACCTGATGAGAAATAGAGCAGCTGATCTGCAGGTTAGGGAACAGGGGGACCCCATCTGGAGCTTCAAAGTCTGACGCAGGATGAGCAGATTGGGCATTGCCACTCAACAGGATCTGGGGGGCATCAGGCTGTAGCACCACAACGTAACCTTCTACATCAGGAATGGAGACACAGGACTCTTCGCTGAAACACCTGAAGGAGAACGGTAAAAAGCAACAGTTGGCTCAAAGTTGTAAAAGAAAACTTCCTATTGCTGCCAGTGAAGGGAATATCCTTTCTCTTGTCGTCTTCCTAAAAAGCTTCCCTATAGCCTGCTGTGCAAGACAGAGGTGTGTGGTAGGACTGGCATCACTGGGTTTCAGGTGACTTGGTCATACCCACACACCACAGAGAAAATTAAAACCAGCCCACAGACTTGGAACACCATGAGTGTAGAATGTAAAGTGAATGCAGAAGTTCTGCCACCTGCATAGACCCCAGGGCCCAATATTACAGTATCTATTTGGATATTGCATAGGTCAATATTTATTTTCAGGAAGACTTTTACCCATTTTGAGACCATCAAATAGAATTAAAATACAAGGTGAGAGGGTGTAATTTTAGTCAAAAGAGAGGTAACTCTCTTGCTGCACTTTGCTGCAGGCGCTGCTTTGTCCACTCACTTGACAGTAGTGGTGAGTCTGAGTGGCCGGACTCCAGGGGTAGCAAAGCGCAGTGAATTCATGTAAGCCACATGCTGGATTGCATGGTTGAAGGTTTCCACATCATCACCCTCCAAGGTGAGCAGGGACTGAGAGGGGTTCACATGAACCTACAGGTGGAAGAGAAGGAAATACTCAGAGTTCTTCAGCAAACACCATGAACCTAGGCTAAGAGAGACACAGAGGAGAAAGGTGGGCAGTTGTCTGAGGTGGGGGAGCAGGCAAAATCCTGGGAAGCAAGGCTGGGGAGGAGAGTGGAGGAGACCCATGCAAGCTGGGCAGATGGGCATACCTTCATCCCTTTGCCCAGACTGTCGAAGTCACTGTAATCAAGCCCCTCACGGCAGGCATACAGGCATTCAATAACCTCCCGGCTCTCCAAGCTACCAGGGCGCACAGTGAAGCCAGCCAAGTAACCATGGAAGTAGTGGTGTATCGACAGAGGATCTCCTGGGGGAAACATGGGAGGTGAAGGGTGTGAGAGACATGGCAAGGAAGAGAGCAAAACCCACAAAAACAACAGTGTGGGGGACATATGGATGTTCAGGGAAGTAGAGAAAGACAGAGGAGTGTACAGAACATGGAAAAACAAAGACAAGAAGACGGGAGATGCTGAAGTAAGGAGATGACAGAATTCCAGATGGGGGAAAGTGGGAAAACCAGACCAACAGACAGACCATGGCAATGCACGGTGGGTAGCATAGAGAGGTTTCTGCCAAACTGCTGAATGCCAGATGGAAACAATTTCTTGTTCCCTTCTCACACTGCTTCCTGTGAGGGCTTTTAAAAGAAGCTACACGTTCCATAGATAGGGATGAGGTGACATCTCCTGATGTCTCTTATGGCTATTGCATTCTTCAGAGACCAACTTTAATAATCAGGCATGAGGACTCTATCCACATGAAAAGCGTACTCCATCTCTCAAAGCAGGCTGTAGTCCTCCTTTTCATGCTCCACAGATATCAAGGTATCAAGGACCCATCTGCCAAATAAGGGGTTTCCTCCCAGGATGGTGGGAGGTGGCAGGACAGGACTGGGAGAGCTGTGTGAGGAAAGCACCATGCAAGAAGTGACAGCCATGCACGGTGAAGAGGGAAGAAGAACCAGCTTCTTTCTTTTCCCTACCTTGTATAGTATCAGTGGAGTTCTCACTTCCTTTGATTTTCTCTTTGTTTTTCTCCTCTGCAAAAGGAGAACATTCAAACAAGCATACGGCATTGGAACAGGGTAGTTATAGGGTTAGGTAAGTATCTATACAAGTGCTTGTACTGGCCAGTCCAAAGGAACAGCTCTGGAGTCATTTGCCAAGCAGTGCATCCTTCAACCCTAGAGACAGCACATCACAGATGAAAGAGAGCAAGTCCCTGTCATGAAGGGGACGGTGATTCTGTAGGATGAGTAACTGAGAAAGCATAAGGGTCTTTCTTGGGGGGAGGGTTCTGGTTTGGTGGTTTGTTTGGTGGTGGTTTTTTTTCTCCTTTCCCAATGATACCTATTTTGGGAATTAACTGATTCCTATTTAGGGATCATGGTCTTAGCCATGCTTGCAACAAGCCATACATTCAACCTCCCTTTGAAACTCAGATGGCTCCAAGAGGGTGTCCAAGCTGATTCATGTTTGTTGGGTGTTAAAGGCCAATGGAGAGCACAGAGCTGTGGGAAGATCCATGATCTGGGAGAAGCAGTACTACAGTAAAGATTCAATCTTACTAGAGTGAAGGCAAGCAGCAGGCAAATTCCTTTATTCTGTCCTGCTGCAGTCTTGAAGAACTGAAAAGACCTGGGAAATGCAGTCTTACATCTCCACAGAATGAGTTTTAATCTGGCAGTGGCTTAACTATGTTCCTAACCCGATCTTTGTCCTCCAATCCAATTCCTCTACAGAATGACTCATGATTTCTTCATGTAGACCCTCAAGACACAGGAATCCACATCAATACAACCAGCAACATAAACAGTACTGCCTGCTCTCTGGTGAAAAGCTTTGATAGAAACACCAGTGGTACAGAGAGTTTCAACCCTCCTCTGCCTGAAAGCCAGTTATCCATTGCATGTTCTACTGCTGTTGCCATAAAGCTGCCAATGACACTTTTCCCTGAGCAATCATTACCACGGCCTGCTGGCTTGGTCCGTAAAGGAAGGAGACATACCAGCTTTGGTGCCAAGAAGGCAAGATAGCTGCAATGTGCTTTGCATCACTTAATATTGGGTGGTGTTTCTTCCACCTCTTCTGGCTCCCCCTTCACTCCCTTGTTTCCTGTATGGGAAGAGCATGGTTCAGGGAGGGGGCACTCACCAGCCCAGCAGGCTCCAATCATGAGTGAAGGTTCCTGTCGGGGTGGGTGAATGAGGCCATTGTCGTGGATGAGGGCAGGGTCGTAAGACACGCCATCCACATATAGTGTGACAGTGGGGAACTCCAGGTTCAGGGCATAATGGTGCCATTCGTCATCGCAGACCTGCGGCAGACAGCAGAGGAAGGGATCAGCAAAAGGCAGAAATAGAAGGGACACGAGGAAAAGGCAAATGCTCCCTCACCTGCTCAAGCTTCCAAAGGAATTTCACAGGCCTTGCGCTTTCCAGCAATGGCCAGTAGAGGAAAGCGATCCGGCAGCCGTGCACAGCCAGAGAGTAATGCGAGTAGCCATCCTCTGCCAGGGACAAGCACAGGGAGTTAGATATCACAGGAGATTCCTCCCTTCAGGCATAATCCCTCCTAACGAGTCAGAGACAGTGGGCAGAAGCATCACCACCCCAGGAGAAATGTCTCACCGCTGTGCACTGTACTGCAGATCACCGTCTCCTCTTCCCGTCTGCCTTTGCTAGGCACCACAGCATGCTTCATCCATACGGACAGGGTGAAGTGGTCACTCAGCCCCTCATGGGCATTGAGCCCATTCACCACAGGCACCTGGGCAGCCTGGCTGCCATTGAACCAGTAGATGAGGCTGCTGTCCTGGCTGTAGTGCACTGAGAGTCGTGCAGTCCAGTTTGCTGTGGGGCTAGGCACTGGCAACAGGTCAATCTCTCCTGAGGCAGCACCTACCAAGAAGGAAAGGAGTTAGGAATGTCAGCATGAGAGAATAAGAAGTCTGAGAATGAGGGAACAGGCAAAGAGGGTGCCCCGAGATTTTGCTGTAGCATCCTTGACCACAGGGAGAGGAGGAGTTGCCTATAAGCCTTTGGTGACTTTTCCCTCATCTGTGCTGGGGGAAGTCCCACAGACTCTGTGTACTGGGGCAACACACAGAAACCTCTGGCTTCCCAGCAAGGAGAGCACAGGGAGCCCCTTGTAATTGAGGTGCCCACTGCCCCTCAAGTTCTCCCAGCCCCACTGATCACAGCAGATATGAAGAATGTCCCCCAGCACCTCTGCTGCATGAGGCACAGAGCTAGGACCATGAAGCCCATGGTGCTGTCCCATAGCTGGCCTCCACCCAGGGAAGAATCAACTCACCACAGAGTTTGCGTAGTGACTTCTCAGAGTAGTTATCCCGGTCACAGCCCTTGGCCACATGATTTGTCTGCAGCTCCACTGTGGCCTGGATGTTCCACAGGGGCTCATCACAGGTCTCCAGGTGAATGGTGGGGAAGAGCGCAAGGCTGCCTGCACCCGGGGTGTACTCAATCCTCTTGTTCCAGCCTAATGAAGAACAGTGAAGGAGGGGGGTTATGTCCTGCCAAGGACCTGAGGACAGAATATTTGGTACACCCACAAGTGGCATCTATGGGCTAGTGTAGAAACAGAGATTTTTTGGCCCTTTCTATATTGAAATGACAACTTCATGCAGCTGGCACCAACACAAGGGAAGACTTCCTAGAAGCACAGAGTCCAAATCTGTCATGTTCTACAGCTAGTACCAGTGTAGCATCAATCCTTGGATTGTCAGCCTCTCTTAGCAGGTAAAGCAGATATTTAGCTGTGTTGATTTCTCCTTAATTCTATTGACTAGGGTGAACCTGTAGGAACACAACACCTCTGGAAAAGCCAAATATCCTCAAGATGAGCAGCCCACAGAACAATCTACTGTGAATACAGTCTATGAGCTTTATCATATTATACATATATTATATATTATCAAATACATAGTAGTAGTAATCCAAGGAATGATTTTCCAACGTTAGAATTGCCTTTCAGTGGCTCTGCAACAGACTGGTATGTGCTGCATCCCCTTAGACGGGACTGATGGGTTGGCGCCAGAACTGAATTTATCTGTGTATATACAAACACTTGCAATGAGTAGGACTGAGTCGTAGTTCAGCAAAAGCACAGGGAAGACATAACTGTGCTTGGAGGTTTCATACCCTGCCAGCTGGGCTTGCAGGTGGGTTTCACCTGGATTTCCACTTCAGCATCATCAGAAGCCCGCTTCTTTCCACAGTCATAGGCTGTCACTGTGAATTTGTAGACACGATCTCCACTGTACTGTAGCTTCTCCGTGTTCTCAATGTTCCCTGGTTAGCAAAATAAAGAGGTCAAGGGAAAGGAATTTCAGCCTCCTCAAACATATTCCTTCCAGAAATCACTCTTATTTATCATTAACCACAGAAACAACCAAAGAAGGGTTGAGCCCCCCCTCCAATGCTACTCTGTAAGAGCTATAGCATCCCACAAAATGGCTGCTGCATCTCTGCACCAGGAGAGATAGATCAGCAGTGCTAGAACATTCATACAGCACAGCTCTGCTATCAAATGGGACTGGCAGAAAGGGAGCAAAGCAGGAAAGGGGGAGTGACATGCTCTTGATAGGTGTGGATTCTTACCATCATTGTCAATCAGAAAGGGAATATTGGGGGTCAGGATCTCATAGTAGCAGATCTGGCTGTACTGTGGCGAGCAGTCTCCATCAATGGCCTCCACACGCAAGATGCGGTCATACAGCTTTCCTTCAGTCACTGCCACACGGTACAGCTTTTCCACAAAGACAGGAGCAAACTCATTCACATCATTTACTCGAACGTGCACCGTAGCCCTGATACAGAGAGACATCAGTGAGAACAGACCGGCTGATTAGGAGCCACATGCCCCCTACATTTCAGTATAAATCACTCCCCTAAAAGTGCACCAGTCTGATTTCCAGCCATCAAAAGCAAGGACAAGGAAAGAGACCTTGGTTTCAACACAACAATGTCAGCACACTGGAGCTTGGACAATGGTTTACCACCCCAGAGGAAGAGCAAAAGGAATGATAATGTAATCGGGACCTCCTGCCAATATGCAGCAACATACTGTCAAGCAGCCCTCAATTCTAGTGGTATTCACTCATGTGACTCAGTCAGTGAGCATTTCTATTTGGCTCTTATTTGCATGTTGAATTATAGTATTAAGGCTAGAGAAAAATACTTCTGGCTAAAGGAAGCACTTCCACAGCCATTTCCATCTGTGTTTCTGTGATAGATCGCATTTTGTAACATGCAGCAATGACTGCATGGACTTACTTGTGTGATTTCTTGGTATTTGCTCCATCAGGTCCCTCTCCACAGTCATAAGCTTGGATGGTGAATGTGTGCTCCTTATGTGCTTCACAATCCACTGGTTCCTTGGCCCGTATCAGCCCCTCACCTGTAGCTTTGTCCAGGATCACAGCTTCAAAAGGTACCCCTGCCCCATGGATCCTGAAGCCACAGATTTCACCTGGTACCCACAGAGACAGAGGAAGGGAAGAAAGAAAAGGCCTGAGAAGAGCATCTTATGTCTCCTTGCTTCCCTGTCTCATATTTTCTTCCTTTCTAACTTATGCTCTCCTTTCTTCCTCTTTATCATCTCATTTTGAGCAATTTCTGGTTCCCTAAGAGCTCCTCCTGCCATCTCTTACAGCCATTTGATACAGATTGCCCTCTATTGGACACTACCCCCACAGAATCTTGACCAGCATCCAGAATTAGAGGTTACAAGGCTCAAGCTACATTTACCAGTGCTACACATCCACGTATTGAAGGAGCACCTTATTTCTCCTCTGCATCCCTCACAGAGGCAAAACAGACCATATATTGCAGATGGGCAGCCAAAGCATGAAGATCCGTGATGCCTCATCCACCCACATAGGCAGGATGTGCACATTACTGCAGGGTCACATCAATCCTAAAGTTCAGCGCACAGGGACCACTTCTCCTCTCCCAGAGCTGAGGGATGATGCGTGAGGAAACTCCAGGCATGGCCTAAGCAAGGACCAGGAACACAACCCTCGTAAAAGCCCCATCTGTAGTTAGAGGGATCTGTCCTTACTGTGAGGGGATGTAGCACTGCCAACGAAGTGTGCCCTACCAGCTTCCTCCAGTGCTCACAGCACTGTGCATGTGATCCTTGAAAATAGCAGAACTGCGTCAAAAAGTAGCTGGCTCCACCCTCACTTTCCCTCCCTAAGGAAAACAGCTCACAGCATCCAAATCAAGCCCAAATTGCCTCCAGACTTCACTGGGGACCTCCTCCGGAACAAGGTTTGGAGGGGTTCACTTCCTGCAGAGAGCTAGAATCCAGCACAGGGATGAATGGCACCCTGTCTCTGCCTCTTCCTAAGTCTCCCTGCCACCCACCCGTCCCGGAGCTGTTACCCACCTACCTGCATAGCGCAGTGGAGCATCTTTGTCCAGTGCGAACAGTGGTGGGTTGAGCAGGACCGTGTTGTCATTCTCCATGACGATGCCCTGATACTCGGCTTCAATCCAGGGTTTGTGCTTGTTTGCTGGGGTGGATTTGGGGTAGTGGGTGGAGCACAGGAATGTATTAGCCACCAATGGCAGATTCAGTGGGACAAGAGCAGAATATCATCTAGTAGCAGGTAACAACTACCCCTCCCCACCTTCTTTTCTGGAAATAAAGTCTAAAAGAACAGACTGGGAGGAAGAAGTTCTTTTCTTTAGTTCTACTCCACATGGCTCTTGGGACTGGGAGACCTCATCAGAAACAATACATACCTTCTGGCCTTCTCATTACAATCTCACCAGGAATATGCGGAGAAGCATTTGGGTGCCCAGGAAAGTGGGAATGGTTAAAAAAGCCTGAACTCAAGAGGCAGAAGTAGCCTGATTCTGGAGACAGATTCCAAATGTTAAACCCTTTAGCTCACTGAAGCTGTAATTAAAGGATCTAGGATACATCTTTCCTTGGGGTGTCTCAAGGGGACAAGTCTTGCATGCAGCCATTATCACTTATGCCTGACATCCTCTGGACTAAGGCCCAGGATCCACACACCCGTACCCAGGTACACTTTCAGTCAGTCAAGCTATGTGAATAATAGCCTACTCTGAGAGTCCCATGCTCCTTCCTTCCCCACTCCATGGCAAGCACCATATTCCCTTGGCCCTTTCTTGCTAATCCTGTTGGCTGGAGCCCAGCCAGGCTTGGCATGGAGGCAGCAGCCAGCAGGAGCCTCTGAAAAATGTCACAGGCCCAGAAATAGCAAATTAATCTTTATCACAAAGGCTCCAGGGCAGGGAAAAGGAGAAATGGGGGGTGGGGGGGGGGGGTGTGAAGGGGAGGGGAGAGAGAAGAAAAATCATTATAAACTAAAAACCCCTCCCCCATGCCCACCCCCTGCCAAATGGGCCTCTGAGATTATACTACATGGCCTAGTTACAACCCCCCAGTCCCAGATAATCCCCCACTCTCCCACCCCTCGGAGACCAAGATTTATTACAACCAAGCAATGCCTTGAGCACAGCATGGGTCAGAGCTGGTGGGGAGTAGGGTACAGAGCCTTGCCCCTCAAGGGCACTACTTCCAATATGGGAATTCATCCTCTGCAGCACAGTATCCTCTGGAACCACACCAGCAAGGCGTGACGTGTTGACTCGAAAGGGACAGCATCCCCTACTGCATCTGCAAATGGGGGTGAGGGGATGCTGCTGGCGGCAGGTTGTGGCTGCCAGACAGCAACAGGTCAGAGTGGGGGTGCTGCAGCACCCCCGGAGTGGGCAGCCCCAGCCTGGCGAGGCAGCAGGGAGCGGGGGTTGGAATTTCTCCCTCACCATATTGATTGACGTTTATAAAGCATTGCGTAGGAAACCCAGACAAACATCCACCCTGCTCTGTAAGCAGGTGGAATCCTCCCTGTGTGCAAATGCCCACGTTCCAACCCACCCTTCCATTGCCCCCACTAGATTCCAGTCCGTGACGGCTCTATTCCATGTGCCGCACCACCGAGGTGGGAATCTGTAGCTACAAATACCAAATGTGCCCTGTTGCTGGGGTAACAAGCTGATGGTAGAGAGAGATAAATCCTTTGCTGCATTCACCTGCAACTTGGGAATCACCAATCTGATTTCTTGGGAAATGAGTTCCTGGAGGTTACAAAACCATCTTTGGAATATTTTTAGGGTACAGACTCCCACTAGCTTCAGGAAAGCTCCTGTAAATCTAAAATAATTTGCCAAAGGTGGGTAGATGTTTCAGAGTGTAGATTCACAAAGAAAAGAGAAAATCTGGAGTGGAAGGGGCCCTGCCTTGCTACTGGGCCCCTTGGCATCAGGGCAGTACAAATACATGCCCCTACCAATGCCAGCATGCATAGAGCTCCCCGTTGCACCGCCCTGTATCCTTACCTCTTCCCAAGAACAGAGGATGTCACATTCCCCAATGACCGCCAAATCCCTGGCATGTTCCCCGATTCTCCCACCCTGCCCGAGGATTGACGCACTGACTGCCCTCAGATTAATTCCTCCTGCCTGTCACTACAGCCACAGATTTAGAATCCTACACCTTTCTCCTTTACTCTATGTGGTCAAAGAACATCTGCATTCAGAGCATTACAGCCGTAGCATGAGGGTTTGGGGGGGTTACGTATTTAGCACATAAAATACTGTTTGATCCAAGCAACCTGCATAATTAACACATAACTGGAAAATAATTCCTGTTGGCAGATCGCAGATGGATGAACTAGAATGAGAAGATGGAGACGGGGATGTGTTTGGGAGACCACAAAGGTCTGTGGAGAAGCAACACATTCTCTCAGCATGCTAGGGAATGGAAGCTAAATCCACATGGCAATAACTGGAACAAAAGCAAGACAAGTGGCTGGAAAAGGGCAAAACGCGAGGGGAATGCTAGCAGAAAAGAAAGAAGGAAAAGAAAGGAAAGCGGTGACAGGAGGCAGATGGACAAAGTAGACAGAGAGGATGAGGGCACCCGAAGGGGCAGAGAGAGACGGAGCAGCCGAGGACCGCAGAGATCCCACGACAACACCGTGCCCGGCGGAGCCGACAGGCACCGCGGAGCCGGGGGCACAACCCGCGGCCCCTCCGCCGGGTCCCAGCGCACCGTCCCTCCGCCGCCGCTGCCGCCAGGGACCGTGCCCGCGGCGCCGCCGCCGCTCACCTTTGTTGGAGGCGCTGCCGGGCAGCGCGGCGCAGAGGCAGAGGAGAGGCAGGAGGACAGCGGCGCGGGGCCGGGGGATGCCCATGGCGGCAGCGGGTCCCAGCCCGCCCGGGGCTGCTGCACAGCGGCGGGCGCTGCCTGCCCCGGCCCGGCCACGGCCTCGCTCCCGCGGCGGCGGCAGCGCGCAGGGACGGAGCGGTACCTCCGCCAGCCCCGCTCCGCTCCACGCCCGGCCCCGCCCCGGCACTGCAGCATGACGTCACGGGCGCGGCGGGGGCCGGCGGGGGTCGGTAGCCAATGCGAGGGGCTGCCGAGCCAGGTGTGGTGTGGTGCGGTGCGGTGCAGCGCTGTGCGGTGCTGTGCGGGGTTGTGCAGTGCTGTGTTGTACGGTGCTGTGTTGTACAGTGCTGTGCTGTGCTGTGTTGTGTTGTGCTGTGCGGTGTTGTGCGGTGCTGTGTTGTAAGGTGCTGTGTTGTGCTGTACAGTGCGGTGCTGTGCTGTTTTGTGCTGTGCTGTGTAGTGCGGTGCTGTGTAGTGCGTTGCTGTGCGGTGTTGTGCTGTGCTGTGCTGTACGGTGCGGCGCTGTGTGGTGCTGTGCGGTGCTGTGTAGTGCGGTGCTGTGTAGTGCGGTGCTGTGCTGTGCGGTGCTGTGCGGGCCGCTCCGCCCCCTCTCACCGCAATCCGGGCAGGGCACGGACAGGGGCGAGGGCTGGAGGAAGGGTTGGAGGGGACTTCAAAACCGGCGCTCGGTGCGTTGCCCTGGGAAGCATCTCGCAGTGCGGAGGGACGCGGGAGGAGCAGGCGGGAAGGGGGGCGTGAAGCTCGGCGGTGGAGGGGTGGGAGGTGCCTCTGCGGGGGGCTGCAGGCAGCACACGGACTGTACCGCCCATCCGCACCGGGCTCGGGTGCTCCCTGACGGGCTGGGGAGAGCGGGGGCCGGGACACTGCTCTGAGGCAGCTCGCAGCTAACCCGCGTCACGGTGCGAGGAGCGGCAGCTGCGGGGAAGAGTTGCCGCTGGTTGGTAGCCAAGAGTTTAACAACAGCAGCCCCCGGGGAGGGCGGAGAGTGAGGAGGTGACCGCCGCTCTCAAACCCTGCCCCCCGAGGCGGAGGTGCAGGCGGCAGGGGCAGTCCCAGCCTTGTCCTCGCTCCTCGGTGCAGGGACTCTTACTGCAGTGGGGAGTCCGGGAGCCGGGCAGCCCCGCAGCCCTCGGCTCACCGCGGGAGGGAAACCGGCCCGCCCGGCGAGCCTGCTGGGAGCCGGCTCCGTGCCTGTCCCGGTCCTTGCTCTGTTTCCTCTTCGCCATCGGCTCTGTCTTTCTGCCCCGGGATGCCGCCCAACCTCACCGGCTATTACCGCTTCGTGTCCCAGGAGAACATGGACAATTACCTGCGTGCTTTAGGTAACATCACTCCCCTCATCCCTCTCATTTCTATCCCTTTGCTCTCTTCTGCCTCTAAACTAAAAAAGTCAAAAGTCATGGTAGAGGTTTAGGAACCCCCTGATCCTTCTGTATGTCACCATTGCTTTTGTGCTGTGGTGGGCAGAGGGAGGAGGTATCATGGCTGTGGCTCCCTGGCTAACAGAGTGGAGCTCTGCGGGGATGCTGGTAGATGAGAGGCCCAGGTCGTCCACAGATCTTCTCTCCCTCTCATTCTCCAGATATCAATGTGATCTTGCGAAAAGTGGTTTGCCTTTTGAAGCCTGATAAAGAGATTATCCACACGGGAGATCACATGGTGATCCGCACAATCACTTCCCTGCGAGACTATGTTATGGATTTTGACCTGGGAGTCCAGTTTGAGGAAGACTTGGGACCTGTGGATGGACGCAAGTGCCAGGTGAGAAGCCCAAGCTGTGCAGTTTGGCAGCAGACTGGGGTGCACTAGGTCAGGTACCTGCCCAGCATTTGATTCATGACCCAGGTGAGAGCCCAGCCCAGAGCTAACATGCCCATGCAGGTCCAGGAAGTTCTATGAGTACCTCACTAACACCAAACAGCCGGAAACCCAGTTCTCTGGGACCCAAAGGGTATTATCCTCTGGAGCAGAGCCCTGAAAAGACAACATCAGCCTGCTTGGCAGTACTCTGTTGCACTTGGAAGCCAGAGGGTCATTCACCTCCCACAGAGAGCATCAGTCCCAAGGAGCCACTGAAGAGGCACCAGATCAGGGACTGCATTTGTAAACGTGTGAGAGGAACTGCCAGTGTCATCACTGGAAACCTGTATTGCCAGGACCTGCTTCCCTCGGGACCATGTCTTCCCCCTATGTTCTCTTTTTCAGACAACTGTATCCTGGGAGGGGGATCAGCTGGTGTGTGAGCAGCTGGGAGAGAAGAGGAACAGAGGCTGGAGGCACTGGCTGGAGGGGGACCAGCTGCATCTGGTGAGGAGGGGTCCAGTGCAGACCTCTAAACCCCAGTGGCAGTGGACAGAGGACACACAGAGTGGGCTCTGAACCCTGAGGCATGCAGGTTCCTTCCAGCTCCCTTCAGACTCCGGCCCCGGCTCCTCGGGGGGCAGAGTCCACACAAACATCCGGCTCCAATCCTTAAAAGTGAACGAGGCTCAGTAAAGGCAACGGCCTTTCCCTGACCCCTGGGGCTTAGGGAGGGGTGTGCAGCAGCATGTGGCCGGAGGACGGGCAGGGCAGCAGCTGGGG
Organism: Melopsittacus undulatus; assembly: GCF_012275295.1. Classification (NCBI taxonomy): domain Eukaryota; kingdom Metazoa; phylum Chordata; class Aves; order Psittaciformes; family Psittaculidae; genus Melopsittacus; species Melopsittacus undulatus. The sequence continues at coordinate 113,534,678 of NC_047528.1, read as the reverse complement.
AGGGAGGCGAGTCGGGGATTTAGCCTCAACTCCTCTTTTGACTCTCTTTCCTAGCGCATGACCGCTGAAGACGAAGTGTGTGTCCAGGTTTTCCAGAAGGTGAAGTGAGCGCTCCGCCGAGGGATGCCCAGCATTGACAAAACAAAGCCCGAGGGAGCCGAGCTCCCTGTATCAGCCTCCTTGTTTCGTCTCTCGTCCGGCGGGATGGGATGGGATGGGACGGGACGGGACGGGAGGGGGTCACCGCGGGGCCGGGCCTGCGGGCAGCAGGAGGCGGGGAGAGGAGGCGGCCGCGGTGGGCCGGGGCGGGAGGGCGATGGGCTCCGGCTGCATGGAGGCTCCTTTCAGAATAAGAGTATTTGGGGAGTAGTGGGGCCGGGGCTGCCCCACGGCCGGGACTCCGCAGGCCCCGGCGTGATGGCCAAGTGGGGAAGGGTGGCTGAGGCTGCCCTCCTTCTGCAGCCACCAACACCAGCCGCCTTCTCCTGGCCCCTGGGGGTGCCACGTTCTTCTCAAGATGCCGGCACCCTCAGAATGGGTTGAAAACGAAACAGTCGAAGGTTTTTGTGTAGTGAAATCGGAGGGTTGGGACAAGGGAAGCAATCTGGTATAGTGGAAGGTGTACCCAGCAAGCAATCATAGCCATATCATCCAGCATGTCATTTATCTGCTTTATGCAGACCTCTACAACCCCATCATTCCTTCTATCGCAAGGAGCCTTTGTTGTATCACAAGGTTGAGAAGGTCAGAGGTTTGACTGACAGCAGCTGAAGCTGGTTCCACTGTTGCCCTCTTTATACTCCACCATACAATAGAAGTCCATCCGAGCTGTTTCTGACCCCAACACCAAGCTGGCATCACCATGTCCAGACTGATATCTTCCAAACTGTGATCAACAACTGATCAGCTCAGTTGAGGCCCTGAGCCACAAGCTGGTACAAACTTTCATTTCCTGAGCCTGCATTCTGGTTTGATGGTACACAGCAATTGCCTTCATGTGGTTAGCCAGACTCTTCCATTGGCATGTCAGCCATCCACATAATTGTCATGTAAGCTTATGAAGTGATATGCAGAGTGGATTGCTTCTGACTGGTTGCCAGACATCATACATCCATGACAGCTTCTTGCCTTCAGGAAGCATCTGGTTGGGCCAGAACCATAGATAAGAATCATGCCCACCTGATGTGGTCCACATTCACAGTAATCATAAGGGATAGTATTCCAGCCTATTCTAGGGCTTCAGTTAGTGGCTACCACCACTATTAATTTAATCATGCTATAGGTATGATGCCTAAGTCAGATGGTGACTTTGCACAGCAGTACTATATCGCTGAGACACGAGCCTGTGGGATGTGACGATGCATAAGGCAGAGGAAAGGGTGTGATATTGGGAGGACATTGTTTCATGGCTTCTGAGGCTGTAGAGCTAGTTTATTTCCAATGGCCTCCTGCAACAGCAGTATTCAAAGCAGGAGTCTCTCTCCATCAGAGGTATGAGCATTTTTGGCTGTGCTGAAGATCTACAGTTTCTTTTACTTTGTTCTGATATTGTCTGGATTTCCTGTCCAGTCCTCTTGCAACCCAGCTGAGCCAAGCAGGCAACAAAGAGGTGCTAGTTTTGGCACACTCCCTGGTTCTACAGGTATTCCGCCCTTAGGCAAAGTCAGGCACAGACACACTCTAGAGGGAAAAAAAAAGGTACCAGGAATTTCCTGGCTCTGATGGGACCCAGAGGATTGCACAGAACATCTGCAGCGGAACGCCACCAGTGGGAGCACTGGAGCAGGACTGGCGGCATAGCTGTATTGTCCAAACCGGGTCGATGGGACATGTAGCAGAGGGCTGCTCCAGTACGGCATATCCCCAGCTAACCACCCTTGTTTCACCAACTGACGGTCTCTCCTAGCAGCCCAGATGGTGCTATAGGGGCGGGGGAGGAAATGAAGACTAAGTTCTTCTTAGACTAAAAGTTAGTCTTAGACTAGAAGACTAAACCTGGTCTCCTGCACCACAGAACTTCCCAGAAGGAGCAGAGGGAAGGAACACACTTCCCGGGCGGGACGTCTCTCCTGGGGAACAAACTCCGAGCAGCTGCCGCTTTGGAGACCGAACCTCGGAAGGGTCTTTAGCAACTGTTCCTCCTCCTCCTCACTCAGGAGCGGCAGATCGGGACGTGCCAGCTCCGCAAGCGTCCCGCGAGTGCCCCGCGGAGCCGGTGTGCGGGCAGAGCGTTGGGCAGCAGGGGGCAGCAGGTCCCGGTCTGTCCGCAGCAGGGCTCCCTCTGCCCTCCCTCCGCCTCTTCGCACCGCCCGCACCGCTTCCCGCTGACCGCCGCTGCGGAGCTCCGGCCGGGGCCGCGGGCACGACGAGCGGGGAGCGCGCACGGCGGGCGAGCGCATGGACGTGTGAGTGGGGGCATCTGGGGACGGGGGAAGCGCGGCCGCGTCTTTGCGGGGAGGAAACGGGGGGGATTGGACCCTTCCAGGAAGGAGAAGAGGTCAATGGGGCTGAGCTGGCAGTCACTGCCCCTCCATGAAAGCTTTGCTAGAACCTATGTAGGGCTGATGTTTCTCATAAGATCTGGGCAGTGAACGTGTTTTGGAGGAACACTGATAGTCCCATTCCCCAGAGAGGGAGAGAGGAGATGAGCAGGATGAGAAAAAAAATGAGTCCCAACTGTTAGAGAAGAGAGATAGAGGCACAGCTGGGTAGCGGGCTGCTCAGGAGGCAATGCAGGATCGCTCCTCAGCAAACAGAGCTTGAAATCTTCAGATCCCTACCAAACGCATGGGGCAAAGATCCTAAACCAGCAACAGCCAGAAACTAGCCACTGGCCCAGAGCCCCAGGGAACCAAACTTCCCGTGGTTCTGCAGGACCCAGCTCATGACTGCTCAGGGAATTCAGCTGTGCTCCTTCAAACTGCTCCCTGGGTTGATGAATCTTTTTGACAGGATCACACAATGCATTGCTGGAGCCTGGGTTGTGTTGGTATCGTCATTTCAGTTTATCCTCCTTGTTCCTGAGTGACCCAAGTCAGGAGCTGGACCTGCAACTGGGCCTCCCATGTCTGGATTCCATTAGACAGTGCACGAGTCACCTGTGAAGTCTCCCCTGATGCTGGGTGACCTAATTCTGTGCAATGTCATAGTTTTCTTGCCATGTTCACAGGCACGTTCCTTTCCTCCTGTGGGCCTTCCTGTTTCTTGAAGTCATCAGTTCCAGTCCAGTCCCAGCAAAGCTTTTTGGGGAGATCAGATCCCCCAATTATCCCAACCCATATCCCAACAACAACATCAGCATCTGGAATATCCACGTCCCAAAAGGTTATGTGGTGAAGCTGACCTTCAGATATTTTGACTTGGAGCCCTCCGAGTCCTGCTTCTATGACTATGTTAAGGTATGTGCATAGATACCTGGACCAAGGGGTGACTGGAGATGGGAATGTGGCAGCCACCACATACAATGGGTCTTCATTCACCAGAGCTCCTCTCATGCTTCCCACAAAGGAAAGGGAAGGAATTAAAGATAGAAATGGGTGGAGCAGGTACTGGCAGCTCATGGCTGGGTAACAGTGATACTTGGAGCAGACTGAATCTTATGAGACTACAGTGATTTCCCTTTAACCTTGACAGATCAAAGCAGACAAGAAGGACTTGGGCCGATACTGTGGCCGGCTTGGGTCAACCACAGGCAATCACCCAGGAAGAAAGGAGTTTGTATCTAAGGGGAACAGGATGCACCTGGAATTTCATTCAGATTTCTCAAATGAAGACAATGGCACAGTGATTCCCTACAGGGGCTTCCTGGCCTATTACCAAGCTGTGGGTAAGTAGGCAATACCCTCAGCATGCAGAAAGAAGCCCGTGTGGCTCCAACCAATTTTGCTCCCTGTCAGGCAAATAAAGAGAACCTGTAAGCAAGGATGTGGATCTCTGTACTTTCAGTGTACAGCAGAGATGTTTAATACTTTCCTCCCCTTGTCCCTGCATCTTCTGTGTCTTCAGATCTTAATGAATGTGACCCTAAGAATGCTGCTGAAAACGACGAAAGGCCTCAGTGCCAGCACTTGTGCCACAACTATGTGGGTGGCTACTTCTGTTCTTGCCGGCCTGGCTACCAGCTTCAGAGTGACCACCACTCCTGCAGAGGTACATTGAAATGCTGAAAGATCAGAGGGTTCCAGGGAAGCAACCAGGAGGGGTGGGAGAATTACCTTAGGAAGCATTGACAGGGAACACATGGCTCCACAGTGTGACCTCTCCTTTCTTCCTCGACACCAGTGGAGTGCAGCAGTGAGTTGTTCACAGAGGCAGCTGGGTACCTGAGCAGCCCTGAGTACCCCCAGCCCTATCCTGAAGACCTCAGATGTAACTACAGCATCCGCCTGGAAAAGGGCTTGTCTATCATCCTGAAGTTCTTGGAGCCTTTTGAAATTGATGACCACCAGCAAGTCCACTGTCCTTATGACCAGCTCAAGGTACTGGAGATTGGCAAACTCTACTCCCAATCCTCCTGCCTCCTTGAAGTGTGGGGACACCACTATTCGAATGAGAAATAGCAAAAGGAGAATGTCCCAGCATGAATCGTGGAATCCCAGACTGGTTTGTGTTGGAAGGGACCTTAAAGCTCATTCAGTTCCAACCCCTGCCACGGGCAGGGACACCTTCCACTAGAGCAGCTTGCTCCAAGGCCCATCCAACCTGGCCTTGAGCACTGCCAGGGATGGGGCAGCCACAGCTTCTCTGGGCACCCTGTGCCAGTGCCTCAGCATCCTCACAGGGAAGAGCTTCTGCCTAAGACCTCATCTCAATCTCCCCTCCAGCAGGTTAAAGCCATTCCCCTTGGCCTGTCCCTACTTCCCCTTGCAAAAAGCCCCTCTCTAGGTTTCTTATAGAACCCTTATGATACTGGAAGGTTGCTCTAAGGTCTCCATGAGAGGAAGGAAGGACTGATGTCTTCCCTTATCCCTCCCTCAGTGTGCTAAATTGTCATTGTCCTGAGATTAGAGGCTCTGGATCACAGGCCCCTACGAGTGGAGCCAAAAAATTAATCCTTCTTCCAGTTTTATCTCCCTTTGATTTAATCTCAGGGTTTGAAGGCCTCGATAGCTCTTATAAGGGAGAAGTAGGTCTTGTGGCAGGTCAGCCCTTTGTTCTGATCTGTCAGTGGCAAACTTGGTCTCTATTGCAGTAGGGCTGCTGGAACATGTGTGTTTCTGTCCCTGTGATACATGTTTTCCTCATCAGATCCAAGCACGGGGGAGAGAAATTGGTGAATTCTGTGGCAAGGAGTCACCCGGTAGCATTGAAACCAACAGCAATGAGGTGGACATACTCTTCCTCACTGATGAGTCAGGGTTCAGTCGTGGCTGGAAGATCCACTACACCTCAGAGAGTAAGGCATTCCTTCCCAGAGGCTACTACAGCCCCTCTGCAGCATTTCTTAATACCCGCATCCTTTGTTCCCTTCTCCAACAGAAATACGGTGCCCACGGCCTGTCCCGCAGGATCAGTTTACCATCATCAGAGACCTACAGCCTCTCTATCAATTTCAGGACTATTTCATTGTCGGCTGCCAGACTGGGTATAACCTGATGAAGGTGAGATCTGTTCTCCACTCCCTTCAGACCTAGTCTGGCTTCTGCTCAGTTTGTGTAAGATTTTCCTTTTCAGTAAAGCTTTCTTTGGAGATTATTTCACTCATGACAATCTCTTGCAATTTCAGTTTCTTCTTTGCTTCTATCCAGTTTCTTTCAGAGCTTTCTCCTTCCCTAGCTCCCTTCCTTATGCAGTTACTGTTTCACAAAGCCCTGGCATAAGATGAGAGACAAAGATCCCAGAAAACATTGGCAAGCAAGAATACCTCTTTGGGAGGATGTGAAATCAGCCTTGAAGCAGAAGAGGTTACCTGCCTCCCTTACCGTCTTATTGCCAGGACTGAGTAGTGCCCAGACTTGTCATGTTTTCATGGCTGCTGCTATCTTTGCCAGCTACAAAGAACCTGTAGCCTGTGGCAAACACAGGATAGAGGGAAGGCAGCAAAGGGAGGGGACTGGAACAGGCTGCAGAAGGGCAACCATTGGACAGCAGTGAAAAGACAGAATAACACTGCAATGTGGGGAAGGGAATGTAAGGCAGTAACATCAACAGAGATGTATTTCTCTCCCTCACAGGGCAACCAAAAGCTGCTGTCCTTCACGGCTGTCTGCCAGGCTGATGGGACATGGCATCAATCCATGCCCCACTGTGAAAGTGAGTGAGCTGAGAATGGGGATTATGCCTCCTGCTGTGGTTTTTCAGCCTCTATGACTCAATTTGTCTGTGGCCATGCAACAATGGATGTGCTGGTTGAAAGGACCTGTGGAGGTCCACTGTTGCCTTGCATTACATTTTTCCTCTTGCAATAACTGGAACGTTACAAACTCTTACAAACCCACAAAAAATATCACCCCAAAAATTGCTATAATGTTGTAACATCTAAAAGCAAAAGCTCCAGCCCTGGGATTTTGGAACACCATCTCTCTGCCTGCTGTACTAACTGGTCCTGCACATCCAGGCCACAGTCTGAGTGGAGCCTTACAGTGTCTTAGATTCAGCTCTTGCTTTCTTTTCCTTTTCTGTAGTTGTGAACTGTGGCAACCCCCCAGCTCTGACCAATGGTGCATTCAGCTATGTTAACAAACCTGCAGACAATAGCTACCAGGCAGTGATCACGTACCGATGCAACGAGCCATATTACCACATTGTTACTGGACCAGGCGGTGGTGAGTCCTAATCTCATACAGACACTGAAGTCTGTGCTTGAAAAGCCCACTCAGGGTTTCCAGTTAGAATTGTCTGTGGTCCCCAGGCTTACAGCTCATGCTTTCCTCCCATGAAGGCTTCCCAGGCTTTCCTTCATTCTGCAGCATAGCTCCTGAGGCTTGATCTCTCAGCCCATTCCCATCTTGCTTCATTCCCAGATTTAGAATCATGGAATAGTTTGGGTTGGAAAGGACCTTAAGATCATCCAGTTCCAATCCCCTGCCATGGGCAGGGACATCTCACACTAGACCATGTCATCTGAGATTCCATCTATCCTGGCCTTGGACACTGCCAGGGATGGAGCATTCACCTTTTCTCTGGGCAACCTGTTCCAGTGCCTCACCACCCCCACAGTAAAGACCTTCATCACATCCCTCCTCTGTGCTCTCCTTAACTTTTGCAGAAGGTCTTATTCTTTCATCCATAATCATAATTTATTCTTCTCTAGTGTATTTCATTCTTTCACTGGAATTTGAGGCATAAGTGTCTGGGAATCACCAAAACTCTGAAACCTCAACACAGCAGTCCCAATTGCCACAAATATGCAAAGACACTCTCATATGCCTTCTTTTTGTGCTCAAGACGTGATTTGATGACATGAGAGCTTTGGTTACAAAAGCAGTATAAGAAGCTCATGATCTCCTTGCCTTGTCTGTTCATTTAAGCCTTTGCACAAAAAAAACAACCCATAGGTTTTGAAGTTGAACCAGTTCCTGGATATGATTGCAGAATACCCAGTGGTGCAGCATACATGAGAGGTGACAAGCTAGCACTGGGGCAAAGAGCAAGCAGCTAAGGAGTTCTTTAAGTTGCTACTTATGCTGAATTCGACTGTTCTTGCATCTGAGTTTAACTCCCTCATAAAGAGATAGAGCTCAGTCTCATCAGAAAAGAAGAACAAGCCCAGGAGCAAGGAAATGTCAGCACCAGCTAATTTTGATAGGGAGTCATCATGGTACAGTCAGTTTAGAAAGGGAACAGCAAACAGGTTCTTGGAAGCATTTACTGCAGTGTAAAATAAAAAGACTAGAAGTTATTTTTAGTCACCAGCACAACCTTTCTAAGAAAAGCGCAGTTTGGAGGTAGCGGAGTTTGTGTTGAGAGGCGGCATGAGAGTTAGCTGACCTGCAATATAGCCTCAGGGATAGACACTGAGCATGTGCAGTAACTGACTCATCGTTTTGCTGTCTCTAGAACAAACCACTTTGTTCTACTCTCTGCAACCTACAGATACCAGAAACTTGAATCTAAAATGTGTGTCTACTTCTCTCCCTCCTTTGGGCTAAATAAGGTCAAATTGTGCTCTGTAAGCGTATGGGCTGAGTAAAGCTAAAACTCCATTGAGGTGTCTCTTCAGACTTCTATTCTATATAAGCAATGTGTGAGCCTTATGGGTCCCCTGAAGCTGAGGTGCTTTGAGATGTACATGGTAACCCAGACAGATGGGAATAGTGGCTTTTTCTGGGAAAGGGTGCTTTGGGATGGAAAGGTTGAGTATAGGATGTGGGATACCTTGGAGAGAGAAACCCCTTCAAAATTGTCCTGTCCTATCCTGTCCTATCCTATCCTACCCTATCCTATCCCATCCTACCCTGTCCTATCCCATCCTATCCTATTCTTCCTTTGCACTCCAATCCTGCAGACTCGAGTCTCATTCATTTCCCCCTCATCCTGCAGAGAACTTCACCTGCTCTCCTGAGGGAACCTGGGTAGATGGAGACGGCCGGGTGAGGATTCCTGCCTGCTTGCCAGGTCAGTAAAGAACTGACTTTATCTGGTGTTTACTGATTCATGCTTACTGTCAGCACAAAGCCAGGACAACATGCAGGGAGGGGATTGAGGATAATAGTGAGGGAGGATAGAGAAATCTATCCGGGGAGGCAAACTAAAGTGAAGTCAAACAGTGATGATGTAGGAGAGAGAGAGACAAGCCAGGGCTGCAGAGAGCATCATGATCTCCGTGCATGTCTCCGCAGTGTGTGGGAAGCCAATCCATCCCATCACTGAAGTGCAGCGCATCTTGGGCGGCAAGGCAGCAAGGAGAGGCAGCTTCCCTTGGCAGGCTCTGGCTGGCATCCATGGCCGAGGAGGGGGAGCGCTCCTGGGTGACCGTTGGATCCTGACCGCTGCCCACACCATCTTCCCCAAAGGGGCTATAGGGAGGAATGCCAGCCTGGATGAGCTAGCAGAGAAGGCTAACATCTTCCTTGGCCACACCAGCGTAGAAGAGCTCCACAGGATGGGTAACCACCCTGTACGTAGGATCTTTATCCATCCAGATTACAACCCTAAAGATGATCACAACTTCGATGGGGACATAGCCCTGCTGGAGCTGAAACACCCAGTAACCCTGGGCCCTACAGTTCTTCCCATCTGTCTCCCAGATGCTACCAACACCACATTCTACATGGATGGGCACATGGGCTATGTGAGTGGCTTTGGTGTGGAAAAATACTTTATCTCAAATCATTTGAAGTATGTAAGCCTACCAGCGGTGGCTCGAGAGAAGTGTCAGAGTTGGCTGGACAGTAAGAAGAGTGATGTACCTATGGTTTTCTCCGAGAACATGTTCTGTGCTGGCTTCCTCACAGTCAAACAGGATACCTGCCAGGGGGATAGTGGGAGTGTCCTCACTGCGTTAGACACAGAAAGTGGTCGTTGGGTGGCTACCGGTATTGTTTCTTGGGGTATCGGCTGTGCTGAAGGTTATGGCTTCTACACCAAGATCATCAACTATCTGGACTGGATCAAAGGGATAGTAAAGGAGGATAAGCTCTAGATGTTGCTGTCCTACTAGCTGAAGAATCACTGCTAGCATATAAATTTCCAGACACAGCAAATCATAGTTAAAGCTTCTGATGATGTCCCAAAGCCTTTTCAAACATGCAGACCACGTAACCTTCATCATAAACACTTCTGAAAGCCACCATGATGAATTCTCAGTGGTACCATTAAAACTTACCAAAGCTTCTGTACAGCTTGTGGGACACCTCTGTGGATGTTCTAGTTCTTCCAAATGAAGCCTCAATAATATCAGGAGATGACAGCAAACACGTTATTGTTTGAAGTGCTGATATCATCGGACTACTGCAGTCTACTTTTGTACTCTATTGTGTGGGAAGGTTGCAGGGCAGCAGACTTTGTTGAAGGATGTGGTACCTTGTGCTGTGTACAGCCTACGTATGTACTCTGGCATCACTGAGAGTCTATGAATATTAAAATCACTGCTGGAGAAATCAGGTGTGTTATGGTTTTTCTGTCTTTGTGTTTAACAAGTACTAAATGTTCCCTATCACCGAAAGCAACCTATGGGCTTTACCTACTGCTGAAGTGTTTCCAGTTCTGCAACAGCACATGGCAGTTGCTCCCCTGTCACAAAACCACCATTAAAGTACCCAGTCTGAAACACCAGGTGGCTTCAAGAGATGCAAAAATAAGTTGTCTGTGTGGTGCCATATTCAAAAGAGAGGGAAGACAACAACTAATATCACGGAGAAAAGAGCCCAGGAACCTTTACTGATGAGAATTTGAGGATGGGGTTTCTTATACTACATGAAATAAAACTCTGACTATCCAAAAGCAGCTCTAAAATGATGCTGACCCAGAGAGAAGATGACTTCTCTTGTTTTGTGGGTAGTCTCTGGACTTGTCTTGACTAGTTCTGCTACTACAGAACAACCTATATTCTTATTGTGAGTCACTGAGAGAACTGAGGGCTCAACAGAGAAACTCTGGCACTAAGGTCATAGTTGCCTTCTCGCACTGTTTTCTGTGAGATTCAGCTCCAGCTCTTCTCAGGTGTCAGTATCTCTTTTGCTTTTGAGATAATACACCCTGGGAAGGGACCTGTGAAACTGCATGTCTGAGATAAGCTCATCCATGATCTCCAAGAGAATTCTCATGATTTTTCCCATTTGTATGAGCGAGAGGGGATCATGAGAGGCAAGAAGATCATGGAAGAACAAAGTGTCCAGTTCTACAGGAGCAATGAATAAAACCTGGTCTGGGGGAGGAAAGGGAGAATGAGGCATATGGAAATAGGCGCTATTCCCTGTGAAGAACAGGGAATTTCTGGGCTGCCCATGAGTACAGGTGACAAGAACAACAAAATACCCAACTCTTCAGTCCTTGTGAAAATTGGAGAGGCCATCTTAAAGAATCTCCTGCTTTGCAGGAGCCTGGGAACCTTTGGGAGAATCAGTGAGTTGACAAAAATCCCTTTAACTCTCCTAGGAGCAGCAATCTCAGCTAAATCAGTATCTTTCCTGTCACCTATTCTGGACCATTCAGCCACATTTCTGGTCCTCTTTTCTGCTGTCCTGCATTGATTTCAGCACTTTGTCTTCCTCTCCTTTTGCAGAAAGGTTGAAGTTAATCAGTGAGTAACCAGAAGTCACTGCTGGCCTGAGTAGCTTTGTGCTCACAGAAGCTAAAGGAATGTCTTACCTTAGTTTGAAGGTCACTTTTCCAGAACTGAAAATGGATTCCTTTTGCTCAACTTGTACTTTATTGAGATATTTCTGCTGACATATCCATCACATACCAAAGGTTCCTGACATCCAGCCATAGCAATCTGTAAGAGTTCCAGTGTCTTTTGCTCATGATTATCCCAGAGGTTTGAGCATGTCTGTGTCATTTATGACATTCTGAGACATACTGTGTAGTTATAAAATATTGTTACAATGGCACCACTGGCATTGTTATTCTTCCTTCCATTGACATTATTGTTGCTTTGCCAGTATACAGTCATCCCTGTGCACAAGAGGAACAGGGGCTAACACTGCAGCCTGGACTAGTTATCAGGGATGGATGGACACTTCCCTTTTGTGCTTCAAAAGACAGTAGCTGAGGTTAAGTCCATCTCCTTAGCAACAAGAAGGAATGATTATAAAACTTCATACAGGATTAAAGTTGGCACATGTAGATATAAAAGTAAAAAGCACTAAACATCCTGTGGGTCACAGGAATGTAGTATAAGAACATTGGTTACTCACCCAACAAAGAATTAACATATTGCTTGTTACACAAAGCTGAAGGTGCTTGAGCGGAGGAATCTATATGAGATTTCCCAAGAGCTGCACACATCCTCCTCACCACAGTATCATAGAATCAACTAGGTTGGAAAAGACCTTTATGATCATGAAGTCCAACCGTTCCCCCAAGCATTGCCATTCCCTAGGCTCTCAGAGGAGGTTCATAGTCCAACACACTGCTGACAGCAGGACTCATTTCAGAGCTTCAGGGTCTTGCCTGAATGAATGAATGAAAATTCACAGGTGAATGAAAGGATTTTGAAGATGTCTCATCTGCTCAGCTTGATCGAGAAGTCTGAAGCCCTCATTGATGGTAATGGTTGGTCAGCGAGAAGCAACCATCTCAAAAGAACTTCATAGAGACTCTTGGGTAAAGAGATGAGGTAGCACAAGTTACAGCTTGACAAAAGCTGGCTGCATAATGCGTCAAAATGTGACTAGACACGATTTAGGGAGTTTCAAGGAGAATCAGGTCTAGTCTGAGAACAAGGGTAATACACACATAATAGAACATTGCATGTAAGGCAGTTTGGACATTCTTTAATGCTGTTAACTATTCTGAACAATACAGGAAATACATAAATCAGAAATCAGGCTCTGAACCTACTCTGGGAAGCAACAGTTATTCTCTCTTGTCTTCACTGAAATCTTCATGTCAGGTGGCGATAATGGATACATATTCTCCAAGTGTGACAAAATGGCACAGAAAAGAATGAGAGTAAGCAGAAGGAGCCTTTTTGCTTCAAATAGCATCTTCCTCTTACACTGCTGTGAGTGGAACAAAAAGTGTTTCCCTTCCCAGGCACAATGACAGTGGGAAAAAGAGATACATATCCCTGACCACTCAGCACATACAATGAGTAGGCTTGTCACATATGGAGAGACAGCCAGCCTGAACATCATCATGTTTAGAAATGGTGACTGTGCTGAAAGGAGAGAGCTAATCCTGCCAGGTGTCTGTATCCTCATGCTTGCTCATGGTCTCTGTAATCCAGTCCAAATAACGCACTACCTTGGTGTAGAGACCAAAGGTACCACATCTTGGTCCCCAGGAGATCAGCCCGGCCACATAGTACTGTGTGTCATTAAGAGGATCTTGGATAGCATAGGCTCCACCGCTATCCCCCTTACAGCTGTCCTTGTCACCACCAGCACAGATCATATTGTCAGTGAATCGGTACGCACTGGAATCAGCAGAGCCCTCTGGTTTCACAGATCGGCACTTATCCATGTCCACCACAGGAATCTGGGCCTTCCAAAGATAAACGGGCAGTCTTCCTCTTTCTCTTTGACCCCAGCCAGCAATGTAGCCCAGAGTCCCTTCTTGCAGCTCATACTCAGGTGATTTACCAGGAAGACAGAGGGGTGAGATGTTTGGGCCCATCTTCACAGGATCCCTCAGCTTCAGCAGAGCAATATCATTATCAAAATCAGTCCTGTGTTCTAAGGGCTGCTTCTTCCAATCAGGATGGATGAATGAAGCCTCTGCGATCAGTTGCTTGGCCTCCCGGTACAGAGATTCTCCACCAACATTTATTACCCCAGCATACATGGTGGGCTTGTCATAACCGTCCAGCACATGAGCTGCAGTCATTACCCATCTCTCAGAGATGAGCACGCCACCTCCTCTTGGGTAATGAAAATACACCTGCCAGGGAAAGTTGCCCTTTTCTGCAAGAGTGCCTCCAAAAATCCTTGCTTTCTCTTCAATGGGATTACTGGGCACCCCACAGACTGAAAGGAAAAAGAGAGAAAGCACAAGGGAGAATTAGCAGTTACAACTAGGGGTTCTTTGGTACTTCTAAAAAGCCCATAGTCCCCTCCTGCCTGTCTCCTCCAAATAATGTTTGATTCTGAGTAACCAATGTTTATATTCAATGTCATAGAGCTCTAAACTAGTATTTACAGAGAAATTAAAGACAATTCAAGCAAAACTACAATCAACATTCAATTTAGTCTGAAAATACTAATTCTCATGCTCTTGTTTTGGAAAGCAGTTGTCACACTGCCCATGTTGAGTATGTCAAAGCTCACAATTTGATTGCATTCTAGTTAGCATTTTTCCTTTGCTGAATTATGCCCTGTAGGTGAAGGGATTGACTGACTTTGGATGAGTTTGACAAGTTTTGAGAAATATGACACTGCTCTTTAATATATATATATATAGTGTGTGTGTGTTGTGAAATCCAGGTTAAGTTGTCAAGTTTCACTGAAGTTTTACCATTTCAACTCTCCACTCTTTTAGCATATAAAATATTGAGCAGTGGCTTAATGGAGACCTTATTCGTGGGTCTTATGGGTGCAGAGATGCTACATATTCTTTGAGTAAAATGTTCTACCAGGTTTTGCAGAGTGTGAACACAAAGGGTATAAATAAGGCTGGTCATTCTAACATAGACAGGAAACTGATTTCTTATCACATGGCCTTGGTTGCATTGAACCCTTAGTCATACAGTAAGAGACTGAGTAGGTAGCTTCCAATTTAAATGAAGCAGAGTTTGATAAAGAATTTCATGTGACCATAGAAAGATATAGGCTGGAAGGTACCTCTCTATGTCTTTAGTTCAACCTGTTCATCTCTAACAGCCCCTCTCCCTGTCTTCCTAACTGCAAAGCCAGGTTGTTCAGAGGCTTTGACAGGTGACTTCTGATGATCTCCACAGGTGTTGATTAGCCAGCCCCTCTGGCAACAGTTCCAGTAATCTGGGGGAGCATTATTCCTTGAATACAGTCAGAATTACCTTGGTTGCAACTCGTGCTCATTGCTTGTCATTGTCTTTCATTGCTATGTACCACTGAGAAGAATCTGGCTTCATATTCTTTTCTCCTCCTGGATAGTAAATTCCCTGAGCTTTATGTTGCCATTTGTCTTTTGCACTGTGCAGTATTATAGTCCAAGTCACTGGTTGAGCTGGCCCTTAAGAGGGTTGAATCATCCTCAGCTGGATCTTGTAGTTTGCCAAATAGAATTTGGGGGTTTGGAGTAGTGAACAAGCATCATGTACAACTAGCCCTAGGGATGTTGCCTCCTCCAAGCAGGTAAGCTGAACAGCATGCAGAATACATAGGATTTAAAATTTTCTCTCTCAGCTGCAAGTTAAGACCCAGCCATAACTACCAGCAGTCAGGAGGAGCAGGAGAAGGACCCATACACTTCCCTCCTCAATATCTCCCAAGTACACAGAGACAGGATGAAAAGTACCTTGACAGTCCTCCATCTTGCTTGAGCCTTTAGACATAGCAAGTGTAGCTGAATACTGCAGAGCACATTAAACCTAAAGGGTTTAGGCTATGACTTACAGTGAGGGCAGTGAAAGACCTTTCACTATAATGCTACATCTGTAGTTCCCAGTGAACAGCTGGGCACTACCCACAGGAGAGACTTGAAGAGAAGCTACAGGTCTCAGTATAGCCTGGGAGGGACTGAAGACAAGCATCTTTTTGACCTGTCAGTATTTTTGATACCTGCAAAGCAGAGATCTAAAGCACTGAAGAACTTGAGAATACACACACTTGAAGATGTGGAAACTGGTTAGGAAACACACACTGACACTTGAAGAAGTCCTGTTATACCACATGTCTTATTATGTTGCCCACTTTTGTTTCCAGTTTCTTTCTGCTGCCTCATCTGATCTTTCTTTGGGACCCACAGCTTTCAGAAATGTGATTTAAACAACAGAGAAAGGATCGACTGTAAGTTCAGGCTTAACAGTTTAAAACAGAGAGAAGAAATAACAAGTGGTCTTCACATGCCACAGGAACACATACATAGGTTGTGGTAGTACCTGGGACACATTTTGGTAGCTTCGATCCCATCTCTTTGTTTACCCATTCTCCGCTGGCTGAGCACTGATACACCCCTTGGAAAACAGAAGAAAAAACAGTGACATAAGGATACAGTCAAGATGAAGAGAGGGTACATAGCACTACTGTAGAAGATGGTGAATTAACCCTCTCGTTTCCAAAGCAAGCACAACTTCATATACATTGCTGATCTCCCTAGAAGTACACAACCCCACCAGGGTGCTTCTGCCCCTATTTTGGAGGGAAGTCATTAACAGATTTCTTGAGTCTTTTACTTCTCCACCAAAACTATGTGCTAAATATGACAAAAATCTCCATGGTTCACACACCAAGCAAAAGGAGAGAGGACTTGCTAATGCATTTAAGGTCAACAGCCCAAGTGCCGACATTATTAGGGTGTATTAAACACAAAGGCAACACAAAAATACTGCCTGCCACTCCACACCAATGAAAATGTTTTCACAGTCTTGACCTGATGGGATATAATCCCAGCCCCATGATGATGTGAATGCTATTTCTTAGACCTTTGATCAAAGATGTTTGTGTAGCAAAGTCAATGCTTACCATCCCCTTGGATTTTTAGTGTATAGTAAGGTGCATCACACTGATAGCGGAAAGCAGCTTCGTATAGAGGCTCATGAAGTTCAGAGATGTATACAGCTTGGGCATTATCAATAGGAGTGGGATCACCACAGTTTACAGCTGTAGAGAAGAAACAAAGATGATCATATATAATCAAACGGGCATCCTCACCCAACAATATTATTATTCTGTATTATGGGGAACCACTTGGCTCCTCTGGTCTTTGTTACAGCCATCAGTGCTCACTTCCTCTGTTCCTTCAGCATGCTCACATCCTAGTCCTCCAGCATTCCCCTAATCTGGAGATACAGTGGATTTAGAGCCTAAAGGCTCCATTCTGGTCTGTTTCCCATAATACAGAGACAGGTCACTTACGAACACAGCTGAAATGGGAGTTGCTCCATTCCCCATTGTCCTGACAGCTTGAGTGAAAAGTCTTGATGCTGTCTCTTTTCTAGGGAAAAGAACACATGATCCATGCAAATCACTGGCCATGAAATACATCTGACACAAGCACTCCAGTAGAAGGTCCTCAACATCCTGCAGTGTCCCAGAGGTGCTCAGGACATGTGATAGGAAATGGCATCAGGAAGATGCTAAGAGGGCCAGAGAGGATATATGCTTTTTTACATTACTTACCCTCACAATTTCATAGCCTTCTACACAGGTCACCTTCACATTGTCCTTGAAGATATATCTGTCCTTCTTTGGGTCAAGAATGGAGTTGGGGATGACACTCTGGGGACAGCTTACAGCTTTGAAGAGATAGGTGGAAATCAGAAGTTAACTGGTTCAAGATTTACTCTCCTTCCATCTCCCAACTTCTTTCTCCCTAGTGATTATTTCCCCTAGTAAACAGGTATCCTCTGTTTACTCAATACCAGCAGCTGTGAACATGTTGACAGGTTGTACCATGAACATGACCTGAGACTAACTCAGCAGCAGAGGGAATGCTTTCCCAGGTGTTTACTCACGATCCGCATAGTAGCGTATTTTCCAGCCTTTGTGCTGTACTGCGTGGTCTGACTGGAAGGTTATGTCAAGAATGTTGTTCCTAGTTTTGATTTCAGGAGGGCCTGGGAATTTGCTGCCACAATAGGGACCAAAAAGCTGCTTTCCAGAGACAAGCTGGGACAATAACAACCAAAAAGAAATAAGAAATTCCAAATGTATTTAGAGAGATATTAAAATACATATGCAATACATACATATTCAAAAGCATGCACAAGAACTTCAACTGTCAAAAAGTGACATAGCGGGAAATGCAGTTAAGCACTTACATGGTCTTCTGACTATGAGAAGACTGAAGGGAAATTCAGACCATCCTGACTCCTTCCATAGGCCCCACACCTACCGTTAAGCTGTCATGGCAAGTCCCTTCTGAGTCAGCTGGCTCCACATCAAAGTCCCCGCTGCGTATGGTCAATGCCACAAAGTACCCTGGCCTCAGAGCCACCTGGTACTCACACCGTGAGTTCTCTGGGTACTGGTTGGGATAGTTGGGACTGGCAATCTCCCCTGATAGCTCAGTGAAGACATTTCCACTGCAGTTCACTAAAAGTATGGAAGGAAAGCAGGTAGGATTCTGAATGGAAATGGTTGATATATGGAGATGAGAAGCTTTCCATTTCCCACTACATCTCCAGTCTTCTCAGTCACCCACATTAACTATGCTATGCCACAACATTGCATCTTTCCACGTGGCCCCAAATTAATTCTTGCTATTGAGCACTTACCTCCACATGTTTTCTTATCCTCATAGAGGAAATAGTCTGGTGGACAAGTACAGAAGTAACCTCCAATATAATTATTACAGTAATGACTGCAAGGTTCCTCCACAAAATCTGTGCACTCATCCAAGTCTGCAAGTGTGAAAAAATGAATCAGCCAAGATTAGCAGAGGGCCCTTAGGGGAAGAAGAAGATGAGAAAGTGAAGCAAATACTGGTGAACCACAAAGAAAAGGCATCTCTAAGACCCAGCTGTTACAGAGATTCAGAGGATGTTCTTTTAACCTTACCCACTGCAACATAGTAGGCTGCGAAACCAGTGAAACGCTCCTCATTGGAAAAGTCTGACTGGAAGCTCATAGTGAGCGTGTTATAAGGGGTATAAAATTCCTCCACAATCGAGGAGCCGGGTGCACGAGGTTTCTTCTGCCCACAAAGCACACCTTCAAGCTGGCCACCAGACAGGACCTGCAGAAGAATGCAGAGAGGTGTTATCTCATTACTGGAATATGTGTAATTACCTACACTTGAATCTTTCAGCCTACATGTGGCTAACCAAAGGCTCCTAAACTGCATGTATTTCTCACAGCATTCAGGTAGATCTCCCAGAGCAAAGGTATGTCACACAGCTAGCAGGAGGAACCAAGGATGTTGTGTCATCCACCAAGCTGGCAAGGGTAGGAGCCAGCCAGCCAAGGAACAGCTGAAAAGAGCCCTTAGCCAACCAGTTTCATGACATTTATAAGATGCTTGAGGATTGTTCCTTCTTACAGACTTTCCAGCTGTGAGATACCTGTCTTCATTTCTCAGATACAAATTAATGCAGGAATTTATCTGTTAACATCCTTTCCTCAGGCCCACTTCAACAAAAAATCAACCCCATGGTTCAAAATGGCAAACCCAATCATTGATAGTCTGCAGGGCAGTCTAATAGGACGTGTTATTAAACATCCTAGCAGAGCACATCCATCCCACTGTCCCACCTTGGTCTTTCTCCAAGACCTCCTGGTGCTGCACCTGCCCTTATTACCTGTTGTCACACATAGCTATTGCAGGATAGGGTGTTCTTGTTTCCATCTGTGTGGAAGTGCTGGATCTCCTCTGCCTTGTGGGACAAAGTGGGGAATATCTAGTGGGTCTCTAAGATTTAAGATCATAGGAAACTGTAGCACAATGACCACAGCACTTTATCTGAGTGTCCACTATCCATACACAGAGCTCTTGACTGGTTTTAACCTCCATCATTTCCAATCAATTTCTGGTTGCATTAAACCATCTATGTCCACTCATGAATTAATATGAATAATTTCAGGATCAGAAAAGCAATGCCCTGAGAAAATATCTTTTTATACCTGCAGTTCACTGGCTCAGAATGTGCCTTGCAATAGGGAGGTGTCAGTGGTGGCTAAGAAGGCTTTTCCTATAAATACAGGAGAAATATGAGGAGGGGAACATATGTGGGACACTCAGCTGGCAGACAATGCTCATGTGGTATGAGGCAAACTCAAATCAATTTAGTGACTGCTAGCGCAGATACACTCAGTCATGTGGGCTTCTTGGGAGTTCAGAACAGGAAGGATGTGTCTACCTCCTTTTCCAGCCCCCAGTTTTGTACACAGCCTTTCTGTTGTGTACTCTAACACTCCTTGTCTTTTTCTCACTCGAGGATGGGGATAATACCTTCACAAAGTCATATTCGCAGTTCTGTGATGGTTCAAGATCCATATGTGTGAAATAAAGGCGAATGCCAAATCCTGAAGGGACCTGGATATCCCAAGATTCCTGCACATCATTGGGATACACCTGAGGATAATTGGGTGACAAGATCTCACCATACATGGAGGCTGCATCAGCCCAGGCAGGAAGACAGAAGAAGATAAGGTACCTGAGAAAAGAGGAAGATTATATTGCACTAGTCTTCTCTGTCCATATATGCATGCAGCCCCTAGGGGAAAAGCCAGTCTCTGGCTGTACACAGCATGCAGCACAGCTTCTGGCTTTGGAGTTTTAATAACCAATGCTGTGGCTGCAGGGGCCCTTCTCTTTCTCCTGTAGTCTTTCACACAGAAGGATTATATCTCAGTCATGCTCTCTGCTCCTCTCTAGCTCTGTAAGATCTGATAATGCTGCAGGTGTTGAACATAAGGGTCTCAAGTGCTATTCCTCACTTCACTGCCTTGTTCTGGAGGTTACTTGGGCTATACATACATGCAGATTTGAGAATCAGTACAGTACTACAGGGAAAAACACTTGATTTAAAACATGACATTTTTAATAAAGCTGAGTTCCCTTTGGAGATTCAGTAACTCACCACATCTGGAAAAAGCAGCTCTTCCTTTCTTTCGGGAAATCTTTCAGGAATTGGACTTTGGAGTTATGGTCTGGGACAAAAAACAGTGTGACTGATTAGTGTTGCTTGTCCTTCTACTTGTCAGCTAGGCAGGTCAAAGACCCTAAAACGCCAGCTGGGGAGAATATGTCAATGTTCTTCCTCAAAAGCAAGTTTAGGTCTCTGTTCATTCCTGCATACAGCAACCCCAAGCACCAAGAAGGGACAGTAGGCTCTGTACTGACAAAATGGAGAGCTGATCTCTATCTTGGCACTCCCTGGTACCCTTATTCTCCGTTTATGACTACCAGTGTCTCCAAACACCGTGCTGGTGCACAGAAGATTAAGACAGAAAGTAACCCCACACACACACTCTGCTCTCACCCACCTCAAAAACTATGCCAAGATCCTGGCGCTGGGGAACAGCTTGTCCCGACTCTTCTGGCTGTCAGACAGATACTCAGGAGGAGTTTCCTTTCGCATTTCTAATACTTGCAGTATTTACCTTCTCTCCCTAGTTCATGTCTGCTTTTCTTCTTGCTTCCCTTTTCCCTTTTTAATTCCTGGCCACACTCTCCTCCAAACCAACCCAAGGCTCTAATCCGCAGTGTCGCAGCACCCTCTACCTGTGGGATGCTGGGTTGAGATGCTCGGCTCGCCGGCTCCCGGCAGAAAGGGGGATTTCCAGTCAATTGCACAATCCCGTTGGCTCAGGCTGCGCGGAGGCAGCAAACGGATCTGGGCTGTGTGTGTTAGGCATTATCGGGAAATCAGATGACTTTGGGGAAAAGGGAGGGGAGCAGAGTTCTCTGTTGCCCGCCCCCCCCCCCCCCTTCCTTTTAAAAGCTGAGAATAACATGCAAAGGGTGGAGAAAAGGGGAAGTCAACTTGAGAGCTTGTCCAATGCTTTTGCATGGAAAACAGCTGTTCGATCATCCTGTTCACAGACCACTTTGCCCGAGCCCACTCTGCCACTGCAGCCTGGTTGTCACAGGGCTCCTGCCGTGGCTCATCATCTAATGCTGCAAACACCCTTTTTCATAGGGGTAAAAAAGGGAAAGATAGTGGCCTATTCAATGTTGTGCCTCTCTGAGGCTACCAGCAGGAGTAGGGGTGCATTGTTTTCCTGGGTTTTGTTATGGGAACACTCCTGTAGGTAAGAACTTCACTAAGAACTCATAACTACCTCTTCATTTACCAAGTAAACTTCATGTAAGAGCATCTGTTCATCAGACTTAGCCCTGGAGCAAGCTAGATCTAAGAGCCTTCTGGAAAGCAGTTTCAAGACTTATGCCAGCTAGGACTCTTAATCCAGCCAGTGCCCACAAGCCAAGACCAAAGTACCACCATATAAGCTAAAAGACCTGTCACTAATACTCTAAAAACTCCTCCTCACAGACCAGCTACGCTGGGACTGGACTATAAACGAACATGTAAAACTCCATTAGAAGTTATCCCGTTTACAATCAGCACAGCAAACTCCAGAGCTTGTTTCAGCCAGGCAAAAAATCATTGACGTTTCAACAGGCCATAGGCAAAGTGTGTGTTAGCAAAGCCCAGCTGAGCAACCACTTTATATTGTCAAGGGAGACAAACACCTACAGATGAATCATTACTGACTTCATTGTAGTCAGGATAAAGGCTTTATTTGAAGAACATGCCTAGTCTGTTTTCTTTGTCAAACTGAGAATGGATAGTGAAAGAAAACAGTGTGTCACCTACCTTCTGATGTCTCTAGGGAGCACTGCTTGATGTTTCTAACTGGAATTTTGAGAACCAGGAAAACAATGATCAAAGATACACAAGGAATCACAGACACACATTTTCCCCTCTGAACTGGGTAAAGATCCTTGCCAGTGACTCTGCAAGTCACAGTCATATTTTAAGGTGGGCATGGCAGAAGTAAAATGAGTGTGAGCTGATAGATGATGCATGTCATTGGCTTGCAAGGGAATTGTATGTTTTCACATAAACCTGACTCAAACTGTCTGCAGCAGTGGTAAATTAATGTGTATGTGAATATCAATAGTTCTTTGGAAGGCATACACCTATTAAGTAAGAAAAAGATGGCTGAAGTTAGTTAAATAAGTAACCTGGACATCCGTGTGCATAATGCTAACTATTCATACAGCAGACCGGTGACATTGATGTATGTAATTACATTGGATACGCACAGAGCATTTGATTGCATTTGCCTAGATGTGTATTGGGTTTACAGTGTGTAAGATGAAAGAGCTAGGCAATATATTCCACAATTCACTGAAACTATGTCAGGAATAATATTAAAATAATAATTTAAAAGAGGCAAATCATGCCAGTAAGGTTAATAAACGATGACATTCACTTTGCCAATGCAATATAATTCTGCTCAGAGGCACACACATTCTCTTAAATTCCTAAATTACACAACCACGTACTACTCTTCCCAAATTGCAGCAGACAAACCTCTTCTTCAAATGACTCAGAGCTGTGTAGCTGTAACATTCCTGCCAGATGTCATGAAGAGCAGCAGTGTTCCAGTTTTCACAACATTACCATCTAAACCAGGCTCGACTGGCTTGTCTTCCCCCAGGAAGCTGGGAGGGAAAAAAAGCTTTTCCCAAGTTCTTAAGAAAAGCCACACTTTCCCATCTGGAAACACTGAGTCAGTGCATAAAACAGAGTAAATATCAAAAGAGAAAACATAACATTAACTAAGTGAAATCTATCAGGAAGGAATCAAGGATATGTAAGCAGCAAGTAAAATATCCTGCATCTACTGACAGAAGCTGTGGCTGCCCCATCCCTGGCAGTGTTCAAGGCTAGGCTGGATGGAGTAACCTGCCCTAGTGGAGTGTCCCTGCCCATGGAAGGGGGTTGGAACTTGATGAGCTTTAAGGTCCTTTTCAACCCAAGCCATTCTGTGATCCTATGATTCTGTGATATACAAAGACCTTGGCAGTAATTTGCCTGTTTCCCTTTTTGCCAATAAAAGGATTTAGTGGATTTCTTGCACACCACATTTCCTGCCTCACTCACGTGATCCAGGCTGGATGTGTTGCCAGTAGTTAAATTCAGAGCCTTTGGTAAGCCTGGGGAAAAAACCCTTCCTGTGCACTGGCTGAGATCTGCTTGGTCCAACCCACCAATTTCCACCTCTGCATCTTCTACTAGGGGAATCTCACCAGAAGCTGTTGTCCTCTTTTACTCCTTCCAGCACCAAGTCTGAATGCAAAGCTCCCACAGCCTCCCACGAAAACGTGGGACTTGGGACCACTTGGCTCTGTGTGCACTGTACCATACAGAGAGTCTTCTGGGCTCCCCTCCCCTACATCCCTCGGTAGCTTTAAGCGGCTGCAACTGTTAAGCACAGACAGTGCCTGCGCAGGTGATGAACCATCCTTCATACAAAACAGAAGCCCTATGGTCTTGTTTACGCCCAAGACCTTTTCCCTGTGGACAAGGGGCTCTGACTAGAGATATCCCACCAAGGGATAACTGGCGTGGGATCTCCTCATGACCTTCCTAGGGATGTCCTTGTGCACCACACACGCGGCTTCACCAGCGGTGAACCAGTGGCCGAAGAGGAACGGTTCCGAGTTTCCTCTAACAGAGTAAAACGTCCATAGGGACTGCGGCTTACTCCAAACCACAAAGCTGTGACCGGCTCCCGGCGGCACCGAGAGGCGGCAGCAGAGACCGGCGGGTGCCGAGGAGCCCCGGGAGCTGCTTCGGGCGGCAGAGCGGTGTCAGTGTGCTGTGAAGCGGAGACACGAGCGGCAGCTCCCTAACCCTGGGGAACGGAGCCAGCGAGGTCCGACAAACAGGCTCTGACACCCGTGTCTTTGTACCACGATTTCCACACAAGGTGAAGGGGTTGTTCTCAGGCAAACCGTTCTCACAGCATATCCAGCCTCCACCAAGTCCCCGTTTTTCTATTTCTCTCAGGTCTTTGCTTCCTACTGGCTCCAAGGCCTCCTATTCATCCTCCTAATGAAAAGCTTATATTCACGTGTTTCCCTGCTTTTCATCCCAAGCAGTCATTCTTCTCCCTCTGTACTCGTGGTATATCTCTTGCTCGTGGTTATTTCTCTCCACATCCTCTCTGTGCTCTTGACACAGTGATTCCCAGCTGCAGGCTTGAGTCAGATTTCATTTTATCCAGGCTCTCACTTTTCTGGTATCTTTCTCCTCCCCTTCAGTGTTCAACCCTAAACTGCAATGCCACCCATTCTCTTGCCCCTAGTAGCCTGCTCCTCTTCTGTGGCCATTTCAATCAGGGTTGAATGGTGCCTGCCAGTGGGAAACTGTGCCCAGAAGAAGCAGTCTTTCATGTCCTCAGCTGCAGAAGAAATAGTCCTGGAAGGAAAGTCCTACAAGGGTTCTTGAAGAACCTTTTGAGGTCTGTGGGAAAGTTGCACGAACCACTTGAACACAGCCAATCAAAATGAATTTGCAGAAGCAAACGGCAGCTACATCCCCATATTGCCACACTGAGCTCATGTGAACTTCAAGTTTTACACTAATGACTCTGTAGTGCCATGAAAACTCAGTGTATCTTCAGGACAGTAAATAAAGATTTTTAGATACACCTCCTCCTCCCAAGCAATACTGAAAAATAATGGTACTCATCATGCTCTGCATCTCAAAATAAGCTATTATATACTTATGTACTTACAGAATGAAATAAGTCTAAACAAGTTACTCTTTGCATAAAAGGAATGTGCCATAGGTTTGTTTCCTGAGTTATTCCATAACACAAATGACCAAGACCAGAATTTTGTCCAACCCAGCAACCTCTAACTTTCTTTTTCTGCAGTTTCGAGTCAGAGGTGTGGACAGACTGCTGGAGGTCTACAGGAGGACACCACATGAAAGAGACTGGGGTCCAATGCCATTTTTGCTGCTACAAATGTGGCCTTCAGAACCAGACTCTGGAAGGAGTCAGCGTCAGTGAGAGGACAGACATCTGCTTGGGCAGGAGATGCACTGATGCATGAGGGAAGCTAAACCCTCGTGCAAGCCCAACAGAGTACCAGTGGCCACAGCAAAGAGTGATGCAATTGGTGCCACATTGCAGTCTGACCTTCAAGGCAAGGCCACAGAATCTAAGTCATCCTTCAGGCATAATCTGAGTTTTCACAGAAAGAGGATGAGAATGGAAGGGGAAGGATGAGGGGAGGGAAAGACAGATGTGGAAGTTTAAGGAAGGAGGAAAGCATATGGTGATATTTCCCTTGTATATCCTCCCATTTTTGGCTATCTACAGCATAGAGTCTTGCTGAGTCAGAAGCTGTATCTATATCTAACATGTCCTCAGTGGATCTTTCTTACATTAGTGTTCTCATTTGTGGACTTTTAATAAAATATTCAGAGTGATCCCGTCAGACAACCGCATAATGCAGCAGGCTAGAGACGTTAAGAGCTTATAACCCCAGGAGCATCGAGTATGTGGGATAACTTAATTGTATCAAACAGGGGGGGAAGCTTGATTATGGAGTGGATTCCTTCTGTGGTGATGCTAACAGGCCTCTCTCTCTAATCTGGCTCTCCATTTTCATAAAACTTCTACAAATATAACAGTTTGAGGTACCCCTTCCCAGTCAAACATGGCCAAGGGAGGGATAGAGAGTCAGCATGCTCACATAGGCCTCATTTACTTAGGAAATTTATTTTCTTTTCTTTACTTAGGAAATCTTTTATTTACAGCCTAAACACCATAAATACCCAATTAAACATTGAAATGAGAGTTTGATATTCAGTCTGTCCTGGACTTTGCAAAAAGCTTGTCAAACACTGACCAGTTAGGGTGAACAAATACAGAAACCTCTTTGTAAAGACCGACCTCATGGAGTCAGCTATCCATGAGAGTTTAGACCCCTACTAACCATTGGCCTGCCATACTTTATACATACATTCCACTGCCTTCAGGGGACTTCTGAAGGTCAAGGTTAAAGTCCCTTCTTCACGCACTTCCTTACTGTATTGATTACTCTCCATTTCCATTTTCCTCACCTTCTGTGAGCCCTGGGGCCTTGTCTAAGCATCTTAGTATCTCCAAGGTTGAAGATTTCCAGCCTGGCTAAATACGTGTTCCCATGGTGAACCACCCTTCAGTCCAATTGAAACTTCCTTCTTGGCAGCTTGAGACCACTGCTTCTTGCTCTTTTGCTGTGGAGCTCTGAAGTGACTCTGGCTCAGTTCTTCCTTAGTCCTATGTTAAGCCATGTATTGTTTTTCTGAGCTTTGTGAGGTTTCTGTCAAACCATTCCTTCACTCTTTTTCTTCCTTATCTGGTCTACTCTTTACACTCTCTCCCTCTTTGGTGGCACTGCCCAATGTGCAGTTAAACTGCTCTTTCAAGACTATTTCCTCTTTCTTCTCCGGATCTGTGCCTTCGCCACTGTAGTGCAGGGAAAGGAAAAAGGAAGAAAAAATACATCATCATTTAAAGCAAAACCTGTGCCCACCAAGGCCTGTTCGCAGCAGGTGAGCTACACCATAACCTCACGGTCAGAGCTACACCTCAGGCTAATGCACCAGCACAGGCTGGAAGACAAAGGCAAAGGAGCAGCACATGATTCTAGGATCCTGGCACACGAGCCCATGATGCACTCGTGCAGCAGTGAAAGCCAAGAGCACACACACAGGGTGGCACGAATGACAGCCCAGTAAACAGGTGGAGAGTAGAGATTATTTCCCTCTGTATGGCACAGATAAAGTTGTGTTTGATAACCCTGTGTTCATTTTGGGCTCCCCAGCACAAATGACCTGTGAACACACTGGAAAGAGCTCAGTGCAGGATCACTGGAGAGGTGACCAGCGCTGGTACTGAGGAACCTGGACTTGTTTAGCCTGGAAAAGAGAAAGGGCAAGGGGAGGGAAGGTTGTCAACCTTGTCTCCTAAGTAAATGAGGTCTAGACAGGCATTTGGGCAGTCAGCCCCTCTCCTGATCAAATTTGACAAGGAATGGGATCTAATAGGGTGATTATAAAGAGGATGGAGTCAGCCTTTTCCTGGGACAAGAGGCAATGGGCATAATTTGCAAGAGATAATTCAGAATATAATCTGGACAAAAATACTCTCCCAAAGCATAATTCAGCACTAGCTCAGGTGTCCAGGAAGGCTGGGAGCTCTTCATCCATGAAAACATACAGCAAGTGGCTGGGCAATGCCGTGAGCAACCTGCCCCAGCTTTGGAGTCTTGTTTGTGAGCAGGGGGTTGGATCAGAGACCTCAGAGGTCCCTTTTCATATAAACCTTTGTGTTCACCCATTCAGCTCAGTTTGGGCAATACTGCCCACTGGCACGATGTGGCAGCAAAATGGTAACACAAACACGGGTAAGAGGATCGTGTTCACTGCACCTGAATCTTTTGCTGAGAAGGAGACCTCGGGGCACACTCATGGACATCTGCATGAAGGGACACACCTGGGAGCAGGTCCTCCATACGGGTGAGCTACGGGGAGGCTGCACTGGCAGTGCCTACAGTATCACAGGGACAGGCTGAGAGAGGGCTGCTGCTGCGAAGCCTGCCATGGCGGGACAGCTCTCCCCGGGACTCAGTCTGTCTCCCAGGAGCCATAGGACAGCGGGACCCAGCACCAGTGGGGAGGCTCAGCAGCTTGCCCTGTCCGCAGCCAGCAGAGCAGACCCAAGCCGAGCCTGAGGCCGAGACAAGGACAAGCCCCAGGCCGAAGACAAGCCGAGCTCCAGGCCTGCTCACCCGGCCGCTGTCCCCACGCTGGCCTCCTGGTGCGCTTCATGCCCGCGAGTAACCCCAGCCCTCCCCTGCCCCTTACCCCTCCCTGCCTGCCTCTCTCCTGTCCCGCCACAGCCAATGGGGAGGCGGGCTGCGCCTAGCCCCGCCCCGCGCCGCTCGGCCTAGCCCCGCCCTCGGAAGTGCTTCCTCCAATCATTGGCTGGCGGGGACAGCCCCCGCGGCACCGCCCACTCGCGGGGTAACCTTTGCCTTAGTGAGCGCAGGGCCCTGCCCCGCTGCCACCGGCTGTCCAATCGGAGGCGCCGTGGGGGCGTGGTCGGACCTGTGCAGCCAATGGGCGTGGAGGGGGCTGTGAGCGGTGCGGGGGCCGTTGTGGCTGGTGCCGCTGCCGGGTTCGAGGAGGTACCGGCCGGCGGGGCGGCCGGCAGAGAAGATGGCGGTGGTGGGGTCCGGCTGGGGCCTGGCCCAGCTGGCCGAGGCCCTGGGTTCGTCGGAGCAGGCGCTGCGCCTCATCGTGTCCATCCTGATGGGTAAGGAAGGGCAGAGGGCGCAGCGGCCGGGGGTGACGGATCTAGCGACCCGCCTGCCGTTCGACCGGGCCACCCCTCCGCTCCACCACCGTACCGTACCGTGCCGTGCCGTGCCGTGCCGCCACGCTGTGCGGGGTAGGGCCGGGGCCGAGGCTGAGCAGCGCCTTGCCAGCACGAAGCCTCAGCTGTGTCAGCGCCGTCGTGCCAGGCCACGTGTGCGCGGAGCCCCCCCGCAGCCCCGGACCCGCCCCGGCGGAGGGTGCGTGCGCCCCGGTTGTGCGGCGGAGCGGAGGGGAGTTCGGGACGTGCCTTGCAGCAGCTGTCAGTGGGAGCATCTCCTGCGCTCCCGGCGGGGACGGGAGCGGGGCGGGCGAGCCGGTGGGTTTCCCCGCAGGAAGTCCGGGTGCGGGCCTGGCGGGCCGCCTGTGGAAGGGTTTCGCGGCGGGGGGAGGCTGGCTTTGAGGTCTGCGCGGCCCGTCGCCGTGTGCTGGCACTCGGCGTGCTGCGAAGCGAGCCCGGTTTGGGTCTGTGTCGTGAGCGCTGTTCAGGGCACAAGAACTTGGTTTGCAATTGTTCCGATGTTGTTGAGTGAGTGATGATCCTTCATGTGCATCACGTTCCCCATGAGCATGTGTCTGGAGAGGGGTGTGTGCTCCACAACCCTGTCTGAGTGCAGGGACATCCCTGCCAAGAGGCATTAGTAGTGTCTGCAGAAGCTATGCAGAAGTGGCATGTCATCATCATGTCATCATCATGTCATCACAGGGACTGCCAGGTAAGGTGAGCAAATCCTGCTAGCTAAGTGGCCAGGAGAACTGGGATGTTGTGCTGCACTCCACCTGCAATGTGAAGCATGTTGCAAAACACACACAGCTTGTACTTATCTAAATGTGAGATAGTTCAGTCACGTGTAAAACGCTTAAGGCAGTGCTGGAGTTACAATGTGGGCTAGCAGCTGAGGGCAAGTTGTAGCCCCCAGAACATTAATTCAAGTGTACGTATACATGCTATCTACATACGTCTCTGCAGATGCCCAATGAAACTTTGGGGTTTGGAAGATATTGGTGGTGTAATCACCAGCAGAAAGGAAATACAAGCTTTCCTCTGAACCTGAATGTATATTTGAAGTGATGCAGCTGGCACTGTGTGATCTGTCAAAATCAAGTTGCTTTGGCTAACTAGAGGTATGATTTCTAAAAAGAGATGTAAGAATAGTTGTGTCCCTTCAAAACCATGATCTGGACCAGACTTATTTCTGCACGATGTTACACATTTATGATGTGTGAGATCAAACTGAACCAAACCATTCTTCATGTCAAGGGTATAGAGGACTGAACTGACTATCATGTTCAACTTAACATAAAAATTAGTTAACCAAGTTAGTTAAACCAGACTTCTTCTATAAAGAACATATGAGGTAGTAAAGAACATGTACAGGACACACACATAAATCAGCATAAATTAATCTATCAGCTCTCCACAGCTGAATGGGAAGAGTCCTTCTTTCCTTTCTCCTGTGTCTGTCTCTAATGCAATCTGATTGAATTTTCTTGCCTGGCAGAAACCTAAACCAGAAAAAGCCGATAGTTTACTGCCACATTAGTCAACTAAACCAGGCAAGGTAGTAGTCTAACAAGTATTGATGCAAAAAGGTGTTAGGAAGCAGACACCTACAGTAGAGTGATTCTTTTTGCATAATTCACCTTGAACATACTCCTGAAGTTCTTTCTTGCTTTTTACTAACAGTAAGCTAGAACATGGCATTGTAAGGCTGTTTCCTGCTTGGCATATTATGGCATATTCATATGAAATGAATAGCAGGTAATTGTCACATTAGTGATAAGAAGAGATGCCCAGTCCAGCCAGTAGATTCTTTTAAGTGTGAGATTCGTGTATGTTGTTACAAATGATCTACATAGAGTGTTGACACTAAGCCACTGAGATGGCAGAGTGTCCCTTCCTGAGGTAGGCCACTATCTATTTTGCATAAAGTCTTAATGGATCTTTCTAATTTGTATTAAAAGTTTGGGGATCAGGAACTAGGAGGACTCACACCTCTTTCCCCTGCATACCAAACCAGGAGGCTAAAGGTGCACTCTTCCCTGTCCTTTCTCCATAACCCAGTATCTCTTAATTACATACAATTGAAAGCTTAACTTCAGTTAGACTAAAGGCATGCAAAACTGCCTCCCCTGTACTTTGGTACTCATGCAGGTCATGTAGATTCAACCACTGAGGCAGAGGGGATTGACTCCAGCTTTTTTGCTTAATGCATGGCTAGTAAAGCATTATACTATTACATTAAAAGAAAGGGCCAAGTACCACTCCCGAGCAACATGAGAGTGAGAAGAGCTCCTTAATCCAGTGCTAACAAAGAAATGTTCATTTAATTGCAGCTTAGTTTACAATCCTCGAAAGCCTTGAGCTTTTTGGTAATGCACCTATTGCAGATGACCACTTGGTAGGGTAGCATAAAGTATAAATGAAAGGCATTTTTAAAAGCTGGAAATGACATTAAGTATGGCTTTTCCTTCACTTCCTCCATTTCAGGTGTTTGTATAGATTCAGGAAGAAAATCATTTTTGTTGGCTGCAGCTAATACTGCTGAATTCTTTCAGAACAAGACCATGAGGATGAAGCATGGTACTCTGTTCCAAAGATGGATTTGAATGCTGTTTCTTATTTCTCCTTCTGTGATGCATTTTACCATCTCCACTGTGCAGTTTGACTGCAACTACTGCTCTAGGGTTTCACTGTTCAGGAGATCACCAGAAACTGGTAAAGATACCTTCTGAGAAAGAGGCAGAATCGCAAAGGACTTTGTGACTTCTTACATTGATTTCCAGAGAAAGCTAAATTGATGTTGAAAAAATAGTCTGAATGGGCTTGATTCAGAATAAGAGTGTTCACTTAGTCATGATCTGAAATAACCAAAGAGGTAAATGAATGCTGTTAACATTCTGCCATTACTGTAAACAAAAACAAATACAGGGGAGAAGGAGAAAGCATGAAGGAAGAGCAGTCAAGAACAAAAACTGGAGTAGTCCTAAAGGGCAGTATGTTTTTTCAGTGAACAAGTGAAGATTCTAACAACACATTGCTGAGCAAAATATGGGCATTTTAGTCACAGCTTTGTATTTAAATCGGACACCTTTTATACATCCTGCAATTCTGAAGTGCAGAATCCAATTTGAATAGAGTCCATTACTCAGATAATACGAGCTTAAGCATTTACTTCAGGTTTCTTGTATGTGAAGATTTGCATAAACAGCCTTTGAATAAACGAGACTGTAATTTAGCAATACTGTCAACAGCAGGAATACTTGAATTTAAATTGTCATTTAAAAAAATGTGGTGTGTCTAGTACACTAACATCCGCTGATCCTATAATAATGTCTTTTGAGAGACTTATTCTACTATGCATTCTTCAGTAAGCCAGGGTCCAGTGTTCCCCGAGGGGAAACTGTCTTTAGGTCAGCATGGAAGGCATCAGTGGCCTCAGCTCTGTACCTGCAGAGTTATTTTCCAGTTGCTGGAATAAATGATCTGAACCAATGCTGTCCTAGTCTCTTGGCAGAGAAGAGGAAGGAGCCCCTCCAAGTGGTGCAAAGGAGGGAAGATGGTGTCTGTGCTGCTGCTCTTCTGCTCTCACTGCTCAATGTGTAAGCAAGGATACAGGAGGCCTCATGGCGCTGTGTATTTAAGACTTTAGGTTGGTCTTATTTCTTGCATGGCTGTATGGTCCCAAAGAGTTAAAGATATTTATTGGCCATACTATTACACAGTGGCATGCAAGCTATCTGGCATGTTCTGCTGCTTAATATGGAGGGGGGCCAACATACTGTTCACAGCCCTGAGCCAGAACTGATCCTGCTGATCTGCCCAAGATCTGCCAGGAAAAGCACTGGTGAAGTGTTCCCTCATCTGCACGTATAGCAGTGACCAGCAGAAACTGATACATTCACGCTGAATAGGTGCCAGAAACCAGCTGCTTTGCTTGCAGGTGGTGGTGTCTCCCCATCTTCTACCTGTCACCATTTATTCCTTTTTATTTTGTACATCCTTTGCTTATTCTTTCTCTTTGCATCCTGAAGATTTTCAGGCTCAATGAAATTCTCCCTGTGGTTACCTGTAGCTGATGACTTAGCCCAAATCAAGTCTCCAGCTACCCAGCCAAGCAAGAATGTTACTGAAGGGGAGGCGAGCAGCTGATTTTAATGGGTAAGAGATGTCCCATCTTAACGTGGTTAAACCAGCCAAACCACAAAGCACTCACGTGCTGCCTTGTTTAATCTCTTACCTTCAAATGCTGCTTAAATAAATAGAGATTTCTGTAATGCTGCATACTGACTGTGTCTACATTAGCAAGTAAAATAGTACAATAGGAGCAGATCCATAGAGCAGACTCATTTGTGTGCTGTACCTGATGGGTTTGGGACATTTACTTTGGATTTGCTTCAGTCTGGTCATACGGACAGAGCACCCACTGCAGTACATTTTCAGTTCAGTTTTGTTTGAAGAGAGCCTTGTTCATGTGGTTTGAGACAGTTCTGCTGTGCAAACTAAAGCACAATAAGTATACTTTAAAAGTGCACTCCTGAGCAGAATTGAAATACTCATATATATACACCCAGTGTTAAGCAAGTTGGGGAAGTTTTGCAATATTATAGACAGAAATAGAGAATACTTTTGAAGTCAAAATATTAGGTAAAGGCTTATACTTTAACGTGTCTTTTTCCTGTTGTCTCTTTCCTTTTAGTTCTAGCATTCTTACAGGAAAACGGACACAGTTGATCTGCTAGATGTTAACAAAGGTGGAGTTAACTGATCAGCAAAAGGGAGAAGAGGAAAAATAGTCTGATCTTGCTCTCTTGAAG
Organism: Melopsittacus undulatus; assembly: GCF_012275295.1. Lineage (NCBI taxonomy): Eukaryota > Metazoa > Chordata > Aves > Psittaciformes > Psittaculidae > Melopsittacus > Melopsittacus undulatus. The sequence goes on along the minus strand of NC_047528.1, from coordinate 113,501,287 downwards.
ATGAAAGAGCTAACACATTTAAAAGGGCAAATAAAGGGAGCTGAGATGAAAAGAATGGTGTTCTTACTTGCAGCTTTATCTCCATAAAAAGACAGGCATCTTAATCACCCATTCCAGAAGATGCAAACTTGACAGCGCTATTTTTGCTTGGAATTAGAACTTTCCTCCTGCTTAATCCAGCCTCTTGATCCTTTACTTCTTTTGCTCAAGTAGATTGTTGTACGTGTGAACAACCTGGGCACTGTGCAGTGGCCCATTCCTCTCCCAGATGGCTGTGGCCAAGAAGCTGACCTTGTCCTTTGCTTCTAGCATCAGGATTCTCTTAACCAGAGATCTCCTCTTGTTCCTGTGAAAAGTTAAAAAATAAGTAGGGATTTGTCAGCAGCAGCATCTCCCAACTAATTTATACCTTTTATATCCATTGATAATTCCCTTCTACAGGAAGTATAGCTAGAGGTAAAACCCAAGTCTGCATGCAGACTGCTTTTCACCTCCATAGTGCATAGAGGAGGAGAATTACTTCAGATCGGGGGTCACCATCTGTTTTCTCTAGAGAGCCGGTTTCCTGCCTTGGTCCGCTCTGCCTGGGGGAGCTGTGAAAGAGCAGTTGGGCAGACTGGGAGCTGCTGGGCAGGGTCCCTCTAGGAGCAGGGAACTTAAGTCTTGTTGCTTCTGAATGGCAAAAGCAAAGCAGAATGGCATCCTGCTGCTGACATACCCAAATGTGACAGCAAGCTTGGCAGGAGGCAGCGATAACTGCTCTCCTGCTTTTGTTGTGCTAACCCGGGCTGCTTCAAGAGCACTGTAGTTGGGCAGGAGCACAGCCGTTGTTACTGATAGGACTGCCTCCTTATCTAATAAATAGTTTATTAATGTTCAACAGGGCACAGACCACAGCAGAATGGCCACTGATACTCAGCATCCACTGCCATTCGGGGTTAAAGTTTATATCTGCAGATGGCTTGGTTGTAAAAGGGAGAAAACTATGTTGTGTGCAGCAAACGTGGAACTAAATTGCAGTCCAGAGTACTAGCAGGTTGCTCTGTATTGCGGAAGAATTTAGGCTAATGTTGTGACTTTGGAACTGGAACAGCACCCATGTAATGGGTAGCATTCTAAAAACATACCTGCTCTGCATGTTAGTAGCTGTCTTATTTGCAGGGACTCATAAGTCTTTTTCCTTCAGAGAAGCATTACCTAAGCCATGATATGATCTGCTGTGTAGAGCTGAAAGGGAGTACACGTGACAAGTGAGACAGGTCTTTGAAAGAGCAGGAATGTTAGCTGGGGATGCAAGGAAGTAAATCAGATGTCTGGCTTTTAGAAATCTGAGGTATAAAATAGTATTCAGTGATAATTTAATCCTGTCTACAGAAATAGCTAGAGCCAAAACCCAGTGAAAATGGAATATTTTGTTGGCTTGCACTGATTTTTGAGAGTGGGAAACCCTTGAAAAATGTGATCTTAAAACCATATATGTAGATGAACAGCAATAAATTGTGCTTTGCCTGTATATCTGATCTGCTCTTTCCCCCCCTTGATCAACAGGGGAAACATTTTCCCACAATAAACCTCAGTAGTTTAACTTTGGATCTAGACTGATAATAACACTTTCACAAAGGCAGTTGTTAATACAGTTAGTAGCAGGAAGGAAAAGGGACGGTTTGAGTACGGCAGTTTGTAGGACAATGTGGAGCCACTGTTGGAGAAGGGAAGAGCAAACTGGATGAGCAGGAGCAAGGTTGCCAGGCTCTGCAGGCGCGGGGCCATGGTATGTGGGGCTGGCGGGCTGCTGAGGCCAAGAAAGCAGCCTATGGCATGAAAACCAGTGTGGGACACAAAAGCAGGAAGGAACAGGAACAAGGAGGCAGGGAAGACCAAAAGAGGGGTAGCAAGAGGCTGAGGAAATGGGAGCAGCAGCTCAGTTTCAAGAAGCAGCAGGTACACATCTGGGCTCAGCAGTGTGCTGCCACCCTGGATCTGCAAGGGAACCCAAGCTTCCCAAAATCTGGAACTCCCTCCCAAGGGATCTTGGAGGGAGGAAGAGGATCTTAAAATGTCTCCAGTCACACCTCAGCATGCCTGCAAGCACACCACTGCCTGACTGCAAGACACGCAGTTTACATAATGTGACAGTTTCTCGTTTCCTGTCACAGCAGTCACTAGATTTGGCCTTGCTTGTTGGAAATCTTCCATCCATCAAATGTTTCTTGGCAAAATGGACATTTCATCACCTTTTATTACTGCTCCATATAAAACATGACTACCTACTGCTACTGTTACTCCATTAGTGTAAGTAGCAGAGATCTATCCAGTGCTACAGATTTCACCTAGGCTAATAAGTAGCATGGATGCCAGTATTGTGGTATATGATTAATTTCTTTTTTGGTTGGGTTTTTTGTTGGTAGAAGAGAGTTTTTTGTTGTTTTGTTCTTAATCAAGATGAAAGCAACAAGCTTGCAAAGTAAAGCAGTAGTAAGTTACAGAATGCTAGAATTGAAATGGATTCTGCTATCCTGATTCAGCTGGTGGTGTACATGCCTTTAGGAGCACTGATTGCCTGAACAGACTTCACATACCTGTGAGATGGACAATGCTTCTTGTGTCAGTATCATGGAATGGTTTGTGTTGGAAGGGACCTTAAAGCTCATCCAGTTCCAACCCCTGCCACGGGCAGGGACACCTTCCACTAGAGCAGGTTGCTCCAAGCCCCTGTGTCCAACCTGGCCTTGAACACTACCAGGGATGGGGCAGCCACAGCTTCTCTGGGCACCCTGTGCCAGCGCCTCAGCACCCTCACAGGGAACAGCTTCTGCCTAAGAGCTCATCTCAGCCTTCCCTCTGGCAGGTTAAAGGTTAATCACTTGTCCTGTCCCTGCAGGGACTTGGCAAAAGGCCCTCTCCAGGTGCCTTTGGTGCTTTTAGGCACTGGAGCTGCTCTAAGGTCTCCCCTTAAGGAGCATTCTCTTTTCCAGGCTGAACAAGCCCAGCTCTCTCAGGCTGGCTCCAGAGCAGAGGTGTTTTACAACATAGTATAATTATTGTATCATACACAGCAATGTTTAATGCGTGTTATGTGAACCTCACCTAGATGACAAAATTGCCTTGACTCATAGGTTTCTATAAGGCACTTCTCTCTGTACTACCAGAGTGCTTTACAAATGTTTGCTTCTCACTAGAGCCACAGATGAATAATCTGGAGGCATTCCTAAAATACACCAGGAGCCAATCAGCAAAAAACACAAGGAAAAACTCCTGTGAATCTTAGCGACTCCGTATGCAATGCTTCTGACTTTGATATTGTTAAAAAGCCACTACATCCTGCTCCCAGTGGATGTTAGTTACAGCTTTGTGTGCCCAGGAGTTCCCAAATCAGATGCAAATCTGAAGCTGGAGAGTTAGAAAAGAAAGAGTGTATGACTGGAGGTCTCTTGACGCACTCTGGTCAGCATCATGTAAGAGCACATTGAAGTGAGAGCAGGGATTGAATTTTAGGGTAATGTAATGGTATTAACCATAGAATAACATCCCTCCCACCTTTTTTTTTTTACTCTAGCTTCTTACCGCACTGTATTTGTCACTGAATCCAGAAGTGAATCAGAGACTAAAGTGTCTGATTCATGTATTTCAGCATTATCCATCTCGTGTATTGAATGAAGCCAGAAACTGTAATCCTGGAATTTCTTGCACTTCAGTGTCAACTTTGACATAATTATGTTCCTGTTGAAGTAGTTTTGTCTCTATAATATACAGAGTACATGGCATCTTATCTCCTAAGATGGGAATACAAGATGAGAAATTTACACCATGATGTTCCTATTAACATGTCGAAGAAAGCTATAATCTGGACCATCACAAATACTTGTCTGTGCTCATTTCCAATACTTTTTCTCCTCAGGATATCCTTTTGCCTTGTTCCAGCGCTATTTCCTTTTCCAGAAGGATACCTACCTCATCCATCTCTACAATGTGTTCACAGGACTCTCAATTGCTTACTTCAATTTTGGTAAGATAAGTTTGGGAAGAGAGAGCTGCCTGGCCCAGGGTGTGCTGCAGTTTGGGAAGACCTGTAGTGTCATTTCTACTTCATCTCTTTCTCTTTGTTTCCCCTCCCACAGGGATGCAGTTCTTTCATTCCCTGCTGTGTGTCCTAATCCAGTTCCTCATACTGAGACTAATGGGTCGCACAATCACTGCCGTCTTCACCACGTTCTTCTTTCAGATGGTAAAACTCTCTTTCTTACTGCATCAGTTTGTAGAAAGGAGCCCTCTGTTCAGTTTTTGCACTTCCCAGTAGCAACTGTAGGTGGAAAAGTGAAGGCAGATCAAAACCAGCTGGGGGAATTAGTTTGACTAACCCAAACAATGGTCTCTTTCAGATATACCTTATGGCTGGATATTATTTCACAGCCACAGACCATTATGATATCAAATGGACAATGCCACATTGTGTCTTGACGCTCAAGTTGATTGGTGAGTGACACCTCCTTCCTATCTCTTGTACTCTGCAAGCCATGCGTTAGGGAAGGGAGGACTGCTTGTTCAGCCCAATGAGCCCATCCCAGGCCTTCAAATAATTGTTTCTCACCTCTAGGTCTGGCCATTGATTACTATGATGGAGGAAAAGATCCGGTAAGACACCATTTCTCCTTCATTCCTCCTCCCTTCTTCCGTGTCATCCCAGTGAGCTAGAGGTCAGAAAATCAAGTTCAAAGGATGCAAGTTAGCAAGCCGCATGCATTATTTGGTAAAAGCCGTAGTTGAGAGGGGAGCCTCTGTGAGTGTCTGAGGGCACTGAATCCTGGAGTGGAAAGAAATCATTTGAAACAGAGACAGTAGTGACTAGAGAGAGACAAAAGTTGTTTCAATCATGTCAGAATATTCTGCTCCCTTCCAAATACCCCAACCATATCCTTCCCCCAGAACTGCTGCTTTAGACTCCCAGTCCTCAATGCTCTGTGTCTTGTGGGTAGTGTGCTTACAGACCATCAGCACTGGATCTCAGTTCCCATCTTCCTTGCCTTTATTTAGCCTTACTATATCCTTGTGAATGGTTGCCCTTTACCATTTGTTAGGACTGATGAAGCAGTGAGGGAAGAAGCACAATGTGTGGGAGAGAGCAGAACACTTACTACAGTCCCTTAATCCTGCTTCAGGTATCTGCATTCCCCATCTCCTGTTGGGGGCTGACCAAGATTTTAGCACCCATGGAATTGCTACTGACTGCAAAAAAACAAGGTTGAGCTGAAATTTCCTAAACTGAAGTTTCAAGTATTTAATTACAATGAATTCTTGCATCAAGAAGTGGGAATTGTAGGACAATAAGGTCTTTGGAGAATACATGCAATTACAGTCAGGGACTGGAATAGGTCAGATAGAGTGCCTTTACAATGCTTAGCATGCTGGCAGGGATGCATGTCAGTAGATCCCTTCCATGTTTTGGGCTTATTTAGGAACAGAGATCTGTGCAACTGTTGTCAACCATTGGATCTCATTGCTGTTTAGAGGGCGTGGGGATAGAGAGGGCTGGGGACAGGGATGGTTGTGAAGTACAAAGTGGAAAGTTACATATATATGGAGGGCAAGAACTGAAACCATTGAGGAGGTAGGCTGAGAACCTAACATCCAGAGTTAGTATGAGATCCCCTAGGATGATGTTAATGCCACTCCCTTTGGTGCAGGAGTTCCTGACCCCTGAGCAGCGGCGATTTGCTGTCCGGGGAGTTCCTACCTTGCTGGAGGTCTCAGGATTCTCCTATTTCTATGGTGCCTTCATGGTGGGGCCTCAGTTCTCCATGACAGACTATCAGAAACTGGCAAGGGGTGAGATGACTGACGTTCAAGGCCAGAGACCCAATAGGTAATACAAAGCCACTTAGCTCCTCACCTCCCTAAGATCCCAGAATGCTGAATCCTCCACATGTTCCCTGCAGCAGAGTGCCTTCTTACCTGGACACTAAAGTACTATGATCAAAAGTAATTTCTAAGACAAGGCAGTCTTTCAAAAGTTGCTCATAACAGTCTGGTTAATGTCCTCGTATTGTTCCAGGACATGAAGGTCAACCAGCCATTTGACATCTTTAGTACAGACTCAGTCCCAGCTTGCTAATGTTAGCATCCCAGCTTCCAAATGAAGTCATCTGCTGCAGTGGAACATGGTGACTCCCTTATCACTGTCTCCCCTAACTGCTCCACTTCTGTTCTTCAAATTATGATGGTTGCCTTCCATGGCTTTCTTTTTTGACCTTCATATTTTTGTTTCTCAGTTTTGTGCCCGCTCTGAAGCGCCTGAGTTTGGGTCTCTTGTTTCTAGTAATATATACCTTGTCAAGCCAGTACATCTCTGACGAATACCTCACCTCAGATGATTATATGGTATGTATTCATTTGGCAGTACTGGGGTGCAGAAGAATTCTGCTTCTCTTGTGGGCATTGGATCTACAAGAGTGTGATTTTTTTCTTAGTTTAGCTTCAATTTAAGAATAAGGTAAGTCACCAACTAGTGATAAGCCTTTCCACAACTGATTTGGCTTTACTGCCTGTCCTCTGGATTCCATTTGATGCAGAACAGGAATGCGTTAAGCTGAATACAAATCTTAGATGCTAATGTTGTTCTTGAAACCCAACTTACACATTTTGTGACCTTCTAATGACCTTCCATTTAACCATTATATGCAAATAACTTCACTAGAGTAACTTGCAAGGCTTACCAGTCTTTGACATTCTTAGAAAACTCTTAACAAGTCATTCCTACCAGCAGATTATCAGTGTTTTTTGTGTCAGTCTGAATAAATGAAGGTATAAATTCTGCAGTGATTATGGTAACCCCAGAATCTTCCCAAAGTACCTATTTCAGTACAGCCAAGTATTACCAAAGGAAGGAGAATGATGTGTGAACTTGCATAAACCCCATAGCCTGGCAGCCAAGTCCATAGAGCAGTCTCAACACATGCATCAAATTAAAATGAAGAGAGTGAAGAGATCTCATCTACTCTGTTTTGTTATTGCCATTTGGCTCCATTTTTCATTTTGATTCTGTTTCCCTCTCCCCTCTGCAGGAGAAGCCTTTCTGGTTCCGATGTGCTTACATGTTGATCTGGGGCAAAATTATACTCTACAAATACGTAACTTGCTGGCTTGTGACGGTGAGTCTAGACGTTGTTCCAGAGACAAAAGACAAATGAACAAAGGTCACACTTTTGCAGCTAATTAGTATGCTCTTGGACTTACCCTTAATGGAAATCACCCAAGTATGTGGAGATCAGTGTAGGTCAGTTTGCTTGCTCTAAGTTAGAAAAAGCAAGCAAACTAAAAAGCAGGCAGTTTCTCAACCATTTGTTCCATTTGCAGTGGTGCTCTCCACTCACCACAGTGAGAGTCAGAGCCTGCCCAGCTCTGCCTTTCAAAACAAACTAAAAAAGGAGGGGGAACAATGTTTTCCTTTCTTTTGAATCTTTTTCCATAGGAAGGTGTCTGCATCCTTGTTGGTCTGGGGTACAATGGGAAAGACCAGAATGGAAAGGCTTTGTGGAATGCTTGTGCCAACATGAAGGTCTGGCTGTATGAGACAACACCCTTATTCACAGGGACCATTGCTTCTTTCAACATCAACACCAATACTTGGGTGGCCCGGTGAGCAGGACAAAATTCCCATTCTAGACGGGTTTGGTAACATCTGTGTCAACAGAACCAAGATCCTACACTGAAAGGGAGCATTAGGGGAAGAATCTGCCAGTTTTCCTTTCTTACGCTCTTTCTTCCATGTTTTGCTGCTGTGCCATTTGGATCAGGTTACTGGGTTAGATCTTTTCATTCAGTCTAAAAGGGCAGTTCATTAATACAGTCAAGCAGTTGATTGCAGCAGGAGAGCAGACTGAATACAGTGAGCCCTTGCGCCTGCCTGGTCAAAGTGCCATAGAGCTGCTCTATCAGCTGGATCCTGCATCTACCTTGCGATGCTCCCTTAAGCAATTACTTGAACAGGTTTTGTTCCAACACTTGCTGGGACACAACTGAAGTGTAAAATCTCATTTCTGGGTGCACTGTGTGATGAACCACTTCTCCACAGGAGCTGGGATTTCTTTAAGGCAAGGGCTGCTGTACATTTTGCCCTTCTAAGGGGAGCTGCCTTGCTCTGTCACCAAGGGGAGTGCAAAGGTGTACAGCCCCCTGGGCCCTGCATCCCTGACATGGGGAGGGGAGGATAAACTAGAAGCACTTTGTTTCTTTTCCACTCTAGCTACATCTTCAAGCGTCTGAAGTTCCTGGGTAACAAACTGCTGTCACAGGCACTGGCCCTGTTCTTCCTGGCCATTTGGCATGGGCTGCACTCTGGCTACTTGGTATGCTTCCAGATGGAGCTGCTGATAGTCATCGTTGAAAGACAGGTGGGCTTTGTCTGACTGACCAGGATGGGGTGCCCTGCATGAGACTTTCCCTGTGAGCTGGGAACTGCCACACCAAAGACTTTAATTGGGGTAAACATGGAAAATAGCTGCTCACTTTGGGACTGGTTTTCAAGCATGAGACAGTTCTGCTCTCTACAGAGAGTTCAGTAGGTGGCTTCTGCATGGGCAAGCTATACATTTGTTGCAGAAGCTGAAGGGAAGGGGAAAAGTTGGCATAGGGGTAGAGGGCAACTGAAGTGCTTGGCAGCTGGAAAGGTTGGAGGACATGAGCTGAATGCCTCTGCTAAATTTCCTATTACTGAGAGAAAAATACTTGATCTGTTTTTTGGAGGGGGTTGAGCAGCTACTTTTTTAGACTAACTGCTCACTGAAATCCATTTTACACAGCTGGATAATGTTGGCCCCAGGACATACAACTGACAAGAATTTTGTTGCTTTTCTTTACATTAGATCATAAAGCTTATACAGGACAGTCCCACCCTCAGCACTTTGACCTCCATCACTGTCTTGCGGCCCATCTTCTACGTGCTGCAGCAAGCTAACCACTGGCTGTTCCTGGGTTACTCTCTGGTGCCATTTTGCCTTTTCACCTGGGACAAATGGATGAAGGTATTTAGTAGCCACAAACAGACAACACGTGCAACCAACCCTTTTTCCTCCAACCTGTCTCAGATGTTCTTGGCTCAGAGCTGCTTGCTGATCCTCAACCCTGCCTTTCTCTTTCCAGGTGTACAAGTCTATTTATTTCTTTGGCCACGTGTTGTTCTTCACCTTATTACTGGTGTTGCCTTACATTCGCAGACTACTGGTGCCACGAAAACAAAAGCTAAAAAAAGCAGAATAACAGCCAAAAGGTAAGGCTGTCCTAGGCAGGGACATGCCCACGCTTGGGCTGGGAGATGAAGTAGGGCAGCAATGTTACAGGCTAAGGTGAAATCAAAGCTGAAAGATCAAGCAAATCAAATCTGGCACTTTTCCCTTTTGCAGATTGTACCACCTGTGCATTTGTAGGAGTTACTGAACACTCCGGAAGCAAAGCATCACCTGCCAAGTTTGCTGTGTTGAAGTATGACTTCTTTTCAACGTGAGGAGGGGGAAAGAGAAAGCACAGGGTCAGAGACCCAAAAGGAGGGGAATGGAGCCAGCCTCCGTCCACATCCTCCACCTTCTGTATGTTGCCTTATCTCTCTGCCGCCCTCCGATGGACACTCGTGTCTCTCTGCTGATACCCGATGATTGTAAAACATTCAAGGCAGGCACTGTATTGGATTGGAGCCACCTTCTTCTGACTTTTCTACGTTTGTCATCCAAGATAAAAATTGCTCCTTGTCTTTTTCATATGGGCTTCAGCTCCCTTCCTGTTGGGTGCCTCGGTGGGGGAATGTGAACTGTCACACACCACCGACTACGGGGATTCTACAAGACTGAGCAACATCAGCTGCACGGCAACCAGGGTACAGCTGAGAATTTCAGTTCCATGACAGATTTGGGCCGAATCCCTGCTATAAAGGGATCGAGCCTACCCATGTATGAAACATGAGAAAGTAAAATACACGAGCACTCTTATCAAAAATGGCCTTTAATAGGAGGAAAAAGGGTGAGTAGGACGGTCTGTTCAGTCTCATTGCTCCGGAAGCTGTAAGGAGAAACTGATGCTTTTTCCCTTCAAAGAGCCCAAAGTTGCAGCAGGTCCATCCCTAAGTGAAAGAGTCTTTCCAGAATATGGAGACACTGCACAGAAGTCCAGTATGGCAGCAGCAGAAACTCATACTACTCCCCAGACTTCCTCAAAGGCAGTGGTAATTTTAGCACATGTTAGGGCAGCAGAGAGAGGATAGTTGCTGATGGAAACCATCTTTTCTGTATAGTCAACATTGACCTGGGGAAGAGAAAGAAAAAAGCTGGAAAGCATCAGGCTGCAAGTTTTCACTTAGTCACATCTATCTATCACCTTTGGCTGGGGAGGCACAGTATTCCTGCAGGACAGCTGCCAGCCCTCACTAGTGCCTTGGGAGGGAGAGAAGTCCCAAGTGTTACAGCAATGGGTTGGGGAGGGGGGTGGACAAGGGAGACCAAGCCAAAAAAAGAGAAGTAAAACAACCCATACTCAGAACACGAATGGAATCTATGCTGCTAAAGGGTTTTACAGCTCCAAGTAAGGGATGCATGCACTTACCGAACCATGAGCAAAAGCTCCAACAACAATGGCAACTGGCTCTGCTGCAGGAACCAGTTCACGCAGATCTGACACTTTTGGGACTGCAAAAGAGGTACCTAGCTTCAGGCAGCCCACAGGGAGATGGTCACTGACTGGGTTTTTAATCACCTGCAGAAAGCAGAAGGTTACTAGAGGTGCAGAGGTAAGATACCCTGCCACATGCTAACTCCACTGCTTGGACAAAGCAAGCCCAACCCACCACACTCGTCCAGCACTGGCTGCAGAGGAGGAATGCTACATTACCTATGAGCAGTCAAAGAGTGTTTACCTTCAACAGTTTCTGAGGCCCATCGGCTGCTCGAACACTGAGCTTATGCAGCAACTGAACTGGCAAAAGAAGAAAATGGCTTAAGCTGTCTGTTCTTTTGCTGGAGGAGCCCTATCCTCTGCCTAGAGCTGATGGAGACAAGAGTCCGTCTTTAGAGTTCCCTTTAAAGCATCATCTAAAGCAGTCCAAAAGAATACTAATCAGTTAATTTGCTGCTAGCTCAGTCTCCTGCAGGTGCTTCCCTCTGCACTAAGGGACACACAGCTGGACATGGAACTCACAAAAAGATGCTTTGGTTTCTTTGCTTTTCTCACTTTCACATGTTTAAGGTTGGTCCAACTGTGTGACTCTGATGTTCCTGCACTCCTAAGCACCTTCCTGCATTACTCTGGGTCTAGTATAAAGTTTGCATCACTTACCCATAAGTCCACAGAACCGATCAAAAGTTCTTGGGATTCTGGTCTGGGGATTGACTTCAATTAGAACATTCTTCTGGGTATGGATGTAAACCTGCAGGAGGCCAGCCCGATTCAGTGGGCTGTCCATGAGCATCAGGAGACTCTGAAGGACAAAACCACACAGTAATGGAAACAGGAAAAGCAGAAGGGAGATGACTTTTGGAAAAGCTCAGAGTTATGCCCCATGAGCTCCATCCCTGGCAGTGTTCAAGGCCAGGTTGGATGAAGCCCTGGGTAATTTAGTGTGAGGTGTCCCTGCCCATGGCAAGGAGGTTGGAACTGGATGATCTTAAGGTCCTTTCCAACCCTAACTACTCTATGATTCTGAGCGCAGAGAGAACTTATGCTGAAGCAGGAACTTGTTCACTTGACTATGTAACACTGATCGAAAGCAATCCCATTCCCAAATAAACACTAAACATACACGCCACAACCATAGCGGGCAGGACCAAACTTGCCCCGTTCAGAGGCGCACGCAGCCCCGGCCGTCACACGCCGGTACCTGGTGGGTGATGTCCGGCCGCACCTCCGCGGGGTCCCGGCCGTTCCGCAGCAGCAGCGCCTTGTGCTTGTCACAGTTGAGGAGCTCGAACGTTTTCCCCACCTACGGCCGACCACAGGCAGGTGAGCGGCAGCCACCGCAGCCTCCTTCGGCCCGGGCAGACCCCGTCCCCCCCCGCACCTTCACAGTCTCCAGACTCGCCCCCTCCAGCACCACCAGGAGCCGCCGCTGCCCGCGGGGCCGCTTCGCCTCCATCGAACCATCTGCTCCCTCCTCATCCTGCTCCTCACGCGTCCGCCGAGCCGCTGCCATCTTGTCCCCGCCGCATCCGCGGCACCGAGCACGCCGCAACCGCTCCGCCCTCAGCCCGCCCACCCAAGATGGTTCTGGGAGCGCTCCCCTAATCTAGCTCCGACCGGACCCACTTCCCGAGCGCGGAGCCGCCGCGCCGGAAGGCGGCAGCGGGACGGACCGAGGCTGTTTCCCACCGGAGCACGTTGTCAGCCGGCAGCTTCCGGTGTCCTTCCCGGCGGGGCGCGCGGCGCGGCGCGGCCATGGCGCAGAACCTGAAGGACCTGGCGGGGCGGCTGCCGGCCGGGCCCCGCGGCGTCGGCACCGCGCTCAAGCTGCTCCTGGGCGCCGGCGCCCTGGCCTACGGCGTGCGCGAGTCCGTGTTCATCGGTGAGTCGGGCCCCGCTCCCCCCGCGCCCGGTAACGCGCCTCCCGTGCTTACCGCTTCTCTTCCCCTCTCTCTCCGCAGTGGAAGGCGGCCAGCGGGCCATCTTCTTCAACCGCATCGGCGGCGTGCAGCAGGACACCATCCTCGCCGAGGGGCTGCACTTCAGGTAGGGCCCAGCTCCCCCGCCCCGAGCGCGGTCCCGGTGGGTACCCGCTCCGTGACGCGCCTCTCGCCCCTCGCAGGATCCCCTGGTTCCAGTATCCCATCATCTACGACATTCGGGCCCGGCCTCGGAAAATCTCCTCTCCCACCGGTTCCAAAGGTGAGAGCCGCCCCGGGGGCGAGCACGGGGGTCGGGGGGAGCGGGCAGGCCCCCGGCTGCGGCGCCGGCAGCGCTCATCTCTTCTGCTCTTCAGACCTGCAGATGGTGAACATCTCGTTGCGTGTCCTCACCCGTCCCAACGCTGCGGAGCTGCCCAGCATGTACCAGCGCCTGGGGCTGGACTACGAGGAGCGGGTCCTGCCTTCCATCGTTAACGAGGTGCTCAAGAGCGTGGTGGCCAAGTTTAATGCTTCCCAGCTCATCACTCAGAGAGCCCAGGTAAACTTGCACTTAAAAGGCAAATGCTTGAGCTGAGCGTATGGGGAACCTTATATAAAGGATAAATGTGTTAGGTTGGTAGGAGGTATATTTAAATGAAAAGGGCATGGAAGTGTATTCCACTTAAGAGTTTTGATTCCAGTACAGATGCAAACCCTAAGGGTTCTGAGAGGAAAACTGGATTTGTTTGTATATACAGTGGAGAACTGCCATAATGTAATGGGGGAGGGAGAGCTGATTTACATCATAATCTACACATAAAAGTAGATTTGTCTTTAAAAAATCTATTACCTGGTGTTTCCTGGGTCTTGGAAGAGCTGTCAGAGCACATCGAACAGTTTTAAAGGATCTGAAAAGTGGATGAGCAGGTAACAAAGCAGTAAGTTTTCTGTAATGGATGGTGCAGAAGGGCACCAAATATTTCTGGTTAGAAAAAAGTTAGAGGGTAGCCTGGGGGCAGGTTGCAAAATAATAGAAATGTTTAGATTTAAAAAGCCCATATCTGAAAGTTTGTGTTCTGAGCATTTGATTGTCAGGGATTCTGAGGGTATTCATCACCTATTGCAGCTGAAGGAGAGAAGTTGCTGGTCTTCCTTTAAAAGGCTTTAGAGGAGATTCTGCATGAGACTGCTAAAGAGGATAAGTTGTCAGATGAAATAGGAACCATCTCTTAACTAGTTACAAAAAAAGAAGCAAAGAGGAGAACTAAGTGTCCAGGTCTTGTTGTGAGAACTGTTCTATAGCAGGGACTCCAGGGTTTTGTGCTAGGCTGTGTGCTGAAATGATTTGTTACCAGTTGTATAAAGAGAATGAGCGGAAAGGGGGGATGTGACAGCAAAGAAACAATGTCTGCAAGGGATTTAGGTTTATCAGAAGCAATGACAACTGTTAAGTATCTGAAACTTCTGAACAAAGTGAATTGAGTGCAACCTTGTCATATGTTCACTTAGTGTTTGTTAATGTGAAGTGATGGGTATTGACTTTACAGTTGTGTACTTGGAGCTCACACAGTGAAGGTTTCTGGCAGCATTTTAGAACTGTGCTCAGAAACAGCTGCAATAGAAGTAAAGGCAGATGCTAGGCTGGCCCAGCATGTGATACTGCAGCAGCCACTTTTATTGAAGCCAGTATTTGGTGCAGGACTTGTCAGCCTGCCTGAGAAAGATGCTGACAAGTTAAAGGTAGAAGCAATCAAAAATAATCTACCAAAAACACTCTTCCAAAGAGACTGATACAGCTGGAGTACCCACACTGGAGGAGTCGCTACAGTAATAAAGAGAGATGGAATGCATAAATAACAAAATACGATGTGGGGGGGGGGTTCCGCTGCATCTGACTACAGATGTGAGGAGACAGTCAAACTGCCAACAGCAAATGCAAGGTGGACAGGGAAATACTTGTTGCCAAAACATGAAACATGGAAACTGTGGAACTAGATGTGGTAGGATGTGAAAGCAAACAAACCCAAACCAGATTTATTTTTGCAATATGAATTGTATAGTTAATAATAACTGTAAATAAGATGTGATGCACATTTGGATGCATAGCTTTGGCTATGCAACGACAGATTCAGAGATGGTGTTAATGATAAATGGCCCTGGTTCAGGGTTTGTTCCAGGTAATGTCTCTCTCTGTGAATGAGCTGTGAGGAGCAGTTGTGCTTCACTTGTGGGGTGCACAGGAAGGTGCCTGTGTTTGTACTCTTCTCGCTGTATTTGTCTTTCAGGTGTCCCTGCTCATTAGGCGAGAACTGACAGAGAGAGCCAAAGACTTCAGCCTCATCCTGGATGATGTGGCTATCACAGAGCTTAGTTTCAGTCGTGAATACACAGCAGCTGTGGAAGCTAAGCAAGTGGGTGAGTTCCGTTTATGCCTGAAAAGAGTGGAGTGCCTTTGCCCTTCCTCTGAACTGGTGAACAAGGAAGCAGAATTTGGGCTAAAGGAAGCAGAATTTGGGTTGGCACATCTCTGCATCTGCACTGATACAGCTACACAATGATCAATCCCAGCCTTTTTTATAAATGCTATCAGAAAACTCTGGGTTATAGCCAATGGGACGACGGACCAACAGAAGGACCGAGTTCCCAAGACCAGGCTTCCTCTTCAGACTGGGACTCTCACCACTTACTGTGGGCATTATGTGTAGAGGATCTGGATGCTTCTGACTTTATCTAAGAAAAAAGTAAAGGACACTCAAATGTATTTCATAGTTGCAGATCTGGCCCCAGAATGCCATCAGTGCTTCTGGAAGCAGAGATCTCAGGCCTCAGCTCCAGGATTCCCATTCTGGTGAAGGGTTCTAAACATGGAATCCATTTCCAGTGCTTTTGGCCATTCTCTTTGCAGCCCAGCAGGAGGCACAGCGTGCACAGTTTCTGGTGGAGAAGGCCAAGCAGGAGCAGAAGCAGAAGATTGTTCAAGCTGAAGGGGAAGCTACAGCTGCCAAGATGATATCCTGCTTTGGGAGATTTTGTGGGATGTGGCTTGTGAGCTTGACATAGTCTGTCATACTGGGTCCATGCTTAGGAGTCTGGTATCAGATGATAGCTTCAAGTAGGTCCCAATTTATCATCCTCATCCCACAGTTGGCTGGAGTTTGATTTGTCTGAGGTTACAGGTCAGAGCAGAGAAGGCCATGAGCCTTCACTCCCTGATGTAAGGTTTAGCTTCTATTGGTTGTGTGTGACCATAATCCATAATGTTGCTACTGATTTAGAGAAGTAGAAATATTCCTGCCCAGAGGTTCATGTTAGCTGGAGGTTGCTTTCCCCCCCCCCCCCCAAGATGTTTCTAGGAAGAATTCCTTGAGGGTAAGTGGCTTTTGTTAAGATTCTCCTTAACTTTGGCTCTGCTGTACCTGGGGGAAGCTCTCAGCAGGAATCCAGGCTACATCAAGCTACGTAAGATCCGAGCTGCTCAAAACATCTCAAAAACGGTGAGCACAGTATTCCCTTTGTCCTTTTGCAAATCCCAGAGCTGTTTGCTCAGCCCAGTCGCCACATGATGAATTTAAGGCGAATGTGACATGCCCTGTCCTGATCTCTGTTCCTGTGCAATCCTACTCTGCTCAAGTAGAGCTTAAGATTTAGCTTGCAATGATCGGCAGTTAGAGGTGAGGCCAGGAGCTCATGTCCTCCTTATGACAAGGCCAGATCCACATCAGATTCCATCACCCACCCTCAGCTGCAGCCACCAAAAGCTCCTGGTTTCCTGCAGGCTGAGAAAGGGGAACAGATAAGTGTGGGATCAAAGGTCTTTCTGACAGACAGAATGAGCACTTCTTTCAGAAAGTCTGATGGCACTGGGATAAAGTCCAGAGTTGTTTTGGGGAATTGCATTGATTTAACTGTGGTCTCAAGTGCATAACTCAAAAGTCTGTATCTAGAGAGGGAGAGAAGATCTTGATTAGTGTTGCATGTGCATTATACTCTTTGTGCCATCTCTGTCATGGATTTCTTTTTCAGATTGCTGCCTCACAAAACCGTGTGTATCTCACAGCAGATAACTTGGTACTGAACCTGCAGGATGAGGGCTTCACCAGGTAAAGGGGCCAGATGGCTGCATTTATCTGCACCCTGCTTGTGAAGCTGATCCCAGAGGATACAGCCAAGCAGGGAGCTGTCTGTCTTAAGAACTGACATTTTTGTTGAACTGTTATATCTAATCACTGTACTCTTTGTTTCCCTCTTTCCCCATTACTGCATCTCCTACACGCAGAGGAAGGTGAGGCACTGTTTCTTTTGATCCTTTCATTTGTGTACTTGGAAAGGGTGTTCATGTTTGCCTGGTGCCTGGGATGTTTCTGGCTTGGGCCTTTCTGGCCACAGGAAGTTTATTCCATGTCTACCTCAAATCTTATTAGTGATGTGAAGCTTGAAACCTTACTTGCAGGGGCAAGGAGGGTGTACTCAGTAACTGGAGCTGTCTGTGTGTCTGATAGGGTACCTTGTATGGGAAAGGCAGGAAGAAGTAACTAAGGAGTGTCCCTGTGTAGACAGGGCATCCTGCATATAGGCAAAGAGGGCTATAAGAAGGCAATGAGATGGTTGTAGGGATTCTGGTTGGGTTGGGGTAATAGTCCTACAAAAGGTGCTTTTGTTACTCACCAAAAGCTTTCTGAGTCCATTCTA
Source organism: Melopsittacus undulatus (assembly GCF_012275295.1). Classification (NCBI taxonomy): domain Eukaryota; kingdom Metazoa; phylum Chordata; class Aves; order Psittaciformes; family Psittaculidae; genus Melopsittacus; species Melopsittacus undulatus. Next base: position 113,484,023 of record NC_047528.1, on the reverse strand, counting down.
GGAAACTCCATTCCCTGCTTTCAGAGCTGGCAGGAGTTCAGTGGCTTTGTGTAACCTGTCCCATGTTTATGGACAAGGCAGTGCCAGCTAAAAACTTACATTTCTTAGAATCAAAAAAGGAAGCCAGAGCAGGTTTCTTTTCTCTGGCATCTCTGATAGTTCTTTACCTATGACCAGATTCTGTCTTACCCATCCCAGAAGGCCCAGGGGGCTTTGCTGGTAGGAAGAACGTGGCAGCTCATAACCTTTGGATGTGACTCCCCACACTGCCAAGTCTGTAGTGTAGGTCTCGTTCAGCTTTGTTTGCACTTTCTGGACTAATGACTCTTTTCTGTCTCCCTTTCAGTGACAGTCTCCTACCCAAGCAGAAGAAATGAAAGAAACTAAAGCCTCCCAGAACCAGCGGCGCTACCCAGCAGCAGACAGGAGTGAGGAACCTCAACCTCCCTCCACTGGCATTGTTTGCCCTCACTTTGAAGTTAATCCAGTAGCCAGATTTGGTTCCTTTGCCCCAGCTCCATTTGTGGTGGTCCAGTTAAAGGATTGGGCTCTACTTCTGGGCAGCTGTGATTCCTTCCTCACCCTACCAGTTAAATATGGGGAGGGGGGAAGAGGGGACTTACTGGGATTAACCTATGTGGATATAGTAATTCACCTCTAATCTTCATTAATCTGTAGATTTTTGTAGGTAAAATCAGAATTGTTTCTTTTTTTTGGCCAAGGGAGGGAGTTCTGCTGCCAAGAGCACCAGGCTTTTTGGATAGTAAATCATGTTTCTCTTTCACTCTTGAATCCCAAGAGAACCTGGGCCTGAATTCAGGAAAATGTCATTTATTGGGTGCCTGTTACTGCTGGAAGGTCGGTTTGTGTCACTGTCTGCTCAGTGATTCATTCAAACATTTGTAAGAATTAAACCCCCCCAAATTTACACTGTGTCTTGGTGTGTTTAGTGTCTGAAAAAGAGGTTATTTTGCATAAGAGGAGGTAGAAAAATAACTTTTACTTGGTTGAAGCCAGAATTGAGAAGTTGTGTAGAAAGGAGCAAGAGAAACAACCTGTTCACTGAGAGATCACAGGATGGGGAGAGAATGTGGATAATCATGTAGCTGCATGGGCACAGAAGAGCAGAGATCAGCACCTCCCTCTGCTTCCTCTCATGAGGGAAGTGTAGATAGCATGAGGATAACCCTCAGCCTCCTCTGCCTGATAAACTCAGCCCTTCCTCTTAAGTTAGGCCTTTCACCATCTTTGTTTCCCTCCTTTAGATACTAATATTTTCATATCTTTATATTGCGGAGCCCAGAAGTGCACATGACTCAAGGTGAGGCTGGAACACTGCTGAGTATAGTGGGATCATCACCTTTGGTTAGCTACTGTACCTAACGCATCCCAGGATAATGGTGGCAGTTTTGCCTGACAGAGCACATTTTTGACTGGTAGAGATTACCATCAACCAAAATGCCCAGATCCCTTTTTGCAGGATTGCACTCTAGCCTCTTCTATCCCCATCTACATGTCCAGCCAGGATTACCCTGTTGCAGGTGCAGAGTCTAGGATTTGTTCTTGTTAAATTCCATGTTGAATGGGTGCAGAAGCATTTGTGTGAGTTTGTCACCGTTAACTTTCTGTGCTCAGACTTACCTGACAACTACCAATGCTCAAGCCTCAAAGGAAGGAGCCACCATAACTGGTCATAGCTTCTGTTCTGGAGTCTGAAGGCTGCAGAAAAGTGATGAAAACCAAGCTAGAGCCATTCTCATAAGTTCTTGCCGAGCTGCAAGTGAAGCCAGGAGTGCAGCTATACTCAAAGAGAAATAGAGAAAAAACTTTTGGGACTCAGCATTCAAAGAAATACAAGTTTATTTACAACCAAAGGAGAAAACATGGCCATCAGATCCAATTCTGGTATATTTACAGCATCCAATCAAAGGATCAAATAGAAAAGGGATCATGAGAAGAGGGCCTCTTCATCAGGGACTGTAGCAATAGGACAAGGGGTGATGGGTTTAAACTTAAATGGGAAGTTCAGGTTAGATATAAGGAAGAAGTTCTTCACTGTGAGGGGGGTGAGGTGCTGGCACAGGTTGCCCAGAGAAGTGGTGAATGCTCCATCCCTGGCAGTGTTCAAGGCCAGGTTGGATGGGGCTTGGACCAACCTGGACTCGTGAAAGGTGTCCCTGCCCATGGTAGGGGGTTGGAACTGGATGACTTTAAGGTCCTTTCCAACCCAACCCACTAAGATTCTATAGGGCAGAGGGTTGATATTAAGGAGAAGGACATTTCTTGCTGAACTGCAGAGTTGCTGAGCTGAAACAGGCCAAACCCTCTATACTTTAAAAGCTGAGGCTTCAGGGAACACTAACAGGCTAAATTCGAACTCACAGCAGTGGGCAGAGATTTAGCTCCTGTAAAGAGCTTCCTTCACTCTTCTTCAAGTTCATTGGAGCTGACCCAGCAGAGGTGAGTGTAGACCCCAGTGCTCAGAGAGTAAGGAGAAGAAGGGGTCTTATTTCCATTACTGAAGAATAAAGGAGCAGCAGGAGATGCTGCTGGCCTGCACAGGCAAGGGACGAAGTCAGCTGAGCTGGAAAGCAGTCTGGTTCAGGGCTGGAAGGTAGCATGGAAAACAAGGGGAAGACCTAGTTTCAGTCCAAGGGTGAGGAATGCAAGACAGCCCAGCCTGGATGTGAGCTCCAGCCCTGCACCCCTGGTTCAAACCCCCCATGGAGCTACCTGCAACCTATCTTATTTTTTCTTTAGCGAGCCTTTCAGCTTTTTCTCCAAGGAGTGCTGCTTCCGTGCCTTCTCCTTCTTCCCCAGGTTCTCATATACTGTTGACTCCTCTTTCTGCCTAGAAACCAGGGAAAAACAAGGGGAAAAAGTGAGCAAGGGTAAGAAACCTGCCAAGGTAGCAGGGAGACCACTGTCAGAGGCAGGCCAAGCTGTTCCTCTGGTTTAGGTGAGCTCTTACTTGGAGGGTTTCCGTGAAGCTTTGGCATGCACGTTCCTTGCTGCAGGGGGATAGGCAATGTTCCCATACTCAGACTCTTTTGGCTTCCCTTTCTGAGCCTACAGGAGAGAAATACCAAGCTGAGAAGAGTGTCATCTGGGGAAAGCAACATGAGGCACCATGGAAGGGTTCTGGCTGTTCAACCATGTTCCATGCTGGGATCTCAGTGGAGGCTGGTGGATTGCTCAGTGCACTCTGCCCACTGCTGTCACAGGGGGCTGCAAATGCATCCTTGTAACAGGAGCAACCAATATCACTGGAATGCCTGAGAGTGCCACACGTCAGCCAAAGAACAGGAAACAGCAACAGCTACTGGATGCTGCTAGAGGCTACAAAGAGAGATAAAAGATGCCACTTATCAGGTAGCAGAAGAAAACCCTGCAACTGCAGAACCAGCACAGGAAAGACAAAAGGACAGGGCAAAGTCTTGTAACCAAACAATGCTTGGTAGAGGTGTTATGTAGAACATAGTTGCAATAACTGCATTAGAGCTGTCTAGCAGTTCAGAAGGGGTTGATACTTGAGCTGCTAATGTTGTGCTCTGAATTTCAAGACAGGAACAGGGACTCAGACCTGGGTGCAGCATCGTAGTCTGTGTAGGTCCCAGTGCTAGCCTGGAAACAGCACTCCATCCCAGACCTCATCTCAGGACAGAAAAGCAGAGTCCCCTTTCTCACCTGGATAACTTCCAGCTTTTTCTTGGTTGTCTCTATGAACTGGCAGATAGCCATATAGATGAACTTGTACTGGGCCTCTGTCTGCACCATCCCTGAGCGCTGGGCCCTCACCATCTGGATGGTCTTCTGGATGTCAATGTCACAGTCCAGCCCTAGAAGGAGATACCAGGAAAGTTTGTGGACATGTCCACTGGCCCCTCTCCCAGTTCTCCACCAAAAGCAGTCACAGTGGAGGTCAGTCAAGAAGTTTCCACCTCCCTCCATGCTCTTTACTCCTGTATGGACCTCCTATCCCTCCTTCCTGCTCAGCATCTTTCAAGTCTGGCCCTGGAGAAAGAGCCCAAGCTCAAGAAAAGCTGAAGTAAGTGAGTCTGGTGCAGAGATCCAGCAGTTGCCACACAGCAATGACAGTGCAACCTACTCAGGGCTGTGGCAGGATCTCTCCCACTGATACCTGATGGTTTACATCCATTTGCAGCTAGACTTAAGGACACAGCCCTACTGGGTAGGCCAGCTCATTTCAAGATACTCTGGGGTCCTCTTACCCTTGGTGGAGATTGTTTCCACTATCATATCAATGATGATGATAGTCCCAGTGCGGCCAATCCCAGCACTGCAAGGAGAGGACAAGCAGAAGTCAGAGCAATACAGCTCCTGAAACAAAATGCAGCTGATTCTGGGGAAGGACACAGCACTTGTAGAAGCTGTTCAGCAATGTCACAGATTCAATAGGCAGAATTTGGTTTGGGGGCATAGAAGAGGACAAAGTAAGTATCAAAGCTGGCACATGCTTCATTCACAAGTCCTGGGAACAGCTGGTGGAGCAGAAGAGACTTTCTATACCTCACCCTAGAGAAGGGATAGGGAATGCTTCAAATCTTACCAACCTGCAATGCACCAGAATAGGACCCGCATCTGGGATGCTCTCTTGCTTCTGGTTGATTTGGTCAAGGAAACTGAGCACTCCTCCTGGATCGCTGGGTACACCGTGGTCAGGCCAGCTCAGGTACTGGTAGTGCCAGATCTCACGCACAGCCTTACCCTGATAATAACAAGACACCCCACTGATAAAACTGCAACCCAGTCCTGTCCCTGGCCTCTGTTCCAGGGAGAGGTGGGTCTGAGGCCAGAAGGAATCTGTGTCCCGTGCATTTCTTGGTGACTCCACCAAGTAAGCCCAGCTCAAACCAGGTGGGAACAACCACCCAATGATGACTCAACAGCAGCATCACCACCAGCAGTTCCCAGCCTTAGACAGACAGTGACTGTCAGACCCGCTGGTTCAATTGCAGCCCTCAACCAGTTATACTCACGTTATCTTTCGGACACACACAGAGGTGACGGAGTTTGTACTCCAATGCATCATGTTCCCCAGCATTCTCCACAAGGTAGGGACCATATTCCTTCATGCTGCCCACCTCTGGCCAGTAAGGCACACATTTGTTCTGTGTAGGCAGAGAGGATGGGGTGAGGATGGGCAGAAAGCAGGAAAGAGAGAAGAAGCAGAGCGATGGCTGAAGGAGAAGAAGGGACAGCTCTGAGACACCACAAGCCGCTGCTTACCCGTCCTTTTTCTACCTCCCGTGTAGTCATCACAATAGTGCGTGTGTTCTCCTGCCACACCATTTGCCAGAAGTCATTGACTGTGGCATCCAGGCAGCCCTGGCTGGCGATATAGGTCTTGGTGCACTCATCTGGGCTGGCCAGGTTGTTCTGAGTGTGGACAAGGGAAGATCAGAGGGCTGCAGGAGCAAGAGGCCTTCCCCCATTCTGGGCATGCAGCCATCTTTCGAGAGTCTCACCTTGATATAGTTGGCATTGATATAGTCAGATCCGGGTATATTTGGGTCCCTTCCTTGGAGAATGACTCTGGAATGATCAACTGGGGATGCAGTGAGAAAACAAAGAGCACTCAGATGCTCTGATTCTCAGAGCCACGTGAAGCTTTGTCACTACCCCACTCATCCATACGACCCTGTGCATGCAGTATGCCCTTTATTTTCACCTCCTCTCACCCTGTCCTCTCATCTCTCTACCCCTATGAAGGTCCATCAGAAGCTAACGAGTACTATGCAACCCTCCCTCCTTCCTTCAAGGACATGAAAAGGCTGTGACCTCTCCCATCAGCTCTTACATCCTCAGTGCAGCACACCTTTAAACCTGCTCTGAAGGCTAAAGTGGGCTGAAGCAGAGCCAGGGATGATTCAGGCAGCAGTTCATTGCCTGTCTGTGTCTTTTGGGGTTTTTTTATGGTGGAAAAGCAAGACTCACAGGGCAAGATGTTCTTGTATCGGTTCTTGCTCTTGTTTTCAGGCCTCTGACCCTCATGGCGGTCAAACAGCTGCTTGGCTTCCTGTTTTTGCAGGCTCTGAGAGCAGAAAGAACAGTCATAGCAAGGTCACAGTGTATGACTAAGGAGGTGGGCACTCACAGAACAGTGGTGACTCGGGGACACATGGACAGGCTTGCGGCAGAGCAGAGCAAAGGAAACCTGGACTTGGAAATTCCAAGGCTCGGCCCTTGCTGTCTTGGTAACTTTCAACCATGAAAAAGCACATTTCTGCCTCTCTGGGTTTGCTTAAAGGTGACCCAGAGGAACAGGTTCCAGAGACTTCTTTCAAGAGATAAACTGTCAAGAACTGACAAGACACCTGAGAAGTTTGTGTCCAGGAAGAAATCAAGGATGGAGAATAAAGGTGGTGCACAGGGACTTCCCACAATGTCAGAATCATGTCCCCCAGCAGTTTCTTACATCAAACTCCTCCCAGAATCCAGCCTTGGATGCCTCCTCAGATAGACTCTTCTTGTTCAGCTCCTGCACTCTATTCTCAATGTCAGCAGCATTCACCCTTGTAGCATAGTAGGGCTGGGGAAAGGAAAACACAATGGGTTGGCATGAGAGAAGCTGCTGGAGAGCAAAGTCTCCTCTGTGTGCTGTGGAGAAAAGGAAGAGGACACAAAGCAGAAACAAACAGCAAGAGGGTCCCTCCATAGGATCCCTGAGAAACAGAGGAAATGGGATTTACCTGCTTCAGGTACACAAAGGAGCCAGACATCTCTTCAATTCCAGTCTTCTTGAAGTGCTCCACCAGATCTGCCAAGGTGTCAAACGTTTCAGCACCTCCAACTGTGTAACGTCCATTCTAAATAGAAGAAGGATTTGTAATACCCCACTCACAACCCCATGGAGACAAAGCTGATAATGCTCTAAGGTGCAAAGCCATAGGCACTACCCCATGCCATCCAGACAAGCATTCTCCCTCCAGCAGGGAGGTCAAACAACAGAGAACACTAAGTTCACAGCATGGTGAACTGCCTTCTGTTCTCAGTGGATGGAAGCCCACAGCAGGTGTATTGCTCTCAGCTCTCATTTAAGGTCACTTGTCATTGAAATCTCCCTCCACTATCTGCACCATCCCGCATGGAAGAAATAGAACTGGGGCCAGCCAACTTGGTCAGATCCTTCAGACCAAGTGTGAAGGCCTTGCAGATGCTCCTCCTCCAAGAGCTTTGAACTCTTCTGATGAATTCAGACTTAGATTGTGAATCCTCCTCTGTCTTTCACCACAGATTCCTTGTACTGGAGTTCTCAGTCACAGTAAGCCCTGCTTATGTCTGAGCACCCAGCCCATAGTCACCCAGACTGGGGTGAGGACACAAAGAACCTGTTTCAGGATTCAGTTTCAGGAACACTACTTCTAGTAACCAAGCTGTCAGAGCCCATGTTTTTGAGGACACGATCAGCAGGGATTGGCAGAGACCTCTTCCATTCCCTTTCCTTTTGCTCTCCCAGCTGCTCACCTCACACATGATCTTGATGTGTGTGACTTTGAGCCGAGCTCCTGCAGCACTGGTTGCCCCAGCTGGTGAAGCATCAGAGCCAGGTTTAAGCTGGTCAGTGAGGACAGACAAGACAAAATCCCCAGGTTTGCTGAGGCTCTCCCGCACCAAAAAGGTCCAAGGGGTGGCTTTGGCCTGGAGAAGCGACTCCGCTTCAGAGCCTGATAGATGCCCATGATACCACCTAGGAGAAACAAGAGGGGGGAGATGCAGGTGAGTGCTCTTGGGTTGATGAGTGAAGGACAGCAATGCTGGGGAAAGGTAAGGGAGAAGGAAGGAATGGGGAGAGAGAGGAGAAGGAAAGATATAGGGAAGAAAACCAGGGGAGGAGCAGGATCTTGGGACTCAGGGAGCAGAATGCTGGTACCAGAGGACAGAGTGGGAAAGCACAAAGTGTGATTCAGTTGTGTGATACACGCAAGCACAGGTAAGCAATGCTTACTGGTTAAAGACCAGTTGGGAGAGGGTAGTCCATGGGTTTCAGCACCTCCCAGCACTACTGAGATTCTTGCCTTACTGCTGCAAGGTGCTCTGGAAGCTCAAGCAGCAAAGTCAGAAACTGTCCCATAGGATTTAGCAGTATCCAGATAGCTATGTTGAGATCAGATCCATTAAAGAGCTATCCCAGCAACCCCTCTTTCTGAAACTCAGTCACCTCTTCAATCAAAGGATAATTCCCATTCCCTGGGCACACTACACCACAGCAACCAGCCTTGCTATGGGATTGGACACCAGGAGCCACCTACAGCCCATATTCTGCTCCGGGTACTTATCACTGTTGATCCATGTGCACATTCCTGTCCTTGGTGCAAACATCCAGTCTGCAGCTCCTTCTCTCAGCACAAGGTGAGGAGCATCCCTCTGACCAAGGGGCTCTCTGCCTTGCCGCAGGAGTGCTCCTGCATGCAGAGGGATACAAGCATGGTGCCAATGGCACCACTGCTGCCAAGCTCCTTCCCCCCCTACAAAGCTCTCAGGGCACTGTGTGCACCCGGTGGGATCCCCCTGCACTGTGTGGTGTGGGGGGAAGCGACAGGCACCAGAAGCAGGCTGGGAGATGGGACAAGCCTGGCCCTGCAGAAATGCTGGTTTTGGCCCAGGTCATCTATGTGCAGATCCTCTGGTTCCTCACACCTGTCCCGAGCTTCAGCCTCCCTGGACCACACCAGAAGGTCTGTGGGGGGTACTTCAGAGTTGACAAGCAGAGATGGAGAAGGCCACGGTAACTGCAGCTCTGTCCTGCTTCCACAAAACTCGTTTGGAAACTGGAGCTAGAGATCCAGCCTACAGAAAGCCAAGAGCTGCAAGGTGCTCTGGACACTGGGAAACGCTCTGGACCATCCCACTTCTCCACTACCCATGTTCTGGTGGAGCCTCTACTGGGTCTGACATATAGAATCATAGAATGGTTTGGGCTGGAAGGAACCTTCAAGATCATCCAGTTCCAACATGTCTCAGCCCAGAGGCCATCACAGCCCTGGTGCTGCTGCCCTGGCCTTTTCACTTCTTCCCAGTTCAGTGTCAGGTAGGGGATTTGGGCACTTCTCTTCCAACAGGAAGAGGTTCAAAGAGGCCCCTCGGGTCCTGGGCTGGAGATAGAGCTGCTGAATTTGGCCATTTTCCCTGTTGAGCAGCATTTCCAAAGCAGGCAGCTGATGCATCAGACTGACCTGTAATGCTCCTCCCTGCTCCTGCTCCTTCCAGGTACCACAGGCACCAGTGATGCTCCATGCATCACTGCATGCACTGCCGTCTAGGCCAGGCTAATGCTCCCAGAGCTGTGGGAGCAGGTTTGCTGACCACAGAACAGCTAACAGTGGAGGTCCAGAGTACTGGTACTGGTGTCTGTGGTGAGCTACACATTGTTAGAGCTGTCTGTCCCCAGGAAGTGAAATGGAGCCCAGGAGGCCCAAGTCACAGAAGCAGTTGGGGCATTATTCATCCTGGCATCTGACCAGAGCAAAACATTCCTCTACACAACATCTAGGAATCATTTTGACAGCAATATGTGGCAGACCGTTACTACGCCTGGGCAAGTAATTCCTGTCTGATCCTCACTTCATGCACTGCAAGGAGCAATGACATTCACTGCATGGCAGCTGTTAACTCCTGAACCTCCTTCCAAAGAAGCATTCAGCCACCACATGCCAGTGCTCACATGCTCTCCAGGGAATGGTTGACCCCTCCTGCCTACCAGAGAGGTCTGCAGGCCTTCCCTCCACAGCTAGGAAGGGGTTAATGGGTCCCAGTTAAGCCCAGCTCTTCAAAGCCACGTGATGGAAAATCACTTGGGGAGAGAGTGAGAGGAGCTTTCGTAAGAGCCTTGCGGGCAGGGAGAAGTTTCCAACCGCAGAGAGGAAGGGAGGAAACTGCAGGGCCACAACCCAACGGCCCTGAGTGGAGAGGACAGCCGGCAGGCAGATGCTGGCCCCTCTGCAGCCCCATCCGCAGAGCAAGCAGGGGCATACCCAGGCCCTTTGCCCCCTGTTTCCAGGACCTATCCACCCTCGAGCACGGTGTGAATTGCTCCCCAGCCTGCATCAAAGAGCAGCAAGAGCAAACCCACCTGATTTGATTTAGGAACTTGGTGTCAGAGGCATATGCAAAGTGGAGACAGGAAAGAGACTAAGCAGGCTAGGAATAGCTGGGGAACATGGTGCTGCTCTCATCTACGTGAATCACTCAGGCCTGGAGTAACCAAGGAGGTCAGCGGCAAGGCTGAGAGCTTCCACATAATATGTCACTCTACAGGCTGCTGCAAACCCATAGCTAATACCATAAACCTTTGCTTTTAGGAACAGTATAAAAATAGCAAAGGCAACAGGAAACCAGAAGCAAAAATAGAGCCCTCTTAGGTCTGCTGTGATGGGTCAAGGTGTAGCCAGCTATTGCTGGAGATGCTGCCCCTGTGGAAACATAAGGAGGCTATAGGAGGCAGGAAATACTCTTTGCAGGGTTTGCCCTGGGAATACAGGCACAGGCAGGGCAGAAAGACAGCCTTGAAGCACAGAGGAGCTCATCACAGACACATTGGCTGCTTTGCTTTCTCCATACCTCTCCGTAGTAGGGTCAGAACAGTTAAGCGGGTATCGCAAGTCAATGATGGTTCCATCTTTGTCCTGAAGTGAGCCCTGTTGCTGCGTGTAGTACTCCACCAGTTCTGACAAGGTGGCAAACTTCTCCCCTCCATACAGATCATAGAAATCCCCAGTGTTCTGGATGCGGATGTGAGTTACCTGATCACCAACCCTGTGGGATGATGCACAGTGAGGTGGTTGCAAAAGAGGCAGAAAAATGTTGTGCATTACCTCCTGCCACAGAGCCAGAGCAAACCATCCCAGTTAAAGGAGGCAAAAGAGAAACTCCTGGGGCAACTGCCAGGGTCTAGAAGATCCTGGGAAGCTCAGGTCCTTTGGAAATAACTCAAAGGAATAAGGACAGAATGAAGACGATGCCACAGGATGTGTGAGGATCGAAGCATCCTGTGTATGTAACCTTGGAAAGACAGCAGCTGTGGTCCAAGTTACCTACCGGACTGAAAGAGAAAAATCCCCCTGATTCTTCCGACTGGGTCTGGCCAGAAAGCTCCCATGGACACCTCGTCCCTTCAGTAAGGCTTCAGCTTCCAGCCCACTCAGGTCACGGTGAAACCACCTACCAGAGGAGATGAAAACAAGACTAAAGGAACAAAAAAGACTAGGCACTATTGTGGAGACTTGTACAGTGAAGCATGGCCCCAGTCAGCACCCCTGGAGATACCCATGCAGATGACAGCAGCATCCCTTCCTACCTGACACCTCCCTCACACTATGAAAGGTTTCCATCGAGATGCAACTTCCAGGATGATTGATCCCTCCGATCTGTCCCACTTCCCTGGTTCCCCCTCTTCACACACACACATTTCTCAGTCCCTCTTACCTCACCATCGTGGAGAGCAGATGAAGAGGGGAACAAGTGTCTACAACCAAGGCAACTCAAAAAACACAGAAGAGAACTCGGTTTGCACTGGTGAGAAATGGGAAGTTGGAGGTCTGCACTGGAGCACCCAACACCACGCTGCTTCTGTGCCTCTCAGGAGCTGGCCGTGCATCTCTCCTGGTGTCTACCATCAGTCCATTCTGACCCTCTCCATCCACTAGTGTCTGGATCCGTGCCTTGATCTCTGACCCTCTGCACAGCGCTGTGGGGCACAGGCAAGTGCGAGCCCGTGCGCAGCTTGGCACGCGTGGTTCCAGGGACAGGAAGCGCTCTGAGCCATCAGCTCCCCAGCCCAAAGCTGCTCTGCACACACTTCTGCTTCTCCTTTTGTGTCTTTCCTCCCCCCATCCCCTCTTACTCTCTGGTTCCCTGTCTTCTTTCACGTCAGGGCTGACTCTACAAGTGCATCTTGGGTCCCGGCTGCACGTCCTCTGGTCCCCTTCTTCCCCAAAAGGCCAATGACAGCCATGAGTGCTCCCCACCTCCAAGCCCTTGCCATGGTGCCAAGCTGCTTGAGGTCACTCACATGCCTGCAAGGCTGAAGCAGGCAGTGTATGGTGACATACACTGAGCAATGAGGCACCCCACTGCAGGTAATATCTGCCCAGCCACATAGCTTGGCTCTGCCGGGCTGCCCTCGTCTACCTACCTGAAACCTTCATAACTCCAGTTCGTTGATGAACTCTCTGGACAGTTAAATGTTCAGTGTGCCCTGTACAGCCCCAGGAGGAAATCTGTGCAGACACAGACATTGAGGTGCAGGCAAGTACCCTGAGCACAGCTCTGCCTTCCCAAAACAGCCTGCTAGGGGATGTGACTGATGTGAGCAGCAGTAGCCCAAAAGGGATGGGGGGGAAGGTAGCCTTAAAGCTGCCCAGAGAAGCAGGCAGTCACCAGAACAAACAGCTACTACCTACAGTGTGCCCATTCAACACCAAGTTTGCTTAGCCTAGGACCTTCAAGATCCCAGTGCAGCATACTGAAGCCAACCCGGACAACTAGATACAAAGAAGAAAAACTACCCGTTTCCAGTTACCTAGCAGCCATTTCCAGTCATGGCCTGTGACTGCTCTTTTCCACAGCACTGATTTCAAGGTCTGGAGGTCTCAAGAAAGAATGGGAGTTAAGCAGTGGCCAAAGAAGGAAATCCAGCCGGCAAAGGAGCTGACTTTTAACTGGGGCCACTGTGGCTACCCTGTGTAGTGGTGTGGGCAGCAGGAACAGCAAGAGATGTGCTCATCTCAAGCAGCAGCCTTCCCTGCACCCCACCAGAATGGGAAACTGAACAGGCTGCTAGCAAGGGGCGAGACAAAGCTCGTGGCCAAGACAGGAACTAACAACAAAGGGAAGTAGAGGGGAGACAAGTGGGAAGCTAAACCTTATTGCTAGAAAGACAACCCAGTCACCTACGGGAGCTTCCTTTGAAATGCTTCTATTTTCACACACATGATGGACTGGGATGTGGGGAGGTGCAGGGATCCAGCTGTCCTGACTGAAATCTGATGGTAAAATAAAGGCGAGTTTAAAGGCACAGAGACCTGTGGCTCTTGGGAACAACTTCTACACAAAAGTGTAGAAGCTGCACTTAAAAGACTGCAGCTAAATCAGAGCCAGTCTAAGTACTGACACAGGAGGAAATATTGTTTAGTGGTAGGAAAGAAATGAGGGAAGTCCCAAAAGAGAATTCCCGATGTCAAAAGATTATGTAGGATCAATATGAAGCCATGGCAGACAAAACCTAAACCTAGACATCTCTACATCTTATGAACTGGCTGAAGGAGAAAAGCTGTCTGAGGAAAAGAACATCAGTGGGACACAGAGGAAGAGGAAAATAACAAGGTAGCAAAGAGCCCAAATTAACAGTTTAAGGAAACCAGCAAATCGGCAAAGAGACTGCTCCTATGCTGCTGCTTCAGTACAGCACAGGTGTACTGTACACAGAACCTCATCTTGTAAAACCTTTATGGAGCCAAGCCACAGCTATAACAGGAACAAAGAAGATAAATGAAATAGCCAATTAAAAGATATCTGCATCTGGATTGCTGTAAAAGAAGTGACACTGAGAAACTGGACAGAATCCAGCATAAGGCTGCTAATGGCAGTGAAGAACCTGGAACACAGCAAAGACAGAGGAAGCTGAGCTTGTTCAGCTTGGAGAAAAGATGCTCGAGGGGAGATTTAACAGCTGCCTCAGGCTACCTAAAAGGGCACTTGTGGGGTTTACAAACAGTAAACCAGATTCTTCTTTGTGGGACACATTAAAAGGTCAAGAGGCACCAGGCATAGCTTGCAGCAAGGGAAATTCTGATTAGATGTGGGGAAAAGCTACACACATGCTCCCCCCACCAAGGGTGGTTCAGCAATTGCCACAGGTGCCCAGGGAAGCTGGGGAACCTCCATTCCTGGAGATGTTCAGAACTTACCTGAGCAACCCGATCCAGCTTTGGGGTTAGCTCTGCTGTGAGCAGGGTGTTGGAGTAGGTGACCCAGAGGTCAAAGTGGTTGTCAAAGGAGGAGTAGAGGAAGAGGTTATGTATAGAGTTTCTTTTCCCTCTGTATAACCTAAACCTCCATTTGCAGCTACTTGTAGAGTCAACCCTCAAGTAAACAACACATTTGCCATCCTTTGGCAAGGAGTTCAGGGCCCACCTACAGAAACACTCCCTCCTTTGGCTTGCTTATAACCTGCTCCCTGGCTCAGTTTAATTAATGTCTGGTTATTGTAGGCAAGAAAAATCAAATGACTGATTCCTAATCCCTATTTGCCCCATCCAACCTGCTCATGATACTGACCTGCAACATCCATATCCTTCCTCAGCGTTTTGCTGGGCTGAAGACTCTGACTCTGTCCTATACCTCTGATCATCCTTGCTGTCCCTTTCTGAGATGTTTCCAAGACTGGTGTGCTGTTTTGGAGATAAGAGTGAAGGATGGCACAGAACTGCAGTGTTCCAAGATGCTGGTGTGTCACAGACAGTGGTGATTTCTGCTAATTGTTCACCATTACCAAGCATTAAGCCAGCAATTACACAGGCTTATGTATGACCACAGGCTTACTCCAGAGAGGTTATGATTAGTTCACAGTTCATTGTTTTAGATATAAATGTCAAATTCTTTTTCTGCATGAACATTGTTTTACATATGCCTATACGGAATTCCAGCTGCTCTTCTATTGCCCACTCATTCACTATCATAAGGTCCTTCTGCAATTATTCACAATCAGCTCCCATCCTATTATCCTGCATAATGCTCTACCACCAGCCAGTTTTCTCACCTCACCAAGTCCTATTTCCAGGTCATTTGGGAATACACTCCGGGTTAAGCCTGTGATCTGACCACTGATGACTTCCCTTTGCTGTAAGAACTGGATGCTTATTCCCACCTTCCAGTTCTTATTTTCTACTAATTCTTCACCCAAGAAAACCTCCATCTTCTTTCTCATGCCACAGTTTTAGCTTTAGTTAAAGACTTTGATGAAAAAAAATCTCATAAACTGATTTTTGGAGCTCCAAGGAATCTGTCTCAATCGCACCTGCCTTATCCACAAAACTGGAGTCTTACAAAAAGTTGCCTTTCCAAAAGCAGATGCTGACTCTTTCTTTAATATCACACTCACTGACTTCTCCTTTCTACTATCTACCCTCTTGCCCAGATACCAACTTGATTGTTCTGTGTTTCCCTGCACCTGAGGGAATTCATTTGGAGACCTTTTTGAACACCAGCACTACATTTGATACTTCAGATTCTCACCACTGAGATGATTTTAGTCAGGAGGTTTTGCTGTTCTGCAGAGAACTGCATCCTAGTTCAGCTGTTGGTGCAGAGGGAAGGACATCTGGGCTTGGGGATGGGCAGATGGAACATGGGACCCCAGGACCACAGTGGTTTCCCAGACCCTTACCACAGAGTAGTAAATCCCATTTCTGTACATCATGCCACTGCAGTTTCCAGAGCAGAGCAACTGGTTGGACTGACTGACCCTAAAGATTTTATGTCCTGCTGTTCCATGAATGACTTGAGAGACTGTAGTGAATCAAGCAATGAGCCACCTGCCCTGTCTCTGTACAGAAACACTGAGAGACACTGGTAGAAAACCTGTAGCAGATAGGGCATCACATCTGCCTGCTCTTTATCAAAGTGAGACAGCACAACCATTAACAGCAGTAAGAATCTGATCCACTCTCAATTCCAGTCCTCCAGCTACTCCGAGGCTCCTATCACAAGGTGAGTTTTTCCCTTTAGTGCCCACATCCTACTGCCAGTATTTGTGTTTTTCTCCCCAACAAGCCCTGTTCCCTTCCCCTAACTAGCATTCACAGCACTCACCCACAGGATGGCATCAGGATCTTGACTCTCAGATCCCCTCTGCCGGAGAACTGACAGCGGCTGGTGGAAGAAATACCACAGCCCTTAACCAGGGGGTCCTACTAAAGAAAATAAAGCAATATTGGAATGAGCAAGTCGGTATCTTGAGACAGACTTGGGGGAGAAACCACAGACCCTGACAGAGAAGGGGTAGAACCGCAGCCTCCCGAAGGGGCTGGATGCTCCTGCGTTGAGTGCCACAGCGCGGCCGGGGTCTGCAGCACCTCCTGTGACTCACCTGTGTCCGATCCCGCAGTCCCGAACTCCGCCTGTTCCTGGGCGGACTAAGGAGAAGGCAACTCCAGGTCAGCCAAACCGCAGAGGGCTTAATTCTCACCTTTTGGAAAGCACTTCCTGGGGTGTCGTTAATGAATAATTAGGGAGGGTGGAGGAAGGCCAAGGCGGGAGAGGTAGATGGAGTCGGAAGGGACTGACTGCGCTTCCTGCCTCCTATCAAGTGAGCTCACGCCCTTGCTGCCTACATTCCTGCCTGGTTTGTAACTGGAAGGCAGAACCGGAGACAGCTTTCTCACACCTGGCTCGCAGCTACCTGTTCTCCCAGGCCCACCTTCATCACCCCCAGCCCTGCCATGCTGGCCCACATTACCCTCCCCAAAGACCTCAACACTTGCTTCCAAGGGCAACAGGCTCATGAGGCAGGAGGCTATAAGCAGAGGCATCTGATGTCCCTCCATTTGGATCAAGTCAGATAAACCAAACAGCCATGGAGCAAGGCTGCCTTGCTTTGTTTGTCTCTCTTCAGTCCCGTAAGACATCGGATGTGATTTGATGTTGTTTGCATTGTTCTAAACCAGGCTGCAGCCAAACTGGGCACAGCCCTCCCACACCACTCCCTGCTGCCTTCTTCGTTAGGGCTGGTACGTCTGATAGCACATTCAGTTGGGAAACAACGCAGACAGTGGGTAGAGGTGGTAGGAATGAGTTACCTGCACCCACCCTGCTGAGGACAAGGGGTTCAGTGGCAGTTACAGCACTTGCTGAGCAGCACTAGGTTATGTTTAGGGACACATTAGCTAGTGCATTTCAGATCGCACATTTGCAAAGCTTGCTCCAGACAGGGCTTAGCACCACTGAAATGGAAAACAAAGTCACTTTAATATCAAGTCTATCAAGTCCCAGGGCTTCACACTAAGGCTTTGCTTAAATTATTTCCTTTCTGCAGAATTAGGTACAACTGGGCCCCTCAAAGCATTAACACAGGTTTTGTCAGGCATAAGGCAGACACTTCTGTAACCACCTCTGCACCACGGAGAAGCATCCATCCCTCCAAAATACCACTGTTTGTGTCCATTCATAAAACAAGGGCAACTTCGAGACATGGTTTATTCAGAAGCAGACACTCAAGCAGGCATAAACCGCCCCGTTCCTGTCGGGTCAGCATCGCCGGGCTCAGGAGGTGGCCACTCCGCCGGTACCGGCACCGTGCGGCGGCAGCGTCATGGGCGGCAGGAACATGGCTTTGAGCTTGCCCGACATGCCGGCGATCTCCGGGTCCTGCGACTCGTACGACTTGATCAGCCGGGCGAACTTCAGGACCCCTGCAAGAGAAGGGCTGGGAAGGACGGAGGCGGCCGCCCACCGGCGGGCCCGGTGCTCCGACGCACTACCCACCTTCGCCGTCGCTGCTGAAGCCGTAGGCTTTGATCACGTCCTGCTGGATCTGGGTAGCCACAGGCAGGAGGAACTGCAGCATCTTGCCCATGTCATTACAGGCGTTGTCCCGCGCCTCCTCCATGCGCTGCGCGTTCTCGGGCGCACCGAAGGCCTTGATCACCTCCGCCAGCACCGCTGGAGGAAGCAAGCACACACACAGTTGCCGCACAGCTCAACACAGGGCTCCCGGAGCCTCCTGCGGCCCTCACCTACCCTTGGCTTGCTCAGCCGTCAGCGGCGCCGCCGAGGCCGGCGCGGACGCCGCCATGGGGCGCTGCGGACCGGCGGCCTCTGTACCCTCCCCAGCACCGCCTCCCGTCCGCTCTCATACTGCTCATGCGCGGCCCCGCCCCGTCTATCATTCCACCACTGGGGTGGCTTCCCGCGCCGCGGGAAACCTGCTGGACAAATACTAAAAGAGCTGAAATCACTGCGGAGCCGCCCCCCGAGCTCCGCACCCTTCCGGAGCCCACCCGCCCTAAGGCGACGGTGAGGGCCGCGGAGCTCTCTCCTTCCCACACCGCCCCCGGTACCACTCCCCCCTTCGGTCCCGCCCGGTCGCCCCGCCCCGCATCGGCGACAACCGCGGAAAGCCGAGTCCGAACGCACAGCCTCGGTCGTATGCAAATATACCGCTTCCCATTGGTGCCGAGCAGCACAAGCTCCGCCCCCCCGGAGAAGGGGGGTGTTGCCATAGAGCCCCTGCCGGCCTGGGGCGGTGCTTGGTGCCTTCCCCACGGGCAGCCCCGGCTGCCATCCCCGGTGCTCACCCCCTGCCTGCAGAGAGCGTGTTTCTGCCCGAGGTACGGCTCGCCATGCACGGCCAGGTGCGCTCTTGGCCCCGGTGAAAAGAAATGGACACAACGCAGTCTGTTTCTGCAAGGGTTTTTTTGATCCTTTTTTTTTCTTCCCCCCCCCTCTTTTTTAAGATTTTCATATAGATATTTATATATATAAATTATTAGCATGTGTGTTGGGGCTTGGGAGTGCGTGGGGAACTTTGTCAGGTGGTTTTTTTCCATAGCTGGGTGGTTGGTTTTTTTTCTCTTCCTTTTAATGGTTAATTAAGTAAATATATATATATATGGGGACCAATCAAGAGATACAATTGTGAAATCAGACACGCACGCGGGGACGGGAGGGGGCAAGGGGGTCACAAGTTGCTACATAAAACTGCCACGTCTAACAGGATGTGCATGAGTTAAAGTACATCAATTAGAAGGGGTGAGGGGAAAGGGGGCAGCCATCATCTTCAAGACACTCCCAAGGACACAGTGTCATTGCTCTGGGCCAGGGGCTGGCTCTCCCGACGGGACTTGGGGGGGGGGGGGGTCACGGTGGTGACTGTGGTCTGGGAAACAGCCTCCCGGTGCTTTGCATTTGCGCCTGGTGGGGAAGCACAGCCACTGCCTCGCAAACAGTCTGCAGTGCTTTGCACCCCGATGGCTGAGACCGGGCTCTGCATCGGAAGGGATGCTGGAGAGCGGGAAGCCACCCCAGCTAATGGGGGAAAGTTCCACGTTGCTTTTCCATATCACTAAGCAGTATCTTACACCTACAAGGGGGTGGGGTGTGCGGAACAAAGGCTCTGTTGGGTTGAGTTCCTCCTCGCAGAAGCAGGAAAGGTGGCGGCATCATGCACGTGAAGTCCTGCGATGCTCTGCGCTTATTTAATGCAACTGTTCCCCCGAAACAAAGGATGGAGCTGCTGCCACCCGGAATTCATGTCAGTCTTTGTCACTTTGAGCTCTGTACAATGCTGATGCCATTTCCTCCAGAGCTCTGCTGAAATCACGTACCGATCAGGTCATGTCTGTTAGTGGTGTTTCAGTCCCTCCCCATTTTCTGTCTTCTGCTCTCTGCTCCCAGGATGCCATCCTGTACTGTTCGTCCGTCTTCTCTGGCACTCTGCTGCATGGTGGGATCAGGATGTGTCACTGCAGCTTCCCCTCCCCCAGGATTTGGTTGATTGATTGCTCCTCTTGAGAGAAAGACATGATGATGTCACGCTGACAGTAGAAGTCTGCTTAAAGGGGTTTGTCACTTTCTTTCTTCAGGTGGCTGGAAAAAAGAGGAACAAGGTGATTGAGGAAAAAGGAAATTCAGCATCTCCCTCTGCCTGTTGTTAGTCCAGACCTACACAACACTGCTGGCTTGGAGGGGTTTTCAAATCCTTCAAGCAGGAGATGCTATTGAAAAGGAACAACTGCACATCTCTTTCCCTCACACTTGTGAAAGCCTCGTGTTGGCAAAAGCATCCAACCTCGCAAATGTTTAGTATTTTGGCAGGGATATCAGTTAGTGGGAACTGTGTTAGCATGTGTGCAACATGTCAGTTTACCCCCTCCCCAGAGGAAAGGAGATGAGACCCCACACAAGATTAGCCATGGAACAGTCACTTGCCAAGAATGACATTCTTGGTGGCCAACCCACTGTTGTGCCCCTGGGGCACAGATCTGCTCCTGGGTGTGGGCTCAGGCTCAGTCACCCACTTCAGGGGCAATGCTTCCCTGTCCCCACTGCCTCTGCCCCCTAGGCCAGCCCTGGGCCCAGAGGTGTTCTGGTGAGGCCAGCGAGTCCACCCGCCCCACAGTGAGCAGAGAGCAGGTCCATGCACCTGTAGTAATCCTCCTGCGTCGGGAGCGGCACGCCGTGCAGAGGGTGATGCGCATGGAGCCACTGCTGCTGTTCCAGAGCCAGGCGCTGCAGCTCAGCTGACTGCGCATGCATGGCCTGGAGCTGATGTGCTGCGGACATGGGTGCCGACAGGGAGCCCGGCAGGTCCCTGTAGGGTGCAGCTGCAGCCAAAGGTGAAACAGAAAATAAACAAGTTAATGTTATGGCTCCATCCTCACCCATAGTCCCTCAGCTCAAGTCAAGACTCTACTGCGCATGCTCTTCCAGCCCTGTCCATGTGCAGGACTTGCTCATCCACCAGCAGTGTAAGCCTGTTCTATGCCATGCCAAGGCTCTGTTTAATAGACCTCAGTTTGGTCATGACCACCCTGACCCTTGGAGCTCTGCTGGTGCTCTTTAGAGACCAGCAGTCCCTGGGAGCATCCCCTACCAAAAAGCTGGTGGCGCAGCACTTCGTTCTCATGTAGAGGGTGAGGCAGGAGAGGGTTTGGGATGGTTCCAGCTGGGTATGGTATCCGGGTCAGGTGTGATCCCGAGGCGAGTGGGTCGATAAGAGGGTGAACAGAGGCCGAGGCTGAGAAGAGAAGATACCACAAGATAATTGTCCCATGCTTTCTAAGAGGCAACACGGAGAAAGCACAACAAAATAGACATGGAGAGGGTTGGAGTGGGCTAGGGATGGAATGATTTCAAGGCCAGAAACACAGTACCGTGTCCTTCTGAACGTTACTCTTTTTAGTGCACTGAATCTCACGTGAACCATCCTGGCATCGCTCTGTCCCTGTGCTCCTCAGCAACAAGTATTACTTCATAAAATCAGTCTCATAGGGGCCTGCTCTGCAATCACGTCCATACCCAGTACTGTGCCTATCTGTCAGCCTTGCTGTCATCTGTGTGTTTCCACAGACTGGGTGCTTCCATTTCCAGGTCTCATCCAGCACAGAGGCTCAGTGCCAGGCACTCACGTCTGCAAGTACTTTCTGAGGCTGCAGTGTAAGGTACCACCTACATGAAAACTGCTCTTCCCGGTGTTCTGGACTCACTGCTGGAGTGCTGCTGGAGGAGCCCAGCTCCAGAGCGCGGGGGAAGGAGCTTGCTTTGTACCTGATGCCATCTCCAAGTAGTTGCAGCTGCTTAGAGTGGGTGTCTCTCAGTGTCTCTGCCACCAGATCCCACTGACCACTCACAGTACCCACATGGGCATGGCACTTTTCCCTCTAGCACTGTAGTTTGGGCCTTGCTTCCCTGAGCTTTTCATCCCTAAACTTCATTTTGCTTTCCTGAGGAGGGGAAAACGGAAGGGACCACCACCTCAATTCTGAAGGACAGCAGTGTCCAGCTGCTTACAATGAGTCCACCTTCTGTCCCATCCCATCCCATCCCATCCTATCCTGTCCCACCATCTACAGCAAAAGCCACAGGAGCAAACTGAAGAATCAAGATTTCATTAGTCCTAAGGATACTGGTGAAACCCATTGTTGGGAGGGCTCCCACTCCCTCTGCAGACCACAGTGTGAGGGATGCAGTTGGCAGCAGCACCAGCCCCCAGGTAGGCAGAGGGACCCTAGCACTCGTATCCCCAGAGATCCAAAACTAAAGGACATGGTGCAAACAACTCTGCTAGCCTATAAACAGCAAGCTCACAGACGCCCAACACCTGCAACAGGTATCAACGTCTTTGGTGGGATGGGAGCTAGGGCAAAGATGAATGACCATGATGTTGACCTCTTCTGGCTGAAGAGATGGATCTGGGCCCTGAAAGCAGCTTTTGGGCTTCTCCAGGGCCAGAGGGAGGAAGTGCAAGGAGAGCACAGTAGGAGTGAGTGAGGCTTTGTGCAAGGCACCCTCACCAGTCCTCACCTGCATGTATGGCATCCTGCTGGTGGAGATGGAGGTGGGAGTGGATGTGGGAATGCTGATGATGATGAGGTGTCACATTGAGCATCTGCAGCCGGGCCAGAGGGTCATTGCTGAGAGCAGCCACCCGCTCAGCATGCTGGCGCTCAGCTGCCAAGCGCTCGGCATAGGACATGTCGGGACGAAGGGTCGGGCCGGCTGCCAGCGCCAGCCTCTCCCGCTCCAAGTGGCCCAGCCCTGGGTGGAAGGGAAAAGCGGGATGGAGGCCGGGAGCTGTCTGCAGACTCAGCCCGCCGTGACGTGGGAACGGATCCATGGCAGCAGCGGGCACGGCGTGGAGCTGCTCCAACTCGGCTGGCTTCACTTCAAAGCCAGGCTTGAGGCGTTCACGCAGGTCCCGGTCCCTCAGGTCTCGCTCACGGGCTTCCCTCTCCCTCAGCTCCCGCTCCCGCGTCGCTGGATCGCTGCTGTAGATGGCCGGGACGTTGTACCCCAGCAGGCCCGGGTCGACCGCACCGAGTGGCACATAGAAAGGGTGGTTGCGGTTGCTGGGGGACATGACGTGGGGCCGGGCATATTCACTGAGGGTGCGCAGAGCCGGGGTGTCGGGACCCAGGTATGGGGGAACAGTCGCTACAGCACTGCCCTGCTCAAAGGAGGGGCGGTGGGGAACCGGCCCCAGGGATGAGCATTCAACTGGCCGCCCCTCCTGGGCCATCTTCTGCAAGAGAGCAGACACCAGTGTCAGGGAGTAGCTGAGGGGGTCCTCAAGCGTCGGTAATGGGACCCCCAGACTTACCACGCTCCTCTCCAGCTCCCGCTCCTTCTCCCGCTCCCGCTCCTTCTCTCGCTCCCGCTCCCGTTCCTTCTCTTCCCGCGCCTTCTGCTCAGCCTCTCGCCGCACTTTCTCCACCAAGTCTGCCCTTTTCTTGGCCAACTTGGAGCCATCGAGGGGCACGAAGTACAGATCCGTGCGGGAGCAGGAGTTGAAGCCGCGGTCCAGGTGCTTGTTGAATCTAGGGGCAAGAGGCAAAGCCTGTCAGTGCAGAAGGGGCTGGAGGGCAGGAATGGGGACAGGGGCAGATAAAGCCGAGCCCAGCAGTGTAGGAAAGGGAAGAGCATCACGGCAAAGGCAAAAGGGTGCAGGTGTACCCCACGCTTGGGGTGCCCTCCCCTTCCCTGCCCCATGTCCCTCCGCAGTGCAGGGACAGCTCACCTGGCTGACTGGCTGGCATGGCTGGGCACATCCACCACCTTGGGTGGTGGTGAGGGGCTGCGAGCCGGTGGCACAGGGCTCTCGGGGGGCTCGTACTCCTCTGACGGCTCCTGCTTGATCTGTGCAGCGCTGAGGGGCAGAGGGGGTGCGGGGGGGGCTGGGGCAGCCATGCTCCCCGGCAGGGCTGCTGGGGCAGAGGGGGCAGGCGAGGGGGCTTTGTAGCCCCCCGCTACAGGGGAGGAGGCCACCCGGTAGCCGGGAGGGGTGGCAGCTCGGAAAGGGGCAGCTGAGGAAGCAGGGGGGGACCCTGGCTTGTAGGGGGCTGGGGGCTGGAAGGTGGGGACAGGCGAGGCCGCCCGTTTGCCATAAGGGGCCACGGCCGACGGGGGTACCGGGGGTGAGACTGTCTTGTAGGGGGCTGCAGAGGGGGAGGCCATGGTGGCGATGACAGTGGAGAGGGTGGTGGCAGTGGAGGTGACCGGAGGGCCAGCCCCATGGGCAGGGGAGGGGGGCGGTGGTGGGGGGAAGGTGTAGGTGGCAGGACTCTGGCCTGGGGGGTGAGCACACATGCTGGGATAGCTTCCCTGGGAAGAGGCGGCGGAAGAGGATGAAGAGGAAGAGGAGGAGGATGAGGAGGAGGAAGAAGGGGCTGCAGCGGCAGTGGCTGAGGGAGCCTGGCTGTAGGCAGCCTGGCTGTGGGGAGGGTAGAGGCGCAGCCCATAGGTAGCATGGGAAGGATGATGGCTGTTTGACTCCAAGCCATGGGGGTAACCCCCAGGGGCCTGGGGGGGAGCTGCGGCTGCTGGGGAGACCCCCCCACTGCTCCCATGGCCGTGGTGGTGCTGCTGGGGGGCCTGCTGGTGATGGGGGGGCTGGCCAGGGAAGGGGGCAGCTGGGTGGGAGCCCGCATTGCCCAAGGGGCGGCTGTAGGGGGGTGGTCCCTGGCTCCAGACGGGCTGGGAGGGCAGGGAGGGCTGGGTGTATTTGGGGGGCTGGCTGGACACAGACAGGCCACTGGGTGGGGGGAAGGAGTGCCCATAGGAAGCACTATAACTGGGCAGGGGCTGGGCCGGGGAGGGCTGGGGGTACTGAGCTGAAGAGCTGGAGGGCGGCAGCGGTGGTGGGGCATAGGGGTAGCGGGAGGGGGCCAGAGCCGGTGCCTTGTCCTGCCCCATGCCGTGGGGCGAAGGAAGGTGGGTGCTCAGGGCCTGCCCCACCATGCCCGGGGAGCTGGAGGCAGCCGCAGCGTTGTTGAGGGGGCGCAGGGCTGGGGGGGGAGGCAGATTGGCAGAGACGTGGGGGAAGGAAGGGGCAGAAGCTGGGGGGGCGGCTGGCGGGTTGGCTGGGGGTGTCTTCTGCGGGGGGAGCCCCCCAACCACTGATGCCAGAGAGATGGGGGTGGTGGGTGGTGGGTTGTGCTTGGCGCCAAGGGTCTGTTCGCGGCCCCCCGGTGCAGGGAGACCCCCCACACCACCGGGAATCTTGGTCCCAACCTGGACCACATTGGCTGTAGGGTAAAGAGGAGCATGGGAGGAGGAAGATGAAGAGGATGAGGAGGAAGAGGAGGATGAGGAGGAGGAAGGAGGAGCAGGAGGGGCAGAGGCAGCAGAGGAGGAGGACGTGGGTGTCTGTGGGGCTTGAGCCTGGAACAGGCGTGAGGGCTGCCCCTCCAGCTGGGGGTGGTAGCTCCCTGCTGGAGGTCCCTGGGGGTGCACCTCGCCTGGGAGCCCAAAGCTGGGCTCGGGTGGACGGGGCAGGCTGTCGGGAGCGGGAGCTACCGGTGGGCTCTGCGGGAAGAGCGGAGGGTGGTGGTAGGAGTGAGATGGCCCCTGGGACAGCACAGAGGAGGAATCGGAGTCATTCTCCACACTGCCAGGGCTGTAGACACTGGGCGAGGTGCTCCTGTTATCCTGGTCAATGTCCCGTGGGTCACTGCTCATCTCATCGTTGAAGCTGTGGCCATCGAGGCTGTCGACATCAGATGGGGATGGAGGACAGGGCAACTCCTGAAGTAGGGAGAAGGAGGAGAGGGGCATTATGTGGCCTCCCAGACCACGTGTGCATGAGCCAGGTTCTTGCCACTGAGCTGGGACAGTCAGGGCATGTGCCCAGCTTCCAGAGTGTGGCAGTTCCCTGAAGACAGAGCCTCCATCTGCTCAGTCACTGCTCCTGGTGGCAGCTCTGAATCCAGGCAGATGCCATTTAAGCTGGAGCTGCTGCACAGGTAGGGAGCAGGAGAATCCTCTGCCCTGGACCTGGGATGCGCCAGCAGCCACAGATGGGAGAGCTCACCTCGGTCTTGGTTTTTTTGGGAGCATTGGTGTCCTCCCCTTCACTCTCTGAGATCTCTTCTGCTCGGCCCTGCTTGCTGCCCTTCGGGGCGCAGGATTCCTCCACCCGGCCTTTCTGCAAGGGAGAGGAGAACGGGGAGGTGGGACAGTCATAGGGGAGGGAACACAACCTGCAGCAAGCCAGATACAGCCACCATGGTGCTTGTGTTGAAGACCTTAGCAGAGGAAGTGATTTAGGATCAGGGCAAAACTTTGCACTGAAAGGGCTGGTGGGACTGAAGACCAGCTCTTGGGAGCTGGCAGGAAGCGCAAGACGCTGAGGATGAAAGAGGGGATCCAGCATGGTTTCCTTGGTGGATCCCTTCTGGTTTGCTTCCCTGGATCCCCAGCCAGATCCCACAGGATCTGAGCAGTGCTGAGCACCCCAGCTCAGGCACTAACTCACGCTACCTTTGTCGCTTGCCGGGACTTCTCAGCCTTGCCATCACTGCTGGAGGTGCTGACACCCCCGGGGGAAGCTCGGCCCCGTGACCTGAGCTCCTCTCGGGGCCCTGGAGTCTCTTTCTTCCGTCCACTCCGCATTGACATCTATGAGAGAGATCACTGGATCAGTCCTGCTTTGCATCTCCCTCCACCTGCCCTGTCCCCAGCCTCCCAGAGCCCCTGACCCCCTGGCACTGCACCACATCAAGCTCACATCCACTTGCTTTGCTGTGAGCCTCAGTCCCAAACCTCTCTCCCATCTCACGTACTGAGTCCTTGTTCTGTCGCGTCTTCATTCTTTTGGGTGTGGGACCCCCATTCTCCTTGGCCCGGTTTGATGAAAACATAAATCTGGATCACTCCGTGACCCCCTTCAGCTGCTCCTGGGGACACGGACACTGGGAAGAGCAGTTCTTCGGGTAAGGGGCTTACACCAGGTCCTGTTGAATCCTGAAAAGCAGACAAACAGGTGAGAGGAAAGAAACACAGAGGGGTTTGCTATAGAAATAGGACAAAATTATTACTGTTTCCTTCATTATCACCTACAGACACAAGCATCTTTACCAAGAATGTAATAAGCTTCCCCGGGAGTGGGGGAAAAGATGTGGCAGTGGCCAGATTTCCAATAGTTCGGAACAATACCCACCCATAACAACGCTCCGGAGGAAGCAGGGGGGAATGGTTAGCAGTGCATTAACTGGCCTCTGGAATCAGTTCAGTATTTCAATTTCCTTTGTTATTTGATCTTCAGAAAGAGAGAGGAAAAAATAATGGGAAAGTGCTTTAAAATGTTGCTAATGACATGGGGTTCTGACTTCCCAAGTTCCTCTTTGCACTTGTTGTCAGGGAAGTAAGTTACACTGCCCTTAACTGGCTGTGTGCTGTCATTAGCTAGCTCTGCATAATGAGCCCCCAGTGGCCTTTGCTCAGGGGGTATTACACAGTCCTGCCCTCTCAAGAGCATATGCACATGCATATACACACTGGCATTGTTATGCAGTGTGACCACAAGGCTTGCTTAGGCTGTTCAAAGCCCAAGGTACACAACTAGGTGTGAGAAAATGTATTTAGCTTTAATCTCACATGACACAAACAGAATGAGCTCTGTTTAGCTTGAAGTGCCTGCCCATGTCTCATTCTCCTCTGTACACCAGACTGTGTCTCAGTGTACCAGACAGGGCCATGCCCAGAGATGCAGGGCACATTCCTAACACTTTGCAGCACCTGGAAGATTTCTGGGATACCTCTGAATAAATCCACAGCTTTGTGCTATGCCCCAAAGCACTGCAGGTATTTAACACCCTGTTACACCACACCGGTCCTAGTTCAGGGTATGAAAGCACCACGACTGTATTAGCCTGGGCAATGGACTGAAGTGACTCAGGGATGATGCTCCTGAAGCTGGTTTGCTTGGCTCCACCCAGCTTGAGATCTTTTGCACTGCACCGCACAGACGTTAACCAAACACAGACTGTCCTTCCCCAGCCCATCCTATGCTCGGCCTCTGGAATGAACAATGTACAAGATAAGGAAATGTGTCCTGTGGATGAGGCATCAGGATGAAAGCAACACATCTCCTGGGTCATATTCTCTGATCTGGAAGCAGAGAGAAATTTTGTCAATAAATATCTCCAATCTGGGACTCCTAAAGGCCATCCCAGACCTGGACACATCAGCTTCCACCCGGCCAGCGCAGGAGCAGTCTGGATGCATTCTCATTTCTCTGAGAAGGGAACTGAAACCAGGGATCAGAGCAAAGGCACCAGACAGAACCCTTGTACCTCCTGTGCAGCCCTGCTGTTGGGCTGTGTGACTCCAGGGTCACTGCCTTCCACTGCCTCCATCTCCCTACCTGGGAAAAGTGAGTAATGACACTGACCTGTTTCTTCTGTGGCTCCACATTTTCCCTGACCAATGCTCAGAGCAACTCATCGGGAAAGTCCATGGGAAGAGCAGGGGATTGTTTGCGCTAATTTCATTAATATTTTATTTGACCCTCATTGTGAAAGCCACACGGGACTCATCCTGCATTAATTCCCACACACAGCAATTCATTAATGGAGACCTCTTCTTTAATAGAAAACTAGCTCAGGATGGTTTAGAACTGACTTGCCGGAGGCAGAGCACTCTCCTCATCCCTCCCAGCTGACACCTTTTGCAGCCTTCCATTTCTGTCTCACTATGGCCTTTGGTTGCTAACTCAGCCTGCTACACCAATGCTATTCTAGATAAGCATCTAGAATTAACATCTCTCACATGAAGTAAACAATGTAAGTTAGGCTATTCTAATTTAACTCAGCTTCAACACACACCACGTTGGCAACCTTTGAGTATTAGCTCAGCTCTGAATACACAGAAGCAGCAATGGCGCATTACCAATAAGTATGTCAGTGCTCTTTATGTTCAAGAGGGATGCTACCCACACCTCCCACACCAAAGAACTGAGCATCGTAACACAGCACGCAGGTCTCACTTCAGCTTTCCAGGAACCCTGGAATGATAATTATGGTCTTCTTCCCAAAGAAGCATCTGTGGCCAACCACATACTGAAACTTCCCTTCGAAAACAGAGATACCAACTCAGTACTTATGTCAACCAGTGTATATGTACTAGCAAACAAAGGCAGACACAAACAGGCATGATTCAGTAGGCAGAATTAACCACTGGGTAAGAAGTTTCTATCGCTTAAGAGAGCAAATGCTTTGCTAAAACACGTCCTAGAACTGACACACACATTATTAGGCGCCATACAGCAACTGTTATGTCAGGGGGCAGGTGAGAGAACAACGACACTGCCGTCTAATTTTAACATCTATGAAATAAACACTTGCAATGTGAGCCTTGACAATCAACAAAGTAACACCTAAGCCTTCCCATCACTGAAGATCCCTGTAATCGTCTCTGAAGAGTTCTTAGGGCTCTGGGATTCTGGAAAGGAAACAAGACATTTGGCAGGTTTGCTGTCAAAGGAACAACCTTTTCCTGGCCTTGTGAAGCCCTTTACAGGTTTAATGGCATTATGAGGCACTGCGAATGGCTATTTTCTGTTTGTGTTTTGTACAACCCAGCTTGGTTTGGCTTCATGCCCAAACCCCTCCATATTCTCTTGTAAGCTCTGGTGCAGCCTCCTCCAAGCAACACATACTTACCAGGCATCCCCACATGGGATCCAACATGGATCCTGTTCCTCCTCTCCCCAACTTCAAGCAGTTCTCCTTGCCAAAAGTGGGCTGTCCTGCACAGGCACCCAGGAGCTCACAGGAGGCTCCAGATCTTCTGCTGAGGGATGCAGGTAAGTTCTCTTCTTCCCAGGCTATAATATGAAGCAACTCCCCATGAGTAACAAAATCAGAGCCAAGTCCATCTCAAAGGAGATGTGCTCAAGTTAAGCATATACCCTTGGTCTATCCAAGCAGCCAAGTCAGGCTGAGGACTGACTGATGTCTTGGACTAAGGGTCTGAGCAAATAAACCTTCCTAGATGGCAACAGAAGCAGCAGAAATGGGAATGGAACCAAGCTGTCCACGACGGGTTTTGGGGGCTTGGCCAGAACTGTAAATGATAAATGAGTCATGTGCCCCAAATCCACAGAGGGCTGAAGGGCTTTGTCACTTTGGCTAGAGCTCAACGGCAGAGCAAGCTCCAGGATAGGCTGCTCCAGTCCACTTGAGAAGGTTAAAAGCCAGCTAATGTCAAGCCAGCCCTCCCTGGGGCCAGAGACAGGAGAAGGGAGAGCTGAAGGCTGCTTCAGAGCTAGCACCACCATTACTTCAGCAGCATGTCTTTGGCTAGCAGACATTTAAGGCCTGATTCAATCCTCATTGAGATCAGCTGTCAAGAGTTACCATAGTCTCTTCCCCTTCTTTTGCATTACTCCTCTATTGGGAACAAAAAAACCCAACACCCAAACCAAACAAGCAAACAAAAGGCCACCCAAGAAAACAAACCAAACATCTGCTTGGTTTTATGATCTGCTATTCCTGATCTCCGACTGTAATGTCCCAGCAATCCCAGGCAGATTCAGACCTGGTCCAAGCACAAGGGGAGGTGCACCAAGCAGAATGCGACTCTGGCACATGACATGAGAGCCCTGAGCTAGCACCAGCAATGATTTGGGGGTGGAAGGGAATAGCACTGATGTAGCCACTCTCCACTGAAGCCCTGCCTGGTAGACCATGCACCAGTTGGAGGTGAAGATGTCAAAGTGTATGGCTGGATAACTCAAAGAAAATTAAGCGAAAGCTCTGCCACCCATCAGGACCACAAATACTGCAAGAAGGAGCAGTCTGACAGCACCTGTACTTTGAAACAAACAGGATAAGGCCTAATGTCTGATCCTGGGGATAATCATTACACAGCTTGCACTCAGAGAGCAAAATTCTCCTATCCTCCAAAAGGGGACATCTAACGTGGCCACTGGCTATCAGTATATTCCTATGCTAAATCCTACGCCATGCTCAGGCATCATCTGGGACAGTGCTCTCTGGGACAGACCGAAGACTATACAAAGGAACACCATCCTAATGGACAGACAATGCTGCACACCAGTGCTGGGGCCCATTTCATATGTTACGAGAGACATAGCCAGTGTTATCTTCCACTAGGTCGTAGTCCACAGAAAGTAAGTTTGAAGTAAGGAATCAGTGAAACTGTTTCTCCTTCAGCCCAAGTACAAATGTTCTGAAGTTCAGTTCCCTTCTTTTTTTTCCAGTTGGGAACTGCTGAAATCCAAAATGAACAGCATTTGGCATGCAAAGGCAGACTTGGAAGTCAGAAGATGAAAGAACTAAACAGAGTGTTTCTCTGCAATTCATTAGCTCTGTGTTCCCATCCTGATTTTCCTCTTCCCCCTTTTTGCAAAGCAATGGGTTAGCACTGGAGAGAGGAACCAGGGTGGTGAAACAAACACAACTGCTTTTTAACACACTGCAGATGCTGGGAAGTGTTCTGAAAGTAAGACGGGGAGATAACCAATGGATCCCTCTTGATGGGTAAAGATCACTCTGAAGGAAGTGCCCAGTGGAGCAGTACAGCCAGGAGACACGCACTGTGGGTGGAAAGTCAGAAGGTAGCATATATATATATACATGTATATATATACACACATGTACTGCCCAGTGAATAATCCCAGGCGTTTTTAATCCCTGTCTCCATTTCCTTCATTTTATAAAATGAAGGGAAAATTCCCAGAAATGTAATGGAGTTTCACAACTGTGTAGCACCTTGAAAACATGATGTTTCATCCAAAACACTGCAATCAGACAACCTGAATCACAGCGTTTCCCCATGGCTGATTTAATTTCATGCTTTAACTCTGGCATCTTCTATAGGGCATGGTAGAGAAAGGGAGAGAAGGAAGCGGAAGGGCACTGTGTTCAGTGTTAGACAGCAATGGCCAAACAGGTCAGGATGTATGTCAGAGTCTTTTGTCAGTCTTTTGACATGTACACATAGCATGACATTACTGTAAAAGCGAAAATTATTGTGTGAGCAAAGGGATTAGGATGCCAAAATGGTTGAATACCAAGATGGCAGCAGGCAAACACTTGGGGCTAATGTTATCTTGGGTGTGAATACTCCCAGGAATTGCAAGCTTTTTATTACTTGGTAAATTTTGTTAAGAAGAAATATATTTACATGACACAAAATAAAAGGCAGTTTTGAAATATGGATTTTTTTTTAACATCCAAGCTGAATGAAGTCTCTTGATTTAGATTTATCTGTGTATGTAAGAGAGGAGCAGGCTCACAATCCCATCATAAGATGCTCATAAGGTTTGAGACCACCTGAGGAACGTGAACACACAAGGCATAGGATCAATGAATGGTTTGGGTTAGAAAGGACCTTAAGATTATCGAGTTCAACGCCCTGCCATGGGCAGGGACACCTCACACTAGACCGGGTTGTGCTCCAAGGCTCCGTCCAACCTGGCCTTGAACACTGCCAGGGATGGAACATTTACCACTTCTCTGGGCAACGCATTCCAGTGTCTCCCCACCTCTCACAGTAAAGAACTTCTTCCTTATATCCAGCCTGACCTCCCCTGTTTCAGTTTTAAGCCATCACCCCTTGTCCTATCACTACAGCCCCTGATGAAGAGTCCCTCTCCAGCACCCTTGTAGCCCCCTTCCAATACTGCAAGGCTGCTACGAGGTCTCCACTCAGGTTCTCTTCTCCAGGCTGAACAGCCCCAACTTTCTCAGCCTGAGACCCATGAGACCCAACAAAATGCATCCCAGAGGCCTGAGGGAATTGGCCAATGCAGTTGCCAAACCATAAGTCATCGTATTTGAAAAGCTGTGGCAGTCAGGCTAAGTCCCCACTGACTGCAGGAAAGGGAATATGGCCCCATTGCTAAAACGGGTAACAAGGACCCTGTGAACTACAGAGCAGGCAACCTCACCTCAGGGCCTGACATGATCATGGAGCAAATCCTCCTGAAAGACATGTCAAAACATACAGAAGACAGGGAGGGGATTAGGGACAGCCAACGCGGCTTCACCAAGGGCAAGTTTGGACTGGGTAACTGACTGGCCTTCTACAATGGAGTAACTGCATCAGAGGACAAGGGAAAATGTACTGATGCTATCTACCTGGACTTATGTAAGGCCTTTGACACAACATTCTCGCCACTAAATTGGAGTGATATGGGTTTGATAGATAAGGAATGAAATAGATGGCATTGTCCATCTGAGAGTTATAGCACTGGGGATACTGGTGCATGAACCAACAATGTGTGCTCACAGCCCAGAAAGCCAACCGTATCCTGGGCTGCATCAAAAGGAGTGTGACCAGCAGGTCAAAGGAGGTGGATCCTGCCCCTCTGCTCTGCTCCTATGAGACCTCACCTGCAGTGCTGCATTCAGCTCTGGGGCTCACAACACAAGAGGGATGTGGGTCCAAAGAAGGGCCATGAAAAAGATCAAATCAGGGGGCTGCAGCACCTCTCCTATGAACACAGGCTGAGGGAGCTGGGCTTGCCCAGCCTGGAGAAGAGAAGGCTCCAGTGAGACCTTAGGCCAGCTCCAGTGCCTAAACAAACCTGTACAAGAAACCTGGCGAGAGGCTTGGGACAAGGGCCTGGAGGGACAGGACAAGGGACACGGCTTTAACCTGACAGAGGGGAGACCGAGATGAGCTCTTAGGCAGAAGCTCTTCCCTGTGAGGGTGCTGAGGCGCTGGCACAGGGTGCTCAGAGAAGCTGTGGCTGCCCCATCCCTGGCAGTGTTCAAGGCCAGGTTGGACACAGGGCTTGGAGCAAGCTGCTCCAGTGGAAGGTGTCCTTGCCCATGGCAGGTGGTTGGACTAAGGTGGTCTTTAAAAGGTCACTTCCAATCCAAACCGGTCTGCAATTCCATGGTTCTATGCCTAAAATAATACCTCCCATGCAAAAAAGGAACTCAAACTGAGCCACGAGCTTTAATCCTTTTCTTATATGTACTTGTTGACCTATCTGTCAGCAGTACCTGTTGACAAACTCACTTGTCGTGCTACCTAGGTGCTCCTCTTTCCTAGTAAAATAATAAAGGAAAATTCAGATGCTCACATTTCAGGAAAGGGTGCCAAATCAGAGCACTAAGAATAAGCTTGCAGAATGCTGGCAGACTTAAAGAGAGTTTATGTTTTATGAAGTCTATATTAATGTTTTGTTTTCTTAATTCTGTACAACCATGAGGAATAAGAACATTATTTTAAGCATGAAAGTTGTAATTCTGATACCTCCATTCAATGAAAAACAGATCTGAGAAAAAAAAAGGTCTTTTCTGACAAGCAGAGTGAAGTAAAAACAATTAGAGCTAAAGCAAGGTAATAAATAATTAAAAAATCATGCATTTAACAATAGCTTAATTTACAGCATAAAAGAATATATTAGTTTTGGCAGGCGTAAATGAAACTGAAGTTTGATTCACTCAATGAAGGTTGGATGTACTAAAGCAGGTCCCGTTAATCATAAAATGATTCCTGAGGGCACACTAAAGTGACTGTAAGTATGGAACAGATTTGCTTAAGAGTCTCCAAAGAATCATTCCATTTCCCCAGAGGAGGCCTCGGGATCTCTTGGAGACACAGGCTGGCAGAGACACAGAATGCAAGACACTGGGGTCTTCCCTTTGTGAGTGAGATGGAGGCCTGCAGGTCCACCATGCAGATGAGGGACACTCCACTCTCCATAGTCACTGTTTTAAGAAGTCCAGCATCTTCTGTGTTAGGAATGTCTGAGCATACCTCACCTGTAGAGCTGATAGGGTTTAAGGGTCTACTGTAATACCTGACACTTGTTTTTGTACTCATATACCCCTTCACTAAGGAATGCAAAGGAAATTATTCAAAGACATAACTTCCTAATTGCCCAGAGACTTAAAGGAAGATGTAAGGCATAGCTGCAGGTCTCTGCTCCAAACTCCTGCTCACTGTCGAGCTGACCCCAAATCTAGACGGGGTTGCTGAGAGCCTTGTCCACACAAGTTCTAAACATCTCAAAGAATAAAGCTTCCCCAGCTGACCCTGGATACCCATTCCAGTGTGGAAACACTCATTAACAGCTGTAATTTCCTTGGTGCAGCAAGGACAGTGATTCCATGTACCATATCTCCTCACTGTTGGTACATGGAAGTTACTCACCTGAAGGCTCAGAGCCCTCAGTCCCAGACAAAGCAATCAGAATGTGGAGAAGAACCAGAGCGAAGCTCAGTAGCTAGAAGGATGAAACTCTGCAAATGGCTATGAATTAATGAAACACTGAAAGTCCCAGACTAGATGGAAGAAAGCTTGATGGTGTCTCACAAGGCTCAATGTCCAAGTGCAAGGCCCTGCGCATCTGGATCAGGGCAATCCCAAGCACAAATACAGGCTTGGCAGAGAATGGATTGAGAGCAGCCCTGAGGAGAAGGACCTGGGGGTGTTGATCAATGAGAAACTGAACATGACCAGACTTCAGTGTGTGCCTGAGCCCAGAACCCTACCATGTCCTGGGCTGCATCAAAAGGAGCATGACCAGCAGGTCGAGGGAGGTGGACCTGCCCCTCTGCTCTGCTCTGTCAGACCCCACTTGGAGCACTGTGTGCAGTTCTGGTGTCCTCAGCATAATGACACAGAGCTGTTGGAGCAAGTCCTGAAGAGGGGCCACAAAGATGATCAGAGGGTTAGAGCATCTCTCCTACGAACACAGGCTCAGTGTTGGCCTTGTTCAGGCTGGAGAAGAGAAGGCTCTGGGGAGACCTTAGAGCAGCTCCAGTGCCTAAAAAAATCTGTACAAGAAATCTGTAGAGGGACCTTTCACAAGGGCCGGTAGTGACAGGACAAGGGGGGATGGCTTCAACCTGACAGAGGGGAGATTTAAATTGGATATAAGGCAGAAGTGAGGCGCTGGCACAGGGTGCCCAGAGAAGCTGTGGTTGCCCCATCCCAAGCTCAAGGCTAGGCTGGATGCAGCTTGGAGTAACCTGCTCTAGTGGAAGGCGTCCCTGCCCATGGAACTGGATGAGCTTTAAGGTCCCTTTCAATCCAAACCATTCTGTGATTCTATGATGTCCTACCTGGCGATAGGAGATACTGTCAGTATCTCAGAGAATCACAAGAGATAACTTAAGAGAATACAACACTAAAGAAGCAAAACAAGAATGGATACTACAAAAGGGCAAAGGGAAATCTACGTGGCTGACAAAAGTCAATTAATGACGGTAATAATAAGGATGAAAACTAACTGAGAACTGTAAAAGGACTCACCAAGAGCGACTGTGAGCAACTGATAATTTGCAATTAAACAGCACATGAACTTTTATCTAGATAAACATTACACAGTGCACACACAGAGGGAAAAACTCCATCTCCACGTATAAAATGATGGACCCTCAGCTGACTTGGAGTCACTCAAGAGTGTTCTGCTTAGGATAGGAGAAGCAAATCCATGAAAATGTCACCTTTGTCTTGAGCAGCCGTCAGGAAACTGAACCACATGCTAGAAATTCATGAGAAAGGAACTGGAAACAAAACAGAGAATGTCAGCATGCCCTTGCACAAACCCATGGCTTCCCCACATCTTCAGATGTGTGCGCAGTTCTGCTCCTTCCACAGGAACTAGAAAGGGCAGTGAAGAGGCACGACCGAGCGGGTTAGACATCTCTGTCCAGAGAAAAAGTTATTGAGTATGTGATCAAGGACTGGAAAACCAGGAAAAGTAGAGGTTAGGTAAGAAATGATTTTCCACTCTCTTTTCCAGTACAAGGACTTAGGACCATCAGATAACACTACAAGGAGACCATTTCAAAACCAACAAGACAGCTGTTCTTGAACAGCGTGACTGCAGAATTCCCAGTCAAAGGACACTACAGGTGTTAGAAGATAGCACAGGTTTGCCAGGAGACTGGAGAATTTAATGGAAGAAAGAATAATTGGTGCTTTTTGAATAGCTAGAGACCGTGTCCAGCTATAGCAGTCCCTCTGCCAAAACCAGTTTGAAGCTGCAGGAGCATGAGAGGAAAACAGCATGTAAGCTTGCCTTAACTTACCCTTTTTGACAGGGATTTGGAGCAGAGGACTGTGGACTAGATGGACCTAATAGGGTTATTTGCATGTCTTTAAAAAGTTCAGTCAGAAGGGGCATTTCAGCTAACTGAGAAGGCTGGTATAAGAACAAATGGGTATAACAAGGCCACCAACAGTTTTAAGATGGAAATGAGAAGACCCTTGGCCATACAGTGAAGCTCAAAAACAACCATAACTGAAGCAAAACAGAAGCAAAAGCAAACCATTAAGACAGAACTCAGTCTGTTTGCAAACAGGCATGGTGCCCAAAGAGACTGGGAGGCAGGCCTGAAGGGCAAAGGACTCCAGGAAGGCTGGAGATTCTTCAAGAAGGACACCTCAAAGGTGCAGAAGCAGACCATCCACGTGTGCTCACACATGTGCTGGCCGGGAAGAAGACTGACCTGGCTGAACAGAGAGTCTCCATACTTTATTTAATGTTGGAGAAAACATAGTGATAAAGGATGAGAAAAGGCTGCAGTACTTAATGTCTTCTTTGCCTCAGTCTTTAAGAGCCAGACCAGTTGTTCTCTAAGTACCCAGCCCCCTGAGCTAGAAGACAGATACAAGTGACAGAATGAAGCCTCCATAATCCAATGGGAAATGGTCAACAACTTGCTATCACTTCAAACAAGTCTATGGAGTCAGATGGGATCCAAGGGTATTGAGGGACCTGGCAGAAATGCTCACCAAGCCACTTCCCTATCATTTACCAGCAGTCCTGACCAGGGAGGTCCCAGTTGACTGGAGGGTAGCAAATGTGATGCCCACCAACAAGAGGAGCCAGAGGAGGATCTGGGAAACTTCAGGCCTATCAGTCTGACCTCAGTGCCAGGGAAGATTATGGAGCAGATCATCTTGAGCACCATCACATGGCATGTACAAGACCACCAGGTCCTCTGCTGCCCCAGTCAGCAGAGGTTTATGAAAAGCAGGTCCCGCTTGACCAACCTCATCTCCTTCTATGACAAGGTGACCCACTCAGTTGATGAGGGAAAGGCTGTGGATATTGTTTACCTTGACTTTCGTGAAGACTTTGACACAGTTTCCAATGGCATTCTCCTGGAGAAACTGGCTGCTCATGGCTTGGATGGGCATATGTTTAACTGGGTGAAAGACTGGCTGGATTGCTGAGCCCAAAGAGTGGTGGTGAATGGGGTTCAATCCAGCTGGCAGCCAGTTACAAGTGGTGTTCCCCACAGCTCAGTACTGGGACCAGTTCTGTTTATCAGTGATCTGGATGAGGGGACTGAGATCACCCTCAGGAAGTCTGCAGACCAAGCTGGGCAGAATGTTGATCTGTTTGAGGGGGGAAAGGCTTTACAGAGTGATCTGGACAGGCCGGATGGATGGGCTGAGGCCAGTGGTATGTGGTTCAAAAGGCAAAGTGCTGGGTCCTGCATTTGGGCCACAATAACCTCTTGCAATGCTCCAGGGCTTGGGGGAAGGTGGCTGGAAAGCTGCTCATGGAAAAGGACCTGGGGGTGCTGACTGATTGAACACGAGCAGCTTGTGCCCAGGCAGCCAAGAAGCCAACAGCATCCTGGCCTGTATCAGCACCAGAGGCAGCAGTGACTCCCTCTGTGCTGGGCACTGGTAAGGCTGCACCTCAAATCCTGTGTTCAGTTCTGGGTCCCTCACTACAAGAGAGACATTGAGGTGCTGGAGCAGGGCTAGAGAAGAGCAGTGGAGCTGGTGCAGGATTCAGAGAACACGTCTCATGAGGAGCTGCTGAGGTAACTGGTTGTTCAGTCTAGAGAGAGGGAGGCAGAGGGGAGACCTTACTGCTCCCTCCTTACAACTACCCGAGAGTGTAGCAATGCAGGTATTGGGCTCTGCTCCCAAGTAACAAACATTAGGGCAACTTGCACCAGGGGAGTTTTAGCCTGGATATTAGGAAAAATTTCTTCACCAAAAGGGTTATCAAGAATTGGAACAGGCTGCCCAGGGAAGTGGTGGAGTCACCACTTCTGGATGGATGGATTTGAAAGATGTGCTTTTAGGGACATAGTTTAGTGGTAGACCCGACAGTGTTAGGTTAACTGTTGGACTTTATGATCTTAAACGTCTTCTCCAGCCTAAATGAGTCTATGATTCTGTGACTTTGCAGACAGCGACCAAGGACACGCTTGATTCTGTTTCTAGAGATTCGCGACTGACAGCAAAGCCAATGCAAGTGCCATCTGTGCAAAGGGCAAGCATCTGACCACGATGAAGATGGACAGACACATCCAGAAGTAAAGGAGTGAACTCATGCCAGGAGATGGGCACAGGAACAATTCTCCAGCAAACGTGAGACACTGATAAGCTTTGACTCACTCCCTTGCCTGGGATCCCACAGCTTTTCCTTGATTTACAGAACCAGTTAAGTGGGATGATTCTGTTCTCACGTCTTGGGCTGAGGGAAGGGAAACCCAATGGTGTGTCTGGGAAGATTAACATGGAAAGAGATCACTGGAAGTCTCCACTCAAAGTCCCTATTCATAGTAAACTGCAAAGCTAGGTGAGGTCGTCACAAGCATCTCACAAAACAGAATGTCCCCATCCTCCCTGGCAACCTATGCCAGTGCTGAACCACCCTTGGGAGGAAGGGGAGGTTTTTATCTTACATATTTCACCAAGTTCATGATGAAGTATGATTTTCATTCTAATGATTTTATGAAATCAGAACACACAATGGTTAAAACAAGACCTTCCTGGTCATGATACAATGAAGTATTAAAAGTCACAAGTATCTAACATTCTCCTTGATCCCAAGAGGATTCAAAGCAAGCAATTCATGCCACCTACAGATAATATAACCTGCCTTACCAATCAGACACCAGCCTCCACCTCTCAAGTGGGCACCTGAGCCCAGAGACTGAGCCCAAATTATTCACATCACAGAATCAACCAGGTTGGAAAAGACCTTTAAGATCAAGAAGACTGTAGAATGCTTTCAAGGATGAAGATCCAAGGATACACAAGGCCTTGTAATTAACAGCTGATAGCAAACTGAACATGAGTTCCCAGTACAAGACTTCTGAAGTGTTACTCCTGAATGAAACCACTGGTGCATAGAGAGGAATCTTCTCCAGTAGCAGGAATAGAGAGATCATTTTTACTTGACTATATACAGGATTGGTGTGACCTTTATGGGAGTAGCACGGGCAGTTTTCATTCATGTACTCCAAAAAAGAAGGCTGACAAATTGAAAACTACCAAAATAGAACAAAGAAGGATTTCTAGTAACTCCTCCCCCCCTTACAGAAAGAGCCTTAAAAAGCCCAGTATATTTAGCTTATCACAGAAAAGGTTAAAAGGTGCATTACACATGGCCTACAAGTACTATAAAGGGAGAAGTCTGCTGACAGCAGTGGGCTCTTTAATGCACAAGACCCAATGGACCTAGCTGAAACTAGACAAATTCTACATAGAAAATGTGCAAAAATCTGGAAAGCAGGAAAAATCAGTCACTTGGAAAACTTGCCCAGGGATCTGATGTATACCTGGAAATCTTTAAGGGCTTTATTTATTCTATTCTAAAATAAATACCTTTAATATTATCTGTAAAGACCACCAGGTGACATTTCATGCCATGTGCTGGGCAGGAGAGGACCAGCCAGTTGTTCACACCAGGGTTTTCCAATAATAAAGTCATTAGCAGTTATATAGAGAGGTTGGCCAAGAGGTGATAGGATCTACAAGACCTGGGTGAAAATGCACTTTGAAAGCAATGGTGCAGGAAAGCTTGATGGATAAACACAACTGATAACCCACTCTTTATAGTGGGTGGACCCTGCTCATGTGTCTGGTCTGAGGGAATTCACTTCATCTACTGCACTGCCTGAAAGAAACACAGTAGTATAACCAAAATACTATGCTGCAGATACACTTTATGTCTGACACAGTGTTATATATCTCAATATAAAATTTAAGATACAACATTGTGTATTATATACTATATAATACAGGCTATTATATACATTGTGATATATACGCACAGGCATTAATATATATATACACAGTATATCCAATCCACTGTTCAAAGAGATGCAACCTTCACTTAAGTGATCTATAACACAGAGAGAGACCTTGTGGAAGAAACATCAATCAGGGTATCACCAAGTGCCTTGTAAGGCACGGAAGCACAAGACTAACATTTTCCAGCTAAACTGATCTAGGATGTCACCAGGGCTAGACACGTGAAGGAAGACTGAAAGCACCCAGCTACCCGTCTTCAGCCAAGCCCAGACAGACCATCGTTGGCTGAAACTGCTTGGGGAAGACTCAGAGTTACCCTTTGGTTTGTAGGTGAAAATACTACCACAACAATCAATCAAATATTGATATTTTTACAGGAGACAATAACAAATCAGTGTTTGCTGCCACAACAAATACAGAAAACAACCTGTCAAGAGATTTCTGCAGGAGCACTACTAGTGGCGTTCTGGAGGTAAGTCAAGGCTTCTGAAGTGATTGTTTCCTCACAAAGCTGACTTGTGTTCAACTTCTTAACATATGCCAAATCCTCCCCCCAAAATGCTGGAAGCCCAAATAAGCCAACCAGACTAAGGGAGAGAGGAGAAGCTCAAACTACTTGAGCTGGAAGCATTCCCTTCTGTCTCATCACTCTCCCCACACATCCGAGGACATGGGTTGGGGGCTTGCAATTGCCCACCACACAACTGGAAGGACAAAAGATTCTCCAGTGTTCAGCTCAGTGCGACACAAAGAGCAATGGGACATGTTCCTGGCCAACCCAGAAACACGTCTTGGGGACTGCTGCATCTTCAGTAACAGACAAGGTACTTAGATGGAGCAACTCATGTTCATGTTAACCCATCCACTGCACGCAGGCTTGCGCAGGGATCACATTAAATTCATTCTGCACAGAATACAGACCCTGGGTGTAGCACACTGGCTTAAGAGCATGATGTTTTCAGAGATGCTGCCACTTTTAAACACACTTGGAGCTTGTGTTGCTTTCTCCTTTGGTCTCTCAGAAATCCTAATGCATTACTATTCTGTGCTTCACGAGTAACACTCCTCAACAAGTACAGATGGAAGAGGCAGAGTGATAAACACAGGAAGTACACTTCATACCTCCATAGCATCTCCTATGGGAGGAAGAAAGATCAGAAAACCCACTGGAGGCAAGAAAGTAGTTTATTTGTCTGGAAGAGAATGGGAGAAAGAAACAATAGAACTGGGGCAGACACAGCCTGACAGAGGAGGAAAACAGGTCCTCAAAAGAAAAGTCAGACACCCAAAGAGGAAAACTATAAGACTGGTAAACATTCAGGTACATATTTAAGGAGGGGCCCAAGTGAATAAATGCTTAGACCAATCCCAGAGAGTACCTTTGCAAAGGTATCACACCTCAGCTGTGATAAGTAATAATCCTTCCCTACACACCTCTGTATTCCACAGCGACTGATCCCCTTGACTCCACCTCCATCCCACAGGAAAACGCTGATGGACATGAGTGAGCTCCAGGAGGTACCAGGGGGGATACAAGGAGTGCCACAGGCTGAGCTTTTGGAAAAAGAAAACCTACCTGATTAAATTCAGCTACAAATAAGAATAGAATGGAATACTTCAGTTGGAAAGGACCTACAATGACCATCTAGTGCAACTGGACTAGATGCTCCCCCTCTTGAGGAAAAATACGTATCAGGGTGCTTTTAGCAATGCCACTATGCTATAGAATCATAATCCCTTGCATGCCCATTATTATTTTGGAACACAAGTATGCCCACAAGAAACCTTATTGTAATTCCTTGTGCAGACAAACCTGAAGGTTTCAGAGGTATCCAAGGGGTACAAAATCTAGGGGAGGAGGTAAATGCATATGAAGAGAGGTAAAGGCAGGCCACTGCAGCAGGTTAGACCTGTTTATCATCTTTATTAGGATTCACTGCACATTTCATTTTCAAATGTTTGGAGGGGTTTTATCATTTCTAGCAAGAACCATGGTACTGCACAGTTCACTCCTTGGCCATACTTGAAAAGCTCCATCATGAAACACAATTGGTAAAGTCTGGTGTGAAAGACCAGATCATTGCGAAGAACTTGGGGAAATACACAAACAGATGGTTGTGCAGTCACCTATAACAAATATAAATACAACAAAAATAACAATTTGGTCAAGAAACTGGTGGAGAAGGATGAAATTGATTCCAATGAACAATTTCACCATTCACATTTACATGCATCCATCCATGGTCATGATGGTCATGGAGTTCCAGTCCCCCAGGAGCGCATGTGCAGCACAACAGTGATGCACAACACCCTCTTAGAAGAAGGCTTAGAAGAAAGGAGGTTCCAGCCTTCAACTCAAACTGTGGGATTCAGCTGATGTGCTGACACACTGAATCCGGTGAGAAGTCAGGGCTGAACTCTAAAGCTTTAGGCATATGCATACCCGAGGGGCATGTAACCAAGCTCCACCATTCAGGTGGACACAAAACAAATGACATTTCCAACTCCTTCCCCCCAGCTCTCCTGCTACCACCTCAGGATAATAGTCCACTTTTTCCTCACTTTTTCTGTGCTGGAAAGCACAGTGGTTCCCATGTAATCCACCCAAGACAATCAGAGAGAATGAGAACAGATTTGAGTGGCTAGCTCAGTAAGGACACGCTGCTCAAGAACCACAGCACTGCAAACAGACCCTGCAGACAAAAGGAATACAAATTCTTACAGTAGCCATCCTGGAAACTAAGTAACTGGCTGTGGAACTCCAGGCAGACACAGCACCAAGACAAACAGCAAAGAAAGACACTGCCCACCTCAAAAGCAACTTGAGGCACATACAATAGCTACCAAGGCAGAACTCGACGGCAAGCAAAGGCAGTGTGCAAAAGTGATGCCACAGTGACCAAATGGCTGCCACTTAAAACAGCACAGCGGCCACTCGGCAAAATACAACTGGCAATGCGCTGGGCAGCAGCAGCCCCAGGCCGGCAGCCTGCAGGAGCCAGCGGGGCAGAACTGCCACCCCTCGCCCCATGGCACAGCCACAGCTGGGAAATACAGATGCTGCTTCTCCAGAACCCCTCAGCAGCAGACAACCAGCCCTACATGCCGGGGGATCTCAGCCGGTTCAAAGGGAGTTCAACCACCATCCTCATGCCGCCCAACCATTCTGGTCTTTGCTGCGCGGTCCCCAGGCAGCAACCCGGCTTCCAAAGGAGTGGGCAGCGGGTCCCCCGACTGAGAGTGGCGAATCCCACCC
Organism: Melopsittacus undulatus; assembly: GCF_012275295.1. Taxonomy (NCBI): domain Eukaryota; kingdom Metazoa; phylum Chordata; class Aves; order Psittaciformes; family Psittaculidae; genus Melopsittacus; species Melopsittacus undulatus. Next base: position 113,440,252 of record NC_047528.1, on the reverse strand, counting down.
GTGCCTGCCACGGAACCGGAGGACGAGCGAACACACAGCTCCGTGCCCCGCTTCCCCCGATGGAAAACATTCCCAAATACTCCTGCCCGCACCTGCATAAGCGGGAACAATACGCGGCTCGCCGGGAGAAGGGGGCGGTTTTGGGGGCCGGCAGCGTGCCGCCCGGTCCCGTCCGGCCTCCCCCCCCCGACCTCCGGCATCGCTGCGGGACCCTCCCCACTCAGTGCGGGGCTGCGAACTCTCAAGTCCCGCCCGGCCCCCCCCGGGTCCCTTCGCCGCTGGGCACCCCCCCGGCCCCGCTGAACTTTCCGCTGCAGGGAAGGGGGGCTCCGCGGGCGGTGACGTCACGCAGGCGCTCAACGGGGGGTGTCCCCGCCCCGGGACCCCCGTGGCGGCCGCGGAGCCCCCTGCCCGTGCCCCATACCCCGCTCCTCTTCCGGAGGGGGGGGGGGGGGGGCGCGGAGCTGCCGCCGCCAAACCCAACGAGCCCCGGGCGGGCAGCGCCCCCCTCCCGGTCATTTACGAGCGGTCCCGGCCGCCGGGGGGGAGCAGGATGGAGCCGATGGGCCGCGCCCCCCCCCCCCGCCGTGCCTCCGTGACCCGCGGCGTGCCGGCGGCCTCACCGCATCCATAACCCCGCCGGGGCAGGCACCGCCGGGGGCCTTTCCCCAGCGCCTCGGGGGTACCCCCCGCCCCCCAAACTTTGCTGTTCCCCCTCCCCAGCGCTTCGCCCCCCTCCCGACAGACGGACCGGGGGGGGTGGGGGAAAACACCCACCCGCGGAAGAATGCAGCGAGTGGGCGAAAATGACAAGCAGGGAGGGAGCGGCTGTGAGCGGGCGAGGGACTCACCGGCGGCTCCGGAGGGGAGGTCGAATGAAGGGAGGAATGGAGGCGGCGAGGAGCGGGGGGAAGGGATTTAAACGCTGCCCCCCTCCCTTTTTCTCGCCCCCCCTTCCCTTTTCCTCCCTCCTCCTTCTCCGCGCTTCCTCGTATCCTCTCGCGTCTCCGGAGTCACCGCTCGGCGGCGGGGGCAGCGGCTCCGGGGGTGCGGCGAGGAGCGGGGCCCCCGCGCCTCAGTCACCCCCTCTCCCGCCGCGCACCCCGCGCTCAGGCGCCGCCGCCTCTGCCCCGCCGCCCTCCCACCGCTCCGACCGCGGCCCGCCTTAGCCACCTCCCATTTCCGAAGAGCCCAGAACCAGCCCCCCCCTCCCCTCCGCTCTGTCCCCCCCCAGCCGCGCTCGCCGCCGCCCCTCCCCGCGGGGCCCCCTCCGCACGTCCCCTAACCCACCCGCGGGCGCGGGGCGAGCATCCAGCCCGGCCCACGGCACAAAGGCCCAGAGAGGGGGAGAGCCCCGAGGAGCGTTTGTGGCAGGACGGGCCTGGGGCGACCGAGCCCCTTTGGGGGGGGGTGCAGAGAAGGAACCGGCTGCAGAGGCCGCGCTCCCGCTGCTGCGGGAGGGGACTCGGCGGGCGGGGGAGGCGGTGCGGGGCCAGGGCCTCCCGGGGGGCGGCGGCCGCCTGCCTGGCGCTCCTCAGCTCCCGCCCCTCCTCAGCCCTGCCGGCCGCCTCCCATCCCCCGCCCGGTTACCAGGCAACGGCACAAAGGGAGAGCCTCGCACGGGGACCGAGCGGCCGCCCCGCCCGCACCGGGCCAAGGCATGGGACCGGGACCGGGCAGCGGGTTCCGGTGCCCACCGCCCATCGCAGAGCCGAGGGGTCGCCGGGAGCCGGCGGGTGCGGGCCTCGCCCGGACGGAGCCACATCGCACTTGAAGGCGGCCGCACGGTGCGGGAGAGCGGCTGAACCCCCCCCGGCCCCGGCGGCAGAGTTGGGCCCCACGGGCGGCGGACGTGGCCGGTTTTGAACGATTGCCGCCGAAGGAAGCTTCGGGTAGGGAGGAGAGGGCGGCCGGAGCCTGCGAAGGGTCTGACCCAACCTCCCGCGGGCCGGAGGGAAGCTACAAGTGAGCAGGCACTGCTCTTGCTGCCCAGGTTGGGTCTGGGAAGCAGGACGGGGTGGACCTACACTGGCCAGGCTGCACCGTGTGTCTGTCTGCATTAAACAGGCTTCGAGTGTGCATGGGCAAGCCCTTGTGTTGCTCTCTGGTAGCCTTCAGTCACAGACCATTTCCTCGGGCGGACCTTCCAACCAAGGCTGGGTGCTGCTCTCTCAGCGGGTTTGTATTCAGGAATTCCTATTGTCCGTTACATGGCTCCAAGCACTATTTACTGTACAGCATCCAAACCCGGCAGCGAATAAAGACGTATTCATCTCCTCTCGCGGTTCTTCTGTAGCACTAATCAGCCAAGCACTTCAGAAACGTTAATAACAAAGTCCCTGCAACATGCTTGTAAGCCCATGACTCCCAACGTGTTTGTCCCACACCCTTCTCCCAGGGGTGCTGTGGCATTTTGGGGCCTCCCTGTTTATCCTGGGCACAGCATTGCTCTCAGTGCCTCTTGTTCCCAAGCCAGCCTTGTTGGCACGCAGCCCCCCATTGCACAACATGAGCATGCCTCATGTCTCCAACCTTCATTCATTCTTTCATCCACCCTTCTCCCCAACCTACCTCTTTGTCTTGACCCTCGCCAGAGCCTCCGCCTTGCCAGCAGTAATCCGTGGTGCTATTGTTCCCCACAACATTCTGGTTTCCACACGTTCAGTGAGGGATTGAAAACACCATGGATAATGTGCAAAAATGCCCACTGGTTTTGGGGTCATCAGTAGGAAATATTTCAGAGTATCATTTTGCAGAGGTGCTCTGTGTTGGCAAGAACACCCTGTTGATGCCTAGCACAGAGGTAAACATTAGACTGGGTATTAGGAGCAATTCCTTTCCAAAGGGTGCTCAGGCATTGGAACAGGCTGCCCAGGGCAGTGCTGGAGTCACTGTCCCTGGAAGTGTTCATACAATGTGTGGATGAGGCCCTCAGTGCCATGGGTTGGCAGTGGCCTTGGCAGTGCTGGGGAATAGTTGGACTTGATGTTAAAGGTCTTTCCCAACCTGGTTGATTCTGTGGTTGTATCTGCTTCACGGAGTGGCTCACTCAGCTGAACCCCAGGAAACAAGAAAGGATATTACTATTATTGCTGTTGAGCTAGCAGTGCTTGCAGTTGTGGCTGTTTCAAACTGCTACCTTAGGAGTTGACAGCCTTACCTCCTGAGATGATAGTGAGTATGACCCTTAGAGGCCAAAGCGATGATGAGTGCAGCTGCTCAAGGCCTGTTTTGGATCTCTGGCTGGCTGAGGACAGGCTATAGACACAGGGGTGACATGGGTGCTGTCAGCCTTCCCAAAGGCTGCACCAGCTCAGGAATCCTCATAGCCAAATGGCTGCTAGGTAGAACCCCCCTGCTTTGACTCAGGGTGGCATGCATAAGTGGAAAATACACATGAGGAACAGAAGTGGTCCTGTGTGCTGGTGCAGAGGCCAAGGGCTGGCTACAGAACATGGGAAATAAACTTCTCTCACTTTTGAAATGAAGATATTGAAGACCTTGGGCAAATCAAGAGCATTATTAGCTGTATCTTTTCAGGATGGATAAATGACTCATGGAATCTGTGAGCCAGCCAGGAGGCCTCAGCAAACTTGCTGGGGTGCATCTGGTCCTTTTTCGGAGCAGGGGGATGGGACATGACACCTTATGAGGTCTCTCCGTCTCCATCATCCCACTGCTTTTCAGTTCTACCAGGGGACTAGCAGTAGCATGTGAAATGAGAGGCCTAGTTGGGATGTAGAAATGCAGCACAAGAGAGATGCTGATAAACTGTAAAGAGTCCTGGAGGGAATCAGTGAGATAGTTAAGGTGCTCAGGCCCATGGCACACAAGGAGAGGCTGAAGGAGCTGATTCTTCCAGCCTGGAGAAGAGGAAGGTTAGGGGGAAAGTCATTCCTCTCTGCAGCTGTTTCTTGTGGGAGGGGTATAGAGAACTCAGGGTCAAGCTCTTCTGACAGATGCAGAAAGGGTGAAAGGGTTACAAAATTTGTAAGGGAAATTCTGACTAGATAAAGGGAAAACCTCCTCCCCGAGGGTAGTTCAGCAGTGGCAAAGGTGCTGATAGGGGCTGAATCTAGGCCTGGGACCAGCCCTGCTGTGAGCAAGAGTTTGGAGCAGAGACCTCCAGACACCCCTTCCCATCTCAATCTTCCTGTGAAACTCTGATTCTAAAAATACAGAGCCCTGTTTCCCTTTCTGGCACACAGCACACAGTACTCTCCTCGATGAGCCAAATGCGCTTCATTCAAGTAACATGCCCAGCACCCAGATTTTTGACCTCTTGTCAGATGTTCAGCAGAAGAGTGTCTCTGACAGCCTCCAATGTTAAAGATGTTTCTCAACACTGGCTTTTAACATGTTAACATCCAATGTTAAAGATGTGCTCTCAACACTGAACACCATCCCATGGTTCTTGAGAGAGGCAAAAAGATACCAGAGAAATTCAGCAGCTCTTCAGTAAGGCTTTCCTGTACACTTTACAACAAGCCTAATTCAGTTGCATCTCCCCTTCCAGATCCATTATGGGCACATGCACCTATTTAGAAATGAAAGAATAATTCTGGAAGGATGGTGGCTGGTGTTAAATGATCCCTTTAACCACTTGACATCGTTCTGAAAACGTCATCTAACCAGAGTATGACTTGGGAGTTGAAAGAAAACCAATCCAAGAAATGTTTCCCTGCACAGATACTGTCACATCCCCAGCCCTTCCCTGTGGTGTTCCTCATCCTGAGGCATACTGGAATGCACGTTATAGGACAGCAATCTGATGGAGACATCAGCTTATACACCAGGAGCCCTCAGGTGTGGGAACAGCAAAGTGTTTGGACATTTCTATCACAAAGAAACAATAACCAACCCTGCCACTGAGGTGAAGAGAAAGCAGCGTACATCTTATGATGCATTAGCTAAGGATGAAGATCTGCAGCGACCAGGCAAATATACCAAGGACCCTATATTCCTTATATACATTGTGCCACCAGTGACAAACTCTCCAGCTTGAGAAAAGGCATCAAGGTGAGGCCCTGCCACAGCGCAATGCTTCTCAGCACCTCAGTGCTTTCACATGTCTTCCCTGAAACAGGGATGTTGGCAATACTGATAGCTCTTCACTAACAAATTGTTATCAAAGTGTGGGGATATATATAATGCTTCCCTGCTGTTACCGCGATGCTGTGTTTAAATGGGCAACACAGACTACCTTGGGTACTTAGTTTCCTTCCTAGCACAAGAAAAAGGCAAATGTGGGAAGGGAGATGCTCTTGGGAACATAAAAGCCAAGAAACTTGATTTCCAAAAAGCTGCCCTCCTTGCTAAGCAACAGCCATATCACTCGCCAAGGTCCAGCCTCTAAAACAAATGAACACAGCCGATAGGTGTACAACTGGAAAGAGTGTGCTCCCGCACCACCTGCACGCAACCAAAACGCACCTTCCTGCCCCAAACCAGCGTTGTCGTGCACAAACGCTTCTTTGAGTGAGGACGCGGCTGCGAGGGCCCACAGCAGAGGGGAAGGCCCCCCCCTGACACACACCTCCCATCCCCATCGCTGCCGGCGGCAGCATTCCGGCACGGGAAAATGGAGCGTTCCCGGCGCCGCTCCCGAACTACAGCTCCCAGCGGCAGCCGCGGCGTGCGGGATGTGCTGCCCCGCGGCCCTTACCCCGCGCTGGGCGGGAGGCGCCTCTCGGGGTGCCCCGCAGCGCCTCCGGGGGTGCGGGGTTTGTTCAGCCCTGGGAATGAGGCGAGGGTCGGGGAATGCGGGAGATCAGGGGCAGGCTTTGGGCTTGGGGGCAGTTCTAGTCCGCAGCTCCGCTGCTGCTCCGTGGGGCTGAAGGGGAGGCTGGACAGAGAGCTTGGGCGAGAGATAGCCCGAGGCTAGGACACAAGCTATTCATTAGCACCGAGATTTGTTCTGTATTCACTAGTGATCCCCTAGGAACCAATCCTGTCTCTACTCTTACGTTCTCCCTCCCACTCTTTTTTGTTCTAGGCATGTGTGCCATAGCCTTTGTCTTCCCTTCTTGAACCTACTCCCTTCCCTGTGGTATTTAGTGAAGAATCAACAGTGAAATGGCAGTGGTCTAAGGTGTCGACTTTTGATGTTAAAGTCTGAATCAGGACAGGGTTGGGGGGGCTTGGGATTTCCCCTGTCCTTGCTCATCACAAAAGACAAGGCAGTGTGGCTTAAGCAAGGGTCTAGAAACTTACTGTAGTAACGTGGGGCAGGAGGTTTGCAGGACCTGTGTGTGCTCAAGTACATAGGGGGGATGTTGACATGAACTGGTAGTGATGCGCGGATAGACTCCACAACTAGTTAAAGTTGTAAAGTAGGTATGCTTTTATTCAGCGCTGAGGTGCATGGGGATCGCTCCTCCAAAGCATGCACACCTCAGGGTTGTTCTCCCTTTACATCTATTCTCTTAAGGTATACATAGACATGAGGTTGCTCAATTCGACTATACGTATTTAGTATCTATCCCCACTTCGTATTATAATGAGCCGGAAGGTCCTTTGCACCTGCGCAGTGCCCCTTCTGGTCATGGGCAGGGGTCTCAGGATGAAATAAATGAGTCTTCCTCTTCTTAAACTTTACACCTTTTAACCTTCAGACATGGCCTTAGGGTTTGGTCAGTGCCCAGTCTGCTTCTCCCCTGCTTCTCAGCAGGACCAAACACCTGTGCTTTTGTCATGATCTTAGGGCTTGGTCGCCCAGTCTGCCTCTCCCTGGCTTATCAGGAAGACCAATCATCTGCTTTTGTCAGTAGAACTAGCACCTGCTTCTCCCCCTCCAGCAGTAATCAATGCCTTGGCAAGATGGCAATGGCAGGTACTTAGGACAGACAATACTTTTGTTTAAGCAAAGGAATTCCTTTAACCCCCTTGTATAATTTCTCTGTATTACCCCCCTGTACATTGGTTATCCGTGTAGCAGTAGCAGTGGGCAAGGTGGTTTTAGCATTTATTCCCTATCATAGCTTGAGTTGGATTTCTCACAGCAGCCTCCTGCCTTGGCTGGAGTCTGTCCACAATAACATTGCTGAGCAGGCACTTGGCCTTGCTGGCACTCAGCCTGCTGGGGCACAAGCTGAGCATGGGCTACTCTTCCCAAGTACTGCTGTGCTGCCTTTGTGAAACAAGATGGAGCTGAGAGGCACATTCCTTCTATCCCTCTAGTCACTGCTCTGCAAGGGGAGGAGGATCTGCGCTCCCAGTCTTGCAGTTCCAGGTTCCCATCACTTGAGAACAGCCTGGGGCCCACCCTGGAGGGCACGGTTAAAGACTGCACAGCAGATCTTCATGCGATATGGTTTGGTGGAGATGGTGGGGGCAATGTCCGCCCTCCCTCCTGCCTTCCCCCAGCAGAGCAGCCTGGCTGTGGCTAGAAAAGGAAGTGGGGGTACCGGGGCCTTTTCTTTCTCTTGCTTGTTTCAGTTACCTTTCTGCATGAGCCTCTCCTGCTCTGATGGCAAAATGTCCCCATTTCCCAAACACTGGCATGTAGAGAGAAACATCAGGCCAGGCCAGGCAACTCAGGTGTGAAATACATTTTAATTGAGTTTTAGGATCTGTAGTTTGTCTGTTGCTCAGCTGAGCATGGGCCGTTCAGAAGGTGAAGCAGACATTATGGGCAGAGAAGAGGGTAAAGGACTGCAAGAGGGGAGGGAATAGAGAGAAAAAGGTCACGAGAAGCAAACGAGAGCATGGATTTGTTTACGGATGTGTTTTAATATATCATCCCGCAGTGCTGACTCGGAGACTGACAGTACACACACACACACACACGCAGACCCAGTGAGGGACAGCAGTGCACTTCAACGCTAAGCTGCTGGCAAGCACATCCCAACACAGCACAGCACTTGGGGTGGAGGAAAGGGATGCTGGGGTCCCACCAGAGCTCAGTGCAGACACAACCTGGGGCACAAGGATGCCGTAGGCCAGCACACATGCACCTACACACGTGCACAACGAGAGCGAGCTACTGGTGACACTCGTCCATACACAGACATGGGTGCAACACTTGTCCAAACACAGCAGCCAACGCACATATGCTCATTGCCCGTGCTCCGGCGTGCAGGAGAAACACACCAGGCAGCTGGTGTGCTCTGCAGTCTAACACATGAACAGAGCGGCTCAGATGCAGCCCTGCACACAGAACCCCAACAGACACGCAATGCCTACATCCAGAAATGCTTATGACCCCAAAGCAAGGGACACAGGTATAGGCCTCTCTCTCATCCTTCACCTGGTACATCTAGCTGGGGACACCTGAACTCAGGGGGGTTTGAAATGAGAGGGAACCAGGTGGCAGAGTGGGGGAGAAAGAGCAAAAAAGGGAGCAGTGGAGCAAAGGGAGGTCCAGAGTCTGTGAGGTGGGAAGGAGCAGCAGGGTGGCTGTGCCCTGGGGACAGTGTTCAAAGAACACTTGGGTTGCGAAAGTTGTGTCCCGCAAAGCGTGCTTCGTCACCAAGCTCTTCCTCAATCCTGCAGGAGGCAGAGAGAGCACATGTTAGGCCCTTGCTGTGAGGGAGCATTGGAAGCACCAGGGTACCAGAGAGAGGCAGTGCATCATCAGGAAGCTGACATGGGTTGGAGGAGCCAAGGAGGAGGAAAGGAGTCTGCTCCAGAGATCTCCTTGGGATCCTACTGTCACCTCTGTGCCTTGTCTTCATATCATTTCCCCCACAAGCCCCATCTACCCTTGGGTTTTCAGCTTCTCCCACCCCAGTTACTCACTCTTACATTCTCTCTTTTGCATTGCCACTCCCAGAGCCTCTTACCTCATGAGCTGGTTGTATTTAGCCAGACGTTCAGACCTGCAGGGAGCACCCGTCTTTATCTGCAAAGCATTCCCCAAAACAAATACTGTTAAGACACTGTCATAACTCGCACTAGTTTCCCATGGGGAAGCAAGGGATTCTGTCTTCACACCCCTTCGCTTTCCTCCAGACTTGTGCATGGCCTGGGTCTCACCTACCTGCCCAGTACACAGTCCTACAACCAGATCGGCAATGAATGTGTCTTCAGTCTCCCCAGATCGGTGGCTCACCATCACCCCCCAGCCGTTCTCCTGGGCCAGCTTGCAGCTATAAGGAATGAGGGATGCAGTCAGCAGCTCCCGCTCCTCTGACCACTGCCTGCATAAGGTGGATCCAGACAGCCTTTCCTCCCACCCTCAGCACCCTGCACTCTGGTAGATACAAAAGTCTATTCATCCAATGGACAGATGACACCCTGCTGTGATTCATCAACAGCCCTTTCACAGGACAACAAGGGCAGTGGGAGGGACTTACGCCTGGATGGCCTCTGTGACAGATCCAATCTGGTTGACTTTCAGTAGGAGGCAGTTGCAGGCCTTCTCTTCAACAGCTCGCTCAATGCGCTTGGGGTTTGTCACTGTCAAATCATCTCCCACTATCTGAATCCCCACATTGGCCGTGAATTTGGACCAGGCTTCCCAGTCATCTTGGTCAAAGGGGTCCTCAATGGAGACCACTGAAGGGACAACAGAAGAGACATGAGTCAAAGCTGCCTCCTTTCCCACCCCAAAACCAGAGGGCATGTACCTGTTAAGCAAGGACAGCTGCTCACCTGGATAATCACGTACAAAGCTTTGGTAGAGGTCACCCAGCTCATCTGCAGAGATGTAGCGGCTTGGGTCATCTGGTGACTTGAAGTCCAGGTCGTACTTGCCATCACGGTAGAACTCGGAGGCTGCCACATCCATACCAATGACAATCTTGTCCGTGTATCCTGCCTTGTCAATAGCTTCCTTGAGGAGCTCCAGAGCTGGGAGGAGGAGAGTTGCAATCAGCCCATACAGAAAGCTCTGCCTTTCAGTGAGAACATCCCCTGAGAGGGTTCTGAGAGCCACTGAAGGGTCTGACAGTGAGATGGGAGAAGTAAAGGTTGCTCAGAGCACAACAGAAACATGCCACAGAGCTGTGGAGGCCATGTCCAAAGGAAGAAGGAAGGATTTAAAGTACAATCCCATAGCTCAAAGACAAGTTGGGGGAAGTCCCTGCAGAAGTGTACACACACATAAAAAGTATTTATGAAAAGGCTACAACAGGTTGAGGCCACCACAAGTTGAAGTATGTTAGGAACTGTTCCCTAACACAGGAGGTAAATGACACTGAGACATCATATTTTGAACTGATCTTTGGGAAACGCTGTGAGCTGGGTATAGGAAGCCACAGCATTGCAGGCAGAGGTACCACATCTCTGCAGGGCTCTCACCTTCACTGTTTTCCAGGATGTTGGGGGCAAAGCCTCCCTCATCACCCACATTGGTAGCATCCTTGCCGTATTTCTCCTTGATGACACTCTTGAGGTTATGATAGACTTCAGCCCCTATGCGCATGGCATCACGGAAGCTTTCAGCTCCTACAGGCAGGATCATGAACTCCTGCATGGCCAGTTTGTTGCCTGCATGGGAACCTCCATTGATCACGTTGAAAGCCTGGAAGAGTCCATAAGAGAATCAGAGCTGAAGGTGCCTGTCCTGACACCACCTATAAGAGGCTCTCACCGTGCCCATTCGTGACATCCCACAGGGTAATATCACCTACAGTGCATCAGACCAAAGGCACATAGGCCCGGGGTCTTCTTTCCAACAGTGGCTCCACGGCAAATGGTTGGAGAGGACTTTCCCTCTTAATTCATAGATTCTTATAATAGAATCATAGAATGGTTTTGGTTGGAAGGGATCTTGAAAAATCTAACCCCTGCCACAGGCAGGGACACCTTCCATGGGCAGGGACACCTTCCACTGGAGCAGCTTGCTCCAAGCCCTGTCCAACCTGGCCTTGAACACTGCCAGGAATGGGGCAGCCACAGCTTCTCTGGGCACTCTGAGCCAGCGCCTCAGCACCCTCACAGGGAAGAGCTTCTTCCTAAGAGCTCATCTCAATCTGCCCTCTGGCAGATTAAAGCCATTCCCCCTTGTCCTGTCCCTACAGGGCCTTGTCCACAGCCCCTCTGCAGCTTTCTTGTGCTGTTTTCTTTATGCACTGGAGCTGCTCTAAAGTCTCCCCTTAAGGAGCTTTCTCTTCTCCAGGCTGAACCAGCCTGGCTCTCTCAGCATTACTCCAGAGCAGAGGTACTCCAGCCCTTGCAGCATCACCATGGCCTCCTCTGGACTCACTTGAGCAGGTCCACATCCCTCTTATGTTGGATCCTCCAGGAGGTTTCCCTGTAAGAGATCTCCTGAGCTATATGTGTTCAACTGTGCTATGTTTGTCTGTATTTGTTTATCAGCAATGCAACATCAGCCCCTCCTCCAGGACCTTTCTCATTGACTCTGATAAAATGTTAGCACCCACAACACCCTTTATGAAGGAATTTTACAGAGCAGCTACCCCTGCTGTGGAGACCCATATGCCCTTGTTTTGAACCATGCCCCAGAGGGTTCACATGATGCCCTCTGGTTCTTGTGCTGAGATCCTCAGTCAGCTCCCACCACAACCTCTGTCTTATTCTCCTCAGGCCCCTTTTCCATGTTGAAACCTGTCAAATCCCAGGCCTTGGTTTGCTTCTTTAAGTGCAGTGCACTCAGCTGATGTTGCAGTCCTATATTCCTTCCTTCTCCACCTCCCAACAAACTCCTTGAAGTTTCTTTTGGAGTTTGTGCAGGTGGATGTCAAGGACCGAGGGCTCTTACTGGCACAGGAAGGATGAGATCAGAGTTGCCAGCCAGGTCAGCAATGTGCCGGTACAGGGGGACATCCTTCTCTGCAGCTCCTGCCTTGCACACAGCCAGTGAGACTCCCAGGATAGCATTGGCACCGAATTTGGCTGTGAGGGAAAACAAGGAGTTAGGCTTCTCACCAGCAACCTCCTGCCCAGCAGTGCCCTTGCCAACTCTGACAGTGCCCCCCCCTCCAGCCCCTTGCAGCCGCCCCTGCTCTTTACTTCCCAGGCCAAAAAAGAGGGATGGATTACATTTGTTCTCTGTGCCATCCATCTCAAGCATCAGATTGTCTATCTTCTCTTGGTCCACAACAGACAGGCCCTGCAAGAAAGAAAACGGCTTCTGAGAAGGGGAGGCTGAGAAGAGCTGTTGACTCTGGTGTGCAAGACAGGAGACATTGATGGATAAAGCTGTGGGACCTTTATAGCTTGTGGGGGAACATGTACACACAAAGCTTTGGAAACTAGTGCCTTGGGATGTAGTCAACTTAGGTAACCACGATGATATTGCTGCAGTGCAGTGTACATGTGCCCGCACTGGAGGGGGGATCAGGCACGTGTTGCTGGGGACACAGGACTGCCTTGGGGATTTACCTAGCTTTCTGGAAGCTTCCACGGAGCTTTGTGGTGCTATGACCACATAGAAGCTAGGCAGAACAACAGTACATGCTCAACCCCAAGCAAGCAATGTAGACTGGATGGAGCTGTCCCCGGGAGCGAGCATGGCTTAATCCATGCCCCCCACCAGGTGAGGTGTTTTTGTGGGGTGGAGATTGCTGGGCTGTCAGCCAGACCTCCCCGCAGGCTGCACAGGGGGTAACGTGTGGCTTTAGCTCAGCTCTCGTCAGAGCAGGCTCCAGGTCCTCAGGTATGAGGAGGCTGCAGATGTGACACCACTGCTGTGCAGCCCAGTGCCATGACAGACCTGGCACGCTATGGTCATTGCTCATCGCACCACGAGTGTTGGGTAGGACAAAGAGGGTGTGAGGCCACAGACACATGGGTGAGATTCGGTGCTTGAGGAGGAGCACATCTGAAAGAGGGGAGGGAGCTCTACAGGGAGCATTGAGGGGGCTAGTTAGGCAGTAGAGATGCTGCAGTGGGTCATGTAGCGTTAAATCCTTTCCACCCAGAGGGAAGCTTGCTGGAGACACATACAGGCATGGAGGACAGGAGGGGTGCACCCAAGTTCACAGAGAGCATCACTATGTCTGTTAACCCAGTGAAATGAAGAGAGGCAGAAACAGAGATATGGGGACAGAGATGGACCAGAGTAAGCGATGGACAAGGGAGAACAAAGAGAAATCCTTACAGAGCCCACGAGAGCTGGGGCAACAGTGCTGTTGATATGATCCACGGCCTGCAGGACCCCTAAAGAAGGGAAGAGATAGAGAAAAAGAGAGAGAGAGAGAGAGTGAGGCAAAAAGAGGAGAACAGAAGGAGGGAGAGGACCAATAGAGAGACAGAGAGGGACAGCGAGGGAAGGTTGAGGCCTGATCTTTCATTTTAGCTCTGTGCCTCTGTGGTCCCCCTGAGGGTCACATCCACACCACGGCAGCAGCTGAGCAGAGCCCTGTGCATAGGCACATCCCCACCTTTCCCGAGGAAACGTGACTTGTCGTTGTCCCGCAGCTCCAGCGCTTCATAGATCCCGGTGGATGCGCCGCTGGGGACCGCTGCTCGGAACATGCCTGGGGAACAGCAGAGCACACATGTGAGGTGAGCAGAGGGAGGGAGAACCCTCATGGACCTGCTGGTGTCCTGCTGCCCTGAGAAAGGATGGGGTAACTGCTGGTGCAAAGGGATGGCCCCTCAGGGCTGGTTGTCTCAGAGGGGGAGCACCAGGCAGCGGAAATAAAAGCACCCAGGAATTCCAGGCTGAGAACCTGGATCTAAGGCGCCCCAAGGTCCCTGTTGAACCCAGCACTATGGGTGACAAAGGGTGGAGTCCTGGCTTCTCAGCCCTCCTCCTGGTTCCAGAGGCAGCCTGACCCATGGCCAGTGCCTTCCTCCCCCTCAGACTAGGCCTGGGTTTCTGTAAAGAAGGGATGCTTGCTCTGGCCCCCCACTGCTCCTCACCCCTCAGCCTACTCAGCTTTGGGCCCAGCACAGCTCTTCCAGTTGAGACACATGCACATGTCCATGCTGCACAGGGAACAAACCTTCCCCTGCCTCATGAGCATGGCCATGGGTGTGTTTCCAAACTTGTACTGCATCTCAGCACTAAAAGCATAGCTGCCGCTGGCCATCGTAGGGATTTGACAAGGGAAATACGTCTGTGTTAATGACACTTCCCATCCCCAGTGCTAGCAGGCACATGGCTCAGTCGCACTAACTCCGCTGGATGGGCAGCACGTCCCCTGTTGTCCTCACCACTTACCTTTGTGTGTGTACAGGTCCACCTCAACAGTGGGGTTCCCACGGGAGTCCAGGATCTCACGTGCATGGATCCTCTCGACTGCCATGGTTGAGCCTGTGGAAAGGACAGGACATACCCAGCTCTGAGAGGGCCCCAGGATCTGGTGCTTCTAATATCTAAACAAAACACTGTCAGGAAGAAGGGAGCTCAAGGAAAACAGACCTGAGGAGATGGAGCTAAAAGTATGGGCTCAAGAAAATGGAGCAATTGGTACTAAACCACAGTGGGTTTAGTGTGGAATTCTGCCCAGGAACTGGTTATCTGTTCGAGCTCATTCTGCCCCTTCGGTAGCATCACACACTGGGAGCTCCCACTCCCCCTCTCACTGCACCACAGCTGAACTCTGCCCCTTTATCAGAGATGGGCGGCAGAGAGGGACACAGAAGCAGCACCGAGGGCAGCAGAGGGAGGGATCAGCACATCCCTTGCCTGGAGGTGAGGACGGTGCCTGCCAGGGCAGCCCAGCGTGGCTGCTGCCGGGGGCAGAGCTGGGCAGGGGGTGGCTGAGCCATGGGGACCCTCACCCGGTCCTTGCAGCCCCAGCACCCGGCTCAGCCCTCCCGCAGGGTCAGGCAGTGCTGAGCTGGAGCTGGCCAGCAGCCTGAGGAGCCATCTTGTTGAAGGCCTTCACATAGGAGAGAGGGCTCTGAAGGGAAGGGGGGACCTGGTCCTTTGCTCTGCTCCTGAGACGGGGAAATGGGTGACACCGGGAGGCACCTCTGTTGGATGGGAAGGTTGAGGAAACCTGGCATTTTGGGGCACTGGGTTAAACCTGAGGTGCAAAACAAGTTGGTTGGTGAGGATGGCTTTGAAAAAGCTTCTGTCGCTGAAATTTGATCGTGAGGGGGTCCAAACCCACTCGTTTTCCTCCCCCATAGCACTGCCTTATTCCCCTGCCATGGGGCCATGCACTGCTGGGGAGCTGCCCCCCCACAGGAGAAGGAGCAGCAAGTGAGTGTGCATCACCCCATGTCCCCAGCCCTGGCAGGCTTTCCTCCTCCAGCCCCCAGCCATGATTCACCTCAGCAGGGCCAGCCCCACGCACAAGCCCGTGCAGAGGCTGTGGTGCATGTGAGCAGCAGTGGTGCAGCCAGCACCGGGGCTCAGCACAGGGCGGTGGGGCTGCAAATAGCACATCATGGCACGGAGGGGAGTAGAGAAACTGGCTGGGGGAAAGCAGGAGCCCATTGCCTCAGGTGGTGGAGATGATGCTGCCCTGAGGTTTCAGCTTCCCGTAGTGGGGAGTTTCAGACAGCGACACCAGGGCTCTCTGGAGCCCACACAGGGCCCTCCACCATGTCCATCTGGGCTGGAATCCCTCATCAGCTGCTTTGGCAGCTCTCCTCATGCCATCTGGCACACGCTGCGGGAACTTCCTCCACAGCCGTGCCCGTGCAGCTGCGAGCTTCCTTTGCAGCAGTGCCCTGGCCATGCCCCAACAGCCTCCACAGGAGACAGAGGAACAGGATTGCATTAACGTGCTCTTTGATAGCA
This sequence comes from Melopsittacus undulatus, assembly GCF_012275295.1. Lineage (NCBI taxonomy): Eukaryota > Metazoa > Chordata > Aves > Psittaciformes > Psittaculidae > Melopsittacus > Melopsittacus undulatus. Next base: position 113,424,645 of record NC_047528.1, on the reverse strand, counting down.
AGACCTGTGCCAGATGTGGTGCCTCTCTGCTTCTGTGGTCAAGTTGCCCATGTCACATCCCTCTGCCCACATCCACGGGCCTCTGTTGAGGCCAGCTCAGAGGAAACCAAATAACAAGCCCAGATCCAGCCTTACACGCCTCACCCCATCACTCTCTTGATCTCTTCTACCCTCTAGTCCTTTAAATCCTTTTCTCCACTTGTGCTGCTGCCCTGTGTCCCTGTGTTTGCCCTCCTTTGAACAGTGCAAAGAACCACCCTGAAATCCCTGGCATCCACTGCACTGTCCTAAAAGGAGGTCAGAGGGGGATAAGCTGGGATAAGGGATTGGGACAGAGCCATGGCCACAGTGAGGAGCAGAGAGGAGCCAGGCTGAGGCTGGGGCTGGGCATCCCAGAAGACAGGCGCTGCTGCGGTGCCATCCCGAGGGCACTGCTCTTGGGCACTGCCTGTGGCCAGGGCATCGCAGTCCCCCCTCCCCGCCAGGCAGACAAGCGTGGTGAGACCTTCCCCCCAGCTCCCGGTGCTGCTGCGATCCCCTCAGGGCTGGGCACTGCTCCCAGGAAGCGCGCACTGCTGCAGTGTCGTGGCTGATGCAGCTATTGCTTGCTTGACTGTCACCTCCTCTCCCTGCTGCCCCCCTCCTCTGTGTGCTGTGGGGCTGTGCAGATGAGAAAACATCCCTTCTCCTCCCTCCCGCCCTCCCTCCTTCCCTCTCCGTGAGACCCGTGTTTGTGTGAGCACCTCGGGAAGCTGGGGACTGGTCTGCTCTGAGGCTGGGTCCGTTCCCCAGCAGTGCCCAAACTGAGCTTTGCCTGCTCCCCACCCGCATCTCCCGGTAAAGCTCCATCCCGCAGCGCCTGCCGGCAGTGCCCTTGGGAGCAGCGCCTATCCTTGTTGACTGCCCCCCCTCTGCAATCCCCTGGGTTCACATCTGAAACGAAGCTTTCCCGGGGTGGGGAAGGAGGGAGCACCTGAAATCAAAATACGAAAGAAAAGTGAGCACAGTGGGGGTGAGGAGAAAGAGGTGGGAGGAGCAGGGGGAGGAAGCGAGGGGAGTTCGGTTGTTAATGCCGCTCAGCGTGGACCTTCTCCGCAGGGACCCCAAAGTGCGTGTGGGGTTTGGAGGACACGGGGTGGGGGCAGAAACGTGCATGCGGTGAGGAGGGCGCTGGCCGTGGAGAGACACTTACCTTCCTAGGGCAGGGGTGAACGAGAGACACTGAGAAAGTACTGGTGGAAAGGAGCGAGGACGGAGCTGAGGAGGGATGCAAGACCTCAAGGGGAGATGATGTGTCCTCTAAGCCAACGGCGGCGGCAGCAGCAGGATGGAGACGCCCCTGATAGGGCCGGGACAGCAGCATGTGACCCAGAGCTGCGATGAGTCAGGATTTAGCAAAGCTTTGCAAACAGCACGTAGAGGATGGAGAGAGAAAGAGGGAGAGACAGACAGGGGATAGACGTAGACAGACGAGGGTGAGGAAGCCGGGAATGGGAGTGGGTGTGCAGGATAAACAACTCCAGTCACTCCAGGCTCATTAATTATTTTTATTCAAATCAGAAAATGTTGTAGGATTTTTGGGAGGCATAAGTTGAACCACAGAACCTGTAACTTTTCCCTTTTCCCTCTCAGGCCTACTGAGGAGAAGGCACATGAATGCAGTGTCTGCAAAAGCCCACTGCAGTACCTCAGGGCAGCTGCCAGGACCAGTGTGAGCAGCCCTCCTGTTTATTTCTCCAGGGGCAAGCTGAGGTGAGGGTGGGTCTGGTCCTATGACTGCACGTGTGGGGAAAGGCATCTCCAAACCTAGACTGGCTGTGGGTACAGGTGTTAAAACCAGGGTCACTCAGCCGCATCACCCTGCTCTGATCTCTCCATTTCCTGAAGAAGGAAAGAGGGACAAGTTAAATGACTCCATGCCAGAATTCCTTTCACCACTCACTTCTGCAAGTGGGGATGGGGATGGCCAGAGCGTTGTGATGCTGGCCATCATAATCAGGTTGTGAAGCCTGGTCTCTGTTTCAGACTGTCTTTGCCCTTGGGACTGACCTCTCTCAGCCTTCTCCTCATGTAATTTACAGGAGAGGCTTGATCAGCATGTCTGATCCTCTCTCTTTCCCTTTACTTCCTTCCTCTGGCCATGCTGGTCTCACCTTTTCTTCCTGTCTTATCTGACGGATTTCTTTTGCCTCTGCTCGCTCCTCTTGCTGAACTACATCCTTGTCCAGGCGCTGCAGGTGTGGCAGCAGGGCCAGGACCTCCAGCCGGTAAGAAGTCTCCTCAGAGCATGGATTGTCCAACAGCACCAGTGTCTGCAGCATGGGCAGGAACTGCAGTTTTGCCACCTCCTGAATGCTACTGATCCTATTGTTCCTGAAGAAGAGGAAGCACAGAGAACAGGGCAAAGAGACATGTGCAAGTAGTGAGATCCCTTTGGAACAGTAGGGTGATGAGACAGACAAAGCAAGACTTGTCAGCATGATAGACTGTAGACTTTCTGTGATCTACAATACAGATCTGCCTGCAGCTCCTCAGACTGAGGGACAAAAGGGACATCTCTGGATTTCTCTGTGCTCAGACAGTCCACTGAGTTGTGTGGTATCACCATCACCTGGTATGGCAAATGCCAAGAAGTAAAGGGCACTTCACTCATGTCCAGGACACAGAGAACATGCTGAGAGGGATACAGAGTACTATGGCAAGGAATAGAAAGTATGAGATGGGGTGTGAGAGTGACTGAGAAGCAGATCTTTTCTGAAAAGCCCAGGAAAGGCCCTGGTTTTTATAAACCTCAACAGCCAAATGCTGAACACCAGGTAGGACAGGAAAGGTAAACCCATCCCATCAGCTCTTCAACTTCCAAAGAAACCAGAAAATCCTAAAGATCTAAATAGGAATACAGCCTGATGAAGGGGTCTCTGGTCCCCATCAGATCAGGAGGACCCACCGTAGGTTGAGGTACTGCAGGCACTTCATACTACTAGAGAATCCATCCAGGGTCTCGAGCTGGTTGTCACGCAGGTGCAGAGTTGTCAGCTGCTCCAGCCCCTCAAGGCCTTCAAGGCTCGAAATGGTGTTCTGGGCCTGAGCACCAGAGAGGCGGGAAGGGAGAAGGAAAAAGGGGACACACAAGAGAGGGAACAGCAGTTATTTCTGGCCTTTGAAGCTCTTTTTACCCTTCAGAATCCCTGCCACTCATAACACAGCCTTTTCTGAAGCTAGATTGGGTTGCTCAAGGTCTTGGCCAAATGGGTGCTAAGTAGTCAGATTCAAGGACCAAAAGTTTACTGGAAAAGTGTTTCCTGTAGCATCACTTGGTGACAGAGACAGAGCCATGCCAGGTGGACATGTTGCTGCCAGCACAGCACCTCCTTCCATGGCAGTGCCAAATCTGGGTCCCTAAGACCACAGGGAGCAACAGTGTGGAGTGGAAAGGATAGATCTAAGCCTGAAACAAGTGTATTTAAAGGATGAATAACCAGCCTCTCTCAGTTACTCCATGTAGTCCAGGTATCTTCATCAGCTGCTTCTCATGTGGGGGAAATCTGCTACCAAGAAGTCTCCTCCTCTCCTCTAGGAGCAGAAACAGAAGCAGGCTACATGTTCCTGAGAGAGGTTGCAGGCATGGTGGTTGGTTTAATTTTAAGCTTTTCCAGGTATAATTGTTGCTCTCCATCCATAGGTGCACCTTCTTGCAGCAAATCTGACAATCTTATGGCAGGAAGTCCATCATTCCCATCACTGAATTTCATTCACTTCATTGTGATGTGACTTATGAGACAGGGACATACAAAGTGCTGGGCTGATGGCTGGGCTCAGTGATCTTAGAAGTCTTTTCTAACCGAAAGGATTCCATGAAGCTCTGAATTTCAGCCATAGTTTCACAGCAGGATTTCGGCTGGAAATGGCCACTAGAGGTCTCCTGGCCTAGCTTAGCGCAGTGTCAGCATCCACCTAGCTCAGGCTGCTCACCCCCTTGTGCAGCCACGTTTGGAACATCCCTGGTAACTACAACCAGCCCTCTGAGTCCTCCAGCCCTAGCAGGAGGCGATTCGCTTGCGGTTGGGGCTGCAGTCTCTAAGCACGCGGATACCTGGGCAGGAAGCAGGGAGAGAGGTCCTGATGTGTTCCCTGAGCTTTGTTGGTACCCAGGCAGTGACGTGGCTGAGGGCCAAGACTAATAAAAGGCTAAATTCAGACATGCTGAACTGGTGGGGTAGGAGAATGGTTTAAGGCTAGGTCATTCAGGAAAAGAGCATTTTGTAGAACAGGAGGATTTGGATGGAAATTAGACAAAGGAGAATCTGGACAAGCTGGGCCAAATAAAGAGGGTAACACAGGGACAAAAAGAGGAAAGTTGGAGATATAGTGAAGGTTGTGTGAACAGATTTAACAGCAGGAAGGATTAGTACACTGAACCTCAGAGCATGTCAGGAGCCAGTGTGGGAAACAGGGAGGGGAGCTCACAGACCACTGCTCTGTAAGATGAATAATAACTTCCTGACACTCTCATTTTCTCCATGACTTCAGTGTGAACACTTTTAACAGCTCTGGCCCTATAAGAACTAACAGGGCAATGCAGAAAAGGTTTTTTTCAGGGTTAGGTTGTTGGGGGTTTTTCCCTACATCAAATAACGTTCCTTATGACACCTTTGAGTGATCACATCATCACCATAGCTTAGATACCAGTTCTTCACATAGATGTGATGCCACCATTTCTTATGGAAGCTACTAGAATGTGTTGCGCATGGTTGTGTCCCCTCTTCCAGCATCCCTGGCCTTACTCTAGCTGGTTGTTGTCATCACTGCTGCAGTGACTGGGAGCTAACAGACCCCTGCTGACAGGGCTCTGACAGGGAGCAGTGATTCTCAAAGTGTCCCAATAGGACACAGCAGCTCATAGTCTTCCTGCCAGTAGGTATAACTTTATTAGTGCTCACTTTCATCTGCAACTATGTCATACATTAACCACATTTGGTTCCACTCCTTTAAGCTGAACCGTTCGTCTTGAACCCTGTCCTTGAGGCATCAGCTACATCTACCCATGGGTCAAGTAATACTGAAAACTTTATACAGAAATCAAAGCACATCCTGGAGAGAAACCTCCCTCCAGAATGATGTAATGAGCACGTGAACATGGGAGGCAAACTAAAGCCCCAAAGACTCCTGAAAAATTAGTCAGTTATTCTTGTTCTAATAATCACATCTTGCAATTTGCCTGCTTCACATATGCAGCTCAGAAATCCCTCAGTCATGTCAGTAACCTTTAAATCATGGCATCATAGACTCACAGAATCATGGAATGGTTTGGGTTGGAAGGGACCTTAAAGCTCATCCAGTTCCAAACCCCTGCTATGGGCAGGGACACTTTCTGCTAGACCAGGTTGCTCCAAAGCTCCATAGTGCCTGGTCTTGAACACTGCCAGGGATGGGGCAGCCACAGCTTCTCTGGGCACCCTGTACCAGTGCCTCAGCACCCTCACAGGGGAGAACTGCTGCCTGAGAGCTCATTCATCTCAACTTCCCTTCTGTCAGTTTAAAGCCATTACACCTTGTCCTGTCCCTACAGACACTTAGCAAAAGTCCCTCACCAGAATTCTTGTAGGCCCTGTGCTGTGTTTGCTTCCCTTCAATCTTTCACTAAAGTCACTGTTTTCACTTTGAAATGCTGCACTGTATCTAGTGACTTATTGAATTCATCCCTCCTTTGAGCACCTCTGGTCCTAAAATCTCAGCTTTTCACCAGAAAATTGCAGGCAATCTCAGCAAGCCATCTCCTCAGTGTTTTCTGACAGGGAGTCTTGATTCTAAAAGCCTTTAGAACCTGTAATTGCTTTTTAAGGGGTAGTGACTCAGGACACTCTAGCCTTTGCAAGCTGTAGCACTGTGTGATGCATGGAACCAGGCTATGCCTACTTTCTTCACTCGTGTCTCTAGGAGTAAGTGTTCTCTTGAAGCAATAGTTTATGATGTTAGGAAATTGCTTTTCCTGTCTTAGTTTCACTGCAATGTTTAACCAGTTTCCTTTTGGTAGCTGAAGGTGTGAATCATATAATTGTACTGCTTTAAAACCAGTATTTGATTAGGCCCATCAGAGAGGAGAAAGAGGCATCACCTCCCTGCTGTCACCCAGAGCAAACCTGGTGCTTTCCCCACAAACCTCTGGGGGTCCCAGGGCACAGGGCATACAGGCTTGCCTAACACTGCCAGAAGAGAATACCCACAGGAGGGGAGACCCCAACACACTGAACTCTCCCCTCTGCTGTTTGCAGAGCTAGTACTGGTCAGTGGCAGCTCCTTCCACGCTGTCTGGGCAGACAGTGAAGAGCTACCCCAAAAGAAGTGATTTTGTCTCTTTAGCTCGCTGAAATCTGTTCCTCTTTTGTGCTGAGAAGATTAACTGATTGCACTAGCACAAAATTTGTGCTGCTTTGAAGGGCACAGTGTCTCCCTCACATGGACTAGAGGTTCCAGGCTCTGGAGCAGCTCTGTCCCCCTCCCCAAGCTGGCTGATCCCTTACCAGATAGAGGGTCTTGAGCTTGGGAAGACTGAGTCCTTCTGTGCTCTTTAGCTTGTTTCCTCGCAGCTCCAGGATTTGTAGGCTGAACAATTGGGCATGACTCAGGCTCAGCGCTGACTGGATTTTATTTTCTGAGTGCCAGAGGAGGAAGGAAACAACAAGAGAATTAATCCCACCTGAGGAGAGTGTCCTGTGGGCACAATGAGGAGAGGGGTCTTTATCACCTTTCATGCTGAGGTTGGCTAAGCGGGGGTGAGTAATGCCCTCCATGTCCTTGATGTGATTGCGAGCAAAGCTGATGACCTGGAGGTAAGGCAGCTCCTGCATGCAGGCACTGCTCAGCAGGTTCCCATCCACCTTCAGCCAGAGCAGGTGGGTTAGGCTGCTCAGTGGGGCCAAATCCTGGAGCTTGTTCTCCGACAAATCCACGTACCGCAGGTGAATGAAGCTTTCGAGGAGGCTGATGTCTGTCAAGTCCCTATGGGAGGGAGGATGTGAATAAAGCATCTCTCATAGTTTCCCCTGCTACCAGCTTACAGCTGCTGGAGGGAGGGCATCCTCCTCTCACACTTCCCCTGAGAAGCCTTGCTGGAGAGAAGGAAGAAAAAGGCAGGTGATAGGGATAGGCTAAAACAGTCTGTAAAGGAGGCTGAATTGTTAAGATTGGACCCACTTTCCTGGCACATGGAGTACTTGCTCCCATTGAATTGTGTCTGTTAGGAGGGGGCAGAACCAGAGCAAAGAGGTTAAGCTGGGGCAGAAGGGTGTCTGTTAGGCAGCAGTGGCAACACCAAGGGATGTGTGGAACGACTTTCCAAGTGGGAAAAAGCTGGTTGAGATACCTATGAGGCTGCTGAAAGACACACTGTTACTGAGGCCTGTTAGTTATATCTAGGGTATACTGATAGGGCTGAGGCTCCAAATTGTCCCAAGGCAATTGTGACACTGTATTTAAGTGCACACCTTAAAGGTTAGCAGTTAACAGCAGAGATACTTAATGGCTATTTCTCAAAGTTACTGTGGGGACATCACCATCTTCGGGTTCCCTTGAGAGATCACATTGAGGGCAGGCTCCCCTCAGTGAAGGGGGACATGGATGTTCCCACCAGTGCGCTCAGGGCTGAGGAGGGACAAGCTATGCTGAGGTGCAGACTGTAAGCCAGATGGCTGGAAAACACGGCCTGGAAACTTTCCTACCCCACACAGCTGACCACCAGTGGCCTCACAGCACAGCTGCTCTGTGGCTACAGAGATGCCTGGCATCTCCTTAAGGGGAGAGCTTAGAGCAGCTCCTAGTGCCTAAAGGTGCTACAAGGAACCTGGAAAGGGGCTTTAGATAAGGGCTTGTAGGGACAGGACAAGGGAAATGGCTTTAACCTGCCAGAGGGGAGATTTGAATGAGCTCTTAGGCAGAAGCTCTTCCCTGTGAGGGTGCTGAGGTGCTGGCACACGTTGCTCAAGAGAAGCTGTGGCTGCCCCATCCCTGGCAGTGTTCAAGGCCAGGATGGACAGGGATTGGAGCAAGCTGCTCTAGTGGGAGGTGTTCATGCCTGTGGCAGGGGCTTGGAACTGCGTGAGCTCTAGGGTCTTTTCCAATGCAAACCATTCCATGCCTCTCCCGGGGCAGATATTGCACACTCACTTGGATTTGGCTTCAAATTTGACATAGGCGTGGGCCAGGCCGTTGCCGGTCTTACAGAGGAGAGAGAGACCCTCCTTCAGGACCTCCTCTGTCAGGGGACACGGAGCCGGCGCCTGGGAGAGAAGGAGAGAGCTCACCACCAGCGCTGGCCTAGCTGCGGCCAGGGAGTGCTGAAGCCCCGTCCCTCACCTGCTCCTCCTCCTCTGCCGCCTCTTCCTCCTCCGCCGCCTCCTTCTCCTCATCCTCTTCTTCCTCCCCCACCTCCTCCTCCTCCTCTTCCTCTTCCAGCTCCTCGTCCTCCATCCTCACCGGCTCCGCTCCCTGCCGCGCTGAGGCAGCTCCCTCAGGCTGAGCGGGCCGCGGCGTGCCGCTGCCATGGAAACCGAGCAGGCGGGGCCCGGATTCGCTGCCATAGCAACTGCGCTGAGGGCCGGCCCCGGGGCAGGGTCTGCTGCTCCCAGCCGGGGCCTCGGTACACCAAGTATATACAGTATGTATACACCAAGTATACACCAGTATGTGTATAGACCCTTCTCCTGCCTGGGCTGCACATCATAGAATCATGGAATGGTTTGGGTTGGAAGGGACCTTAAAGCTCATCCAGTTCCAACTCCTGCCACAGATAGGGACACCTTCTACTAGAGCAGGGTGCTCCAAACCCTTGTGTCCAACCTGGCTTGAACACTGCCAGGGATGGGGCAGCCACAGCTTCTCTGGGCACCCTGTGCCAGCATCTCAGCACCCTCACAGGGAAGAGCTTCTGCCTAAGAGCTCATCTCAGTCTCCCCAGTTCTGGCAGGTTAAAGCCATTCCACTTCTCCTGTCATTTCATGCCCTTGTAAAACGTTGCTTTCCAGGATCTTTCATGATCCTGCTCTACTCTCACGTGAGCTCCTGATCATTCCCTGCTGGGTGATGTCCACAATTATCAGAAGCGTATCCAGAGAACTGAAGGATCCAGGAAGAGACTGCTGGAGGTTGTCCTGCCCACCTCAAAGTGGGTCTGGCTTCAAAATCAGGCTGGGCTGCAGAAGGTGGTGGTCACTCATACAGCAAATAATCTGTGTGGAAAGACATTCACATGTGGAGCAGAACTAGGCTCTGCATGGAACCTCCCATGACGTGCTTTCTCAGCTGCCAGGAAGTGCCTTTTGGGCACAGTGTCCTGACCCGCTGTGGTGAGGCTGCTTCAGCCCTTTCCTCCAGGCTGAGGAGCTGGGGAGGGCAGAGGCTGCAGTGCCAGTGGGTACCATCAGTGCCTGCGGGGCTGTGCCCCTGTGTCTGATGAGCAGAGCTGGGTGTTTTGTGGTTAGTATCAAAGTCCAAGGCCCTGCTCCCTTTCCCTCCAGTGCACTTTGTCTCTCTGCAGCCCCTGGGCAATGTCTGTGTTAGATAAGCTGGTCCAAGCTCAGCTGGACACAACCATCAGACATGAGTGTCAGGCTCTCGCAGTGTCACCCCGCAGTGCTCCCCAGCACTGGCCTCTTCTATGCTACAGTTACCCCATTTGAATTCACTCCCTGGCCATTAACCCTTCACATGATGTAGTTTTCCACCATATCCCCTGCAAAAGAACCCTCAACACATAAAGCACTCCAGGTCCTCTTGCCTTTGCTTTCCAAGGCTTTAAGGAGCCCTTCAGCAAATCAGTGCTGGAGGAAAAGCAACAATATGGTTTTCTTCCTGTCCCTTGTCACTTGATGCTGACAGGTAGGAGTTGTCTGTGCCTTCGTTCACGTTTTACATGTTCTTACAGCAAGATCTTATGGCTCAGTTGCCTTGTTTCTAGATGACCATAGAACTAAAAAAGGAACAAGAGAATATGTGTGCTTGTGTGTGGGTGACTACTGGGAATACGACTGCAGCCTGGCTGGTTGGGGCTGATGACATGGAGCTACAGTAGCCTCCCTCAGGCTGTATCACACCAGGCACAATGCATTTTTCCCAACAGCAACCCCGTTCAGGATCCAACAACCACAATTTGCAGTGAGGATCTGGCAGTATTCCCACTCCACAGAGCCATGGCCTTGCCAGGAAGCAGACAAAACCGAAACAAACCAAGGTCTTTCATTCCTGCTAATGCACAAATGACTGTCCATGAGTTTATTCCTCATTAAAGGAATGCTTTTATGCCTCTGTGTACTCCGCACAGCAGCAAGATCGATGCGCGGCTCCCATCCTGTTTTCCCTATGTAGGTCAGCCCCTGTGCTCCGTGGCGGGGCGGGCACACACCGCGGGGCTGCCGCCGGTCCCGGTGAACCATCCTCCCTCCATCCCACAGCCGGCGCAGGGCCCCGCGGCCGCCTGAGGGCGCCCCAGCACCGGCCACCGCCCGCGCCGGCCCCGGTGCGGATGAGCAGGCAGGTCTGGAGGGCTCAGCGGGACCAGGCGGTCCCCTCCTGCCTCTCGTCCCTCCGGTGATGCGGGCAGGGCAGGAACGTGCCGCATCTGCATAAAGCACAGACCAGAACGAGAGCGCATCACAGTGTGCGCTGCCAGCCTCCCACCCGCCTGCTTCCGACCAGGGCACTGCCCTTCGGCTCCCAAGGATGCACCACCCCACTGCTAAGCTCCTCCTTGTGAGGCACTCCTCGTTACCCTTAGCTAAAGATGGCCTAGCTAGTGTAGCAGCTGGGAAGTAGCAGCTAGTCCTGCCTTCTGATCCAGCAGAGTACGGCTGAAAGCAGGCAGCAAGCACAGCCTCATCACACGGCCTGAAAACCTTTCCCTGCACGGAGAGGGCGCTGCACTGCTCTGCATTTAATGAGCAGCAATGTCAGTCATCAGTTGGCACAGGCAAAGAGCAGGCATGAGGGCATGGAAAAATCAGCCCATGAGAGGGACAGGCAAGTGCTGGAATAGTGACGTGGAAAAGATGCACGTAAATGACTACAAAGAGGTGCTGTAACATGACAGAAGACACCCAGGACATGCTGCATGTAAAGCCTATAATAGCAGGTCGAACCTGTGCAATACCCACTGTGGCAATGGTGGTCCCTCAAAGAAAAGGCCACCAAACCCACACTACCTGCCCTGGAAGCAGGTACCTTCACAAGTTGTAAGCTCTGTAAAGTTCTGTACTCTCCTTGTCCCCAGCTGCTTCCAAGTAAGAGCCAGGACACATCTTTGCTTTTTCTCTTTTCATTTATTGTTTAGTAGGGGACATAGGTGAGGTAAGACATCTCACAAGGGACTAAGCTGACAGGCTCCTTGCTGAGGGAGCTGAAGGATGCAAGAGACTGTAAAGTTCTTTTCTCCTTCCTCCAGCACCAGTGGCCCCCTGTTCCCTGCAGCACAGCAGAGAAAGGGGGAGGTTATGGCTGGGCTGTGGGCTTCTATGGGTCAACAGGCAACCAAGGATTTTGCCAACACAGAGAGGAGGCTGTCAAGACTCTGCTGAGACAGACCCCCACTAACAGGACTCCAACATGGTGTGTGGGGGGTTAGCAGCACAGCTACAACAATGACCGTGGATGGGGGAAGCCTCAGAAGAGACGTGTGCAATGAAGGGTCCCTTTTTGCTTCCGTGTCTTGCTCTTAACCACAAGGGACTGTTCCTCACCAGCTGCTTTAGTGCCTGGCATTGATAATATCCACAAACTCAGGCTTGAGAGAAGCTCCACCAACAAGGAAGCCATCCACATCATGCTGAGAGGCCAGCTCCTTACAGTTGCTGCCAGTGACTGAACCTGAGGAGGGAGCGATATTTTAAGGTCAGATGTGGCCAGCTCCAAAAAATAGGGCAGTGTAACACCTGCAAGGTACCAGCCACCTCTCGCTATGCGGACAGCAAGACTGTCTCCCATTTACCCAAACAAGCTAGTAAGTGGTTCTTCATGCTCTGACAGGCTCGTTTCCTCACCAGCAGAGCATGCTGTACAACTGCAGTAATAAGCAAAGAAACAAAGTGCTTCTTGCACTGGAAAGAGGCTTCAGAGTCATTTACCTCCATAGATGATCCTAGTTGATTGAGCAACAGCATCAGACACATGGCTTTTCAGCCACCCCCTCAGCTTCTCATGAACTTCCTGAGCCTGCAATGGAACAGAAAGGGTTGCACTGAGGGCTGAGCCATTCTACACACCATTCCCTTCCAAAGAGAATGGATAAACTCTTGGAGACAATCTTAAGAGATCCTCTAAAACTTTATTCTTTAGAGAGAACCTTCAAGAAGAGCTCTTGAGCAGGAAGGGTCAGTGGGCCATTTAGTCATTTCCCTTCTTCATACCTGTTGTGGAGTTGCAGTTTTACCAGTTCCAATAGCCCAAACTGGCTCATAGGCAAGAACCACTTTACCCCAGTCCTTCACGTTATCTGGAGATGAAGAAGAAGGCATAGGTGAGCACAGTACATGCTGGAAAAGGTAGAGCTAGAAAACTTCCTAGAACATACAGGCCTTTCATTAACATGATCACATTAATGTTGTGTGTGAACACTGAGAACAATATATTTGCAAGCCTTACAAGGAAGGCCAGGATGGCCATTACAGCCTTCCAGTTGAGGCTGAGATGGCCATTTCCCAAAAGTCCAAAGCAGTAAAAAGTACCTCTTTTCTTCCCTTACCAGCAATGGCCTTGGTCTGTTCGAAAACCACCTTCTCTGTTATGCCAGCTTCTCTCTCATCCAGCTTCTCTCCAATGCAGGCAATGACTCCAAGGCCTTCAGCTAAAGCATGAGCCACCTTCTGCCCAATCAACTAGGCATGCAAAAGAAGCAAGGCAGCTAAGTCAGACCTACTCCTGTAGCCTTATTTTAACTGCTCATCCCTGCAGCTTTCACAGGCACCTCTGATCCAAACCATTTCTCCATTCCAGGGTCACTCACCTCATCAGACTCCCCAAAAACATGTCTTCGCTCTGAGTGGCCCAGGATCACCCATGCAGCTCCGATATCTTTAATCATTGCTGGGCTGGGGAGAAAGGAGACTACTTACACCTCTGGAGGAAATCCATGCCCCAGAGGCACCCTGGCTTCATGCTGTAGGAGCTCACCTGATCTCTCCTGTGAAAGCGCCCTTTGGTACCTTGTAACAGTTCTGTGCTGCGACTCCAATCTTTGCATCGAGCTTCTGACGGGCAAAGTCAAGGTAGATGGAAGGGGCTCCACAAACCACCTCTGGAAGACAAAGACAGTGCTTCCCCTTGAGATGGGCAAAGGGCAGACACCCGCATCCCAGCCCCACGAGCTCATCCCTCCCTTCCCTGCTCCTGGGAAGGCTCAGCCCGCCCTCGCTGACACGTGGGGACCTCATGCAGCAGGAGCACCGCTGCTACGTGAGGACTCAACAGCAGGAAGCCCTACCCAGGGGGCAGAGAAATGGCACCAGGCCCATGGCCAGGCCCCTCTGCCGATTACACCGGTCCCTTGGAACGGCCTGGCTAAGAAACCGGACGGGAATCACGCCCCGCTGCCCAGACCCGGCAGAACCGGGGAGGGCAGCGCCGTGCTTTGTAACCGGGTGCGGCGGTGAGGCCGGGGCAAGGTCCCGCAGTCTGCCCCAGCAGCACAGCTCGGCTGAACACACGGAGCTCCGCGGCTCTGGGCAGCAGACGGGACCGGGAGCACCGGGGCTGGGCAAGGCCGAGGTGGGAGGCCCATGAAGACTGCAGAGGCGGCACCAGGCCCCCCGCTCCCGGCGCCTAGGTCTGCAGCCAGAGGCGACCCGCGAGGTGCCCGCCGGGCCGCGGTCCCGGATCCGGTTTCACGGGTATATTTAGCCCCGCTGCCGGTTATATTTAGGCCCCCGCCGCCCTCTGACATTTGCCGGGCCCTGCCGGGCCGTGAGGCGCCGAGCGGGACGTGCGCTACGTGCGGCCGCGCCCTCACCGGTGTCGGCGGAGAGCTTGGCGCCGTTCAGCGTGTGGATGAGCTCGCCCAGGCTCTTCTTGTCGCCATTCATCTTCCAGTTGCCCCCCACGAAGAACTTCCTGGGCGCCATGTCGGGAGCGGGCAGCAACCGGTACCGTACGGAACGCGAAGGTCAACGGCGGCGCACGGCGACCCGGACCTGCTGTTATAGCCCGGCAGCGATTGAAGCCCCGCCCCCTTCCGCAGACCACGCCCCCTCCGCAGGCTCCGCCCCCCCCGGCTGTGCGCGGCCCCGGTGCCGGTCGCGCCCTGTTCCCGGTACCGGCGCTGTGGAAGACGGGCAGACACAATGGGGATTCCGACCTTTATTTTGTCCCTCGTGTATTTTGGCATGTAAAGGGCACACAACGGGGGGGGTGGGGGGGGTGTTCGGAGCCCACCTTGCTGCCTACCCCGCGCCCTCGCCCCGGCAGGGCAGGCAGGAGGAAACCCCCCATACACAAGCCACACATACACACAAGCCCCACTTTTCCCCTTCCAGACAGCAAGGAGATGGCATCATCCCATCAAGCAGCAAAGCTAGGGCTGTGCGTAACGGGGGTGGGGACAGTGAGGAGATTTCTTATAGAAACAGATATTCCCACACACACACACCCCCCCAGGGCCCCCTTCATTCATGTCCATGGGGGCTACAGCCCCCAGTCTGTTAGGGAACTCATCTCCTTCCTGTGTGTCTCCATAAAGAGGCTGCAAAGGGATGAGTGAGGAAAGAAGAGTAGGGGAGAGAAGGACCCTGCTCTCATCCTCAATGCCCCCAACCCTTCCCCCCCACCACACACAGCAAGGGATGTTCTAGCTGGGAATCCGCTGATAGAAGTAGATGTAGCCCAGGTCCTTGGGGGGCTTCTCAGAAGCACAGACTTTCTGGTCGTTGTAGATCACCCACCTGCAAATGCAGAAGGGGAGGCTTAGGGATGACATTCTGTGGCTGAGACAGGACTGCATCCCCTTGCCTGCTCTCATCCCTTATCCCCCCACGACCCCTGAAGAAACAGAGAAGGTCAGTGATTTAATCCCTCCTACCTGCCATCTTTCTTGATGTGACAAACGTAGTGTCCACACATAGTCGATGTGCCCATGTGGCTGATGAAGGCAAACAGCTGATACTCTGGAAAGGAGAAGGAGGGAAGAGAGGATGGTCAGGGAAAGGCATCTGACCCCAAAACACCATGTGCAAGGCCCTCTCTAGAGAAGGATCCTTGGAGGAAGCTCTGCTGGGCAGTAATTAAGAACTGGGTCTCCATCAAGCGTGACTGTGCATGGTCTTAAGGCCAGACATGCAGGGAAATAGGAGATGGTAACTTCCATTTAGCCTTTCTCTCTTTCAACTGTGTATTTGGCCCACAGATTGCAGATGGGTGATGGCAGCTCCTGTGGCACCTGCAGCTGAGCAGCTTTGGCACAGATTCTACAAAGCAGACTGGAGCCTGGTTTGTCAATGGGACCCTGAAGAGCAGAAAAGCCACCCAGCACAACTGAGAAAGAACGGCATGGCTCTTTGCATCCTTCACTTGATGGCACTTCCTCTGCTTCTTTCTTACTGACATCCAAGTAGACCCTAACCTGAAGGGTCTAGACCCTACTTTGTCATCCCTCTCTTCTTCCTCCCTGCTTCCACCTTCACAAGCAGATTAGTTTCCAGGACAGCTACTGCTAAAACCTGTGGTACTGCACGGATTAGGGAGTACAAAGCTTTGTTGAGTTTGTCCCCAAAATCTATATTCCTACTGTTTGGAACTTACTTCCGGGCCCATCGCGCACTTTAGGACCCACAGGTACTTCAGAGATGGACTCAGCTGCTGAGCGCCCTTCTGAGATGTCCATAGCAGCTTCTGCATCAAGATCATCAATGTGACTGAAGATCCAATCCACAGCACGCTCCAGACTGTTGTTCTGGAATAAATACAAGACTGTGAATTTGGGAATCCCTGTTCCTGAGAATATTGCTTCACTCTGGTATCACTCAGGCCTCTCACCGTGGCTCTAAGTGCTTTCATAGCCTGGTCCCGGGAGAAGCCCATGGAGACAATGGTGGCCACACTGTCTTCTGAAGGAGGGTCTGGGCAGGCAATAGTTGACCCTGGTCCACTGGATCCAGGGAGGACTAATGGGTTAGCAAAGTCTGCAGCAATACACAGAACACAGCCCCGAGCAGTTAGATCTCTCCCAGAGGGATGCAGTCTGAGTCCAAACTACTCCAGTTTTCCACTGTGGTAGTGGGACAGGAAGCACAATGGCCCAGATGCAGTAAGCCTCACCATGGCCATATGGCCTCATACCTGGATCATCCATGTGTGACATGACCCAGTTCATGGCAGCCTCAACCCCAGTGTTCCCTGTGTAATACACGGCTTTGCGGCAGGCATCCATGGGAAAGCCCATCTCCACCAGCTGGATAATCACTGACTCATCCAACATAGGTGCTGTGGGAAGACAGAGATGAGAGCCACCCACTCCCACCCAACCCTGCCTGCTCTGTTTTGTGCAGTGTAACACCCCCAAGCCACCATTTTCTGGCTTTGTTTCACACCAAGTTCCATCTCTCTGCTCTTCTTACCCTTTACACTACCTTTCTGCTTCAGCAGTGCAGTCTCTCCCACAGGCACCCCAGGGAACAAAAGGATTCAAGTCATGAACTCAGCACTGGCTCTTCCCTAGCCTCCAAACCCTACCTCCCAGTGTGGTTTGTGAAAATAAGATACCTCTACCAGTTAAATTCTGCATAAAGCCCAGCTCTGTCCCCTCTAAGTGCACTGGTCATGCCACCTCCCCATCTTGCACAGAACAGGAATCAACAAACTCCCTTGCATAATACCCTTGCATAACAGGCATGCAAGGGAAGCAGCCGGCATTCGCTGACAGAGGGACAGGGAAAGTCTGAGCAAGTGGGAAAACTGCTAGCATGGGAGACAAGGCTAGGAGAGCAAGGAAATGAGTCAGGCATCAGGAAGAGAGGAGGAGAATCACTAACATGTCGGAGAGGAGAAGTGAGGGGAGCAGAAGGAGTCGTCGTCCTCGTTGCCATAGAACCCCAGGCTACCTTTGGGCTCATCTGGTGTCACCAGTGGGGGTGCAATGTCTGGCATTTCTTCTTCTCCATCTTGCAGTCCAGTTCCCTGCAGTGCAGAGATGTCCAGCTCCTCTGGCATTTCAATGGAGACATCTGCAAGACACAGTCTTGCTCAGGCTCCCCATAAGGGCAGAAACAAAATACTTGGAGATCTAAAAGGGTAAGTTCCTGGGATACCAAATGTCACAATCTGCAGTAACTTTTGGGGTAGTTACTTTCCTCTCTGCAGCAATGACCACAATACCCATATATAACTCCCAATGCCTATATGTTTCTCCTTCTTACCAAGTTTTTTGGGCACCCAGTCCAGACCAAAAGTGAATTTCTTGATCTGGATCACCAGATAATCCGGGAAAGATGCGAACCGTGTTGTTCTGAAAGAGGCAAATAACACAGTTAAATAGGCTGTCAGCAGCAACTGAGGGCACCTAGTTGATTCAAGAAATCAGTGAGTAGGGTGAAGGGATGTGCACTGTCTGTGCAGCTCTCCTGTGCTGAGCTTAGAGTTCCTCAAACACAGAACTATTTCTAAAGTGGATGCTCTAACAAGATGAGAAATGCAACACGTACAAAATCTTGGGGATGGAGAAAAAGTTCTCTGCCTTCTAATCCTGTATTTTACCTCCTCAGATTTTAGTATTTAATTAAAACTCTAACCCTAAAGGAATGCAGAGGAAAATGGATCTTTTATTAGACCAACAGCTGCAGGAATGGACAAACTTTCAAGCACAAGAACACTTCTTCAGATACGAAGCAGAAGCAGCTAACTGAATCTGACAGGACATTTAGTCAGACACTTTGAGAGAGAGGGTGTCTGGAATATATGAAACAGAGAAGAGTGTTTGTGTATGGACAGGCAGTAGTAAGAGAGACATCTTATTGGGAGATACTTGTGACAAGCCATAGATTAATGTAAGCAGTGATATATATTCAATGCTAATTCTTACTGAGTGTTTGAACACAACCCACTACTTAGAAGCAAACCAAAATGTTACTTCCCAATGTGACTGTGTTACTGTTTGTTTATAGGAGCTATTGCTTAAGAATAGAGTATTTGTTAGAAAGACAATTCCAGTTCTTCAAGGACTACTCTTTCATTGCAGAGGAACAGTCAGTAGCATCCCAGCAGGAAGCTGCTGGCATCTGTAATCTCACTATACCTTTGCACTGTCACATGTGCTGCAGGCAGTGAGACAAATTAAAGCTGGTTCTTAACCTTGCTATTAGCATTTAAGTTAGCATTCTTTAAAATAACTAATGCATCTCTTATAGCGTTTTGCTCAGACTTTAACAGCTAAAAACTTCATTTAAAGAACTTTTAGAGACCATGCAAGACCAGTGTTGCCATCCTGTCAGTACTGATTTTAAAGCTAAATTTTGAATCAAAAATATAAGCTGCTGGTTTTCTGGTAGCCTCACAGCAACTGATGTAATCTGATGGTAAAGGCTTCACTAGCACTGCTGTTCTGCACACTGTAATCCCTTATGGACAATCACTCCAGCATTGACTATCTGATTCCCCCCTTTGCTTCAGTGTTCTATGGGTCCAGGGTGTGGAACACTACAAAGCTTTTGTAACACTTCTTCCCCAAGCACCTAAAATAAAGTCTCCCAAGATGCAGCTATTGCCAGTTCATCACAGCATTACTGGTAACTCACACACACTCACTTGAGAGCCACAGACTTGGCCTGCAAGGCTGTGCTCCAGAAATCATCCACCTGTTCTGGAGCTCCATATGCCTCTAGGCAGGAGCTGAAAGGCACCTTGGCTCGCACCAGCTCAGGCAGTGGCTGCTTCTCTTCCTCTGCCTGCCTCTTCTTCTCCTCATATTCCAGTAGTTCATCTAGAGAATAAAGGAGTCAAGAACCACCTCAAGGTATGTACAAAGCAACAGGTATAAGCTACATCCAGAGGCAGAATAGGCCTATAGATGTATGCCACCAAAAACAGAGCACAATGTCTTCCAGAGCACTGCTCTGCTACAGCAGTCTTGCTGTTGAATCACAGCCCAGCTTGTGGTGTTGGAGGAAAAGGCTCTAGAGGGACATCACAGTGTCACACCACCTCTGAAATCAGCCCAATCCCACAAAAGCAGATGATGAATCTAGCTTCAGAAGTGGCAAAGAAGTCTGTTTCTCGTTTAAGGAGTGCCATCAGAAGAGTACAATATTCATAGTGTTTGCTACTGTTCTGGCCTTGGCACACTACTGACCTTTGTTGAGTGCAGCATCCATGGGCACAGGCAGCTGCATGATGTAGTCCACACGTTGGGTATATTTCACCTTTTCCGTGGCCAGGCACTTCAGCTTCTCCTCCACCAGGAAACGGAAGACCTCATTTGGGTTCTCCGAGCTGCGGCAGTTCCTCTGAAGGAGATTAGAGGGACAGAAGTAACATCAAACTGGCAGAAATAAGTACCTACAGTAGCAGCGGTCGACAGAGGACATGGCTAAAGAGTATTAACTTCTGTACCTAGTCCACTGGAAAAGAGAGCAAAGAGTAAACTCGAGGCAACTCGTCTACCCCAGGCACCCATGCCACTCCAGCTCCTAAAGAAGAAACTTACATTTCCAGCTGTGCCACTCCCCAGAAAGATTCCTCTAAGGAATCAGCCCTGAAAACACAGCCAAGCATCTCTCCTTCTCTGCTCCCACAGGTGCTACCTGGCCCATTTCCCTGTGTTCTCTCCCTCCCTCTACTCCAATGGCCAGCTTCTCACTTCCACTCCTCGCTCCCCGCTGTGGGGAGAAAACAAAGCTGGGCTTTTCCATGATTTGACAGACTCAACTATTACCTCCACCATGTTGATGAAGTGCAGAAAGAATTCCTGGGCGTCCTGCTGTCGGTTAGTGGAAAATTCTGGGTGTCCCTTTCCAATGAGGGACTTAAACATGCGTGGAGCAATGCCGTTCTGCACACCCTGCAAATAAAAAGTGGTGGTCATAATTTGCCAAGCACGTGTCCTCACAGGTAGCACTCTACTCTTAGCCCTACTTTTCTTCAGGTGATAGGGCCCTGGAACAAGCCCCAGGTCATGTCTTCAGGAGGGGTTCTCCCTCCTTACCCATGTGACACACACAGCACCTCATGCAATACACACATCACAAGGATTCCATACCCAAGTCTCACCTTCTGATCGGGCTGCTGTTCCCCATCTGCAGGAGCTGGCTTTGAATACTCCCCAGAAAGCAGTCCATGGCCTAGTTTGGCTCTGGAATGATGAAGTCACTGTTAGCACCAAAATGGTTTCTTCAATCCCACATACTTTAGAAACCACATCAACCCATCAGCTATAACACCGCCATGGACTGTCAGTCTTGCAGAGATGAGCTTTCTCTACTGCACCATCAATATGATCTTATCTTAGCCTGCTCTCTGGTCCCATGAGACACTACTGATTTGAAAGCTACTAGGACTTGTGGACACCACTCTCAAACACAGCAGCTGCACAACAGCCAAACTAGGCTGCAGCCTGACACTGCTAAAGTAGCGGTGTATCTGAATGACTGTGCAGGAGACAATAGGGAAGAGTGAACTTGTCTGAGCCAGAAATAGCATTGCTGTGAGCAGACCGATCACATCTTCCCAGAGGAAAGATTAAGAATGACTGCATGAAGCATTTAATGGATGGCAGCGAGTTCCTCTTATGCTCAGACTCTCCTACTATTCCCCTTCAGTTCTCCCCCATCACAACTGCCATTTGCCTGGAACCAAACCATACCTCCCTTTGTCCAGGAAATAATCCTGGCTGTCTCAATGCCCTCCCTAGAGAACACCTTACTCC
Organism: Melopsittacus undulatus; assembly: GCF_012275295.1. Lineage (NCBI taxonomy): Eukaryota > Metazoa > Chordata > Aves > Psittaciformes > Psittaculidae > Melopsittacus > Melopsittacus undulatus. The sequence continues at coordinate 113,403,758 of NC_047528.1, read as the reverse complement.
AGGCTGTCCAAATTTAGAATCATCCTTTAGTGCTGAACTCCCATGAATTCCACCTTCCATTGCTCCACCCCAAGCCTCCATATACTGCTTTGCTGCTTAAGAGCAGATGCAACACAGAATTCATGTATTTGAAATGCAATACCCTCCCAAATCTTGTATTCCTTCTTCTGTATATTCTCCTGCTATTGCTTGCACAATATCTCTTGCAGGAAGCCTCTTGAAGCATATATAAATTATCCACTAAGAATAAAGTTGCCTAAATCAATGTATTTCCTTGTTCTCAGCGAACTCGTCCTGTTGCAGACAGCAAGCACCTTTCTACTGTTACACAGATAGAACAAGAATAGCAGAAATCCCCCCGTGGTAACAAATGGTACTGTTCTCCCCACATAATAGAGAGAAGAGCCTCTCAAGAACACTGAGGTGCACTCTGCCCTCTCCATCTAGGGCATTCAGCTGAACTTTCTTGGCTTAGATCTTATTGATCACTGAGGATCAGTGTCTCTGGTGACAGCCACGGAAGCAGAGAGGTGAGGCTCAGGGGAGAAACCTGCAGCAAAGCACACTGGAGCAGCACAAAGGGGACGCACCCAGGCAGCCTCAGCCTTCCTTCTCTCACCAAAACTCTACGTACACTTGTGTGCTGAAGTCCTGTGTGGGGTCCGAAGGTGCACTTTGGAATATCTTCTCCAGCTTGTCCACATACCTGCAAAGGAAACCAGAGCAATCTAAGGGACATGTGGGTTCCTCTAGTAAAGATGCAGTTCTGAGCCTGACTAATGTAACAGAAGCTCCCAGCTCTAGGAGACCTTTGTTCTGATCCCAGGCTAATGAAAGGAGTGGTGAAGCTCACTTACTTTCTCTGGAAGTCTGGGATACTGAACAGCACCTGCACCACAGAATTGAGGTAGCAACTGTTGCCCAAGTTACGGATACCAGTGTACCCAGGCCCATAGAGGGGCTTGAGCTGCACACCAGACTCCTGGATGAGTTCCCACTCCCCAATGCGCTGGTTCATGTCTATTTCCAGTTCTGTCATTGTCTTGTCTGTCTGTGGAGGGAAAGAACAGGAAAAACCCTCAAATAAGACTCAAAGGGACATCAGAGGTGTGAAAAATGCAATGCTGTACAACACCACAGAGTCAAATCCATTCTGGTTTATTAAATCAGAAGATAAGAAAGAACAAAAATTATTCTCAAACATCTGAATAGCTGACACAGAAAAGAGGCATGATTAGAAATACATGAGAAATCTGAACCACTTTCTCTAAAAGGGGCATGGAAATCACACACTGAACAAAGCTGAATGCCTGGGAACCTCCCTGCCCACAGTACTGACACAAAACCTTGAGGAAATAAGCCTGAAGGACAGAAAAGACACAAAAGACAACGAAAAAGGAGGCAAATGAGAAATATCTGCCTGACAAAAAAACCCAAACAGGGTTTATTTACCAGGAATGGGTCTGCACAGCCACAGAAAGCTGGGATCCAACTAGGATACCTCAGAGTTGCTTTTCTTTCCCTCTGGACCTACAGAGAACCACCCCTCTCTTACTCACCTTCTGCATCTTGAGCATGTCAATCCCAAAGTGAGCAAGGTGCTCTGCCAGGTTAGGATCCAGCACCATGTCATCCTCATCATAGGAGTAGACATCTATGCAGGCACACAGAGGAAAAGGAGAGACTTATAATGGCCTGTCATCTAAAATTCACTGTGGATGAAGGAACAGAGTGCTCAGAACTGTGAGCTTTGACAAACTGAGCAGTTGGGGTTTCTCTCCTTCCACAGGAGAGTAGCATAAAAGACATAATATTGAGATTCCTTCAAAACATGGGACAAGACAAACAACTTTTGTCATTGGTCAAGGTACAGAGTACGCCTGGAGTGAGCAAAGTGTGTTATTGTGCAGGCTTTGGACACACGATTCTTTGCTAAACATCTCACCACAGAAAATAAGATGGCAACCTGGATAACCATTATAAACCCTCTGAAATTCCAACATGGGGGAGGAAGAAGGCAAAATTTTATCAGCTGGCTCTCTGCCTGCCATGAGAAGCAGTTCAGAGTGGGCAAATTCATGCTAGGATGATACTGCATGTTCCAGTTCATAACATGGGCAATACCAGCCTGATACCTGGAAATCTTCCTCAGAAACCCCAGTGGTGCCTGAGTCCTGCCTGGAATCTAGAGCCCTCAGAGGATCCCCCTTCTCACCAGCCCCATCAGGAGTAATTGTTCCCAGTTTCACAGCCAGTGGGTAGCCAGTTTCCCGGTAGTGCTCCACCGCATGGTTGTTGCCACCGCTGCCATCAAAATAGCGCCGACCACAGAGGATGGCTCCATCAGTCATGTTCAGCCACAGGTTCTCTCTCATGTCACATTTGCTACACTTCCAGCCACTATTGCAAAGGACAGAGAAAAAGATTAGGGTGAAAGAGACTGAGTCCTACCTCACTACTCACTGACCACAGTATAAGCAATCTCATTGCTCTTTTATTGAGCATCCTGAAATACATCAGTTTGCCATTTTCCCTGAATTTACTAGGACAAGGCACACAAAGAGGCTCACAAAAGAAGTCTCATCTGCTGCTGCAGTCCAGGACAGGAGAAGAAGGTGATGGGGGTGGGATACACAGAACACAGCTAGTTTCAGTACTATGCTCACCACGGTGGGATGCGGACGTCATTCTGAAGTTGGTGCAGGGAAAAAGCGTGTTTGGAAACTCGTCGGACCTCCCCATCCCATGCCTGCACCTCCTGCTTCCGGGAGGCTGAATCTGCTGTCAGGATGGCCTCAACTGCACTGGCAATCTGGAATAATACAGCAGGGGAAAAACATGAAGGGCACAAGGAAAGAAGCTTCCAGTGCTACAACACTCCATGTTTAGTCTCAGATCAGCAAGTCAGCTGTGCTAGGGCAGCATCTGGAGCCTCAGTCACATGTGAGGACTCCATAGCACATAGTGTAAGTGCAGAACAATCCTGCTTATTACAATCCAAGACTTCACAGCAGCTTTGCAGGATCCCTTTTACAGGACAGCAGTTCCTTCTCTGTAATGGTACATTTCCTCCTTACCAGAAATAAATCACAATCCTCGATCCAAACATACCCTGTCTCTGACCATGTCTGGTAGTCCCTCCAACCCATCACGAGGAATATCCAAATGCTCCGGGAAAATTACTATTTTTACATCTTCATCATATTCAAACTTCTCCTCTGTGATGTCAAATCCACCTTCGACACCTACATGAAAGAAAAAACATTGTGGTAACAGGTAAAACAAAATAGCTTGCAAAGCTTCTTTGCCCAGGTATGAAATAAGGTACATGACATAAGGCACCGTGACTAAGACAAAGCTCTAGATCAACAATCCTCTTCTGGATCCCAAAGTTTCTGCTGGTGATATGGACTTGACAGAAGCAAATATAAGCCTAGGAACAATAAGTTTGCTTTTCTCAGCTCTTTTTACAGATATTTAGAAGGAATATCCAGATCCTGACTACAGCCAGATAAAAGACTTACTCTAGAGACACTGGCCAGAAAAGAACCACAATAAAGCACTGCTGCTCATCTTTCACAGTATATCCAAGATGATAAATGAAGATGTGCATGAAGAGATCTTATTCTAAACCAGCGCACTGATCTAGTATACCAGCATCTGTAAGGACTCTGGTTCTGCTTCTTGCCTCTTCCAGGAAGATAGTTCAGAATCCTGAACCCAAGCAAGGAGAACCAGGAGTTCATCTGGAACCAGAACAACCAGAATTACAGAAGCTGGTCCACCAGGAACAGGAATACGTGACATGAAGAACATAGGCACTCCCCCCAGCTCACTATAAGAGGGGGAGTAAGACATCGACAAAAGGAGTACCTTCAAGGGCACTCCAGAAGGACACCTCCACAAGGACACTTGCCTCCAATGGACTCTTGGGGGACACTCTGCTGTGATACTGACTACAAACCCTGAAGGACTCCCACCACCGACGATGACATTGGATCCCTGGGACACCGCTGGATCCATGGTGGTGACTCCCTCTCTGCATCCCAAATCCTTGCTTCATTTTCTGCCTTTTTTCCAATCTTTCCTATCACTATCCCCTTTATCTCCTTTTTTATAGTTGTCTTTTTGTGATTTGTAATAAACAAACTGACTGATTACAGTACTTGACCTTGTTTGTGTCTTAATTTCACTCTTAGGATCATGAACTGAAACAGGGTCCAGCACTGGGGTTTTCTTCAGTCGGACCCTGACACAGCCAATGACATTTTGCTCTTAAATCTTTCCAGTACTTTAAAAAGGTCTCCCATGTAAATTAAACCACCACAGGTTAACTAAAGAAGAGGAAAAAAAAAATCTCTCCTGGATTTAAGATCACTGTCTCTCAGGGTTAATACTTTCTTTTATTCTCTCCCACTCCATTCACACCACTAGCTGTTATCACAAGCAGATATTTGCTGACCCTGTGACAACACTTGTCTCAAGACCTTCATAGAATAGAGGATGCAGAAATAACTCATAATGCAGACTGGGCCTCATCTCTCCCAAAATAGCATAATCATATACATCAAAGCACTGGCTAGCTGAAGAAGCATATTCTGGTATCAGTTTTGCTAGAAGGGATCTTTGGAACTTCATTCATCTCAGTATAAAAACAAGGAGCACATGACAGTGTTAATATTGGTGTTTGTGCTGTAGTAGCAGTGGAGTCACTGGGCGTCTGCTACACAATGGCAGTCAGGGAAAAAGTGAGCAAAAAGCAAGACGTGCACAGTCCAGGTTCTGGATTTCCCTCTAGTGGTCAGCTCTCAGCAAGCCAAGAACCTGTTACTGCTAAAGAAGTTCCTATCCTCTACGTTACGGATGTCCATAATGGCTCAGAAACTACTAGCCAAGGCTGCTACACATAAGCAGTATCTTCACTGACGGCCATGACAGCCTTTTCAGTCAGTGCAAGACAGCAACAGAACACCTACCCTGTTCTACCAAAAAACAGCTTGTTGTTAATACTCTAATCCTTCAGTATCAGCTTTGTATTTCAAAGGCTTATCAAGCTATAAATGTTAATATGCCATTTACCAGTAATTTCTTCCCCATCTATACAAATAAAACTAGCTCAATAGCTGAGAAGTTTAAGAAGTCGTTTTTCAATCAGAAACTCCAAGCTTACTTTTCTCAGACTTCCATGCTTTCTCAAACTTACTTCAACCCCACACTGGACACATTCATATTAAGCAACAGTCCCACACTGGATCTACCCACACCAAGCTGTGTCAGGCATATGGAGTTACCAGAGGATGCAAAACATTTATCTACAGAAAACACAATGCAACTTTGAACCCAGAACAAAACTGCCACCTCCACAACTGCTTTGCAGAAACTGCCTGCCTAAGACACATTAGAGAATGTGAAGTTTGAACTCAGTCAGGGACAGTGGCTCCAACTAGCCCAGAAAAGGAAAGGCAAAAGAGATGTGCCACAAAGCCAGGCAGCTCCAGAGGACTGGCTCAAAACAAGGATGATACAGTACACAGGTGCTTCCTTACCAATAGCTAAGCGAGTTGGTTTCTTCCTTGGGGGGTCCCCAGCACTGGAGTTGGCATCTTCTTCCTTCTATTACATTAGAAGAAATAAGGAAATAGAGTTAGGGGGACAGGCAAACTGTGGCAAGCCTAAAGGCTTAAAATTAAGCTACTCTGAAAGCAGAAAGAGGCTACACACAAATAGCATGGGCAATCCATACAACAATTCAGCGTAAGAGCTGAAGAACTCTTGGTGAACCTCAGTCCACCAAGAAAAATATCAGTTACATTTGAAGAGAAAAGACTCCATCTGATTGAACCCAAGAGATGTAGCCCAGCTCCCAAAGCCACATCAAGTTTGACTGCATGGATTTTTATTGTTTACCAGTTTACGTGTCCTTTTGAGGTGCAGGTAGACCCGCTGGCCTGTTTTCTGAAAGTGCTTTTCCACATACTGCTTCCCAAAGCCCAGGAATGTATTCATGCAGATATACAAGCCACCATCTGACTCCTGGAAGGAAGGAGAGAGAAAAACTGGAAAGAGGTGGTAAGGAATGCCATTCCAGCTGCTCAGATAGGCAGTTACCTCTAGGAACACTATTCATTAAATCATGGCTACAGCTCATTCCTGCATACCAGGCACTTAGTAACTAGTCAGAAATAAGGTGGCACACCCCAGAAGGTCAGAGCATGGTACAACCACTACCAGCAAAACTGTAGCACCCTGAAAGCACAACTCCCAGTGCCATAGGAAAAGTTGCCAAACTACAGAGGGAGGCAGGTTAACAGACCAGTTTATTTTTGCTGCTGAGTAGCTCTGAAACAGAATGGAAAACACAAGACTCAATCAGCAGACACATATCCTTTTTAAATTGAAAAACCAAGGGACTGAAATGCAGAGACTGGAAAAGGGGGAAACCACAAAGAAGTTCTCAGCCTGCTTCCCAACATGAAGCAGCTGGGACAGACTCAGAGCAGGGAGCACATGGACAAGCATCACCGTGGGGCTCAGGGGGGCAAAGAGAGCCAAGCTGCTGTGTGCTGTTTCCTCGAAGGAAGGACCCGTATCTTCCAGCCGCAGCCCATTTCTTCTGGTGGGCTGGGGCACAGCCTGGATGGGCGGCCGCGGAGGAGGTCAAGGGGAAGACCTCTCCCCCCCCCTCTGGGGCCTCCCCAGGTCCGCCTAGGCCAGGCGGGGATAGGGAGGGAGGAGCAGGGATGCCAGCGGGGTGGAGACGCCTGGAGAAGGGACCACTGCCATCTTAATGACACAGCATCGACTCGCCCCCCGCCTGCCGGGCCACGCCACGCTGTGAGGCCAAGGGGGGCAGCTCAGACCCGGACAGGGCGGGACCCCCGGTCCGCCCCATGACCAGAGCGGGGCCTGAGGAGCACCCCGGGCCCCCGCCCCCCGCCAGACTACAAGTCCCGGGAAGCCCCCTCAGCGGAGCGAGGGCCGGAGGACACCAACTCCGCGGGGACTCCGGGCCGGGCAGCACGGAGCGAGCGACCTGCCCACGCCCGCTCCGGCCATAGAACTACAGCACCCAGCTCGCCGCGGCAAGGAGGGGCACGTCGCGGGGCACGCCGGGCGCTGTAGTCCCCGAAGGCCCCGCGCTCCGCCCGGCCGCGGGCAGCTCCGGCCGCCGGGGAACCACAAGTCCCATTGCGCCCCGCGCGGGCGGCACCCCGGCGGACGGGTGCGCTGGGAGCGGGGAGCAGCCCGGGCAGGCGGGCGGTCCGGCCGCGGGCCGCGCTTACCGGCGTGTCAAAGGAGAAGGCGCACTCGTCCTTGTGGACGCGGTCGCCAGCCTTGGGCACCCGGATGGACGGCAACACCGAGAGCAGCGCCTCGCTCAGCTCCGCCATGACAGCGGCTCCCTGCGGCACCGCCCGCAGCCCCACCCTAGCCAATCACAGCACAGCGTAGTCAGGCGGGCTCTGACCAATCCCGCGCCGCACGGGCTCTCCGGCAGCGAGGCTGGGGGCGGGGCCCACGGCCCAGCCCATACGGCTCGGCCAATCGCAGCCACTCTTCTGCCGTCAGGGGAGGCGGTGCCTGGCTCCTCCACCAATGGCGCCGCAGAGAGGGGCGGGACGAGGCGGGAGGGGCTGCGGCTCCGGCTGGCGGCCCTCGGGGGCGGTGCGCGGCCGGGGGCGGGGCTGGGGGCGGGGCGGGGCCCTCCTCCGTGAGAGAGCCAATGGAGCGGCGCCTACCGGAAGCGCGGGAGATTTGAACCGGGGCGGCGGTTGGGGCTCGGCAGTCGCGCTGTGTGGCGGTCGCCGCCATGGGGGTCTCCAGCAGCACCCAGCCAGCTGGTGCCCGCAGCCAGCACCTGGCGCACGTCAGCGACCCGCGCTCCCCCAGCGCCGGCATCCTGCGCACCCCCATCGAGGTAGGCGCCCTCCCGCAGGCCGCCCCCACCTCCCCCGGCGGCCCCCGACCCGACCCCTGCCCTCTCTGCAGGTGGTGAGCTCCCCTGTGTGCAGCCCTCAGACCAGCCTCGCAGAGCTGCCTTCGAGCACCAGCCAGGACCGCGATCCGCGTTCGCCTACGCCCGGTATCTTCCGCACGCCCATGAGAGCCGTGTCCTGCGGTGAGTGGAGCCGCAGGGGGAGGGTGGGAGGGTTGCCTGGCCCAGCGCTTTACCCTGTCTTTCTTTACCCGACAGACAGCGTGGACCGGCTGGTGAAGCAGCTCAGCGAGGTCTTCAGGACTGATGCCGCACGTCGGGAGCCGGAGCAGCCGGCAGCGGCCTGTCCCGCTGAGCAGCCGGCCCAGGGGAGCCCTGCGGAAGCGGCTGTCCCATCGGGAGAAGCAGCAGAGAGGCCACCCTCTCCCAGTACGGTCCCGGCTCGGCCAGCCCGCACCGCTGGGCCCGGCTTCTTCTCCGGTAAGTGCTCGGTGTGAGGGAACACGGGAACGGCTCCGTGTCCCTGCGGAGCTGCATGGTCCGTAGTGTGACCAGTTGGTGCTCTTCTCCAGGCTGGCTTGCTTAGAGGCCTTATTCCTTCTCCCCAGCTTGGCTGTCTCTCACTGCCTTAGGTAGTCTGGCCCAGGGCTTCTGCAGCTGGCAGTTCCTTGGGAACTGTTCTTTTATCCAGCTGATTTATGTCAGCAGCTGCAAAGATATGTTTGCAGTCTAGTGAGAATCAAGAGGTAAAGGTCAGCTCTTCCCTCTGAAATAGGTTTGAAATGGTGGAGTTTTGTTCAGTGGGACCTTGCAGTTTCTCTTTGGGAAGACCTGGGGAGCAAGGGCTGTATAAATACCTGGAGGGAAGGTATAAGGAAGGGAGAGAACCAGGCTCTTCAGTAGTGCCCAGTCATGGGACCAGAGACAAGCGGAACACAAAAGACTCTATCTGAGCATCAGGAAATGTTTTTTTCACTTTGGGATAACTGAGCTGTGGAGCAGGTTACCCAGAGATATTTTGGAGTCTCTATTCTTGAAGAGAGTTACAAGCCATTTGGACATGGTCCTGGGCAACTGGCCCTAGGTGGCTCTGCTGAAGCAGGGGTCTTGGACCACGTCTTCCAGAGCTCCCTTTTAACATCAGCCTTTGCGTGATCCCTTTACATGGAATTCCTTGGGTAACAGTCTCTACACAGGCAGGCAAGGCACATCAGAAAGATTGTCAAGCATTTAAAATACAGCCTTGTCATGACAGACTGTTGTGTTTCCTTCTGTCACCAGGGAGCAAGCCTGTAAGATACAAGACCAACAACAAAATCCTAGCAACATCTGGTGGAACTGGCCGCTCTCCCCTCAGCATCCTACAAGACGATAATTCCCCCAGTGCTCCTGCCCCTCGACAGGTAAAGCTTAAAGAGCCCTATTGTGAGAGGGAGAATGGGCTGGGGGAAAAAGTTCAGATTCTTCATTTTCTGTACTCTGTAGGGCCTCAGTTTGGAACTGTGGCCTCTTAGACCTGTAGAGCCTAATGACTTCTTGTGAGTCAGTCTTGTCCCTAGGTGGCCACTAGTCTTGTTCAATGTCTGTATCTGGCCTTACCATGATATTGTCCATACCAGTGCATCCTTTTTCTTTAGGCTGTAGAAAGAAATCTAACACTTAAACACTGCCACGAGAGACCCAGAGCTGAATGGCCTTAAAATAGGCTACATCTTCCACTGAGAACTAACTTCCAATTAACTTCTGGTTTGTACTGTGTTTTATTTCTCTAGGGTAAGAAGCACATGTTGGGAGAGAGCCTTGGGGAAAAGAAGGAAGTGATGGTAGATCTGAGCAGGAGCTTCAAATCTGGAAGCTGTGTTTGGAGTGACTTGAACAAAGAGAACCAACAAAGTTCTTTTGTGGAGAACTAGACATTTCCTCTTCCAGGATCTTGCTGTAATTTGCTTCTATGTTCTGGGAGTTTTCTGGAGTGAGAAATCCTACAACAGACTGAAACTTCAGACTTGTGGTTGCTCTTCTCACCTATCCCTGCATGGGAAAGAGCACTCTTTCTCCCTCCAAGATTTGCACATCTTGTGTCCAGTACCACCTTCAGCTCTTCTGTTGTATATCAGCTGTATTGACTTACTGCAGTGTTCTTATCTGTATTAAATAAATTTGTATTAAATCTTTGCTGACTCTACCTATGTCCTCATAGGACAGCAGGAGTTCCTTGGTTGCCCAGTGCAATATTTGCTTTGAGGACAAAGATTCAGGAACAGGCTTGAACTTCAGGTTATATTGGCCCTGAAACTCAGCTGTGTCCCTGCCTGTAACATTCCAGCATGGAGCTGTGCAGGGAAAAGTCTGACTATGAATCTGTATATTATAGAGTGAGCTGGGAAACTACAGCTCTGTGTAGGTCACTAGTGTCACTTCTGAAGTTCTGCTGCACCTACACAGGCCTGAAACTGATGTATACAAGGGACTATAGCTACTGCAGAGGTTTGGCTTATTCCAGATTGAGAACAGGATGAGTTAGTATTATGGGTTAATATTTTGACCTCTAGAGAAGTTGCTACACCTTGACTTTCAACACTCCCTTTGGGACCCCAGGATGTTGGTGTGAGCCAACAAGTAGAATAGTGGCTGGTCGAACATGATGCCTGTCCCTTATAATGGAGGTCAAATCTACAACGTGTGCAAGGATACATTTTCAGCTCTACGGCAGCAAGAGTCAGGACTAACAGCCTCTTCTCAACTGAAAACATAGGTGGGGAATACCTACCCTTGGGCACTTTGAGGAAGAGCAAGGCCTGGGGATGAGATGCCATCTGGATGGGGTCAGCAGACAGTATTCACAGGAAGAGAGTTATGTTTGCAGTAGCTCATTGCAGTGATGGAAAGAACACAGCCTGCTGTGCTTATGTGAGTTTTCTTTATTTGCCTGGGTTATGGAGGTCTGTAACAGACTTGAAAATGGGCTGATGGCTACTGGTTTGACAGGGTCACCACACAATGCAGGAGTGAGGCAAAAAGAGAAGGAACAGCAAGAAGCAGACAATAAATAAGAATAAATATAATGATTCCTGGTATTCCGTCAGGCCTGAGGGTTATCTCTCCCTCATTTATGCATAGATAAGATTTGAGCGAAGTCTTCCCCAATGGAAAATGAGCCAAATTTACACTAGCTTTTTGTTTGAGGTTGTATGATAGAATTCTCAAACCCAGTATGTCTCTGAGGCTGTCTGCAGGGATACAGGACAGCTGCACAGAGAAGCGCAGGCAGAGTTAAGTCTGGGACAGAGGTGTTGGATGAGAGGCCCGCTGAAGGATGGTTGTTGATGCAGGTAGAGGTGTTTGAAGGAAGACACAGAGTGTCTGAACTGTAACATAAAGTCCTGAGAAATAATGAACAGTGTTTTGCAGGTGTTCAAGCCTGCACAAGGCTGGAAGCTGCTGGGCCTGTTTAGTGGTGAAGAGAAGGGCCAGTGTGTGTTCCTGCTCCCTAGCTCCCTCTCCCCAAACTCTCCTTTCCCTTTCACTCTGTGAGACCCCTACAAGCGACCTGTGTCTAGAGACAAGCGGGAGTGATAGGTAGGCATTTCTGTTGTGCTCAGCTGACAATGCTGTTTGCATGGGCTCTGGTTGTGGACCATGCTTCCGCTGCTCTTTCTCTCTCTGCTTCTGGCTTCAGTTCCAAATTTTGAGGAAGCTGTCCCAGGAGCCAGTGGCAACAGCCATGCCATCTGCTGTCACCCCCAAGCAGCTCACTCTGTTGTCATGGCCAGAAAGGATTCCTATGGGGGAAAGAAGAGAGGTCAGGAAAAGAAATGGGGCCTGGGATTGATGAAAAGTCTGACTATGCTGAGGACATGCATTGTAAGCTGTGTACCTACACCTCTGTGTATAGTTACACAAGGTGTTGGGATCAGTATGTGGCTAATAAGAACAAACATGCAGAAGAGCTTTCGTGCATGGCGTGCAACCACCACCCACCCATAGGACTGGCCAAAGAACAGTATTCTTGGGAAGGTCTGACTAGCAGAATCCTAACACAACTACTTTCACCCTGGAGCAATGGTAAGACTAAGAAAGGATGTGGCATCCTTGATAAGTCTGAGAAATAGCTGTGCTATTTCTGCATAGGCTACATTTTAAGTATTCAGAGGCTAGGGGCCACATCTGAAAGAACATTGCACTTGGGTATAATCTATGTATGAGCATCCCAAAGGTGTTGGATGGAAGCTCTGGTCCATACTCAGCTTGGTGCCCTGCCACCAAGTGGCATTGTGAGTAGCTGGAACTGGCAGAAGGCAGAGGCTGGGGAAAAGTAGGAAATTCGACTGGTGCTTGTGAGCAGTTGTAGCTAGTAGGAACCTTAATGCTCTTTCCCTCCTTGAAGCAATATTGTTTACAGGCATGACTTCCTTAGCATTAAAGATAAGAGTTCTACACAAGAGAGCTGTATTAGTTATGGTGTGCTCCTTAAGTGTGAGGAAGCTTTGTGGGGTTTCAGTCAGTGTAGGATGTGCCCCTTTTAGAAAAGATTAAGGCCTCTTCATTGTGTTGGCAGGCACAGACGACCTTGCAGGGAATGAAAGGAGCACCCCCAGGAGCCACTCACCCACACGCTCTGCTTTCAGGGAGTCCCAGATGTTGCAGTTGAAGTCATCATACCCAGCAAGCAAGAGGCGCCCGCTGCGAGAGAAGGAGACGGATGTGATCCCGCAGATGATGCTCTCATGAGAGTACACGATGAGCTCCTGGTCTGCTCGGAGGTCAAAGAGGCGGCAGGTGGCATCATCGGAGCCGGTGCAGATGGCTTCACCGTTAGGGAAGAACTGAGGAGAGCACACACCATGTTTTATTTAGGCTGTGCCTTACAGGTTTTCTCACCTCTTCACCTTCCTGTTAACCACCATGAAGCCACAGAAGTAGGAAAACCCAGTGGGACAAAACACTGTATTGTAAACATTGATTCTGCTAAACAGGGAAATCTTATCCTAAGATCTAGTAAAGCCATACCATCCTGAGAAAACAAATGAGCTCGGGGCTAGAGCTACTGCAAGATGCTATAGTCTTGAGGAAGGACACTAGTATCTCTTTAATTCCAGCTGTTATTTTGGGTTGACAAGTGTCCAGCCGTGATTTGCCAGATGGGGTCTGACATGATTCAGAGCTACGAGAACCTTTGTCTGATCCTCATACCCCAACCTTCTCATACACACTTCTGTGTCCTTGCTACGAGGAGCAAAGAAGAGCTCCTCAGTGGCAGGTATGGCAGAAAACTGTGTGGATGGCAGAGCAGCCATGAAAGAGGTGAGAAAAGCTGTACTAACCGAATCCAGTGAAGGGTGGTTCGAGCAACAGACGTTGCAGGAAGCTGGCAGATTCATTTGGTTAGCCGCATGGAATTAAACTAACATGTTCCTTGTCCTGCCACCTCTAGGGCTCTGGTTTGAATCCTTTCCTCTGAGGGCGATATTTACCCCCAAACATCTGTGCTGCTTCCTGTGAAGATTTAATCTTCAGAAGACCTCCCCAGGAAGAGCCAGCCTCCAAACTTCAGTGAACTCAGGCTCTTCCTGCTTCAGTCTGGATCATGGGGCCAAGGAAGGTCTCCTGAGACCCCTGTTCCCTGCATGACTATGACAGCTTCTTCCACCTTGTCCTAAGACCCTGTTTCCGAGCTGGTCCATTTTCCTTGCCTCCCCAGCACTGTGCAGCCAGCATACGTACACAGATGGCGTTGATATCAGACTCATGCCCTGAGAAGGTCTGGCGGCAGGTGCCCTCTCGCACGTCCCACAGTTTGGCTGTAGCATCGCAAGCTCCAGAGATGAAGAGTTTGAAGTCTGGGGAGACGGCCAAGCTCATACAGTCACCAGTGTGACCCAGGAACACCGTCTTCTGCTGCCCTGTCTCAATGTCCCAGAGCGCGCTGTGGGAGAAGAGAGAGGTTCTCAGAGCCATCCCAGGCAGAACACAGCTACAAATGGGCTAAAGAGCTGCCACACTCAGACAGAAGGAGGGCAGCTATGGGTCTGGCTAAGCATGGGAAAATGAGGGTATCCCTGGAGTCAGCTGTATACAACAGGAGATGTCTTCACAGCTGTTACTAGTCATACCTTTGCCAAAGCAGAGTTAGACTAAGGCTGGGGGTGTGGGAGGTTTGACCCCATACCCATAACTGCAACAGTTGAAGGAAATACTGAGAGAAGGGTAAGAAGACCCACAGGCAACCATGTGACAAAGGTTTGCTGTATCCACACTCATAGGATGCATGGGCCATGTTTGCTGGTATCCCACGTTGCAATCAGGCAAACAAGCTCAGTGTAACCTTGATCTCTGATGGAAATGCTACATCCTGTCTCATCCTCAGTCAAGAGGTTCTTCCACATAAATTGATAGTGTTTTCTGTCATGACACTGTGCTTTGTGAGAGCTGACAACATGCTCCTTACTGTTTCATCAATAGACCTGCATTTTAACATGTCCTCCACTGGGATAAGAAGCACGTGTTCTGCCAAGGGAGGAAGAATGAATCTGGATCCCCAAGGTGCTTTGTGTGGCCTCCATGTGTAGGAGGAATTAGTCCTTAGTGGACTGCTATAGAGCTAAAGGCTGCACTGGCCTCTAGGCACCAGAGATCACGTCCCTGGGATGCGGATGCAGATGCAGAAGGTAACACTCACCATGTGGTATCTCCAGAGCTAGTCACAATGTTGTTGTCATCAAGAAATCGGCAGCAGGAGAGGTAACCTGGCAGGGAGGTGGGAACAAGCAAGTATGAGAAATGGGGCAGGGCTACAGGAGTAAGGTTTGGAAGCAGAGGGCACCCAGGCTGCAGGCAGGGAGCACACACACCTGTATGGGCTGAGAGCTCCCTGCTCACTTTGACGTTGCCTTCACGAGTCTTGAGGTTGTAGATGGAGCACATGTTGTCGAGGCCTCCACAGGCCACGAAATTGCCCGAGGGGGCATAGGCACAGGTCATGACCCAGGAAGAACGCAAAGGGATGGCATGAACCTAGGAGGACAAGAAACCATGTCAAGCTTCTGGCAGCAGAGAGAGCAGGACAAGGGCATTAGCTCCAAGGGAACCCACTCCAGCATCCTGGTTTGCTGCAGCCATCTGACTCCTACCTTGTTAGTTGTGTATGTGTCCCACACAATCAGTTTCCCATCTTGTGAGGCACTGACCAGAAGTCTGTAAGAGAGGAACAAGATCATGTTAGTAGGTCTCTTCCCATCAGAGCCTTCTTGCCCTTCACACCCATGTGCTGCCTTGCACCCAGCATGTCTCTCACTTGGAGTCTGTGGACCAGTGCATGGCATAGATCTTGGCAGGTGCCCACGCAGGGTTCTTCGGGTCCGCATCTGGTGCGACCAACAACCTCCACACTGGACAACAATTCTGAGGAGAAACAGTGGGAGAGGAAGTATTCACCTTGGCCTTGCAAGAGCTGATTCTTCCCACATCCCGACTCCATTCCCAACTGGAGAGAGCCCCCCTTGAGTGCTGCTGGCTGACACCCAGCACCTCAAGTGCCCAGCCAGCTCTGTCTTACTGAGCAAGTGTTGTGTCTGCACAGGCTTTCCGGGCATCCTGGAGAAAAGACAAGAGCAGAGGGTCAGGAAAGAAGCTGTTGATGGTGGCAATGTGGAAGCAGGGATGCCTAGGAAGCTACAAGTAGGAAACTGTGGCTTTGCTGTGTTTTGACTGATCAGCACAGGGAGATCCTGGTCTGTGGACCAGAGCACCTTGGCACCAGTCAGACATCAGGAGGGTGAGCCAAAAAGCTGCTCAGCATCCAGTGCTCCGAGGACACCCTTCCATGGGGGTCTCCCAGCGGCAGAAACAGAGGTCCTGGGGACACATACACTCTGGCCTATGAGATGACACAATACTGGTAGGCCACTTGCTCACCATTGTAGTGTCTATCTTCATTCCCTTCCTTCTCTTTTCTCCCCCCCACCATACTATGATGATCTGTACCAGCACTTAAAGGTCTGCGTAGAACTGCAGGGGCTCAAGTATAGGGGAGAAAAGCACAATCGCACGTTGTGGCTGAGGAGAACAACATGGACAGGGGTAGACACCCTCTTAGCAGTTTCATGACTGTTGCCAACGTTACCGCAATCTGCTTCTTCAGCTGCTCAGCCTCCTGCTTCATCGTTCCATTTCCCCATCTTTCGGACCTAGGGGTGGCTCTTCCACGTGGGGGCAGCCTTGATTCTGGGAGAGAAAATCCAGGTGGAGAGGTGTGAAATAGAAAGGGCACTGATGTGACT